>NC_134532.1:142160569-144883069 GCF_050624435.1 Tenrec ecaudatus
CACAAAACCTAAAGACTAGCATGAAAGAAAGACAACAAATACACCCAGGTAGCAGACACGCCCAGACCTTCCAGAGACCCTGCACTAATTTCACTAGTGCTCTGATTTCTCAACTTTTCATCCAGTGTCTCAGTCTAGTCTACTGGCTTGCTGCATCAGAGTCACCTGGAGAGTTCATTGACAATGCCTGTTTCTGGGAGCTCCCTACATGAACAAAAAATCTCAGAGAAACTAAAGCCACTGCTATTGAGTCCGTGCTGACTGTGGTAGTTATATAATCATTGTCAATTTGAGAGGATTAAGAGTGAAGGGTGGAGTCTAGCCTGTCAATCAGGTGCTAACCAATGAGGTCTCTGTGTGGGCATGACATTCTCCTGAGGATTCTGGGAACTTTGGTATTCCTCCTTGGAAGCAGGAGACACACTCTTTCTCTGCTCGCTCCCTGTGAGACATGGAGCTACACTAGAGCTCTGGGAGCTGGAGAAGCTATGTGGGGACCCCTACCAATGCTGAGATGCTTATAATACCACTGGAACCACAAGACTTCCTACCCCCTGGCCTGTGATCTCCCTGCATTTGGCATAATTGCATGTGTTTCATGAGTCTAAAGAGGACTTTATAGATTCATATGGGACATATGGGCTAATATCAGACTTATGGACTTGATATGGGCTGGAATGTTTTCTCAATATTCAATTGCTCTTATAGATAAAGCTCTTTCCTATACCCATATGAGTGTCTATGAACTTGTTTCTCTAGTCTACCCAGACCAACACATTGACTAATAGTGACCCCCTGTGGGTGGCCAAGATTGTAGCTGTTTACAAGAGTGAAAAGTCCAGTCCTTCTCCAAAGGAGTTGCTGGTGGTTTCAAACTGTCGACCCTGAGGATCACAGCCCAATTCGTAGCCATTATGCCAACAGGGCTCTAGCTTTTTCACAAGTTTGCTGAAATGTTTCTGATGCCATAAATGCTCTTTGCACATTTTAATTGTGAGAAATCTTTGTGGTCATTGTGATAATTTTGCAACAGGGATGGCATAAGAAAGTGCATTGACTTGTGGAGGACTGAGCAGTGAAATTGGGACTTTCGGCAATAACTTTAAATGTTGATATCTCTATTACAATTTTGCTGTGAGTCCCTGTTTCTTTACTCCTTGGCTCCACTGAAAGATTGTTGGAAGGATTATGCAAGGTAATTGGGTATGACAATGTCTAACAATGAGCTATACTCCGTTCTTATGCCATATTTATGCAGCTAGTTACTCTACAACCCACTAGTCCATTTGTCCTATTGAGGTGAGTGTGCACCGTCATGGTGCTAGAAGCTACTATATTACCAATATTTCAGATACCAGCAGGATCAGACTGAAAAGAGACCTGGTTGTCAACTTCCAAAAACTAACCAAAGAAATCCCATGGAGCATGATAACATAGTGTGGAGTGGTCGAGGAGTCACTGAGAAGCCCGTGGTGGTAACAGGGATCTGGAGCAGGAGTAGAGAGTGTGGTCCCTTATACATGGAGGCCACATCGGTCAGTGGGGACTCAACAACAAATAAGAGCAATAATCATGCACGAATTCCCACACCATGGGACTTTCAAGGGCCTCTCCTGCATGTGAAAGTTGGGCAATGAGGAAGAAAGAAGAAGAATCAGTACATTTGAAGTAGGGTGCTGGTGCAGTATATTGGAAATCAGATGCACTGCCAGAAGAATAATCAAAACTTTCATAGAAGAAATCTAGCCAGAAGGCTCCTCAGAAGCAATCATGGTGAGACTTGGCCTCACGCGTATTGACTAGATCATCAGGAGAGACTGGTCTCTGAGAAGAGACATCATGCTTAGTAAAGTAGAAGGGAAGAAAACACAGGAAGACAGTCAAGGAAACGGCTGAACACAGTGATTGCAACAACGGGCTCAGACATCTGATAGCGAGGCTGGCCCATCAATGAGCAGCACTTTGCTCTGTTGTGTATAGGGCCTCTGTTAGTCACAACGGGCTCAGGAGCACCCAACACGAACCATAAGCACTGTTAAAGGACAAAGGATGGGCCTGGAGAAGAGATTCTCAGTATGTGTCTCAATCCACTGCCAGGGAGAGGATTCAGAGCCATAGCTACCCTCCAAACCGAAGCAAAATGACTGCCACCCTGTCTACGCTGACCCATAGTGACCCTGCAGGACAGGGTAGGATTGCCCCCAGAGTTTCTGAGGCTGCAGCTCTTCATGGGAGTAGAAGGCTTGTCTTTCACCCTTGAGAGGCTGGAGAGTTTTGAACTACTGACCTTGTGGTTTTCAGCCCAGCATGTAACCCACTTGACCATCAGTGCTAAAAGACTAACTTTCAGAATACATAAAACATAATTCCAAAGGCAAAAGACAAATAACCACACAGAAAAAGAAGCAAAGGGTATAAACATACAGATCACAAAGAAGGATATCTATATATGGGAAATCCTCAAGAGTTTACAAGAAACTTCACACTCAAACAATAACAAAACAACCAACAAGCAGGCAGCTTCTACTGTAATCTCTCAGATTGGCAAAATCTATGTGTTTTCAGAGGTGGGTGAAATGGCCCAGTCGTCCATTTCTCTTAGGAATGCAATTTGATCCATTCAAGAGACAGATTTTAGCAGCTTCTGGTAAAAAGTCAAGCTCTAAGAACTCAATGACCCCATTTTTGCAGATATATACAACAGAAATTCTGGTATGTGTGCACACAGTCATATAAAAAGATGAGTACTGGAGCATTGCTTGTAAGAGTGGAACAATTGGAAATAATCTAAATGTCCATTTATAGAGAAATGGATAAAAAAAATGAGCTCTTAAAAGTGGTGAACTAAATCAATTGGTTAAATATCAAGAATATTATGTTGAGTGAAAACAAGGAGAAGAAAACACTCAGTATGAATCATTTATATAACAAAACATAACCCGATTACTATATTTTGCTTGGTGATGCATATTCATATATGAAAAATTAAAAAGAAATGAAATGGAAGGAATCATACAAAATTCATGATGTCTGCTGCCTGAGAAGGATAATGAGAAAAAAATAATTGCATGGAAAAGATTGTCATTATATCTGTGTCATATTAATTCTATGCAAACAAAATGTTAAAACCTGGAGGCAGATATATGACCAAATGTCATTTGTTACTATATCTAGATTATAGGGCTACACGTGTTTGTTGTCATATTATATTTGTAGTTTGCCACATTAATTTTGAAAAGTAAATGCAAGAAACCAATAGTCTTCATGGTCCCCGATTTTTTGCTGCTGCTGTTGTTAGGTGCCGTAAACTCAGTGTTGACTCGTAGTGACCCTACACAGCTGCACAAACCGCTGGCCAGTCCTGCGCCATCCTCGCCGTTGTTCCCCTGCCTGAGCCCTCGTTGCAGCCACTCTGTCCATCCATTGGTGAGGCTCTTCCTCTTCATCACTGTTCGCTGCGGCCATGTGCGCCTCTGACTCATGGCGCCCCCATGTGCAAGGAAACTGGCCTGCTGTGATCCGTAAGGTGTGGCTGGCTGGCTGGCCTTTAGAAGTTAATCCTTAGCCCTGCTTTCCTAGTCTGGAAGTTCCACTGAAATCTGTTCAGCGTCATAGCAACTGCCAAGGCCTTCGATGGCTCATGGATGATTGCTATGCATGAGGTCCATGGGCCAGAAATGGAACCTGAGTCTCCCGAAGGAAAGGCAGGGATTCCACCAACCATCGGGGACCTCACCATAGCATAGCAAATCTGTTTGGATGGAGAAAAGGTAATCAGTAATCTGCAAAGCAGGGAGGGCCTGCTTTGGGTTAGGTCTTGGCTAGAAAGTACTGGAGGTCCCTCAAAGACATTGAGGGCTCACCCAAGGAGTGAGGCTCCAATAATATGAGCTATTCTTCCCATGTTTGTAATATAATTGTATTTGTTTTTAATACTCTCTCAGCCAGTTTATGTAGACAGTGAAGTTACTGCTTAGAGACTCAGAGAATCAATAGCTCTTTCTTCTCTTCCACACCACCCCCATCGCACCCCCACTCCCACCCTGGTGTGTGGCTTGGCAGCCACGCCTGACTGCTGTACAGTGGGCTGTTCCCTCTTGGTTTCTGTTCTGTCTTCCTGTCTGGTAGGCGGTGGTTGTGGGGTATGAAGGAGGCCCGGAAAAAATAAAGCAAAAGGAGATTGGAATTGACTTTGGATAAAGAAGGCCACCTCTGGGTTCATCCTCCCAAAGATTAAGCTCCATGATATGAAAGCACAAAGCAGAGCAAATCCCACTTTCCTGGGCAGTTTGTGGAGACCCTTAGATTCCTTGCAGCCTGTGTTCCACAAATGCTGGACACCCACAGGAGCTCACACACGCAGACCCCACCCCCACCTCCCACAGTTTACAAAACCTGGCTTGTTGGGGCAACAGGCATAGCCGGGTTTAGAAACCAGTGTGTTCACAGAGAATGAAGTAGGAGACAGTCCGTGCATTTTACAGTTTCTCCGGATGTGCATTTCACTGTCAAGCTCCAAATGATGCAGCTCAAAGAAAGAGGTTTATTTTTTTTGCAATTAATATCTTGTCAAAAACATAGGTTTTGTTCTTCTTAGAAAGAGGATACTTACATATATATATATATATTTTTAAATTATATACAACTCTGTGTGTGTGTGTGTTGCTAAGGGAAAACAAAAGCACTTTGATGATGCAACAATTTGGTGATAGGCTGCTAGCCAAAGGGTTGGTGGTTCAAACCTACCAGTGACTCCATGGTGCAAAGCCCCGCCAATTCTGCTTCCGTACAGATTACTGCCTAGCAAGATCTGTGGGTCAGTTCGACTGGGTCACATGGGGTCACTTGGAGTTGAAGTAGACTCCACACCCCCACAGGGAAGAACTGCTTTGGTGTAACATCAAGCAGTGGGTTACAAAAAGTGTGGTCTTCGCACACTAAAGCATCAGCATCACCTGGGAACTGGTTAGAAATGCAAATTCTTAAGCCTTTCCTCAGACCTCAGGAGGAACTGGCGGTTCAGGGGGGTTCAGTTCCCAGCCAGTGAACCTCATGCCTTGTCTGGGGACGCTTACATGCTGCTTTGACGCGGAACAGGTGTCAGGGGAGGGCACAAATTAGGAAGAAAGACTGATGATCGCGTTTGAAAGTGACCTCATGAAAACCCTGTCGCTCATCAGTGTTGTATCTGCAGCCAATCGTGAGGTTGGAACAATATCATTTGGTGTTTTGTCCGTGGTGGAAGGAGTCACTGAGTCAGAGGCGGACTCAAAGGCAGCCAACAACAAAGCTCAAACCGACTGCTGGGTGACGGCTAGCAACCAGGTTTCCAGCTCTCTGCAGGCACACCACAGCCCGGCCGTCTGTAATATAGAAACAGCACGGAAATGCAAATCAAGCAAGAGTTCAGGCCCAAATGACTTTATTTGCCAGACTTTGGAACTTTGGCAAATAATTTATAAAATGGTTATATTTTGTATTTTTGAATTTCACAAGGCCGTTGTTAGCATGTAGGCTTTAACTATTTATTTAATAAACCTGTCTACTAAAGAGTAATGTCTTGAAAGTTTTCTAAAAATGGTTAACTCAAAAAAACCCTCAAAACTCACTGCCATCGAGTCGATGTTGGCTCACAGTGATCCCTGTGGGTTTCTGAGACTGTAACTGTTTACAGGAGCAGAAAGCTCAGTCTTATTCCAGGAGAGTTGCTGGTAGTTTCAAACTGCTGACCATGTGGATTGTAGCCCAGTGCATAATCACTACACCATGAGGGCACCATAAAAATGGTGAAAGGCTATATAATTTAAATTTCTATTATTGTCATCATTTTACCCTGGGAGTTGTTTTGTTTGCTATTTTCTTCTTCTGATTTAAATGGTGTAGTGGTAATGCACTGGGCTGCGATCCACATGGCCGGCAGTTCAAAACCACCAGCAGCTGGCTCCTCAGAAGAAAGGCTGGGTGTTTCACTCCCTTAAACAGTGATACGCTCAGTAAAAACCCCAGCAGTCACCATGAGTCAGCATCGACTCAACGGCAGTGAGAGCATGCATCTTTTAAAAACTGTGTCACTACAAGAAGAACTGTGAAACTTAACAAAGAAAAATACAGAACATGCCGTTCAATTAAAGGTTCAAATATTGAACAGACATACTTTTACTAAAATAAAAATTGCTTCTATTTTTTTATCTGAAATTCAAATTTAACGGGGCATGCTGCATTTAATCTGGCAACTAACTGCTATACTATGCTGTGTCTTCTTTTAGCTTAGGAATCAGATTTTAGTGATTTCAAAATATTTACATGTAAGAAGGAATGCATTCAGCTGCAAGTAACAGGAACGCTCATTCATGTGATTCTAACAAACGGGGTTTATTTTTTCTTAAACGGCAAGCGGTCTTGGAGGAAGATGAGTCTAGAAATAAGTTCCATGAGTCAAAAATATCAGGGCTCTGGCTCTGACTTCCTGGGATTTTTTTTCTCCTTTTCACAAAATAGCTTTTGTATTTCTCAGCATTAAATCTTCACAGAGCTTCTTGCCAGGCAAATTTAAAATATCAGAAAAAAGAATGTCTTTCCTTAAACATTTCTGGGAAGCTGGAAAAGTATTTACAAGTTTCTTAAGTGGAAGTAACAAAAGCGGAAAAGCTAGGCAAGCATCTGAATTACCTAAGTGAAAGCTCTTGCAAATGTTGAGCAAACATTTATTTAGTATATGTTATACGCTGATACCCGTATTTATAGTTAGAAATACACAGATAGATGAGACTCAGTTCTTGCTTTCTTGGAACTTAGGCTCTATTAAATGCAATTATCTAATACATACGATGTACAATAAAAACCATTACCAAATATAATAAATATATATATATCCACTTGTGTCAGACCAGGAGCTCAGGAGAGACCATGTGAAGAAGTGCGATTTAGAAGGCGCATTCCGGGAGAATTGGGCGAGTGTGTATAGATGAGTGCAACAATATATTGACAATTTGCTGCCAGAAATTCAAAGCTGATATAAAAGGGCTGTAAAGGATGAGATGTTACTCCTGATGTCAAAGGGACTCTGGTGGAAGATGGAGAACACCAGAAAGATGTTGACTTGTGTTTCATTGACTTTGCGAAGGCCTTCGACTGTGTGGACCATGCCAAACGGTGGATGACCTTGAGAATGGTGGGAATTCCAGGACACTTCTTGTGTTCCTAAAGAACCTGGGGTGGTCTTGGAGGGATGGGATGCGGCAAATAGGTTCAATGACTCAACAACATGGGTCAAGAGGCAGTCATTCGATCAAGACAAGAGAATGGTGCATCATTTAAAATCAGGAGAGGTGTTTGTCAAGTTTACCCTCTTTTTGTAGTTAGTAAACCTATGTGCTGGGCAAATAGGCAGAGGAGCTGGAATAAATGAAGAAGGACATAGACTAAGGATTAGAAGAAGGCTTATTAACAATCTCCAGCATGTGGATGACATGACGTTGCTGACCAAACGTGAGGGAGACTTGAGCACTTGCTGATGGAGAGCAATCAAGAGCTCACTGTGAAAAAGACGAAAGTCCTCACAACTGGACCAACAGGTAACATCGTGATAAACAGAGGAGAGATTGCATTTGCCGAGAATTTCATCATACTTGGAACCCCAATCAACATTCATGGAAGCAGCCATCAAGGAATTAAAAAATTCACTGCGTTGGACAAATCTTCTGCACGAGACCCCTTTAACGTGTTAAAGAGCAAGCGTGTCACTTTGAGGATGAAGATGCTCCGTGGTACTTTCACTCACCTCTTATGCATTTGAAATTTGGACATTGAATAAGGAAGCCTGAAGAAGGAGCAACACATTTTGATTGTGGTGCTGGGGAGGAATGTACCATGGATTTCCAAAAGAACGAACAGCTCTGTCTTGGAGAAAGAAAAAAAAATACAGCTAGAATGCTCCTTAGAAGTCAGGGTGGTGATACATTGCTTCAGTACTGTGAGCATGTTAACAAGAGAATCCAGTCGCTGGAAAAGGACATCAGGCAGCTAGAACAGAAGGGCCGCAGAAAAGGGACACTGTCTAGGAGATGGATTGACACAGTGGCTGCATCAATGGGCTCAAAGGTAACAATTGTGAGGATGTCTTATGACCGGCAGTGCTATGTTTTGTTGTACATAGAATCACATTGAGCCAAACACACTCAAGACCATGGAATAATAAGCGAGTAGTAATACATATACAGAACTCCTTCTTGTTCTATCTTGGACACCGTCCAATAATAAGGACACAGTCACTGTTTGAACACTAGTGACGGAATTGCTGATGAACTCTAGGGTGACCTCAAGAGCACAATCCAAGGCAAAAGACCACTAAAAAGACAGGAAGTCGAAGCTTCAACCGAGTCCGCATGGAAAAGCACACCAGCCTGAGTAATCCACGGATTGTAAATAACATAATCCAAAGATGGGATTCTATCAGAGTTTTTATTTTGGACACCTGGCTTGCAGAAGGCTACAGATGACACTAGAAACCCAAAATCCATTTGTAGGGTTTATACATGGATTAAATCTCAGTTAAATCCCCTCGGATCAGGGTCAAGGCTTGTTATCAGAGAGAAAACATTGTGAAGTTGCGTATGGTAGATATAGTGAAATTAAAATGCATTATCTTATTTAATCTCCCTTTTGACCCATTAAACGTGATTTCCGCTTTTAAAAAGTGAAGAGGAAATACATGTGGATTGAAACTCTGATGAATCCCTTCTGACCACAAGCCAGGGGTGTGAATAGCCGTGCTATTATTCAGAGTGCCTGGGAAGGTGGATTGTTGCTGATGTAGTTAGGTTAAAATTTAGCACCTTATCTTCTGATCTCCCTTAGGATCCATTTTAATTTGTTCTAGTTTAAAAAATATATTTTCTGCATTTTTTATTAAGGTTTTTAATCTATTTTCCTTTGTTAATGCGGTTAGGTGTTTCTAAAAAATGTTTTTCTGTATATGAAATCTAGGACAGGTAAATCTATAGAGACAATATTTGGATTAATGGTTCTTGGGGGTATGAGAGAGGAGGTGGGGCACATGGATGGGAAGCTAATAAAAATGAGTACAAAGAAGAAGAAATGGCTCTAAATTTGATTGTGGTAATGATTGTAAAACTTCTTGATATGATTGAATTATTGAATTACATGCTATGTGGATTATGTGCCAATAAAACTGTGTTTAATAAAAAGACAGGAAAGAAAGAAAAGTTCAAAGTGAATGTCAGAAGATACTATGAAACTGGCTCTTCATCACAGAGTAGCTAAAGCAAATGGGGGAAATGATGAAGTCAAAGTTCTGAACAGAAAATCCCAAAGGGCAACTCAAGAAGACAAAGTAGAGTGAATGAAATTTACAAAGAAGGGAAGGAATTTAGAAACCCAAAAAGGAGGGAAAGATTCTATGGGCAAAACAGTGAATGCTGCAAGGAGCATTCAAAGAAGACGCAGAGTATAGAAGTACTATACGATAAAGAACTGGCTGACATTCCGTCTTTTCAAGAGGTAGCATATGATCAACTGCTGAGGGTACTAAAGAAGAAGTCTAGACGTTAGTCAAAATGAGGCTCTGGGAATCAACGCTAATACCAATAGAAATATTTCAACAAGCTAATGAAGCACTGGAAGGACTCATTAGTCTATGCCAGGATATTTGGAAGGCAGGTACCAGCCAAATGACTGGAAGATACCTATATTTGTACCCATTCCAAAAAAAGATGAACCCACAGAATGTAGAAATTAACAAACAATATTTTCCATATCATATGCAAGTAATAATTTGCTGATGATCATCCAGTAGTAGTTGCAGCAAGACATTGACAGGGAGCTGCCAGAGGCTGAGGCCAGATTCAAAGGAGGACATGAAGAAAGGACATCATTGTTGATGTCAGATGGATCTTGGATCAAAGCAAGGAATGGCAAAAAAAAAAAAAGGTTTCCGTGCGTCTTATTGATTATACAAACACATTTGATGGTGCTGATCATACCAACTATGGATTATGGGCAACATGAGGATGAGTGGGAATTCCAGAAAGTTTCATTGTGCTCATGCTGAACCTGTACATGGATCAAGAATAAAGAGGCGACCATTTGAACAGAACAAGGGAATACTGCATGATTTAAAATCAGGAAAGATGGCCTTCAGGGTTGTTCTATTTTACTATACTTATTAAATCAGTATGCTGAACCAAGTAATCAGAGAAGTTAGCTTACAGGAAAAACAGGACATCAGGATTGTGCGAAGGCTTGTTAACAACCTGAGACATGCAGCTGACACAGACTTGCTTGCTGAAAGTGAGGAGGACTTGAAGCACTTGCTGATGAAGATCAAGGATTGCAGCCTTCAGTGTGGACTGCAACTCAATGTAAAGAAAACTAAAATCCTCCAAATTTAATGACTAGGTAAAACCCTAATGAATGGAGAAAAATTGAATTTGTGAAGGATTTCGCTCTCTTAGTTGAAGTATCCCTGAGCCAAACCAATTGAAAGTTGAACCTTGAGTAAGGAAGACTGAAAAAGAATCGATGCATTTAAATTATGATTCTGGTGTAGAATACTGACGGTAACATGGACTGCCAAAAGAACAGAGATCTGTCTTGGGAGAAGCACAGCCAAAATGCTCTGTAGAAGCAAGAATGATAAGACTTCATCTCATGTGCTTTGAACATACTCGCAGGGGAAATCAGTCGTTGGGAAAGTGCATCATTCTTGGTAAGGTAGAAGGGCGGTACAAAAGAGGAAATCTTTTGGCACAATAAATTGACAGTGTGGCTGCAACAGGGGGTTCAAGCAACAATGGTGAGGATGCTGCGGGGCCAGACAGTATTTTCTTATGTTGTACACGGGTCCTTATGAGTTGGAACCCACTGGAGATCAACTAAAAATACCTGTTAGTTTTATAATGGTTGTTGGCCTAGTGATAGAGTTGGCCTTGCATGTGGCCTACCTTTCATTGGTTCCAAATTAGAATATGTGATCTACTTTATACTTCATAGGGTTGAAAAGTTATGCAAGGGCTAGTGGAAATGAGCTAAAAAGCAGCAGATGGCAGAAACAGAAAAATTAAAATTCATACATCTAAAATATCATCTGTTGTTGTTATTTAATGTGGAATCAATTCAAACTCATGTTGACTCCATGTGTAGAGGCGAATTGTTCCATCGGCTTTCAAAGCTGTGGCCTTGTGGAAGCAGATCACAAGACACCTCTTCCAAAGTGCCTCGGGGTGGATTTGAAGTGTGAATCTTTGGGCTAGTAGTTGAGTTTTTAACTGTTTGCACCACCCAGTAACTTAAAAGATACTTAACTCATATAAATTGGTGGTGTTTCGTTCTGAGATTCCAGGCCATCGGGAAGTCTCTTCAGGTTTCTCTCAAGGACTGAAGAGAAAGTTAGGCTTTCTGGCCTCTGCCGTATCAAGAGCATCACATGTCCCTTCCCCTATATACACACAGTTCCATGCACACACACATGCACTACACACACAAATTGTGCCAAATAGGACTTCCATTTAATCTGGAGGCTGAGTGCAGCCAAGGGTTAGACTCTGAATTCTCTAGCTGTGTGAACTTGAGCACATCTCTACACTTCTTTATAAAAAACAAAACGTTCCTATCTCAGAGAATTGTTGTAAGTAAGAATTACATGAGACAGTCTGCCTAGAGTGCTCGGGAGAACATGTAGCAGATTATAAGAACCTAGTATTTATTAACTATTATTAGTGCCATTCTGATTATTAGACATGAAGGGTTTGATTAAGATTTTTCTTAACAAAAATGTGCACAACTAAATAAAATAAAATGCTCTGGTCAAATCTCCAGTACAGTAGTGCCTATACAGTGGAGGCTCGGAGATGTTGAGTTGTCTGGGTCAGTCTGTAGAGTTGATTCCAACTAGCAGGTCTTCAGAGCAGAGCAGCAAAACTAGTGTGTACTCCCAGGTCACAAAGGTTTCGCTGAGCTAAAGGATTTTCCATGAATGGTTGTACCACTGCCACTACATAGCAATAGGCCATCTGAGTGCACTTCAAGCACTGGTTTTTGTGCTTTCCGGCCTTTTTAAAATGATTGATATACCTACTTTAGCATCATATATTAATATCCACCTCGCTCATGGAGAGAGGTTTCTTCCAAGTTTCTTTTCCTTTATGACCCCAAACTCAGTCCCAGTCCCAAGAGTTGGAAGGAGCAATCCTTTCTCATAGTTTGTTGACTCTTGACAGACTATCACACTTGACATACTTGTAGAGATGGGCTTAGAAAATTGTATACATTCTGTCTGCTATAGACAAACAGTCAACCTAATGGTTATTGGGACGCCCATGGGCTTCCAGCCTGGAAATCCAAAATTTGTCTTTAACTTTCTCTCGTATCTCTCCACATTCCTGCATTCCTTCCTCCCACACTGTCGAAGGCCCTCTGCCAAAGCCTGGGTCTTCCCGTTTCCCTAGCAGTGCCTGTCCATCAGCGAGGCCATTCTCTTCTTTTCCCAAGGAACAAAGTCAACTAAAATGGGCTTAGACAATAGAGTTATTGTTATCATCATCATCTAAGGAAAGCCAATACAGGGTTGTGCAAATGCTGGGCGGGCAGCTCTGCTATAATTCTCTCGTGTCTTCCTCAAGGGCACAGTATGGATACTGCAGACCCAGGAGTTACCTCCATTCACACCGTGTCCTAGTATATCTGACAATATCTCTGAATGTTTTCATAGAAGAAAACCTATCCCAGAATGCTTCTGTGGCAGGACAGGTTCAGGTGCCCACATCCTAGACACAAAATCAATTGGGAGAGGAAATAGCTGGCGTTTTCAGACTGCGGAGTGAGTTGGGCTCTGGCAAGAAAGAAAGGAGACAGGAGCGGCTGATAGGCAACCAGCTATGTCTGTCACGTTGCCAGCAGCAAGCTTCTTTCTACCTTGAGCCTTTGCTGATACCATTGTTCATGTCTGGAACCACTTTCTCCCATCCAGATAAAAAAATAGGTCTGCTCCATTTCCAACGCAAATACAAAGCCCACTTGTCTGCGTAATCTTATTCCATCTCCATCTCCTCTCATCTTTCTAGCCCGAGTCAACTGATCTCTGCCTCCATTTGTACGCATGCATCTGTATTCCAGAATGTTTCCCAAGCTGGGAATAACTTGATTAGAGCCGAGGCAAATCACACAGTGTGAGTGCTTGTTTGGGGAATACCTTGGTTTTAATTTCAATGAACTTTGGCTAAAGCAGAGGAAAGATTCGTCATTCTGAGATGGAAACTGTGCTGATTGGAATTTTTTTCCAAAATCTGCATGTTCATTCATCAGTGTCACATGCCGAAGACACAACTTGAGAACTTGGAGTTTATTGCTGGAGAAAGAAACACCAAAAATTAGTTTTTAGGTGCAAGAGAACTCGGTTGGGTACCTTCGTATATCCCATTGAGTTCATCCCAGTGAATTCCTGATAGCAAGATGAGCCACAGAATGATAGTCTCATGCTGTATGTTTCCTCCTCTCCACCTATTATCCTTTTAGAATGTGCTAGGGTGGTGATGGGAGAATGGCAATTTCAAGATTAAAAAATTCAGCTCATCAACTTTTATAGCAGCCACCATGCCTCCATTTGATTTTGAAATGTGCAATTAACTTCTTAGTCCTCTGGGGAGAGAGAGAGAGAGAGAGAGAGAGAGAGAGAGAGAGAGAGAGAGAGAGAGAGAGAGAGAGATTGCTGTGGTGGGGATCTGGAGTCCCTTATTGATGAGATCCTCCTGAGTGTGGAATTCTTGTTTGTCACAGCTTTCCTTGGTGACTTTTAAGAATGAGATATTCCACGGTTATTTGGAATCTGGATGTGTGTGTGTGTGTGTGTGTGTGTGTGTGTGTGTGTGTGTGAAGTCCCTGCTTAAGGCATCTGCCTTCAAGTTTCCACCCCTCTGTCGGTGCAAGGGTCTTTGTCAACCCCGATGAGGGACAGACTTCAAAGGGAGGAAAGCATGTTGTCTTTCCACTATCTCTTTCTTTGCAACTTTCTCGAAAGGAGGCCACCACACACCTACACACATGACATGCACACAAAATAGCAGCAGTCCTTGGCTAGAACTTTCCAAAGGCCAGCCCCCACTCCCCCTACCCTCCACCTCAGCCATGCCCTTCTGTGATGCTGTGAACCGTGAAAATGCTTCTCAATTCAACAGCACTTTGCTATCAGGCTCATAAGAAAAACACAGCGACTGAAGTTCTGCTTTGTTGTTTGAAGGACCCACGCTTTTGTAACATGTACATTTGTCACGTTTCCTCATTTTAAATCAGCACAGTTGTACTAACTTGAAGGAGCAGTGAAATATTGAATATGGCTTTCCTAGCCAAGGACACTAACTCCTATTAAATTACTTTTCATGCATGACTTTGAGTAAGAGGGTAGGGAAAGATACTTTCACCTATGTGTAACTGTGAACAGACTTCATGAGAATGCCTTCCTGCTGGGTATAAAGGAACCTTGCAGAAAATAGTGATGGCAACCTATGTACAAGTATGCTTGGTACAATTGATATGTGGATTGTCATAAGAGCTGTAAGAGCCCCCAATAAAATGATCTTTAATAGTAAAACGAACTCTCTGAAAAGCTGGAGAGGGCATTTCACTACCAGCAAGAGCCAGGGGTAGAGGACCATCTGGAACCCAAGGTCCCTGTGCAGCGAACTTCCTGGATCCAGAAGACAGTTCTGATACCAGGGGAGTAACGGCAGTACCAGGAACCAGAGCATGGAGCAGAGCAGTGGATTTCCCAGCCCACAGAGCAAGGAAAGATGAGTGCTGCTGTGTAGGAGGCTAGCTTGTGAAGTAGGGTGCCTCAGAACACTTACCTGGGGAGTTGGGCTGGCTGAGCCATGCCAGTGGAGCTGAGTGCCTTCAGACCGAGGCTTACTGGTGCGAGGGTGCCTTTGGACACATAATTTAGTGAGCTGGGTTTGCTGACCCGGGGAGCTTGAGCTGAGTCCTTTGCGTTGGGGCTTATAGCAGAGTGGCATGCCCTTTGGGTATTTATCAGCAGCCCTTAAAGAATTTGTTAACATGTCTTGACAAATAACTGCATCCTGGACATTTCTCACTGGCATTGCAAACTGTTGACTTCCTTAATAAACCCTATGATCAGTCATATTGCCTGTGAGCTCAGCGTCACCATTGCAATGATTATTAGAGCCTAGATATAAAGTAGAAAACAACTCATAACTTAAGACAATTTGTAACTATTGCTCCATTTTAAGTTGTTTCCGAATGGTGTAAAGGCAGAAAAGGCAGGCAGCGTCAGTTCTATCTGGTAAGGGAAGAACCACTGAAGAGTGCACAGAGAAGGAAAGGTTGAAAGAAATAGAATGTTGCCATTTGGGGTGAGCTCTAGGGGAGGGTGATGCTCTAGCTAGGTCTGGAGTAGTGACCATGCTGAGTCTATTTAAAGACTGAAGACTAGTAGTACAGAGGCCAAAAACATCAGAAGGATAGTTAGCAAGGTTTTAGAAAAAGAAAAGAAATGCACAAGCTAGGATGTGAGGCACTGAGAAATCGAAGACACGAATGCCAGTAAAATAACAAAGCATACAGGGAACTAATATTTTATATTACAGTTGGAACTATAGCTAATGCTTGTAAAGTAGTCAGAGAGCAAGACAAACGATTGCATTATCATGTAGTTGGCGGCATTTTCTTGCCTGTAAGTATGTATTTAGATATTGGGCTGTTTAGAGGTCAACAATGTAAGAAGCCTTTCTGGAATGCCCCGGGAAGGAGGGAAATCTGGAAGGTGGGAGAGATTTGAATTATCAGAAAAGGTACTCTTCCCGAGCAACGTTCAGCACTAGAAGAGTGGAATGGTTGTGAGGAGATGGTGGATGTGGCAGCCAATAAGATGATCCGCCCAATAATTAGGGGAGAGATTTAAACTATGGGGTCATGTTGCCTTCATGTCTGCGCTTCTCCGTCTTGTGGGCCTACTTAAGGTTGCTGCCATGCATGCTCACACTGCCTGCTGTGACATGTCCCCAAGCATCTCTGTCCCTTGCCATTCTTTTCGTACTCTTTAATTCAGCTGAACTGACAGTAAGTTTTGGGGGTGGATGACCATGCTTCATTCTCTCTTTGTTTATTTATCTCTGTATATGTTTTGACACCATTCTAGCCACTGTGTTTCTCTCCTTCAAATATCTCCAAATCCTTTTGCAAAACGTACGTCTCTTTTCTACCCTGGAGATGAAATTCAGCAACCTTTCCTCACAGTAAAGCTCACCAGCCAGTGACAGAGGAACAGAATTGAATATCATCCCCTACCCCCACACCTTTCAGGCTTCTGGTCTGGCCCTCTTTTACGAAGTTGAAGGGCGAGGAGCTGAAGCTGAGAGGGGTGGGCTGAGTGACCCTCTACTGAAAGGAAGGCTTCATGGGTCTTTCTGCCTGCAGAGTGCTCGAAAGGCAAAAGGATGATCCGAGGACCTTTAGCCAGAATTGATCCACATTCTCAAGGTCCCGTGTGCTTGCCTAGTCTGGACGCGGCGCTGGTTGCGGTTCGGTGATGGAGGCAGCGGGTGACTTGATCCCAAAGACAGCAGTAGAGAGTGACCCTGGAATGGGGTTTGGGTTCCAGCTGCATTCCGAGGGAGAGACTCAGTGGTGATCGCCCTAAAGGCTTATGCTGTGGTGTTTCACCATTTCCTTGTCAAGAAGTGGGTGGTGGGCATAGGGAACTGGAGTTTCAGTCCACCCAGCAATAGCACTGGAAAGACAGACATAATCTGATCAGCTTTGAATCACTTTTGTGAGATGATGTCATGAATGAACTCGATGCTTTGTTTTCTCTGAAGCTAGTTGCCTGGATAACTCTTTATAATAGCCTGAACAATTAATGTGCTGACAATTCTGGAAGACACCTACAATTATGCCACTCATGTAATTTGCCCCAACTTCTGCTTTGTTCTCTGCATTTGCTTGCTAGAGACATAGACTTCCTACATCAGAAATGAGAAATTACTACTCTAACTGGAGTAATTTCTTCTTTGTGGATGAATACAGGACAGAAAGCTACCAGTAGCCTGAATATCATTTAGGTAATTTGGCTTGTCCTTTGAAGCACTCTATCTTTACCAGTTTGAATTTTTTGAAACTTTTTGTTTCAAATTGAAAGAAAGCTTACAGAGCAAACCAGTTTAAAAAACAACAAAGGTTTTCCATTCAACAATCTGTACGGATTTTGTTTCCTATCATTGATTGCACTGTATGCAATGTAACAGCTCTCTCCTACTTCTCCCCTGTGTTTCTCTCTTTGTATTTCGACTCTTCCTTTCCTACACTTCTGAACTCTGTCCTTGGGTAAATATGCCCTTGTGATCCCGGATGGTTTGTAATTCTAAGATGTACATACCACCTTCGTGTTACTCTTCCCCCTGTAGACTCTGCTTAGTGTTGGGCTGAACAGTGAGCCACCAGGAAGAGTACGGGTCCAGACCTGAAGGGTCACTGCGAGCCTTTGTCTCAGGCTCTGCCATCGACATCTGACCAGTAAGCCTGGTATTTTTGTGTTATTGTAAGTTTTGTTGCAATATGATGAATTCTGAAGTTACTTACCTTCCCTGGAGCCTTCTGCTTTGAAGTTCTCAATCTCTTTCTAAACTTGCTGCTAGGTTAGGACTTTCCTACCTTCTTTGAGTAGGAGATGCTTCTGAATTCAAAGTGTTTGTGGTGAATGAGCTAGCATCGTGGGTCTCCTGGTGGACAGTATTATCCTCTGTCGGTGCTTAGAAAAGTTTGGCAATCACAAAGACCGAGGGACTACTAGGACACAGTGGATGAGGCAATAGAGGCTAAATGTCTTGTCATATGTCTCACAAAGCAAAGCATTTCCCACCAAGCAGGAGAGGGCCCCCCTGAGAAATAATGATCCATTCATCTTAGCCCGAGGCCCTGACTCTGTGCTGTTGAGGGAACCGGGGAGCTGACATTGGGCCTGATAACAAACAATGAGGTCTAGGACGGTCTAAATGAAGTGATGGCGTCCCCGAGGTGATGGCGCCCAGTCCCCTTCTGATTCCATGGGATGTAGCTAGCTCTTTCAGTAGAAGTGCCCCGATGTGGTGGCAGTTTTCCTCATTCCTGCCATCTACACCTGTCTATCTTGTAATTCTCACTACTCAGCCTATCATTTCCTAAGGCTTTACTGGGTGGGAAGAAAGATGTTGAATGGTTTTTGTATGCTATTTCAAGTTGGCATCATAATCCAAAGGCTTGTGGGGGTGAAATCACTTCCTGAACGTTTTAAGGAGGGAACAGAATAGGCTTTGGAACTAGAATGTCATCCTGGGTCTGTCTGGCTTATGAGTCATCTGCTCAGGCCCACTGGACGTCACCGCCTTCCCATCACGCCGCTCTGGAATGATGGGCCCACTTGCTCTCCCGAGGCCTCGTTCACTGTGCTAGAAATCTTCCTATGCGGACCCTCCTCCTTCTTTGCCTGGCCAACTCCTACTTAGTCTTCGATCCCACTTCATCAGAGAAGTCTTCGATGATTTCCTCCGCTTGGGACAAGGAGTCTCCACCAGTTTCTAGTTATTACGGTGTCTGCTCCTACTCACGGTGATGCCGTGTGAGTCAGAGGAGATCTGTGCTCCATACGGTTTTCCGTGGCTGTTTTTTTCTGAAGTAGATCACCCGGTCTTCTTTCAAGAGTTTTCGGGGTGGGCTAGAGTCTCCAACCTCCAACATATGAAGGTGCTAGCCATTGACACCACCCAGGAATCCCAGGTTCTCCATTAGCACCCTAGTTCCCAATCAAGAGCAATGATGGCCATGTTATAAGTGCTATTCCCATAGGAGACACTAAGAGGTGGTGCTGTGTGCAGTACTCTGTCCCCGATGCTGCGCTTTCTTCCTGGCCTGGATCGGGTGCTCTGCATGCATGTGGGGGGTGGGGAGAGGCGATACTGATTTTCCCGTCCGCCTCTTCACGTGCCAAGAACGGCTCAGGTGAGTGGGTCCCTGGCGCCAGTCTTCCTGCTCCAGCTAGCTTTCTTGATTGATACCCTCTTCCAGACCCCCTCTCACTGGGGACAGGAGCAGAGCATGGGTGGGAGTGAGGGCAACATGAAGTAGAACCTGGAAGCAGAGATTTTCATGAAAGAGTAAACAAAGAATTGTGCTCTGCAAGGCCTGTAGGGCATGCATTCCAAATTGGTGGTGTGGGCAACCAGGGCCACAGAAAAATCCAATGTTGCTTCTCTATTCATTAACGTGCACTAACTTGGGTGCCCTTAAACTACTCATCAAGAGCCTGGTAGGTCCGCATCCCCAAGCACACTGACCGACATGATAGGGAAAAAAATAGTTTGGGGTTTTATGAGAAAAGCAATAGGGAAGAAACATTTTGGGGGTAATGTTTTTGGCACTTAATAGCTATTTTAAAAATTGACTCATTACTTAGAAGTCACCAACTCAGGCACATTGTCATAAGATTATATAGATCCCCAAGCTAATTATCATACAGTGACGTAGCCCACTACCTGCCAGGAACATTAATCATCATTTATATGTGTGTGATTCTGCATGAGTGCATTGCTTTATTTAGTTTCCCCTCTTGTCCTGACCACAACCCTAAGAAGAGGGTGTTGTGTTCTCTGTTTTACAAAGAAACAAGTGCACGTGACTCGAGGGGAGCTGTGTGGAGTTGTGTCAGTAGGTGACTAACATGGAATTTGAACTCAGGTCTGTCCAAATCCCAAAGTGCAGTGCGTTGCCGCGTGCCTCACATTCAAGCTTCACTGTGCCTCCCCATAGGGCCCGGGGCTGGTGCGGACGGCTGCTAACTGAAAGAATGGTGGCTCGAGTCCCCCCAGAGGTGCATTGAGGGGAAAGGCCTCGAGATCTGCTTCTGAAACAAGCAAACAAATCCAGCTGTGGATGCAGTTCTACTCCGATGTTTGGGCGTTGCCAGACTCCATACCTTGCGACTTTTTTTTTTACTTCCTCTCCACCTCCCTTTCACTTCCTCATTCTTCCAGAGGCAGTGCCCTGTCACCTGAGGGTGAGCCAAGTGGGTGCAGAAAGCAGGAGGAAAGGGAGACTCAGACATGACAGGAGTGGGTGTGTGGAGAGGAGGGACTTGACCTTTCTTCAGCAGAAAAGAGGCTCTGGCCTCTGCCAGATGGCAGGTGTGACTGACAGAAGCAGGACGCGTTTCTCCCCTTGCGGACTGCTCCTCAGCAAGCAGGAATGATTGGAAAACGCACCAGACAAAGAATTTAGCCAACTCTGCTTATTCTTATCCAAATTTTATTTTATTGTTATATTCAGGAAAAATATTCAGCCCGACTCAACCGCGAAACCTGCACTCATAAATAGACCCCCCTGCACATAATCAAAATGATAATTTCCTCCTCTGGGCTGGCCCAGCCCGGGTGGCCTGGCTGCAATTATCGTCTATCTGCCAGTCTGCTGTGCTATTTCATTTCGTCAATCCATACTCATTTCAGGCAGTGCAGAGTCGGATGTTTTTCTCCGGCAGCTGAAACCCTCCCCATCTCCAGAGGCAAGCGGATGCTGAAAGTCAAATTGAACTTGCAGTCCCCGAGGTGGCCTTTGTCACTGTGGTCTAAACACCACCCTCCTGAAAGCCTGTCGGGGAGCAGCATTCGATCCCTGTGCCTCACCTGGCTCTGTGAGGTCAGAGTGGAAAAGCTCGCTTTCTTCCTCGTACATTCTTGTCCGACCAGCCCCGGGAAGGTCTACTGCTCAGCTGAGGTGGCTGCTCCTTCCCTCTCAAGTGTTATTCTGCACACTGGCAGTTCTATTATCAGGGTTAGCTCATCACTAAATAAAGGAAATGAGTGGGTGGCGTGGGGAATTGTAAGTGTTCCCCGGAGGCTGAAAAATGTTAAGTGTATACATAAGTGTGCCCATTTCTGACGGAATCACTTCCTGCCTGATATCCCCTTTTGCCAACACAGGACACTGTCACGAGGAGTATGACGCGGATCATGGCACGGAGTGCTGCGGGGACATATTTAGAGCTTGTCATCAGAGGACTTTTGATGACAGGCAGGTGAGGGCTCTATTTCCATGGGCTTCTGTCAGCGCTGACGTAATCAGCTTTTGGTCATTCGAAGCCTGGTTGTAACTCAGTGAACGATCTAAGACCTTTTATTCTGTGATTGCCTGCACTTAGTTTACCAGAAGGCTGGGGGGAAGGGAAAGGAGGTGAGACCCAAAGAAGCCCCTTCTCCTACTTATTCCCCCCTTTGCTCAAAGATGCCCTGTGGGGTGGGAGAGGACTGCTGGGATGTTTTGAGGCTGATTTGGGAGAAGATGTGTTTAATGTATCCCTCTCTTTACAGTTGACATATGTGAACATTTTTTCTCACATAAAATAAAACACATTTATTGAGATGCAATCAACATATCATACACTTCAATAGTCCAATCCTATTAAGAAGGGTTGTGACTTCATCACCACGATCAATGTAGAACATTGTCTTTCTCCTTGAACCCCTGGGGTTGACTCATCTCCCCTACCTCCCCTTCCCTGCTCCCATGGAATGATTAAACCTGTTGTTATTGTTACACATTGACCCATCTTGACTTTCCTAAACAGGCCACTAGCCACAAGCTCAACAGTGCAAAGCCACCAGCTGCCCCTCAGGGGAAAGACAAGGCCAGATTTTGGGTTTGTTTGTTTTTAATGGGAGATTGGAACTCTCATTTCTGTGCCCCAACTATAAGATATCAGACGGACAAGGTTCTTACGTACCACCCTTCTGCCAGTTTGTCACATTGTGGTGGTTTGTGTGTTGCTGTGATGTCGGATCTCATGACACTGCTGTTTCAAAGAGCAGCAGGGTACGCCCATGATAGACGAGTTTCAGCAGAGCTTACAGACTATGAAGAAAGGCCGGGTGATTTACTGCTGGAAGTTCGCCAAGGAAAACCAATGAGCTACAACAGAAAGCGGTTTGACTTGGGGGTGGTGCAACCAGAACGCTCCTTGGAAGGGAAGATGGTGAGACTTTGCCTCATGCACCTTGGCCATTTTATTTGAAGACACCAGTCCCTGAAATAAAAACACCGTGTTTGGTAAAGTTGTAGGACAGCAAAAGAGAAGGACCCGCAACAAAATGGACTGGCACCGTGGCTGTAACTTTGGGGTAAAGCATGGTAATGATTATGGGGACAGCGCAGGACTGGGCAGTGTTTCTTTCTATTGTCCCTGGGCTGGCTGGGAGTTGGAACGGACTCGGTGCTACCGAATAAGGTGGCGGGAAGATGAGTCTTCTGGGTGTAAAGCCATCCAAAATGCACAGAGACCACGCAATCGCCTTTGCGGTACCAGGAGTGTGAGGACGACTCAGATGGGGCAGCAGTTCTTTCTGTTCGACACAGGGTAGCTGTTGAGTTGGAGTTAATTCAAAAGCAACTGTCATGATACAGTGTTTTCACGTGACTGACAATCATCATCCCCCATTGAGCACTTCGGTCCACATCTGCTTTTCAAATTTTGGGGGGGAGGGGACGGGTATCACTCTTATTTCTCTGACATGTAATCAGCTTCCTTTGCTGGCTCCTACTTGTTCTGCTCATTTCCGTGATAGGAAGACATGCTAGGCTGGGTTGTCCAGGGAAACAAAACCAGTAGCATTTATACACGAGGGGGAGCCCCCCAAAAAAGGAAGTGCGCAGCATGGCTCTTGTCATATGCATTTCTCCAACAAGGTGAGCTTCCAGCAACTCTCTGAGTAAGTGTACCCAGTGGTATCGCCTAGGAAGATTCTCTCTACTCACAGTGAAATTTTTCATAAAAGCAGTTTTGCTCTAACCTCACTTTTTGTGATGGCCGATTTAAGAGACAGTGTGCAGCTGTGGAATTTTGTTTCCTGCTCAGGAAAAATGCCACAGGAACTATTGGGATGTGGAACACAGCTCAGCTGACAAAGACGGCACTAAGGGAAGTGCTCAAGCGACGAGTGGCTTTCCCATTTCAAAAAAGGTGAAATGTGACAAAGCTCTTTCCGGACATCCATCAACTTCCCAAACACGTGGAAAATATTGACTTGTAGTTCATTCTACAGGTCAGACTGTTAATCAGGTGTTTTATGTGGAGGTTCTGAAAAGATTACATAACAGTGTGCAACCAAAAAAAGGCTGATCGGTGGAAGACAGAGGACTGGTTTTGCCACCATTACGATGCACCCGCTCACGCAGCCATCTCAGTGCACTAGTTTCGGGCAAAACCAGCATGCCTCTCTTGTCCCATGCACCTTACTTACCTGACCTCACTCCCTGAAGCTTCTTTTTGTTTCTGCAAATGAAGAGGGACATGCAAGGAGAGTTGATTGACAACTTAGAAGAGATAAAGGAAAAAACTAGGAAGGTGCTGTCAGCCATCCAAACACATGAGTTTGAAAACTGTTTTCAAGAGCGGAATTGTAGATGGGAAAAATGCATTGTTTAATGGAGAGCACTTTGAAGGTGGTAAGGTTGTTTTATGAAAAAAGTTAAATGCATAGTTTTGAAAAAATCTGGTGTGTACACGCACACACATGTGCCCTTGTATGTATAGCCCTTGTCTTTCTCCCCTGGAGTCAACTGGTGGTTTTGAACTGCTAACTTTGTGGATCGCAGAGTTGTGTAGATCATGCACAGCCACTACCATCAGGGCTCCTCACGTACAGGCAGGAACTTTATGTCAAGGAGGAACTTAATATCAAGAAGGCATCCCAGTCTAGTACAACACAAGTATATATGGGTCCAATGCTAGAAGGTGGACGGTGCAGAAAGGGAAGTGGATGTAGGGAGATCATGTGCCAGCCAGTGCAGAGCCATGTGGATCCACAGGTGGTGGAAACATGACAGCTCAGAAGTTGGGTCTCAAGGTCAGCAGCCTACTTGGGATTGTCCCAGGAGGCAGGCACAGAGTCCCGCAAGCAGGAAGCCAAATGGCAAAGAGAGAGAGGTCAGGTCCTCAATGTCTCTCTTACAAAAGTGCCACACCTCCCAGGAGGCAACATCAGGCTGAGACCTGATTGGCTCCAACACGTTCATACAAGTTCAAGTTGACCTAAAGTCTAACCACCACAGAGGCCTTCCTTTTAGGATCTATAGTCTCTATTCTCTGTTCTCTTCTGCAGGAACATTCTCTCTTCTTTTCTGTTACCTCTCTAAGAACTCGCCCATCCTCTCTAATGACTTTCCATCATCACCTATGTCCTCACTCATATTTAGATCTTTAATGCCAAATCTACACCTTTTGTTTAATTTGTCAGAATCAATCTATACTATCTTTCATCTCCTTCCATTGATCTACCCAGATTCCCAAATCTCACAACTGCTCATTATGGGTAAGAATTCTCATACATCTCTGGCAGAGTGTAAATTATTTCACATTCTCTGAAAAGAAAACTGGAAAACCCAATTACAATGAAAAAAATACGTTTACCCTTTACCCTGAAATCCCATCGCTGGACTCTATCTTATCAAATTCAAAGTACCTCTCTCTATAAAGGTATGGAGACCATAGTTAGTGTGAACATTTAAACAGTCATCTGCTAACCAAATTTGGAGAGTCAAGTCCGCAGAAAGGCACGTCAGAAGAAGAGCGTGGTTATCCACTTCTAACAAATCGACCATTAGAATCTCTTTGGAGCATAGTTCTATTTGAAAACATATAGAGTCTCCAGGGATGGGAGCCGACTTCCTGCCCACTGGTATATGCATACGACTATTTGTTATCTGTAGAAAAGGTAGTGGTTAAGAATTGAGCTGCTCAACAGGAACAAAGCAAACCCACAAAGCCCCCGAGGAGCACAAAAATAGACTGCAGGCTTGGAGGGGCAGTTCCTGGAATCCCCTAGGCCTACTGGGGAGATAGTCATAAAGGTCAGCGGACAGACCTGGAACTGTCTATTTTTTTGTTTGTTTGTTTTGCTAGGTATTTTTTTTCTCTTTTTATAAAACCTTTTCTTTTTGTTTCATGTCTGTTCTTGTTGGTTTTGCCTACCTGTATAAGATAGACATGGGAAGTAAGCTCGGGGAGAAAGCAACGGGACTGATGGTTCCAAAGGGACTTGTGGGGAGGAGGAGGCGGGGGAAGGGAGCAGCGAGCCATATACAGGGGAACAACTATGGAATTAAAATCAACAACAAGGTGGATGTAGAGATCCTGGCGTGCTGGAGCAACAACAATCTCGCTGAGAGGAATTACTAAGAGGCAGAAGAAGGGTGAGCATGATGGTGGGCAGGAGGAAGGTAAAAGGAAACAGAGGAAAGATCTAGGGAGCAAAGCTATGGGTAAAGGTATAAACATAGGTGTGTACTTATGTAAATAAATTAATTCATAAAAATAGAGGTATTGGTCTATGTGCATATATTTATGTGGCAATTCACTGAGGTAGCGATTTCAAAAAATGAAAAACTCAGCAACAACAATAAATTGATTCACAGTCTCAGAAATCTACAGGAGCCATTCTGCTCTGTCCCATGTGGTCACATAAGCCACTGCCACTGAGTCCATGCTGGCTCATAGAAACCCCATACAGGGTTTCCAAGGCCATCTGTTCTCACTAGAGCGGCCAGCCTCACCATTCTCCCACAGAGTGGATGGTGGGTTTGAATCCCTCACCTTGGGGTTAGCAGTCCAACATTTGCCCAAGAGCACCACCGTGGATCCTGATGTTTGCCTGCCACAGGGCCTAAATGACTGTGTAGTATGGCAATTGTGGTATAGTATGAAGTGAAAGAGCAAGTTGCAAAGTAATACATATAATAGGATCCCATAATTTCAAATATTTTTAAAAAATGAACTGTTTGTATACATATGGGTTTGTGTGCTAGTCAGCAGACTGTTAATACAGTTTTCCTGGGTGGGGCCATGATGGGAGGCATGAGCACATATGGCTTTTGTAATATTTGGGAAAAATTGCTCATCCTCCCAGATTTCTTACTGGTCACTCTAGTGAGAATCTTAGCATCTTCTGACTCCCTGTTTTCGATGAGTCACTGTTTCTGTCGTTATCTTCTGATGCTGGTGGCCCAGTGGCTAAAACACTCAGCTGATACCCAAAAGATTGATGGTTCAAACGTACTAGCCACTCAGTAGGAGGAATATGTGTTAATTAGCTAAAATAGAAAGGGTCTTCATGAGTGGGAGCTGATTCAATAGCCATTGGTATATACCAAAGGACGATCTTTATTGTCTGCGGTGGAAGTAGTGGTTATGGACTAGGCTGCTGAATACAAGGTCTGCAGTTCCAAACCACCAGCAGCTCCACAGGAGAAAGACCAGGCTTCCTCCTGCACTGTAGAAGATGTGGTCGTCTTGGAAACTGTGGAGCAGTTCAACTCTCTCCCACAGGGTCTTGAGGCGTCAACATTGACCCCACAGTGATGGGTTTGGATTTCTTATCTACCAGTAGCCCCTAAGGCCATTGAGAGCAAGGACTGTGCTATGTTCATCTCGTCCCCTACATCGTGCCTTTCCATATTTCTTGTCTTGAAATGAAGAGTTTTCCTGTTTGGTTCAGGGGCGGGGAATCTCTTTTTCTGCCAAGAGCCATTTGTATAGCTAGAGCATCATTCGTAGGCCTTACAAAATTATCAATGTAAAAATTAGTCTTCTGTGTTTGGTGGAAAATGTAATCAGTTCACCCACCTTGTGATGGCAGGGCCTGCGTCTCTTTGGTGAGGCGTGTGATGCGAGCTGGTACTGAGGATTTCTCAGGCCTTATAGAGCCTGAAGGCAGATGCCCCCTACTCCTGGATTTGTACCTCATGACTATGTTTCTCATGTACAAATCCTACTAGGCTTTTATTTCTAATTCAGAGGGACACCAATACTTTCCACCAAAATCTTTAAATTGTGTATTTCCCTCTGCACCCCACTTTGGACAATGTGGTCTTAGAATATAATACATCCCCTCTCCTCTAGCTAGGTTGAGTTATTTAGTCTTCTGCTCTGCATATGCTTACCCAGTTCTGCATCCAGCGCGCGGTATCATTTAGAGTCCTGTGGATAGGCAAGCAGGTAGACAGGGGCAAACAGTCCCCTGAAGGCCTGTGTGCATATTTGCACTGAAATAAGCAAAGAACAGCATCTGTGTTGAATATAATGATGAAAAAATGGGTCCAACACCCAGGCTTCTCCAGATGTCAAATGTTTGCCAGTATGAAACTGTAACATGTAGGCATTTTAGAGGCAATCCTTAAAATAGTTTTATCTCTTTACTGGGAATTGGATAGAAAATAGAACCTAGGGAAATGTTCACCACATCCCGGCATTTCTCTCTGACTCTGTCACACACACACACACACACACACACACACACACACACGTCTCACCACATTGAACTCCACTGAACCTCGGTGTGCTGAGTCAGTATTTCCCTGGCTGGGCGCCCGTGGCCGTCTACAGCTGGCAATTAACCTCTGACTCGCCTGGAAGAGGAGTGGCGGATGCTCACTCAGACTGGAAGGACAACTTGCATCGACAACCTTTCCCCCAGCTCCACGTCCATTCCTCGATTCTGCATTCCAAAGCCTTGAACATACTTCTGACCCAAGGCCATGTGATTGCCCATCCTCATAGTTGGTGGGATTGCACAGCACAGTGAGTGACCAGGAATGATGTCACTTACCTGCAAAGAAACACAACATGTCCTCTCTGACAGCAGATTAAGTCATCCACGTGCTATTTATATCTCCAGCACTTTTCGGGCTGAGAGTGCAGCATAATAGCAGCCGTCAATCACAATCCTCCTTTGTTTCTGGAAGTTGCTGAATACGTCTTTTAGCATTGTATTAATCGAGGCACTGTAACTGATGCACATGCACACACACACACCTCATAAGGTGCTAGTAAGACATGGAGCTAAAAATGTGAACTCTGCAAACCCCAAGACCTGAAAAATAATTGCATAGGTTAAAAATAATTGCATGCGTTTTAAAGAATGTTACCCTTCACACTGCTGTATACACAATTAGGTTCGTCAAGAGGTTATAAGGTAACCATAGGCACTAAACAGGATCTCATGCTTCGTAAACCTGATGTTCTTGAATCTGTGCATTTTTCATTGCTGAAGAACGGATGTCAAAGATCACTCACTCAAAAACTCATCAACATTGATTCTGTTCTACAGAAAACCTCATCTTTCTCCCAAGGAGCATCTGATGGTTTCAAACTATTGACCTTGAGGTCAACAGCCCGATGAATAATCCACTGCACCACCAAGGCTCCTTGGCACAAGCAAACAAGCTAGCAGCTATTAAAGGGATGTATTTTCCTAGGTGGAGAGTGCCTTCTGACTATGACACTCCTCACTCAGTTGGCTATTGTGATTGCAATTCAACTTTCGAAAAGAGAGTCTTTCCTAGACATTTCAGGTCTTTCTTGCACCTCCTTTTCCTGTCACCCTCCTCAACTAAAGTGGCAATGCTGTCCCAAGCGGCAAACCATCCTCAGAATGAGCATAGTCTCCCAACATCAGAAGTTAGTTGGAGCTTGGCCAAGAGAGAAGAATTAGAAATCAGCCCATAAAAATAAATGAATCGGTTTCCATAGTGACAGGAGTCTCTCTCTCCTTAGTTTTTACCCTGTATTTCCCCACAGATCCCTCAGGCAGAATAACAATAAATGCGAAGAAAACATTTTATTATCTTAATGGATTCTTAATTTAAAGGCAAAAGCCTTTAAATTATCTTCCCAAGGATACCGTTGGCTATAACGTTTGGAATTGAATACCTAAGCAAAGTTGCAGGACCCATAACATCGCCCACAACCCAGCCAAGCAGGAGGAGCCAAGCGAGGTAGACCTCATTGTGCAGGCTGCCTGTCCTGATGGGTAATGCACCTGTCATGTTTAATATTTCATTGGTGAAGGAATTGTGCATCTGCCTGTGTTCATCTGCCGAGTGAAATTTCGCACAAATGAAGACTGCATGCGGTGAACACAACAGGGCACCCTCATTACCCCCCTAAATCGTATTCTGCATCAACCGGAAAGAATCTGGGCTACAAGCAAAGCCTGAACCCCTGCTCTGTCCCTGGCAGCCAGCTCCTGGGGACTCTTCACCTTTTCTTTCTGCAGCTGCATCTAGGCCTGCCCACGGCATCCATCATCATATTAAGGGGACTTGGGGAGGCCCAGCAGCTGCAGCTTCAGAAGCATGGTGGCTGAAAAGAAAAGACCTAGACGAGCAATTCCTAAGCAGGAAAAAATTGTCCTAGGGTAGAGGTGAGAGACTGGGAGTCCCACCAGGAAGGCAGACCTGGTGGCAGTGTCCTGATGTTTGTGTAGTGCACACACAAAGCAGCTGACCCAGATGTGGGATGATGCAGATGAAATGAATAGAAATTATTTCAATGTGTTAACCAAGTCCAAGTGTCTTCGTTTCCTAGGGCTACGGTAACACAATTCCTACCAATGGGTGGCCTCAAAGAAGAGATCATAATTTTCTGAAGATTCTTAAGGCTGAGTCTAAATCAGAGTCTCAGCTAGTGGATACCTTCCTTGTCAATTATCCAGGATGGTTCTGCATTTCTTGGTCTGTAGACAGACTCATTATCCATCAGTGTTTCCCTCATAGGCGTGGGTTTGAGTCAAATCTACTCTAACTCAGCATTGATTATAAGTAGAACCCACTCTAGGCACCTATGATGTCATTAACACATCAAAAAAGGCCCACTGAACAGCCACCGAATAAGAGTTAAAATCCCAACACATTTTGATGGGATGCAAACTAATTCATAAATCAAGACTAAATGTACACGGGCGAATATGTGTAAGAGTACTTGAATCTCAGAAGTTGTCTCCTACAAAAGGTTCAACAGAAAAAAAAACCCTGAGTGTCTGTCAATTTCTCATAAGGGTGACCAAAGGTCCCAGTTCTCCTGGAGGAACTGCGATTTGTGTGTGTGGTCTCAGGATAATTTTAAATTTTCTCTTCCCATTTACAAAAGTGTCTCAAAGGATAGAAGAGATTCATTCAAAGGTCACTGTACTTTTGGCTAAAAATATGTCTTCCACCTCTGACATTCTCCTCCTTAAACTTCTTTCTATAAATACATTGTTTCTACAAAGGCATGTGTCACTTTCATACAATGTAACGCCTACCGGGTGTAGATACATTCAGGCTGCTCTCTCTTGTACCTAGAGTCCCTGTCAGTCAGAACGAGCTAAATGGCTCCTGACAACAACAGCAAAGTCAACCGGAGACCCCAAATTGCCTCTGCAAAATCCCTTCATAGTTGTGCATAAATTCGGTTTTGATTCAATACCTGGGAGAAAATGTATGTAAACAGAAGGCAGGGAATTTTGAAGACATCTTAGACTTCTGCCTAACAAAGTCTAAATATATACTTGAACTATTACATTGGGTACTCATTTCACGTATTGAACACATTCTTGTGTGTGTGTGTGTGTGTGTTTGTGTAAGAGAGAACTTTATATCAAAGGGCAATTATACATTAAGGAAACATCCCATCCCAGTTCGGATCAAGTCCACAAGACCGATATTACCCCATATATCGATACTAGTCCATAAATTCCTCTTTAGACTCATGCAGCCAATGAAATGATGCCAAATGCAGGGAGATCACAGGCCAGTGGGTGGAAAGTCTTGTGGATCCAGTGGTGGTGCAAGCATCTCAGCACTGGCGAGGGTCTCCATGTGGAACCCGTGCTTCTTAATAGAATATTTAAGTCTCTCCAGTCTTAGCTGTCTATCCAGTCATGTCTTTTGCTTTACCCAACTGTTTTATATCTTCACCAATTTGTTCATACTTTTGAGACTTTTTCTACTCTTTTGTTTCTCACTTCTAATCTTTTGATCCAAAGCTTTTTTTTTTTTTTGACATGTTCTCCCTGAAGAGACACCATGCTTGGTAAAGTGGAGGGGGCAGCACAAAAGAGGAAGCCCCTCTGCAAGGTGGATAGGCACAGTGGCTGTACCAATGGGCTTAGGCCTAGGAACAGTAGTGAGGACGGCATTGGGCCAGTTGTGCAGAGGGTCGCTATGAGCTGGAGCGGACTAGGTGCTACCTAAATACAACAACAACAGCAAGCTTCTGCTAATGCTCTTCTTGGTGCCTAGAACATTTTTCTCCCCTGAATTCATATAAGAAACCCTTCAAGACCTGACACGAGTACCATCTTCTCCAAAAATCTTTACTTCGATTAATTCATCCGCCCATTCATCCATATGCCAAATGTTTAATGAGCTCTCAGTGCGTGTCATTCACTGTCCCAGGTGCAGAGATCCAGGAGAACACCGGCTGCTATCTCTCGCAGCACTTACTTTCTACTTTGGAAACCAGGCGAACAGAAAAATCTATCCAGTATGAAAATGTTCTCATAGTGACAGGCTGAGAAATAAAGAATACCATGAAGTACAGACAGGGAGTAACATGGAGACTTATCATTTTATGTACCATCAGCCTGTAATGTTTCTATCGTCAGTGACATGGAATCTGAGGCTTGAGGAAAGTGTGAGAGTAGATAATGATGAGGGAAATCTTTGCTCTTTGACTTTGCTGTTTCTTTTGTTTCCATTATTTGATGAATTGATATTTTTTTAAAAGAGAGAGTTTTGAAGTTATACGGTCAGTGAGTCTAAAAGTCTATATGCTCACATCATGTCTTTTGATCAGATGTCAATTAGATTTTTCCAAAAATAACTCTAGCTACCGCAAGTTGGCAAGGGAAGTACAAGAATAGAATTCAAAGTTCAGACCGTGGGCAGGCAGGCGCACTGGAAAGCAAGAATGGGATCAGCCAAGTAGAGTGAGTTCATGGTAGACCATGAAGGTCCACAGAATCCGTGCATCTGAGGTAGGAGAATGGAAGCCAGAAGCCCACTATAGAGACAGGACCGTCATCTTGGTCATCAGGAACTAAGAGATAATGGGTATCTTGCACTGATCTCTGGCTGTGGCTGCTGGTTTGAGTTGTCCTCCATACTCCCATTGCCTTCTGAGAATCTTCATTACCATGCATCTCACTTCATTGAAATTAATGGTTTATAGGACTTCCTCCTGTTCTTCTGGAGGCACAGGTTTTTTTTTAAGTAAAGACTTCCCTGGCAACCAGCACAGGTACCATCTAGCAGAGTGCCCTCTGGCATGATTAAGGAGCCAAATGGGGCTGTTGAAACATGACAACTGACAGTTCCAGTGAGTCTGGCTTTTCTGACTAGGCTTTTCTGGTCGTAAAGAAGAAATACCTTTTCAAGGCAAAAAAAATTAACAAAAACCAAACCCACTGCCATGGAGTCAATAATAACTCATATCGACCCCTGTGGGTTTCTGAGACTATAACTGTTTATGGGGGTGGACAGCCCAGTCTTTCTCCCTAGGAACTGTTAATGGTCTTGAACTGCAAACCATGAGAATCGCAGCCCAAAGCATAACCACGACACCATTAGAGAGCCTGTTCAAGACAAAGTGAGGGCAAAGAATGTTGTAAGTATGTCATTAATTTAGCATTGTACTTAGAACTGAAATTCTAAAACCCACAGGACAACTCTAAACTCCCTGCCATGGGGTCAATTCTAATCCAAAACAGCCCTCCAGGGCGGGCTAGAACTGCCCTTATCAGTTCCTAAAAGTAGAAAGTTCTTTCTTTCTATTTAAAAAAAATCATTTGATTGGGAGATCTTACAGCTCTTATAACAATAAATTGTATCAATCTCCTTTGTGCATATGTTGCTATCATTATTTTCAAAGCATTTTCTTTCTACTTGAGCCCTTGGTATCAGCTCTGTTTTTCTGCCGTGGAGTAGCTGGTAGTTTTGAATTGCTGACCTTGAGTCTAGCAGCCCAAAGTGTTACCATTGTGCCACCAGGGCTCAGGAGACAACTCTGGGGAAAGGCAAAGTACCCTCAATCATTCACCAGTTCTCTCTACCTATCTCTGCTTCTATCTGGACATATCTCTGACTATCAGCTTTGTTTTCGGATCTTTGTTATGAGGCGTTTCACATACTTGTCATTTCTCGTGTCTTATAACTGGATTGCACATGCCTTTGGCTTGCCATAGAGTGTCTTGTCTGCCTCAGCTTGTACCACCAATTTGTATGCATGCGCTCTCCTGTGACTTAATTCACAGAGAAAACTGTGTTGGTCCCAATTATCTTTCCTATATCGCCTCATCACGGGAAGAGTGTAGCTTAGATACCCACCATGAGCCAAATACACAGAATCTTGGATAAAAAGTGGAAGAAAGAGAGAAAAGAGAGTGTAGTTGCTGCCATGTAAAAATGTAGACAGAAGTGGCTAGGAGTGGGGAAAACTTAAAAGAGAGTGCGTGTCCGCAGACACTGATGGCATCTCTAAGTCACAGAATGAGGAGGGACCAGAAGTTAGCTGGGAACTTTAAACGTGTTTGTGAGGGTGGCTCTATTCAACCCAAGATAAGCACTGGTAAGTGGCAGGCACCATTGGTTCATAGCGTTTCTCAGGAATCGAGATTGATAAAGGTCTCACCAAACTGTTACACAATCACCTTAACGTGATAGTTCAGAGTTCACTGCCGCAAGAAATGAGAGAACAACTCTCTTCATGCTTGCTCAGAACTTGTTCACCAGTACACCTCTGCTTCCTGGTACGACCTCACCAGGGGGTGGGAAGGCTTCTTATACACCCAGGAGGAAGAGGAGGGGCAGCTGAGGAAGCTCACTGATCTCTGCGATAGCCAGTGCCGAATGCTGCGGAACCATCACCACCACTGAACAGGACAGGTTCTTGGGAAACTCAGAATTGACTTTTGGCTAAAGTTTGGTAAAACAAGTTTTGAAATACAGGTTAAAACGAAATGATGATTTCATGAATGTTTGCATGTATAGCGCAATACTCAAAGAATTTCTACAGGAGATTAAAGGAAAAAATATAGCTCTAAGGTATCAAGAAGGAGACATTGAAACTCTCAAATTAATCAGCCAGTATTGGCCTATCATCAAAATTTGGTTTTGTCCTGAACTCCCCACCTCAAATCTTACCTGCAGCAGCGCCTCTCTGTACTCCTTCCCTTTTCCCCCTTTGGGAGGAAGTTTGCTCTTATCTCATCTCTTATCTGTGTGAAATTGCTCCAACCAAATCCCCCTTCGTGAATAAAGATGTCCACATGGACCTGCCCACCAAGGCCCTATGAATCTGGAAAAGCAAAGTGTACTGTCTTCTAAAGTCAACGGATCCTGGCTCTTTATCTTATTATGAAGGAAATGCCATCATATGCTTTCAGACACTGACCTCCAACACCAAGGTTTGGCTGGAGGGGCTGTGTGTATTATCCTTGGGTTCAAGTTTCATAAGCTCCCCTGTGCCTTGGGAAAGGCTTGCTCAAAGTGATGGTGTGTACAGACCTTGAAAGAAAGCAACTCGGCATTGCCTATTTATTCCTCTTAATTAAAAAATAATAATTAAATTCTAGATAGACTAGTTGGCAAATTGTTTAGGCAGATAAAATAAATAGAATACTAGGCTTTATAAAAGTAACATTATTTTGTGAGCATAACTGTAAAATGTGTTCATTGTAAAAAAAACAGAAAACACAGACATACAGATGGAATATAATTTAGGAGGATATACACAAAAACGTTTATTCACTGTCACATATTGTTTGCCAGGTAGGATGGTAGGTGTGAGGTATAAACAGTGAATAAAATAGATAAAACTCTTGCGCGTGCACACACACAAACGCAGAGTACTATGAAGAGCTTATCGTTGTTAAAGATTTTTAGTATTCCCTTCCAATCATTTCTATTTGTGGGTGTTAGTGTGTATGTGTGTTCTAAGTTGAAATGATGCTTTATTCTTTTGTAACCTTTTTACCTATTTTTTATTGATTTCACTAAGTAGCCCTTTACAGTGATCATTCCACGTAATTAATGAATATGTATTTAGCTTCGTTTGACTAAAGAATATGGGCAGGGCCACAGCTTCCAGCAGTTTGTGTGTAGATTATTATCATATAAAGGTCATTTTTAGTCTACCGGACTCTGCAAATCAGGGCACAAACAGGGATTGATATTAAAGCAAGTAAACATCTGTATCCGCAAAGTAGGCTTTTGGTACATTTACACAATTCAAGAGTTTGGATGACGTTGCTAGAAAGTGACCAAATAAGAGAAGACTCTCAAGGTTTAATATTAAGCTGAGTTCCTACCTAATGTTGAAACTAACATTGACGTAAGCTAAATTCCAAATCTCAGTCAAAACAAATAGGTTATACACAAACCAGAGTTCAAAATCAGCAAGATAATCAGGAATTGTTTCCTGGCCAAAAGCAATTAGCGCAAGTCTTCCCTCTATGAATTCTGTCACAATCCCATGTAAGTTGGAGCCCAGGTACTCAGTGTTATTGTTGTTGCCGTTTTTCTTTCATGTTTATCATTCCAGGTCAAGCAGAGCCCAGAAATAGACTAGATCTAGTGAGGACTTACCTGGCATCCGTTTTGTACTTTTCATTGCCCTTTAAATCAAACTGCTTTACATTCAATCACTTCATAGGCATATGAAAGCTGAACTATATTGAGCAAGAAGGACTGCAGAAGAACTGATGTATCTGAAATAGGGCACTGCCAAAGAAAATGGAAAGTACCATGAACTGCCCAAAGAACAATAAACCTGTCTTCAAAGTATAGCCAGAATGGTCCTTAGATGTGAGAAGAGCAAGACTTTATCTCATCTACTTTGGACAGTGTGGTAGATATACAATCATTTGTCAATTTGAGGATTAAAAGTGTAGGGGTGGAGTCTAGCTTGTCAAGCAGATCATAGCCAATGTGGCCTCTGTGTGGGCATGGCCTTCTCCTAGGAATTCTGTGAAATCTGGTACTTCCTCCTTAAAAGGGAGAGATACTTCTGTCTCTGCTCACACCCTGGGAGACATAGCAGCTGACAAGACACCTGGACCCACCCTAATGCAGAGACCCCTGTCAGCCCTGAGATGTTTCCAATGCCACTGGATCAAAAAGACTTGCTATCCACTGGCCTGTGATCATCTACATTTGGCGTCATTGCATGTGTTTCATGAGTCTGAAGAAGACTTTATAAATTGGTATAAGGCATATGGGCTAATATCAGACTTACGGACTTGATCTGAACTGGGCTGGGATGTTTTCTCAATGTTCAGTTGCTCTTGTATATAAATCTCTTTTTTTTTAACATTTTATTAGGGGCTCACACAACTCTTATCACAATCCATACATATACATACATTAATTATATAAAGCACATCTGTACATTCTTTGCCCTAATCATTTTCAAAGCATTTGCTCTCCACTTAAGCCCTTTGCATCAGGTCCTCCTTTTTTTCCCCTCCCTCCCCGCGCCCCTTCCCTCATGAGCCCTTGATAATTTATAGATTGTTATTTTGTCATATCTTGCCCTATCTGGAGTCTCCCTCCCCTCCCCTTCTCTGCCGTCCATCTCCCAGGGAGGAGGTCACATGTGGATCCTTGTTATCAGTTCCCCCTTTCCAACCCACTCACCCTCTACTCTCCCAGCATCGCCCCTCACACCCCTGGTCCTGAAGGTATCATCCACCCTGGATTCCCTGTGCCTCCAGCTCCCATATGCACCAGTGTACAACCTCTGCCCTATCCAGCCCTGCAAGGTAGAATTCGGATCATGGTAGTTGGGGGGAGGAAGCATCCAGGATCTGGAGGAAAGCTGTGTTCTTCATCGGTACTACCTTGCACCCTGACTGACCCATCTCCCATAAATCTCTTTCTTATGTACATATGTGTGTCCATGGATTTGTTTCTCTAGTCTACCTAGACTAACACATTATGGTACCAGGAGTGGGGTCCTAGAGAAACAAATCCTAAAGGTGGAGAACAGATGCTTGTTGACCTCTGCCTCATGGTAGTGTCCCATCTCTGGCTAGTCAGAAGTCAGCTATAGCCATGCAGTTCACTGGGTTGTTTTCTGGAAAGAATACGGGAAGTGAAAGTTTTGATTATTATGTTTGGTTGTAGTGTTTGGTTATTCCTGTTTGAAACGTTGAGAATGAATGTTGTTAATGTATATTTTGAGCTCAGGGGTAAAAATCAACATTTGAATTTCTCAGAAACCATGCTACTTAAGGAAAATGGCTGACAGGAGGTCAAAATGGCTGGCAGAAAGCCTGACTCTGGCTCGATACTCTCAGGAGGCCTAATCCCATATTTTTGTATAAATAGAATAGTTTAGATAAGGATTTAAATCAGCTAAATAAGGATTGAACTTGACTGGTTTAAGAATTGAGTTTAGTATCCAATTCTACTTTGTTTATACTGATTTATTTTACTATTGACATAATGATTGATAAAAATGTTTGTTGGGAAGTATGAAAATAGAGAGTTTGTAAGCCCATTTGTTGTCAGCCATTAAAATTGGATCTTTAGATGGGTTTAGGACACACCACAGAGAAGGCTCTGAAAACATAAGCCCACCTGTGATTTGGAGTACTCAGGACATTTATATTGCTCTTGTATATAAACCTCTCCCTTGTATACATAAGAATGTCCCCATGAATTTGTTTCTCTAGTCTACCAGGATTAACACAGGCAGGTTCTCAGGGGAGAGCGGTCTTGAGAAAAAGATGTCATGCTTGGTAAAGTAGAGGGTCAGTAACAAAGAGGAGTTGAGGTTGGTGCCAGCCCCACAGACCTCTCTATTGGTTCCCTGGTACATGCCAAAATGTTGTATTCATGTCTTGGTGCATCGGGTTGAAGCCTGGTCTCTCTCCCTCTCTTTTGGAGATATAAACAATTACCCTCCCTTGGGTGGGTTAGTGCCTTGCTCTCCCCACTACCCTTGTCTCCCCCCACCCCCTCTCTTTCTTTCCCCCTCTTATTTAGTTGGCAGCTGTATGTACCCCTGGATTGGGTCTGGCCCCTGCCATAGTTGCTGGACCTCACCCCAGGGACATGTGTATATAGTAGATTTTTCCCTATGCCCCGCTTAGAGAAAAGCTTACTTCAGTGTTGTACTTGTCCTTTTGTGCTTGGTTAACTTCACTTAGCATGATTTCTTCCAGTTTTTCCCATACAGCAATGTACTTCACCCATTCATCACTGCTTTTTAGGGATACATTGTATATATGTACCATGGGTTTTGGATCCATTCATCTATAGATGGAAATTTGGGTTGTTTCCAACACCTTGCAATTGTGAACTGTGCCGCGATGAACATTGGAGCACAGATATCTGGCCGTGGTTTTTTTTTCTTGCCTCTTCTGAGTATATGCCCAGTAGGGGGACTGCTGGGTGGTATGGTAGCTCAATTTCCATCTGTTTCAATTATTGCCAAATCAATTTCCATAATGGCTGTACATACCTACAGGTCCACCAACAGTGGACAAGAGATCTTATCTCCCCACAGTCCCTCCAATACTTGTTAAGGTCTCTTTTTTTTTAATTTGGGCTATCTTTGAGGTTGTTAAATGGTTGGAGTGGGGGGACATGGAGTGGGGGCTCAATGCTTATCTGTAGACAACTGGACATCCCCTCACAGAGGGGTCACAGGGAAGAATTGAGCCAGTGGGGATGCAGCATAGCACCAATGAAACACACAACTTTCCTCTGGTTCTTTGGTGCTTCGTTCACCCCACTCTCATGACCTCAATTCTACCTTACAGATAGGATTAAACCAGAACATGCACACTGCTACAGATGAGAGCCCGCAACACAGGGAATCCAGGATAGATAAACCCGTCAGGACCAATAAGGAGAGTAGAGATGCCAGGAGGATTAGGGGAGGATGGGGGGAGAAAGGGCAACCAATCACAAGGATCAATCTAGAACCCCCTCCCAGGGAGATGAATAATGGAAAAGTGGGTGAGGGGAGATGGAGGAAGATGTAAGATATTAAAATAATAATCTATAACATATCAGGGGTTCATGAGAGGGGGAGGGCAGGGGAGGCAGGGGGAGAAATAGGGAGCTGATATCAGGGGCTCTAGTGGGAAGAGAATGCTTTGAAAATGATAACGGCAGCAAATGTGCTTGAAACACTGGATGAATGTATGGATTATGATAAGAGATGTAAGAGCCCCCAATAAAAGTATTTATAAAGTATTTTTAAAGTAATACAAATAAAAGTATTTATAAAGTATTTTTTTAAAGGGAGTTGAACTGGTACAAAGACTTCAGCAGCGCACTGAAACAGCCATAACTGTAAGGATGGCGCGGGACCAAGCGGTGCCCGTGGGGCTGCTGTGATTCCGAACGGACTCAATGGCACCTAACCACAACTGACATACACTGAAGAAAAAAAAATCTCAAATTGTTTTAAAGGTATATATACATATATATATATATATATATATATATATATATATATATATATATATATATATAAATGAAACTGACTCAGAGAAACTAAACAGCATGTTCATGACCCTCTCTTTTCCCTTCAAACCCACTGCTGCTGAGTTGGCTCAGACTCACAGTGACCGTGTAGGACAGAGCCGAACTGTTCCCTAGGGTTTCCAAGGTGGCTGTCTCCTCTTTCTCTAGCCCAGCGGGTGATGACTGGCAATTAGCAACAGGTCATGGGAAATAATATGTCCCAAACCAGCCACAGTGGCTCAGTTTCTGCGTTTGTTAGTTAGTTATGTTGGGCTTTTATTTATTCATTTGGCTTTTTCTTTTCATTTCATTTTTTAAATTTTAGGGTCTAAATGAACTATTGTTCAAAAACCTACTTCCACCTCAATTTGTCTGTTGCTAACAAGTGCATTCCTTTCATGATTGACAAGAGACTTCTTTTTGTAAGTGCTCATCAATGGCTTGCTTGGGACACTCAGAAAGGGGCTATCCATGCAGAATCTTGAAGAATGGAGAGAGTGTTGCTTGAATGCCATTACTTGGGGTTAACTTTTCCTGATGTTGCATGTGTGGGTTTTGCATGTGCTGAGTGCCTGTCCTTCTGAAGAGGCTGACTTTCCATGACAATGAGAAGGTGCTTCCTGACTGTTACTGAGGATGGAGTACAGCAAGGTGTTCAGGCTCACCTGCTGTCATTGATGAAGCTGCCCTTCTCTGGAAGGCTGGAGGGGCACTACTGGAAGTCGCAGCTGGTACTTGGATGCACGTGTTTGCTGAATACTCACATCAGCCCAAGCTGAAAAACCAGAAAGTACCCAAGCCTGAAACTCAGCTTTGCTTTTCGATGGAGGGCACAGTTACTGCACAGTCCTCTTCAAGCCTGATTAATTATACAATTTGCATCTAGCAATCACTTGTCAATTATAAGCAGCAGGCAGCAGATGAGGCAGTAACTGTATCTGCTGAATCATAATTTTTAAAGCGGGGTATTCAAAATAGAATTGGCTTATGGAACAATGTAATTAAATAAACAACAAAGAGAAAATATTTCCATTCTTAGTACCCTACCCAACTTTCCAGTGCTTGGCCAAGGGATGACCTTTCATAAGGATTGATGGTACCACTGGGGCCTAGGTTGATTCTAGTGTTGCCTTTTGATATGACATGACTTGACAGCAGCAGCACTACAATATTAAAATATTCTCTCTCTGTGCCAAATCTCTTCCGCTGTTTTAACTGTTGTTACATGATATCTATGTTGTAGAAGAATAGAAATGTAATTATTAAAGGGGAAATAAAGGGAAACTTCATACAATGTAGGAATCCTCTTTTTTTGAGTAAACTGTCCATAAATCACAGGTTGTGGACCAGTAACATTCTATGCCAATGCAAACAGCAAAAACCCATCAACAGTTTAACAACAACAAAGCCAAATAATTCCACACATCAAGGAACCAATCAAATAAGCAACCAAGAAAAACTCATCAGTCTTATCACTTATGAAACCTTTACAGGTTAAATCGGTACAGAGATTGGTAAAGTAGTGCAAGTTTAATGCGTATGCAAGAGTGGGGGAGGGAGAAACATCACAACAACCAATAAAAGCGTGGTCCTTCTCTTTACTCAAATGGAAAACACAGGGTACATGTTAAAGAAATGACTGACGTACGTGGTAAAGAAAGATCTTTCTTGACAGGCCAGGCAGCATTCTGATCTGTAGTCGTGTAAGGATGCGAGGCATTTTATGGAGAGGAGCTACCATTGTTATCTAGAGTTGGAATGTAGTCACCAGTAATTGAAGAACACTGGCAAGCAATCTGTCACATCCTCCAGCTCCCTGGGATGTTCTGTCTTTGCATGATACGTCTATCATCTCCCTAGATAGTCTACATAGATTCTGGGGAAAATAAGTAACCTAGGACATGGTTGGAACTTTTTAATCTCATTTCAAATCCACAGAATCAGTTCTAGATACTCTTAAAAATTTAATCATCTCTTTTACTGGGTTTAAGAAAAGAGTCGATACTAACCCGTGTAGCACATATGCCCTTTGGAGCCAAACATCCTTGAGCACAAATTCCTGCTTTGTCCTTAAATACAGGTGGCCTCAGCCAAGTTAGCTCAATGGAGTAAAGGTTGGTTTTCTGATATGCAGCATATATGGTAATCGAAGTAAGAATGATTGAGGTCTGAATATCTATGTGAACCCTAATGCATGGTTTCTGAACTGGTAAATTGTCAATACAAAGGAATTACCTAACAACTTCAGGGCCTTTATCCTAGCTATTCCCAAACCCTCTAGATTTTTCATATGCCTGATGAAATTTGTATTTTTAAGCACAGAAACAGCTCTGGCTAATCGCAGTGAAGAGACCATGTGTTAAGAGAAGCTGCTGAAGGAAGTATGGGCTTATAGCAATTCAGGGGTGTGCACATTGTACAACCACAATGGTTATTCATTGTAGTGCAACTTCATCTGTGTCTGCAGGGACAGTGAATTATGTAATGTGGCTCTTCCAGCCAGTCTCCAACTCCACCAAATGACTTGTTCCTGCAGGGATTTGTTTAAAGACAAGGAAACCGTTGGGGGAAGGTACTGAGAGAATTCCCCTGTGAGTAACCGTGAGCCGTGTTCCCTGGAATACCATGGTGCTGCACATAACATGGGCCCTCTGAGGAGCAGGGGAGGGATCTCATTACCAGCGAGAGCCAGGAGTGGACCTCCTCCTCTGGATCCAAGATCCCTGTGCAGGGGACCTCCTGCATCTAGGAAATAGCGGTGACCTTAGGGAGCATCGGCAGAACCAGGAGCCAGACATGGAGCAGAGTGGTGAACTTCCCAGAACATGGGACAAGCAAAGCTGAGTGCTTTGGTACAGGGGCTGGTTTTGGAGTGAGGTGCCTCTGAGAACTGACTTGTGGAAGCTGGGTTGGTGGACACCCAAGTGGAGCTGGGTGTCCTGGGTTGGGGCTCCCAGCAGAGTGGTGTGTCCCTTTAGGTGTTTACTAGCAGACCTCAAAAACCTCGCACTATGTCTTGATAAGAACACTAGCCCGAGCTTTTCTCACCAGCATACAACCTGTTCGCTTACTTAATCAACTCTTTACTTCTTCATTTCATCTGTGAATTCTGTGGAGCCCTGCTTGGATATTGGAACCTGGAGAGGTAAAATAGAGAATACTAGGGAAACAACACCGTGTATGCCCTGGAAACGGACATCATGCTTGGTAAAGCCGAAGGTCTAGTGAAGACCAGGAAGGCCATCGGGGGGCTGCAACAGTGGGCTCCGGCGTGATGGTTTTGAGGAGGACGTAGGACGAGAAGAGTTGCATTCGGCTGTGCGTGGGCTCTCTGAGTTGAAACCATCTTGATGGCACCTCACAACAACATGGTCTGGCAATTCAGCTCCCGCTTATCCAGTCAGTAGCATGGTGGGGATTCCATGTGCCCACCCAGAAGCATGGATAAGTATGCTCACAACACCATTAATTTTTAATAACTCCAAACTAGAAACAGCAAAAATGTCCATGAGGAGTAGGCTGGTTAAGAATTCACAGAACGAAGTACTATGCAGCAAAGAGTGTGCGTGCACTGTCCTCGCACACAGTGGCACATTGCAGTCCAGCTGACCGAGGAACGGAGGCCGATTCAATACGAGGAGACCTTCTGCGAACCTTCATTTATATGAAAATCAAACACAAGCACAATGGCAGCCTGCTAACAGCCAGGCGAAGAGTGGCTTCCGAGGAACCACGGAGAGGCGTTTCCACTTTGCTGGGTTCCAGGCTCATGAGCAGGGGACCGCCCCAAAGGAAATGGACTGTGGTGGACTAAGATTTCTTCATATGGCTCTTCTACCCAGGCCTCTGTAACACCCCCACATGACTGGGCGGGACTATGCAAATCAGGCATGAGTTGGTCAGTTTTTGTTGCCACCTCCCCGCTATCAGGATGAGCCGTCTTTGAATTGGAAGCAGAGAGAGAGAGCTCTCAGGGCCATTAGGATTGGATCCCATTCAAGGTGTCTGTCTGAAATGATGGAGGCTGAGAGGCACTGGGGGCCCAAACAGGGAAACAGAAGCAAAGAGCACCCCTGAAATGCAGGGACTGTGAGGTGGAGCAGAGGGCTGGCTCCCTGGCCTACAGAAGCAGAGACCAAGGGACCATATGTCTGAGAGGCCCGGAGAGACTCGGCTGGTGGCCGAGGAGAGGCATTACTGTGGACCAAAGAGTATCTCCTTGGAATGTCTGATCCTGTTGACTTTCCCTTGTAAATCTCCTTCATATGCAGTGTTGTCTGTGAGCTCCGTGTGACAAAAACATACTGGTCACGGTGTTTGACCAGAGTGGCCGTTCATAGCAGAACCGTGAGTCAGAGGGGATAGGCAAGAGACAGAGACACGGTGACTTTCTCTTCCTTTTGAGACATCAAGGAAGAGCAAAGTCCCAGATTGAGCATCTCACTCTAAAGCCCCGGCACTTCACTCTGAATCACCACCACCCGTGTGGTCCGAGCCTGTGATTAAAAAGCCAAAGGGCACACCGGAACCTCACCCAGAGGTTCCCCGGGCCAGGTCAGTAAGGGCTTCCAGAAAGCCTTCTTCCGATAGGGCATCCTCACAGTTCACTAGCTAAAGTGGGGTAGATCACATGGCATAGTCTACAATGTAGCTACGACTTTTTGCCATGTTTGTTCCACCCCCACCTGCTACACCAATAAGGTGGAGACCAAAATGCAAGGTAAAAGGAGATCAAAGACCCAAAGAAGAACCTCGGACCCAGGAGCCATTGCTCAGACAAACCACAACCTGGTCTGTGTAAAGTCAGAAGAACTCGATGTTGCCTCCCCGACACTACCCTGCCCGGGCTGGCTCCCTGCTTTTGCAGAGCTCAGGACCACGTGAAGCCAAGGACTCCCCTCAGAGAGCTGCCGAAAGCACTGGGCAGCTCCCCGAAACCTCACGTTTTGGCTTTCTTTTTTTTACTTTCTTCGACTGTAATTCTCTTGACTTGTCACGGTGTTTCATATTTGTTAATTGCTCCCATTCACAGTAAAGGGAAAAAATGGAAATGTTTCCGGTGCAAAGAGTGAATGTTGGCATTCACCTTTTTCTTGTTCAGTCAGTTTTAAATGTAAATACAGCCATTAACTCATACACAGAATCACTGAGCTGCGACAACTCGTCTTCCACGTCTCCTGATCCATATGGATTTCATTCCTACGAGAAGAGTGGAAACAGCGCACCACAAGGCACCTCTTCTTGTTCCATGTCTTGATACCCAGCTTACCGGGACTTCCCTCTTTTGGTTTTACTGATGAATGAGGAAGGAGATAAAGGATAAGAAACTGTGAGTTCTCCTGTTCCCTCCTACTTCAGATAAGATTTGCAGGATAAATAGTTGGATTGTACAAAGAAGTAGCAAGGGTTAAAATAAAATTGTATAGGACAGTGACCTTGGCCGTTCCTGTTTCTGAAAACTGATTTTGCGTTGTATGCAAGTCATAGTCTGGGTGGAATGGAAAAAGCAGGACCTCTCAGGGCAGCCGGTGGCTCTTAGTCATAGGCAGAACTCACTTATTTTATACTTCCTTTCAGGCTCACAGACTTGCCCCAGACCCTGGGTCCATCAGACTTCTGTGCTCGTGGGCATTGCAAACACTACCTACCCATGGGGCAGCACGGACCATCCATATTGTGTATGTGACCTATGCCCCAAGGTCCCGTTGGACTTCACCTACAAAACAAATGGTGAAGAGCAAATGAGGACAGATTCCCAACAAATGGCAGAGCCCTGTGCTACTGTATAGATCTTTTAAGTTCACCAGGCTCGCCCTGAATGTCAAAGTGGAAGGAACAACCGTGAAGAGCATGTGTTTTTGGTTAGAGAACCTCATCCAGAAGGGTACCTATGATCATTTATTTATATCATGATGACTTATTCAGGTCACCTGTGCACATTTTGTTCCTTTACCACCTAACAAAAGCACAGCTGATTCTAAAAGTTAAGCTGACTCATCGCATCCCCAACCAATGTGCCAGTGGATGTGTTTGTCCCTGCTGGACACCATTCTTTTCCCACTGTCTGCTCATCTCTGGTGCACCTGCCACTCTGTTCTTTTATCTGCAGCTATAAGGACAGAAGTTTAACTCAACCTGGATCTAGATAGATGGGGGGGGGGGGCAGACAAAAACCAACTTTGAAGAGTTCATACAAAAATTCTATTCCCTTCTAATACTCATTTTCCATAAACTTTTTGAAACCTCCTTCTATGCCTCCTTCTATGAAAAGTACAGTTCAGGAAATACTGAAGGACAGAGATCACTTGAGAAGGGGACATGAGGAGGTGGAGTGGGATGCTGGAACGTGAACAAGCTTGCTCCTGGGGGAGGAAAAAGTTCACATTGCGGTAGGCAGGCAGTTTAAGGACAACACGTAGTACAAAATTTAGATCAAAGAGTGATAACTTTTAAACTCAGAATTCCAAAATGGTGAGTGTGCTTTTAGTGCGTCAGGCCAACCCCAATCCAAGTAACCGACCTCCTTGCGTCTCCTCCCTGATGGTGCGGTTAGGTAAGCCTTGAACTGCGAGCCAAAAGGTTGACGTTTCAAACCTGCAAGGAAGAAAGATGAGACTCTGATCCCACGAAGATCTACAGCCTCCCAACTGGAGGGTAAAGGACATGGACGGACAATGGCCGCAACAGTGCGTTCCAAATAACAAAACTTGTGAGGTTGGTGCAGGGCCAGGCCTCATTTATTGTTGTTGTTGTTGTTATTTATTATTCAAGGGTCCTTATGAGTTGGGACTGATCACCCATCGTGGTATACTGGGTTACTTGTTGGGCTGCTAATTGCAACGTTAGTAGTTTAAAAGCAACAGCGGTTCTTTCAGGACAAAGAGGAGGCTTTCTACTCTCTACAAGTGTTACCGTCTTGGAAACCCAAAGGGGGCAGGTCCACCCTGTCCTATAGGATCTCACAATGAGACAGAATTCACATGATGGCAGCGAGTATCTGAATGCAACAGTAATAGCATGAGTCAGAATTGACTTGATAGCAGTGGGTTTGGCTTTGCTTCTCATTCGCTGATCTGCTCTAAGCCCTTCGCTGTCTCTCCCATGTCAGCCCATGGTGTGGGTACCATTCCTTCGTACATAGAGAGAGACCGAGACTCAGTGAGGTTCAGGAACTTACCCCGGATCTCAGAGCTAGTAAGTTATGAAGCTGAGATTTATCTCTTGCCCCTCTAACTTAATGCTCATTTTGGCACAAACTAGGCATTATAGGATAAAAATGGTCAGCAATGGCTCATTGAAACCAGGAATACTTTGGGTACAGACCCATGATGCCAGATGAAGTCCATGGCCTGGCTTTCACCGGTCACCTGACAGTGAGTTACTCAAGCTCCGTGGCCCTCAGTGTCTTCACTGAAAATAAGAGGTGAGATATAGCATCGTCACAGATGTGCTGTCAAGGGGAGAGGACTGGGTTTTATGTGTGTACATGTGTGGAAACGTATATAACGTACAGACTTGGCTGCGCAAGCTGGTTCTTTGGGAAGTCAGTAATGGATTAGTAAATATGAAAAACCTAGCGATGTCTCTATGCTTTGCCAAGGACCCCTCCTTCTGAATATCCAGTCTAGAGAAATGATCCCCAAACCTTTTAAGTTCTATTTGCATAGGTATGAATTCTAGGGAAAATGGATATAATCAAAATATTTATCAAAATCTCAAAGAACACTATGCTCTGTTCTATCTGTGGAGTATTGCGTAGCTACTACATACTATAAATTAGTAAGTATGTAACAACGCAGGGAGGAGGTCGTGTGATGTTGTTGGGGCATGTATGAGTGCATTGTCCACTGGGGTCGTAGTCAAATATGCACATATTTAGACAAGGATGCCCATAGCCCTGGGGTGGTGGAGAATGTCCTGGAAAGGGAAGTGTTCATTCAAGAATTCAGCAGCGTGTGTAAGGGAAACGGGTACTGAGAGAGGGACTGAAGAATGTGGGAGCAAGCGGGCTCCAACAGGAACCTGCCTGAAAAAAACGGGCCCAGGAGATCCCATGGCATGTTCCTTCTCTGTGTGTCAACGAGCTTCAGTGGGTCTGTGAAAACACCCGAGAAGAAGGGGAAACCTAGCCATTTGTACGGTTTACTAAATTCACCAAAAATGTACTTGCGTGTAGAAAAAAGAGAGGAAGTCTGGTAAGGCCTGAGTGAGTCACTGTTTCATCCCTCCACCCACTTCTCCTTCTGCCCAAGGCCGCTTCACTCAGTGTGCTTGACCCTGGAAGGAAGGAATCCAACTGGGATAGGTGGGACACGCCAGAATCCTTTTTACTTATTTATTTACTTATTTATTTTTACCTCCTCCGTATCCAAGGTGGGATGGGGGTGGGGCTGGGAGAGAGAGAGAGGAGGGGCCAGGAAAATGGACGTTATCTATAGCTCATCATCTTCCAGGCTCTCACCCCATGCTCTGTTCCCACGGAGTGTTTTGGAAGTACTTGCTACAACCACGAAGAAAACACTCTAGAGATGCAAGATACAGTTGTTTTTACTCCAGATAAATTGTGGGTAGCAGGGTGTGACTAAGGCAGAACCTGTTTTTAGATCTCAAAACAGAACATCCTAGACCTGACGTAAGGGGCAGGGGAGTGGGCAGTTGTTGGAATTCGCATAGAGTGCATCCTGAAGATTTCTGAGAGACGGAGTCAGAGAGATGGAGTCAGAGAGATGGAGGTGGAGCTGCTGCATGGAGCACCCTGAAGTAGAAGCCCCCTGGACTGATGAAGCTGCTCAATCAATTCGCTGAGTCCACCAGATGATCCCCTTTCTTCCTCCGGATGATATTTCTGTCCTTTTGCACCAGGACTGCACATTTATTTCAGGCCCCACAATAAGCAGGGAGGGTTGTAATTACTGTTCAGAGCCTAACCCACTTCTGGTCTCTTTTTAGGAGTCCAGTCTCCGAAATGTCATACCAGGAACCTTTCTTGTGGAGATTTCTCAGCCGTTCAGTAGCTTCTCAGGAGCACAAACTAGCAAGTGGTCCTTAAGTCGACTCTGAGTTACAGTGACCCCATGAGTGTCACAGCAGAGCTGTGCTCTGTGGGGGTTCATCGGCCGCCCGTGCAGAAGTGCCTGGTCAATCCTTGCTCCAGTCTCCAGAGGGCCCTGAGTGCACTCAGACTGCCAACCTTGTCAGCAGAGCACATAGCCCTTTACATTCTCCAGGGCCCCATTCTCCGCGGTCCTCTAGAGTTCCTATAGACAGAAATAAGGAGACAATGATTGACCTTCAGTCTGCCGAGGGATGGAGAGGATGACTGATGTCCCTGACGATTCAACAACTCTTCTCTAATACGCTACATAAAAACATAGAAACGGGTATTATGGAAGAGAGTCTATCGTGTGTGTGTGTGTGTGTGTGTGTGTGTGTGTGTGTGTGTGTGTGTGTGAGTAAAACTGTGCTCAGTAGGTGTATTCACACTGGCAACTTTGAAGTTAGCTGGAGAGTGCTCAACCAGTTATCAATCCAGGGACACCCGCTGGTTCTCTGCTATCGCTCTCTTTGTAAGTCTCTTACAGTTGATATAGAGGCAACAGTAACACACCAGCCACCCAATCATGCACCCATTCAAGTGACAACCAACCCTGTGGGAATGGCCTCAAATGAGGAAGGGAGAAAGGCTCTCAAGTGATAACTATATCCCCATCATTTTACTTGGATCCACAATCAACAGTCATAGACGCAGTAGCCAGGAAAATCAAATGAGCTATTACATTACACAAATCTGTTCAGCAAGCCCTCTGTAAGAGCCAAGTTGACACATTGAGGGCTATGGTGCAGCTGACCCAAGCCTTTGTATTTTCAATTGCCCCCTATACACGTGAAAACCAGAAGATGAATAACGAAGACCACAGAAGAACGGATGCCTTTGGAATACAGTGTGCACAGTATGCACGAAGAATACTGCCAGTACCAGAGACCGCCAGAACGAATAGATCTGGCTGGACACCACCTGCTCCTTAGATGCTAAGATAGCAAGAGTTGTTCCACATACCTTAAACACAGGCATGATAGCAGGAGGGATCTCACTCACTGCCACTAAGCCAATGCCAACTCATAGTGACCCTATAGGACAAGGAAGAACTGCCCCTGTGGGTATCCACGACTGTAACTCTGTATGGGAGTAGAAAGGCCCATCTTTCTCCCATAGGAGGGCTCAGTCCCTGGCAAAGGCCTTCGTGGCCGGGAAAGGAGAGGGTCGGCAGGAAGAAGGAGCCCCTTAGTGTAGTGGGCGGGCACAGTGGCTGCCACAGTGACCTCCAACATCATGACGACTGTGCGCGTGGTGCAGGACCGGGCAGTTCTGTTTCCTTATGCGCGGGGTCACTATGGGTTGGCACAGACTTGACAGTCCCTAACAACTATAGGATATGCCCATCTGTTTCACCCGAGAAGCAATTATTTCAGAAATTTCCTTTTATGTAGGACCTACAATCAGAACACCCTGCTTCTGCCGAAGAAATGGTTTATCAGTAAGAAAGCTATACTTTGCCATCGCTGGATTTTCAGTCTTCAATATACCCGATGCAAACACATCAAGGGAATCTCGGGTCTGAGGAAAAGCAGGCTGCAGGACACACTAGGAAAAGGAGTTGCAGGTTGCCATGGCAACTAGACCAGCCTTGGAGTGAAGGGCAGAGCCCTGCAGACCCATCTGCTGCTTCTGCAGATGGACTCACTGGAAAAGCACTGTGTTTCCTCCCTCCATGACACTGAACCCGCATTTGCATCAGAAAACACGGAGAGATGACAGCACAGTCAGTTGTCTTGGGCCTTTTCCCTGATGCCATCCAACATCTTTTCTTTCTAGAAGATGGGAGTTTGTAACTGGATCCTTGGGGACTTGTGTTCATGTATTCACTTAATATGGTTTGGGAGCTGAGCCAGCAGGGTTTGGTGGTAATTAAACTTTGATGGCTGTGAGGTGACCTGTGAAATGAGCTGTTGGTCTCAGTCTAGCCCTCAATGGGCAGAAAGCTACATCCTTTGGACGCTAACCCTTGGTTCAGACTCCAGGGAGAAGTCCGAAGTTCTCATGGATACCCTACAGGTCACTGCGGGGCATCTTCAGGGAAGCATTATGCTTTGCTTGCTAGGCCATAGACGTCCCACAGTGAGTTTTACAATGCCCTGTGTGTACATAAGGCACACCACATTTACAGGCTGGGCCCTCCGAGGGGGAGTTCAGTAATTTGCCTAGGGAGTGATAATTAGTAACAGCAGGGGCTGGTACATTCCAGAAGGTCATACTCCATTCCTCTGCTAAGACCACTGAAGAATCGGCCTTTCACTGAGGAGACAAGAACAATGAATGGACAGTGGGAGGGAGCGGTGCCGTGGCAGGTGTGTGTCCCTTAGGTCCCGTAAGTTCTGTGGAATGGGACCTTGTTTGACTCCATATGGTAAGTCCACAATGTCCAAATGTGGAGCTGTGAGCCTGAGTCCAGGTGGCTACCGCTCCCTGCGTCTGTGTCCTCTGCGATCCTGTCCTTCGCCACGGTCACAGGGTTCCCAGCGTGGGACGAGGTGTGGAGGAGTTTGTTCCTGCCCCTGTGGTGATGGTGTCCCTTCCCCGCTGGGCTGTTGCAGAGGGGAGGGGTTGGAACCTGAGCTCAGATCCAGCATCTGCAGCCCTGTTCCCTGAGCTGGCACCTGGGTGCCATCTTCCACTCTGAGAGAGGGAGGCTAGAGCTTCCAGGTACGTATACCATCAGCAACCTGGGAAGATGGCAGCCCAGGGAATAGCTCCCCCTCCCCCTGTTGGTCTCTTATCACAGGGACACCTCCTTCAGGCTTCCCCCACCCCACCCACCACCACCACCAAAGGCTCTGCTCTACCTTCATGGCCATCAATAGGACACTGCCCCCTGCAGCCCTATGGAACTCTCCCCACCACAGCAGAAGGCGGGGCTGTGGAATCCGGACCCCTGAGATGCCCTAGAAATCCAAATAAGATGGGGAAACACCTCTGGCCTGACTCTAAATCATAGCCCAAAGAGGTACCACCATCTCCCTAGTCATGTGCTTTTGAGAGGGGCAGAGGGGCCAGGACAGAGGGGCACTGAGGAGTCTGCTGAGATCCCTTCCCTGGAGACCCAAATGTAGAGTCAGCTTTGGGTCAGAGGCCAGTTTGGAGTAGCCAGTCCACCCAAGAGGGGTGGGGCAGGGAGCCGTGGGAACTGGTGGCAGCCTCTAGTGGGCTGAATTGGGCCTTCGTTTTGGGCTGGGTGCGGACTTCAGGATTTGTAAGTGGTGTGCTGGGCAGGAAGCCCCACTATTTTGAGTCCTGTGACAAGAGCGTCAAGCCCCACGTGCTGCTGCTGCTGCTGCTGCTGCTGAAGAAGAAGAAGAACTAGCCCCTCCATGGGTGGCAAGCCCCACACCTGCCAGAAGGGTGGCAACTGCATCTGGGACTGGTCCAGCTTCATCCAGCGTCCTTGCATCCACGTGGGGAGAAGCTGGAAGGGCATGGCCTGGGTGACAAGGCCGCCAGCCACAGTTCCCAGTCCACACAGCACCAAGCCTTCCGCCTGAGCATCAACCCCGAGAAGCACCAGCAGGCGCTTGTTGTAAGAAGCCATGCATCTGCTGCCAGGATGGCCAGCTCATTGAACACATCCACATAGGCGAGAAGACCTACAGGTGCCAGGAATGTGGCAAGACCTTCCAGGGTCACTCCCACTTCTGGCACCCAGCCGGGAGAGACACCCTTCTCCTGCAACACCTCCCATTTAGCACCAGAAGATCTACCACTGGGATTAGGCATGGGGGAAGGGCTAACAGGGAGGGCATCTGAGTAGAGGCAACTAGGGAAACCGGTGTATATTAACACTCCGGAAGTACAGGCTCCTGCTGGCCCACCCTAAGACAGGGCCACCCAGCTCTGTATGTCCCATGTCCTCAATAAATCCTTTTTGTGGAATGGGGGTAGGGGTGAGGTCAGGAAGGAGGGTTGGCGGGTGGTGGGGGGTGGGGGGGGGAGAGGGAAGAGAGCTTAAGAACATGATTTTCCAGGATGTTAAACAGCACATATCTGTACTTGTGGATGCATTTTAAAGATTCGTTTGTGTTTTCTGGTGTTAGTCGTAAAAATAGTTAAGAGTGTTTCCAATAACCACCATCTTGCTAGCTCTTCTAATAAGACTGAGAATTTGTTTGATGCCCTTTAGTCAGCCCCTGATTCGTGCTGACTCCTCCATTCACAAGGGAACAAAGCAAACCACTGCTCCCTCCTGCCCATCCCCAGGGTTGGTAGGGAATGGGAAGACAGTGACCTGTAGGATTTTCATGGGGTGATGTGTTTGGAAGTAGACCCGTGGGCCTTCCTCTCCAGCCATGTTAGTCTGGAAGTGCTGCTTAGACTCATTCAGCATTATAGCCGCATGACACCCACCACTGACAGCTACATGGTGGCCATGCAGGAGGCGCATTGGCAGGGAATTGAGCCCACGTCTCAGAAACACACAGGAGCTTTTCTGCTCTGCCCTATTACCGCTGTGACTCGGTGTTAACGCGCTGGCAGGGAGTCTGGAGAGTTTGCCATGGCAAGTACTGAGTTGGGCATCATAAGACACGTAGGACTCAGAAACAGCATAAGGGAAAGCACGGGTCGGAATGAAGATCTATGTTCAAGATCGAGTTCAAGAAAAGCAATTGATCAGCATGGGTCAAAGTTTAGGATTAATTGTGGGACAGAGTTGGAGCTGGAGCTGAAGCGATGAGTCATGTAGAGAACCTTGCACATTATTCCAGATGGGAAAAGAAAAAGATGTGAAAATCTAATATTGACATGATTTCATTGTTTTATGAGATAGTATTAAAGCTAGCCTTTTTAAAAAAGATTCACATCATTTGTTCAGGTTCCAGGAAGGTGCCTGAACAGATAAAGCTCAAAATCTTCTTCACTTATGTCAACATGTGTATATGAATTCCTTCAAAATGTCACAAATGGCTTTATAATATGTCCCTGCACAAGGTTAAATGGGTTTGCACAGGCTGCAGACGGAAGAGCCTGGGAAAAAAAGCTGACTCAGGTATTGAAGTGACAGCAGGTACGTTCAAGTGCGTGAGGCACTATGGTGAGAAGCAGGGAGCTGGCACGCGGTGGCAGCAAGCCAGCCGAGTCTCTGAAGTCTCCGTGTGTTTTCTTCCTAGCTGGAACCGCAGGAGAAACCTTCAGTGAGCAGTTGCGTAACCCCAGCCTGCTTGACCAGCGCTCTGGTTGAGAAGCCAACCGGCAAAGTAAGGACGAATTCATCTCTTGTTTAACAGTGTGGTTTGACTCCATGGGCTAGTCTTCCTTTTCAGATAGCCTTTTAAACTGAAATAGCTAAATTTATCCCAGAAAAAGTGAACTTCTTGGCTTTAGTTGAGACTAGCCTTAGTCAAAATGTTCACCTGAGAGATGTTGGTCTGAGGTCCCTGGCTTCTGCGTCTTGCTCCACTTTCAACCCAGTGACATCTTCCCCGACTTCCTTCAAGCTCTTGGCTTGTAGGTGTTTGGATTAAGCTCTTGCTGCCCATCAGAACCTGGGAGAAGGCACAGAAGTGCTTGCCATCAGCCTCAGATGAAATCCAGTGGTATTCTACCGTTCTTAGGGATTGGAATGTGGCCTCCGGTCACACTTCTGTTGCGGCCTAGGGTCACTGTGAGTCAGCATCTACTCGATGGTAATGAGTTTTGTCTTGGATTGTTGGTCCTTGGGGATGGACTCTCCTTTGGAAATAGAAGTTCTTTTTTATGTTGATGAAGTTATACCAGTGTGGTGTGGATCCTAATCCAATCATTTATGAGTTTTAAAAAGAACATGCTGGACCTGATCTGGTTTCAGGTTTTCGGTTTTCCTTTGTTCATATTAGGGTGTATCTCAGCGGTGTTATGTCATCAGAGGCCACCCTCTTGAAGTTGTGTTATATGTTGATGAAACTCAGGATTGATGAATTTATAGGGATAGCAAGTAGAATAAGGGTTTGGGGGATGGGGATACAGTGATGGTGCAGGTGGGGTTAAAAGGGGGATGGTGTCAAGGAGTTCAGAAAGAAAAAAAATGTTTGGAAACTGATTGTGGTAGCAATTGTACAATTCAGCTTCATGTGACTGAACTATGGAATGATATGATATATGTAGTAACTCCCAATTAATAATTTAAAAATTATAGCCTCATGAACCCACAGAAATTCTACAATCTCCTATAGGGTTGTTATGAATTGTAATTGACAGGTAGTGAGTTTGATACATTAAACAGAGGCTCCAAACTCAAATATATATATATATATATATATAATTGTATTTTTCTTTCCTGTATCTGTATAAATAAAAATTAAAATGTAAAAAATATAGAGCAGAATGTACACAGAAAGAAGACATTATAGAAAGACTTGTGGCATGCAAAAGAAATTAGGCTTACCAATGCCATGGAGCAAATTCCAATTCGTGTTGTTAGATGCCATCGCGTCAGTTCCAAGTCATCCAGACCGCAGGGGCAGCAGAGGGAAACACTGTCCAGTCCTTGGCCACCTCATATGGATGTCATGTCCGAGCCCACTGGTACAGCCACCACTTCAGTCCTTGCTGTGGTCTTCCTCTTCCTTGCTGGCTGCCCTATTCCTTTCCTGAGCATGACATCCTTTTGTAGGCACGAGGTCCTCCTGGTAACACTTCCTTGCTAAAAGGATGCTTTCTGGATGTACTTCTTCCGAGACAGATCTGTTTGTCCTTTTGTCAGTCTAAGATACTTTCCATATTCCTCATCAGCCTTAGTTCCATTGCATCAATTCTTCCCGTGTCTTCTTTATTGGCTGGCTATCTTTCACGTACATACAAGACAATGGAAAATGCCCTGACTTGGGTCGTGATTACCTTAGTTCTCCTTGAAACATCGCTGCTTTTCAGCTCTTCACAGAGGTCTTGAGTAGCGGATTTACCCAATACAATGAGCCTTTGATCTCCTGACCGATGCTTCCATGAGTATTGACTGTGGATGCAACAAGATGAAATTCTTGAAAACTTCAACCTCTTCTCCACTCGTGTGAAGAATGTTAGCTACTGTCCAATTGCGAGGATTTGGTTTTCTTTACATTGAGCAGTCATCGATACTGAAGGTTGCAACCCTTGACCTTCATCAGGAAGTGGTTCAAGTCCTCCTCAGATTCAGCCCTCCAGGGTTGTGTTATCTGCATGTAGCAGGTGCTTAGTGCACCTTCCTCCAAAACTGATGCTGTGTGCTTCTTAATATAACCCAGCTCACCATGCCCACTGAATAAGGATGGAGGTAGGATATAGCCCTACAGCACATCGTTCCTTATTTAAACCATGCAGCATACCCTTATTCTGTTCCCACAACTGCCTCTCGATCCATGTACAGGTTCCACATTAGCACAATTATGGGTTCTGTAATTCCCATTCTTCTCAAGGCTATCTGTAGTTTACCATAGTCCACAAAATACAGTGTTTCAGTGTTCATCTACTAACCAAAAGGTCAGCAGTTCAAATCTACCAGCCATTCCATAGTAAAAAGGTGTGAGGAGATCATACAACCTTAGAAACTTTATGGAGGCAGTCTACCCTGTCCTATATGGTGCTATATGTCAGAGTCAACTCAAGTGTAATGTGTGTTTGGTTGGAAATGGTATGTAGAATTAAAGACTTTGTTTCTAATGGGAACAAAAATGGTCAGGCTTATTCCTGAACTACTGTCATATTTGAGGCTAAAATAAAAATGATTAATTCTATCCTATCCCCCTCCCAATACACATAGGGCCTGATCTGCTTTTCAACATTTTTCTGTGAGGGTTTTTTTTTTTTTTTTTTTGGTGGAGGGGCGGGGGTTAGCTCTAATGTATGTTGTCATTGAGGGTAGCCCTCTTGAACTTCTGGTACATGTTTTCTGTGTGCCGGTGTATGGAACCCAGGTTGATGAACCTACAGAGACAGCAGGTAGACGAAGGGCTCCTGGGGGAGGGGTGGCAGTGGGGTAGGTGGGAGGTTACAGAGGAGCTGCTATCGAGGAGTTCAAGAAGAAAGAGAACGGTTTGAAATTGATCATGGTAGCAATTGAACAATATTGCTTTGACCTAATGTGCTATGAAATGCTATGATATCTGTATCAGCTTCCAATAAAATGGTTTTGAGAGAAATAAAAATGATTAGTCCTGCTAGCGGACACAACCTGGTAGCTGAATGCATTAAAAGTGCAGACTCCACTGAGTCAGATCCCAGCCCTGCCCAACACTGGCTATGCGATGTGGAGTAAGTCATAAATGATAACAGAGCCTGCCTTCTGGGACTGCTAGAAAGATCACAGAGTTTACTATTTTAATATAATGACAAATCCACACGTGCAAGGGTTGTTTTTACCTATATCGTTCACTGTGTACTTGAGAACATACTAGATGATGAATGATGCCAAGTGTTTTAAGTGAGTGAAAAGCACTTAGCACGGTAACACTGCACATACTGAGTTTAGGAGAAGCTGGTTCCCTATGCACGTAGCACGAGAACTCAAAGCCTTCAGTAATGCCGTGTGTGTCACAGGTACCGGTCAGGAAAACGAACAACGATCTGGTTTGGATATCAAGGACCATCTTTGGGTGCAGCTGAGCAGAAGGAGCAGGAGCTTCTGGGATGCCTGCCTTCTTGACCTTTGCTCCCTGTATGCCTCTCGGGACCACATTTGAACCAAGACCTAGGATAGATAACCCATGGCCCCTGTGGGGAAAACTCGGGAGGAACAACCCCCCAACAATCCCTTCAATAGGGTTTTTCTAACCTCCTTATGTGGCTAGAGCGGCATTTTTGCAGTTTGCAAGAGGAAATGAATGTATTTTCCCAGCTGATTCCTGGTCCTTTTGCCTTGGCTACATGTCCTGCCAAGGCAGCTGTCTGCAGAGTGTGAAATCCAGGGTGCACCGGAAACCTCCCACCCTGGGCTGTCAGCAGCGCTGACGTTTTGCAGGCGTTGCTGGGGAGCAACCAGGGTTCTTGGACTGTTTCTGTACTTTGTGTTCAGTAAAACCTGCACTTCCCCTCGGCTGACTTAAGTTCCTAGTGTGAGGAATCTCATTTGACCCAAAGATTAAGACAACAAAGGCACAAAGACCTGCCTGCAACCATCCCACCGCCCACCGCCCACCGCCTCTCCCCCCCTTTCCCCCCTCTTCCCCTTCCAGGCCCAGAGCTTGACTTTGTTTACATAGGGGCTAAAAAGATCATTCTTCCATCTGCTTGGAAGGAGAAAATTCCTTGAGAGGGGTCAGAAGTCAGGAGCCCCTGAAGAGTTTCTTTTAACTAAAGTTCACAGCAAACCAATAGAACACCCTGAGTTGATTCAATTTTCACCTAGAAATGATGAGAAATGCTACCAGCAGTGTTGAAACAAAGTTAAGGAGCGACTTTTTGGATGGCTCCTCAAAGGGTAGAAGGAAATGAAGTTCATCTTGTTATTTTGGGCTGGGTCATGTGAATTCCCTGGGTGATTCTCCGGTCTCTTTCCCCCGAGAGGGCAGCATTAGTTGGTATTCTGTACAGTGTCACCAAGACTGTCTTTGGTTGAATGGGGTTGCATCTCAAAGACACCCTGGCTTTCTTATCTCCCCATCAGGCTGACTTCAAGACTTAATGCACTTTCGGTAAATTGCCTTTGTTGTTGTTAGTTGCTGAAATTACTCTAATGAACTTATTTCACAGTCATGTCTGTTATTTATCCACCAAGAAAGACATGACACTGGAAATGTAAACAGAGTTAACCTTCAATTACGGGAGTTGATGGAAGGCAGGATTTCGGGGCGGATCTTTGAAACTGCCAAGAATCCAAACATTCTTCTTTGACTGCCAAGTCACTCTCTGTTGGGTGTAAGGCTGCAAGATCCCGATGGAATTTCTACCACCCAAACTATTGTGTCCCAAAGATGAACCAGGGACCAAAAGCTCTTGGCTATGGGGGAGGGACGTCTTGTGACCAATGCAGTCGGAAAACAGAGAAATCGAATGGGAGCTTGTAATAGGTATTTTTTTAAGAGGGTATTCGGATCCAGCTGGAATTTTACAAGTCAATGATAAAACTTTTCCTTAATGGCTGTGTTTGTAGGGCAGTCATTCTGAGGGGAAACTTCTTGGAGAAGAGAGGAGGAAGTCCAAGAAATCAAGGTGGGCAGCAGGACTGCAGGCCTGGGGCACGTGGTTATGCACCTTCAGATAAAGAGGAGTTAGTGTTTCAGTTTACATAATTGGAGTCAGTGCCTTCTGAATGGAGCATATAAACTTATGTAAATTAGAATGCAAATGTCAAAAATCTGCCGCTTTGGGATTTCCTGGGGATGACCTGGCAGCTTAGTCTTCCTTCCCTTTTGCAGCTGCTAAATATTGTTTTGTGAAAGCTTAAGCTGAATTTATTCCCCCAAATCCCACAATCATGTCACTGGGGCTTTTCTTTGTAATTTATAGGAGAGAATTTAGAGATGAAATAAGATGGAGGAGTTGAATGCATCTGACAGTAAATTGGTTACCCTCAAGAGGTTGTATTGGCTACAATAAACACAAAAGGGATTTCAGGATTTCAATAAATTAATGGAAGATACAAAGTCAACTGTTGAAAGGGAATTAGACAGCGATGATGGGGGCAGAAGCAGGGATTTGGAAAGATAGGAAGCAGCGCTCGGGATGGCATACAATTCAACCCCAAGGCTCCATCACAAAATGCTCCTTGGCGTGATTGGCAAAATGAGGAATTAGACCAGAAGCAGCTTTCTTTCAAGTTAGCAAGACGTTGAGCAAGTCCTGCAAATTCAAGAGGACCCAGAGTAGTGCCGTGATTTCAGCAAACTGCACAGCATCCTCCAGCTTCAGAAACCGCTGGCAGCGGTTTGGGTTAGAGGCTGCCCATGTCCACGGCTGTGCTGACCTGCCTTTCTCCAAAGAATTGAGATGTCAGGTGAACTTGTCCTCCACATGTGTCTTTCCTGCATTATTTAAGGAGACCAGAAGGAAGCGGAGAGATGAGCTGTGAAAGGTTAGCAGTGTTACTCAGTAAAAGAGAAGAAAGTAAGCAGGGCTCCCAAGGCCTTCCGTATTGCTGGGTGAGCTAAGGGGAAGCTGAAGGAGCCAGATGGAAGTAACTGCATAAACAACAGATAAAGAGAAAGGAACTGGGGAAGTCACAAGCAGCACACTGTAGTGCTGTTCTACTTCAAAGTAGGGCAGCAGCCGTGGGAAGCAAAAAATAGAGGCGTCCCACTTCAGAGGTGGATTTCACCTTTAGCTCTTTTTTAGCAGCAGTAGAGAAATTTTCCTAGTAATAGGATGATTAAATTCACAGACAAGGACCATTTTTAGAGCTGTCTTCTAAGTCACGACTCATTTAGATCCATTATATTGTGTCTGGGTCTGGCTGGACAACACTGGGTCTATGGGAAGTACCTTGGAACCTAATGTTCAGTGGTGAGGCCCCACAAAGGTGAGGAGGCCAACGAGTCTGTGGCCTGTGGCTGCTTAAGAAAACAAAATACCAAGAGCAAATGAAGGGTGGGGCAGGAGGAAAGTAAAAGGAAATAGAGGAAAGAACTAGGAGGCAAAAGCTATATAGAGAGGTATAAACATAAGCATGTACATATGTAAATATTTATAAGGATATTGGTCTATGTACATATAATTTATATGTTAAAGTATTAAGGTAACAAACAGACTTTGGGCCTCTATTTCAGTCTTCGCTCAACACAAGAACCCTTTGTTCTAATAACCTGACACTGTGTGATAACTACCCAACACAATCCCTGAAGACAAAACGGGTGCATAAGCAAATGTGGTGAAGAAATCTGATGGTGCCCGGCTATTAAAAGATATAGCCTCGGGGGTCTTAAAGGCTTGAAGTTAAACAAGCAGCCATCTAGCAGGAAAGCAACAAAGCCCACATGGAGGAAGCAGGCCAGCCTAGGTGATAATGAGGTATCAATGGGATCAGGTATCAGATCAAAAACAAGCAGTCATATTGTTGTGAAGGAGAGGGATGGGAGTGGAGACCCAAAGCCCATCTGTTAACAATTGGACATCCTCTCACAGGAGGGTCACATAGAAGGGACCATTTAGCCTGGGTTCAATTTAGCACCGATAAAACAAACAATATTGCTCTGGTTCTCTAATGCTTCCTCCTCCCAACTATCATGACCTCAGTTCTACCTCATAAATCCTGCTACACCGAAGTATATACATCGGTACAGATAAGAGCTTTCAACATGGAATACAGGATAGGTAAGCCCCTCTGGAATGGTAATGGGCATACCATGAGGGGAGGGGAGGGTGGGTGTATTAGTCTGGATACATTAGAGAAACAAATTCACAGAAACTGCTATGTATCAGAGAGAGTTTTATATAAAGGGTAAGTGCACATCAAGAAAACATCCCAACCCAGTGCTGCCCAAGCCCACAATTCAAACATTAACCCACATGTCCAACACCAATCCACAAAGTCCTCCTCCATCTCACAAAACACATGGAATGATGCCAACTGCAGGAGGAAAGCCGAATCAGTGAATGTGTAAGCATCTCAGTGCTGACTGGGGTCTCCACATGGCTGCTCCAGCACCCAGGACTGCATCGGGGTAGGTCCATGCAGCTTCTGGGTAAGAACTGGGTAAGGCAGCTGCACTGTGGTCCGACCATCACAAAGCAAGAGACCAGAGAACTACAAAGGCGTGGTTCATGGAGCCATTTATCTTTCTGCCCCTCAATTAACCCCACATGTGTTAAATCGGGCAGGTTGGCACAATAAATCAGTGGGTGAGGAGGGGGAGAAAGGGTTCATGTGGGTTGGAGGGTAGGGAAGGGCAGGAAAAAAAAGGAGCTGATAATAAGGGCTCAAGTAAAAAGATTATGTTTTGAAAATGACAATGGCAACATATGTACAAATTTGCTTAACAATATGGATTGTTCTAACATCTATAAGAGCCCCCAATAAAATGATTTAAATAAATAAACAAGGTTGACAAATGGAATAGTTGCAAACTAATAAATCTTAGCAAAACACACCATTTACAGGACTACAATTATAAATGTATCTAACTTTACCTTCCTTTGGGTCTATGAGTGCCCTTTAATTTTAACCCGGTCCCCTATGTATTTCCCTTCTAGTCATCCACTCAAAACCTCACTGCCATTGAGTTGATTCAGACTCATGGAGACAATGTACACCGAGGTAGAAATGCCTCCCTGTAGATTTCTCCTCTGGAGCAGCAGGTGGTTTTGAACTGCCGTCCATGCAGTTAGCAGACCCATGCATGACCCACTATTCCACCAAGGCTCCTTCTCTAGTCTTTAAAGAAAGCCAGTTAAGTCAACGCCTTTTTGTCCTGTAGATTTGTTTGTTTGCTTGTTTGTGAAAAGATGAAGGGAACCTCCGTGTTAAGGACTCTATTGTCTTCTTCTGTAATGATGGAGGTTTTATTTGGTCATCTGTCCACCCAAAGAATACCTTTCTCAAGTTCCCTTGCAGTTAAATCAAGAAAGTGAACCAGTGTTCTGACTCCTGGTGATGTGACGTATTTCCAACGATAACTGCACTCCATAAGGTTTCCAAGACTGGGATTTTCAACAGTCGACAGGCGTGTACCAGGCCTCTCTTCCAGGGCACCTCTGGGTGGGTTTGAAGGCAAGCCTCTCAGTTAGTAGTAGAATGCTTAGCCATTTCCACCACCTAGAATCTCCTTCCCTTGCAGCTAGATGTGGGATCAGACTATGTCTCAGCAGTGTAAGGCAAAGTGAGAGGTACAATCTCCAGGCCATCTTACATGGCACAGAAACAACATGGAAGGAGATGGGCTCTTTGCTGTCACAGATCCTCACTGCTTATGCTCAAACTCTTACTTAGCGAGACCTACATCAACTTCCACCTTATTTATAGCGTTCTTATTTTGGCCACTGTTACAGCCACCACAATAGTATCTTTGTGTACAATTAGAGAGGGGCAGGAAGAGAGGAGGCTACTCTGAGAAGTTACTTAGAGGCCAGGGAAGGTGGAGAGCAGAGCCTGTCACAATAAAAGTCAATTAAAGGAATAAAGTTGCTAACTTGCTGGCAGCCATCAGCCTGTGGGAGACTTTAATAAAGAGGCTAACTTGTGGCTGTCAGAACAAGGGAACGAACAGAGAACTTCATAATTGAGTTCTGAATTTAGTAAACCCAGGACGCATGCCTCAAGAATGAGCCAAATACGTTTCTACTGAAAACACTCATCCTCAGGAACTGTGGTAGAGCCCATTGTCTTGTAAAATAACTTAAAAATATTTTTATTGGGGTTCTTGCATCTCTTATCACAATCCATACATTCATCCAGTGTGTCAAGCACTTTGCACATTTGCTGCCATCATCATTTTCAAAGCATTCTCTTCCCACTTGAGCCCCTGATATCAGCTCCCCATTTCTTCCCCTTCCCTCCCTGACCCATACTCCCTCACGAACCCTTGATAAATTAGAGATTATTATTTTCATATTTTACATTGTCCTCTGTTGCCCCTCACCCACTTTTCCATTGTTCGTCCCCCTGGGAGGGGTTATATCTTGGTCCTTGTGATTGATTCTCCCTTGCTGCCCCCACCTTCCCCTTATCCTTCTGGTATCTTACTCTCCGTGGTGGCCCTGAGGGGTTTATCTATCCCGGATTCCCCCTGTTGTGGGCTCTTATCTGCAGCAGTGTGCATGCTCTGGCCTAATCCGATTTGTAAGGCAGAATTGAGGTCATGCTAGTGGGGTGAAGGAAGCACCAAAGAACTAGAGGAAAGTTGTGTATTTCATTGGTGCTATACTGTACCCTGACTGGCTCATCTCTTCCCTGTGACCCCTCTGTGAGGGGATGTTCAATTGTCTACAGATGGGCATTGGGTCTCCACTCCATGCCCACCCCCACCCCCCATTCACCTTGGGTATGGTGTTGTTATGCTTGATACCTTATCCCATCGATGCCTCATAATCACACAGGCTGGTGTGCTTCTCCATGTGGGCTTTGTTGCTTCTGAGCTAGATGGCTGCTTGTTTATCTTCAAGCCTTTAAGGCCCCAGATGCTATATATTTTGATAGCCAGGCACCATTAGATTTCTTCACCACATTTGCTTATGCACCCATTTTGTCTTCAGCAATCATGTCAGGTAGGCGAGCATCACAGAATGCAGGATTGTTAGAACAAAGTGTTTTTGTGTCAAGGGAGTACTTAAGTCAAGGCCCAATGTCCATCTGCAACCTTAATTCTAAACATATAGATATGAGTACATAGTTCTATTCCCCTCTCGTTATATACATATATTTACATTTGTACATGTCTGTATTTAGGCCTCTATAAATGTCCTTTGCCTTCTGGTCCTTTCCTCTATTTCCTTTTACTTTCTTCTTGTCCCACCACCATGTTTGGCCTTACTTCGGGTTTAGTAATTTCTTGCTGCTACATTGCCCTTGATTAACCCCGCTAGGCATCCTACGACCTTCCTTCCACTGATTTTAGTTCACTTGTTGTTTCTTTGACTCTGGATTGGTTCCCCCTTCTTCCTTTCTCCCACCTCCCCTTCTCCCATATCCCCCCAGAACCACTGATCCCAGTCTTTTCATCTCCAAATTGTTTATTCCATCTATCTTATCTAGATATATATGCAGATACATTCATAAGTGCAAAAAAACAGGCAAAGCCAAATAAAACAACAAAGGAAGTAAAAACCAACACAACAATAACAACAACAACAAAACAAAATAACAATAACAAAAAGAAAGCCACTGACAAAAATGGAAAAGCCTATAAATAGTTCAAGGTCTGTTTGTTGGCCTTTAACAGTATTTTCCAGTGAAATCTGATGGGGTGCCATGCTCTGTCTCCCAAGTCTAGTTTTGGTATTCTCTGGGGGGTTCATCAGTCTGCTCCCCATGCTGCTCTGCTGCCTGCCCTCCGTGCCTCCCCCCAGTGTGATGGGGCCAGACCATGCACTGTTCCCGTACTGTGCCTCCAGTGCTGTCACCCACAGCGCCATGGTTCAGTGCAGGATACCGTGTCTTGTAGTGGGACCAGCCCTACGGTCCTCCCCCTGTGTTGTCTGCTCTGAGCAGGAACATCTTCCTTGGGGCTTGGAGGCCAGGATGTCCTCTCCTCCCTCTCCATCCCTTTGTGTTTCTCCCCTGTGCTCTAATCCGACATGCCCCTCTCCCCAAGCTGTAGCCCCAGTGCTGTCCTCTGAGGTGCATTCTTCTGAGGGGCGGGGGTGGGGGTGGGGGGAGGTGTCCTATATAACTGAGCCTGGCATAATGCATTCTTTCATCAGTCAAAGCAGACTCCAATTCTGACAGGGGGTGGTGGCTGTGTTAGACATGTACTGACCAAAGCGGTAAACCCAAGTCTCCCCCACGGAAGGTGGGAATTCAACAAAGAACTACCATTGGTCCCTATATTTAATGTGAAATAACACAACTTACAGAACTTACTAAAGGGCTGACTAAACGAACCCTCTACAAAGTCAACTATTACACCTGCCACACAGTAGCGACTGTGATTGTTTTCCCACCTTCTTTACCTCAAAGTGCCTGGCACAGAGTAAGGGAGCTTTTCTCTGTTGATATTTAAACGTAGGCAGAATTGTAGTGTATTATTCAGTCAATTATTTCCACATTCTTTTTTCTTAATGATGCAGTATTCTGTAGATATCTACTGACATTGAATCAATTCCAGATGATCAGTAACCCTTTAGCTAGAGAAGAACTTCCCCAGAGGTTTTCCAAGGCTGTCAATCTCCCCAGAAGCAGACTGAGAGTCTTCCTTTTTTTTCCCCAATCATTTTATTGGGGGCCCTTACAACTCTTCTCACAATCCATACATCCCTCCATTGTGTCAAGCACATTTGTACATGTGTTGCCATCATCATTCTTAAAACATTTTCTTTTAACTTGAGCTCTTGGTATCAGCTCCTCAATTTTCCCCTCCCTCCCCACCCCTTCTTCCCTCACGAGCCCTTGATAATTTATAAATTATTATTATTTTTGGCATGTCTTACACTGTCTGAGGTCTCCCTTCATGCACTTTTCTGTTGTCCATCCCCTGGGGATGGGGTGACAGTCTTTCTCCCATAGAGTGGCTGGTGGGTTTGGGCCAGAAAACACTTTCACTGCTGTGACACCAGGACCTCTTTATTCTGCATTAATAGCCTAGTAGAGTTTACTAAACACAAAGCATTTTATAAGTCAGTATCATTGGCCTTGTGCTGTAAATATTAAGTAACCAGAGGGAATGTGTATTCCTTACATTTAAGTTCTTGGATTCTCACTACTTACTAAGCACAGCCTAGAGTTCAGCTAAGCTAAAGAGTGCAGCCTGATACACAAATGTCACGAATCTCCTTTTCCCAGCCTCCCCAACAGCCATGATGGCTCTCTGTGCAAGCCTGAACACCTCAAAGGGGGTTTGGTGAAACTGAACAAGCATGACTAAACCAGTGCCGTTCACTGCATCCACCTGTGAGGAACTCAGGAGGCTGGTGGCCGTGTTGACTAAACGTGAGACTGCTAACCACAGATTGGTGGTTCAAACCCACCAGGTACTTTCAGAGAGAGAGCTAAAGCTGTCTACTCCTGTAGAGATCTATAGATTCAGAAACCCTACATAGGGCACATATGTATTGAAATGAACTCAATGGGTTTGGTTTGGTTAGCATATAAAAATATTCAACATCAGCTTTTCAAAGTCCAAAATAAATGAACTATGAACAATCTATATCTATACAATAAATTTATTAGATTTATGAAAACCATTTCTATAGAAGCATCAAAAAGCCTACACAGTATAGAAATAAGATGCAATAAAGTTGAGAAACTAATGTTCTCCTTGTTCTTCGGATCTTGCCTTACAATGTTGCTATAAAGGCTGACATGTGTGTAGCAGTTTGTGGATAAATGTACACACACATCCCAATGAATTTAACGTTTACATGTGAAGTAAATGTGTTTTATTAATAGCGCACATGTACACAATCCCATTATATATTCCGGAGACCCTCTGTATTGGCGGATGCACCATTATCAAAGGGCATGAGGTCACATTTACATTACAGAAGTAGTGATTATTCTGTCCCTGTCTGAATGCGCTGACACTTCCCCATTAGCATTGCCCCAACTTCTCTTCCAGAACCCAGTTGCTAGACAGATACTAAATGAACTGCTTGGCATGTTAATGTGGGAGAAGAAGACACATTAATATGTCCCACCTAGAAGTAGGGGAGAAAAGAAAAGAAAGGATATCTTAACTTAGACTACCTAGCATGCATACACTACTATAAATGATGATCTAGGACGATTTGTTTTAAGTGATAAGAGCCACAAGGATTGTGATCTTGTTTGAAGAGCCTGTGTTCTTTATAGACGGTGTGTTAGTCGGGGTTGACTATAGACACTCATATGTGCATAAAAAAGAGCTTTATATACAAAAGCAATTGAATATTGAGAAAACATCCCAACTCAGTCAGATCAAGTCCATCAGTTTGATATTAGCCCATGTGTCTGATACCAATCTATAAATTCCTCTTCAGACTCATGAAACACATGCAATGACACCGAATGCAGGAAGATCACAGCCAGTGGGTGGAAAAGCTTGTGGATCGAGTGGCAGTGGAAGCAGCTCAGCACTTGCAGGGGTCTCCATGTGGCTCCTCCAGCTCCAGGGATGTAGCATCCTCCCATGTGTCTTGTCAGCAGGAAGGCGAAGTAGCGAGTCTGTGTGTATCTGGCCTCCGGTGAGCTATCTGCCTCTGTGGCACCTCCAAAATGAGGTCATCAAGCTGCGACCTCCTTGACAGGCTAGCTTCCCCCCCTTCGTAATTTGACAGCAGATGATGTAACTACTACAGGCAAGTATCTCACTTAATCATTTAACAGATGAGGCCTAGAGAGGATCGACCACGTGCTCAAGGCCTAGAGAGGATCGATCAGCTACTCCATGGTGCTGCTGGTGTCCAAAGCCTAATGTGAGCACCTGGGCTGTAGTCTCCTGCTCGGAGAGCTTGGTTTTAATTCGGCCAATCTCCTTTTCTAGTCCTAGTTGAAATAGAATCAAAATTTTCTGAGAGGATGCAGAAGGATGCCCCCCAAAGTGCAGGACCTGGCTTATGTCATGGGTCACTCTGGCTGCGGTTTATCAACCTTGGGTTTTCATTTTCTAAAGGCCCTGGTTATAAATAGCAATCCTGTAGAAATGGGAATGTCCGTGTGAGCATACAGGGGCCTTTAAAGGCATTTGCTTCACAAAGAACTTTAAAGTGGGTACGAGCTGCAAAGATGTCACTGCTGAGGTGAGTCAGATCAAAATGGGCTTCTTCAGAAGCTGCTCCACATACTCAGGTGTCCCGGGTTACCTCCTGTGGGCGAAGGAGATTGAGGGCTCACTTCATCTGCGAGGCCGTGCATGTTGTTGGGAAGAACTTTAGTGCGGGCACCGAAGGAATCAAAGTGGTGTTATTAAATATCATTAAAAGTTCGGTTGAATACAAGAATCACAGTAAAGCCATGATTGCAGCTGAATCCACTTTCCTCCCCTCACCACTAGTGCTTGGTAAGTGTTTTCATATAGGCAGTCTTGGATGCCTGTTAAAATAAATGAGTATGAGCGAGGTGAACAGAGAGCAGATCACATAAAAGTTTATGGTCTGAAGAGGAGGGAGGTAATTAGTAGTGCGATCAACTCCCCGATTGTGTCTGTGTTTTTAAAGGTCATTTCCTGTATTTCATGAGAGGTGGGGAATTACATTTGGGCCCCACCGAAATTGGTGTGGACCACTGTGAACATTTCATTCAGCTCACCTTACTCTAGGGTTGGCTGACTGCTGGTCTGTCTTTTATAGGAGCTTGTGGTCTCCTTGTCTGGGGGCTGGGCCTGGGGGGAGACTGTGCCTTTTCCATTGTGTATGTCCCCAGTGCACCCAACGTAATTCTTTCCACGGAGTGTCTGCTTGTTAAGAAGGAGAAGGAAGTGGTGGCGGAGGATAGGAAAAGATAGTGGCATGTTTATCAAATCTGAGATGGTTGTATTTTTGATGATGTAGGTTCAAGCTACCAAACTCCCAGTCTTCGAGTCGATGCTGCCTCATCTGCTCTTCATCAACGGTCTTCAGAGATCTCTCTCATGCACTTTCCTTTTGCAAAGCAGACGTTTGCTTACCACGTGATGGCTGTTCAACGCTACACCAATATTCAAAAGGCAGACACTGCAATTGCCAGCGAGAACTTCAAACCCAAACCTACCGCCACCAAGCCGATGCTGACCCCTAACACTCTGAGAGGACAGAGTAGGACAGCCCAGGGGGCTTACCGGGGGCAGTCTTGGCCCATATTAAGAGACATTGTGTTAAGCTTTAAATAAAATAGAAAAAGAAAAGGAAAGAGTTCGATCTCATGTCTTGTGGCATGGAAGGTCTTGCTTTCCATCACTCTGCTTCCAACGCTAGCTTTCCCAGATCCACAGGACCATCCGAACGGTCCCATCCAGAGTACACTTCAAACTTGCTATCTGCAGCATGTGACCCAAGTGACCTTTGCTTTTAAATCCCATTCCATATCTTGGCTGTTACAAGAGGAGACTATACTAGTTCTCGCCTAATTCCCAACCGTGCCTCAAATCCTATGCTCTCGTCTTCCCTCTCGGGCACTTCATTGACTTGGTGCTTCCTGGGCCACGGACTTCAATCTCCGGTCTCACTGACTCGCAGGCTCACAGCAAAACGATCTGACTTCTATTTCCCTTCTGCAGCCCCCGTGCATTACAACGCTCTGTTCTTCTCAGTGGATGGTCCTCCCTTCTACCCCACATTTCAAGTCAGTTACTTGGGTCAACCCTAATTGTTCCCTCTCCTTCATCTGTCCCGTCCTTAGTATGTTTCCCCCTATCTTTCCTGATTGCTGTAGCTGTAATCGAGGCCCTGGCCGTCTCTTGTCTGACTTATAGGGGAAACACACACTCTGGTTTTTGCTGCCTGCTCTGACCTTCTTCTTTCAGTAAATCAATAGCACCGGGAGGGCAGTCCTTTCATTTTCAAACATGATCTAGTTATTTTGGATGAAGAGGTGAGCATAAGTGCAGATCACTTAGAGTGGTAGAGCTGGGGTGCGTCTATGATACATCTCCCCCTCCAGCCTCAACTTCCCCAGCTCCCTTCCTCAAATCCTACGAACGACCACAGATTCCACTTCCACACATCTTCAAATGACCTCATGTCTCTGTCTCCTAATAATGAAGCAAAATTATCTTTGTATTCCTTAGTACATGACACATGTGTGGTCAACATTAGTTAAAAAAATATCCTGTGTCGACTTCTGAAACTCTTGCCTATGTGTTTCACCACATACCCATAATTCTGAGCTCATTCAGCCCCAGAATTGATACCTCTTCTCCCATGTGTACTTCTTAAAGTTCTTTGAGTCAGAGTACCAGACTATCAGCACAGATGATTAATGTTCATTATTAGCCTGGAAATCATGGTAAGAGAAGGAAAGATTTTTATCAGTAAGAAACCATTAAGACAGGAGCTTGGGCTAATTTGAATTCTTCTCCATAAACTGATAACATGGAGATAATTGGGGAAGATAGACATATTACCCAGTTTCCGGTGTTTCTCCCATATCTCTTTAATTAAATAAAATTGCAGTGGGAGTTAAAACAGCCTGCGGTGCCTGCAAAGGCAATAACAATTACAGCCAGTGTTCCCAGATGTTGTGTGTATGAAGGAGTTTTAAGAAGTTTATGGAAATATCTGACCTGTTGAAAGGTAGGGGTTTCAGTGGAGAAGAATGAAGTGAAAAAAATGAGAGTTTATATATATGAGTTTAAATAGTCCTTCAATAAACTCCCAATGCCAAAAGTTGCTTTCTTTAGTGTTACTCAATATTGCTCATCCATAAAACAAATTGAACAGTGTATTCTTGTAAAAGAGAGAAGAGACCCAGATCAAGAGTTCTCTCACTCTCTCTCTCTCTCTCTCTCTCTCTCTCTCTCTCTCTCTCTCTCTCTCTCTCTCTCTCACACACACACACACACACACACACACACACACACACACACACACACACACGCTCACTCACTCACTGTGGCATGCAGAACTTCTTACTATAAGGGAAGTGTACATTGTGATTCTATCATTTAAGCAGCTTTATCAAATCTTGATGATCATCATTTGATCTAGGAATTCTGAGAAATACTAAAGGACCTATTCCTAATTTAAGGCACGTACAATCTAGAAAGATATAGTTTTACCTTCAGATACGGAACTGCTGCTTATAAAAGCACAGGATGACAATGACAAAATTCAAATATGATGAGGGGGAAACTATCAGAGCTTAAATGCAAACACTCTATTTGTAGAAGGCATGGAGGGCAGTGGGAGCCCCAGCCGTCTGCAGTCTCTCCTCAGATTAAGCCGCGCGCAGATCCTCTCTAGCCACAGGCACGGGCTCAAACAGCTTCACTCTCACACAGAGATGATTATGCTGGATTGAACTTGGTACTTGGTCAGTTGACCTCCCTCTTGATCCAACCTAAATTTGTTCTGGGCTCAAGTATTTCTTGCTTGTTCCATGACAAAAATGTCTTGCCTGGCTTCTTAAATATGGTGATATTTTCTTTCTTGTTCATTATTTGTATTTTTTTGAAGGTGGAAAACTTTAATGGATCAAACACCACCGATAATATAACAAGACCACGATAGACAGGGAGGGGCTGGGGTGCAATCTGCCTCCCAGCCCTGCCACCCCATGGCTCATTCTCTGAGCGCCAAGGGCAGCGTGGCGGCCCGGAAGCCGCCTCAGAACTTCAGGGGAATCACTGGCCAGTACTTAGGCCTCTTGCGATCACAGAGCTTGTTGAAGCTCAGCTGCACAGCTGCCTCCATGGCCATGATCTTGTTGGCGCTATCCCCGTATAGACGTTTCCTCTCGGCCTTGCGCCTCTCGTCAGGCCTCCCAGATGGGGACTCCACCGACCGGTGGTTGGAGAAGTACAGGTCATGGTCGGCCTTCACATACTCGCTGAGACGCTCATCTTCCAGTCGCTGCAGCCGCCGTCGCTCCTCTTTGTGCCGCTCGGTTTGCTCAAAGTACTCGCGCAGCTCCGGGATGATCTGCATGTTGCTCAGGTCACACTCAATCTCCTCCTCTGACTCGCTCACCATCTTCCCCTCTAATGTGAAAGCTGCCGTTTCTCTGGTGCCGGTCTGGAACTGAGCATAGGCACGCGGGTGCTGCCAAGACCCCCAAGGATGCAACTGTGCACCCTGGGGGCTCTGGGACCCCGAGCGAGGACCGTAGGAGGACCAAGGACATTCACTTTGCTCAGCAGGATTGCTGTAGTTTAGAGACACAGCCGAGAAGTACCACATGGGATTGACGTAGGGTTAGAACCCTGTAAGCAAGGCGGTGGTTCTGCAGCCAGGCCATTCCTTGGTAATAATGCTGCCAACATCTCTCATAGACCGGATGGAGACACCAGGGGTCAGAGTCTTTCCAAGATGGCACATTTGTTTCCAATTGAGGAAGCGTCCCAGGAGGGTATCTCCAATAGGGCTGCCCATACATTTGCCTCAACGGGGCCTGTGCTTTCCATTTCCTGGTCTGCATTCTGGAGCACGGCAGTGAATGATGACTCGTAGGGATGCAGCTTGCAGATTCCGGGCGGTGGGCGATCAAGGACCTAGTTTTCGGTGGGAGGACAGGGTGAAGAAGCAGTTACCAGGGTAACCGGAAGTCCATTATTTGTATTTTCATCTTATTATTTTATCCTTGCCATTTTATTTTGGCTTTGTTTTTCATCTGTTCTGTTGAGTTTCCCAGCTGTGAAGCATGGAAGGAGTAGATGCCGAGAGATAATAACTGATGTAGTGGTTTATCGGGGACATGGGGTGGGTTGGTGGGTGGGAGATATGGAGGATGAGGGGATTTGGGGAGCAAACAATGAATGCGGGAGGGAGGAGGGGACATAGACCTGATCGTGATAATGTACGTACGACTCATCTAAAAGGTGATTTCATCATGGAAGTGTATGATATGTGAATATTTTATCAAGAAAACCACTGGGGAAAAAAGAAACCAAACCACCAACTGTTCCGCTAAGTGAAGGGGAAAGAGTTGTTGCATAGGAGACACTGAGTTTAGGTCAATGATAGAATAATCTGGAAAAGGATGTCCATCATAGTTGTACAACCCAAAGAGTACAATCAATGATGCTGCTAACTTCAAGGCCAGCTGTTCAAAGCCACCAGCCACTTCTTGGAAGAAAGATGGGGCTTTCTACTCCTATACGAGACACAGTCTTGGAAACTCATAGGGCCAGCTCCACATGGTCCCAGAGTCACTATGAGTCCAGACTGACTCAGTTGCAATGATTTTGGTTTTTTATTATGACATGATATTAAGGAATTCTTGTTAATGTGGATGAGTATGACCATTTTGTCATCTACAGCTACAGATGTAGCTGTAGATGATACGATGTTTACTTTTAAATGTTTTATCAAAGGAATCGTGTGGGGAGGAGAGAGATAAAACAAGAATTGCAAAATGTTATCTATTGGACTGGGTAGTTAGGGCAGGTGCGCATGTTCATGATCATAGTCCTTGTACTTTGATATGTGTGCAAATTACTATCCAAAATTTGTTTCACTCGTGAATTGTGAAGTAAGAGGTTAATATATTCTACTACATAAAATACATTAAGAACTTTAATCCTGTCTTAAAAAGAGTGCTGATGGAATTACTGTGTATGTATTGCACTGCCAACACGAAGGTTGGAGATTCAAGCCTCCTAGATCCTTGCTCCCATAAAAATTTACAGTCTTAGAAACCCAAGGCAGGGTGGCTATAAGATAAAATTGACTCAATCACAGGTTTTTTTCTAATGCCCTCTTAAAAAGCAGCCTTGACAAAATATCAGTGACTAATATAGTAGGCAAAGAGTTAACATTCATGTCCATACACATATATGTAAATATATGTATAAATATGTAAATATATAATTGACAAGAAGCCCTGGTGGGGAGTGATTATGATTGGGCTGTGCTCTGTCTGGTCCGCAGTTGGAAAGCACCAGCAGCTCTGCGGGAGAAGGACTGGGCTTTCTACTCCTTCTCATAAAAAAGAAAATTTTCTAGAGTAGTAGCATTTTTTCTTAAATGCCATAAAGAGTACTGTGCTGTACAAGAAGGACTATTTGGGGAAATCTGGCCCTTTCCCGTGTTGAAAAAAATCCCTGCTGAGGCTGAAGGGACAGTGTGTCAAAGCAATGGACTTGGGGTGTGGATTGTAACAAGAAAGGGTTAAAGATTTTTTCTCCTTTAATTTGGTTGATAGTCGTATGGATGCTCCCTCACAACTGTATCTTTAATTGTACATACATATTTTTATGTCTTTAATAATACATTATTTTCGTATATATATTTTTAAAGTAAGCTTCAACATCAGAGAAAGGGTGATCACCTGGGATCGCTGGAGTTCCTTTGTGTGATAATTGGCCTAAAATGACCAACAGGGGCATAACTGCCTTACAGTGGAGTCCAGTTTAGGAGTGGGTGTGGCGCTTCATCCCCGCAGGCAGACACTGCTTTCCAAGAGGAACTTTGTGCCCAGGGCTGTCTGTAGGAGTTCCCCAGAGGCAATGGTAGCTGCTGGGGGCTTATTTCATTTTGAAACTCCCCTACAGTTAGAATGTCCCAGGAAAACCCGTACTTCCTCTCAGGAATTTTGTCTTGTTTGTTTTTATAATTCCATCTGTATAAAATGCTCTTAGTGACCAGGAGGGCTTTATGTATATTGCACATGAAGACATTCCCCTGGCAGAGGAACTTTCCAAGAATTGACATCTTCTAATAGTGGGGATGGAGTTACTCTTCATGTGCCTCTTTCATTGATCAACATAAAATGCGTGCAAGATGGAAGGTGAAGTAAAGGATGCTTTGAGGAAATAACCAAGCCAAACTATAATCTTAATAAATGAACCAAGTTGGTTTGTCATTGACTTCTAGCTTTATGATGCTGCACACAATTTGTCCAGAGGGTTGTTTGCTAATAGTAATAATATATGGTTAATGTAAAGTTCTGTTCTCAGCATCAGGTCAAGAATGATTGTCTGTAGTCAGATCATTTATTTAGGTAGTAATAAATAACAATAGTAACAATAATAATAAGCAATTTTAAAATGTTAGCAACCTCTGCTGTAGAGTTTATTATGACTCATAGCAACCCTATTGGACAGAATCAACCTCTAGAAGGTTTCCAAGGCTATAAATCTTTACTGAAATGCACTGCTACTTCTTTTTCCCTTGAAGAAGCAGGTAGGTTTGAGTCACTAACCTTTCAGCCATCAGCTGAGCACTAGAACCACAACATTAACAGGGCTCCTTAGATAATAAAAACAGCCTAAAATATCAAAGAAATATGTGACCATTTGCTGATAAAATTGTGGTGACATGCTATTTTAAAAGTATATTAAAAAACCTATTAAGTAATTCCGTTAATGGGAAAATATAAATACAATAATAACTCATCTTTAATGACTTCTAATGATTCATTGTCTTCCTTATCATCCAGAACTGTGGCTTTTTCAGAAACCATCCTATTTTCAGTCTGTTCTCTAATTTGTTTTCCAACTCCTTCCCCAACCCCTCAAGCTTGATCAGATTACCTAGAATCAGAGCATGCTACTCTGTTTCTCAAGAAACTCTCTCTCAGGGCAAGGAACTTCGTTTTCTTTATGTTTTAAAACTACTACCCCTCTGTCAGTTTGCCCCATGCCTGATGTTAGAAGCTGTGTCCCCAATGATTCAAATTCTATCTTGGTCACACATGGTGGACAGGCTTTAAGAGAGCTCCCAGACTAAGAAAAATTAGGAAGAAAACCCAATGAGCTATTTTTAAAAAGATCAGTCAGAGTTCCATTCTGGAGTTCATAAGACTCAATAGCACTTAACAACAAGTTTTAACACAAGGCTTAAAATATTAATTGTAAATAGAAATGTCATTTGATTATTTAAAAAATAGTTTGGATGCCTTTTCTATATATAAGCAACCCTTTCTCCTTCTTCCTCCTGATGGGTACTGGTTTAATGAAAAGATGACAGCAATATGAATAATTGCTCCGTGTTAACAAGCCCAGGGACAAGGGAACAACAAGTGATCCAAATCGGTGGTGAGGAGGGTGTAGGGTATAGGTATAGCTATAGGGTATAATTGGCCTAAAATAGGAAGTATAGGAGGCCTGGTAGGGCATGATCAAGGGTAATGTAACCAAGAGGAATTACTGAAACACAAATGAAGGCTGAACATGATAGTGGGACAAGAGGAAAGTAAAAGGAAATAGAGGAAAAAGCTAGGAGGCAAAGGGCATTTATAGCGGTCTAATAAAGGTGTGTCCATATGTAAAAATATTTACATGTGATGATGAGGAAATAGATTTCTGTGCATATATTTATAGGTTTAGTATTAAGGTAGCAGATGGACATTGGGCCTCCACTCAAATACTCCCTCAATGAAAGATTATTTTATTCTATTAAACTGGCATTCCATGATGCTCACCTTCCAGACACAATTGCTGAAGACAGAGTGGGTGCATAAGCAAATGTGGTGAAGAAAGCTGATGGAGACTGGTTATCAAAAGATATAGCATCTGGGGTGTTAAAGGCTTGAAGATAAACAAGCTACCATCTGGCTCAGAAGCAACAAAGCCCACGTGGAAGAAGAACACCAGGCTATGTGATTATGAGTTGCCGAAGGGATCAGTTATTGGGCACCAAAGAACAAAGAATCGTATCATTGTGTGCTCACCAACCTGATACAATTGCTGAAGACAAATGGGTGCATAAGCAAATGTGATGAAGGAAGCTGATGGTGCCTGGCTATCAAAAGATATAACATATGGGGTCTTAAAGGCTTGAAGGTAAACAAGCGGCCATCTAGCTCAGAAGCAACAAAGCCCACATAGAAGAAGCACACTAGCCTGTGTGATCATGAGGTGTCGAGGGGATGAGGTATCAGGCATCAAAGAACAAAAACTCATATCATTGTGAATGAGGGGGAGTGTGGAGTGGGAACCCAAAGCCCATCTGTAGGGAACTGGACATCCCCTTATGGAAGGGTTGTGGGGAGGAGATGAACCAGTCAGGGTGCAGTGTAGCAATGATGAAACACACAACTTTCCTCTAGTTCTTAAATGCTTCCCCGCCCTCCCCCACCCCCATCATGATCCCAATTCTACCTTACAAATCTGGCTAGGCCAGAGGATGTACACTGGTACAAATAGGAACTGGAAACACAGGGATTCAAGGACAAATAATCCCTCCAGGACCAGTGGTGTGAGTGCCGACACTGGGAAGGTGGGATAGAAAGGGGGAACAGATTAAGGGGATCTACATATAACCTCCTCCCTGGGGGGTGGACAACAGAAAAGTGGGTGAAGGTAGTCGTCGGACAGTGTAAGATATGAAAAATAATAATTTATAAATTATCAAGGGTTCTTGTGGGAGGGGGGAGCGAGGAAGGAGGGGGAAAGGAGGAGCTGATGCCAGAGGCTTACGTGGAGAGCAAATGTTTTGAGAATGATGAGGGTGATGAATGTACAAATGTGCTTTACACAATTGATTCATGTATGAATTGTGATGAGTTGTATAAGCCCCCAATAAAATGACTATAAAAAAAAGAAGGGTTGCTCCATTTAGTGAGACTTTGGTAAGCATAAGAACAGAGTATTTTTTTGCAACTACTACTGTGTTTTATGCAGTGTAATGCCATATCTGCCGCCACTGCTGTCCTTTAGAAAATATGTATCTTTAAAATGCATCTTGATTGTTATTTTAGGTCTTGTGGTTGGATTTGTGTTTCTTTTGAATGTATCATTGAAGTATAAAGGAATTTCATTGGGATTAAGGTATCTTTAGGTAATTTTTCAGGTTAAATTTGCATACTGAATATCTGTAATCCCCTATCACATGTTTTAAAATAGTCAAAATGGCATAAAAACAAACAAAAACATTTTACTGTATAGGCTTTTTAAACTTTGCTTATAAGTATCTGTTTAGATATTCTAGGAGGTGGATATAGAAATTTATGACACTTTTACTTAGAAATATTTGGGAACAAGGATGGTGAGGCTTTATCTCACATACTTTGGCCATATCATTAAGAGAGATCAGTCCTGGGAAAGGACAGCATGTTTGGGAAAGTGGAAGATCAGTAAAAAAGCAGAAGATCTTCAACGAGATGGAATGACCCTGTGTCTGTACTGATAACCACAACAACGAACTTTGGGGCCCTTTACTTTGTTTCCCACGTGTGTTTGTTAGTATAGATAAGTCTATTATTTTAACTATGTAACGTTCTTTTGTGCCACGGTGTCAATTCCAACTCATAGAGAACCCAGTTGAACTGCCCCGTAGGATTTCCTAAACCTTAATCTTGGCAATACATGTTGTTAGCTGCCATCCGTCAGTTCCAATACAACAGACCCAAACAATGCAAACCCCTGCCCCATGCTCACAATTTTTCATCTGCTTGAGCCCACTCTTGTAGCCACTGGGTCAGTCCATCCTACTAAGTGTCTTCTTTTTTGCTCAGTAGATAGCTGAGCCTTTCTTTCCACAGAGCCTTAATGGGTTCCAACTACTGAATTATCAGCTTGCAGCCATGTGTTAACCACTGCGCTCCCTGGCTCCTCACCCACACAAGAAACCAACCTCACTGTTCTCCAGTGGATTGCACTCATAGTGACCCCCACGGCAGAAGAACTACCACTCTGGTTTCCGGGACTGCAACTCTTTTTATTTTTTATAAATCATTTTATTGGGGCTCATGCAACTCTTATCACAATCCATACATACATCAATTGAGTAAAGCACCCTTATACACTCATTGCCCTCGTCATTCTCAAAATTCACCTTCCACTTAGGTTCCTGGAATCAGCTCATTTACCTTTTTTCCCTCCCCCTCCGTCCCCATTTCCCCCTCCCTCATGAACCCTTAATAATTTATAACTTATTATTTTATCTTACACTGCCTGGCATCTCCCTTCACCCACTTTCCTGTTGCCCATCCCCCAGGGAGGATGTTATATATAGATCCCCGAGATCAGTTCCCCCTTTCTACATCCCCTTCCCTCCCGGTGTCGCCACTCTCACCGCTGGTCCTGAGGGGTTCATCCGTCCCGGATTCCTGGAATGAACCCCTCAGGAGCAACTCTTTATAGGAGGAGGAGCCTCAGCTTTCTCCCTTAGAGCTGCCAGTGGTGGTTTCAAGCTGCTGATGTTTTGTTTAGCAGCCCAAAGTCTAAAAAAGTAGTGCTGTCTAAAAAAGAAGTACCGTATATACTGGGATATAAGCTGACTAAAGTCTAAGCCGAGGTACCTAGTTATTACCTGGGAAACCAGAAAAACTGATTGACTCGAGTAGAAGCCTATGGTGGAAAATGCAAAAGCTATTGGTGAGCTTCAATAATCAAAACAAATGAACATAAAATTACTAAAAATTGAGACATCAGTGGGGTAATGTATTTAAATATTTATTTTAAATAAAAAACATAAATGAAAGGACAACAAGTCATTTAACATTAGTAAACCAGCACAGTAAGTGGAAAATAAGTTCAACAAAAACAATAAGGTATCAACAATAATACCTTAAGAGTACTATTGCCTGAGCTCAATCAGCAACCAAGCTCAAATGTAAAGAGTTAAAATCCTTCAAAACTGGATTCCTCATCATCCTCCGTATCCCAGTGCAGAGCTTCAGCTGGTGTGAGGTCATCATAGACGCTGTCCTCACTGAGATCGCCGTCATCACCATCACTGCTGTCATTTTCATTCAAAGCGCAGTCTTCACTGCCATCCATAGCATTACTAATACTACGTTTATGGACGGCACGTCACACCATGTCTTCTGGAATGTCTTCCCATGCATCTCGAACCCACTTTGCTATTAACTATGTCAGGCTTCATGAGATTTCCTCCTTTTGTTAGTCAGGCTTGACCAGATGACATCCATTCATGCCACATCCTTCGCACACGGTCTTTAAAAGGCTTATTCAAAGATACACATCATAGGATGGCTCTGATTGGTTAGATGTGAGTAAACAAACATTCAAAGCCCTGCAGTGTCAGTGGGGCTTTGAATGAAAAAGGGAGAAATGGCAATCATCCGTGAGATAACGGGTGCTTGTCCTGTTACCTGGGGGGGGGGGGAAGGGGGCTCCAGCAAGATGTTACACCTCACTGGGGTACCACTGACCCATGTATAAGCCGAACCCCAGTTTTTCAGCACGTTTTTTGTGCTGAAAAACTCGGCATATCCACGAGTATATACGGTATTTTCTAATGAGAGATAAAGCAAAGAGCTCAAAGAAAGGTGATTCCTATTCAGTGATAGCCAAGTGACTTTCAATAAAACTGTGGGGTTGTTTTATCTTTCGTATATATTAGAGAATACTGTTTTGGTATGCTTCTGTGGAAGGACTGGTGTGAACATAGAGGGCTGAGAGAAGGAATGACCAATAGCACCTTCATGTCAGGAAAGTAGACTTACAAGTTACTTTGTGAATTAAATGTGTGTGAAGAAAGAAAGCCTTTTTCTCCCAAATGATTTCCAAACCCATGAGGGGAAGCCCTTACTATTGTGTTTTGAAAAAGATAATTGAGTTCAGATCTCTCCACAATGGCCCAAGCTTCTACCACGTGTCGGTCCCGATCCATGAGCTGATGTTGTTTTGCATTCCTTATAAGAAGAAATCACAGCATCTTATAGTCTCTCAAGGTTTCTCTGAGCGCATGCGGGTTTAGGATTTAGGTATATGTGCTGTTTCTCTGTCTAACCTGATCATCTGGATGTAGCAGTGGCCTTTGTCCCAGATTTCCTTTGTCCGATGACTAAGGTCAAGTCTGGGTGGAGCCGTGTCTGTCTCATTCTGAGTTACCATGGCATGGGGAAGATGGAAAATACCCAGTGTTCCCTCATGAAGACATCGCAATAGACCCAGTTACCTAATCAGTACCCAAGGGATGTCTACATGCAGGCTGGGTGTCTATGTGCCACATTCTGCTACCTAAGCTCTATTGTTTGTTCGGCTACCGGATGTACGTGGATGCGTGTTTCCACTTCTGATAGTTGAAAGGATTCTTGAAAGAAGGTTGAAGCGCTTCTTGAATCACTTGCGCAGCTGCAGGTCTTAGATTTTTTAACACAAAGGCAATAACTTGAGAATCTTTTAGAAGGGTTTATTTTGTTCTATGCTGTTGTCATTTATGTCCTGACAACTGGTGCTTATAAACGAGTACTTTTCCTTTTAATGATTAATTGTTTCCCATGTAAAGAAAAAACAAAAACAAAACATCATTATAACTCCCTCTTCCTTTTCCTATAATTAACTCATCATTTTGGAATCCCAGCCTCCTTTCTCCCACTGCTGTCAGGGTGGGGGAAATCAGGTTGGATATGTTGAAAATTACAGTGTGTCCATAGTATGAAATACTATATAGTCACTTAAACATTACATCTTTTAGCCATATGTGATAAATGCTTCTTTGATAAGAGTAAATTTAAAATGGGAGCTCAAATTTAAATTGCTCTTGCCAGGTGCCACTGGGTCAGTTCTGACCCAAAGCTACCTGCGTACGACAGACTGCAGCACTCTCCGGCCCTGCGCCGTCCTCTCCGCTGCTCCGCTGTGGCCGCCATTGTGGCCGTTCCTCTCATGGAGGCCTTTCTCCCTCGCTGTCCTCCCCTTTACACTGTATCGAGCCGGTGTGCTTCTCCAGCAACGGGTCTCTCCTGATAACACGTCTGAGGCATGTAAGACAAAGGCTCACCATCCCTGCCTCTAAAGAATGTTCTAGCTGTACGTCTTGCAAGCCAGAGCTGTCTGCTCTTCCGGCAGTCTGGGGGACCTTCCCTACTCGACGGCAGCGCCGTAGTTAGAATGCATATATTTCCCCTTTGCTCTTCCTTCTTCAATGCCCAATGTTCGCATGCACATGAGGCAGTTGGAAATATCATGGCTTGAGTCAGACATACCTTAGTCCACAAAGTGACTTCCTGGCTTTCCAAACGATTTTACAAAGTCTTGTGCAGCAGATTTCCTGTGGTGGCTGGTGTGTTGCTCTGACGCAGGAGCTAGGACACTAATAATTCAAATACCAGCCCGGTCACCCGAAGCGAACAGGACTCAGCAGGGTTTCCAGGTGAAGAAAAGACTACGGAGAAGGAGGAGGCTGTCTGCGTCAGAGGAATTAGCCACTGAAAGCCCCATGGGTCACAACGAACCCTTGTCAGTTACAGCAAACTGATGAGCAGGATAGAGTCAGATTTAAATGGTCTAAGTCAAGGCTCCACGATACCAGTGACTGTGGAGCAGGACATTTAAATTCACGCCCATACCATGTGGGCCACCGTGGACTTGTGCCCTTAGGGTTTTTAATGGCTTATCTTTCAGAACTAGATTGCCAGGCCTTTCTGCTAAGGTGCCACGGGGTGGACTTGCCTGCTCAGACTTTTGGTTAGCAGCAGCAGGTGTGTTAACCATTGACATAACCCAGGGGTTCCAGCTGACATAAAGGAGGGTTTCCTTTTAAATTTGTCTCGGTACTCAACTGAGCCTCAAACACAGACCTTTGGGACACGGAATCAGAAACCTCACTGAGCTGTAAATGTCTTCTCGCTGTCATTGGTCTCCCTCTGATGACTTCGCCCTGCAGTGCTACCACGTTATCCTCTCTCTCTACATGATAGCCTTTCCCCTTAAATGTGGTTTTCACTCGTTTCCGAAATTCAGCTTTCCAGCCCCAAATGCTTTTCTTAACTTTTGTTCTTCTTGTTGTTGTTGTTAGGTGCCATCCGCTGGGCTCCGACCCACAGCGACCATATGCACAACTGCACAAAACACTGCACAGTCCTGCACCAACCTCACAATTGTCCTGTGCCCGAGCCCACTGATGCTCCCACTGCATCCATCCATCTCATCAAGGGCCTTGTTCTTTCCCCCCACCCCTCCCCTTATAGTGCTCCGTGTAGCTAACTCCTCAGGAGCTGTGATGGTGTAGTGGGTACAAGCCAGGCTACAACCCACAAGGTCGGCAGTTCAAAACCACAGCTGTTCCAGAGCAGAACGATAAGGTGAAATTTCAACTCCCCTAAAGAGTGATGGTCTCGGAAACTCACAGGGTCAGTTCCACCCTGTGCTATAGGGTCACTGTGAGTCAGAATGGGCTGCAGGACAATGACTTTGTGAGTTTGTATATATTCATCTCAGCTTCATTACTAGCTTGCTTCATCTCTCAGCCTCAGTTCCAAATTCCTAAACCCATTGGCCCAGTTCATCTATTTGAGTCAGCACACAACTTCTCAGTCTTTAGTCTGAAAATGAAGTGCCCTTGAGTTCAATGGCCAGAGAAGTTGGGTAACACGGCATAAGTCCTTTAAGAAGGACTTGTCCTTGATGAGCAAACATCAGAAATATGCCTAGCACCTAATATATAAAAAGATGTTTGGATGGAAATTACAAGTAGGAAACCCAAAATGTTTACTTCTGGGTAGTATGCATATATATATATAGATAGATAGATATTTTTTCATTTTTTCTAAATTTTCTTCAATATATATTCATTATTTAAATCATGAAGCACACCGAACCTTAAAATATTCGACTATTTTAAAGGGGTGAGTGTTAAAATGAAAAGAATGACATAAAGGAATGAACAGAGAAAGACAAAATAGATCAATGGAACCTCATAAAAATTAAACACTATGGTGCACCGAAAGAAATCTGCCCAGAAGATGAAAGTCAACTTACAGATGGGGAGGGAAATTTCAGGAATTATATACTCCATAAAAGCTTAATATTAAAATACATATATATTTAAAGGTCTATAATTTAACAGTGAAAAGGCAAACAACCTAGTCAAAAATGAACACAGGACTTGAACAGATATTTCACCCAAGAAGGCCTTCAAATGGCCCACAGGAACCTGAAAACAGTCAATATCAGCCATTCCAAACCAAACCCATTGCCATGCAGTGGAATCCCGCCTCACAGTGGCCTGCCCTGCAGGACAGAGTGGGGCTGCCACACACACGTTCTAAGGCTGTAAATCTGCGCTGAAGCTGACCACTGTCTCCCTCCCTAGGATCTGGTGGTGGCTTAGAATGGCTGGCCCATCAGTACTCAACCAGCAGGCATCCTCATTAGCCTTTAAAGAGGTGCAAATCAAAACCAAGTCCAACTACCACCTCACCCGCTTCAGAATGACAAGGATTTTTCTTTTCACTGAGGGGTTGGATAGGTGGTGTCAAAACTGGAGCCCTCTTCCAATGTTGGAGGGAATATGATCGTGTTGCCACTGTGGAAACGCCAGCAATCCCAGTCCTACTTAGAAAAGAAGACATGCAAGTAGAAGCAGGCCGATAATGTTCATTGCAGCACTTTTCACAACAGCCAGAGTGGAACATGACCACATTGTCTGTCGATAAGTGAGTGGATAAATAAAAAGTGGTGTAGACCCACAATAGAGTGTTATTTGGACATAAAGAGAAATAAAGTCCTGTTGCTGAACATGAACCTTGGAAACATCGTCCTGAGTGAAATAAGTTGGTTTCAAAATGGACAACTATAGTATCATCTCACCTACTATGTGCGCTTTTTTTCTTTGCAAAAATGTGCCCATTTAAACACCCACCTATAGAATGAACACACAGCATAACACACTTAATAATCCATAGGGATCTTGCTACAAGGTTGGAGATAAAGCTTATAATGTATGTGTTATTTGCATTGAAATGCAGTAGATACAGATTATGAAATAGAAAAATCTATAGAAACCAGAGATTAGTCTTAGCTTCCAGGGGTGAGAGGGAGAAAGGAGAAGTGTTTGCTGAGGAGGTGTTAGATTTGTTAGTGGAAGTACAAGGATATGGAAAATGGGTAGCAAAAAGAGCTGTACACCTAAAAAATATCAATTTCACTATGTACATGTAGACATTATGAAGTTGGTGTATGTTTGGTTCCTTGTATTTTCACCACAATAAGAAACAAACAAAAATATAAAATAAATAGAAGAGACTTCACGGTGATGCCATTCAACACTGCTTCCATTTACAAAAGTTGAAATAGGTTCAAGTAGACTAAGCGACGTACCCAAAGTCGCCTAGAAGGGAGTGCCCAGCCTATGGGTTTGCTGACCCTTCAGAAGAGAATAAAGTCTTTTGGGGTCAGGGTGCAGTGGAGGAGTGGGCGGGGTCTAAGATCAGATCAAGGCTACAGGAGAAAAGGGAAGTTAGAAGTCTCTCAGGGTTTCATTCACAAACAATAGTTCAAGTGGAAATGAAATGCCATGCCTGGCAGGAGAAGGCTTCCATGCCGTGTGAAGCTGGCTCCTGCTTGACCTCGAGGCCTGCCAGATAATGCTGGCCCCAAGGTGCTACAGTGTGTAAATGGCTCCTGTGTGCAGCTGCAGAGCAGTTGGAGATAGGATTCAGGCCACAGTCCTTGGATTTGGCTTTCACACTCTGTTTAGTATTTATTGCACTCTGAGCTTAGGAAAGGACGTGCTAATATGATGTTTGCAATATGAAGGGTAGGCTCAGGAGTCCAAAAATCTCAAGAGTCCACAATGATACACAGAAGCAGCATCCCAAAGAAAATCCATGCCACTCCACAGCAGCAAATGTTAAATAGAACTACAGGTAAGGCCTTGAACTCATTAAGAAACAAGTCATACAAATAAAGAAGAGGCTGTTGCTACTTAACAGTAATTGGTCTAAACGCCTATTTGACGTAGGAGTTGATTTCAAGCATATCCAAGACAATGGACACAGAGGAGGACCTGTCCAAGATAATGTCTGTCAGGGGTTTCAGTCTTCTGTGAAAGAAAACTGGCAACAGCAGAGTGGGCGGGGGAAAGGATGTGATAGGGAACTGGGAATGTTTATCGTGGATAAGGATAACCAGCTATGGTCAGGGAAGAGGAGAGCAGGCATAATAACGACTTTCAGTTGTCTGAAGGGGCCTCCTGGAGTGTCAGGGCTTTGGGAGTGGGCCAAAGGGTTGCATTTCCGAGAGGCAGAATCCAGTTCAAAATGAGGAGGAGCTTGCTCCTGACGGAGCTTTCTAAAACCCACAGCACTCCCTTTCACGGACACGTGCTCCCTGTGAATAGAAAAGTGAATTCCAGCGCCTTCAAGTGACTTCCAACTCACAGCCGCTCTCCAGGAGAGTAGAACCGCCCCATTGAGCCCCCACGCCTGGGTGTACGTGTGGCAGAAAAAGACAGCCACTTCTTTCTTCTGTGGTGCTACCAGAGGGTTCAAACTGCCGACCTTTCCGTTAGCAGGTGGGCGGCTTAGCCACTCGGGCATCAGGGCTCCTCAGAAGAGTTGTAGCAGAGGTTAAAGAATGTACCACATTTGAATCTGATACTAAAAATATAGTAGTTGTGCATTGATGTGTTTTCTTTAAACATGCTCTGCAATAACTTAATGCTCTCTAGCCTTGCTATTTAAAGGAAGATGCTGAAAAACTTCAAATGGCTTAAAATAAAAGCAAAATACCAGCAGTGACGGTTGAGCCTTGCAATCCTGAGACAGGGAGTTTGTGGGGTACTACAAGAACTATAAAGTATTTATTTGTAATGGTCTCAACTAGCATTTTGTGGCCCATCCATCATGTGCTAGACAGCCACTGAGCCGGGGTCTAAATTCAAAGACCAAAAAGACACAGTTCCCCAGGACTTGGTGATAGCTCAATTAATGGGCAGGATGTTACACGCTTCATGCTAAAATGGACTTTCTTTTTTCTTGATTTAATGTTGCCCATTTTGTGCAATGCTTTGGCATCCTTTCACGAAAGTTCCAGTATAGCTTGGCACAGCACATCTAATGTCTTAGTAGCTTTTAGTTGAAGTCTTTCAAAATACAGACGTTACGAAAATGGTTTTGTTACATTCTTTTTAAGTCAAGAAGAACCGAGGGAAACCACATAAGCATATATTTGTTATGAGCATCTCCCTCTATTCTGCTGTCTTTAAATATCTAGCAGCACTCGTCACTTCTTACACTCAATCTGTCTTTGCATCTTCCTAGTTGAACAGGAGAAACTCAAGTTCTGAAAAATTTTATGATGATTAGAGCCCCTTTGATCTGCAGTATTCCACAGGTAGTGTGTGAGCAGATGCCCATCTTCAGTAAGCATCAAGATCAAAACCATGTTAAAGGGGAGGTTAACTTTTGGACTTAATGGTATCCATTGGGTCTTTGGATTTCTGCTTAGACATCAGCAACTGCCAAATTAGGTTCCAGTATCACTTGCATTTTGACTACTTTACAACTAGCTGCTTTGTGTGTGTGTGTGTATTTTAAAATTATAGAATGCTATTCAAAACAAAACTCTCATAATTGCATTCCAATTCTAAAACCACCACAAGATTTCCTTCTCTCCCTCCCTCTCACTCTCGCTGTGTGTGTGTGTGTGTGTGTGTGTGTGTGTGTGTGTGCGCGCGTGCTACTGAGGGTCAGGTTTAGTGTATCCTTGATCTTATCTGTCTTGCTGGTATCATTTCACTGGTGAAAGGTGATCCTTTTCAACAAAAGAAATGGCAACTTGTTTTCCTTCCGCAGAACTACCAGATGGTTTAGCCAGCTGGGCACTTCATCACTGCTTGTGGTTTAGGTTTGGCCATCTTATCAAGTCTCAGTCCTAAGGATTCTGGAATGAGATGCATGCTCTTACTATGATTCATAGTGAGTGTTGTGAATTTCTGCCTCCTTAAACTGAAAGGAGAGCACAAGGTGACACAGCGTTGCTGCTGTTGTTGGTTGCCACCGAGTCAGTTCTAGGCATAGTAACAAAGTACAACAAAGAGAAACAATGCTCAGGCCTGTGCCACCCCGAGCTGGTGCTGGGTGTGAGCCCATTGTTGTGGGCACTGTGTCAACCATCTCATTGAAGATCTTCTGATTTTTCAATGGCCCTCTACTCTTCCAAGCATTATGCCCTTCTTCAGAGACTGGTTCATCTTGATACCATGTCTAAAGTCCATGAGACAAAGTCTTACCATGCTCACTTCTAAGGAATATTTGACTTCTTCCAAAACAAATTTCTTTGTTCTGATGAGAGCCCATGGTTTATTCCATATTCTTGCCAGTACCATAATCCATAGATATCAATTCTTATTTAGTCTTCTTTATTCATTGAACAGCTTTCCTGTGTATATGAAGTGATTGAAAATACCATGGATAAGAGGCTACACCAGAAGAACTTAACATCAAGGCCCGGCTGAATGAACTGAGCCCTGCCTTGAAGCTGCCTGCACCCTTGGACTGAAAGCTGGGATACCAGACTGGAGAGGAAGCAGAGAGTGGACACCCTGGGGCTGTGAAAGTGGCAGTCATTGGACCTTAGGGGTACCCCCGGCTGGATAGGTGTCCAATGTAAAAGGACCAGAACCACCATATAGTTAGTACCTCTTTGACCTCCTTGTAGTGCCATAACAGGTTTTGATCGGTTGGGCAGGGATCTTCACTTGTAAGAATTGATCCAGGAAGTTTTCTTCTGGTACCAATCCCCATGCTTAGAACAAGCAGAGCTCAATCAAATGGGAGATGGAACTGTGTAGGGCAACAACTCCTGGGCTGTGGCTGAAGGTGGAACTGAACTCGCTTAGACCCCTCGTACCGACAGTCAAGAGTGTTGTGTCAGTGAAAAAATTGATGATGTTATCCTTGCAATCCGGTTCTACCCCAGTGGGATGACTAACAATGTTTTACTCTTTTGTTTCTATGAGGTTTTGTTTGTTTCGTTTTGTTTTCTTGTTTGCTGGTCAGTTTGTTGCTGTTGTTGGTATAGTTGGTCATAGGGGGCTTTGATTTTGTCATCATGTGAACGTGAGTTCTGAATATCCCAAGTAGATGGAGCCTGGGCTCCCACTTAACTCTAGCCCCAATCCAAGAGCAGTAAGCTCTGATACCGTGGCTCTGACCCATACTCATCTTCATGAAACGATCACTGAAGATAAGGCTGCTACAGCAAAGTGTGGTGAAGAAACCTGATGGTGCCTGGCTATTAATCAGAATATATTGGGGTCTTAAAGGCTTGTATTTAAACAAGAGGGGTCTAAGTGAGGGGTCAACTAAGTCCACATGGAAGGAACCCATCAGCTTGTGTGATCCAAAGACGACAATAAGAAAATTCAAATATGACAAAGGGAAAAGTATCAGAACTTAAATTGTGAACATCCAATTTATAGAAGACTATGGCGGACAGAGGAGCCCCAAACCCATCTGCAGAGGATTTAGTCAGATGAAACCTCTCGCAGATCCCCTCTAGCCACAGGGAAGGGTCTCAAACAGCTTTACTATCAGTTAGAGAGCAATGTAAACTTGATAATGCTGAATTGAACTTGATACTTGGTCAGTTGATCTCCCTCTTGACCCAACCTGAGTTTGTTCCAATTGCAAGTATTCCTTGCTTGTTCCATGACAAAAAATGTCTTCCTGGCTCTTTAAATACTGATGTTCTTTTCTTTTTCACTCATTACTTGTATTTTTATCTTTATGTTATTATTATTTTATCCTTGCCCCTTTAGTTTTTGATTGTTTCGGTTGGGTTTTCAAGTTTGTGAAGCACAAAAGGAGTAGATGCATAGAGGTAATAACTAATGTATAGGGGGTATAGAGGTGGGGGTAGAGGGTGAGGGGATTTGGGGAGTGCACAATGTATGCAGGAGTTAGACGGAGCACTAGAATTGATTGTGATTATACAACTTATTTTTTTTATGAGTGGTATGGTTTTTATTTTTTATTTTTTATTTTAACAATTTATTGGGGCTCATACAATTCTTTTCACAGTTCATATATATACATACATCAATTATACAACTTATTTTAAAAGCGATTTAATCATGAGAAAAAGAGAAAAAGAAACTGCTCTAAAATTGATTATGGAAATGATTGTACAATTCTTCTTGATATGATTGAATTACTGAACTGTGTGATATGTGGATGATGTGTTAATAAGACTGCAAAACACAGAAAAGAATATACCATTGGTTGGGTCTGGCACACCTTTGTCCTGGTTACTTTTACTGCAGAATATCTAACAGCTATTTTTAAATAATGATGATCCAGGATTACAACAATAGGAAATCAAATGGAGTAAAACAATTATAATGGTCAATCATAATGTCATTAAAATATATGACACCCCTTCCTGTTAATGGAATCTCATAAATGACAGAAGAATCCCTTTTCAAATACTCAGATGGACACCAATCTATGCCATTTAAATTAGAAAGGAAATGGCGTCCTGAGTTGTGCTAGTAGGTAGTAGTGGGATCCAAGGAGAGACTGTGCCTTTGTATAGTGATCTCGATGCTTCCAGTCCAGATGACCCCAACGGTCCAAAACCCAGAGTCCCTGACTCATGGCAACTCTTAGCAACCCCTTGTGTATTGGATGGGAGCTGTGCTCCTTCGGTGTTTTCCAGTCGGCCACCAGGTAGTCACTGGACAGCGACCACTTTAAAGTGTTGAACAGCAAAACCAGCACTTTGAGGACTCTTTGCCAAGCCGTGGTGTTTTCCATTTCTCCGTGGACTGCGAGAGGAGGAGACAAATCTGTCCTGGAGGAAGGACAGCCAGAATATTCTTTAGAAGACTTTGGCTCCGCATGGAGTCAATCCCTGCAAAAGGACACCATGCTTGGTAAAGGGAAGGCTCAGCAAAAGAGAAAAAGACCCGCCATGTGCTAGATTGACACAGTGGCTGCAACAAGGGGCTCAAGCACAGCAACAATCTAGCAACAATCGTGGGGGCAATGTTCCACCCTGTTGTAGACAGGGTCACTCTGAGTCAAAACCTAACGACAGCAAAGATACAAGATCACCAGACCTTTTATCTGAGGTGTACAAAGTGAACTTGAACTTTGAAACATTTGGTTTGCAGTCAAGCATCCTTTTTCCCCTTAGGACTCCTGATCCTTAAGTGAACCGCATATACTTCTATTGGTGCTGCAGCTGCACAGTGAGGCTGGGAAAACACCTTCCTGAGGCTCTTCATCCAAGCTGTCAGACCCGTCCCTTGGTTCCGGTAGAAAAGTCAGAGCAGGCTCAGAAGAATTTATGTTACTTTTTTCCCCACTGGAAATGTTCATCTAAAGTAGGGATGAGATGATCTGTGGAAATAATCCCAGGATTAGCTCATGTTTTTATAGGTATTTAATTGAATATATTGAGTGCAGATACCGTACCTGGATTTTTAGCATAGCAATTGCTTGACAATGATGCAGCATAATACTATCAATTCAGATCAACCTTGATGCTACAAGTTTCTGAAAATCAACTGAGACAACTCTAAAATGAACTGCTTGAAATTTCCAAGCCCCACTCTTACATGTACAGAATTTTGATGACTGATATAAGGATGGTACTAGAAACATTTGATATTATTTTGCATCACAGTTTTTAAAGTTGCAAAGGCCTGCAAGATCAGTAGCATTCCTGCCTAAAGATTCTTAGTCCCTTCCTATGATTTGACTAGCCTCTACCCCTTTTCATTTTTCTCCATCTATTCCAGACTTTTATTGATCGATTCTGGCCAACACTTTTCTTCTTCTAATGGTTTTTCGATGTGCTGCTTATAGGGTAGCCAAGATAAAGTATGTGTCTGCGAGATTAACGTTGTTCACCAGTGATCAATATAAATTTGTTGTACATAAATGATTAAGAAATCATGCTATTATTTCATGAGACTGTGACTACACTTGTTACCAAGTTCTAAAACACAAATCAAGTGGTGCTCTTACAAATTAAATTTATTCATATTACAAGAAGAAGGTGAATGAGGAAAGCTTTCAAACATCAAAATACTAACTGGAACGGGCATATAATAAACTAAGATCTACCTTTAGAGATGGTCCAGGGAATCAATACTGGGTGTGATAGCTCTGCCAGAGCTCACAAAAGATCCAACAAAAGACTTTGGCTTAGCATCCTTGATGATGAAACCAAGTTAGACGTCAAGAATGGCCCGAGAATAAAGGCACTAGGCAACGGGACTCTTGAAATATGTGAATGAATTGCTGCCATACATGAGGACCACTCCTTTTCTTGTTTATTAATAAATGGGGTCTGGAAGCAGGGCACCTCTTTTGCATGTGGGTGAGTTGGGGCCTGGTGCCTATGAGGGCGACAGTCTCCCTTAAGCTTTATGAGCATGCTGCATCTTCTTGTTGCAGTTTCCAGGTCCAGCGTATAGGTATATCTTCTAATTCTTCATTCTTGGATAAATTTCTCATCCAGTTTCTCCTTGGCCATTTTCCACTGAGCAGGCCCATAGTTCTACCCTCTCTCACTTAGTTTCTTCATGGCCTAACGGCACAGCCAGGCAGCTCAAGATGCTTTGATTTCTGAACACACACACACCCTTGACTCTCCCTTCTTTTTTGACCCCTGACTCTGGACCAAGTTGGATTGGGCCTTATCACCTTCCATCAATCTATGGTTTAGACCTAGCAAGTCTTCACTGTTTTCCAGTGAGCTTTTTCCAGGGTGCTTGCTTGCTTGACCTAATTTAATGTTTTCACCATCACACAGCCTGTCCTAGATGAGACTGTGCACGAGACCTAGCGATGGGGTTTTTTGTTTTGTGTGTATTGAAGCACAGAGGTCAAGGTCACTTTCCAACAGGGTCAGCAGATCACATTGTTGTTCAGGCTACAGCCAGTGAATGGCAGCCTTATGTTTGCAGGGCCAGCGGAAAGTCAGGAATGCAGTACACAAGCCACGTCATGTGAAATGAGCCGGTCTTCATGACTTCCTGCTCTTAAAACATATGTGTACTCGTATTCATTCATAGTACTTGAATAAAATAAAGTTGAAAGGTCAGAAATAGCCAGTAAGTGAGTCTATGGCAAGGAGTGTTCACCAAAAGCTGATTCTAGACGGCATTCATCAATTATCAGAAAAATACTACTCTTCCCCAAGACCCTTTGCTAAGAGACTACATAGCCACATGCTAAGATGTAGCATGAAAATACTACTGTTTCACAAAATAACTTCTACGTCAGCTGGTGAGAGCTCCAGGGAGAAAGGAAACCATTCACAGGGATAAAGAAAGGTCGACTTAGAAAGCAAATGTTTTGAGAATGATGAGAGAAACAAGTGTACAAAAGTGTTGGACGCAATGGATGTATATTTGGATTGTGATAAGAATTGTAAAAGCCCCCAATAAAATGATTTAAAAAGGCCAACTTAATCCTCAGAACGGTCCACTATACCAGTGTTTCCTCAAGTGGGCGATCCCCCACCTTAGGGGGCACGGGAATAATCCAAGGGGAATACAAAAGCAGATACCTATATTTTATCATGAATTATGGGCTAGAGTACAATTTTTTTAACTTCCAGAGGGTGTTGAGCAATTTCTTTTTCTGAAAAGGAGTGGTAGCCCAAATAAAATGAGGAACCTATGACCTACAAACGGTTACCAACAGATATACCTGATCAGTCGCTAAGAAGACTGGCACTTGAGAGTAGAACTTTTGTGTTCCATGAATTGACGTCTCACCCTCCCTATCTCTCACCCCACTCCTACATCCCCCATAAGCCCTTGCTTCAGTTATTATTTCTATGCATCTACTCCTTCTGTGCTTCACAAACTGGGAAACCAAACAGAAAAAAAAAACTAGAAACAAAATAAGGAAGGAAGAATAAAACAATAATAATATCAAGATAAAAATACAAATGAAAAGACTGAGAAGAAATTTTTTGTCATGGAACAAACAAGAAATACTTGCAACTTGAAAAAATTCAAGTTGAATCAAGAGGGAGGTCAACTGACCAAGTTATCAAGTTCAATCCAGCATAATCAAGTTTACATTGATCTCTGACAGTAACGCTGTTTGAGACCATTGCCTGTGGCTAGAGGGGATCTGCTAGAGGTTTCATCTAACTAGCTAGTCTGCAGATGGGTTTGGGGCTCCTACTGTCCGCCATAGCCTTCTACAAATTGGATGTTCAGAATTTAAGTTCTGATACTTTTCCCTTTGTCATATTTGAATTTTCTTATTGTCATCTTTGGATCACACAAGCTGGTGGGCTTCTTCCATGTGGACTTAGTTGACCCCTTACTTAGATGGATCCTTGTTTGAAAACAAGCCTTCGAGACTCCCAACTATTCTGATTGACAGCCAGGCACCATCAGGTTTCTTCACCACACTTTGCTGTAGCACCATATCTTCAGTGATCATTTCAAGAAGGTGAGTATGGAGCAGGGCCTTGGATCAGAGCTAAAGCTAAGTGGGAGCCCAGGCTCCATCTACTTGTCCATGGGATATGCAGGACTCAGGTTTACCTTGTCAGTTTCATTATAACAGAATCAAAACCCCCTAAGACCAACTATACCAACAATAGCAACAAACCAACCAACAAACAAGAAAACAGAACAGAAACAAACAAAAGACAGGAAAACAAAAACCCATAGAAGCAAGAAAGTAAAACATTGTCAATCATCTCACTGGGACATGAAGCGAATACACTGATAAGATTATCCATTTTTCCAATGACACAGCACTCTTGACTCTGTCGATATGAGGCATCTATGGGAGTAAAGTTCCACCTTGAGCCACAGCCCATGAGTTGTTGCCTACACAGTTCCATCTACCATTCGATTGAGCTCTGTTTACCCTGAGCATGGGGAGTGATGCTAAGGGGAAACTTCTGGGATCATTTCTTACAAGTGCAAATCTCTGCTCAATGCATAAAAACCTGTCATATCACTGTAAGGGGGCATAAAAGTACTAAATATATGGTGATCTGGGTCACTTTCCATTGGGCACTGTGTTACTCTGGGTAGACTAGGGAAACAAATCTGTAGAAACTCGTATGTGTATAAGAGAGTTTTATATAAAGGGTGATTGTGCATTAAGAAGGCATGGCAACCCAGTCCAGTCCAGCCCATAAGTATGACATTAATCCATATGTCGGATATCAATCTATAAAATCCTCTTTAGACTCATGAAACACATGCAATGATGCTGAATGCAGGACAATAACAGGCCAGTGGGTAGAGATTCTTTGGATTCAGTGGTGTTGTAAACACCTCAGCACTGGCTGGGATCTCCACATGGCTTCTCCAGTTCCCAGGGCATGGGGTCCATCAGCGTAGTGTCATGTGTCTTGTCAGTAGAGTGTTTCCAAGGGAGTGAGCCACGAGAGAGAGTGTGTCTTCTTCCTTCAAAGAGAAAATACAAGAAAACCCATAATACTCAGGGGAAGGTCATGCCCACACAGAGGCCTCACTGGCTGTGATTCGATTGACAAACTAGACTCTACCCCTTCACTATTTGAGGTAGTTAGTTTATTGTGCCAAGCTGGCCGATAAACACATGTGGGGTTAATTGAAATGCGGAGGTATAAGTGGCTCAGTGAGCCTCACCTTTCAAGTTCTCAGGTCTCTTGCTTTCTGATGGTTGCAGCAGGGTGCAGCGGCCTTAGCCAGTTCCCTGCTTTAACTGGCAAGGCTGACTTCCTGCAAGATATCCCTGAGGAGAAGCCACATAGACCTACCCTGATGCAGCCCTGGGTGCTGGAGTAGCTGTGTGGAGACCCTTGCCAGTGCTGAGATGCTTACACAGTCACTGACTCGGCTTTCCTCCTGCAGTTGGCATCATTGCGTCTGTTTTGTGAGATGGAGGAGGACTTTGTGGATTGGTGTTGACATATGGGTTAATGGGTTAATGTTGGACTTGTGGGCTTGGGCAGCACTGGGCTGGGATATTTTCTTGTTGTGCACTTAACCTTTATATAAAACTCTCTCTTATCCATAAGTTTCTGTGGATTTGACTCTCTAAAGTACCCAGACTAACACACTCTTAATCCTCTCAAGTTCCAAATTTACACCAGATTATGTAACTACCACAGGCATCCAGCAGTCCAGGGGTTCCCCCAAGGTCTAATGACTGCTACTTCCACAGTCCCAGGGAGTTCACTCTCTGTCTTCTCTCCCATCTGAGTATTCAGTCCTCAGTCCAAGGGGACAGGCAACTTCAAGGCAGGATTCAGTTCATTCAGCTGGGTCTCTATGCTAAATCCTTCTGGTGTGACCCCTGGATTATGCCATGCTGTCTGTACTTGGCATCGTTCACCAGGGGTTGAATAGAAACATATTCATAGTGTCTACCTAGGAACATAAAATCTGGTCCATTGTCCCTCTAGGTTTCCTACAATCGTTGTATAGTATCCCTTCCTCATGTGAGGCTACTTCTCCAATTCACCTACAGAAGCTATAATTTAATACTCTTTTCAGAAAATGGTCCTCTCTGGCTTACATTAAAAGATGACAAAGTATTAGTTTCTTATAGACTAGTCATAACATAGAGCCTGAAATCACACCAGATGTATTCTATTTTGTTACATTAAAATCCATATGATACTACACTTTGTTATTGTTGCAGTTTGAGTGAAAAGTTATAGAGCATTTTTGTCCCATTCAACAACGTATACATTGTCTTTATTTTCTGACAGTATAGCACACACAGTGTGTACCCCTCCCCCCGCCGCCGCTGCCCAGCGTATCAGCCATATTCCCACTTCCCTTGTTCCATTTCCATTCTTGCTTCGTTTCTTCCCCTTCCTGCCTGCTGGGCTTCGTTTTGGAAGCAAATGCTGCTTCCTTGAATTCAGACGGTTGGTGATCCTGAGAAGTGTGTTCCTCTAAGTATTATGCACTCGGTAGGGCTGTCTATTGTTTGGCTGAAAGGTGATCCCTGGGGATGGGTTTATCCAGATTTGAAGAAGGTATAAAGCAGCGGTTCTCATCCTGTGGGTCACAACCCCTTTGGGGGTCGAACAACTCTTTCACAGGAGTAGCCTAAGACCATCAGTAAACACATTACAATTTACATTATGAGTCATAACCGTAGCAAAATGACAGCTATGAAGCTGCAGCAAAATAATTTTATGCTTGGGGGTCACCACAACATGAGGAGCTGTATTAAAGGGTCGTGGCACTAGGAAGGTTGAGAACCACTGGTGTAAAGTCAATAGTCTCAGGGATTCCACCAGCATGTCAAATCAGTAAGCCTGGGCTTTCTTATGCTTTTGAAATGTGTGCTATAGTTTTCTTCCGCTTTGACCAGAACTTCCAACGTGGTCCCCATCAGAATGGTCAGTGTAGGAACTGGGCACCGCCTATCTCTGGATCTTAGGATATTTCCAATGGATCGTTTCCTCATGTGTGATCTTGTGGCTTCATGAATTTGTCATTAGTACAATACTTCAACAGTGTTATGTGGATCTCCCAGATGTTGACGGACTTCATAATCCTGTCTCACAAAACCAAATGAATTGGTTCCACTACCAATCTCCTAAAGAAGGTGTTAATTAATATCAAGGAATCCCCTTGGCACAGTGTGTTAGGTGCTGGGCTGCTACGTGGACTTGGAGACCCTGTATAGGGTAACTCTGAGTTTAAATCTGCTCCATGGTAATTGATTTCTTATTTTCTTTCTTTTTTTTTTATCAAGTTCATGAGGCAGTTACAAGTTTTCCAAAGTGTCTAATTTCCCCTCAGAATTAATTGCCTTTAATTCCCTCTGATAGCCAGGAAAGATGGCCTGTTGTTATTGTTGTCGTTGTTGTTGAAAGGGATAGGTTCTCTTTATTTAGTTTTGAGAAAACAGGAGCCCTAGTGGTGCTGTTGGGTAAGGGTTAGACTGCTAACCACAGGTCGGTGGTTCAAACTCACCAGCTGCTCTGTAGGAGAAAGACTAGGCGCTATTGCTCCCATAAAGCTGTACAGCCTGGGAAACCTTGTAGTGACTCACAGTGACCCGAATCAGCTCAATGTTAGATTTACTTTTGGTTTGGCATCTGCCAAATACTCAACTCTGAATAACTACAGTTGGTCTTCTAATTTTTTGTAATGTCAAACTGTTGTTACATTTTTAAAAAGGGAGAGAGGAGAATTTAGTTTAGCTCATAACTGAGTGTGCACGTCCATCTCCTTGAGAGAAGCCCCAGAATTCTATAGGCAGCAGAAGTACATGATTCCCATTGGATCACACGCAATATTTCAAGGCTCAACATACAGTGAAATTGGCCATTTGCTCTTTTTCATCAGGAGCATTATTAAGTAAAACTGGAATTTTTTTTCAAAGTGGACATGCAAGGTGATGGCTAGAACAGCTAGAGTATTGTGATACTCCTGCCTTTGTGCATCAGGAGGCTTGGCAACACAGGCAGTGAGATGATAATAGGTTGTGGTTCAAACCCACCCAGTGACTCTGGAGGAGAAAGCCCCAGCACTGCATTTCCACGCAGAGTGCTGCTAAGAAGACTGTGCTGCGGTCCTGCTCTATCACAGCGGTCACTCCGGCCAGGCTCAACTCACGGCGCTCAGTGGCAACAGCCTTAGCAGATGTTTCACCCGACATGACTTTTGCACCCAAACCAAAAGACAATCGATCGCCCTGCCATCCCGTCATTTCTGACTCAGAGCAGCCCTAGAGAAGGTTTCCGAGACAGTGACTCTTTACTGGAGCAGGGAGCTCACCGTTTTCCTCCAGAGCAGCTGGTGGGTTTGAGCCACTGGTTCGCAGGCCAACACGATTACGCAGCTCTGCCAGGGCGCCTTCATTTCCAGAAGGGTGACTGGCAGTTGATGGATGCGCTGTCTGTGTAAATTCTACTTCTGTGTTCCCCGTACCGGCCCCATCCTCCAGAATTGATTTCATGAAGTTTTATTCTCTCAAACATGCCTCTAGGTTCATCAGAAGAATTGTATCAATGTCATAATAGTGTTAAGAAAGCTATTATTCATCTTTTTCACTTTGTTGATGTTTGCACCAATGAATAAGGCTGGGGTAGCAGTTACATATTGAGCTGCTAGCCTTGAGGTGAGCAGTTTGAAACCACCAGCTGCTTCATGGGAGAAAGACGGCGCTTTCTACTCCCGCAAAGAGTTATAGTTTCAGAAACCCATCGGGCTAGTTAGCTCTCCTCCGACGTACAGGGTCACCCTGCACCATGAGTTGGAATTTACTCGGTGGCAGTAAGTTTGAGGTGATTTTTACTGTGCGTGGTACCAGTGGAAAGTAGTCTTCATTCTGTTAAGAGAAGGGAGCGTTGGTGGCATATTGGGTTACAGCACATCGCTCTGCTAACTGCATCGTCAGGCTTTGAAGCCGCCATGGGAGAAAGATGAAGTGGCTTGTCCTCGGGAAGAGTTACAGCCCCGGGAGCCCGGGAAGCAGTTCTTCCCTGTCCTTTAGGGTGGCTGTGAGTAAAGTTGACCGTCTGGCAGCGTGTGTGGTTTGTAGTTTAGTTGTGAAGTAAAGAACTTTGACTTTGCAGACTCCCTGGGAAAGCCTCAAGGAAACTCGGGGGTCGATAGATGGGCCACGACGTGAGCATTGTTGCCACTCCTTAGTGAATCCGTCCCCTCTTGCCGGACATTTAGACAGCTTCAGCCCCTCACTAGGAGCCCACTGGCTTACTGGTTCTGAGCTGGGCTGTAATCTGAAGGGCTTTCATTCCAAATGACCAAGCGGCCGCTCCTCGGGGAAAGACCAGGCTCTCGCTCCTGCACGGAGTTAGTCTCATCTACCTATAACCCGCTCCCAGGGGGACGGACAACAGAAAGGTGGGTGAAGGGATACTTCGGTCAGTGTAAGACATGACAAAATAATAATAACTTAGCAATGATTACGGGTTCCAGAGAGAGGGAGGGTGGGGGAGGAATGAGGAGCTGATACCAAGGGCTCCAGTAGAAAGAAAAGGTTTTGAGAATGGTGAGGGCAACAAATGTACAAATGTGCTTGACACAATGGATGTATGTATGGACTGTGATAAGAGTTACATGAGCCCCCAATGGAATAGTTTTAAAAAAGAGTCTCAGAACCTCACAGGGCAAAGCTGCCCTGTCCTACACAGTCGCTAGGAGTTGCCATCAATTCAATGACAGTGAGTGTGCTTTTCTGGGTGGTTTTTTTTTCAATCCTTTGCTAATACAAGCATTGCTACAATAATATTATTAAATTGATACTTCTCAATGCTTCATGGTTATAGACATTCAAAGAGCTGAAAACACTGTGTTTTCTCTCTCTCATCGTGTCTACCAACGTTATCTATGACAGAAAGTCTGAGATCTTGTTACAAGGCTGCCCCACCAGCCCTCCTGCTAAAATGGCAGCGTTGGAGAGGAAACGCGCATGCTGTCAGTTGACCTACATTATGCGATCCGTGCCCTGGAAGGACACTTTATTCTGCGCAGAGGGTAAAAACTCCGAGGAGGCTGAACAGAATTGTGCTATGATCCTCATTACTTTGGCTCTGTGGATATTTTCAGACACGGCAGAAACTGAGCAAGGACTTAAAGAAGCTCTCATTCTGAGACAATGCAACGAACTTAGAATGAGACCACTGATCTTGAAGGGATATACAGGAAAGAGTTGGATTCTGAATTCGATTTGTTTACATCTCGGAAAATGGCCCAGAGTATGGGAAGGTGGGAGATTGGCTCTTCGTGATCTATGCTTTTCTGTGCAGCATTTCCAGTAATACAGTGCTTGTGCCGTTTCAAATGACAGCACTACTTTTCACAACAACAAGCCATGGGACACTGTTCAATGTTTACGAATGGACACACGACGTGATAGAATTGACAATAGGCCGAAGGTATATGAACGCTGTGTTTCCCAACTTTGATCGGTCTATCCAGATAAATGTTTCCTTTGGAGTTTACTATTCAAAAGGAGCCAAAGGAAGTTTTATTTCAATCATAGCCAGTACATACTTTTGATTCTCTATATTTATGATGACTAAGAAAACTAAAGACCTCATCTTTTCGGTCCTTCTTATCACGACTGCCAAAGTGTCTATTGAGAGCAAATGTTAACTTCCACCATAGCAAGCAAGTACTTTTTGTCCCGCCTGCTATCTTTCTAAAAATATTTATCTTTCATTAGTGCTAAGCAATTTTTTTGGCAGTGCTTAGTTTTGTTAAAATGGCATGGTGGAATCGACAGGCAGAAAAATCTACCTTCTTGATAGACTCAGCTTATGGGAAGAGGGAAAGAGAAGCAAATGGGACATCTAAGTATAGATAAGGACCCCAGGCAGCATTTACCAAAAAGAGTTCCATTTAAGGCCAACTTCACTGCCAGGAGTCACTGCTGACTCATCTGACTCCCAGTGACTCTCTAGGACCCCCCTTTGGGTTTCCCACACTGCGGCTTTTTACAGGAGCCAGCCTTGCTCTCGTCCCTCAGTGTGGCTGGTGGTTTCACCCGATTCGAAACTCACGGCTTAAGATGAGGAAAGGGGCAGGTGACCATGGCAGGGAAGAGAAGCAAGAGAAAGTGCTGTTTTTTTTAACGGGCCACACAGTGAAATGGAAAGAGAAACCAGAGAGGAGGAGGAAGCAGAGGACACGGTCAGAGAGCACGTGACTGGAGCTCACTGGCAAGAGGAAAGGAAAAGAGGATGGAAACAAGGGGAAGCTGGGTGGAAAGAAAACGCTGACTGAAGCGAGAGGTCCTGAGCACAAATGAAGGTATTGCTGACTTTGGCTCCAAGAGAAATGACACAGGAAAAAAAATAATAAAAACCTCTAGATATAAATTCAGTAGGAAATGAGAACCCAATTGGGACGTGACACTTCTCAAGAGAGGGATCCAGGGTCTTCTGGCCTTGAGACTTTGTTTTCAGATATACATTTTTCCAGGAGAAAACAATGTGTCCTTGACTGTCTTTTCCTATTCTATCTAGAAGGCTAGAAGCCGTGAAGGAGGCACCTTGCTGTAAACAGTGGGGTAAGGGTAGAAGCAGAGAAAGAGACTTCTGTGACTTCTTGTCCTGTGAGGAGGAGAATGGGCAGAGCTGAAAGAGCCCTTTATCCAAGGGCCTTGCAGCTGGAGCCTGTGTGTCTGTCACTCCAGCTGAAGATCAGCCCAGCCACTTCTGACCCAGACTGTCCCTGACAGACAGTGTTCTACCCACAGCCCCTTGGCCACGGTCCAAGGAGCTGTGGGAGGAGGGCAGTAAGCAGAGCAACCTCGAGATGAGAATATTAGGGAAATGGAAACTTTCAAGACAAAAGGACAAAGAAGGGAGCCGTGTTTGGCCAAAGTGAAATTTTCATAGTACTGTAAAAAGAAAGATTTAAGGACTTAAATTGGGGCATACAGACCAAAAAAGGAGCCTTTCCGTTAACAAACACACATGCATTCCTTCCCCATCCCCCCACCGAGAGATGTTAATTTATTCACTCTGATAAGTATTATTTGTTCTGTGTTGGTAAAGACTTTGGGGATACCGTGTCGGCATGGATGGAACCCTGGTGGCATAGTGGGTTTCATGATGGATGGCCTGATAATCTTGAGATTCACTGTTTAAAACCACCATCCGTTCTGCGGGAGAAAGATGAGACTTTCTAAGCCTGTAAAGAATAATCATCTCATAGCCTTTGGGGTTGCTATGATTTGTAATTGACTCAATGGCAGTGAGTTTGTCTTTTCAGAGGGGTGTGTGCGTGTTTGTGTGTGTGTGTGTGTGTGTGTGTGTGTGTGTGTGAACATTTATCAGTGTTGCTATCATCGTCTGGATGCTTGCTTCCCCCGAATGTATCTATGAAGGCTGAATTCAGGAAACTTGATTATGACCATATATGATACGGTGTGTGCAAGCAATGGTTTGTACCAGAAAGAGAACACAGGCACATTACAGAAAGGAACCTCAGAAGTAGCTGCACAAGATTCGGTACTGATTTGCTAGCCTAGGATTTTAGTAGCCTTCGGTGGACGCTGGGATGAGACATCGTAGGAATCAAGGATGGGTCGGTTTAGCCACATTCTTGTCTTTAGTGCGATGCTCTCCTCCTATCTGCCTGGTACCGGCCTTGGGAAGAATTAGTAAGCTCAGAGTTCTAAGATCAGGCTAACACTTGTAAAGAAGCAAGTGTTCCCGAGTGATGAGAAAGTGAGCGGGTGATTAAAGCATTACCATAAAAACAAGTTATCAGAAGCATCTGTGGACGCGTCATTTAATAGAGTTGACCGTTTATCCATGGAAGCATTAGAACATGTTAAACAGTGTGTTCTGGTTACATTTTTTCCTTATTTTTATTACTCAGTTACCGGTTTTCAAAATTAAGTTCAATAGTGATGGCCCAAGTTGTATTTAAATGACATCAAAAAGTTCACTGCTGGGGAGTCAATTCGGAGGTTACCTCTAGTGCCCTGTCCGAAATCTTATATCAAAGAAGCGTGTGTTACAAAGCTTTCCTTGCTTGGTCTGTTCCATTTTCAGTCCCTTTCCACATTCCCAGGGTGTTAACAGTGCTCTGAATTCCTTTACAGTGCATTATCTTTAATCTACTAAGAGGCTTGAAGTCAAATCAGAGCACACAAAAACAATGGCTAAGGGCATAGGAATCGGTCTCTGACTTAGTCATCGAGGTAAACACCTGTACTTCCGTGTGTCACAGTTCTTTGTCAGCGCATTGGTGTTGGTGTGTGTCTCGTTGGTGGTGTTTATTTTGATATTGTCATGGATTACCTCAATCAAGAGAGACTGCCACATCAATATGGTGAAAAGAACTTTGACCATAAATTATGGTCAATTGTTAATGTCCTAAGCACAAGTTGACAGAAGAATTAATTTTCCTGATGAAAAAGGGCAGGAGCTATATGAAATAGGTTTTCTAAAAATTCTTCACCATAGTTACTATCCATTTTAAATATATGGTAGTAAAAAGAGAAAAAATAGCCAGGTGTCTCAGAATCTTAACAACAAATAATGTCCACTATCTGTATTACAATCTTTCAACACGCATCTTTTTTAAGGGACAAACCCCTAAGTCATGCAAATATTTAAAATGCTCTGATACAAACCAGAAGAAGATTGGGGTTCACTCGGAGGTGCCTCAGAAGAAAGGCCTGGTGATCGAGTGGCGAGCATCAACCACTGAAAACCCTCTGAAACATAGTTTCAGGTTGACACCAAGGAGTCGCCATAAATCAGAGTGGATGGAACAATTACTTGAATGGTTGGTGTCCGTCTTTTAAATGGAGGTACTGGGGCAAGTGGAAGCGGGTGGAGGAGTGAAATCCCTTAATAGGGCTCTTCCATTCGTGCCTCAAGGAGTCCTGGAGGCACAGTGAGTTCTGTGTTGGGCTACTAACTGCATTGTCAGCAGTTCAAAACCGCTTGCCCCGCCTAGGGAGAGAGAGGAGGCTTTCTACCCCAATAAAGAGCTACAGTCTTGGAAACTCACAGGGGTCGCTCTGCCCTGTCCTGCAGGGGTGGTATGAGCCAGAATTGACTCAATGGCCATGAGTGTTTTCAGTTGACCCATGTCTCTATAGCTCCCACCAAATGAAGGGGTGGAAAATAGGGCATAGGTAACACTAGCAGAGGAGATTTAGCCATTGTGGTCACCACCACTACCTCCTCCCCATCTATCAGGATGAGCCATCTTTGAAGCAGGAGCAGAGAGAAAGCCCAGGACCCGTGTGGCAAGTTTGAGATCTCTCTCTGAAGTGGCAGAAACCGAGGCCAGAGACACCGGAGGCCACGGCGAGGAGACTATGAAACCGAAGAGAGGAACAGCTCCCAGAGTACGAGATTGAGGCAGAGCTACATACAAGTGGGTTTTCTGGTGCGTGGGGTCAGAGGCCCAGGGACCACATGGCTGAGAGCCTGAGGACCAGAGAGAGACTTGGGTGCTGACTGAGGAGGGGTGCTGGTGTGGACCAATGACTGTTCCCTGACTGTTCGCTGATCCTGACTTATGGTCGGTAACCTATTAACTTCTCTAGGCACCTGCATTCGTTTGGGTATTGTCTATGAGGCCTTTGCTGTGCGGGCCCCAGCATAGAGGTGGAGTGCCATCAGGGAAGGAGTGGGTGTCAGAATAAAGAAGGATGGGGCATGGAGGCACATCTGACCCTGTCCTGGGCCAATAGGACAGACGAGGTCAGAGTTGGCCCCCAGCACACAGCTTACTCAAAAGTCATTCTGTATAGACAAGTTTGTAGACACGTTCCTTAAATTGGTTTCGCAAATCTACATTAATAGAGAACTATAAAATATATTGAAAGGATATGATTTAATGGACATACTTCATGACCATTTTGCATACCAATGTGTTTCTATTTTCCCTTTATGAGTTTACATGACTTATCATTAGTATTATGTGCCTTGATATTTTATATATGATGATTGTTTTACCAGATCATTAAAATTTTTGACATGTACCTTATTTTGTCCCTGAATTGTAGCCACTCTATTAAAAATAAATTCGTTTCCCTGAAAAGCACATCTAGCAAGGACATGAGCTTACCACATGACTCCATCTGAGTGGAAGTGTTGCTGACAGCAACCCTGTGAAGAGCGCCTAAATCCGAGAGCGGGGGTGCTTTGCTCAATTGGCTCTAGAAAGCTTGTGCTGTCTTACTCACCTCTTGTCCCTTCAACTCGCTCTTCCTTTTCTCCTTCAAAATAGTGCATTTAAAAGACTACTCCTTTTCTGAGTCTCCCAGATTCTCCAATTTACACATAAAATCCTGTGGCCCCTTTTAAATTATAATAATAAATTAAACCAGGCGTCTTGTTTTGCCATTCATAGTAATAGAAGACATGGTATTACTTGCCAGCATCCAAATGGACTGAGAAAATTGCTATTATAGAATTTACAAGCGGGAGGGAAATCTCACTATTCATCTTTCTCGCAGGTATCTCGAGAACTAGGCACAGCCTTTCTCCCTCTGCCTCATAAGACTATGGGGAAGAACAAAAGTGTTGAACCTGACGCATGGCTTGCCAGATGTAATAAATGGTATTCGTTTTAACTCTCTAGCACACATTCCCATGAGGGAAGTCACACCATTTGGAAACCCAATAAAATTCTTCAAAATAAGATTTCAAACACCGGGAATCAGGTCTTACACCTCTCCCGCAGATCTAAAGTCTCTTTGAGAAAGGGTCTGAAGGCAATAAACTAGAGTAACACAGCCAGCTTGCCTATGGAACGTTCGGCAGTGACGGGCTCGCTGACTTTGCACCAGTCACTCATATGGCTCGGCCTGAGTTCCTCATTTATAAGAGAGAGAGTCACATGAGAAGTTTGCAGAAAACCCTAGGATGGGACTAGCAGAAAGTCAGCAGAAGTTGTGGGTCATTTTGAAAAGTTAAGCTCTAAGAGCTGGAAAGGCGGCCAGCAACGGTGGTTCATTGGTAGAATTCTCACTTTTAATGCCCAGGACATGTATTTGGTTTCTAGCCAATACACCTCATACATAACCACCACCTGTCTGTCAGCGGAGGCTTGTGAATTACTATGAAACTGAGAAGTTTCCAGCAGAATTTCCAGAGGAAGGCAGACTGGGAAGAAAGATCTGGTGACCTACTTCCACAAATCAGCTCCTGAACCAACAGCCTATGGACCACAGAGGTCAGATGTGAAACCGATTATGAGACGGTGCAGGGCTGGGCAGCCTTAAGTTCTGTGCAGCATGTGATCACCAGGAGTAGAGGGCCTACCTGACAGCTGCTAATCACACATGGTGAGGATCTATGTCCCCCGAGGAGGAGTCCTGATAGCATAAGTGGTTATGTATTGGGCTGCTAACTGAGAAGTCAGCAGTTCAAAACCACTAGCAGTTCTGCAGGGGGAAAATGGAGCTTTCTGCTCCTAGTTTTGGAAACTCACAGGGACAGTTCTACCCTGTCCTATAGGGTCATCATGATTCAGCATCAGCCCGATGGCAGCGAGTGTGGTTGAGTTGTCCCATGTACCGATTGGTCTGTGGATCACAGCAATGATGCAGTCCCATCGTACATGCAGTTGCCGTGAGCCTGATTGACTCAGGGAGGCTGACAACAGGAGTTGAGGGCATGCATCAGCTACCGACAGACGTTCTAGGAGCGATACACCTTCTACTCTCCTTAGTACAGCTGCTTTTGTTTCATTTCCGCCTTTGTAGGAACCCCCTGTCCTGACGTACAGGAAGGATGTTCGAAATGGAAGTGAAAGCAGAAACTGCAGGCAACATAGGAAACACCGTGTGAACCTGTATGCCTGCGAAAGGGCCTCAGCTGTTGATTGTTCTGGGTAACTTGGAAGGAAAAGTATTCAACTGTATCCACTTCCTCAAACAGTGCCTTCCTTAAGAGAATGTTCTGCCTGAAGATATATGTGGTGTGTGTGTGTGTGGGGGGGGAGTTCTTTGACATTCAAGTCAAAATTTCAAGGTAGAAACTCCCTTGGGATTTCCTTGTAATGGAAATTATTGTCACCAACTGTCAGAAGGCAAAAACATTTTGTAGATCATAAATTTACTAGTTATATAAACCAACTAGGAGGCTAGCAATGTAAAGAAGACCAAGATCCCCAAAACTAGACCACTGGGTAGCATCATGATAAATGGAGGAAAGATTGAATTGGAAAGGTGTCGTCTTGTCGTCTTGCGTGGGTCCACATCAGTCAAGATGTCAAATGACATGGCATATCCACTAAACCTGCTGCACAAGACCTCTGTAGAGTTTTGAAAAGCAAGAAGGTTGCCTTCTGGACTGAGGTCTGCCTGATCCAAGTCATGGCATTTGCAATCTCCTCGTATGCATATGAAAGTTGACATTAAATGAAGAAGATCAAAGAAAAATCAATACATCTTAATTCTGAGGCCGTCAAAGAAGACTGAAACTATCATGGACTACCAAAAGGACAAACAAATCTATCTTGCAAGAAGTACAGCCAGAATGCTCCTTAGAGGCAAGGATGGCGAGACCTCGCCTCACATACTCGGGTCAGGTTGTCCAGAGAGACCAGGACACAGTGATGACAACAGGTGCACACACAAGAACAACCGAGAGGCTGGTGCAGAGCGGCCTGTGCTTTCTGTTGCACGTTGGGTTGCTGTGAGCTGAAGCTGCCTGAATGCACCCAAGAAGAGCAACTCAGCGAAGTGCCTGTCTCTCGGTGGGGCAATCCAAGGGAATTATTGACTCACCACAGGGGGTGCACGCTATGAGGATTTTCTCTTGTGGTCTATACTCCCGGATTTGTTAAAATACTATTACATCCTACTATCTTGATTCTATTACTGTTGTTAGGTCCTTTTAGTAAAGTTCGACTCATGGTGGTCACATGAGGCAGAGCAGATTTTAGTTTTGTTTCTGCTGTGGCCTTACAGACTGCCCATCCCTCTCCCTCAGCTGCTGGGTCGGTTCCAACCCTCAGCCTTTCAGTCAGCAGGCAGTTGCTTCACTAATCGTGGTATCCATTGTAGTTCAGCGGTTCTCAGCCTTCCTCATGCCGCAACCCTTTCAGTCAGGTCCTCATGTTTGGTGACCCCCCAACCATAACATTATTTTCATTGCTACTTCATCACTGTCATTTTGCTATTCTTATGAATTATAATGTAAATGTCTGATACGCAGGGTGTATTTTCATTGTTATACATGGAACATAATTAAAGCATAGTGATTAATCAGGAAAACAATATGTAATATATATTGTGAAATATTTATTTCTAAATACAAATAAATGAAATTTTGTCTTGAAGCAAGGTGCAACATGGGTAGCAGTCTTCACGCTGGGGACTCGTATGTGGGTGTCTCTGCATGTGGGTGGACCTGCCTGGAGACGGATAGAGGAGTGGTGTCTCAGTTGCTAAGACCATCGGAAATAGTGTGTTTTCCAATGGTCTTAGGCGATCCCTGTGAAAGAGTTGTTGGACACCGAAAGGGGTTGCGACACATAGGTGGGGAACTGCTGCTTTAGATAAATAATCCTGCTAGGTGTCCTCCAGTCTGTTTCAATTCGTGGTGACCTAAGTACCACAGAAATAAACACACTGGCTGCTCAGTCCTGTGCCATCCTCAAAACTGTTGCTATGTTTGATTCCAATGTTATAATCACCATTCCAATCCATCTCCTGGAATGTCTTCTTTTTGTTGCTGACCCTCTACCCAGTGTTAGGTCCTGCTCCCAGGATTTTTCTCTCCTGCTAACATGTCCACAGTAAGGAAAAAGTCTTGCCATTATATCTTCTAGAAGCATTCTGATTTTATTTATTCCAAGACAGTTGCGTTCGTTATTCTGGCAGTTTACCTTTGGTCAATATTCTTTGCCAGTACCCTAGTTCAAAGACATCAGTTCTTTCTCTGCCTTCCTTCTTTACTCCTCAGGCCTTCCTCCCTCCATCCCTCCTCAGTTTCGCATACGTATGAGGAGAGAGAAAAGACAGTGGCGTGGGCCATGCACACGTTAGTCCCCAAAGTCACGTCCACCGCTTTAACAACTGGAAGAAGTCAGCTTTTGTAGCAGATTTGCTCAATCCATCAACTGCGTATTGGCTGCTGTTTCCTGAGTGCTAATTACAGGTCCAAGCAAAATGAAATCCTTGACAACTTCAGCATTTGCTCCATTTATCCCAATGTTGCATGTTGGTCCAGTTGTGGGGATGTTGCTTTGTTTATTATGGTTGTTACATAATCTGGTGTCAATTTGGGACTTGATAGGATTAAGAGTGAAGGGGTGGAGTCTAGTCTGTCAAACGGATCAGAGACCTCTGTGGGCCTAGCCTTCTCCTAGGAATTCTGGGAACTCCTGTATTTTCCTCCTTGTAGGTGGGAGACACTTTCTCTCACAGCTCACTCCTTTGGAGACTCTCTACCAACAAGGCTCACTCCCTGAGAGATGCTCTACTAATAAGACACATGACACTATGCCCTGGGAGCTGGAGAAGCCACATGGACCTTTCCTGATGCAATCAGTCCTCTGGAGCCTGAGAAGTCACATAGAGACCCATGTCAGCACTGAGACGCTTACAATGCCACTGGATCCACAAAACTTCTAACCCACAGGCCCGTGATCCTCCTGCCTTCAGCATCATTGCATGTGTTTCCTGAATCTGAAGAGGACTTTATAGATTGGTATTGGACATATGGGCTAATATTAGACTTATGGACTTGATCTGGACTGGGCTGGGATGTTTTCTCATATTCAATTATTATTGTATATCAACCTCTTTCTTATACACATATGAGTGTCTATGAATTTCTTTCTCTAGTCTACCCAGACTAACACATTTATGCTGAAGTATAATCCATGTTGAAGTTTGTGGTCTTTGATCTTTATCAGTAGGTACTTCTAGATTAATAATATTATTAATAAGGGTTCAGCCCCAAAGCACTGATAGTCTTTGGAAGAATCAGAATTCTCCAGGAGCAAGTATGAAGTGGCACCATGCTTGGTTAAGTAAAAGGACAATAAACAAGAGGAAGAGCCCTAGTGAGACAGCATGACCCAGTTGCTACAACAATGCGCTCCAGCATCACAGTCACTGTGAGCCTGGCCCAGGACGAGGCAGTGTTTCCTTCTGTTGTCCTTATGGTCGCTGTGAGTAATAACCTACAGACATCAGCTAGCATCAACATTTATTATAATCAGAATTCTCTGAGATGACAACTCAGGAAACTATGACAATTTTTAGAGACTCTTTTCCCATTCCATCTGTCTTCTTGAGTCATCTAAATGGCAATGCACTGAATGTTTGAGAGATCAGCTTATATGCATATGTAAACTCTGTGACCTTAACCAGACTTGGTAGAACAGACCATGATTTATGATGTGCTGGGGTAGAAGAAATGCTGATGATAATGATTGTAAAAGGCTACTAATTATATAAGAGTTCTCAATTGCAGAGATGTTAAAATGTGAAAAAAGGACAATTTTAAAATCAAGAAAAATCCACCCTGAATGAATCATTTCTTGGTGAGTTCTCTTCTCTATTCTTCCCTTGAGAGAATTGAGACAGTTTCTCCAATGTATAGGGAAAATTGCATATAATTGTGTTTTAATCATTTTATTAATTTACATAGAATTCTAAAGTTGAGGCTATCCTCAGAGATTATTTGGGTTGTACCACCTCATGATACAGTTGAAGAATCTGATACCCAGGAAGATGGCATGCCTGTTCCAGATAACAGAACAAAGTAGAGGCACAAAAGAAGCTTGAGCAAAAATCTAGTTTGACAGACCAGCAAGAAAAATATTAGCGCAAGGAATGACCAAACCTACAACCAAGAGTGTCTGTTTTATTCCATCTCCTTAGTTGTTTTTTTGTTTTTGTTTTTTTTTAACATGGCATTGGTTTGAATTCAGTATCTCCACTCTATGAGGAAACAAAAATTACTGCCAGACATACTCTTCTTTGTGTACCCTGAGAATCATGATATTTTCCCTTCTCAGTAACTCAAGAATACCTTGGTTTCATATTTTATCACTACCTTTTACTTTCTGTCAGGCTTGTAAAATCTTCCATGATCAACTTAATTTGTTTAATTGAAATTTATGCCCCACTCACTTTCCCAATGAATTAAGTGTATCCATTTTTCTACCTACTTCACTTAATTCAGTCATCCCAACCTAATTTCTCCTGGCTTCTTGACAAACTTCCGGTGTATTGTTGACATAAATCTCCTGTCACTTCCCATGTGCACTGGGACATTTCCCTCCTCATTGTCCATCCCTGTTCATCTTTTATTTTCAACCCAGCATTCACCTCCTCTTGGAAACATTCTTTTTTTAAAAATATTTTATTGGGAGTTCTTACATATATCATAACATACCATCAATCGCATAAAACAGTATGTACAATTGCTACCCCAGTTGGTTTCAAAACATTTTCTTTCTTTTTTTACATAGATGACATATAATATTTAAAAACACCATTAAACAATGTATTATTTAAGGTTAAATATAATATCAGGGGATTTCTTTTTAAGTGTAGAAAAAATAAATTAAAATATAATGGCATCTTCCCACTTCTCCCCACTTGTTTTTTTTTCCTAATCATTTTATTAGGTAGTCATACACCACCCATCTCAATCCATACACACATCAATTGTGTAAAGCACATTTGTACATTTGTTGCCCTCATCATTCTCAAAACGTTGGAAACATTCTTTAATCGATGCTGTTTTGTGTTTCAATGTGTTAAGAAACCATTCTACTTTCTATTTTTACTTAGGAATTTACTTCAAAGATTTCAACTGGTCTCAACTTTCATTTGTGAATGTTACTTTGAGGGTACCAATTTTGTATTGCTCCTAAATTGGAAGATGTGCTCAATATGAACTGTCCCCTGATTCATTTGGTTTCTGTCCTCAAGGATCTAGCTCTAAGGGAGCATATCATTCCAGTTGGTAAACACACACACTTTTCGCCTAGACACAGGAAGGGGCCATACACAAAGCAGCAGATCTGCATTCGTGCTTATTTCATCATCTAGTGAACAAAGGAAGGGACAGAATGGTGGGTTAATTAGAGACTCTGGCCTCTTCTCCGGATACGCATTACTTGAATCTTAACAGTAAATCATACGGAGCTATTTCCAGTTCCTCGAGATTGTTGATCCAGGATCACCCGGTGCCCATATTTGTCACCTTTGTAGTTGCCTCAAACATACCTCACCCGCTTCTTTGTTGACTCACCTACATTATTACTGACATCTCCCAGGATAAGCTCTTTCTTACACCCCTTGGTCTACCACGCCCTCACTTCACTGTGCACCCACAACACCCACGTACCTATGATCCCTCATAGCACGTGTCATTACTTAGTTACCATCTGCTTACCTGTTTTGCTGCCAAACGAGGCTGAAAAGTACCTGAGAATAGGTGCCAGGAATTCTTTTTGTATCTTTGCACCCAGTACGGTGCCAAATTATAATGACAATCAGTTTGAAAAACAGGAAGACAATAATTATGAGAGAAAGGGTTACATCAATCACTGAGGGTAAGGATGTTCATTGCGTTTAGTACAGAAAGTTAATCACAGCTATCCCTCCTGCATATTAGAGGTTATTCTTAAGGTCAATTTGTCTTCTAAAGTTCTTCTTTGTGTGGAATAATTTATAGAAGCTTGTTAGTCATATCCTTAAAGATATATCTTAACCATAAAGGGCAGCAAACATACCTATAATTATGTATGGGTATTTTTTGGTTTTGTGTGTCAATTTTGCCCTCTTTCTATCCAATCTTTTCTTTTCTTTTTTGGGTCTCCATTATTGTTAGTTTTGCCTACCTATAAAAGATAGGCATGGGACGCAAGCTTGAGGAGAAAGCAACTGGACCAAGAGTTCCAGAAGGACTTGGGACAAAAGGAAGAGGGGGGAGGGAGTTGTGAGCAAGCAATGCCATAGACCAGGGAACAACTAGGGAATTAAAGTCAACAACAAGGAGGATGTAGAGATCCTCAGGGTGATCTCAGAAATGTAGCTGAGAGGAATTACTAAGAGGCAGAAGAAGGGTGAGCCTGATGGTGGGGCAGGAGGAAGGTAAAAGGAAACAGGAAGGATCTAGGAAGCAAAGCTATGGATAAAGGTGTAAGCATAGGTGTGTGCATATGTAAATACATTAATTCATAAAAATAAGGGGTATTGGCATATTTACATATATTTATATGGCAATACATTGAGGTAGTGGACGAACTTTGGGATATGCTCAAGTCCTCCCTCAATGCAAGAACACTGTTCTAACAACCTGACATTCTTTAATATTTACCCTCCTGGCATAATTGCTAAAGAAAAATGTACACAAGTAAATGTGGTGAAGAAAGCTATCAAAATATAATTCTTTGATTCCTTGAGGCTTCCTCACCCCCCACTATCATGTCCCCAATCCTGCCTTTCACTGTGGGCTAAACCAGAGCAGGTACACAGGTACAGATAAGAGCTCACAACACATGGAATCCATGTCAGATAAACCCCTCAGGAACAGAAATGGGAGTAGCTATACCAGGAGGGTATGGGAGGAAGGTGTGGAGGGGAGGAAGTGGGAACTGATCACAATGATCAACAAATACCCACATACACCCCTCCACAGGGATGAACAGCAGAAACTGTGGGGGAAGGGAGACAGTGTTCAGTGTAAGATATGAAAATAATCATTTATCATTTATCAAGGAGTTATAAGGGGGAAGGGAGGGAGGGCAAAAAGAAGAGCTGATACCAAGGGCTCAAATAGAAAGTACATGTTTAGAAAATAATGACGGCAACATATGTACAAATAATGCTCGATACAATTGACATATGGATTGTTGTAAGAGTCCCCAATAAAATGATCTTTTAATAAAAATAAATAAATAAAATATATCTTCTAAAAGAGATAGTTGGAATTCTCTTTCAGAGACTCTTAAGGACGCCTTAGAAATGGTCCGTGAAATGGCATTCCTTTTCTTTAACCTGGGTTTACTTTTATCACTGCCATAACATTGAAAAACTAAACAACTTAAATGATCTTGACTTGTTCATTGTCCCTTGAATGATTGTTTTACTTGACTCTTTAAAGCCACAGTTCATCATATAAAGGTCTCATTCACTTGAGTTCAGTTTACTCTCAAGAGTTGCCTCCATCCCAGTGACCATCACTACAGATGCAGGGAAGGGATCTCCTATGGAATCAGAAAATGGTTGGAATTTATTTTCAAGTACATTTTCAATGAAAATGAATTTATATTCAAGGATTCATAAGAATATCCTCTTTGGACAGATAGTTGCTGTGCTTTTGCTAAGTATCATTGAGTCAGTCCCAACTCACAGTGACCTTATGCACAACAGAGCAAAGCACCGCCTGGTTTTTCCAGTTTGCACTCATCTATGCAGCCACCATGCCCATTCATCTGGCCAACGGGCCCTTTTTAGATGCCCTGCTACTTTGCCAGTTATGATGGACTGGCTTCTCCTGACAACATGTCCAAAGTATGTGAGCCAACATCTTACTGTTCTTGCCTCCGAGGAGCATTCTTGCTGTACTTCATCCAAGACAGATTTATTTGTTCTTTTGGCAGTCCGTGGTACTTCCAATATTCTTCTCAAGGACAGACCATTGGGGGCGGGTGTTAAATATGCTTCACATTAGAGCTTCTTGCTGCCATGCTGTACTGGAGACCAGCAGTTGAGCCTTGTCGACAGAGCATGAACTCTGGAGAAAGAAGCAGCTGTGGAATGCCAGGGATGTTATTACCCAGCAAGAGGCAAAGGGAATCTGAGCCACAAAAAGTTCGATTTAACCTCTTCTATCATTCACCACCTGGGTGGTGTTGAGCAATGTACATCTGTGCCTCAGTTACCTCATCGGTCCAATGGGACTTAAAAACACATGCCTCCCAGGATTGTTATGAAATATGTATGGAGAGCCTCCTAAAAGTTCATGAGAAAATACCATAATTTTTCATTCTACTTTCCATTAACCTTTTGAAGGTCCCTCATATTTGAAAGAGTATTTAAAAGGACTAAAGAGATATTTAATACCAGATAAATATTAAATGATTAAAACAGTGATTGTTACTATTATTACTATTTCTAGGCTATTTTATCAAGTTGTTGCAATATTAAAGAATTATTTATTAACATCTCATATTATTCAAAGGTTTAAGTTTTAAAAAAACAGTCAATAGCCTGTTGGCCTGGAGCACTGGCATTGATATTGTAGATTTAGGATCTTTTTCTAACTTATTTTGCTTTGATTTTACTTCAGGATTTACTGCTGGTCTAGGATATACCAGGCATATTATTATTGCAAAGCTGAATCACACACAGAGCCAGAACACCATTATTGATATTCAACTGAATTTTTCATATGTGATTCCTTGGTATAGTGCTCCAGTGTCTTCTCTTAGCTAAATCACTTACTTTGGGAAATTTTGTTGATCAGAAAAGCTGGAGCTAGGGAAGCAGCAACATTAAATGTCTCATAAACCCAAGGAGAAGCTTCTAAATTATTTTGTTCATAAGGTGTAGAAAGAGAACTCAACCAGGTCAGCAGAAAAGGACTTATTCCAAAGGTGTTATCATACATGAAGTTGGACCATGACCCCAATGTTTTGCTTATAGATTCAAGAGTATGGGGCAAATTCTACAAGTAGTAAATTAGTTTAATGTTAACTAAAAGGACATATTACAAAAAATATATAGAAAGTCTAGATTGATAGACATTGAAAGTTGAAGCGAATTAGAATTGCAGATGATATTTTGAAATTCATTTGGCTCTCCAATGGGTGTCTGCATCTCAAAAGATAGACCTGGCAATCGCTTTCGAATAAGTCACTAATCAGAAACCCAACGGGGAAGTTCTGAACTGCACAGAGGGGCTTAGTGTGAGTTGGATTGAACTGAAGAACAACTGAGGTCACACACAACAGCAGGTGCAGCAGAAGAGGAAACTGCCAGAAGTTCACGCTGGCTGCAGAGGAGAACTTGGAACCAGGGATGTCATTGCTGTTGTCAGATGGATCTTAGCTGGCAGGAGAGCATGCCAGAAAGCAGTTTGCCTGTGTTTTACTGACATTTGACTCTGTGGACCATACTGAACTGTGGATAACCTTGAGAAGAATGGGAATTATAGAACACTGCACTGTGCTCCTGAGGCGCTTGTACACGGATCAGAGGCAGTTGTGCAAACAGACCAAGGGTATCCTGCCTGGTTTAACATCAGGAAATTTGTGTGTCCGGGTTGAAGAACTGAAACCACTACCGACTGCTTAAAGGACTACCCAATCTGTCTCGGAAGAAGGAAAACTGGAGTGCTCCTTAGAGGCAAGGATGGCAAGACTTCATCTTACATACTTTGGACATATTGTCAGGAGAGACCAGTGCTGCCCCTGTAGGTTTCTGAGATTGTAATTCTTTTGGAGAGTAAAAAGCCTCATCTTTCTACCAAGGAGCAGGTGATGATTTTGAACTGCTGACCTTGTGGCTATCGGCCGAACGAGTAACTCATTACACCACTAGGGCTCCTTGAAAAGTTAAAAGTAAAATAAGAAAGCAAATGAATGCAGTTCAACATTGATCAGAATGAAACTCAGAATTTTAATAGTAATTGATGTCATCTGATATCATCTTAACAATTTATCTAACAGTAAAATAAGTAGATTCTATTGAAACTGTTCAAGCTGAGATGCCTAATGATACTATAGTCTTTGTAGCAACACCAATCAGTACCTACTAGTCCAACACATGTCGATGGCGTCTGGTTCCTTTCCATGTGGATATGAGTGTCTTCCACAAAACAGGTTCAAAGGAACTTCACCAGGATCATTGAGAACAACATCAATCCTCCAGCACTAATAGAAACCATTGTCAGAGGTGTTGCTTATTCAGGGAAATCACAATCCTATCATAGAAAGAGAAGAGCTAACGTGTCACTGCAAGGGAGTTGCAAAGAAACCTCTTGATTAGGCCCTGGTTTAGCTTACTAGTAATAAGCTTGCAGAGCTTATTCTAAGCTCATACGTACTAAAAACTAAACAAACAAATGCAACTTCTTATGCTCATGAAAATTAAGGGTGACCATTTAAGCAGAAACATTCAAAGAAATGGTAAGCATGCCTTGCCTTTCAAAATTAAAATCTTAGCCATTAGAATTCAGAGAGCAAACGTTATGAAGAAGTTTGACACCAGTGCTTACCACCAACGAACAAAAGGCAGGCCCTGATAGAGCAGTGGGTCAGCACTTGGTTGAAAACCGAAACTTGGTTTGAAATTCGACCAGCCATTCTGTAGAAAAAAGGAAAAGTCTGCTTCCATAAAGATTTATAGGCTTGGGAGCCATGTGGGGAAGCTTTCCTCTGTCCTGTATGGTTGCTTCTCTGCGTGCTGTGGTGGGTTAGGAGTAAGGCTGCTATCCACGAAGCCAGCAGCTTGGAATCACCAGCTTCGCTTCAGGAGCCAGATGAGGATTGCTACTCGTACACCAAGTGACCGTGCTGGATACCTATGGGGGCAGTGCTACCCTATCCTATAGAGGACCTGTGAGTGTAAATCGACTAGATGGCTGTGAGTGAGACAGGCTTGCTCACAAGAAGTGTTGGTGGAGCTGTGGAGTTAAGCTTTGAGTTGCTAACCACAAGGTCAGTAGATCAAACACACCAATCACTCCTGTCTTTTCCTGTAATATTTGCAGTCTCAGAAATCCTGTATAAGGTTGCTATATAATCCTATAAAGGTTGACAGTGGGCTTTATTTGATTTCACCACCCCCCCCCATTTTTAAGAGGGTTCCTATGCGTCAGAAAAACAATAGATTTTAAGAACAAAGGATGACAAACACCAGACCACTGAAGCACACATGTGTTCCACACCTTTTTAAGCCAGGCAGGATAAAGACTGTTTTGTGTTTCAAATTTGGGTTTAGATTTGGGGTGATAGAAGAAAAGGGCTATCTTGATAACAATAAAGTCAACCAGCCTTGATAGAGAACTCCACTGGGAAGAAGCCTTTTGATATTGAACTTTCAGTTAGGCCTCAATTAGGCTGGACGTCCAAGTTTGAGAAAGAAAATCCAGCAGCAGCAACTTTGATAAACTCACTGCTATCAAGTCAATTCTGACTTATAGCAAAGCTGTCGGACAGGATGGAGCTGCCCTTGTGGGTTCCCAAGACTAACTCTTTATGGGAGTATCTAGCCTCAACTTTCTCCTTTGGAGCAGCTGGTGGTTTTGAACGAGTGGAATAACTTGCGAGGCCATCACAGTCCTGAAACCACCAGCCACTCTGAGGGAGGAAGCCAGCTACCTAATAACCCACATCTCACAGTGGGTGAGACTCGCTTCTTGTTGGTTAAAAGATAATGTTAGTTGAAGGACTAGGGTTGAGGGGGAGGGGGGGGGATGCTGGTTATGCCAGAGACATAGGGTGTGATATTGATTTGTCCTTTTAAAATATGACTATTCCCTTTAGGTATGAGTCTTTCAAGGGAGAGGAAGCAGATGTTATTTTGTTCGGTGCCGTGGAGTTGGTGCTGACTCATCGCTCACAGATATTTTCCTTGAGGCCATTGTTACAGCCACTGTGTCAATCCATCTCACTAAGGATCTTACTTTTGTACTGACCCTCCCTCTTTACCAAGCTTGCTATCTTTGTTAAGTGGAGGGTAGGTTAATTATACAGTTCTTCACTCAAAGCAGGTTTTAACCTTGTCTTGTACTCTACTTCTAAACACCGCTCTTGTTGAATGATACGTGCCTGTGTGTCATTGATGTTGCTTAGTTATGAATTCTTATTTATCTAGAAATCTATGCCTACATAGATACCACAAGTAAGCTTTGAAGCAAGACTGGGTTAACATGGCTAATTTTCCCTTTGTTGTATTTTTAGAAGTGGAGCATAGATAAAACTTTCCAAATTGTTAAATACAGGTTTAGTGGAATAAAGGGTGAGTTCTACTATGTAACAACACCATCCCAAGAGTTTAAAGAGAGTGGATTTGTATGTCAGGAGTTCTACACAACCTTTCAGTTCACATTTGAATGCACATGGTAGGAAATAGGCAAGATTCTATGTAAGCATTCAATCTGATTTTACAATAATACACTAGCCGTAATTGTGATTAAAAAGTTCCCCCTTTGTCCACACATCTATTTCTTTTTTTCAATTTAATTACCAACATTTTTATTGGTGAAAGTATTTCCCATACATTTTCAAATCAAGCTCCTGTTTCAAAACACGGAAATTTGATTCACTTTGCTAAACAAACTAGTTGTGTGATTTCTTTATTTAAGGCTAGAGTTTGGTAACTTCTGAACTTAAGGTATTTACAATCTTCTGTAGGAGGCAGATAAGAGGCAGTGACAATTCAATGTGATCATTGTGAACTTTAGGCACAAGGAGAGGAAGCTACCAAAGTTTAGCAAGTTAATGTTTCCTGTTTCAAAAAAAAGTACAAGGTGATTTTGGTGTGGATTTCTCTTCACCTGGATCCACAATCAATGCTCATGAAAGCAGCAGTCAAGAAACCAAGGTCTCATTGAAGTGTCAAAGAGCAAGGATGTCACTTGGAGCACTAAGCTGCACCTGACCCAAGCCAGGTGTTGTCTGTCTCTTCATACGCATGTGAAAGTTGCACAATGACCAAGCAAGAGCACAGAAGAATCAATGCATTTGTATGAGGGTCCTGATGAAGAATATTGAGCATCTGTCTTGGAAGTACAACCAAAATGCTCCTTCGGGGTGAAGATGGCAAGACTTCTCACATTCTTTGGACATGTTATCAGGAGAGAACTGTCCCTGGAAAGGGGCATCGGACTTGTTAAAGAGGAAATCAGAGAAAAAGAGGGAGGCCCTTTAAGAGACAGGGTGACACTGGGACTACGGCAACGGACTCAAATATAACAATGATTGTGAGGATGGGGCAGGACCAGGCAGGGCTGCATTCAGTTGTAGGGTTGCTGCGAGTTAGAACCAATTGGATGACAACCAACAACATACTAGGTTTGAGCACAGGTAGGTCAAGAACCGCAAGCAATGTTATCACTAACAGGGAGTCACGCTGTCTTTTCATCTCTGAGCTTTGCCCATTTCCTACAGGATGGTTCTTAGTTAGCAGGTTGGTTCCAACAACACCAAGCTCATTTTCACCAACACAAAATCTCCATCGCATCAATTCCTATACAACTCCCAGTTCCGGTTCTGACTAACCTTTTTGGGTCGATGCAAGCACTGTGGTCCCATAATAGACCACTTTCATTGGTCACCTGGTATGTAGACTGAGGAAAGGATGGATGCATCGCCAAGGTGTCAGCACATGCAACTACGACTTCCCACTGTGCTCCAATTACAGTAGACAGTGCCAATTCCCATAAACGGTAGATTTAATTATTCTCTCTTCAATGTCAATTTCTACTGCATACCTAGTATTTCTACTCTATAGTTAAATAATGCCTTCAAAGAGAGATCTACACTAAGTCAGTCAAATGGATGCATAAGAATGGCTTAGTATAAAAGAAAATAGAGGCAAGAACTAGGAGACAAAGGACATTTATACAGGTCTAAACACAGGCATGTACACATGTAAATATATTTATATGTAAAATATGGAAATAGGTCTATATACATATATTTATTTGTTAAGTATTAAGGCAGCAGACAGACATTGGGCCTCCACTCAAGTACTCCCTCGACATAAGAATACTTTGTCCTAATAACCTGTAATTTTGTGATGCTTGTCTTCCAGACATGATCACTGAAGACAAAATGGGTGCATAAGCAAATGTGATGAAGAAAGCTCATGTACCCAGCTATCAAAAGATGTAGTGTCTGGGTTCTTAAAGGCTTGAAGATAAACAGGCAGCCATTTAGCTGAGAAGAAACAAATGCCACATGGAGGAAGCCCACCAGCCTGTGTGATCGTGTGGTATCAATGGGATCAGGTATCAGGCATCAAAGACCAAGAACAAAAAAATCATATCATTGTGAATGAGGGGGAGCCCAGAATAGAGACCCAAAGACCATCTGTAGACGATTGGACATCCTCTTACAGAAGGGTCACAAGAAAGAGAGGAGCCAGTCAGGGTGCAGTATAGCACTGATGAAACATACAACTTTCCTCTAGTTCTTTAATGCTTCACCCCACCACCACCACTATCATGACCCCAGCTCTATCTTACAAATCCAGCTAGACCACAAGATGCACACTGGTACAAATAAGAGCTCAAAACACAGGGAATTCAGAACATATAAGTCCCTCAGGACCAATAATGAGAGTAAGAATACCAGGAGGTGAAGGGAAAGGTGGGAGGAAAATGGGGGAACTAATCACAGTGATCTACATATAACCCCTTCCAGGGGTACAGACAACAGAAAGGTAGGAGACAGCAGTCACTGTTAGACATGAAAAAACCAATTATAAATTATCAATTTATGATGGAGAGAGGGGGAGGGGGAAATGAGCTGATACCAAGGGCTCATATAGAAAGAAACATTTTAAAAATGATGATGGTAACATATGAACAAATGTGCTCAACACAATGGATGTGTGTTTGGATTGTTATAAGAGCTGTAAGAGCCCCCAATAAAATGATTCAAAGAAAAGAATGACTTAGAGATAGAACTAATTGGGATGATGTACATAAAACTCTTTTAAAAGCAACTTAACTATGGAAGTGTATGATATGTGAATTTTAGATCAATTAAAAAAAGAATGAGTTAATGAAATGCTGTTTATCAAAGAATTGAGTAAGCTCTTGTTTCTTAGCTCTTTCTGTCATCTCCTATAACTGGATAGAAACAAGCAAGCAAACAAAAACCTTGAAATTAACCCCTTGTTTTTTTAAGAAAGATACTGTGTTTGCCTTTTCGGAAAAATTGCAAGAATGATGCTTTCACATGACAGTCCGTTATGGAAGGAGGAAGTCATTTATCAGTAAACGCACAACTGGATTTTTCCAGAGGACCGAGATGTTCCAGCAGTTTTTCAGTAAATGCGTTTCCTTTATTCAAGATCTAGTTTCATAAACTAGAGGACATGACTGGCTGACGCTACCATTAATATGCCATAAATAAACCAAACAGATAAGCACATGAAACAAATATGATAACACAACAGAGTCCTGGAGCAGCATTCCACAAAAATAAAACAAAATCAAGCCTAAGTACTTTCCAACATCCATGTGCTCACTAATTGGGCCACTGCAGAGACTTCCCACGGATGGTATTCAAAGTTCACTGGGGCCCCTCTGCACTGCAGAGCATGTCCCTAGTGTGGGTAATAAAGTGTTTCTCAGGCCGCACTGTTATAAAATCCGTTCTACTCAATTTCGTTGAAAAGGATTTAGTGGAAGGTGTCCTATGCTGATCTACATGCCTTTATACCTGGGTCATGAGTCCTTAAAATAGCTCTGTTGTCACTATATATTGGGCATTGGGTTGCTAACTGCAAGGTGGCAAGGCCAGAAGTTCAACCCCACCCAAGCTTTCTGCAAGAGAAAGAGGAGGCTGTCTGCTCCTGTGAGGATTGATTGTCTCAGAAACCCCATATGGGGGTCACCGTGAGTCAAAGTAGATTCAATGACATTTGGGTTTAGAGTGAGTTCCTAAGTACAGAGACTAAATGTGATTTGATCTTTCCATTCCCAGATCTGCATTAGGCACCTTCAAAAAGTACTACATGAATGATGTTTGAACAGAGGAATCGAGAGACTCTTCTGCTTAAGTGGATTGTTGCCATCCTTTCTATTGTTTTATTGATACATTTTATGCTTGCTGCTGTTAACACCCATTGAATGGGTCCTGACTTGTGGTAAACGTGTGTATAACAGAACAAAATGCTGTCCGGTCCTGTGCTGTCGACGTGGCTGGTTGTGGATTGGATGGCTGTGCTCCACAGTTTTTTTCTTTGTTAATTCTCAGCAAGAGATTGACAGCCCTTCCTTCTTGGTCTGACTTAAGTTTGAAAACTCTGCTGGCGCCTGATGAGCATCGGGGTGGCATGAACACCTCCATCCCCTGCCTGTGGTGGCTGTGCATGGCTGTGCACACACAGACAGATGCTGATCCACAAATGTTCCCTTAAGTGGTCTGTATGCTTTTCTTCAAAGTTTAGTTTTGCACAGATCAGCCACCTCCTAAGAATATACCTCCTTACAAAATTAGATTATGGCTGATACGTGAAGAATGACAACGTGGGCCTATGCCAGACCCACGGGGCGAGTACAGGGGTATTCGGCTATTCTGTGTTCAGAGGAGCAACACCTGGTGTGAACGCCAGAGCTACACTTACTGCTGGGATCAGACAGAGATGCAATCGGTTTGAAAATGCATGGGTCTGCTTTGAACGTAAGATTTTGGAAGGGTGCGAGGACTGTAATATATTCTGAAAGAGAATTAACTGTAAGACAAAACAAATACACCGCCACAACCCGCACCATGTCGCCCTTGCTTTGATAAGAAAGGACATTCCTTACACAAGCAGATCTGCCCTTCCATCATCCCTCCTATCTCCATTAGAATCCTGGAGGGAAAAAAGACGGTCAGCCCCCGCAAATGGGAAGGACTCTTCAAATAAATCCCTCAAATTGGGACCATAGCTTATAGAACTACAAAACCCCACATGCAGAGTGCAATCCAATGTAGAATCAGCCATTGTCCCGGTGCCCCTTCCTCCACACCAAGTCATCGTGTTCTCAAGAAAGTCTCCAGGGAGCAGTCTGAACCATCCATCTGCACGTTTTCACCGAGAAGGGACTTGACCGTCCTGTTGTACTTCCCATCAGGACTGTGACTTTGAGCTTCTCTCCCTACTTCATACTGGCTTCCTCATATTGAAAGAAGGGTAACCTGGCTACCATCGGGCCATGATGAGTGGCTGGGGAGGACTCCTGGCAGTACAGTGAGTTAAGTGTTGGACTGCCAGCCCAGAGATCAGGGGTTCAAGATGTACTCTGTTTCCAGAAGCCTTTATAGCCTCGGGAAACCCTGTGGAGCAGCTCTATAATTGTTCTCCAGCATCCTTGTAAGTCAGGATCAACTCTACAGGAGTAGGTGTTGGGTCCGTGGGTGGAGAAGGATGCTGCTATGTTATGAATTCCTATGCATACATCTGTTTAGGACCTGCATGCATGCAGTGGGTTCTCACGCTGTAAATTGCTTGTTTCCATGTGACAAAAGAAGAGCTTACTCTCTGGTTTTCCTGTAACTGGTTTATGACGGAGGCCTGTGACCTTCCATGCTGGTGCTGGTAGGGTGGTGAGTTGTCTCTGAAAATTGATTTCTCCACTACATTCCCTCCAGATCGCAGTCTCCAGATGGCCTCGGTGTGAATTTGGGGTGAGGATGAAATGACAGGACTTTTGCTTTAGATTGAAATGGAGGTCTCCAGTGCAAAACTGCCACAGTGAATTTGGGGGTGCTTGCCTGGAACATTTTTAAAAGTTGGTTCATTTATAAACCCACAATTGAACCTTAATTGCATTAATGTCCAGTTCCGTACCTCGAAGTATGACTTTGTATCTTGGAAACTGATTGAAAGTCACCGTGACTTGGGTCATAACCTCGTCTCTCGGACACCCAGCTGCTGCCCTGGCGTTGCGAAGGACCGCGGAACCAAGAGTCTGCTTCAAAGGGATGGTGCCGAGGAGTGAGCAGGTACCCCAGGGAGCCAGCAAAGTAGGCTGAGGAAACATAGGTAAATGTCACTTGGTCCAACAGAACAGCAGGAAAGCTGGGAAGCTTTGCGAAGCATTGATGGAGGAGCCACCATGACTGGCAGGAATCTATTCATATTGCTGTCCTTCGCTTCTATTGAGTTGGTGCCCAACGCATGGTGGTTGACCCATGGGCAACAGAACAAAATCCTGTCTATTCTGTTACCCTTATGATTGGCTGGCTGCACTCTTGTGATCTGGAAGAAAGGCCTGATGTCCAGGCCTTCCTTCCTGCTTCCTGTCATTCTGGTGAAACGTCTGCAGCGTTATAGTAACATGCAAACCTCCATTCGCAGTCAGGGTAAGGCTCGACTTGAGTTGGTGCGTTAGCTGGGAACTGAACCTGGGTGTCATTCGCAGAAGGTAGGAATTCTACCAGCCAAACCCTCATTGCTCTCCTGGTCAGGATTCCCTAGGAGACACTGGCTTGGCACTTCCCGAAATATTTGACAGCTGTCCCCAAGTGGTGACGAACCACATCATGCAGGTGAAGCCAGTGAAAATGAACTTGTGGAGTTTTAATGTGATCTCATCCGTCTTCACAAGCTGACTTGGGAAAATGGTGGCTGCTCTCATTTTCCTCCCAGCGCAAGCATTGGTTCAGCAGAGCAGCTTCTCCACAGCAGGACACAGGCTGAGTAGGTCACCTGAAGTGCAGGCCATCTCAAATGTTTCTGAAGACATAGCAGCTGAAGTAGGAAAGCCACTGGAGTTTGTCCGAGGTGCTAATGTGCTAGTCCAAGAGTTTAGAGACAGTTTTTGTTCATTTCTGTTCACCATGAGCTAGAAACACAGTGAAAACTAAGACTGGGGGATCGAAATGAAAGCTTTCTCTTTGTAATGTTTTTCAAAGCCAGTGTCCTTATCTAGAGCTGATTCTCCGTGTCCAAACGAAATTCTCTTACATGCCACCTCAAAGCCGCTTGACAGATCAAAACCTTTCTGTCTCAAAGTGAATTTCTTTCCGCTGACTTACGACCTCAGGGCATGTGTTTGCCATCTGAGGTGGTGCCCATTGAGGCTGAGTTCCAAAAAGGGCAAGCACATGCCACTGCATGCATTTTGTGATTTAACTTCGGACTCTGGTCCTAGAAATATGCATACACATACATTTTCCCCTACATATCCCCCCATACAACATGCAGCATTTTCATCTACCAAGAATATGGTTGTAATGTTAACTACTTCTCAAATTTTATTATTGATTTCCATGTGGTTTTAATTTTAACTGCTTCTCAAATTTTATTATTGATTTCCAATTTTATCATAAGCACTTTCTTCCAGGTGGTAGCAATATTTGGTTCCTGTTTTTAACAGAATGAAAGCTAGCTTTGGAAACACTCCGAAGCTTTGGAAATATGTTTATTTGGGTGTTTATTCTTTTTTATTTGTAAGAATAGAATTTATATCAGTTGTTCTCTGTGGATTGGGTCACTATTTGGGTTTGAGGGTTTGCAGGTGGATTATTCACATCTACACTGAATTTGATAAGGTTTCATATCATTAATCTATTCCAATGAATTAAATGGATTAGTTACAAAATGATACGTTCTGTATATTTTCACTGGTGAAGCACTCTTTAGGGTGTCTTCTAATGTGTTACAAACTAACTACTAGAAAGGCTTTGTTTTGGGCAGAGGGATGGTTGGGTTGCCATCTTGTCTGAGAAACTCTAAGTCAAAGCTAACAATGATCGTCATGTCTTGACTGAGACAAGGGAGTTTGCCATGATAGGCAAAGGGCACACTTAGGCTTACATTTGAGCTTTTCTACTTACTAGTTTAGAAACTGATTAGATTACTGCACTTCACTGAACCTCGATTTCTAACATGTGTAAAATAGGCATCACGTATGTGTGTGTGGGGAGATTGAATGAGATGTCTGTTGAGTCCTATACCATGGACAAGCTCCTTGACATCAAGTTAATGCTGACTCGTGGTGGCGCCCTGTGGGTTTTTGAGACTGTAACTGTTTATGGGAGTGCGAAGTGCCGACCCTGGGCATCACAGCCCAGTGCCGCCGCCCTGTATCACTGGGGCTCCTTATTGATTTAAAAACTAACAGTTTTATTAATAGTTTTGTTATTTGTTGTTAGGTGCTGTCCAGTTGGTCCCAACTCATACAGCAACCTTATGTCCAGCAGAGCAAAATACCACCAGTCCTGTACCCTCTCACAATTGTCCTTATGGCTCAGTCCATTGTTGCAGGCCCGGTCTGCGCATCTTGTCCAGGGCCTTCCTCTGTTGTCCTGCCCTTCTACTCTACCCAGCATGATGTCCTTTTCCAGGCACTGGCCCCTTCTGATAACATGTGCGAAGTATATGAGACCAAGCCTCACCAGCCTTGCTCAGGGGCCGTCTGGCTGTACGTCTTCCAAGACAGATTTGTTTGTTTTTTGGCAGTCCGTGTACTTTCAATGTTCTTTGCCAGCACCATAATCCAAATACATTGATTCTTCTTTGGTCTCTCTTGTTTAATGTCTAACTCTTAATGTCTAACTCTCATAAGCATATGAGGTGATTGAAAATTCCATGGCTGCGTCAGACACACAGGCCTTGTTTTCCAACACTTATTTGAGCGCCTTCTAACCAGAGGTACTCGGCTTCTGCATTGTATCAGACAACGCTCCACTTCTATTCTAAAGGTTTCCACTGCCACAATTTTTTTCCATAAATTATTTGGCAGGTTCTTTTCCTCGCTAATCTTAGTCTGGGAGTACCTCTAAAACTTGCCACCATGATGACCCTGCTTGTGTTTGAAATACCAGTGGTGTGGCTTCCAGCATCGCAGCAATATACAAGCCATATACAGCAATATACAAGTCATATACAGCATTGCTGCAATATACAACATCACAGCAATATACAAGCCATATACAGCAATATACAAGCAATATACAGCATTGCAGCAATATACAAGCCATATGCAACATCACAGCAATATACAAGCCATATACAGCAATATACAAGCAATATACAGCAATACACAAGCAATATACAGCAATACACAAGCCATATACAACATCACAGCAATATACAAGCAATATACAGCAATATACAAGCCACCACAGTGCAAAAAAAAGACAGAGAAGTCATGGATATAAAATATTAATAAAGACATAAAATGCCTTATTTGGGAGAACTTTATTGTTCAATGAGCCCAAACCCAAAGTGTGGTCCATAAACTTCATGTAATGTTGAAGAGGTGTCCCATGGTCAAAGGGATCAATGAGCTAATAACTTGGGCAACCTTTGGGTTAAGTGTCTTATTGGCCATGACATTCATTTTGAATTCCCAAGAACTTAGAGTTCCTTTCTCACACACCAATGTGCACTGCACGTAGTCTATAACGAAGCCTGCGATTCTACACTTCTGGCAAGTTCTCAGATGATGCTAATGCGGCTGGTTGGAGAACCCTGCTTTGAATAGCAGGGGTGTGTTTCTGAAAAACTTGTTCAGCCGTAAACGATGACCTTTGCACACCAGTTTTGAAGTGTGTATTAGTTGGTAGTTTGGTTTTAATCGTTTTGAGGACAAACACTAGTGCTCTATAATGTTTAAAACTCTATTTTCACTCGACTGCAAGCCTATGCACAACACAACGAAATGCTGTCAGGCAGGTTGTGAACGATCCCCGCAATCATTACGTTTGAGCCCACTGTTGCAGTGTCAGTCCACCTCGATGGTCTGCTTTTTCTTTGTGGCCCCTCTACTTCACATCAAGCATGATGCTCGTCTCCAAGGACCGATGCCTCTGGACACCATGTCCAAAGTACTTGAGGCGAAGTCTGGCCATCGTCACCTCCGGGAAGCATTCTGACTCGACAGCCTCCAATACATATTTGTATGTGTTTCCGGCAATCCATAGTTGTCTGTCTTTTTCAGCACGACCATAATTCCAAGCCTCATGTTCTTCCAGTCTTGCTCATTCCTTAGAGGATAGTGAATGTCAGGGAGACAAAGAAACACCCCTCTAAACTTACCTAACGTATGGTTTATTTCTTCAATGGCTTGGTCTTCTTGTAGGCTGTGCACAGGACAACTTTAAATTCTACACTATTTCAGGAATGAGTGGATGGTTAAGAGAATAAGAAGGCATTTGTTTGTTGTGTTCTTTTGTTAATGAGCAGTGAAGAATGGATTCACATTACCAACATACTGAAAATTGTGCTGGACTTTTTACCGGGCTAAAATTTTACTAGAGGACAACTGTTTGGATTAATATTAAGTATGCTTTTTGTCTACAACTGAGCACATAATCATGGGATCACACAGTAAATCACCCAGCTGCATTAGGTATTTAGTAAGCCAGTAGTCACCTACTCATCCACCCACTACTTGTCATTCTATCCGTACACCTGTTTGAGACCATGCGACCATAGATCCTGCTACATGTCTATGTACATGTTCACCCACCTACACGTTCGCCCACCAGTCTATCCAAGCTCTCTTAATTTAGTCAACCATATTTATATGGCATTTGTGTCCAAACACAATAAAAGCAAAATTAATCTGTGAATTTAAAATCAGAAAATAGTAAATTATTTTGCAATACCTTAATATAGTCCCTTAATATAGTCCCTTAGACACTAAGCTCGGAATGTGTAATAACAGTTATTTATTTATTTATTTATTTTTAATAACAGTTATTTTAATGCTTGCTTGTTAGGCAGTGGCTGAAATGGGGTGTGTAGGCAGAGAAGCATGCTACATGTGAGTTGAGATCTGAGATGTCCAATATATTTCATCAACCTAAGCTTTCATTCTAAAACCTTAAACCGCATGTCCTAGATCTACCTGCCAAACTGAGCTACTTGATTATACTGCTTTTTGTTTTTTAGTCATTTTATTGGGGTCTCTCACAGCTCTTATAACAATACATATATACATATATACATATATATATATATATATATATATATATACATACACACATTGTGTCAAGCACATTTGTACATATCTTGCCATCATCGTTTTCAAAACATTTTCTTTCTATTTGAGCCCTTGGTATCGGCTCCTCATTTTTTTTCCTCCCTCCCTCATAAACCCTTGATAATTTATAAATTATATTTTTCATGTCTTATGCTGACCTCTGTCTCCCTTCACCCACTTTTCTGCTATTTGTCTGACTGGGGGTGGGGTATACATCGATCATGATGATCGGGTCCCCCTTTCATCCCCTACGTTCCCCCGATACTCCTAGCATCACTGTTCTCATTATTGGTTGTGGAGGATTTGTCTGTCCTGGCTGGATTCCCTGTTTCGAACTCTTATCTGTATCAGTGTACATGCTCTGGTCTAGTCGGATTTGTAAGATAGAATTTGGGTCAGGATAGTGGGGTAGGGGAGGCATTAAAGAACTAGAAGGAAATTGTGCGTTCCACCGGTGCTATACTGCACCCTTACTGGCTCATTTCTTCCTTGTGACCCTCCTGCAAGGAGATGTCCAATTGTCAATAGCTGGGCTTTGGGTCTCCACTCTGCCTTTCCCTTTGTTTGCATCAATATGATTGTTTGTTCTAGGTATGATTATCCTGCTTTATCCACCTGAACCCTCCTTCTTGTCATATATATATATATATATATATATATATATATATATATATATATAATTTCCTCTCTTCTGAGCTATCCTCTCCCTGATTTGTCCACATTTTTCCTGTGTGGCTCACCACTTCTCACTTGTATTCTAGTTATTTATGGGTATGTTCAATCACACTTTGTTGACACAAAGCTTTTGGACAAAGGATCTGGGCCAGAATTTATCTTTGCATTCTGCACAGCATATCATGTGGTGCCACTCAGCAAATATTTCCAAAATTAATGCATCAATCAATCTATGCTTGTGATAGGATCAATATTTTGAATGTGCTGATTTAATCAGTACTGAGAAGTCTGAGGTTAACAAACATCCCCAAACTCCAAACAAAAACACTGCCATTTGGTCAATGCCATCAAATAGGGGTTCCTCACAAATATCCAAGTGTCTGTAAAATTCATGTTTAACTGTATTAAAGGATTACTGTCACAAATAGCTTGTAATGTACTTTGCTTTACCATCACCTGAGGAAGTTCATCTGCTTCAAAGTGATGTTATAGTGTTGATATTATTAATTCATTGATTCTTTCTGGAGTGTAAACAATTGAAATAATATACCCTGACTCCTAAATAGGGTTATCACGAATCAGAATCAACTTGTTGGCTACAGGATTTTTGCTCTTTTATAAGTAATGATTCATATAATGTTTATTTTTCTCCTTTAAAACTGTCTTTGAGTCGTCAACTCAATGTCAAGTTTATCCCCCTAGGAAATTACAGGGAGCTGTAGTTTGGAACTTCCTATTTAGTGATCATCTCGACTTCTACCTTTTGCTTTCAAAGAGCTTGTGGGTTACAAGATCTTTTTACAGTGAGAAAAACTCTCACTTACTCATTCACCATTGAATTTACCTATTATAGCTTTTGTGGTGGTTGTTGGAATTGTTTGTTCCACTACATTGTCCTAAGCACTGCATGAATGCTCAGTACCTGCTAGATGAAAATGAGGGAGAGAAAAGGAAAAGGGAAAAGACTCCATGGGATCCTAAAGAATTATCCCAGTACTAAAGGGGATTAGTGTCAATGCTCTTACTGTCCTCCATGTGTACTTCTTTAAGACAACATATTTCAGGTCTTTTATTAGTTTCTACTATTTTTGCTTGTTGATTTGTTTCGAGGTGGGCCTAGCTTATGTTTTGCGATTGACCCATTTTTACCCCAACCTTTGCATTTTAAAATGAATATATTGGAAATCATCCATCTCATATACATATTTTTGAGTCATGACCAGGAAATGAAAAAAAACAATATTTCATCCACATTGATTCAGTTTCCATGTAAACCTACCTGCGTCTTTTTAGACTGGAGGTAGAACAGGCAACCTCTCTGGGAGAGAGATTCCTCTACAAATGCCATGAGCCCCTAGCATAGGACTTGGTATCTTGTAGACACTTAGCCCTGTCAATGGAATAGAACATTTAAACCTGAAGGCATTACTGCATGTTGTGGGGACAATTCATAGCAGTGTTTCCGTTCGTTCCTGCAAGATGCATGCGTGCTTTTATTTCTCTGCTGCTCTGTGTGCTTCCATCTTCCCCTAATTTAGAGTCGTGGTTGCGGATTTTTTGTCTCCTAGGAATGAGGTTCCAAGTTTAGGCTTTGGAGATTTTAACTCTCATTAATAAAAGGGTAAAAGGGAAAACAAAACAGCAACAACAAACCAATGACACACAAAAAAGAAAAGCCTGTAAGATAAGATAAGCAGGATAAACAATCAGAAGGAGGAAACAACAGAACCAACGGTTCCAGAGGATCATGGGAGGTGGGGAGAAAGGAACTGGTGTTAACAAACCCAGGGACAAGGGAGCAATAAGTGATCCAAAATCAGTGGTGAGTAGGGTGTAGGAGGCCTGGTAGAGCTTGATTAAGGGCCATGTAACTGAGAGGAATTACTGAAACCCAAATGAAGGTTGAGCACGACAGTGGGACAAGAACAAAGTAAAAGGAAATAGAGGCACGAACTAGGACACAACGGGCATTTATACAGGTCTTAGCAAAGGCATGCATATATATAAATATGGGGAAATAGATCTATGTACATATATTCATAGGTTTAGTATTAAGGTAGCAGATGAACATAGGGCCTCCACTCAAGTACTCCCGCAATGCAAGAACACTTTGTTCTTTTAAGCTGTCATTCCATGATGCTCACCTTCCAGACACCATTGCTGAAGACAAAGTGGGTGCATAAGCAAATGTGGTGAAGAAAGCTGATGGTGCCCAGCTATCAATAGATATAGCATCTGGGGTCTTAAAGGCTTGAAGATAACCAAGAGGCCATCTAACTCAGAAGCAGAAGCCCACATGGAAGAAACACACCAGGCTGTGTGATCACAAGTGTCGAAGGGATCAGATATCAGGCATCAAAGAACAAAAAATCATATCATTGAGAATGAGGGGGAGAGGAATGGAGATGAATGGAGACCCAAAGGCCATCTGTAGGCAACTGAATATCTATCCCCTTATAAAAAGGTCATGGGGAGAAGAAGAGCCAGTCAGGGTGCAGTGTAGCAACAATGTAACATACAACTTTCCTCTAGTTCTTTAATGCTTCCTGCCCATCTACTATCATGATCACAATTCTACCTTACAAATCCAGCTAGACCAGAGGATGTATATTGGTACAGATAGGAACTGGAAACACAGGGAATATAGGACAGATGAACCCCGTAGGACCAGTGGTGAGGATGGTGAAAATGGGTGGGTAGAGGGAAGAACAGGTAGAAAGGGGGAACCAATCATAAGGATCTACATATAACCCCCTCCCTGAGGGAAAGACAACAGAAACATAGGTAAAGGGAGACGTCGGACAGTGTAAGACATGACAAAATAATAATGATTTATAAATTATCAAGGGTTTGTGAGGGAGCACAGGAGGGGGAGGGAGGAAAAATGAAGAGCTGATACCAAGGGCTCAAGTAGAAAGCAAATGTTTTGAGAATGATGATGGCAACAAATGTACAAATGTGCTTGACGCAAGGATGGATGGATGGATTGTGATAGAGTTATATAAGCCCCCAATAAAATTATTTTTTTAATTAAAATAATTGATAAAGAGTAAAAGGAAAAAGTATGCCTGTTAGCCCCATGTAGTAGTTTCCCTTCTCCCTGAGTCTTAGAAGAATTTAGTAGACAAAATAGTGGGCATACTTTTCGATTTCCAGCGCTCCTTATGTACTCACAAGCGGCTGTCTAGGCAGTTGCCAGAAGGCCCATCTGACCTACTTTCTTGGAAAGCTTCCCTTGGCCCAGGCATCCACTGAAAGGCCTTCTCCCACACCGCTAACCTCACCATCCCAGGCAGCTGCCCAGAGCAGGACACCCCTGAGAAGTAGGCCTCTAGCCCATCAACACTCCCTACCTTAGAGCCCAATAGGTTCCCTTTGCTAGTTATTTCTGCTGCCTATATAGTGCTGTACTCCATCCTTTGCGGGTATGCCTCCCACCCTGCTGTGGGCAGGAGCTGAGAGGGACCAAGGTATCTGTCAGCACTTCCTTCTGTAGAGGCTGGGGCAGGATTCCTCTGTCATTTCTGACATTGTCTCCCTTGAAAAGGATAGTTTGCATTACAAACAGCTCTCCAGTGGTTTGGGAGGAGAGCCAGGTGTTGCAGATGCTTTGTGATGGGCTGTATTTATGTTGAAGAGGAGAGGTTGTATGTATAAACTGTCTGACTGTTGAGTGACCTCTTAATTTTTTTATATAAGCAATATTGTAAATAATGCATTTTATTATCTGGAGACAGGCAAGTGCATGCAGCTGCTTTTCCACCCATTCAAGCATCACTTTGCGCCTTACAGCCAAAGAGCTGAATTATGAAATGAATTGTGCTGTCTGGGAAGGGGCTTAGGAATGCTGGCAACCATCCAAGTCTTATTTGATGGTGTGTCCATCCAACAGCAGGTTTATAAAGTGCTGCTGTCGAGGTGCTTCGGCTTGGTTTTGAAGATTAGAGCAGGACGGGGAGGAAGTAGGAATTCAGTTGCACATCTTTTTTTCCCTCTTTGTAGCAGGAGAAACTGAGGCAATGAGAACCTCATTCAAGGTCACAGAGGGGAGCCTACAATTTTGAGACAATCTCCCTTTACTTTATAATTTCCAGGCAGCCAGTTGAAAGCTAATCTTATTTTTGGATAAGATTAGTTGTCTGGGGTTTTATTAGCCACTCTATTGTTGAGAAAGATGGTATGTTCTATGAGTGCGATTAGTTATCAGATATTTATTAATGATAAAATTTAAGGCAAAAACCTTTTAGGTTCCTTATAAAGTGATGTTAGATTTACTTTTGATTATTGGGCACATGCAAAATAGTAGTTTATGTAGCACGAGTTAAAGGGTGTTTGGGGTAAACAAGTAGATAAAGGAAACACCTGGGACCCTGTCCCCGAGAACACAAGAATTAGACTGTGACTATCATAGAACCTTCTTTCATGTTTGTTCCTAATTTCATCCTCCTGCCCCCAGTCTACCTTCCACACAGAGGGAACCACACGTGTAGCTTTTCTGTTGGTCTACGCTGTAGCTATACTTTGGCAGCTTTATCATGGAAGCATGTAGCATGACATAATGATGGGTGTTAGGAGCCATTGAATCAGTTCCAGCAATGACCCTAGGCACAGTGGGATGGGATACTTTCCTATCCTGCACCATTTACACAATGGCTCTTGTACTTGAGCCCATCGTTGCAGCCACTGTGTCAGTCCATCTCATTGAGGGCCTTCCTCTTTTCTGCTGCCCCTCTGCCAAATATGCTGTCCTTCTCCTGGGACTCACCTCTGCTGACGACATGTCAAAAGTATACAAGACTTTGTTAAAAATAAATAAATGAATATTTTAAAAAGACTTTGCATCTATAGATTTGCTTGGTTTTGAGAATTAAGAAATGCTAATGTACTTCATGTATTTTTCTGCATTTGGATTTTTCATTCCAATATTATATTTCTAAGGTTCACCTACACTGCTTATAAAAGCTATGGTTTGCTCATTTTCCCAGCTGAATAATATTCAACTATTAAATTTATTTAGTTGCTCTTGACAGTGGAATTTTGGTTTTGTGAATAAATGATTAACAAACAATCTAGACTAGTATATTTATCCCAAGTATGGCTTGCAAACTTTAGTATTATTATTATATATTATTTTATTATTATAGGGCATTTTATATTGTGTTCAGTACACATACATGTACAAATAATTGAAATAAAATTTAGTGGACTAATACATCCTCTTATTGCAAATTGCATTTTGAAAATCTCTTAAGTCTTAAGATGAGGAATGAAATTATTAAATCTCAGGATATGTTATGATTTTCTTAAATACTTTAAACGTTGTTGTGGTCAGAAAAACAGCAATGACCAAGTAACAATATGCAAATAATATACATGGACAGCTTTCTACTATGAAAATTATTATACTTTACCCTCAGATCAGTAAAGCTATGTTAATGAGAAAAAAAGATTATAAGCACTTCTAGAAACAATTTTATCTAAATTTTGAACATGTTCAGTAAATAAAAGATTTAAATAAAATATTTCTAGAAATAATTTTATAAAATTTAATGTTTCCTTATAAAAGCGAACCAGGCTTCTTTTCTTGGTGATAGGAGATGATAGCTATCTCTCAGTGTAGGGTACAGACTTTAAGCACCTGCAGACGGTACACTTGGTATCTCCAAGTTTCTAACTCTTACTCAGCAGGCAAGAAATACCATAAGATCTATGTTCATCTCTCTGTGGTTGTCTAAGATCTGCTAGTCTTTGGGAGTAACCTATGGGAGTCTACCATCCATCCCCCAAAGTGGCCTCAAAGTTCCTTTTGATTCTTAAACACAGCTGACTGGGAATTACCATTACCCATTCCAAATTACAGACACGCTCAGACTCTAAGATTAAAGTTACTTTCCTCATACAGGAGAATTCTAAAACAAGGTTAGGGTCTGAATGCCACATATGCTTGAGTTGAAAAAACTGAGTCTTGGACCACTTTCCTCCTTTGCACACCTTAGACGCGATGAGGTCTCCAAGGCTTGGGAATGGTCTAGTTGTCTCCCGCTTGGGAATGGAGCTTTTCTGTGTTAGAGGAACTTCTTGTTCCATCTCCAAGGAAAGCAGGAAATATTTTTAGGAAGGACCAGAAATATATTTTTATAATTATGATAACATTGGGTTATTCTTGGACTGTAAATTAGCCTCTTCCTCCTTAACATTCCCTTCTCTTTCTTCAAAGATTAGTTTAAAAAAAGCTTAAGTTCTGATTCTTTAAACAGATTTTTAATCTTTCATAATATTTCTTCCTTTCATATGATTCCATTAACTTTTTTGACTCCTATTCACAGTGGTACTTATTTGTTTTCCTTTATTTTTGTCTATAAAACTTTGGCTAGTTTATAATTTTAACTAAAGAGAAAATGTTTCTATAGAAACACAAGTTATATTTTGCCAAGAGTTTACAGTGATCCAAAGTGAGAACTCTTGTGTCAGGCTTCGTGGGTTTGATGACAAGTAATTTCACCTTGTGGTTGTTGGCGCGTGCCATGTGATAATAAGCAAACTCCAGGGTCCTGTTCATCTAATTGTCTTCATCACCTACAGATTTCAGTCTGCTTAGGACATCTCTGCCGCAGTAGTTACTGTCCTCTCTGGGTTTTAAAAGTCCTCTACCATTGTCACTGCAGCATCCTCCAGGCTAAGAACACTCCTCAAACGACTGGCGGGAGTAGTGGTCAGTCATGGTCATCATAGAGTCTAAGCCAAAAGAAAATTGACCTTGTCTTCATTGTTGTTAGACACCTGCTAGTCAGCGCCAGTGGAATGAAACCAGTCCTATTCCATCTTCATAATCATTGTTATGTTTGAGCCCATTGTGGCATCCACTGTGTCAATATATCTAGGTGTGGGTATACCTCTTCATTGCTGCTTCTCTATGCCATGCAGAATGTCCTTTCGTAGGGACCAGCCTCTCCTAATAACATGTCCAAAGTACACGTAGAAAAGTCTGACCATCCTTCATAATGTGGTACCAAATGGGTACCTACGTGGCTGCTAATCACAAAGTCAGTTTGAAACCACGAGACAAAGATGAGGCTTTTATTCCCATAAAGATTTACAGTCTCAGAAACCAACAGACGCAGTTCTATCGTGTCAACGGTAGTGAATTCCACTTACTAGTTTTATATCGACCAAGTTCCTTAAATGCTGCGCATCACTTTCCTTATATATCTGTAAGGTCTGAGTAATAACAATGTTGTCAGGGGCATATGTATCATACAGACTAACACATGTAAGCATGTAGACCAGCAGCATGTGTCTAGTAAAAGTTGAATCCATGTTCAGTATTCTTCTCTGTCAATACTAATTCATGTAACATGTGGCAACTCCCCACTTCTTTCTTCCTGCCTAAATAGCTAAGAATAATATTTTGTTTCTAAATTTGATAAAATAAACACATTTTTTGCCTTTTGGAATTAAATAGTCAGCATAAATTTATGATAAAGGTTCAGCTTCACTGAGTTATCAGATGAGATAAAATACATAAAGCCCTTTACAAACATAAGACACTGCACAAATGTCAGTTATTTTAATGCCAACTACTAAGAAAAGTCTATTTTCTAGATGCCAGTATTTAAGAAAGGCCTTATCTTTCTTTTGGAAAAAAAAATCCAAGGTGATTTTCCTATGAAGAGTAATCTTTATGGAGCCTCGAAGATCCTAGACCAAGATTTATTGATGACAGTTTTCATTATTGGGAGAAGGATTTAGATGGTATCAGATTTAAACACATTTGCAATTTCAGCTTTTCATTCAACAAAGATAGGAACAGATTATTGCCCCTTGTCTATCAAATAAAAGCAAAGCAGTCCTGTGCAGAAATTTAGAAAATGCATGCCACATAAAAATAAGTTTCCCAAAACATTAACTCTCAGGCCATTTGAAGCATCGTTTATTTAGCCCTGTGTAATTAATTGCATAACAATTTCTAAATGCCCTTCCTGGTCTCTTAAGCTGTTGTTTGTGTTTTAACTTTTTACTGTGAAGATTTTAAAAAGAAATAAAGTTGTCATTTAATAATTCAGATACTATTTTTGTCCTGCCGTAGGTTGCAATCCACACAAAATAGCACCACCTCTCCCGCATCCTCTGTTTCTTGTTTTCATCGCTCCTTCTTTCCTAACCCTTCGGTAATCTGTCCTCATGTCAATCAGGCCATTTTGATTTTTCCATCTCAGATCATTGATTCTTCTAAGGTGTGTGTTCTTTCGTAGGTGTGTTAGGCCAGTTCCCCAGAGCAGTAAAGACAGTGCTTATATATATACATTTAGGAAGAGAGAAAGTTATGTCAAGAAAATGTCTCATATAATTGTAAAAGCCAATGGTAAGTCCAGTCCTGTTTTAAGTCTGTAGGTCAGACTTTAAGCTAGGGACTTCTCCAGACTTATATAGGTTCTGATTAACTGAGGAACATCAGGAATGCCACAGGCTGCAGACAGGATGCATCCAAGGTCAGTAGGTCAGGCTTATTACTTGAGAGGTGAATGAATCCAAAGTCAGCAGGTCAACCAACAGACTGATAATTTCTCCCAGGATTGGCAAACAATATAGCGGTCTATTGGCTTAAGTCCAAAAACCAGAGGTTGATGAGTCAGGTGCAAGATCCAGACCCAGCAAAGCAAGTAAGTTTTCCAGAGCATCTATTTATATAGGAAGTAGGCCACACCCCTAAGGAATCTCCTTTCAATTGCATCAGGGTTGTAACCTGAGTCAGAGAGTTAAATTCAATCCTAATATATTTTTTAAAAAAAACAAACATTTTATTAGGGGCTCATGCAATTCTTATCACAATCCATACATACATCAACTGTGTAAAGCATATCTGTACATTCATTGCCCTCATCATTTTCAAAGCATTTGCTCTCCACTTAAGCCCTTTGCATCAGGTCTTCTTTTTTCCCCTCCTTCCCAGTTCCCTCCTCCCTCATGAGCCCTTGATAATTTAAATATATATATGGGAAATAGATCTATGTACCTATATTTATAGGTTTAGTATTAAGGTGGCAGAAGGACCTCGGGCCTCTACTCAAGTACTCCCTCAATGCAAGAATACTTTCTTCTCTTAAATTGGCATTCTATGATGCTCACCCTCCTGACACAACTGCTGAAGACAAAGCAGGTGAATAAGCAAGTGTGGTAAAGAAAGCTGATGGTGCCCGGCTATCAAATGATATAGCATCCGGGGTCTTAAAGGCTTGAAGATAAACAAGCGGCCATCTAGCTCAGATGCAACAAAGCCCACATGGAAGAACACACCAACCTGTGTGATCACATGGTTCTGAAGGGATCATTTATCAGGCATCAAAGAACAAAAAAATCATATCATTGTGTGCACACCTCCATGATACGATTGCCTCTGAAAATGGGTGCATAAGCAAATGTGGTGAAGAGAGCTGATGGTGCCCGATTATCAAAAGAGATAGCATCTGGGGTCTTAAAGGCTTGAAGGTAAACAAGCGGCCATCAGCTCAGAAGCAACAAAGCCCACATGGAAGAAGCACACCAGCCTGTGTGATCACGAGGTGTCGAAGGGATCAGTATAAGGGATCATCAGAACAAAAAATCTTACCATAGTGAATGAAGGGGAAAGTAAAGAATGGAGGCCCCAAGCCCATTTGTTGCCCACTGGAGATCCCCTTGCAGAGAGATCTGGGGAAGGAGATGAGTCAGTCAGGGTGCGATGTAGCATCAATGAAGAATACAGCTTTCCTCTAGTTCCTAAGTGCTTCCTCACCCCCCACTATCATGATCCAAATTCTATCTTGCAAGTCTGGATAGAGCAGAGGACGTACACTGGTGCAGATAGGAGCTGGAGGCACAGGGAATCCAGGGCAGATGATACCTTCAGGACCAGAGGTGTGAGTGGCGATACTGGGAGGGTAGAGGGAGATGGTGTTGGAAAGAGGGAACTGATTAAAAGTATCTACATGTGACCTCCTCCCTGCGGGACAGACAACAGAAAAGAGGGTGAAGGGAGACAACAGACAGGGCAAGATATGACAAAATAATAATTTATAAAAAATAATGATTTAGAAATCCTAATCTTTTAATAACGGTTTAGTTGCTAGCAGCAAATCCCATCATGGATGATTACATTGTGTTAGGTCATATCATGGGGGGGTTAATTCACTGCCATCAAGTCCATTCTGATTCATAGCCACCCTTTAAGACAGAGTAAGTAGAACACCCCTTGTGAGTTTCTGAGACTGTAACTCTTTAGGGTAACAGAAAGTCTCATCTTTCTCCACATAATAAACCAAAAGTAGCTGCCGTCAAGTTGATTCTGGCTCACAGCCACCTTCTAGGACAGGGTAAAAGTACCCCTGTGGGTTTCTGAGATGCTCACTCATCATGTGGGTAGAAAACCTCATCTTTCTCCCCTGGGTCAGCTGGTGGTTTCATATTGCTGACCTTGCAGTTAGCAGCCAAACTTGTTAGCACCACACCACCAGGGCTCCTAATGGGGGATTACTAGAGCTCAACTGACAAACCACTGAGGATCCTGAACCAGAGAAGTTGACATAATACCCAACTATCACAGGAGGGAACACAGTGTTCCCTTTGGTTGATAGACATATCTGTTATTTGCTGAAAAATGAGTCATGGGGGTGAATTTATTTCCTGACCTGAAGCATGACTGGGGGCCATAATCTTGGGGGTTTCACTAGACTGTATTTGACCAGAAAACCTGGTCTCTATGATTTTGTGTTTTGTTCCACATTTCCCCCTACTCTATCCAGCATTTTTAAATGTGATCCCTTTCAGAGCAGTTGGTAAAAGTAGCTGGGAACCATCTAGTGCTTTTGTCTCAAGGTCATGGAAACCGATGTTTGTAGAGTCCTTTAGTCCATTAGAATAATTGTTTCCTTATATCTTCAATTTAGTTACTTATCTTAAGAAAATTTCTGGAAAGAAAAAATCCTCTGTAAGGATCAGTTGCTGATATTTCTTAGACCATCAATCCACAATATTCTCTTCTTCATCAGCTGCCTTTTGCACACATTATGCAGTTTTTCCCTAAATAAGACTTTATCATGATATATAATGTCCGCTTCTCAAGCTTTCAGTGCCAAACAGCCTGCCATTTTGTTATATCAGCATGTGATGGCCCCGTGGTTCAATGCTCAGCTGCTAACAAAAAGGTCTGTGATTCGAACTCCATTCGAGCCAGCCGTTCCAGGTGTAGGTGCAGATGTGGCATCTATGGTTGGTTCTAAGAAGGACTCAGTATGTCAAAAACCAAGCTCATGCTCTTTCTGAGCTTTCAAACCTGGTCATCCTTCTGGCAATAGTACCACCCTCTATCCACTTACAGAACCAGAATCTAGAAGTCGTCTCTCTGACACCACTATCCGTTTCCACATTTCCTATATCCAAACCAACACAAACTCATTACCTCCTGTGTTAGGCATGGTTCTCTAGAGAAATAAAGCCAGGATATATATAATAATCAGAAGTAGATAGGAAATAATCATATGAGGATAGGTTTATACAGTGATAAGGACTATAACAGCTAATTAGTCCACAGAGCAGTGCAGAGGACTCAGGCCAACTCACGTTCCTGGAACCATTAATCTACTGGAAGTCCTGCAACTCAAGTGGGCTGCCAGGTCCAAGGCCAAGGAAACAGATAGCTAAGACTTCCCTGGGGCAAGCCAGCAGAGTCTGCCTGCAGGCAAAAAACAGCAAGGTGGGTCAGCAACAGTCAGTGGCTCAGGAGTTGAGCACAGTAGGCCCAGATGGGATACTGAACTCAAGCAATGCAAGGCAAAGCATTCCCAGCCTCAAGCTTGAGCAATGTACGCACCAGCAGTGTGGTGAGCAGGTCTTGAAGGAACCTCAAGCTCTTGCGATACATCCACAGGTTTGCTTGGCCCACAGTGTCGCACACAGGTTGAGGCAAAGAACTAGCTAAAGCAACAGCATGCTTGTTGAATCACCGGAGAACAGGAGAGAGAGGGGCAGGTCTTGCAGAGCCATTTATCTCTTTACCCTCCAATCAAACTGCGAGCTGATTAATCCCACATGTTCCCACTGGTCAGGTTGGCACAACAGACCTATCACACCTCCTAAGGATCATTTTAACATTCCCACACTTCCCATCATCCACAGCCACCACCTCTTCCCTAACTGCCAACATCTCTCACTAGGCTCATCAAAACACCCCAGTTGAGCCTCCTGCATCTTCCATGAATGGCCCTGATCTACTCACATTTATGAATGCGGATCTGATCACATTATTCCCTGGCTGCCTATGGCTTTAAAAAAAACAAATACCATAATCTTACTAAGGTAGGTAAGATCTGATATGATCTGGCCCATGGGGTGCATGCTATTTTCTGGTTGACCCCCAACTCCACTTCATCCTGGGGTCTCACTGATATAGACATCATCAAAGGGCTCCCAGCCCTTGGGATGCTATTTCATTTGATCCAGCAAAGGTAGGAAAGGAAAGGCGACTGGAGATTGCTGGATGATAGTCAATCCCCTGGCTATCCCTCCTGCCATGAAGCATTAGACTGGCACATCTCTTTGAAGGAGTCCACGGCTCTTGTAAGGGAAACCATTACTGTAACTATATTCTCTGCATTTCAGTAACTACTCCCTGCTTTCTACCTTGATGTCCAGATATGTTGGCCACTTTAAGTGTTACTAAATGGGTAAGTGCTCAACTCTTACCCAGGTTGGTGGTTTAAACACATCTGGATGTGTCTCATGAAACTGGCCTGGCTTTCTGCTTCCCAAAGGTCAAAATGTTGAAAACCCTTTGGGGTCCTTCTATCTGGACACTTACTATCCCTCTGAGTTGAAACTGACTCCACCGGAACAAGTAACAACAAAGTCCTAGGGTGTGAAGGCTCTAGTGGTTCCGTGGTATAACTCTTTCCTTCCATGCCAGACACCCGGGTTCAATTCCCTACTAATATCTAGTATGGAGAACCACCATCTAATTCCCTTGGAATTAAGCCTGAAATGTCCTAGTGTAAAAAGAAACAGATGACTTCTACCCCCAAGGTTAGAAATTAGTGACCAATGGACTTAGGTTAGGATCTTGCTTTGAGGGTGCCCAATGAATGGTGACCTAGGATGGCCATAAATTTACTGTTTTAATACCCTCCTTGCTTTACATGTATTAGTTTAGTAAGTGTGAGTCACCATTTGTCAATGTGTGTTATTGAAAGTTTTTCCCTATCACTAAACCCATTGTGTGTTTAAAAAATGCCCTATTGCTTAAGAGTTTAATCTGTATGGGTCAAAAATTCATTTATTGCAGTTTGAAGGTGGTTTATGCTTGTATACATTCCTTTTTTCAACAATGTTTTAAATTCTATACCATTGGCTAAATGAATGACACTATTGACAGAATTACTTTATGAACCAGGGGACATGATTTATAATGTTCTCTATCATAAAATGAAAATGATGTTTCTAAAGTGACCAAGAGACATACAGAAACCATAGATATATGGATAGATTGGAGGTTCACATTTAAATAGGCCCAATTTAGGAACAATTCGTTTTTATGATATGGCCTGGCTCAATGCTTGTCCTCATGAAGAGATCACTGGAGATAATTAATTTTTCCATTTCCTTAAAGAATGAAGTTAGGATTTGGATCAGAATTGTGTTGTATTTGTAGAGCACTTTAGGTAGTTTTGACATTTTCACAATATTAAATCTTCCTATCCATGAACAAAGGATACTGTTCCATTTGCTTAGTCTTCTTTTGTTTCCTATAATAATATCCTGTATTTTTCTTTGTACAAGTCTTTTGTTACTTTGGTTAGGTTTATTTCTAGGTATTTCATCTTTTATGTGGTCATTATAAATAGTATTGTTTTCTTGATGTCTTTTTTTCGAAGTTTATTTCACTGGCATTTAAGAATCCAATTGATTTCCACTTGTTTTTATCCTGTTACTTTAGCAAATCTCTCAATTATTCCCGACAGTCCTTTGTGCAGTACTTGGAATTCACTCTGCTGAACATCATATTGTCTGCAAGTTGTGAGAGTTTTCATTATCCTTTCCCAATGGTATTTCTTGCTTTTCTCTGTTGACTAATGGTTCTGGTGAAGACTTCCAGCACCATGTTGAATAAGAGTGGTGAGAAGGGATGCCCTTGCCTTTTGACCCATTTTAAAGTTGCTTCTGTTTTTAATATTTTCTGCTTTTTTTTAAGTTATTTTATTTTCTCATAGTTGTGGGCTTTGTTTGTTTGCCTACTTCTGGTTTGTATTTTGCATGATTTCCTGTTTATGAAATCCAGGATAGGTAAATCTATAGAGACAGTAGTGGTTAGACATTCACTGGGCTACTAACAACAAAGTGAGCCGCTCAAACCCCATCTGCTCAGTGGAAGAAAGATAGAGCTTTCGACTCCCACCTAGAGTTCCAGTCTCGGAAAACTGCAGGAGCCCACTACTCCGTCCTACGGAGTCTCCCTGAGGCGGAATCAACTCAGTGGTAATGAGTTTGGTTTGGAGGGACACGGAGAGGTTTGTGGGGAGACAGGGAGCTAACAACTATGAGTACAGGAAGAAAATGATTGTGGTGATCACTGCACAACTCTTCCTATGATTGAAGTATTAAATTGTATGAAATGTGAATTATATGCCAATAAAACTTTTTAAGAATAAAAACAAAATAAATAAATATTTAAAACAAACAAAAAATGGTGCTGAGAATATACATGATAAGAAATTGGAAGCTTTCGATTATTGATCCCTGACTAGAAATATGCAGCCTTTAAGTGTGTGCACAATGACAACATTGATCTATTTATCCTGCAGAACCATGTCATATATGCTAATCATATTTGGAACAAAGAGATTGTTTTCCTTTTTTTCTTCCTCTTCTAATCACAAATTTCAAAGCTAAGCATTTTGAAGTTACATTATGTTAGGAATTTCTGGGCTGCCTACTTGTCTCAAATAACTGTCGCTTTCTTCTTCTTCCCATACTGTCCCTTTCTTCTTCCCATGTCTAATGTGTTTTTTTTTTAATTCTCCTCAGTAAATAGTTTTCTCCTTTCCATTATCCTTTATTTTTGCCTGGAATGCCTGTTATCCCCCATATCCATGTGACTAATTCACTTCCTCAAAATCTCACTCATAAGGCCTACTCTAACCTCACAATACAAAACTTAAAAAAAAAACCCTCTCACAATTCCTCCTGTCCTGTTCTATTTCAATAACATTTATGATCTTTTAATAGTATTTATTTAACTATTATTATTTTATCACCTGTGCACACATGCATGCCTAGCACACCATAGGTAATCAAAATATTTGTTGAATGAATAAAATTGACATCCTTTTCTCAACTTTTGTCTGGTTGACAAGTTACAGATTAACTTGTGATCTTTAAAAAAAGATGTGTTTAAGCCCTAACCCTTGTGACTGTGAATGTGCCCTTGTTTGAGTATTTGAAGATGTTATCATTTAGGTTAACATGAGGTCATCCTGGAGTTGAGTGGGTCCTAATCCAATATGAATGCTCTCTTCTATAAAGAGAAGAAACACAGAGACCAGGACACACCAATGGCCGAACACCATGTGAAAATGGTGACAGGGATGGATAGCTGCTGTATCTATTAGCAAGCCAAGGAACACCGGAAGCTGAGAGGGACAAGAAAGAATTTTCTAGAGCTTTTAGACAAAGCATGACCCTTCTGACACTCTGAATTAAGAATTTTAACCAATGCATTAGTGAACCCAATATATTTCTGTTATTTAAAGCTAGCTATTTTTGTGGTATTTTGTTACAATTGCTCTCAATTTAAAAAAAAGTACATTCTGACTCAAGACTACTCTATGACAGAATAAAACTGCCCCTTTGGGTTCCTGTGACTTTTTATCTTTATGGGAGTAGACAGGCTCACTGGTGGATTTGAACTGCTGACATTCGTGTAGCAATTCACTGTGTAGTTGACCACACCACAGCAGGAGGTACTTAATCCAAGTGACCAGTACTTCATCATGCAGGCTACTCTTCTGCAAACCTAAAGGCAAGTTTAGATGTTTAAAGTATTCCATGCTCCTTCCTCCACTTAGAAAAAACATTACAATGCAAGATTTCCATAAGAAGCCCTATGTGCCAATGGAGATCCCCTCATAGAGGGGTTTAGGAGAGGAGATGGGTTAATTAGGGTGTGAGGTAGTATCGATGAAGAACACAGCTTTCCCCCAGATCCTGGATGCTTCCTCCCCCCAACTACCATGATCCGAATTCTACCTTGCAGGGCTGGATAGGACAGAGGCTGTACACTGGTACATATGAGGGTTGGAGGTACAGGGAATCCTGGGTGGATGATACCTTCAGGACCAAGGGTGTGAGGGACGATGCTGGGAGAGTGGAGGGTGAGTGGGTTGGAAAGGGGGAACTGATTACAAGGATCCACATGTGACCTCTTCCCTGGGAGAGGGACAGCAGAGAAGGGGGGAAGGGAGACTCTGGATAGGGCAAGATATGACAAAATAACGATGTATAAATTACCAAGGGCATATGAGGGAGAGGGGAATGGGGAGGGAAGGGGTAAAAAAAGAGGACCTGATGCAAGGGGCTTAAGTGGAGAGCAAATGCCTTGAGAATGATTGGGGCAGGGAATGTATGGATGTGCTTTATACAATTGATGTATGTATATGTATGGATTGTGGTAAGAGTTGTATGAGTCCCTAATAAAATGTAAAAGAAGAAAAGAGAAAAAAAATGATTAGGGCAAAGACTGTACAGATGTGCTTTATACAATTGATGTATGTATATGTATGAACTGTGAAAAGAATTGTATCAGCCCCAATAAATTGTTAAAATAAATAAATTAAAAAAAAAGAAGCCCTATGTGTTTAAACGAAATGCTCTCAACAGACATACTTTTTAAATGATGAATGAATCAAAGTTAATATAAGAGACCTGCTTTTTTATTTTAATTGTTCTATATTTGGTAAATATTTTATTATGAGAACAAAAACTCAAATACCACAAAGGTGTTAAAGAAAGCTCAAAATGTGTAAGTGGCATGCCTAAATTCTTTTTGCCAAGTAATTAATTCCTATCTCTATTCTACCCGCAGGCCACTTTAAGATAAGACATTAAAAGCAGACTTGCCAAATAGCAAAAAGAAGCCTCTGACCTTTGTGCTTTAGTCCTTCTGTACGACACTCACCATCATGTTCAAAGTGACTAGCCAAGGCTCGGCAAGCACCTGAGTGTCTTCTGAATCACTGAAGACTAAGTCTCTCATGGTATTTTAGACCCCATCTTATTTATTTGAATATTAGTTTGAATATTAATTAGTTAGAGGCAAAAGAAGACATGTAATGAGGGATGTCATTGCTGACATCAGACGGATCTTCGCTGAAAGTAGAGAATGCCAGAAAGATATTTACTGATGTTTTATTGTTTCTGCAAAGGCATTTGATGGTGTGGATCACAATCACTTATGGGTAACATTGTGGAGCATGAGAGTTCCCAAGCACATCATTGTGTTTGTGTAGAACCAACCTGTCGGAGCCAGCCAACAAGTAGAACAGTCCTGAAAGGGGGGGGTGAGGATTAAGGGGAAAAAGAGAGACAGAAAGTATTGGGAGGGCAACAGTCTGATGAACTGAAGCCCCCGAGTTTATTCTACACACTCCTTATATCCATGCAGAAACAACCCGGGGTTAATTATCTCATTGTTAAGCAAGCACATTTGATACACAGAGCAACTCTATCTTCTGCCAAACCAGACATCCTTGAGAAAAGTAAACCCTGTTTTTCCAAGACCTTGTTTGCTTTCTTGTCCTTGACAGTCTGTTCAAAGCGTAAAGTCACAGAAGAAATCAGCAAACACTTAGGTCATGAGACTTCTCAGCCGTTTCAAGGTTGAGTCTTAATGGCCTTCAACACCAACCTTACACAGATCCAGAGCGAGTTGTTCAAACAGAACAAGGGAATGCAGCATGGTGTACAATTAACAAAGGTGCGAGTCTGTATTGTAGCTTTTTACCCTACTCATTCCGTCTGTATGCTGAGCAAAGAATCTGCAAAGCTGAACTTCATGAAGAAGAACTTGGCCTACGGAACGGAAGAAGGCTCCTTAATCTGTTAAGTGAAGATAACACAACCTTGCTTGCTGAAACCAAAGAGGACTGGAAGTATTTACTGATGGAAACCAGACTCTAGTATTCAATATAGTTGACATCTCAACAAAAAGACAGCAAAAAATAAAATGGGCCCAATAGACAACATGATGATAAATGGGGAAAGTATTGAAATTCTCAAGATTTCATTTTGTTTGGATCCACAATCCATGCTCATGGAAGCAGCAGTCAAGAAACCAAACAACTTATTGCACTGGACACATCTACTGTGCAAGACCTCTTTCCAAAGCTGAAGGCAAGGATGTCCCTTTAAGGGCCAAAGTGCACTTGAGCCAAACCACGATATTTTCAATATGTGAGAACTGGCACAAGAATGAAGAAGACTGAAGAAGAGTTGATGCCTCTGAAATATGGTGTTGGTGAGAAATATTCAGAGTGCCATGGACTGCCCGGAGAATGAGCGAACCTGTCTTGTAGGAAGTACAACCAGAATGCTCTTTGGAAGGACAGTGAGACTTCATCTCATATACACTGTATATGTTACTAAGAGGGCAGTCGTCAAGCCTGGTAAAGTGCGGGGTCCGTGAAAACAAGAGAAAGCCCTTAATGAGACGGACTGGCACGGGGGGGGGGGGGGGGGTGAAGTGATGCGCTCTACCATGGCATTGAAGCCAGTCATGGTTTCCGCTGTTATACTCTGAGTCTACAATGATAGCACCTAAAACCAACAACAATATGCTCTACCTGCCTGGTTACCCGGATAAAACAATGCGGAGGATTAGCATGTGCTCATTCTTACCCTGTTTTCTTAATCAAAACACCACACCTCTGAGCATGTTAAATGCTGAACGTGTGCTTTATTACTATTTGTTATCGTTAGATGCCGTTGCGTTGATTTTAGAGCATAGTGATCCAACGTGACATTGGAGGCTTGCCCCGCAGGGCCTGCTGTGTGCTGTGCTTTCCAGGCATAGAGCTCCATGTCCTTCTTCCTGGAGCTGCTGGGTGGCTTTGGGGAGCGTCTGGGTGCGTAAAACCCAGTGCTGTTCCACTAGCGGTCTTTGCTGCAGTGCAAACAACTACAAAGTAGGAGTTACTCTTTTACGCAGATACTTACCCACCGAAGAAAAGAGAAAACTGGCTAATATTCATGCCGTTCTCTCACCTTCAAAACACTGCCTCCTCCTCTCCGAGATTTACGCCTGATTTCTCTTCATGAGTAACTAAGGTGAAACCCTAATTGCTTTCGCTCCCTTTCTTTTTTGAAGAGAATAAAGATAGCAAACGTTTATTTTCTTTATCTTTTATATCCCCTTCCTATTACATCAAATGCTAATGAAAGAACAATTTAAAATGCAGGCATGGGAAAGGAATGATAATTAAGTCCCAGTTCTCCTATATATTCAGTTACTAAAGTTTGCCACTGTTCATTTTAGGATATGCAACTTTTAATTTTCTTTTTTTTAACACCAGAAACAGTGATCTGAAACGTGTTAATAGCACTGGGGTAGAAATAAGCCTATAAAAGTGACATGTAAAAAAAAGCATAATATAACTGGAAAAAAATGGAACAAAAGAAAACCCAGCCTCTAGGGTAAAGGTTAACAACAGAACTGTCATTCAGAGCTGATGGTTTGCTTTCCTCCAAGCATAGAACTTACAGGGCACTAGTTTATGATCCCAGCCAGCCAGCCTTCTTGGCAGGGGGGCGGGTGCCCAGTTAGCCCTAATTATTGCATTTGTTTCACATTCCCTCTTAAACAGCTAACCTTTTTTTTCCCCCTAATGGGTCTGGACTCTGGCAGCCACAGCTTGAACTAAGGGAGCTGTGCTTTCTCTAAATGGCCTTTTGTAAGTGGATAATGACTCCGCTCTCTTGAATGGGGTTCTCTCTTCAAGCTGTAGCTAAATGCATCACTGGAAAAAACAAAGCAAGAGGAATTGCAGTCAAATGGTACATGCTGACCTCCCGGGGTGGGGTGGCAGTCAGCCTGGCTCTCTCAGCCTTTCACACGTTCCTGCTTCCAGAATTTCTTTTAGAATAATATTGTTTCTCAGAGTAAGGGCAGTGTGCCGCATGGACTTGGGCCAGTTCAGGTCTATAGTTGGAGAAGACAATCTGTCACTGAATTAAGAGGTGCCTAAGCCAGCAGTCCAAAAACATCAGCCACTTCATGGGAGAAAGTTACAGTCTCGGAAACCCACAGGGGCAGTTCTACCTTGTCCCAGTGGGTCTCTATGAGTCAGAATTGCCTCAATGACAGTGAGTTTGACTGAGATTTTGGTTTAGCCCTGGTGGCAGAGTGAAGTGTGTGTTGGGCTGCTACGTTCACGGTCAGCAATTCAAACCTACCAGCTGCTCCATGGGAGAAAGATGAGGTTCTCTGCTCCCATCAAGATGTACAGTTTAGAACCCCATAGAGGTAGTTCTTCCCTCTTCTAGAGTCGCTAAAATTCAGAATTGGCATGATGGCAATGAGGTCTTTGGAGCAAAAATACTGCTCCAACATTCTCTGATTATTGACCCAGAGCTGGCCTCAGCATGAGTACTTGGACATATTAATTTCTTCTTGGCCAAACTCAGGTGCCAAAGGACTTGGGACATCTTTGTCATTGTGGTGTAGTTCCCTAAGGAGTCATAGGAGGACCTTGATCCCTGCATTCACCATGGCCACAGCATAGGAGAGTTCATACTGGATAAACGAGCACACGAGGAAGGGAAGATCTTAGAACGTCATCAGTTGGCACTTCTTAAGTGTATGAAAAATGTCAATAACTTTTTGGCAAACATCTGTGCTTGAAATGTGGTGGAATAAGGATGTCACAGTTCAGGAAAATTTAAAGCAGAGGGTGGTTGTGGGAGGGTAAAAAAAGGAGCTGACATCAAGGGCTCAAGTAGGAAGAAAATGTTTGAAAAATGATGATAGCAACATATGTACAAATGTGCTTGATACAATTGATGTATGGATTGTGATAAAAGTTGCATGAGCCCCTAATAAAATGATTTTTAAAAGAAAATTTAGAGCAGATCTTGATGCACATATTTTACATGGATTACATTGTTTAAAGGTAATTAAAGCTTTCTCTGTAATTCCCATATTCTTCATTATCTCAAAGTAAAGTAAAATCAAAAAACCCTGTGAAAGTCAAAGACCATGTATACTAGTGAAACTTCTCTGCTTAATCTAATTTACTAATCTCTTCTCCCTCTGTTTATGCTTCTTCTTCTTGTAAAATTGCTTTGTAAACTATTAGATCTGTAAGTATTAGACTGTATGATCTAATTACCAGCCCATCTCTTTTGTACTGAATTTTCTCACTTGGTAATTACTAATCCCAACCAATCTGCTTCTCCACCTCATCCCCTGGGTATTTTAATGGTTTTGTTTAACAAAGAAATAGCCCATAATGGCTTCCGAAGGATCATTTGGGAACTCACAGGTACAGCCCTTTGAAAATCTCTATGATAACTTCATCCTAATGATTCACTCCTACTCTGGAGAGTCGCATCTTTAAAAATAAATAAGAATGATACACACCTTCTTTACATAAACAAGTGAAGACATAAGGGGGTGCCATTTTAATATTTTTACAGTGTGTCTCTAGCATAAGCAGAAACACTAGCAATTACAATGCATATTCATTGGGCAATAACTGAACAAGATCACTTTTTTATCAGGAGATATTTTGAAAAGGCCTTAAGTGTGTTAGTGCCGTTTGTTTCCGAAACAAACCATTAAATGGGCTTTGACGAAATTAAAGCAATCCAGCCCATTCTCTAGGCAGGGGGTGATGTTAGCTGCTGCCAAGTCAGCCCTGGACTCCTGAGAACCCCAGTTAGAGAATCCAGCTGCTCCACAGGGTTTTGGGGATTGGAATCTACATGGATGCAGTTCACACCTTTCATTCCTGATCCATCTGAGTGAGTTTGAACTTTTAGGATCACACTGGATCACAACTGTTTGAAGTACTCATGCTACTATGAATGTGAGTGAATTCCAGCCATTTGGTTATACTCTGACTCTTTGCAGAAAAATTTATAAACAAGTACAGTTTGCCCAATAGTTTTGGTTTGGAAGAGCTAAGAGTAGAATGAAAAAGAACTGCAGATTGGTTTATAGCCTTGAATTCACACCTGAATGAAATGTCTTCTAGCTCTGCTGAACTTCCACTTAGATGCAACCTAGACCTTAGGGTTGACACTATAATCCGAATGGTAATCACCATTCTAGCACTTGGAAATCACATACTAGGTTAACATCCCTCTTCTTAAGTGTCCTTTGTTGGTCTATACATGTGTCCTCATGACTTGCTAATGACCTTGACAAGTGCAGGCTTACTTACAATACTCAGTGCAAATGGCATGCAGTGAAAGCTAAAAAATAATTTAAAAGACTAATCATAGGCTAGAGGTATAAAAACTACAATTTGGTTATTACTGATAAAATAGCAATGTTGTATATCACTTTGCTATGTGAAATTCCTTTTTATGAATGAAAACTATACTTTTGCATTTGTTAATCAAAAGTAAAATTTAAAAACTAAAGTAACTCATGAAATCATTTGAAAGAATACTTGAAGATACCAAAAAGTTACTGATGGAAAAATATCAAATTCAAAGGGTTACTGAGGTGCCAATTGTTTGTTTTTGTTTGTTTCTCTTGTTTTGTTTTTTCTTACCCTTTTTCTTAAATCATTTTATTAGGGGCTCATGCAACTCTTATCACAATCCATACATATATCAAATGTGTAAAGCACATTTGTACACTCATTGCCCTCATCATTCTCAAAAATTTGCTCTCCACTAAAGCCCTTGGCATCAGATCCTCATTTTTCCCCTCCCTCCTTGCCCCCCCCTCCCTCATGAGCCCTTGATAAGCTATAAATTATTATTTTGTCATATCTTGCCCTATCTGACATCTCCCTTCACCCACTTTTCTGTTGTCTGTCCCCCAGGGAGGAGGTCACATGTAGATCCTTGTAATCAGTTCCCTCTGCCCAACCCACTCTCCCTCCACCCTCTGAGTGTTGCCACTCACACCGCTGGCCCTGAAGATATCATTCGCCCTGGATTCCCTGTGTTTCCAGTTCCTATCTGTACCAGTGTACATCCTCTGGTCTAGCCAGACTTGCAAAGTAGAATTTGGATCATGATAGTGGGGAAAGGAAGTATTTAGGAACTAGAGGAAAGTTGTATTTTTCATTGGTGCTACATCGCACCTTGACTGATTCGTCTCCTACCCTAGACCCCTCTGCAAAGGGATCTCCAGTGGCCAACAAATGGGCTTTGGGTCTCCACTCTGCACTGCCCCTCTCATTCAGTATAGTAAGATTTTTTTTGTTCTGATGATGCCTTATTCCTGATCCCTTAGACACCTCATGATCACACATGCTGGTGTGCTTCCCCCATGTGGGCTTTGTTGCTTCTGAGCTAGGTGGCCGCTTGTTTACCTTCAAGCCTTTAAGACTCCAGACACTATACCTTTTGGTAGCTGGGCACCATCAGCTTTCTTAGCCACGTTTTCTTATGCACCCATTAGTCCTGAGTGATCGCATCATGGAGGTGTGACCCCATGATATGACTTTTTGTTCTTTGATACCCCATAACTTTTCCCTTCAGCAAGTCGTGATCACACAGGCTGTTGTGTTCTTCCATGTGGGCTTTGTTGCTGCTGAGCTAGATGGCCGCTTGTTTACCTTCAAGCCTTTAAGACCCCTGACGCTATCTCCTTTGATAGCCGGGCACCATCAGCTTTCTTCACCACATTTGCTTATTCACCCACTTTGTCTTCAGCAGTTGTGTCGGGAAGGTGAGCATCATAGAATGCCAATTTAATAGAAGAAAGTATTTTGCTTTGAGGGAGTACTTCAGTGGAGGCCCAATGTCCCTCTGTTACCTTAATACTAAATCTATAAATATAGGCACATAGATCCATTTCCCCATCCTCATATATAAATACACTTGCATATGTACATGTCTTTATCTAGACCTCTACAAATGCCCTTTGCCTCCCAGCTCCTTCCTCTATTTCTCTTGAGTTTTCTCCCATCCCACTATCATGCTCAGTCTCCACCTAGGTTTCAGCAATACCTCTTCGTTACATTACCCTTGATCATGCCCTACCAGGCCTCCCACACCCACTTCACCAACAATTTGGATTACTTGTTGTTCCCTTGTCCCTGAGTTTGTTAACATCACTACCTTTCCCCTGACTTCCCACTATCCCATGTTCCCCCAGAACTGTCAGTCCCGCTGTTTTCTCCTCCAGATTGTTCTTCCATTCTACCTTATTTAGACAGACCTGAGGAGATAATAACATGCACAAAAACAAGACAGAGCAAAACCACGCAACAATATACAGCAAAACAATGACAACAACACAGCACTGACAAAGAACAAAACAAAAGAAAGAAAAGCTTGTAGTGAGTTCAAGGATCATTTGTTGTCCTTTAGGAGTGTTTTCCAGTCCAGTCTGTTGGGGCACGATGCCCTGGCCCCAAAGCCCACCTCCAGCATTCCCTGGGGACCTTGCCGCTCCATTCCCTTGCTGTTCTGCTGCACTCTCCCAGAGATTTGCTTCGGTGTGGCGGGATCAGATCGGGTGCAATTCCCACACTGTGTCTCCGGTGCTGTCCCCACAAGGCCATGGGTCAGTGAGGGGCGTCATGTCTCATAGTGGGGCTGGTCGTGTGGTCCTCTCTGTGGACTGGCTGTTCTAATTGGGGTCATCGTTCTCTAGGCCTGGTGGGCCAGGATATGCTCCTCTCTCTCCTACTCCCCCTTCATCTGCTCCCTTGTGCTCTGATCAGATATGTCCCTTTCCTGGAGCTGCAGATTCAATGCCGTCCTTTGAAATAAATTCTTCTGGGGGGAGGGGCAGGAATCCACTTAGCATTTGGTACTGGGGCCAGCCCCCCAGATCGCTCCACTGGTTCCCTACTCCACGCCGGAATGTTGCATGGACACCTTGGGGCACTGGGTTGAAGCCTGGTCCCTCTTTCCCTGTGGAGATATAAACAATACCCTCCCCTTGGGTGGGTTAGCACCCTGTGCCCCTGCACCCATTTCTTCCTTTTTTACATCATTTTTTCCCTTTCCCCACCTTCTCCCCAGTTGTCTACCATGTGCATTCTTGCATTTGATCTGGCCCCTGCCATACTACACGGTCCTCACCCCCAGAATGTTTGTATAGAGTAACTTTTTCCCTGTGCCCCTTTTGCATTTTTTTAAACTCTTACCTCAGTGGACTCACGCGTCCTTTTGTGCCTGACTTACTGCGCTTAGCATGATTTCCTCCAGTTCTTCCCATGCATCAATGTGTTTCATACGTTCATCACTGCTTTTTAGTGATGCGTAGTACTCCATTGTATGTATATACCACAGTTTTTAAATCCAATCATCAGTTGATAGAAATTTGAGTTGCTTCCAAATCCTTGCAATTGTGAACTGTGCTGCAATGAACATTGGAGCACAGATGTCTGGCCTTGGTTTGTTTCTTGCCTCTTCTGGGTATATGCCCAGTAGGGGGATTGCTGGGTCATATGGTAGCTCGATTTCCATCTGTTTTAGATATCGCCAGATCGATTTCCATAGTGGTCATACATACTTGCAAGTCCACCAGCAGTGGATGAGAGTTCCTGTCTCCCCACAGCCCCTCCAACACTTGTTGCTTTCTGATTTTTTGAATTTGGCTACCTTGAGGGTGTTAGATGGTACCTCACTGTTGTTTTAATTTGCATTTCTCTTATGGCTAAAGATCGGAAACATTTTCTCATATGTTTGTTGGACATTTGGACTTTTGCCCCTGTGAAACTTCTGTTCAAGTCCTTTGTACACCTCTCAAGTGGGCAATTCATTTTTTCTTTTTGAAAGCTAGCAGAATATTAAAGATTTTAGTAATAAGGCCTTTGTCTGATGGTCATTACTAAAGATGTTTTCCCAGTCCCATTCACTCTCTTGGTGAATTCTTTCAGTGTACACAGGTGTTTTATCTTCAGTACATCCCCTTTGTCAATTTGTTCTTCCTCTGTGTTTGTGTACTTCCCTACTTGTGATAGCCTATCTGTTCCCTGTGCCACGGTGCTCAAGATGGTCCCAATTCCCTCATTGATGGCCCTAATAGTTTGGGGTTTAACTTCAAGGTCAGTGATCCACTTTGAGCTTATTCTTGTGCATGGAGTGAGATAAGGGTCTTGCTTCATTTTTCTTCAGGTAAATATAGATATTTTTTTCCAGCACCACTTGTTAAATAGGGCATCTGCTTCTCATTTGATATTTTTGGGGCCCTTCTCAAAGATCAATTGTCTGTATGCTGATGATTTTATTTCTGGGTTTTCAGTTCTTTTCCATTGGTCTGAGTATCTGTCATTGTACCAATACCATGCGGTTTTGACAACTGTGGCTGTATAGTATATGCTAAAGTCAGGTAAAGCAAGCCCTCCCATTGTGTCCTTCTTGAGGAGTTCTCTGCTAATTCTGGGCTTCTTCCCTCTCCATATGAAGTTGGTAATCAATTTTTTCTATTTCTTTGAAGAAAGATGAGGGTAATTGTATCAGGATTGCATTAAACTTATAAAGTGCCTTTGGCAGAACTGACATCTTAACTATATCGAGTCTTCTAATCCACGAGCATGGGATATTCTTCTTTTGGTGAAGTCGCTCTTCGTTTTTTGTAATAGTGTTCTGTAGTTTTCCCCGTATAAATCTTTTGTTCTTTTAGTCAGGGATATCCCTGGATATTTCCATTTGTATTTGGCTATTGTGAAGGGTACCACCTCTATGATCTCCTCTTCTGTGGTCTTATCTGATGTGTATAACAGTCCGATGGACTTCTATTTGTTGATCTTTATCCTGCCACTCTGCCAAACTCCTCTATTGCTTCCAGTACTCCCCTTGTGGGACTTTTGGAATTTTCCATATATAAAATATCATCTGCAAATAACGATAGTTTCACCTCTTCCTTACCCAAATGAATACCTTTGATGTCTCTTCTTTGCCTTATACTGTTAGCTAAAACCTCCAGCATGATATTAAATAAGAGTGGGGACAAGGAACATCCTTGTCTGGTCTCCTTTTTCAGTGGGATTGTGTTAGTCTTTTCTCCATTGACTACCACATTGGCTGTTGGTTTTTCATATATAGCTTGTATTGTCTTGAGGAACTTTCCTTCCATTCCTATCTTCTCAAGTGTCTTAAACAGGAATTGGTGTTGGATGCTGTTGAATGCTTTTTCTGCATCTATCGATATTGTCATGTGGTTGTTATAGTTTTACATGTCAATGTGACGAATAATACTAATGGTCTTTCGTATGTTGAATCATCCTTGCATCCCTGATATGAATCCCACTTGGTCAGTGTGAATTGTTTGTTTTGTATACTTTTGTATTCTATTGGCTAGTATTTTGTTAAGGATGTTTGCGTCGATGTTCATTAGGGATATTGGTCTGTAGTTCTCAATTCTTGTGGGATCCTTGCCCGGTTTTGGTATTAGAGTTATACTGGCTTCAGAGAATGTGTTCGGGAGTTTGCAGTCTTTTTCTATATTCTGGAAGAGTTTGTGTAGGATTGGTGTTAGTTCTCCCTAAATGCTTGGTAGAATTCCCCAGTGAAGCCATCTGGTCCAGTGGATTTTTTTGTTGGTAATTCTTCGATAACCTTGTCTATTTCTTCTATTGCTATGGATCTGTTGAGATTCTTGATGTCCATCAAGGATAGTCTAGGGAGGGATTGTTTTTCCAAGAATTTGTCCTTGTTTTCCAAATTGTTGAATTCATTGGAGTACAATCCTTCGTAATACTGCATGACTATCCTTTTGATTTAATTAGGGTCTGTTGTAATGTTCCCTCTTTCATCCCTTATTCTTGCTATCGAAATTTGTTCAGTCCTTTCTTTGGTTAGTTTTGCCAGTGGTCTATCAATTCTGTTTATCCTATCAAATAACCAAATTTTAGCAGTATTAATTTTTTCTATAGTTTTCTTATTTTCCCTCTCCTGAATCTCAGCCCTGAGTTTTATAATTTCTTTTCTTTTGCTATTAGTAGCATTGTCCTGCTGACTCTGCTCTAGTTATTGTAAATTTTGTGCCAGCGTATCAATCATAAGAGTCTCTTCCTTTCTCAGGTGTGCATGTATTGATATGAAACTTTCTCTGATGACTGCCTTTGTTGTGTCCCATAAGTTTTGTTATGTCGTGTGCTCATTCTCGTTGGTTTCTAGAAATTTCCTAATTTCATCTCTGATCTGCGCAAGTACACACTACTTTTACAGTAGAGAGTTATTCAACCTCCAATTATTTGCTCTTGTTTTCTTTGCCTTCCTTTTGTTGATTTCCAGCCTTATGACACAGTGTTCAGAGAGAGAGGTCTGTATGATTTCAATGTGCTTAAATTTATGTAGATTCACCTTATGCCCCAGCATGTGGTCTATCTTCGTATATGTGCCATGTGGGCTTGAAAAGAATGTGAATTTTTTTTGTATTTGGATGAAAAGCTCTGTAATATCTATCAGGTCAAATTGTCTAATTGTGGTGTTTAGATCTCTAGCCTCCTTGCTGAGTTTCTTTCCCTGCGATATATCTTTCTCAGAGAGTGGTGTGTTGAAGTCACCCACTATAATTGTTGAGGCTGTGATTTACTTTTTCATCTTTTGGAGTGTTTGGTTGATATATTCAGCGGGTCTCTCATTGGTGGTATACCATATATACTCGTGTATAAGTCAAGTTTTTCAGCACAAAAAATGTGTAATATGCGAGGTGTAATATCTCACTGCCCACCCACCCTCCCCCCGAAGTAATGGGGCAAGCACCTGTTATCTCGTGGGTGATTGCTGTTTCTCCACTGTTCATTCAAAGCCCCGCTGACACTGCAGGGTTTGAATGTTTGTTTACTCACATCTGGTGAAGTCCGACTAAAAAATGAGGAAATCTCATGAAACCTGACATAGAGTTAATAGCAAAGTGGGTTCGAGATGCATGGGAAGACAGTCCCGACGACATGGTGCTACGTGCCTTCCAGAAATGTAGTATTAGTAATGCTATGGATGGCAGTGAAGGCTGTGCTTTGTATGAAAATGACAGCAGTGATGGTGATGACGGCAATCTCAGAAAGGACAGCGTTTATGATGACCTCACACCAGCTGAAGGTCTGCATTGGGATACAGATGATGAGGAGGAATCCAGTTTTGAAGGATTTTAACTCTACATTTTAGCTTGGTTGCTGATTGTGCTCAGGGATAGTACTCTTAAGGTATCATTATTGTTTTTTTGTTGAACCTATTTTCCACTTACTGTGCTGGTTTATTAATGTTCAATGACTTATCCTTTTATTTATGTTTTTATTTCAAATAAATCTTTAAATACATTGCCCAACTGATATCTCAATTTTTAGTGATTTTATTTTCATTTGTTTTGATTATTGAAACTCACCAATAGTTTCTGCACTTTCCACCCTAGGCTTATACTCGAGTCAATCATGTTTTCTGGTTTTCCAGGTAATAATTAGGTCCCTCGGCTTATACTCGTGTCGGCTTATATTCAAGTATATGCAGTATGTTTACAATGCTTAGTGGTTCTTTGTCTATCATTCTAGCTCTTTTTATGGTTTGCACTTTGAAGTCAATTTCATCCAAGATTAGGATTGCAACCCCTGCTTTTTTTGGTATTGCTGTTTGCTTGGTATGACTTTCTCCGGCCTTTGTTTCTCAGGCTATTTTTGTCTATAGTCTTTAGATGTGTCTCCTGTAGGCAGCACATTGATGGGTTGTGTTTTCTAAGCCAGTCTGCTGTCTCAGTCATTTGCCTGAATTCAGGCCATTGGTATTCAGTGTTATTATCTCCATCTGCAGACTCTGTGATGTCATTTTATATCTTTTGTGTTGGGAGTTTTCCTACTTTCCTTTCTCATTAGTGTGTTGTGCATGTGTGTGTGTGTGTGTGTGTGTGTATCATTCTTGACTTCATTGCATCCTTAAGCCAATGTTATCTTGGGGTGTGTTTTCTCTTTGTTGTCCTCTGGGCGAGGTTGTTTTATGTGGCAGTCTCTTACTTATGTTTGGTGAGTGTTGTTCTTCTGTCCATACTGGGTCGGCAAGGATCTTTTGTAGGAATGGGGTTCTTCTAACATAATCTTTGTGTTTTTCCTTGTCTGGGAAGACTCTTACTTCTTCATCTATCTTGATCGATAATTTGGCTGGGTAGAGTATTCTTGGGTTTGCGTTGTTTTCCTTCAGTTTTTGGAATATGTTACTCCATTCTCTCCACTTCATATTTTCTGCTGATAGGCCTGAACATATTCTTATTTGGGAACCTTTGTATGTGATTGCTTATTTTTCCCTAGTTGCTCTCATGATGTTCTCCTTTTCCTCAAAGTTGGATAGTTTAACTATTATGTGCCTTGGTGATTTCTTCTAAAAATGAGAATAAACAGCTTCACATCTCCATTAATAATGTATGAAGTATTACTCCTGGAAAATTGGAAGTTGTCCCAAATTAAATGGAGTGAATTAAACCAGTAGAACGTATTTGTGAGCTGAAGTAGACTGATATTGCTCACTTTGGATCAAACAAACATGTGCTATTAAAGAGGAACAGTATAACAACTATTTTCAAAAAACATTTCAGGATCTCTACTGAAATACAACACTGTCAGTGGTAATACTCATATTGTTATAAGGATGGTAATACTCATATTGTTATAAGGAAGGCCTGATAATACAACTGCTATTCAAATGCTAAAGATGAAAATATTGAGGATGTTTAACCACTTCCATGATCTGAAATTGATCAAACATGTACTGATAATTACTGGTGATTGGAGTGCTGTAGTTGGTAAGAAAAAAATAAGGATTGGTAGTTGAAAAATAAGACCTTGATGATAGAAATTATGCCGGAAGTTGCATAGTAGAATTTTCAAAGATCAACAACTTTTCATTACAAATAATGTTTTTCAACAACGTAAATGGTGACTTGTTATTGTATGTGCTTTAAGTTGGTTCTAACACATGGCAACTCTACATACCGTAGAATGAAACCTAGCCCTGAGCCATCCTCACAATCACTCCTATCCTTGAGCCCATTGCTGTAGCCACTATGTCAATCCATCTCCTTGATGTTCTGTCTCTTTTTCGCTGACTTCCTTTTACACCAAGCATGATGTCTTTTTACAGGGACAATTCTCTCTTGATAACATGTCCAAAAATGTGTGAGATGAACAAGGTCTCACTATCTTCATTTTTCAGGAGCATTCAGGCTACATTTCTTATGATACAGATTTGTTCTTATGACAGTAATTTCAATATTTACCGCACCATAATGCAAATAAACATATTCTTCTTTGATCTTCTTTATTCAATGTCCAACTTTCACATACATATGAAGCAATGAAAAGTACCATGCCTTGGGAAAGGTTCACCTTAGTCCTCAAAGGAACAGCCTTTCTTTTCAATACTCTAAAAAAGTCGTGTACAGCAGATGTACCTAATGCAATGCATCTTGGCCCTCTTGACTGCTGCTTCCATGAGCAATGATTGTGTATCCAAGCAAGAGCTATAAAGGATTGCCAAGTTCAATCTTTTCTCCATTTATTAGGATGTTATCTATTAGTTCAGTTGTGAGGATTTTAATTTTCTTTACATTGAATTGTAATCCATATTGAAAGTTGATAACCTTGATCTTCCTCAACAAGCGCTTCAAGGCCTCTTCACTTTCAACAAGCAAGGTGGTGTCAACTACACACTGCAAGTTGTTAATAAATCTTCCTCCAATCCTGATTCCACTTTATTCTTCCTGTAGCCCAGCCTCCAAAATTGTTTGCTCATCACATAGATTGAATGAGTATAATGAAAGGATACAACTGTGATGCACACCTTTCCTAGTTTTAAGCCACACAATAGCCCCTTGTTGTTCAAATGACTGCTTCTTGATCCACATACAGGTTTCATATGAGCACAATAAAGTGTTCTGAAATTCCCATTATTTTCAAAGTTATATATAGTTGGCTGTGATCCACACAGTCATATTCCTTGGCATAGGCAATGAAGTACAAGTAAACATCTTTTTTTGTGTGTTCTCTGCTTTCAACCAAGCTCCATCTGACATCAGCAATTATATTCCTTGTTCCACATCCTCTTCTCAATCCAGGCTGAACTTCTGGCAGCTCCCTGTCAATGTACTGCTGCAATCTTTGTTGAATGGTCTTTGGCAACAATTTAGTTACATGTGACATTAATGCTACTATTTGGTAATTTCTGTGTCGCATCTTTTTATGCAATGGTTACAAATATAAATCTCTTCCAGAAGATTGGTTGTTATGCACATGGATGTTAAGGATGAAATGCATAAGAATAAAACTTACTATATCCGAGAAGATGGAGACGCTCAATATCATTAGTCTGACAAGGCCAAGGGTAAATGCAAAGTAGACAATCAATTGCTCATATACAGATTCAACTTCAAGCTGATGACAAAACAAGTCCATGTCCTACCTGAGTTTAAAGATCATCTCAATAATCAATCTGACACATTAAATACGAATGGCTTAAGACTAGGCATGCTGTGGAATGAAGGTAATTTAAAAGGCAGGAAAGAATTAAACAGATGTCAGAAGGCTCTTGAGGAGGGAGCATCAGGATTAGAAGGGCCCTTAACAACCTGTGATATGCAGATGACCCAACTGCTTGTTGAAAGTCAAGAGCACTCAAAGGACCTACTGATGAAGGTCAAACTCTACATAGAACTTTCAGCATGGATTCCACCTAAGCATTAAAAAAATTTTTCAAAACTGGACCAATAATCAAAACCATGAAAAATACACAAATTATTAAATTCATCATGGAATTTATTTTACTTAGATCCACAATCAATGCCCTTGGAAGCAGTAGTGAACAGATCAAATGATGTACTGCATTGGGCAAAGCTTTTGCAAAATACTAAAAAGCAAAAATATAATTGTGGGGATGAGGTTGCACCTGGATAAAAATAAGGAAGGCTGAAGAAGAATGGATGCCTTCAAATTATGCCTTCAAGTTTACCCACTTTCTTGGAGGAAGTACACCAGAGTGCTCTTTAGCAAAAATGGTTAGATGTTTTCTCACATCCTTTGGGAAGGTTTTCAGGCAAGACTCCTCTCTGGAAAGGAACATTGTGTCTGATACAATGGAGCGTCATCAAAAGAGCAGGAAGAGCATCAGGGAAACAGATTGACATAATAGTTGTAACTTAACTCAATCATTGCAATGATTGTAAGGACATAACAGAGCCCTGCGGCGTTTTGCTTAGTTGTACATAGGATTATTGTGATTCAAATCCAAGTTGAGGGCACCCCACACACATTAACACACAATTACTATTATCAGCCCTTTTCTATTTAAGATTTAGCTGAAATGCAGAGAGTTGTTTTTGTGCTTTTAATTTAGTGCAAGGGTTTCACTTCCCGTGCTATTTACCACACTGCTTTTTATACCACTTAAAAAAAAATCATAAACAAGGGATCAACGTTCCTGAGAAGTTAGCATGGTTTTTAAATCTTTGTTTTACTCCCAGCTTTTGCTACGATTAAGAGTTTGTTAAATTTCTTTTCATCTTTTTGTGCAATAGATTTTGCCATCTTGAAAAAAAATTGCGTATAAAATTTCTAACATGTATTTCCTAAGTCTGTTATGTAAGGCTCAGACAGATGTTAATAAGCAGTTATATAGGATGCACTGGGAAATCATCATCTAAGGCTTTCCATAGTATGGAGATACTAATTTGGAGGCATATCCATTTTAAATTAACTTATGGGGAAAGCAATAATTTATTTGTATGACTATGACGATGATACATACCTTATTGTTAAAAATCCTCATGAAGGCACATCTACATATCAAAATAACTACATATCTCCGGTATCAAAGAGATATTTAAGTACTTTTACGTGTTCTGATAACTTAACCTATGTGAGTTAAATTGGTAGATTACAATCGTAAATACATGTTTAATTTTTGAAATTTCCACAAATATTCATCAAGCACTCCATAGAACAAGAGTTTTTTTTTTTAACTTTTTAAAGTTTTTCTTTTATAGCAGTTCCGCATTGGAAAAGGGGAGTAAAAATCATTTTTATCACCAGTCTTTCCATAAAATATAGGTCTATTTACATTTTAATCTGGTACAAACAAGAGTCCATTATACCCCCTGGGTTACACATCTCACCTAGTGTGAAGGCTTGTGAAACTCTCATTAGAAAAGTAGGAAGTGGTCAGGGAGGGGGAAGAAAATGTGCTTCGGACGTTAAACTGTAGCTACTGACTTCTGTAGTGGAAGTCATTTCTTACATTTGGAATACCAACTGATCTAAGCAAAATTTTCAGCTTGCCTGCTAATGAGTTTGAAAACGATGCCCTCCTATTGTTGCCTGATTTTCTTTCTGCTTCACTTGTTCTTTCGAATAACGTGGTGAAATGCCAAGGAAGCAATTTCCAGAAATGCACTCGTAGCTAAATCACAGCTGTGCGTGGATGGCACACATGAATGGACTTTATGGGTGTTACCTACAGCCTGGCTAACATCCTGATGTTATGCTAAAGAGGGGAAATTAATGCATAAGGATGGGAACTTTCCAGCCTGGGTAGGAAAAAGCAGAGGGAAATTCTTATGGCCAAGGAGACATAAGAAGATTCGAGTGTATTTCTTTATGATTTCTAGATTCACTGAATGGAACCTTGCTCTCACATTAATTTGATAGTAAATTTCTCCGTGTAAGATAGATTTGCAAGATAAGGACATTCTGGGAAAGCAACAATAACCCAAGCACTTTACTCAAATTATCTCACTTTATCCTTGCAACTACCCTATCGGGCAGTGCCATAATTTCCATTGTTTCACACATAAGGACCCTGAGGCACAGAGATTTCAGGGAGCAAGCCCAAGTTGGCCTGGCTAAGGGCTAGCAGGGCTAGAATGTAAACAGGTTTCTAATACTTTCTATTTGCCCATTCTTTCTCACCCAACATTTGGAAAAATCCAAAATGGAAGGTAATAGCCTTATTAATTCAATTGACAAGAGATGGATAAAAACCCAGAACCAAACCCCCAGTGACATTTACTCAATTCTGACTCATCACCACGCTGTATAGGGTTACTGAGACTATAAATCTTTATGGGAGCAGACAGCCTCATCTTTCTCCCATGCAACAGCTGGTAGATGGGAACCAACAACCTAATGGTTTGCTAGATATAATATTCTAATGTTACTTTAAGGAGAAAAAGGGGATGCATAAAGGAGGGAACTTTCTAGCCTGGATAGAAAAAATCAGAGTGAAATTGTCTGGCTGTAGAGTCGTAAGAAGATTCTAGTTTGATTTTTTTGTTTGTTTTGTTTTAAATCATTTTATTGGGGCTCATACAACTCTTATCACAATCCATTGAGTGAAGCACATGTGTACATTTGTTGCCATCATCATTGTCAAAACATTTTCTTTCTACTTGAGCCCTTGGTATCAGCTCCTTGTTTTTTCCCCTCTCTCCCTTCCCCGCCCCCTCCATGAATAGTAATTTATAAAAATACTATTATTTTGTCATGTCTTACACTATCTGATGTCTCCCTTCACCCACTTTTCTGGTGTCCATCCCCCAGGGAGGGGGTTATGTGTAGAGCCTTGTGATCTGTTCTCCCTTTCGATACCACCTTCCCTTTACCCTCTTGGTATCGCTGCTCTCGTTATTGGTCCTGAAGGGTTTGTCTGTCCTGGATTCCCTGTGTTTCCAGTTATTATCTGTAACAGTGTACATCCTCTGATATAGCCGAATTTGTAAGGTAGAATTGAGATCATGATAGTGGTGGAGAGAAAGCATTAAAGAACTAGAGGGAAATTGCATGTTTCATCGGTGCTATACTGAACCCTGACTGGCTCATCTCCTCCCTGTGACCCTTCTGTAAGGGGATGTCCAGTTGCCTACAGATGGGCTTTGGGTCTCCACCCCGCTGTCCTCATTCACAATGATATAATTTTTTGTTCCTTGATGCCTGGTACCTAATTCTATCAACATGTCGTAATCACACAGGCTTGTATGCTTCTTCCATGTGGGGTGTGCCGCTTCTCAGTTAGATGGCTGCTTGTTTATCTTTAAGCCTTTAAGACCCCAGATGCCTTATCTTTTGATAGCCAGACACTATCAGCTTTCTTCACCACATTTGCTTATGTACCTGCTTTGCCTTCAGCGATCGTGTCTAGAAGGTGAGCATCACAGAATGCCAGTTCAATAGAACAAACTTCTTGCACTGAGGCTATACTTGAATGGAGGCCCAATGTCCATCTGCTACCTTAATACTAAACCTATAAATATATGCATATAGATTTATTTTCCCATCATCATATATAAATATATTTATATATGTACATGCCTATATTTAGACCTCTATAAATGCCCTTTGCCTCCTAGTTCTTTCCTCTATTTTTTATGATCACCAGATATGCTAAAACCTTGCTGTTAACATTAATTTGATAATAGATTGCCTAAATTTAATCCAAGATTTAAGGCTAGGTCTGAGACCTCACCTAAAGCATGACCAGGGCTCCTTCTGAGAAGAATGGTGGAGGGTATGAATACCTTCTAGTAATAGTGAATAAACAAAAGCATAAGGAAAAAGTATGCATTTTCTTTCAACCCAGCTCTCAGTTGAGTTTGCATTATGAGCTGTTTAATCTGATTGCCCTTCATTCCCAGAACCATTGACAGATTTTCATTTTCTCTGCTCTACTCTCATGCCCTCTAATTGGGTCGGCCGGTGGGCGGTACTGGAAGGAGAGCAGAAAGCAGGGGAAGAGAGAGGTCAGAGTGTTTCTCTGGCAACAACGGCATCTTTTCTATAGTGACGACTCCTTCTGCCTCCAGAGTGCGGTCAGCCTCCTATTACCAGTCTGCGTACTGCAATGTCACTTGTCCCTCATTGTTTCTCTTAGCCCTTCCCCCCATATCTTTCTAAGTCAAAGTCTTTTGTTCATCAATGCCTCTTGAATTATTGGGGGGGGGGGTTCCATGTTATACTGGCAACTGTTAGATCTTTTCTGTCTAGTATTATACCTCTGTCCTCTCAACATAACCTCATTCATCTGTTCATTAAACAAATCCAAGAGCTGCGGTCCTTGTTGTTGCTGTTTTTATGCTTAAAGTATCCGTGCCTTCCATTATCCTTATGCCTCTGTTGATTCCCTGTTGCTCAGGGATACCAGTGCTCTGGCCCACTGATCTCTTGTTAGGCTGCAATTCTTTAAACCTAACTTAAAATAGCTCTCCTTCAAAATCTGATATTTAGACTTCTTTTGAATACTGCCTAGGGGTGGGTGTGGAGCTAACCATGAATTTTTTTTTAAAGAATTCAATATCAAAAGAGTATTGACTGATCACGCCAGCATGCCAGGTCTTTTCAGGAATCTGTAACTCTGAAACATCCACAGGAGCAGATGGAATCTTCCTGAAGAGCTGGAGCTGTTTTCCTCCTTTGGAATGGCTGGCTTCCCCTAGATGATAAAGAGAATCTTATGAAGTAGATAATTTATAGGGTTCTTAGAGTATTTCCCCCAAGATATCTCTTAGCAGTAGTAACATTTGTGGCTCCTTTATCTCAAGGGAGGGTACCTTGAAGGAAAAATGAGTTTTCCACAGACAACTTGCCTTCCTGACTCTTCCTTTTAGGGACCTCAATCATTTGAAGAAATCTTGTTGGTTGGGAAGGGATGGAAGCAGAGGATGGAGAGCTAACTGCTGACAATTGGGAAGAGTTAGAGGATGAAGAACATCATTATAGACAAGTGGCAATAGTTAGACGGGAAAACAGCCCCAGCATGTCTGGACACTAAGCTCTCAAGCAACTCAAAGCCAGGGATTTCAGACCAGAGTGGTCCTGGGTTCCCTGTGTCGGCAAGCATTCCTTGCCCAAACTGACTGCAAGAGCAGGGAGCTCTCCGTCTGAGGGACACAGACTGTGAGATGCATGAATACCTTAACCACTTGTGAAGTTGGATTTAGCAAGGAAGTAATCTCATACTTTTCAGATTCCAGTGTTCTGCTTTTCCTAACAGTGGCACACACTATCTAGTTTTGTTTATTGGCATCAAAGTAATTTAATTGGCATCAAGTCACACCAGTATCTAAGTTTACATCTAAATCATCAAGTTGCATTTTGCTCATGAGAGTAATAAAATTGCAGGAATATTCTTGCCAAAAGGCCTTTTGCTTTCCCTTCCTTGCACATTTGTGATGGGGGAAGAGAAGACAGAGGGAAGAGGGGAGAGAGGGAGAGAGAGAGAATGGAAGTTGACCAGGTCAGAAGAGATTTTATCAAATTATCATCCAAAGTAAAGCTAGGCAAATCATAGATTACGATCTAATATTATCTAGCACTTGTTTTTATATGACCCACAACAGGAGCTAAGAATGGTTTTTATATTTTTTAAAGGTTGGACGATTCAAAAGAAGAACAATATTTTGTGACATATGAAAATTATGAGAAATTCAAATTTCAGTATTCACACATAATATGTTATTGGAATAAAACACTACTAAAGAGCTAAGCATTGTCTAATGCTGCTTTCACATGACAACAGAGTTGAGTAGTTACAACTGAGAGTGACAAAGTCTAAAATATAGACTTATAGAAAGGTTGCTAAAGCTTAATGTAGGATGAAGGTAAGAATTTCTGTTCCTAGAAATTCATCTTGGGTTCAAACATAAGAACAATGAGGAGGATGGTACAGAACCAGGCTAGGGTTGGTCATGAGTCAGAACAAACCCAATGGAACCTAATAGCAACAACAACAACAGGGTTTGAACCTGGCTGGATTAGAGAGGATTAGGTCATTATTTCTATTATCCAACTCATACAACTAAATAAAATAAATAAATGGCAAACCATTATTGTTAAATGGATTCTGACTCATGGTGACGCTGTGTGTAATCAGAATAGAACTGTACACCATAGTGTTTAAAATGACTTTTTCTTGTTTTAATTATTTTTTTTTAATCATTTTGTTGGGGATCATACAACTCTTATCACAATCCACACATATATCAATTGTGTAAAGCACACTTATACATTCGGTGCCCTCATCATTCTCCAAACTCACTTTCCACTTGGGTTCCTGGGATTAGCTCCTCATTTTCCTTTTTCTCCTTTCCCTCCCTCCCTGCTCCCCCATCCCTCATGAACCCTTGATAATTTATAAATTATTATTTTATCTTATCTTACACTGCCAGGCATTTCCCTTCACCCACTTTTCTGTTGCCCATCCCCCAGGGAGGAGGTTATATGTATATCCTTGTGATCGGTTCCCCCTTTCTACACCCCCTTCCCTCACAGTATCGCTACTCTCACCACTGTTCCTGAGGGGTCCATCTGTCCTGAATTCCCTGTGTTTCCAATCCCCATCTGTACCACTGTGCATCCTCTGGTCTAACCAGGTTTGCAAGGTAGAATTGGGATCATGATAGTGGGGGTAGTGAACATTTAAGAACTAGAGGAAGGTTGTGAGTTTCATTGTTGCTACACTGCACCCTGAGCAACTCATCTCCTCCCCACTCCCCCTTTGCAAGGGATGTCCAGTTGTCTACAGATGGGTATTGGGTCCCCATCACGCGCTCCCCTCATTCATGATTATATGATTTCCCCACCCCCACCTCTGGTGCTTGAAACCTGGTCACCTTGGCCCTTAATGATCACACATGTTGGTGTGCTGCTTCCATGTGGGCTTTGTTGCTTCTGGGCTAGATAGCTGCTTGTTTACTTTCGAGCTATTAAGACCCCAGACGCTATATCTCTTGATAGCTGGGCACCATCAGTCTTCTTCACCACACTTACTTATGCACACATTCATCTTCAGCGTTTATGTGTGGAAGGTGATCACACAATGATGGTTTTTGTTCTTTGGTGTCTGCTACCTGATCCCTTCAACACCTCGTGATCACACAAGTTGCATGCTTCTTCTCTGTGGGCTTTGTTGCTTCTGAGCTAGATGGCCACTTGTTTGCCTATATCTTTTGATAGCTGGCCACCATCAGCTTTCTTCACCACATTTGCTTATGCACACGTTTGTCTTCAGTGATCATGTCGGGAAGGTGGGTATCATGGAATGACCATTTAGCTAAGCAAGGTGCTCTAAGGGAATGTGCATGAGAAGGCCCAATGTCCACCTGCTACCCTACTACTAAACCTATAAATATATGCACATAGGTCTATTTCCTCCCTAATCATAAATATACTTACATATGTAGATGTCTGTAGGCTTCTATGTATGCCCTTTGCCTCCTTCTCCTTTCCTCTATTTCCTTATGCTTTCCTCCTTTCCCACTACCATGTTCAGCCTTCATTCTGGTTTCAGTAATTCCTCTCACTTACCTTGCCCTTGATCACTCCCTACCAGCCCTCCAATGTCCTCCCTGCCACTGGTTTTGAACCACTCATTGTTCCCTTGTCATTGGGTTGGCCAACACCTCCTTCCTTCCCCCATCTCCCACACTCTCATGTCCCTCTGGTCCCGTTGGTCCCATTATTTTCTTCTCACATTGTTTGTCCAGCCTATCTTATCTAGGTGGACCTGCAAAGATAATATGATGTGCATAAAGCTGCGGATAGCTTCGACAGCACCAAAGTGGCACATAAGAACATGGCGATGATGGCAGCAACACGACAAGCTAACCAACAGAAAAGCCACTGACATACAAAATTTAAAAGAGGAGGAAAAAAGAAAAAAAAACAAAAAGAAAAGCCTGTTAATAGTTCAAGGTATGTTTGCTGAACTTTAGGAGTGTTTTCTGGCTGAGGCCACATCCTGGCCCCAAAGTCCATCCTTTATACTCCTTGAGGACCTCCTAGCTCTGCTTCCCTCACCGCTCCATTGCACGCTCCAGTGTTTTGCCTCAGTGTGGTGGGGTCAGCTCAGTCGCACATCCCACACTGTGTCTCTGGTGCTATCCCGTGTAGGGCCATGGGTCAGTGCAGGATGTCGCATCTGGCCATGGGGCCGGCTATATGGTCCTCTCTGTACATTGGGCCCTCCGAACCGGGTTATTGTCCTCTGAGCTTGGTGGGCCCAGGTGTGCTCCGCTCCGTTCTTCCTCCTTCCTTTGCTCCAGCTTCCTTCTGGGTGTGGTAGCTTAGTAAGTTTTTCTTTTTGTAAGGAGAATGCTAGATTTTTCTTTCCCATCATCTCTAGATTCAACCCCCCAACCTTTCCACTAGCAGTCAAGTTCATGAACATTTTACACAGCCCAGGACTCCCTAGAAGGAATAGAAAACATTTGTTAGTTACTCAGAAGGTGGGTTGACAGCAGGATAGATTAACTCCCAAAGAATTAATCCATGAGATATGTTAAGATTAAGACAGTTTAAAATATAGTTTTATTAGCATATTCTTCACATATCATACCATTTAATCATAATAAGACTTGTGCAAACACAATCACAATAAATTTCAGAATACTTTTTTTATATTCATTGTTGCTAGCTCTTCATTTCCCCTCAGCGCTAGGTATTTATTAATCCAATTACTATCTCTATGGATTTAACTATTCTAGATTTTATATTAAAGAAAACATACAAAGCAAAAAACAGGAAGCAAATGAGCAAAAATGACTAGACAAAACTTAGAAAAACCTCAATCAAAAAGAAAACAGAAAATATTATAAATGAAGCAACTTTAAAATGGGTCAAAAAGAAAAGCAAATGATAAGAGTACATTTAACTTAACTACGTCTAACATAATCAACTTTACAATGCTTTTTGTTTGACTGCAAAATTATTCTCATCCCTCAAATATGGTCAGAGGTGATTCATTAGAGACTTAATCTATGTGGGAACCTTGAAAATGGATTTGGGGCTTTCACTGTCATCCAGAGCCTTCTGCAAGCCAGGTGTTCACAATTGAAGCTCTAATATCATTCGCTTCTTTGGGTTTGCATTTTACTATTTATGATCCTTTGATCCCATAGGCTAGTGTGCCTCTTCCATGTAGGCTTAGATGACACCTCACTTAGATTGTTTGTTTGAAAACAAATTTTAAAGACCCCAGATGCTATTCTTTCTGATTGGTGGGCACCGTCTTCAGTGATCTCTTTGTGAGAGCAAGTACTGAGAGGGACGATGTCATAGAAACAACTTGACTTTAAACACGTCTGATAGGCATAGTTCTGCTTCTGTATATGAGTGTTATTGAAAATTTTACCCTCTTGTGCATAAGCAAATGTGCCAAAGAAAGTTGATGGTGCCCGGCTATCAAAAGATATAGCATCTGGGGTCTTAAAGGCTTGAAGGTAACAAGCAGCCATGTAGCTCAGAAGCAACAAAGCCCACATGGAAGAAGCACACCAGCATGTGTGATCATGAGGTCGAAGGGATCAGGTATAAGGCATCATCAGAACAAAAAAAAATCTTACCATAGTGAATGAGGGGGGCAATGCAGAGTGGAGACCCAATGCCCATTTGTCAGCCACTGGAGATTCCCTTGCAGAGGGGTCTAGGGGAGGAGATGAGCCAGTCAAGGTGCAATGTAGCACTGATAAAAAATACAACTTTCCTTTAGTTCCTAAATGCTTCCTTCCCCTCTACTCCCACCAACTATCATGATCCGAATTGTACCTTGCAAGTCTGGATAGAGCAGAGGATGTACACTGGTGCAGACAAGAGCTGGAGTTACAGGGAATCCAGGGTGGATGATACCGTCAGGACCAGGGGTGTTAGTGGTGATACTGGGAGGGTAGAGGGAGAGTGGGTTCGAAAGAGGGAACCGATTACAAGGATCTACATGTGACCTCCTCTCTGGGAGATGGACAACAGAAAAGTGGGTGAAAGGAGACGTCAGACAGGGCAAGATATGACAAAATATTAATTTATAAATTATCAAGGGCTCATGAGGGAGGGGGAAGTGGGGAGGGAGCGCTTAAGTGGAGAGCAGATGTTTTGAGAATGATGAGGGCAATGATGTACAAATGTGCTTTACACAATTGATGTATGTATGGATTGTGATAAGAGTTGCATGAGCCCTAATAAAATGATTTTTTTAAATGTAAAAAAATAAATAAATAAAATTTTACCTTCTTATCATTCTCCATTGTTCATGCAAATAGTATCCTGCAACTTAAAAATTTAACCTGTACAGTCATCAATTCATGCATTGCCGTCTGAAGCCAGTCTATACTTGTATAAATTCATTCTCTCAACAATATGTTAAACTTGACTTAGTTAAATTAATGACACTGTTAATGAATTACCTTAGACCCCGGGAAAATAACTTACTAGATTCTTATAATAAAATGATAAGAGGTCTCTAAAGTGAACTAGAGACATTTTAAACCACAGATATAGGAATGGATTTGGGCTCACAATTAATTCTAGGAGATTAATACCCTTTGAAGGAGTTTATCACAACACAAATACTTTCCAGAGAGACAGTCTAGTATAATTTATATCATTTAGAAACTTCTTCATATATGCCCTTTACTTTGATATGGGTCCGTGGTTCCATCTAATCTTTACCATAACCCTAAAAGGTGGGTATTTTAAAGATTTTGTGAAGGTGGTACAGTGAGTTGAAGTTTCAAAATCAAAGGTATATTCAATGTGGACTTTTGAGTTAGAATAGAGAAAGGCAATGCAAAGGGCTGGGTTCCTTAACCATCAGACCTGAGATCTGGTGCAGTGGAAAAAGGAAACATCAACAAAAAAGAGAGAGAGAGAGAGAGAGAGAGAGAGAGAGAGATAAGGAGAAAGCATCTACTTCACAGAAGTATTTTAAGGAATCTGTGACGTCACATGGGAAAGCACCCAACGGTGCATGACAAGTAGTGGTTACTCAATAAATGTCAGTGTCCTTCTCTTTTTCTAATTAAACTTCACATTTATGAAAACATATTATGGGAATAAAGTAATATTGTGTAATGTAATATTGGATGAGTGTAGGCTGCCTTCAATAAGAGTAGTTACTAATAGAGCTTGTGCTGGGGATACAGGGTGAACAGGGCCAGGGATGGGAACATTCTTCTCCATAAATATTTTTCATATTCTTATTTTGAACCATGTAAACATATTGCCTATCAAAAATTGCATTTAAAAATCTACAACATTGGCTTAATTTTGTACCTAAAATATTTAGATCCTTCTTAGTTACCAAGCCTTCCCAACTTTATGACAGTAATTCACCCTTGGATTTCTATTTTCTTCCCTTTGTTCTTTTTTTAGTTACTTTGAAATTAATCTGTTCTTTAATTTGGAAATGTATTAAAAAGATTCTTGCTGTGACTGAGTTGATTTCAATTCATAGCAACTCTAAAGGATGGGTTAGAACTGCTCCTGTAGGTTCTGAGACCTTACATCTTTACAGGAGTAAATAGCCTCACTTTTCTCCCTCTAAGTGGCTCGTGGGTTCCAACCACTGGTCTTGCGATCGGCAGCTCAATGTGTAATCTTTTATCCCATCAGAGCTCCTAGCAAATATACTAGGCGTCCCAATTTCCATGCTTGTAGAAGTAACTTGTACGGGTAATGGGGTAAAAGTCCAATAATTCTTTGGACTCTGATTTCTTTTTATAACAAACTTAACTTTTTATAACAAGCTTGTTATATCTGCTTTTCACTCATGTTCCTAGATACTATTATTTCAGTGCCATTCTGAGAGAAAAGACCTGAGGATCGACTGCAGTAAAGATCACAGTCTAGAAAACCTATCAGACAGTTCTGCGCTGTCCTGTATGAGTTGTCTCTAAGAGCCAGAATGGACTTGACCCCACACAACAGTAGCATAGATAGATGAGTGGAAACACAGGCTTAGGGCTGAATTCATGACTTGGAACATACTCTAGAAGGAAACGCCAAGACCCACTGAGCCCATAGCTTGGGGCATCCAGTCTGGAAAGAAGCATCAAGAACCAATGGGCCATTGGGTTGGAGCCCACTCTCTAGTCTAGAAGGAAACACTACAGAAGCAGAAGCAACTTACCTCGCTCAAAAACACCTCCAACTCACTGCCATTGAGTTGATTCCAACTCAGAGTACAATGCTTGACAGGAGTGGAAAGCCCCATCTTTCCTCTGCAGTGCAGCCAGTGGTTTCCCACTGCTGACCACGCAGTTAGCAGCCAAACTCATAACCCACTATGCCTCCGCATCCCCTTTTTTGGCTAACAGCTTCCTAATCTTTGCCCTCATCCCTGCTAAATAGCAATAACCTCTCCCCAACTCTGCCTTTAGTCTCTCTGAAGAGTTCATATTCATTCTTTGAAGATCAGAGTCTATTACAATGATATTCAAGTCTCTTTATTAATTGCTCCCAAGTATCTAACAGTTTCAAGCCATTCCCCAAAGACTTCAAAATCAGTCTTTGCTACTGGTGGACTCAGTTCCTTCTACCACTAAATCTTCAAGTGTATCGTTCTCATTAAAGAAGTCTTCTAAATTTGTTTATGATGTCATTTGTTTTGTTCATGTCAATTAAACATCTACATTTCATAAAAGCCTAAAGAAAACCCATCTCTTTCTCATAATCTCTGTTGGCACCTGCTGTTTATACCACAACATCCATTGCTTGTCTGTGGGTGCCCTTGCTTCTCAGTTGCAATTTTGTTTCTGTAGCTTGTCGCCTCAAATAGAAGGAGGGGCTCTTCTGCCTCTTGGACTGGATTTATGAATTCTTTATCATTTCTCATATCGTCTACCACAGAACTGGCTGGATAGAGCAGGTGCTCTCAGGATGTCAATTAGATTTAATTTCCAGAAAGCATTTTTCAGTTGGGAGGGAGAAAATGAATACAGCAGATTCATAATGTCTGCTATGCTTAGGACTTGTTCTTTGTGACCTAATGTAATTCTCACAAGATGCCTCAGAGGAGGTATCGATCATTCGTTTGTTGTGGTTGCTGTTGTCAAGAGATGAAGAAACAGGTGTTCAAAAAATTTAGCGACTCAATCAAGGTCACATACCCAGAAAAGGGTGGAACACAAATCTGCTTAAGGTCCAAGCCCCTTCCCCTACCCCACCCCCTATTTCTGTTCAATGTCTTACTAAGCCTTAATGGGGGATCACCTTCCTGAGTAAATAGTATAAAATGTTAGAATGGCTTTAGCAATTCTTAATGGGTGACTCGACAAACAAAATACATTTTGCCTATGCAGTGCCATCTTTATCTTTTAATATAAAACTAAAATTTTATGATGAGTATGTGTTCTATTTAAGTGGCAGCTTCTCCTTGGGATATAAACAAAGCATGGAACCATAAAGGAAATCCATCAAGAGTTAGCAAAATGAACTCTTGCCAAATTGGATTCATTTTTAAAATTCTGAGGTTGGACAAACTCGAGGCTCTCGGGCTGTTTGAAGAGGCAGTACAGATATTTGAGGCGGGTTCTGTTCCTGTCTAGGAAAGGGGCTTTCAGAGAGTCACCTTTTACTGGTCATTCTTCCTTGTTTGACTTGGAAAAGCAAACCCAGATCGTAGTCTAAGTTAATGATCTAATACTTTTCAAAATAAAGCTTAAGCCCAAGACTTAGGTCTGGTCCCAGACCAAGATGCCAAAATAGCAGAAATGTTAAAATTCCTTGTTAAAACCGAGTTCCCTTTTCCACCTGTAAACCTCAACCCCACTACCCACTCTCCCTGTCTTGAGGCTCTCCAAACAGACTATCTGCTTGTTTCGTCTCCTCTCCCACCACCAGCCGCGGCCCAGCCCCAGTGCACTTTTCCTTCTTGAGTCTTGTGTTTCTCACTGGATGGGAGAAACCTGGGTGATGGAAGAAGAGGGCTGGGTAGGAGACAGACCATTTCCAGAGGCTTCCAGATCAAGTCAGGATAGTGGGTGATGGAGAAAAGAGAGGGATTCTGCCTTGTCTCACGGGACAGAGATTGCCCTTTTTGTGAGATGGCAATAGAAAAATACATTTTATTGGCATCTTTGTTTCAAGTTTTCCCACAATCCCGCCTGCCTGTGAATCTGGACATCTACATGCTAAGCCGTCCCCTTGTAAGTCTTCAAGCTGACAGCTGTCATTCTGAGGATGGATAATAAAGGGGAAAGGGGGCGGGGGATTTTCTGAGGCGGAGAAGCTTTCCTCAAAGAAAGCTTTATTCCCTTTATTCTAACCTTCACTTATTTCAATCTCAGTCTATTAATTTGAAATCACAAATCAGCTGCCTCCGGCATACACACACTTCCAAGATTGCAAAAAGACCTGCCCTCTTGTAATCAACCCCAAAGCGATTGTGATTTATATGTACACTGTGCATGCAGCCTGAAGAGCCGGGGTCCTCTCTGCAACACGATAGACAGAGATCAGTCAGCAGCACTTTCTAATTCATACTAATGGCCAGGAGGCCCAGGCAGGATTCAAAACCGAAAAAGCCAAACTCACGGCTATTGAGTCCATCCTAACCGATGGCCAGCCTGTAGGGCAGGGTGAGAACTGCTCCTGTGGGTTCCTGAGACCGTAACTCTTTAGGGGAGTGGAAAGCCTGTGATGTCTCTCACAGCCGGCCATGTCATCACCACTAAGCCAGGGCGCTCCTCTCTACAAAATTGCATGTTCACAATTAAGCTAGAGAGTAAACACCCACTTTAAAACAACAGCAACAACAGCGCGCATACACACCCCCCCACAGACTCTGGAAGGAGATTTCGCAAGTTGATTCTATCCATTTGTTTGGCCAAGTATCATTCTCAGTGGGGTATGAGAAGAAGCATCCCAGGAGCCGCCAGTGAGAAGTAAGGGTCACGTAGCATGAGTGCTCGTTGCTGCTCCAATACCAAATATTTACTGGGAAGCAGGATAGGTTTCTCCATTTAAATGAGAATTATTTGGTTTAGCTTAATGAAGCAAGAATTAACTGTTAACTGTATCACTTAACCCACTGCTGTGATGTATCTGTCTTTATTAAGGAAACCGAATGTATTCTTGGCAGGTCACAGCAACTCTACACATTTGAGGGAATTGGTAAGAAAGAAGACCATTGATTCTAATTGAAATGACAGCAGGAATTTGGGCAGCATGCACTGATTTGCATGGCATAATCTGCATCATGAGTTTGTGTCAAAAGTAGAATTCCTGTCCTACCCTCCTACCAAAATGGCCAACTAGGTGTCAGAATAGGGCTTTCTTGCCAACGGCCCCAAACTTCACTCCCTGGACTTCATTTCCAAAGAGGGTAGGTGCTCTTCCCAGGGGAACATAACTCTCGCATCGCTAAGTACCGAAGCCAGGGGAGCTGCTCTCCCTGGAATTCTGCCATCCAAGTCCACTACCAAGTAGACCCAACAGAGACTATGAAATATTCTAGCCGCATCACAATCCCAGGGCACCTGGCTGCAAAGCAGATACATTTACACTTAATTAAAATCGATACTTCTTTTGCAGAAATTGTGTTTACATTTTAGTTGTTTGTTGTTCTTAGTTGCCAGTGAATCGATCCGAACTCATGTAGACTTTATGTGTACAAAGTAGAACTGCCGCATAGGGTTTTCAATGCGATAACCCTATAGAAGCAGATTTCCAGGTCTGTCTCCCAAGATGCCTTTGGGTGACTTTGAACTGCCAACCTTTCATCTAGTAATCGAGTGCTTGATCATGTGAGCCACCCAGGGACCCTATTTCTCAAATGAAGGTACTCATCATTCAAATGAGTACATTTATAAAGTAAGGTATTTTTACTATGGAGGAGGGCCTTATAGGATAGGAGTTAAAAATCCTGAGAAAGAAAGGATATGGGGTACCAGGAAATAACTGAAGATTTGCTTTGCAAATAGAAATTCTATGCTACTTTAGGGAAGTGCTATTTTATTTTACTATTTGCCTCTCAAAGATTTCAACATATTCTCTTGATATTTGTATGCCATAGGCTCTAACTTTTTTAACTTCCATAATATGTTTCCTTGGTAATGGGGGAGGGGTGTCACTATAACTGTAACTGTACCTATGAAACTATAACTATATAACTATAACTGTATATATATATATATATATATATATATATATATATATATATATATATTCACAGCCATTGAGTCAATTCAGGTTAGGACTGGCCTTGTGGGTTTCTCAGATAGTAACGCTTTACAGTAGAAAGCTCTTTCTGAGGAATAGCACCTAGTGGTTGTTATGTCTGATCTCTGACACTTTTATTTTGATAGAATTATTCCTTCATTTCTCTTTATAGTTACTTACAGCTATGCTTTCGAACCTAGTATTTTAGAAGGAAAGGGAACCCTAAACTTTCTGGAACATGAACATCTCCAAGGCCACATTCTCTTTATTTCTATTTAGAATTGAAAATATTTTTAAAATGAAAATACTGAATTGCGATGTTGTGTTGCATATAGTTAAAGTTATCGATTTATAACACAAATCAGACTGCAGATCCAATATTTGTCCAATAGTTGCACAATCCTTTTGGGCAGTTATAAATTGAGCAATTATTTGGTGACGAAATAAGAGATGCCTGCTGAACACGTAGAAACCTTGAGAAAAGGTATTGATAATTCCCTTTCCACTCTGAGCAAATACTCCCAGTCCACTCTGAACAAATAGCTCCAGGTGCTGTTAAGGGTGCTGAGTATGCTCCCGAAAGATATCCTGCAGTTCTTCTGGTCTCATAGTCATAATTCAACAGAGGCAATTCTGTTCTAGTGTGGCTGTTAGCTATCAGAATGGATGTCACAGTACATTTCCCCCACAGCAGACAGCTTCTGTGGACAAGCGGTCCTCACATACCTGGAAAGTCATATGTTCTAGAAACCCCTTGGGTTTTACAAACGCTCTAAATTTATAGCTGCCAGTTCTTGGGGGGGGGGGTGAGTATGTGGGAGATTGTCATTCAAAGATGGAGCTTCTCATGTACTGTGATGTCTGATATTAAAATCTGCTTCCTCTGCTTCTGCTGTAAGCTCAGAAATGGAGTGGAACACGGTAATTACAACACTGGTGCCACGGTAATTTTCAGTCCCTGATGGTGTCTGATCGGGACTTTTCTTTTCTGGAGCATCCTTTGTTTTGGTAAAGCTAATCTGGAGCCAATAGAAAGACTTTAAAAAATAATAATCATTTTTTTTCAAACACCTTTCAAATTTTCAGGCAGCATTTTGGGGGACTAGTTATGAATGCTTTCGTCCCTCTAATAGCTACCATGGAACGTGAGGGGAAACATTATATTTTGCAAGCATGTACCTGGAAACTGGCTTAATCAGCAGGAATCAACTTGTCTTTAGCTATGCACAGCCATTGAACTGTCTGCTAACCAGCCATCTGCTGACTCCTGAGGAATAAATAACAACAAATTCATGCACTGGTGTTTATATTATTTTGGGGACCTTAATGTCTTAGAAACAGAAATATGCAGTGAGATTTACTTGTATGGTGGCATAGAATGAATTGAATTATTTTAAAACTAAAAGTATATATAGAATGTTGCAAACTGGCAGACAATAGGCAATTCAGCTGACAGACATGCCTTTTTGCATTTGTATTTTTTCTTAATCGAATTAGATGTGATTTTCTATTGATTGAAAATTCACATGCAAATATAGGTTTGGGAATTGTTGTTTAAAAAAATCCACCAATACTGGGTGTAGTAGTTACATAATCTAGTGTCAATTTGAGGTTTAAGAGTGTAGGGGTGGAGTCTAGCCTGTCAACCAGGATATAGCCAATGTGGCCTCTGTGTAGGCATGAACTTCTCCTAAGGATTCTGGGAACTCCTGTATTTTCCTCCTTAGAGGCAAGAGACACACACTCTCTCTCTGCTCACTCTCTGCAAGACATCCCTGTGGAGAAGACTTGTGGAGAGAGGCTGATGGAGCCAGACCTCTGGAGCCAGAGAAGCCATGTGTGCAGACCCCTGTCAGTGCTAAGATGTTTACAATGCCACTGTAACCACAAGACTTGCAACCCACTTGTCTGTGATCTTGCATTTGGTGTCATTGCATGTGTTACATGAGTTTGAAGAGAAATTGATAGATTGGTATCAGACATATCGGCTAATATCAGACTTATGGATTTGATCTGGACTGGGATGTTTTCTCAATATTCAACTGCTCTTGTATATAAATATCTTTCTTATATACATATGAGTATTTATGAATTTTTTTCTCTAGTCTACCCGGACTAACACACTGAATATGACAGTTAATATTACAAGTCAACTTGTTTAGATTGCCATTCCCAGTGGTTTTGGCAGACATAAACTGGCTAATCACTTTCCGAGATGTGATCTGATCTCACCTGTCAATTGGATGAAAAGGGAACTTCCTTGGGGATGTAACCTGCTTCCAGAATATAATGGAATATCTACCAATGCAAGCTCCTTCTGGACCCTGTTCCCTTTTTGCCACCTGACTTCTGGTTCCTGAGATGTAAACCTGTAGAAATCTCTACAGGCAAGCCACCTGGCCTGTAGAGGATATGCCAGTCCCCACAATCTGTGAGCCAGCAGAGGGTCATCAGCCTGCCTCTTGACCCACAAATTTGGACTTGCCATGCCCCACAATACTGTGAAGCATTTTCTTGAAGTAAATCTACATAGTCATATCACTGATTTTACTATTCTCACCAGACTAAGATACTAGGTCTACACTTCCCTCAGGATGGAGTGAAGTCACAACCGTCCCTTCAGGTGAGGTTTGTAGCCACTTACCACCCCCTTTAGATAGAGGGCTACATATTCTTTTATTGGACATTCGCCCGAGAGTGTATCAAAACTCATTCCCATTGAGTCAATACTGACTCATGGCAACTCCTGTGGGTTTTCAACACTCTTAGCCATTTATGGGAGTAGAAAGCCCAGTCTTTCTCCTGTGGTTGTGCTGGTGGTTTTGAACTGCCAACCATGAGGATCACAGCCCAACTCATAACCACTACAACACAGGGTTCCTGTTCAGATTAGGATGGGCCTCCTGATATAAATCATGGTTACTTTAGTTGTCCTCTGGAGAAGAGTCACGGACCCTTCAGTTTGTCTCCATTGTTCTCCGGTTTCTCCAACACATTTCACAAAATCAAATGTCTAGTGAAGGCTAACGAACGACATTTGATTTGATTTGGGGATCCCTGCTTTTGACAAAAGATCCCCTGGTGACATAAATGGTTAAGCCCTCCCTTAGAAGAAAAATGTTGGTTATCTGCTTCCCAAAGTTCCTGTCCTTGAGGCTCCTCCAGAGAGCAGCACTTCTACACTGCCCGTGTGGGGTCACCTCAGTTCAGTATCTTGATCTTTATTGATAGCAGCTGGAGAGAAACAATGGTGAAAATTTGATGTTGTTGTTGTTTGAGTTAAATAAGGAACCACCTTATCAAGAAGGGCGATCATGCATTAGACAGCTATCATTTGCAAGGTTTTCTTGAGACTTTTCTGACTGTTGCATTTGGTCATCACAACAAGCTCCATCAGGTAAGTACTTTTCAGACAAGAAGACTATAGAGAGGAGGGGTTGAGCCATTTACATTAGACTGCGTAGCTCTTCACTGGCAGAATTAGTCAGCATTTCTAGTCCTGCCTCCTTCCAAAGCACAGGCTTTTCCAGTAAACCTTCCAGGACGTAGATAATTCTATGTGCAATCTCATTCCTCTGACCACATCCCAGTTGAGAGTAAGGAATTGAGTCTGAGTGGTGTAAGGGCAAAAGGGAAATTTGTCTCCATTGCTATGTCACCACTTCCTTCTTATAATTACAATTAAATTACCTATTTTGATTTGGGGAATTACTTAGAGCAAGCCATAACAACTAACTTAAATGTGGCTCCTGCAGGCTACCAGAAAGTCATGTCCCTGCGCTGTGCATTCCCACTATTCAACTGCTGCATAGCAGCTAGAACTCAACTTGCAAGGGAAGTGGTTGAGTGCAAACAATACATGCATAATGGTCTTTGATTTCCCTCTAGGCCTTGAAAATCTCTCGTAATTATCTGCCTTTAAGCTAGGAATGTCTTTGCCAAGTCTGTCTCCATTTACTGGACTGTCTCCAGAGTACCACTTTTAGGGGAATTTCTTTAGAAGTGGAAACTAGCCCCAGGCCTGCATGTTGAGGAAGGTCCTGGTAAGTAATAAAATTGACTTAAAACTTTCTCCCAGGAGGAAGTCCCTTTGAAAAAGGAATTCTGTGTTCACTCTGTCTGAAAAGTTGTAGAAATTAAAGTAAGTGAGTCAGACAAGTCATGTACAAGTTAGAAAGGGGGTTTTCCAGAGGGCAGAAAAGGAAGGCTGTGGAGTGTTGGGGGAAACAGCCTTCCTCTTGAACTGCCTCCACGGGTAGGGGAAGAGCCTGTCCATCTGCTCTGGGTGCTCCCAATTTCTCCCCCAACGCACTCAGCAGTCTTCCTCTTCTGCTAACAATTTCCTCTGTAGCATGACCAAAACACTAGATACCTTCATTCAAAGTTGTTTTGAGTCCCCACCCCGCATTCACCTAGCATGTCTGTCTACACAGCTACCCATGGATCGCTATTACTGCAGGATTACACAATAACAGTATTGGCCGCTGTGGCTTTTGACTCTTGCATGCTTCCCACTTCACTTTTGGCTGTTTGTTATTATATTAAACACAAGTTCACACTTATCTACCCACTCTGCAGTGAGTTACGCCTCCTTCTCCACCCCTCGCCCCACCCAGTATCATCAAAGGTGACTTATTTTAGTGTGGGGACTTTCTTCTTGACTTGACACACAATAGTGGCCCCAGTTTTGTCCTTTTGTGATGGAGGAATTTCATGCAGCTAATGTCCTCCAGGTTGATCCGTGTCTTACAAGGTGTTTCCTGGACGCATTGTTGTTCTTGACCATGGCATATTATCCCCTTGTGTGCAGGCGCCATGGTTTGTTTCTCTAATCCACACTGAGGGACACTTAGATTGTCTTCATCTTTTGTTGTTGTGAGCAACTTGTTGATCATGAATAGCCATGCATCTATTCATAGGGTGACTCTTGGGTCTGTGTGTTGTGTACCAAGCAGACTGATTGCTAGGTCATATGGTATTTCTGTTTCCAACTCTTTAAGGAAGCACCTTGTTTGTCTCCCACGTGGTGCCACCATAGTACAGGCCTACCAGCAGTCAATGGGGTACCAGTCTCTCCATCCATAGTACAGGCCTGCCAGCATTCAATGGGGTACCAGTCTCTTCTCCATCCATAGTACAGGCCTGGAGCAATCAATGGGGGTACCAGTCTCTCCATAGCCTCTCCAGCTTTTGTTGTTTTGGTTTTCTTGTTTTTTTTAACCTTTGCTGTTAGTACTATGGTGAGATAATATCTCCCTGTTGTTTTGACTTACATCATTCTAATGGCTGGTAATTAAGAGCATTTCTTCTTATGTGTGTTGGTTAGCTGAATGTCTTTGATGACCTGTCTGCTCAGGTCTTCCGCCCATTGTAAATTGGATCATTTGCATTTTTCTTGCTGAGGCATGGGAGCCTTCTATATGTTTTAGAAATTAGCCACCTATCCAGTGTGTTATGGACAAAAGTTTTTTTTCCCTGTCTGTGAGTTCTAATTCTAATCTTTTGGTAAAATGTTTTGAGGCGCATAAATGTCTAATTTTAAAGAGGTCTGATTCATCTGTTTTGTCTTCTTCTGTATGTGTATTTTGAGTTCTATTTCATAGTCTGCTTATGCCAAGGACTAAGACTCCTACGTTTGTCTCTATTTTTAAGATCATTTTATTGGGGGCTCTTACAGCTCTTATAACAATCCATACATCAATTGTATCAAGCATATTTGTACATATGTTGTCACCATTATTTTTCTAAGCATGTACTTTCTATTTGAACCCTTGGTATCAGCTCTTTTTATTTACCCTCCTCCCCGCTCCCATCCTCATGACCCCCTTTGATAAATTATGAATTTTTATTATTTCATATCTTATACCAATCGCTCTCTCCCCACGGTTTCTTCCCTCCTCCTCTCCCCACCTTCCCCCTACCCTCCTGATAGCACTACTCCTACTTCTGTTCTAGAGGGTTTTATCTGACTTGGATTCCATGTGTTGCGAGCTCTTTTCTGTACCTGTGTACATACTCCAGGCTAGCCCGCAGTGAAAGGAAGGATTGGGATCGGGATAATGGAGAGTGAGGAAGCCGCAAGGAAACAGAGGAATATTGTGTGTTTCATTGGTGCTATACTGCACCCTCGTTGACTCATCTCTTCCTTGTGACCCTTCTGTGAGGGGATGTCCTATTGTATACAGATGGGTTTGGGTCTCTGCTGTGACCCCCTCGTTCTCAACAATATGTTTGTTTGTTTGTTTGTTTGGTGGTGGTGGTCTTCTGGTGCCTGTTCCCTGATCCTGTCAACACTTCATGATCACACAGGCTGGCGTGCTTTTTTTGTGTGTGGCCCGCTTTTTTGATTGACGATCTTTATCATCCTAGGCTTTAGGACTTTGATACATCTTGAGTTCATTTTTTAAGTATCTTGTGAGATATGCATCCAGTTTCTTTTTTTCTCTCCTCTTTTCTTTTTTTACATTTCATTAGGGACTCATACAATTCTTATCACCATCCATACATATACATACATCAATTGTATAAAGCACATCCATACATTCCCTGCCCCAATCAGCGTCCAGTTTCTTTTCCTGAAAGTTGATATCTAGTTTTGTCATCACCAAGGCCTTCAAAGAGAGAGAGAGAGAAGCCTAAATAAAACTCATGCTATGGAAGCTTGGCCCTCTTCATGACAACAGCAAACAGGGTTTAGCTAACCATGGGGCTCCATGGTTCGGACAGGCAAACTTCCAAAGTGTCACATCCTGCTTCTCGGAGAAGCAGATGACACGTGGACTTAGATAGCAGGAGATCCTCTGAGGAAGTGCCTGTGAAGAAGGAAGAATGCAGTGAGAAGGAACCGAAGCAGGTGTAGCCTTCAGTCCATGATGCATGTCTGGAAAAAGAGAGCAGAAAATAAAAAAAGATGGCATAGGATGAGCCCCAGATGTCAATGCAGTTCCCATTAAGTTTTGAGTGGGCTGATGCTGTCTCTGAAAGCCAAGTGCCCAGCTCCAGGACGCCTAAGACTCTCAGACATTGATGGGAGCAACCTTGGAGAAGGGTAGCCTTGGAATGAATACTGCCGTTTGAGCCAAAGCGCAGCAGCGGTTGGAGGTCATCGCTCAGCTATGTCGCATGAGCAGCTCTCGGAGGAAGAGTGTGCAGGACATCTTCATGACTTTTTCTCCTGGCACATCCTTCGGAAATCACCCAGTTGCCAGGGGGTCCGTTCCAACTCCTTGTGGCAGTGTGTATGTCAGTGTCGATTGTGTATGTCAGTGTCGATCATGTATGTTGTGTTGATCGTGTATGTCAGTGTCGATCATGTATGTCGTGTTGATCGTGTATGTCAGTGTTGAACGGCTTCAGGAGCTTTGCATCACTTTGACCTTTCAGAAGCAAATTGCCAAAGCTTTCTTCCAAGATGTCTCTGGGTAGATTTGAACTGCCAAAGTCTTAGTCACTGAGTGCTTTACCATTTGCATCCCCTAAGGATTCCTATGTCCTTCTGAGGAAGGGGTTTATTCTATAAGTTTTGGTAATAATAGGTGCTCTGTGTGAGTAGATCAATATTTTTCCCCTTTATGGTGGCAAAATTCATATAACAAGAGGCATTTTCCACTTTTTTTTCACTTTAACTAGTTTTAAGTGTTAGATCCAGTAGCGTAAATTACATTCAGCATGCTGTGCTGCCATCCCCACTATCCACTTTCTGAAGTTTTCCATCCTCCTGAATAGAAAAGTAGAGGGAAAGAATGCGCGGTACCAAAGAGTCGCTGTACCAAACGGAACCAGTTGGCATTCCAACGTTTTAAGAGGCAGCATAAAGCAAGAACCACTTTATGAATATACATTGTACAATGTACAGAGGTCAATGCTACACTGAAAGAATTAGCCAAAAGCAAAGCTCTAGGAATTGATGGAAAGTCTATCGAAATGTTTCAACAAGCTGAAGAAGCCCTGGTAATACTGACTTGTTTATGCCAGGAAATTTGGAAGATTGCTGCTTAGCTAACTGACTGGAAGAGATCCATATTTGTGGCCACTCCAAAGGAAGGTGACCCAACAGAATGCTAGAATTATAGCACAACATCATTAATGCAAGTAAAATTTTGCTGAAGATCATCCAACAGAGCTTGTATCAGTACAATGACACCGAGCTGCCAGAGACTCAGGCTGAATTCAGAAGGGGATGTGGAACAAAAGATATCATTGCAAATATCAGATGGATCTTAGCTGAAAGCAGAGAATACCAGAAAGATGGTGACTTGAGCTTTGTTGACTGTGCCAAGGCATTCGACTGTGCGGCTCATACCAAACATGGACAGTGTTTGGTTCTGCTGTACACAGGGTTGCTATGGGTCAGAACCAATGTGATGGCGCCCAACAACTACAACAAACCAGAATGGCACCCAACAACGACCACAAACCAGAAGCTCAGTACCCTTCAACTCTAACTCTTCTTCCCAGCCATCGGCAGCCATTAATGAACTTTTCACACTTTTTTTTTGTGAGTGAGTGGGTGAGTGGGTGGGTGAGTGAGAGGGCGGACAAACAAGTGAGGGGGTGGGTGGGTGAGTGAGCGAGTGAACAAGTGGGTGAGTGAGTGAGTGAGTGAGTGGGTGAGTGGGTGAGTGAGTGAGTGAGTAGGTGAGTGAGTGAGTAGGTGAGTGAGTGAGTGAGTGGGTGAGTGAGTGAGCAGGTAAGTGAGTGAGTGAGTGGGTGGGTGAGTGAGTGAGTGAGTGAGTGGGTGGGTGGATGAGTAAGTGTGTGAGAGAGTGGGTGAGTGAGTGAGTGAGTGAGTGAGTGAGTAGGTAGGTGGGTGGGTGGGTGAGTGAGTGAGAGAGTGGGTAAGTGAGTGAGTAGGTGGGTGGGGGGCTGAGTGAGTGAGTGAGAGAGTGGGTGAGTGAGTGAGTGAGTGAGTAGGTGGGTGGGTGGGTGGGTGAGTAAGTGAGTGAGAGAGTGGGTGAGTGAGTGAGTGAGTGAGTAGGTGGGTGGGTGAGTGAGTGAGTGAGAGAGTGGGTCAGTGAGTGAGTGAGTGAGTGAGTGAGTGAGTAGGTGAGTGGGTGAGTGAGTGAGTGAGAGAGTGGGTCAGTGAGTGAGTGAGTGAGTGAGTAGGTGAGTGAGTGAGTAGGTGAGTGAGTGAGTGAGTGGGTGAGTGAGTGAGTGGGTAAGTGAGTGAGTGAGTGGGTGGGTGGGTGAGTGAGTGAGTGAGTGAGTGGGTGGATGGATGAGTAAGTGAGTGAGAGAGTGGGTGAGTGAGTGAGTGAGTAGGTGGGTGGGTGGGTGGGTGGGTGAGTAAGTGAGTGAGAGAGTGGGTGAGTGAGTGAGTGAGTGAGTGAGTGAGTGAGTGAGTGAGTGAGTGAGTAGGTGGGTGGGTGAGTGAGTGAGTGAGAGAGTGAGTGAGTAGGTGGGTGGGTGAGTGAGTGAGTGGGTGAGTGAGTGAGTGGGTGAGTGAGTGAGTGAGTGGGTGAGTGAGTGAGTGGGTGAGTGAGTGAGTCCTTTTGTCCCTTTTCACTTACCTATTCCAAATATTGTACATTACATGGGATCTTAAAATATTTGTCTTTGGGGTCTAATTTATGTCTCCAATCATAGTGTTTTCAAGCATCTATGTACTTCTACATCAGAACTTCATTTTTCTTTATGATTGGATAATTGTCCATTTTATGTCTATATCACATTTGGTTTATTTAGTCGTCAGTAATAAGCTCATGTTGCTTATTGACTATTGTGAATAATCCAGTAAGCATCATCGGTGTACATGTCCCTGTCTGAGTCCCTGGTGTTAAGTTTGGTTCCTGTCTAGGAATAAAATTGCTCTGTTATATGGATAAATATTTTAAGGGGAGATCCTAAGGGCTTATTATAGAGCACATGGTTGTACTTAGATTATGTATTGGGGGTGCACTGGTTAAAGTCGGTCTCTTTTATACCTGCCCCTCAAGCCAATCTTGGAGCTATTTCTGCTTACAAGGGCGAGAGAGGTGGCCTGAGGAAGGATGGTGGTGAACACAGGGAGGCAGGGTGGACCGTGAACTTTCCCCAGATTAGTAACAGGGGAACGGCAGCCAACTGTCATCTCATGTAAGAGGAAGAAGACCTGGTATCAAAAGCAAAAATATAAAACTCCAAGGGCCAGCTTTGGTAGCCACACGGTACGTGGCATCATTTTGGTTGAGACGAAGGACTGGAGTCTTGCTGTGGGTGCTTGTCAGCAGAGGAAGACCCTCTTCTCCAGGAGAGCAAGAAAAGGTGCTGGAACACCCGCTTGTCCAGCAAACCAACCAGCACTTGCTGGTTAAATGATGATAAATCACGTTCTTGCTTTGATTTCTCCTTGAGGATCAAAATTTATTAGCAATTCAGAAGATGTGTGTGGCCTGGGCTTCCCCTGTAAACATTTCCCTTCCTTAATGTATTTCCCCTACTCTACAAATTAAGAGAACTGCCACTTAACGCCCGTAAAAAACAACCCTGTCAATTAACTTTGATGGAATCATAGTGATAAACCATTCCAGCTAGACAGGAATTTGGACATCCTTTATTGTTACCTAGAGTGAAATTGAAACCCAGAGAAATGGCTGAAGGCAAGAGGCAGAAGCCAAGCAGGACCCATGGCTCCCCTTCTCAACTGGGGCTCTGTCCACCACAGCAGCCTGGCTTTTTTTTCTCTGAGTGTACCCTGCTTTTTATATCAAGTCCTTTAAGTTAAAGATAGATGGTTATCCAAAGATCTGTTATATCCCCTCTAAAGCCCAATTTTCCCCTTTCTGGGAAACCAGTTTTTCCTGTGGCTCAGAGTTTTGCACCCTAACTTCATTGTAGATGAAACAGTGCTGTACTGTGCTGCTGGCGTCTATAAAAATGCCTTTATTTGATTTGATTTGATAAATATTCAAGGGATCGGTCCCTTTTATTTATTTATTTTTAAATCATTTTATTGGGGCTCTTCCAACTCTTATCACAATCCATCCATTTTGTCAAGCACACTTATACATTTGTTGCCATCATCATTCTGAAAACATTTGCTTTCTGCTTGAGCCCTTGGTATCAGCTCCTATCAGAATTCTTTTTAAAAAAAATCATTTTATTGGGGGACTCATACAACTCTTATCACAAGTCATACATACATCAATTGTGTCAAGCACATCTGTACATTCGTTACCCACATCATTCTCAAGACATTTGCTCTCCACCTAAGACCCTGGCATCAGCTCCTCATTCCTCCTCCCTGACAACAGCTAAAGCCTGACATAAACCCTGCGAAGGGAGAAAAGGACTGAGAAGTGTCAGGTCCTAAAACCAACAAGCATTGAAGATGGTAGAGCGAACACTTGTTTCCTGATGTGTAGGATGCTGGCAAACCAAATGCTGATCCCTAGTGGTCCTAAAGGACAGGATAGAACTGGCCCCATGGGTTTCCAAGACTGTAAAGCTTTATAGGCGTAGAAAGACTCATATTTCTCCTGCAGAGTGGCTGGTGGTTTTGAACCGCTGGCCTTGTGATTAGTCGCACAGCATGCAGCCCACCACACCACCAGGATTAGCACAGTGGCTGAAACTTAAGTGTAACAACCATTGTGAGGATGGCACAGGACCAAGTGGTGTTTTGTTCTGTTGTATGTGGGGTCACTGAGTTGGAACCGGCTCAACAGCATTTGACAATAAGATTGCAGCAGCTGCTGCGGATAGAGCTGGAAGGAATGTGGACATCGGTGCCTAAGGAAATGGAACCACAGAATGTCCTGTGACCATATTGAAACCCAAACCTTCCACTTCTTAGCCTGATGATTGTCTTCTAAGATTCAAGGGTGAGGCTTTGCATTTAAGACTCCCAAGTGCGAATTAGGAAGTCATGTCTGAAAGAGTGCATTTGCAGCCATAATCACTTACTCTGGAGTCCTCACGAGGTTCAGTATGTTTGACATGGGTTTAAGGCTTAATGACACTAGGCTATTAGTAAGCTTTCACTGGATTACATAATCATATTAATACAAGTTGCCATCCAATTGACTGACTCATGGCAGCACCATGGAGTGTCAGAGTGTGACTGTGCACCACCGGTTTTCAGTGGCTGAGTCGTGAGCAGTAGATCCCCATGTTGGTCTTTGCAGGCACCTCTGAGTGGACTGAAACCTCTAACCGTTGGGTTGGAAGATAGAGTGAATTAATCTGGCCCTTCCAGGCAGAAGTCCTTTTGTGATGTCTTGTACTGTGGACTCTAGGCCTGGGGCTATAGTGCCATTTGAGAGGAAGGTCTCTGTTAGGGTCATGGACAAGATGAAGTCGGTAGAATGAAGTCCCGACTTGAGCCAAGGATGAGAACCAAGTCTCACCCTTTGTTTCACTGCGGGTATGATCTGCTAAAAACAAAAACTAAACCTCCATCAAAGGCCTTCCCCTGTGGATGCAGAGAGATCCCAGAACCGTCACAAGAGCAGGTTTGAGATCTCGGCTGAGGGGTTGGAGTGGCACAGCAGAACCATAGGCCCCAGGTGGCAGTGGTTAGGGCCCCGTGAGTCAGACTCAACTGAATGGCAGTAGAGTGGTGGTGGATGAAGTCCAGCCAGTGCAGTACATACACTAGGGAGACAGAAGGAAAAACCTTTTGTCACTCTGAACTGGCATTTTAATGGGTGGGCATGCTGCTTGTATTGACCAGGGATGAATTTTTTTATATATCTTATAGCTATCCTTGTGTGCTTAATTACATGACATTCTATTTAATAAATATGAAAAAACACCCACTTGGAAATTATTATCTTCTAAAATATATCTGGAATTTTACATATTGTTTTCGCTTCTCTCCGTTTTTTTTTTGTTTGTTTGGTTTTGTTTTGTTTTGGATATATCAGTGACTTCAAAAATCAAAGGAGCTGTTATGTCTTTCAGAGTTAAATATACTTTAAAGTAAAACACAGTAAGCAAAAATTACAAGAGAAGATCATTTGACCTGAGAAAACTCTTTTTATTCATCCTTATGGACTGCCATTCATTTGATTCTGACTACGTCAATGCTTTATCCAGTTGCAAGACTACAAATCTCTCAGGGAGAAATTTCATCTCTTTCCCGTGGGGGCTGCAGGTGAGCTTGAACCACCGACCTTGGTCTTAGCAGGCCAATATTTGACTTATCCAACAGTGCCAGCAGTGTAAATATTTAATTTAAATATTTAATGAGTATGTTAGGCCTGGTTGTCCAGAGAAATAAATCCAGTGACACTCCTATATGTATAAGTAAGATCTATATATCAAGAAATAATTATATATCAAGAAGGCAGCCCAGCCCAGTCTAAGTCCATACATCCGATGTTAATCCATAAATCCCTGCTCAGATTCATGTAGCTGCAGACTGGTGACACAGAAAAGTGAAGGGAGAAACAGGAAGATCCCAGGCTGTTGGGTGCAGGGTTAAGTGGATCCAACATGTAAGGGCACCCACAACTCTCATGGTCTGGCGACCCGCCTGACACTGGTGCTGGAGGCCAGCAGAGGTCCAGCAGGCAGGAAGGTGGAGGGACAGAGAGAAAGGGCGGGTCCATTTTCTCTCATGCTTAAAAGAAAGCCACACCTCCAGGGTGGTGTCCTCAAAGGACCACTTGATTGACAGGTTGAACTCCCCGCCTAGCCAGGAGCATCTAGTTGCTGTAATACCTGACTACCGCAAAGAGGACCTCCTATACCTGAGGGCTGGGGAACAGCAGGGAACAAGAGGCACGTGTTTCTGCCCCTGGAGAATTTGCGGGAGACTTGACAAGTTCAAACGTAGAGCTGGGGAGGAAGCAGGCCTGAAATGCCAGGATGACTGATAGCATCTTCATTCTGTTGATAGTGGGAAGTCCTCGATGGTTTTCAACGGATATGGCATAAGGAACGCTAGGTTTGGGGGAATGATGCGGCCAAAATCAATGGGGTGAACTAGCAAGGGACTTGAGTGGAGGAAAGGCTGTGGAGGAAAAGTTCCTATCGGACTCCAGCAGAGAGAAGAAGTGAGGTCAGAGCAAGAGTAGACAGCCGAGTGATGAAACAAGCCTGCCTGGATGTGGCAGGCTCCTAGACTGTGGCCTGACTTCCAGAAGCCGGATTCCTGGTCCTGTAGATGGGGTAGGGGCTGTGGTGTGGAGGAATTCGGGGTAGGGGTGTGGTGGGAGGAGGTCAGGGCAGGCGGGGCAGAGGAGAGGAGAGAATCAAGGACCCTCGGTTGGTTTGCAGCCTGGGCTCCGGTAGGGAGGGCCAAGGTATTTAGAGTGAGATTTGGCAGCTGGTGATTCTAGCTTCAGCTATCCTCCGACACTTAGAAGCTGTGATACTTTGGGCAGATTGCTTAATGTCAACGAGCTTCAATCGGCCCAGCTATATAAACTATATAAATGAAAAGTTATCCCCTAGCTTGAAGGGCTAAATAGGCATATGAACGTAATGCCGAATGCACATCCTGAGTCCTCGGGAACTCGTGTGTGTGTGTGTGTGTGTGTGTGTGTGTGTGTGTGTGTGTCTGTGTGTAAGAGAGAGAGAGAGAGAGAGAGAGAGAGAGAGAATATTATGGTACACAGAAGATGACAACAGGTGTGGGACTTTCATTTGGAACTACTTACTGCAGGACATCTGAAGAGATGTGTTAAGCCCAGTTTGCACAACTGGTGAGAAATAGAACTTGTACTCACATCCCTGTGACTCCAGCAGCCACACTTACACCCATTTAAGGTTTGAAGTAGCAAACCTGGAGGTGGAACTCTCCTCCCCTGCCCACTCCCCACACACCCCAGCCCTGGTTCCGTTTTCCAGGCTGTGGTTATGAAGAATGAATTCAGTCTGAAGAGAAACATTCTAGCTTCTAGCGATTCCAGTAGGCCCGTATGCATGGATTGGAGCTGATGTGGTTGCTTCTGCTCAGGGACCAGCACGCTGGTGGCACATTGGATTAGGGGTTGAGCTGCTAACTCCAAGGCTGGCAGTTCTCGGGTGAAAGATGCGGCTTTCTGCTCCCATACAGAGGAACAGTCTCGGAGAACCCACAGGGTCAGTCGGCTCTACCCTGCCCTAACGGGTCACTATTTGGCTTTTGCGTTACTCTGTCTGATACTAGTCAGTCAGCCTCCTAGAGCCTTACCAGGCTCACACCAGCCCAGCAGCCAGGACCAAGTTCAGGGTGTGACTCCTCACTTACTCCCTGGTGATATGAAAAAAGCTCCTTATCCATTTTCTCCAGCTCTCTCTTCCTTCCTCCTTGGCAAATTACAAATGCCAGTCATGATCTCAGGGTCAGCTCAAACAAGAAAGAACTAGAAACAGTCTGCAGAAGGACTCGCTGCAAATAATACTGTAACCTGTGATGGGGCTCCTAAGAGTGGCCCACTTGAGGAGGGGGAAGGGTCTGGGGACACACAGACACACACACACACACACACACACACATACACACACACACACACACATACACACACACACACACACACGACAGATGTCAGAACGGTCAATCACAGAATGCTCCCAGAGAAAGCATCATGCCTGAACTTATTTCTTTGTCTTTTTAGACTCCTGGCAACCCCAGGTGTGTCAGAGAGAATTGTGATCCATAGGGCTCTCAGTGGCTTATTTCTCACAACTAGATCACCAGGCCTTTCTTCCAAGACACGTTTGGATGCACTCTTCCTGTTAGGTTTCTGGGATGGTTTTTCCTCGGTTCTTGCTTCTCAATACTGAAAGAATTCATGAGGCAGAAGCACTTTGTAAATCCAACTAACTTTTATGAAGGAAAGGAAAGTTTCAGGGGTTACCGTCTCAAAAAGTACACCCTGAAAAGCAAATGTTTTGAGAATGGTGATGGCAACAAATGTACGAATGTGCTTGACACAATGGATGGATGGATTCGGATAGTTGTATGAACCCCCGATTTTTTTTAAAGTACACCCTATTTCTGGAAAGCATACAAGGTCCAGGACCACACAGGAGTTTGCGACTAAATATGGCCACTTCAGGAGGGTGTGAAATGTCATGTGAAAAGAAAACCGGCACGAAAGCACGAAAACCACATATGCAGACCCAAAAGCAGGAACTCCCCAGAGAACAAGAGAGCCAGCCTCAGGACCTCAGGGCCCGCCTACCAGAGGGGGCGTGGTTGAGGGTAGTGGCCAACTTTCTTGGCTGAGTTCAGGTGCACCTGTGTGATGTCACATCCCAGGTGTTCCCCTTAGGTATCTGATGGGTGCCTGACTCCTTTCCAACTCTCTCACTGTGGCTTGGGCAGCTAATTTTTGTTTAGTGTAGTCGTCAATGGAGACGACTCCCTTTAGCCCTAATCTAGGGACCTGTCAATCCCACCACCCTTTCAGTTTGCAGTCTAGTTCTGAGTTGACCTTATACCCCACCCAACGACTCTGACCCTTTACCTTTAATGCTACTACCTTGAATTGATCTAAAATCAATTGTAACGCTTCTTTTGTTTCCAAAGTCAGTCGCAGGGAGTCATTTTTTTTTCCATTGGAGGAGAAAGACTGGTGCTGACTTGAACCCATTCTGCCCCTTCGAGTTGATGTTAATTTTAGAACCACCTGTGTGGATTACAGGGTTTTGGTCCCACAGGAGCCTGCTGGAATGGCAGGAGGCAGCGCCTCTGACTCACTTAGCAGCTTATTATCAAGCACAGTCGTTAATAGATTTACCATTTCTCAGGGAACCAATTCTAGCAGCAAAGCCTACATGGTGTTCTCTCCTAATAATTTGCCTTCTGTGACTGTGAATCCCACAAACTGGCTTTTTAAAAGCCCACGGGAAGAAGGTGGCATTTGTCAGTATTTTGGAAGAATCTGATATGATCAGAAGATGGAGTGATGAAAATTGTTCTCTGTGTAAATTATAGGAGCCTGACTTTACTTCTCATTCTAAGTCAATCCTCCAAAACAGTAACTCATCCCAGGGAGCAAAGACCTGCCCTTTGTTATTATTCTTATTCATTCTCGTCCACTTCTCACCTTCACTGCCTGGCCTCCCAGGCAGGCATTTTCTTGTTTTCCTTTCCTCCTTCCAGAGTGGGGTCTGGCCTGTCAAAGGAGACCCCAAAATGCCAGAGCAGTGGAGCGGAGCGAGTAATCGGCGTTTATTCCAGGGCCCTGCTACATTTTCCAACCAGCAGGACTGCAAAGCTGATTGGGTGGGGGTCTCTTTGCATGGGCCTTTGTGAGGCAGACCTGCCAAGCATTACTATTCCAGCCCTTAACCTGTGCCAGACTGTGAATGTCTTAATGCTTATTCAAGTGTCAGGGAGTGCTGGCAGATGTCAGAGGGAATGGGGGGCTGTCAATAAGGAAATTACTTACATTCACAGAGTGATTGCAGCAGTCTGTCAGGTAGCTTTCCAGAGGATGTCAAGCTGCAAAGAAGGGAGCAGGGGAAAGGAGGGGGTGGCTGCAAACAGCCTTGGTGGGGGAGGGTCTTTCTTCTTTTAATTGTTGATAGAGATGTTTTGTTCTTGTGTTTAAAGCTCATCTCCAGCTCCAGCGGCCATACATACGTCAGGAGACATCCCTCAAACCGGGCTTCCTATTTCTACAAACATTGGCCATAAAAGCGGAAAGACCTGGTTGGGGGAGAAGGGGGTGCTTCTCTATTTGACATCAGACACATTTTTGTTTTTTTTTAAATCCAGTATTACTCACGACCTAGTGGGTTTGGCAGGAAGATGGGACTTTCCACTCCCAGAAACAGTTACAGTCTCAGAAGCTCACAGGGGCAGTTCTGCCCTGCCCTGTAGGGTCTCCCTAAAGTGGCATCTCCTCGATGGCCTTGAGTGAGTGAATGAGTGAGTGAGCGAGTTAATTAATTAGTAGATTATGCTGGGCTGCTAACTGCAAGGTCATGAGTGCCCAACCTCCAACCACGCTAAGGAGAAAGATGAAGCTTTCTACTCCTGTAAAGAGTTACAGGCTCAGAAATCCACAGGGATAGTTCGGTTATGTCCCATAGGTTTGCTATGAGGAAGAATACACTCACTCACAGTGAACTTTTCAGTTTGCTGCATTTGAACAGGGAAGCATTCCATTCCTAAAGTAAAGCTGGCAGTCTGAACTCCCTCCGAAGGAGCCTTGAACAAAAAGCCTGGAATCGGTCATAGCCTGTGATGGTTACATAGTCTGTTGTCAATTTAAGGCTTTAATAGTGAAGGGGGTGGAGGTTAGCCTGTCAATCAGATCAGAGCTTGATGTCCTCATTTGGAGGCACTAAGGAGATAAATAGCTTGCTAGAGGCGGGACACATGCTAACTCCCTGGGAGACTTTGCAGCTGACAAGACACATGGAGCTATGCTAGCACCCTGAGCTGTCAGAGCCACATGGAGACCACTGGCAGCGCTGAGATTCTTCCACCACCACTGGATCCACAGGACTTTCCACCCACTGGCCTGTGATCTTCCTGCATTCAGGTCATTGCATGTGTTGTGTGAATCTGAAGAGGGCTTTATAGATTGGTATCAGACATATGGCCTAATATTGGACTTATGGACCTGATCTGGACTGGGATGGGATGTTTTCTCAATATTCAATTGCTCTTGTATATAAAGCTCTTCCTTATACACATGAGTGTCTATGATGTGTTTCTCTAGTCTACCCAGATGAACACACAGCCATAAAACCCCTAAGGAGTACAGTTCTACTCTGCTATGCCTGGGGACCCCACGAGTCAGAATCAACTCAATGGCAGCTCGGTAACTGGTACTATGCCCTGATGACTAGTAGGTTACACATTGGACTACTGGCCCCCAGGTCCATAATTCAAGACTACCAGAAGGTTTGAGAAAGAAAGATGAGGCTCTATACTCTCATATAGATTTATAGTCTCAGAACCCCACAGGGGTAGATGGCAGGGAGTGAAGGGTTAGGTGTGGTACATAAACCAATGACTAGATGTGCTCAGTAAGTTGTTTTTTTTTAACACAATATTCTGTAAATTCTCAGGAGAAACTGGCCTCCTCTTTGCTGTGGGTTTTAAGAGTAGAAATTTGAATTAAGTAGGAGTTTCACTCACCCAGGTCACTTTCTCTGGCTGTCTTCTGTGCCTGGCGGGGACGGGGGTGGGAGGGGAGAATGGCACCTCAGAACAAGTGTTGGGAGGCAGGATCACCTGGGAAAATTTCTCTGAGCTCCAGATTTACTGTCTCCTACCTGTGAAGGGAGTCCTGGTGGACCGTGGGGAAGACTTTATAAGACTGTTCCCATAAAGATTGACAGTCTGGGATATCCTGTAAAGATAGGATCACGATGATTTGAATTCACTCAATGGCATTGAGTTTGAGGTTTTGGTTTCTGACGGCAAAGCTGGTTAACTGGTACTGTGGGTTCTATGTCTTTACTGGTTTATACTTCCCATCCTACTCCTTTAGTGTGTGTGTGTGTGTGTGTGTGTGTGTGTGTGTGTGTGTGTGTTACATGTATTTGGAAGAGGAGGGAACAAAAAAGAAACATTTTCTCATGAATAAGCACCCAGGCACAATGGTCTAATTTACCTTTTAAATGAAAGGCTGAGCCCTCAGAATCACCCTGGCACATGAACTGCTTCTAATAGTTATCCCTGATGATGAGAAAGCATGATCCTGCCTAGTGAGAATCAAGCAATTTCACATGTGCTATCTGGTGACCATTAGAGGGCTACCTTCATGAAATACATCGCCTAGGTTTCCTATTGTAACATGGCTCCCTCTTACATACATGAGTTTCTCCTGGAGGCTGAAAGAAAGTTAGGCCCACTTCTTAGTAGCTGATGGAGAAACCGCGGATAAGCGTGTCTAAGAACACAGGAATCAAGGCAAGAAATGTCACAGAGTACCTGGGTCAACCAGAACAATTCTTCCTTATGAGGATGAAAATGTTAGGTTTCCAGGGTGGTTTACTTTGGTTCTTGCCTCTCAATGCTGAAAGAATTCACACAGCAGAAGCACTTTTGTAAATCCAAGAAACTTTTATGAAGGAAGGGGAGTTTCAGGTACGACAGTCTCAAAAAGTACACACAATCTCTGGAAACAGTGCAAGGCTGCAGCAGGGACTGAGAGCTGGCAATCCCTAAAGGCCAAGAGCCCACTCCCCCCCCAACCCCAGCCCCCTAGGTTCATCCCCCTCCGGCATTACTGGATGGGGTGTAGTTGAGCCTGACCTGATTGGCTGAGTTCAGGAGCGTCCGAGTGATGTCATACTGCAGGTGCCTACGTGTTCCCATAGGTGTCTGAGAGGTGCCTGGCTTCCCTGCAACCCCTTTAGTATGGCCCTGGTAGCCAATTTCTGCGAACGCAGGCATTTGTGGAAGACAGCCCCCCTCTGTCCCTCATCTAGCTACCTGTCAAACTGGTTGGGATTAATGGGGATAAAATCCACACTTAGCCTGACAAATAGGCGGCTCTAAATGGGTTCCTCATAACAACACTGTATGGCAGAGTAGAGCTACCCAGATGTGTTTCCAAGAATCTAAATCTTCAAGGGAGTAAAAGCCTCATCTTTCTCCCTCCGAGTGGCTGGGAGTTTTGAACTGTTATTCTTGCAGTTAGCCACTCAGTGGACAACCCACTATGCCTTATGAGCTGGAGTCAACGGACGGCAGTGTGTTTGAGTTTTTGAGCGAAATGTGTTTCGGCAGGTCCACTGCCCACTGGCGGAGCACCTCTGTTCTGCCCTACAGCATCACTATGAGTTGGAAACTGGCTTGATCGTAGTGCACATAGTGGTTTTTGTTTAGTGGCACGGTGTTTAAGTGCTTGGCTGCTACCCCAAAGTCTGGCAGTTGGAACCCACCAGTCAATCTGCAGAAGAAAGAGGTGGCCATCATCTTACATAAAGATTACAGCCTTGGGAACTCTAGGGGCTGTTCCACGCTGTCTAATAAAGTAGTTATGTGTTGGAATCCACTCAATGGCATCAATAGGTTTGTGTTTTTCTTTGTGTACCAGGCTCAACGATAATGACGTGCTTGCTGTTGTTTTTAATACATAAACTCTAAAGAAGGTAAATACCGATCTCAAATAATTACACAAAGGAACTAAAACACACACAATCTGCCATGGAAATACAAAAGTCCTGCAAGAGCATGTACAGAGGAGGAAGCCCGTGCGGGCAGCAGACAGTGATCGCTGATGAAAGCGCCTTTGGGATGACTAGTGAAACATCTCTGGTCAAGTTGTTAAATGTTTGCCCCTTAATCCCCACCTGGGGACTTGTAGCAATGGAATAGCCTGAGGTTCTAGTAAGAACATGAAGGTAGTAGAAGAAGGGAGAATTCTGAAAGGATTTCTTCCAAGACAGATTTGTTTGTTCTTCTAATAGTCCACGCTATATCTAATATATATCCAATATTCTTCACCAGCAGCATGATTCTTCACCAGTCATCCTTATTCAATGTCTAACTTCCGCAGGCATAGGAGGTGATTGCAAATACCATGGCTTAAGTTCAGGGACACTCTCGGTATTTAATTTTTAAAGAGATCTTTTTCAGAACATTTACCCAATGTAACTCATCATTTGGTTTCTTTATTGCTGCTTCCACGGGCATTGAGTATGATCTACTGAAATGAAATCCTTTACACTGTCCATTTTTTTCTCCATTGATCATGATATTAGTTGTAGATCTCCTTGTGACGACTGTTGTCTTCCTAAAATTGAGGTATAGTGATACCGAAGACTGTAGTGTTTGATATTCATCAGTGCGTGTTTCTTTCCTTTTATCAAGCAGTTGCATGTCATAGCATAGGTTTTTAGTAATTCATCCTTCAATCTTGATGCTGCATTGTCCTTCATATACTCTATCTTCCTGATCATTTGTCCAGCATGGAGACTGAACACGTGTGGTGAGAATACAACCGGGACACTTTCCCTGATTTTAAAGCCCCTTGTTCTGCCTGAACAACTGAATCTCGGTCTATGTGCAGGTTCCACGTGAATACAATGAAGTGTTCTGGAATCCCCAATCTTCTCAATGTCATCTATATTTTGCTATAATCAGCACAATCTAATGTCTTGGCATGCTCCATTATAAAACCCAGGTCATGATTTTCTGATCGCCTCTGCTTTAAGCAAACACACATCTGATAGCCCTTCTCCCACGTTCTCTTCAGAATCCATCTTGAATTTCTGCATGTACTACTGCAACCACATGCTAATTATCTTCACGCAAATTCTACTTATATGTCATGATATTGGTTAATTAATGATAACGAATTAATGATTAGTATTAGTAATTCCTACCCTCTACTGGATCACCTTTTTTGGGGGGAATAGACTCAAATAGAAATCTCTTCCAGTGGGTTGACTTCAAATTTCTTGGTATTGAAGAGTGAGTGTGCATCCACTTGGTGAAATGTTTCATTTGGTATCTGGAGCCGCGTTTATTTGTTATCAGTGCTTTCCATAATATCAGCTACTGAGAGTATGGTGCCTTCTGAAATTGTTAAACATGACCATTTTTAGTACAGTGATTCTATGTATTCCTCTTATTTTCTTTTGTTTGCTTCCTCCATCAGTCTATATTTTATATACTGAATCCTTCAATACTGGAACTCAAGACTTGAATATTCCTTCAGTTCTTTAAGCTTGAGAAATACTGACCCTATTTCTTCCACCTACATTCAAGAACAAGCTTCACTTCAGATATACGTTTTTTTCTTTACTTTCCTGTCTTTTAAATGACCTTTTGCTTTCTTTCTTTATAATGTTCTTGATGTCATCCTACAATTTGCCTGGTCTTTAATCTCCAGTGTTCAGTGATCTTCAGATGGTCTCTAAATTCTTCAGATGGTCTCTAAACTCACATTTAGTCTTCAAATGGTCTCTAAATTCACATGGGTTGCACCCAAGGTTGTATTTTGACCTTCACGGACTTGTTTTAATTTGCATAATTTGGCGATCTGTTCTGTAGTTGGCCCCTGGCCTTGTTCTGGATGATAGAGCTTCTGCATTGTCTCTCCACATATGTAATCAATTGGATTCTTGTGTTTAGTCACCATTTGTGCTGTTGAAAAAAAATGTTTTCATTAAAATGTAAAACAATTCTTCAATTTGTCATTGCCGGCATAATAGACCATATGAATGTCCTATTTAAGATGGCTAATACGTTCACTGATACCGAGGATATCAATCTTCAAATATTTCGTTTTAGAAATCTTCTTATTTCCCCTGATTCACACGTCATGCATTCCTTGCTCTGGCTCTTAATGGATAGCATGCTTGAAGCTATTTCTTCTCATTTGTGTCCTGTCACATCAGCAAATGAAGGTCTTAAAAGCTTTACCCTCTGCACATTAGTAAGGTCAACTGCTTTGAACAGGCAAGGTCTCCTCCGTGTACTGAGTGCTTTCCAACCTGAGGCGCTATAGGAAGCAGGGTCCCACTGCTTTGGGAAGTGCACAGCTTCTCACCGGTGTTGTTTTTTTTTCAGAAGGAGATAGCCAGGTCCTTTCCCCTAGACTGTGAGAGTCTAGAAGCTTTGCTAAATATATGTTTTCATATTTTAAGCATATATTATATCCTTTTAGAAAATCTCTAGTTCTCTCCCTTTTATCTTCTTTATGGTCTTCCCTAGGTAATGTGGAATGGAGAATAGTGATAGGGTCTGATCCACAGACACACAAATCCTAGTTTTGATCACTGTTCTGCCACCTTTTAACTGTTTGCCATTGGCTGTCTTCACAACGTGTTTGCTCTTCTGGAAGATGTAGAACGCATTTATTAGATTTGTGTGATGGCTGAGCACTGAAGACATAAGTCAGTCTCCTTGTTTCATACACCCTCCTTCATGTATTTCCCTTTATATGACCATCCAAACCAGGACTTGTCATCCAGCCCATCTCTTTTCAATTCATCCTTTCTGAAGGCGCTCATATTTACTCAGTCATTTGTATTCTGATACAAATTGTGAGGTATTTAAAATGGTCTCTGCCAGCTCCATTTCCAGATGAGGAAATAGAACGAAGTCCAGGAAAGGATGTGTGACTTGGCAAAGACACGGGACCAAGAACACAGATTTGTTACACGAGGATCCGTCAGACATTTATGGTGAACCTATTTGATCCAGGTACTGGGCAAAGCGCTAGCAAAAGAGGAAAAAACCTCACACTTCTATGTGACAGGATATTGTGGTTGTGTGCTATTGAGTTACGTCCAACTCAGAGTAACCTGGTAAGCAACCTGACCTAGCAGCCAAACTGCCCCAGGGCTTCAAGGCTTTAATCTTTATAGAAGCAGACTGCCACATCTTTCTTCCTGTAGACTGGCTGGTGAGTTTGAACTGCTGAACTTGGGGTTGGCAGTTGGGTTCCTAACTGCTATGGACATGGGGCTCCTTTGTAATAGGATATGCAGACACAGATATAGAGGATAACCCAAAGTAATAGATGCTAAGTGCCAAATGAGTAAACCGCAATTTATTTTTATTTAGTTGATTTGCCTGTAAAGAAGAAGTCCTTTCTTTTTCTCAAATGGGATTTCCCTGTGTGAGGTAGTCCCATGACTTGTGAATCCCATGGAGAACTCAGAGCAAGAAGAGATGAATTTTACTGTGACACCATACTTCATTGATAGGAAAGCACTAGCCTTGGGAGGGGCACATGTCAATGGTCTATTTGGGTTTTAATCCCCAATGGTGTATATTTAAATGAAATGATAATCTCTGAAATTCTTAGGGCAAACACTTTTTATTTTTTTCTAATTCCATACTTTGAAGCCTGGGCGTAGGAGAAGTGCAAAGTTTCAGTTTCAGTCTTAGTGAAATTAGTAGAACTGATTGTGAAACTCCCCATTCAGAATAAAGACTATAACACAGATCTTAGATCATTTTTATTAAAAAAAAATCTCTAGGACTCTTGTGAGCCATTGAAGAAATACTTAAAAAATCAATATCACACGCAAAAATTTAATATCACATAGCTACATAGCCCACACATGACTGACTATAAGCAGGTTTCTTATGGAAATTTTTCTTCCTGTTGCTCTTACACTCTACCTACCCAAGTTCCCACCACTCCCCAATATTTCTTACATTATACTCTTATCTAGTACACATTTTCAGTTACTTCTTTTATATACATCATAGCATGCTGAATTTATTGTTCTACACTTTGCTATGCTTTTTTTACTTAAAAGTTATCTTAGAGAACAGCATGTGTTATGTGAGTTTGAAGAAGAATTTGTAGATTGATATCAAGCATATGGATTAATTCAGACTTATGGACTTGATCTGGACTGGGCTGAGATGTTTTCTCAATGTTCAATTGCTCTTATATATAAACTTCTTATTTATCCACATATGAGTGTCCATGAATCTGTTCTCTAGTCTACCCAGACTAAAACTTTATGGTACCAGGAGTGAGGTACTAGAGAAAAATATCATAAAGATGGAGAGTGGATATTTATTTGACTTCTGCCTCATGGTAATGTTCTTCTTGGGCTAGACAGAGGTCAGATATGTCTGTGGAGTTTACTGTTGTTTTCTGCAAAGAATATGGGAAGTTAAATTTTTGATTATTTTGTTTTATGGCTTTCCATGATGCTCACCATCCCCACACAATCTCTGAAGACAAATGGGTGTATAAGCAAATGTGGTGAAGAAAGCTGATGGTGCCCGACTATCAAAAGTTATAGCATCTGGGGTCTTAAAGGCTTGAAGGTAAAAACAAGTGGCCATCTAGCTCAGAAGCAACAAAGCCCACATGGAAGGAGCACAGCAGCCTGTGTGATCACGAGGCATTGAAGGGATCAGGTATCAGGCATCAAAGAACAAAAAATCATATCATTGTGAATGAGGAGGGGGAGTGCGGAGTGGAAACCCAAAGTCCATATGTAGGCAACTGGACATCCCTTTACGGAAGGGTTGCAGAGAGGAGACGAGCCAGTCAGGGTGAAATGTATCAGTGATGAAACATACAATTTTCCTCTAGTTCTTAAATGCTTCCTACCACCACCCCCTACTCATGATCCCAATTCTACCTTACAAATCCAGATAGACCAGAGGATATACACTGGTACAGATAGGACCTAGAAACACAGGGAATCCAGGACAGATGAACCCTTCAAGACCAGTGGTGAGAGTGGCGATACTGGGAGGATGGAGGGAAGGAAGGGTAGAAAGGGGGAGCCCATTACATTATAGTTTACAAGACACATGGACCTATATGCTAGAGTGCTGGAGCTGAAGGAGCCACATGGAGACTCCTGTTAGCGCTTCTATACTTCCACTGCCACTGGATCCACAAGACTTTCCACCTACTGGTTTGTAATCTTCCTGCATCATTGCATATGTTTTGTGAGTCTGAAGAATAATTTATAGATTGGTATTGGACATATGGACTCGTACCAGACTTATGAACTTGATCTGGACTGGGATGGATCATTTTCTCAATATTCAATTGCTCTTATATATAAAGCTCTTTCTTATACACACATGAGTGTTCATCAATTTGTTTAGTCTGTCCAACTAACACATGAACATTCTATATTAATGCATAACAAGTTTTCTCATTATTTTCTATTATAGCTGCATGTTTGATTCTGTGAAAGTGTCATAATTCATTTAAACAGTTGATTAATAAGGAGTTGATTAGTTCATTCTAATATTTTATATGAGGAAACAAACATCTTTGTGTATTATTTCACACAAAGAGTTAAGTATATCTGTAAGATATGTTTCCTTCAGAGGTATTGTTTCATCAAAGGATATGCAGAGATTTGTGATTTTATTAGATGCTGACAAATTGCCTGGGAGGTTGTACTCATTTCTAATCTCACCTATTTCTCCAAATCCTTCCTAATATAGTAGATTTTTACCAAATGTTGGTGAATTAAAAAAAGATATCTTGGTAATATATTTACAGTTTTGTTACTATAGGTGAAGAACATTTTTGTTGTTGTTGTTGTTTAAGATCTTTTTGTGGTTCCTTTTCTAATAATAACTGAGTTTTCATATTCTTTTTGGATTTTCTAATAGACTGATGATGACTTTTATTTAGTGCAATAATTAAAAGCTTAGTCTCTAACTGACCAAAAGGTTCATAGTTTGAACCTACCCAGCCACTTGGAAGAACAAAAACCTGCTGATCTGCTTTTGTAAAGATTATAGTAAAAACCAGCCAAACAAAAACCCCTTACGGCTACTATCTCACATGGGGCTGCTATGAGTTGGAATTGAGTCCAATCATCCAAGTATTAAAACAAACAGTACAATAACTGAGAAAATATTCACCATTTCTTAAGATTGCGCTACAATCGGCTTCTTTTGGGGTAAAGGTAGCCATTCTTACTTCCTTTGAAGCGGCAGATGGCTAATTTGGGCTAGTACTACTGAGTCCTGCATTTTATCGTTCATTTTCCAGATCTGGACAAAGTTGAACTTGAATGAATTGGAGCAGAACTGTATGTATCCCGTTCCTTCTCGTAGCATAGCAGTCCTCTTTCCTTGAAATGTGCTCAATATAGCTGCAAGACACAATCGCAACGACAACCAAAACAAACTCCCAGTTTTTCTTTAATCCCGTGTCCTTCTGCTGAGGAGCCCTGGTGACGCAGTGGTTACCATTTGGCCTGGGATGCCCATGGTCGGCAGGTCAAAACCCACAACAGCTCCGTGGTAGAAAGAATGGGCTTTCTACGTCTGTCAAGAGTTACAGTCGCGGAAACCCACAGAGCGTTGCTATGAGTCTGCATGGACTCGGTGGCAGCGAGTTTGGTTTGAGGTTTGGAAGTACTGGGATTATTTCAGCTGCCGCTGCGATAAGAGCTTAAAGAATTGGCCATATGAAAAAGACGGTGACAGGATCATTGCCTGAACTATCACTAAATTAGCTAACACTATAGCAAAGATGACTCCTCTGTACCTTTTCTCAGAAATTTGAAAAATATCTTTTTCAATCTGCATATGTTCTTCTGAAATTTGGAAAATAGCGATTATGTTCTTATTTCTGTAATCATGCCGTATAAATATCCTGTTGGTTTCATAGTATATTATTTATTTTTTAAAAAAGAAGGGGGAAATGCTGATGTCTGAAAGGAAGATGAGATCACCTGTACTCTGAATGTTACTTTAATAATATTACTTACTTAATTCACCATGTATTGTTGAGTATTCAGGCACTCTGCTGAAACTCTGCAATGATAAATTAATAAATGTGGACGTTAACTTTCTTAGAGCCTGTATTCTAAACCAGTGGCTCTGCTCTCAGGTTACAGGTGAGAATAACCATGGGGGACCTAAAATACCAATACCTGGGCCAGTCAAAACTAAGTTGGATTCTCTAGGAGTAGAAGTCAGGAACAGATATCCTTTAAAACCCCCCAGATGATTCAAGCAAAGTTAGGGCTGACAGCCATTTAGCTAGCCTATACCCCAGAGAGAGCGAGACATCACACACACACACACACACACACACACACACACACACAATATTTTTGAAGAGGAAGTGATAGTGGAAATGTTGATATGATATAATACCAGCTTTAAAATTATTCTTACCACCGCCTTTAACTTAAAAGCAATAGAGTCTTAAGACCTAAACTCCAATTTATAGGTAGCATAGAGAAGAGAAACCATTAAATTACCTTGAACAGAAAAAAATCAGAAAATTCCTTGAAAATAATTTTTTCCCATGGCAGTTGCTTTAAAAAAATAAACAAAATATTGAGAAAAATAGAAGAGGGTCAGAAGTGGGGTGGAGGCTTGAAAATAAAATAAAGCAATAGCAATCAAATAATGATTGAATTTATTGCACAGTGGCTCAGAAAAAAACTGAGTGATAATTTTGGAAGAGAATTTGGAACATTTTAATATGCATGGGCAATACTAGTATTATTGATAATATAGAAGATTGTCCGCATTTGGGGAAGATGTATGTTCAAGAATTTGGCGGATTGTACAGCATTCACATGGTCCAGCAGCAGCAAAATGAAAACATGCCCATAGAGATGCAGGTATAGTCGCCCTGTTTAAGGGATTTGCAAAGGTCTTAGAAATGAAAGAGGCTGACTGAACAGCGATGGCAATCATATTAATTAATTAATTACCCTGAAATGAGTGCTTATTATGCTCCAGATAGTGTGCTAATGAGTTTATATGCATGATTTAACTTCATTTTAAATAAACATTGTTATTTCAATTTTGCAAATGGGAAAACTGAACCTTGAGATGGTTTAAACAATTTGTTCTATTTGACACTGCCAGTAAGTGACCAAGGCAAGATTTGAACCCAGTTCTTCTACCGTCCTGATCTTAATCATTATGCAGCATTGCCCCCACTCCCCCACTGAACCCTAATCACGCATGTGATAATGGAAAACACGGGAGCTTTGGACTTGCTTCGATTACCACAGCTTCTACAATACAAGTCGCTCTCATTGTTCCTGTGTCTGATTCCCTTCCTTAGCATGCACAAAAGGAGTGTCATCTTTCGAGAAAGGCAGGCTGTGTCCCAGCTCTAGTCTGTCATTTCTTAGTGTTCCTTCACAGGCAGTTTTTGAAGGCTTCCCCTCATTTCAGTTTCCTCTTTGATGAAGATGGAGAGAATATAAAGGACTTTATGAAGACTGCTGGCACAGTGGTTACAAATCAGGGTGCTAACCACAAGGTCAGCACTTTGAAGCCACCAGCAAGTGCACTGGGGAAAGATGAGGCTTTCTAGTTCAGCAAAGCACTGTAGTCTCAGAACCCCCAGAGGCAGCTCTTTGCTGCCTATGGGGTCAGTATGAGTTACAGTTGACTCCACCACAGTGTGTTTGAAAGCCTGGATGCAGATTGCTATGAGCTGGTATTTTCAAGTTGGCCACATAGGGCCTCCAGGTGCAGCAGTGAAACTCCCGCTAGGGTAAAGCCTATTGTGGCAGCCCCTGGGTAGATCCATCTGGCCGGGGTCCCTCCTCTCTTTCACTTTCCCTCTCCCTTACCAAGCACGATGCCCTTCTCCAGGAAGTGACCCTCCAAAGTCGTGTCATTCTCCCTCCTAAGGTGCATCCTGACGGTACTTCAGCCCATTCAGCTGTGTTCATTCTGCTGACGGTCTGGGGCACATTCAATGATCTTTGCCAAGAACAAGATTCTAAGGCATCTAGTCTCCTTTGGTCTTCCTTATTCATCATCCACCTGCCCTATGTACATGTGGCAAATGAAAATATCAGGCTGTGGGTCAGTTGTACCTTTGTCCTCAAAGTGACAGCGTTGCTTCTCCACACTTTAATGAGATGTTCTGCAGCAGATTTACCCAACACAACTTACTTGATTTCTTGGCTGCTGCTTCCATGGGCACTGATTGCATATCCAAGAAAAATGGAAACTGATAATTTCAATCTTTTCTCAATTTATCATGATGTTTCTTATTGTTCCAATCATGAGGATTTTTTTGCTTTATATTGAAGTATATTCCCTACTGTAGATTGTAGACTTTGCTGTCATATGAAGATTGAATAAACATGTATCTATAGAACACGCTTATCTATAAAAAGCGCTTGGCATAATCCTTGGCTGATAGTAAAAGATCAGTAAATGTTAGTCACCTCTTGAGTTCCACCACAACCTTCCCTTCAGTTGAATGCTAATGGCTACCTGTGAAGCCTGAATACACAGCTGGGGCTGAATCCTTCCATGATATGCGTTAACCTTCCACTGGCCACTGTGACTGTGGCAATGGATTCCTAGAACTTTCAACAGGGGAACTAAACAAGTGTTCAAAGTAATGTGGCTTGGGTATTGTATCACTTGTATGACACTCATTAGCATTAATTTATTAAAGCTTTGCCAAGTATGAAGCCTGGTGGTGTAGTGATTATGTGTTGGGCTGTCAACCATAAGGTCAGGAGTTTGAAACCACTAGCTGCTTCTCGGGAGAAAGACAGGGCTTTCTACTCCTGTAAACGGTTACAGTCTCGGAGACCTACAAGGGTCACTATGAGTTGGCACCAACTCTATGGCAATGAGTGAGAAGCAACAAGTTATATTAAGTACGTTCAGGCTCATAATAAATAACTCCATGTGTCAAGTTAGCAGTGTTCTCCCTATATCTACATATAATAACTTTTCATTTTATTGTTAAGAATATGCATATAAAATATATGCCAATTCAAGTTTCTACAGGTACAATTCAGTGACGTGGATTATATTCTTCGAGGTATACAATCATTCTCACCCTACATTTCTGAGTTGTTATTCCCCCATTAACATGAGCTCCCTGCTCTTTCAAAGTTCCTAGGTCATCTTTCAAGTTACTGTTTTCAATTTGATTTCATTTGATTCCATTAAAAAGAACCAAACCCACCGTTGTCAAGTTGATTCTGACTCACAGAGATGCTGTTAGAGATATCTGATCCCCACTGTTTTAGAGGCGGTAGATATTTATGGAACAGACTGCTGCATCTTTCTCTTGCAGAACAGCTCGTGAGTTCAAACCACTGAATGTATGGTTAGCCGCTCGGCACAGTCCACTGCACCACCGAAGTCCCCTAAACCTACTGCCTTTGAGTAGATTGATTATGTCAAGAGATATTTTTGGTTTAAAGTTTATTTTAAGCCAATAATTTCAGGGTTTCACGGGACTTTTGTGAATCTAGAAATTCTGGGTTTTGTGAGAATTTGAAGTTCTGTTTCCTCCATTTGCTCAGAATTATTGTAGCATATTTTTAATCAAAGTGTTCAGTAATGGTAGCCGGGCACCATCCACAGGGTTTTCAATGACTCACTCCGTGGACGTAGATCACCAGGCCAGATTTCCCCTGCTTTTCCCATGGCCTGGCCCATTGAAGGTTCTCAGAAAGAATCTATGATTGCTGACCATCTTCTGTTGCCAGGAAATGAGGGCTCTTTCGTGCTGAAATCAACTTGTTCAGTCCCAACCGAACTAGTGTTGAATGAAGATCTTTTGGATGAGAAATTAAGCCTTGAAATAGACCTTTCGACACCTGTTATATCTGATATCTGTACCATGCGGCCATATCTGTACTACAAACCATGGAATCCATTCAGACTCATGGCAGAAATTGAGCCTCAGAGGAAAAAATCGTGCCTTGGTCACCAGACTCAGTGGGGCTGAGTGCAGTCCGTCTCTCCTAGTCTCTTGAACCTTCCCGATTGCTGAGATATTCAGATAATCCAAACCAGACCTACTGCCAACAGATGCATTCCAACCCATGGGGATCCTGTAGGACCAAGTCGTTTCTCAGGCTATGAATCTTTATAGGAGAAGCCAGTCTCGTTTTCCTCCCTTGGATTGGCTGGTGGCTTTGAACCACCTGTCCTTTGGTTAACAGCCTAGGGCTTAGCCCACTGTGTTAACAGAGGTCCTGCTGTTCAGCTGGAACGCGTCTAAACGCTCGCAGCTGAAACAGAGCGTTGAGTATGGAAGTAGGATCTGAAGACCACTACTTGTAGTCCAGTTTCTCATTTACAGCGGGGCCACTGAGATGTTCACCTCTAAAACGGAGGAGCGAGTGTTATAGGCTCCCCTTGTCTTGCTTCACTGATTAGAGTCCCTTTGCAATAATGACCGGCTGTGCTTGTGCCAGCGGTGAGAACGTGAGTCCATGCCATTGTTTGCTCTCCTGTTGTGCACTTCCTCCCTCCCGTTGTGTGCCCTGGAACAAGTTCTCCTAGCCTTTTGACACATGACTTAGTTTAAAACACAGGTTGTATCTCCTTGAAAGAGCTCCTGTTGAACAGGTTCAAGCACCCCTCCTTGGCTATGTGGATTGATGACACAGAATCTTACTTTTCATGGCAGGGGAGATGCTCTGTCAAGTGTGATAAACCCCAAGGAGTTCATTCCGATGCTACATGGGTTTTTCTCGCCAGATTGAAAAAATAAAACACATATGAACATTCATATTCATTCTTGTTTTGTTGTGTGTTTTCAATTTTAAAAAAGGCAATATGCTCCATCATTAGCCTTCATCTACATGCAGAGGCAGGGCTAAGCAGAATCGCATCTATTTAGAGCTGTTTTCAAAACAGAATGTCCTAGTTCAACTATTTTGAGCAAAAATACAGCTTGCTGTCAGTATTTTGGAAGTCAGAAAGTTTGGGTTTACGATGCCTTTTGTAACAGCTGGTGTTTGAGTTTTTAAGCATTTAGAAAAGAATTTTGTTATGGGTTCTGAAAGAAGAAACTGAAGCAACCCAAACTGAAGAAAAATGTTTTATTTATCAGAACTTTACCCAGGCTTGTAATTTTATTTCCTTCTTTGACGTACGTTTCTTGCTGAGAGGTGTTGAATTGATACCTCACTGAGAAAGTATTTATTGATCGGTCTTAGACCCAGTTCCTTACACACTGTTTCCTAGAAACAAATCTCTTTAAAATTATTGAGCAGTAGGTAAAGCCAGGCCATTCCTCGTCTCTTCCCAAACTCGACTCCCACAGGTAACAACTCTGTGCTCACAGCTTCCACACGCGGCTTTCTCCACACACACACCTGGAGTCTTGCACCAGATATGAAGGGAATGGATCATGCCGGCCATAGCAACATATCTCCAAGAATTCAGATTCCATTTCAACCACGATTTTCATTTGTTCGGGACTATCCTTCAGAGAGAAGAAATTGGAGCCAATTGCACTGATAATTGTAGGTTCTAAAATTATTTTTGTTTTAGGATAATTTCTTGAATATGCTTTGAAAAATCTGTTGAATAGTCTAGACCACGGTCACTTTAATTGAAAAGCAATCAAATATTAAATCAGATGACAAATGAGTTTATTAGCATTTTGATAATCCCAGTAAGAGGCAGATTTCTGGTGGTGCAATAAGTTTTTGATGATGAACTGGAAAGTCAACTTTGCTAGCCACAAATTGGTCTCTGGGAAGAAAAACCTGGCAATCAATTCCCATAAGGATTTAGAAAACCAGAAAGAACACACTCAGCATATCTCAAACTCAAACAACTAAAGAAAAAAAAGCAGGCCTTACGTTGGAATTTTGAAAGATTCTATGGGCAAAATATGAATGACACATGAACCATCCAAAATAAAAGTAAAAAAACAAACAAACCAGGGTTACTACTCCAAGAAGACTGAGTCCACATTCAAGACTTTTAAGAGCTCGTCGGTGACAAGAACTAGTGGTGTTGAAGGGAAGAACTCCAGCTGCATTGGGAGCATTGGCCGAAGCAAGGGCTCACCCAGGAAATGACAGAATGCCAATCAAAATGTCCAACAAGCTGACAAAGCACCGAAGTACTCACTCACCTCTGCCAAGAAATATGGACGACAGCTACTTGGCCAACTGGCAAGGAAAAAAATCCATATTGGTACACATTCCAAAGAAAGGTGGGTCAACAGGATGCTCAAATTATAGAGCACTATCATTGACTTCACCTTGCAAGTAAGATTTTGCTGAAGATTTTGCAGCAGTCTATTGACAGGGAGCTGCCAAAGGTTCAGGCTGGATTCAGGCTGGACATGGAAGAAGGGATATCATTGCTGATGTCAAATAGATCTTGATTGAAAGCAGAGAATACTAGAAAGATGTTTACTTGTGTTTTATTGATTATGCAAAGTCATTTGAATGTGTGGATATTAACAAACTCGGTAGCCTTGAAAAGAATGGAAATCCTGGAAGCCGTCATTGTGCAGAATTTGTACATGGATCAAGAGCCAGTTGTGCAAACAGGGAATACTGCATGGTTTACTATCAGGAAAGGAGTGTATCAGGGTCCTATCTTTGTATCACCATACTTATTCAATCTTTATGCTGAGCAAATAATTAGAAAAGATGGCTTATATGAGGAAGAATGGCGTATCAGGAGTGGAGGAAGGCTTATTACATTCAATACTACTGAGTCCATTCCTACTCATAACAACCCTGTAGGGAAAAATAGAACTGCCCCGTGGGTTTTCTGAGGTGGTAACTCTTTAGGTAGTAGAAAGTCTCGTCTCTCTCTTGTGGCGTGACTGGTGGTTTCAAATTGCCAACTTTGAGATTAGCAACTCAACCTGTGATATGAAGATGACACAGCCTTGCTTGCTGATAATGAAGACTTGAAGCACTTATTGATAAAGATCCAAGATTTCAGCCTTCAGTATGCATATAACCCAATATAAAGACCAAAAGAAATCCTCATAATTGGACCAATAGATAACATCCATAGACACTCATATGTGTGTAAGAAAGAGCTCTATATACAAGAGCGATTGAATATTGAGAAAACATCCCAGCCCAGGCCAGATCAAGTCCATAAGTCCGATATTATTAGTCTATATGTCTGATACCAATCAATAAAGTCCTCTTCAGACTCAAGAAGGACATTCAATGATGCTAATTTCAGGGAGATCACAGGCAAGAGGGTGGGAAGTCTTGTGGATCTAGTGGCGTTATAAGCATCTCAGCACTGGCAGGGGTCTCCATGTGGCTTCTCTGGCTCCAGAGGTCTCTCTCCACCAGCCTCTCTCCATGTGTCTTCTCCACAAGGATGCCTCACAGGGAGTAAGAAGAGAGAAAGTGTGTCTCCTGCCTCCAAGGAGGAATACAGGAGTTCCCAGAATCCTCAGGAAAAGGCCATGCCCACAAAGAGATCCCATTGACTATGACCTAATTGACCGGCTAAACTCTATCCCTTCACTCTGAATCCTCTCAAAGTGACAAATGATTATATAACTACCACAATGATAAACTGAGAAAGACTGAAGTTGTCAAGGATTTCTTCTTGCTTGGATCAATAATGGATGATTACTGAAGCAGCAGCAGCGGAGAGACAAAATGATGCACTGTACACATCTGTTACACAAGAACTCTTTAAAGTGTCAAAGACCAAGGCTATCACTTGAAGGATTAAGCTCTTCCTGACCCAGGCCATTTTTGATTGCCTCATATGCATGTAATTGTCGGACATTTGAATAAGGAAGACCGAAGAATAATCCATGCATTTGAATTGTGGTCTGGCAAAGAATATTGAAAACACCACTGACTGCCAAAAGAACACACACATTTGTCTTAGAAGTACAGCTAGCATGTTCCTTAGGGGCAAGAATGACAAGACTTCATCTCATGTACTTTGGACATGGAAGGAGAATCCATTCCCTGGAAAAGGGCATCATGCTTGGTAAAGCAGAGTTACACTATGTATTCAAGAGGAAGATCCTTGAGAGGATGGATGGGCACAGAGGCTGTCACAATGGAGTGTAACAGTGCGACATGGGAACAATGGTGAGCATGGCCCAGGACTAAGCAGCATTTCATTCTATTGTCCATAGGCTCACTATGCGTGGGAACCGACATGACGGCATCTAAGAACAGCAGCAAAGGATTTATGACCTTCAGGACTTTATGGAAAAGTTCTACTTTGTCATTGAGGGTCACAATAAGAGCAAACACCACACCAACACGAGTCGGAGCCTCTGGATGTCACCCAACAACAATAAATGCACTATCAGCATCCAGAGGACTATCCTTTATCTTTTCAACAATCATTTAATAGAGAATATGTATTATTGTATCTATATTTTAAACCATGCATTTTTTTCATTTGTCATCATTTATATTGGAAACAAAAGTAATGCATTTGCCATCAAGTTAACTATGTCAAGAGTAGAGTTCTATTTAATAGGGGTTTTTTCCCCACAAAAGTTGTATTGGCATGTGATTCACATATCATATAATTTAGTAACTCAATCACATCAAGAAGAGTTGTATAGCACACTCAGTTTTAGAGCATTTCCTGCACTCTTGTACTCATCATTATTAACTCCCCATAGGGTGTTTGATGGGTGATTTATCAGAAGTCGATCACCAGGCCTTTCTTCCTAAGTACCCATGGTAGACTCGAGTCTCTAAGCCTTTTGACTCTAGACCTTAGTGTAAAATGATAACTCTTTGTACCACCAGGCAATTCAATGTCAGTATATCTCCATGGATTTCACTCCTTTCACAATCATCAGATAGTAAAATCCTGTAGTACTTTAAATACCAAACATCTCATCGGCACTCTGGTGTGACTACTATTATCTTGTACGGCCTAGATAATTTCACCTTTCTGGGACTCAGTGTCCTCATCTCCAAAAATTCTGTGGTTGGTGATGGAGGGTAAGGAAATTTTTAAAATAACGCTTATTAATATTTATCCCTACTCTAATTTTCCCTCTTCTCTATTCTATTCAAGGTTCTAAGAAATAATTAGTCAAAATTATTTCTAAGTCTAAGAATATTAGTCAAAACAGAGATAGCTTTCCTGAATGTCAATATGATGGACAACATAGAATTACCTAGCAAAATAACCAGACTTCATTCTAAAGACTACAAGTCTTCAAAAGAGAAAAAAAAAGTTGGTTGATTCATTGTAATATTTACTTATTCAGAAGAAATCAGACAAAATGGCTAGAGAAATTAGTAATATAAAATATAGTTTATAAATTGTATTCATTGTAAGGAAGTTATAAGATGAAGGGTATTTGTCCAATAAACTCGTGGTAGACATAATTGATTTTTCTACCCGTTAGTGGTAGTACATGTGATCAGATGATGCATGTTTAAGTTCATGCAACACTTCCTTGTCAGTGAATAAAAATTAGGTTACTGTGCCTCATGTTATCAGCAAAGATGATGAGACTGTCTTCTGATGTTTGTTCAATGAATGGCAATGAAGGCTGACATATCTGCCCTTCTCTGTCTTTGCCATTGCCATGAGGCAGGGTCAGACCTGCCTCGGAGCTCCATCCTTCTTGATCTATTATGATACCAACCATTCCTCCCATGCCACTCTACATTTATGCTGGGTTCGCTAGTCCATTGCGACGGCCACACACAACTCACAGACAATATTCACAATTAAAGATGTCTTTGGGGCTTTTTTTTAAGGGATGTAAATAGATTGGCACAAGTCAGGATCAGCAAATAGTAAGGATACAGTCATTGGTCTCCTCAGGCAGCAGCCAACTTTCTTTCTGTTCTCATTTGCTCAGCCACGTGGTAGCCAAGTGTGGCTGTTTCTTAGCCTCTCAGTCACCTCTCAGCCACTTCCTTGACCATTGCTTCCATGGGTCAGGAAGCCAATCCATCTGTCACTCTGTCCCATAGTTCCATAGTCTTAGACAGACACAGAGAAGATGTCCCATAGTTTCACTGCTGCCCCTCTGAGTCTCCAAGTCATGGTATATGATATAGCTGGTCTTGGCGGCCCCTTTCAGTCAGAGACCTTGAATTTGCCTTTCCAAAGTTATTAGGGTTTCTCTCTTCTCTACTGCTGTTTCAAAAATTCATCAAAGACAGCTCACTGCCCCTACAGTCAGATGGCACACCGATCAATTCCTCTCTCTGTGTTACACACGCCCGATTTGCAAAGTCCTGTCCAGTCATTTGGTGGGAGGTACAGAGACTAAACTTGAAGAACCATATTAAGAAATTCCACTCCACCACACTTGGGATCAGGCCAAATGATATTATTTCTCAGCATCAGAATCTCAAGTGAAGATATTACAAATAATTTCTTTGTAACCAAAATAAAAATCCAAACTGCCATCAAGTCAATTCTGACTCACGAGGACCCTGAACAGGATGGAAGTTCTGCTGTAAACTCAGATTGTAACTCTTCCCCAGAATAGAAAGCCCTTTCTCCAGCAGTTAAGAATAACTGGAAAATATGTAAAATAACAAATATTAGAGGAAGATGATAATAAATTTAACCATCAGCAGATCTTCTCTATCGTCGAAAATATAGCAAGTTTTTTCCTATGTAAGAATTTTTTCTTAAGAGAATCTGAACTCCTACTATGTGCAATGCTGCATTTTCCACACAGTTGTTGTACAATGTCGCCTGTGTGGGAAGTAAAAAGTGGCCGTGACAAGGAGTCGCATGGGAAACTGAATGAGCCTTCCTCAGGTTGTTTTTTCAAGATCTAACTCTTTCCTATTGTGGAGCATGTTGTTTTTCTTAGGTGCTAAGCGGGTTGTGACTTAAAGCAACACCATGTACAACTTAAGGAGCTACTACTTGGTCCGGCACAAGCCTCACAATTGTTGTTTGAGAACATTGCTGCAGCCACTCTGTCCATCTGTCATGTCCAGGATTGCCTTCTTTTCCATAGTCCTTCTTTACCAAGCCAGGTGTCTTTTCCAGGGACTCGCCTCTACTGATAACGTGTCTAAAGTACATGAGGCCACATCTCTCTGTCCTCCTTTCTAAGGGGTATGCTGAATGTTCTTCCAAGACAGAGTTCTTGGTTCCTTTGGCAGTCCATGGTATTTCCAATATTCTTCTCAGAACTATAAATCAAATGCACCGGTTCTTCTTTGTCTCCCTCATTCAGTGTGCAACTTTCACAAGCATGTGAGGTGATTGGAAATGCCCTCATTTGGCTCAAGCGCACCTCAATCCTCAAAGTAACATCCTTGCTTTTCAACACTTTAAAGATAGCTCCTGCAGCAGATTTACCCAACAGATGTTCCCAGGGAAATGCATTGTTTTGTCTCCTAACTGCTGTTTCCATGAGCATTGGTTATGGATATAAGCAAGATGAAGCCCTTGGCAAATTTGGTTGTTTCTCTGTTTATCAAAAGGTTCCCTATTGGTCCAGCTGTGAGAATTTGGGTCTTCTTTATGTTGGGTTGTAATATATACTGAAGGCTGCAATCCTCGATTTTCATGAACAAATGCTCGAAGTCTTCCTTATTTTCAGCAGCGAAGGTTGCGTCATCTGCATGTCTCAGGTGGTTAATACACCTCCCATTCTGATAGCACATTCTTTGTATGATCCAGCTTCTCTGGTGATTTGCTCAGCACACAGAGAAAATAAGGATGGTGAGAGGTAGAACCCCGATGCGTACTTTTCTTAGCCAGTTTGGATGGATGGCTCTGTATAAGATTTTAGTGATCCCAGGGAGAGAAGATATCTGACTTCTGTAATGACCATTGACAGAGTGGAACGACCCTCACAGGCGCAGTGTTCTTCCCAAATGAGATAATGGATGTGAAAACCACTGGAAACTGTAACAAATGTGGGGAACTATTATTGATATGGCCATTCCAAGGCTGACCCGGTCATGTGTTTCATGGCAGAAATCCCTTCTAAGTGACAGGCTTCTTTTAACAGTAATGACAGGATTGAAAGCAATAGGTAGGGTCTCATGATCTTGAATAGCCAAATATTCTTGTCTTGTTTTGACCATCTTTCCCATCAGATTTTGGATAAATGTGTTACAGAGGTCAAGGCAAAACACAGGCATAGTATTTGTTGCTATGACATCCCCCAACATGGACTTTAGGTAAGCTAGCTTACCCATAGACAACCAAATTTATTTTTTAAATTTCATAAATAGTTGTATTGGAATATAACTAACATGTCAGACAATTTAATAAATCAAGTATATTAAGAAGAGTTGTGCGATCATCACTATGCTCAATTTGAGGACGTTTTCTTCTCATATTCATTGCTGTTAATTCCCCCAGCCTCCCTTACTATGCTCGTAGGAAATTATCAATCCAGTTACTATCTCTGTAGCTTCACCTATCCTGGCTTTCATAGACAGAAAATCATACAAAACACACAAGGGGAACAAAAAATAAAATCCAACAACAATGGGTAGACACAACATAGAAAAACACATAGAAAAGAAAGCAGAAAATATTAAAAACAGAAACAACTTTAAAACGGGTCCAAAGGGAGATCAAAATATTAGGTGTTACATTTTCACCTAATTCCCTCTGCCCTAATTGACTTTACAGTGCTCGTTGTCTGAGAGCCAGGCTCGTCACAAGCCTGGACTGTGTTCAGCATGGATTCACCAGAAGCTTAGACCACATGGGGACCCTGCAGATGGGTTTGGGGCTTTCTGTCATCCATACCCTTCTGCAAACTGGTGTCCACAGGTTAAGCTCTGATAGCATTCCCTCTTCAGAATTCTTCACAGAATCAGATGGCCAGGCCTTGCTTCTGTGGCGCTGCTGGGAGAGTTCAGGCAGCCACCCTTCAGGGTAAAAGTCAACCCCGTGCACCTCTCAGGGGCCTCTGCCTTGGCCAAAGCACAACAGCACCTCCTTCCCCTCTGTGGAGACAAGCAGGTGGCAGCCAGTGGACAGGCCGGGGTGGGGGTGGGGCAGTATGGTTGCATTCTTTTATTCTTGTACGCTATTCTCTGGTAAATAGCAACTACCTTACTTTTCCCTTGAACAGAAAATAAATAGGTTGGCATCTCCACAACAATCTACATGTTATAAGTTAAAGAAATTCTTATCTATTCAAATTGCACAGGAGTAAAAATAATAAGTGTGTTTGAGTATTCCAGAGAAAGTATGATTTTACTTTAGGCTATAAAGTAATATTAACATATTCTGCTTAAAAAAAAAAACAACTAAAAGCAAAACAAAAAAAACAACCCCCCAAACCCTCCAACTCGCCGCCATCGAGTTGAATCATAGTGGCACTGCAGGAAAGAGAACTGTGACACTGGTCTTCATGGGAGTGGACAGTCTCCTCATTCTTCTGAGGAATGGCTGTTGGGTTCAAACCACTGACCTTGTGGGTAGCAGCTCCATGTGTACCCCACTATGCTACCAGGGCTCCTCAAACATAAAGAGGCCTGCTTAGAAGCTGTTAAATGTTATTTTCAAAATTACATCTGACCATTCTTCATGCTTTCATTCTATAAACGTCTCGAAGCCTTTGTCAGCATATGAGCGGCAATGAACATCGTGCTTTTCAAAAACATGTTTTCTTTAGATTTGAAAGTGAGAAGACCTAGGCTTCCATCTTGATTAGCTGTTGATAACGAGTGCGACCTAGGCTTTCTTTCCTTTTCTTCCATGTATAAGCTGGGGCTAAGTGATACACAAGGTCAGCGGTTCAAAACCTCCAGCCAGCTCTTTGGGAGAAAGATGGAGCTTTTGCCTCCCATAAAGAGTTATAGCCTCGGACACCCACAGGGACACTTCTACTCTGACCAGTAGTGTTTCTAGGAGCCAGTACATGTGTTAGTCCGGGTAGACTAGAGAGCCACATCCATGGGGACTCATAGGTGTATAAAGAAGAGATTTATATACAAGAGCAGTTGAATATTGAGAAAACATCCCAGCCCAGGCCTGATCAAATCCCTAGTCTGAGATTAGCCCATATGTCCAATACTGATCTACAAAGTCCTCTTCAGGCTCATGAAACACATGCAATGATGCCAAATGCAGGATGATCACAGGCCAGTGGCCGGGAAGCCTTATGGATCTAGTGGCGTATGGATCAACCCTGGCAGAGGTCTCCATGTGGCTCTTTCAGCCTCTGTCCATGTGTCTTATCCACAGGGATGTCTCACAGGGCCTGAGCAGAGAGACAGAGAGAGTGTGTCTCCCACCTCCAAGGAGGAATACAGGACTCCCCGGAATCCTTAGGAGAAGGCCATGCTCACAAAGAGGCTTCATTGGCTATGATCTGATTGACAGGATAAACTCCACCTCTTCCCTCTTAAGCCGCAAATTGATGCCAGATTATGTAACTACCACAGTATGGACTCGATGGCAGCGAGTTTGAGTTTTGTTTGAAGAATCCTTGGCTGCTCACCATCATATTCCAAAGTGGCATTGAGAAAATAAATGAAGGACTGTTTCTGAAGGTTTCTTGGCCATTTCACAAGGCTTTGAGGTACTGGGTTACTCAGGGTTCTCTAGAGAAACAAAACCAGAAGACACTTATGATTACATATATATGGATAGGTTTATACAGCAAGAGTGAATATACAGTGAATTCGTCCACACAGCAGTGCAGAGGGCTCAGTTCAACTCACTTTTGTGGAACAGTTGCAGACATACTGGAAGTTCTTTGACTTATGTGGGCTTCCAAGTCCAAGGTCAAGGAAGCAGAGAAAAGAGTCATCCCCCAGGCAAGGCAGGCCGAGTCCGCCCACAGGCAGCAAACAGCAGGGTGGGTCACTAACAGTCAGCAGCTCAGGAGCTCAGTGAAGCAGGCTCAGAGGAGATATGGAACTCAGGCAATGCAAGGAGACAGGATCCACCAGCCTCCAGCTCAAGAATGTGTGCACCAGCAGAGTGGCAAAGCAATTTCTCTTGAAGGAGCCTCAAGCTCTAAGACAGCAGTTTTCAAGTTGTGGGTCGTGACCCCTTTGGGGGTCGAATGACCTTTTCACAGTGGTCACCTGATTCATAACAGTAGCAAAATTACAGTGATGAAGTAGCAATGAAAATAATTTGATGGTTGGGGATCATCACAAGATGAGGAACTGTATTGAAGGGTGACAGCATTAGGAAGGTTGAGAACCACTGCTCTATGGACATGATCCACAATCTACAGGTTGGCTTGGCCTACTGGTGGTGTAGCACAGGTTGAGGCAGAGAACTAGCTAAAGCAGCAGCACACTGGTCCAATCAACCCAGAGCAAGAGAGGAGGGTGGGCCTTCCAGAGTCATTGCCCTCCAATCAAACTGCATCCTGAATACTTCCGCATGCTCCTATTGGTCAGGTTGGCACAATAAACCTAACTATCACAGACACAGAGAGATGACACTCAGTGGTGATAAATGCTGATCATTTTAGTTTGACAGCTTTAAAGTTTTACTTCCATTGAAATTGTGACCCGTTCCCTCTGCTGTCCCCTCCTAGGTCTTATTGCCTGTGTTATGGCCGCACATTCTTCTTCCACATGACAGTTCTTTAAATATGCTCTGTAAGCTTCTTATTGATAGTTCAAGTGTTTTAAGAAAGTAATAAAGTACAAATCATGGCATTAGCCTCTGTCAATGGGACCAATAATAAAGAATGGTTTGCATTGAAGTGCTTGGTTTCTAGTTTAATTTAAATACATATCTTTATTAGCTTTAAATATTAATATATTTATTAAAGCAGCATTTTAAACATGTGAAGTGAATTACATTAATGGGGGTGGCTCCTCACAAACATTATTTCATAAATTCTATGGCAAGCCACTAAATCCATTTGCGATGCGAGCTAGAGAAGACAAGTGCTTTGGGATCAGAAAGCTGCAGGTTTAACTCATGGCTTTCCCAGCTGTGTGGGCAAGCTTGGTATTTATCTCCCTATGTCTTAATCCTTCAACTCAGAAGTGAAGATCTAGTACTTATCTCTCAGGATCTGGTGAGGACTCAAGATAAGGTAAGGATATGGTGAAATGAAACAACGTACTGAGGCTAACAGGAATAAGTGCCATGAACATATATCAACATAGAGAGGCGATGAAGGGAACACATTGGAAGGAAGGCGGTGGGAAAGAGAATGAATTGGAGTGCACAATACCCTTTGAGTAAATACACTTCCGTGGTACACACAGAACAATATCGACACTGGTCACGGCTCAAAAGACTCACAAACAGTGTGAGAGCGAGTAAGTGCCTTTGGGATGGTCAAAACGGGAATTTTCAGATGATAAATGAAAAGAACTAAAAGAAGCTAGGTTAGACATGGATTAGTCATAGATTCCTGTCGTTTTATCATTTGAGTCCCAAGAGGAAATGGAAAAACAAAACAAAACAGCAGCAGAGTCTGATGCACAACAGAGAGTCAGTACACATGGCTCTGTTTATTGCTCGGTGATCTACTTTCAGCAGACTATTTGCAGCCAGCCCACTGTTGGCTATCACTGCGTTTACCAGTAGGTAGAAGGGTAGAAGTTGTGCCAATAGAGTCAAAGGACCAGAAAGAAGCCATGATCAAATGAGAAAACTAAGATGAAACATTTTTTTAAATAGCTGTTCATGACAGACACTGCGTGACACGTAGTGCTAACAGCCAATCACAGAGGCTTCCTCTGATGTAGGCATCATTCAGTCAGCCTGCCTTTGTGCAGTGCCTGCTCTATGGGCCAGCTCCTGCCTAGATTTGGGGAATACAGGAGGAAAGCAACAACAAACCCTCTTCTAGAAAATGTATATTCAAGCGAGGGGCGACAGACAAGGATTAGTAAACTCCACAGTACGTTAGATGACTGACGCCGGAGTCCTATAAAGACAACAACTGCCAAGCAGGAAGAGGTGGTGCAGCAGTTTTAAGGCAGTTTTTAAGGAAGGAGCGGGGGTAGGGTTCTCCTTGGGGCGTTGTCCCAGATCCTTCACAGGTGTTAGTGCTTTGACTCGTCCTAACACCATGAAGTTACTTGTCTTAGTCGTGATTGCTATTTTTCAGATGAACACATGGGTCTTTTGGTGCCTGAAGTTTAGTACCAACAACAACAACAAAAATACTGCAAGTGGGTGACTTTGAGAACAAAATCATTTTTCTCATAGTTTTGAAGGCTAAGTCTTAATCAGAGTCTGGTCATGTCAATGCCACCCCTGGGCCTCTATCCTCATTTCCGGAATCTCCCAGTGATCCTTGGCATTCTTTTGTTTGTCTCCAGGTCCTCACAGGGTCTGTCTGTCTGTCTATCTCTAGGTATGTATGTCTGTGTGTTTGCAGCTGTTCTGCTCTTTGCATAAGGCTCACAGCCATCCATTCGGTCCTAACTTACAGTGGCCTTATGAGACAGAACAGAACTGCTCCTTTGGGTTTGAGCGGCTGTAAATCTTTACTGGACAGAAAGCCTCATCTTTCTCCCGAGGAGTGGCTGGTTTTGAACTGCTGACCTTGTGGTTAGCAGGCCAATTCGTAATCCACTATGCCACCTATATTCCTTTTGAATAAAGCATTGCTTAGTAATTTAATTTAATATCCATCCTATTGTGTAATGTGCTCATTAACATAGCAAAATAAATCCCTGATTTCCAAACATGCCTTTCCCCCCTCTCCCCACCCTCCCATGCTCATGAATCCTTGATAAATTATAAATTATTATTATTTTCATATATTACACTATCCACTCACTCACGTTTCTGTTGCTCATCCCCCTGGGTGGGGTGGGGGGTGGAGGGTTATCAGTCGATCATGGCGATAGGTTCCCCCTTTCTTCCCCTTCTCTCCTCCACGTTCCCACTACCCTCATGGTATTGTTACTCCCATTACTGTTCCTGAGGGGTTTATCTGTGCTGAATTCCATGTGTCCAGAGCTTTTATCTGTACTAGTGCACATGCTCTGGTCTAGCCGGATTTGTAAGGTAGAACTGGGGTCATGAAAGCAGTGGAGGGAGGAAGAAGTAAAGAACTAGAGGAATGTTGTGTGTTCATACTGCACCCTGGCTGACTCATCCCTTCCTTGTGACCCTTCTGTGAAGGGATGTCCAATTGTCTACAGATGAGCTTTGGTTCTCCTCTTCAACCCCTGTCATTCTCATCAATATGATTGTTTGGGGCCTTCTGATGCCTGATACCTACTCCCTTTGACACCTCATGATCACATAGGCTAGTGTGGTTCTTGATGTGGACTTTGTTGCTTCCCTGCTAGATTGCTTCTTGTTTAACTTCAAGCTTTTAAGACCCCAGATGCTGTATCTTTTAATAGGCGGGCACCATCAGTGTTCTTCACATTGTCTTCAGCAATCATGTTGGAAGGTGAATGTCACAGAATCTGGCTGTACTTCTTCCAAGACAGATTTGTTTGTCCTTTAGGCAATCCAAGTTAGTTTCAATAGTCTTCATTAGTACCATAATTCAAATGCATCGATTCTTTATTTAGGGACCATGATAAAAAAAAACTTAAAGTAAAACTGGGTAAAATTTGGCCTGGTGGGTCTATCCAGAATTTATAAGCAATGTGTCAGATTATTCCACAAAGGAATCCTAATTTCGTTCAACCTCTTAAATGTTTTGCCACAGAATCAGGAACTTCAAGAATGTTAAGTGACCTGCCCAAAGTTATGTAGCTTGTTTGCTACAGAACCGGGATCCAAAGCTGAGCTTTCAGTGTGTATGTGTAACAGGGTGGGGTGGGTGGGGGGATTGGGAGCAGGCGGAACAATAGCTGGGCTGGGCAGCTCTGCCTGGCTGGCTCCCTCACGTTCTTGAGACCTCATGGCTTCTCTTTAAAACCGCAGAGAAGCCAGGGTTAAGTCCACGCATCAGATCGGTAAGAGGGAATTACTGAGACAGGGGAAACCCATTTGCAGAAAGAAGGGAGATATGATAAAGAGAAGTGAGAGGAAGCACAAATGAAGAAACGAAGGGGAGGCAGCTGCTAAGAATAGACAAAGTGAGGTTCAAATGACTGTTTTCAATTCAAGAAGGGGGAGAGCAGAGACATGACAAGAGACAAGACGGCAAGGTTCCTCCAGCTCAGTAATCCTAATTATAGCCCCATAGGACAGGTTTGCATAGCATAGGGAAACAAGCTCAGAAAAGCTGCTCACTCAAGGTCACAGGGCTGACAAGAATCTCCTTTATTTCCCGCATCACTGTTTTCCTCCAGCACCCTTTTATTTGTACAAGATGAAGTGCTGAGGGTTTTTGTTGCTGTTGTTAGTACCTGTTTCTAAAATAGTTATCAAGTATCCAATGATCCTGTGACTATGTGGTCACCATGACAACACAGCCTTTCCTGAGCCTCCCTGCTTTGCCTCCAGAGTCGAATTTCACAGCACAGACAGGCACCCTCCCTTCGTGGAACTCACTGCACTTGTAATTTTACGTGTTTGTGTGATTCTCTGCTAAATGTCTCTCTTCGCCCCGGTTCCAAGACACACACACACACACACACACACACACACACACGACTGTAAGCTTTTTAATGGCAAGGGCCAGCCTTGCCTGCTTTTGCCAGTGCCGTGCATGATGCCTGGCACTGGGGCTCTCGATAAATATTTGCCGAGTAAATGTTTTGCGGCTTCTTTCAGCCCTCTTCTGAAAGTTCCACGGACAGAAACCTTTAAGTCATAATTATGTTAATAGGTACTGTATAACTAGTCGGGCCGGTACTGACAGGTCTTACCCAGGTAAATGAACACACCACACACACACACCCCACCGCACACCCCACCGCACACCCCACCGCACACCCCGGGCACGCGCGGCTCAGCGCTGGTAAACTCCGCGGTGCGGGCTCGCCACCCTCCGCAGCGTGGGAGGTTGAGGGGGGGGCGGCGAGCGCGCCGCGGGAGTCCCCGACCCACCCCCGACTTGCTGAGCCCCGGGGGCGGGGCAGGGGCGGGGCGAGTGGGCGGGACTCCGGGCCTGTAATTGGTCCAGCAGCCGGCGCGGGGCGGGGCCGGAGGCCGGCGCTCGCAGAAAGGGGGTGTGTGGCGGCTGGTGCAGTAGTTTCAGTATAAACAAGGAACCAGAGTCCTTGTGGGAATTTTCCCCCGTCTTCTTCCCGCGCGCTTTCGCTCCCGGCCCTCTGGCCGCGTTCTTGGCGCGCGGCACCGTCTGGAGGGCGAGGATCGCGGTCCATCGACCGGTAGGTTGCTCCCTGATTGGACTGGTCTCCTGGAGGGGCCCGAACTGGCGCCGGAACCAAGCCCGCGCCCGCGCCCGGCGGGACTGAGGACGCCGGCGGGCCCCGCGCGCCTCGCCTTGCTTCGGCTGCGCTGCGTTGAGTAGGAGCCGCGGCTCGGAGTGCGCGTCTCAGCGGCCAGGTGCGCCCCGAGGTGGCGGGAGAGACCCGAAAGGGCGCTCGCTGGTGCGCAGTGCCTCTCAGAAGCCCCGGGTCGGAGGAAAGCGGCTGCTGCTGGGGGCCCGGCTACCACGGGGTGGTCTCGACCCCAACAGGTGCGGTGCAGAGGCTGGGTCCGAATCGGAACCTCCTTGGCCTCCTGCTGTCGGGCTTCTGCGGATGTTGGTGCCATTTTTGAGGTTTTGTCTGAGTTCTAGTTTTGTCATCCTGCGCACTGCTAGGTTGTTGCGGTCGCTTTCTTTGCTAGTTTTAACGTGTGCGTGTTTTTGTTGGTTTGTTTTGCGGGGAGAGTGGCGTTATTTGGGGTGTGGGTGCTAGATAGTCCATGGTCTGACTCCTAGAAAGGGTTAAGGAAGCAGAAGTCATGGGTTCGCTCCTGACGTGGTGATCCTCATTCATCCCTCCCGTTCACCTGGTGAACTTGAAAAACATCTAGTCACTCTGCTTTTGCCTGAGCAGGTGAGTCAGCTCAGGTCACCTGGCCAGGCGATGGAGTTAGGTGGGGGTCCCTGGAAGTCAGTGTGAAAGAGCCTGCTCTTTCTAGGGGTGTGATGGGAGCGAATTCAGTGTTGTTCCAGAGAAAGGGGACAAAACCAGGGTGTTGGTGTGCGTGTGTGTGTGTGTGTGTGTGTGTTGTGTATTGTCTCCCTCCTTGCTCCCCTTGCTCCAACCTTACCTCCGGTCAAAAGCGGTGTCACTAAGTCCTCTGACAGCCGGAGGATGGCACAAGAGTGCTTAGGATTAGGAGCTCAGGAGATGGTCTTGGGAGCGACTCTTCTGAATATAGATGCGACCATCTTCACGGAGGAAATCCAGTGGATGTGGCGTGTTTACGCGAACAAGCGCCATCAACACCTCCGAGGAGCGCTTCGTCAGCAGCGCCATGTGACGAGGGTCAGGAACTGCTGGTGTGCGTAGATCTATATTTAGCACCGGGCGGTTCACAAGTCGGTAGTGTCCCAGGGAGGGTCTCGGAATGCGTCCCTAAAGGGGAAGCGTCCAGGGATAGGAGTTGTGCACTCGTGGGTGATGTCTGGTACAGTCAGACTCAGATGATGTGAGTAATTAGCTTTTCCTTCGGAGAGCGCGCCGGAGCTAGAGCGGAACACGTGATGGCTGTGTCTTAATTTAAACCCTCGTTGGACCGTGGTGCTAAGCCTATGTTCCGAAGCAGGGGCGTTACAAGTCATCGGTGTATGCACTTGGGTTTGAGAGGAAATTTACTGGGCAAAATGAGATTTACAGCAAATGAAGAGTTGTTTTCTAAATCAATGAACAGACCTTTCACTGTTGAGGTTTTCACAGCAGATGTAAGACATGAATGCCAGCTTATTCGATCATATAGTTAATGAACACTTTTTACAGAATGGGGGTGGGGGCGGGGGTGAGGGCTGCCCTCCGGCATTGAGCCTGAAGTCAAGGTTCTATCTTATGCCTTTTGAGTAAACAATGCTTGCAAAGATGAGAACAGCCACAGATGAGCAAGGTTCTTGTTGGCATTCTTCCACGACTAGTGTGGGTCACTCCTTTGTTTTTTAGAGGTAGCAGCATTTCTGACTCCTGAGCATACTGGCTTTGCACTTGGCAGTTGTCTAACGGCGCGTTGACTGTTGACTGCTAAGAATTCATTTTTCTCCCACAGCACGTTTTCTGCCTTGTTCCATTTAATATGCTTCACTTGACATTTTATCTGATATTACCACACCTGATACCTGGTGTGTGTGTGTGTGTGCGTGCACGTGCGCGGTGGTGGTAGTGGGGTGGGTGGTTTGTCAAGCTATCTTTTGGAGTAGAGAATCACCAGAAAGCATTTACATTTATTGTTCTTCCCTTCTGGTTTATTGTCTGCTCTAATATATTCTTAGGTACAGATTACCGAATCTGTGCTCACTATTATTTATTGTGCCAGTACATATTATACTAAGATTTTATTTTTCCATTTGAGATTAACTGCTGGCAAACAGTACAACAGACGAAAGAAACCCCCTTAAGTCAGGCTTATCTGGGGAGGGGCCATTTGAAGGAGAGGCAGGGACAGCACCAGTGCTGGGTTAGACACCTGCAGTATGACACAGGAAGCCCAAGGAATCTTGTTCTTAATCTGGAAAGTCTTCCTGGAAGAATTGCGTTTTGGAGGAGCATTTAAATGGCACTGAAAAGTCGCCTCTTTGACAAGGAGATTGGGAGTGGGGGTGGGGGTAGGTGTGGTGGGGGATAGTCGCCTTTGCTTGGAAGAAGAGTCTAGAATCTGTAGAGCAGGGGCTGAGAATCCTGATTCTGGTGCTATGCATAAAAATGGAAGAGCTACGGTTACATTTTGTAAAGTCTTAACGAGGGATTGCCTAAAATACTGCTGGAGAATTTGGAGATTCTTTTGTAGTTAGTGTTGAACCCTCACTCCATTTTTTCTAGAACTATCATCCTATTTTGTGCTGTCTGATGACGTATTTTTAAACATGGGGAGCTAGGCAATCCCTGATTGTCCTGACTTATGGTTGCCGTAGGCTCGTGCTAGGGGCAGACAGCTGCTGTAAGAATGAGAAGGCTTGGAGCCTAGGTAGCTGGAAACCTTAAGAAGGCAACCTCTCTCTGTACCTGCACCCGCAGTGTGGAAGATGGCCATGTGGTTGAAAGAAATGAGTTATGAGTTCCTTCTAGCTCGGCGCTGTACTGTTATTTCAGGTGTCTTGCCTTGCCCTGTTCTGAGTGGAAGAATGAGGGATGAGATAAGTGCAGCTATGTGTTCAGCTCTTCTCTGAAAGCCCCTGCCATTGAGTCACTTCTGACCCATGGCGATTCGTAGAACAGGGTAGAACTGCCTCTCTGGATTTCCGAGACTGTTACTCTTTATTGGAGTAGAAAGCCTTTTTCTTTTTCCAGCAGAGCTGCTGGTGGATTTGAACTTCCAACCTTGCACTTAGCAGCTCCATGCTTACCCACTGCACTACCGGGGCTGTAGATACTTGGAAATAAAGAGAGGAGAAAGACGTTTCTTTTTATTGATAAAATGTATGAAGTTTCCTCTTTCTTGAACTGTTTTGTTTTTCTTTTAAAATGTTTTTAAAAATAATAGTTAGCAAGGTAGTTGAGTCACAAATTATTTTTTACTTGATTCAGGATTACCAGGTTTACTAATTAAGTGACTCCTCAGGACTATTATGAATTATCCCCAATGGATCTCATGTAGTGAACACGCTTTGCTTTGTGTTTTAATAAATTGCTGACCAGATTTCCCCAGGACAGCAGATGACTAGCTTTGTTTTTCTTCCAAAGAAACCAAAATTAGTTACCTATTTAATTCAGAAGCCCCTTCTTTCATCAACGTGGTGTTAGCAAAGCCTTTTTTTAATAGTAGCCACTTGGACCCAGCAAAGCAAAATGCAAGTTCACTTTTTGTATGGAAGCCTATAGCACACAAATCTATTAATACAGCTATATCATTCTAGTTTGGGAGAGAAGTAATATCTTCCTTCCTCAAAATTACTCTGATTTCCCCCTCCCTCAACTGGGAAACCTAGTAAGCATTTGGGGCTTGGCTCCAAAGAAGGCACTTATCTTGGAATGGCTCATTTTTTGTTTATGTGCCAAAGAGTGGGTTGATTCCAAGTCATGGAGACTTCATTGTTTGCACACCTAACACATTACCTTTTCCTTCCAGGTAGTTAGCAGAGGTGTAGACTTTCTGCAGTTTCCAAAGGCTTTTAGACCACTCTGCTTGTAGGGGTTCCCATGGATAAGGAAAGGAGTATGAGGAGAATCTTTTAGCCATCCCCAGGCTCAAAATAAGCCAGGCTTTAGAGAGTCAGATCCTTGGTTTGAACCTTTAACCCAAACCCCGTAGTTAGGAAGTCCCTCTATCTAGCAGTATAGAAAGAGGCTCAAAATACTGGTGTTGCACACACACAGAGAGACTTAGATTTTAAGGTGTAATATGTAAACTTTCTAATTTAGACCTCTGGAACCTGAAGAGAAAAAGAGGGAGCCCTGCCTTTGAACCTTCATCTCACCAAAGTGCAAAGTTCCTTTGGAATCCAGGGCAATTGGGAACCAGTAATTCCAGGATATTAAATCAAACCTCTCCCCATAAAACAAATATGCTCTCAAAGTTCAACTGTGATAGGGAGGCCTTCGCCACTTTAGTTTCTCCCCCTGCCCCCCACCTGTGATTTGGATGCATGCCAGCACAGGATTTCAATGGAAAGGAAAGTGTAACGATGAACATAAAGGAATTCCATCTAGTGAGCACCCCACTGCAGCGCAGAGGTGCACTAGGGATTGGGGGTAAAGAAAAGCATGCTTTATTTTTCCGTTGACTCTTACCTGTCTTCCCCTCTCCCATTTTCGTGACTTTAAAGGAAGTGCTGACTTGGCATTCTGGATAGCTTTGGATTTGGTCCCTACACCCCTCTTTTCTTCAACCTGCTTTCCAATTTGTATTGTCACCTGAAACCACCTTATCCTGGTGCACCTGCTTCATCATAAATAACTGTGCAAAAAGCAGTTGCTAATTCAAACATAGTCTGCTGTTTAGAAAAAGGTACCTTTTCATCTGGCGCTTTGGTGGGTTTGAAACCATTAGGCATGCCTTTCAAATCCATTCATCCCTTCAATCCCCGAGCCCGGCTTCCTTGCTGCTGGGGCAACGTCAGGCTGAACTTTTGCAAACTCCCTGGGAGAACGTGATCTAGCTCTGTGACCCTGTTAGCTGTCCCTGTAAGACATCTTGTCTGCCAACCAACCTTTTAGCCAACCAAGTTAATTTTGAGACAGGATATGCACCTTGCACACCAGAATTGCATGTCTTTCCTCCCCATTGGACAGTTCACTCCCAAAACCTATTTTCTCCATGCTAGTTTTGGTGGCTCACATCCTTCTTGTAGCCTGGGTCTTTAGAAAGAAAACCAAACAACAACCAAACACCAGTCAGATTCCTATTGTCTGCATTTTCTTTTTACTCCCAAGTGCTGTCTTCTTTTGTGTGTGTGTGTGTGCTGTCTTCTTTTGTGTGTGTGTGTGTGTGTGTAGTTTAGTTTTCTTCCCAAACCAGAAGAGTTACTCTTTTATTTTAAAGCCTACTTGATTGGCAGGGCCTGCAGATACGGGAATTCTACAAAAGAACCTGACTGTATTAGCCCGGGGCTCTTTCCAGAACTTGGTTCCTCTTCACCCATAGATAAGGAGTAAATAAATAAGACCAAAGTTCTGAGGTTCTGTACAGTCCAGCCCACTGACTTCTTAATCTGAGGTCCATGAACCCCCTGAAAGTAAATACAAATAAGCAGTTTTTGTCTCTCGGGGTGGGAGGAGATGGGAAAGGTTTGTGACCTCAACTAAGAACTACTTGCCTAAGAGAGTACATTCTGAGCTGTGAAGAGTTGATTGACAGATGAACGTGGTAAACTCCAATTGCACAAGGTGTGGATCTTGCTCTCTGCCTCCTGTCACACTTACTGGTAGCGACTGCAGCAGAGCTGCTGCTTCCCAGGTATCTCCTACAAACATCTGTTCTTCCAGAGGCCAAGGCGGCAACCGCTTCGAAGGCCACTTTAACCGCGGATTCATGCCGCTGTTGAACTTGCTCGGTCACACACATTCTATGGTGAAGGAAGAGTCACTTTTATTCTAAATAGTACTTTTGGCTCACAGCTCCCCAGAGGCTGGGCTGGGCAGACTGTGTGCTGGCCAACAGTGAAACAGAAGGCTGTGGGAGGTAGGTCTTGCTCACTGCCCTTCATCGGTGCCCATACCTAATGACACTATTGGACAGGGTAGGACTGCCCCTGTGGGTTTCTGAGACTGTCACTCTTTGTGGACATTGAAGGCTTCACCATCCTCCCCCAGAGAGTGGTAAATTTTGAGCCTTCTCCCCCAAAACTAAGAAAAAACGAAATCCAAAAAACAAACAAACAAAAACCAACCAACTCCCAAAACCCTGCTGCCATCTAGTGGATTCCTACTCAAGCGTTGCGTGTGTGACCCCATGTGTTACAGAGGAGAACTGCACCATAGAGCGTCCTTGGCTGTCATCTCTGCAGAACTAGGTCACTAAGCCTTTAATTCCGCCGGACCTCTGGATGGGTTTAAACCACCCATCTGTAGGGTAGTCTCTCACGAACTGTTTGTGCAACCTCGGGACCCCTTGCAGGACCCCAGAGACAGAAAGCCTCAGCTGTGCGAGCAAAAGGCGAAAGTGAGGCGTGCCGCGGAGACGAAGGCATCCCAGCTGCACTGAGTTAGACAGTGCATGGAAGCGATGGGCAGATCAGCATCAGCCTGAGCTCTTCTTCCCCGGGGAAATCATGAACAAATGGTTCCTGGTGTTCCCAGGAGTGTCTGTCCGGAGGGGAAGACTTCTCATCTATCTCATACTTTGGTTATTGGGGTTGTGTTCTTAAAGAATAGCCAAACCAATCCTGAAGCCTCTGACCCCTTCACTTTGCTTTCTTTCAAAACCGAAAATGGTAGAACTGAAAGCGAAGCCATACACCCAAGCCACTGCCACCAGGTTGATTCCAGCTCCTCGCAGCCCCATCTGACCGAAGAGAACTGCTCCGCGGGGCTTTCTGAAGTATGCATCTCAGGGGAGCAGGCAACTTCACCTTTCCTGCAGAGCAGCTGCTGGTGTTGAACCGCTGGCCTTGGGGGTGTATACCTAGTTCCCACAGCTCAGTGCCTAGCCCACAGCCCCATCAGGGCTCTTTAGAACTAAAGAACTGAGCTTGAGGTCTGAGGAAGTCTGACCCAGCAGGAGCTCTTAGTATTCTGTGTACTGAGAGGGGAAACATTTGAGAAGGAATAGGCCCCCATGTTTATCTCCTAAGAGATTTGAGAATGTGCTTTCACACACAGTACATTCTGTATCGTTCACAACACTGACCTTTCTCCTTGTTTATCAAGTACATCTATTACACAGGCTGTGGATCCTTCCAGAGTGCGGGTAGACAATTCACCCACTTGTTAAAGATTGCCCAGTCACAGATAATGAACATTATGACCCCTCACTTTCGTTAGGTTATGTATCTCATTAACCTTTCTCACTGGAACTCTATCGTAAAAGTACATATAAACAAATATTACTGCCTTTCCTTGGCTCTCGGATACTGTCAACTGGAAGATGCCGTGTTACTTCACATATTGCCCAAAGAAGATGTACATGAAACAGTGACAACTTTTTACCCTCACTTTGATTGTTTGCACGTATCCCAACTTAGAAGATGCTAAGATCTTCTGAAAGTATACAACAAAATCTCTGAACTCTCTCTGTATAGGTAGGACTATGCTTCAGTTGCAAAGGTCAGTAGCTTAAATAGTGTTGTTGGTGACAGTGTTGCCTTTTTATAAGAGTAATTTATGATGCTAATAAGTCATTCGAGCCAGGATTCATGTAGAACATATAGAACATATAAATTATTCTGCTAGCCTACAGTTTGGGGCAGACTGACAGACTTTTCATTTTTTATTGCTAAACAGTCAATGTTCAAAGATCGTTGGCAATGTGACATGATGTGCTGTAAAATCCGAGCCCAGCATCTGGTGACCCTGCCCCGTCTGCCCCTTACTAGACGTGTAATCCCCAAGGATGGTTTTTCTGAACCTCAGTTTCTTAGGCAGGCCCCAGAGGCCCCAGCTCCCTGTTGAATGGAGCGGTGGTCCATTAGGAAAAGGCACATGTATGCAGTACACGCTTACACACATGGGAGCTGCCTCAACTCCCCAGCCTTCCATGTCCTGGATTGCCTTGAGAGGGGAAGGAGAGGACTGGAGTGCGGTGACCTCGTCCAGCACTCGCGACCCCAGCAATCCTGGAACAGAAAGTGCAGCTCAGGATGGGCAAGGGCTGGAGGAGTGGTGCAGCGGAGGCATCCTGCGTTATTGGGCGAGGTAGCGAAATGTGGCCGTGACGTCTGACTAAGCGTCCTTGGAGAGCTTTGGAGGTCTGCGGTCAATGCCTCGATGCTGCAGGTTCAGTCATTACTTTGGAGGTGGTGCCGAGGAAACAAAGGCGGCAGCTCACTAGCCGACAGACAGCATGGTGGGCTCATTAGAAAGCAGAACACCACCTGTGGCGTCCACGCTTCTTTCAGTAGAGTTTTTGAAAATACAATAAGGGATCCAAAACCAAAAGCCAAGCTGACTGCCAGTGGGTGAGTCCATTCTGACTCAGCGACCCTCTCAGATGGGGTAGAATGGTCCTTAGGGGTTCACCCCACATAAATGACCTTGGCTTGAATTGCAGGGTGTTTTCAGAAAGTTTATGGGAAACCTTCATTACCTTTTCATTCACAATTTCCACACGCTTTTTGAAGACCCCTCATATGGTTGGACGGGCTTAGTCAAATGTTGAGGTATTTGTACCTCCTCCCAGAAATCCAGTGAGCAGTGGATGCCCAGAGAATAAATAATACAAAAGCTTCTTGCTGTTGTCTTCATAATAATGTTCCACGAAGAGAGCTTTACTGTTCAAAACACAGGCAGCTTTGTTAGAATTTAGAAAGGGGTGAGAGAGTACAGCCGGACATCATGCTGGGAGGGGCTGGCAGGGCCCGAGACTTTGTGACGTTTGCCCGCTCTGGAGCACCGGGACAAGAATTGGATTCAGTCTGAGCCCTTGTCCGCTTTACAGGAGTAAGGAAGTAAGGCGTTCAAATGCCTGCTGGCTTCTGGTGCTGACTCCCTGAAAGGGAACTCTGAATGCTCAGGTCCATTCCGAGGGGCCGTGCACTGCAGATCTGGTCTTCGAGGAGGGAGGCAGCCAGCACCTGTCTGTCCGTGAAGGCACAGAGCGGGTTTCAGCAGCCCTTTTAGACAACAGCACCCGAGAAAGAAAGGCCTGGCATCCACTTCAGAAACCAAGTAAGGACGGCCCTGCGGTAGTTCAGTCTTCAGCTGCTCATGAGGAGAACCATTTTGTCCCGTTGTGCATGGGGGTCTCCGTGAGGTGGCAAAGCAGCACCTTGTTGATATGCCTAAGGCAGCAGGCGGGCAGGATCGGAGGCATTCCCTGAGCTTATGTGCATGGTCGCCGCATGCTGTGTGATCTTAGTCTGGCCCCTTCACCCCTCAGCCCCCCACCCCCGGGTTCACAGTTTGCCCATGGGTGAGCCAAGAAGATTCGACCAGGCTTCGTATGGCACGGCAACGAGGTCTTTCGCTGATCACACGAAGCACACGTTCTCCCGTGAGCAAGAACCTCGGACTCCTGCACACTTACCCTCAGCCCCGAAGCAACCACCTTAAATGCATGGCAGCTGGGACGTGAAATAACTCCACTGGCCAGCCTGGACCTGATGCTTTCTACGGCCCTTTTACACTCCTCATGTTTCCTGGAATCCCCAAATCCAGGCCAAAGCACTTAGGCAATTTCATAGCAACCAGTGAGCAAAGAAATTGAGAAAAATACATACATTGCTCTTGTCAGGAAAAAACAAACATAAAGTTTTCGACACCCCTAGAAGCATAATGATTGCATGTGTCCTGTTGGTCCTATAGATGCAGAACCAGGTACTTGCTGCCCTAGGTAAACAGAGAATCACACACACACACACACACACACACACACGCACACACACACTCAACTTGTCTTCAAGTCTGTTCAGATGCACGATGACCCAGGTACTGCTGAGCAGAATTGAGCTCCTGGGGGTTTCCTGACCTGTAATCCTTTCAGAAGCCAATCTCCAGGCTCTTTGCACTGGCTGGGCTTAAACCACCAACTTTCTGGTGAGCCACTGAGTATAAACTGTTTGTGACCCCCGGGGGACCTCAAACAGTCATAAGCTTTTGGAAAACACGAGTAAGCACATCCAGGCAGCAGGGGCCCACTGGAGGGTTTCCAGGTCTGCCTCCCCCTGCCCCCCTGGGGGAGGGGGTGGGTGGGAGACAAACCTTTTTTTGTTTTCTGACTCTTCACCAAGGCCAGGCCATTTGCAGAGGGTTGTAGTGTATATGTATACGTGAATGGGACTCTGGAGAACTAGCCTGCCTGAAGAGGAAAGAAATGCACTTTGTACTTCTAGGTCTTATAAAATGTCTAACGTTAAGTGATTTATTTAACCTAACGTTCCTCTATGTGCAGTCTCACTAACCAATGAGGCCGGGGGCGGTGTGTGTGTGTGTGTGTGTGTTGTTGTTGTTGTTGCAGACATTGTGTTAATGTTTACGTTCCATAGCTCCTGCTTCTCTGGCTGTCAACCACTGTGTCCTGCCTAAGCAAGAGACACAGCGGAGATGAAGCCGGCCACGGCGGCGGCCAATCCCCCTTTAGAGTGAACCTCAGGCTCCGCTTCCCGTTTGTGGCTAGTCTGTCTTGGATCCTTTCCAGTTCTCCTTCAGCTCTGGTTTGTGGATGGGATCGCATGTAAAGAGCAGAAGATTTTTGTCTCATCCCCCCCCCACCCCCACCCCGCCCCAGCCCTCTGCATTTGCGTTTCCTGCTGCCGATTTCCTAAATGAAGCTATCCCTGCCACATCCGCCCCATAGCCAGTTTCCCAACCCTTGGCTGCCTCCCTCCCACCCAGGCATGAGTGCCCGGTGTAGTTTCTGCCCTCCCTCCTCCCCCATGCACCTGAACAGATGCTCTGGAGTGACTGTTGTGACTTCTTAGACCCAGCTCCATAGCCTGCCCCCGTTCTGATGCAAATATCTGTAGGCATCTTGAAAAGAAGGATTAGTCCAGGTTGTGTCCTCCTGCAGCCTCCACACGCCTTGTCCCAGTTGTTGCCACCCACATTGTTGGCCTTCTGAATCCAGTGGTCTGGGCAGCCTCTGAATGCCTCCTTTGTCCGGACAAGATGCCAGAAACCAAACGGGGAGTCGGTTCTCCAGGCCCTTTGCTCTGCCCTGGAATAACTTAATCGCCTCTGGCCTCCACTGAGCACCGTCTGACAGGGCTTTGTGAGGTGCTCAGGACACAGACGGGGAGCTGCAACTGATCTTGGGTCTGATTTGTTCCCCAAATCAGGTGCCTTCTGTGCCGGCATGTTCACTGAGAACTGGGGCTCTATCCACCCCTGCTCCACAGCCTTTCACACAAAGGCGTGAAAACCCACAGCATCTGATACTGTAGTGAAAGTTGGGGAGTCTGGATGATGCATTAAATCCGCTGACCCAGATACGCAAGCTACTTATAGACATTTGTATACACAGATAGGAATCTCTCTCACTAATGCACATACGCTCTATTTTAACTAGGTCATTGTTCTTGTTAGGTGCCGCCCCATTGGTTCCTCCCACAGGGACCCTGTACACAGCAGAACGAAACACTGCCCAGTCCTGTGCCAGCCCTGTGCCATCCTCACAATGGCTGCCCACGGATGCAGCCACGTGTGGAGAAATAGACTGGTAGGCTGTTCTCCAGAAAAGCAGTGGGTGGACTCGAACCTCCAGCCTTCCAGTTAATACTCATGACTCTTAACCTTGAGCACCACCCAGGGACGGTGGGCATGTCACTATCACAGTTTCTTCCCAACCCAGTCTGAAGACGTACACCTCTCTTGCCATAGCAAACTGCATGAACAACCGGACAGTGAGTCCTGAAGACTGGAGGAGATGTATTTGAATTATGACGTCAGTGAACAATACTGAACGCACAGATCTGACCCGAAGAAGCACATACCAGAATGCTCCCTGGCTGTGAACATGGCGTGACTTCATCTCATATAATTTGGGCATTTTATCAAGCGAGACCAAAACGGTTAGAAGATGATGATGGCAACACCTGCACAAATGCTTCATACAATGGATGTGTGGAATGTCTTAAGAGCTGTAAGAGCACCCCACTGGGAAAGGACTCCCTATGGTAAAGAGCCAATGAAAATGGTGAAGCCACAGGAGGAGATGGGTTGAAACTGGCTTTACCTGTGGGCTCAGCGGTTGTGAGGATGGCGTAGTGTTTGCGCAGGGTTGATGGAAGCCGAACTGGTGGAATGGCACCTAACTTTCACACCTTAGTACCAGCTTTGACTCAGGAAGAAAGCAATGCCAGGATTGCATAAGATTGATAACTAAATATGGTACCAGAAACTTAAATTTAAACCCAGATCATAGCCTTTGGTCTAAACATTTTATGGTGTTTAATTCAACAACGTTAGCACTCACAAACAGGCATACGTGTATTACATGTGGTTCTCTTAGGCCCCTAACATTGTGTTAGAACTTAAACTATTTTTTTTAGGATTCTCAAATTACTAAGGTTCAGTCCTTATTCAAAGAAAGCTAGTTTCTCCTTTTGCGTTGCATGTTGCTGACACGACGTTTTTGTCTCTTTTTTTTCCTTCTAGGAAAGCATGCCTCAGACGCCTCCCTTTTCAGCTATGTTTGACAGCAGTGGTTACAACCGAAACCTCTACCAGTCGGCCGCGGAGGACAGCTGCGGGGGGCTGTATTACCAGGACAACAACCTCCTCTCCGGATCTCTGGAAGCACTCATCCACCACTTAGTTCCAAATGTGGATTACTATCCCGATGTAGGTACCCGTGTCCCACAGACACTGCCCACTTGCATGCGGGTCGCCGGGCTTGTCTGGTAATAAGCCGTCCCGTGGGGATGCTGAGAGTTTCCAGATGGAGTGGCCCCGGTGGGGATCAGACGTGGTTGTCTGAATATCATGAGGCATTTCCAGGCAGGTAGCACCCTAGGAAAGCAGTCAGAGGGCCCCGAAAGGAAGCGCCTTGTATTTGTATTTGGGGAGCCCTGGTGGCCTAGTCGTTATGAGTTGGGCTGCTAGCGGTCAGGTCAGCCATTCAAAATCACTCGCCTCTCCACAGGAGAAAGACGGGACTGTCCACTCCAGGCTCAGAAACTCACAAGGGCAGTTCTACCCTGTCCTGTAGAGTTGCTCTGAGTCCACATCGACTCGATGACAATGAGTTTATCTATGAGTTTATGACTCCTTAGAGAGTGACATTAGCCAGGGAAGGTAGGCACATAGAAGAGAGAACAGGGCTCGTGTCAAGGCACGGCTCTGAAGTTCAAGCATAGGTAACATGTTCACACATGTCTTACTGTGCTAGCCCATATTTGTTTAGTTAGGATAACTATAGTTGGACGTCCTGCACTGAAGTGTATAAAGATGTTTCAGGATAGTTGTACTCGTTTCCTCAAACTTGACAATAATTCTGAGAGGTGAAAGGGGGCTGGAGGCGGGGGTGAGGGGTGAGACTCAGGTGTTGAGTTATTTGTACCTGGTCTCCCTCCCAGTGTGCGCACTCAAACATGGTTTTCTGTCTCTGGGCAAAGTGACTCTCTTGTTCCCTCCCTTGTGCTTCGGAGGCCCTTGTGGAGTTGAGCGCTGATAAATGTTTCAAGAAGAGATCCAGATAGTGCACTTGTACGTTTTCCTAAGCATAATAATGGCCTCCTTGGTGTGGTGCTCGCCCATAATTCTCCATGATGTTCCTGACGGGCTTACCTCTCCTTTGTGTGCGATTTGGTTCACAGCATTTTCGAATCTGTCGCCAAGCAGGACAACCTTGTAATCAAAATAAAAAGAGCCCCATTGTTCAGCCCTGTTAAATGTTTACGTGCTACTTAAGGCACCTAAGGAAAAATAAGTAAATAAAGCCCCGTGGAATTTCTCTTTTCATTGGGAGTCTGAAACTCGTCTAACCAATAAGCACTGCTTCATTACTGGCTTCTGGGTAGACAATGTGGTTAGAGAAAAGTATACAGTGTTTCATTATGCTTTATCACATGGCTGGACCACAGTCTGAGCCAGCAACCAGGTGACGGGAAAGCCTACAGTTGGAGCGTTCGAACACAAACACACTAGTGTGTTACTCTGGTCACACTGGGGGAGGGGTTTCCATTGATTTACCATCATCTCTGGACACAGAAGAAGACTGTATGGGTATCTACTTCAGTTACGATTTATCTCTTTGGGCTGAATTCTATTCGGCTTCACCAGAGTCAGTTATGTGTTTTGGTATCCGGGCTCCCCGAGGATGGACATGGAAAAGTGCGCCGCATAATTGCAGGTGCCAAACTTGCCTTGCACGTTGGTTATTTTTAGGGTGGCTGAAGGGAAAAGATAGAGCAGAGAGTAAAGGACGTCTCCATCTTGCGCTGTTGTTTTTTTAAGTGTACTTTTCCTTCCGACTAGTCCGCCTCACTTTGAAACTGCAGCCTCTTAACTTCACTCAAGTGAGTGTAAGAAAGAAAGAGACACAGGAGCTTAGGACGAGGGGGATCCACCTCAGCGCCATCTAACCGCGGTCACTCTTTTTCTCCTGCCACACAGAGAACGTACATATTCACCTTCCTGCTCAGCTCTCGGCTGTTTATGCATCCATCTGAGCTGATGGCCAAAGTTTGCCACCTATGTGTTGAGCACCAGAGACTAAGCGATCCTAGCAGTGATAAGGTAATGACACTTCTTGAACATCTCAGGGTGGTTAGATTTTCCCCTCTGTTAAGTTCAGTCACGCGTGGCTTAGTGTTTGCCATGTCCAGTCCTCTAAGCAACCCTCGTCTCGCTAAGCCATCCCTCTTCCAGCCTAGACGGTGCCAGTGGCTTGTGGCTGCTAGCGTAGAGGCTGGCCGTTTGAGTGCACCCAAGGGCCCTGGGAAAGAAAGGCCTGGCGAATTCCCACCAGAACGGCTACAGCCAAGGAAACCCTGTGGAGCAATTCTACTCTGTGACCAACTTCCACAGTGGGGGCTGATTCAACAGCGGCGATCCATGCAAAGGGAGTGGGGAATGTGCATGGGCTTCAAAAATGTCATGACAACTGGAATGAGAAGATAGTGAAATTGTCCCCCAAACCCGTTGGTCCCTCCTTGGATTATAAAGAGCCTGGTGTAAACTTTGATCCTGCCTCAGTTGGTGACACTAGGCATTGCCCTAGAAGTTTGAGCTGGGACCCCGTTATTCCCAAAGTGTGCGCTAGAAGTCTCTCGGTGGTGGCGTTGGTTATTGTTTCCTTGATGTAGAACATGTAACAGACAGCACTGAATTTGATTTGCTTTTTCTCCCTAGAGCCAGATAAGAAAAATTGCACCTAAAATCCTTCAACTCCTGACGGAATGGACGGAGACCTTTCCTTATGACTTTCGGGATGAACGAGTAATGAGAAACTTGAAAGATCTGGCTCACCGGATAACGAGTGGCGAGGAGGTCGGTAACCTGCGCTGAGCACACAGCACTTGAACTCCCAGGCCAAGCCTTGGCGGGAAATGAGGCTGGGTTTTGCATCAGCTTCTCCACTGCTTACTTGCTGTTTTGCCTTCTGGCGAGTCGTCTATGTAAAATATTGGTCTGTCTGGCATGTCACATGGGGATGATTCTATCTTCCTACTTCAAAGGGTTATGATCTCAAGTTGTAAGTGATTAATTTAGGGTATGTTCATGTCAATTCCTGCCCAAGAGTCCTGTTGTAAGCGTGTTTTAATTTTACTCTCCTTACATCTTTCTTTCTTAATAAGGTGTGGATGCAGATAGTTCATTCGTCACCTCGTGCACGGTGCAGTGGGGGCTTGCATGCTACTGTGTTGCTGCACTAGTGTTGGGAATACTAGCAGGGCTGCCCAGGGGGGACAGGTCTCATGGCACTGACTCAGTAGGACTTAACAGCAGCGCATTTAGATAACATACATGAAATAGAAAACATATTTGTGTGTTAATAGATAATAAATCACATATTCTAAACTCACTGCCCTCGAGTCTGTTCTGACTCATGGCGGCCCTATAAGACAGAGTAGAACTGCCCCTATGGGTTTTTAAGACTGAAACTCCTTGTGGGAGTAGAAAGCCTCATCTTTCTCCCGTGGAGCTGCTGGTGGTTTGGAACTGTTGACTCATGGTTAGCAATCCGACATGTAACCTCTATGCCACCAGAGCTCCTTAAATCATATAGTAGTAAGTCATAAATATAAATAGTCATAGATTCTCGAGTTTAATCCAAGGCCAAACAAATATCCTGATCTGGAGAGCCAACAGGGCTTCCGTGATTGGCGTGTGAATTCTAAATAATGGACAGACACAGTTGGATAGATGATGGGACCTTGAAAAGTTTGTGGGAAAATGAAATGAAAAGGCAATGAGTTTTTGCATAAGTTTTTGCATTTGTCTATCAGAAAAAATAAAATTTTCTTTGGGGGATTGAATTCAATCGAATTTAAAAACTGTCTTATAAGGGACATTGCCCATCGACCATAGAATAAGGTCATAGAAAATGCTCCTTAGAGTGTTTACAAGAAACTCCCCTTGATAAAAGCTGAGGCCAGAAGATGAAGGCATCATTTGGCAAAGGTGATTCCTCTGGGGAGGAGAAGACAAAGAGAAAATGACCCCAGCCCGGAAGTTGATTCCTGGCTAGCACTGAGAATATCTTGCGATGGAAAACAAGTCTCTGAGATAATCTGCCATAAATATCCCTTCCCTTAACTGAGCCTTTGATAAGAGCTAACTAGCTGTAACAAATTCAAGGTTGTCTTCTTTGAAGCAGGCCTGGAGGGCTGGCACGCAGTGTTGAGGCTTGTTGGGCAAGTATGTCTTTGTAGTTTCTGTGCTGCTACTGAGTGCCTCGGCGCAGGCTACTTCAGCACAGATGCAACGTTATTACATTAAAAAAGCAGATGAAGCATTTGGCAGTGGCAGTGATGTCGTTTCATTGGTCTTAGAAATGCGTTTTCTCAATTGGAATAATCTTCGTTTAAGAGCTCATCCTTGCAGGGGTGTGTCCTCAAGATCATGTAACTAAACGCCTTCTCTATTTGTTTTGCATCTTGTGAATGCATCTTAATGCCATTTCCACCTGCCATGAAGAAAGAGAGAGACAGAGAAGGGGAAACAACCAGGCCAAAATCATACCTAAAATTAGTGGTCAAAAAATTCCCAGTTGGCTTAGCTGCATGATGTCTTAGCTCATGAAATGGAATGAACCCTCTTATTCCTCTCTTACACATGATATTTAACCCTGGTGTCCAGGGCAGCCACTATTTCTACAAGGCTAAATGAGCGGGTTCCTGAGTCATTTTGCAAGTTAGGACTGTTATAATCATCGTGCGTGTTTGCCAACTGCAGATTCCAGCCTGGCGTAAGGGGCCAGGTTTTTCACAAAGGAGCTGGAAGGGCAGCAACAAAGAAGGAGTGGCACGGTGGCTGTCACAACGGGCTCCAACCTAAGAACAACTGTGAGGCTAATACAGGACCGGGAAGTGTTTTGTCCTGTTGAAGATAGGGTCGCGGTGACTCACAGCCGACTCAAAGGCACCTCACAACAACACTTGAAATGGTTGCACATCCAACAGTTCTTTGTAGTGGAGTGACTCTGCCTATGGCTCCTCTGCGTATGCCTTGAAGATTCCTGCGGTGTTCAATATTTTGTCCCAGAAATACTTCAGTATTGCAACTCCAGGCCTGAGTTTCTGATTCACTTCAACTGAAGAAGGATACTGGGCTTGCTCTTCCCCTGTTATTTTCTAACTCTAGATCCCTGTACATTTCATTGTAAACCTCTACTGTGCCCTCTTGAGCTGCCCGTCGAAAGCTTCTGCCCAGCTCTTTCACAGACTTCCTCCTTTAAGAACTTTCCTCTTTTTCGCCGCCCCTCTATTTTACCATGCATGATGTCCTTCTCCAGGGACTGTTTCCCCCCCCTCCCCCCTGACAGCAGGTCTCTGCTGACAACGTGCCCAAAGGTGACAGGCAGTAAAAACACGATGATGCTGAAAGAAGCTGCACTGAAGCCACAGATGAAAATCAAGACTCCAGGATTTGAGAGAACCAACTGAGATGTTTCCACAGACAAATGCCGTGCTAGAGGAACTCAGTCATTTATGCAAAGGAATTTGAAAGAGCGCCTCCTGGCCAACCGGAGGAGTCATGATTATGGCCATTGCAGACAGAGGATCCAACACACTGAGGAAATGATCGATTAGTATCACATGTAAATAGAATTTTACCAGAGGTAATTCAAAGGTGGTTCCAGTGGGGCATCAGCAGGTACTCCCAGAAATTCAAACTGGATTCAGAAGAGGACGTGGAATGAGGAATACCATTGATGTCAGATGTCACTTGGCTGAAAGCAGAGAATACCAGAACACAATTTTCCCTTTTTTTAACGGATTGTGGAAAAGAATTTGACTCTGCGAACTGTCACAAATTATATGTAATACTGTGACAGGTGGGAATTTCAGAAAACTTAATTGTGCTCGGGCAAAACTTTTACATTGGTCAAGCGGCCGTTCCAGTAGAACACGGGGTTACTGCATGGTTTCCCATTTGCAAAGGTAGTGCCCTTTCATCAGCGTATTCACCCTTTAAGCCGGTCAAATGATTTGGGAAACTGGGCCGTGTGCAGAAGACCCTGGCTTCAGGATTAGAGGAAAACCACCAACAGCCTGTGAGATGCAGGTGACACCACCTCACTTGATGAAAGGACTTGAACTACGTACTTACTGCTGAAGAGCAAATGGCAGAGACCCCAGCCCTCAGTAGGGGTTACGCGAGATGTCCCTGTGCGGACGAAAGTTGTGATTGCTGACTCGCAGGGCCCTGGAGTTCTGACTCGCAGGGCCCTGGAGCATACCAGAAGAGCACAGTGCTCCCACGCCTGCACCATCCTGCTGTGCTTCTGTGCTGGGGCCAGAGTGGCAGCCTTGTGTTGATCCATCTCTTGAGGGTCTTCTCTGTGTCACGGACCCTCGATCAAACAGGATTTCTCTCTCCTTGATTTCCACATTTCTGTAAATCCTAGAGGGATGTGCCTTCTGTGTCCGTCCCATTGAGTTTTACAATTGGGCAGTAAATGCGTTGCCTTGTTTCTTAGCTCAGCGGGCTTCTTCTCTATGACATGATTAAGTGTGTCTCCTCCAGGAAGCTTTCCCTGACGATGCAAAGTCGAGCTCGCCTGCCCCCATGCTGGCTTTCACCACTGGGACACAGCTTCTTTCGTAGTGCCCTGCACTTAGTAATGAGGAGCTTATTGATGGTTTCCTCCCCCCACCACACTCCTGGCCGTGTGGCTGTGCTTTCCTGGCTCTCCATTGATTTCCTAACTTGGCACACCATAGACACCCAGCAGTATTTGAATGGATGAATGAATGAATGAATGAATAAACAATAGGATGAACACAGGAACAAACCGATGAATCACTCATTAGAACCGGAAAAACGGTATTTCCCTCCCCTGGCAGGAGTGTGGGCTTGAGGTAGGATTTGTTGCTTCTTGTTGGGGACTTTGGGGATTTGTTTTTGGCACTGCGTGAATCCAGGTGCACCCTGTATATAATTTAGTCAGGTTCCTCTGAATTCGCTATTCCTGTTCCACATAATTTGGCTTAATGTGTCCCCCCCTGCCCTCCCGGGGATTGCCTAAAATGAAGTGGTTTCTGAGGACTTGCCTGCAAGAAACATAACATGAAACTCATGATGGAATGACATGACAAATGACCACAGTGGGTGGAATGCACTTTTCTCTTCCTCACGGGGCTGCTCTTTGTAAGAAGAACATCTACCTTTATTTGCCAGGTAATTACTGTCACTGGCATTTGAAGTTAGAAAAAGAATAAGTGCATATTTAGCAATGAATGACTCGGTGAGGAAGCATGCTTAACTACATGAAGCGTGGTTGCTAATGAAATCAGATGTCAGCAAGACACTTAAAGAGGCCACACCCGTTCTCTTTTTCTCTCTCTAACACATACATCACTGCCGCCACCACCACCACCATCACTGCCGTCACCACCTCCACCACCACCACCATCACCACCTCCACCACCATCACCACCTCCACCACCATCACCACCTCCTCCACCATCACCACCTCCTCCACCACCGCCACCACCTCGTTCTTGGCTATCATTTGAATAGCTTGAGCCCTTGTAAGGCAATCGTGACTTACTGGCTGCTCACTGCAGTCTGCAGTTGGAAAGCACCAGCTGCTCCCAGGAGGAAGATGAGACTTTCTCCTCCCATAAAGAGTTCCAGTCTTGGAAACTCCCAGGGACAGTTCTATGCTGTCTTAGCGGGTGGCCGTGAGTGGGAATTAACTTGACAGCAGTGAGTTCCATTTGGTTTGCTCCCCGTTGGGCACATTTCCCCTAAGTTTGCTGCTGTTGTTGCTCACTCGCAACTTCCTGGGAGCTGATTGCTTGAGTGCATTCCCTCTGTCTCCTCCCTGAGAAAAGCAAGGTGCCCAGGGAGAAACAGTCCCTGGAGGGTGCAAACAGGAAGTGCTTGACTACCAGCTGCAGAGTTGACAGTTCGGATCCACCCAGAGGGACCTTGGAAGACAGATCTGGGTTCTGCTTCCAAAAGGTCCCAGCAGCTGTCCGCTGCACGCTTGGTTTCTCCGTGAGCCGGAATCTACCTGGCAGCAGCAACAGCACAGAGCAGAATAAAAGCCTTTGACCCCCTGTGCTCCATGTTCTGTACAGAGAACATTAGTCTCCCCACTTTGCGGCTCATTAGAATCACCTGGACAGTATTTACATAAATGGGGACTTCAGAAAGTTGGAGGGTGGCGGATTCTATCTTTTAATTCAGTTTTCCATGAATGTATTATTAAAACCCCCTCCTGTACCCCAGACCAGTGATACCAGAATGGGGAGTGGGGAAGCCTGCTGCCTGTCCTCAGTTATCTGTCTTACTCATCGCTTCTCTGCGACTACCCTCAGGTAGCTGTGAAAAGCTTGTTTGTTTTTTGCCAAGCCTGGATCCTACATCTAGCTTGTCATCTGACCTCTGGCTTGGGTCAGTGGTCTGTCATGTTACCTGTCGATCCTGGGAGTCATCAGCAGCCCATCAATCTACCTTACCCACAGTGCAATCATGCACACCTGTGGCCAGAAGCCTGCCATCTGACCTGCCAATCTTGGGTCCCTCAGCCCTGTAGCCTTGAGGAGAAGCCTTTAACCTGACATCTGATCCATTGACTTGGAACTTGTTTACATCTGCCAGGCCATTTCCTTGACGTAAATCTCTCTCTCTCTCCCCCTGACGTAAAGGAGACACTTCACTGGTTTTGCTTCTCTGGAGTACCGTAAGACAAGTAACAGGCGACCAGACATCATTTCAGTTTCTCAGGCTGCTCTCTTGCCCATAGGGAACTAATCCTATCACTTAGTCTCAGATCACCTATCTCTATGGCACTTGATACACTGACTACCCAGACCCCTTTACTTGGGCAAATACCCCACTTCAAAACCTTTTAAAATATTCAGAGGAAAATTAAGTGACACAGCGTTTTCATGCATACTAAAAAAAGGGTTAGACATATTCGCCCCATTTTCGCTCTTTAAAACATTAAGATATACCCATTCCATTGAATAAGATATCTTCCTTCTCGTCAAGCAAAAAATGTTCTTACCTCATCCATTACCCTAGACTTCATCAGTGATTCCAAGTACCTTATCATCCTGACTCCTTCGTGCACCCTTCCTCTCTTCCTGGGATCCCAAGGAAAATACATTGGCCAGGAATGTCTACTTCTTGTCCGTACAAAAAGTGTTCTCTCTGTTTGCCTGTCACACACCCCACTCCAAGGATTATTTTGTTGGAAATAATCAAATGAAATTCTTAGATAGAAAATTCAGAAATGTTCTCTGTAAAACTTACTCTAGAATATAATTCCTGTTTTGGAAATGGTGAAGGCAACACATGTACAAATGTGGTTGATACAATTGATGTGTGGATTGTTAGAAGAGCCCCAATAAGATGATTTTTTTCAAATAAAATAAAATAATAGGAGAATCCCCTAATCCATGCCACACGATGGTGGTTCGTCAGGTTTTAAAATAACAGAGGCAAGTTGCTTTTGTAGGCAGACTTTAGTAACGGTGAACTTCACTTTGATGAAATGCACTTTCTGTTCTGGATGGCACTTGCTATAAGCAAACCACCTCCGTGAAAGCCTTCATGTTGAGTATACTGGAAAGATTTGCATAGTTTTAATAACACGGATCTGACTCAAGTAGACATTTATTGGAGATAAGGGGTTGGTTATAACTCAAAGTGTGGAAAATAAAAGAGGTGGAGGAATAAGAGTGAGGGATTTTTAAGTAGTCCTTAACTCAATTATGAACAACTCGACATTCCAAAGACACATTTTCCTTGAGTGAGTGATAGGCGTATAATCAAACAGACAGCAGCTTCTAAACAGATGGCTTTAGTGGTATGTGGAGGGTAATGGTTTTGAAAACCCAACTTCTATGAAGGTCCGAGGCATTCGCAAACCCGCTGCCATTGGGTTGAGTCTGACCCAGCACAGGTGATTCCCGCTGGGAACAAATAGCTTCATCTTTCTCTTGGAGTCGTTGGTAGGTTTGGATGGCAGACATTGAGTTAGCTGGCCAACGTTTACCCGACAGAGGGCAATAGGGAGACGTCTTCCAACGGGCCGGTTTAAAGTACTCAGTGGAGTATCCAAACAAGTGGAGAAGAAAAGAAGGCTCAGTATGTTGTTTTGTTTGTTCATTCCTGAAAATTGACTCTGGGGAGAATTAACCATTGCTAGATGTTGCTGTCAGCTTGCTTGGCTTCAGTATGCAAATGCTGGTTCATTTGGTATTCCATAACATTTGGTAATGTGGTCAGGTAAACTAATGCGCCCCTGTTAAATGTATATGTCTATGCTTTTGTGTACTTTTTATTCCTGGTAAGGTGTTACTTGATTTCCAGATGACTGATCTCAGACAAGTAGGTTGCCATGCTTTCGAACACCGGATTAAGGTGTGGAGCGCACACATCAGCCTTTCTGCGTTCACTGACCACCACCTGGCCGTGGCTTTGCTGTTCTCCGGGGACTGCGTGTTGCTACCATGCTGCAAGTTATGCCACTGCTGTTCTTTATACCAGCAGCGTCACCCTTGATGGACAGGTTTCAGCAGATCTCAGACCAAAATAGACTAGAAAGCCAAAGGTCTACATTATGGCTCATAACAGAATATCGCCCACTATGGTGCCGGATGATGAGCCCTTGGTAGGGTTGGAAAGCGTTCAAAACACTCGGTGGCTGAAACGGAGGCTCCTGACATACCACGGACAGGGAAGGTGGCGCAGGACCCGGGAGCATTTCGCTGTTGTACATGGGGTTACCGTGGGTCACAGTCAACTTCAGCATGACTAACAACAACAAACTCACTGTGTCTGCCATCCTGTGGTGCTATTAACCTCAGGACCGCATTATCAGGAGCAATCCGCCTGACTCAGCCTGTTTGCCTCTGTCTGTGAGCATTGCCACCGGCCCAAAAGGAACCTTTCTGGTTTGCTTGTCACTGTCTGGCTCGAACTCGCTCACTGCCACCCAGCCGATTCCAACTCACAGAGGGCCTGTAGGACCAACTAGAACTGCCTCCTGGGCTTGCCAAGACTAACGTTGCATGGGAATAGAAAGCCTCATCCTTTTCCCCGTGGAGCGGCTGGTCGGTTTGTAACTGCTGACCTTGTGATTTTGCAGCCCAATGCCTAACCCACTATACCACCAAGCCTCCTTCAATGTCTGGGCTTGTTAGGGAAAAACATAGCCCCATAACCTAGATCATGGTACCATAGCTTTGCAAAGGGGCCTGTGGTCTTAGAGTCCACTGTGGACTGCCGAATGAAAGGTCAGTAATTTGAAGCTCCCAGCTGCTGGCTAGGAGGAAGATGAGCTGCCTGCGCCAGAGTCACCCAGCCGGGAAGATCAGCAGGAGAAGTTCTGCTCCGTGCTGTAGAGCAGAGAGTTGTTTGAATGGAGCCTCGGAATTCACTGGCGGGGAAGCCATTTCTTTGACTTTAGAGGCGTTGTTAAAGGTAAATGGCTAGTGCTTACCCAGAGTATCTACGGTGCTTTTCCAAAGTCGTCTGTCTGAAGTGGTGTGATGAGAGCCCGGTAAAGTAGCAAGCCCAGTGGCAGGTGTGATGAGAGCCCGGTAAAGTAGCAAGCCCAGTGGCAGGTGTGATGAGAGCCCGGTAAAGTAGCAAGCCCAGTGGCAGGTGTGATGAGAGCCCGGTAAAGTAGCAAGGCCAGTGGCAGGTGTGATGAGAGCCCGGTAAAGTAGCAAGCCCAGTGGCAGGTGTGATGAGAGCCCGGTAAAGTAGCAAGCCCAGTGGCAGGTGTGATGAGAGCCCGGTAAAGTAGCAAGCCCAGTGGTAGCTGCTCATAGCATTACTCAGACGAATGCCAAGTGGGGAGAGTTTGAGCGTGAACATTCACATTGACTCATGACCTCACAAGAAGTGGGGATGAGCCAAATAGACATCAGATGACAAACTGTCGCTCTCTCTTTATGGCAATGCATGGACTTCCTGAGTGTGCAAGTCAGGAAGGTGGCTGGGTCGTGGGGCTAGGAAGTAAAGGTGGTCTGACCCAGCCATGTCCTTGGACTAGTGGGATTGGGATTTATAGGAATGGTCAAGAAGATTACCTTAAAAACATTTGGGGAAACAGACAAACATTTGGAAAAGAATGTTCTGACATGATTTGAATGCATCTTACCTCACTAAAAATAAACTGATATATTTATAAATTGGCCTAGAGAAAATTTAGTTATACATAATTCTCATTATACTTGATTTCTTCGGGCCAAAACCCAAACCAAACTCACTGCCATCGAACCAACTCTGACTCATCATGGTCCTATTGGACACAGTAGAAATCTTCTTTTGGGCTTCCAAGACTAAATCTTTATGGCAGCAGACAGCCTCCTCTTTCTCCCTAAGAGTGGCTGGTGGGTTCAAACCATTGACCTGGGGGTTAGCAGCTCACGGTAGCCCACTACTCCACTCCTGGCTAGTGAATCTAACCCATCCTTATAATGTGTTCACGGTCAAACCTGAGCCAAGGCATCTCCTTTAAACCACCCGTGCTGGGTTTGAATCCTGTTCTAACTGCTGTGGACCATGGCAGTTCTCTTATATCAGGGCACAAGAGTTGGGACCACAAAGCGATAAACACTGACACGCAGCCGCGTTAGACTCTCATCCTGTGTTTCTGCCCTGGCAGGCGTATCGGAAGAATGTGCAACAGATGATCCAGTGTCTGCTCCGCAAGCTTGCTGCCCTCAGCCAGTACGAGGAAGTCCTGGCAAAGATCAGCGCCACAGCCACGGACCGACTCACGGTTCTGAAGACCAAGCCGCAGGCCATTCAACGGGACATCATTACCATCTGCAGTGACCCTTACACTTTGGCCCAGCAGCTGACTCATATAGAACTGGTAAGGCGGGTATCATGCTGGCCCTCTACCACTCCCGATCCAGTCTGCTTCGGCAACCAGACAGTGTGGTTGTCAGCAATCATGGCCAGGGTCAAGGTGAGAGTGATCCAAACGGGAAGTAATGTACTTGGCAGGTGGAACGTGTCTTTAGATACGTGAGTATAAGACTTCTGGAAGCTCTGTGAAGACACTGTAAAACAAATGTTCAGCAAGACTACAGACAAGACCCGAAGAGCGAAGAGCATGTGTTGCCTTTCCTCTCCTCGTCTCACCCCTCCTATTACTCCCTCAGCCATTTCCTGTCGAGTCCATATCTCAGGGGGTCAGGGCCAAAGTGCGTTCCAGAGATCTCAGGGGCTGGGGGCTAGTTTTGTCAGTAGCGTCTCGGGCCTTTCTGTAGAGGGGCCTCTGGGTGGATTTGAACCTCAGACCCTATGGTTAACAGCCGACGTTGTTATCTGCACCACTCAGGAACTCCTGTTATTCCCTCATTCATGCATTATTTCAGTACCTCGTGCAGCACTGATCAAAGCAGAAAAGTTCCCCGTCCATCATTTTCCAAGGTGATGAAAATATTGGGGTTAAGGATTAATTTTATAAGCCTTTTATAAGGATGCTAGCAGTCAATAGAGGAATTTGTCTGTTCTGTTCCCAATTTCTCTTAATCCTGTTGACCTCTGGTTCGGGTTTCAGGAGAGGCTTAATTATATTGGGCCAGAAGAATTCGTTCAAGCGTTTGTACAGAAGGACCCGTTGGACAACGACAAGGTAACGTCTATCAGTCTATTTTCAGGTGACCCCAGAACCACAAATGGAAATCCCTGAGAGTCAGCGCTATTCGGTTCCAGGTTTAAAATGTCTGATTCACCGTCATTTCGTCTCTTGAGGAAGGTTCCCAAGTAGCTTTACAATATTCTTACCCCATAGCCAGCATTGCCCCTCTCCTCGTCCCTCACAGAATGTCTTCCACAGCAACTAGAGGCAGGCATTTGTGGAGATAAAAGCATACTGGCTTTAGCAGATTAAGTCAGCAAGAAAGAGACTGCCCTGCACGTGATTCAACACGAGCAGGGCAGTGAGACTGGACGCACATCCAGCTTGCTAAGCAAGGGGCTTTACTGCTGGCCTCTTGTTTGAAAGGGACTTAATACCGGGCTTGGAATTAATGCCAACTTATATGCACAAGAACTCTTCCCAGCTACTTCTAGAAGCATGCTGCATCGGCAGGCAGGTTACATCACCTCCTGGTGAAAGGTCCCTTCTGCGAGTACGGGCAACAGCTGCCTTCCTGCCTTCCAGCGCTTTCCCCAAATACAGGAAGCGAAGAAAATATTTTGCAATAGGAGACCAGTGGAGAAAGGAAGGAGGGAAAGAGGGGGTGTCGTGAACCCATCGAAGCCCGGCCTTCCACTTCTTGCTAAGGTCCCGTCTTTGTGCTATCAACAGCCGATCACCCACTGGATAAAGTCCATGATGTAGCCATTCATTGCTCTCCCGCGGCGCCTCACGCGCTGCTGGGGAAATTCCATCCAGAGGTCCCAGCAGCTTCTTGGTGCCCTCTCAGTTTCCTGCTGTGATGTCCTAGGACGACATTTAGCCCCTCCACACTTAGGCCTCCATGCAATGATGACCAGCAGCTGGTGTTCTTCCATTTATGAGTCAAGACAGTTTTTACAAGCTGCCAGAAATCCTTCAGTCCTGACAAAATAATAGTTTATAAATTATCAAAGGTTCATGAGGGAGGGGGGTGCGGAGAGGGAGGGGTAAAAATGAGGAGCTGATGCCACGGGCTTAGGTGGAAAGCAAATGTTTTGAGAATGATGAGGGCAATGAATGTACAAATGTGCTTTACACAATTGATGTATGTATGGATTGTGATAAGCATTGTATGAGCCCCTAATAAAATGATTTAAAAAATGGAAGAAGAAATCCTAAAGCCCAGTTGCCTGTGAATTGCGTTTCTGAGGACAGCGCGTCAGTTCGCTTCCTGAGCAGGCAGGGCACCTGTACAATGATACCCAAGTGCGTGTCTCGCCCTCAGGGGTTCCCCCACTACAGGAGGAGGACCTGCGACTTCTGTGAGGACTCGAGACAGTCAGGAAAGGGGGTCCGAGGGAGCTTTTCTAATCCACAGACTGAGAATAAGGCCTGTATGTGACAGAACTAGAGCCTGATAGATGCTATTTCTTCAACTCATCTTCCCCGTGTTGTATTTGTAGACTTGCTACAGTGACCGGAAGAAAACACGGAATCTAGAAGCCTATGTGGAGTGGTTTAACCGCCTCAGCTACTTGGTTGCTACGGAAATCTGCATGGTGAGACGATGACTTTTCTCAGTGTCCCTGTGGCAGTGTTGTCCCATACTGATTATGTCGCTGCTGGGCCAACAGGTCAGATAACTGCCCTCTTTTTTCCGTCTCTTTCCCTGGGCAGCCGGTAAAGAAGAAGCACCGGGCAAGAATGATTGAGTATTTCATCGACGTCGCGCGGGAGTGTTTCAACATCGGCAACTTTAACTCCCTGATGGCCATCATCTGTGAGTGTTTTCCAGAAATTGCGTAGCTGTTGCTTTCATGGAGGCTGTGCCATGGCACCAGTGTGAATTTGAAAAGTGGTAGGGTTTGGGTAATGAAAATTGTGCCACTGAATCCCGAGTTTTATGGGAACGTTGTTCTTGTTAGGGTGCTGTCCAGTCAGTTCTGACTCCGTGATCCCACGCACACAGAACCAACACCCCCCCCCCCCGCGGTTGTGTGCCAGGCCGACATTGTTGCCTATATTTGAGCCCACTGCCGCATGCAGGCCTGTCGGTACAGCTCATTCGGGGTCTCGCCTTCTCACTGACCTTCACTGTACCAAGAGAAAGCCCTTCCTAGGGACAGTCCGTTTCTGATAGCATGCCCCAAATCCACGAGCCTCACCATTCTCGCTTCTCAGGAAATTCCTGGCTGTACTTCTTCGGAGAAAGATGTGTTTGTTCTTCGGTTGGTCCCCAGTGTAGTCCATATGATTCACCAGCACCAAGTTCATCGGGAATGCTTTAAATAGCCAAACAGGAGAAGAATGTCCAGTCTCCCTGCCTTTGCCAGGGTGCAAGAATGCCTGGAATAGTTTTAGTCCATTTGGTTTCTGGTGGATATTTATAAAAGCTTCTAAGTGAGTCAGTTTTCAAAATAAGCAGTTTCTAAAAAGTGGGTGGGTTCTGTGCCAAGCACCATCGAGATCGATGATCTGAGACTGGACGATAGGATGGCGTCACTGTGGACAAGAGCGCGGCCGGGGCAGTGGAAACGTTCTCCGGCTCCCGGTGCTCCTTGGTTGTGCGCACCTGCGGACAGGATTACACTGAGGACAAATGTCTGCACCAGAGCGTGCTGACTGCCGTGGCCATGGTTTCCCATTCACTTTATTATCATCTGACACGGGGGTCAGGGCCAGGTTGGCCAGTATGTCTTGGTTTTCCCACCGTTTACCCACTGTCTTGACATAATTACTAGTATTGCACCTTAGTTTAGATGCTCAGGTATGTGGTCATTCTGCACAGGGTAGGGGCTCAGTAAACATTCTGATAAAGTCAGGCTCAACTTGAAGCCCCAACGAGCACCAGGTTGGATTCCGTCATCTCACTCTGGTAGCCCCTCTCATCATTCCCTGTTTCCATGTCATTTCTCCTCATGAGGAAAGGCCGCCTGCGTCTCAGGTGTACTTATCAGGCTCAAAACCCAAACGAAATTGTGGTACTACCTTTGAGTCACTTCTGCCTCGTGGTGACCCTGTTGGAGAGATCGAGCTCCTCCAGGGGCTTCCTGAGGCCGGGAAGCCAGACAGCAGAGCCCTGCGAGGATGGCGAGACGTTGTCTCGCGGACTCTGAACCTGTTGTCAGGAGGCAGTTGTTCCTGGGAAAGGTCATGATGCTCGGTAAAGTGGAGGGGCAGTGAAACCAGGAAGGTCCCCAAGGAGACGGGTGGACACAGTGGCTGCCGCAGTGGGCATAACAACAGTCGTGAGGAGGCGCAGGTCAGGGGCTACGTCCTTGTATCTGGAGTGGCTAGGATTCGGAGCGGATTCCATGGTACCTAAGCACAAACCCAGACGCATGGCCTAGGTTTGCGTTTGGTGTGTAAAATGTATACCTAGCTTGGAAGAAGTGTACGCAGAAGGCTTCTTAGAAGGGAAGGTGGCTAGTGTCCTGGTGGTGTGCTTTTGAACGCGCTGTCAGGCGGGACGAGTCCCTGGAGAAGGCCCAGAGCTTTGTCCACCAGAGGGTCGGTGCACAAATGGAGGCTCTCGACGGGCTGGATGGACACAGTGGAGGCAGCGACACCGTTGGACGTAGTGTGTGTGTAGACTAGAGTGCAAGGACCCGGGGCCATAATTGGTCCAAATGCCCCCGGGGTACACCCTGTGTATGCCCTGTGATGTTCATTTTATATCAGTTAAGTTTCTTGTCAAAAAAAGAAGAAGAAAAGGAATTTCATGATAGTTCTTAAAATAGTAAGGTCGGTGTGTGGGCGTACCACATGGGATCCCGTGGGCTGGTACGGGCGCTTGCCTGTGCCCCAGGGCTGCACTCTGACAGTAATGGACGCGCACAAGTGTTTGGAGGGTTGTGACATAGACCGTAGGACCCACAGAGCTCAAACCGTGTTCAGGCCGGCCCTTTAAAAGCCCACTGCTGACCTCTGCTCAGAGGAAGTGGGAGCTGAGCGCCCATTAGGGAATTGACGAGAAAAGCACATCAGACCTCTGGAGTTTCTAACCATCATGGATGTTGAGACATTTTAGTGCACTCACCAGCACCCCATCAGAGTGTTCCTTAGGAAGGCTGCCCCATTCCCGTGTTTCATGTTTGTTTTTCCTCCCTCCCCTTCTATGTTTGCACGGGAAGCTGGCATGAACATGAGCCCCGTCTCTCGACTAAAGAAAACATGGGCCAAAGTGAAGACTGCAAAGTTCGACATCCTTGAGGTACGCAAGGCTGGCATTCTGCTGTGAAGTAACAGCAGTTACAGTGGCCTATCGAGTTCTTACATGTGATCTAGGCGCCCGGATGGCGTAGCAGTTACATGTGGGGCTGCTAACTGCAGGGTCAGCAGTTTGAAACCACCAGCCGCTCCCGTAAAGAGTGACAGTCTACGAAACCCACTGGGGCAGTTCTACCCTGTCCTATAGGGTTGCTCTGGGTTGGCATTGACTCGACGACCGTGGATTTGGTTACATGATGTCTGTCCCCTTAGTGTTCCTATGGCAGACCCAGGGGAAGAAAAGATGGGTGGGAATTGGGGAAATAAATCAGGATGTGGACTAGTCATTGTAGAGACAGGTTTCCATTTGGGGAGGGGCCCGTCGACGGGAGGAACTGTGATGGGTTGGTCCTATCACGTTGCAAGTGGGGATTGAATCTGGGCTGTGAACAAACGTGCACTTGACTGTCCCGGGGACCTCCTGGCTCTGTTTCTCTTCAGGGTCCCTGGGCAGCAGTTCCTCAGCCCGGAGAGAAAGGTCACTCACCATTTTCTCAACCCTCTTTGCCGACCTGTGGGAAAGGCCTTCCCCCGCATATTTGTGAGGGTTGTAAACTGTGGGCCAAAGAGATCTGTGTTTGGATCAAGCTCAGTAATACATTTTCTCACAAAGAATTCACCCACATACATATCTCACCCACATATAAACTCTGGGCATAACACAATTATGAAAGTAGTGGGGGTGGTGCGGGGTGGGAATTTGCTGAACGGTTGGCAAAAACCCCCACAAATTACTTGCATAAAAATGTGATTTTACCTTGATGTGCTGGTATTTTTCATCTCTCATGGAGATAAGAAAAGATTCTTTCTGAAGTATTCTCTCAAATTAATTATTATTACATGTATGGCATGATATAGTATGTATTCATAGTGTCTAATAAATTGCATTTCTCTCATGGAAGTAATATGTGTTAGTTATTTGTGAATGATTGGCTATAAAGAGTGTTGTTCATGGTTAACCATCCATTGGCTCCATGATGAATCTAGTACAGGTTCCGAATGCTGGAGTTAGACCGTTAGTTACCAGTTTCAGACGTAATATCAACAGTTCCCTGGACAGGATTTCATGTAGCCGTAACATTAGTGAACAGGGACATCAGGTTGTGTGAAGAAGACAAAACTCAAGAAGGGCAAACTTTGTAGCCTAATGTGTTTCATGTGTATATGTGTGTAGATGAGAGAGCCATCATGGCCCCGATGAGGTCTCTAACTTAGCTTGACCTTTCATGTGTTGTCAAAAGTGGGATGGGGTGAGCTGCCTTGCACTTGAGCACTAAATTGTTTATAATCTGTCGTGTCTACAGCATCAAATGGACCCTTCCAGCAATTTCTATAATTACCGAACAGCTCTCCGTGGGGCAGCGCAGAGGTCTTTGACTGCTCACAGTAGTCGAGAGAAGGTAAGTCCTTAAGGCAGAAGTATCCATGGTCAAGTTGGCACCTCGGCTCCATAAGAGACAGCACTGTGGGCCCCTACACTGACTGAGCTGCGTTTCCCATTTAAATCTGAGGAACTTGATAGACCAGAGAGGTGTCCTCGCTTGCCACACAGGCCAAGAGTGAGAAAGGAAATGTGGGCATCTCTCTCTCCCTTGGAAAGGACAAGGTGACTTGGCGTAGAACTTTACAAACGTCTGTTACTGTGTTATTACTGCATCACTCAAATGATGATTTTGCAGAGCGTCTGGGTTGTGTTTCAAGCAATAATTAAGTCATATGTTAGGATGACTTATAGCTTGAAAGCGTAATTGACTGCCTGGAAAAGAGACATGTAAGCTCTGCGCAAGAGAGCTGATTTGCTATAACCTTTTCTCTTAAAAGAATTAACTGGTTAAGTCATTTATTTTCAGGAAGTAGATTAGTAACCGTGGCAGCAGGCCTGCTGTGTCTAATTGGCCATGTGGGTGGCATTGGAAGTGCAGGGATGACGTCTGAGGCAGTGAAAGGGCCTTACTCCCTTTATATTACCTTTAAATGATTTCCTGTTATCCTAGCTCGCTCAGCCCCTTGCAGCCATTAGCACTGTGGGTCAGGCCTTCGTGGGCTAACCCCAAGGTTGGCGGTGCAAACCCACCAGGCACTTCTAGGGAGAAAGAAGGCTGTCTGCTCCTGGGAAGATGATCCCTCTCAGAAACGCGACCGAGGGTAACTGACAATCCAGGAACAGGAGGTTCAGATGCGCCTCTTGATTTAAAGGGTGCTTTTTTTTTTTTTTTTGGTACTTTTCAGTGTTGTATTATCTTGTAGAGGAAGGAATAATGAAGTTCCAATATTGAAGATGGTGCTATTTGAGAAATTAATACCTGGTTATGGTAACTGGGCCAAGGAAGGTTGCTATTCTACTCTAGACTGTGTTGCTATTTCAATGCAAATGGTGCCATCAACAAACAAACCAAAACGTGGGTAAAAGTCGTGACAGCCATCTCAGTCAGAGTCTGCACCCCCAGTAAAGCTCCCTCTCACGTACCCTTCATAAAGATCTAAACTGAAAGCAAATGCCTACAGAAGGTCCGCTTCCAAACATATTAAGCTTGTCCTCCGGAAGATACGAACGGAAGTTTCTGATACTACAAGCACATTAATATCCATAACACTTTAAACATATTAAAATAAGGAAATTTACCATAGGCTTAGAGAGGGCAGGAAACAGAACTCATACCATCTGGTGATATCACAAACTGTTTTCCAGCTTTTAAATTTTGCTTACAAAGTACTCCTGTGACAAGGTGGAGGGAAGGTGTGACCTGAGGGCACAGACATGAAGAAATCCCCGCTCCCTAAGGAGGGCAGACCCTGTGGAGGCCCTCTTGTTATCTGCCCGGACCTCAGCCTGGTGACTGGTCAGTTTGTTGTGATGGGCTCGTTTCAGCAAGGAGGCCAGAGTCAGAGCTGTCACTCCAAACTTCACTGTCACTGAGTTGATGCCGACTCGTAGCAGCCCTGCCAGACAGGGTAGAACTGCCCCATGAGTTACCGAGGCTGCAGATGTTTACGGGAGTAGAAAGCCCCGTCTTTCTCGTGCGGAGCAGCTGATGCCTTTGAACTGCTGACCTTTCAGACCAGAGCCCAGCTCTTAACCATTACACTACCAGCGTTCCTCATCTGTCACTACAGAGCAGCAATTCATTCGATCCAAGTAATTCTGATGTCTAGACCTTCCAGTAAAGGTTTGCTGAACATCTTACTTGTAGAACACTAGCATCCTCTTTCGGAAGGGGTCTTAAAGCATTTGCTTGCTCCATCATATAATAAATCCTAATGGAAGTTATTTTCTAAAATGCTTCTGTGAGTGTATATGCGGACTGTAACTTGAAGTTCATAAAAACAAATGAAGTCATCTCTGTTCCAAACTAAACTGCCGTCGGATCTTTCACAACTGGTCCTGCAGGAAAAGTATGAAAACATTTCTGGACAAAATCCATCTTTCATTTTAAAGTATTAGGGTTCTCTTGAAGGGAGAGGGGACGATCTCTGTTTGGAAGTAGCTTTCTGTCTTAAACTCTTCCTGACACTATAACTAAAGGAATAAAATCTGTATAGTTTTTCACATCCCGAGTTTATGTCTCAAATAGCATATCCCTTAGCTCCGTATTGTAGAGCTAATAATAAATCTGTCAGCCACACAGGAACCCATAAAGTATCTCGCAATGACCCCCCCTCCTTTGGGTGCTTGGGTGTCCAACTGATTGCTTGGTTTTAAACTCTTCGACCATTCTGCATCTGTTGTTGAGAATGCATTGCTGCTTACTAGTTTATCTCTGTATGTGGAACTCATGAAACCTTTGAGGTAGAGCTGCCCAGTCTCTGAATTAAGAGTAATTTCAAAAGGAATTGGGAAAAATGAATCCTTAAAAAGTTCCCCTACTAACGACATCATATCATCTCAGAGCTTCTCTAGAGGGAGCCTCCCTGATGGCTTAGTGCTGAGACCTCAGCTGCTGACTTACAGGTCAGCAGATCGAGCCCACCAGCTGCTCCACAGGAGAAAGAAGTGACTGTCTGCTTCCGTACGGTTGCAGCCTTTGAAGCGCTGAGGCCATCCTCCTGTATCCTACAGGGTCTCTAGGAGCCCATCCCACTAATAACCGCTATATCGCGCCTTGGCTCATGGAAATCTAAAGTCCCTAAAAATCTCTTCAGTGTTGCTAAATGTGGGTAGTGGCCGTGGATCTGAAGTGGGTTACCCACACATAAATGAGGAGGTGATGAGATCTGTGAGGTTTCTTTCCCAAATCTGGGCAGGAGGAGTACCGCTGTGTGGTCTCCTAAGTGAGATTAATGACAGGTCTCTTCCCATGAAGGGGTGCTGCAGACTTCAATCTAGCATCTCGCAGACCCCAGGAATGCGAAAGCCACATCATGGATGCCCCTGTCACTGAGCTGAGAATTCAGTTAGAGGTGCATGCATAGCCTTGTGAAGAATTTAAATATTGATAGGGACAGTCAATGATCAGCACTACAGGAAATCTCACAGGTAGAATATAGAGTCGAGCTCTGAGATAAAGCACTTATTTTAAAACCCTTCTAACATCTCGATGGTAACTTTGCCCAGATCTACTAGGTGTTGCTGTGTGATGTTCCTATGCTGTCTTTTCAGCATATCCATAATAGGTGCAGTCGTTCACTTGTATGGGGCGCACTCGCTTTGGGCAGGGGTGGGTGCTTATTTAAGATCAAATCGGCTTGACTTAATTTAATCCTCATCTCACCTCAACAGTTACTGCTGAGCCCATTTCAAAGGGAAGACAGGAGGCTTTTTGAATGTGTTACATGTCCAGCAGTAGTTTGCATGCTTCTCAATAATACCTCAGGCTTGGTGGACCTTACAGTCTTTGCTCCACTCTAACATAATAGCTCAAAAGCAAATGCATGTGTAAACAAGTAACCAGGGAGGCCCTGTTCTAATGAAGCTCCATGACTAGTTTGAGTTATGTAGAACTGTCATGCATCGCTAAGCATTGTTTTGTTTGTTTGTTTGTTTGTTTCTAGCAATATAAGAATGTAAAAATCATTATTTTCTCATTCACCAAAACCAACCAAACTCACTGCCGTGGAGTCAATTCTGGCTCAGAGCAACCCTCTACGACAGGGTAGACTGCCCCTGTGGGTTTCTGAGCGCTAACTCGGAACAGAAGTAGGAAGCCTCATCTTTCCCTCATGGAGCAGCTGGTGGCTTAGAACAGCAGCCCTTGCCGTTAGTAGCCCAGTGTGCAACGCCTGGGCCACCAGGGCTCTACAAAAGCACTGGGCCCAGATCCATGGCCAGGGACCCCAATTGCCAGCTCCAGGCTAAACTGCCAGTAAATTCGAGAGCCATATTTTATTTCTAAAGATAACTTATTTTTATTGCTGCTGCATATATACACAGCAAAGCACATACCATACCAACCTCACGTTTACATTTCAGTGACACTGGTTACCTTCCTCAACTTGTAACTCATTCTCCCCCCTTTTCCAAATTATTCATTTCCTTTTAGCATAACCTACCCTGGATATGTTTCCTATCTGAAAGAGTTACAATGTGGGAAACCCATAGGGGCAGTTGCACTCTGTCCTGTATGGTCGCTATGAGTCAGAATCCACTCCGTGGCAGTGAGCGTGAGTTGCTTTAAGGGTGTATTGTTGAAGCCATGTCTTAAACTGATGTTTGACAGAGTTTCCAGCATACTTTTAGCGTTTTTCTTAAAGCTGCGTAGTTCTACAACAGTGCAGAATATCTAGTAACATTTGAAGGAGAAGATGGCAAGCAGCTGAGATCTTTACTCTTTTAGCTTTAGAGATTTCCGCCCAACCCCAACCACTGTCATGGAGTCAGTTCCCACTCATAGTGACCCTCTATAGAGTTTCCAAGGTTGTGAAGTTTTCCAGATGGAGCTAGCCTCATGTTTCTCCTGCAGAGTAGATGGTGGGGTTGAACTGCTGACCTTCCGGTTAACTGTCCAACCTTTACTCAGCAGCATCACCAGAGTGTTTTCCAGAGATCTATGAAATGACAACAGCAACAAAATTCTGAGAACTTTATTGTTTTTCGTAACTATAGAGGAAAGTCTGAGTTTCTCTCTAGGTGTGAGCTGATATGGTATCTCTCTCTGTGGGCCAAAAAACTTTTTCAGACCTCCCAGTCACAGCTCAGAAATGCCACAAGAATCACAAGCTTAGGAAAAACTGAAAGCTGATCTTTAAGAAATAGGACAGACCCCAGTTTACGGTGGACGTGCTGTTGCTTTGTGACCCATTTACAATCTTTAAAACCCTGTTGGCATTTGAGAGAAAGTAGACGATACTGTAGCTGATCTTCGTGCTTTATTCATTAAGGACTTAGAAGGCTAGAGAGTCATTTCCTAGAGTTTATTATTTGAGGTTATTTACATAACTATCACCTCATCAAACCAAAGACCTGAGGCAGGAGGCTGTTACTGAAACAGGCCCATTGTATTTAATCAACCGTTCATCTTAATCTACATTTATAGTCCTCCTTCACTGGGGGCACAGCTCACCACACATTGCGCAAGGTTCCTCTTAGGTGAGTTCCGTAAGAACACGTGCAAACTTGTTAGTTCGCCTAGTGTGAAACTTGCTACCACGCTCACCTGAACCCCTGAGCTCTCCCAGTACCTTGAGCAATGTCCGCAAGGCTGAAATTAAAGTACCCTCTAGAAAGAAATGTAAAATCCTAAAGAATATATCGCACCGTGGAGATCCGGATATAGGTCAGCTGAAACTACTGTTTTACTAGACGGAAAACAAACATTTTCTTAGGTATTGTTCATTCGGTATACTGGGATCTTAGAGAACTTACACTATTGCATTAGGAAAAGCAGGAAAAACACTGAGACCCTCCGCCAGCCCAGACACACTTGCTGTGTTTCCAGGGATGAAGCGCCCTTGAGCCTTAACCACAATACGTCATGTCAGGAACCCACTGAGATGTGAGGTGTAAGTGAAAAGCCAGATTTGAATTCACGGAGACCTTTCGTGAATCCAGAATCAGTGTTGTTTATTGATCGCCTATCATTGACAAGAAATTAGATGTTTATTTGCCCAAACTAATGGAAAACTCTTGCTTTCTCTAGATTGTGATACCCTTCTTCAGTCTCTTAATCAAAGATATTTATTTCCTCAACGAAGGCTGTGCCAACCGCCTCCCCAACGGCCATGTCAACTTTGAGGTAAGTGCTAGGAGGTTTATACAATCAGAGTGTACAGGCTGGAGCCCCAGAGCCCCAGCCAGGCTCTCCAAGCTCACCTGCTTGGGAGGCTACAGAACCAATTATCCTCTCTCCGCACTAAGTGGAAAGAGTTCCTGGAGAGAGCCAATGGTTAAGTGAGCGCTTGACTAGTCCAAAAGGCTGGCAGCGCACGTCACTAAAATGCGCCTCAAGAGAGAGGCCTGGGGACCTGAGGCTGAAAAGTCAGAACTGTGCAGCACAGAGGGTCCCCACTGGTCAGTCCCCTTGACCATAGCTAGCTACAAGAGCAGCTGATTTAAGAAAGGAACTAGACGATAGAGTGCCTACATTGTGTTATTGTTAGTTAGAAGAATAGGCTACATGAACGAACTCACTGCCCTGGAGTCAATGCCGACTCAGAGTGACTGTTCTGAGGTGGGGAGACGGCTCCTGGGAGTTTTCTTTAGGGGAGTAGAAAGCCCCATCTTTCTCCCAAAGACTCGTTGGTGGTTTCAAACTGCTGACCTTGTAGATCACCACCCAACATGTAATCATCACACCACCAGAGTTCTTATACATTTATACCTACACCTCAGGGAATATAGCCATTATATAATTAAGGAAATGGTACAACCCAGATGCTTAGAAACCACCGAGACACGTGTTACATGGAGCTGTCTCCGTGAGAACGACTGCCTTTAAATGCCATATCTCACCCCCCTCCCATTTTTAAAAAAATTCTTTTCCAGAAATTTTGGGAACTGGCCAAGCAAGTGAGTGAATTGATGACATGGAAACAAGTGGAGTGTCCATTTGAGAGGGACCGGAAGATCTTGCAGCACCTGCTCACAGTCCCTGTCTTCAGTGAAGATGGTGAGTTGGCCCTTCCTTCCGAGCTGCCCACGTGCCCTGTGGTTAGGTGCTGGTGTATTAGGAGGTCTGTTTTGTGACCACCTTCAACACAAGAGCTTTCTGTCGTGCAGAAAACCTTATGATTTATCCAGAACATATGTCAGGAAAACATCCCAGCCCAGGCCAACTCAAGTCTATCAGTCTGATACGAGTCCCATATGTCCAACATTAGTCCTTTTAGGCCCTCTTCAGACTCACAAGTCACAAGCTATGATGCAGACAGAATGCAGGAAGATCACAGGTTGGGGGCAAAGTCCTGTGGATCCAATGGTAATGGACCCATCACAGGGTGTGGTAGCAACCAGGGTCAGTGAGCAGGAAGGTAAAGGAAGAGAGAGAGAGAGAGAGAGAGAGAGAGAGAGAGAGAGAGAGAGAGAGAGAGAGAGAGAGAGAGAGCAGTTCCCAGCCCTCCTTTTGAGAAGGTCACGCCCACAGGGAGGCACCATCAGGCTGTGACCTGATTGGCAGGCTGAATGCCACCCCTGCACTTTTCTATGTCTTCAAGTCGACATGAAGTTATGTAACTGCCACAGTATTCGAGGTCATTTGGGGGAGTAATCAAAAGGAGAAAAACGCAACAGTGTATTGCTTCCTTATTCTGTTTTTTAAAGTAGCAGAAAATCTTCACTTATTAAAATATTGGGAAATTTCCGGCAGAAAAGTGATTACATAGAGTTTGGAAAAGACTGTGGATTCGTTCCAATGATTTGTTACATTCTAATATTGTAGGGCTCAGTGGCCTCTTTTAACTAGCAGTTTACCTTTGGAGATCAGTGGTGATCACAATGAATGAAGCGCTATTTGAATTGCCGGTACAAGATTGAAACACACTAGATTGTTAAAAACATTAATGAATTAAATTTAGTATCTTTCACATACAGGGCGCTCATGTAAATAATTCACATATGCAGCTAATGCACACTGGATAAGGGGGCTCCTTCATTTGCAAAAACCGGGTAACCATTTATATAACAGATGGTGTTTAGAAACTTAGCAGTTTATGCATGTATTAATTTTAGTTTAGACCAATGCAAATGTATGCTGCCGCTCTTCTTTCCTGAGCACAACAAACCGTGAAAAGCGCAGTTCTGAGTCTGAGACTCCGTTGACTTCTTCATCCTTGCTATTCGTGAGAGTCCTTGCAGAGGGACGGAGGGTTTCTTGCCTCTGTAAGTAGGATTAGTGACGTTCCTCTAGTCTTCCAGCGAAGAGTCCTGGTGCTGTAAAAGGAAAGAAAATATATTTGAAGGATAGAAAACTTCCCAGAGAAACCTAGCTTTTTTACCTGTGGGGGAGTGAAGGATACAGGAAGCCCCACAGCCCTCACACCACCACACACACACACACACACCACCACCACCACCACCACCACCTCCACCACCCCACCCCCTCTAGTAAGAAACTTGCCTCTGAGTGTGTGAGAGCGTCATTCCGCTTGCATTTGTGAGTGGTGTGTTCCCCAAGTGTCCCCTCAGCTAATTAAACTTCCTCTTTGGTCCGAGGCTGCTTTTGTTCTGATGGTCGGTCAGAGACAAAAGCATGATCTTGTGGTCGCCTTAATTTTATGGGCCTTCTTGGTCACCACTGGATGTGAAAGGGTGTGCTGGGCTGTAAGGGGGGGCTCCCGTCCATAAAGAGGAGAGGCGGTGGGAGACAATATTGGGAGAAGGCGTGAACATTAATGCCCTTTTCCTTCTGGTTGATTCCAGCTCTCTACTTGGCTTCCTATGAGAGTGAGGGGCCTGAAACCCACGTAGAGAAAGACAGATGGAAGTCTTTGAGGTGAGTTTCGCTGCTGCTCAAATCTAAAGGGCAATGTCGGTCTCCCTGGAAGAAAGCCGCGTGCTTTCCGTGGGCCATCGTCTCTCCCGGGTCCAAGTGTTCTTCACCTCATGTCCTATAAACGCGTTCTTCCACTGACTTAGAGTGCTCATTGCCACCCACTCAGCTTCCCCGATTTTAAAAGACAAGCAAACTGGTCGGCAGAGCCTCTAGAGTTCCCCTCATTCTCGCCTCCAGGGTTAATTCTTGTACAAAATGAACTACTGAACCAACCTTGGCAGGGGGAAGAGTGCCCTGCGGTTTTCTTCATCTAAAAGAGCAGAAGTTCAGATCATATACCTGAATCGTTCTTTAACTCCCCATGTTTATTTCCCTGAGAGGAAAGGGACTTCCGCACTGCCCAGTTCAATAACCACTCACACGTGCCTGTCGTTAGTCATGCAGTAACGGCTTGCTTGTTGCTGTCATGCTGGAAGCTGCGCCACCAGATTTTCCAATGCCCGCAGGGTCACCCCGGTGAGCAGGTTGTAGCAGTGTTCAGACACAGACAAGGAAGACGGAATGAGCTGTCTGTTCCCGAGGGATTAGCCACTGAAAACCTTTTCAGTGCTGGCTCATGTAGCGCTGAAAGATGTTCAGAGTAGGCCTTGGGAAGAGCTGCCTCCTCAAGCAGGGTTGAGCTTGACAAAGTGGGAAGAGGGACCCTCAGTGAGAGGGACTCATCCGCAGCGGCCCCGGTGCATCAGACAGCCGTGCATGTGAGGGTGGCGCACGCGCAGAGGGTTTTGTTCTGTCGCACAGGGTCGCTGAGTCGGACCGACTGACTGACTGACAACACCAACATTTCCACAAAGTTGAATAGATTTCATCTACTGGATTTTAATCCTTTCTTTGGTTTTGAGAGAAGGTGTCCTGGGTGCTGTGGGTTAGGCATTGAGTTGCTTAGCAAGATTGACAGTTCAAACCCAGCAGCCACCGAGTGGGAGAACAGTGAGGCTCCCATAAAGATGCAGGGTTCAGAAACTGAACCTAGGGCCAGCCACTGTGAGTCAATGCACACTCAGTGGCAGTGGGCTTGGCTTCAGGGAGTGGGCGCTTTAAACCATAGCTTCATTCTGCGTGACCCCCTGCTGAGACTTTGCCTTTCTGCTCCAGATATACTGAATCCGGAGTCCATGTTTTAACAAGACCCTGGGGACTTTGGCGACAAATGTCCTGCTTTAAGCCCAATCCTGAGTATGTTCAGATGTTTATTTCATTAGAACTTTTACACAGAACTAGCACAGGTAAATATAATGGACCGAGGAAGCAAGTTAGGACATAGTACAATATATTCAAAGTTGGTTGGTTTGTATTTCTATTAAAAAGAAACCTCTGAAAATAGGTACCTTTTTGATCCAGAGTTTGACAAGCAGAATTTCCCTTCATTTCATGACCTCAGAGCCATTTGGGAGCCTTCATTAGATTGTGTGTGGGGACCCAAGATCAGCATCATGTTCTCTCATTTCCATTGTTTCCAAGAGCTTAGACCAGCGGTTCTCAACCTGTGGGTCGTGACCCCTTTGGGGGTCGAAGGACCCTTTCACAGGGGTCACCTAAGACCACCAGAAAACACAACATTTCATTGATTTGTAATTAGAAATAAATATTTCACAATATATAATTACATATTGTTTTGTGATTAATCACTGTGCTTTAATTATGTTCAATTTGTAACCATGAAAATACATCCTGTATATCAGATGTTTACATGACGATTCTTAACAGTAGCAAAATTATAGTAATGTCAAGTAGCAATGAAAATAATTTCATGGTTGGGGTCATCACAGCATGTCGCGGCAATAGGAAGGTTGAGAACCACTGGCTGAAACCATCTCCTTTGTCCTTCTCGTAAGGAAGGATGAGCTCTGAAGGCAATAGGATTTTCTTGAGAAACACTTGTGATGATGGGTGAAGGATTAGAGGTGATTCTTCTATGCCCAGAAACAGACAGAATGAAGTGTGGCAGATGGCCCAGGATCGTGGGGATTTGCTCACAGACAGGCCTCCAGGGCTAATGTCAAACTCTGTTTTCATGAAATGGTGTGCCTGCCAATGCACATCTAAATTAAAATCTGTATTAGTTTGCATTTGTGTTTAAAGGAATGTATTGCAGTATTAACCCTCAACTCACTGCTATCAAGTGAGTGCTGACTCATTGCGACCCCCTGGGAGTTTTCCAAACTGTTACTGTTTACGGTAGAAAGTCCAGTCTTTGAACTGGTCTTTTTGAACTGTTGACCATGTGGGTCACAGCCCAGCACCTGACTGCTACCAAACCAGGGCTCCGTCAGTATTAACTAGACGAATCTCATCCTCTGTCGTCAAGTTGATCACGTCTCGTACATACCCCATAGGGCAGAGTAGAACCCCATAGGTCTTCCAGAGCTAGAAATCTGCATGGAAGCAGACTTGCACCTGTAGAGCAGTTGGTGCATTCCAACCACCCTCCTTTTGGTTAATGGTTCAAGTGCTTAACCCACAAATTCTTGATGAAATACGGAGAACAAAACCTACACCCATTCCATAATTTCTGCATGGGTAGTTCAGTGACTACACTTCAGTACATCTAGTCCCCGGAGTAGGAATGAGATACATTCCTTACTGAGAATGTGTAGGTCAGTCAGAACAGGTGCATACCGTCCTTATTTAGCCTTAGTGGTGCACTAGTTACGCAGTGGGCTGTGACCCACATGGTTGGCAGTTTAAAACCACCAGCAGCTCCGAGGGAGAAAGGCTGGGCTTTCTGCTCTTAAAAAGTTACATTCTCAGAAACCCACAAGGAGCGTCGCTCTGGAGTGGGTGGCTGTGAATCAGCATTGACTCAATAGCCGTGAGTTTGGTTTTGGTAGTGCGAGGCAAAGGAGCCCTGGGAGTGCAGTGGCTTGAGCTCTGGGCTGCTAATGAAAAGGTTGGTGGTTCAAATCCACCATCTACCTATGGGAGGAAGATGAGGCAGTCTGTTTTTGTAAAGAATTACAGTCTCAAGGCAGCTCTACTCTGTTCAATAGGATCGACATAGGTTGGAATCGACTCTTGGCAATGGGTTTGGTGCTAGTTTAGTGCAAGAAAAGGCTCAAAGCCTTTTCAGTGACTTTCAAGTTGCTCACACATAACCAGGTGTTGCCTTCTTCCCGTACCATTCATTTTGCAAGCGTTGTTTTCTAATGCAGGTAGTTCTTTGCCCCTTGAAGACAAGGAAGCCAGAGTCCCCTTCCTGTCTGCCACAGCATGGAGTCTGGTGTCTGACCCACTGTTCCTCTCTCATCCCTGCTTGTGTAATGTCTCCAGGCTACTACAGGAGCTGGCCAAGGCATGGTGGCCATGACAAAGCAAAGAAAATAAAGGGGTGAGGGGGCCAGTATAACTAGCAGAGCCACCATATGGAATGCCAAGTGGATAGAAAGCTTATTATTGTAGCATGATAATCAGAAATGACCTTTGTTTGTCTTGTCATTTTAATATAAAACCGTGGGAGACATATAGTTCCCTAGAAAAATTCTGTTGCACTCTGCCTTATTGAATATTTATTGTAAGTGACTAGCAGTTTTCTCAAACAAAACAACAAAAACCCAAAGGATGTTTTCCTATTTCGAAATCTATCTAAAATCAAGCTTAGAAACACAAGAAAGGTGAAACCAGCATTCTCACTGCTCGCCAGTTGATTCCAGCTTATTCGACCCATAGGACAGGGGGGAACCACGCCTTTGAGTTTCCGAAACTATAACGCCTTATGGGCTAAGAAAGCCCCATCTTTCTCCCGAGGAGCGACTGACTGGTCCGCAGCCAGATGCATCACCACTCCGCCACCAGGCTCCTTACTTCAATCCTGGTTCGTCTATTCTCCAACATTCTTTCTAACATGATCTCTACTCCACAGGTCCAGCCTCCTAGGCAGAGTTTAACATAGGGGATACCGCCTGCCGCTGCTGCCGCTGCATCATCACGCAGATAATAAAGGGCTGGCCTTTTGTCTGGCATGGAGGACCATGAAAATCCAGAGCACCCCCCACCGTGGGCGTGCTCTGATAGCAAAGAAAGCAGGCTCCCTCCAGAACAGATGGGGAACTTATGTCCCTCAGCTGACAGATGGACTCAGATTCTGTGAGACTGAAATGTTCACTGAAGACGCTCAGGGGAGCATCCTCTACAGCATCCAGCTCAGCACATGATTCATCTCTTGGAATTTCCATGTGGATCCCAGCTCTGCACCTGGATGGAGCGCGTGTGTGCGTGTATGTTTTGTGTGTTTTCATTTGATCGAACATTTGCTGCTAATGGGACTTGTCCAGCTGAGTGCTGGCCCTGAGGAAGCCCACATGTCTTTGTTAACCGACAAAGGAGAGGAGGGGGAGGGGAACCAAGCGCCTCACTGAGATCCTCAAACTCAGCTCCGTGGTGTTGCCAGAGGGAAGGCTGGCAGCGCGTGCTGGGTTGGGAGTTCCTCTCCTCCCTCTTCCTCAGGGCGTTGAGTTGGCTGCTGGCTAGCAAACTCATTTTTACCCGTGTAAGTTATTTAATATAATAAAGAAGCTCAACACTGTGGAAGGAGAATAGCCACTAGGAAGAAAGAAACAGAATAAACGCAGCAGAGACTGACCACTTCATGTTCCAGAAGGGGCTTTGTTCTCTTTGCCCCGCTGAGTTATTCACGGCGGACCACTGTATTCCCCGGCGTGTGTGTCAGTAGTTTTTAGTTAGTGCCCCTTCACACCGTTTTTGTTGTCGTACTCTCTTGTAAATTTAAATTATATGACGTGTAGGGTCTTGAAAAATAGAACTCACAGCAGAATTACCAACTCAGTTTGTTTGTTGTTTGTTTGTTCTTAAGACTGATTTTGTTTCATTGCTTTTTGGAGCCGGTTGATGACTAAACCTGTGAAAAGAATAAAATGGAACCCCGCCCCCCGCCCCCCACAGCAGTGAACAAAACAAATGGAAAACACCTGGCTGTTCACTCTGAGCGCGCTGGGTGTGAGATCGCTCACCTCCTTAGCCATGGAACTGCGCCCGCAGCTGCTCGCCCGGAGCCATGCCTTGCACTCGCTCTAGGAGAACCGGCGTGGAGTAGTCATCCGCGCTAAGGGAAAACCACAAATCCACCCCAAACAGCGTGTTCAAACAGATGTGTTCGAGAATGTAATGACCTCGTTTCCAAAATAAGAGCATGTATGTCTGCTGCACGCCGTCTCAGCAGCCCGACAACTTGTCTCTAAATTGCCCCTTTGCAGCCATCAATATACTTTACACTCTGCGGCCTGAAGTTGTGCGTCTTTCTTTATTATGGACGGGACGAGGTGGGGAGGGCACTCAACACACGAGGAAGCGACTGTGTGTGTCTGTCTTAGAAGGTGTATGTGCGCTTGTATTTTTTAAAATGCCTGATTGGAAGCATTGAAAAAATGTTGCTAACCAGGCAGTGTCCATACTTTTACGGTACATTGATGCGTTGTTAAATCCTCGTGCGGTACACAAAGAGGCATGGGGGTTAAGTCATTTGTCCCAGGCCACAGGATGAGTAAGAGGCACACAAGTGTGTCCTGGGCCTTCTAATTCCAGAGTTCCGTCTTCAGATCACACCACCAGTGATTCTCCAACTTCAAGATGCTTGCCAGCAGCTCAGGGCTTAGGTGGATGCAGGTCTTGATCTCAGGTGGGCCACGGGTAGGGTTGGTGGCGCTGGTCCTTGGAGCCCGCTTGGGACAACAAGACAGACTCTTGCACTGCCTTTACCTGGTGGCACTGACCCTTCACTCCAAAAGCTGCAACAGATGCGATGTTTATCCGTCCACCACCTGCCTGCGGGTCCAGAAAACTGGGCTGCCTGTCAGATGCAGTCTGATGCATGTTGTAAGGTCCTTGAGCCAAGACTGGTGAGGGGAAAAAAAAAAATAGAAGAAAATTTAATTATACGTGAACATAATTTGGGATTAAAAAGTCGGTATCCATAAATAAAGTGTTGGGGGAGCTCTGCTCATGTTTTTCGACAGGTTTCTGCAACCATGATACAACAAGAGTAGGTGCATGTAAATCATCTGACATGCAAAGCCTCCGTATTGACTATCAGTCCCTTTATGAAGAGCTAACCCATGACCTCAGTGGTTATTTTGAGCATTACAATGATTTCCCCACAATGCTTTAAGGTCTCTATGATAGCATTTAAACCAAAAACTCAAACTTACTGCCGTAGAGTTAATTCTGTGGCCCCAGATAGGATTCCCAAGGGTGCACGCCATTAAAAAGGAATTTTTATTGAAGCAGACTGCATCGTTTTTCTTCCATGCGGTGTCTGGTGGGTTTGAACTGCTAATCTTGTAAGCAGTTCAGCACTGAAACCCATTACGCCACCATTTGAGTAACCTAAATATGACTTCTACAAACAAATTTGCTAAAGTAGTACTTGGCTTAGGAGCCCTACCTAGGTCAGCAATTTGAAACTACGAGCCGTTTGTGGAAGATAGACCGGGCTTTCTACTCTGCGTAAAAAGTTAGTCTTGAAAACACATGAGTTGGCATTGACTTTCTTTTGTTAGAGGATTTGGCCTAAAACGTGTGTAGTCCGGGTAGACTAGAGAAATCCAGGGAGGCTCGTATGGCTGTAAGAAAGAGCTTTATATACAGAGTGATTGTACATTAAGAAAACAGCCTAACCCAGTACAGATCAAGTCCATAAGTCAGATATTAGCCCACATGTCCAATACCAATCTATAAAGTCCTCTTCAGACTCAGGAAACACGTGCAGTGATTCCGGATGCAGGAAGATCACAGGCCAGTGGGTGGGAAGTCTTGTGGATCCAGTGACAGTGGAAGCATCTCGGTACTGGTAGGAGTTTTCATGTGACGTCTCCAGATCAGGGCACTAGGGTAGTTCCATGTGTCTTGTCAGCTGCAGTGTCTCCCAGGGAGTGAGAAGAGAGTCCCCACCTCTGAGGAGGAATACAGGAGTTCCCAGAATCCTCAGGAGAAGTCCATGTCCACACAAAGGCCTCATTGGCTATGACCTGATTGACAGGCTAGATTGCACTCCTTCATTCTTAATCCTCTCAAATTGGCAAATGATTATATAATTGCCACAACTTGTGACTGTATGAATATTTTTTAAAAACTTTTTTAACAATTTATTGGGGCTCATACAATTCTTATCACAGTTCATACATATACATACATCAATTGTATAAAGCACATCTGTACAGTCTTTGCCCTAATCATTTTTTTCTCCTCTTTTTTTACATTTTATTAGGAACTCATACAACTCTTATCACAATCCATACATATACATACATCAATTGTATAAAGCACATCTGCACATTCCCTTCCCCAATCATTCTCAAAGCATTTGCTCTCCACTTAAGCCCCTTGCATCAGGTCCTCTTTTTTTTTTGCCCCCTCCCTCCCGTTCCCCCCTCCCTCATGTGCCCTTGGTAATTTATACATCATTATTTTGTCATATCTTGCCCTATCCGGAGTCTCCCTCCCCCCCCCCCCCTTCTCTGCCGTCCCTCTCCCAGGGAAGAGGTCACATGTGGATCCTTGTAATCAGTTCCCCCTTTCCAACCCACTCACCCTCCACTCTCCCAGCATCGCCCCTCACACCCTTGGTCCTGAAGGTATCATCCACCCTGGATTCCCTGTACCTCCAGCCCTAATATGTACCAGTGTACAGCCTCTGCCCTATCCAGCCCTGCAAGGTAGAATTTGGATCATGGTAGTTGGGGGGAGGAAGCATCCAGGATCTGGGGGAAAGCTGTGTTCTTCATCGGTACTACCTCACACCCTAATTAACCCATCTCCTCTCCTAAACCCCTCTATGAGGGGATCTCCATTGGCCGACACTTGGGCCTTGGGTCTCCACTCTGCACTTCCCCCTTCATTTAATATGGTATATATATGCATATATACATATATATACATATACACACATATACACAGACTGTATGAATATTTACAAACAATTTTCATAGAGTTACTACTCCTAGACAGCCTCTGATTATGCTCAGATCAGCCAGGGGTTTCGATTCACTTGTTTGGCAGTGTCAAACCACTAGCAGCTCCCTGGGAGAAAGACGGCTTTCTACTCTAGTAACCAGTTACTGACTTGAAAACCCACAAGGGGTCGCTATGAGTCAGTATTGACTTGATGTCAGTGAGTTTGGTTTGTCGAAAGAGCCCTTTGGACTTGCTTTCCAAAGTATCCTCCTCCAATACACTCTCGTTCTGTTCAAACCTTTTGTCTGACTCTTGTCTGAAGTTTGTCCCTCACTTGAAATCTGTCTTGGGACCAGGACAAGAACCCAGGAATAGAGAGGCTTCAAGCTCTTTGTCTATGGAATCATTTAATGTTCTCTTGAAGGCCAGGTGTATTTGAGCTACCTGGGAGCCTAGAGATGCATTTAAATGGCTGGGGTGGAAGTCTGGGTAAATACAAGTGTAAACAGCAACATGAATCAGGCTGGGTTTTGTCCAGGCATGCCAGGCATTCCAAAGCAGCCAGCTCAAGGCCTGCAGAGCCTCTGTCCCTAACAGGAGAGTACACATTTCACTACTTGAATATGCTACCCCCTGTTTGGGAGAACAGTCTTGCATTTGCCCGGGGGTAGGTAGCCTGCCTTACAAGTAGCAAAGACAAGATCATTGGAAGCTGGTTGTTTTGTCTTTGCCTTTGAAGATTTTCAGCATGGTGGTTCCAGCATCACTGAGTTGGCCCCCAACGCCCGCACCCCCAAAATGTTTCCTAGTGCTGTGCGATCGTCATGAGTGCTGTACTCCAGTCTGTGGTTACAGCAGCTGTGAACTTTGAGTGCCTTCTCACCCAGGGGCTCACCCTCCTGCATTGTGTCAGATGGCAACAGCGTTTTTGTTGGCTCATTTTTAGATGTTGACTGCCAGGCCTTTCTTCCTAACCCACTGGTGTCTGAAGAGTCAGCTGGGACCCGTCCACTGTGGGGAGTGCTGGTATTTGAAATTACTAGTGTCATATCTTCCAGCATCACATTTCTGCCTTACCTGGCTCTGGCTCCTCCACCCATTTTTCCCCAGCATATTTTTCTCTGTACTTTTGTTTATCTAGCTGGTACCCACAACCTCCTGGGTTTGAAATCTCAAGAAAACATAGTCCACCATTAGATGAATTGCAAAACCTGCATAAGAATGCTGGTCTGTAAATTATTAACATCGCCTACTTTCCACTTGCATTTGGGGTTTGCCCTGCGATATCTCTCTCTCTCTCTCTCTCTCTCTCTCTCTCTCTCTCTCTTTCTCCCATCAAGTCAGTGCTGACTCACAGCAACCCTTATAGGTCAGGGGACAGGTAGAACTGCCGCTGTGATACTTACTGTCATTGAACCTGTCCCAACTCATAGGTACCCTATAAAGCAAAGTAGAAACACCCCTTTGGACTTCTGAGGCTGTAAATCTTTATGGAAGTAGACAGTCTGAATTTTCCCCCGCCTAGCAACGGGTGGAGATAAACTACTGATCTTGCAGTCAGCAGCTCAATGGGAGACGCAAGCAGTGCCTGCCTCGTTTGCAAACCTGACTTATTCTTCTGATGGAGAATGCTGGATAGGAATAGAAAAGAGGGCGAAGTAATTTTTTTGTTGGAAATAAGGACTCAATGAATTCCCAAATTGGTTTCTGGAGGGGAAATGGGCAAGTTGAAGGCCAAGCCGTTCTTCATACTCCTTCTTAGTTTGATATTCTGGTGGTGATTCTACCCTTAAGAAGTTTTGAGTGAGAGAAAAGTCTTCTTGTGGATTTTTAGAAATTCAATAGAAATTTTAGCACTCTGGAAAGTTCACGTTAATTTTTTTTCTGGGCTTGAATTATGGAATAGGTCCTCGATTCTTTGTGTCACATAACCAGAACATTTTGTTAGGCAGATAGGCAGGGATGGGATGTCCATTGACGTGTGCCCAAGAGAGCCAAGCATGAGAACAAAGGGTGGCGCACTGCACACGCTCAAAGGCCTAGGTTTACCTGCGGTGGGCATGGGTGGGCCTTAAACCTGGATCAGTCCACCAGGGCCTGCCGGGTGATTGCAATTCAGCCAATGGGGTCGACCTGGGGTCATTCACCACGCCTCTCCCTGGAATCCTTGAAAAGGCAGGAGCCAGCAGAAGAGAGGAGGAACTGGGGAGGGAACTTGGAGGAGAGCTTGTGAGAGAGATCTTTGCGTGATGTCCGAGCAGTCTTTGCCAGGCTGCATGGTCCGGAGGAATCTATGGGTGCCACGTAAAACCTGAGGCTTCTTTTAACTCTCATTAAACTCACTTGGATCACGAGCCAGGCTTTGGCGTGAATTCTTTCTCGTGCGGAGCCAAGGACCAAGGTGTAACTCTAGCCCAGAGAGAGATCGTACAATTTGACTCTATAAAGATCATGAAGATTTGAGGTTTATTATGCAAACCCTACAGTAAACATATTTTGCTCAAAATTGGCAAACCTGACTTATTCCAGGCAAAATAGGCCACTTGGCCGATGCTATACTGAAGATTCAAATCTCAGTTATTAATTAAATGAATTTCCCAGATAGTCGAGTTGCTTTTTAGTGCTGTTAAAATCAACACTCAGAGGAAATTTGAACCGAAGGGTTCCCCTGAGCAGTCATTCTCTGTGCTGAGAGGTACACACTGTGGTGAGTCCAGTAAAAGCAAATGATTTGTAGCAACTAAGTACAACCGGATGTATAATGGAAAGGAACAAAGCCTCGGTCCTCAAGTGGATGTCAACCTAGCAACCCTCTGAAGGGTTTCTGAGGTTGTCGAGCTGTATGGGAGCAGACAGCATCATCTGCCTCTCTGAACCGGAGAGCTCGCTGTCAGCCACCCAACACGTACCCGACAGGGCAAACAGGACTCCTTTATAGAACAGAGAACGGAGAAATAGATAAGATTAACTGATGGCTAATTTAAAAAATGATTTATTGAATTCTATCCTTCCTCTTTTAGATCAAATGCTATCTGGTCACAAGATGGTCTCTGGCCTGCCACCTAGCTGTGTCTTTTGGAATTCAAATTCAGCAAGCCAACCTTGGAGAAGGACAGGATTTGCAGTTTGGCAGAGTTTTCCCAAGGAAAACTCTGGGAGGATTAATTCTGTTCAAGAATTTGGTTTCATGAGTAATGAAACTCCACCCCCTAATGAAAACAAGGTACCTGCTATCAATCTCTTCTGGAGGACTAACAGCAGCCTTGAGTAGGCTTAAATTGCATAAATGTGAAACTTTGTTTCTCTAATATTCTCTCAGCTAAGAGACTGACCATCCAAAAGTGTGTCAGTCCTTTGTGGACAGTGTAAGCTCTAGAATATTGTTAGCTATCAAGACCAACACTGTTGGGTAAGCGCTGGACTGTGAATCCCAAGGTCGTTGATTGAGATCCACCAGACACTGTGGGAGGAAGATGAGATTATCGGCTCCCACACAGATTTACAGCCTCCTATGCACTATATAGGGGGCTCTCTGAGTTGGAATGGACTCGATGACAATGAGTTTGGGGATAGACAAATTAAGTGCTGTTTAATCAATTCTGACTCATAGTGACTGCGATAGTTTATTGTGCCAGCCTGGCAGATAAAAACAAGTGGGATTAATTGAAGGGCGGAGAGATAAGTGGCTCCGTGAGCCTCGCCTTTCTTGTCTCACGCTCTTTAATCATCCACCAGCTTGTGGCTGCCTTGCTTGTTCTGTGCCTCAATTTAAAGGGGACACTACCTGTGGGACGCCTAGCCGGTGAACTGTGTCGCTGTAAATTGAGGTCCCTTTAAGCCCACACGATTGGAATGTACATCTCTGGAGCTGGGGACTGACATTTGGACACAGTTGGTGACCTGCCTTGCTGTTTGCTGCCTGGGTATATATAGGCCAGTTCTCTCTACAGAGGAGGAACTGGCGGCCCTCAAGACTTAAAGGACTGTTAGTGTCTCACAACTTTCTCAGGGGAGTGAGTCGCACTGAACCATTTGTACTGCTTTATAATGTAACTGTTCATTTCTTGTATTATATACCTACCTATCTGTACATAATTTAAAAGTTCATTTCTTGTGTTATATATCTATCTTTATAAATATATCTAGAAAATTACTAGCCATCTGGTTTTGTCTCTCTAGAGAACCCTGTCTAACACAGTGACCCTATAAGACAGAGTAGAACTCCATGAGGTTTCAGAGACTACATCTTTACAGGTGAGTTTGAGACTAGCCATCTAACATGTAGCTCACTACAACACCTGTGCTCCTTTGAAATAGTGAAAAACACCATTAAATGCCAGGCTTATATAAATGTGCACAAAGTGCAGCGTTCTAGGATCCCGATGGAGCGGTTTGTAAAGGACAGCTGAAGAAATGAAAGAGGAAAAAGGGTACCAATTTCTTAAATGACAGAAGGAAATGTACGCATTCCTTGTGAGTGCCAAACTAGTGGGGTTTCTACGATGAAACACTTCTACCCTGTCCTCGAAGATGAGCCGATGTCAGAGTTGACTCCTTGGCAGTGAGTTTTGAGTTATAGCCAAAGCATATGCACTGGGAAAAGGAGTTTACATTTAAGTGAGTCTTATACATTCTTCCGGGGAGCACGATTCCCGTTGTTGTTGTTGTTGTTGTTAGGTGCCATCTAGTCACTCTGACTCACAGTGACACCAGGTACAACAGAACAGAACACGCCTAGTCTCCCGATTGTCCCTGCGCTTGAGCCCTTGGTGCAGCCATGGTGTCCATCCATCTTGAGCAGAGCCTTCTCCTTCTGCCCTGCCCCTCTGCTTTACCAAGCATCATCTTGTCCAGGGATTGGTCTCTCCTGACAACAGGTCCCAAGTATGTAAGATGAAATCTCGCCTCTAAGGAGCACTCTGGCCATACTTTTCTAAGACAAATTTATTTATCCTTTTGACAGTCCATGGTACTTGTAATATTCTTTGCCAGCACTACAATTCAAACTCATTGATTATTCTTCTGGCTTCCATATTCAATGTCCAATGTTCACATGCATATGAGGTGGTTAAAAATCCCATGAACTTAGATCAGGAACACCTTAGTTCTCAAAGTAACATCCCTGTCTTTCAGTACTCTACAGAGGTCTTCTGCAGCAGATTTACCCAATGCAAGACATCTTTTGATTTCTTAACTGCTGCTTCCATGAGCGCTGATTGTGGATTCAAGCAAGATGAAACTCTTGACAACTTCAGCTTATTCTCCATTTATCATGATTGGTCCAGGTGTGAGAATTTGGGGCTTGTTTAAATTGAGCTGTGGCCCTTACTGAAGAGGGAATCCTTGATCACCATCAAGTAGTGCTTCAAGTTCTCCTCACCCTCAGCAAGCAAGGTTGTATTATCTGCACATTGCAGGTTGTTAAGAAACTTTCCTCTTGTCATGGTCCCTCATTCTTCTTCTTAAAATACAGCTTCTCTGGTGGTTGAATGTGTACAGTGAGAGGATACACCCTGACACATGTCTTTCCTGATTTTAAACCACACAGTGTCCCCTTGTTCTGTTTGCACCCCTGTTTCTTGAACCAAGGTTAGATTCCATATGAGCAAAATGAAGTGTTTTGGAATTCCCATTCTTCTCAAGGTGATCCAGAGTATGTTTTGATCTTCTCAAAGCTATCCATAGTATGTTATGATCCACAGAGTTGAATGCCTTTGCATCAAGAATAAAACACAAGTAAACATCTTTCTGGTATTTTCTGCAAAAATTTTCTTGCTTTTAGCGAAGATCCATCTGACATTAGCAATGATATCCCTTGTTCTGGATCTAGTCTGAACTTCTGAAATTTCCTGTCAATGTACTGTTATTATCATTGTTGGATTATCTTCAGCAAAATTTTACTTGCATGTGATATCAGTAATATTGTTCTATAATTTGAGCATCCTGCTGAGTCATTTTTCTTTTGAATGGGTGAAAATATAGTGGGTCAAGGAGTTTCTCTTCCAAATCTTCTGGCATAAGTGTGTCCAATGTTTCATCAGCTTGTTTAAACATTTCAATTGGCATTCCGTCAATTCCTGGATCCATGGTTTTGGCTGATGCTTTCAGTGTGTCTCGAACTTTCTTCAAGACCATTGGTTTTACTCACATGCTACCTCTTGACATTGTGGAATGTTGACCAGTTATTTTGGTCCAGTGACTGTATTCTTTCCATCTTCTTTTGATACCTCCTGCCTCATTCAACATTTTGCCTATAGAATCAGTCAATATTGCAACTAGATGCTTGAATTTTTTCTTGATTTTTTTTTCACTTTAAGATATGCTGAGCATATTCTTCCATTTGCTTTTTTAATTGTAGGCTTGTGCACATTTCACTATAATATTTTATAACAACTTCTATTTGCCTTAGCTACCCAAAAATTAATAAAAATTTCAGTTTCTTCTCAAATTCACTTTGATCTTTTTTTTCTTATCTTTTTAATGACCTTTTGTTTTCTTCATGAATGGTGGTCTTGATGTCCTGCCACAATTCATTAGTTCTTCCATCCTTAGTATCTAATATGTCAAAGTCATATTTTGACTCTTACGGGCTTATTTTCATTTACTTCAGCTTTATCCTGAACTTACATATGAGCAATGATGGTCAGTTCCACAGCCAGCCCCTGGCTTGATTTCAGCTGCCAATATTGAGCTTCTCCATCACTTCTTCCCACAGTTGCAGTCCATTTGATTTCTTTGTATTCCATCTGGAGAAATCCATGTTTATAGTCACCATTTGTATTGTTGGAAAAGGGTATTTGCAAAATAAGAAAAGAAAGAAAAGAAAAAAGGTATTTACTGTCTGTGATTAAGTCATTGGTCTTGCAAAATTCTACCATGTGATCTCTAGCTTCATTTCTTTTACCAAACCCATATTTCTTCCCCTTTGTTTCCATTTTTTGCATTCTAATTGCAAATAAGTATCAATATGACAGAAGGGAAGCTTTGGAAAAAGAGGGCTTCCTCCATCAAATGCCTATGCCGAACGAAAATTAGCTGGTCATTGCCACAAATAATGGCCTTGAAAGAAATCAGGCACCCATTAGAAGACGATGGGGAAGACCTTATAGTGAAAAAGACCCCAAGTTTGCATACGTGAATTAAAGCCACCGGGCATGCACATTAGAAACCAGCAACACTTTGCCACACATGGGGGTGGGGGTGGGGAGTGGGTACCCAAAACAATCCAAAACACCAGAAAAAAAGCTCAACAGGCCTGAGCTTTCATAGTATGAATTTTTTCCCCAGTATGTGAGTATCTAGCAACTTGCTGAACTAGTGCTTCCGATGGTGTTGCCTGGGAAGGTTCTCTTTGTTCACAGTGAGTTTTCTCATAAAACCAGTTTCACTTGAACTTTTTTTTTCAACTTTGTTTTTTGTGATGGCCAATTTAAGAGACCAGCATGCAGCTGTGAAATTCTGTTTCCTGTTCAGAAAAAAATGCTGCAGAAACTGTTGTGATGTTGAACACAGATTCCAAGGACAGTGCAAGACTCAAGCGTATGGGCGGTTTTCTCATTTCAAAAAGGGTGAAATGTCGATTGATGATTGATGATAAACCTCTTTCTGGACATCTGTCAACTTTCTGAATGGATGAAAATGTTGACTCCTAGTACATTTGGAGTTCATTCCACCAGGTCAGACTGTTTATCAAGCTTTCTATTTAGAGGTTCTGAAAAGATTGCATAACAGTGTACAACAGAAAAGGCCTGATTTATGGCAGACGGGGGACTGGTTTTGCCACCAGGACAATGCAGCCATCTCAGTGTACCTGTTTTGGGCAAGAAATAGCATGCCTCTCTTGCCCCATGCACCTTGCTCACCTGACCTCTCTCTGTGGGACTTCCGTTTGTTTCCGAGCATGAAGAGGGATGTGAAAGGACAGTGTTTCAACCACATAGAAGAGGGGAAGAAGAAAAGAAGGAGGTATGTCAGCCATCCAGATGAGTTTGAAAAATGTTTCCAAGAATGGAATTGCGCATTTGACAAATGCATTAAGTGTAATGGAGAGTACTTTGAAGTTGATAAGGTTGTCTTGTAAAAAAAAATTTAATATATAGCTTTGAAAAAATATTCTGGATTTTTTGAGTATCCCCTTGTATGCTTAAATTCACCCACCAAAAAACTGCCAAAACTCTCAAGTATGACACTCAACTGAGAGGCAGCAAGGTTGTGGGGGCCGGTGGGCTGGGATAAAAGCAAAAACCAGCCCCTGCACTTTCTCTTTCCATTCCACTACCCCACCTCCCAGCACTCCCCCACCCGCGCGCGCTCCCTGGAAGCAGTCCAGTTTTGGTTCACAGGCTCTCACTTGGCCCTACCCTCTTTCCAGAGACAGAGTGCAGTACCTAAGACTGTACTATCCGAACTTCCTTTTCACTCAAACACGTTACTTGGACTTACAAAAGGGCTTCCACCACATGAATTCTTTCAGTGCAGAAAAGCAATAACCAGGTAAAATCACCCCAAATCCTAAAAATACTCTAGGTTACAAGTTCAATACAGTGGTGGAGCCCTATTCCCATAGAGATAAGAAAATTCAAGCTACAGAGAAGATTTTTTAAATTTGTATGATTCATTTGATGGTTGGCAATCTCCCTTGTTTATTAAATACCAGTGATCGTATTAAGAAATTGATCATTAATAATTATCTCACTCCCTCCATGGAGTTACTTCCAACTCCTAATGACCCTGGAAGACAGAGTAGCACCCCCACCAACGCCCCCGCCCCCCTGTGGGTTGCTGAGACTAACTCTTTAAAGGAGTAGAACATGTCATCTTTTCCTGGTCCACTTATGTTGTAGTAAATGCCTGCTGACCTTGCAGTAAAAAGAAAAACAGACTCTCTCACTGTCTCACTCACTGTCTCACTGACTCACTCTCTCACTGACTCACTCTCTCACTCACTGTCTCACTCACTCTCTCAGTCACTCACTCACTCACTCTCTCACTCACTCACTCACTCACTCACTCACTCACTGTCTCACTCACTCTCTCACTCACTCACTTTCTCACTCCCTTACTCTCTCTCACTCCCTCACTGACTCACTCTCTCACTCACTCTCTCTCTCTCACTCTCTTAAAAAACAAACAAAAAAAGAAAAACATTGTCTTTCTCCAGTGGAGCAGCTGGTGGTTTTGAACTGCTTATTAGTAGCCCAATGTGTAACCACTTCTCTAGCAGGGTTTTTAAATAATTATGTAAAAGAAACAATATATATTTTCTTATATATATTTATATAAAATATGTAATTATATAAACATTCTACAACTATAAAACAAAAAAAATTGTAAAAACCCTGGGACTGATATTGTTGAAGGTGGTGGAGAAGTTTGCAATACGCCGAGTGAGAGCGTTGGACTGGGAACGTGAGGACGAAGGGCTAGACCATCCCTTTCAGGACTGCAGGCTCTTTGGGAAAGTGGGCCTGCTGTTCGGAGCGCAGTGTTCCTCTAGACCCGTACTCACTGGTACGGAATGGCCCTGCCAGGCCTGTCAGGCTGTGGTTTGGGAAAGCACTTGCTCAACTTGCTAGGTTTGTTTTGTTAGTGCAGGGGTTCTGCCTCAAAGTGACCGAATGCACAGCAGACTCAGCACTGCCTAGGCCTGCACCGTCCTCCTAATCGTGGCCGTGTGCTAAGTTGTTTAAGCTACAGTCACTGTTTTGGTTCATTTCATAGATGATAGTCCCCCCTGTTTCCCTACTCCCCCAAATACCATGTCCTTTCTCCAAGACTGGTCCTTCCTGATAACTTATCCAAAATATGTGAGATAACATTTGTGTCCAAAGTATGTCTTCCCTATGTGAGATAACGTGTGTCCAAAGTATGTCATCCATATATGAGATAACATGTATGTCCAAATATGTTTCCAGTGATTGTGAAAAGCATTCTGGTGGTACTTCTCCTAAGACAGATCCATATCAGGGAGAAGGCTTGTCCTGCTAGGAAGAAAGGATTCCGGTGAGGGAGATTCAGACCAGTGGCAGAGAATAAGTTTATTGAAGGGAATACTTTGGAAAAGAAGTCCAAAGGGCCCTTAATTAGTTTAAAACTCATTGCCATTGAGTCAATACTGACTCATAGTGACCCCTTGCGTGTTTCTAAGACTGTAACTGTTTACAAGGTGTTTAAAAGCACCCCACTCCCCCCCACCACCAGTGCTGACGGTTTCCAACTGCTGACCATGTAGACCTCCCAGCACAGGCTAGCTTTCTGGACAGTCTTCTGCTATTGACTGGTCCTCTATAGGACCATTACTCTTTGCAGGTATGTGTATCCCAGCTCCCCATCACCCAGCACCCCAGACTCCATGCTGTGCTCTTGGTCAGGCCCCAAACTCCAGTCTATTCAGTCACCATGAACATCCTGTCTTTCTTCCCCTGTTCAAAGACATCCTGTCTTTCTTCCCCTGTTCAAAGACATCCTGTCTTTCTTCCCCTGGTCTCTAATATCTCTGGGTCTCTTCCACTGATGGGGAAGTGTCCTTTTTCTGCCCTTCACTTTCCTCTGGGCAGGGAGGTAAGTGCAGCAATGTGTCTCCTCCTCTCCTGTGGGTCAAGCTTCCTCTCACCATCGCCTCTTCTTCCCTTGCCAGCCTCTGACTTGCTTCATTTTGGTATGTTCAATATTCTTCACCAGCACCTTAATTCCAAAGCATCCCTTTTTATTCATTGTCCCAGCTTTTTGCATTCGGATGAGGCGACTGAAAGTGCCACCCATGGCTTGGGTGAGGCAAACTTCCCTTCTGTTTGACGCCTTTTGGGTGAGGCAAACTTCCCTTCTGTTTGACGCCTTTGCTCTTTGATCCCTTTGCAGTTCTTTTGCAGCAGATTTATCCAATTCGATGCATTGTTTAAATTTTGACTGTCGGTAGATTGCAAAGCTACATAAAATGAAATCTTTGACAATTTCAATATTTTCTACATTTAGTGTAATGTTGCCTCTATCTAGTTGCAAGGATTTTTTTAATGTTTATGTATAATCCACACCAAAGGATGTAGTTTTGATCTCTATCAGTAAGAGATTTAAGGGTTTCAAGGCCTCTTGGCTTCTAGTAACCACTCTTGTATAATTTGCATATGCAAAGTTGTTAATGAGACTTCCTCCAATACTAATGCTCTATTCTTCTTCACAAGGAGAAAGAGGCTTTTTAAGTCTCAAAAACCCACAGGGTCTGTTCTACCCTGTCCTCTGAGTCAGAATCAACTCTGAGGCATGGAGCCCATTACTCTTCACAAGGAACCTGGTGGCAGAGTGGGTCATGTGTGAGGGTGCTCAAAACAATTTAGCACTTAGAACCCGCCAGCTGCTCCAGAAGAGCGACACAAGGTTCTCTGATCCCCTTTAGATTTCGTGTGGCGCTGGTGAAAAATACTGAACGTACTCTGACTCTCCAAAGGACGAACCAATTTGTCTTGAAAGAAGTACAGCCAGCGTGCTCCTGAAAGGCAAGAATGGCGAGACTTTGTCTTACATATTTTGGACATGTTGTCAGGAGGGACCAATCCCCAGGTAAAGACATCCTGCTTGGTTAGTAAAGGGGCAGGGAAGAAGAAGAAGGCTGTCTACAAGTTGGAGTGACCCTGTAACTGAAACAATGGGCTGCTCAAGCATAGGAACAATTATGAAGTTGGCACAGGACCAGGAAGTGTTTTGTCCTGTTACGCATAGTGTCACTATGAGTTGAAACGAACTCAATGTCACCTACCAGCAACAGCAACAACAACAACAGCAAAGATTTACAGCCTCAGAACCCCAAAGCAGCATTCCCCTGTCCCCCAGGGTTACTTTGAGTTAGAACTGACTACAGGGCAATGGGTTTGGGTTTTCAGTTTTCTTCTTCACAAAAACTAGCTTCTAGGATTATTTACTCAGCATGCTGATGGAGTAAGAACAGTAAAAGACATGCGTCCTATTTGTAAAGCAAGCAGTATGCCTTTGTTCTGTTCCAAGCACCGCCTGTGGGTCTGTGCACCTGATGAACGCAATGGCTGCATTCTTGCATCCGCACCCTTCTCTCTCTTCCTTGCAGCTGTTTTTGTGGACGTTCAAGAGGGCGAATTGCTGCTTGATTGGTGACAACAGAGTGATAGACACTCATCTCACTCTTCCTGTCAGAGCCTCAGTTCTTTTTTTTAAACAGTTTTATTAGCACATAGTTTACATATCATACAAGTCAATAGTTCAATCATATAAATGAGAATTGTAAAATCATTATAATATCAATTTTTGAGCACCTCCCCTATGGTTAAATTGCCTTTAAAATGAATTGTGCAATCTCAGGCAGTTCTAGTACTCCCTCCCCCTTCCTACCACCATTTCTCAGTCCTGAAATCCCCCTTACCTCCCTATCACCCGCTCCCCACCCCTGCATCCCTACCAACCCCTGTATCAGTTATTATCACTATGCATCCACCCTTGCTGTGGGCCACAAACCCAACAGAAACAATACAAATCAAAATAATGTGGTAAGGATAAAATAAAAATAACATAAAGACCCCAATACAAATAATGAGTAAGAAAGAAAAGACCCCCGTTGACATTCCAAAAGCCAGAGAAGAAATTTCTGTCATGGAGCAAGTAAGAGATACTTGCACACAGAACCAACTGAGGTCTGGTCTATAGGGAGGTCATCTGACCAAGTATCAAGCTTGATTCAGCATATTCAAGATTACAGTGGTCTCTGCCTGACAGCAGGCTGTTCCAGACTCTTGCGTGTGTCTAGAGCAGATCTGCCAGTGGCTCAGTCTGACCAGATACTCTGCAGACGTGTTTTGAGCTCCCACTGTCCTCCATAGCCTTTTACAAATTAGGTGTTCATAATATTAGCTCTGATACTTTTCCAATCACCATATTTGAATTTTTAATTGTCATCTTTGGATCACACAAGCTGGTGTGCTTCTTCCATGTGGACTTAGTTGATTCCTCATTTAGATGGCTGCTTATTTGAATATAAACCTTTGAGACCCCAGACACTATTTCAGTTGATAGTCAGGCACCATCTGCTTTCTTCACCACACTTTTCTGTAGCACCCTTATTTTCAGCGATCCTTTCCTGAAGGTGAGTATGCATGTTATCAGCATGGCATGTTATCAGAACTAACTGTTCTCCATTTGGTTGTCCATGGGGTTTGCACACCTCAGGTTTACTTTGGAAGTTATGACAGAATCACAACCCTATAATATCAACTGTGTCCATAGCAGCCACAGCCAACCAGCAAGCAAACAAACAGAACACACACAAAAAAGAAAGAAACACACACGCACACACGGAAGCTACAACCAGGAAAGCAAAACCCCATATAAACAAAGAAGTATAGCATTGTCAATCATTCCCTTGGGGTGCAAGTAGATTGTACTGTTACCATCATCAAATTTCCTAATGACCCAGCACCCCAGACATTCTCAGTAAGAGGAGACTATGTGAGTACAGTTTTACCTTGAGCCCAAACCCACGAGTTTTTGTGCTACACAGTTCCATCTCCCTTTGGACCCATTGGGCTCTGTTGACCTTAAGCATGGGGTTGATACCAGTGGGGGCCTTCCTGGGCCAATTCCTCCATGTGTAGATCCCTTGGAGCCTCGGGTCTTTAAAGTCCTGACTGATTGTTACCTAGCTGAGAAATCAGAAAATGCCCTTTGTGCAAATTGTTTGGTATATGATTTCAAAGGCAACAGATTAAGAAAACATCATTTCTGATGACTGAAATTTAGCTTTGTTGTGCAGAATGCATCTTTGTCACAGCAGAGTTGTAATTGTAGTTGTTTCTGTAGATAAAATCATATATCAAATGGTCACACCTCATCATTTGTGAATGAATCACTGCTTTAGGAGAAAAATAATCTGATAAGTGATCATCAGAATCAACTTCTGCATGTGTTCAACTTTTTGTTTCTTGACTTTGAAAGGTGACTAACTCTGAAAAGTTGTCCAGGCAAAAGTAACCTGCCGCCTTAAAATATTTATTTTAGGAAAGATTGCACACTGAAAGAAACTAAAATGGTATATACCGGTCCTTTGGAGATGGTAATAATTCCATTTAGAAGAATTGATAACAGACTAGTTCCAAGGTAATAGAGTTTAAGATATCTCAAATATCTAACTCTTCCAACATTCTATTCTGCTCCATATTTTCCCTTGCTCCTCCCTTAGGTATATTCCCTTACATCCTTGAATTCTATGATTCACTACAACACCCCACAGAAAATCGTGAAATGCTGAGGAAATGTGGGTGCTGCTCAGTCCCCAATAGGAAGGCCAGGCCCAGACCAGTTCAATGCAGGATCCAGAGCCAGGAACCAAAACTGTATAAAAGTCACAATAGGTGACTTTGCTTCTAGCAGACTAAATTAGAAAGTAGAGGTATGGCTTTCCAGGTGAGGTGAAGTACAAGGAGGCACCTCCCCCAAAAGGTAAAAAAGCTCTGCTGGGCTTACATAGCTTACATATCACACATTTCCCCCCTGGCTAGCATAGAGCAACTCGCTCTGAGTTAATGCACCCAGTGGCTCCACCTGGGAAGGTTCTCTCTGGTCACAGTGAATTTTTTCATAAAAGCAGTTTCCCATAAACCTCAAGTTTGTGATGGCCAAAGAGAGCAGCATGTGACTGTGAAATTTTGTTTCCTGCTTGGGAAAAATACCACTGAAAGTGTTGTGATGTTGAACACAGCTTACAAGGACAGCGCTATAGGAAAAACTCCAGTGTACAAATGGTTTTCTCATTTCAAAAAAGGTGAAATGTTGATTGATAACAAATCTCCTACTGGATGTCAATCAAATTCCTGAATGGATGAAAATGTCAACAAAATTTGTGCGCTTGTGCTTGAAGACGAACAACAGACCATTGAAGAGATGGGGAAGTTATTTGAACTATCTTGGCGTTCCGTTCAGCAAATTTTAACGGAAGATTTGGAAATGAGAAAGGTCACTGCAAAAGTTGTGCCTCGGGTTCTGACTGATCAGAAAAAAGATCTTCAACTGGAAACATGCCGTGCTTTGAAAGAACAGTTCTGAAGAGACTTTTTTATTCTAAGACCATTACTGATGAAGAGACATGGTACTATTCTTACAAACTGGAAAACAAATGCCAGTCAAGCTAGTGGAAGATGGAATTGTCACCTGGTCCCCAAAAGCTCATCAAGTCAAATCAAAGATCAAGACAATACTCACTTGTTGAGGTAGTTAGTTTATTGTGCCAGCCTGGCTGACAAACACATGTGGGATTAATGCAAGGGACAAGAGATAAATGGCTTGGCGAGCCTCGCCTTTCTTGTCTCTCACTCTTTGATCATCGAACCAGTGTGTGGTATCTGCCTTGCTTGTTCTGTGCCTCAATTTGCAAGCTACACTACCTGTGGGACACCTAACCTGTGGACTGTGTCACTGTAATTTGAGGTTCCTTCAAGACCTGCTTTGGCACACAATTGGAATTAACATCTCTTGAGCTGGGGACTGACTGTTGGTGACCTGAGTGTTGGTGACCTACCTTGCTGTGTGCTGCTTGTGCCGGGATAGCCTGAATCTTTTTACAGAGGATGACCTGGCAGCCCTCAAGATGTTAAGGACTGCCAGTGCCTCACAACTCTCTCACGGGAGTGAGTTGCACTGAGCCATTTGTACTGCTTTATAATTTAACTGTTCATTTCTTGTATTATCTATCTATCTGTATATAATTTTATAATTTAACTGTTCATTTCTTGTGTTATATATCTATCTACCTGTATATATATATATATATAATTATTAGCAATCTGGTTTTGTTTCTCTAGAGAACCCTATCTAATACACTTGGTTTTTTTTTGAAATGAGGGGCATAGTGCATTTGGAATTCAATTCACCAGGTCAGACTGTTAACCACACTTTCTATTTAGAGATTCTGAAAAGATTGTGGAACAATGTCTGACTAAACAGGCTGCTTTGTAACAGACAATGGACTGGTTTTGTCACCACGACAAAGCACCCACTCACATAGCTATCTCAGTGCTCCAGTTTTTGGCAAAAAAACAATATGCCTCTCGTGCTCCACACACCTGACTCACATAACCTCAGTCCATGCGACTTCTTTTTGTTACTGCAAAGGCAGAGGGACAAGAAAGGACAGTGATTTGACCACATCGAAGATATGAAGAAAAAAAAAGAGGTGCTGTCAGCCATCCAAACAGATGAGTTTGAAAAATGTGTAATGAAGAGCACTTTGAAGGAGATAAGGTTGTTTTGTAAAGAAATTTAAATACATAGCTTTCAAAAAATATATTACCGGTTTTAGGGGGGAGCTCCCCTTGTATTAACATGTGACCTAACATTGCTGAAGACAAATGGGTGCATAAGCAAATGTGGTGATGAAAGCTCATAGTACCTGGCTATCAAAAGATACAGCATCTAGAGTCTTAAAGGCTTGAAGCTAAACAAGTGGGTACTCAGGGAGTGAACAGAATAGATACCTAGAAGAATTATTTTCAGTTACTATAATTGATTGTGAGCCACGGTGGCATAGCCTGTTATGAGTTGCGGTGCTAACATAGGTCAGCAATTTAAAACCACCACCTGCTCCTCAGGAGAAAGAAGGGGCTGTCTGCTGGTGTAAAGATTTACAGCCTCAGAGACTTACAGAGGCAGTTCACTCTGCTCTTTTAGGGTCACAAGGAGTTGGTATCAACTCAATGACAGTGCTTTTTTTTTGGTAGCATATTAAACTCACTATGAAATATGGATATTCTCATTAAAATTATGTAATGCAAAAATTAACATTACAAAATGTAATACAAAAATTAGCAATGTCTTTATGAAGGACAAAGGAGTCATGGCCAGAATATTTGCTCCCTCAACCACTTTATACTCAGAAGAGAAATAGTATCCAGCGTGCCTTCCCACTCCACCCTGCAAAAAAGTTTCATTCTTTCAGGACCAATTCAACCTTCCTGTTGACAACATAGTACACAGTAGTATAAGTTTGACTTCTTAGTTCTGTGGTTGAGTTGTATAAAACAGTGAGATCCAAGTCTGTTACCAAAATAGCTTTACTATTAGAACCTTCTATGTTCAAGGTTCTGTAGGAAATCGTGTGGTTTAGTGATTGAGTGTTTGGCTGCTAACTGAATGGTCAGTGATTCAAAGTCACTATGGGAGAATGATGTTGCAGTCTGATTCTATTAAGAATCTATATCTATCTATCTATCTATCTATCTATCTATCTATCTATGTATCCATCCATCATCTCTATATAAAGATTATAGCCTTAGAAATACTGTGGGACAGTTCTACCCTGTCCTATAGGGTTGCTATGGGTTGGAATTTACTTGAAGGTAGCAGATTTAGTTTTATGTTGACATGATCAGAGTTCAGAATATGATGCATACAAATCTCTGGTTTTCACTTCCACATTATTTCTTAGCCCATCCTAGGTGGATCTTGGATGAGTGTGAATGGAGTCTTTAGTCTCCTTTGACGGAGGCCAAGATCTAGTATGAACCACTGTGGTAGTTACAGACTGCAAATCTGGTGTCAATTTGAGGATTCAGAGTGTAGGGGTGGAGTCTAGCCTGTCAATCCAGAGGTAGCCAATGAGACCTTTGTGTGGGCATGGCCTTCTCCTGAGAATTCTGGGAACTGCTGTATTTTCCTCCTTGGAGATAGGAGATATTACTTTTTCTCTGCTCATTCCCTGGGAGACATTGCAGCTGGCAAGACACATGGAACTATGCTAGTGTCCTGATCTGGAGAAGCCACATGGACCTACCCTGATGCAATCAGACCTCTGAAGCCGGAGAGGCCTTGTAGAGACCCCTACCAGTGCTGAGATGCTTACAAGGCCACTGGATCCAAAGACTTTCTACCCACTGTCCTGTGATTGTCCTGCCTTTGGCGTCATTGCATGTGTTTTGTGACTCTGAATAAGAATGTATAGATTGGTTTCAGACATATGGGCTAATATTGGACTTAAGGGCTTGGACTGGACTGGGTTGTGATGCTTTCTTCATGTATAATTACCCTTTATATAAAACTCTCTCTTATACACACAGGCATGTTTATGACTTTGTTTCTCTAGTCCGCCTAGATGAACACAACCACATAAGTGGTTCTGATGCTAGCAAACAAGGGTCCAGGGTTTCCTGTCACTGTTTCCACCAAAGACAGAGACAAGGTTGGTTCGTGACACTAAGTTGACTTCTGCAAGTGCAAAACAGAGGAAACAGTGAAGTTTGCTACCTCCAAACTGATTCCAAGATTCAGTGAAAATTAAGCGAGATATATATCTTAAACTACACAACAACAAAAACAAACAGGTTTTGCAATGATCACAGCCCCACAAGCAATATGAGAAAATACGCAGGTTTTCACAGGAAGCCATCTACAATTTTCTAGATGATTATCAAATCACCAATTGCTACTTTCATTTCTCTAGGGCAGCGGTTCCCAACCTGTGGGTCATGACTCTTTGGGGGTCGAATGACACTTTCACCGGTGTCACCTGATTCATAACAGCAGCAAAATTACAGTTATGAAGTAGCAATAAAAACAATGTTATGGTTCGGGGTCACCACAACATGAAGAACTGTATAAAAGGGTTGCGGCATTAGGTGGGTGGAGAACCGCTGATCTAGGGATTATTGGATCACCATCTCAGACTGCTATCCCCTGAGGTTTCATGAATATGTTTAGTTGATTCCAATTCATAAAAACCAGCTTACTGTCTGGAAATTGATTTTGTGACCCCTATAATACATAGTAGAAATGCACCATAAGGTTTCTAAAACCTTACATTTTTACAAAAGTTGAAAGACCAAGAGACAAGTCTTTTTCCTGCAGCATGGTTAGGGGTTTGAACTGCTGACCACTTGCTTAGCAGATCACTACTGTGCCACCTGGGCTCCTTATTCCAGCTGACACCACTGGAATGCTGGATTTCCCCTTGAGTTGTATTGGTCTGATGCTCCCTCCGGTTTGTGAATGTGAGTATTAAAAGTCAAGTCACCTAAGACTTTCCATCCTGCAAAGAGATACAATGAAAATAAGTAGTAGACTATAGGAGAGCAGATGAGGTAAACAAATACACAAGTATGTCCCACTTAACGTCCCCGGTGTTGTCCTTAGGTATCTTTGATTTAGCGTTTACTTCAACCTACATACCACAAAAGGAAACACTGCCCAGTCAGGATCTATCCTGAGCGCCTTGTCAGAGGCACAGTGTCAATCCATCTCACTGAGGAGGATCTTCTTTTTCGCGGACTTCTACTTTACCACGCATGACACTCCATTCCACATAGGCTGGCTCGCTCCCGTTACCAAGCCCAAAGTCTTTGAGAGGACGTGTTGCCATTCTCGCTTGATTTCTTCTTTGTCATTCTGACGGCACTTCCCGCAAGGCGGGTTTGTTTTTTTTCTGGTCGCAGTGGCGCTCAGCGTTCTTTTCCAACGCCATAATTTAAATGCACTGGTTTTCTTCACGTTTCCTTGTTCATTGTCCAGCTTTCCCAAGCATGCCATGATTGAAAATGCCCTGGCTTGGGTCAGGCACACCTTAGTTCTCAAAGGGAAGTCTGTTCATTCTTACTTTTTCAACCACCTTAAATGTGGTAAAAATATGAGGCTGAGAAGCTCCAGTGCAGCAGATCGGCCCAGTGCTACGCTTTGGTTTCGTCACTGTTGCTTCTTGACCATGAGCCCAAGTCAAAGGGAATCCTTAGGAAGTAGTGCGGGGGTGGGGGGTGGGCAGTGAGGGTGGGGCATCTGACTTTTCTGGCTACAACAGGGACAAGGATAATCCAATTCCTCACCAGCCCAAGGCCGATTTCCACAAGGAAGAGGCTGGCCCGATCTCCACCCTCTATGTTTCTGCCCTATTCTGGCACCAACTGCTACTCCCACCACAATCTCCTTTATTGCTGGCTTTAATCAATCTTTGCAACGGCCACAGCAAACTCACAAATCATCCCCATAATTAGGGGAGCTTATTAGGGAGGGCAGTATAAAGGGGAAGCCGAGGAACAGGGAGACAGACAACGTATAGAACCAAAGAGAGCAGAAACAGAGCTAGCTTTATTAGGGGAAGCTCCTGGATGAGGTTCCGTGACCTAGGCCAACTGGTCGTGGAAGTCGCACCTAGCAGTGGGGGCGTGGATTTTTAAAGGGATGGTAAGGATGGTCCGGCATTTATGGATAGGGTTTGGCTGCTCCGAGGATTGTTTGCCGACTCCTCGCGGCTTTCTTTGAACCTGGAGCATCTGCCTTTACTTCTCGATACTGGTTATCTTATCTGGCGCAGGCTCATCTGGCTTGCTTTTGACCTTGTGCTTCAGTCAGCCCTTGCCTTCCCATTCCCGCCCAGATATTTCAACCTTTTGAATGATAACGGGTCGTAGGGGTGGCAAGGGTGGCAGGCCAGAGTATGCTGGGTTGGGTTCGGTAGGCAGGGGGCTGTAAGGGCTCAAAAGAAGCTGGTTAACAGTTAAGTTGGTAATGTCCCTTATTCCGTTCTGGAGAAACTTGAAAAGACAAGGAGCTAACAGTCACAGGAAGCAAATTATCACCAGGGGCCCCACAAGTGGCGTGAGCCAAGAGATGAGGGGATTCTGGAACCAGGATGTTGTTGACGGGTTTCCCCATTGTTGGTTCCTAATTTCATCAGCCATTTTGTTTAAAACTCTTACATTTTTCTCGACTACCCCAGACTCATTCATATAGTATCAGCATTCCTCCCCACAAAACATGCATGTACCGCCCTTGTTGGCTGTTAACAAATCCAAAGCATGACGCTTCTGAAGAGTTGTTAGGTTTCTCTCTTCGGCCTAAATCTCATCCTTGGTCCTTGGCTCCGCGCGAGAAAGATTTCATGCCGAAGCCGGGGTCGTGATCCAAGTGAATTTAATGAAAGTTCAAAGAAGCATCAGGTTTTACATGGCACCCATAGGATTCCTTTGACCATGCGGCCTGGCAGAGACTGCTCCGGGACACGCAAGGATCTCTCCCCTCCCACGAAGACAACCAGACCACCCAAGCAAGGCAAGACAAGACAAGACCAAGAGACCAAGAGCTCAAGAGCGCCTCTCCCTTCAGGTCCCTGCCTTTTAAAGGTTCCCAGGGGAGGTGTGGTGAACGACCCCAGGTCGATCCCATTGGCTGAATTGCAATCACCCGGCCCAGGTGGGCTGCTCCAGGTGTAACGCCCATCCAAGCCCACCGGCGGGAAAATCCAGCTTTTGTCTTTTGCTGGCTCTCCCGGGCATGCGTAATGGACTTCCCAGTTCCCTAGGCTAAGCTACCTAACAGAGTCACCTGTGCCAAGGATGTAAGCTGCCCCTGAAAGGAGGTGAGAGACTCCAAGATGGATTCCATGACCAGCTAGAGTCTTTTGTCAAAGTTTTGTGTATGGAGAATGTGTTAGATCTCTCTGGAGCTAGAGTTATACCTCAGTCCTTGGTCCTGAGCAAGCAAGAATTCACGCCAAAGCCTAGTTCGTGATCCAAGTGAGTTTTATGAGAGTTAGAAGAAGTTTCAGGTTTACACGGCACCCATAGGACTCCTCCCAAACATGTAGCCTGGCTGGAAACTGGCAGCATCATGCAAAAGGGTCTCGCTTGACTCTGGGCTCCTGCCTTTTCAAGGATTCCACAGGGAGGCATGGTGGATGACCCCTGATCGACCCCATTGGCTGAATTGAATTCACCTGGCCTAGGTGGGCCAATCCAGGTTCAACGCCTACCCATACCTACTGGTGGGAAACCTGAACCTCTGAGCATGTGCAGTGTGCCACTCTTTTGTTTTCGTAACTTGGCCCTCTGGGCATCCCCAGCCCTAGCTATCCTACCTAACAAATGCTGTGTCCCAATGCCCCACTAGAAGTCCCTGCCGCTGCCAGGGAAGAGGCAAAAGTGAGGCCTTACCAGGACAGGTAAGAATATGGCCCTGCAATCGCAGGGGGCAGGACTAGTTTTTACATTCCACAGCCATGCGAACTCTGTTTGTCCATACATGGCAAGTTGTGGTACTATGGTAACTGGAAGGCAGGGGTGTGTTGTAGAACTATTGTTGCATTTAGTGAGGGTCCCGTTACACCAAACAACATACCTGGGGAGGCTCTGAGGGTCCCTGTGACATCGTGAGCAGAGTTACATGCTGGGTTTCTAGGAGCCTGGGTTGGCTTATAGCACTTAGGATAAGTAACACTTAAATTCCCTTCAGGAGTATACAAGGGAACATTTAAGAGAGTAGCTGAGCAGCTTATACTTTTGTTGGAAAGGGAGAAAGTCAGCAGGGGCACAGCAGCCAATGGACGTTGTAGGGAGGCACAGAGATAACAGGAAGTGTTGTCAACTCCCGAGGCATTAAGGAGTGTAGGGGCCTCCTGTATTACTTTTACTCAGTTGAATGAGTTTTCAGGATACTTTATCTGTGTAGAGCTTCCATCGCAGGTAGCTGGTTGAGTAAGGATGGTTCACTGTCCTGATTTCCTATGCCACTTATTCAAAATTTTCAAAATTTCCAGGGAGAATTTTTACATATTGCCAATGAATCCTAAGGGTGCCGGAGGGCTTGCAGCTGCGCCGCCAAGGATATAGTTTGCCCTCTACTCCTGACAGCCACCTGTCGTCCCAGAGGTCTGCAGTTTTAAGGTGAAAGTTTCCGCGTCCATCCCCTACAAAAACACTTGCTCTATTTATGTTGCGCTCTGTATCCCAACCCAGCACACGTGTATGTTGAAGGAGGAGTGCGGGCCTCCACCATAGATGTCCGGCCGCCGTGGGCAATACTCTTCCGTTTGGTCAAAATGGAAACACAGGGCTGGCATGGAGGCCCCGGTCGCTATTGATTTTAGGGTGCCAGGGGGAAAGTATATCGAAACTTGTGACTGGCACCCTGCCAGGACACAATATCCTTTTCCAGCCACATGTGTTTGTGCAGCATTGATAGCCAAATAGGTCCCATGGACAACAATTTCCACACAAAGGGGTTTACTCTGGGCTTTAGAGTATTACCTTCGCTTAGGGGGCCCGCAGGTGGCACCGCAGTAAAGTGAATACCAGTGGGCCCCATGATTTGGGTGGAATATAGGTGACCATTGTTACTGCCGGCCATCCCGTGGCCCCAGGAACAGAGAGGCAGAGTCATTGAGGCTGCAAACAACAAAGGAGTTTATTGACTTGCTCGAGCTAGGGCCCAAGTCCCAGGGTACCAATTCAGTGGCCTCCCAGGACAAGGACCCCATCCCCGGGTATATGCAAAGCTTTTATACTTTTATGCAGGTTACATCAGCTGGATGAGTCATCCCCCCATCCCCCCTTTGTTCAACAGCTTCATCTGGAAACAACTGGTCCTGTAGGTCCTTGATTGGTTGGCTCCATTCTTGGGGCTTTCCAGGTGTGGTCAGCATCATTTCGGGGAAGAGGGTGACTTTTGTCAGAAAAACGATATTTAAGGCTGGGGAAATGAAACTTAGGCCTGCCTCAGGAGGTGCAGCCTACCCTAGAGTAATTAATTTTTTCTTTCTTGTCTTACATCCCCCTTTTTCTTGTACCTATGAGCACTCTGCTCATGCATAGGGTTGTGCAGTTTCCCCCTTTTCATACTGAAGTCATTGCGGAGCTTTTGATACTGATACTGTTGTCGCAGCAACATAAGCTGCACAGCATCGACTCGTTTGTTTATGAAGGTAATTAATTTTTTTAAAATGCATGGTCCCAAAGTAAGAATGAGCAGGAGCACTATTAGGGGTCCCAATAATGTGGAAAGCAGAGTAGTTAACCAAGGGGAGCCGTTAAACCATGACTCAAACCACCCTTCTTTTTGCATGCGTTCTCGCTTTCGCTTTGCCAGTCCCTCTCTGGCTTTAGCCAGGGATTCTCTAACCACTCCAGAGTGGTTGGCGTAGAAGCAGCACTCCTCTCCCAGGGCCGCACACAGCTCCCCTTGTTGGAGGAACCTCAGATCCAACCCTCTTCTGTTCTGCAGCACCACCTCGGACAAAGAGGCTAGGGACTTTTCTAGATGGGACATGGATTCCTCGGTCCTGCCTATATCTTCACTTATAGCCTCTCTTAAGGTGTTGAATCCTCTGTGCTGTACGGCTAAGGATGATACACCCGTGCCTCTTCCTATTCCACCTAGACTAAAAAGGCTTGCTATTGTTATTGCTGCAAAGGGTTCCCCATTTTCTATCATTAACCCGGTCCTTTCCATTCCTTTTGTCCATGCATCATACATAACACTTTCTTGGCGGTGAATAACCTTCGGGAACACTAACACCATGACGCAGAATTCTACTGACTCATTAAAGACAGTTAAGCTGAGGCAGGGAGTCAGGCCGGTTGCAGTGCATACCCACCAACCGTTGAGCGCCGGGATTATCCATTTTCCCTCATTGCGTCGGTTTATGGATGGATGGACCCTAGCGCAGAGCTGGGTGTGGCTAGGAGGCACCTTCCCAATGCAGGTGCCTCTCCCGGTGACTGCCTGCAGTGTAAGTCCCGTCCCTTTACGGTTCCACGCGCAAACCCTAGGGGTTTCTTCACGCGAATAGTTATAGGAGGCAGCTACTCCGACCGCTTCATAGAAAGGGGGTCTGTTGTCATAACATAACCAAGAAGTTGCCATAGCACTGGGGTAGGAGTCGTTTAAAGCCTCAAATGCCGCTGTTAACATCCTCCACAGAGATTCTCCTGGCACTTGCGCTCGAGGGGCCATTTGGGCTTGGGTTTTTATTGTTGTCCTTGTGGCCCCTGTGAGTGACTGTGGGGTGACAGTTGGACGCCAAGGTAGCATGTGGTGCTGTCCCCCTCCTAGCAGTGGATTTGTTCCCACAACCCCCAAGATAGGGAAAACTCTTAGCTTAAGCTGTATTATAGTGCCAACGAGTGGGCGCTGATAGAGATACAGGCCCCAAGATAATCCGTAGACCCATCGTTTGTCCCTCTTTCCTTCCTCCGTGAATTTTACACGTATCAGGTTACAATTATTGTTGTACCGGGTGCGTGAGCATGGCTGGACATAAGACATTTCAATGAAAAGGGGCTGTACATGCCATTTCCATTCTCCATCATTGGTGGTCACACACTTCCAGGCGGCGCAGTAGAGAGACTCGATCCCCCCACACACGTGACTCATTTCCCCTGTTCTAAACCCTGGACAAGCATAGAACCCATTCCGGCTCATGGACACTCGTTTTTCCTGGTGCCATGTTCTTCCACTGCCAAACAGGCGCTCAAACAAACTGCCACCATAAGTGGTAACTACGTGCAGGCCCCCGGGGAGACTTTCCAAATTAAAATAGAGGTCTGGCCACCAGGTGTTCAGCGGAAACGTTCCTGAAGTCCTATAATAAACTTCATGGGTTTCTACGTTAGTGATTTCCCAAGTGAGCCTGTAGGTCTTGTGGGGATATGGGTAAAGCATTATTGTTTTTACAAGAGTTACATATACATATGTCACCACAAGCTTCATCATCCTGAGAGCTTTCATCATAGGCTCCGTGGTGGTCCAGTTGTCATGTGAGTCAGCCTGGCTTTCAGCGGATTTTCTGGATCCGATGAGGCTTTCCACTGGTTTTTCTGCTGTTTCCTCTCGTCTCTCCTAGTAGATCGCACGTGGGAGTGATGAATCCAGGTTGCTACTCCATCAACCTTTAGGGTAGTGGGAGGGAGAAGAATAATCTGAAAAGGCCCCTTCCATCTGGGTCCCAGGGTTTTGTTATTATGCCGCCCTACCCACACCCATTCCCCTGGTTCGTAAGAATGCCTGTTAATATGTTATTTTTTTGTTGCTGGACAGCTTGTAAATGGCTTGGAGGGCAGGCCAGACCTTGCTCTGAACCAGCTACAGAGCCTGCACAGCCTGAAGCACCTCTTTGGGGCCAGCAGGTAAAGCCCCGGAGTCTATTCTTGGTATTACAGATGGATGGGGTACCATATACTATTTCAAAGGGGGTTAGACTTAGCAAGGGGTGTTGCGAGCTCAGAACAGGGCGAAGGGAAGGAGGGTCACCCAGTTCCTGCCAGTCTCCAGAACCAATTTAGTTAAGGTCTCCTTTAGCGTTCTGTTCATTCTTTCTACCTGCCTTGAGCTCTGGTGGTTATGTGCACAATGTAATTTCCAATCCGCCCCACAGCTCAGGCTAATCCCTGACTAACTTGACTTGCGAAGGCTGGTCCATTATTGGACCCTATGCTTTCTAGCAGCACATATCTGTGAACTATTTCTTCCAATATTTTCTTTGCCACACCTGAAGCAGTTTCTCCCTTGGTAGGAAAGGCCTCTACCCACCCTGAAAAGGTATCTACCATGACCAGGAAATACTTATACCCGTATTTTCCTGGCCTTACCTCCATAAAGTCTGCTTCCCAAAACAGTCCTGGTTGCCTCCCCCATTCCCTGATACCTGCATGGGTCCCTCTGATTTTCCCTAGCTTCATAATCTGGTAGGCGCGGCAGCTTTGGAAATGCTCTCTGCTGCTTTCCCTTGTGATCTGAACTTGAGTTGTGCAGTGTCCAAAAGCTGTAACATTTCTTTTTACTGAGATCCATTGTCTGATGCAGGTGATCCAGTAGGTGGTTGCCCAAGGCCTCGGGAATCACCAGGTGGCATTCCTTGTCTCTGAACCAGCCGTCCTCGTCTTGCACCACCTGCAGTTTTTCTGTAGCCCAGTTCAAGTCTGTGCTAGAATAGTCCAGTTGAGGGAGTATCTTTCCCATCCCGGGAGGTGGCAGGCTCAAGTGCAGGACATCTATTGGAGCAGTACCCTCCGCGGTCCACCTTCCCTCAGTGTCTGCAGCCCATTTGCCCAGTGCTTCTAAGGAGTTTTCTTTCTGGTGACCTGGGGTATACACCACCGTCACTGCCTTTGGTAGCAGGATGGCTTTCAGCAATTGAAGTATTTCAGGCTCGTGTTTCATTTCCTTGCCCTCTGCTTCGATGAAGCCCCTCACTTTATAAAGGGCTACACGTATATGCACAGTCCCGTAGGCATAACGGCTGTCCGTGAACACAGCCTTTTCCCCTGGGCCCAGCAAAGGGCTTCTGTTAATGCAATTAGTTCAGCCTTCTGGGCAGTCATTCCTGTGGAAGACGAGTGGCCCAGACAAGCTCACCTTGAGCATCCACTATGACCAGCCCTCGGTACCTGTGTCCGCCCCGGATGAAGCTACTCCTATATGTGAACCAGGTTAGTTCACTGTTCTCAAGGGGGTGGTCCTGCAGGTCCTTCCGGGCCATCTGGGTTTTGGCTAGGATTTCAAGGCAACTATGTTCAGGTGTTATCAGCTCAGGTTCTGGCAGAAGCGTGGCCGGGTTTAAGATGGCAGGAGTCTGGAACTTGATGCGAGGAGCGTCTATTAAAAGTCCTTGATAATGAGTTATCCTTGCATTTGTGATCCATCGCCCAGGCGGTTGCTTAAGAACTCCCTCTGTGGCAGGGTGTGTGTGTGTGATGATTTGTAGATGTTTACCCAGAGTAAGTTTGTCAGTGTCTTTGACCAGCATGGCAGTGGCTGCAATGATGTGCAGGCACTCTGGCCACCCTGCTGTGACTGGCTCTAACTTCTTGAATAAATATATCACTGGTCACCTCCAGGGTCCCAGCGTCTGCGTGAGCACTCCCTTCGCTACCCCCTTTCTCTCATCTATAAACAGATGGAATTCTTTTGTGGGGTCAGGGAGTGCTAGGGCTGGGGCCTCTAACATGGCAGTCCTTAGTGCTTGGAAGGCGCCCTCCATTTGAACAGTCCATTTCCAGGGCTGGCCTACCTTGTACCCCTCATATAAGGTACGAACCTTCTCTGCAAATCCCGGAGTCCAGAGGCGACAGTACCCCATCAATCTCAGGAATTCTCGTACTTCACAGCACGAGGTTGGAGTGAGTATCGCTAACACAGTCTGTTTCATTGCCTTGGTTAGCCATCTTGGGCCTCCTTTTATTTTTTACCCTTTGTAGGTGACTACTTCTTTACAAATCTGGGCCTTCTTAGCACTGGCCCGGTAACTCATGTCACCCAGCACCCTGAGTAAGTCTCTGGTGATTTCCAAGCAAGTTTGTGAGGTTGGGCAGCTAGCAGCAAGTCATCCACATACTTCAACAGGGTCACCTCTGGGTGGTTGGTGTGGCACTCACCCAAATCATCATGGAGAACTTCATCGAACAGGGTGGGAGAATTTTTGAACCTTTGAGTCAGCTTTGTCCAGGTTAACTAACCTTGGATTCCCTTCTACGCATCCTGCCATTCAAAGACAAATATTTCTTGCTGTGCAGAGCCACTGCCAGGCTGAAAAAAAGCATTTTTAAGTCCAGGACGGTGTACCAGGTCTGTGTTGGAGGAAGGGAACTTAACAGGGTGTAGGGATTAGGAATTGTGGGGTGGATGTCCAGGACATGAGTGTTGACCTCCGTGAGGTCCTGCATGGGCCGGCAATCCTTCCCACCTGGCTTCCTTACCAGCAGCAAGGGAGTATTCCAGGCTGACTGGCACTCCCAGAGGACCCAAGCATCTAGGAACCATCAAATGTGGGGTATTATCCCCACTTTTGCTTCCCGGGGCATGGGGTCCTGCTTGACTCGGACTGGTTTGGCCCCTGGCTGTAGTTCAATATAAAGAGGCGGCGGATGTTTTGCCCATCCTGTGCCCCCTGTCTCAGCCTAGGCTTTAGGAAACTTGCAAAACCAATAGTCCATTTCCTTTTCCTGACAGATCCTCACAGGTGGATAGAGACGGTACTCATCTGCCTGGGTCAGGGTCAGGACTTGAGTAACCCCGGGGCTGCTGAGAAGGTTCCCCTTGGCATCGGTTACTATTACTCCTTCTTTTTCAAAATAAATTCGGGCTCATAATTTTATGAGAATGTCCCTTCCCAACAATGGAGTGGGGCACTCTGGAATGACCATGAAGGCATGGCTGACTTGCCCTGAGCTCAACTCCAACTTTCGCCTGGTATTCCATCGGTAGGGCTTGGTTCCAGTTGCCCCCTGCACCCAACTGGTCTTATTGGACAATTTTCCAGTGGTTTTTGTAATAACAGAATTCTCGGCCCCTGTGTCCAACAGGAAGCTAACCAGGCTCCCCTCCACATCTAAAGTTACCCTGGGCTTGGGGAGTGGATCCGAACCCCACCGTTCCTATTCACTTTCTCCTTCTTGCCCTGCCAGTAAGACCTTCTTGGGCGACTCTCTTCTCCCTGGGCCCCCTTTCTTCTTGGGACATGCTCTAGCCCAATGTCCTCTTTCTTTACAATATGCACACTGATCCTTTTCTAGCGTTCCTCTATGAGGGCGACCCTTTACTTCTTCACTGTAATGCTTTCTTTCCAATGTGCCCCCCATTGCTGCCAAAAGAATTTTGGCCATTTACTTACTGGCTTTTCTGTTTCCGCCACCACCTGAAATTTTCTATCCTCTTGTCTAATTCTTTCTAGTCTTTCCTCTGGGGTCTCCCTATGATTATAGACCCTCTCTGCCACTTCTAATAGGTTCTGCAATGTCTTCTCTCCCAGTCTGTCTGTTTTCTGCACCTTTCTCTTTATATCGGGGGCTGCCTGATTTTAAAAAGCCATTATTACTGCTGCCTTGCTCTCCTCCACAGTGGGATCCATAGGCATGTACTGCCTAAAAGCTTCCATTGTTCTTTCTAAAAAGGTTGCCAGACTTTCTTCCAGCCCCTGGCGAACATCTGTTACCTTAGCCAAATTCGTCAGCTGTCGTGCCGCTGCTCGGAGACCGGCCATTAGAGCCTGGCGGTAGACCCGGAGACGCTCCCTACCTTCAGCCTCAGTGTAGTCCCAGGTGGGTCGCTCAAGTAGAAACACCCAGTCTATGTCTCCTGGATTGGTTGTGGGTCTGCAGTCGTCTCCAGGAGTCAGTTTCCGCGTCTCCCCTTCTATCCTTGCTCTTTCTTCCGTGGTGAAAAGAACTTTCAGTAACTGTTCGCAATTGTCCCAAGTAGGCTGGTGAGTGAATAGAACAGAATCTAAAAGGTTAATTAAGTCTTTAGGATTATTTGAAAAATTGGCGTTTTGAGACTTCCAGTTATCCAAATCACTAGTCGAAAATGTTCAATATTGGTAAGCTTGTTCCCCATCTGCCCAAAGAGACCCTATGGCATTTAAAGGTAGAGTTGCCACTGGCTCTGGGTCTGGAGTCCTGCTGGCTCGTTGCCGAGTCCCGTATGCCGGACAGTCCGCTGAGGAGGTGCCCCAGCGGAGCCTGAGGCTGCTGCAGGGTTATAGGGAGGGGGCGAATTCCACTCCAAGTCAGGATAGGGAGTAGAATCCGGAAGAACAGGGGTGATTTAGAGGGGCCACTCTCTGTGGGTCCTGATTTTGATTCCTTTTCCTTCTTGTTTCCCTTCGCCACCATGATTTTGCGGAGGCAGAATCTTTCTTAACCAGGGCGGGGGATCTTGGACCAGGTCCTGACAGACTATGATGTAGGGGATCTGATCTGGGTGGCCATGTGGCCCTTTATTGAAAATAATTTCTTTTACCTTGAAGATGACATTAAAGTCAAATGTACCATCCTGGGGCCACCCCACCCCAAAGGCTGGCCACGGACTCACAGAAAACAATAAGCTTTCTTATTTTTACTTCTACCGAAAGGTTTTGAGCCCAATCTCTGACCTCCTTAAAATGGTGTAGGAGAATAGACCGAGGTGTCATCTGAGTCTGTCCCATTGCTGAAAATGTAAATGTTAAAACACAAATGAAAAACAACAATGCCAGCAACAAACAGAAAGCAGAGACAAAAACATGAAATGGAGACAAAGACAAACGTTCAACAATTCCCTAATCCTTGGCCCTGCAGCCAAGCGGGTTTCCCTTCCAAACCGTTCCTGGTGGATCCTTGCTGGAAACCTACTGAGGGAGTGAGGGGCGTCTCCCTGCGCTCTGACCAGCCGCCCTCCAGCGCAACCACCTGGGGCCCAAATACCTGCACCGCCCAGATTTCTCAGAAGTTCAACTCCTCCTCGGATTGGATTCCATTCCGGGGTCTCGGGATCCTGGACGAGCCCCCAAATGTTACTGCCGGCTATCCCTTGGCCCCAGGAACAGAGAGGCAGACTCACTGAGGCTTCAAACATCAAAGGGATTTATTGACTAGCTCGAGCTAGGGCCCAAGTTTCAGGGTACCAATTCAGTGGCCTCTCAGGACAAGGACCCCATCCCCGGGTATATGCCAAGTTTTTATACTTTTATGCAGCTGACATAAGCTGGGTGAGTCATCCCCCCTTCCTTTGTTCAACAGCTTCATCTGGAAACAACTGGTCAAGTTAAGGCAGGAGGCAGTAGGTCCCCACCATGGGTGACGGAGCTCTAGGGACAGTTTTGAGAAATGATTTTTTATAATCCCATTCATTCTTCAACCTTTCCTGAGGACTGAGGTCTGTATGGAATGTTTAGGTGCCACCTGATGTCCAGAGCAGATGAAAACTGTTGCATGATTCGGTGCACAAAGCATGGGCCATTATCAGACTGAATCGAGCTGGGGAGACCAAGCCTGGGGGTGATTTGGATAAGCAGGATGTTTGTGACTGTATCTGCTGTCTCCTCTCATTTGGTAGGGAAGGCTTCAACCCATCCTGTAAAAGTGTCTACCAATGTGAGGAGAACGTTAAGACCCTTGTGGCTAGGCATATGAGTGAAGTCAATTTGCCAGTCTTGGCCAGGTTGATAGCCACACATTTGGTGTGTGGGACTTTTAGCTTGGGGGCTCCCTGAGCTTTGAAGGCGTTGCACGTGCAACAAGAGGAACTAACAGTCTGAATGAGTGGGGATAGTGTGGGGTGGTCAAAGATTGGCTCCAAGAACTGGGATAGGGCATGGGGCCCTACATGTAAGGAGTGGTGTATCTGGTGTATGAGATCCTCAGCTTGCTGTGTTGGTAATGCTATTTTGTTATGAAAAACTGTCCACCCATCGGGGTTTTTTCCCCTCCCTTTTGGGTTAGGGCGTCTTCTTCCTGAGGTGTATAAGAGGGCTGCACTTCAGGGATGGTGAAGTAGCGTATGGGAGCTGTCCCAGCAATGTTGGTAGTTCGGCGTCTGGCAGTAGCATCTGCTTTGTTGTGACAAAAGAGTTATCCGTCTGGTGTCCCCTGCAGTGAATGATAGCAACCTTAGCTGGCACTTGGAGGGCCTGTAAGAGATTAGCTATTAATTTGCCATTTATAATGGGAGGTCCTTTAGTGGTAAGGAATCCCCTTTCCTTCCAGATACTGGTGTGACAGTGGGCAATAAGGAAAGAATATTTAGAATCCATAAAAATGTCAACTGTCTTTCCCTTAGCCAAATGGAGCACCCGAGTTAGGGCAATGAGCTCTGCTTTGGGGGAGGTGGTGCCGTCTGGGAGGTGCTGTGCGGCCCAGACCTGGTCGAGTGAGACTACAGTGAAGGCAGCCAGCCGCTGTCCTTGCATGTCAACAGCAGAGCTGCCATCAACAAATAGAGGTAGATCAGGGTTGCGAAAGGGTTGATCTGAAAGTCCAGGCGAAGCAGTGTTAATTCCTCAACCACTTGTGGGCAGGAGTGAGTGTCCGGTACTGACATTCCCGGAGGCAGGAGAGTTGCTGGGCTTAAGGAGGGAGACTGACGCAGACATACGTCAGGTTTTCAATAAACAAAACATGGATTTCTTGCATGTGGGATGGAGAGAGTAAAGACAGGGCACGTTGTGAGAGAAGGTCATGTAACCTGTGAGTAGATAAAGTCTGGATAGGCTCTCCTAAAGTCAATTTGAGAGCTTCCTGCAGCCGCTAGGGCCCAGAGCCACTGCCGTCCCCTGATTGCCATCTCTGTTTGGAGAGATGCGCTATTGGCAAGTGGGTAGGTACCAAGGGCTGAGTGAGGACCCTGACCGCCACACCCTGTCTTTCATCAGTGTAAAGGAAAAAACGGCTCTTCAGGGTTTTGTAAATGTAAAGGTGGAGACTGGAGGAGGGTTTTTCAGAGTTTTCAAAAGCTCTCAACCAACCGTGGGGAATCTAAGGGCCCAGGAGGGGTGGCTTAAGCAGCTTCATACAGAGGCTTAGCAAGCAGGGAAAAGTTTGGGATCCAGTGTCTGAAAAATCCTACAAAGCCTAAGAAGGAAAGTATTTGGTCTGCAGCTTCAGGAGCTTGGAGTCCCTCTACCACCAGGCGACAGTCGGCTGTGAGCTCCCGGGTGGTGGGGGTGAGGCGCAAGCCCAGGTAGGTAACAGACCTGCAGGAGAGCTGGGCTTTGGCACGTGACACCCGATAACCTTTAGAAGCTAGAAAGTTTAAAAGCTGGGCTGTGTGTTCTAGCGAACTGGCTTCAGATGGACTGCACAACAGCAAATCGTCTACATATTGTAGCAAGGTAGATGGCGAGAGGGGACGGTTTAACAAATCTGTGGTCAGTCCTTGGCCCAAATATGGGTGAATCTCGGAACCCCTGGGGGAGGAGGCCCAAGAATACTTGGAGGCAGTACCAGTGTCTGGGTCTTCCCAAGTGAAAATGAACAGGTACTGACAAGTGGGATCCAGCGGGATCATGAAGAAAGCGTCTTTCAGATAAAGTAAGGAAAAGTGGGTAGTATTAGGGGGAATATGGGACAGAAGGGTGTCGGGGTTAGGGACTACAGGGTGCAAGGGGACTACAGCTTTGTTGATAAGACATAAATCCTGCACTAAGTGATAGGAACCATCTGCTTTTCTAACAGGCAAGATAGGGGTGTTGCAGGGAGAGTGGACAGGTATAAGAAGCCGTTTAGCAAGGAGGCGCTGGATGATAGGTTTTAGGCCTTTACGTTGGGTGAGCAAAATTGGGAACTGGGGAAAGGACCGGAAGGTGGAGGGGTCTTTAAGGTGGATAAGAACTGGTTGATGATGTGTAGCGATGATGGGCCGGGAAGTGTTTCATATTTCTGGTTTTACCCAGTGTGGCACAAGAGTCAAAGAGAGTGTGGGCGGGGTGGTGGTGGTGGAGAGTGCTAACAAAAAGGGTGCTGGGGAAGGAGAGGTGGGTAGCAGGCGGTTCCACTGAAGGCTGACTCCTAGCTTAGAAAGCAGGGTCTGAAGCCATTACTAGGAAGGAGTAGGAAAGAGGGGAGCCCCCTATGGCCAAGAACAAATGGGGAGTTACTAGGGGTTTTGAAGGTTTGCCTTCGATCCCCATAACCATGACCGGGGAAGGAGAAGTTGGGCCTGAGAAGGAAGGGAGAACTTTGAAGGTAGCCCCTGTGTCCAATAGGACAAAGACTGGTTTGCCTCCTACCTTGATCATCAGCTTTGTCTCAGTGAGGGTTACCGGGGTCATTGAATCCAGGCTCCAACAGTCTTCACTGATTGCTAGACCCAGCAGTGCCAACGGCGGATTGGGGCTTTGGGGAAGGTCCCTTCATGGCTAAGTGCCGAGGGGCAGTCACTTCTCCAGTGGCCCTGCTGACCACACACAGGGCAAGGCTTACTGGGTGGTCGGGGCTACGGGCAATGTTTAGCCCAGTGCCCTTCCTGGTCACACTTGAAGCAAGGTCCTGGTGGCGGGCAATGGAAGCTGTTCTTTCTGGAAGTCTTCTGACCCCTCCCTCCTGCTGGCCTGAGGGTGGCAATCAAGGCCCGGCCGTGCCAGCTAGCTTTTTGGCGGGCTCAGGACTTGCGTGCTATTTCTGCCTGTCTCTCTCGGGCATTAAAAACGTTAAATGCCATGTTTGCCAGGTCACGGATGGGGGTCTGAGGGCCATCCTCAGCCTTTTAAAGTTTCTCTTTAATATCAGGGGCTGAGTGTGTTGTAAAATGAGTGGCAAGCAGAGTAGCCCCAGCTGGGGAAGCAGGGTCTAGCCTGGGATACTGAGTTAAGGCTTCAGTTAGGCGTGTAAGGAAAGCTGCCAGGTTCTCACCTGGATGCCGGGTGGCCTCTAGCAGCTTGTCAAAGTCACTGCTTTGTGAGAGATGGCTTGCAGGCCAGCAAGTAAGCTCTATATCATGCGGTCGCGGTGGGCCCTGCATTTCCATCCCTTAGTGATGTTTACTTGGTATGTCCAACTCATTTCCTCTCTTGGGACAGCCTGGGAGCCTCCTGGCATGGTGGCATTGGTTCAATGGACTTGATCTGCGTGCTGCTGAGAGGCTGTGAAAATGGGCTCTCTCTCATCAGGGGTGAGGGTGGAGGCTAACAGCACACAGAGGTCATGTCAGGTGAGAGCATAAGCTTGCATTAGGTATCGGAATTCCTTAATAAAGGTGGGAGGATCCTGTGAGAAAATACCTAGACACTTTTCTATCTGAGAGAGGTCTGTTAAGGAAAATGGCTCATGAACTCAGACAGGTCCCTTGGCTCCTTCAGCTTCATGGAGGGGGCAGACAAGAGGGTGGTGGGAATGGGTGTGGCTGGCAACAGGAGATGACAAAGGAGGAGGTGGGGGTGGTTGGGAAAACGGAGTTTGTGAAGAGGGCTGGGAGGAAGAAGAGATCTGGGAAGAAGTAAGCAGTGTATTTGGAGATGTGGAATAAGGGGGGCTATGGGAAGGAGGGAGAGAGAGAGAGAGCTTCCAGGGAATCCAATGGACTTGGGTTTACAGGGGCAGCAGATGGCGGAAGAGCTGACACCTCTGTCTTGAGCTATGCAGGCATGGGGACCTGAGCCAGGAGAACTTGTGCAGGTTGGCACGAGGAACAAAGGCAGGGGCGGGAGTGAAGGAAAAAGAAGGCCTGAATTTATGGAACTTCTGACCATTTGTGGGTTTGCTGAGAAAAATTGTCGAGGTCGCGGAGAATGTTAAAATCAAAAGTACCGTTTTCTGGCCAGGGTGACTAGTGGTGCAATTGGTATCATGGCCACACTCGGTTACAGAAAAAGACCAGATGCTTAGGGCGGATGTCTGGAGTCAGGCCCAGTTTAGCAAGGTTAGCCAACAGGTATCCCAAGGGGGTGTCCCTGGGAGGCCTAGAGAGGGCACTTCCCATGGTGTCTGAAACTGCAGGGGTACAGTCAGAGGAGAAGGATGTCTCCTGGTCCCCATCTGCACCCGTCAGTCAGGAGGTGGCCTGATAATCCTGACAGGTGTCCCAGTCAGAGCTAGGGGCCCAGTGGGAGAGTCCTGGACTCTCAGGAACAGAAAGGTTCCCTGGTGCAGGCCTGCAGCTTTAACCAGCAGACAGGGACCCAGGATCAGTGAAAGACACTGCGGGGAGCTGAGGAGGGGAAGGGGCCTGGTTTTGTGGCCAGTGAATTGAGGGTTGTCCCAGGCCTTTTTTCAGGGTGGGGAAAAAAAGAGGAAGTAGAAGAGTTTTTGAGAAAGCACCGCAGAGCTGCAAACACAAAACACACGGACAGGTAGAAAAAGCTCAGACACATCCTTTGTCCCCTAGTCCAGTCAGAAGGTGCAGTGACTGCCAGGCCCAGTGCCAGGAGTCCTGTGATCGGCAGGAATCCCAGGAGGTAAACACAGAGACAAAAGGCTGGAGGCCACATGAGAGAAAATAGACACAGAGAAAAGATGGACACGAGAAACTGGCCTTATCGTCACACCCCTTTCGGGGAAAGGCAGTTATTTCCAGCTCCTCTTGGTACTAGGGTTGCAGAATAAACCCCTGCAGCGGCGCCACGTTCAGCTTCCTGGCATACTTGCCTTTTCACAGTTTTCAGCTAGTTAGCCTCCCGTGGACCCTATGTTCCCGTATGAGTTTGCTGGTCCTTGGTGCCCAGAGCGACAAACGAGACAAATGCGACAGAACAAACATACACAGAGGGATACTGACCAGAAGTCGCTCGTTCAGACAGGCTCCGGAGGTTCGAAAGGAGAGGAGGGGTGGGCGACGTTCCAGCCGAAGCAGGGCCAGGACGGCACGGAGCCTGTGTCCCTACCTCTCCCGGGTTTCGGTCACCAGATGTAAAGGCGAAGCTGAGGCACGGGGAGACAAAGTATAGGACAAAGGAGAGCAGAAACAGTAATAGCTTTATTAGGGGAAGCTCCCAGATGCGGTTCCGTGATCTAGGCCATGGAAGTCACACCTAGCAGTGGGGGGAGTGAATTTTTAAAGGGATGGTAAGGAATATCCGGCATTTTTGGATAGGGTTTGCCTGCTCCGAGGACTGTTTGTCAACTCCTTGAGGCTTTCTTTGAACATGGAGCATCTGGTTTTACTTCCTGGTACCAGTTATCTTATCTGGTGCAGGCTGGTCTGGCTTGCTTTTGACCTTGGTCAGCCCTTGCCTTCCCGTTCCCGCCAAGACAGGTAGTAGGATACCAAAAGCCAATATCAGAAAACATTAAAGATATAGTCTTTGGTGAACAGCAAAATCTCTGCCTAGCCAGCAGCCAAGTCTGTCTCTGGGCCTGAGCTGTGCCACGCAGTCCTTTGTGGGCCAGGAAGCCCTGCTGTCCCTCTGTCTGGAAGCACATGCTAATGAAGATGGCCTCCTTTGTTCTGTCTCAGCAGGGTTCTGTTTCCTGGGATTTGGCCCTCCACCACTACTGGCAGGGATCTCCCACAGACTCTGCTGGTGGCTGCTGTCTGCATGATGACAGTCAGGGTTCTCTCTGCTGCTGAGATGGCTCATTCTTATGGACAGAGTCTAATGGAAAAGTGGATCCATCCCCTCTATTCATTTTTCACACACTGTTGCCTGGCCCCACACACTCATTGGTTATTTGCTCAGCATACAGACTGGATAAGCATGGTGAGGGCTTATACAATCCTGACACACCTTTCTTGATTTCCATCCACTCAATATCCCCTTGTTATGTTTGTACAACTATCCCTGGATCCCATGTGCAGGTTCTACGTTGAGCTCAATGAAGTGTTCTGGGATCCTCATTCTTCTCAATGCTGTCCATAGTTTGCTATGATGCTCACAGTTGAATGTCTTGTCATAGCTGTGGTAGTTATATAGTCTATTGTCAATTTGAGAGTTATGAGTGAAGGGGTGGATGGAGTTTGTCAATTAGATCTCAGCTTGATGACCTCATTTGGAGGTGCTAAGGGGATAAATCACTAGTTGGAGGCGGGACACACTCTCACTCCCTGAGAAATGCTCTACTGACAAGACACATGGTGCTACGCTGATAGTCCCCATGTCCTGGGATCTGGAGAAGCCATGTGGAGACCCCTGCCAGTGCTGGATCTGTTAGATCTCTCTGGAGATAGAGTTATACCTCTGTCCTTGGCTCCGCAAGAGAAAGAATTCACACCAAAGCCTGGCTTGTGATCCAAGTGAGTTTTATGAGAGTTAGAAGAAGGTTCAGGTTTACACGACACCCATAGGACTCCTCCTGACCATGCAGCCTGGCGGAGGCTGCTCAGCATCACACAGACAAATTTCTCTCTCCTCTTCCTCTCAATTCTAGGCTCCTGCCTTTTCAAGGATTCCACAGGGAGGTGTGGTGGACAACCCCTGATCAACCCCATTGGCTGAATTGAATTCACCTGGCCTAGGTAGGCCAATCCAGGTTTAGCGCCCATCCATGTCTACCGGCGGGAAACCTGAGCCTCTGAGCATGTGCAGTGCGCTGCTCCTTGTTCCCGTGCTTGGCTCTCTGGGCATGCTTTAACGGAAATCTTTTAGCCCTGACCTAGTCTACCTAATAGATCCACAAGAGTTCCCATCCACTGGCCTGTGATCTTCCTGGATTCAGTACCATTGTTGTGTTTTGTGAGTCTGAAAAGGAGCTTACAGATTGATATTGGTCATATGGGCTAATATCAGACTTTGGAACTCGATCTGGGATGTTTTCTCAATATACAGTTGCTCTTTTATATATAGCTCTTTCTTTTACACATATGAGTGTCTATGAATTTGTTTCTCTAGTCTACTCAGACTAACACAGTGGTTGATGAAACAAAACGAAACATCTTTTGCGGCCATACAAAATTGTACTAAATTCGCCTCATTTCAACAGACACTCCCACAAGTGATAAGGAAATCTCACTGGAAATTCAAGCTAAGATGGTAGAGGGAGCCATGTATACCCCAAAGAAGCCAATTCCATCTTTGTTGGTAGGAAAATGGGGAGGAGCAAGCTAACATATGCTTAACAATACTCATGTAGAACGCAAAGGGGCAATTCCCCGGGTGCTAGTTTCCTAGTTAGACACTTCTGACCCCATTTCTGTGCAGCCTTTGGTGACCCAGTCCTGGGGTACAGGCTACTGGCCTTTAGACTCTGTTCTTTCCAGGCACACACCCTCCTTCATAGGCCACATCAGAAGGAGTCGAGGTGGAAACCCCACTAAATGGGCTCACCTGTAGCCATGAGACTTGAGGCTGAACTTCCTCATGATGCGGAGAAGCAGATGCCAGCCCCAGACCATAGATACTGGACTTAGGTTCAAATCTCTTATCTTGAGGGTGTCCAATGACTGCTAGCCCAGAAATACCATATATTTACTATTTTAATGCCTTCCTTGCTTTATTATGATATGTATTCATCTAGTAGGCTTGGCTCCGCTGTTGTGAATGAATATTATCACCAACCCCAGTTGTTTTTGTGAATAATTGCTTCTTGGTATATGCACACATTTTGAATCCCTGAGACCAATGTCCCCCTGTCTATGACTCATCTCTTTCCCCATTTGCTACTTTGTGAGCCACTGCCCTATTATTTAAATGCTCCATCTTGTTCAGCATCCCCTCCTAAGAACTTTATGTAAAGAATGGCCCCAGGGTCCTCCCAGTTTGGGTTGGGTCTGAGAACATGTGCAGTAAACACATCAGTATCCTTCAACCCACTCCAGGCCAGAGTCTGGGGAAGGAACCCCTGTTATCTGACCCACCGTTCTACCTGAGCTTATTTCTCAATCAAGAGATCTGCCTAGAGAACATGTGGAAGAAAAGCATTCACCAACTGAACCCCTGCTTATGGACAGGGGCAGGTTAGGCGGCTGGTGAGAGTAGGATGAGGGGCAGGATCCTAGAAGTCTGCACAGATTAAGAGATCCAGGTGCTCCTAATTTGGGAAGCTGGTGATATTCTGGTCATGAGACTCCACACTGAGCATAAAATGCCGCCTGCCCCCCTTCCAGGAGCGCCATCCCCTCCCTGCTCCATGGTGGGATTCAGCTGGTTTGCACCAGTGCAGCTGAACTAATACCCAACTTCCTGTCAAGTGTGGTAAGCCGGTTGGTAAAATGGCCCTTGTAATCGAGTCTCTCTGAGGTGGGGGTCTGAGCAGCCACCTAATGTGACATCACAGAATTATACCCCTTACTCTTTTTTAACGTTCATCTGCGCACGGGCATATTCTAAGTGCCCGTGGAAATGTTCATTCCATCCATCGGTATAACAAATTAGATGGAACTGTGCTTTATTTAATAAACTAATATTTATTTATTCATTTCATAACACTCAATGTAGTTGTAATGAAATACTACATTTTTATTCCTGTGTGCTATTCCAGTTAACAAACATATAATATAAAAAGTGCCAAACACCAGGGAAAAGATGATTCAAGAGAAATCACACAGCCAGCGATGCTCAGATCACAGTGAAGAATATCACAAGTGAGGATGCCAATCAAGAAGCCATATATAAGTTCTTAAATAACAGTTTATTGATTTTTTGGTCATTATTATTTAATATTTTTCATTACTATGTTAAGACTCTTATCATAATCAATTTGCTGTACCTCCTATTTAAATATTAATTGCATAAATAATAAACTGCCTTTCAGTATGTATATTTTTATACTTACAACCGTCATGATTGCAATGAACCGGTTGTTAAATTATTTGAATCCCACCAATGACATAGCTCCCGATTGCCTCCACTTTATCTTTTCAAGCACTGTCTTTTATTTCATATGGATAATAAAGTAGGATGAGGACATGCAAGCTTGAGTGATAACAGTTTCACATGAGCACAATTAAGTGTCCTGGAATTTCCATTTCTCACAAAGTTATCCATAGTTTGTTATGATCCACACAATTGAACATGTTCTGGGAAACAGGATATTATGGAAAAAGAGCATTGTACAAACACCTATTATATCAGGAAGCCCCCACACAGTAGGGAGTTAAGTACTATTTTCCACAAAGCTTTGGAACTGCCTCATCTTGGAGACTGTCGGTAGAATGAACAAATATGTTTTAGAAAAAGTAAAACGAGAATATTCCATAGATAAATGGTTGGTGAAATGTCATCGCATCTTGATTATTTTGGACACATACTCAGAAATGAGAGTTTATAGTGAAAGAAAACCTGTGTGGTAAAGAAGCAGATCCGTGAACATGAGGAAAGCCCTCAGTGAGACGGGCTGACACAACAGTGAGAACAATGAACTCAAGGGAGTCATTGAAAGCAAAACAAAACAAAAAAGCTCACTGCCATCGAGTGCATGCTGACTCAGCAGCCCTACTGGACGGAGTAGAATGGCCCCTGTGAGTTTCTGAGACTACAATTCTTTCTTATTATTTTTAGTCCTTTACTGGGAGCTTTTAGAGATGCCATAACATTCCATCACCTCCAGCAGTATTGTGCAGTAGCTACCACAATCAGTTTCCAAACATTTTCTTTCTTCTTGAATCCCTTGATATCAGCTTCCCTTTAACCCTTCCTATCCCCATCCCACCTCCCAGGAACACTTATTTTTTATTTTTGCCATATCTTATGCATCCGGTATTTCCATTCACATATAATTCTGTTATTTGATCCGATAGAGGAGTGGGGTTATATAGTCATCAATGCCATCAGCTCCCTATTCTCTCTCACACCCCTCCCCTTCCCTTTCCTTGAGGGAGCCATTACTCCTGTTACTCTTTCTGAAGGGTTATTGATCTTGGCTTTCATTTACCAAATAATCATAAATATACAAATGAACAATTGCAAATAAAACATGATTAATGAGGTAAAACAAATAAAAACCATAATAGTAAAGGAAGAAAATATTAAAGAATTAGAGGATATTTATGCGGTTTATCAGTGCTTTACCACACCCTGGATTTATCATCCCTTCCATGTGGCCCTTATAGAGAGACTGTCAAATTATCTTACAGGTGGTTTAGGATTTCCACTACATCCACGCCCCTTCACATCAATTTGGCTGCTTGTTTTTGAACTTCTGGTACCTCTTCCCATCAACACCTCATGATCACAAAGGCTGGTGTGCTTCTTCCATGTGGGTTTTGTGGTTCCCTGCTAGGTGGCTGCTTGTTTAAGGACAAGCCTTCAAGACCCCAGATGCTATATCTTTTAATGACTAGTGGCTGGACACCATCAGCTTTCTTCATCACATTGTTTATGCACCCATTTTGTCTTCAGTGAATGTGTCAGGAAGGTGAGTATCACAGAATGCCACATTATTAGAACAAACTGTTCTTGTACTGAGGTAAGATTTTAGTAGAAGCCCACAATTCTTTTTAGGAGTAGAAAGCCCTATCTTTCTCCCTTGGAGCTGATGGGTTTGAACTGCTGATCTTGTGGCTAACACCCCAACTCATAATCACTGTACCACCAGGTATGACAGACCAGGACAATATAAAGGACCAGGCAATAATTTGTTCTCTTACACGTAGGTCACCAGGAATGAGAGCTGACTAGAGAGCAGATAACAACCAAGTAGTCCTTGATGCTTTTCCAATTGTCTGCTTTTCTAACCACGTGATAGGATTAAACTTTCCATCCCCCTTGAGATTACATGGAGCTCTCTGATTACTTTGCCTTATGAAATATGAATAGAAGTGACTTTATTTCCCTGCAGGAGGTCAAGAAAATGGTGTGTGATTACCTATACTGTCTTCTAACTGCCTTGGGACTGTGGAAGCAAGTCTCAAGATAAAGTCTGGTGACGGTCAGCCAGCTTGCCAGTCAGTCTGTCATTGTCAGCACGTCTGTCTGACGGTTGGTTGGTGAGTGCGTGGCGAGGCCTCTGGGCCCCCCGCTGCTCCGTCTCTGCAGTGGGCCTCCGGGGTCCCTCTGGCGCTGTGTCGCAGAGTAGGGCCCCAGGGCTGCAGGAGGAGAGCCTGCAGGGCCCCTGGGTGGAATTGCACTTCAGCAGCAATGGGAATGGAGGCAGCGTCCCTGCCTCGGTGTCCATGTAGAATGGTGACATGGAGAAAATCCTGCTGGACGCCCAGCAGGAGTCTGGACGGAGCAGCTCCAAGAGCTCCCTCCCACTGTGACAGTCCACCACACTCCCAGACACCACAGGACACAATCCGAACTTCTGAGACTGATACGCACAGCCTTGGGGAAAAGAACAGCTCAGTCTGAGGAAGATTACATTGAGAGAAGGAAAGAAGTCGAAAACATCTTGAAGAAAAACTCAGACTGGATATGGGATTGGTCAAGTCGGCCAGAGAACATCCCCCCAAGGAGTTCCTGTTCAAGCACCCCAAGCGCACAGCCAGCCTCAGCACGAGGAACAAGAGCGCAATGAGGAAGGGGGGCATCTTCTCTGCAGAATTCCTGAAGGTTTTCCTGCCGTCTCTGCTGCTCTCTCACTTGCCGGCCATTGGCCTTGGGATCTACATCTGGAGGCATCTGACCACCTCAACCAGTCCCTTCTGATGGAGAGGGGACTTGACTGCTCCCCAGAGGGGTTCTGAGGCCCGCCAGCTGCTGGAGGGGGGGCGCGTGGGGGAGGAGTCTCAGCTGGCTGCATGCCTGGGGTTTGTTTGTTGTGTAAATCACGGAAGAGTGACACCCAGACCACATTAACCCCTTGCCCTGCCTGTGGCTCCATTAGTAAGGGTGTCAGGGATTCTCACCACTGCAGTGTCTGCTGGTGAGTTTCCCTTGGATATTTTATCTAAGGATAAATAATTTTAATATGCAAGTCATGACATGTAGTGCTTTAATGAAAATTAGCTGTAGCTGTAATTCCGTTCAAATACTTTGTACTTCAGGAGGATGAAGACTGTTGATATTAAAACTACATTAAGGGGGCTTTTCACAGTAAGTACTGTGGCCTTATATTCATCTGGTAGTGAGACGACATCTTGTGCTGCTTCTAAGCGGACACAGGCTGCCCACCTAAGACGGAAGGTTACTGCGTCAGGTAAAAGCTAGAACTTCCTGCCACTTCACACACTAGTCCTGACTGGACCCTCCCTCTCCCACTGACTGTGAAGCTGACATCTCAGACAATGAGTTTTCCTTCCAGGGCACCTGCCTGCTAGGCCTCTTCCTCAGGCCTGGATCGCTGGGTCCCCTGCTCTTTGTGGGGAACCTCCTGTAGAATCAAGTGTATGCAAATCCACGTATTGGGTTCAAAGACTGGAGAGAGAAAAATTAAACCATTGCCAAACCCTTTGGGAAAAAAAAAAAGCCTGGTGACTAGTGTCTCAGATCTTGAATGCTTGCAGGCACCTAAAATGCAATCACTGGTTTCTACTCATCTGCAGCCAAAGAGAAAGAAGAAACCTAAAGACTCAAGTAAGATGGTTTTGTCTACATTAAAACCAGAAGGACTAGATGCTACCCAACTACCACTACTGACTCTTCTAGTTAGGGCCATAGGTCTATAGATGCACCCTGATAGAATGGGAGAGAAATGAGGAACCAAATCTTTTAAATTCATACAATAAAGCAAAAACAAAACCTGATTGGTTGAGTTTGTAGGACTTCCTCAGACTATTGCCCTGAGATGCTCTTCATATCTTGAACTGAAAGTGAACCTTGAAGTCAACTTGGGGCTAAATAGCAAATTAGCTTACAGCATAATTAATATCACACTTAGGTACTGTGATCCTTAAAAAAATATCCTACTCATGACCAACTGTTCAATAATGACTTTAAAACAAGGATGGAACTGTGAGTGGCAGAGAAACTAGACCAGTGGAAATGGCACAACCAGAAGGAATGTGAGAATGTTCACACCTTGTGAAGAATGTAGCCAATGATACGGAATTGTGTAGCATTTGTTGAATGGGAACCTACTTTGCTGTGTAAACACTTACTGAAACACATAGTAAAACATGATTCAAACACAAAACAAACACTGATGAATCTGTCACCCTAGGTCCTAAATGCAATACACTGAGCAGAAACGTTAGCAGCGATGCTCAGAGAAGTTGGAGAAAGGGCCCAGCGTGTGGGGAGAGGGGGAGAGGGTCAGTGGGCTGTGCGGGAGCACCAGCTTCACTTCCACTCGTTGCCACAGGGTGGATTTTGCTTCACAGCGACCCTGCAGGACAGGGGAGAACTGCCCGTGTGGGTTGCTGAGCATCACTCATTATGGGAATAGAAATTCTCATCTTGCTGGGAAGAGCAGCTGGTGGTTCCCAACTGCCAACCTTGAGTAATGGTAGCCTAACATGGCATCACCACATCACCAGGGTTCTGAATGGAGCACCAACAGAGTCCTTTCTGAAGGTCCAGGAAGGGAGGTCCTTCAGGCAAAAGAAACATTATGAACAAAGGTGTGAGGGGGAAAGCCATGTGCTTACAGGGATCGCTGCAATATTGCTTAAAAATACATAAACATGGCTTGATTTTTGGTGCATATTATTATCTCTACGGATCTATCTAGATAAGATAGACTGGATGAATGGTTCTGGGGGAACATGGGAGAGGGGAAGGAGGGGGTAAGGAGGTGGTGCTGACCAACCCAGGGACAGCGGAGCAATAAGTGATCCAAAATCAGTAGCAAGGCTGGTGTGAGAGGCCGGGCAGGGATTCAGCAAGGGCAAGGTAACCGAGAGAAATTACTGAAACTCAAATGAAGGCTGAGCATGATAGTGGGACAAGAGGAAAGTGAAAGGAAATAGAGGAAAGAACTAGGTGACAAAGGGTATTTATAGAGGTCTAAAGACTGGAATGTACGTATGCAAATATATTTATATAAGAGTGTGGGGAAACAGATCTATGTGCATATATTTATAGGTTTAGTGTTAAGGCACCAGATGGACATTGGGCTCCACTCAAGCACTTACTCAAGAACTTGTGGTTCTAATAAATTGGCATTCCATGATGCACACCTTCCTGACACGATTGCTGAAGAAAAATATGTGCATAAGCAAATGTGGTGAAGAAAGCTGATGGTGCCTGGCTATCAAAAGATATAGCATCTGTGGTCTTAAAGGCTTAAAGATAAACAAGCAGCCATCTAGCTGAGAAACATCAAATCCCACATGGAAGAAGCACACCAGCCTGTCTGACCATGATGTGTAGAAGGGACCAGTCATCAGACATCAATAACTAAAAATCTTATCAGTGGGTGCCCACCTTCTTGATACGATTACTGAAGACAAACAAATGTGGTGAAGAAAGCTAATGGTGCCCAGCTATCAAAAGATATAGTGACTGGGGTCTTAAAGGCTTGAAGATAAACAAGCAGCCATCTAGCTGAGAAGCATCAAAGACCACATGGAAGAAGAACAACAGCCTGTGTGACCACGAGCTGTCGAATGGATCAGGTATCAAGCTTCAAGGAACAAAAAATCATATCATTGTAAATGTGGGTGAGTGCAGAGTCGATACTCAAAGCCCATCGGTAGCCAACTGGACACCCGCTTACTGAAGGGTTGTGGGGAGGAGATGAGCCAGTCAGGGTTCAGGGTAGCAACGATGAAACATATAACTTTCCTCTAGTTCTTAAATGCTTCCCCCACCCCCACCCACTATCATGATCTCAATTCTATCTTACAAATCTGGCTAGACCAGAGGATGTACTTTGGTACTGATAGCAACAGGAAACACAGGGAATCCAGGACAGATGACTCCTTCAGGACCAGTGGTGAGAGTGGCGATGCCTGGAGGGTGGAGGGAATGTGGGGTAAAAAGGGGGAACTGATTAGAAGAATCCGTGTATAGCCTCCTCCCTGGGGGGTGGACAGCAGAGAAGAGGGCGGGGGGAGACATCAGACAGTGTAACATATGGCAAAATAATAATAATTTATGGATTGTGAAGAGTTCCTGAGGTAGGGGAAGTGGGGAGGGAGGGGGAAAATGAGGAGCTGATACCAAGAGCTCAAGTAGAAGGCAAATGTTTTGAGAATGATGATGGCAACAAATGTACAAATGTGCTTGACACAATGTATGTATGTGTGGATTGTGATAAGAATTGTATGAGCCCCCAATAAAATGATTTAAAAAGTGCAAACAAACAAAAGTAATACACAAAGGTTAATAGTACGAGTGCCAAAAAATTTTTTAAAAAGTTATTAAGCTTTAGACACAAAAGAAAAAGGTCTCCCGTAGACTAGCTGAAGAAATCCATGCATGTGTTGGAGACTTTAAGAAGGGCGAGGGCGGCATCTGATCTCCTATGACTTCATAAGAGAAGGAAAATCAAACTCAACCGCTGATCAAGCCTGGTTTCTATGATGTTGATGTGAGACGTCTCTACCCTCCAAACATCTTCCCAATTCTGACACCAGCCATCCCTCTCATGCACACTCTACTTTCAGCTGACCTCGGCATTTCATGACAATGGCCGCATCAAACTTGTAGACCACACTCATGCTGTGGGCTTCACTAGGGAAGGTCCTAAGTTACACTTCAGAATCAGAAATGCTTATGACACTTTGGGGAAGGGCTGTCTCTTCTCAGGCTCACCTGCAGGCTCACCTTTCTGTGGTACTTGGCCTCTCTCTTGCTTGGGTAATGTTGTACAATTCCTTAATGCATGGATCCATAATCAATGCTCACAGAAGCAGCAGTAAAGACTCCATTGACATATTTCATTGGGCAGATCTGCTTCATAAAACCTCTGACAGTGTTAAAGATCTAGTTTTAGGAGTAAGTTGCACCTGACCCAAGACGTGGTATTTTCAATCACCTCATATGCTTTTGAAAATAGGACAATGAACAATAAAGACCAAAGAAGAATTGATGCATTTGTAGCATGGCATTAACAAAGAATATTAAAAGTGCCTGGACTGTCAGAAGAACAAACATACCTATCTTGGAAGAAGTACAGCAAGAATACTCCTTAGAAAGAAGGATTGTGAAACTTTGTTTCATATATTTTAGGACATGCTATCAGGGGAGACCAGTCCCTGGAGAAGGACATCAGGCTCGGTAGCAGGTCAGTGAAAAAGAGGAAAATCCTTGATAAAATGGATTGACACAGTGCCTACATCAATCAACCCCAAAATAACAGCTATGAGGAAGGCTTGGGACCAGGCCGAGGTTCCTGCTCTTGTCCACAGGGCCACGGTGAGTCAGCCCGGCTGGAAAGCACTACCAATGCTCTCTGTGTCTACGCTTCCAGAGCAACCCAGAGTTCTTCCTGCCGCACCTCTGGTTCTTGCTTACCTGTGACCGCCTGAAATGTGCCTATTTGTCATTGCTGCTGACACATTGACTCTTTATTCTTCCCATCTTCTTCTTTTTTTAAAAAAGTAATCATTTTATTGGGGATCTCCTACAAATCTTATGGCAATCCATCATTCAGTAGTATTAAGCACACTTGTACATGTGTTGCCATCAATATTTCCCAAGCAATTTCTTTCTACTTGAGCCCTTGGTATCAGCTCCTCTCCCCCCCACTCTCTCCCCCACCCTCCCACTCTCGAGAATCCTTGATCAATTATATATTATTATTGTTATTTCGTGTCTTATATTGTCCGTTGTCCCCCTTCACCACCTTTATGTTATTTGTCCCCCTGGGCGGTGGCTATATAGCCCACCTTGTGAAAGGTTCCCCCTTTCTCCCCCTCCCCATGCCTGTCCCTACAATCATCCTACCCTCATGATATTGCTACTCCCATTACTGTTCCTGAGGGTTTTATCTGTCCTGAATCTGTACCAATGTGTATACTCCACGGTCTAGCCGGATTTGTAAGGCAGAACTGAGTCATGGGGGTGGGCAGAGGAAGCATTCAGGAACTAGAAGAAGGATGTGCGTTTCGTCAGTGCTATACCACACCCTGGTCGAATCCTCCCTTCCTTATAACCTCTCTGGGCCTCCTATCTTCTTTTGATGTTTTCTGTGGAATTTATTATTTTACTTCATCATTTATTTCAATCTCTTTAGTTATTCTAAATTTAAGTTTTACTGTCTTGTCTTTTTGATCTTTCCTTTCCTTTGTGTAACCACTATGCAATCAGCTTCCAGCATCACAGGAATGTGCAAGGCTGGTCATAAACCTGTGAACAAATCTAGTCAAGACCAGTCCCCACTCCTCCGTCAGTTGGCCATCCTGTGGTGGCGTGGGGGTCAGAAATGGAGCTTTGGAAGCACAGAGAAAGGAGCAATGGCAGGGCAAGGAAAGAAATGAGCTCAAGGTGAAGAGTGATGAAAAGTTGAACCAAGAGATTAACAATGAGGATAAGAAGAAAGAACAGGAGCACAATCTGGAAGAGTCAGACCAACCAATACTGATGATACTGTTGACATCCTGGGGAAAATGCCCAATGATAGCTTACATCCACTTCTAGCTTAGGGTTTCCAGCATTCAGCTGAATCCTCAACACTCCTTGTGGATCCTGTTGAGTCTCTTTGTCAGTCCCTTTTCCCATCACCATTCCAACCATCATCCTTAAAAAACAAAACAAAAACCAGAAACCCCAATCTTCTACCCACACTCTACACTCGCAGTTAATGATCTTTCTTTCTTCATTACAAAAAAAAAAAAAAATCGAACCCAATAGGTGTGTTAGTCTGGGTAGTCTAGAGAAACAATTTCATCGACATACATATAGTCATAAGAAAGAGGTTTACAGTGGTGTGAGTGGCAATACTGGGAGGGTGGAGGGAGGGTGGAGGAAGGGTTGGAAAGAGGGAGCCAATTACAAGGTTATTCCTCTTTATAGCCTCCTCCCTGGGGGGTGGACAACAGAAAAATGGTTGAAGGGAGACATTGGACAGGGCAAGATATGAGAAAATAATAATATATAAATTATCAAGGGTTCATGAAGGAGGGGGAAGTGGGGATGGAGGGGAAAATGAGGAGCTGATGCCAGGGGCTTAGGTAGAGAGCAAATGTTTTGAGAATGATGAGGGTAATGAATGTACAAATTTGCTTTACACAATTGATGTATGTATGGATTGTGATAAGAGTTGTATAAGTCCCTAATAACATGATTTTTTAAAAGATAGAGGTTTATATATAGGAGCAGTTGAATATTGAGAAAATATTCCAGCCCAGTCCAGAACAAATCCATAAATCTGATATTAGCCCACATGTCTGATACCAATCTGTAAAGTCCTCTTCAGACTCACTAAACACATGCAATGATGCTGAATGCAGGAAGATCAGAAGCCAGTGGATGCAGAGTCTTGTGGATCCAGTGGTGGTAGAAACATCTCAGTGCTGGCAGGGGTCTCCATGTGGCTCCTCCGGTTTCCAGGGCATGGGGTCTGTCAGCGTAGTGCCATGTATCTTATCAGTAGAGCATCTCTCAGGGTGTGAGCTGAAAGAGAAAAAGTGTCTCCTGCTTCAAAGGAGGAAAATACTGGAGTTCCCACAATTCTCAGGAGGAGGCCATGCCCACACAGAGGCCTCATTGGCTATGATCTGATTGACAGACTAGACTCTACCCTTCACTCTTAATCCTAGCAAGTCCCAAAGTGACACCAGATTATGTAACTACCACAACAGGGGAAACATATTCAGTGTTCTCTGAAGACTCTATTTTTACTCCAGATACGATCTGCATTCCATATTTCCCACTCTTCTTAGGTCTGGCTTCACTCTTTTTACAAAATATGCTCGTCTCTGTTGAAAAGGCCCTGGAATCCCTCCATGATGCAATAGTTAATGGGGTAATGGTTCTCCTCTCAACTGAACCATTGGAGGTTCAGGGCCACTGAGAGATGCTTTGGATGAAAAAACCTGAAAATCTACTTTTAGGAAAATGTACCACGGAAAATCCTATAGGCACAGTTCTACTCTGACATGCATGCTGGCCACCTCGCCTTAGAGTCAACTCAGCGTCACCTTGACATCAACTGGCTTTACGAAGGTGTTAAATAAATGTATTATGATATATGATGGGGTCTGCTTTCAAATGTTCTTTTGGGAGTAGACTTATAAGCTCATCAAAATTAATTTGGGAATTTTTTGTACACATGTTGTTGTTAGGTGTCATTGAGTCCGTTCCGACCCATAGCGACCCTATGTGCAATGGAAGGAAACACCGCCCGGTCCCAGAACCTCCTCCTTATTGTTCCTACATCTGAGCCCAGTGTTGCAGCCACTGTGTCAGTCCATCTTGTCCAGGGCCTCCCTTGTTTCACTGCCCCTACTTTACCAAGCATGATGTCCTTCTCCAGGGACCAGTCTCTCTTGACAACACATCCATAGTAGGTAAGATGAAATCTCACCATCCTTGCCTCTAAGGAGCACTCTAACCACACTTCTTCCAAGACAGACTGGTTTGTCCTTTGAGCAGTCTGTCAGGGGAAGCCAGCCCTTAACACATCATTACGGGTCCGGTAGGCGCAATTGTACAGCGATGTTAAGTAAAGATCATAGTAAAATTATAGAGAGCATGAGAGATAGAAGAGAAATATTGAAATAAATGGAGTCAGACACAATTCATGGTAGCATGCTCACCTCAGGCCTGATTGGTGGTCCACGTGGAGGGAGAGAGAGCTCCTTAATGCTAGCCCAGGCTTTTTATATTCTCTGGGGACATGCAAGCCCCCTAATTACAGATGAGGATTTCCATACCTCACAGGAAGGGGTTGTACTATGGGTAATACAGTAATGGGAGGGGGTGATCTAGGGGTATCCATGTAATAGGAAGAGGAGGGATTGGGGGTATACATGTGGCAAGATGGGCAGATCCTAGATTTAGGATGGCAACTTAACTTTGGATGTCACAGAGCCAGTTTGGCCTGTTCCCTGGCTCAACTGATAGAGATCATTATTGGTATGGTGTGAAAGTTTGGTTGCAGGTCTCAGGGAGAAATAGTTTCTTGTCCCCAGTAGCAGGGAGAGAGGCCTACCCTGTAGTCTGGTGACTAACTGCCCTTGGGGAGGATGTCTGTAAGTGTCTGATCTCCCCCCACAAGCAGTCCATGGCACTTTCAATATTCTTCCTCAGCACCATAGACATATCTCTACAAATAAAGTGGTCAACAATGAAGTACCTCTTTTTTCCTGGCTCCAACTTTGGGGTTGTGTGAGAACTGTTCCCTGCATCTGTGTGCCATATTGTTGTCCTGGGTCATTCTGTCAGTTACGGGGAGACAGTCACTTGTCAGCAAGGTGCTCTGGGGCCTGAAGGCAATGAAAGTACTGGAGGGAGATCAGAGGTAAAGGCAGACATGGCTGAGGCCGTGGGAGGGATTCATTTATGTGGAAACATGAAAGCTAAACTCACTAGGCAATGAGTAATGATATGACAACTGTCTACAAACACTGCTTTGTGTGGTGTGCGTGCCAAGAAATCATTGCCTCACTCGGCAGAGAAACAAGCTGAGCAGGGACACGGGAGACAGAAGAAACAGACTGAGCATCCCAGAAAAGAAAACAAAATTGCAAGTGACTTCGCAGAAAGACTTTCCTTCTCTCAGGGTAACTCTTAATCATTCATTTTTCTTTCTTCAAAAACAAGCACTTTTCCAGAGGGGTTTCTTGGCAGCAGCATAGAGGGAACCAGGCCTTTTTACTTCTGTTTCTTCAGAGGAGTTCAGACAACCACCCTTTAGGTTAGTAGTTGTGCGCTCACCACCTGCACCATCTACGACCTACTGTTTGGTGCCTTCAACAAACCTTGCTGTGTACAGAGTCACAGAGACCGGCTCTGCTGTTCTCCCCGTCCACACCTCCGAAGCCTCAGCCCCCAACCCTCCCTTCCCCTCATGTTCTGTGTGATCCTCCTGATCCCTACCATTGTTTTTGTCTCGACTTGTTCAGCCAAGAAGTTAATGATCGAATGACTAGATCAATAGCATATTTGATGTACATAAGTTAACTTCTCAGAGGAAAAAAAAATCCCATAGTTGGCCTTTCAGGCCATTCAAACCTCCTGTTTTCCCCGAGGCAAAGCAGTCTCAGGAGTAAGTAGGGTTCGCTGTAGTCGACTAGCCACGACTATGGAACCACACCAGGCCTCCTGTCATCTGGTCTAGAGTCACTGCCCTCTGCTCCTTGCGCTCTGCCACCACTCATCCTCCCTTGCTCCTCTGGGCCCTACTCACCCGAATGCCATTACCTGCATCGACCACAAGAGGCAGCAGGAGACCTGCTCCCAAGCAGAGGTGAGAGCTCTGTTTTCAGGACATTTGCGATTAGCATTGCTGATGGAATGCAAAAGATTTCCCAGTGCTACTTCCTCCTAAGAGGGAAGCTGTGTCCTTTTTCATTATCTGTCTGGGATCTGGAAGCTTCACTGACACCTGTTTGCTTTGGATGATCCTGCTGTCCTTTGAAATACCAGTGACATAACTTCTAGCATCAAAGAGACACACAAGCCACCACAGTACAAAAAACTGACAGACACATTGGGAAGGTCAATCTGCTGTAGGAGACCTCGTTAGAGTCAGGATTCAAAAGCAAGGATGGTCCTTTGAGGACTAAGGTGGCCTGACCCAACCCATGGTATTTTCAATGACCTCAAATGCATGTGGAAGTTGGACATTGAATACGGAAGACTGAAAAAGAACCAATGCACTTGAATGGTGGTGCTGGAGAAGAATATCGAACGTACCATGGACTGCTAAAGGGCCAGACCTGTCTGTCTCAGAAGAAGTAAGTCCAGAGTGGTCCTTAGAGGCACAGATGCTGAGGTTTTCTCCTATCTACGGGGAGATGCAGTCAGAAGAGACCAGTCTGTGGAGAAGGACATCATGCTTGGTAAAGTAGAAGGGCAGCGACAAAGAGGACAGCCCTCAAGGAGATGGATCGACACAGTGGCTGCAACACTGTGCTCAGATGTAGGGACAATTGTGAGGATGGCGCCGGACAGGGCAGTGTTAAAGAATGCCCAAGGAATGGTCTCAGCTTTAAGGAGTTGGCTGGGTGCTGGCTGCCGCCACCACTGTGTGATGAGCTGAGAACTGGATCTCATAAAGTGTCAGTGGATAAGGCCCTGGTGTCGGCTGCTGAGTGTGGAGGTCCCCAAGAGTGGCATGTTTACATGGGTTAGAAGCAAATAGATATGATTGGCAGCTGAGAAGCTATTCGAAGGAAGAACCCAGGAGGATTTAGTTAATCACTGAAGGGTGGGGGTTGGGACTGAAAATCACTAAACACATTACACCACGCTTGGAGAAAGGGTGAGTTTGAACTGCTGTGCTGCGTTCTCACTGAAGATCCCAGCGACAGCTCACAAAGAGGCAATGACGAACAAATGATCAGGTCTCCTATTTCCAATGACCTAGTGGCAAAGATGGAAGTGGAAGATCTGGGTGAAGGTGTACGTAGCTGGACTTTGTGATTGTGCTACCAACTTTCAGTGAGAACACGACACAGTGCAAAACAAAGCCAAATTGGACTGGGGATGTTTGAGCCAGAATTGACTTGCCAACAGAGAATTTCTTGTTTTCAGTGCCACCCAGTGGTGAGAACAAGAATAGCCAGGAAATGATGGGCAATTTCCCTTTGAAATTGAATCAACTTGATGGCTCAAAAATACGGTGGTATAATGAGAGTAGCGACATCAGCAGGGTAAGAAGGTGGAGGGAGAAAGGGGGAACTGATCATAGTGATTGGCATATAAGCCCCTCCCATGGGGACAGACAACAGAAAAGTGAGTGAAGGGAGACAGTGGTCGGTGGAAGACATGAAATTAAAAAAAAATTATCAAGGCTTCACGAGGGAGGGAAAGTGGGAGAGGAGAAAAAATAAGCTGATACTAAGTTGAAAGAAAATGTTTTGAAAATGATGATAGCAACAGATGCACAAATGTGCTTGACATAATGGATGGATGGATTGTGATAAGAGCGGTTAAGAGCCTCCAATAAAATGATTCCAACAAACAAACAGGGCTGTAGTGAGACTAGAACTCTTGAATTTGTCACCCACTGTTAAGTTTGAAAATTGTCATTTCATTAGAGGTCCGATCACAATTTTTAGAATCTTTTCTCTTTTTAACATAAACTTATTGCTTGTCCCTTGATTTGTACTTCTAACTTGTGCACACTTTGGCCTGCTAACGGAAAGGTCCGCGTTTCAACCCCACCAGCTGTTCCTCGGGAGAAAGGCGAGGCTGTCTTCTCCTGTAAAGACATACAGCCTCAGAAACCATGGACCGGCTGGATAAGGGTTGGGATTCACGGCATGGCAGTTTGGTTGAGAATTGCTGCCACCTGGTGGGAGGACTGAAAACGCATTAAGAAAGACGAGACTACATTTGGTAACTGAAGAGAAATCTGGATCCTTTTGAAATACGGATTTGTGCTCATTGCCATCGAGTCGATGCGAACTCATAGTGACCCTGTAGGGCAGGCTAGACCTTTCTGGTGTGGCTTTCTGAGACTAACTAACTGTTTACGGGAGTAGAAAGAACGGCGGACCTTTCTCCCGCATACCCACTTTACTACTGCATATGTGCTGAGGTAGAACTACTCCACCAGGGATCCTGGTATTGGGTTTAAATCTGAGAAAAATTGTGAAGTCAGCAGAATTAAAATTTTACTTTTATGCTCTGCCTTCTAGAGAGAAAAAGCATACGTAAGTTTGAAATTGCAGCTCCGTTGCTCCTGTGTGACTTTGGGCAAAGCCATCGATGCTGGCCTCAATTTTTCTGCAAAACGGAATTAAAATATACCGAGTCTTAGAATAACCCACTTAGAACACAGGCAGAGGGGTTTTCTCGTCTCTTCGTCTACTTTAGTCTTGGGGCTGTGGCAGTGCTTTATGCCCCCAGATAGGAAAAGTGCCCTGCTTAATTAACGCACACTAACAGTACACGATCTTCAGTTATGGCAGTCTATCTAGTTAATGCAGGGGTGCAAAAATAGACCCATTTTCATAAGTGAATACAATTTTCTAGACCTGGATCGTCCTCTACCCTCCACGAATCAGAATTGACTGGAAGATGATTTCCTTTAGGAGAATCGCAAGTTCGGAACTCCCACTGTGTGGCAGAGCAGGAAGTGTGCCGGCTTGAGAGAGACATCCTCTCACCTCTCAAGCAGCCAGCAGAGGTAGAGCTGGGCCTCTCCCACCAAGGGCTGCACCGCGGGGCCTGCTCCTTCCTCAGCGGGCGCTCTCGCAAGACCCTTCTCCAGTCTGTGTTTCCAAGATCTCTCTCCCAGCATGATTTTTAGCGCCGTTTATCTGTGGTTTGCAACGTGTAAGAACTACAAAAATCCTAAGACGTTTAAGCTTGAGAAGGATGGGCCATATTTACAAATCAGTGTTTCTTAAGACTCTAGTGTTAGATCCAAACTAGGAAGGAAAAGCAAGTTCATAGCAAAGGCATTTCTACATCAAGGTTATGAATCCCTGCGAGATGAAAAGTGTGTGTTGCCGAGATTTCCAAACAGGCTCTGAAAGGGGTTCCACGTCCTGTAGAGCATGACCTCGGTAAGGCGGATGGCCCTGGGTGCTCAAGATCACAGCCACCTAGAAGCTGCAGATTCACAGCAACCCTATAGGACAGGGTAACCCTGGCCCTGTGGGTTTCTGAGCCTGGAATTCTTTACGGGTGTAGAAAGCATGTATTTGAGCCTCAGGTGGTTTTGAACTTCTGACCTTGCAGTAAGCAGCACAACTCGTAACCAGCATACCCCCAGGGCTCCCTGGAAGTGCTCTGTTAACGCAGACAGAGGGCAGGACCTTCAGAGAAGGAGGCCTGCTCCAATCACTGCCTTGAGTTCCTTCTTCCTATGTGAACCATGACCCAACGCCGTGTGATGCCCAGTCCAGCTCGGCTTCGGTCCCGGTACTGGGGAGGGCCATCTCAGCTCCTCTCTTTTTCAGTTCAGGCCAATTGTAGCCAGTTCTCCTACCCAACCCCATCCACCTCTGCAGCCCGTTCTCCCACCCAACACCATACACCACTGCAGCCAGTCCTCCCACCCAACCCGATCCACCACTGCAGCCAGTTCTCACCACCCAACCCGATCCATCAATGCAGCCAGTTCTCCCACCCAACCCCATCCACCAGTGCAGCCAGTTCTCCCACCCAACCCCATCCCCCACTGCAGCCAGTTCTCCCCACACAACCCCATCCACCACTGCAGCCAGTTCTCCCCACACAAGCCCATCACCCACTGCAGCCAGTTCTCCTATTCAACCCCATCCACGACTGCAGCCAGGTCTTCTATTCAACCCCATCCACCTCTGCAGCCAGTTCTCCCACACAACCCAATCCACAACTGCAGCCAGTTCTCCCAGAAAACCCCATCCACCACTGCAGCCAGTTCTACTCAACCCCATCCACCTCTGCAGCCAGATCTCCCACACAACCCCATCCACAAATGCAGCCAGTTCTCCCAAACAACCCCATCCACCACTGCAGCCAGTTCTCCCACACAACCCCATCCACCACTGCAGCCAGATCTCCCCACACAACCCCATTCCCCACTGCAGCCAGTTCTCCTACTCAACCCCATCCACCACTGCAGCCAGTTCTCCTAGTCAACCCATCCACCACTGCAGCCAGTTCTCCCACAAAACCCCATTCACCACTGCAGCCAGTTCTCCCACACAACCCCAACCACCTCTGCAGCCAGTAATACTCAAACCCATCCACCTCTGCAGCCACTTCTCCTACTCAACATCATCCACCTCTGCAGCCAGTTCTCTTACTCAACCCCATCCACCACTGCAGCCAGTTCTCCCACACAACCCCATCCACCACTGCAGCCAGTTCTCCCACAGAACTCCAACCACCTCTGCAGCCAGTTCTCTCAACCCCATCCACCTCTGCAGCCATTTCTCCTACTCAACCCCATCCACCTCTGCAGCCAGTTCTCCTAATCAACCCCATCCACCACTGCAGCCAGTTCTCCCACACAACCCCATCCACAACTGCAGCCAGTCCTCCCACACAACCCCATCCACCACTGCAGCAAGTTCTACTGAAACCCATCCACAACTGCAGCAGGTTCTCCTACTCAACCCCATCCACCTCTGCAGCCAGTTCTCCTATTCAACCCCATCCACCTCTGCAGCCAGTTGTCCTATTCAACCCCATCCACAACTGCAGCCAGTTCTCCTACTCAACCCCATCCACCTCTGCAACCAGTTCCACCTCTGCAGCCAGTTCTCCTACTCAACCCCATCGACAACTGCAGGCAGTTCTCCTATTCAACCCCATCCACCACTGCAGCCAGTTCTCCTATTCAACCCCATCCACCACTGCAGCCAATTCTCCTACTCAACACCATCCACCTCTGCAGCCAGTTCTACTCAACCCCATCCACCTCTGCAGCCAGTTCTCCTACTCAACCCCATCCACAACTGCAGGCAGTTCTCCTATTCAACCCCATCCACCACTGCAGCCAGTTCTCCCATACAACCCCATCCACCTCTGCAGCCAGTTCTACTCAACCCCATCCACCTCTGCAGCCACTTCTCCTACTCAACCCCATCCACCTCTGCAGCCAGTTCTGCCACACAACACCATCCACCACTGCAGCCAGGTCTCCTACTCAACGCCATCCACCTCTGCAGCCAGTTCTCCCACACAACCCCATCCACAACTGCAGCCAGTTCTCCAATACAACCCCATCCACCACTGCAGCCAGTTCTACTCAACGCCATGCACCTCTGCAGCCAGTTCTCCCATACAACCCCATCCACAACTGCAGCCAGATCTCCCCACACAACCCCATCCCCCACTGCAGCCAGTTCTCCTACTCAACCCCATCCACCACTGCAGCCAGTTCTACTACTCAACCCCATCCACCACTGCAGCCAGATCTCCCACACAACCCCATCCACCACTGCAGCCAGTTCTCCCACACAACCCCATCCACCTCTGCAGCCAGTTCTACCCAACCCCATCCACCTCTGCAGCCAGTTCTCCTACTCAACCCCATCCACCTCTGCAGCCACGTCTCCTACTCAACCCCATCCACAACTGCAGGCAGTTCTCCTATTCAACCCCATCCACCTCTGCAGCCAGTTCTCCCACACAACCCCATCCACCTCTGCAGCCAGTTCTACTCAACCCCATCCACCTCTGCAGCCAGTTCTCCTACTCAACCCCATCCACAACTGCACGTATTTCTCCTATTCAACCCCATCCACCACTGCAGCCAGTTCTCCTACTCAACCCCATCCACCTCTGCAGGCAGTTCGACTCAACCCCATCCACCTCTGCAGCCAGTTCTCCTACTCAACCCCATCCAAAACTGCAGGCAGTTCTCCTATTCAACCCCATCCACCTCTGCAGCCTGTTCTCCTACTCAACCCCATCCACAACTGCAGCAGGTTCTCCTACTCAACACCATCCACCTCTGCAGCCAGTTCTCCTATTCAACCCCATCCACCACTGCAGCCAGTTCTTCTACTCAACCCCATCCACCTCTGCAGCCAGTTCTAATCAACCCCATGCACCTCTGCAGCCACATCTCCTACTCAACCCCATCCACCTCGGCAGCCAGTTCTCCTACTCAACCCCATCCACAACTGCAGGCAGTTCTCCTATTCAACCCCATCCACCACTGCAGCTAGTTCTCCTACTCAACCCCATCCACCACTGTAGCCAGTTTTACTCAACCCCATCCACCTCTGCAGCCAGTTCTCCTACTCAACCCCATCCACCATTGCAGCCAGTTCTCCCACACAACCCCATCCACAACTGCAGCCAGTTCTCCCACACAACCCCATCCACCACTGCAGCCAGTTCTACTGAACCCAATCCACAACTGCAGCAGGTTCTCCTACTCAACCCCATCCACCTCTGCAGCCAGTTCTCCTATTCAACCCCATACACCACTGCAGCCAGTTCTCCTACTCAACCCCATCCACCTCTGCAGCCAGTTCTACTCAACCCCATCCACCTCTGCAGCCACTTCTCCTACTCAACCCCATCCACCTCTGCAGCCAGTTCTACCCAACCCCATCCACATCTACAACCCGTTCTCCAACCCAACCCCATCCACCACTGCAGCCAGTTCTCCCACCCAACCCGATCCACCATTGCAGCCAGTTCTCCCCACCCAACACGATCCATTAATGCAGCCAGTTCTCCCACCCAACCCCATCAACCTCTGCAGCCAGTTCTCCCCACACAACCCCATCCACCACTGCAGCCAGTTCTCCCACACAACCCCATCCACCTCTGCAGCCAGTTCTACTCAACCCCATCCACCTCTGCAGCCAGTTCTCCTACTCAACCCCATCCACCACTGCAGCCAGTTCTCCACACAACCCCATCCACAACTGCAGCCAGTTCTCCCACACAACCGCATCCACCACTGCAGCCAGTTCTACTCAACGCCATCCACCTCTGCAGGCAGTTCTGCCACACAACCCCATCCACAACTGCAGCCAGTTCTCCCACACAACCCCATCCACCACTGCATCCATTCTCCCACACAACCCCATCCACCACTGCAGCCAGATCTCCCCACACAGCCCAATCCCCCACTGCAGCCAGTTCTCCTACTCCACCCCATCCACCTCTGTAGCCAGTTCTACCTCTCAAACCCATCCACCTCTGCAGCCACTTCTCCTACTCAACCACATCCACAACTGCAGGCAGTTCTCCTATTCAACCCCATCCACCTCTGCAGCCAGTTTTCCCTCTCAACCCCATCCACCTCTGCAGCCAGTTCTCCTATTCAACCCCATCCACCACTACAGCCAGTTCTACTGAACCCCATCCACAACTGCAGCAGGTTCTCCTACTCAACCCCATCCACCTCTGCAGCCAGTTCTCCTATTCAACCCCATCCACCACTGCAGCCAGTTCTCCTACTCAACCCCATCCACCTCTGCAGCCACTTCTCCTACTCAACCCCATCCACCTCTGCAGCCAGTTCTCCTACTCAACCCCATCTACCTCTGCAGCCAGTTCTCCTACTCAACCCCATCCACCTCTGCAGCCAGTTCTACTCAACCCCATCCTCCTCTGCAGCCAGTTCTCCTACTCAACCCCGTCCACCTCTGCAGCCAGTTCTGCCACACAACCCCATCCACCACTGCAGCCAGTTCTCCTACTCAACGCCATCCACCTCTACAGCCAGTTCTCCCATACAACCCCATCCACAACTTCAGCCAGATCTCCCCACACAACCCCATCCCCCACTGCAGCCAGTTCTCCTACTCAAACCCATCCACCACTGCAGCCAGTTCTACTACTCAATCGCATCCACCACTGCAGCCAGATCTCCCACACAACCCCATCCACCACTGCAGCCAGTTCTCCCACACAACCCCATCCACCTCTGCAGCCAGTTCTACTCAACCCCATCCACCTCTGCAGCCAGTTCTCCTACTCAACCCCATCCACCTCTGCAGCCACTTCTCCTACTCAACCCCATCCACAACGGCAGGCAGTTCTCCTATTCAACCCCATCCACCTCTGCAGCCAGTTCTCCCACACAACCCCATCCACCTCTGCAGCCAGTTCTATTCAACCCCATCCACCACTGCAGCCAGTTCTACTGAACTCCATTCACCACTGCAGCAGGTTCTCCTACTCAACCCCATCCACCTCTGCAGCCAGTTCTCCTATTCAACCCCATCCACCACTGCAGCCAGTTCTCCTACTCAACCCCATCCACCTCTGCAGCCAGTTGTACTCAACCCCATCCACCTCTGCAGCCAGTTCTCCTACTCAACCCCATCCACAACTGCACGTATTTCTCCTATTCAACCCCATCCACCACTGCAGCCAGTTCTCCTACTCAACCCCATCCACCTCTGCAGGCAGTTCGACTCAACCCCATCCACCTCTGCAGCCAGTTCTCCTACTCAACCCCATCCAAAACTGCAGGCAGTTCTCCTATTCAACGCCATCCACCTCTGCAGCCTGTTCTCCTACTCAACCCCACCCACAACTGCAGCAGGTTCTCCTACTCAACACCATCCACCTCTGCAGCCAGTTCTCCTATTCAACCCCATCCACCACTGCAGCCAGTTCTCCTACTCAACCCCATCCTCCTCTGCAGCCAGTTCTACTTAACCCCATGCACCTCTGCAGCCACATCTCCTACTCAACCACTTCCACCTCGGCAGCCAGTTCTCCTACTAAACCCCATCCACAACTGCAGGCACTTCTCCTATTCAACCCCATCCACCACTGCAGCTAGTTCTCCTACTCAACCCCATCCACCACTGTAGCCAGTTCTACTCAGCCCCATCCACCTCTGCAGCCACTTCTCCTACTCAACCCCATCCACCTCTGCAGCCAGTTCTACCCAACCCCATCCACCTCTGCAACCCGTTCTCCCACCCAACCCCATCCACCACTGCAGCCAGTTCTCCCACCCAACCCGATCCACCATTGCAGCCAGTTCTCCCCACCCAACACGATCCATCCATGCAGCCAATTCTCCCACCCAACCCCATCAACCACTGCAGCCAGTTCTCCCCACACAACCCCATCCACCACTGCAGCCAGTTCTCCCACACAACCCCATCCACCTCTGCAGCCAGTTCTACTCCACCCCTTCCACCTCTGCAGCCAGTTCTCCTACTCAACCCCATCCACCACTACAGCCAGTTCCCCACACAACCCCATCCACAACTGCAGCCATTTCTCCCACACAACCCCATCCACCACTGCAGCCAGTTCTACTCAACGCCATCCACCTCTGCAGGCAGTTCTCCCACACAACCCCATCCACAACTGCAGCCAGTTCTCCCACACAACCCCATCCACCACTGCATCCATTCTCCCACACAACCCCATCCACCACTGCAGCCAGATCTCCCCACACAGCCCAATCCCCCACTGCAGCCAGTTCTTCTACTCCACCCCATCCACCTCTGCAGCCAGTTCTACCTCTCAACTCCATCCACCTCTGCAGCCACTTCTCCTACTCAACCCCATCCACAACTGCAGGCAGTTCTCCTATTCAACCCCATCCACCTCTGCAGCCAGTTTTCCCTCTCAACCCCATCCACCTCTGCAGCCAGTTCTATTCAACCCCATCCACCACTGCAGCCAATTCTACTGAACCCCATCCACAACTGCAGCAGGTTCTCCTACTCAACCCCATCCACCTCTGCAGCCAGTTCTCCTATTCAACCCCATCCACCACTGCAACCAGTTCTCCTACTCAAACCCATCCACCTCGGCAGCCACTTCTCCTACTCAACTCCATCCACCTCTGCAGCCAGTTCTCCTACTCAACCCCATCCACCACTGCAGCCAGTTCTCCCACACAACCCCATCCACCACTGCAGCTAGTTCTCCCACAGAACTCCAACCACCTCTGCAGCCAGTTCTACTCAACCCCATCCACCTCTGGAGCCATTTCACCTACTCAACCCCATCCACCTCTGCAGCCAGTTCTCCTACTCAACTCTATCCACCACTGCAGCCAGTTCTGCCACACAACCCCATCCACAACTGCAGCCAGTTCTCCCACACAACCCCATCCAAAACTGCAGCCAGATCTACTCAACGCCATCCACCTCTGCAGCCAGTTCTCCCACACAACACCATCCACAACTGCAGGCAGTTCTCCCACACAACCCCATCCAACACTGCAGCCATTCTCCCACACAACCCCATCCACCTCTGCAGCCAGTTCTACTCAACCCCATCCACTTCTGCAGCCACTTCTCCTATTCAACCACATCCACCTCTGCAGCCAGTTCTCCTACTCAACCCCATCCACCACTGCAGCCAGTTCTGCTACACAACCCCATCCACCACTGCAGCCAGTTCTCCAACTCAACCCCATCCACCACTGCAGACAGTTCTCCTACTCAACGCCATCCACCTCTGCAGCCAGTTCTCCCACACAACCCCATCCACAACTGCAGCCAGTTCTCCAACACAACCCCATCCACCACTTCAGCCAGTTCTACTCAACACCATCCACCTCTGAAGCCAGTTCTCCCATACAACCCCATCCACAACTGCAGCCAGTTCTCCCACACAACCCCATCCACCACTGCAGCCAGACCTCCCCACACAACCCCACCCCTCACTGCAGCCAGTTCTCCTACTCAACCCCATCCACCACTGCAGCCAGATCTCCCACACAACCCCATCCACCACTGCAGCCAGTTCTCCCACACAACCCCATCCACCTCTTCAGCCAGTTCTACTCAACCCCATCCACCTCTGCTGCCAGTTCTACTGAACCCCATCCACAACTGCAGCAGGTTCTCCTACTCAACCCCATCCACCTCTGCAGCCAGTTCTCCTATTCAACCCCATTCACCTCTGCAGCCAGTTCTACTCAACCCCATCCACCTCTGCAGCCAGTTCTCCTACTCAACCCCATCCACCTCTGCAGCCACTTCTCCTACTCAACCCCATCCACAACTGCAGGCAGTTCTCCTATTCAACCCCATCCACCTCTGCAGCCAGTTCTCCCACACAACCCCATCCACCTCTGCAGCCAGTTCTATTCAACCCCATACACCACTGCAGCCAGTTCTATTGAATCTCATTCACCACTGCAGCAGGTTCTCCTACACAACCCCATCCACCTCTGCAGCCAATTCTCCTATTCATCCCCATCGACCACTGCAGCCAGTTCTCTAACTCAACCCCATCCACCTCTGCAGCCAGTTCTACTCAACCCCATCCACCTCTGCAGCCAGTTCTCCTACTCAACCCCATCCTCCACTGCAGGTATTTCTCCTATTCAACCCCATCCACCACTGCAGCCAGTTCTCCTACTCAAACCCATCCACCTCTGCAGGCAGTTCGACTCAACCCCATCACCCTCTGCAGCCAGTTCTCCTACTCAACCCCATCCAAATCTGCAGGCAGTTCTCCTATTCAACCCCATCCACCTCTGCACCCTGTTCTCCTACTCAACCCCATCCACAACTGCAGCAGGTTCTCCTACTCAACACCATCCACCTCTGCAGCCAGTTCTCTTATTCAACCCCATCCACCACTGCAGCCAGTTCTCCTACTCAACCCCTCCACCTCTGCAGCCAGTTCTACTCAACCCCATGCACCTCTGCAGCCACATCTCCTACTCAACCCCATCCACCTCGGCAGCCAGTTCTCCTACTCAACCCCATCCACAACTGCAGGCAGTTCTCCTATTCAACCCCATCCACCACTGCAGCTAGTTCTCCTACTCAACCCCATCCACCACTGTAGCCAGTTCTACTCAACCCCATCCACCTCTGCAGCCAGTTCTCCTACTCAACCCCATCCACCATTGCAGCCAGTTCTCCCACACAACCCCATCCACAACTGCAGCCAGTTCTCCCACAAAACCCCATCCACCACTGCAGCCAGTTCTACTGAACCCAATCCACAACTGCAGCAGGTTCTCCTACTCAACCCCATCCACCTCTGCACCCAGTACTCCTATTCAACCCCATCCACCACTGCTGCCAGTTCTCCTACTCAACCCCATCCACCTCTGCAGCCAGTTCTACTCAACCCCATCCACCTCTCCATCCACTTCTCCTACTCAACCCCATCCACCTCCGCAGCCAGTTCTACCCAACCCCATCCACCTCTGCAGCCCGTTCTCCCACCCAAACCCATCCACCACTGCAGCCAGTTCTCCCCCCAACCCGATCCACCACTGCAGCCAGTTCTCCCCACCCAACACGATCCATCAATGCAGCCAGTCTCCCACCCAACCCCATCAACCACTGCAGCCAGTTCTCCCCACACAACCCCATCCACCACTGCCGCCAGTTCTCCCACACAACCCCATCCACCTCTGCAGCCAGTTCTACTCAACACCATCCACCTCTGCAGCCAGTTCTCCTACTCAACCCCATCCACCACTGCAGCCAGTTCTTCACACAACCCCATCCACAACTGTAGCCAGTTCTCCCACACAACCCCATCCACCACTGCAGCCAGTTCTAATCAACGCCATCCACCTCTGCAGGCAGTTCTCCCACACAACCCCATCCACAACTGCAGCCAGTTCTCCCACACAACCCCATCCACCACTGTATCCATTCTCCCACAAAACCCCATCCACCACTGCAGCCAGATCTCCCCACACAGCCCATTCCCCCACTGCAGCCAGTTCTCCTACTCCACCCCATCAACCTCTGCAGCCAGTTCTACCTCTCAACCCCATCCACCTCTGCAGCCCCTTCTCCTACTCAACCCCATCCACAACTGCAGGTAGTTCTCCTATTCAACCCCATCCACCTCTGCAGCCAGATTTCCTTCCCAACCCCATCCACCACTGCAGCCAGTTTTCCTATTCAACCCCATCCACCACTGCAGCCTGTTCTACTGAACCCCATCCACAACTGCAGCAGGTTCTCCTACTCAACCCCATCCACCTCTGCAGCCAGTTCTCCTATTCAACCCCATCCACCACTGCAGCCAGTTCTCCTACTCAAACGTATCCACCTCGGCAGCCAATTCTCCTACTCAACCCCATCCACAACTGCAGCCAGTTCTCCTACTCAACCCCATCCACCTCTGCAGCCAGTTCTACTCAACACCATCCACCTCTGCAGCCACTTCTCCTACTCAACCCCATCCACCTCTGCAGCCAGTTCTACCCAACCCCATCCACCTCTGCAGCCCGTTCTCCCACCCAACCCGATCCACCACTGCAGCCAGTTCTCCCCACCAACCCGATCCATCAATGCAGCCAGTTCTCCCACCCAACCCCATCCACCACTGCAGCCAGTTCTCCCCACAGAACCCCATCCACCCCTGCATCCAGTTCTCCCACACAACCCCATCCACCTCTGCAGCCATTTCTACTCAACCCCATCCACCTCTGCAGCCAGTTCTCCCACACAACCCCATCCACAACTGCAGCTAGTTCTCCCACACAACCCCATCCACCACTGCAGCCAGATCTCCCCACAAAACCCCATCCCCCACTGCAGCCAGTTCTCCTACTCAACCACATCCACCACTGCAGCCAGTTCTCCTACACAACCCCATCCACCACTGCAGCCAGTTCTCCTACTCAACGCCATCCACCTCTGCAGCCAGTTCTCCCACACAACCCCATCCACCACTGTAGCAAGTTGTATTCAACGCCATCCACCTCTGCAGCCAGTTCTCCCATACAACCCCATCCACAACTGCAGCCAGTTCTCCCACACAACCCCATCCTCCACTGCAGCCAGATCTCCCCACACCACACCATCCCCCACTGCAGCCAGTTCTCCTACTCAACCCCATCCACCACTGCAGCCAGTCTCCCACACAACCCCATCCACCACTGCAGCCAGTTCTCCCACACAACCCCATCCACCACTGCAGCCAGTTCTACTGAACCCCATCCACAACTGCAGCAGGTTCTCCTACACAACCCCATCCACCTCTGCAGCCAGTTCTCCTATTCAACCCCATCCACCTCTGCAGCAAGTTCTACTCAACCACATCCACCTCTGCAGCCAGTTCTCCTACTCAACCCCATCGACCTCTGCAGCCAATTTTCCTAATCAACCCCATCCACAACTGCAGGCAGTTCTCCTATTCAACCCCATCCACCTCTGCATGCAGTTCTCCCATACAACCCCATCCACCTCTGCAGCCAGTTCTCCTATTCAACCCCATCCACCACTGCAGCCAGTTTTACTGAACACCATCCACCCCTGCAGCTAGTTTTCCTACTCAACCCCATCCACCTCTGCAGCCAGTTCTCCTATTCAACCCCATCCACCACTGCAGCCAGTTCTCCTAATCAATCCCATCCACCTCTGCAGCCAGTTCTACTCAACCCCATCCACCTCTGCAGCCAGTTCTCCTACTCAACCCCATCCACAACTGCAGGCAGTTCTCCTATTCAACCCCATCGACCTCTGCAGCCAGTTCTCCTACTCAACCCCATCCACCACTGCAGCCAGTTCTCCCACACAACCCCATCCACAACTGCAGCCAGTTCTCCCACACAACCCCAACCACCACTGCAGCCAGTTCTACTGAACCCCATCCACAACTGTAGCAGGTTCTCCTACTCAACCCCATCCACCTCGGCAGCCAGTTCTCCTATTCAACCACATCCACCTCTGCAGCCAGTTCTCCTATTCAACCCCATCCACCTCTGCAGCCAGTTCTCCTACTCAACCCCATCCACCTCTGCAACCAGTTCTCCCACACAACCCCATCCACCACTGCAGCTAGTTCTCCCACAGAACTCCAACCACCTCTGCAGCCAGTTCTACTCAACCCCATCCACCTCTGGAGCCATTTCACCTACTCAACCCCATCCACCTCTGCAGCCAGTTCTCCTACTCAACTCTATCCACCACTGCAGCCAGTTCTGCCACACAACCCCATCCACAACTGCAGCCAGTTCTCCCACACAACCCCATCCAAAACTGCAGCCAGATCTACTCAACGCCATCCACCTCTGCAGCCAGTTCTCCCACACAACACCATCCACAACTGCAGGCAGTTCTCCCACACAACCCCATCCAACACTGCAGCCATTCTCCCACACAACCCCATCCACCTCTGCAGCCAGTTCTACTCAACCCCATCCACTTCTGCAGCCACTTCTCCTATTCAACCACATCCACCTCTGCAGCCAGTTCTCCTACTCAACCCCATCCACCACTGCAGCCAGTTCTGCTACACAACCCCATCCACCACTGCAGCCAGTTCTCCAACTCAACCCCATCCACCACTGCAGACAGTTCTCCTACTCAACGCCATCCACCTCTGCAGCCAGTTCTCCCACACAACCCCATCCACAACTGCAGCCAGTTCTCCAACACAACCCCATCCACCACTTCAGCCAGTTCTACTCAACACCATCCACCTCTGCAGCCAGTTCTCCCATACAACCCCATCCACAACTGCAGCCAGTTCTCCCACACAACCCCATCCACCACTGCAGCCAGACCTCCCCACACAACCCCACCCCTCACTGCAGCCAGTTCTCCTACTCAACCCCATCCACCACTGCAGCCAGATCTCCCACACAACCCCATCCACCACTGCAGCCAGTTCTCCCACACAACCCCATCCACCTCTTCAGCCAGTTCTACTCAACCCCATCCACCTCTGCTGCCAGTTCTACTGAACCCCATCCACAACTGCAGCAGGTTCTCCTACTCAACCCCATCCACCTCTGCAGCCAGTTCTCCTATTCAACCCCATTCACCTCTGCAGCCAGTTCTACTCAACCCCATCCACCTCTGCAGCCAGTTCTCCTACTCAACCCCATCCACCTCTGCAGCCACTTCTCCTACTCAACCCCATCCACAACTGCAGGCAGTTCTCCTATTCAACCCCATCCACCTCTGCAGCCAGTTCTCCCACACAACCCCATCCACCTCTGCAGCCAGTTCTATTCAACCCCATACACCACTGCAGCCAGTTCTATTGAATCTCATTCACCACTGCAGCAGGTTCTCCTACACAACCCCATCCACCTCTGCAGCCAATTCTCCTATTCATCCCCATCGACCACTGCAGCCAGTTCTCTAACTCAACCCCATCCACCTCTGCAGCCAGTTCTACTCAACCCCATCCACCTCTGCAGCCAGTTCTCCTACTCAACCCCATCCTCCACTGCAGGTATTTCTCCTATTCAACCCCATCCACCACTGCAGCCAGTTCTCCTACTCAAACCCATCCACCTCTGCAGGCAGTTCGACTCAACCCCATCACCCTCTGCAGCCAGTTCTCCTACTCAACCCCATCCAAATCTGCAGGCAGTTCTCCTATTCAACCCCATCCACCTCTGCACCCTGTTCTCCTACTCAACCCCATCCACAACTGCAGCAGGTTCTCCTACTCAACACCATCCACCTCTGCAGCCAGTTCTCTTATTCAACCCCATCCACCACTGCAGCCAGTTCTCCTACTCAACCCCTCCACCTCTGCAGCCAGTTCTACTCAACCCCATGCACCTCTGCAGCCACATCTCCTACTCAACCCCATCCACCTCGGCAGCCAGTTCTCCTACTCAACCCCATCCACAACTGCAGGCAGTTCTCCTATTCAACCCCATCCACCACTGCAGCTAGTTCTCCTACTCAACCCCATCCACCACTGTAGCCAGTTCTACTCAACCCCATCCACCTCTGCAGCCAGTTCTCCTACTCAACCCCATCCACCATTGCAGCCAGTTCTCCCACACAACCCCATCCACAACTGCAGCCAGTTCTCCCACAAAACCCCATCCACCACTGCAGCCAGTTCTACTGAACCCAATCCACAACTGCAGCAGGTTCTCCTACTCAACCCCATCCACCTCTGCACCCAGTACTCCTATTCAACCCCATCCACCACTGCTGCCAGTTCTCCTACTCAACCCCATCCACCTCTGCAGCCAGTTCTACTCAACCCCATCCACCTCTCCATCCACTTCTCCTACTCAACCCCATCCACCTCCGCAGCCAGTTCTACCCAACCCCATCCACCTCTGCAGCCCGTTCTCCCACCCAAACCCATCCACCACTGCAGCCAGTTCTCCCCCCAACCCGATCCACCACTGCAGCCAGTTCTCCCCACCCAACACGATCCATCAATGCAGCCAGTCTCCCACCCAACCCCATCAACCACTGCAGCCAGTTCTCCCCACACAACCCCATCCACCACTGCCGCCAGTTCTCCCACACAACCCCATCCACCTCTGCAGCCAGTTCTACTCAACACCATCCACCTCTGCAGCCAGTTCTCCTACTCAACCCCATCCACCACTGCAGCCAGTTCTTCACACAACCCCATCCACAACTGTAGCCAGTTCTCCCACACAACCCCATCCACCACTGCAGCCAGTTCTAATCAACGCCATCCACCTCTGCAGGCAGTTCTCCCACACAACCCCATCCACAACTGCAGCCAGTTCTCCCACACAACCCCATCCACCACTGTATCCATTCTCCCACAAAACCCCATCCACCACTGCAGCCAGATCTCCCCACACAGCCCATTCCCCCACTGCAGCCAGTTCTCCTACTCCACCCCATCAACCTCTGCAGCCAGTTCTACCTCTCAACCCCATCCACCTCTGCAGCCCCTTCTCCTACTCAACCCCATCCACAACTGCAGGTAGTTCTCCTATTCAACCCCATCCACCTCTGCAGCCAGATTTCCTTCCCAACCCCATCCACCACTGCAGCCAGTTTTCCTATTCAACCCCATCCACCACTGCAGCCTGTTCTACTGAACCCCATCCACAACTGCAGCAGGTTCTCCTACTCAACCCCATCCACCTCTGCAGCCAGTTCTCCTATTCAACCCCATCCACCACTGCAGCCAGTTCTCCTACTCAAACGTATCCACCTCGGCAGCCAATTCTCCTACTCAACCCCATCCACAACTGCAGCCAGTTCTCCTACTCAACCCCATCCACCTCTGCAGCCAGTTCTACTCAACACCATCCACCTCTGCAGCCACTTCTCCTACTCAACCCCATCCACCTCTGCAGCCAGTTCTACCCAACCCCATCCACCTCTGCAGCCCGTTCTCCCACCCAACCCGATCCACCACTGCAGCCAGTTCTCCCCACCAACCCGATCCATCAATGCAGCCAGTTCTCCCACCCAACCCCATCCACCACTGCAGCCAGTTCTCCCCACAGAACCCCATCCACCCCTGCATCCAGTTCTCCCACACAACCCTATCCACCTCTGCAGCCATTTCTACTCAACCCCATCCACCTCTGCAGCCAGTTCTCCCACACAACCCCATCCACAACTGCAGCTAGTTCTCCCACACAACCCCATCCACCACTGCAGCCAGATCTCCCCACAAAACCCCATCCCCCACTGCAGCCAGTTCTCCTACTCAACCACATCCACCACTGCAGCCAGTTCTCCTACACAACCCCATCCACCACTGCAGCCAGTTCTCCTACTCAACGCCATCCACCTCTGCAGCCAGTTCTCCCACACAACCCCATCCACCACTGTAGCAAGTTGTATTCAACGCCATCCACCTCTGCAGCCAGTTCTCCCATACAACCCCATCCACAACTGCAGCCAGTTCTCCCACACAACCCCATCCTCCACTGCAGCCAGATCTCCCCACACCACACCATCCCCCACTGCAGCCAGTTCTCCTACTCAACCCCATCCACCACTGCAGCCAGTCTCCCACACAACCCCATCCACCACTGCAGCCAGTTCTCCCACACAACCCCATCCACCACTGCAGCCAGTTCTACTGAACCCCATCCACAACTGCAGCAGGTTCTCCTACACAACCCCATCCACCTCTGCAGCCAGTTCTCCTATTCAACCCCATCCACCTCTGCAGCCAGTTCTACTCAACCCCATCCACCTCTGCAGCCAGTTCTCCTACTCAACCCCATCGACCTCTGCAGCCAATTTTCCTAATCAACCCCATCCACAACTGCAGGCAGTTCTCCTATTCAACCCCATCCACCTCTGCATGCAGTTCTCCCATACAACCCCATCCACCTCTGCAGCCAGTTCTCCTATTCAACCCCATCCACCACTGCAGCCAGTTTTACTGAACACCATCCACCCCTGCAGCTAGTTTTCCTACTCAACCCCATCCACCTCTGCAGCCAGTTCTCCTATTCAACCCCATCCACCACTGCAGCCAGTTCTCCTAATCAATCCCATCCACCTCTGCAGCCAGTTCTACTCAACCCCATCCACCTCTGCAGCCAGTTCTCCTACTCAACCCCATCCACAACTGCAGGCAGTTCTCCTATTCAACCCCATCGACCTCTGCAGCCAGTTCTCCTACTCAACCCCATCCACCACTGCAGCCAGTTCTCCCACACAACCCCATCCACAACTGCAGCCAGTTCTCCCACACAACCCCAACCACCACTGCAGCCAGTTCTACTGAACCCCATCCACAACTGTAGCAGGTTCTCCTACTGAACCCCATCCACCTCGGCAGCCAGTTCTCCTATTCAACCACATCCACCTCTGCAGCCAGTTCTCCTATTCAACCCCATCCACCTCTGCAGCCAGTTCTCCTACTCAACCCCATCCACCTCTGCAACCAGTTCTACTCAACCCCATCCACCTCTGCAGCCACTTCTCCTATTCAACCCCATCCACCACTGCAGCCAGTTCTCCTACTCAATCCCATCCACCTCTGCAGCCAGTTCTACTCAACCCCATCCTCCTCTGCAGCCAGTTCTCCTACTCAACCCCATCCACCTCTGCAGCCAGTTCTCCTACTCAACCCCTTCCACCACTGCAGCCAGTTCTCCCACACAACCCCATCCACCACTGCAGGCAGTTCTCCTATTCAATCCCATCCACAACTGCAGCAGGTTCTCCTACTCAACGCCATCCACCTCTGCAGCCACTTCTCCTACTCAACCCCATCCACCTCTGCAGCCAGTTCTCCTACTCAACCCCATCCACCTCTGCAGCCAGTTCTCCTACTCAACCCCATCCACAACTGCAGGCAGTTCTCCTATTCAACCCCATCCACCTCTGCAGCCAGTTCTCCTACTCAACCCCATCCACCACTGCAGCCAGTTCTCCTACTCAACCCCATCCACCTCTGCAGCCAGTTCTACTCAACCCCATCCACCTCTGCAGCCAGTTCTCCTACTCAACCCCATCCACCACTGCAGCCAGTTCTCCCACACAACCCCATCCACAACTGCAGCCAGTTCTCCCACACAAGCCCAACCACCACTGCAGCCAGTTCTACTGAACCCCATCCACAACTGTAGCAGGTTCTCCTACTCAACTCCATCCACCTCTGCAGCCAGTTCTCCTATTCAACCCCATCCACCTCTGCAGCCAGTTCTCCTATTCATCCCCATCCACCACTGCAGCCAGTTCTCCTACTCAACCCCATCCACCTCTGCAGCCAGTTCTACTCAACCCCATCCACCTCTGCAGCCACTTCTCCTACTCAACCCCATCCACCTCTGCAGCCAGTTCTCCTACTCAACCCCATCCTCAATTGCAGCCAGTTCTCCTACTCAACCGCATCCACCTCTGCAGCCACTTCTCCTACTCAACCCCATCCACCTCTGCAGCCAGTTCTCCCACACAACCCCATCCTCAACTGCAGCCAGTTCTCCCACACAACCCCAACCACCGCTGCAGCCAGTTCTACTGAACCCCATCCACAACTGCAGCAGGTTCTCCTACTCAACCCCATCCACCTCTGCAGTCAGTTCTCCTATTCAACCCCATCCACCTCTCCAGCCAGTTCTCCTATTCAACCCCATCCACCTCTGCAGCCAGTTCTCCTACTCAACCCCATCCACCACTGCAGCCAGTTCTGCCACACAACCCCATCCACCACTGCAGCCAGTTCTCCCACACAACCCCATCCACCACTGCAGGCAGTTCTCCTATTCAATCCCATCCACAACTGCAGCAGGTTCTCCTACTCAACGCCATCCACCTCTGCAGCCACTTCTCCTACTCAACCCCATCCACCTCTGCAGCCAGTTCTCCTACTCATCCCCATCCACCCCTGCAGCCAGTTCTCCCACACAACCCCATCCACCACTCCAGGCAGTTCTCCTATTCAACCCCATCCACAACTGCAGCAGGTTCTCCTACTCAACCCCATCCACCTCTGCAGCCAGTTCTACTCAACCCCATCCACCTCTGCAGCCACTTCTCTTACTCAACCCCATCCACCTCTGCAGCCAGTTCTCCTACTCAACCCCATCCACAACTGCACGCAGTTCTCCTACTCAACCCCATCCACCTCTGCAGCCAGTTCTCCTACTGAACCCCATCCTCAATTGCAGCCAGTTCTCCTACTCAACCGCATCCACCTCTGCAGCCACTTCTCCTACTCAACCCCATCCACCTCTGCAGCCAGTTCTCCCACACAACCCCATCCTCAACTGCAGCCAGTTCTCCCACACAACCCCAACCACCACTGCAGCCAGTTCTACTGAACCCCATCCACAACTGCAGCAGGTTCTCCTACTCAACCCCATCCACCTCTGCAGCCAGTTCTCCTACTCAACCCCATCCACCTCTGCAGCCAGTTCTACTCAACCCCATCCACCTCTGCAGCCAGTTCTCCTACTTAATCCCATCCACCTCTGCAGCCACTTCTCCTACTCAACCCCATCCACAACTGCAGCCGCTTCTTCCCACCCAACCCCATCCACCACAGCCCAGTCTTGTGATTCCCGGCATCCCCTCAGGTTGATGGACTGGTTACCTTCGTGAACGTGGAGAAGACGATACTTTTCTTGTGAGTCTAGGTCTGGGAAAAATCAGGTACGTGGAACATAAACAAACAGCACACCAGCTGCCATCGAGTTGATTGGACTCACGGCCACCCCATGGGTTTGAGTAGAACTGTGCTCCTAGGATGGGTTCCCTGGTGATGGAGAGGTTATGCAATGCGCTGCAATCAGCATGCTCGGCAGTTCAAAACACCAGCAGCTCTTTGGGGCGAAGCCTGGGCTTTCTACTCTCATAAACACTCACTGCGTTGTAAAGCCACAGGGTTCCTAGGGGTCAGCACTGTACCGATGGCAGTGAGTGCTTGGTTTCGATGCTCCTTAGGGTTTCAAGGGCTGATGGTTTTTTTTTAAGTAGCTCACCAGGTTTTTCTTTGGTGGTGCCCTGGGTGGATTTGAACTGCCAACCTTTCCTTTAGTAGATGAGCACTTAACTATTTGTACCACTCAGGGGCTTCCCTATGAGAGCATGGGCCGTGTAATATAAATATATGTGTACACAGAAGTGTACACATATCAAGTTTGAAACTCTACCTGGATTTGAATCTGTAGTTCTAAACACCAGAGACTGATTGTTTCCACCCTGGCTGGTGTCCTCCCTCTCTGGGGCCGGCCTTGCTGCTAGCAGAATCTCACCCTGTGGACCGTTCAAATCAATCCCCAAGGTATTTTTTTTATGTAGGTCATAAACAGTGTTTTATAAATATTTCGAACTGGAAATAATTCACCAGAAGTTTTTATTTCCAACTTCTTTCAAACACACAAAACCCATCCCAAATGACTTCATGCTGACTCTGTTAGGTGCCATCCAATCAGTTCCGACCCCTGGTGACACCAGGTACAGCAGAGCGCAACCCTGCCAGGGACTGCATCACCCTCACAATTGTCCCCAGGCTCGAGTCTTGTCGGCAGCTGCTGGGTCAATTGTGGGCCTTTCTCTCTTTCACTGTCCCTCTACTTTACCTGCATGACATCCTTCTCCTTAGAAGCAAGGATGGGGAGACCTCGTCTCTCATTCCAACTCTCAGGACCCTATAAAGCAGCAGTTCTCAACCTGTGGATCGTGACCCCTTGGGGGGGGGGTGTCAAAAGAGCTTTTCACAGGCTTCACCTAAGACCATCAGAAAACACATATTTCTGAGGGTCTTAGGAACTGAGACACCCTCTTCTATCCGTCTCCAGGTGGGCCCGCCCACATGCAGAGACGCCCACATACGAGTCACCGGTGTGAAGACTGTTACCCATGCTACACCATGCTTCAAGACAGAATTTCATTTATTTGTCATTAGAAATAAATATTTCACAATATATAATGACATATTTTTTGTGATTAATCACTATGCTTTAATTATGTCCAATTTGTAACAATGAAAATATATCCTGCATATGAGATATTTGCCTTATGATTCATAGCAGTAGCAAAATTACAGTTATGAAGTAGCATGAAAATAATGCTATGTTTGGAGGGGTCACCACAACATGAGGAATTGTATGAAAGGGTCTCAGCCTTATGAAAGTTGAGAACCACTGTTATGTAGGGTTTCAAAGAGTATAAGACCGAATAGGAGCAGGCAGCTTCATTTTTCTCCTGTGAAGTGGCTTGTGACTTTGAACTATCAACCTTGTGGTTAGCAGTACAAATCACAAGATGCAACAAAACAATCCGACATGCTCTTTGGATAGGAATAGGCAGGAGCTGAGTCGATGGTTGTGCGTGCCCCTCACAGTGGTTAGCGCTCCTGGATTTCTTCCCTGGACCATGCATTCTTCCTGTGTCCTCCTATGAGATTATCTGCCATTAGCTTTTGCCACCATCTCCCATAGGTAAGGGGGGGGGCAGTGGCATAGTGGGTACTCATTGGGCTGCTAACCACAAGTCTTCAGTTCGAAATCACCAGCCACTCCACAGGAAAAAGACACGGCTCTCTACTTCTGTAAAGAGGCACAGTCTCAAGATCCCACCGGAGCAGCAGGTCTACCCTGTCGTCCAGGGTCCCTATGAGTTGGGATCGATTCCATGGCAGTGATTTTGGTTTGAAGAACTAGCCTCCATGAGCTGGGACTGTCTGGTCTTTGAGGATCAGTTAGCATGGACATGAAGTTACCTGGAGCAGAGTGAACGCTAATCCCATCTGCTTAATCACCTTCTAAAAGAGAGGTTTACAGAAAGACAGAAGAAAGGGGGTTGTGGAAGGTGCATATTGAAGCCAAGGACTCTCTAGGGCATCTGGAAGCTAGGGGATACATATAAGAGTTGTCCCAAGACTCAGAGGGAACATGGCCCTGCTGACCCCAGAATACGTTGACACCAAGTAAAAGCAGCTATTGTGCTCTCCCTACCAGAGACCTAGGATTTTCAAGTCAAAGCTTCCCCATTCCTTTCGTTTATTTTCTCCCTGCCTCCATCACTCTGATTTGTTCAACTACAGACAGCTGGTCTTTCCCTTGGGCTTTTTGGTCTTTCTTCATCTCTGCTCTCTTTGCCTCTGCATCCTGATACAGAACTGAAGACAAAGAGACACAGACAGAAAAGATGCTGCCTTTCTCTGTGAAGCTAAGGTCCTGAGCAGGGCAAACACAATTCACGATGTCTTCCCACTCTAGCATTCCCCTGAAAGTGAAAAGGAGGTATAGAAAGAGCAACAGTTCATTTACAGATACTTTATTCTCAGTTTACTGTAAAGTACTAGTACAAATGAATTATAGAATTGATCATTCTATTGCAACAAGAACAGCAACTACAAGGGGATAATGTTGCTGATGCTACTTAGGTACAGCCAACACCTTGCACAATTATTTTAGTTAAAAACCTTAGGGCCATGGATTCATGGGTCAGTCAAGCCAACGGACCCAACACTGTCTTTAGATTTCTGTTTGTAGTGGCTGAGTCTTTTTTCCTTTCCCTACCCTCTCGTTTGGTGACTAGTTGTTGGGAGATACTAAGTTGGTTCTGACCCATAGCAACCCTATGCACAGCAGAACAAAACACTGCTCTGCCCTGAGCCATTCCCACAATTGTTCATATGCTTGATCCCATGGTTACAGCCACTGTGTCAATCCATCTCGTCTTTTTCACTGCCCCTGCACTTTATCAAGGATGCTGTCTTTTTCCAAGGGCTGCTATATCCTGACAACATGCCCAAAGTGTGCAAGGTGAAGTCTCACCTGCCTTGCTTCTAAAGAGTACTCTGGTTATACTTCGGTGACGATAGAATTGTTTGTCCTTTGGACTTTCCATCATACTTCACCAGCATCACAATTCAAATGCATCGATTCTTCTTTGGTCTTCCTTATTCAATGGCCAATGGCAAGTCATGGCAGGTCTTAAAATGTGTGAGTGGCCATTGAACATACAACGTATGTTCTCTATTGGGAACAGCAGATGTGGGACTGGAGAAAGACCAGTTCTGCAGGTTGAATAGACTTCACGGACTACTGCCTCCTTTGCTATGAGACCCTAAGAACTAGATTGTGCTGGGTTATCATTACTGAATGTTTTGATGAAGGATTCAGTAGGTGAATCCTGGTGACAAGGGAAAAGCAGGGGGCAGAATTTCAACCCCCCTTAGAATTCCAGTTTACTGAATGTACTGAGGCCCAAAGAACTCCTAAATCTGTTACCTTGAATTTAACCCACCCCAGGTAGTCATCTTCAAACTGCTTACAGTTTAGCTGGGTTAGTGAAGAATGGCTGCTTTCAACTTTGTGCTATTTTAAAGAATGATCGTTATCAGCTCAGATTGACAACAGTAATTGCAAAGCAGAGATGAGGGCAGTGAGCGGAAGCCAACAGTGATGACTCAACACAGGGCGAGAGAGTGAGAAGGGAGACCGAGCTGAGCTGTGTGCTGAGCAAATCCTCAGAGAAGCTGGCTTACATGAAGAAGAATGCAGCATCAGGATTGGAGGCAGACTTAAAAACAACCGTGGCAGTTACATAATATGTTGTCAATTTGAGAGTCTTCAGAGTGAGTTTAAACTGTCAGTCAGGTCACAGCTTGATGATCTCATTTGGAGGCGCTAAGGAGATAAACAGCTCACTGGGAGACATTGCAGCTGGCAAGAGACATGGAGCTACACTAGTGCCCTGACTGGAGTAGCCACATGGAGACCCCTGCCAGCACTGAGATGCTTCCACTGCCACTGGATCCACAAGACATTCTACCCACTGGCCTGTGATCTTCCTGCATTTGGTGTCATTGGTGTCATTGCATGTGTTGGTGAGTCTGAAGAGGAATTTATAGGTTGGTGTCAGACATATGGGCTAATATTGGACTTATAGACTTGATCTGGACTGGGCTGGGATGTTGTCTCAATATTTAATTGTTCTTGTATATAAACCTCTTTCTTATACACAGTATGAGTGTCTGTGAAATTGTTTCTCTGGTCATCCAGACTGACACAACAACCTCTAATATGCAGACAACACAAGCTTGCTTGCTGAAAGTGAGGAGGACCTGAAGCACTTGCGGATGAAGATCAAGTATTGCAGCCTTCAGTATGGATTGCAAGTTCATGTAAAGAAAATTGAAATCCTGACAACTAGAGAAATAGGTGGCAAGAGAAAAGGAGAAAAGATTGAAGTTGTCAAGGGTTTTGTCTTGCTTAATCCACAATCAGTGCTCATGGAAGCAGCAGTCAAGAGCTAAAAGGACAGATTGTATTGAGTAAATCTGCCGAACAAGACCTCTTTAATGTGTTGAAAAACAAGGATGTTACTTTGAAGACTAGGATGCCAAGGTATTTTAAATCACCTCATATGCATGTGAAAGTTGGATACCAAATAAGCAAAAATAGAAAATGATTGACGCACATGAACTCTGGTGTTGGTGAAGAACATTGAGCGAACCAGGGGCCGTCAAAGGAGCAAGCAAGTCTGTCTTGGAAGAAGTACAGCAAAAAAGTTCCTTAGAGGCAAGGATCGCAAAACTTTATCTCATATACTTTTTTCAGGAGAGACCAGATTCTGGAGACAAACCTAAGCTTGATAAAGCAGAGCAGCTGTGAAAAAGAGGAAGAACTTCGCCAAGAGGGATTACCCAGTGGCTGCCACGATGGATTCCTGCAGAAGAGACACAGTGAGGACGGTGCAGGTTGGTTTCCATTGTTGTTGTATTTCTTCATTACCATTTCCATCCCAAACACACTTTAATACATTTAAAAAATAAGTGGGTTAAAACTGGTGCATAACTCACTGAAACCAAACTTACTGCCATCGAGTCGATGCTGACTCCTAGCGACACCACACAACAGGGGAGAAAGGCCCCCGTGACTTTCTGAGGCTGTAACTGTTTATGCAAATCGAAGGCTGTGTATTTCTCCTGCAGAGCAGCTGGTGGTTTTGAACAGCTGACCTTGAGGATCACTGCCTAATGCGGAACCACTACACCAACAGGACTCCTCATGGAGCCATCATGGCAGTCTCAGAAACACATGGGGGCAGTTCTTCCCTGTTCTCTTGGGTCTCAGTGACTTGACTTTGACTCCACTGCTGTGAGTTTAAACTTGGGCATAGTAGCCAGACTTTCCAATTTCATATTACTTCTATGGCCATTCATCCGGATGATAATGGTGCCCTTTCTATTATGTGAATCAAAATACTAAACAAATGTATAGTTATTCAATGTAATGGGTAGTGGACATTTCATACTAATGAATGGTTTTGCAATTTTTGAGAGGCTATCAAAAGTTTACCTGACGGACTTGGCCAAGGTACCAAGAAGGATCATACAATGTTATTATCAGAGCATTTAAAATAGCTTCTCTTGATCTATATAACAAACAGTAACATTCTATATATGGGTGTTCCAGGTGTTCACATTAAAACAACGAGGGAAAAAAAGAGAGAGGGAGTCATGGAAACAGGGTCATACAATCTGCATGTCTGATGACTGAAGCTTTAGGACAGAACCAACTCAGTGCAATGGGTCCTTTGGCATTAAACAAAGTTAATGAAGGAGGCCAAATGCTGGAGCTGCCTGGGGGGCACTGGTGTCCAGTGCATTGGGCTTTCTAACTGCAAGGGAAGCAATTTGAACCCCTTAGCTTAGGGCTTTCTATTTCTGTAAAGATTCACAGTCTCAGAAACCCACCCGGCTTCTGTTGTATTCTGTTCTAATAGGTTACTCAGGAGTCAAAATTGCCTCAGTGGTGGAGGATTTGGTTTTATTTGGTCTATAAAACATACTACCCAAAACAACAACAAAAAACATACTACCAAAAGTATAATTCCTATAATGTGAAACCTGCATTATATACATTTTTCTGTTTAGGTTTAAAAAGGGGTGAGAACTATAGCTACAGACTAATTTCCCTTTTTACAAAGGAGAGCCCTTGGGCAATAATCCTCTGGTGCAAGAGCACAGAAAGGACTGAGGAGAACTTGCGATAACGTCTCCAAGGCTCTGTAGAAACAGGCTCCCACATCTCATTCCGCATGGCTCTAGAAACCGAAACAGCATGCCTGATATTCAGGTGGAATTTATATTGAAACATAAGCACAAGTCAATTTGATTCCAAAGGCGACGAGCGTCCTTCATATTGTTCCCCTGCATGTTCCTTGGGTGAAGTAGCCCCATTCCAATCATCTTTGTAACAAATACAGGCGAGAGAAGCGGCCTTTGGAACCAGAGGGACCCGCTAGCTCGCATCAGGTTCTTTCAGGCTTACCCCACTGAGCAGTGGAGTAGAAAGAACTTTCTCCTTCGTCACAGCCGACTGAGTGTACAGTTATCTAGCGCTGCTATGTAGCAGGCCTCGACACCACTCACAAATACATTTCAAACATTTTTCAATAAGTTCGTGGAAGTGAAGGAGAATGGGATTTTTCCCGCACATTTTCTATAGATAGCATATACAATTCAGGGAATCGTCTTGACAGTCCACATAAAAGGGGGAGAGGGGACCAAAACGAAAACCAACCATAACAGAACTATGGGAGGAGGGTAGATACGAAAATAATTCAGGGGTTATGTTTGGGTCTTTGTTCTGGTGGAGTGTTACTAGGGCGACAGTTTGCTCCGCCATCAGAGCTGCACAGATGTATGCACCGCATCTCCGACATTTAATGGGCAAAGCCACACCACGGATGACAGCAAAAGCGAGTGGCAGAGACTGTAGGGCCTCTGAGCTCCCCAGCAGCCATAAGGAGGAGGCATCAGTGCCCTGGACTCCACACTATCCTCTCTCCATGTGGTTGGGGATTTAGCCCTCCTGGGCTTCAGCGTGATAGCCACCCCTTCGAAGAACTAGTGCTGACCTGAGCTTGCTCTGCCAGTGTTAACTCAGTGCAAGTTAGCACCAGTCCTGAAATGTGGGAATGACGGGTTTCAGATGTCCCACGGCAACCTTCAGAAAGGAGGTACTTGGCAAGGGTTAAACACCAGGACAGAATCCAGATTCTTATCCTGTGAAGCTCTAGGAGAGAATTATTACTGCGTTCAGAGACCAAGAATCTGGCCCAATAAAAACAAACCAATTTATAACTGTGTTACAGATACATTCCACTTGTAACGCTCTGCTAAGAGGCATTACACGCTCATGTGCAGCTCCGTGCCCGTGGTTCCTGCCAGACCCAAAGCAAAGAGTCACTTGGCTTTTAGACATGCCATTCTGGGGGTGGGAACCACGGAGTCCTGCAAGCCCAGAGCATGTTCACGCGGACACACCTGTAACCACGACCATCAGGATTAAGAAGCACTTGTTCCAGCTCCGAGTCTTGCCAAATGTCTCTGTACCACAGAAATGGGATCTGGCTTGTGTGGAAGGCAGGCACCCCCAGCTTACATCACATTCTTCAAGGCTTAATCTACCCAGCAATCAAAGTGGAAACAGCTTTCCCCCACCCTCGCAGCCAACTGCGTGCACGTTGTAGTCCAGGGTGCCTCTGAAGCAGGCCGAAACATGACGAACTCGCCCCAGCTTCCCCTCGGGCGCTGTCATGGACTCCCTGGAGGGCATGCCTTTGGAAGAACAGGTCTTTAACAGGAAGGAGCAGAACCTCATGTACATCTGGAAAAAGGTGACGCTTCGACCGGCAATGACAGTTGGGTTAATATTTATCTTCACATTGTTTTCTTGACTGAGCGGAGGTGGATAAGAGGTTATGGATGAGCCCATAATCTGAAACAAGTGGTTCCAGAAATTCCATTTGCAATGATGATCTGGTATCTTTATATAGAGACTGACGACGGCAGACACGTAGCCTCTTCAACGGGTCCCACCCTGGTTCTATTCATCAGAGGGTGAATTGGGAACGCACAGCTGGGCGCCGACTTCACAAAGCATGGACAATCCTACATTGTGAATCGGTTGACAGGATGCTCGGAGCCCTGATTGTGGTCTGTGGGTCTCACTTTCCTGACTGTCTCAGCCAGGCCCCTGGCGGAGACCTGTGGAAGGATGAGTGGCAAGTGTCATGGCGTGATTGTTTAGTAGGTTTTTGGTATTAAAGCTATAATTGGAAAAAAAAATCGCCCTAAGTAAAGCGACTTTGGCACATAATACACAAACAAACTCCTGCTTTATTTAGCAGCCCTCCATTTGAAGGACACAACTTTACTTCCTGAAAGTGAGGGCTTTGAAGCATTTGTTGTTAGAGATCAAAGCCTTCAGCCTTCAGTGTGGGTTACAACTCAATGTAAAGAAGACCAACCAAACTCTTCACAATAGGACCAAGAGGTAACAGGACAATAAATGGAGAAAAGGCTGACATTATCAAGGATATTGACTTATCTTCTGCTTTATTACAAATGGAAGGTTGAATTATTTTTGGAGCAGGTTGACCTTTTGTTCTGGGAACAAGTAGAACAAACAGAAATACTTGAATAACAGGCCACTTTAGTTATGCAAAATTAGGCACCTATGTTGTTGGACGGAAAATTACCACAGCGAAGCAACCTAATACTGAAAAAGTAACTATTCTGGTGAAGTTGAGATTAGTGACACTAACACTTCTTTTTTGCTGTATCCCAAGCATCTAGACTAGCTTCTGGCACAGAGCAACCTTTTTGGTTGACACTTGAGAAGGTGAGCACACTCCCTTCCCTTATTAGAAGGTTGGTCTCTTGCCTGTACTGCAGAAACCTGTAGCCATTTGCCATTGAGCGGAGTCAGATTCATGGGCACTCCGCATGTGCCAGTGTGCAACTGTGCTCCTTGGGGTTTTCTATGGCTGGTTTTCCAGAGCTAGATTACCGGACCTTTCTTCCGAGTCACTTTTGGGTAGTCGCAAGCCGCCAGTCCTTCAACTGCCACCCAAACATATTAACCATTTGCTTGGCCCAGGGATTCCTGTTCGGCAACAGGGTGGACCTGAAGGTGTGTGTTTTTTATGTTGAGTGTCATTTACATTCTTGTAAAATAATCTTTTAAAATACAAGAGGGTTAAGCTCTACAGAGGTTGAATTTTTTTTTGAGGATTAGCCATGAAAGATGACAGTGCATTGGTTTTGTTGGCATGAGCCGCCCCTCACCCCACCACTTAAAAAAATAGACCACTTTTTTTGGTAATTAACAAGGACTATACATATACCAGGTTGTAATTGATTGAGACAGTTGTGCCAGCCCCCAAATGATGTGTATTGTTTTTGTTTATTATTTGTGCATGGTTGGAAATGATCTTATTTAGCCACACAAATTTCCTTGCATGTCCTTGCTGAGATTATACAGGGTAGTCTGTTTTGAGTTGTGGTAGTTACATAGCTTCCTGTCAACTTGAGGAGGAGTACAGTCTAACCCGCCAATCAGGTTGCACCGTGACTTCATTTTGGAGGCAGAAAGGAGGTAAATAGCTCCACATGTCTTCCTGTGGACAAGGCTCATGGAGACAAACTGATGCAGCCAGCGCCCTGGAGCTGGAGGAGCCACGTGGAGACCCACACCAGCACTGAGATGCGTCCAACTCCACTGGATCCACAAGACTTTCCACCCACTGTCCTGTGATCTTCCTACATTTGGTGCCATTGCTTGTGTTGTGTGAGTCTGAAGAGGAATTTATAGACTGGTATTGGACATATGGGCTAATATCAGACCGTGGACTGGGCTGCCATGTTTTCTTAATGTACAGTTGCTCTTGATATAAAGTTTTCTTTTACACACATGAGTGTCTCTGGGTTTGTTTTGCCAGTCAATCGGGCTAACACATGAGTTTTTGCAGCTTTTGCTCACTGATGAGGGCATTGCTCATTCAGTGGTATAATTCCCACCTTCCAGGCTGGAGATATGGGTTTTCTTAGTATCCAATGCACCTCACAAGCAGTTACAAGCCTCCTGGTGTTTGCATGTCACTGTGATGCTGATTTGGTTTTAGCAGCGCTTCCAGGCTAAGAAAGACAAGGAAGGCCTGGAGATCTGTTTCCAAAATTCAGCAAAGCAGAACCCTATGGAGCACATACCTGCAGCCAGCCATGGGGATGTCCCAAGACCGCGCAGCATTTTGTCCTGTCGCACACGGGGTGCCATAGTTGTTGATAACAACAGACCATTCATTGACGAGAAAGGATCTACTGGTGTAGTGAGCAGGTTAGGGCCTGGGAAAGCAACTTGGGGGTGCTGGTTTGCTTTCTTCTCCAAACAGTCACTTGAGTCTAGGGAGAAGTCAAGGGTGACCATATAGAAAACAACTCTAAGCTGGAAATATCAAGTAGTTCCTCAAGAGAAAGATAACAAGGAATGATAAATATCCATGGTAGCGATTAATGCTACCACAGATGAAGGAACTTTGAAAGCTTCTTGGAAAACTCCCATTATCTTAAAAAATTATTATAGAAATTGAAAAGAAAACACAATTCTGACTCATAGCAACCCTATTGGTGGGTGGGAATTGGGTGGCGGATTGCCATTGTGGGCTTCTGAGAAGGCAGCTCACTTAAAAAAAATTATTGGGGACTCATACAACTCTTATCACAATCCATGCATACATCCATTATGTCAAGCACCTATGTACATTTGTTGCCATCACCATTCTCAAAACATTTGCTTTCTATTTGAGCCCTTGATATCAGATCCTCATTTTCTCCCTCCCTTCCTGCCCCCCTCATGAACCCTTGATAATTTATAAGTTATTACTATTTTGTCATATCTTACACTGTCTGACGTCTCCCTTCACCCACTTTTCTGTTGTCCATCCCCCAGGAAGGAGGTTATATGTAGATCCCCCTTGTAATCGGTTCTCCCTTTCTATCCCACCTTCTCCCCATCCTCCTGGTATCGCCACTCTCACCACTGGTCCTGAGGGGATCATCTGTCCTGATTCCCTGTGTTTCTAGTTCCTGTCTGTACCAGAGTACATCCTCTGGTCTAGCCAGATTTTAAGATAGAATTGGAATCATGATAGTGGGGGGACGGGGAGAGAAGCATTTAAGAACTAGAGGAAAGTTATATGTCTCATCGCTGCTATCCTGCATCCTGACTGGCTTGTCTCCTTCCCACGACCCTTCTGTAAGGGGGTGTCCAGTTGCCTACAGATGGGCTTTGGGTCTCCATGCTGCACTCCCCCTCATTTGCAATGATAGGATTTTTTTGTTCTTTGATACCTGATACCTGATCCCTTCGACACCTCACGGTCACACGGGCTGGTGTGCTTCTTCCGTGTGGACTTTGTTACTTCTGAGCTAGAAGGTCGATTGTTTATCCTCAAGGAAGGCACTCTTTACCAGAGTAAGTAGTGTCATCTTTCTCCTACAGAGTGGCTGGTGGTTTTGAACTGCTTACCTTGTGGTTAGCAGTCCACCAAATAATCCACAGGCCTTATATTTTGGATCATCAACTTTGTATTCAACTGTTTAAATGACTAATTGACACCCCCACAAGATGTCCCTTTACCTGCTCTTTGATTACACTTCCCCCTCTAGTGGGTTATGGTTGTTATTGTTCAGTGCCATTGGGTCAGTTCTGACCCATTGCAACCGTAGGTCAAACAGAAGGAAACATTGCCCGGTCTGGCGTCATCCTCATAAATATGCCTGTACTTGAGTCCAGCGTTGGAGCTACATTGTAAACACATTTCTCTGAGTTTTTCCGCTCCCCCTCTCCTTTACCTGACATGACCTTCTCCTCCAGAGACTGATCTGTCCTGATAACATGTCCAAAGTGTGCAATAAGACAAAATCTCATCATCCTTGCCTCTAAGGAGCACTCTGGCTGTACTTCTTCTCTGAGAGAGTGGGTTGTCCTTTTAGAGTGGTTTGTCCTTTTAGCAGTTCATGGTGATTTCAGCATTCTTCTCCAGCATTACAATGTATCAATTCTTTTTTTTAAAGATCATTTCATTGGGGCTCTTATAATCCAGACATTAATTGTATCAAGCATATTTGTACATATGTTGCCATCATCATTTTCTAAGCATTTACTTTCTCCTTGAGCCCTTGGCATCAGCTCCTCTCTTATACCTCCCTGACACCCTTGTGACCCCTTGATAAATTATTATTGTTTTCATATCTTACACTCACCTCTGTTTGCCTTCATCTTTGTTTCGATTGTTCACCCCCCTCGGCGGGGGTGTGTGTGGTTATGTGAGTGTTATATGGCGATCTTTGCAACCGGTTCCAACCTTACTCTCCTCCTCTCCTCACGTTCCCCCTAACCTCCTGGTATTGCTACTTCCATTTATGTTTCTGAGGGGTTTATCTGACCTGGATTCCATGTGTCCTGAGCTCTTATCTGTACCAGTGTACATGCTCTGGTCTAGCAGGATTTGTAAGGTAGACTTGGTCATGATAGTGGGAGGGGGGAGGAGGGGAAGAGGAAGTATTAAAAAACTAGAGGAAAGTTGTATGTTTCATCAGTGCTATAGTGCATCCACCCTGACTGGCTCGTCTCTTCCTTGTGACCCTTCTATAAGGGGATGTCCAATTGTCTACAGATGGGCTTTGGGTCTCCACTCCTTCCACCCTCATGATCACACAGGCTGGTGTGCTTCTTCCATGTGGGTCTTGTTGCTTCTCAGCTAAATGGCCACTTGTTCATCTTCAAGCCTTTAAGACCCCAAATGCTGTATCTTTTGATAGCTGGGCACCATCAGAATTCTTCACCATATTTTCTTATGCACCCATTTTGTCTTCAGTGATAGTGTCAGGAAGGTGAGCATCACAGAATGCCGGTTATCAGAACAAAGTGCTCTTGCATTGAGGGAGTACTTGAATAGAGGCCCAATGTCCGTCTCCTATCTTAATACTTAACATATAAATATATAAAATATGAATATTTCCCTATCATTATATAAAATATATTTACATATATATGTAACTGTATTTATACCTCTATAAATGTCCTTTGCGTCTTTGTTCTTTCCTCTATTTCCTTTTATTTTCCTCTTGTCCCACTATCATGTTCAGCCTTCATTTGGGTTTCAGTAATTCCTCTTGGCTACATTGCACTTGATCAACCCCCACCAGGCATCCTACATCCTCCTTGCCATTGATTTTAGATCACTTGTTATTCCCTTGTCCCTGAGTTTGTTGGCTCCCTCTTCTTTCCCCCTACCCACTCCTCCCATATCCCCCAGGAATTGTTGATCCCATTGTATTCTCCTGAAGATTGTTTACCCCACCTATCTTATCTAGATAGACATGCAAAAACAATAACAAAAAAAGAGAGAGATAAAGAAAAACAAGAACAACACAAAATAAAGGCCTATAAATAGTTACAGATTTATCTTTTGACATGTATGTGTATTTCCTGGTCGAGTCTGATGAGGTGTCATGCTCTGTCCCCGAAAGTCTATTTTTGGGATTCCTTGGGGTCTTCATTGCTTGGCCTCCCTTGCTGCTCTGTTGTACACTCTTTGTGTTTCATCCTGGTGTGGTGGGCTCAGATTGGGCACAGTTCCCTCACTGTGTCTCCAGGATTGTCCCCAGTAGCTCTCTGGGTGGGTGAAGAATGTCATGTTTTGTGTTGGGACCAGCCCATGGTCCTCTCTGTGCATTTGCTGCTCTGAGCAGGAATATCATCCTTGGGGCTTGACAACTTTTCTTTTGATCTCTTGACTGCTGCTTCCATGACCATTGATTGTGGGTCCCAGCAAGACAAAATTCTGGACAACTTTAAGAGTATCTCCATTATGATTTTGGTCTTCCTTTCATTGAGCTGTAATCTATACTGAAGGCTACAATCTTGATCTTACTCAGCAAGTGCTTAACGTCCTTCTCCCTTTCAACAAGCAAGGTCATGTCATCTTTCTACTGAAGTTTGTTAATAAGCCTACCTCCAATCTTAATGCCATATTCTTCTTCATATAAGCCAGCTTCTCTGATTAGTTGCTGAGCAAACTGATTGAATAACTATCATGAGAGGATACCACCTTGTCACATTTCCTGACTTCAAACCATGAAGTGTTCCCTTGTTCTGTCTTCACAACTGCTTCTCGATCCATGTACAAGTTCTGAATGAGCACAATGAAGTGTTCTGGAATTCCCATTCTTGTTAAAGCTATTCACAGTTTTTCTTTGATCCATGCATCAAATAGATTTGTATAGTAAACAAAACACAAGTAAACACCTTTCCAGTATTCTCTGCTTTGAGCCAAGATCCATCTTACATCAGTAACGATGTCCCTTGTTCCATGTCCTCTTCTGAATCCTGCCTGAACCTCTCTGCCAGTGTACTGCTGCAACCTTTGTTGGATGATCATCAATAAAATTTTACTTGAATGTGATAGCCATGATATTGCTCTGTAATTTGAGCATTCTGTTGGGTTACTTTTATTTAGAATGGCCACAAATACAGATCTCTTTCAGTCAGCCAAGTAGCTGTCTTCATGTTTCCTGGTATAGAACAATGAGGGTTTCAAGTGCTACTTCAGCTTGTTGAAACATTTTAATCAGCATTCCATCAGTTTCTAGAGTTTTGTTTTTGGCTAATGTGATTTACTATCATTCATTAGACCAATTCTATTTTTCATGAACCTTTTTTGGGCCTCTCCAACCCTTACCCATACATTAAAAAAGGAATTGTATGAATGCTTACAAGATATTTACAGAGGCAACAGTCAAATGTATGCGTCCTTTGTAAAAAAATCACACAAGTTTAATTCAATATAGTTTGATTACTGAGTTAGATATGTTGCTAAATGTGTGTTTTAAATATGTTAGAAATGCACTGGTATGTTATTTAAAAATCCACATGCACTTCAATTTTACTTTCGGTCCTTTTACAGCGACTCTGAGCAATGTTTTCATCCAAGGGGTAAGGAATTGGGAGGGCTATTAAGGTGGTGAGCCTTCTCTCTCTTTTTAAACTGAAGTTTTTAAATGCATTTTTTTCAGAAGAATCTTCTCATAATAGCGATTGATTGTATGGATTCAGTGTCCTGTAGGTCTAATGATGTTTCCACAATTGCTGCAACTCTAGATTATAATAGCCTCGTGGATCACAATGATTGAGCCCCCAGGGTGACTTGAGTTTAAGTCCAGTCCTTTCCCCTGTGGGAAAGACTCTCCTGTGTTTGCCACTCAGAACTACACAACTCGCCAGAAGCTGGTACTAACAAAATATTCAACTCGGCAGGAGGAAAATAGGTCAAGCTCCTCTGAGCTCAACACCAACAGGTTTCAGGCTGACAGGTAAATATGGACTCGTACAGACTGAAGAGAAGTCATATACGAACAACAAAAAATCTTTGCTTTATTTCTGAAAGCAGGCTTCAGCTTTCATTCTGCTTAAGGGATTTTAAAAAAGGCTATTGGATATCAAGCAATGCATGGCCATTGTGTGAATCCCTTCTCTGTTTATCAGAACACCATTGATACTGGATTAGTTAGTGGGCTACACTGCTCCTGTATGAACCTATGTTAACTGATTATATATGAAAAGATTCTTTCTAAATAGTTCATAGTCACACATATCTGGGGTAAAGACTTTGATATTATTTTTTGGTGATCAGGTAAAAAAATTAACCCACAACTGGAAGTAAACATTAGTAGCATCTGTTAAAGAAGTTGAGATGGAGGGAGACTAGTTAGTGGTTCTACCAAGCACTTCCTGAGGTTCAAGATCATGGTGGTAGCAGGAGTGGGAGAGTGTCAACACAGCCCTCAGGAGATTGAGTCCTAATCGCAGATTCCTCAGGCAGGCTTCAGATTCCTGATGAGTCCTCATGACTCAATGGGGAAACATACAGCTGCTGACGGAAGGTCAGAGGCTTTAACCCATCAGCTGCTCCAGGGGAAAAGTAATGGCATTCTGCCTCCAAAAGAGATCAACAGCTTTGGAAACCCCGTATGGTGTTCTACTCTATCCCACAGGATCACCACTGAGCCTCTACGGAGTCAGTAGTTGTTGATTTGGTTTGGTTGGGGATTAATCTGTTTGCTATCGATGAGCTCCCTGCAGGAGAAGAGAGCTTGATATCAGAGTAAAGAGCACAAGTTTGTATTATGACAGATTTAGGTTCAACCCTTGCCTTCTGATAGGTATGTGCAGTTGAAAATGTCCCTTAATCCCATGAAACTTCAGTTTCGTTACTGGGAAAATAAGGCAAATAAGCAGCATTGTAATGATTAGAAGAGATAACCTATGTTCCTTGCACTGCCGAGAGGCTGGCCCATAATAAAATCTCAGAAATGGAAAGAATCTTTTTTTATTTATCTTGGATCCACCCAAGAGAGCATCGTTCATATTGGAGGTGCACGATAATTGGTTGTCAAATTTAATTGCATTCTGGTTTTGCAGGGGCATACTCAGAAAGCTCCATGTTGTGGTGGGAATGCAATACAAGGTTCTAGGCCTTTTCAAGATCAATGGAGAGTAATGAGGACGTGTCATTTACTCTGTTAAACAAGCCCGCTAATGGCCCATGAGTCAGCAGGTTTAATATGCTTGCTTTTTACACAGACAAGTGAAACCCTCAGCTGAAAGTAGAAGTACCAGAGGGCGAGAAGGCCAGTGAACAGTTGTCAGGCAATTGTGTTGCCAAGAATTTGCCCTTTCCATTCCCACCACTTTGCCCTTTGCATCTTGCCCTTTCCATTCCCTCCACTTCACAAAAAAGCAAAAGGCAAGCTCTGTGCTAAAAACCACAGGGCTCAGCCAGTGAGGCCCACACATGGCTCGGGCTCCACCTCAGTACTCTGCTCACTGGGAAAGATGACCTCCTCAGCTTCAAAGTAGTAAAACAATCTCTACTGCCCATCTGCCGAGGGAGCCTTGGTGGCATAGTGGTTATGCATTGGGCCGCTAACTGCAAGGTCAGCAGTTCAAATCTACCAGCTGCTCTGCAGCAGAAAGATGAGACTATATATTCCTGTTAGGAGTTAGTCATGGCTCAACAGAAAAGTGGGTGAAGGAGACATTGGCCAGTTTAAGAGATGAAAAAAACTTTAAAATAAACTATCAAGGGTACATGAGGGAGGAAGGGTAGGGAAAAGTGGCAGGGGGTGGGTGGGAGGTAGGGGGGTTGAGCTGATACCAAGGGCTCAAGTAGAAAGAAAATGTTTTGAAAATGATGATGGGAACACATGTAAAATGTGCTGACACAATGGATGGATTGGTGGATTGTGATAAGAGCTGTTTGAGCCCCAAATAAAATGATTAAAAAATAATAAAAAAGGAGTTAGTCATGGAAACGCAGAAGTGCAGTTCTACTCTGCCTGATAGGATCGGACACAAAGGCAGTGAATGCGTGAGACACATCTACTTACCAGCTGCTGCTGGCCGGCTTGGACTCATGGTGAGCCTGGGTCTCTGAGAAGCGGGGGTTCTCAGGAGCAGATGTCCATGTCTCTCCTACCAGGGGCCTCTAGGGGTCTCACACCTTCCACCTTTAGGTTGGCAACAGGGTGTGAACTGTTTAGACATTTAAAAGTAGCAAACATGGTTTTTCTTAGGTCAAGGCTATAAGGCAATATGACACAAATCTGTTATGAATAAAGAATGAGTAAAATCAATTACAAGGATTTTCTTAAGAGAAAGAAACAGAGAAACTGCTCAACCAATGATAACTATCATCTTCTATGTTCTTAGAGCTTTGAATACAAAATCATAGGACCGTTGAAGCACAAAATGCCCGAAGCATAACAGTAATACCTCAGTTGTGGAACTCAATTCCTTCCAAATTCATATTTGAGTAATGAACAGTTCGAGAACTGACATATTTTCCCCATAAAAAATAATGGAAAATCAAATCATTGTTTCGGAGGTCCAAAATTTACACTGATGAGCTCACTGGGGTGGCTTTTCGCCCTCTCTCCTATCGCTGTCGTGGAGATGCCATCGCCTTGGAGTTGGTTCTGACTGATCCAAACGAACCATCACGTGACAGCCTCTTTGGGGTCTGAGTTCTTTGTCTCATAGTTAACGCTTTCACACCGTTCGCTACATTCCTCACCTATCATCACATTCTCTGCCCCCTCCCAATGCTGATAATGTTGACTTAGCCATGTATTCAGCTGCCAAATCAGACACGCAGTGACCTGATTCAAATTTTGCAATGACTTCTTTCTTTAAGGTTATGGGTGACAAGAGAAACCCCAAGTTCTTTTGCAGGGTCCCTATATAGATGACATCTCGGATGCATTCCCTCTGACCACAGACCAGGGATGTGACTCGCCTTGGTAGCAGCCAGAGAACAATGTCAAGTTAATTATGACAGACGTAGTTAGGGTAAAATATAACACCTTATCATTTTAAAGTTGTTTCAGTGCTTAATTTTTTTTCTTTTTGATTGAGGCTTTTCTGTGTCGTTTTGTCATTATTGCTGAGTTTTTGTTTTTTTCACGTTTGTGTTTTGTGTAATTTTCTGTATGTGAAATCCAGGATAGGTAAATCTACAGTAAGTAAATGGATTAATAATTATCTAGAGGTAGGACAGGGAATTTGGTGGGGGGTGGTGGTGGAAGGAGAAGCTAGCAGTAATGAGTACAAGAAGAAAATGTTCTGAAATTGATTATGGTGATGATTGCACACATTTTCTAAATATTGAATGATTAAACTATATGATGTGTGAATTATATGCCAGTAAAAGTATTCAACAAAATGAAACAAACTTCCTAAAGTACTAGGATTATCTTTGCTTTCCTGCTTCCTCTCTCCTTCTGCTCCCAATCAGCATACACAGTAGGGCCCAAGGACCAGTATGATTAGGGGCACCTCTAGGTCACAGCCAGCAAGGAAAGAGAACCAAGAGCTCTAACTCAGCATTCACATACCCAGATGTCCTCTCAGTCACTCTGAGGTGAAAGGACGTCTGGCGAGGGAGTACTTGACAGAGGGTGTGGAAGGATGGATGTATGTTGTAAAAATGGGACGCTATTTCAGTGAGGGGAAACACAAATAGGCAAATTCGGAAAAGGGGGAAGATAAAAGGTAAATTCTGGGAACATGAATAGATTGGGTTTATTGGTGGGTGGAATCCAGTTATGGGAATAGATCATAAAAATAGGGTTGGTCCTTGAAATATGGCCACTGTTCCCATCATGCCTTGTTTGGAACCATGGAATGCCACTTGTTGAGGAAACGATGAAGTCCAAACTCCTTAGCAGAGAGGAAGGAGAGTTCCATTTCTGACCTTGATCTACACCTGTCTCCTTCCTTCTACAGGAGGCTGGTTAAAGGCCATAAAGGGTGTTCGTAGGGCCCTGTCATTGTGCTTCTCCTGGTCTTCAGATGGGAGTGCCTTTCTCCTTATCTGCCTGGCCATACACCTTTCTCAAACATGCTAAATATCATTCCTTCTGTGAGGCCTCCCCTTTCCTTCACCCCTTACCTCTGTAGGGTAAATTAATCACTTTCTCCGCTTCTGCTCCAGCATAAGTTTCCCTCCTTCAGGGTGGCACTGTGCAATTGGGCTTTTTTTTTTTTTGGTGTTTCTACATTATGAACGTTGGTGGTATAATGACTTTTAAATGTTGGGACTGTGGACCATAAGGAGAAAAACAAGGCTGTCTGCTCTCATAGAGATTTATAGTCGCAGAAACCCTATGGATCAACGTGAGTTGGAATCAACCGCATGGCAGTGGGTTTGGATTATCATTTGGCACCCTGTAAGTCTCTAGGTGACACAAAGGGATTTCACTGATTTGTCATTCTCACCCACCCACTCAGAGGTATTGCGTAAGAAAGGCCTGGCAATTTGCTTTCATGAAGTTTATAAATAAGATCATCTTTTGGAGCAGTTGTATTCTGTAACACATGGGTTTGTCATGATTCCAAAATCAATTGGACAACAGCAAGTATTTAGTTATTGTGTTCTTTAGTACTGTGTGCAATTTACATGGCAGAAATTTCTATATTCCTGGGATTTTATAGATGTGTCACAAATGCTTACTGAGTTAATATAAGTGAAGGGTTGCCTATGAAGTCACAATTTCTGCGCAACTCACAAGGCAGCAGCATCTTCCGAATTAGCAGCTTCTTGTACTGTCCACCACTCGCATGGCAGTTTGCTGTTCTGCAGTGGATTGCTTGTTGCTGTGACTCTGCAAGCATGGATTTTAAGGATTGTCTGGGTCCGTCATGGTGGACAGACTTTAACCAAGCTTCCAGATGAAGGCAGGTTAGGAAGAAGGAATAGGTGCTCCTTTTCTGAGGGGTTAGTCACCGAGAACCTTGTGAGCAGTGTCAGAACAGTGTCTGACACAATGTAGGAGAAGAACTCCTCCGGTTGGAAGGCACTCAGAATATCCCCGGGAAAGAGTTGCTTCCTCAAACTAGAGTCAACCTTACGGACATGGGTGGTGGAGGTTTGGGGACCTCCATTTGCTGTTTGGGCACAAGTCTAACTCAGACGAAACCTCTGCAAACATCCACTAATGATCAGAAGGTAGTACATAAAGAGTAGGAAAGTAGGAGAATTGGACATCCTCAAAAAACTAAAGGGAACCCATGGAGAACCATATCCCAGCCACCAGTAAGCTGAAGTGAATGGCGTTTACTACTTTGAATTAAAGAGGCAGATGATTTGCTATGCTGACTAGTTACAAAGGAATGTATCATAGTCACCATAAAAACATGTCAACATCTCTTTTGAAGTACAATTCTGTCTGTGATAGAATAATGCTTACATAACTACAAGGAAAACCAGTTAATATGATTTTCATTCAAATTAACATACCAAACACTGAAAACAAAATGAAAGAATTCTAGCAATTTCCTCAGTCCAACATTGACTAAGCAGACAAACCAAATATCTGGATAGTTACTGGCGATTGGAATGCAAAATTTGGAAACAAAAAGGAAGGATCAGTAGATAGAAAATATGACCTTGATGATAGAGACGAAGCTGGAGACTTCATGACAGAATTTTGAAAAATCGATGACTTCATTGCAAATGCCATTTTTTACAACAGCATAAATGGTGGCTACCCATGTAGATCTTTCCAGATGGAATTGATAGCACCTAAGTCTGTTGTTGTTAGGTGCTATCAAGTCAATTCTGACCAGTAGTGACCCTATGCACAACAGAACGAAACACTGCACTGTCCTGTGTCCTGCACCATCCTTACAATTGTTCCTAGGCCTGAGCCCATTGAAACAGCTACTATATCAATCCATCTCTTTGTAGCCGCCCTTCCACTTTACCAAACATGATGTCTTTCTCCAGGGACTGTTCTCTTTTGACACTATGTCCAAAGTACCTAAGATGAAGTTTTGCCATCTTTGTCTCTAAGGAGCACTCTGGCCTTACTTCTTCCAATATAGGCTGGTTTGTCCTTTTAGCTGTCAGTTCATAGTACTTTGAATATTCTTCTCCAGCACCACAATTTAGATGCATCTGCTCTTCTACGGTCTTCCTTAACCAGTGTCCAGTTTGATGCAGTGGAGACTATCATGACTTGGGTCAGGTTCACCTTAGTCCTCAAAGTAACATCCTTGCTCTTCAATACACTAAAGAGGTTTTGTGAAGCACCTCAAGTGTACTACAACTGTGGAAAGCCATAATGGAGAAAGGCAATTCTCCCAATGGAAACAAGACCAAGTGTAGATTGTGAAACAGGAAATAAGTGATTCATAGGCTCTTTTGGACTAATCCAAACTTGCTGCCATCAAGTCAATTCAACTCACAGTGTCCCAACAGAGGGTGTCCAAGGCTATACATAGTTACAGGAACAGATATTGTTGCTAGGTTGTTAGGATGTTGATATTGTAGATATTGTTGTTAGGTTGTTGATATTGTAGATATTGTTGTTAGGTTGTTAGGTTGTTGATATTGTAGATATTGTTGTTAGGTTGTTGATATTGTAGACATTGTTGTTAGGTTGTTAGGTTGTTGTTAGGTTGTTGACATTGTAGACATTGTAGACATTGTTGCTAGGTTGTTGATATTGTAGACATTGTTGCTAGGTTGTTGATATTGTAGACATTGTTGCTAGGTTGTTGATATTGTAGACATTGTTGTTAGGTTGCCATTGAGTAGGTTCTCACCCAGAGGAACCCCATGCACCATAGAGAGAAACACTTCCTGGTCCGGTACCACCCTCATGATTGTTCACATGCCTGAGCCCCTTCTGGAAGCCACTGTATCAATCCATCTCATTGAGGGCCTTCCTCTTTTTCACTGTCCTTCCACTTTACCAAGCATGATGTCCTTCTCTAGGCACTGGTCTCTTCTGACACTATGCCCAGAGTATATAAGAAGAATTTTTGTTGTTTGTCCATTTAGCAGTTCATGACATTTTCAATATTCTTCTCCAGCACCACAATTCAACACATCCACTTTTCTTCTTTTCTCTAAAATCTTTTTATTGGGGGCCTTTACAGCTCTTATTCCATAAATTGATTGTATCAAGCATATATTTACATATGTTGCCCTCATTTCTAAAACATTTTCTACTTGAGCCCTTGGTATAAACTCCTTCTTCCTCCCGCCCTTCCCCACCCTTCCACCCTCATGAATCCTTGATCAGTTATATATTATTATTATTTTGTATCATACACTGTCCATTGTCTCCCTTCACCCACATGTCTGTTATTCACCCCCTTGGGGGGGGTGGCGGCAGCTACATATCCAACCTTGTGATGGGTTCCTTCCTTCTCCCCCTTCCACCTCCCTGTCCATCCCCTACCCTCATAATATCACGACTCCCACTACTGCTCCTGGTGGGTATCTGTCCTGAAATTTCATGTGTTGAGAACTCCTATCTGTACCAATGTGTGTTTTCCAGTCTAGTCAGATTTTTAAGGTAGAACTGGGTCATGGTAGTGGGGGGAGGAAGCATTCAGTAACTAGAGGAATGATGTATGTTTCATCGGTGCTATACTACCCCTTGGTTGAATCATCCCTTCCTTTACAACCTGGGGGGATGTCCAATTGTTTACCGATGGGCTTTGGGTCTCCATTCTTACTCCCCTCGTCCACATGATATGGTTGTTTGTTTTTGATCTTTTGATACCTAATATCTGATCCTGTCGACACCTCATGATCACACAGGCTGGTGTGCTTCTTCCATGTGGGCTTATTTGCTTCCCTGTTAGATGGCTGCTTGCTTATCTTCAAGCCTTTAAGACCTGATGTGCTATTATCTTTTGATAGTCAGGCACCATCCACTTCCACTTTTTACATCACATTTACTTGTGCACCTATTTTGTATTCAGTGATCCTGTTGGGAAGGTGACTATCAAAGAGTGCCAGGTTATTTAGAACAAAGTGTTCTTGTGCTAAGGGGGCCTTGTATAGAGGCCCCAAGTCTGTCTGCTATCTTAATACTTAACATATAAATATATGTACATTGACCTCTATCCCTTTCATTATAAATTAATATATTTACATATATACAGGTATATAACTACACCTCTATAAATAGCATTTGTCTCTTATTTATTTCTTATAATTTCTTTTATCATCCTCCTATCCCACTATCATGCTCATCCTCCATTTGGCTCTCAGTAATTCCTCTTAGATACATTGCACTTGATTAAACCCCACCAGGCATTAGACATCCTCCTTGCCATCAATTTTAGATCTCTTGTTGTTTCCTTATCTCTGAGTTTGTTTGATCTCTCCTTCCCCGCCCATGTCCCCCCAAAAATTGCAGGTCCTGTTGTTTTCTTCGGGATTGTTCATCCTGCCTGTCTTATATAGATAGAGATAGGGTGAAAGAAAACAAAAACAAAACAAGGGGGTGGGGGGATCCCTGATAGTTTCAGGTCTGTGTGCTGACACTTACGTATGTTTTCTGATCAAGTTTGATGAGGTGTCAAGTCATGTTCCCCAAGTAGTCAAAAGTCTATTTTCAGGATTGCTCAGGGACTTGGTTACTTTGTTCCCCTTGCTGTCCTGTTGCACCCCCTGTGTGTTTCATCCCACTGTGCATGGGTCAGACAAGGCACACTTTCCATACAGTGTCTTCAGTGCTATACCCTGTAGCTCTGTGAGGGAGTCAGTGAGGGAGTGCTGTGTCTCATGGTGGGGCCAGCCCTAAAGTCTTCTGTGAGTTGGTAGCTCTGAGCAGGGATGTAGTCCCAGGGCCTTGGTGCGGCCATCATGCGGTTTTCTCTCTCTCTCTGTTTGCTCCCATGTGGTCTGAAGAAACCTACCTTCCTCCCCAGGCTCTGTCTTCAGTGCTCTCCTCTCTATTGCCTTCTTCTGGGAAGGGGTCAACATAGCTTGAGCCCGGCCCTGTTGTACTTTCTGTTAGTTCGCTGCTCCATGCTAGCATATTGCCCTCAAGGCTTGGTGTTCTAGGCTGGGGTCTGGTCCCTTTCTCTCTTTCCTGTGGAGACATAAACAATACTCTCCCTGTGGGTGTATTAGTGACCTGTTCCACATCACCCTCATTTTTTTCTTTTCCCATCTCTTTCCCCCTCCATTTTATTTGGCTGCCATATGCATTCCTGAGTTGGGTCAGACACCTGCCAAAGTGCCTGGACCTCGATCCGGGATGTATGAAGCAAGCAGCTTATCCTCTCTGCCTTTTGTACTTTTTGAGCTTACCTCAGTGGACTCATCAAACGCATTCATTCTCATACAGCCTTCCTTATTCAGAAGCAGATAGTCTCGCCTTATTGTTCAGAGTGGCAGGTGGATTTGAATGACTGGCCTTGAAGTTATCAGTTCAATGCTTACCTGACAGCACCTCCAGGGCTCCATTTCAGGTTAAAGCAGAAGAAATGACGAAGTCAAAGAACTGAACTGGAGATTGCAAAGGCTCTAGAGGATAAAGTAAATATTGTAAAGCAATGTGTGCAACCCTAGAGCTGGAAAACCCCAAAGGAAGAACACACTAAGCGCACGGTGCCACCAGGGACCCTTGAATTCTCTAAGGGGTTAAAGTCCAAAGGGTCAGTGTGAAAATACGAAAGTGACCCTTCTGGGAACCGATAACAATGATCTAATATAACCCCCTCCCTGGGGAACAGGGGGCAACAGAAGAGTGAATGAAGGGAGACAACGGGCAGTGCAAGACATGAAAATATAAAAACAATTTCTAAATTATCATGGGTTTGTGGGGGAGGGACGGGGAAAATGAAAAGCTGATACCAAGGGCTCAAGTCGAAAGCAAATATTTTGAGAATGATGATGGTAACAAATGTACAAATGTGCTTGACACAATGGATGGATGTATGGATTGTGATAAGAGTTATATGAGCCTCCAGTAAAATGATTAAAAAAGAAAGAAAGCAACCCCCCACTTTCTCGAGCCACTAACTTTCCATGCCCCACTTCCCTGGAAAGACAAGTTCTGCTTGCATTTTCTTCATCATTCTTCTATATTCATTTTATGTATGCACATGCAACTAGATATAGGCATTATAATTTAAAGTCATGAATGTCTAGGTGAAACCATCATTGAGAAAACTTCTCAGGAAGAAGATAAAGCATTTCAGAACCCATTTCCAAGAACCATCAAATTAAAATCTCACCTCAATTCTTCAAATCAATGGTGTTGATTTGCATCTTAGCTGCATTGCATATTAACTTGAATATAAAAATAATTTTAGCTCTACATTGACAGGAAAGATGAATTTAGAAAATGGACTCCAGAGCTAGGCTTACTGAGATGCAGACGTCAGTTTAAATCAAGCCCACAGCTACCCGACAATAAAAGTCATATAAACCTATACTGCCACTGAACCAATACTCACTCATGGTAGCCCTACAGGACAGAGTAGCGCTGCTCCTGTGGGTTTCTGAGACTGTCACTCTTTATGGGAGGAGAAAGCTTCATTTTTATCCTGGTGTCCAGTAGAAAATGAAAATTCTCACAACTGGATCAATAAGTAACATGATAAATGGAGAAATGACTGAAGATGTCTAGGATTTTACCTTGTTGGTTCCACAATCAATGTGTATGGAAGCAGCCATCAAGATATCAAATATTGCCTTGGGTAAGTCTCCTGCACAAGCTACATAAAACCTCTTTAAAGTGTTGAAAAACAAGGAGGTTACTTTGAGGACTTAGGTGCGCCTGACCCAATCCAAGGTTATTTTCAATTGTGTCACATGCAAGGGAAAGTTGAACATTGAACATTAACTAAGGAAGACCAAAGAAGAATGGATGCACTTGAATTGTGGTGCTGGAGAATACTCGAAGTGCCATGGACTGACAGAAGAACAAACAAATCTGTCTTGGGAAAATTATAGCTAGAATGCTCCTCAGAAGCATTCCAACCTTGTACATCATGCCTTATAAAGCGGAGGGCAATGAAGAAGAGGAAGACCACCGACGAAATGGGTTGACACAGTGGCTGCAACAATTGGGTTAATTAGGAGAACAATTGTGAGAATAGTGCAGGACCAGGCACCGTGCTTCTTTCTGTTGTAGACAGGTATACTGAGTTACCATCGACTTGGTGGCACTGAATAACAACAACAGCAGGTTACAACGTGTTAAGAATACAGTTCTTTTCTATTTTTTCAAATCATCTTATTAGGGGCTTGTACAACTTTTATCACAATCCATGCAGTGTGTCAAGCACAGTTCTTTTCTATTTGTAATGCCTCTTCTAAGCCAGGCTGGCAGGCCTGTCTTTCTTTGGCCCTTAGCCTGTTGCCCATATGGCCTTGCCTTGTTCCATGGGTTGGGAAGCTCACCTCTCTGCCTCATGAGATCAGCAGTGCTCCTCTGCTCCATGCCAAACAGGGATTATGAATGTGCTCCAACAGTGGCTCTTCTTTCTTGAAAGTCCTGCTTCTGAGATGGCACACTCTTTAACACTGAGCATAATGGCAAAAACTGACCAATCCCTGAGTTAGATCTTCTACCCTTCATGGGCATGCTCCCACCCAGCCACTTAGTGGGGTTGCAATAGCTATAGATAAAGAGTCAGACCAAGTATTCCCACCTCACCGCAGACTTCCTCTGCTCTGTGGAGGGGAGTCATATTAAACAAAAATGGTTTCTGCCCCAGTTGCAATTCTTTACCTATTTGTCTTTTTCCAGTTTTTTGTAAGTGTAATAGAGACTGGGTTTAACCTCACTAGGAGCTTTTTTTTTTTTTTAATAAAAAAATCTATGGGGTGTTGTCATGGCTTCATAGTTCAATGGAGAGGGGTGCATTCCTCCAACTAGCATCTGCAGGATGGAGTCTGTGTCTCTGGGGTATTCAATGGCCTTGATTCAGATGGCAGACATGCAAGTGTTTCTGGCTTTTGATCAAATAAATTAGAGGATTATCATATTTATGATCCCTTTGGATATATAGATCCCACTATTTATGGGAAAAAGTCAGATACCCCAGTTCCAATTAAACATAAAGAAGATGATATTCTGTAATTTGTATATCATTCATGGTTATTCTGGAAAGGAGAATTTTGGCTATGCTTTGTCCTTTGAAAATAAAGGATTCATTGGGAACCTTACAAAGCAAAAAGCATTTCACACTTTTTCAGAGAAAAATATTAAAATGCTTGTGTAAATAGATGCTTTCTACCTAGAACAAAGAGTAAATGTTCTCTTGTAAGAGGCCTGTGGTAAAGACGGTTTCTGGGATATCCTCACCCTTTCTCTAATGAGTTATGTGCTGAGGTTATGCATGCCCTTTGTCAACCACTGAAGCTCTCCCCTGAGATCAGGCCCACAGTGCTCAAACATCAGGATCCTTTACTCAGACAGACACCAGAAATACATTATTTATACTGATATAGTGGTTATGAAAAAGATGTATTTAAACATTATGGCAAGTAATCAGTATAGAAAACTTTAATAAATCTCTTCATCATTTTCAAGCAGAGGTGAAATTTTAACAATCCATAAATAATATTTTACATGTAACCGTACATAAGGGTTCAGACTTGGAAGAATCTTGCAAGATTTTTTTCATTTCCCGCTTTTCACTTTTCCTCTAACATTCCTCCTTTCTCCTGGTATATAAGCATCTGTTTCTAAGGAATGGCTCCTGGTTCATGGCGAGTATTATTTATATCTCCACAGGGAAAGAGGGACCAGACTTCCACCCAGTGCTCCAAGATGTGAATGCAATATACCGGCATGAAGCAGGGAACCAGTAGAGAGGTCTGAGGGACTGGCCCCAATCCCAAATATGTGGACAGCCACCCCTCCCCAAAGAAGAATTGGCTTTAGAGGACAGCACTGAAGCTACAGCCCAGGGAGAGGGACATGTTTGATTAGAGCACATGGGAGCAAATGAAGGGGGAGGAAGAGAGAGTGGAGCACATCCTCGCCCACCAAGCCTTGACAATGATATCCCCACTAAGAGCAGCCAATGCACAGAGAGGACCACATGACTGGCCCCACTATGAGACACGACATCCCTCCCTGACCCATAGCCCTACAGGGGACAACACTGTAGACACATTGTGGGAATTGCCCCTGATCTGACCCCGCCACACCAAGGCAAAACGCTAAGGGTGTACAACAGAACAGCAAGGAAGTCCTGAGAGAGTACTAAAAATAGACTTTGAGGGTGTGGCACCCCATCAGACTTGACCGGAAAACACTCCTAAAGGTCAACAAATAGACCTTGAACTATATACAAGCTTTTTTTGGTCTGTTTTTGTTGTTGTTTTCTTTCCTTTTGTTGATTTGTTTTGCTCTGTCTTGTTTTTGTGTGCATATTATTATCTCTGCAGGTCTATCAAAATAAAATAGGCTGTAGAAAAAAAAATCTGAAGGAGAAAACAATGGGACTGATGGTTCCAGGGGGACATGGGAGAGGAGAGGTGTGGGAAAGGAAGTGGTGCTAGCCAACCTGGAAACAAGGGAAAAACAAGTGATTCAAAATCAGTGGCAAGGAGGGTGTAAGAGGCCTAGTAGGGATTGATCCAGAAGGGCAATGTAACTTAGAGGAATTATCAAAACACAAACGGAGGCTGAGCATGATAGTGGGACAAGAGGAAAGTAAAAAGAAATAGAGGAAAGAAGTAGGAGGCAAAGGGCATTTATAGAGGTTTAAATACAGGCATGTATATATGTAAATATATTTATATATGATGGGGAAATAGATCTATGTGCATATATGTACAGGTTTAGTACAAAGGTAGCAGATGGACATTGGACCTCCACTCAAGTACTCCCTCAATGCAAGAACATTTTGTTCTATTAAACTGACTTTCCATGATGCTCACCTTCCCAACACATCGCTGAAGAGAAATGTGTGCATAAGCAAATGTAGTGAAGAAAGCTGATGGTGCCTGGTGTGTTAGACAGGGTTCTCTAGAGAGACAAAACCAGATTGCTAATAATTTTATATATATCTACTTAGATAGAAAACATAAGAAATAAACAGTTAATTAAACCATAAAGCAGTACAACTGGCTTAGTGCAACTCACTCCCATGAGACAGCTGTGAGACACTGGCAGTCCTTCAAGTCTTGAGGGCCACCAGGTAGTCCTCTGTAGAGCAATTCAAGCTATCTGGGCACAGGCAGCAAACAGCAAGGCAGGTCACCAACAGTCAGCCAGATAACAGGGTCTGACAGTCCCCAGCTCAAGAGATGTAAATTCCAATGGTGTGGCAAAGCAGGCCTTATAGAAATCTCAAATTACAGTGACACAGCCCACAGGTTAGGTGTCCCACAGGTAGAGTAGCTTGCCAATTCAGGCACAGAACAAGCAAGGCAGCCGCACACTGGTCCAATGGTCAAAGAGCAAGAGACAAGAAAGGCAAGGCTCACTGAACCATTTATCTCTCCGCCTTTCAATTAATTCCACAATGTGTTTATCGGCCAGGTTGGCACAATAAACTAACAACCTCAACCTGCTATCAAAAGATATAACATCTGGGGTCTCAAAGGCTTGAAAGTAAACCAGCAGCCATCTAGCTCAGAAGCAACAAAACTCACATGGAAGATGCACACCAGCCTGCATGATCACGAGGTGTTGAAAGGTCAGATATCAGGCATCAAGGAACAAATAATCATATCATTGTGAATGAGCGGGAGGGCGGAGTGAAGACCCAAAGCCCATCTGTAGGTAACTGGACATCCCCTTAGGAAGAAGGGTCGTGGGGAGGAGACGAGTCAGTCAGGGTGCAATATAGCACTGATGGAACGTACAAATTTCCTCTAGTTCTTAAATGCTTCCTACCCTACCCCACTATCATGATCCCAATTTTACCTTACAAATCTGGCTAGACCAGAGGATGTACACTGATACAGATAGGAACCGGAAACACAGGGAATCCAGGACAGATGATCCCTTTAGGACCAGTGGTGAGAGTGGCGATACCTGGAAGGTGGAGGGAAGCTAGGGCAGAAAGGGAGAACCAATTACAAGGATATACATATAACCTGCTCCCTGGGAGACGGACAACAGAAGAGTGGGTTAAGGGAAACTTTGGACAGTGTAAGACATGACAAAATAAAAATAGTTGATAAATTATCAAGCGTTCATGAGGGAGGGAGGAGCTGGTAGGGAAAAAATGAGGAGCTGGTACCAAGGATTCAAGTAGAAAGCAAATATTTTGAGAATGATGATGGCAACAACTGTACAAATGTGCTTGATACAATGGATGTATGTATGGATTGTGATAAGAGTTGTATGAGACCCTAATAAAATGATTTAAAAAAAAAGAAAATTGTACAATGAAAAAAAAAAGAGTTGTACTTGCCCCCAGTAAAATACTTTAAAAAAATAATGTGGCTTCTTTACTTAACTGTCACTTGTGCTGCTCCCTTATCAGCACATTTGTTGATGTTGAAAGCATATTACAAGGTCAGGGTTTTGATAGGTTCTTAGAAGCCATTGTGCTAGTTCCCCCCTCCTGTTTTTGTTGTTAAACAAAAATATCATGCTCTGAAACACCAATCTCACTGCCTTGGAGTTGCTCCCAGCTCCTAGCCACAGGGCAGAGCAGAATGGCCTCTGTGGGGTTCCAAAATGGCACCTCTTCATGTTAGCAGACTACCTCATCTTTCTCCGGAGAAGCAGCTGGTGGTTTCAAACTGCTGACCTTGCAGCTAGCAGACCAACGTCTAATCCACTGCACCATCAGGACTCCAACACCTATTGAATGGAAAGAAAATAAAACAAAACAAAAGAAATAATTTTAGATCAGGCTTGATATCCTGAATATCAACTCTGTCTGAATCTGTGAATTACAGATTTTACGACAGGACTGAGCAAATCTTTGTTTAGATTTAGTAAAGAGTTAGAATAGGAATTTCTGCTCATACAGAAATGAATGCATCCATAAAGTTCTTTGTTATTACCATCAGCAGGAGCCCTGGTTTCCTAATAGTTACGCACTCAGCTGCTAGCAGGAAGGTCAGTGGCTTGAACCCCTGGGGAAAAGATGTGGTAATATGCTTCCATGAGCTTCCATGATGATTAAAGTTTTAGGGGACCCTATGGATCAGTTTTACCTTGTCCCATGGGGTCGACGTAGCTTGAAATTAACTTGATAGCAAAAGTTTTTTTTAATGTGATTGCTATCAGACATGGATGGATGTCTTATTTAAACACTGACATGTGTATTGTGTGAATCTAACAACACCAACCACTGGCAGTGGGTGCGTGAGGATCCTCATATATACCTGGAGCTATAGGTCTCCAATTATCTGAGTTCTTATTGGGAGTGCCATCACCTAATGGTTCTGGTTGGCAGGACTTCTTGGAGTGTGAAAAGGTTGTGCTGACTATTGAATTGTATGATATGTGGATGAAGTACCAATAAAACCGCTTAAAGGAGATATTTGGGGGAGTCCATTTTTCTAAACATGAATATCATTTATTGTAACTATGTACTAGGGTGCGTGCTTTCTGAGAGGATTGGACACATTAATTCCTAAGGTTTTCCAACGTAATGGCTGGATGAAGGCTACCCACAGTTCAGAGAGGACGGGGTGGGACATTTGGATTTGCCTTTCTTTTTTTGAGCCAGGGTGAGTGTTTTATATTTCTTTTTCTCCCCAGGCCACCTCTCACTTGCTCTCAAATGAGGAGCGTCTCCACCAGGAGGCCTATGTGCCGCCAATGTGTTTATGGGCCCTGCACCTGAGACTTTGATAAGGGCTTCCTGCTGTGATAGAAAGTGCTCTTAGGTCAAATGTGGAGTGGCAAAATTAGTTGTTCTGAGACCGTCTGTCTCAAGCCATCTATAAAAGCTGCGTAATTTACTGCTGAGGATACCACCTGGGTAATGCAGCTGTCTCAACCATTTTACGCACACACACATGCGTGCGTGAGAGCACACACACACGTACACAAACAGGGTCAAGGAGGAGATGTGTGTGTGTGTGTGTGTGTGTGTGTGTGTGTGTGTCAGAGAGAGAGAGAGAGAGAGAGAGAGAGAGACTAATACTGATGGGAGGTTTTATTTGGGTTAAAGCCATACTCTCGGGAGGTTTTCTTTTTCACCTAATTGAAACCATCTAGAGTCCCCCTGCCAAAAAAGCCCTAACACAGGCTAACCTGAAGACTTGTCTCTAAACCGTGAATCATTGAGGCTCTGGCCTCAAATCTAAGACCCAATATAAGGTTCTGCTTATCAAATACAAATAGTAGCAAACAGGAGGATCACCGAAGTGACAGCTTCTTGATTCTCATCCAAAATATTGTCATGAGGCTTTTAGTCCCAAAATGTTTCATGGAAGTAGCTAGAGGGAGGCCCATTTTCAATATCACAGGGAGCTCTGTGAAAGGTCTTTTCTACTCGTATGCCTGGGTGCATGGCTCAGATGATTGGAATTTTCTTGCCCTCTATACCAAGCCTTCATTGCTCATAGACTCAACCACTGACATGACCTTGCTCAGTGAGTTTATCTCTGGGGCCCAGTTGCTTTCACAGGACATAAATAGAGAGGGCCAAGACCATCAAGGACAGTCTATGGCCAAAGGAAGGGCAGTATCAGAACCTGCTGCTAGCTAAAGGCCCGGCTTGACTGGTACGCTTGATGTAAATTTCCTCGGGCATGTTGGCTCCAGCAGAGGGAGGGCTCAAGCACAAGGAGACTGTGGGGGCGGTGCAGGGCTAGGCAGTGTTTCCGCTCCCAGAACTGCCTCCATGGCACCTGACAGCAACGCCAAGCACATGCCCTCAGCTATACTGCCATAATACTTGGTATTTCCATGATACGACAACCCTATAGATGTCCTAGATTTATTGTATTTATATGTTTGTCTTCAACTCATAGCGACTGTACAGGGCACTGTAGAATGGCCTCTGTGGGTTTCTGAGACGGTAGCTCCTCTCAGGAGGAGAAGGCCTCAGCTTCCTCCCATGGAGGGGGCTGCGGTTTCGAACTCCTGACCTGTGTGTGGTTAGCTGCTCAACAGTACTATACCATCAGGGTTACCATGAATCAGAATCGATAGCACTGGTCATAGCTATCGAAGCGTTCCTATTGAAACACCACCTCTCTGGGGGGCATTCTTAATGCTCTTGTTAGGGCCTTTAACTTTGTGAGTTGTTTGAACTTAGAGAAAAACCATTCATCAAATTGAGTTGGGAGAAAGTTCTCGTCAACTTGATCTGTTTTTAATGCCTTTTATTTCATTACCTGCTACCTTCTCTTGCCATATCCTTTTTGGAACTCTTGGAGAGAGCTAGATAATACGTTATTGCAGTCATGGTGCCAGTTTCAATGCGTGCTGACCCTATATTTACGGAGTAGAACTATTCTGTGAAATTTCTAAGCTGTGACCTTTGGGGATCAAGTCACTAGGCCTGTCTCCTGAGATTCCTCTGGGTGGGTTCAAGCCATCAACCTTATGGCTAATAGTCAAGTCTTTAACAATGTGTGCCATTCTGGGCTTCCTACCTCATGGGTCATGCCTTTTAATAGAAAATAAATACCGTATCTAAAGTGAGGTACTATAATTTCCAGCATTTGGAGAATTTGCTATAATTCCATATCAGATATTTCTTACTAATTTTATTACTTATTTGTTGAAATCTTATTCTAGTCATTTAACTGAAAGAAGCATGACTTTGGCAAACAAAGAAGAAATAACTTCCCTAGTGGATAAGTCAAGATCTTGTATTATAAATTTGATTTTGTTATCTCGTTTCTTGTATTATCTGGTAGAAACATCTCACCTAGTACCAATAAAAATCATGTTTCAGTTCATAGGATTTTTTGAAAATCTTCTTAAAGGTGTTCAGTGTCTTCACAGGGAAAACCCATACATGGTGACCCAAAGATTTATTATTACAAGGTGGTACGGGCAGTCCTAGGGACACTAAGATAAAGTTTTAGTCAAATTTCTTTTGATGACCAAATGGCAGGAATCTATTTTCCACTAAGTTATGTGCAAAGGGAACGTAGCGTGAACTTGGTAAGTTACTTTGTAGGTACAGGCTCATGACATTAGCCAGACTTCATGAAGAACACGGACCTGGAAGAGGACAGAGCTCAGGAGCCCAGGCCAGCTCTTCTCTCGCTTTCTTCCCTTCTGCTCCATGCTACCTCTTCAGGCAGCTTTTGTTCCATTGGCATGTGGGAAGCTAAATGCAGTCCCCCATGGTGCTTATGCCCAATAACCAGCCAAGGTTGCCTGAAATGTTTCACTTTCACGTCAAGAGCCTGGGAAAATGTGCTTGAGTCAGTCAGCCCACGCATGCAGACTAGAGCTGGTCCGAGAGTTCTCACAAGAGCACAGGGCTGGCGCGCCAATGCTATGACACAGGCACCATTGCTTCTATTTTATAGAAAAGGTGACCAGATTCAGAGGGCTAACTGATTTCCCCAGGAAAATCTGGAGTGGTCTCAGGAATGTGTTGGGATTCATGTTTATTGCGGTGGAGTTTCTTCAGAGTGCCCATGGTGAGTGAGCTTGACTTTCTATTGAGAAGCTGCCGGCTCCAATCTACTTGGAGGCGCCTTGGGAGAAAGAGCCGCTGATGGGTTTCATATGGATCTCTTAGTGCAAACCCCACGGGGCACGGCTCAGTCTATGGCACGCCAGAACTGACTTGACAGCAACTGGGATGGGAAGGTACGGATCACAGAGTCGAGATTACAAATCAAAATTGTTCATATGTGCTCATGTAGTTGACTCATTATCTTCAGATCTCATATTTGCCTGCTTGCTACGTTTATCTGTAACGCCCAAATTAACACTTGAAACATTTCCCCAGTCACTCACAAGCCTAAATAAACAGAGGAAAATTTGAATCACTGACCTACACATTCATTTTCTAACGATAAACAAGTGTTCTGTTATTCGGTGCCCTATCATTTGCTGGCCTCTTTGTGCTTTTTGTGGGTGGTTTTGCTGTTGAGCATGTCGCTCAAGCACAGTGCTGAAGCCATCCGGTGTTCCTAAATGCGGGAAGGCCTCACAGAGAAAATGCCTGCGCTCTGCAAGCTTCATTCAGGCATCAGTTACCGTGCTGTTGGTAGTGAGTTCAATGTTAATGAATCAACATTATATATTAAATAAAGCAGCTTTAAACTGATGAGTTGATGAAAATGTTGTGACCAGATGCTCACAGGAACCTAACCTTGCACTTCCCCGAGGAGCAATGGTTCAGTACTCCCTAAGTCAATGTCCGCACTGAATTTATAGAGCATAACTGTCACACAGAATGCGAATCAACTCTGTGTATTTCTTTTTACAGTTTGGAAACAGCATCTGGAATTCGTGGTTTAGAAACCATCCTGGATGCTTCCCCCCCTCGTTCGTGTTTCACAAAATATATCGTCATGCACAGAGAGAGGAGTGTATGTTGTTTAACAAGGCAAATGAGCAAGATCTTAAGATTGGCTCGATGGCACACATTCTCTTCTGTGCAGGCAAAGCTGGAGGAACAGGATCCAGATGGCCTCAATTGTGGATCTCAGTCCCTTGAAGGATTTGCTCCCCCCCCAGACACAGGCGCTTTGAGCAGCTTTGTGACACTCGGGGAGACAAAGAGCTGCGGTGCCTGCCTACACTTTGCCCCCAGCTCTCTTCCCCCAGGGGACCTTCTAATTATTTCTCCTTCTCTCAACAGGCAGTTTTCTCCTCAGTCTGTTTCTCATCTTTGTAATGCTTTGTTCTTCCTCCTTTCTTTCTCAGGGGATAGGAATACATTAGATCCCGTACAAACGTTACACTTCGTTATTTCTCCTCATTTCACCGGAGTTTATGGAAAATGACTCAAGGTGATGCTTTGGCCATGCTGCTGCCATGCTTGTTTCTGTGGTTCTTGCCCTTTGCTCCTAGGCACCCTTACAAGGCGTCTCCTAACCTAAGTCCTGAAGTTCACATTGCTGGTAGTTCCCCAGCGACACCCACCCCTTTCTTGATCCTTCCTCTGCCTGATAACATATACAGCTGATCAAATCACCCAGCTGTTGAAAGCTGTGATGTTATCTGTGTGTTCTGGGGGTTATCAATCAAGCACTAGTCCATAAGCACTTACCTCCACTGTGCTCAGCATGGTGCAGGCAGCTCGGGTGATTAAAAAAGGAAGAGAACACAGTTCTTCTTCAGAAGATTATAATGTGATAGGGACACTGGGGTTGGTGTACATCTTTGCTGCCATGAACTTTATAGATGTCTTTTGAAGTAGACTCGTCCAGTAATTACAGTCGTTTGCCATCTTGTCTCCTGTAAACATTGCGTGGCAGGCAGAGATAAAACAGTTAGCAATGTCACTGTGGTTTTGAACTTGCTTTCCTTTTACTCGCCCACACTAACTTGCAAACACACGGAAAAGCTCCTGGGAACTCTAATAATGTGGCACAAACTAACACTGATGGCATGTCTAACATTTTTCCAGATCGTTTGATTGGCATATTCTGCACATATCAAACAGTTTAATATTTCAACCACAACAAGATGAGTTGTACAATCCTCATCACAGTCAGTTTTAGAACATTTTCCTCCATCTCGTCCTCATCATTTTTATCTCCCCATTTTGCCCAGTCTCCCCTGCCACACCCTCAAGGGCCAATTAATCCAGTTATTGTCGCTGTAGATGCAACTTTCCTGGATCTCATATACAGAAAAAACATAGAAAACAAGTGATAAACAAGAACAACACAGGAAAACAGATAAAAGCCTCAATTGAAAAGAAAGCAGAGGGGTCAGCCCCAATCCCAATTACATGGACACCATCCCCTGCCCCCAGAAGAATTCACAGCTACAGTTCAGGGAAAGGGGCACATCTGATCAGAGCACACGGGAGCAAATGAAGAGGGAAGGAGAGAGAGTGGACCACATCCTGGTCCATCCAGCCCCGAGGATGATATTTCTGCTCAAAGCAGCCAGGGCACAGAGAGGACCATAGGGCGAGCCCCACCACAAGACACAATGTTTCTCGATGACCCATAGCACTATGGGGGACAGCTCTGCAGGCACAGTACAGGAATCGCACCCAATCTGACCCCACCACACCTGAGTGACCCATTAGGAGTGTGCAACAGAGCAGCAAAGGGAGCAAAGCAATGAAGTCCCCTGGGAATACCAAAAATAGACTTTGGGGCCAGGCCGTGGCACCCATCAGAGTCCACTGGAAACACTGCTAAGGGTCAACAAAGAGACCTGGAACTATCTATAGGCTTTTCTTTTTATGTCCTTGGTTCTTGTTTTTGTTGTTTTGTTCTGTCTTATTTTTGTGCTTATTATTGCCTCTGCATGTCTATCTAGATAAGATGGGTAGGATAAACAATCCAGAGGAGAAAACAATGGGACCGGAAGTTCTGGGGGGAGACACAGAGAGGGTGGGGCGGGGGAAAGGAACGCGGTGCCAACCAACCCAGGGACAAGGGAACAACAAGTGATCTAAAATTGATGGTGAAGAGGGTATAGGAAGCCTGGTGGGCTTGATCAAGGTCAATGTAGCCAAGACGAATTATTGAAGCCCGAATGAAGGTCAAAGATGATAGTGGGACATGAGGAAAATAAAAGGAAATAGAGGAAAGAACCAGGAAGCAAAGGACATTTATAGAGGGTTAAATGCAGACATGTACCTATGTAAATATATTTATATATAATGTTAGGGTAATAGATCTATGTCCATATATTTATATGTTAAGTATTAAGGTTGCAGATGGATATTGGGCCTCCATTCAAGTATTCCCTGAATGTAAGAACATGTTGTTCTAATAACTTGGCATTCTGTGATGCTCACCTTCCCTGACACGATCGCTGAAGACAAAATGGGTGCATAAGCTAATGTGGTGAAGAAAGCTGATGGTGCCCCGTTCTCAAAAGATTTAGCACCTGGGGCCTTAAAGGCTTGAAGATAAACAAGTAGCCATCTAGCTGAGAAGCAACAAAGTCCACATGGAAGAAGCATACCAGTCTTTGTGATCACGAGGTGTCCATGGGATCAGGTACTAGGCATCAAAGACCCAGACCAAAAAGTCATATCAATGGGAATGAGGGCGAGTGCAGAGTGGAGACCCAAAACCCATCTGTAGGTGATTGGACATCCCCTTATAGAAGGGTCACAAGGAAGAGACAAGCTAGTCAGGGTGAAGTATAGCACTGATGAAACATACAACTTTCCTCTAGTTCTTTAATGCTTCTTCCCCACCTCCACACTATCATGATCCCAATTCTGGCTTACAAATCCAGCTAGACTAGAGCATGCACACTGGTGCTGATAAGAGCTGAAACACAGGGAATCCAGGACAGATAAACCCCTCAGTACTAAATAATGAGAGGAACAATACCAGGAGGGGAAGGCGAAGGTGGAGGAACAGGGGGGAACCTATCACAATGATCTACATATAACCCTCTACCTTGGAGGTGGACAACAGAAAAGTGAGTAAAGGGAGACATTGGTCAGTGTAAGACATGGAATAAAAATAATAATTAATCAATTATCAAATGTTCATGAGGAAGCGAGGGTGAAGGAGGGAGAGTAAAAAAATGAGGAGCTGATACCAAAGGCTCCAGTAGAAAATATTTTGAAAATGATGATGGCAACATATATACAAATATGCTTGATACATGGATATGTGTGTGGATTGTGGTAAGAGCTGCATGAGCCCCAATAAAATGATTTTTAAAAAGAAAAGCAGAAAATATTAAAAACCAGAACAAATTTAAATGGATCATAAGAGAGCTCAAATGATAGAGTGTTCAATTTTAACCTAAGTGCTTCAGCAACAATTCACTTTCCAACGAATCCTGCATGTTAGCAAGGCTGTACGCCTCATGCTTACCTAATTGTAGGGCCTGTGAAAACCACGATACGGTTCAGCAAAGCAGAGACAGGTGCTGCAGGCAATGCATTGTGTACTGAATAGGTTACGATGGATTCCTGCTCACTTTTAGAGTCGGAAAAAAATCATAGGATTTTGTTCTAACTCCATGGCACAAACACTTGTACAGGTTTTGAGGATATCCATTTGTTTAAAATCAATTCCATGATTGCAGTTTCAGCATGTCCACATAGATTAGTACATAATTCAAAGCTGACATATAGTCCAACATTGGTGTTAGGTTCGTGTCCATCTCAAGCCCCAAAGCCAGACTTACAAGGAGCTAGTCACATTTGAACAGCTGAGCTCTCCCCTCCTTCTAATTGGTATTCAGATATGTGTTGGTAACACCACACTTCCGTGATTATATGACTGGGATAGAAACAAACAAACAAACAAGCAGAGAAACTTTTGGAGCACCCTCATGATTGTAATGTTAATTCCCAAAGGACCAATATATTTATAAGGGGACTTCAAAAGTTCATGGGAAAAAATCCATTATGTTTTATTTCCACAAAATTTTTGAAAGCTCACCATATAGAATATTGAGTAAGTGAAAAGATTGTGTGCATGTGATTCATAAGGAGACTGAGCTTACTGACAACTTACTCGAAAAAACAAAACCATATCCCCAAACGTTTCCTCTTTGAGAGTTGCTTCAGCTTTCTGATTTGTTAGTGAGTGAGCGGCACAGAGGCCATCTCTGACCTCCTGGGGAGAAGAATCCGACACCATACAAACCCAAACGTTAATGGTCACCAGGCAGAGAGAGGTCAGACATGACTTCACGCCTCCTTCTTTTACCCTGTTGCTACCGATTGCTCCTCCCATGGCACTCAGCCTCTAGGCTGGGTTCACTAACTCATTGCAATAGCGACACAGACTCACAGACGACACTCACAATGAAGGGCCTTTCTTAGGGACATGAACGGATCCCCAGATAAGCCAGGGTCAGAGACATTAGGTTGAAGCGATTGGTCTACAGCAGTCTCTCTTCTCAGGCAGCAGCTGAGTCTCTGTCTCTGGTCCACAAGGTCCTTTGGCCTCTGCGTCTGGGAGCCAGAAGCCCACCTGCTGCTCTGCCTCAACGTCTTAGTCTTTCTTGGGCACCGCTCCTCTGTGCTGACTCCTGGTTCCCTTATCTCAGCCCCTGGTTTTAGGGTGGCACAGACCCTACCAGGCATGGAGAGACACTACTAGGGACCCGTTTTCCCTGATGGTCTCGAGAAATCTTTCTCTTCCTGCTTCTGAATGGCCCTCTTGTAGTGAGGGGAATCAGAAGAAAACTGACCAGTCCCCTCTATTAGTGCTTTATATTTGCAGAGTCTCATCTATTCATAAGGTGGGAATTACAGAGACATGGATACTGAGCCATATTGAGATATTTCACGTTACCATCAAAAACCAAAATCATACTCAAGAGTCATTTTCTAATGCATAGCGACCCCACAGAGAAGGATAGAATGGTCCCCGTGGATTTCTGAGACTGTAACTCTCTACAGGAGTAGAAAGCCTCATCTTTCTCCCTCAGGTCAGCTTGTGCTTTTGAACTGCTGACCTTTTGGTTAGCAGCCCAATATGTAAGTGCTTCATCGAGAGCATACTTGCACTTAGAGCTGAGGCAACCCTTAGGCATTATTTATTTAATCTAACTCTCCAAGGACAAGAACTGTATCAATGAAGCATTTCCCAATTCTTCAAAGAAGTGTTTCTTTCTTTAAAATACACTTACAGCTCAGAGCCACCGTATACACACACACACACACACACATATAAGGTGTTCATTTATATATGTATATATACATATATAGAGACTATATAATAAAACCATCATATGTTCATTGAAGAAAATTTGATGACTATAAATACATCTTATTTAAATCTATTCTATTTCCCCCAGATTTTCCCCATATAGCTATTACAGAAAGTGGTAACTCTTAAGATGCCTTTTTAAATGGCGGTCTAGCTACGACATAATGTGGATAAAGAGTCACATGAAGGTATTTCACGTCACCATAGTCAGTCAGAAGAGTCTCATTGAAAGCACCCTTGCATTTTAGAGCTGAGGAAGACTGGAGAATTATTTCATGCAACTTCTCAAGGATAAGAGCTGAGGACACTATAGCTATGAGGCATTCCCCATATCTCCAATTAAGTTCTGATAGCTTCATGACATATTTTGCATTTAACATTCTTTTCTCACATGTTGCTATAACCAACCTGGGACAAACTTTATGCGCCTCTCCGATTATCATTTAGGATTCGTTTTCTGAGGGGGTTCTTATTGAAACGTTGTTGATGGTCGCTAGCAGGTTGGCTGTGACGCCTAGCCACAGTGGGTCTTGCACCATCTTCATGGCTGGCGCACGAGAGGCGCTGCTTTGGCTGATGTGTCTGTTAGGCTCATGGAGCGTTCAGTGTTGGCTGGACTTCACCAAACACCAGGTTCTTTTCTCCAGCAGTTGCTGCCAATCATGGGATCAAAGTAAGTGATTCAGAGTCTCATCATCCTCACTTTATTCTGGTTGTATTTATTTTAAGATTGTTTCCATTTTTACTCTGGCAGTCCATGATGTATTCTGTATCCTTCTCCAATACCACTGTTCAAATGTATACATATTTCTCCCGTCCTCTCTTTTCGTGGTTCAACCTTTGCATGTTTAAGGATCTTGAAAAACCGATGGCTTGCATCAAGCTCACGTTAGCTATGAAAATGTCAATAGGTGGGAATTGCTAGTGTTTTCAGGAAGCACAGCTAGCTGAAGTATATGAAGACGCCAGCTTAACATTCTAGACCACAGCGTTTTGTACTTTCCCAGACACACTAGCTACATTGTTTCTAAGCTATTGTTTAGATATGACTATTATTATTATTAGGTATGTCTACATAATTATGTCTACTCCTCACTTACTGTCAAGTGAAAATGGAACCATCATCTGACCCTCTTTACTCATAGATTTTATTTCTACTTCTCTAGTATTCTTTTGTCATTGACTTAACAATACCTCTACTTCTCACTTATCAGCTATATTTTTCTGACAGTTTGCATTTACTAAAGAGTAATAATTATTTATTTTTGTTCCCATTTTGTGCATGAATGAGGTTTATCTGGTAGTAACGAATGCTGAGGTGGGCGGTGAGCAGATGAGCTGGCCATATTGGTTAAGGTTATGTGTCATTGTGGCTGGGCCATGATCTTGAATGTGTAATTTTGCAGCTGTGAAGTGGATGTAGTCATCCTTCATGTGGTGATCTAAAGTGGTCCTCCTCTAGTCTGTATGATATTGATTTCTCTTAATGACAGGTCTTTGGAACAGAATCATCCTGTTAAATGAGGAATGGGTTCAGTTCCCAATATTTACATAATTAATGACACAGCTAGAGTTAGAACCAAATCCTTTTGACTTCTAATTTTGTGCTTGCTACTTATTGAACTATGTATCTTCAAAATATGTAGCGGGGTTCTCACCTCTATGCTTGCTCTTGGTAAAGAAGAGGTGCAGCAAAAGCGAGGGATGTCCTTAACCAGCTGGAAGGACACTGTGGCTGCCAGAGTGGGCCCAAGCATATGCACCATTTGGAGGATGACATGAAATTGCGCGTTGTCTCCTTCTGTTGTGCGGACGGTCGCTATGGTTAGGAACCAACTCCATGGCTCTTAGCAATAGCGATGTACCAGGACTCTCGAATCTCATTTGTGAATAGGGCTTTCTTTGTTATGTTAATGAGCATGTGACTTACATTTAATGAAGTATAGAGACAGGAGATTAGACACAGAGAAAGGAAAGCACAAATTGAGGGTTAGATGCCGTGCGAAGATTGCTAAGAAATCACGAAAGGGCATGGTTAAGAAGCCGAGACAAGAGTTTCTCCCTTAGAGAAGAGACACAGAGACAGCCAGACACACACACACACACACACACACACACACACACACTTCTCTTGGAACCAATGCTATAACATCAGACTTGCAGCCCTTTGAATTGTGAGAAAACACATTTAAGCTCATCTCCCAGTGGTGCAGTGGCATAAGCTAACAAAAGTAGCCCCTTTTACTATAATTCTTGATTCACCATCTATATTTACTATACGAGGACTCTCACATAGCTTGTACCCATATTTCCTTAAGAGATTTCTAGTGGGACATTAAATGAATGCCAAGCTCTTGGTGTTTTATGCTGTGATGTGATCTATATTTAGGACCATTCCCCCTCCAATCCAAGTACTAGGAATTCTAATATCTTATCAATTCAGTAATTTTTTGTTAGTTTGATAGAAATCTTAAACCAATCCTAGTCTATTGAGTCAGAAGCTAAATTTTAACCAGATGCCTGGGTGATTATGGGCACACAATGGCTAGAAAAGCAATGTTCCAAAACATCTGGGCAGTCCTTCTGTGGACGTGGTAGTCAAAAACTTTTTAATGTCATGATAAAAACATACATTCATATTTTGGATTAAATTAGTGGATAATGCCTTTCCTTTATATTTGACTAAACAATACCTTAACTGTTATTACAAATTAAGTGTCTTAGTCTGGGTACATTAGAGAAACAAATCCACAGAAACCCATATGTATGAGATTGTTTTATATAAAGGGTAAGTGCACATCAAGAAAACATCCCCACCTAGTGCTGCCCAAGCCCACAAGTTCAACATTAGCCCATATGTCCGACACCAATCCACAAAGTCTTCTTCCATCTCACAAAACACACTCAATGATGCTGACTGTAGGAGGAAAGCCAAATCAGTGAACGTGTAAGCATTTCAGCACTGGCAGTGGTCTCCACACAGCTGCTCCCGCACCCAGGGCTGCACTGGGGTAGGTCCATGCAGCTCCTCCTCAGGGATGTCTTGCAGGAAGTGAACCTTGCCAGCTGAAGCATGGAACTGACTAAGGCAGCTGCACCCTGGTCTGACCATCAGAAAGTGAAAGACCAAAAGCTAGAAAGGTGAGGCTCACTGAGCCATTTATCTCTCCACCCTTCAATTAACCCTACATGTGTTTATCAGCCAAGTTGGCACAACACACTATCTCATTAAGTCATAGTAAATTAAGCCTTTATCTCTGAGAGCACAAAGATGTATTTGAGTCCTGTTCCTAGGAACCCATTTTGACCCGTAGTAAATTTCATCACAACAGGAAGTATGATAGAATGCAAATACAATATTGAAAAATATTAAGAGAACATAAGCATTGGAAAAAAACAAAAACAACCCACGTATTATTTGATGACATATCAGGGCATATTTTAGGGAAACTAGTTGATGTTTCTTTAAAAACAAAACAAACAACCATATGTAGGGAAGTTAGGAATATAATACAGATATGCATACATATTTCCTTCTGCAAAAGCCTTTGCTCTGAAATGGAGATATTTTTCATTGCTCCAGACTTGTAAATTTTGTTCAAAATCTTAGACATATCTCATTAAGAACTTCCAATTTGATGCACATAGTTGGAGGAAAGTCCCTAGGCGGTGTGTACAGTTTATGCTCAACTACCCACCTGAAGGTTAGTGGTTTGAACCACCCAGTGGAATGGTTGAAGAGAGATTTGGTGAACTGCTTCCGCAAACATCACCGTCAAGAAAACCCTGTGAAGCAGCTCCATTCTCTGACACATGAGGCCACCAGGAGTCCTCATTAGTTGGGTGGCAGTGGCATTTTTTTAAAGGCTGGATAAAGTCTTTGAAAGTAAATGCAAGGAAGGTGTGCTGGCCATGTCTGATGTATGCGGAGGCTTTGAGTTCCACTCGCTGGCCAACTTTTAAGGTACATTTTCTCTTCATTTAGATGGAAAATCATACCTATTTTACAGTGTTTTGTTTTGTTTTTAAATAGATTGGGATCCGTATTTTGACCCACCTGTAAGGAAGGGAAAATGCCAATGAACTGCAAAGGGAGTCCTCTGAGAAAGACCTGTCTGCTGCTTGGGTTGAGAGAAAGGGAGGCAGACCAGGGTGTGCAAATCTAGGTACTAAAAAGGTTTTCAAAACTTTCAAAAAGTCAGGAGAAACGTCAAGTATAAAGCCTTCTGCTTTCCAAGAGCCAGCAGAAAAGGACCATTGGGCTTCAGTTAAGAAAAAAGGAAATATCTAATAATAAAAATATTTCACTCACTCCCAACAGTGGGGGAAAAAATTAAGTGAATGAAAAATGTTATGGCATTCACCAAAAACTTACCATATCATACAAAAATATCGTTGGAAAATGCTATATTTTTGAAATGGTAATGTAGATTTCATGAAACCAAATAACAAACTTAATTACCTACTCACTGCTTTCTTAAAATATCCCATAGGCTAGTGATCCAACTTAGGTTGTCATTCTAGTCCAAAGGCAAGCCATGCTTGACACACTGCACCTTCCTCATGGGGTCCAGACCTATTTCACTCACAGAACAATATTTCTACTTCCCAAGATGCTCTCAGAGAGACAAAGAACAACTCTATTTTTAAAAATAGCCAAAGGGGTGTTTCTCACTCGCTCACTCACACTCTTTTCTGTAAAAACTGATTTCTTTTTCACTATGTTGATAATCAATAAAAGCCTTTCCTGAGCTCCCCAGAAGCACCTGGGGTAACCTAGCCCTTCGATAAATCGAGGCACTCTCCCAGAGGTTTCCAGGCCCAACCCCCCCCCCCCACTTTTAAGATGATATATGAGGGTCATATACAGGGACTTACCCAGCATCCTCTAAATTAAAAGTCATTGCAGCAGGTAGTTTAAGAAACAGATTTATAACAAGGTTCAAATGAAACAAAGGTATTCCTCACAGCTGTGAGCCATCTGTAACCAATTTTGGGGTATATTGAAGATAAATATGATCCCCTATACCCACCCCAGCCCCGTGCACGCACCGAGACTCATATAATATGCCACCCAGAGGAACCTTCATGTCCCCAAAGCTTACAGCTGCCTGTGGCCTTTCTTGTACAGTTTATATCAATTTCAAATCATTATGAGTCTGATTACCCAGAGCTTCACTTCGTTGTTTAACCTGAAAATGCTGGTTAGAGAAGTAAGGATCCTTTTAATTGCTACAAGACTCCCTGCTATGACGGATTATTCACTGTAATCGTGAAGGATGTTAGAATCCCAGCTGGGATAATATCCCAAAAGAGTGCAGAGAAAAATATGCACAAGGAGCAATATATCCCGGTGGTCCCTGAGGGGTCTTGAATCCAACAGACCGGAGGGCCTTCAGTGAAAAACACCCACGGCCTTTTACTGGCTGTGCAGCTTTGGTGTCCTTCCTTCCCCTTCTTCCTTCCTTCCTTCCTTCCTTCCTTCCTTCCTTCCTTCCTTCCCCTTCTTCCTTCCTTCCTTCCTTCCTTCCTTCCTTCCTTCCTTCCTTCCTTCCTTCCTTCCTTCCTTTCTTTCTCTAAGGCAATGTATTGCCTAAGGAATTTGACTGCAAAAAGACCTCTTTAAAGTGTAAAAAAGCAAAGATGTCACTTTGATCACCCAGAGAAGTTTTTTCAACGGGCTCATCAGCTCGCATGGACACAAGTGCCTGAGCGTGGATGCATTTGCGCTGTGCTGCTGGCAAAGGCTCATGCCTCTGGCATGCGTTCTTGGTGGCACTGCGGTTGGTGTTGCCCAGTGTGATAACTCCTGGTGGCACACCCTGCCCTCCAGGGATTTCCTCCTGTCCCGGGTGGTGGAATATCCTTACTGATGTTTAGTATCAGACAGTTTTAACAGTAGAATAACATGAGGAAAACAGAGGTGCGTAAGTATACTGATTAGAGTATCTGAGCAACAAGAAAAAGAGTTTTGTAAGATCTTTCTACATTGAATTACACTGTTATTAGTAATGGAGCCAAAGTCGTTTTTCATGTTTCCCCTTTCTGTCCTCTGATTGCTGCTTAATTCTCAAAGAGGCTATTGATGGATAACAGGTTCACAATTATCACTTATCACATTTTTGTAGCTAAGACACCAGAAAATTTGACAAAACCAGTGACTATAAACATATCGGTGGCAATGGAAACGATAGTCCATGCTTGCAGTGTGGCCACAACCATTTTCTTTGAAACCTAGTTGTAATTGGGTGACGATAACAGTGCTGACAGGAGTTCATCAGAGGGTTCACAAAGTAAACCAACAGTGTGTTCACCTTGCAGGTATATGGACGCATGTAAGCTAGGCTCATGAAAATGTTTTTGTTGTTATAACTGGTTACAGAAATATTTTTGTAAAGAGTATATGACGTACTGAAGCATGGTCCAAATATTTTCCAGCCATTTTGATGTCACTCAGTCTCTCTGACAGAGTCATGCTAAGACATCTGCACCCCCCACAGTCCCTTGTGTTGCCACTGCTTGGATTTCCAGAAGACTGATCCTGTCTGCCTTAGGTGAGTCTTCCTCTTTAGGAGTGGGAATGGCAAGGCTTTGTCTTGATTTTGGGGGGTACACTGCCCAAAGAGATTAATGTCTGGAGATAGACCACACACTTGATAAAACAGAAAGTCTCTATGAAGAAGAGGAGGCACCTTAGTGAGATGGCTGCAAACAATAGGCTCCAACACAGCAATGGTTATGAGTTGGCCCCAGGCCAGACACAGGCATTAGTCTGCTGTGCCTAGGACCAACCGAGTTGGAATCAACTCAAAGACTCCAAAGGACCACAACAAACCCATTAGCAGGTTGAGACCACAGTCTTAAAGAAATAAGAAAAGAAGCAACTATCTCATCCTGAAGTTTCTAAACAACCTAAAAGAAGTCACTTCTGAATCTATTGTTTAATCTCCCATCCCTAGGAAATCTGTGTAGGTGGGAAGAAGAACCGCAGGATAGAGGAATAGCCAGGCATCTTCAACTGCCTTTTAAAGTCGACTTAGGCCTGCCTTGCTCACATGTCCGAAGCATTCTGAAGTTTTGGCCCTTTTAATACTCACTGGGTCAATTCTCACTCATAGTCACCCCATAGGACAGGGTAGAACCGCTCCGATGTGCTTCTGAGACTAAAACTCTCTATGGGAGTAGTTCTCTCTCCAAGCAGCTGGTGGTTTTGAACTGCTGATCTTGCAGCTAACAGCCCAATGTGTAACCACTGTGCTACCAGAGCTCCTTTTTAACACAGAGCTCTGATTATTTCTAGAATGAGACTAGAAAACCCAGTTTGACTTAAACTAGGCAATGGATTGTCTTCGGGCCTCAATCCTCACGGCCATCAAGTTGATGTCAACTTCTAGCCACCCTATAGGACAGACTAGAACTGTCCCCGTGAGTTTCAGAGACTGTCGCTCTTTGTGGGGCTAGAAAGCCCCATCTTACTCCCTATGGAGAATCATTAGGAAGTGTGAATGAACTGAACAATGGAGAAGTTAGGAATCTCTAGAGGAGATTCTAGAATGATTCCAGGGGTCTGCTGGCGTTGCCCACAGGGGTAGCATTTAACACAGTGATGCTGCGGTCCATGTTGACTGAACTAGTCTAAAATATATGATGACTAAAGTTGATTTTCACCTTTTCAGAAAGCGTCTATGTTTTGTCAATCTTTAAGAAGCTGCATCTCCTTCTGGACACAATATCTGACTTGGAAACTAGACACATTCTTCCTCCAACAACCACCCATGACCTTACACGACCTGCAAGTTCCCACCAGGATCCCAGGTGGAATGAGAGAGAGGTGTTAGCTTACTGACATGAGGTGAGGGAGAGGCGATCTCTGTGGGATATAAAACCACAGTTTTCAAATTTAGAGAATTCTTATAAGGCAGAGTGAGTTATAGATGTGAAGAGGAAATTTAGAACTCTATGACTGTTAAGAATGAAAAAAGGTCAGGAATCTGATGAAATGTTTTAAAATATCCTCACCTCCTTGGATGATTCAATAGACACGCTCATGACACAGAAAACACTCACAAACATAACGATGCAAGCATAATTTTGATTATGAGCACAACGGTGGATCACCAGTAGGCATACTGTGTCCCATGGGAAACCCCTGGCTCTCTTTCAATGGTACTCAGATACTTAATTTCTGCTGAATCAACACCAAGACATCTTGCATTTTATTGCAAGGTTTCTTTTACAACTGTACTGCCCAGGTAGGTTTCATTAACTCACAATTGCAGGTGAGTTCCCGATGACCAACTGCAGACAGCTTTAAGATAATTTACAGCCTGGGGTGCTTCTGCTGACTCCCCAGGTGAGTCACATCAAGAAGAAAAAGCGGAGCTAGCAGCTTGGCTAGTAACACAAAGTGAGTAAGATTTACATGGTCAGAATATCTGTGTCTCCTTCACTAACATGAGAACACCTTCCACACACATTAAAAAACATGTTTACAACTGGAATACAACAAAGTTAAAATTTATGCCTTTAAGTAATTGAGTGAGTTATTTGTTAGGTACGATTGTGCCAGTTTCTACTCATAACAAACCAAAAAACCAAAAAACCAAACTCACCACCATTGCGTTGATGCCAACTCATAGCCACCCTCCAAGACAGGGAAAATCAGCCAGTGTGAGTTTTTGAGACTGGAACTCTTTGAGGGAATAAAAATGTCTGTCTTTCTCCATCAGAGCAGTGTGTGGGTTTGAACTGCTGACCTTGCAGTTAGCAGCCCAGTGCATCACTTCTGGGCCACCAGAACCCTGTATGGCAGGTAGGACCACCACACGGGGTTTCCTAGGCTCCAATCTCCAGAGGGAAGGAGTTCTGGCGGCACACTGGTGAAGTCACTCAGCTGCTAATGGGAAGGCCGGGCATTGGAGACCACAAACCACTCAGGGGGAGAGAGATGTGGTCATCTGTTTCCGCAGATTTACAGCCTGGGCCACTCTGAGGGCAGTTCTGCTCTGACCGGAAGGGTCTCTATGAGTCCAAATCCACAGGTGGCAGTTGTCTGGGTTTGGTCATCTTTACCGGCGCTGATTGCTTGGTAGTCTGGCTTTTCCTCCCACAGAGAGTTGGGTGGTTTTGAACTGCTGACATATGGCTGGCAAGCAGAATACACAACGGTTTGCCAACAAGGCTACTAATCAAATGATTAATGTCTGTTCGTTGACTAAGTTTTACCTATTTCAATGGGTGTAACCTAGTAAGAAAAAAGTTTAAATCGCCAATCAAATTCTAACATTTGATTCTCCCCACACCCCAAAAACAACTTTACCAAGGTCAGTTAAGGGTCACAGGGAAGTTTTCAATATGTATTATAAAAATCCAGGGCGATGATTGGAATACTGATGGACTTTGAACGTATATTAGGTTATAAATATATTTGTTAGGAATGTATTCAGTCAAAATAATCTCTCTCTCTCACACACGCACACACACACACACACACACACAGTAACCAGTCCAAGGCACCTGTGCTGACCCACCATGCCATGGGTGGCCAGTCTACCATCTTGAACATTTCTGCCTTCATTCCATATGTATTTCTTCATAGCCACACAGTAGCTGTGGCACCTCCAAACCTGCCCTCTGTGATCCCAGGCCAAGTGAAGGGGTTAGGGAAGGGCGAAGGTGATACTGTCTGCCTAATGAGGCCATCTACACCTTTTCACTTGGGAAAATTGGCTCTTGCCAAAAGTTTCTACTTTTCTTTCCTTGGACTGAACTATGTCACATTTTAATACCTGTCTTGTAGGCCCTGGACCATCCAACATCCATACATTCCTCTCTTTCCAAAAGACATTTTCTATGCACTTACATGTGATCCAAGAGAAATAGCCTCAGTCTCTGTCAGTGACTGCCTTCTACTTGGGGTCCAGGCTATCTGGGTACTATGTGGATCCATCTCCCTGCTGCTTCTGAATGTAACTCTGTTGTCTGGGGAGGCTCATCACCCGGCATGGGCCAGCATGGCCCCTGGATTTCAATGGGCTCCAGGGATGCTGATGCTGCCAGGCACCAGGAAGTAGTGTCTACTCATTTATAGCTCTGATGTCATCTATAACCTTCACACTGTGGATTGCTGCTTGGGTAATAAAATGCAAGCAAATGTAAACTTGAACTTTGTCCGAGTGAGAATTCTTGCAAACTGAGATCAGCCCTTGTGGTCTGACCTAACCCAGCGGGCTGGCTTTACCGTGTCTCCACATTGTGACTATAGGGGTCCAGCAAAGGCGACAAATTAGTTACACAGGTGTGACCATAAGCCCATTCATAAAGCACAGTCACCCTTGCAGACCTAAGTAGAAATGATTTCAGTTATTGGTGTTCTTACATAAGTTCAGAAACGAGCCCATAAACAACCAAGCAAAGAGGAGTGTCTCCAGCATCAAGCTTTACCCATAATCCTTTCTAACCTGAGATTTCCCTGGAGAATTAGTATCCAACTCTCCCTTCTTGGAATTCCCCATTGCTTCCCTCAGGTTCCAAAATATCTAAGAAGGGGACTGCATTCCATACAGTCTCCCATTGTAGAAACAGCAGCGGCCCGTAAGGGCCGCTTCCTCTGTGACATGGAAAAGGCGGACCCTGCTTGGAGAGCGCAGGTTAATGGCCCCGGGGTCTTCCAGTGCCTAGGCCACTTCCCCACTCGGTTCCGTGAGTGGGGAGAGAAATCCTAAGAAAGGCACCTGCCTCTGAATACAACGCATGTTTCATTTGGAAATACCCCACGGGGTCCTTCTGAACCCAGATCCCAACCCTACATAACTGGTCAAAGAGAGTTCATGAAAGGGATATGATTGCCCAAGATTCCAGAACGTATTCCATGAATGGTGGGGAAGCATCTTACAGAATTCATGCAGGGTAGCTCTCTGGCATGCAGAAGATGGAGCTGCTCTCGGGGCAGTCGCTGCACTGACTTTACCACCAGGGGGCAGCACGTCACAGACAGTGTGGTGATGGAGGAACTCAGATGCACAGGGTCTCAAGACGTTTTCTAATGATTACGTCAGGCAAGCAGGGCATCTTAGAGAGCAAACCATCAGAAATAACCCTTACAGCTACGTGGGAAAAAAATTTAACACGTGTGCAAAGACTGCCACGTCTCCCTCGCTCTCCCCACTATATCCATAGCTATTAATGTAGATGAATATGTATAGATACTGATTCTTCATTAACAATAGTGAAAGACAAAGAAATTGTTCTCTTAACTGCAGAATGGAAGTACCTAGCCTGATAAGAATGTTAAAGTTTGGTTGTATTCATTTAGGACATGGTCACCTAAAAGCCCAGCATTTCCCCAAACTAGTTTATATGGCAAATTCCATCGTTTACTTAGATTGGCAACTTTTAAAAGGCTGTGGGTGTCTCCGCAGTTTTCATGTTCTCACCTGCGAGATGGAAGAATAACAGTAGCCTCCCCAGGGAAGAGGAATTGCTGCTCAGGGGTATGTTTCTTGCCTCTCAGAGGAAGATGGGGCTCAATTCCTGGCCAGTTTACCTGACGCATGGCCACCACCCATTTGTTGGTGGTTGTTCGGTGCTGTCAAGTCGGTTCTGACCCACAGAGACCCAGGCACAACAGAACAACACACTGTCCGGTCCTGTGTCATCCTCACCATTGTTCCCGAGCCTCAACCCATTGCAGCCAGGGCCTCCTTATTTCCCACTGTCTGTCCACTTCCCCAAGCATGAGGACCTTCTCCAGGCACCGGTCTCCCCTGAGAACCTGTCCAAAGCTATGAGATAAAGTCTCTCCATCCTAGACTCTAAGAAGCCTTCTGGCCTTACTTCTTCCAAGACAGATTGATCTGTCCTCTTAGCAGTCCTTGGTACTTTCAATATTCTTCTCCAGCACTGTATCCAAGTGCATCTGTTCCTCTGCAGTCTTCCTTATTCGATGTTCAACTTTCACATGCCTGCGAGGCAATTGAAAATACCATGGCCTGGGGTAGGCTCACCGTAGTCGTCAAAGCAACATCCTTGCTTTTCAATACTCTAAAGCTGTGGTTCTCAACCTTCCTACTGCTGTGACTCTTTAATACAGTTCCTCGTGTTGTGGTGAACCCCCCCCAACCATAACATTATTTTCATTGCTACTTCATAACTGTAATTTTGCGACTGTTATGAATCGGGCGACCCCTGTGAAAGGGTTGTTTGGCCCCCAAAGGGGTCACAACCCACAGGTTGAGAACCGCTGCTCTAAAGCGCTCTTGAGTAGCAGCAGGTTTACCCAATGCAGCACATCTTTGGAGCTCTTGACTGCTGCTCCCATGAGTGCTGATTGTGGAGCAACACAAGAAACAACTTGACAGCTTCAATCCATTTATCTTGATGCCTTCTCTTGGTTCCGTTGTAAGGATCCTGGTCTTCTTTCATAGCTGTCAGCAGAGTTTTACACGTTGAAATTATGCAAACAGGTTTTGATAGAGCTTTTATACTAAAACAGACTACGAAGAAATGTCTGGAAATCTATGTCCAAAAATCACTCAGTGAAAGTTCTTTCAAAAACTAGTAATCTGACCTCCGCCAGACCATGTGGATGTTACAGGACTGGGTAGTACTTAGTTCTGTTGCGCTTGAGGTGGCTATGAGTCAAGGCTGACTCAACAGCAGCTGATAAGGACAGCAACCTCATGGGAAGGTTGTGAGCATTCAATGAAGTAATGCAAATGAAGAGTCTAACACAGCTCGCCAGCCTTTGATAAATGCTCCTTCCAGGCCTTTTAAACCCAGGACTTGGTCACCTCATGGGAGAGAAGGAGGAAACCAGGGGAAGGGGCGCTCAGCCCAGCAGAGAGAAGTGGAGACCAAATTCTTGGTCGACACAGCTGACATCCCAGGGCCTGGGCTGAAGTGCTGCAGGTGGGGAGTCTGGCTGGCACCTTGCATGGACAGCGAGGTCTGGGAGCACAGGTCAGAAGAGGCTAGAGCGAGCAGCAGTACCTCCTTCATCTTCCTCACACTTCTGCCTCTACAACTTGCTCTGGACTTCAGTGCGATGGCAAGACTGCCTACAGGGTAGGTCCTGTTTCCATTTTTTAATCCATTTCTTCTCTTTAGCTCTATTTCTCTTCGCTTCCTGATCTAAATGTGCTAACTTCTTTGTTCTCTTCTGTCTACAAACCTCTCTCTCTTTTTTCTTCATCCAACAAACAACCATTTATTGAGACTGGCTCTGTGCAATGCACCCGTGTCCTGGGAATAGGGTGAACATGACCTTGTTTTAATGACAGCTGCCTTCTGGAGGGGCAAATAGAACATAAGCACCAGAACAAACACATGGCATCATTTCTGATCGTAGTTAACATCCGGGTGAGAGGTGGCAGAGATGGGCCTCAGTGGAGGTGCTTCTTGGAGGAGGGGACAAGAAAGCTGAGGCTTGAGTGATAGAAACAAAGCAGCCATATACAGGTCACAGCAGTCTAGGTCAGCAGTATCTTCCGTGTTGTTGGGGGCTTTCGAGTCAGCCCCGCCTCATGATGCACCCATGTGTGCCGAGCAGCACCCTTAATCCTCAAAGGAATATTTTTCCTTTTCAACACTTTAGAGCGGTCTCATGCATCAGGTTTACCCACTAAAATGCATCATTTAGTTCCTTGACTGCTGCTTCCATGAGCAGCAGTAGTAACCTAGCCTTTAACTGACCCCCATTCAGGAGGGCAAGACACTCTCTATGGGCTCGCTGTGTTGGGGGGCAAAACCAAGGCCTGTAAGAGTAAGTAGGGGGGTGGGGAGAGAAGATATTAGAAATCAGCTCCTCACAGGCTTTGTAGCCAGGGTAAGGAGTTTAATTTTTCTCAAAAGCAAAAGAAGTGTTCTGTGCATGCCTCAAAGATTTCTACAATGTCATCAGTATATTCTTCTATGTTTTTTCCTATTAGATTTGCAGTTTGTAGTTCCCCTCTTGGATAAAAATATCCCTTCTCTCCTTGATATGACTGACTCTTGGGGGTAGGGACTCTGAGATGGGTGGACCTATGCTCTGGTGTCCATCTTTAAGCTCCTGAGCTTAGCCTGAGTTTGTTCCAATCCCACTCCAAATGCAAGAAAACTTAGAAAAATGAAGACCCTCTGGATATTGAAAGAAAAGCCACATGCTTTCTCTGTTAGTGGAGGTTTGCTTTCCCCAACACGACACAGACTGGGCTGTATTAGTTAAGTAGTAGTTACAACTTGCATAAAAAGTGAGAAGGAGACTAAGAGGGAAAACCCCAAAACTCAGGTTCCCGGCATCTGGAAGCACAGCAGCGACTCTCTTAGATCTCAAGTGGGTGCATTTTTCTTTTATGAGGTGCAATAGGTCACCTTCCTCTCATTAATTACTCACTGTATGATCTGGAAGGGGATAACTTTCCAGAGTCTTGGTCAACAAACTCAGCCCATGTTCTGGTCATCTTTCCTCTGCCACACTCTCCCTTCCCTGGCACCGTGTTGGTAACTTGGACCCAAGTCAAGGAAAGGGCTGCAGGTTAGCCAAAGTTACCAGTGACTGTGAGATAAAATCGTACCCTGCCAGAAGAGTTGGAATTCTTCGAGCCAAGTATCTCCCGTCACCCCAAACCAGATTCCCATCCTTCCATGCATTTAACGCATACATACTGAATACGGACTCTGTGCTATGGACTGGAGAAATAAGTTCACACATAACATATATTTGGTCTTATGGAATTTTCAGTCTATGTAGAATCACATTTCAAATCGCTTTGGGGCTAGGAGACGCATACAAATGCATGAGGAGCTGAGGGGTGTGATTGAAAGCACCGTAGCTAGTACCACTGAGCCGCAGTGTTAAGTAGAAAAGAGGGGCTGCGACAAACTGGAGCGTCCCTGTCAGGGGACGTACCTAAGCCTCGGCGGTGTTGTGGATATGGGTAAATGACGACATCCTGCCTTCCATATGGATTACACCTGAGTATGAAGAAATAGAATCTTCAGAAATGGACCAATAAGCAACATCATTGAAAAATGATGAAAAAATGCAGGTTGTCAATGAATTCACTCTACTAGATCAACAATCTACCTTTATTGGAGACAGGAGCAAAAAAATGAAAGGGTGTATTACATGGAACAGATCTACTACCAATTTTTTTTTCAGTTTTATGAAGTAAAGCTATCTCTGATGATTAGGTGCTCCTGACCCAGGCCAGTGTCTTTCAGTCACCTCATGGGTGTAAAAGCTGGACAAGGAAACAGGAAAACGGACAGAGGTGTGCACTTGCACCGTGATGCTGGCAGAGAACATCAAGTAGATTGTAAATGCCCCCAAAATGAAAAGTCAGAATGGGTCTTCGAGGCGAGGCCGGAGAAACTGCAGTTGGCGTACTTCGGACGTGTCATTAGGAAAGGTTAGTCACTGAGGAGAGAACAACCTGAGTAGGAAAGTAGAGCAAAAAGCCCAACCAATCTCGATGGCGACTCATGGGGACCTTGTCAGACAGGGTTGTGAGCCCCTGTGAGCTTCGAAATCTGTAACTCTTTATGGGAGTAGAAAGCCGATCCCTTGCCAAGGAGACCACCAACGAAAAGGAGAGAAACTTTCAAGGAGACGGATGGACTCAATAGCTGGAACAGTGAAGTCAAACACACCTGGGATCTTGAAGTTAGTACAGTGTCGGGCAACATTTTAATGTGATATGTCAGGTTCCCATGAATTAAAGCTGACCTGATGACAAGTAACAACAGCACAATCAACGACACACTTAGTATGTTTGAAATGCAATTATTTTTCAAGAAAATGGAAATATCTATCTATCTATCTATCTATCTATCTATCTATCTATCTATCTATCTATCTATCTACACACAGGTATAGGAAGATCTGTAGATTTAGAAAACCTAACTGCCTTATCTTTATGTATCTATGTCTATAGCTGATGGATTTGGCTAGGAAACTTCTAGTTTCCATCTTCAGATCGAGGGATAGAATTTAACATCACAATCTATTTCCATGAAAGACCATTCTAAATTGTCTTTGATTTGGTGGCCAGCTAGGAGAACATAATGGTCTTTAATTAAAAAAAAGCAAGGAAAATTGTAAAGTATGGGAAGAACAGATACATTTTATTCATTAAGAATCACATGGGGTCTGTCTGTAGTGTGGAAATACAATAACGATAAATAACACCTGCCTGGTTCAGTGCCACTGGATCCACCGGGATGTCCACACTACAAATCTCAATACAACGAATGGCCTTATGTCCCTGACATGCTAATGGCATAGAGATAAAGCAAGTTCCTTTGAGGGGCAGATCATGATATGTATTTAGTAAATTGGATATATTTATAAAACAAAGGACTCTAACCCTAATTATTAGGACCTCCCTATACCACCTCCGGAGTGAATTATGAGTAGACAATTGATTTTCCTCTAGTTGGAGCATTACCACCAAACTCAGTAGTTGTCTTGAAATTCCCTTTTTTTATAAAGTGGATGAATATAGAAACTAGTATTGGAAGGGCTGTCTGGGCAGCGCCGAGGGTTGGCTTAGATGTGTGTGGAGCAAATGGAAGAACATTAGGGAAAAAAAGCTCGCACATGTGTTATCACTGGCAATTCTGAGCACAACCTTGTTCCAAATAGCAATCCTAAACACTACCTAGAAGAGAAAAGCCAGCTGAAATAAATAGTCCAGATGTTTCCCTGCGCTTGTAAAATGAAATACCACACAATAAACAGGGAGAGATGACATCAAAGTAGTCCACAAAGCCAGAGTCTTAATGGAATCAAAGATATTCCTAAAGCTTTCTTACATCTGTTGGTGTCTCACAGCACAGGCTCGTCTGGACCTGACCAGCTCCTATCTCGAATTGCACATCTGGAAACGTACATCTGGAAACAATGTCACAAGTTCATTCTTTTGCTGATGAAAAAGAAAGCAGACTCTAGAAAAAGATAGATTAGTCTAAGTTTTTCAGTTAGGCAGATTCTTTACCTCCAAGAAAACAAAGAGAGGAAGCATAACAAAACGGACCGACATCTTCATATCGCTAGGTCCTCAGTTTGATGTGGTTTGGGTAAACCAGGGCTCTGCTGTGAGTCCTCGGCCACCTCCCCACCTCCCGGGCGTGTTCTATTCACGCTTTCTTGGATGAGTTATCACTTTTGTGCACACCAGCCTGATTCATAATAGTTAAGCCCATTTTGTCTATCGAAATGCCTAGAAATGAATAATCTTTAGGGATCTCGTGATGGATCCTGGTGGCATAGCGGGTCATGAATTAGACTGGTAACCACAAGGTCAACAATTCAAACCCACCAGCAGTTCTGTGGGAGAAAGGTGAGGCTTTCTACTCCTGTAAAGAGTTACCGTTTTGGGAACCCACAGGGGCAGTTCTAGCCTGTCCTATAGGATTTCTCTGACGTCAGGGCAGCCTTTTGTTTCTATGTGGGATCTCAGAGGAGACTCCTGGAGGCACAGCGTACTACATGTTGAGCTGCTAGCCCCGCGGTCTTTGGTGGAGACTCACCTGTCTCTCCAGGGGAGAAAAGCTTTCTGCATCCACAAAGACTCGCTGCCGCTGCCGTGGGAAGCCTACGGAGCAGAGCTGTCTGCTCTGCAGGGTTGCTGTGTCAGAAACAGCACAGCTCTGGGCCGGCTTTGTTCTTTGTTTTAGGCTCTCTTGGTCCATCAGTGATTTAACACTCAGCTGCTCACTGAAAGTGGGTGGTTTGAATCCCTAGCTGCTCCATGAGATAAAGATGCAGCGGCCTGCTAACCTAGAGAGTTACAGCCGTAGAAACCCACAGTGCAGTTCGGCCTTGCTCTATGGGGTTGCTATGAGTCAGAATGCACTCAATGGCAGTGGGGCAACAAGCCAACCCGGTTTACAACATTCTTTAAGAGGATGGGAGGATAAATACCGAGTCTCCATGTCCCTTAGAAGGATAAAGGATTTGATGGTGTCCCAAAGCTATTCAGTTAGGTGGAATTTTGGTTGCTCCCCAAGGTATGCACAACAGGAGGAAACACTTCCTGGTCCTGCACCATCCTCACACTGTGGCAGCCACGGTGTCAGTCCATCTCTCCGAGGGCCTGCCTGTACTTCACTGCCCCTCCACTTTACCCAGCAGGAAGTCCTCTGGGAGCTGGTTTCTCCTGGCAACATGTCCAAAGACTAGAAGGTAAAGTCTCACTATCCTTGCCTTCTTTCAAGACAGAGCGGTTTGTCCTTTTCTCAGAACAAGGTACTCCCGCTGTTCTTCTCCAGCACCACAATTCAAATGTGAGAATCCTTCACTCTTCTGTCTTCAGTGTCCAACTTTCACCTTCACAGGAGGCAATGGGAGATATCATGACGTGGGTCAGGTGCACTGTGATTCTCAAAGTAACATCTTTGCTTTCCAATACTTTAAAGAGGTCTGGTACAGCAGATTTACCGCGTGCAACACATCTTTTGTGTTAGGTATAGGCAGACTACTCATGTGGGAGGAAGCTATAAAAGAAGATGTGATCAGTACACAGAACCAAACCCGTTGCCACGGAGTCAATTCTGACTCAAAAGGAAGCTACAGGTCAGAGTGGAATAGCCCCACTGAGTTTCCAAGGCTCTAAGCTTTATGGAAGCAGACGGACACATCCTTCTCCCAGGGAGTGTCCACTAGGGCTCAATGCAGTCAGTACTTCAACACACAGGAATTATATTTTGATACAAAACCTTCGACAGTATGCAGGGAGGATGAATCTCAGCCAACTTATTCAGGAGTCTAGGGAAAACAACTTTAAATTCTGAGAACTCAACTTACTGTTTGCTTCCCCTCAAGTTTTGCCTAAATTCGACAGAGGGCTTTGCAGTGTCAAAGGACAGAAGGAACCTGGCCTTGTGCCATCCACAGACACCTCCTTGGTCCCACGTCACCCGAGGCTGTCAACTGACAGCGCACGCTGTTTAGAGTTTCCAGTCTCCAACTGCATGGACAAAGTGTCATTACGTCCAACACCGTGAGCTTCTTCCATCTCTCTTTGGGAGGGAACACAGAGAAGCAGGCTACTTCCTGCACTACCAGCGTCCTTTGGTCACACTTGAGGTCATTTTCTTACTCGTCTTGCTGCACCTGGGGCTTCAAGTAAAAGTGTAACTGGGTGATGCTTTTTAAGATAAAAGAGGCAATCACAGCTTTGCTCTCATGATAATTTTTATCAGGAGAACATACAGGTGCAGAGATGCCAGGCATCAGGATATTTGAAGAAAGACTTAAGTGAGGCTTGTCATGGAGGATTTAAATTAGCGGTGTGGAGCCAAGACACACTTCTGAGAAATATTGTAAAGGTCAAACCCAGCATACCGATAGCCTGTCAGACATAGCTAATTTTTGTGCATATGGGTGGAGGAAAGGAGCCCTGTTGGTATTGTTGGGTAAAATTTGGATTGCTAATCAAAAGCTCGGTGGTTCAAATCCACCTGCTGCTCCAAGGGAGAAAGAGGAGGTTTTCTGCTCCCATGAAGATTTACGCCTCCTCAGAAACTTTCTATCGACTCTCCATGAGTCAGAACTCACCTCCTGGCAGTGAGTTTTGACTTTGAATATAGGTTGAGAAAGAACCAGAGCAATGAACTCAAACATATCCATGGTCATGAAGATGGCGCAGGACCAGGCGTGTTTCAATCTGTTAAACACACACGGTCTCAATGACTTAGAGGTGAAAAGGGCTTACAAGAGCAATGCAAAAAATAAGAGGAATATTGGAACAAAATCAATCTCTAAGATTTTCATAAGTATTATTCATAAATATTAGAAATACAGAAGAGAAGACCAGGGACAATATAAACCTTTATGTTTTTAACCTAGTTTTAAATGAGGGAAGTTTCTTTATCTGTAAAATAACTGAGCCCAGAGTCCAGGGACCAGAGTATTATTATATCTGTGAAGCAAAGTGGAAAAAAGAGCTCAATAGGAGAAGCTATGAAACTCAGTTCAAATAATTTACAGACTCTCTTGTCTTCCTGGTGACCAGATCAGCATTAGACTCATTCTCAGACTCCAGAGAAGAAGCAATCGAAACCCACATGCATTTCTTCTTTTTGAATATGAGATTCCAGGAGTAATTACGTAGACTCCTACTCAGACATAATCACTACTCTCCAAGAGTTTAGCTCCTAAAATGTTAATTAAAACAATATATTAAACTTAGAGGTCCAAATATTGAACAAAGGCTAGAGGAATGCGAAATCTCGCTAGATTGAATGTAGGTCACCTGGGATCCAATGCGGAAGCAGAGGTCCATCCAGATGTTCTAGTGTCAGGTCGTTTTATTGGGAAAGGTCCAACGTAAGGGAACCACATTCATCTGTAGATACAGACCAGCGAGTTTGTCTAAAGTTCTTCATGATCTGGATTCTATCTTTACTTTTGGATACACTATAAAATAAGCAAAACCAACAAAACCCTCAAGTTCAGGGCCATACAGTCCAGTCCGAATCATAGCAACCTTACATATAGGACAGGGCAGAATTGCCCTTGTGGGCTTTTGAGACCATGACTCTTTGTGGAAGTAGAAAGCTTTGCCCTTCTCCCATGGAGTGCTTAGTGGTTTTGAACTGCTGACTTTGTGATTAGCACCCCAACGTGTAACCCTTACCAGGACTCCATATAAGAAAGCAAACTCACTGCTATCCTGCCAGTGCTGTCTCCTAGTGACCCCCTGTGGATTTCCAAGACTGTGACTGCTTACACCCAAGCTTGCCACATACAGGGCATTGGAGAATTGCATGTGGTGAAAAGGTATATTTATAGTTCAGGTTCTCTTGATTGAAAATGGCAACAAAGCAAAACAAACAAACAAACACTATTTGCTCATATAAAAAGCCTTCAGAAAGTTCACAGGAAAAATTAATTTAAAACGTGTACAATACTATGGATGTGCTTGAACTATAGAATATATGTAGCAGCTCTCAATAAAATAGTTTTGGAAGAAAAAACATACCCCCCCCAAAAAAAGACGATAAATACTTTCCATCAACCTTTTGAAGACCTCTTCCTTCTCCCCAGTAATTGAACCTTCTAAAGAATAGGACTCCTCTAGCTTCTCTGGGGCCTTAAATAATGTCAAAGCTGTTACTCTTATCTTTTTGCTCTGACTGAACCTTAGCTCAGAGGGTCTGGCTAAAAGCCAAGAGCCAGCTTCAAGTTCAATGGAAGAGAGAACATCTCGCTCTGGGTTCAAGATTAGCTCCGATTGCACCAAACGGATCCATGGCTCGTGGTTTCCTTATGCTCAAGGGAAGCTGCGTATTTGAGAAGGGAAGAGGAAACCGTTTGGGAGTGCTAAGAATGATTTTATTTTTAGTCTGCGTGATAGTTATAAGATATTGACTTTCCATCCATTGTTTAACTTTATATTTATTATTTACACACATTTAGGTAAATATATATTTTTAAGTATTTTAGGAAACAAAAGGGACAGCCAAGCATGTTGGCAACACTTGAGCGCCTAAGCACTCTCTGTAGACTCTTAGATTATTGTCATCATGTGTAGCATGTAGTTTCCACTTTAAGATGATCTACGGCCACCTCCTTTGAATACTGTCTGAAACTCCCTACAATTTATATTATCTGGTGAGGTGGGAAAGATGTCAGTGTTCACTCATGTCTCTACCATATCTATAATAGATGATGGGGTCCAGGAGCCAACATCAGGTAACCTTAGGCACAATGAAGGTGTATCTGTAAGAGAAAGAGTACTGTACTTTGGAGGTTAAAATATATTTTCTTCAAAGATATAGACCAGACAATGAATTAAACAGAGATTTATACATCCCCACTGATTAATGGGTAGTATCTGTTTAATATTTACTAAGTCTAATATGCAAATGTATCATATTCATAATTTTTACAAGCACCTTGTCAATTAGTTGGGGTTACAAAATTATAATTGAGAAAATTGTTTAAAGGATTTTTAATCAAGTGCTCTAAGTTACACAGACAAAGTGGCAGAGGTGAGATTCAAACGGAGATCTCTTTGATTTCAACTCTCTGCTCAGGAGTCCTACACTATACTAGCTCCACTACGGAAGTGCGAGGGCTCCCAGATCCAAGCCAGATTGGAGGGTCCCATTGTACCTGGTTTCATTCAGAAACAGACATGTGGAAGATCAGAGAGAATTGGCAGTGCCTAGCTGGGCACTTGAGGGAAAGGTACGCTTTTCAATGTGGTTGCTGTTGTTAGGTGCCATTGAGTTGGTCTGGACCATAGCAACCTATGACAACAGAAGGAAATTCGACCTGGTACGGCACCATCCTCACAACTGTCCCTATGCTGAGCCCGTGGGTGCAGCCACCGTGGTTGAGGGCTTTCTGCTCTCTCACTGCCCTTCTACTTTAGCAGGCGTGATGTTCGTTTCCAGGGATTGGTCTCTTCTGACAACATGTCCAAAGTACGTGAAATAAAGTCTAACCATTCTTGCTTCTAAGGAGCATTACGGCCATGTTTCTTCCACAACCGATTTGCTTGTTCTTTTGGCAGTCCATAGTACTTTCAATATTTTTCTCCAGCAGCACAATTCAAATGCATTGAGTCTTCTTGCCGATGGACTTCCATGATTAAGATCACTTTCATTTAAGGGTATTATTACAGTGGGGCGGGATTTATCAGGCTTTCTTAGGCTCCTGTAGTGGTTATATGTTGGGCTGCAATTCACATGGTCAGTAGTTCGAAGACACCACCTGGGCATTCTACTCTTGTCAACAGGTACAGTTAACAGTCTTGGAAAGCCACAGGGGGTTGCTATGAGTCAGCAATGACTCAATGGCAGTGGGTTTAGTTTAGTTTATAAGATTGAATATATTAATTAAACAAATTATCTCATGTCATCAGCATTTTGATTTAGCAAACAATTTTTGGGGTATCATTTGACTTTCCAGAAGTCAACTTTAAGTATTCGGGCGGGGGGAGTGACAGCTTGTATGGGCCACTGTATACCAATACCTTATTTTTCATATTTATACAGTGTTTTCTTGAGTGCTGAGATGGTGCATTTTCTCACTAAGAGATTGGACTTTGAGAGCTATATCTCCAAGGCCTGGTTTCTGAGTTTGCCAGACCGGGGGCTACATTTGGCAAATTCATCCAAGTCATCATGGGAAATCCTTTGGATAATAAGTTGCTGACCATTTCCTTTGTTGATGGAAGATTTAACTTTTCTATTTAACTTCTGTAAGCCCATCAGGTCACTCTATCTGCTGATGCCTGGGGCTAGGTGTTGGGTTAATAACTACAAAACTGGCAGTTCTAACCCAGCAGTCCCTCAAGGGGAGAAAGATGAGACTGTCTGCTCTGATAGAAACATACAGCTGTGGAAACCCTGTCTAGAGTTGCTGGGTCTGCATCTTCCTCACGGCAATGGAGTTTGTTGGTTGGTTGGTAAAGAACTGCCATGTAAGTGAAGTGATATGGTAGGTGGGGGATGCTTACAGCCATCATTGGCAAATAGAGAGGCACCGCATCTTCAGTGAAGGAGAAATTCTATGGTGAGGGGAGGGATGACTCAAGAAGCTACCAGCCAGCCTAAGAAAAAAATGACCTTTTCGTACTTAATCACCTTTCTTAGGGATGTGTTCCTCCAGGTGTTCTATACCAGGCCTTCTGTCTTAGATATTTCTTACTTTTCTCTATGTGCCCGCACCCCCCCACCCCCCCTCCCCCCCGCCCAAGAGAATTGTTGCACCAGGATCATCAGCACTGAGAAGGCTTTCAGAAAGTAAACAGGCTGACTCACTAAAACATCTCATTACATAGTATTCCTTTAACACATCATTCTTTCCTTCTGGAAAAGATTCAGGTTATAAAACCTTAGAAATGCAGTTAACAGGACTTTTAAATAGTGCTTGATGTTTTTTTTAAGTATAAGCATATGACCATAATTCTTTCCAAGTCAAACAGCAGTTTAAAACCGAAGAGGCTTTGAAGTCAGAAGCCTGTCAGGCTGTGAGCTACTTTTCTCTTTCTCCTGAAATAGCAGGTGAGATCAGATGAGAAAATGTGTACAGATAGTGTGTGGTTTCTCCACATAGAGGATCATTTCTTAAGAGGCTTCCTTACTTAATTTCTATAACATACTTAGTCACTTATTTGAAATATATAAGAGACCAAAATCCAATGTGGTAAGGAAAACTTATTGAACCACACTTTTATTGCTTTTACACACAAATATGTCATTTTACCTTCTTCAAATAATGAATAGGAAGATCCAGACTTTTGAAGTCACATGGTAAGCCAGAGTGAATCCTGATTTTAAACTCACCATGTTAAAGTTTAAGTTCAAGAATACCAAGTTCTCAATACTAATAACTATTATTACTTACTGCATATACTTGTGTATATGCTGAGTTTTTCAGCAGATTTTTAATGTAGCTTTTGTGGTAAAATTAGGTGCCTCGGCTGATATTGGGTTAAGCTCAGATTCTAGTGTATGCAGTGTATCAGACCCATCATGCATTAGGCCCACTGTTTGGTAGTTTGCATTATTCTTGCTTGGTGCAGGCACTTTGCAAGGAAGACGTTTGTAATGGATTAAGTCACTGAACCAAGGTACATCACTAATAGGAAACCAGGCTGGGTCAGAATATAAAACTAAATCTTTTATTCCCCGATTCACATTCTTTCCAGTGTTATGCTATGTTGCATCTAGAATGACGCCTACATTTCTGGAATGATTAGAAAAATCTGTTAATAATTAACTCTTCATTCTAAAATAGAACATTCTCAATGACAGGTCAAGGCAGGCATTATGGGTTACTTTCTTAGTGACTTTGATGTTAATTCATTTCTATGCTATTGAGAGGTTTTCAAAGCATAGTTAATTTTTAAAAAAGATTTTGTGCCTGTATGCGTATATGCGTGTGTTGGAATGGTAGAAGGGGAGAAAAGTCAGAGACGAAGAAAACCACATTTTTTCTGGCAGGTTCTGCTCACACTGTGGTATCTAGCCATCATGGCACTGACCTGCAGATCCTACAGAGATCCCAATAACTCACAACTGTCATACACTTGACTTTCTAGGGTAGGAAAGAACTTGCCTAGAGGAAGAAGAGCCTTGTCACATTGTATGAATGAGATCAGCTTTTTCTGGGAAGCTTGATTAGATCAAAGTTTCTATAAGGGGAATGGGGAAATGTATATCATAAATCTTCACTCAGAAAACAGACTCCTTGAAAAAAAATGATCATTATACAAAATAAATAAAAATAAAAGGCGTTTGAAAGGGGGGACTGGTTTCTGAAACATGTACAAACCAAGGAGGCGATGACATTGAGATGGCTCTCCATATCCGGAGTAAAAGTATGATTACATAGAAGTGTGGAAAAGTAGAGGTGAAAGGGCATACTTGTCAGCAGTCTGCTGCACCAAAGTGGGAAAGACGTTTCGTCTGCTTGACAGACATCCATCTCCCTGTGGAGAAGGGAGATGACGCATTAGTTGGTCATAGCTTCATGATAATGTTCCCAGGATAATCCAACTCCCACAGCTCTAAATCTGTATTCTGTAAGCAACCTTCTGAGGGTAATTGAGTTTTCCAAATAGATACCTCTCCTGGGAAGGAAATGCGTGGACAGACTGACACGAGTATCCAATTTGCTTGGCCGTGTGATAACTCGGTGTAAATTAATATCCTGGCTTCTGCATGTGAAGCAGTCGGGTAATTTGAATCAGGTCTCTTTCATCCCAGCTTCTCAAGGCAAACTAAAAATCAAGGTCTTAAGTCTGGAGAGCTGATAATTGTGACCACTTACATTTGTATAGTAATTTACAGTTTGTCGACCTTTCCCACACATGCTATCTCATTTAGTTCTCCCAAGGTGTCTGCAAAGGGCTTATTATGCTCTCTGTTTAATTGGGGTTCTGAAAAATTAAGTGAATTGGTCAAGGTCCTCTAGCTAATAAGGGGAAGACAGGATATAAACCCCAGAACTCTTGATGCCTAATTTAGAGCTCCTCCTCCACTTCCTGAGAAGGGAGGAGCACAAAATCATGAGATCGAGTTTGCAACTACTGGAACCTTTTCCAATATCTCGCTATAGCAGACTCTGGTGAATAGAGGATGGCCTTTCTTTTTTTTTTTTTAAGCTTTATAGAGATATAATTCACATGTCATCCAATTCTCCCATTGATCTTACTAATTTCTAAAATGTTGTCATCCTTTTTCATTTTACCTTTTATTGTGACTTCAGTGAAGGTCATCCATGGCAAACCCCTCAGGGCCCCGTCACTTCTCCACATCCCCCCTGTGCCTCATACTTCTACTCCCCCTTCTTTTCTAACTCACTGAACTTTGTGCTTAGGTAAATTCAGTCCCTTTGACCTTAAATGGTTGATTATTCTAACATGGAGGTGAGATTAGAGATCATGCAGATCTGAAAGGTGGCTAGGGGCCAATGGTTTGGGTCCCATTAGTCTCTATGCCACCAGCAAGTCTAATCCCTTTTACAGTGTTGAGTTTGTTCCCCCTTTTCCTCCCACTCTCCCCAGGCCTTTCGAATGTGTGCCCTTTCAGAGCAATTGGTGGCGGCGGCTAGGTACCATCTAGTTCTTTTGTCCTCAGAATGGGGTGACAGATGTCTGCTTGGTCCACTAGTTCATCGGGCTGATGGTTTTTATATGTCTTTCAATTTTCATCCCTATTTTTTCCACTGAAATAGGCCAATAGTTGTACCTAAGTTGATTAATCTTGAGCTTTAAAGACCCTAATAGCTACTCACCAGTGCAGAGCATGGTCTTCATGGACTATGTTATGTGAATTGACCCCGGTGCTCCCCGAGAGCATATTCATGGGTATAATCACAAGGAAGAGAAGTACACATATGCAAATATCCTCTGTCAAACATAGGCATTCATGGACAGACTTCCACTCTCTCTCCCATACCTGTTCAGCCTGTATGTTTATCTAAGAACCCACTCATAGATTGCTATTTCCAGATTATGTATAGAACAGTATTTGTTCCTGCTGTCCTTAATTCTTTAGGTGTGAGGGTGATCTTGTTAGATTTCTCTGGTGGGAAATACCTCGGTTCTTGGCTTCACATGGGAAAAAATTCACAGGTGCAGGAGCTGGGTCCAAGGGGAGAAAGCAGAAGAGCCGAACGGCAGAAGGGCTGATAGGCCCACATTCAAGGTATTTAAACTTCTCTGGTTGGGGAGGCGTGGTTGACCCCATTGGCTGAATCAAGCACACCTGGGCCTACTTTGGGCTACCAAGGTGAAGAGCCCACCTGGCTTGGGGGCTTGAATTGGAGCATGCCCAGTTAAAGTCTTTATGGAAGGCTAAGGCTCTCTAATTTTTCTTCCCAAACTCCTGTAGGTGGCCTAATGCAGGCATGGGAGGGACAACTCCCTCTATCTCTATTCTGCTACCTAACAATCTTACTGTGAAATTTGTCACCCCATCAATGGCCAGGGTCTATTTTGCTGATTGACTTGGCTAGGTGAGTGTACCTCTACTGTCTCATGCACATTACTCTGGAAGCTGTGTGCAATGATATAGAGGTGGACCTCCCCATGTAGAGGTGGACTGTGTTTTGGTCTATGGTATACACGAGCAGCCGCGATGCCCTGAGTAGCTGTGCTCCCCTGCTAGAACCTCCAAACAAGCTCTCAGTGACCCCATTTAAGGCTTCAATTCAATGATTTTAGTACATTCACAGACTTATGCAACCATCAAATTTTCATCACCCTTCTCAATCATTGCTCCTAACAGCTCAATTACCCTCTGTCCTAGACATCCAGGGTTCTGTGTCTTTCCGTACAAAGTTAGCCATTCAGGGCATTTAAAATAAATGGAATCATTCAACACGGCATCCTTTGGGACTGTTTTTCTGATTTAACACATTGTTTTCATGGCTCACACATATTTTATCCTGTATCAATTTTCATTCCTTTTAATTGTTAATAGTATTCAGTTGTATAAAACTCATTGCCACTGAGTTGATGCCAACTCATGGTGACCACACAGGACAGGGTAGAATTGCCCCTGTGAGTTTCTGAGACATAATGGCTTATGCGCATGGAAAACCCAGTCTTTCTCGAACAGAGCGATTGGTGGTTTTGAACTGTGGACTTGGCATAACCACTACGCCACCAGGGGTCCTTTCAATTGTCATACTGTATGAATCTCTTTCTTAATTGGGTTATTTCTTCTCTTTTATTATTGTGAATCATTATATTCCATAAATCATTGTGCATCAATGTACGGATTATAGTGTTGTATAAACATTTATGTACACTTTTTGCATGAAAGTATGTTTTCATTTCTCTTGAATGTATAGCTGGGAGTAGAATTCTTGCATCATATAATTCTTATGTTTAATGGCTTCAGAGTCTGTCAGCCTGTTTTCAAAGTAACTGCACTTTTTATATTCCCAGCAGCACATTGGAAGGCTTCAATTTCTCTCCATCCTGGCAAGCACTTGCTATTAACTGACTTTTTTTCTTTATTGAGAATCACTTTATAAAACTCTTTAAAATTTAAAAATCATGATAGCATTTTGAGTGTTATTTTTAAACATTCATTTTATTGGGAGCTCTTGTAGCTCTTAAAACCATCCACCCATCCATCCATCCATCCATCCATCCATCCATCCATCCATCCATCCATCCATCGTGTATTAACTGACCTTTTGATTGTAGCATTCCAGTGAGGATGAAATGGTATTTCACTGTGGCTGTGATTTGCATCAAGGGCGATGATGTGGAGCATCTTTAAATGTACTCATTGGTAGTTTAAAGATCATCTTGAAGAAATGTCTATTGAAAGCCATTTCCCACTTTTATTATTAAAGTGCAATTATTATAGCTATTATTTGCAAAATTTTCCCCCTATTCTGTGGATTTTCTCTTAATGTTTCTTTTACAGCATAAAATTTTAAATTTTGAAGGGAGGACCTGATGCAAGGGGCTTAGGTGGAGAGCAAATGCTTTGAGAATGATTGGGGTGGGGAATGTGCGGATGTGCTTTATACAATTGATGTATGTATAGGTATGGATTGTGGTAAGAGTTGTATGAGCCCCTAATAAAATGTTTAAAAAATTTTTTAATTTTGATGAATATCCAGTTTATAATTGTTTTCCCTTTTGTTGTATGTGCATTTTGGTTGTAAAGGTGGCTATAGTCAATGGAGAAGGAATCTGATTGGATGTCAAAACTGTTAATTATTTCCATGAGGTAAAGTTCAAAAGAAATAACTGTTTTCAGAGGTTGTGTCTGCTTTCAGAGTTTGTATTTCAGTGAAACAGAAAAGAAGAAAATATATATTTTTAAGTGTTGATAAGAAATAACTGTTGAAACTGAAATGTCATCAATAGCTTGTCACTAGCAATGTTACTTGTCCCAATTCTTTGTAGAAGCAACATGTTATATCAGCACATAGTACATTTTACATGTGAATTGTTGATGCGTCCCTAGAGGTAGAAGCAACTATTACTATACTGTTGTACTCTCATCCCAAACTAGTGTACGCCATAGCTGGTATTCGTTGTATTCGTTTGTATATGGTATAACGATTTTAAGCTATTCAGCTCGCTGGAATATATTATTATTGGAATGGCATTTTATTTTATATATTGCTGCTGGTGTTAGGTCTGTCCAGTCTATTCTGATTCCTAGTCACCTCCTGTCGAAAGAAACATAAGAAAACACTGCCTGATCCTGCATCGGCTCCACAATCCTTGTTGTGTTTAAACCCACGGTTGTAGTCGCCATGTCAATTCGTTCTGTGGAGGCTTTGCTCGTTTTATCTGACACTCTACTTTACCAAGCATGAGGCGCTTTCCTAGGGACTGGTCCTTCCTGGTAACCTGTTCAAGGTCGATGAGAGCAGGTCTAGTCAGCCTCACTTCTAGAAAGCATTCTGGTTACACGTCTTCCCAGACAGAGGCGCTTGCTCTTCTGGCGTGTACACATGCATTCAGTATGCTTCGCCTACACCCACATTTAAAGGCACCTATTTTCCTTTGGTGTTCCTTAACCACTGTGTAGTTTTAGCATGTACATGAGGTGATTTAAAATACCATGGCTTGTGTCAGGTATACCTTAGTCTTCGAAGTTTATATAGAAGTCTTAAACTTCCTTTGATTCTCTCACTTGACATAATATAGCCTTTTATACAAACCAAGAAATATGTCTCTTCTACCTATTACATAATTAGAGTTCCTTCCTTAGTCTGTTGACAGGTAAAATCTACAATATCCAGTAATCTGCTGCAAGAAATAGAGCTGATTTCATTAGAAAATAATTTGCCTTTCAAAACACTCCTTCATTTACTCTAACCACGCTCTAATAATATAACTTAATAGTAGACTGTCAAGGAAAATGCTAGGTAGAGTAAAGGGGAAATAAGGATATTCAGTTAGTGTTGACAGGAAAATAGAGTACAGAAACTTTCGTTCTCTATGCTTTGTGTGCGCATGTAACATGATGATGTTTATGGTTGTGCTTTATCTAGGTACAAGTTCATCTACTCATCAAAATTAAATCTTGAAATGTTGATGGGCTACAGGTACCAGAGCTCCTGCTCTGGTCACACATTCAAAGAATACTGCTTGAATTCTTCATCACAGATGTAACTGAACTCTCATTTTACTGAAGTGGGAGGGGGGAAGTTTTCTTAAGTCATTTAAAACTAAGCAAATCTCCTATTTAAAATGACACTGAAGAGTAATTTTGAAATAAGTAAATCAGAGATCATGCTTTCTAATTTTCTATTTTTCTTTTTCAACTAATTTTAGTTTTATTTATATACACATTTTGTAAACTAGAATGTTCTTTTATGGTGGACCCTGCTTGCCTAATACAAAATTCAAATCTTCCCACATTTATGCATATTTTGTAATAAAAGGACTTTGGTTTTTGTTATTGTTTCCTCCATTCTCTCTTTCTCCCACCCACCCCCCCTCTCTGATCTTTCCCTCTCCCTCTCTCTCCCTCTATCTTTTATTTTGTGACTCGCTCCCCTAACTGGTTTGCTTTTCTAAAGTTAAACACTTTCCACTGACAGACATTCATGCGCACACACTCACATGCATGCGTGCTCGACCAAAGATTCGGGTCCTGCTGTTTTGTCCTGTATTTTTCGCTTGCTCATTACTTCCCAGATGTGCTTCCTGTTGTGCTTCTCAAGAACGAGAGGAAGGGCTACTGATGGAAACCAAGGTGGTCGTGATCTCAACGGGCAAAAGATAGGCTACCGTGTCCTGGCACAAATCAGTTGGAGCGCTCTTGACTCACTTCCACTTAGTTCAGTTTCCCTAGAAAAACACACTGGATAATATTCTCTGCATTTCCCTGTACACTGCCCTTGGGCCATTTTCTAGTTCTTCACGTCTGCTCCCACTATTGTTTGCCTGCTTTTCACTAGTCAGTTGTCTTAAATGGAAACCTGCTCTTGCTTACGTGGAACTTATTAGAACTATGTTCAGTAAACCAAAGGGGAAAAGAATACAATAAAAAATAGCAACAAGCCTTTTTGTTTTCCTGAAAGGAAAATGAGATACATCCGAAGTAGTCTAATGTCATTTTATGTCATTGTTGTTGAATTAGCATGCAATAGGTAACCATTAAAAAAAAAACTGAGAAAAAGCCAGTGAAGAAAATGGCGTGGAGATCAGGCCTGACTTCCTCTTGCTACACAAAGGGAATCATTTTGATTCTGTAGGGCAGGGTAGAACTGCCTTTTTGGCTTTCCAAGATTGTAACTCTTCAAGGGAGTAGAGATTCTCATCTTTCTCCCACAGAACAACTGGGGTGTCCAACTGCTGACCTTGCAGTTAGCAGCCGACCACATACCCCACAATGCCACCAAAAACATGTGAAATTTAGTCTTATATTTCCATACGTGCAAATACCATGACTGAAATAATGGATGTAATTTGCTTTGAAAACTCAGACTTCCTATGCATTACAATCCACCTTGTTGCACTATTAGATCTCTTGTGTTTCCTAGTAGGAGGTCTTTGGAGACCTTTCATTTTGTACTTCATCTGTTTTTTCCACACTTCATTTTTATTTTTAACATGTCCTTATCCACACACACATTTTACTGGGTTTTGATCAGGGAACCTGTGCCCACAGGGAAACAAAGTGCTACCCAGAGAAACCCAGCAAACAATTAAACCAACACAAATCTCTAGAGCAATAGTTCTCAACCTTCCTAATGTTGCAACCCTTTAATACAGTTTCTCATGTTGTGGTGACCCCAAACCATAAAATTTTCATTGCTACTTCATAAATGTAATTTTGCTACTATTATGAATCGTAATGTAAATATCTGATATGCAGGATGTATTTTCATTTTTACAAATTGAACATAACCAGAGCTTAATATAAAAAAATGGACCAGCATCCAGATTAAGTTCCCTTAGTACAGATATAATTGTTTTTGCAGTAGTTGCTGATTTTACAGTATGTGATTTTACATTTACCCAGTAATTATAATTCATGAAGTGTCATTTTACTTCCAATATTGCTGCTTTCAACACAGCAGCTGCTTTCTACATAGCAGCTGTTTTCTACCCAGTAGCTGCTTTCTACACAGTAGCTGCTCTTTACACATGATGACTAGTCTGCATAAGTACATTATGGTGCCAACCCTATCAAATACACGGGGTTGGCATGATGATGTCATCACTCCAGGTACTGGACTATGGGTATATCTGCATGTGGGCAGACCTGTCTGGAGATGGATAGGAGTGGTGGCTCGATTCCTAAGGCCATCGGAATTATGTTTTCCGATGGTCTCAGGTGACCCCTCTGAAAGGGTTGTTTGCACTCCAAAGAGGTCATGATCCACAGGATGAGAAATGCTGCTCTAGAGGAAGTAGATCCTTCCATTGCACAGGGATCTTAGAGCTCACTCCAGACACTGCTCCCTGGTTTATGATACAGCTGTGGTTTTATAATGGACTCGGTGCCTTGTAAGCCTCTTTCTGGGAATGCTTCAGCAACTTCTTCCTGAATTTCTCCTTTAAAACTTCCTGCTCTGGACTTAGTCCTTAGTTTCCACCCCTGCCTGTAGAGAGACACTGTGGCTTTCATTTGATTTCCTATCACACTCTCATCTTGGATTTGCTCTGTGGCTAGGCTGGCTTGATAGGTTTGTAGCCTGAGTCGCTACATAAGGCATTGTATCCAGAAGGGCCCAATGCTTGGTTTGATGTTCGACTATCACTATTTTGAATTAACAAAAAAACCCAAAACTTTGAACAGAGGACCCTGTATTTTCATTTTGCGTCAATCTTACAAGTCCTGTAGACTGCACTGCCCATGACAAAAGGGCACAAACCAGACCATCCCACCCCATAGTCATGCCTGAAGCACTAGCATTAAATCCTGATGTAGAAGAGGAAGTTGGGCTGATAAGACTGAGGTTCCATTGTTTCACTCCTTGCCAAAATGGACAATATGTACCCAAGGAAAGAGGGAATCTATGGCACCAGTTGAAGGTGCTCAGAGCTAATTTGATAAATGAATTTGAATTGAGATGTTGGAGGCTAATGTCACTTGAACATCCCCTGTCCCAGACAACATGTAGTGAAGAGCAAGGAGAGGAACTAGAGAAGCATTCAGTGCCCATCCTCCATCTCTGAGGACTTGCAAACTTCAAGGAATATTAAACTGAATGTGAGATGGAATTATATGGCTGACTAGGTTAGATTTTTGTTTATTTAATAGATACTTCCTTACTTGTTTTAAATTAACCAGAATTGCTGTGAGACCTGCTCTGTATTCATTCAGGAGCAGAAAAGAACAAGTTTAGAGAGTGAGTTCTAAGAGTTGTTGCTGTTGTTCGGTACCAGCAAGTCGGCCCCTACCCTATGCATAATAGACTAAAATATTGCCTGGTCCTGCTCCAGGCTCACAATGGTTCCTATGGCTGAGCCCATGGATACAACCACTGGGTTGATTCATTTTGCCAAGGGACTTTCTCTTTTGTGCTGTCCTTCCACTTTACCAAACATGATGTGATATCCTGCTCCAGTGATGAATCTCTCCTGACAATATGTCCGAAGTATGTAAGATGAAATCTTGCCATCCTTGCCTCTAAGGTTCACTCTCACCTTACTTCTTCCAATACAGATCAGTTTGTCCTTTGAGTAGTCAATGGCACTTTCAATATTCTTCTCCAGTATCACAACTCAAATGCATCCATTGTGCTATGGTTTTCTTGATTCATCGGCCAACTTTCACAAGCATATGTGAAATGGAGAATGCTATGGTTTGTGTCAGGTGAACCTTAGTCCTCAAAGAAACATCCTTGTTCTCCAATAATGTAAAGCGTTGTTGTGCAACAAAAGAAAAGAACAACAATAAAAAAACAACAACCTCCCATCCCCCCAAAAGAGAAAAGCTTGTAAATAGTTCAAAGTCTGTTTGTTGACTTTTAGGAGTATTTCCTGGTCAAGTCTGATGGGGTGCCATGTTCGGGTACCAAGCCCTGGCCCCGAAGTCTATTTCTGTTATTCCTTGGACGGTCTCCATTGCTCTGTTTCCCTTGCTGTTCTGTTGCACACCCTTAGTGTTTTGCCTCAGTGTGGTGGGATCAGATTGGGTGGAATTCCCACACTGTGTCTCCAGTCTTGTCCCCTTTAGTACTATGGGTCATTGAGGGATGTCATGTTTCGTAGTGGGGCTGGCCCTATAGTCTTTTCTGTGCTTTGGCTGCTCTGAGTGGGAATATTGTCCTCAGGGCTTGGTGGGCCAGAATGTGTTCCACTCTATATTGCTCTCCCTTCATTAGCTACTGGACATCCCCTTACAGAAGGGTCATGGAGAGGAAATGAGCCAGTCAGGGTGCAGCATAGCACTGATAAAGCATACAACTTTCCTCTAATTCTTTAATGCTTCCATAACACCCCCTCCCCCCAACTATCATGATTCCAGTTCTACCTTACATATCTGACTTGACAAGGGGATGTATACTGGTACAGATAAGAGCTGGAAACACAGAAAATCCAGGCCAGATAAACCCTCATATGTAAATTGAGCATAAAGTCAAAGAAAATGAAAACAAATCTATAAGTCAAAATATGAACTTGAGTCTGTCCCACCTGAAGTTTGAGAACATCTCAAGAACTGATGTGATCCATTGAACACGAATGACAGAAGACCCAAAGCACTGCAGGAAGACATCAAGACCATCATCATTCAAGAAGAAAGCAAAGGGTCATGAAAAAGACAGGAAAGAAAGACAAGATCAAAGACAGATATCAGGAGAGACTCTGAAACTTGCTATTAGTTATAGAGTAGCTAAAGTAAATGAGAAAAAGAATGAAGCCACTGAGCTGAATAGAAATTTTCAAAGGGCAGGGAACACAAAGCCAAATATTATAATGAAATGTGCAAGAAAATAAACTTAGAAAACCAAAAGTGAAGAACACATTCAGCAGATCTGCAGCTGATAGAACTCAGAAGGAAGAAAAAGTCTCGAGCTGCAGTTTGGGGAGAGGCGATTCTAGAGGCAGAATATTGAATGGTGCAGGAAGCATCAAGAGTAAAGGGAAAGAATAAACCGAGTCCCTGTACCAAAAAGAACTAGTCAACATTCCACCATTTCAGGAGGGAGCATATGAACAAGGACCAATGGTGCTGAAGGAAAAAGTTCAAACCTCACTGAATGCTTTCATTAATCAAATGAAGGCTCCAGACATTGACAGAATACCCACTGAAATGGCCCAGAAAGCTGAAGAAGTCCTGGAAGCACTCACTCATCTTTGCCAGGAAATCTGGAAGACAGCTAGTTGGCCCATTGACTAGAAGAGATCCATACGTGAGCCCATTACAAAGAAAGGTGACCCAACAAAATGGTCAAACCATAGAACTATAACACTGACATTGCACATCAGTAAAATTCTATTTAAATTCCTCAACAACAGTTACAGCAGTATGTTCACAGGGAACTGTAAGAAGTTCAGGTTGTTTCAGAAGATGGTGTGGAACAAGAATTATCGTTGCTGATGTCAGGTGGATCTTGGCCCAAAGCAGAGAATACCATAAAGATGGTGACTTGTGTTTCATTGATTATGCAAAGGCATTCAACTGTTTGGGCCATAATCAACTTTTTGGATAATCTTTAGGGAAATGGAACTTTTAGAACACTCCATTGTGCTCATGAGGAACTTGTACATGGATCAAGAGGCAGTTGTGCAAGCAGAACAAGGGAATTAATGCTGCATGATTTAAAATAAGGAAAGGTGTACAGATGGGGATTATCCTCTCACCATACTTTTTCAATTTATAGGCTGAGAAAATCTTCAAAGAAGTTCAAAGTGGGGAGCCGTGTCCTTCTTCGTTGTCTCTTCTTACTCTGGAGGCTCCACTGAAACATTCTCAGTTTGGGTGACCCTACTGGCATTTGAAATTCCAGTGACATAGTGTGTTAGTCTGGGTAGTCTAGAGAGACAAATTAAAAGAGACTTATATGTGAATAAGAAATAGGTTTATACACAAGAGCAATTGAATATTGAGAAAGCATCCCAGCCCAGTCCAGATCAAGTCCATAAGTCCGATATTAACCCATATGTCTGATACCAATCTATAAAGTCCTCTTCAGACTCACAAAACACATGCAAGGACACTGAATGCAGGAAGATCACAGGCCAGTGGGTTGGAAGTCATGTGGATCCTGTGGTGTTGCAAGCATCTCAGTGCGGGCATGGCTTCTCTGGCTCCAGAGGTCTGGTTGTATCAGGGTAGGGCTATGTGGCTTCTCCAGTTCACAGGACAGAAGCACCATGTGTCTTGTCAGTAGAGCTCTCCAAGGGAGTGAGCAGAGAGGGAGAGAGTCTCCTGCCTCCAAGGAGGAAAATATAGGAGTTCCCAGAATTCTCAGTGGAAGGCCAGGCCCACAGAGGCCTCATTGGCTATAACCCAAATGACAGAGTAGACTCCACCCCTTCACTCTTAATCCTCTCCAGTCCCAAATTGACACCAAATTATGTAACTACCACACATAGCTTCCAGCACCACAGGCACACACAAGCCACCACAGTATAGACGGTACAGAAAAAGTGACAGACAAGTGATAGAAGAAGTGGAGTTCAAAGAAGGGGGGGCGTGGTCTGGAAAGTTGCATTTTGCTTGTAGTCTATTGGATCTGGCTTATTTAATGAGCTAAGCACAGGATCTGTATTGCGAGAAACAAGCTGGTGACCAGGTGTAATTCATGTTAGACCACAAAGCTTTGATACTCATGAGGCTAGTCCAAAATAAAGCAGGGCTGAGATAATACAAAAAGACACTATTATATCCTAAGTGTTTATTAAGTGGGAAGCAAAGGGCTTAATATATTGTATGTAGTATATAATTTTCACCTCATAATGCAGCATTTTATCAAGCATGTTAGACAGATGAGGAAATTTTGTATTAAAAGGAACCAAGTCACTAACTGATATATCTGGTGAGTAAAGGTGGCAGCATTTGAAGCCTAGGCTTTGATCCGCTGACTTTGTTCTTATAGAGCTAAACACCTGAGTTCTTCTATTCGCTTCAGTGCGCTTTGCTGGTCTGTCCTTTTTCTGGTAGCTGTATATAGAAACCATTAAACTAGGTCTTCGGGTTGCTGTATCAAAATGCCAAAAAGTGGGTGACTTTCCAGAACAACGCTTTATTTTCTCACAGTTCTGGAGACTAGAAGTATAAATCAGGGCCTGAGCATGGTGATCACTTCTGAGGACTTTGGGAGAAGGACTCTTCCACGACTCTCTTTCTTGGCTTCTGGCCGCCAGCAACCTTGAACTTTGCTGCACACAGACAGGTGCATCAGTTTATATCATCACACGGTGTGTGCCATCTTTGCCTTTGTCCTTGTCTCCCTCTCTATAAAATATTACGCAGAAGGGCCTAGGATTAGGACCCATTCTACTCCAGTATGACCTTAATTAATTAATTGATTAGCAAAAGAGAAAACCCCCATTCCCAAAGTCGCACACATATAGTACCAAGATTAGGATTTTTAGGTCCCCCGGGGGGAAACAATTCAAGCCATAATACTAGCATACTTTCCAACCAAACTAAAAGAAAGTAAAGAAATGGCACGATTTTTGTCTCTTTTCCCCTTTCTCTTGTTTTTTTCCCCATAGGTTTGCACTTTTGATTTTGACACCTGCGGATCCCCTGAGATGGAGTCAGACTGTCATGTAGGGGTTCTGAGGCTTTTGTCTTGGGGAGCGGCTGAGTAGGTTCAAGCCTCCAACTTTTCAGTTAAACATTCAGCACTTAATCATTACAACATCGGGGCTCTTTATTTATACATTCAAATCACAAAACAAACAAAATTCATCCCCTCTGATTAAGTTGCATTGAAACTAACATTCAACCAATGATAGTGCTTTTGAATGCCTTATTTTGTTAAAAACAACCTCCAAAATCAAATCCACAAAAAGATAAACAGAAAACCAACACATGCACACACACACACACACACACACACACACAAACAATAAAACCAAACCAAACCAGAAGAAGCCTTAATCTAGTTTTTAAACTGTACATTAGGTTTCAGATGGTGGTGGAAACAATGATGAGCATTACTGTTCTAGATCAAAATCTGCTCAACATGAAAAACGTCCTTGGTAAAGCAACAAGACAGAGCTCCGAGAGAAAAGCACAACCACTGTCTGATGTGTATCTCCGAGTTTAGGACAACAACACAAAGCCAAGGGAGCAGAATTAGCATCTCAGGTTTGCAAATTACCACGAACACGCAAGAAGAGCAGCCGAAGGAAAGATGTAGCTACAAAGGCCTCTCTTTATCAGTCTCGGTTCACTTAAGAACAGGGATCGGGAATTACATACATAGGAAAGAAACAGGCTGATATTCAGGAGAAACAAAAGTTAAACAAGATGCAAACAACTAAGAATTACCCAGTACAATACCTACAGGAAATCTAAAGGTCTTTTAGGAATTCCAAAAGTATGAAAATCTGGAGATAAACAAAAATCTGTCCCTATTAAAAATAAAAGAAGGGAGATATGGCAGATTATAGATCCTTAATCTGATGCTGACCTTTCCTCCCTGTTTAAATGTGGAACGTGATAAATAAATTCAGAAAGTACACATTTTATGCCTTGGGTGTATCTAAACACAGAACCTTCTAAGTTGGTTCCTTACATAGTCTTTATGTCTTTTTTCTCTTGAGGTAGTGCATGAGCGCTACTAACTAGCAATATTGCTAGTTAATTCTTAAGGCAACAGATAATTTCGGCTCATTCAGGTCCTGATGTTTATCACATGTTTATAGCATGTTTTAAGTTGGGGCCCCTGACATGGACAAATGGTTGAGCACTCAGATGTTAGCTGAAAGATTCAAGCGGTTGGGGTCCCCCCAGAGGGGACTTGGAAGGAAGAAGTCACATTTCACGTTAAGAAGGTCAATCGATGAAAGCTCTATGGAGCATAATTCCCCTCTGATCCTTGGGGTTCTCCGGATTCAGCACGGACTTTAGGACTAGCTTGGTTTGCACAGAAAGAACTAACATGACAGGACCAATTACCAGCTTTTTGAATGGCCTGTTTCCGAGGTTGACCCTTGACTGTGCTACGGATTGAATTATGTCCTCTCAAAATACTTGTCACCTTGGCCAGACCATGTGTCTCTGGATGATGTCGTTACCCTCCACTTTGTGATGTGATCCTACGTGTTGTAAACCTAGGTGTGCGTGATGCCTACTGAAACAGGATTAAAGGCAGTTTTATTATGAAGTGGGTCACGATCCACAGAAGTCAGTTGTACCTGCGGCCAATTTCTTTTGATATAGAAAAAAGATTATATGAACAAGTAGAACTCTGAGAAACCTCAGTACCACCAAGAAAAAAGAGCTGGGGGTGGATTATACTCTTTAGAGCCAGAAGATCAGCACTAAGGCACATGCAGAGCCTCAAGGGACTTTGAGACCCTAGATGTTCAAAGGAAACAAGGGCAATTCCTTCAAGCAGGTGCTCTGCGTTTAGACTTCTAGCCTTTGAAACTGTGAGAGAAAACATTTTTGTTTGCTAAAGCACCTATTTGTGGTACTTCAGTTATGACAGTGCTCGATAACTAAAACAGAATTCGGTACTAGAAAACCGGGATGCAGCTCAAACGGACACCTCCGATATGTAAGGAGTTCATTGTTTTTAATCCAGCGCTGGCGGCGCAGTGCGTATGTGTTGGGCTGCTATGCGCAAGACGAACAATTCGAAACCATCAGCGGCTTTGCAGGGAAAAGAGAAGGCTTTCTGCTTTCGTAAAGAGTTACGGTCTCAGGGACTCACAAGGGACAGTCTACCCTGTCCTATCGGGTCACTATGGGTCAGAATCAACTCAGTGGCAGTGAGTTTATTATGAGCACATTAAATAGAATTACTGTGAACTTAGAGAAGCATGAAAGATCCACTCCCCCCATTTTATAGATGAGGGAGTGAGTTCTCACACTGCTGCAGAGTTGAGTTTGAACCTACCTCTGACTCTTTTTACTGCAGCGCATGTCTCTGACAACCTGCCAGGCTGTCCGCTCGTTCACCGTGCCGCTCACCAACCTCACGTGTCGCATTCCCTTCTCTAGTGGAGACTGACCTCCTCTATCTGAGTGAGGAACAGCGCGAAGGCCCTGCTTCTATATGCCCTGTGCCATAGATTGGGGGTTCAGAGGAGAGACTATTTACATGAGTCCCTGACCCTTAATGAGGATGCATCACCATCCGGATGAGTGTGATGCCAAAAATAACCATCAGTGGTCCAGCCGTCCTGCCAAACTGAGTGCACAGGAAGTGTGCTTTAATTACAATGACCACTGCTCTCCAAAGGCTATTTTCCTGTTTGTGACTGATTCCTCGTTAGCCTGATGCCTTTGTTTAAACAGAAGAGTTGTGATCCTGATAGATGCTTGTCAGCTTGAGCTTTCTAATTGTATCCAGTGTTTCTGTGTTCCTTGTGCTTGTGCTTCAGTGAATCCTTAAAGCATTTCCTCTTCCCTCCCAGCTTGTGATTATCCCACTTTAGCTTGCCATGCACCAGCTGTCCGGGATGCAGCTGTCACCCTCCACTGCACGCGAGCAGCCCAGCCGAACGACAGGACTGTGCATCCTGGCTTCACTCCAAGACCGTGGGGGGACATCACTCCCCTTGGAAGATGAAGGAGTGAAGGATGAAGGGAGCCAGGATAAAGTTCATAACCTCAAACACTCAGTGGCTCAGCAAGGAGTGGTCTAAACTGGTGACATGCATTTAAACAAGGGAGGCAGTCAGGTCTCAAAGGCAACAGTGAGATAGGATAAGCTTCTCACCACACACTTGTTGGGAACAGAGTACTAAGAAACCAGTCAACCTGGCATGAACTGTGGGGATTGTAGAGAATGGAGGAAGTAAGCCATTCAATGGGTTAAGACCATGACCAAAGAGAAGCAAACAGATTCAGCTTGAATCCTGATTGGATTTGTAGAGTTCTATGTGGGAGATCATTAAAATGACGATACATTTATAAACTACTGCATATTTAAATCTTTACACCTTTAGAACAGAAAAAACAAACATTTGCCATTAAATTCATTCTGATTCACGGAGACTCACTATGTGTCAGAATAGAATTGTACCTGATGGTCTAGTGGTTACACCTTGCGGGGATGATATGCATGGTCAGCAGTTCAAAGCCAGCAGCAGCACCTTGGGGAAAGACTGGGCTTTCCCATAAACAGCAACAGTCTCAGAAACCCACAGGGGGTCACTGTGAGTCAGCATTGACTATGGCAGGGACACATTTTTTCCCATGAGGAAAACAGATGCTAGGCCTTTGTATATGGGACAACTGTATTCCTATGAAGGACTGACTGTTTTACAGATGTCCTGGATGCAACATTTGATTGATTTCTTCTTGGCTGAAAAGATCACACCTTCTATATGCATTTATCTATTCTACTGTTTCTGTTTGGTCAGAATTATTTAACTCTACTTGAAAATGAAACCTAATTTCTTTATTCCATTGAATGAATGAGTTTCCTTAAGCTCCCTTTAAATTTTTGTGGATGGAGATGATATTAGTAAACCATATCATCTTTGTATGTAAGAGACAATGGTTAATATTATCTAGATTAGATGCATTTTACAAAAAAGCAATATGATTTACATTCTGTGACATTTTTATTATATATGATGTAATAATATACCGCAATGGACAAAATCTCATTAACCAGGCAATAAATCTTATTTATATCACTGAGAAAAGAAGACAAGCTTGGTGAGATTAAAGCCTATAACTTTTGCATCCACTAGAGAATGAATTTTTAGGCTATTTATAAGATATTCATTCATCTATTGCTTTATTAATCAGAAGGTGACACCTGGCATGTAATGAAGTTCATTAGTTGAAGACTTTCAGAGAACTGGCCATGTAGGTGTCCGTGTGAATTACTCTCTGTGTCACAGACAAGCCTCCAAACCAGTTCACTTCTGGGAGGCTTCCCTCAGGAAGACTGTCTTGGATTATTAATGACAATGGACTTTGACTATTTGAAGTGCTGAAAAGACCCTTGAAGTTCTACCGGCAACTATCTGCGGTTCATTGCCAGTGAGTTGACTGACTCATAGCCACCTCATGCACAACAGAAGGAACCTTGCCCAACCGTAAGCCATCCCCCGAACCCTTGGCTGGCGTATATGGTCACAACCATTCTGTTGTCTCAGTGCACTTCAACTGATTTAAACGTGCCCGTTCTACGCAGGGAGGACACTGTGCTGGACACTCTTCTGTTGAGCTCCAAAGATAGCCACTGGCTAATTTTCAGATACAGATTTTCCTTCCTAGCCTTTCAGAATCACATTGCTGTTTTCCATTTATTAATGCTGTACTCACAATACTCCATTATCTAGCATATATGCCAAGCACTGTGCCAGCAGCTTTACAAAGAGAGATTATTTTATTTACTTGATAATTTTGAAGGGTTTTAAGAACAAGACTAGAAACCAAGGTGACAGCAACTGTAGGAACTTTTCTAACTTTCTTGTGTGCTTCCTACTATCTTTTAATCTTTACATTAGCTTTCATCCTCTAAAATAATGAGGGGGGTGTCATAAAGGGAATCTAGGGAGCTTTCCTTTCTTTGCAAAGGCTGCTTCAGGGAGAGCAGAATCCCAGGACAGAGCTGAGAGTGGCAGCAACAACAAGAAGAGAGAGCATCCCAGTGACAGTGTTTAAGTCAGCAGGGAGCAGGGGATCGTAGCACTGGCTGGCTCCCCTGGTATAAATACTCCCACCACTGCCAATTTCAGTACACTAACATAATGTCGTGGAACACGCATGGATTCTGGAAGATAGAAGCACATTTCGGTTTGGGGAGCTGGTGGGAACCGGTGCCAGTACATTCCTGCGAAGAAAAGCACCATCATCCTAAATTATGCAAAGTTACAAAAGTGAACAATGTTCAGTCTGCAAATATTCTCAGTTCTTTGGCAAGTCATTTCTCTCGGTCTGGAAATTTGTGTTTATTTAAAACCACTAAGGACTTGCTTTCCAACGACTTCCCACTTATCCTGGGCTTTCATTCCCTTGCCTTCATGTTCATTCAGGCTTTTCCAATTTGAAGATCACCCTCTTTCTGTGGATGATAAGGCACTTCATACTAAATAGCTAAGAATGCCTGTTTACACTTACTATCCATTGTGTTTGATAAATGAGGGTCTAGGATATAATTAAATGCAGGCCTCTAGATCACACAATCCAAGTGATGAGGAGAATTAATAAAAACTTGCAAATGAAGTTAGTTCAGAACATTTTTAATTGATTGAGATGAAGTGGCTCTGCAGGTTTAATTATTTCCACCTTGTAAGTGTTCCAGTTTTATCTTCTATAGTCTAGGGAAGATAAAGTTCAGAGGCAAAGAGAAGTCCGTGTCAATAGAGCCATAGACAATCAGAACGTTGATTATTTCGTGACTTGCTGAAGAAAGTCAAAGAAATGCAGGAAGCACTTGAGAGCAAACTACCTTTTCTTCCAGTGAGATTCTTGCCCATCACCTTTTTCCACGAATAAAGGGGGAATTCACTAAGACGCCCATGAAGTGTGGCTTACCACGGTGCATGGGTCTTTGTTGGCATCGGGTTCCTCAAAGAGTCTGGGAAGAAGAAACTTAGCAATGTCTGCATACGGGCATGGATTTTTATAAAATTGCAAGAGTAGGATACTGAATCACAATTTATTAATACCTCTGCTTCCTTCTCTTTGACGATCTCTGTGTCATATTCACTGTGTTATCAAATGACTCGATAGTGGCTATCAAAACTTTGGGCATCTTGATAGGAGAAAGTCAAGGTGTCGTTGTTGGTAGGTGCCATTTGTGTGCTGCCCAGTGCTGTGCCATCCTCAGAATTGTTCTAATCGTTGAGCCTATTGCTGCAGCCACTGTGCCAAATCATCTTGTGGCGAGTCTTCCTCTCTTCTGCTGCCCCTACAATCTGCCAAGCACGATGTCATTTTCCAGGGATCTCTCCTGATACAGTCTCCAAAGTACACCTGCAGTCCCACCATCATCTCTTTTAAGAAACATTCTGGCTGTACTTCTTCCAGATAGATTTGTTTGTTCTCTAGGCTGTGCATGCTAATTTGAATGTTCTTCACCAGAACCATGATTCAAATGCACTGGTTCTTCTGTTTCCTTATGCAATGTCCAACTTTCACATGAATGTGAGAAAATACTATAGCTTAGGTCAGGTGCTCCTTAGTTTTCAAAGTAACGTCCTTGCTGTTAAAAATATAACTCTTTATATGTCTTCTGCAGCAGAATTACCCAATGCAATGAGTCATTTTGTCTCTTGACTGATGTTTCCATGAGTATTCATTCTAGATCCAAGAAAGATGAAATTCTTGACATTTCTCCATTTCTCACAACTTTACCTATCAGTCCAGTTGTGAGAATTTTTGTTTTCTTTATATTGAGTTGTAATTCCTACTGAAGGCTACAATCCTTGATCTTCATCAGCAAGTGCTTCAAGTCCTCATTCTCAGTAGGCAAGTTTGTGTAATCTGAATTTTTCAGGTTGTTAAAAGGCTTTCTTCAATTCTGATGCCATATTCTTTACATAATCTAGTTCTCTGATTATTTGCTCATCATCTGGACTGAATAAGTATGGTGTACAGCTTTCTTGACTTTACGCTATGCAGTATTCCCTTGTCAGTTCACAACTGCCTCTTGATCTGTATACAGGTTCTATAGGAACATAAGTCAGGGTTATCATTCTTATCAAGGCTACCCATAGTTCTTCACGGTCCATATAATCGAATGCCTTTGCATAGTCAATAAAATATAAGTACACTTATTTTCTGCTTTCAGCTAAAATCAATGTGAAATCAGCAATGATAATCCTTGTTCCATGTCCTCTTCAGGTTGTACTCTTGAAAGATTCTATGGACAAAATATTGAATAATGCAGGAAGCATCCAAAGAAGATGGAAAGAACCCACAGAGTCACTGAACCCAAAAGAACTAGCTGGCATTCAGCTGTTTCGTGAGGTGGCTTATCAGTAAAAACCAATGGTGCTGAAGGAAGATGTTCAAGCTGAATTGAAAGCATTAATGAAAAACAAAGCTCTAGGAATTAATAGAACACAATTAAAATGTTTCAATTAGCTGATTAAATACTGAAAACACTCACTTGTCCATGCCAGGAAATTAGGAAGACAGCTAACTGGCCAACTGACTGGAAGAGATCCATATTTATACCTATCCCAAAGAAAGGTGACTCAACAGAATGCTCAAATTATAGAACACTATCACTGATATCTCATGCAAGTAAAATTTTGCTGATGGTCACCCAACAGTGGTAGCAGGAGTACATGACAGGGAGCTGCTAGAGGTTTAGGCTGGATTCAAAAGAGGACGAGGAACAAGGGGTATCTTTGCTAATGCCAGGGGAACTTGACTAAAAGCATAGAATTCCAGATGGATGCTTACTTGTGTTTTATTGACAATGCCACGGCCTTTGACTGTGTGGATCACAGCAAACTATGAATAGCTTTGAAAAGAATGGGAATTCCAGGACACTTCACGTGCTCCTGCTGAACTTGTGCATGGATCAAGAAGCAGTTGTGTGAACAGAACAAGGGCATGCTGCATGGTTCAAAATCAGGAAAGATGTGTGACAGGGTTGTATCCTCTGATCAATTTTATTCAATTTGTATCCTGAGCAAATAATAAGAGAAGCTGTATTATATGAAGAAGAATGCAGAATCAGGAGTGGAGGCAGGCTTACTAACAACCTGGGATATGCAGATGAAACTACTTTGTTTGGTGAAAATGAGGAGGACGTGAAGTGCTTTCTAATGAAGATCAAGAAATGTAACCTCCTGTATGGATTACAATTCAATGTAAAGAAGACCAAATTCCTCACAACTGAACAATAGGTAACATCATAGTAAATGGAGAAAATATTGTTGTTGTCAAGGATTTTGTCTTGCTTGGATCCATAATCAATATTCATGAAAGCAGCAGACAAGTCATCAAAAGATGTGTTGCATTGGGTAAATCTGGTGTGCAAGATCTCTTTAGTGTATTAAAAAGGAAGGATGTTACTTTGAGGATTAGGGGTGGCTGACCCAACCATGGTATTTTCCATTGTCTCATATACATGTGAAAGTTGGACATTGAATAAGGAAAACCCAAAAAGAATTGATGCATTTGAATTGTGCTCCCAGAGAAGAATATTAAAAGTGTCATCGACTGTCAAATGAAAAAAAAAATCACCAGATTTCTCTTGAAAGAAGTACAACCAAAATGCTTCTTAGAGGCAAGAACAGCAAGATTTCATCTCATGTACTTCAGACATATTGCTAAGAGAGAGTAATCCCTACAGAAGGACATTATGTTGGTCCGGGTAGATTAGAGAAACATACCCAGAGACACTTATATGTGTAAGAGAGAATTTTATATCAAAGAACAATTGCACATTAAGAAAACATCTGAGTCTAGTCCAAATCAAGTCTGTAAGTCCAATAATACCCCATATGTCAATACTAGCCCATACCTTCCTCTTTAGACTCATACAACCATGCAATGATGCTGAAGGCAGGAAGATCACAGGCTAGTGGGTGGAAAGTCCTGTGGATCCAGTGGTGGTGGAAGTATCTCAGTCCTGGCGTGGGTCTCCACATGGCTCCTCTAGTTCCAGGACTCTGACTGCATAAGTGTAGCTCCTGTGGCTTGTGAGTAGGAAGACAAACCAGGGAGGAATACAGGAGTTCCCAGAATCCTCAGGAGAAGGCCATGCCCACACAGAGGGCTATGGCCTCATTGACAGGCTAGACTCCACCCCTTCACAAATTGACAGATTATGTAACTGCCACAGACTACCCCTGGTCACTTGACACCTTTACACAACTTTAACCATATATAATTTTTTAAACAAATAATAAAATCATATCTGAACCTAACAGGTTAAAACTAAAATGCATATAATTCAATATGTGCCAGTCTTATTTAAACATAATATTCTATAAGTGAACAACACAACAATATTCTATGCCTAACAATTGCAGTTAAGTGAACACCTACACCATAACCCTATGAATATTCTCCCACCTATGAAAGTTTGTAAACTAACCACTTCTTGTTTTTATTATCCCCATTTTGGATATCCACTTTCTATCCTGCCCACTTACATCAACACAGTGCTCTGAGGAGACAATCACATTCTTCTATGTGAAGAATCTTCATTCCAGTTGGAACCTTGTGAGTCTGCATCCATAAGCAAAGTCAAATTAAGATCAGCTGTCCATAAAGTCAGCAACAATATGCACCAGTTCACAGGCTCAAAAATCTTTTATTCATCTGGTCCGGTTCCGGTCAACTCAATGTGGGTTGCCTCACTTAGTCTCAACAGGGTGCCCATTGGTTGTCTCACCATTAGATCATAGACTCATCACAAATTCTCAACAACCCTGCCCCCTTGGGCTAATCATGCCATAGGCTCAAGTTCCATACAACTCTATAAACTTCAGACCAGCCAACCCACTCTCATCTTCTCCTCTAGCTCCCAGGTCCATGGGTATCAGTGGTCAGACTCTTGGATCAACCCCTCTCTCTATTGCTGCAATACTCCCACTTCCACCCAGCAAGTGGACCAAGGTGGTCACCTAGCAAGCATGTCAGGCTGCCATAGGCTCCCTTTAATGTTTAGTCATAGAGAGGAGAGTTTCTTCATGGTTCCATCTTTTTCCAGCCTCAAGCACAAACCACTAGTTAAAAATTAAAAACTCTAAAGCATTTCTTTTCTCCCCCTACCCCACCCCCAACCTGTCAACAGCTCCCTAGGAAAATCTCTTCACCTTTGAAAGTCTGAGCACTCAAGACACTGGGTGGGACTTATCTTTTAAGAGCCTTCTTTGCAGGCTTCTCTTAAACTCATTTAAAGATTCAAATTTTAGTGGCTGAAAGCAAGGTTTACAAACTCTCTATTTTCACACTTCCCAATAATCATTCCGTTCAATCATTATATCACTAATAATTAGCAGAAAAATCAGTATAAACAAAGGAGAAGCAGATCCTAAACTCAATTCTTAAAACAGTCAAATTCCTTCCTTATCTAACACCTTAATCCTTATCTAAACTATTCAGTTGACATGAAGTGTGTCCTTAGGCCTTTGGCTGCATTGCCTCAAGTCAGGACCAGGCATTCTGTCCGCCATTTTGACCTTCTGTCAGCTGTTTTAAAAAAGCAGCACTGGTCTTTGAGAAATTCAAATGGTAATTTCACCCTCTGAGCTCAAATTATACATTAATCACATCCATTTTCTCTATTTCAAAGAGGAACAACTGAAGACAATTTCTAGGAATCAAAACTTTTAATTCTCACATTCTTCCCAGAAAACAACCCAGGAAAATGCAAGGCCACATCTGATGGCTGGCTAGCCAAAGACGAAAAACTACCTTAAGGCAGAGGTCAAACAAGCACCCACTCTCCATTCTTATGATTTGTTTCTCTAGTACCCGACTCTCAGTATCACAATGTGTTAGTCCAAGTAGACTACAGAAACAAATCCTGAGACACTCATATGTGTAAGAGAGAACTTTATATCAAAGAGCAATTGTACATTAAGAAACCATTCCAGCCTGGTCCAGATCAAGTCCATAAGTCCAGTATTACCTGATATCTCGATAGTAGTCCATAAATTCCTCTTTATACTCACACAGCCATGCAATGATGCTGAATGCAGGAAGATCATAGACTGGTGGGTAGAAAGTCTTGTGGATCCAGTGGCGGTGGCAACATCTCAGTGCTGGCGTGGATCTCCACATGTTCTTCCAATTCCAGGGCTCTGGCTGCATCTGCGTCCAGGGAGAAATACAGGAGTTCACAGAATTCTCAGGAGAAAGCCATGCCCACATGGAGGCCTCATTGGCTGACAGGTTGGACTCCACCCCTTCACAAGTTGACAGGAGACTATGCCGCAGACTATGCCATAGACATTATTCTGTGCAAAATAGGTGTGCAGGGAAAGAGAGGAAGGCCCTCATACAGGGGCTGAAACAACGAGCTCATACATGAGAACAATTGCGGTGATAGTGCAGGACTGAGCAATGTTTCATTCTTTAATACATACGATTGCTATGAGTTTTAAACCCACTTGATGGCACTTAACAACAAGAACACCTAGTATATTGGTTTTTCTGTATTCTGTTTCATTTTTGACAGCTTCCAGTGTTCAGCTGATTCTTCTTAATTGGAGTCAGGCCTGATCAGCAAATGCAGCTCCTGATAGTTTTCCTCCTGTAGTCTATACTCCATCTCCGTCATTATGAGAGACTCTACTTTGAGAGGGAAACTTTTTCTTTCTCAGTTACATTTTGAGGGTTTTCTGACCTGAAGACCCTGCTGAAAATTTTCTCCTGCTATTCATGAGCTTAAAGTCAAGATAAACTCATATATTTATTTGACATTTAGTCATAGAATTTAAAATTATTACAAGGTATTAATGTTTCATAATGGTTTTCAGATATCATTAAATGACATGAACATGTGACACCAGAGGATGTATTATAGCACCAATTCCATACCCAGTACTGGAAGTGTGAGGATAGTAGAGGATCACTTAATTTTGAAATATATTTATTCAAAATCATCATTCTCAAAACATCTGCTTTCCACTCAAGCCCCTGGCATCAGCTCCTCATTTTTTTCCCCTCCCTCCCCATCCTCCCCTCCCTCATGAAGCTTTAATAATTTACAAGGGATTATTATTTTGGAAAGCAGATGTTTTGAGAATGATGATGGCAACAAATGTGCAAATGTGTTTGACACAACAGATGTATGTATGGATAAGCATTATATGAGCCCCCAATAAAATGATTTTTAAAAAGTATTACATAAATCATTAAAATGTGAAATTCTAAGATCATTCTATCTTTGTTGATTTCTAGTCAAAAGAAATTTGCTTATGCCAGAATTATATTCAATAATGCAGCAGAGACAGTTATCAATTCACTATACAGTTTATAGCAGTGGTTATCAAACTATGGATCGTGACCCTTTTGGGGGTCGAGTGACCCTTTCATAGGGGTCACCTGATTCATAACAGTAGAAAAAGTACAGTTATGAAGTAGCAATGAAAATAATTTTATGGTTGGGGTGTCACACCATGAATTGTATTAAAGGGGCACGGCATTAGGAAGGTTGAGAACCACTGGTTTCCAGGAACTGCTGAACTAGAAATGATCAAAAGAGTGATAAAAATCAAAGACATGGAAAGATTAGTCCAATGGACTAACAGAACATGCAATCACCAGTCTCCATGTACCTAGATACCAACGGATCTGAAAGGGATGCCATTAGGAGGTCTTGGATAGACTGAGAATGGGGGAACCAATGACAATTCATGAAAGAGGCTAGGCTTACTGGTCAGATTGTGGTCGTTAGGCAACCTCACACTTGGAACAGGTCTCAACTCCACGCCTCAAATTGCAGTCAGATAATAGGCTTGTAAGGGGAATAATAACAATTATGAGGTATGTATATCTTAGAATAATAAATCACTTATACCAAATGGATAGAATGAGGAAGGGAGACTCATAAAGAGGGAGAAGGTGGGATGAGTGGTATGGCTTTGAAGGCATTGCCAAGAATGAGACGAAATCAAGTATGAATTTAAAATGGATGATCTGCCCTGTAACTTCCACCTGATTCACAATAGAGTGGAAGCCATCACAGGACTACTACTACAGCTGCTTCATGAAATCCCAGTTGCTATTTCTGGATTTTGTAATGTTACTGATACTTTTCACTTTCTGAAAATTTGCAATAGCAGCAATTTCTCATTTTGAAGAAATATTCACTTTGATACCTAATTCCACATTTACAATTCTGTATGTCTTTTCACCAAAGTCTCTCAGAAAATATGGTCTATCTCTTTGGAGGCAACCTATTTCCGAGGGACAGAAGTCCCTTTCATTCTCACAGGATAAAACATGGTGAGTATTATATTCTGAGAAGTTGTGATGTCCCCAAATGTTTCACAGCTATGGTTCAACTTGGAAAAATTTGTTCATCTTTGCTGAGATGAAGACCCTTTATCTGAAAAATAGAACAGGCAGGCACGCAGGGCGGCTTTGGGAATTAGAGGAGATTAAGTGGCACATGTGGAAGTGCGTTTTAAACAATCGCGTGCTTTTTATAAGTCAGCCTGGCATCGCACCCCAGGCTTTGCAACTAGACTGTTTCTGGCTTCACTTGATGAGTAATGTATCTGGGGACCGACTTATTTCCTCAAAATGTGCTCAATTCGTGGGACTGTTCTAAGCTTTACATGGTTGCTGTTGTACAGGAGGTCTGGCGGCACAGCAGGTGATGAGTTGGCTGCTAACCACAAGGCCAGCAACTGGAAATCACCAACTGCTTCTCTAGAGGCCAGCAAGTCTTTCTACTCCCATACAGATTGACAGTCTCAGATCTACACTGTCCTGTATGATCACCATGAGTTGGCATTAACTCAATAGCAATTGCTTTTGGATTTGGTTATTGATCTTAGGTGCTGTCCAATTCATAGTGTCCCTATGCACAAAAGAACAAAACATTATCTAATCTTGTGCCATATCCTCACAGTCATGCGATGTGGAAGTCATTGCAGCCACGGTGTCAATTCATCTCATGGAGAGTCTTCCTCTTTCCCAATGAAGCTCCACTTAACAAGCATAGTGTCCTTCTCCAGGAAATGTTCTCTCCTAATAATACATCCAAAGTACACGAAGTAAAACCTTGTTATCCTGACTTCTAAGGAGTATGCTGTCTGTACTAATTATTACAAAGTTGTGGTGCCATGAAGTCAGTTCAACTCATAATGATTCTATGTGCAACAGACATAAACACTGCCCATCTAGTCCCATCCTCAAAATTGTCCTTGTGTTTGCTCCTTGTGGGGCAACAGCAGCCACAGTGTCCAGCCACATCATACGTTGCCTAGAGAAAAGAATCAACGACACCTACACACGCATACGAAAGAACTGCAGCAAGAAGCAGTCTTATCTCAAGAAGGCAGTTCAGTTCGGTCCAACTCAAGTCCACAGCTCCGATGCCAGTGGGGTCCCCTTCAGACTCACACACAGATGGCATGGAAAGGTGAAGCAGGATGCAGGAAGGTCATAGGCTGGTGGGTGCAGTCATCCTGATCCAAGGATGAAGGAAATATGGCAGTGAGCTGACAGCTCTCTTTGTCAGATGGCCTACATGGGCCCACCTGTGGACACAGGCAGAGTTCCAGCAAGCAGGAAGGTGAAGAAGCAGAGAGAAAGAAAAGTGTTCAATTTCTTCCTTACAAAATGACCACCCTCCCAAAGAAGGCATCATCAGGCTGTGACTTTATTGACAGATGGGATTGCCCCATATACTTTCATCCATATTCAAGTTGACATAAAATCATTGAACTGCCACAATGCTGTCCTCTTTTTCACTGCCCCTCTCCTTTGTCAAGCATATGTCTTTTACTAGGGACTGGTGGTCTCTCCTCACAACATGTCTAAATTATTATTATAGAATTTTATAATTTTAATCCATTATTAGTTAGCAAGACTTATTTGAAATCATGCCACTGAAGAACTCCAATGAGCAGAACAAAAAAATCATATAATTGTGAATGAGAGAGAGTGCGGAGTGGAGAACCAAAGCCCATCTGTAGGCAACTGGACATCTCCTTACAGAAGGGTTGTGGAGAAGAGACAAGCCAGTCAGGGTGCAGTATAGCACCAATGAAACATATAACTTTCCTCCAGTTCTTTAATGCTTCCCTCCCCCTGAATCAGGACCCCAATCTACCTTACAAATTTGGTTAGACCGGAGCATGTACACGGATCCAGATAAGAGCTGGAAATACAGGGAATGCAGGACAGATGACCCCTCAGGATCAATATTGAGAGTAACCATAACAGGAGGGTAAGGGGAGGGTGGGGGGAGATATGGGGAACCAATGACAATAATCTACATTTAACCCCCTCCCAGGGGGATGGACAACAGAAAGTGAGTGAAGGGATACATTGGTCAGAGTAAGACATGAAAAAAATGTATAAATTATCAAAGGTTCATGAGGGAAGGAGGAGAAAAAATGAGAAGCTGATACCATGGGCCCAAATAGAAAGAAAATGGTGATGACAACAAATGTACAAATGTGCATGACAATGGATGGATGTATGGATTGTCTTAAGAGTTGTGTGAGTCCCCAATAAAAAGATTTTTAAAAAGAACTCCAAAGAGGTGAGGAGATCTTTTAAAATGAATTTTAATTATAGTTTACTAAAAAGTATTATCTTTTTCCAGGAGCCTGGGTGGTGCAGTGGTTATGAACTGGGCTGCCAACTTCAAGGTTAGCCATTCCCAACCACCAGCTGCTCCACAGGAGAACAATGAGCCTTTCTACTCCCATAAAGAGCTACAGTTTCACAAACTCACAGGGGCGTTTCCACCCTGTCCTGCAGGGTCGCTAAAAGTAGGCATTGACTTGAAGACAGTAAGTTTTGAGTTTTGCTGTGTTGGAACTTCTATTTGAATGAGATTAAGTGGTAACACAGCCAATGACAAAGTATTAGCTTTTCGTTTAGCGAGGGCCCTGGTGGTGCGCACAGGTGAGCTTGGACTGCTACACATGGGGTAGTTGTTTACCCTCCTCAGTTGCTCTGAAGTAGAGGAGGCTAGCTGTTCCAATCAAGATGTGCCACCTCAGAAACCTATACAGCGTCACACTACAAGTCACAATCCACTTCATAGGAGAGTGTTTCATTTTTGACTTTGCTTTAGTAGTTGATGGTATTTTGTTTCTTGAGTTGAGCAGTGTGTGAAAGAAATACAACGTATGGGAAAGTCTTAAACATTTTGTCTCATCATTTATGATGTTAAGACATGCCAAATCAAAGAGAAAATAGCAGGCACTTTTAAATATCCCGGACTTAGTAGGGATCCTAAAATTCTGTGTATGATTTAACAGATTTAAAAAGAAAATCTATGGCTCTTATTATTATTTTAAACCATTATCATTCATTGCAAAAGAATCAAGTTTAAGAGCAACTTTTTGAAAAATAGTTACTCTCCTTCTTACCACAGCTAGGAAGGTTCCTTTTTCCTTCATATTTGAAATCCATCTTCCCTCATATAATTTGGATCTGCAATCAGTGCTCATGGAAGCAGCAAAGATACGTTACATTGCATTAGGTAAATCTGCTGCACAAGATTTCCTCGGAGTATTTAAAATCAAGCATGTTATTTTTAGAACTAAGGTGTGCCTGACCCAAGCCATGGTCTTTTTAGTCTCATAGGCCTATGACAGTTTGACATTGAATAAGGAAGCCTGAAGAAGAATGAATGCATTTGAAGTGTGGTGCTGGAGAAGAATATCGAAAGGGTCATGTTCTGCTGAAAGGACAAAGCAGTCTAGTCTGGAAGAAGCATGTCTAGAATGCTCCTTAGGATGGTGAGGCTTTTTCTTACATATTTTGGGCACGTCATCAGGAGAGACCAGTCCCTGGAGAAGGACATCATGTTTGACACAGTACAAGGGCAGTGAAAAGGAGGAAGGTCCTCAAGGAGACGGATGGACACCATGGCTACAGCCATGCGTCAAGCATGAGAGCATTTGTTAGAATGACCCAAGGCCAGGCAGTGTTTGGTTCTGTTGTGAACAGGATCGATATGGGTTCAACTGATCTGATGGTACCTAACACCAACCACATGTACCTGCACCTCCCCTACAGTCGCTCGTGGAATTACCTTGGAGTGTGTATCATGGAGAGTCTGACCTACCTTCAGAGATCCGACAACAAAACAGGGGCGGAAGACTAAAAGAAGTGGACAATGTTTGCTAGTGCTAAATTCCTCCGTCAGTTGGCTGTTGTGAAGTGACTTTTGTGTTGCCGTGATGTTGGAAACTAGCCATCGGTATTTCCAACACCCGCAAAGTCACGCATGGAAGATATATTTCAACCGAGCTTCCAGACGAAGACACACTGGGAAGAAGTGCTTGGAGATCTACATTTTAAAACATTGTCTGGCAAAAACTTTTTGTTTGTTTGTTTTCTTTTTTTATAATAAAAATAATTTTATTAGGAGCTCAAACAACCCTTATCACCATGCATCCATCCATACATCAATTGTGTAAAGCACATTTGTACATTCATTGCCCTCATCATCCCCAAAACACTTGCTCTCCACTTAAGCCCCTGGCGTCAGCTCCTCATTTTCGCACCTGCCTCCGCACTGCCCCTACCTCATGAACCCTTGATAATTTATAACTTATTATTTTGTCATATCTTACACTGTCTGATGTCTCCCTTCACTCACTTTTCTGTTGTCTGTCACCCAGGGAGGAGGTCACATGTAGATCCTTGTAATTGGTTCACCCTTTCTAACCCACCCACCTGCCACTCACACCACTGGTCCTCAAGGGATCATCTGCCCTGGATTCCCTGTGTTTCCAGTTCTTACCTGCACCAGTGTACATCCTCTGGTCTAGTCAGATTTGCAAGGTAGAATTGGGATCATGATAATTGGGGGGGGGTGGAGGACAGGAAGCATTCAGGAACGAGAGGAAAGTTGTATTTTTCATCGTTGCTACACTGAACCCTGACTGGTTCATCTCCTCCCTGAGACCCTTCTGAAAGGGAATGTCCAGTGGCCTTCAGATGGGCCTTGGCTCTCCACTCTGAACTCTCCTCCTTCATTCACTATGGTAAGATTTTTTGTTCTGATGATGCCTGATACATGATCTCTTCAACACCTGGTGATCGCACAGGCTAGTGTGCTTCCTTCATGTGGGCTTTGTTGCTTCTGAGCTAGATGGCTGCTTGTTTAGCTTCAAGCCTTTAAGACCCCAGATGCTATATCTTTTGATAGCCGGGCACCATCAGCATTCTTTGCCATATTTGTTTATGCACCCATTTGTCTTCAGTGATCATATCATGGAGGTGAGAGCACTATTATATGATTTTTTATTTTTTGATGCCTGATAACTGATCCCTTTGGCACCTCATAATCACACAGGGTGGTGTGCTTCTTCCATGTGGGCTTTGTTACTTCTGAGCTTGATGGGCACTTGTTTACCTTCAAGCCTTTAAGACCTCAGATGCTACTTCTTTGATAGCCAGGCACCATCAGCTTTCTTTACCACATTTGCTTATTCACCCACTTTGTCTTCAGCAGTTGTGTCGGGAAGGTGAGCATCATAGAATGCCAATTTAATAGAAGAAAGTATTCTTGCATTGAGAGAGTACTTCAATGGAGGCCCAGTGTCCTTCTGCCACCTTAATATTAAACCTATACATATAGGCACATAGATCTATTTCCCCATCATATATAAATATATTTGCATATGTACATGTCTTCTCTAGACCTGTATAAATGCCCTTTGCCTCCCAGCTATTTCCTCTATCTCATTTGACTTTGCTCCCATCCCCCTATCATGTCCAGTCCCACCAGGATTTCAGCAATTCCTCTTGGTTACATCACCCTTGATCATGCCCTACCAGGACTCCCACACCTTCCTCACCACCAATTTGGATCACTTGTTGTTCCCCTGTCCCTGAGTTTGTTAACACCACTACCTTTTCCCCTACCTCCCCTTTTCCCATGTCCCCCTGAACTGTCAGTCCCATTGTTTTCTCCTCCAGATTGTTCATCCAGCCTATCTTATTTAGACAGACCTGCGGAGATAATCACATGCACAAAAATAAGACAGAGCAAAACCAATCAACAATAGAAAAAAAAACCCAAAACAACAACAACCCAATGAAAAAACAAAACACAACAAGAAAGAAAAGCTTGTAGTTAGTTCAAGGATTGTTTGTTGGCCTTTAGGAGTGTTTTCTAGTCCAGTCTGTTTGGGCATCACACCCTGGCCCCAAAGTCCACCCTCAGCATTCCCTGGGGACCTCACTGCTCCATTCCCTTGCTGTTCTGTTGCACCCTCTTATTGTTTTTCCTTGGTGTGGCGGGATCAGATCGGGTGCAATTCCAACACTGTGACTCTGGTGTTGTCCCCTGTAGGGCTATGGGTCAGTGAGGGGCATCATGTCTCATAGTGGGGCCAGTCATGTGGTCCTCTCTGTGGACTGGCTGCTCTAATCAGGAACATCATCCTCACGGCCTGGTGGGCCAGGATGTGCTCCACTCTCTCCTCCTTCCCCTTCATCTGCTCCCGTGTGCTCTGATCAAATATGTCCCTCTCCCAGAGTTGCAGATTAAATGCCATCCTTTGCAATAAATTCTTCTTGGGGAAAGGGTAGGTGTCCACTTAGTAGTTGAGACTGGGGCCAGAGTCTCAGGGTAAAATCTTTATGGATACTAATGGAACATTGTTATAGTGTAGGAAAATTGGACTCTTAGTTGGAAAGACATTCTAACTGGGGAAGAACTTTATCCTTAAAGTAGAGTTGACGTAAATGACTCAGAGTAAAGCTTTGGGACCTTCATTTTCTGGTGTGGCATGACTAACATTGAAAAACAATTGCACAAATCCATTAATAATCACAATGTGGAATGTATGAAGCATGAAGGAAAGAAAATTGGAAGTTGTCAAAAATGAAATGGAACACTTGAAGATTGATACCCTAGGCAATTGTGAATTGAAATGGGCTGATATGGCTATTTGGAAGCAGGCAGTTGTACACCAGGAATGACAAATTGAAAAGAAATGGCATTACATTTATCATCAAAAAGGACATTTCAAGTTTTGTCCTAAAGTAGAGTTTACTTACTCTTGTATCCTATTTGCCAGTGAAAGCATACTGTGCATTCATTTATTCCTTAGGCATGGCTATCACACTCAGAAAAAAGAACAGTTACTATGGCTATTTAAATTTATTCACCAATCACTGATGCCAAAGATGAAGGAACTGCAAAGCTTAGCAACTTTTGCATTTTGAAATGATAAAGCTTTCGCATTTTGAAATTGATTGCATGGTCAACCTGTAATCAAACTGCATTGGTAAGTATTGGTGATTGGAGTGTAAATGTTGGAAACAAAGAAGAAGGATCAGTAGTTGGAATATATAGCCTTAATAATAGAAACGATGCTAGAGATTACAGTACAAAATTTCGTAAGACTAATGACTCATTCATTACAAATATAATTTTTCAACCGCATATGCAGGGACTATATGCATAGATCTCAACAGATGCGATACACAGGAATACATTCAACAACATCTGTGGAAAGAGCTGTTAGGGATTCTCAATGTAATCAGTCAGAACAGACCATCAGTTTTTAATATAAAAGTTCAAGTAGAAGCTGAAGAAAATTAAGATGAATTCATGAGATCCAAACTACGCCCTTGACTATATCCGACCTGAAATTAAGAGACCAGCTCCATAATATAGTTAACTCATTGGACACTGATGATAGGAAGGTGAAGCAATATGTAGAATGACATCAAGAAATTCACACATGAAGAAAACAAAAGGTCATTAAAAGGAGTGGGAAAAAGAAAAAGCAAACTGGATGTTGGAAGACTGAAAGTTGTTTTTATGAAAGTAGCTGAAACAAATGGAAGAAATGATAAAGCAAATAATTTGAACTTAACATTTCAAAAGGTGGCTTGAGAAGACAAAATAAAATATTGTAATGACCCTGAATTAGAAAACCCAAAGCAAAGAGCATGTTTGTCATTTCTCAAACCAAAATAATTGAAGAAAAAAATTGAGCTTTCAGTTGCCATATTGAAGGGTCTGAAGAAGGGAGGAAGTATCACAAGAAGGACCACAAAGAATAAAAAAAATAATCTGTTGATATTTCAGCTGAAATGTAACCATTTAAAGGGGAGCACATGGTTAAGAACCAGTGGTATTGAAGTACAAAGTAGCATTTAAGGCATTGACAAAATGAATGTATGAATGAATGAATGAATGAAGGGTTCTCCTTGCCAGATCCTTGGAAGAAGGGTGAGGCTTTCTGCTCCTGTAAAGATTTATAGTCTTGGAAACTCATAGGGCAGTTCTACTCTGCCCTATAGGATTGTTATGAGTCAGCATTGACTTGGTGGTAATGTGGTGCCCAGGGGAATGAATGGTAATTTTCTCTAATATAAAATGGCAATGATGTCTCTAAGGTGAACCAGAGACATATTTAAGCCATAGATACGTGAAAATGGATTTGAGGCTTTCACTTAATTCTATCCCAGTCTACATACAATTATTCTTATGGCATGGCTCTGTTTGATGCTTGCCTTTCTGAATTTGTGGGTGCCTTAACAAAGCGCAGCCAAGAAACTAAATGAGCCATAGCTATCAGAATGAATAGCAGGTGGGGTTTTAAAGGCTCGTTTCAAACAAGCAGCCATCTAAGTGTGGTGTCAACTAAGTCCACATGGAAGATTTTAAATAATAAAATCCAAATCCAAAGAGGGAATGGTATCAGAACTTAAGCTGTGAACACCTGGTTTGCAGAAGGATGTGGACGACAGTAGAAGCTCCAAATCCACGTGCAGGATCCACACATGGATTAAGCCTCCAGTGAATTCCCTCTGATCAGAGTTGAAGGCAGTGACTAGTCATGTTATCAGACAAAGAACATTGTACAGTTGATTATGGTAGATGCAGTTAGGTTACAATGTAATATTTTATCATTTGAACCTTTTGACCCATTTTAAAATTGTTTCAATAAAAAACACCAAAACAATGAAAGAGACAGACAACAAGACCAACAACTTATTCTTGAAAGCTGAGTAAAGTCAATGCAAGAATTGACAAGGTAAAGTTGAACAGAACATTTCAGAAGGTAGCTTAAGAAGATAAAGTAAAGCAATATTATGAAATTTGTAGAGAGATTTGGAAAAATAAAAGCTGTGTTAATCTGGGTAGACTAGAGAAACAAATTCATAGACACATATGTGTATATGAAAAATGCTTATATACCAAAGCAATTGAATATTGATAAAACATCCCAGCCCAGTCCAGATTAAGTCCACAAGTCCAATACTAGCCCATATGCCTAATGCCAATCTATAAAGTCCTCTTCAGACTCATGAAACACATGCAATGATGCCACATGCAGGATGATCACAGGTCAGTGGGTAGAAAGTCTTTGGATCCAGTGGCGTTGTAAGCATCTCAGCACTGGCAGGGGTCTCTGCATGGCTTCTCTGGCTTCAGAGGTCTGGTTGCATCAAGGTAGTTCCATTTGTCTTCTCTAATTCAGGACACTAGAGTAGTTCCATATGTCTTGTCAGCTGCAATGTCTCCAAGGGAGGGGCAGAGAGAGAGAGAGAGAGAGAGAGAGAGAGAGAGAGAGAGAGAGAGAGAGAGAGAGAGAGAGAGAGAGAGAGAAGTGTCTCCACCTCCAAGGAGAAAGTACCAGAATTCTCAGAAGACCATGCCCACACAGAGGTCTTGTTGGTTATGATCTGATTGACAAACTAGACACCACCCCTACATTCTTAATCCTCAAATTGACAAACAATTATGTAACTACCACAAAAAGGAAGAAGATACTCAGCATATCTCAAGTTAAAAGAAATGAATAAACAATTAAAGCCTCAAGTTGTAATATTAAAGGTTTCTATGGCCCAAATATTAAACAATGCAGAAAGCATAAAAAGAAAATTAAGAAATACATAAAATCACTATAATAAGAACTGATCAACAGCTAACAATTTCAAAAGGTACCATCTGATCAAGAACTAATGTTATTTGTGATAGTTAAAGTTTTATGTCTAGTTGTTAGGGCAAGCATCCTCAGTGGTTTGGCAGGGTTTTTTTTTTGTTATGCATCATTCAGTCAGTTCTGACCCATATGAACTTATGCACAACAGTTAATACCTAGTAATTCCCCATGACCTAACCCAACACAATGTCATCAAAACCAATCTGTTGAAATCTTCCTTGATTCTCTAGTGAACCTACTCTAACACAGTATTGAAGAAATAGGTTCAAGCTGTTCTGACAGAATGCTAACTGAAAAGTTTCAACAAACTGATGCAGCACAGGAATTACTCAATAGATTATGAAATAGATAGATAGATAAGTAAATAGATAGATAGATAAGTAAATAGATAGATAGATAAGTAAATAGATAGGTAAGTAAATAGATAGATAGATAGATAGATAGATGATAGATAGATAGATAGATAGATAGATAGATAGATAGATAGATAGATAAGTAAATGGGAGACAGCTATCCAGCCAATTGACAGAAAGAGATATTTGTGGTCCTTGCAAAGAAAGATGATCCAAAGAGGAGGATGTAGAGATCCCGGTGGTGCTGGAGCAACAGCCATCTAGCTGAGAGGAATTCCTAGGAGGCAGAAGAAAGGCTAGAGTGATGGTGGGGCAGGACAAAAATGAAAAGAAACAGAGCAATGATCTAGGAAGCAAAGCTACGGATAGAGGTATAAGCATAGGTGTGCACTTATGTAAATACATTCATTCATAAATATAGAGGTATTGGCCTATGCACATATATTTATATGGCAATACACTGAGGTATTGGACAGAATTTGGGCCTCTGCACAAGCCTCACTCTCCCAGCACAATTTCTGAAGACAAAATGGGCATATAAGCAAATGGTGTGAAGAAAGTGAATGGTGCCCAGCTATCAAAAGATCAGTGTCTGGGGTGTTAAAGGCTTGAAGGAGTTAAACAAGAAGCTATCTCGCAGGGAAGCAACAAGCCCATATGGAAGAACCACGTCAGCCTGTGCAAGCATGAGGTGTCAATGGAATCAGGTAACAGGCACCACAAGCCCCAAAACAAAACAAGACAAAACATGATGTTGAGAACGAGGGGGATTGGAGCAGAGATCCGAAACCCATCTGTAGACAATAGGACATCCCCTCATAAAAGGGTCATGAGGAAGGGATGAGTCAACCAGGGTGCAGTGTAAGACCAATGAAACACACAATATTCCTCTTGTTCTTTGAGGCTTCCCCACTATCATGACCCCAGTCCTGCCTTTCAGTTCTGGCTAGACTGGAGCATGTGCACTGGTACAGATAAGAGCTCATGACACACAGATTCCAGGTCAGATAAACCCCTCAGGAACAGAATTGAGAGTAGCTGTCCCAGGAGGGTAGGAGGGAAAGTGGGGAGAGAAGGGGAGGGAGGGGGAGATGAGTGCAATGTTCAACACATTAACCACCCCAACACACACACACACACGAAATGAACAACAGGAATGTGGGTGAAGGGAGACAATGGTCGGTGTAAGAAATGAAAACAATAATAATTTATACTTTCTCAAGGGGTCACAAGTGCATGAGGCAAAGCAGGAGAAAAGAGGGCTGAAACAGTAAATATTTAGAAAATAATGATAGCAATATATGTACAAATATGCTTGACACAACTGATGTTATAAGAGCTCGTAAGAGCCCCCAATAAAATGATCTTTAAAAAAAAATAAAAAGGAAAATGATGATAGCAACCTATGAACTAATATGCTTGATACAATTGATATATGGAATGTTATAAGAGTTGTAAAAGTCCCCAATAAAATGATAACAAAAAGAAAGATGATTCAATAGGATGCAGAAATTATTGAACAATAAATATCATTAATGCCATATATAAGTAAAATTTTATTAGTGGGCTCAGCTGGTAGGCAAGCACTTAACCATTGTGCCAGCAGGTCTCCTTGCTCTGGGGGTTATTGACATTTATTATATGTATATGAGGGAAATGTTGTGTCCTGTGAGAATGCACCTCTTCATAACTCCATTTTCATTGAGTTGTTTTGGCATAAAACAATGGAAATTATACCTTCCTGTGTTGTTAGGTGCTGTTGGTTCACCAGAACCCCCAATACCGTTGTACCTACAGGATGAAACACTACATGGTCCTGCACCATCCTCACAATTGCCCCCGGCCAAGTCCCTTGTTGCAGCCACTCTGTCAATCTATCTCATTACGGGCCTTCCTCTTTGTCGCTGCCCTTCCATTTTACCAAGCATGATGTCCTTCTCCACGGACTGGTCTCTCCCGACAATATGTCCAACATATGTAAGACGAACTCTTGCCATAATTGCCTCTAAGGAGTACTCAGGTCTTAGCAAATAGACCCTAGTAAGTCAATGCAGACTCACAACTACCACATAGGGCAAAGTGGAATGGCCCCATATGTTTCCAAGGCTGTAACCTTTACTGGAGTAGAACACCTCAACTTTCTCTTGAGGTGAAGCTGTTGAATTGAACCGCTGACCTTGTAATTCACAGTCCAATGCATCATCTGCTGTGCCATCATAGGGTTAATATTTTAAATAACAAGCAATGAGCAACCCTGAGGGTGTTCACTATTAAGTATTTGTACTAACTATTGAACATATTATGAAATATTTGAATACATGAAAAAAGTAAATACTCCATTTGTAATAATAAAAACACCTCTTACCACTATCCACTCCAAAACATAATCTTACTTTGCAGGGGAAACCATTTTAATTTTTTAAAAATCATTTTATTGAGAGCTCGATAACTCTTATCACAATCCATACATACATCCACTGTATCAAGCACATTTGTTGCCATCATTGTTTTCAAAGCACTTTCTTTCTACTTGAGCCTTTGGTATCCGCTCATTTCTTCCTCTCCCTCCTCTTCCCTCCCTCCCTCCCTCCCTCCCTCCCTCCCTTATAAACCCTTGAAAAATTATAAATTATTATTTTTTCATGTCTTGCACTGTCCAATGTCTCCCTTTACCCCCTTGTCTGTTAACCATCCCCCCCCTGGGAGGGGGTTATAAGTAGGTCATTGTGATTGGTTCCCCCTTTCTCCCCCAACCTTCCCCTTCCCCTCCTGGTATGGCTACCCTCAATATTGGTCCCAAGGAGTTTATCTGTCCTTTATTCCCTATGTTTCCAGCTCTTATCTGTACCCATGTACATCTCTGAACTAGCCAGATTTGTCAGGTAAAATTGGGATCATGATAGTGGGGCGGAGGAAACATTAAAGAACCAGAGGAAGGCTGTGTGTTTCATCAGTGCTGTACTCCATCCTGACTGGCTCATGTTTCATCGGTGCTATACTGCATCCTGACTGGCTCGTCTCTGCTCCATGACGCTTCTATAAGGGGATGTCCAATTGCTTACAGATTGGCTTTGGACCTCCACTACACACTTCCCCCCTCATTCACATTATGATTTTTTGTTCTGGGTCTTTGGTGTCTGATACCTGATTCCATAAATACGTCATGATCACACAGACTGGTGTGCTTCTTCCATGTGAGCTTTATTGTTTCTCAGCTAGATGGCTGCTTGTTTATCTTCAAGCCTTTAAGACCACAGATACTGTATCTTTTGTTAGCAGGGCACCATCAACTTTCATCACATGTGCTTATGCACCTGCTTTATCTTCAGCGATCATGTTCGGAAGGTGAGCATCTCAGAGTTCTGGATTATTAGAACAAAGTGTTCTTGTGTTGAGGGAGTACTTGAGTAGAGGCCCAATGTCCATCTGCTTCCTTAAACCTATAAATATATGAGCATATATCTATTTCCCCATCATCATATATAAATATATATACATATATACATGCCTGTGTTTAGATCTCTATAAATACCCTTTGCCTCCTAGTTCTTTTCTCTATTTCCTTATACTTTCCTCTTGTTCCACTATCATGTTCAGCCTTCATTTGGGTTTCAGTAATTCCTCTCAGTTACATTTCCCTTGATCAAGCCCTACCAGGTCTCCTACACCATCCTCACCATCGATTTTTGGTCACTTGTCGTTCCCTTGTCCCTGGGGTTGTTAACACCCACTTTCCCCTGCCTCCTGCTCTCCCATGTGCCCCTGAAACTGTTGCCCCATTGTTCTCTCTTCTGGCTTGTTTATCCTACCTATCCCATCCAGATAGATACACAGTGTCAACAATATGCACAAACACAAGATAGAACACAATAAAGTAACAATAGAAAATAAAACAATAGCTACTACAACAAAAAGGCAATGACAAAAAAAAAGGAGAAGGCCTATAAATAGTTCAAGGTCTTTTTGTTGTCCGTTAAGATTGTTTTCCAGTTGACTCTGATGGGGTGCCACACCTGGCCCTACAGTCTATTTTTGGTGTTCCCTGGGGACTTCATTGCTCTACTCCCCTTTCTGTTCTGTTGCACGCTACCAGCGTCTGGTCTCCGTGTGGTGGGCTCAGGGTGGGCACGATTCTCGCTGTGTGTTTCCAGTGTTGTCCCCCGTGTGCTATGGGTCAGTGAGGAGCGTTGTGTCTCGTGGTGGGACTGGCCCTGTGGTCGTCTCTCTGCATTGGCTGCTGTGAGCAGAAATATTGTCCTCAGGGCTTGGTGGGCCAGGATGTGCTTCACTCTGTTTTCCTCCCCCCTCGTTTGCTCCTGTGTGCTCTGATCAAACATGTCCCTCTGCCCGAGCTGTAGCTTCAGTGCTGTCCTCGGAAATGAATTCTTCTGGGAGGAGGGGAGGCTGCCCACTTAGTTGGTAATGGGGCGGCCCCTCTGGCCTCTCTATCAGTTCCCTGCTTCATGCCAGTGTGTTGCGTTCTTGTCTTAGAGCACTGGGTTGAAGTCTGGTTCCTCTTTCCCTGTGGAGATATAAACCACACCCTGCTCTTGGGTCAGTTAGAGCTCTGTTCCCCCAGCTACCGTCTTTAATACTTTCCCCTCATTTTTAGTTGGCTACCATACCTATCCCTGGGTTTAGTCTGGCCCCCACCATATTACCTGAACCTCACCCCAGGAATGTACCACTTTAATTCTTAACTGTTCTAGTATTCTTCTTTATTGGTTGATATTGATTCAACAGCATTGAGGTGTTTTTTAATAACATTATTCCTATACATCTTTCACTTGAATGATTAATTTTCAACATCACCTACTAACTCTATTTTTCAACTTCTCTCCTTTTCTAACAGTTGTATTGATATAAAATGCACATCTCATATGCTCTCTAGTTAAGAATAGTTGCATATACGTCATCACAATCAGTTACAGTGCATGCCCCTCACTATCCCCTCTCCATGATAAACCCTTGCACCAGTTACATTTCCATGTACCCACTCCTCCTGTGCTTCTTAAACTGGGAAACTTAACAGAAAAAAGAAACAAAGTGAAACAGAAAATGATAACAATAATAATAAAAATAAAGACTAAGTGTATTAGTCTGGATTGACTAGAAAAATAAATTCATAGACACTCATATGTGTATAAGAAAGAGCTTTATGTAAAACAGCAATTTAATATTTGAGAAAAGATCCCAGCCCAGTCCAGTTCAAGTCCATAAGTCGATATTAGCCCATATGTCGGATCTATGAAGTCTTCTTCAGACTCGTGCAACACATGACGCCAAATACAGGAAGAACATAGGTCAGTGGGTGGAAAGTCTTGTGAATCTAGTGGCAGTGGAAACATCTCAGTGCTGGCAAGGGTCTCCGTGTGGCTACTTCAGCTCCAGGGCTCTAGCGTAGCTCCATGGGTCTCCTCAATAGGAATGCCTCGCAGGGAGTGAATGTGTGTCCTGCCTCCCGTGAGCTATTTATCTCAGCTTGATGAGGTCATAAAACTGCAACCTGATTGATAGGCTAAACTCCACCCCTTCATTTTTCAGTCTCAAATTGATGTCAGATTATGCAACTACCACGCTAAGAAAGTAAAAACCAACAGCAATAGTAAAATAAGCCAGAGAGAAATTTTCTACTGTGAAGCAATCAAGAAATATTTAAACTAAGAGCAAATTCAGGTTGAGGCAAGAGAGAGGTCATACATGAAAAAACATACACTGCAACTCAAGAGGGTGCCTCCCTCACACCAATGACATAACACTCCTGCTATACCTCCTAATATGTACAATTAAAAACTAAGTAAAACAATACAACCCCCAAATACATAAGATTTTGCAAACCAGAGCAGGTGTATCATGCATATTAGAGATAATCTGCCTGATGAACCCATAGAGCCAGCAAGTGAAATAATGGTTTTGCGGGGAGAAGGACACAGAGGTGGTGGCAGGGTGTAGGGGTCCAAATGAAAAAGAATGCTTAGAAACTGATTGTGGCAGCAAATGTACAACTCTTCTTTTGTGATTGAACTATGAAATGTTTTGATATATGCATTTATTCCAATTAATAAGAGAGAGAGAGAACTGACCAGGTTTAATATTATACTGCAGTCCCATAATCATGTTTGCAATAATGTCCGCCTGATAGAAAAGCTGTTTGGTGTTCCTTGACGGTCGCCAGAGGGGATCTGCCAAATGCTTAATCCAACTAGATAATTTGCAGATGAATTTTGGGCTCCCACTGTCCTCCATAGCTTTCCACAATTTCAGTGCTCACAATTTAAACTCTGATACTTTTCCCTTCATCATGTTTGGCTCTTGTCATTGTCATCTTTGGATCACACAGACTGGTATGTTTCTTCCATGTGGACTTAGTTGATGCCTCACTTAGATGGATGCTTTTTTGAATAAAAGCCAGCACACCAGCCTGTGTGATCATGAGGTGTCGAAGGGATCAGATATCAAAGAACAAAATATCATACCACTGTGTGCTCACCTTCCTGACACAATCGCTGAAGACAAATGGGTGCATAAGGAAAAGCGGTGAAGAAAGTTGATGGTGGCTGGCTATCAAAAGGCATAGCATCTGGGTCTTAAAGGCTTGAAGGTAAACAAGTGGCCATCTAGCTCAGAAGCAACAAAGCCTACATGGAAGAAGCACACCAGCCTGTGTGATCATGAGGTGTCAAAGGGATCGGGTATCAGGCATCAAAGTTGAGAGTGGTGATACCAGGAGGGTAGAGGGAAGGTGAGGGAGAAAGGGGGAACAGATTACAAGGATCTACATGTAACCTCCTCCCTGGGGGACAGACAGCGGAGAAGTGGGTGATGTTGGACGGTATAAGATATGACAAAATAATAAAAATTTATAAATTTATATTATTTTAGGAGAAAATGGTATTATATATATCTTAGGAGAAATATATATATTATATATATTTTAGGAGAAAAATGAGGAGCTGATACCAAGGGCTCAAGTAGAAAGCAAATGTGTTGAGAATGATGATGGCAACAAATATACAAATGTGCTTGACACAATGGATATATGTATGGATTGTGATGAATTGTATGAGCCCCTATAAAATGATTTTTTTTAAGCCTCCAAGACCCCAGCCACTATTCCAATCGATAGCTGGACAATATCTGCTTTCTTCACCACACTTTGTGGTGGCACCCATATCTTCAAGAAGGGAAGTATTGAGCAGGGCCATGTTATAAAACTAACTGTTTTTGGATTCGGGGCTATAATTAAGTGGCCGCCCAGATTCTATATGCTTGTCCGTGGGTTATGAATGGCTCTGGTTTAATTTAGAGTTTTATTATCATTTTATATCAAAGAAATAAACCCCAAATATTACTGATAACCCGCCTGGGATATAAAGCAAGTCCATTGATGATATCAATAATTTATTCAGTGGCATTGAATTTAAGGCACTGTTGAGAAAATGAATTTATGCGAGTATAGCCCCGCCAGGAACTGCAATCAATATGCAGAACGAATTTTTAAACGATTGAGCTCTGTTTACATTGAGCATGGGGTTTGCTCCCCTCCTCTGGTCTGAACTTGCTTTTCCAGTAAGGTTCTTCTCTCATGCCTGTGGAGGGCCTGTTGATTTGTCACAGTCTTGTTTCAACGGTGTATAGCTTCAAGTTGACGGTGTTCTCCCTGGTTCCCATTCTTGAAGGATTGACCCAGTCAATGTGAAGCTTCCTTTTTGGACTTGGTTCTTATGAAGTGCATATTAGTGGGTGATGTATTGTTCATGGCTGTTAGGCAGACTTTCTACCCCTTTGCTTGGAAATTGGCCTCTGTTATTTGTTTTAATTGGTATTTCTCCATGTTGTAGTGGCCTTGTACACCATTTGTCCATTTGTGATTAGCTACCAGTTATCCATTTGTGATTAGCTAATTTCATTCAGCATGCTGGTTTCCAGGTCGGTCCATGCCATGCAGTGTTTCATGCTTTCATCACTGCTCTTCAAGGATGCATAGTATTCCATTATGTGTATGTAAATAGTTTTTTTTATCCATTCTTCTGTTGGGCCTTTGGGCTGCTTTCAGTTTCTTGCTCTAGTGAACTGTGCTGCTATAAACATATCACAGTACATACATACATACATACATTGTGTCAGCACATTTGTACATTTGTTGCCATCTCATTTTCAAAACATTTTCTTTGTACTTGATCCCTTGGTATCAGCTCATTTCCCCCCCCCTCATGAACCCTTGATAACTTATAGATTATTATTTAAAATTAGGCTAATATTGTTGTTAAAATTTTTTTAATGGAGATGACAGGTGGTATCTCATTGTTGTTTTAATTTGCATCACTTGGATGGCTAGTAATCTTGAGCATTTTTTCATGGGTTTGTTAGCCATTTGAATTTCATTTTTGGTGAACTACCTGTTCATGTCTTTTTCCCACTTCGTATTGGGTTGTTTGTTATTTTATTATTGTACTGTTGTAAGGTTTGTTAGTTAGGTTCTTGTCCAATGTTTTGCTGGTAGAAATTTAAAAAAAATTAATAAATAATTGTATTGGGGGCTCTTACAGCTCTTGTAACAATCCATATATCAATTGTATCAAGCACATTTATAAACATGTTACTATCATTATTCTCAAAATATTTTCCTTCTGTTTGAACCATTGGTATCAACTCTTTTTTTCCTTCCCTAGCCCCTCCCTCCCACCCTCATGAATTCCTGATAAATTATAAATTATTATTATTTTCATATCTTACACCACCCACTGTCTCCCTTCACCTACATTACTGCTGTTCACCCCCCTTGGAGGGGGTGGGGGGAGTTTTGCGTTGGTTGTAGTCCCATTGTATCATTGTAGTTGGTTCCCATTTCTCCTTCTTCTCCCCCCACCATTCCCCTACCCTCATGACATCGCTACTCCCATTATTGGTCCTGAGGGGCTTAACTGTCCTGGATTCCATGTGCCGAGCATTCTTATCTGTGTCAGTGTACATGCTCTGGTCTAGTCAGATTTGTAAGGTAGGACTGGGGTCATGATAGTGGGAGGGAGGAAAACCAGAGGAATGTTGCTTGTTCTGTCAGCGCTATGCTGAACTCTGGCTGTCTCCTTCTTTCCTTGAATGTCCAATTATCTACAGATAGGCTTTGGGTGTCCACCCCAACCACCATCATTTCCATCTATATATTTGTTTGTTTGGGGGTCTTCTGATGCCTGATACCTTATCCTGGCAATATCTTGTGATCACACAGGCTGGTGTGCTTCTTCTATGTGGGCTTTATTGCTTCCCTGCTAGATGGCTGCTTGTTTAACATCAAGCCTTTAAGATTCCAGACACTATATCATATAATAATCAGTTAAGAATCTTTTTGCGATATTAGATGACTATTTCTATATCATATATTTAGTGATGTGACATATATTCACTCTTGATTTTATTATTTTATGTTATACTCCTTTAAAATGAACTTTTATGGGCACTTTCAGGCTGAAAATCAATGCATCTTAGGAAAAATGCAGCATGGTCTTTAAGTGTATTGATTTTGTGACCTAAGGACTAACTCCTCTTTCCCTTCTCCACACATTTCCCATCCACCTTATTCTACTCCTCTAAGAGCTGAAAGCTGGGTCACATCAGACCACATGGAGAGGATGGTTTCCTCATTATCTTCTGAAGCAGAGTCCCTTCCAAGTCATCGTGACCTATAGGACAGAGTAGAACAGCGCACTATACTTTCTAAGGCCCTGAAACTTTATGGAAGCAACTAGTTTCTTCTTACTCCTTGACATTATTACATAACTGCAAATTGAATGGTTGCATAAGTACCAAACCATTGAGAATTATGTCTTAGCCACACTGTCACATATTTTATGGGGACACAATTTTCCAGAACCAAACTCATTAGGGGAACCCCCCCGAAACCTAAGGTAATTGTGATTTGAGATTTTTGTGGATCCAACATTGTGTTATAGAGCTTATTCCATTCAAGTGTTTAATATGAAAATGTGTTAACAACTGTACATTAACAATTATTGTATATACTCAAGTATAAGCCAGCCTGAATATCAGCTGGGCACCTAATTTTACCACAAAAACTGCATAAAAAATGTGCTGACACGGGAGCAGATGAAGGGGCAGGAGGAGACAGTGGAACACAGCCTGGCCCACCAGGCCGTGAGGATGATGTTCCTGAGTAGAGCAGCCAGTCCACAGAGAAAACAACATGGCTGGCCCCACTATGAGAAATGATGCCAATCAGTGACTAAGGGCGATACAGGGGACAGCACCGGAGACACAGTGTGGGAATTGCACCTGACCTGATCCCACCACACCAAGGCAAAGCACTGGGGGAGTGCAGTGGAACAGCAAGGGAATGGAGTGGCAAGGTCCCCAGGGAATGCTGAAAGTGGACTTTGGGGCCAGGGCATGGTGCCCCAACAGTCTGGACTGGAAAACGCTCCTAAGGGCCAGCAGACAATCCTTGAACGAACTACAAGCCTTTCTTTTGTGAAGTGTTTTGTTTTGTTCTTTGTCAGTGGTTTGTTTTTGTTGTTTTATTGTCTGGTTGTATATTGTTGTTTTGTTTTCCTCTGTCTTGTTTTCGTGCATGTTAGTGTCTCCACAGGTCTGTCTGAATAGGACAGTCTGGATGAACTATCTGGAGGAAAAACAATAGGACAGTCAGTTCCGGGGGGACAGACAGATCCGGGTGGGGGAGGGGGAGGAGGGTAAGGAAGTGGTGTTAATAAACACAGGGACAAGGGAACAACATGGGACCCAAAATGGTAGTGAAGGGGGAGTGACAGGCCTGATGGGGAACGATCAAGGGTAAGGTTGCGTAGAGAAGAGGTATAGCTGTAGCCCAGGTGGGGACGGAGCATGGTGGTGGGGCAGGAGGAAAGTCAAGGGAGAGGGAGGAAGGAGCTGGGAGTCAAGGGGCATTTATGGAGGTCTAGACAAAGACGTGTACATGCAAACATATATATGAGGATGGGGAAATAGATCTAATTGTCTACATTTATAGGTTTAATATTAAGGTGGCGGAAAGACCTTGGGCCTCTACTCAAGCACTCCCTCAATGCATGAATACTTTCATTTATTAAATTGGTACTCTATGATGCTCACTCTCCCGACACAACTGCTGAAGCCAAAGTGCATGAACAAGTAAATGTGGTGAAGAAAGCTGATGGTGCCCGGCTATCAAAACAGATAGTGACTGGGGTCTTAAAGGCTTGAAGATAAACAAGCGGCCATCTAGCTCAGAAGCAACAAAGCCCACATGGAAGAACACACTAGCCTGAGTGAGCGAGTGATCCCAAAGGGATCAGTTATCAGACATCAAAGAACAAAAGATCATCATATCATTGGCTGCACACCTCTATGATAGGATCGCTGAAGACAAATGGGTGCATAAGCAAATGTGGCGAAGAAAGCTGATGGTGCCCGGCTATTAAAAGAGATAGTGTCTGGGGTCTTAAAGGCTTGAAGATAAAGAAGCGGCCATCTAGCTCAGAAGCAAAAAAGCCCACATGGAAGAGGCATACCAGCCAGTGCGATCACGAGGTGCCAAAGGGACCAGGTATAAGGCATCATGCAAAAAAAAAAAAAAAAGAATATGTGTGTGTGTGTGTGTGTATATATATATATATATATATATATATATATATATATATATATATATATATATATACCACATTGAATGAAGGGGGAAGTGCAGAGTGGAGACCCAAGGCCCAAGTGTCGGCCACTGGAGAACCCCTCATAGAGGGGTTTAGGAGAGGAGATGGGTCAGTCAGGGTGCAAGGTAGTACCGACAAAGAGCACAGCTTTCCCCCAGATCCTGGATGCTTCCTCCCCCCAACTACCATGATCCGAATTCTACCTTGCAGGGCTGGATAGGCAGAGGTTGTACACTGGTACATATGAGGGCTGGAGGCACAGGGAATCCAGGGTGGATGATACCTTCAGGACCAAGGGTGTGAGGGGCGATGCTGGGAGAGTGTAGGGTGAGTGGGTTGGAAAGGGGGAACTGATTACAGGGATCCACATGTGACCTCCTCCATGGGAGAGGGACGGCAGAGAAGGGGGGGAAGGGACACTCCGGATAGAGCAAGATATGACAAAATAATGATGTATAAATTACAAAGGGCACATGAGGGAGGGGGGAGCGGGGAGGGAGGGGAAAAAAAAAGAGGACCTGATGCAAAGGGCTTAAGTGGAGAGCAAATGCTTTGAGAATGATTGGGGCGGGGAATGTATGGATGTGCTTTATACAATTGATGTATGTATATGTATGGATTGTGATAAGAGCTGTATGAGTCCCTAATAAAATGTAAAAAAAAGAAAAAAAATGTGCTGAACAACTCGGCTTATACACGAGTATATAGATACTGGGCAAATTTCTACTGAGTGACTGCCAGGACTGTTTGAGCGAATCTGATTTTTTATTCCCTTTTTTTCTCTTGTGTTTAGCAGCAAAGGGACAATTGGACTGTGTTTCAATGCTTGACAATATTTATTTCACCTTCCACTGATCCTTGATGTTGTTCTGATTGAGTTATAAGAGAGGCTGAATGGTTGCCAAGGAGATAAGAACAAGGTACTGAGATATACGCATGTCAATTTCACACAAAAAATCAACAGCCTCACCAGCCCTGGCAAATGGTCTTAGGAATTTAGATGGACCAGTCAGTCTTGTGGTTTTCATCTGGTTCTAACATTAGACTAAACTTACTTTGAGAAAAGCATCTAGCTAACAATTCTATTGTCCTTCCTTCCATATATTCTTAGTGAACACTACTATGTGCCAGATCAAAGGAATCCTGGGGGAAGTGACCAAAAGGTAAGTGGTTCAATACCTGTTCCCATACAAAGTATAACCTATGAACCTCTCTGTGGTGGTTGTGCTCTGTCATATAGGAGTAGCAGTTGCTAAGTCCGAATTGACTTGTCGGTACACACCATGTACCTGAAGGTGGCTCGGAGATAGGCCTGGTCACCTGTGTCAGAAAGTCAGTGTTTTGAAAATGGCACAGAGCATTTTGGCTCCATACCTGTGTGGCTGGCTTGATGACAATTAGGGATGACCGCATTCCAGACACCATTCTGGTGACAAAACAGTTAAGAACAGGAGATTGGCAAAGAGACTATATGCACGCTAGCAAATTTATTATCTAGGATCTTAGAAGATCCTTGGGTGGAGCCAAAGGTTGAGCACTGGACTCCTAAGCAAAAGTTTGCTGGTTCAAACCCACCCAGATGAACCTCAGAAAATAGGGCTGATGATCTCCCTGCAAACCCTGAAAGACCTATAGGGCAGCTCGACCCTGCACACCAAGGGGAGCCCAGGGTTGGAATTAATGGCCATTTACAACAACAACAACCTGAGATAGGCAAAGGACACAACCTTGCTTGCTGAAAGTGAGGAGGACTTGAAGCATTTGCTGAGGAAGATCAAGGACTACAACCCTCCGTATGGATTATAGCTCAATGTCAAGAAAACCACAATGCTCACAACTGGACGTCATGACACCAGCAAAAATGGAGAAAAGATTGAATTTGTCAAGGATTTTGTCTGGCTTGGATCCATAATCAATGCTCTTGGAAGCAGCAGTCAAGAGACGAAAAGATGCATTGCATTGGGTAAAACTATGGCACAAGATCTCTGTAGAGTATTGAAAAGCAAGGAGGTTACTCTGAGGACTAAGGTATGCCTGACCCAACCCATTTTTAAAATTATTTTTTATAATTGTCTCATATTCATGTAAACGTTGGGCACTGAATAGGAAGACAGAAGAAGAACTGACGTGTTTGGTGAAGAATAAGCATGGGAATGAGTCCGAGAAGGCACAGGACTGGGCCGTGTTTCCTTCTGTTGTGCAGAAGGTTACTGCAGGGTGGAACTGACTCGATGGCGCCCAACAGCAACAAGTATTGTAGAAGATGGAAAGTGCCTGGGGAAATAACTGCAAAGCAGGCACAGGGGAATCAGAATGAGGCTACAGCTCTATCCACACCTTATGTATTAGGACTCAAGTTGGGGGGTGAGGGAGTGGAGAGGATAGGTTATCTGCCTTTTGAAAATGGACGTGTTTATGGATTGTGATAAGAGTTGTACAAGTCCCCAATAAATTGATTAAAAAAAGAAATATACTATCACCCAACACAAATTAACTGACTTGTGTAGAATACTCCACTCAAAGGATGGAGGCCAAGATTCTTCAAGCACAAATATAACATTTCCCAGAACGGACTGCATGCTGGCCCATAAACATTTAAATGAATGAAATCTTACCATTTCAACCAGAACAGGATAAAATTATAAATCAACAATAAAATGGGGAAAAAAAGCTCCCCAAGAGATTGTGATACACCCCAAAGTTGAAAAACTACAGATTTAAATACACTCTCTTTTGCTGCACTTTATCTTAGACAAGGAGGTGGAAGGTCTGTAAACCTTCTTCTGCAAGGGCTTTACAGATTTTGTTGCTCCGTCAGGCTTCCTTTGCTTGTTTTTCCCATCTAAGTGCTCAGCATGCCTTAGCATCGTGGGCCCTTTCCCGCTGCTTGCAGGCTGACGTGTGAGGCTGGCCTCCGGGAGCTGGCGATGGCAAGAAGAGCGGGACGCTCGGTTTGTAAATAGGACCCACCGGTTGCTTTCCATAAAGTAACCTTAGGAGGGTACCTGGACAACAGCCAGGGACGGGACAAAATAATTAACTGTCACATTGCTTTATTCAATTACAGAGCAGTGGTTTTGTTTGGACAGGAGGATGCAATTCAATTTCCTTTGGCTAAAACACACCAGGCCGTAAATTTTTATTATCTTTATCTATGGAAACAGACTGCTTCGGAAGGCTCTAATAGTGTATGACTTGTCGACTAAACATTTGGACAGGGTAATAAATCTTGATGAACTTTGTCCAGGGCTCTTATTAGTGAGAGATTAAAGACGGAAATACAAGGCAGAGGATTTAATAAGTAATCTGCACTGTTCCGAGGTACCGTGATTGAGACTTACTGTCGTTAAAAGTAGAGGATCTCCTGGTGGCACGGTGGTTAAGGCACCCAGCTGCTACCCTATCGTCCATGGTTCAAACCTACCAGCTTCTCCTTGGGAGAAAGATATGATAATCTGATTCAGCAAAGATGTTCAGCCTGGAAAATCCTGGGGGCGGTTCTACTCTGACTTACAGAGTTGACTTCACAGCAGTGCAATGGGCATTCTTAGAATATACTTTCTAATAATACTTGTTACAAAATGAAGCTCTGCACATAGCGGCATGGGAAGAACAGGAGGAAATCATGCTAAGCCAAGTAAGTCAGGCACAAAAGGACAAGTACAACATGAGCCCGCGGAGGTAAGTATTAATAAAAAAAAATGCAAAGGAGGCATAGGGAAAAAGCAACTGTATACAAACTGTGTAGTATGGCAGAGACCAGATCAAATACAAGGATGCACATGGTAGACAGCTGGGGAGGAGGTGGGAAAAGGATGAATATAAGGAAGAAAAGGGGAGCGGGGGCATGGGACACTAACCCTCCCAAGGGGAGGGTATTGTTTATATCTCCACAGGGAAAGAGGGACCAGACTTCAACCCAGTGCCTCAAGGTATGAATGCAACATTCCGGCGTGGAGTAGGGAACCAGTGGAGAGGTCTGGGTGGCTGACCCCAGTACCAAATATTAAGTGGATGCCTGCCCCTCCCCCCAGAAGAATTTGTTTCAAAGGATGACATTGATTCTGCAGGGAATATCTGATCACAGCACACGGGAGCAGATGAAGGGGGAGGAGGAGAGAGTGGAGCACAGCCTGGCCCACCAGGCCGTGAGGGTGATGTTCCTGATTAGAGCAGCCAGTCCATAGAGAGAACAACATGGCTGGCCCCCCTATGAGACATGATGCCCCTCACTGACCCATGGCGCTACAGGGGACAGCACCAGAGGCACAGTGTGGAAATTATGCCTGACCTGATCCCACCACACGAGGCAAAGCACTGGGGGAGTGCAGCGGAACAGCAAGGGAATGGAGCGGCAAGGTCCCCAGGGAATGCTGAAAGTGGACTTTGGGGCCAGGGCGTGGTGCCCCAACAGACTGGACTGGAAAACACTCTTAAAGGCCAACAAACGATCCTTGAACTAACTACATGCTTTTCTTTCTTGATGTGTTTTGTTTTTTACTTTGTCAGTAGTTTGTTGTTATTTTGTTGTATACTGTTGCTTTGTTTTCCTCTGTCTTGTTTTTGTGCATGTTATTGTCTCCACAGGTCTGTCTACATAAGGTAGTCTGGGTGAACTATCTGGAGGAAAAACAACAAGACCGACAGTTCCGGGGGGATTTGGGATAGGGGGAGGTGGGGGGTAAGGAAGTGGTGTTAACAAACCCAGGGACAAGGGAACAACATGGTATCCAAATTGGTGGTGAGGGGGGAGTGGCAGGCCTGGTAGCGAATGATCAAGGGTGATGTAACCAAGAGGAATTGCTGAAACCCTATTGGGACTGGACATGATAGGGAGATGGGAGGAAAGTCAAAGGAAATAGCTAGGAGGCAAAGGGCATTTATAGAGGTCTAGACAAAGACATGTACATGTAAATATATATATGAGGATGGGGAAATAGATCTATGTGTCTATATTTATAGGTTTAGTATTAAGGTGGCAGAAAGACCTTGGGCCTCTACTCAAGCACTCCCTCAATGCATGAATACTTTCTTCTATTAAATTGGGGTTCTATGATGCTCACCCTACTGACACAACTGCTGGAGCCAAAGTGGGTAAACAAGTAAATGTGGTGAAGAAAGCTGATGGTGCCCGGCTATCAAAAGAGATAGTGTCTGGGGTCTTAAGGCTTGAAGATAAACAAGTGGCCATCTAGCTCAGAAGCAACAAAGCCCAAATGGAAGAAGTACAACAGCCTGTGTGATCACGTGGTCCCGAAGGGATCAGTTATCAGGCATCAAAGAACAAAAAAATCATATCATTGGCTGCACACCTCCATGATCCGATCGCCGAGGACAAACGGGTGCATAAGCAAATGTGGCGAAGAAAGCTGATGGTGCCCGGCTACCAAAAGAGATAGTGTCTGGGGTCTTAAAAGTTTGAAGATGAACAAGCGGCCATCTAGCTCAGAAGCAACAAAGCCCACATGGAAGAAGCACACCAGCCTGTGCGATCACGAGGTGTCGAAGGGATCAGGTATAAGGCATCATCATAAAAAAAAAATCTTACCATAGTGAATGAAGGGGGAAGTGCAGGGTGGAGACCCAAAGCCCATTTGTTGGCCACTGGAGATCCCCTCACAGGGGAGCCTAGAAGAGGAGATGAGTCAGTCAGGGTACGATGTAGCACTGTTGAAGAATACAGCTTTTCTCCAGTTCCTGAATGCTTCCTCCCCACCGCCTCGCCCCCCCCCCCCCCCATACACACTACCATGATCCAAATTCTACCTTGCAAGTCTGGATAGAGCAGAGGTTGTACACTGGTGCAGATGGGAGCTGGGGGCACAGGGGATCCAGGGTGGATGAAACCTTCAGGACCAGGGGTGTAAGGGGCAATACTGGGAGGGTAGAGGGTGAGTGGGTTGGAAAGAGGGAACCAATTACAAGGATCTACATGTGACCTCCTCCCTGGGGCATGGACGATGGGGAAGGGGGTGAAGGGAGGCGCCGGATAGGGCAAGATATGACAAAATAATAATTTATAGGTTATCAAGGGCTTGTGAGGGAGGGGGGAGTGGGGAGGGAGGGGAAAAAGAGGACCTGAGGCAAAGGGCTTATGTGGAGAGCAAATGCTTTGAAAATGATTAGGGCAAAGAATGTACAGATGTGCTTTATACAATTGATGTATGTATGGATTGTGATAAGAGTTGTGTGAGTCCCTAATAAAATGTTTTTTAAAAAAGAGAAAAAAAATAAAATGAAGCTCTGCTTCACAGGATAGCTCGGTGGCTCTTTCCTTGATTACGTTTATCCCGAAGGAGAAAGAAAATGGCAGTCACTGTGTGGGGGAATGAAGTGGGAAGGGATGTGTGTTTGCACAGAGGGAGGAGCCGTTTGTCAGCAGCCTGGTTTGAAAGGTCTGTAAATGTGCTAGGAACTGGAGCAGGGTTGTGAGCTGACGACGCTGACTGTGAACATATAAATGCTCCATGGTAACGCACTTCAGCCAATTTGAGAGACTGATAACAACGCGAGGCTTGCCTGAGCAGCAGCCAGTTCAGTAGCATTTGTTCGATTCTGTTCGCGTCGGGCGGCTGCACGGTGTTTGGTCTCCATCGCTGCAGCCGGAAGTGCGGTATAAAGTGTTTGGAACGGACTTCTGGAGATTGTCGACTGCTCGTGCGCTCTTGCTTCTCATGATTCAGGACACGCACTTGCTCCTTGGGCAGAGCGCGCACTGGTCTGTGGGCCAGGCGAGTAAAATCCTGGCTTCCCACAGCAGCAGCACTAAGGTGTGACTACACAACTATTTGGGTTTCAATGTGACGTCAATGTACACATTGTTTCCATACACAAGAGCACACTCTCAGAGGGATTTTTTTGGTTTTGTTTTGAAACTAGCTTGGGTGTCATAAAAGAATGTCAGTCACCTTCAATGTGACTTTCCTCCTTTCGAACCGCTCAGACCGTTGCTTAGGTCTGAGGGCAAGGGACCTGGAGGATTTTAAAGCTGTGACTCTTCTCTTTTTGATTTAAACTTCATCCACCATCACTCCCTTTTATCTGTAGCATGTGACCAATCCACGGGAAACGTACTATATGTAATGGCACAGTCAGCTCACCAACACGTGACTTTACCACAGTAAACATCCCCTCCCCCAAATGTAGTTCTTTCTCTCTCTTTTCTTAAATAATTCAATCATTTTGTCGGGGGCTCGTACTACTCTTATTACAATCCACACATACATCCATTGTGTCAAGCACATTTGTACATTTGTTTCCCTCATCATTCTCAAAACATTTGCTTTCTACTTGAGCCCCGGGTATCAGCTGCTCATTTTCCCCCTTCCCACCCCACTCCCGCCTTACCCATGAACCCTTGATAATTTACAAATTATTATTATTTTGCCACCTACCCTTCCTCCAGACCTCCTTGTTGCTTCTCCTCCCCCACTCCCCATCCCCAGTGGCCCTGGTCCGTTGTCTGCAAAATTTTCCTTAGGTGTGAAAACCATTATTTCCGTTCCTCCATTCTAGCGATGTCATGAAACATTTGCCTTCATGCAGTTGACTAGCTGTGCCGAGCATAACGTCTTCCAGCTTTCGTCTATGCCGTGAGGTGCTTGACAGACTCCCCCTTGTTTTTCTGGTTAGTACTTTCACTCAGGTGAGTCCAAGTTGTGAAAGCAATTATGAATAAGCCAGACAGATTTTTTTTTGCTTACTATTCCAATGGGGATTTTTGATGTATTGGAGTATCATTGATTAGTACAATCTGTCATACAATCCATATTTACTTCTTTCACAGGATCAACAAACTCTGAAAATGGTTCCTTGGGATGTCCCCCCTGGTAGTAGCTATCTGGCAACATTAGCTATTGTTGCCACCTCTGTCTTCCAGCATTCTGGGGGATTTGGTATGAGACAACAGAGCAGTCTCTCCTTCCACCTCAGGCCTGAAACCCAGTGTGCAAACCCTTCATGGCAATGGAATATAAGCAGGATCAAACTCTGGGTGTGCCTTTCAAAAATACATATATTGAACCTCTATTTGCAAAACAAAATTGAACCATGACTTACCTCATCACTTCTTGAAGGTTTTCCTCAGACCCAATCTAGAATCAATGCTTCATTGTCATCAACTCTCAAGTAGGTAAAAGGTGACCTACAGATTCACATGAGAACATTTTAGAAGTGGTTGGAAGTTGATGACAAAACAGAAACTCTACAGCACAAGGAAGCTGAACAGATTCGAGAATCCCGCAGTATAACATCTGTAAATCTTGGTGCTCGGCTGACTATGCGTGTCCCTTCCACCAGCTCAAACACGTTGCTGCTGTTGGAAGGTGTCGTTGAGTTGGCTCTGCTCATCGCGACCTTGTGCACAACAGAGCAACACTGCCTGACCTTGCACCGCCCTCACAATTGCTATGCCTGAGCCCACGGTCACCGCCTGCTATGCCTGAGCCCACTGTCACCGCCACTGTGTCAACCCATCTTATGGGGTGGCCTTCCTTGGTTTCCACTGCCCCTCAACTTTCCTAAACTTGATGTCCTTCTCCAGGGACTAGCTTATCCTCATAAAACATAAACACTTGTTTTTCAGACTGTTGAAAGTTCATTTCTCAGATACGCCTATCTACTCTTCAGGGTTGAGTGATAAAACCACAGTGACCACTACATGGGGTCATCCGGAGTCCCATAGTTTGGGGCTGGGTCCCTTGACAGAGGTGAGATTGTGCGTCTCTTTGTGACTGAGCATGTCACACAGTCCACCGTCAGCAGTCTAAGAGAAACAAACTTAATTTAACCCCTTCTGGAGTTTTCCTTTTCTCTAGCTATCATTATAAAATAATAAAAATAGGTGAAAATAATCATAGTCATAGAAAGCAACTGATATTAATACAAATTCTTTTTAATATACTACTTGTTTCCTTAAGATATTTTTCCCCCATAGGAAAAAACTCTCTTTCACTTCCTATAAAGTCTGAAGTGCTTCCCGCCCCCTTTTTACAGGCACAATTTTGTTTGAATTTTCTCCTTTTAGACATGGATCCCACAATGAAGGAAACGAGAATGCCCCAAACCCAAACCACTTCCATGAGTTGATTTCAACTCGTAATAAGTTTATGAAACAATAAATCTCTACATTTGTGACAAAAAAATGATGCAGAAGCTCGCTACCATCAGCCTTAAGAACAATAGTCTTCTTTGTGGGGAGGGCAGAGGTCCTTTGTTGACCTCACCATCCATTGTTCAGATCCAAACGCAGGTTGAAGGTGCAAGAGAGATGTTTTAAGTCCACAGAGCCAAAATAGAAGCTTCAGTATATTTCACCGATACTTAGAGGTCACTTCAAGAACAGATTTGACACATTGAACAGTAATGACCCAAAGCCAGACAAGCTGTGGTATGACATCAAGAGGGATTACACGAAGAAAAGCAAAATGTCCTGCTGTCAGTCTTCATGGGAGCAGATAGCCTCAGCTTTCTCCTGCAGGCCGGCTGAACTGCGACTCTTGCTGTCATACATAGAAAAGGACCCCTGTTGAAGGAGTATTGGGCTGCTCACCACAGGTGCGTGGTGGTGCCAGCTCATCGGTGGCCCAGTGGAAGAAGGATGATGCCAGTGCTTTGGCAAAGATTTACAACCTCATAAGCCCCATATCGGGGTGCTACGGATTGGAATTGACCCCATCGCAGAAGGGTAGTACATAGTACAGTGTATATAAAAAAACATGTGCTTCCCTATCTTTAACATTCCCTCAACTAACGAAGACTGAATGAAACTTATTGTCCTACCTGCCCCTCCTCCCAGAAGAATTTATTTCAAAGGATGGCATTGAATCTGCAGCTCGGGGAGAGTAGCATACCTGAGCAGAGCAGACAGGAACAGATGAAGGGGAAGGAGGAGAGAGCAGAGCACATCCTGGCCCAACAGGCCTTGAGGACAATGTTCCCCATTAGAGTAGCCAGTCCACAGAAAAGACCACATGGCTGGCCCCACTATGAGACACGATGTCCCTCACTGACCCATAGCCCTACAGGGTACAACACTGGAGACACAGTGTGGGAATTGTGCCTGATCTGACCCCGCCACACCAAGGCAAAACACTAAGGGGGTGTAACAGAACAGCAACTGAATGGAGTGGCAGAGTGATGATGTCCCCAGGGAATGCTGAAGGTGGACTTTGGGGCCAGGGTGTGGTGCCCAAACAGACTGGACTAGAAAACACACCTAAAGGCCAACAAACACTTCTTGAACTAACTACAAGCTTTTCTTTCTTGTCTTTTTTGTTGTTGTTGTTTTGCTTTCTTTTTTAAAAATCTTTTAATGGGAAGCTCTTATAGATATAACAGCCCATAGGTCAATTAGATCAAGCATAATTGTTCAATTGCTGCCACCATCATTTTTTTAAAACATTTTATTAGGGGCACATACAACTTTTATCACAATCCATACATACATCAATTGTATAAAGTACATCTATACATTCATTACCCTCATCATTTTCAAAGCATTTGCTCTCCACTTAAGCCCTTTGCATCAGGTCCTCTTTTTTTCCCCTCCTTCCCTGCTCCCCCCTCCCTCATGAGCCTGTGATAATTTTTAAATCATTATTTTGTGATATCTTGCCCTGTCCAACGTCTCCCTTCAACCCCTTTTCTGTTTGCTTTCTATTGTTGCTCGCTTTTTCTCTGTCTTGTTTTCATGCATGTTATTATCTCTGCAGGTCTGTCTAAAGAAGATAAGCTGGATGAACAACCTGGAGAAGAAAACAATGAGACCAACAGTCCCGGGGGGGTGGAGGGGGAGGTGGGGGATAAGGTAGTGGTGTTAACAAACTCAGGGACAAGGGAACAAGTGATCCAAATCGGTGGTCAGGAGGGTGTGGGAATCCTGGTAGGGCATGATCAAGGGTAATGTAACCAAGAGGAATTTCAGAAACCCAAATGAAGACTGAGCATGATAGTGGGACAAGAGGAAAGTCAAAGGAAATAGAGGAAAGAGCAGGGAGGCATAGGGCATTTATAGAGGTCTAAATAAAGGTATGTATATATGCAAATATATTTATATATGAGGATGGGGAAATAGAACTATGTGTATATATTTATAGGTTTAGTATTAAGGTAGCTGAAGGACACTGGGCCGCCACTCAAGCACTCCCTCAATGCAAGAATACTTTCTTCTATTCAATTGGCATTCTATGATGCTCACCTTCCCAACACAACCACTGAAGACAAAGTGGGTGAATAAGCAAATATGGTGAAGAAAACTGATGGTGCCCGGTTATCAAAAGATATAGCACCTGAGATCTTAAAGGCTTGAAGGTAAACAAAGGGGCATCTATCTCAGAAGCAACAAAGCCCACATGGAAGAAGCACACCAGCCTGTGTGATCGATCACAAGGTGCTGAAGGGCTCAGTTATCAGGCATCAAAGAACAAATATCATATCATTGTGTGCTCACCTCCACGATACGATTGCTGAAGACAAATGGGTGCATAAGCAAATGTGGTGAAGAAAGCTGGTGGTGTCTGGCTATCAAAAGATATACCATCTGGGGTCTTAAAAGCTTGAAGGTAAACAAGCAGCCATCTAGCTCAGAAGCAAAACAGCCCACATGGAAGAATCACACCAGCCTGTGCGATCCCGAGGTGTCAAAGGGATCATGTATCAGGTATCATCAGAACAAAAAAATTTTTTCATAGTGAATGAGGGGGGGAGTGCGAAGTGAAGACCCAAAGCCCATTTATAGGCCACTGGACATTCCCTTTCGGAAGGGTCTCGGGAAGGAGATGAGCCAATCAGGGTGTGATGTAGCAACAATGAAACATACAACTTTCCTCTAGTTCCTAAATGCTTCCTCCTCCTCACTATCATGATCCAGTTCTACCTTACAAATCTGGCTAGACCAGAGGATGCACACTGGTACACATAGGAACTGGAAACACAGGGAATCCAGAGCGGCTGATCTCTTCAGGATGAGTGGTGTGAGTGGCGACACTGGTAGGGGAGGTTGGAAAGGGGGAACCGATTACAAGAATCTACATGTGACCTCCTCCCTGGGTGATGGACAACAGAAAAGTGGGTGAAGGGAGGTGTCGGACAGGGCAAGATATGACAAAATAATAATTTATAAATTATCAAGGGTTCATGAGGGAGGGGGAGCTGGGAGGCAGGGGTAAAAATGAGTAGCTGATGCTAGGAGAATGATGAGGGCAAGGAATGTACAAACCTGCTTTACACAATTGATGTATGTATGGATTGTGATAAGAGTTGTATGAGATCCTAATAGAACGATTAAAAAAAGAATAAGGATGCAAAGTCCGCTTTAGAATTGCACTATCCTATAAGGTTTCTGTGCTAAGCACTGAAAATGAGGGTGTGAAGTTTTTTATTATATGTAAATTTAATCAATTTAAAGTGAAAATAAATCAGCTCGATGTGACTGATGATAATGATATTAGATACTATAACTTTAAAGACCTTATTTTAGTCCAGATCAGTGTTGGCCAGGGGAAATTTGGGGCTCCTGGACGGCCAATGGGTGGGCGAGGGGATTTTGGTAGTCCTTGCAAATGCTCTATTTAAGAGAGCCACTTCAGAGGGTCAAGGCAAGCCAATCTCTCCCTGACCAGCGATACATGTAACTTGAAAGAAAATAACATTTTAGGACAACCTTAACATGACATGAGATAGCTTGACACCCTTTCCTTCTTTCTTCCCTTGAACTTCTTTTGCCCCCAAGTTTCAAGAATTTTTGAACTATTATGCTGGAGTTAGTGTGTCTATCGACACCAATGCCTATTTCATTTTAATGATGAAATATCCTGGAAATTATGATTTTTGTCTAGTATTTCTTTCATGAATCAGAGATTCTCCAAGAAAGAAGTTCAATATTACTGATTTTGATAATGTGCAAATGAAAGTTTCTGAAAACCTGGATTTTAGAAAGCAATAGGTCTTCAGTAATCTTTCTTAATGATCTGGAACATGCTTATTTCCTGAGGATATATTTTTAGATCAGAAAGAAAATGGAAAAAGTAATGAAGAAATATAGGAAAAAATCGAGGAGGAATAGAAGAAATAAGGGAGAATGAATATACAATGAAAAAAAGAGTGATATTTGAATGATTTCCTAGGTAAAATAATGTCCTTACTATAGGTGTTCCTCTGATAGGTATACATGTCATGTTTCCCACACCTTTATTTCATTTGCTTCTGCACCAGGAGGTGATACTAAGAGGATTTAAGGAATGTCTGTGTAAAATTTCATATTTCTCTCATCTAATTCTATACAAATAAAATTAACATTTATTTGATTCTGAAAAAAGAAATTTATTGTCCTTTTTATTAGATTCAAGTTAAATAGATATTACCATTTAGAAAGAGGTTACTTAAATCTCATCACAAAGTTCTATGCATTTTATTTTTCTCATGTAATTTTCTGACACTGTAATAGATTTGAAAGAAGAAGAGAGAAACAAACAAAAAAGATCATTCAGTCAATGGCCAAAATAAGGATCTATCGTTCACACCTAGATTTGTGAAAAAACACTAGTTTTCCCTGTGGCCATCGAAGCAAATGATTAGAAACAAGACTATGTTTTGGTAGGAGGAAAATATAGATTCCACACCTTAGATTGAAGCTGACAATGATAAGTAGTAGGTCTGGCCGTGGGAATAGAAGTGTTTTGCTGTTCTGGTATGAATCAAATGTGGACCCCAACCACATGAGATAGGAAGGAAAAGCTACCTGGCCAGTGGACTGCAGGAGTTCATATTTGCACCCATTAAAAAAGATGACTTAACAGGGTGTGGAAATTACTGAACAAGAACATTAATAACACACACAGCTAAAATTTTGTTGATGAGCTCAGTTCATAGACTAACATTTAAGTCTTGTGCCTCCATGTGTCCTTGGCATGGGGGTTATTTACATTCCTTGTATCCATGTGATGGAAAATTATACTTAATAATACATATGGCACAATAATTTGAATATATCCTAAGGGTCAAACTGAGGCTGTGAATTCAGTAATTAGGTGGGAAACTTAAATTTGGGTTTTCTTACAAGGCTTTCAAGTGAACCCTGACAGATTATACAATGCATTTTGCTTTCTTAACATATGATGTTTTTGATGTCATTTTACAGTTTGCCTGGTCTTTGGTCATTAGTGTTCACATTCAATGCATTAAATCTGTTCTTGAGATCTGTAAATTAAGTGAGATAGACTCAAGCTCCTATTTTGGCTCTCATGGACATAAAATTTTTTCTTCACCTTCAACCTGCACTTGATTATGAGCAATTGATTGCTCCACAATTGAGCTTGACTACCCCACTCCTTAAGAGGCTGGCCTTATATTGTCTCGTGATATTGAGCTTCTCCCTCATCTTTTCTTGAAAAGGTAGTCAAATCGATGACTGCATATTCTATACAGTAACCTTCACATGTCTAGTTTACATTTATTTAATGAAAACATTGCATGCTTATTACCACATACCAACCACTGATACACATTTTTCTATAGAGCATAACTACTTTTACCCACAACTACTAAGTGAAGCTTCTATCATCCCTTTCTATAGTTGAGGAAATTAAGGGTTTTAAAAAATCATTGGGGGCTCTTACAGCTCTTATTACAATCCATACATCCATCCTTGTTGTCAAGCACATTTGTACATACGTTGTCGTCATCATTTTCAAAACATTTTCTTTCTACTTGAGCCCTTGGTATAAGCTAATTTCTCCTTCCTCCACTTAAAGTGAGGCGTTTTAAAGATCCAAATTACATGCCCATGATCATCTCATAAGGAGGAAAACAAGTACTAAAATCCACACTTGTCTAGAACTCTTAACTAGTTTACTTTGCTTTTCATCCTCATTCCCAGTTCTAACGCTGCCAGATTACAATCATTGTCTCCATATACATTTAAGAAATTGCTAGTCATTGTATTGCAATTTGCATTGCTAATTGTCTTCTAGTATATATGTGCAGACTCTGCAATTCACTTATTAGATTCTTGTATACACAACATTGCTGAGACCCAAGATCAGCAAATTCAATGCCTAATACATAAGGCTGATTCAACATGAGCTGACTGATTTTGTGTTGAATTGTTATATTGCGTCATCTTACACTATACGCAGGGTGGGTTTCGTGTGCTCCCCAGAGTACACATTGCAGAGTGTGTGCTCCAGACAGGTTATTTCCAGTGTACGCTTGTTGCTGAATCTATTTCTATCTTTGAGAGTCTGGAATGACTCTTTCAGCTCTCACCCAGCTATTTTGTCTGCTATGACTCTTGTGAAAGAAACAAATACTTTTTTCCCCTAGAATATTTTTGTTGTACTCCCACATGAGTAGATAAAAATGAATCTGACATCAGGCCTCAAATAACAGCTGTGTTCACCTGGACTTATTTTTCATCTTTACCGATCTCCGGAGATATTTCCCTTGACCTTATTCTTAACTCCTTCAGCAGGTGCTGCAGTGGAGTCAGTGAGAGGTCAGTAGGAATGCCAGCCAGGTCAAGAAAGCATGGACAACTCCCATTGGGCGATATAAAGGAGAGGCATATAAAAGAAGCCTGTTTACTAATCTGGGGATCAAAAATACTGGTTGGATTTGTTGAGAACAAAGGAGATCATGGAAAAGATTATATGTCAGGTACACAGTAGCATCTTGACTTTCTTGGACAATCTTTTTTATTCAGGACTGTATGGGGGATTTTCACTTCTGAAAAAACAAACAGACACACAAGGACACCAACAACTGCACCCCTTACTTAATGAAGAATTCTCCTCTTGTCTTACCTCTCTCATGGGATAGATACTAAGACCAAACAAACCGAAAAACCTCATTGTCATTGTATTGATTCCAACTCATAGGGATGGAATAGTATAGGATGCTATAAGACGGGGTATAACTGCCCTATTGGGTTTCCAAGGTTTTATACCTTTAGAGGTATGAGCTGAAAGCCTTATCTTTTTCCCACATAGCAGCTGGCAACTTTGAACCACTGACCTTATGGTTAGTAGCCCAACACATAATCCACTAAGCTACCAGAGCTCCTTAAGACCTGGATCTGTCTACTTATTGGATTTTTAAGTAAAAATGCCTTTTATCTTCAGCATATGGTTATCTATATCTGGAATGGCTTAGTGCTATATTATTCCTATTTTAAGATGAACCAAACAATAACTGTAAGGAAAGCAAATGTTTAAAACCAGCCTTGAAAGGCGGATTGCTACTGCTATTAGTGGATCATCAACACATCTTACTAACAATTTAGAAGGTTTCTAAAATCACGAGACAAATCTATTCCACTAGGATAGAGATACTTCTTTTCAGGAATTCTAGTTTTATTTCATTAAATACATATTATGTAATAAGGATATTCTGAGCTAATTTATATTATGCATTTATTAGAAACCAACATACCTGGGCAGACCAGAGAAACAAATTCATAGACACTCATGTGTATAAGAAAGAGCTTTATTAAAAGAATAATTATATATTAAGAAACCACCCCAGCTTAGTCCAGGTCAAGTTCAGAAATCCAATATTAGCCCATATGTCCATTACCAGTCTATAAATTCTTCTTTAGACTCATGCAGCACATGCAATGATGCCAAATGCAGGAAGCTAGATCACAGGCCAGTGGGTGGAAAGTCTTGCGGATCCAGTGGTGGTGGAAGAATCTCAGTACTTGTGTGAGTCTCCATGTGGCTCCTTCAACACCAGGGCACTGGCTCCATCAGCATAGCACATCTGGCTTTTCAGCAGAAAAATAAAGACTGGGAGTGTCTCCCACCTCAAGGGAGGAATACAGGAGTTCCCAGAATCCTCAGAAGGCCATGCCCACATGGAGGCATCATTGGCTATGGCCTGATTGACAGCCTAGACTCCACCCTTTCTCAAGTTTACAGGAGATTATGTAACTGCCACAATACCAAAATTCACACGTCTGTTGGGATCTTGTATTTTCACCCATAGCAACACTCACAATTGTTCCAATGCTTGAGCTCATTATTGCTTTATAATTGGTCAAAATAATTCATGCCATTAGACTAGCAATGCTAGATGGAAAAAGAGTATTCAGACCAACTTACTATGGCCATCTTTGCCTCATCTTTGCCCAATATAACTAATTAGTTATGTTAGTTAACATAACTAATCTATATCCATGTGACTTCATAAACAATAGACTGCTTTTAGTCAATTTCAGGAACAGCTGGTTAATACTACTGCAAGAGGTAAAGTGGGGGGCAGTAAAAAAGAGGAAGGCACTTAGCTGGACAGACTGACACAGTGGCTACAAATATGGCTCAAACATAAGAATTATGAGCATGTTACAGGACCAAGCAGTGTTTCATTATGTTGTACAGAAGGTCACTGTGAGCCAAAACTCACTGTATGGCACCTACAGTCACAACAGCACTGTGAGAGGGAAGAAATGTAGTCAGCAGTTTCCTTTGTTTTTAATCAAATACATGTGGCATTGACGGTTGTTGTTCGGTGCCAGTGAGTAAGTTTGGACTCATCGTGATGCTGTGTACAAATGAACGAACTGCTTGGTCCCGAACCACCCTCAGATTCATTGTGGTTGTTAGTTGCTAAGTCAGTTACAACCCATAGCAACCCTGTCTACAACAAAAGAAAATAAAACACTGTCTGGTCCTGCACCTCCTCACAATCATTCCTATGCCTGAGTCCATTACTGCAGCCACTGTGTCATCCATCTTCTTGAGGGTCTGCCTGTTCACGCGCTACTTTCCCAGGCACGATGCCCTTCTCCAGGGACTGTTCTCTCCTGAAAACATGTCCAAAGTATGTAAGACAAAGTATGTAGGTCGGTCTTGCCATCCTGGCCTCCAAGGAGCACTCTGGCCTTACTTTTTCCAAGACAGATTGGTTTGTCCTTTTAGGAGTCCACGGTACTTTCAATATTCCTCTCCAGCCCACAATTCAAATGCACCGATTTTTCTTCAGTCTTCCTTACTCAGTGTTTAACTTTCACATGCATATGAGACAAGTAAAATATCATGGCCTGGGCCAGGTGCACCTTAGTTCTCAAAGTAATATCCTTGCTCTTCAAAACCCCAAAGAGGTCTTCTGCAGCAGATTTTCCCAATGTATTGCATATTTTGATCTCTTGTCTGTTGCTTCCATGATCCAAGCAAGATGAAATCCTGATAACTTCAATATCCTCTCCATTTAATATAATGTTTCCTATCGGACCCATTGTGAGAATTTGGGTTTTCTTTTCTTTGAAGAAAAGCACACTGAAGGCTGCAGTCTTTGAATGTCACCAGCAAGTGTTTCCAGCCCTCCTCCCTCTCAGCAATGAGATTGTGCCATCTTCATATCTCCGGTTGTTAATATGCCATCCTCCAATCACGATGCCACATCCTTCTTATAGTTCAGCTTCTCCAATGACTTGCCGAGCATACAGATTGAAAAAGTGTGATGAGAGGATACAACCTGACTTACACCTTACCGAGTTTTCAACCATGAAGTACTCCCTGTTCTGTTTGCACAATTTTCCCTTTCTCATGTTTAAGTTCCTCATGAGCACAATCAAGTGTTCTAGAATTCCCACTCTTTTCAAGGTTATCCAGAGTTTGTTATGATCTATACAGTTGAACCCCTTGACATATTCAATAAAACACAAGTAAACATCTTTCTGGTATTTTCTGCTTTCGGGCAAGATCCATCTGACATCAGAATCATTGCTTTGCTTGAGCAAATCGTTGCAGTAACTGTGTCAGTCCGCCTCATTGAACAATTTCCTGTTTTTCTTTTTTTTTAAATCATTGTATTGAGGGCTCATATAATTCTTATCACTATCCATATATACATCCATTGTGTCAAGCACATATGTACATTTGTTTCCATCATCATTCTCAAAACATTTGCCTTCCACTTGAGCCCTTAATATCTGCTGCTCATTTTCCCTCTTCCTCCCCACTCCCCCCTACCTCATGAACCCATCATAATTCATAAAATTATTATTATTTTTGTCATATGTTACACTGTCTGACATCTCCCTCCGCCTTCTTCTCTGCTGTCCACCTCCCAGGCAGATTCTTGTAGTCGGTTTCCCCTTTTTACCCCACATTCCCTCCAATCTCCAGGCATCGCCACCCTCACCACTAGTCCTGAAGGAGTCATCTGTCCTGGATTCCCTGTGTTTCCAGTTGCTATCTGTACCAAGGTAAATCCTCTGGTCTAGACAGATTTGTAAGGTAGAATTGTGATCATGATAGTGGGGGGACGGGGAGACTCAGTGTCGGGACTGGCCAAGACTGACCCTGTGACACCGAGACAAACCACTAAAAGCGTGCAGCAGAGCAACCGTGCGAGCAGAGCAGGGAATCCCTGATGAGTACAAAGCACAGACTCTGGGGCCAGAGCTTGGTACCCCATCGGACCTGACTGAAGGGCGCGCCTAGAGATAAAAAATCAGACCTTGATCTATTTACAGGTTTTTCTTTCTTTTTAATTTTTTTCTTTTAATTAATTTATTCTCCTATGGGTAATTGTTTTCCTTTGTTGTTGTCATCGCTGTGTTCTCACTCATCGCCTATCTTGCTATGGCTTGATTTTTGGTGAATATTATTATCTCTACAGAGCTATCTAGATAAGATAGACTGGATGAATAGTCTGGAGGAGAAAACAATAGGACCAATGGTTCCCAACAAGTGATCGGGGAGCAACAAGTGATCCAAAATCAGTGGCAAGGAGGGTGTGAGAGGCCTGGTAGGGATTCAGCAAGGGCAAGGTAACTGAGAGAAATTCCTGAAACCCAAATGAAGGCTGAACAGGATAGTGGGACCAGAGGAAAGTAAAAGGAAGTAGAAGAAGAACTAGGCGACAAAGGGTATTTATAGAGGTCTAAAGACTGGAAGGTATATATGTAAATATATTTATATAAGAGTGTGGGGAAACAGATCTATGTACATATATTTATAAGGCAGCAGGTGGACATTGGGCCTCCACTCAAGCACTTACTCAATGCAAGAACATGGTGTTCTATTAAATTGGCATTCCAGGATGCACACCATCCCAATATGATTGCTGAAGAAAAATGGGTGCATAAGCAAATGTGGTGAAGAAAGCTGATGGTGTCCGGCTATCAAAAGATATAGTGTCTGGGGTCTTAAAGGCTTGAAGATAAACAAACGGCCATCGAGCTGAGAAGCATCAAAGCCCACATGGAAGAAGCACACCAGCCTGTCTGACCACAAGGTGTATAAGGGACCAGTTATCAGACATCAAAGAACTAAAAATCATATCAATGGGTGCCCACCTTCCTGATACGATCAATGAAGACAAATGTGTGCATAAGCAAATGTGGTGAAGAAAGCTGATGGTGTCTGGCTATCAAAATATATAGTATCTGGGGTTTTAAAGGCTCGAAGATAAACAAGTGGAAGCACACCAGCCTGTGTGACCACGAGCTGTCAAAGGGATCAGGTATCAAGCATCACAGAACAAAAAATCATACTGTAAATGTGGGTGAGTGCAGAGTGGAGACTCAAAGCCCATTGGTAGGCAACTGGACACCCCCTTACTGAAGGGTCGTGGGGAGGAGAAGAGCCAGTAAGGCTGCAGGGTAGCAACGATGAAACATATAACTTTCCTCTAGTTCTTGAATTTTCTGTTTTCCACTGACATTGTTTTTACCAAGCATGATGTCCTTCTCCCAGAACTGGTCCTGAGAGTATGTGCAAAGTACAGGAGACAACATGTTACCATCCTTACTTCTAAGAAACATTTTTGGTGCATTTCTTCTAAGAAAAATATGTTTGTTCTTCTGTCATTCCATGAGATGTTAAATATTCTTTGCCAACACTCTTATTCAAATGCATTCATTCTTCTTTAGTCTTTCTTATTCATTATATGTGCATCTGAGGCTCTGGAAAATATTATGGATTGGATCAGATTCACCTTAGTCCAAAAAAGGACATCTTTGATTTTCAACACTCTAAAGATGACTTTTGGAGATTTACACAAAGTAATTCACTGTTTGATTTTCTGGCTGCTGAGTCTTTAATTGTGGATCCAAGTAAAATGAAATCCTTGATAGTTTCAATCTTTCCTGAGTTTATATATTTATTTACTTTCATGACATAGATGACATTTTTATTACAGTTCAGGAAGAGAACCGACTTTTTCAACTTTACCAGCACACTTTAAAGTTTACACAATGACTAAATGCTACCTTCTGAAATAGCTCAATGTCAGTTGAGTTCTTTCTGTTCCTTGCATTTTCTTTGGATGATTTCTGTGTCTTTCAATGTTTTTCTCATAACTCAAAAAATGCACTGCCATCGAGTTGATCCTGACTTTTAGTGACCCTATAAGTCAGGGTAGAACTGCTTGTGGGTTTCTCTCTCTCTCTCTCTCTCTCTCTCTCTCTCTCTCTCTCTCTCTCATAGTTTTATTGGCACATAGTGTACAATTGAGTAGTTCACTTGTTCAATCATGACAAGGGAAATTGTTGCACAATCACCACCACCTCTATCTTAGAGAATCCCCTCCCCTCCCCCATGGTTAAATCGCCTTCACAATGAGTTGTGCAATCGCAATCTGTCCTAGTGCTCCCTCTCCCCTCACGCCTTCATTCTTTACTCCTGAATCCCTTTCCTTCCCTACCACCCATCTCCCACACCTGCATTTCCTGTTATACCCTGTATCAGTTATTATCATTATACGTCTACTCCTCCTGTCCTTCACAGCTGGAAACCCAACAGGAAATAATGAAAAACTACTCACACTAAGGTGGTAAGGATAAGATCATATTAATATAAAGACAAAACAAGTACTGTGTTTGACCCAGCATAATCAAGATTACAGTGGTCTCTGCCCGATAGTAAGGCTGTTCAGGGCACTTGCCTTCGGCTAAGTGGGTCTGCCAGCAGTTCAGTCTGACTAGACCCTCTGCACATGGTTTTGGAGTCCCACTGTCCTCATACATAGCCTTCTACAAATTGGATGTTTATAATTTTAGCTCTGACACTTTTCTCTTCACTGTACTCAAATTTCATAATTGTCATCTTTGGATCACACAAGCTGGTGTGCTTATTCTGTGTAGACTTAGTTGACTCCTAGCTTAAATGACTGCTTGTTTGAATACAAGCCTTTAAAACCTCAGATACTACTCCAATTAATAGCCAGGCACCTGTAGCACCCTTATCTTCAGTGATCATTTCATGAAGGTGAATATCAAGCAGGGCAATGAGGTAAGAACTAATTGTTCTTAAATTGGAGTTAGGATTTAGTGTGAGACCAGGATTTATTCTTGGTTTTATGCTTTTTCTTTTTTGTAATATGCTATGATTTGGGAATTAATACATATGTCATATCGTTCCATAGTTCAATCACATCAAACATAATTGTGTCATTGCTTCCATAATAAGTCTCCAAACATACTTTTCCTCCCTGGGCTTCTTGAAATCATCTTCTTATCTCCCCCATCCCACTATATCAAACCTCTCCCCAAACCCTTGCTATGTTTTCTTTCCCTATAATCTCAACGTCCCTGGGTTTTATTCACTGGAAAGCAAGGTAACAAATAGCACAGCTTCAAGAGGGTGACCAAATGGCAGTGCACCTCTCAGATACACTCTAATATACATAAGTATAGCAAAGTATAATGCAATGACCGCCACAGGATTGCCGGAATGAGATGGCATGCAGGGCATTGACGTAGCAGGATCTTGTTCATCCGTCAATCAACAGTACACTGCTCATGGTACAGCTGTCTTCTGCTTCCTCAGACACCATGTGTTTTCTGACTTGAGTCCTCAAGTTACCAGTGTGTCTGAGGGAGAATCCAGTTCAGCCAGTGGGGCTCCCATATGGGGTCTCATGATGCAGCTTCTGAAGCATGCCATAGGCCCCAAAGATTCGGAATTCAGTGTTCTAGTGCTCTATAGCACATGGCGTGGGTTCCCGGGATACCTCAGAGGCCTAGTTCAATTTTGCCCACCCACTTCACACCACTAAAGACCTCCCCACCTAATGTTCCCAAGAGCATCTTGTCTCTCCTCCCCCTACCTGGAGATCACCCCTCCCACTCCTCCCCTCAACAGACATGCATCTATATCCCCCACAGACTTGACCATTCCCTCTGCCCACTTCTGTGCTGCCCCTCCTATGAGTAAGACTCATCCCTATGACAGGGCCGCCTCCCTCTCTGGTGGCCCTCACCCAGATCCACATGGCTACCACTCACCAGGCAACATTCCCCACCCCACCCCTCCCCTCTTCCCCTGTCCATTTGATCCCAGCTGTCATGAGGTGCCCTTGGCCAAGTGACCTTCACTATACTTACCTGGAGCAAATCGTGTGTGGTTCATTGGCACTGGTCCACCTTTTACCAGGCTTGAGCTTGTGCCCGATTTGCTGCTTGTTTCTCCCACAGTGGACTCCTATGGTATTTGTCCTTTTGTGTTTGAGTTTTTTAAATTCCCTTTTCTATTGATGGGAGTTTAGGCTGTTTCCAGCTTCTTGCTATTGGAAACTATGCTGCAACAAACATGAGGGAGCAAATGGCAAATGCCTGCTCATGATATGTTTCTTACTTCTTTGGGGTATATGCCCAGTAGTGGTATTGCTGGATCATATGGTTGTTCAATTTCCACCTGTTTTAGGTATTGCCACATTATCATCCACAATGGCTATATGTATTCATACAACCACCAGCAGTGTATGAGTTCCTATCTCACCACACCATCTCCAATATTTGTGGTTCTCTGTTTTTTAAAAACTGGGCTACAGTAATGGGTGTTAGGTGGTATCTCATGGTTGTTTTGATTTGCATTTCCTGATGGCTAATGACCAAGAGCATTTCCTCTTGTGTTTATTAGCCATTCGAGTGTCATCCTTTGTGAATAATCTCTTCAGGTCTTTTGCTCACCTCTGAGGGCCACTAGTATTTTTCTTGTAGGCTTATAAAATTCTATAGATTTTAGTAATTAGTCCTTTGTTATGTCATTACTAAATATCTTTTCTCAGTCCGTGCATTCTCTTTCTACTATTTTAATAAATTCTTTCAATGAACACAAGTATTTTATTTTTAATAGGTCCCATTCATCTATTTTATCTTCCACTGAGTGTGTTTCATTCATTAATTCGGATAGTCTGTATATTTCCTGCACTAGGGCTCCTAACTTTGTTCCAATTTTCTCATTGGTGATCTTGATAGCTTTGGGTTTTACATTTAGGTCATTTATCCACCTTGAGTTTGTTTTTGTGCATGGATTGAGATATGGGTCTTGTTTCCTTCCTCTGCATGTGGATTTTCCAACACCATTTATTGAAGCATCTGCTTCCCATTTAATGTTTTTTTTTTTGGCCCTTGTCCAAAAATCAATTGTCTTTATACTGATGTTGATGTTTCTATTTCAGGACTTTCTGTCCGGATCCATTGGTCTGTGCATCTATCATTAAACCAGTAGCAGGTTGTTTTGACAACTGTGGCTGAATAGTAGGTTTTTAGGTCAGGTAAAACAAGACCACCTACTGCGTTCATCTCTTTGAGGAGTTCTTTGCCTATCCTGGGCTTCTTTCCTCTCCATATGAAGTTGGATCGGGATTGCATTGAATCTGTATAGTGCTTTAGGTAATATTGATATTTTCACAATATTGAGTCTTCCGGTCCACTAACATGGGATGTTCCTCCATTTGTGTAGATACGTTTTGGTTTCTTGTAGTAATGTTCTTTAGGGTTTTTTTGTACAGGTCTCTAGTTTTTTTGTTGTTATTAGGTTTATTCCTAAGGATTTCTGTTTCTGTGTGGCTATTGAGTATGGTATTGTTCCCTTGATATCTCTCTATTGGAGTAAAGAGTCGTGTCTTTTTGCCATGAAACTGCTGGTGGTTTTGACAAGCTGATCTTCTGCTTAGCACCCCACAGCATATACACTGTGCCTCCAGGGCTCCCAGTTTGCTGATAGAATCTTCAATCTTACCACTCAAACATTATCTATTTTTCCAGTTGTTACAATTTTAAAATGCTGACTGTGTTCTCCACTGTTGGTATTTTATTAACTGTGCACATTTCCTATCAGACTTTGCCTTCTCGGACGCTCTCTGAAGCCTGTGCAGCAGCTTCCATTCAATTTATCTACTGCGCATTCAAGGAAAAATTCCAGAGTCTCTTCACATATCAATTTTTATCTATTTCATGTGCTTTCAACAACCTGTTGCTTTCTTTAATTATGATCTCATTACTATTATCTGACAATTAATATGGTATTTCTTTGGTCATTGGTGTTTAATGTATTAAATCTATTCTTAAGATCATCTCTAAATTCAGGTGAAGAATACTCAGTGTCTTACTGTGGCTTTTGTGGACTTATTTTAATTTTCTACAGCTTTAACGTAAAAGCTTCTACAAACAATTGATGTGTCCCACAGTTGATGACCGGATTTGAGTTGGCTAATGATATTAAGCTTCTCCACGTCTATTTCCAAAGATGTAGTCACTTTGGTTTCTGGTGAGGCTCATGTTTATTATTTCCCCGTATGTGATAGAAAAGAGACATTTGCAATGAATAAATTGTTGATCTTGCAAAGTCCTGCCACATGATCTCCAGTGCTGCTTCAATCACCAATGCTATGGTTCCTAACTACCAGTCTCCTCTCTCTTGTCAGACCTCCATCTTCATCAGCAATTATCAGTGCATCTTAGCTGTTTGATCAATTTATGTTGCAGAAATTAGTAGAATTAAAAACAAAAGAAATTAGCTCTTCCTTATGTACATATAGATATTATTTTATTCTGACAGCATTCAACCTTGGGATAAAAATTGAACTGTTTCTTTTAATGATAAAGGCATTCCTCTTTAATGTGTTTTTCTTGGCATGATAATCTGATTCAAAGTGGCCAGCACTAGTCCATTTCAGCTCACAAATGCCTTGATTATTGATTCCATTTCATCTCATTTTTGACAATTTCAAATTTTCTTAGATTCATATTTAATATATCGCATGTCCCGATTTTTGATGGCTGTTTTCCATTGTTCCTTTTCATTTTGAGTGATGAGTCACATCAGCAAATGAAGTCTCCACAGCTTTGCTCTATGTATCATTAATGTTGACTCTACTTTCAGGAGACAGTCCGATCTCACTGGTAATTTCTGTGCCTTCTAACCTGAGGGTCTTATCTGAAACTCCATTAAACAATGTTCCACTGCTGTTCATACGGGTGTTATTGCATCAATTGTAGTTTTATTCAGAAGTAGATTGCCAGGTTCTCCCTCCTAGTCTATCTTAGTAGGATGCTCCACAGAAACTTCTCCACACGGGGTGACCCTGCTAGATTTGAAAACCTAGCTCTATCACTTCTAACATCACGGTCACACACAAGCTACTGTACTATAACAAATGATTGTCAATTGCTGGTATTAACTCTATTCTGTATTGTTCTATTTCAGTCAAACATAAATTGTGATAATAAAAGTACATTTGAAATATGAGCAGCCAAATTGAGATCACTGAGAAATCCATGAAAGAACAAAAATGTAGAAATCTTCCAATTCAACCCTTTGGTTGGCTGTTATTTCAAAGGGCAAGTGGAAAAGTAAGACTCCGCCCAGTGGCATAGGAACTCAAATTAAAGTCCAGGTTTTAGCAAGTTGTATCAAACTTCTCTTCTAAATGACTACATGTAAGGCTTAGATTATTTCCAAAACAAACCCCATGTTCTTTATCTAATAGTGCACAAGTAAACCAATAATGCTCCATTGGCGAGTCGGTGGTAGAGTTCTCACCTTCCACGAGGAAGCAATAGGTTCAATTTCCAGCTAATGAACCTCATGCACAGTCGTTATCTAGCTGTCAGAGAAGGCTTCTGTGTTTCCACGGTGATGAGCAGTGTTCATCAGAGTTCCCAAAGTAGGTCAAAATAGGAATGAAGGCGCAGTAATTTAATGACAATCTGGCAACAAAAGGTGACAGGTCAAAGAAATTCTGTCACATTGTACATAGGGTGACTTTGAGTCAGGGGCCAACCTGATGAGCGTTAACAACAGACCAATAATACCACAAATATTTCCTGACAAGAAAGGTTTCAATTCCATAAGAATCATGTTGGCTATCTGGCTAGACCAGAGCATGTACATGGGTACAGATAAGCGCTGGAAACACAGGAAATATAGTACAGATAAACTCGGGACCAATATTGAGAGTAGTCATACCAAGAGGTACGGGGAAGGTGGGGGGAGAAAGAGGCAACCAATCACAATGACCTATTTATAACCCCCTCCCAGGGGGATGGACAACAGACAAAGGGGTGGGGGGAGACATTGGACAGTGCAAGATATGAAAAAATAATAATAATTTGTAAATTATCAAAGGTTTATGAGGGAGAGAAAGGGAGGGGTAAATGAGCTGATACCAAGGGGTCAAGTAAAAAGAAAATGCTTTGAAAACGATGATGGCAACATATGTGCAAATGTGCTTGAGACAATGGATGGATGGATGAATTGTAATAAGAGTTATATGGGCCCCCAATAAAATGATTAAGAAAAAAAGAATCATGTTGCCATGGTATTATTACTGTGTTACATTTTGGTTCTTAAAATTCAAAGTAATTATATATTTTAAATTTTGGTGAATATTCCTGAAAGGTTGTATTAAACTTTTGTTTACTAATTTTAGTCCATTATTGTCACTACTTGGTTTTACACTCCTCTCTTGAATTTGTACAATTTCCCTTCTTTTCTTTGCCCATTAGTTGTAAAGAACCACCTCTTACTAGCCAGGTGCAGTGATTAGTCTAGCCCTGGAAAATATGTTGTGTCTATGCATATATTGTCAAAAAGGATCAGGGGAATTAGCACCAGTTATTTTTGAAAGCTGGAAAAACAAAGTCTTATATCACACACACACACAACCACATATAATATTTTAAAAACATGTTGCAATCATTTCCTAATTCTAATTGGCATGTGATGTGAAACAGCTGAAACATTTTAAAAATAGGGCAGATATATTAGAAAACATATGCATGTGAAACACTTGTATTTTGTATTGGCATTGATAAATAGCATGAGACCTCTGGGAGGCTGATGTTTCACAAGAATGATATGTGGGGAGTGATGTCATATTTATGTGGCTGTATGGTTAAACTCAAGCATGAGTTTACATGGTAAAAGCACCACCAACCCACTACCATAAAATTGAATCTAACTCATAGTAATGCTCTAAGACAGAGTTGAACATCCCTGGTGGGGGTCCTGAGAGTTTCCGTCCTTACTGGAGAAAAGACAGCTTCATCCCTTTCCCTTGGAGAGACTAGCATGTTTGAACCACTGACCTTGTAGCTAGCAGCTCAGTATACAACCCAGTATGCCACCAGGGCTTCTTAAGCTATGGCAGGTATGATTTTTCTGTATATAGGTATGTGATACACACACATATATCTTAGTGCCATATATGCAGATATACGGGTTCATTTAGAGACACCAGAGGTATGGCATGGTGTTTTATTTTCACAAGATTGAAAACCCTACGGAACAACATTTTACTCTAAAATATCTTGGGTTTCCACCAAACTTAACAACTAGTTGTTTCTATATATGTATCAAATTATATGTAAAAATTGAAGCCCACAAATGCTGATGATATATAAATATGTACAACTACTATGTACCAATTAGGGTGCTAGAGTCTGTGGGGACTATAGAGACAATTTGAGATGGTTTAGTGTTATACAGACCTATTAACGCTTAAACTCTGCTGGCTAGAATATGACCAGGGCTTTAACAAGAATAAAGGATAAGGGAGTCCTGGAAAATGCAAGAAGACACTGCGATCAATTTTACCAAAGCAGCAAACACACACTCCAAATAAAATAACACTAAAGCAAACATTTTCTTCCTTTGAAATTGTTTTGTAGAATTTGATGAATCCTGGTTTATACAATTCCTGAGTCCTGAGCATCAACACCAGAGCCAGGCTGCCTGAGTTCACATCCTTACCTGTCCATTGTCTAAGTGTGAGAGGAGGAACTTGCTCACCTTCTCTGTGCCTCAGTTTTGCTTTGAATCTATAACACAGGCATGATGATCCTGCACCCCCCTGGGAGTACCAGTAGGAGTGCATGAGAACACCGAAATAGAACAAAGTCTTGACAGGCAGCAAGTGCCACAACTCAGAGGCTAGTCTAGGGTCTCGACCCAGGTACTGGGGAGAGATGGGGTGGGGAGGAGAAGAGCAATACTCTTGCTTTTTCCAAGAAGAGCATGTTTCCTAGTTTTACTGTTATAAAGAATGTAGTAAAGACACTATATTGGTAAATAATCAAGCTTACAAGTTCAATATTAAAAGGCCCTAGTAAATGAGAGCTCTAGGTATCTCCTTGTAATAGTCATCTCACAAAAGTTCCACATTTACATCATTGATGAGGAATTGCAATCATTTTCCAAATCAAATTGAAAAAAAAATGCTCATGGGCTAGCTTTGTTTGGCTTTTGGATGTATGTATGGATTGTGATAAGAATTGTATGAGTTCTCAATAAAATGATTTTAAACAAGTGAACTTGTAGGACACTAAAGACTCCAAGTCCACTTCAGTTTTACTCCCCCTTTTTTAGTCACTCAGTTCTGAGGGATAGGGAATCAGGAGGTCTTTTTTCATCGGTCAATTATTATACATATATTACTGTTAAACTCTCCCTTTTTTTTGCTTGCCCCCCTCCATCCCTCCCTTCTCTCCCCCATCCCTGGCCTCCTTGCAGTCATCAACGGCTTGTCTATTGGTACATAAACTAAATTTCTTCCTTTTTAATTATAAAATGTTGATATTAAATATTTATCTTTGTAAGACTGACCGAGTTTGCTAAACAGAATGTTCTCTAGTGTTGTCCATTTCTTGTGGTGTTTAAGGGACTTATCATTTTTAAAATGGATGTATGCAATTCCATAGTATGACTGTACCAAAGCTTGCTTACCCATCTCTCTGTAGCTGGAGTGTTTGGTTATTCTTTGTTTGGGTCATGGTGTGAATTTCTGCAATAACCATAGGTGGGCACGTCTGTTCGTGTTATATTCTTAATTTCTTGAGGGTAGCTACCCAGCAGAGAGATTGCTAGAACCTACAGAACTTGGATTCACATTTGATTAAAGGAGTGCCATGCTGATTTCCATAATGGCTGTACCACCATTATGTTTGTAGACTTTGTTTTGTAGATTTTTCATTTTTTGATATTTGGACCTTTGTGTCCTATTTCTTGCCTCTGTTTGTTTGTTTGTTTTTTTCCTGAGAGTTAAGAAATGCCGGCAATGCAATGGTTAAAACACTAAGCTGTTCACTGAAAGGTCATTGGTTAGAATCTAGAGACCTTCACAGGAGAAAGGTGTCTGCTGTTAAAAGACTGACAGGCTTAGAAACCCTGTGGGGCAGTTCGATTGTCTATAGAATCACTATGAGTCAGAATGTATTTGATGGCAATGGGTTTTTAATTTTGTTTTAATCTGAGGGTTGCTATGAGTCAGAATCAACGATAAATTTCCGGATAATGGAAATGTTATCACTCCTGGTGCTAAAGGTGGAGGTTCTGTTCTACTCGCAGATGGCTCTAGTAATTCCCAAAAATATTCACCAAATCAGACTTTTTTTTTTTTTTAGAAAATATGGATATATTTACCAGTGTCTGTCAAGATGATTTCCATTATTGGCAATAGCATGCTCCATAAGGTTTTGAATGACGGAGCGATCTTGGAAGTCGCTCTCCATGCCTTGCTGTTGAGGTGCCTTTGGTGGGACTGGGAGCACCGTGTGTTCAGTGAGCAGCTGAGCACAAGAGCCAGCAGATCCCATAGTTGAGCCCACTGTAATCTTGACCTTCACTAAGTTGCATTGACACAGTGGCTGCAATAATGGGCTCAAACTTCGGGATGATTGTGAGATGGCTCAGAGAGAGCAGCGTTTCCTTTTGTTGCCCATAGGGTCACATGGATAGGGCTGACTGGGCAGTGCCCAACAACACGATATCGATTAAAGAAGGGGGACACCGGGTTATGAATAGCTCACCAGCCATTTAGTACATTAATTTTTTATTGTTTTAACTCTCTGATTTTTTTGTCCATGTATGTGTGGTTCTTTTTGCATAAATCTTACATCAAAATAATCACATATTTCTGTTTTGGTTGCCAAGTGTAGCATAAAAAGAAAATAGGAAAAGACCTAAACATATTGCAGTTCATACCTAAAGCATACCTCTCCTGTACACCCTGCTTGGCAATGGATCATTAAAAAAAAAAATAACATTCCTAGCAGGGCTATAGCAAGTCACCCAAATTTACACAACAAAAGAAGGCTTCAATTTGTCTCTCTGGTGTTGCAAACATCACTGTTTCAGCAGCTCTTTGGTGCAATTGGGGTAGCTTTGTTTTAATGGAATGGCTTATAGTGTACTATCAAACTCTAACTCCAAACTCACTGCCATCTAGTCAATTCTGACTCACAGCAATCCCAGAGGACAGGGGTGAACTGCCCCTGCAGGTTTCTGAGGCTGTAAATCTTTAAGGGAGCATAAAGCCTCCACTGTCCTCTGTGGAGTGGCCAGTGAGTTTGAACAGCCAGCCTTGTGGTTAACAGTCCACTATGCCACCAGGGCTCCTACTGGCATGATAAAAACCCCAGCCAAACTCCCTGCCATAGAGTTGATGCTGACTCATACTGACTGTATAGGACAGGGTAGAACTGGCCATGTGAGTTTCCAAGATGGTATTTCTTTACTGGAGTAGAAAGTCCCATCTTTCCTCCAAGGAGGCTGATGGTTTCAAACTACTGACCTTGTAGTCAGCAGCCCAACGTGTAAAGAGGCACATGGCAGGTATGGTAAGTACCTGGCGTACCGCGGGGTGTGGGATGGGGGAGCATACAACAATGAACAGTTGCTATTTGTCACTAGTTTTCATTGCCAAGGCGAGAGCTCACTTAGCAATTTAAAGCCAATTAACTAATTGCCATAGTGGGAATTGACTTGCTGGTAGTAAGTTTGGTTTGGATGTTGGTTTTGGTTATAGGTGATATTTTCCATAGCTATATTTCTGCCTGAAGGACATTCTATAGCTTTTAAAATGTACAATGTGAATTGCTAAGTAGGAGTTAGCTAGAGATATGTGTGTGTGTGTGTGTGTGTGTGTGTGTGTTACAAACACTCTTTTTTGGCTTGAGTTAAAAACCATTTGGTTTGGCACGATTCTTGGAAATGCCTAGCCTCCATTGAGGGTTGTGGTGGTGTGCGGTGAAGTCGACTCTGACTCCCTGCGGGGCTGTAAGATGGCGTAGGATTTCCCCATAGGGTGTTCTAGCCTCTAAACTTTAAGGGAGCAGGTCTCTGGGTCTTTCCCCCCACAGAGCTAGTGGGCTCGGGCTCAAATGCCTGGTGCAAATTCTTCCAGGGGTTGTCGACCTGAGTATCTTCAGGGGAGAAGAGTTGGTAGTGGTGGAGTCTGTGGCAGATCAGTAGGTTCTCCCAATCTCAAAATATTCAGATTTGTATTTTGAAAAGTATTCTTCTGGATAGGCCTATTAATTGCTTCTTCTATAAAAATTTGCCAGAAATTTAGCATTTTAAATACCTATCAGTTCACAGTTACTGTGATCCCAGAACTTGGGAGAAGCTTACCTGGGTGTTCAAGGCCCTCATAAGGTGGCAGTCACATGGTTTGGCCAAGTCTGAAGTCATCTGTTTGCTTAGCTGGAGTGAGTGGACCTTCGTGACGTCCTCCGATGTGTTGGCTGGAGGACTGACTCGGTGTCTTGTCCCATGGCCCTCTCCAGAGGACGACTCACAATATGGCAGCTAGCATCCAAGAGAGCGAGGAATCCAAGAAACACCGCAAGTACAATGCTGTGGTAATTTGTAGGGAGTTAGTAACTTTCTGTAATTACTAATTAGAATAATATTAGCATCTTCATAAGGCACTATTTTAGACATTCATGCGATTTCCTTAATGCATGTTTTTAGAGGTAGGGCTCCTCATAGCATGCCCTCTGAAAGGTCTTTCCAACCTACTTAAAATAGACTCTTCACCTGTGACTTTCTAGCCATTACTGTAGCTTACTTTCACTGAATTTTTACCATAATTATTTTGATGACCGATTACATTCTCTCCTCTGATAGACTGCAAACTCTATGATGACGTAGATTACACTTGATCCAATTGTTGAAATACTCCCTGACATCCAGCACAGCGCCTGGCACGTAGTAAGGGTTCATTAAACACGCAACTAATGAAAGCATTTGATCGCTCTCTATCTCTTTCTCACTCTCTCTCTCTCTCTTGTCTCCATAAACCTGGTTATTATTTTTAAATCTTTGGATAAATGATAAGTAATATCTTATTAATGACATAGTTTATATGTCTTTTATCCCTATTAAATTAGACGTTTTAAAAAATGTATTTAATGGCTACCATAGTTATACTTTCACAAATTACTTTAATGCTTTTTTCCAATTAAAAAAATATTAGGACACTGTCCTTTTTTCTATTAATCATTAACAGTCCTTTGTATATTGACTTGTTGCCTACCACAGAGACTGTGAGGGGCAGCTGGTTCCAAATGGATTACTCTATACAAGTCAGATCATTCACAGCCTAGCCTTTTCCATTCCACGATGGCAGTGGCAGAGACTGACTGGCTAGTTCCTGGGTTACAATCTAGATCTGTTCCTAAGTAGAATTCATAGGTAAAGTGGAACAGGTAAATATGGTTCTTATTTAACCTTACTTTAGTTCAAGAAAGGGGCCCTGGTGCCATAGTGGAATTGAACTGCTAATGGCAAGTTCAATGACATGCTCATTGAACTGCTAATGACATACTCACTGGACTGCTAACGGCAAGATCAGTAGTTTAAATCCACTAGCTGCTCCTTGGCAGAAAGAGGACTCTGACTATCCCTGCAAAGTCTGGCAGTCATGGGAATACTAGGGAGCACAGCTGCCCTCTTCTCGGAGGTCTTTATGGGGTGCAATGGACTCTAAGGCATTTCCCCCTTCTTTTCTTGAGTTAAAGAAGAAACTCAAAGGTGGTTGTGTCAAAGGATTGGCTGCCAGTAGGGCTCAGGTCAGTTATTTCAAAGTGAGGGAAATTTGAAATAACTGAAAAAAAGCAAATGTGAGTTGTCTGCAAGTCAGATGGTCAGAACCTGGTGATTTATGATAAAGCTGAAAAGGTTCATTCCGTTCTCGGGAGTGTGGTGGCAGCTGCTCTGTGCAGAACCTCCGCCTCTTGCTTGCTGTTTCCTGCATTAGCCTAAGGTCTTTTTAAGAGCAGAGTCCCATCAGACCCGTGTGCCAAAGCTAGGCCTCATCATTTGCAGTTATGCTTTAGGGAATCCTTAAAATAGTCCTGCGCCATCCTGCGTGTGGCTGCCCTACTTTCACTCACAATTATGAAAGTTCCTTGGGAGACTGTTGGCTATCCGCTTTCCAAATGGGGCCAGTTCCATAAAGCTTCATCATACTGAATGCCAGTCTATGGGCAGAGGGTCACAGGGGATGATTTTGGAAATGCTCACGCAAGAGGTGTCTTCAAAGGTAGGCACAACTCTTAATGTGATCAGACTCAGATTTCAGGCTTTGAAATCACATTCTGCTTGCAAGACATCTCAAAAGGGTTCGCCTTCTTGGTTAATCTTCTTCCTCATCACTCTGTGTAATATTGGATGAAAATCTGCCAATTTCTTGCGGGGCTACTTCTAATTCTTCATGAGTGAAGAAATACTTCAAGTGTGGGTAGCTTTCCCTGAACAGTTTATCAAACTTGTTTTCTCATTGCTTTAATCTTTCAGAAATTGCACCACGCCTGAACTCCTTTCTGTATGTACATTTGAACAGCATGTCTCATTAAAAAATAATCCTGATGGTAAATTTAATTTGTGGAGGTCATAAAAATTCGAGATCTAACTATAGTGGCATAGTCTGATAGTGTCATCTGTAAGTAATCAGTAAAAACCAATTCTTTCTTTTTTCTTTTTTGTTTTTGTAGCTCTCTCCCCAGCAAGAACTGAAAGACATTGGGTGAATTGTTAAAAGGCTAGGCAGTTGATGGTGCTCTTGGGTCCTGGGACATTATTTCCTATTGGATCTGACAGGGTTGATATTTCTGGAAATAAGGACTTTAAAGGATCTGATTAGGCGTTCAGTGAGTTAGTCCTCTTTAATACTGAAAAACAGATTGCACCAGTTTGAAGAAATTAAAGTGAAGGATCAGAAAAACAAAGTAATCTGTTATCCACTTGCTTTTTTCCTCCCTAAAACAGGAACCTTCATGGTGTGTGGGAATGGACTGAGTGGCAAATTTCAAGGTGGACAGTTCAAAACCGCCAGTGGGTCTGAGGTAGAAAGACTGATCTTTCTACTCCCATAAAGAGGTACTCATTATGGAGGGAAAAAAAAAAGGCCTCCTAACTCAGTAAGATGCCTGATGCAATCTATTTCAGGCTAAGAAAAACATGTTTTACACGAAGTATAGCCATAACTGGGAGACTTAAAATAAAGTCATTAATTAAATCTAGTTTATAAATTAAGAAGTTACTGTTTTAGAATAAAAGACTAACCAAATAATTTTAAAAGTGTGGGGGGGTCTTATATTCTTGGGAGCTCACATAGGCAGTTCTGCCCTGTCCTATAAGTTTGCTATGAGTCAGCATCACTAGATGGCAACGGCTATTTACATACCTAGTAAACATCACTCACTTCATACGCATGCAAACGCTGGACGACGAAAGGAAGAGAAGAAGGATTGATGATTTGAATTATGGTGCCAATGAAGAAGATGGAATAGGCTGAACTCCCAGAAGAATGAGGGAGGGGCCAGGGAGTGAAAGAAGTGTTCAGGCTGCCATCTAACTGGGTGGACCTCATGCTGCTCACGGATGATTAGGAAGGTATAATCGAAGTGAATAAAGGTAGCACATCACAAATCAGCGAATCTTCTATAAAAATCGTATGTGAAATTTTGGAAACCCTTTGCTATGCCTTAAAAACAACTATAATATCAACTAAAACTTGACTTTGTCTTGACTCAATATGTACCATAATTGAATTGTGCCAGTGTTAGAATCTTCTCCTCATAGTCAATTGCCAAGTTGTTATTCCACAGTTATTAACACAGATGTGAAATGGAGGTCATGCTGTTAATTCTTTCATTATTTCTGTTCAAAAACAGTATGGCTTGGGGTGTTTTCCTCTAAGATAGTAGTAGTCATAATCTCTTCATTTCATTTTCTGAGATAGTATCCTTAAAAGGCCATGTTCATTTTCATCTCTACATCGGGCTGAGAAAGTGAACATATAGGGTACTTTCTTCAAAGACTCCGGAGGATGTCTTATTTTGACAACTGCTGATCATAAAAGGTCTTTGATCTTCTGTGGCTTTGTTTTACTATAGCCGTTTATCGGCTTGAGTGACACAATGCCTTCTTTAGATAAAGGACTCTCCTTTCTTGGCTTCGATCATTTTTCCTTTCAGAAGTGTATAGAACTGTGCCTCCTTCAAAGGACACTTATAGAGGTCTAAATACAGGCATGCACCTATGTAAATATATTTATATATAATTATAGGGAAATAGATTTATGTCCATATATTTATATGGTAAGTATTAAGGTAGCAGTTGGACATTGGGCTTCCACTCAAGTCCTCCCTCAATACAAAAACACTTTGTTCTATTAAACTGGCATTCTGTGATGCTCACTTTCCCAAAACGATTGCTGAAGACAAAATGGGTGCATAAGCAAATGTAGTGACAAAAACTGATGGTGCTCGGCAATTAAAAGATACAGTGTCTGGGGTCTTAAAGGCTTGAACACAAACAAGTGGCCATCCAGCTGAGAAACAACAAAGTCCACATGGAAGAGGCACACCAGCCTGTGTGATCATGAAGTACAAATGTGCTTGGCACAATGGATGTATGTATGGATTGTGATCAAAGCTGTAGATTCCCCCAATAAAATGATTTATAAAAATAATTGATATATATTTTTAAAAGAGCTGTACGAGCCCTGGATAAACTGGTAAAAAAAATTAAAAAGGAACGGCGCGTCCCGTGTGCTAAAGAATGCAAAAGAGTAAATTCTACAAGTACTCCCTTGGGCGTGGTTTGTGCTTTATAAGCCACAGTTAGCGAATCCACCCATAGGGCGATGCTTGAGGATATGCCAGCCTAGGCGCCCAGATGAGACAAACAGTAACGCAGGGTGTGAGTACGGCGTGTCAGTTTGGGGAGGCTTTGATGCTCAGTGGTTTCACAGCCACACTGCAGGGCCCTCTCACAGTGTAAGCTCACGTGATGAGCTATGGGTTGACAGGAGTGTTTCCTTGGGTCGCAGCCTGCCTTCTGTAGAGACGTGGATGCTCGGGCAAACTTACTCTTTTTCTGAACCCCACACTCTTCTCAAAGGACCTCCGTGTCTTAGAACCTAAGCCTGCAGATCTGCAGATTCTGGATTTGCCAGGACCTGCAACCACTTCACTCAGCAGCGATCGTCAGTCCGTCACCTGCTATACAGATCAGGACCTTTCCAGTCTCCCAAAGGGCACGACTTGTTTACTTACAATCACGTACACCATCTCCTTTAAGTATATCTCTGTATATTTAAACCGGTGGTTCTCAACCTGTGGGTCACGACCCCTTTGGGGTTTGAATGACCCTTTCACAGGGGTTGCCCGATTTATAACAGCAGCACAATTATGAAGTAGCAACGAAAATAATTTTATGGTTGGGGGGGTGTCACCACAACATGAACTGTATAAAAGAGTCACAGTATTAGGAAGGTTGAGAACCACTGAAAAACAATTGGTCTTCAAAACATTTGTTGACAAATTCCATTATCTCTTCATTCCATTTTGTTTTTTCACAAAAACTGTGAAGGTTCCTTGTATATATGCTTCACTAGTTTTGCTCCGCTAGAGACTCAAGATGAAGAGACTCAAAACTCACTGCCATACGGTCAATTCTGACTCAGAGTTATGGTACAAGACAGCAGAACTGCACTAGTGAGGTTCTGAGACTGTAAATCTTTATACAAGGAGAAAGTCTCATCTGGCTCCCTCTGATTAGCTGGGGGTTTTAAACTGCTGATCTCTGATGGTAAGGACCCTAACACCTAACCCACTATGCCACCAAGGTTCCAGACTGAGACATAATGGGGCTGGTTGTTTTTTTGTGTTCTTAAGAATGTAATGGGTACCCTCCATATTAGGTACAATTAACCCCATTCGCCTGAAAACTTCGGTGAAAGTAGATGACATTTTTCGTTTTCTAGATTCCTTTTAAATTCTCATTCTTTCACGTACCTGGGTATAATATGTATTCCTTTGATAATAATTAGCATTGCTTAAGGGCAAAATTTCCTTGAAATATTAGTATAATAATAGTCTTCAGTGAACCTATGGTAACAATTCCATGGATTTTTGTCTCACATTGACCAGTCCTGTGATGCACTCGACAATGTGCTTACTGGTGTGCTCTGCTCTCTTTCCCACGTTGCATTCAGTGGCGCTATGCAGATCGCAAGAAGTTGGTAGTGTTGGAAGTGTTTACACCACAGAAGTTGGAAAACTTAAAAAAAAAAACCCAGAAAAGTGGAAAAGTTAATGATAAAAAATCCACTATTGGAAGTCTTCATGATTGTTGGAATGTTGTATCTACTTAAGCTATCCAACAGTCCAGTAAAGAACTGCTCCTTCAAAGGAATTCGACAGAAAGAATCTCAATGGCTTTTTATTTAAAATGACTCCTGGGAAACATTTTGCGCTTGCTCTATTCACCCGTATCTCATGGGGAAACTCATGTTGCAGGTGTCATTCCAGATGTTGCCATCACCTGGATATTGCAATAAAGCGAGTCGCATGGATTGTTTCAGTTTCCCACTGCATATAATAGTTATGTTTACACTACACTGTAGTCCATTAAGGGTGTAATTGTAGCATTATGAAATGGTTCAAGATATTGGGAGAATTATCAAAATGTGATGCAGAGTCACCAAGTGAGCACATACTGCTGGGAAATCGTATCAGTGCCATGTGTCTTGTTTGAAGCAGGGTTTCCATATTGCCATAAACTTTCACTTGTTAAAAGAGAAACAATAAAAAAACCCAAACAAACAATAAAATAACACACACACAAAACCAAACCCCTTCCCCGACTCCCCACAGTATCTGGGAGACACAATAAAGTGAGTGGCAATAAAATGAGGTACGTCTGTAATTATCATTACTCCAGTGTATATGCACGTCCCTGTTAGAACACCCTTGAGAGACATGTTTAAGGGATATGTTTAATCCTCGATAATCTAATATGTCGTAATACATAAAAGCTACAATATGTGAATCCTTACTACATTCTACTATATACAATATTTTGTCTTTAGTCTTTCTGTAAGCATCATCTTTATTCCCATTCTATGAATAAGGAAACACATTTTGAGAGATCCTGTACCTAATAAATGAAATCAGTAATTTCAACCCAAGTAATCCTGACTTCATAATCAAAGCTCACAGAAGCAGCAGTCAAAAAATCAAATGAGCTATTACATTGGATAAATCTACTGCACAATTTAAAGTGTTAAAAGGCAAAGATGGCACTTTGAGGACCATGATGTGCATGATCCAAGCTACAGTATTTTCAGTCACCTGGTGCACGCAGAAGTTGAACAATGGACGAGGAAGGCCAGAGAAAGTGGAGAAAAATGAGTTCCTTTGCATTACGACTTTGAGGGAGAACATTGAAAGTGCCTTGGATGATCAGAAGAACAAGCAAATCGGTCTTGGATGAAGCACAACTGGAATGTTTCTTAGAAGTCAGGATGAAAAGGCCTCATCTCACGCACTGTAGACATGCTATCAGACAAGACCAGTCCCTGAAAAAGGACACCAACTTTGGTAAAGCAGAAGGTCAAAGGACAAGAAGAAGAGCCTCAAGAAGGGGCTGACATAGTGTCAATAACAATGACCTCCATCATCACAACGATAGTGATGATTGTGCAGGACCACGCCACATTTCCTTCTGAGGGACAGAGGATTGTCCTGCGCAGGAACTAGCTCCATGGCACCTAACTCCAGCTTCAACAGACACTCTTGACCGCTTCATTTCCCATACCTCCGTCCTCCTCTGGCCTAGAAGTCTGCCCATGGATTCGATGCGAAAATGTAGCAGTGTTCCTATTGAGTCATCCTTGAGCCCTCTGTCTCAAGCAGCTCTTGAAACTTTGCCTCTTGGGCTCCAGCCTGCCATATGATATGAAGCTGCTGGGATTTCCTGGCATTCCTCTAGCCTGTGTCCTTTGTCCCAGCAATACCACAGTTCCATGGCCTCTCTACAGCTGCAAACTCGGGGATCCATCATCCATGAATACCATCCAAGTGCCTGGGTCTGCTGCATTAGGTCCTCTCCCCAGGCCTCCCGTAGCACACCAACTCTGTCAAGGTTCCATCTGGCTTGCTCTCGTAGATTGGGCAGATGAGCTACCTTAATGCCTACATACTTGTGTAACCAAGGAATAGCAAGGAGTCTCCACCCTCTGCACTTGCCCTAACAGAGATAGATAGTTGCTATGGAGTTGATGCCAATCCGAGGCAAACTTAAAGACAACGCGGCAAGTTTTTGTCTATTCTCGTGGTTACTAAACCACTCCAACCCACTGCGGGTCTCTTTAAAAAACCTTAAATACTATATCCTCCCCTAGTGGCTGATCTCTCCTGATCATATGTTCAAAAGAAGTGTGTTAGATAATGCTCTGTTGTGATCTATTAGGCTTTCATTGACTATCTTTCAGAAACGGATAAGCAGGTGTTTCTTACTACTTACTCTAAAGCTTATCTGAATTTTCATGGGACTTCTCTTCCTTGGTTTTAGGAAGAAAAGTCCTTTCTCGGGAGACTTTTGCAGAGGAAGAGAGTCTCCTTTCATAAGATGCCGCATTCCCCTTCAAGGTGAACTTGGTCGAGCTCCCATTTCTCCTCCTGCATTCATTGCCCGAGGTGTGGAGAATGGGAATAGTAATGCCTTCTCCAGACCCCTCAAGCCACGAAGAGTGTTTGGACCCAAGTTCTCCCAATTCTCTTAGAAACTTAGCATTTCCCCCCCCCTCAGCCTTGGACTGTAGTCGTTTGACATATCAAGCAGGTCATACCTGGAATCCTATTGCAAAAATAGCTTTTCTTACAGCTTTTATGCTTGGGAATCCAGTGTGAAAAAAGGAGGCCACGCAAGTTCTCCAACGCGTCAATGCTGCCCCAGGGGAGTAAAAGATGCATTTGCGTATGGGATGAGGGCAGGCTCATCACAGAGGGATGCACACACTGCTTTTTCCGCCGTTCATGGAGTTCACCTCAGGGCTGCACACAGAACTGTTTATTTTGAGAGCCATGATTTTATCTTTCAAGCGAAAAAGACAAACTCTTACATTTTAAAATGTACTCATCTTACCACTGGGAACAAAAATGTGGAGGGTCCAGAAGAGAAGAAACCCTCTGAGAAATTTTGTGGTAAGTATTATCTATTCACATTTATCCTGTAGGGAGAATCACATTCATGTAACATATGTCGCTGATTCAACACAGGTGGACTCCACTGTTTGATAAAAATGGTAGGAATGTGAGAAATACGACTCTTATTGCAACCCCTCCCTCTCTATGAGGGCAGCATCGGCTCCTGGCGGGTGGATCTATTTTACTTAGAGCTGGTTTGCATTTGGACTAGAGCTTCAGTTTACAAGGTTAGGAAACAGGAAAGAAAAGGGAAGCCGGGAGATAGGACTGGAGTGGATTCTGAGAACAGCAAGGGCAGGTTGGAGGGTCGCTTGGATTCGATGGCATGATGAGAGGAAGAACCGGCACGGCCGCGAGGAAGGTGCTTAATTAAATGGCATTCTAGTGTAGCCAGCCCCTGGGATGTGCTGACACAGACTGAAGGACGATTGGCTCTGGTTTGCAAACCACTGTATAAATTATATTAAATGAATAACACATGGGAAAAGTCTTAGTCCTGAGCTGCATATCTGACACATAATGGAAATTCAATTAGTGTTAGTTTTCCTTCCCTTCCTGATCTTGATGGCGCTACCAGGTGGCACATAAAACACAACATGGGAGCTTAGGTCAAAGTGCCATTGTGACAAGAGTGTCTCGGTGGAATTTTCCAGGCAGGTAACAGTTGAATTCAACGTGTGAACCAGCTGAGTGAGAAAACCAGCCGAGTCACAGATCAGGAGAGAAATAAAATGGCAACCTTTACTATAGTTGAGAAAGAAATGATAGTGGTCTAGCTTCCCCCAGGAATGCAAAAGCATGTGAAGGCCTACGGCTAACATCTCCGGAGGGCAATCTATGAGCGATCTAGTCACCATGGCTGTGAGAGGCAGCTATGTCGAGAGAAATATGTTGACAAGTGATTCTTTTTAAAGTCAATCATGTGAGACCCTATGGATAATGAACTTTTGTATTTGGAATGCATTCAGGAATTCAATCTGATTTCTATTTCTGTATGTCAGGATGCATCAGGCAACTAAAAGGCCAGAGACAGACATTCGCCTGTTTCTGTGTGTCCTCTGGGTAGGGGATACACAGAGAGGTTGGGTTCTGGTGCCCTGAATCTTCTGCTAATTATTATGTCAATGTTTCTGTTGTTTGCATTGCTGTTCAGAATTGCCTTTCATTTATGAAGGTCATTGCTGTTAGTAGGAGAAAGAGCCAAAATGAGACTTTTCCTTTCACCATGTAAGTGACCTCTCGGTCTTCACTCAGATACCTCTCTCTCTGTCGCTCTCTCTCGCTCTCTCTCTCTCTGTCTCTCTCACACACACACACACACACACACACACACCAGAAAGCCCACTATTGTTGAGTCTATATTGACTCATAACAACTATTATAGGACAAAGTAGAAGTACGCCATAGGGTTTCTAAGATTATAAATGTTTATGGGTGCGAACAAACTCCTCCTTAACTTCAGAGTGGCTGGTATATTCAAACTGCTGACCTTTGTGTTAACAGTTTACTACATAATACACTGTGCCACCAGAGTGGCCCCCCACAATGCAAATTAAGTTATCAAAAGTCATGATGTCCTCACTATCTAGAAAATCCCTTGTATCTTTTTGAGTCTTAAGAGCAACATATCATCTGTCATCAAGGTGCTGTCAATTTCAATTCAGGGAGATCCCACCATATATGTTAAAGCAGGACTATGTTACCTAGGGTTTTAAATAATGTCATCTCTGAGAAGTAGTTGGCTAGGCCTTTTTTCTTAGTCTATCTTTTTCTGGAAGTGCCCCTGAAACCTACTTATTACAGGTAACTGGTGGTATTTGAAATACTGGTGCCATAGCTGTAGGATTTAGGTAGTACAGAAGCCACCATAGTAAGACAGACTAAAAGATAAGTGCTATCTATTTATTTATTTCAAATACCCACCCACTGCCATTGAGTAGATTCTAGCTCCTTGGCCCTACAGAGGATTTCTGTGACTGTGAATGTGTACAGGAGCAGCCACATGACACAACTGGTGAGTTTGTACAACAAATCTTAGGGTTATCGGCTCAATTCCTAACCCACCGTGTCACCTGGGAATCCCTATTTCAAAGAAGGACACCTTATTTTCACTTATGGAGCTCTGGTGCTGCAGTGATTGAGTGCTTGCCTGATAACCTAAAGGTCATCAGTTCAAACTCACCAGTGCAGGAGAAAAATGTAATGATCTTGCATAAACCACTATAGCTTTAAATTCCTACGTGGTGATTCTTGTATATTAAGAGTAATGCCACTGAAAAAACATTAAAAGAGCAATAGCATTTCCAACAATGACACCAAAGATAAAATAGGCCGAAATGAATCTTACCTGAACTTATAAAAGGAAAACTACAAAACGTATACAAGGAAACTTATACAAGGAAAACTACAAAACACTCCGACAGGAAACCAAAAGACACTTGCAACCAAATGGAACAAACTATTGTATTCCTAGACAGGTAGCGGAAACATTGCGAAAATGTCAACATCACCAAAAACACTTCACAAATTCCATGCAATTCTGATCCAAATCTCATTACAATTCTTCAAAGAAATCATCTAAAAACCAACAATTACCAACTTTATACAGAAAAAAATAAATACAGAATAAATATCCCCCTGCCCAAATCAAAGGGGCAAAGCAGGAGACCTTTTACTCCCAGACTTCAAAACCCATTATCGCCACTGTAATCAAAACAGCCTGGTAATGTTTTAACAGATATGAAGACCAATGAATTATTATTGAGAATCTAGAAGTACAACTCATGGAACCTAGTTTTTGATAAAGAACTAAAACATATCCATAGGGACACAGATTGCCTTTAGAAAGGTTTAAATAATGCTGGAGAAACTAATGAAGCAGGACCCACATCTCACATCACGTACAAAAACAAACTCAAGATGGCTCAAGACAGTCCCTCTCAGAAGGGCCATGTGAAACAGTTGATACACCCAGGATGTGGTAAGCCACTGATAAACCACATAACCATGCTTGAGTTCTTGAAGATTTCCTCCCCTTCCTAGTAAGGTCTTTATGTGATATTCCTCATTAATCATGTTAGATTTGCAAGTGTTCATTTGTATAGTTCAATTGCTTGGTACATAGTAGTCACGATAGTTGACCCCTCAGACAGTGACAGCAGTAACGGTCCCCGGGGGTATGTGAGGTGAGTGGGGGAGAGAAGGAAAGGGAACTTGAAAGCATTGATGCTCGTTAACCCAATCAACGGGATTGTATGTGCATGGATATACTGGAATGAGTAAGATGTCAATGAAAACATTACATGAAAAAAGATGGATCAAAGATCTAAATATAAACCACACAATCATAAACACCATCAATGAAATATAGGTAAAAAATTAAGGAGCCTAATACAAGGCCTAAACACACTATAAAACATATTGAAAAATATCCACACTATAGAATATAAAATAAAGGACTGGGACTTCTTAAAATGGGACATATATACACTTGAAAAAGACTTATCAAAAGAGTTAAAAGAGAATCCACAGTTTGAAGGGAAATATTTAGTAATGATTCATCAGATAAGGACTAATCTCCAAAACCTATAGAAAATTATAAAATATTTTAAAAATCATTTTATTGGGGGCTCATACAACACTTATCACAATCCATCCATCCATCCATTGTGTCGGGCACATTTGTACATTTGTTGCCCTCATCATTCTCAAAACATTTTATTTTCACTTGAGCCCTTGGTATCAGCTCATTTCCCTCCCTTCCCTCCCTGCTCCCCTTCTCTGATGAACCCTTGATAATTTATAAATTATTATAATTTTGTCATGTCGCACACTGTCCGATGTCTCCCTTCACCCACTTTTCTGTTGTCAGTCCCCCAGGGAGGGGGTTATATGTGGATACTTGTGATTGGTTCCCACTTTCCACCCCATCCCTCTCCACCCTCCCAGTATTGCCATTCTCACCACTGGTCCTGAAGGGTTCATCTGTCCTGGATTCCCTGTGTTTCCAGTTCCTATCTGTACCAGTGTACATCCTCTGGTCTAGATGGATTTGTAAGGTAGAATTGGGATCATGATAGTGGAGAGGAGGAAGCATTTGAGAACTAGAGGATTGTTGTATGTTTCATCATTGCTACACTGCACCCTGACTGGCTGATCTCCTTCCAGTGACCCTTCTGTAAGGGGATATCCAGTTGTCTACAGACGGGCTTTAGGTTCCCACTCCGCACTCTCTGTAATTTGAAATGATATGATTTGTTTGTTCTTTGATGCCTGATACCCGATCTTTTCTACACCTTGTGATCACACAGGGTGACGAGAAAACGATAAAACCTTAACAAGAAACATAAAAATAACTTAATCAAAAGGTGGGCACATGGCATGACCACACAATCTACCAAAGGTTATTATATCCAGGCAACCAAAACCCGTATGAAGGAATGTCTGTGTTCATTAGAAATAAGAGAAATACAAATAAAAACAATGAAATACTAGCACATACCTACACTTTTAGCAAAATTCAATAAAAAGGAAATAATAACTGCTGGAGAGGATGCAGAGATTGGAATGCTCATACATTGCTGGTGGGACTTTAGACCTGAAAGTCATTATGGCACTTCCTTAAACAAATGCACAAACAATTACCTTATGAGCCATTAATCCCTGTTCTGGGTAAATACCTAAATAAAGAATACAACACGAACAGATTCATGTACACTTATGTTTATTGCAGCATTTCCCTAAGAACAACGAAAACCTCCAAACATAGAGGAATGAATAAACAAATTCTGCTACATTCATTCAATGGACTATTATGCATCAATAAAAAAGCAATCACAACTCTTTTAAATACAGCAAGACATGGACAGAACTAAAGAACATCATGCTTAGTAAAGTTAGTCAGTCTTATAAATATGAATATTTAATGATAGCATTATTATAAGGAAAAACAAAGAAAAAGTAACGTAGTATTTATGCCCAAAGATAAGACTTTGAACACCAGGAAGGGGCCAGAAAAGGGAGCGAGGACAAGAGAAAGGAGGGATAAACAAACTAGAGAGGGAGGGAGGAAGAATATTGTTATTTTGTTAGGTGCCACAGAGTTGAATCTAACTCATGGCAACCTTCTGCACAACCGAATGCAACACTGCACAGTCCTGCACCATCCTCACAAGTGTTTGTATGCCTGAGTTCAGTGATGCAGTTGCTGTGTCAATCCATTCTACTGAGGACATTCCTCCACTTTGCTGCCCTTCTACTATACCGAACATGATGTCCTTCTCCAGGGACTAGTCTCTCCTGATGACGATATGCCCAAAGTATGTAAAATGGAGTTTTGCCATCCTTTCCTCTAAGGAGCACTCTGGCCTTCTTCCAATACAGATAGTTTTGTCCTTTTAGAACAGCGATTCTCAACCTTCCTCATGCCGTGACCCTTTAATACAGTTCCTCATTTTGTGGCGGACCCCGCCCCCCCAACCATAAAATGATTTTCCTTGCTACTTCATAACTGTAATTTGCTAGTGTTATGAATCATAATGTAAATATCTGATATACAGGATGTGTTTTCGTTGTTACAAATTGAACATAATTGAAGCATAGTGATTAAAGCATTAATGAAAGCATTTACTCAGTAATTATATGAAGTGTCGTTTTACCTCCAATACTGCTGCTTTCAACACAGCATCTGCTTTCTACAGAGTAGCTGCTCTCTACACAGTAGTTGCTCTCAACACAACAGCTGCTCTCTACACATGTGTGACTGATACACTTAAGTACTTTATGGCACCAACCCTGTCACATACACCTGTATTTGTATGGTTTGTATGTGATGGGGTTGGTGCGATGATGTCATCACACCAGATACTCACATGTGGGCGTATCTGCCTGTGGGCAGACCCACCTGGAGACGGATACAGGAGCGGTGTCTCAGTTCCTAAGACCATCGGAAATACATTTTCTGATGGTCTTAGGCGACCTCCGTGAAAGGGTCGACCGACCTCCAAAGGGGTCACAACCCACAGGATGAGAACTACTCTTTTAGAAAGTACCATGGTATTTCAATGTTCTTCAGCACACAATTCAAATGCATCTATTCTTCTATGGTTTCCTTATTCAATGTCCAACTTTCACACGCATATGACACAAAGGAGAATGTCATGGCTTGGGTCATCAGGGATCACTTTAGTCCTCAATGAGTCATCTTAGCTCTTCAATACTCTAAATAGATCTTGTGCAGAAGTTTTGTCTAATGCAAAACGTCTTTTGATCTCGTGACTACTGCTTCTCTGAGCATTGATTGTGGATCCAAAGAAGACAAAATCCTTGAAAACATCAACCTTTTCTCCATTTATCATGATGCTACATACTGGTCCAATTGTGAAGATTTGGGTCTTCCTTACATTCAGTTGTAATTCATACTGAAGGCTACAATCCTTGATCTTCATCAGCAAGCGTTTCAATTCCTTCTCATTTTTCAGGAAGCAAGGTTGTGTCATCTGTATACCATGGTTTGTTAGTAAGCCTTCCTCCAGTCCTGATCCCACACTCTTTATATAATCTAGCTGGTCTGATGACTGAACATGTATGGAGATTGAACAAGTATGGTAAGAGCATACAACCCCGACACACATTTTTCTTGAATTTAAATCACGTAGTATTCTCTTGTTCTGGTTGCTTTGTTGTCTCTTGTTCTATATACAAGTTTGGAATTAGCACAATGAAGTGTTCTAGAATTCCCGTTCTTCCCAAGCTTATCCAAAGTTTATTGTGTTCCACCTGGTTGAATGCCTTTGCATTGTCAATGAAACACAAGTAAACACCTTTCTAGTATTCTCTGCTTTGAGCCAAGATCCAGCTGATATCACAATGATAGCCCTTGTCTGAATCTGGCCTCAGCTTCTGGCAGCTCCCTGTCAGTGCACCGCTGCAACCATTATTGGATGATCTGAAGCAAAATTTTACTTGTGTGTGATATCAATGACATTTTATCTATAGTCTAAGCATTTTGTTGGGTTACTTTATTTAGAATGAGCACAAATATGGATCTTTTCCTGTCAGTTGGCCAAGCAGCTGTCTTGCAAATTTCCTAGCATGGAAATTGGGAGGAAGGATGGATGGGGTGGGGGTGGGGGATGGGAAGAGAGAACCACATTTTGGGGGAGTTTAATAGAACTTTATTATTGATTTCATATGTTGATATGGACCATGCAACTATATAATATATGTGTCTTTAAAAAAACTTTAAGTAAATAAAAATGAGAGCTAAGTCTCACAGTCTTTAAAACATACTCTCTTGATTCCTTATTTCTCAGATTTAAATATTGGCTTGCACGGCTAATTAAAGGAGGAACAATGAACAATTGAAGTGGGCTTGGGTTCTTCAGTGACAAGTTCATTTCAAACAAATGGAAAAGGGAAAAATATTCCTTTGGGTGAATCTACTCTATCTTATCAGTTTGCTATGAGTAGAAATTGACTCAACAGCAATGGATTTGTTCAGTTGGGCAATTATCCCTCTTCTGTTGCACGTGCTATCTTGGTCAGACTACCAATCAATGTGTACTGCCTCCCCTTACATAGGCCAGTTGGACACTAAAAGAACTTTCCAGCTTTTTAAGCATGGGAGCGGGGGAGGGGTGTTAATACAAAGAACCCAGCAATGGAGTCTCCAGGAAATACAAAACAAGCCTAGTCTGCAAATTGCTACCATCAGGAAGCTGAGGAATTACGAAGCCACGGTGCTTGCCAACTTCTGATTCCCACTGCAACTGTTGGCTCTAGGAATCTGCCACCTTCGCCATGGCCTGAAGCTTAGAAGGCACTGCCAGAATAATTTGCTCTAGACTCATGGCATGCCTGCTGGGTCTGTACCAGCAAAATGAATGTCCATGCCATCACTCTCAAAACCCATTAGGCTAGTGGGTGGACACTGGGACTAATCTAAAGCTGTTGCAGAAAATTTAATAAAAAGACAAAAACTATCCAGCCGTGCTCTATGGCATAAATCTCGGAAATAGCATTACTGTGTCCTCCTTTGGACTTCTGTTTTCAAAATCATATCTGTGCACGGCATTCCAAAAACAAACCCCCAAACCCCAACAAACACATGCAATCAAGTGATTACAACTCATAGTCAATCTCATAGGCTGGTGGAACTGCCTATGTGGGTTCCTGAGACGCGAACTATTTAAAGCAGTAGTAAGCCTCTTTTTTCTCCTGCAAAGCAACTGGTGGTTTCAAACTGCTGACCTTGTGGTTAGCAGCACAAGGTGTAACCAACCACTATGACATCAGCATATCTGAGCAGGTCAGTAGATGGATATTAAATACCATCCAGAAAACTGGCGGATAAGAGAATCTGTTTTTAAGTTTCTAGACTTTACAGTGTTGTGGCAGTTATAAAATCTCCTGTCAACTTGTAAAGGGGTGGAGTCTAGCCTGTCAATCAGATCATAGCCCCTGTGTGGGCATGGCCTTCTTCTGAGGATTCTGAGAACTCCTGTCTTCCTCCTTGAAGGTGGGACACACTCTCTCTGCCTTCTCTTCCCTTTCCTGCTGTTGAGACACTCAGAGAGCTGAAGAAGACACTTGGAGACCCATGCCAGTGTTGAGATGTTTCCACTGCCACTAGATCCACAAGACCTCCTACCCACTGGCCTGTGATCTTCCTGAATTCAGTATCATTGCATGTGCAGCATGAGTCTAATGAAGAATTTATGGACTAGTAATGGATATAAGGGCTAATATCAGACTTATGAACTTCATCTGGAATGGTCTGAGATGTTTTCTCAATATGCAATTGCTTTTTTATAGAAAGCTCTTTCTTACACACATATGAGTGTCTATGAATTTGTTTCGCTAGTCTCCCCAGACTAACACAAGTGTGTACAGGGACACTAGAATGAGGGCACAATAGATATTGGACACCAGACCATCCTAAGTGCCCTCCCCCCTGGATCTTTAGCCTGGTGGCTCAAGGGCAGAAGAAAATTAATGGGAATAAATGTAGCATCATTAGATTGTAGTAGTAGATTATAGTACTGTTCCATTTGTAGTGGGGTTATCCTGCTTCGGTGGTCTCCATGCCTCCATTGTGGCTGCCTCTAGGCTTTTCTTTGCAGGCTCAAGAGAAGGTCATATTCCTGATCCCATCTGCATGATTCATGTCGAGTGGTTCACGCCAGTCCCAGCTCTCCTCTTCAATGGCATCATGGCACTGATCTACTTGTGTATGGACATATTCCAGCTCACTAACTACTACAGTTTCAGCTACTGACTCTTTGTGGGGCTGTCCATCGTGGGCCAGCTCTGTCTGAACTGGAAGGAGTCCGAACAGCCTCATCCCCTCAAGCTCAGCTTGTTCTTCCCCATTGTCTTCTGCTTCGGCACCATCTCCCTATGGGTAGTTTCACTTTACAGTGATACCATCAACTCCCTCATTGGCATTGGCATTGCCCTATCAGACTTGCCCTTTTATTTCCTCATCATCAGAGTGCCAAAAGGCAAGTGGCCTCTGGGTCTCCGGAGGATTGTGGCATCCACCACAAAGTCCCTCCCAGTCAGTAGCTGCCATGATGGATTTGGAAGATGGGGAAGAGACACCCAAGCAACAAGATCCAAAGTCCGGACTAAGTATCACCGTGAATCCTGAGTTGTACAAATAGGGACTGCTTGCTTCCTACTGGCTGGAGTCAGAGGAAGGAAGTTGGAAAGGAAAGCTCAGTTCTCTATCCCGATGCTCACCTATCCCTATGCCTGGTCGAGGCAGCTTCAACCTTATGAACTTGCTTTTCGAGAGATTGAAAGTAGTTTATTAGTTTTGCTGACCAGTGTTCTGGGTGTTTTTAAAGGGAAGGGGAGGCAGGCTGTGATGGGGACCATGACTCGCATGTCGCTAGGTGTTTCGGATACTCACTCCCATCTGAGTTGTACCCACTCACTCGTCTTTTCCTTTCCTACGGCCAATAATGCTCCAGGTTTCCTGTCTTCTCCAGAGACACGGCACTGTCACAGATGCTGGACGAACAATTAAAGGGATCTGTTATATGCCCGAGATATCCTGGTTTTTCTCCTTTTGGGGGATTCTGCTTCTTTAGATTTCCCCCTGAGTTCCGGGTCCTCAATTTTCTTTTGGCCTGCAGTTCAGCCAGAGTTAAGTCCTGTTGTTTATAATTCAACCTGCGTGACTATCCATTTATGAACACCATTGTGGAGAATCGGCAATCTCCAAACTCCTTCTGAAGAAGTGTATGAAGTCCACATTCCGAACTGGTGGTTCCTCACCAGGATTCCTCACTCTACTCTCTTTCTAGTTTCTTAAAACTCAAGAGCCACAAAAGCCCCCCAAGTTTACCTAAGCCAAGCTCACCTTTATTTTTTTTTAAGACAGAAGACTTTGAGGCATGGAGACCAACTACATTAATTTCTTTTTTTCCAGGCACATTCCTTTATTTCAACAATATAGAAATTATTCTTGAACTGGTTCAGCTACATAACAAGTATCGTCTATTTAGCAGCATATAAATATCCTTGGAAGAAAGGTTTATATATAGATGTTAAGGTGTTCCTGCCATTAGCTAAGAGTTTTTGGGTGGAATTTGTAGCCATATTTGTAAAAATCTATAAACATTTTATAGAAGGTCCTATGATAAGAAAACTATGCTTGGCAGAGAGTTTTGGGGTGGTTAAATGTTCAGTAGAAAGGTTTTTGGGGTTTTTAATGTAGCAATTAATCTCCCCTTCCTAAATTTTAAAACTACTTAAGGCTCTTCTGTAAAACTCTACTATAATATAAACTTTGCGAATGATCTGGCCACACTCTTAGTATCCTAGGAAGATTTAAAATGTGCTCCATGCCTTGCCCACAAAAGCACTTTTTGATGAATAATGTTTAACTAAGTTTTTTATAGTAGTGGCCCCGAGACTTTGAAAAACATCTTTAAGAAGCTGCTACAGGAACTTCCTATTTAATGAATTTTAACAGCTGCTCTGCCACTCGGCCTCTAAGTGGAATTTGATTTCCCCTTGGGCAATTCCATGAATTTGTTTTTATTATTTGAGGATAGCTAATATGCGTTCACTGGCTCGGTTCTGGCACTAGGAACAATGTGGGTGGCACAGAGATCCTGGTTATAATCAGAACTCCTCTGAGGACTTCCCGCAAAAGACCACCCAGAGGGATGAAGGCGCCCAGGGCAAGCAGACTGCCTCGGCTGCACGAACAGCACCTCACCTGGCTTCTGTTCTGCACCCAGCGGTAGAGCATTTCTCTCAAGGACCCTAAGGATAAAGGGTGTTGGGGTACACACTCTGAGGGCTTGACTGCTTACTGAAAAGTTGCCAGTTCAGGCCCACTAGTGGCTTGGTGGGGGAAAAGATCTGGCAAGTTTCTCCTGGCAACATTACAGCCTAAGAAACCTATGTGTCAGTTCTACTTTGTCCTACAGGGTCTCTGTGCATCAGAATCCACTTGATGCCCACAGTAATAACACATTAAGGATAATCACACTTGCTCCAACCATTTCTGAGTCCTTCTGCTTGCAAGGTTTAAAATAAAGAAAGGTTTATGTCAAGGATCCCTCTACCATACTTATTCAGTCTGTGTGCCGGGCAAATAGTCCAAGAAACTAGATTAAATGAAAAATTATGTGGCATCAGAATTGAAGATCATACAAACGTGATGTAATCTTGGTTGATGAATGTGAAGATAATTTGAAATACTTTCTGATGAAGATCAAAAAAATGAAAATTCTCACAAGTGGACTAATAAACGAGATCCTTGACAAATGTAGTCAAGATTGAAGCTGTCAAGGATTTCATGTTCCTCAGACCCACTGTATATCAAGGGATGTTGGGTGTTAGGGACGTCGGCTGCAGGGGAACTCCTTAAAGTGTTTGAGAGTATAGATCTGACTCTAAGGACAAGAGGACCCTGACTTACGCCAGGCTATTTGTAATTGTTGCATAGGAACGTGAAAGTTGGACGGTGATAAGGAAATCTAAGAACCAATGCCTTTGAATTATGGTGTTGCCCAAGAATATTGAACAGACTGGGAGAGCAAAGGAGTCTTGGTGATGTAGTGGGTTCTGTGCTGAGCTGCTGAACAAGAAGCCAGTTGTTCAGAAAAATAAAAACCAAAAACAGCTGCTCCACTAAAGAAAGATAAGGTTTTCTGCTCCTGTAAAGACTTACGGCCTGAGAAATCCAAGGGCTCTATGCTGTCCAATACGGTGGGTTTGAGTTGAAATCAAGTTTAGTTTTGGTTTTGGAAACAGAAGAACAACAAAATAATCTATATTAGAAAAAGTTCAGCCAATGTATTCCTTAGAAGTGAGAATGTTTAGACTTTGCCTTATGTTCTATGGTCAAGTTATCAGTAAGAATCTTCCTGGAAGTGGTGCTAACAAACCCAGGAACAAGGGAACAACAAGTAATCCAAAATCAGTGGCAAGGAGGGTAGAAGAGGCTTGGTAGGGCTTGCATAAGGGCAATGTAACTGAGAGGAATTCCTGAAACTCAAATGAAGGCTGAGCATGATAGTGTGACAAGAGGAAAGTAAAAGAAAATAGAGGAAAGAACTAGGAGGCAAAGGTCATTTATAGAGGTCTAAATACAAGCATGTACATATGTAAATGCACTTGTATATTATAATGGGGAAATAGATCTATGTGCATATATTTATAGGTTTAGTATTAAGGTAGCAGTAGGACATTGGGCCTTTACTCAAGTACTCCCTCAATGCAAGAATACTTTGTTCTATTAAACTGGCATTCCATGATGCTCAATTTCCCAACATGATCAATGAAGACAAAGTGGGTGCATAATCAAATGTGATGAAGAAAGCTGATGGTGCCCGGCTTTCAAAAGATATAGCATCTGTGGTCTTAAAGGCTTGAAGATAAACAGGTGGCTATTTAGTTGAGAAGCAACAAAGTCCACATGGAAGAAGCACACCAGTCTGTGTGATCACGAGGTGTTGATGGGATCAGGTATCAGGCATCAAAGAACAAAAAGTCATATCATTGTGAATGAGAGGGAGTGTGGAATGTGGACCCAAAGCCTATCAGTAGGCAACTGGCAAACTTTAAGGAGCCAAAGCCCATCTTTAGGCAAGACATTCCCTTACAGAAGAGTCGCGAGGAGGAGACAAGCCAGTCAGGGTACATTATAGCACTGATGAAACATACAACTGCCTTCTAGTTCTTAAATGCTTCCTCTCCCGACCCCCGCACTATCATGATCCCAATTCTACCTTACAAATCCAGCTAGACCAGATGATGTACACTGGTACAGATAGGAACTGGAAACACAGGGAATCCAGGACAGATAATCCCTTCAGGACCAGTGGTGAGAGTGGCGATACCGGGAGGGTGGAAGGAAGGTGTGGTAGAAAGAGGGAACTGATTATAAGGATCTACATGTAAGCCCCTCCCTGGGGGATGGACAACAGAAAAGTGGGTGAAGGGAGATGTCGGACAGTGTAAGATATGACAAAATAATAATAATTTAGAAATTTTCAAAGGTTCATGAGGAAGGGAAGGGAAAATGAGGAGCTGATACCAAGGGTTCCATTAAACAACAAATGTTTTGAGAATGATGATGGCAACAAATGTACAAATGTGCTTGACACAATTGATGGATGTGTGGATTGTGATAAGAGTTGCATGAGCCCCCAATAAAAGGATTGGGGGGGGGAGAAGATTCTTCCTGGAGAAGGACTTCATGCTTTGTACAGTAGACTAAAACCCAAATCAGTTCTGACTCACCAATCAGTTCTGACTCACAGCCACTCTGTAGGGTTTTTTTGAGGCAGGAAACCTTGGAAGGACCCTACAGTTTCTTCCGTGTACCTCCCAGAGACTTTAATTTTTGTTATAGTGTCGACGGTTGATGAAAAAGAGGAAGCCCCGTAAAAGATGAATTGACGCAGTGGCCTCGACAATGAGCTCAACAGCTGTGAGAACGGCCCCGGCTTGGGCGCTGTGGCATTTGATCTTACATAGGGTGCCTGCAACTCCCAACTGCCTGAAGGCAACAGCAGCAGCCACGAAGCTACATGTCTACTGAGTTCGGTGTGAGTTGCCATCTGTTTGCAGCTGGCTCTGGCTAACCCTATGCATAATAAAAAGAAACTTTGCTCAATCATAAATCATCTTCTCACCACTTGTGGTGGTTTGCATGTGGCTGTGAAACTAGAAGGTATGTGACCAGCATTTCAAAAAGGAGTCGGGTCACCCAAGGTCAGCAGATCTCCGTGTATCTTCCAGACTAAGAACAGACTAGGAAGAAGGAAGAAACTCTCCACTTCAAAGGGATTGGCCATGGCAACCCTTCTGAATAACAAGGGAACATTGTCAGGTTTAGTGCTGGAATACAATACGAGACCATCCCTCAAAATTCCGCTGAGGAAAAACCCTCTATCTAGAGGGAACCACACGACATGGCCGGAGAAAGCCTCTGGGACCTTCATTTGCTGCCAGGACATGACTCAAAATGAGAAGAACCAGATGTAAACATCTATTATTTATTTCTAATTTTATGAGTTCAGTCCATTTAAAAACATATTTAAGAGAAGCACTTAGGGTAAGTCAGTTTAGTTCTTTTGGACAAATTCATTTGTAAATGTCATTGTATCAATCAAAGTAGGGATGCATGACTTAAATTGCTAATTAAATGTGCAGATTGTTTAATTAGAATCCTTTGTCATACATATAAGGACTTTGCAGGGGAGGCTGGAGAAGAATCAATGAATCAGGTCAATCTGCCACCCCGTGGTGTCTGGCTGCATCTTCATGAGGCCAATTCACTGCTTGACTTTGTCAGATTTACAGGGTCACTTCTTATTTAAACACCAATTTTTCTGTAAGCAGCTGGAATCCCAAGGACTCGACAAGTAACGGCTGTTTGCATCTGTATTCCTTGGCATGCAGACCTCAGTGGGCTTTGTTCATTTGTTTTTATGGTTGCTGGGATATGGCGTGGTCAGGAGTGAGAAAACTATAGGTGTGGCTTGAGACTTTTATAAGATATGTAGGTTTTCCTCTGGCTACAAAAGCTGTCCCCATTCACTGTGGCAGCACAGGAAGTCCTGAGAGGAAACAGGAGCCTCTGCAACTGTCACCATTCAGAGTCAGCCATTTGCATACTTCTCTTGTTTTCATCACTATGCAAATATATAATTTATGCTCATAATAAATAGGTATTGTACTGTGACCTATTTTTCTTATCTTAAATATTCTTCATCTATCATTATTAATTCTTTGAGTAGTTCCAATTCTACATAAGGAGACTTTGAAAAGTTTATGGAAATATGAATTTAAATGGTAATGGAATATTTCCATGAACTTTTTTGCCCATTATAATTTTAAATCTGCTACATGATATTCACCCTGTCCCAAGTACAATTAACTCACCATCCACAAAGGAGAGAGAAGGTTTGGCTTGTCTTTCGATCTACTGAGTATTCTTTTTCGCTTCACTGATTCAGATCAGTGATAGCTGAATCATCCACAGTTGAATTCCTAAAGAACAAAAAACTCATCAGCATCAGAAAATATTCACTTATCGATGAATAGATAAGCTGCTTTTTAAAAAATCAACCTCTGCTAAAAATAATCAGGACTCAGTGAAATCTGAACATAAGATGGATTGTGAGCGGTTGTTCTAGATGCAGAGGGAAGATGATTTTGACTCTAGAAAAGCTCAATGGTTTGAAGAAGCTCGAGACAATGAGGGTAGAGGTAGATGGACAGGGAGAATATAGAAGATCAACCACCAGCTAATCTTAGTATGATTGATTCATTTCTACCCTCCCCCCTTTTTAATCCTTTTATTAGGGGCTCATACGACTCTTATCACAATCCATACATACATCAGTTGTGTCCAGCACATTTGTACATATGTTGCCCTCATCATTCTCAAAACACCTGCTTTCTATTTGAGCCCTTGGTATCAGCTCCTCATTCTTCCCCTCCCTCTTCCCCTCGAATCCTTGATAATTTATAAATTATTATTACTTCGTCATATCTTACACCAATCTGACGTCTCCCTCACCCACTTCTCCGCTGTCTGTCCCCCAGGGAGGAGGTTACATGTAGATCGTTGTAATCTGTTCCCCCTTTTCCCCTCAACTTCCCTTCACCTTCCTGATATTGCCATTCTCACCACTGGTCCTGAGGGGCTCATCTGTCCTGTATTTCCAGTTCCTATCTGTGCCAGTGTACATCCTCCAGTGCAGCCGGATAAGGAAGGTAGAATTGGGATCATGATAGTAAGGGGGGAGGAAGCATTCAAGAATTAGAGGAAAATTGTATATTTCATCATTGCTATACTGCACCCTAACTGGCTTGTCTCCTCCCCACAGCCCTTCTGCAAGGGGATGTCCAATTTCCCACAGATGGGCTCTGGGTCCCCACTCCGCACTTCACCTCATTCACAATGGTATGATTTTGTGTGTGTGTGTGTCTTTGATGCCTGATACCTGATCCCTTCGATGCCTTGTGATCTCACAGGCTGGTGTGCTTCTTCCATGTGGGCTTAGTTGTTTCTCAGTTAGACGGCCCCTTGCTTATCTTCCAGCCTATGGGACCTCAGATTCTATATCTTTTGACAACCGGCCACTGTCAGCTTTCTTCACCGCATTTGCTTATGCACCCACTTTGTCTTCAGCGCTCATGTTGGGGTAGGCTGGTATGCTTCTTCCACGTGGGCTTTTTAATAACATCAACAGGATCCTAACATGATCTCTGTCCCTCCACCCAAGCATTTCTTTTGAAATTCAAATTGAGTGAGCCTGGCTTTGAACAGAACAGGAAATAAAGGCGTTGGAACTGTGAGTAACAAAAAAGTTCTCATCAATTTAATTTTAGCACGTCTGGGGGTATTCAAAAAATATCTGGTCATTATTAAGGATCTTGGCTATTGAAAATGTTATGGGGCTACATGAACACTGTGAATTAGAATCAAATCCACAGCAACAGATTTGGTTTTCAGTTTTATCATGTCTATAACATTGAGAGAGGAGATACCACATGAGTACGAAATGACTTGAACATACAGTGTAACTACCTAATGTTTAATTGGTTGTTGTTAGGTTCCATGGAGTTGGTTCTGACTCACAGTGGCCCTGCAGACAACAGACCAAACACTGTCCAGTCCTGGGCCACTCTCATAATTGTTCCTAGGCTTGAGATCATTGTTGCAGCCTACAATGGCCTACCTCTGTTTTGCTGCGCCTCTATTTTACCACCCACGATGTCCTTCTCCAGGAACTGGTCTCTCCTGACAGCATGTCCAAAGTACGTGAGAGGAGGCCTAGTTATCCTCATTTATAAGGGGCCCTCTGATTGCACTTCTCCAAGACAGATTCGTTTGTTCTTTTTGCAAACCATGGTACTTTCAATATTATTTACCAGAATCATAATTCAAATGCATCATTTCTTCTTCAGTCTTCCTTATTCAGTGTCCAACTTTCACAGGCATATGAGAGAATTGAAAGTATGGCTTGGATTAGGCATACCTTAGTCCACAGAGGAAAGTTCTTGCTTTTCAACACTTGAAGGAGGACTACTTGTGGAGCAGATTTACCCAACACAATGCAGCATTTGGTCCCTTGACTGCTGCTTCCATGAGCACTGATTGTGACTCCAAGCAAGAAGAAATCCTTGACAACGCCAATCTTTTCTCCATTTATTATGATGTGACCTGTTGGTCCAGTTGTGAGGATTCTGGTCTTTATGTTGAGTTGTAGTCCACACTGAAGGCTGCTGTCCTTGATCTTCATCAGCAAGGGCTTCAAGTCCTCACTTTAGCAAGCAAGGGTGTGTCATCTGCACATCACAGGATTATAAGCCTTTCTTCAATCTCAATGCCAAGTTCTTCATGTAATCCAGCTTCCCTAATTATTTGCTTCACATATATATTGAATAAATATGGTGAGAGGATATAATCCTGATGCACACCTTTCTTGATTTTAAACCCTGCCATCTTCCTTTGTTCTGCTCTCATAACTACCTCTTGATCCATGTACAAATCCTGCATGAGCACATTAAGGTGTTCTGGAATTCCCATTCTTCCATAGTTTTTTTTAATGATCCACACAGTCAAATAACTTTGCATAGTCAAGGAAGCACAAGTAAACATCTTTCTGGTATTCTCTGTTTTGAGCCAAAGTCCATCTGACATCAGTAATGATATCCCTTTTTCCAAGTCCTCTTCTGAATCTGGCCTGAACCTCTGTCAGCTCTCTGTCAATGTCGTTCTGTAACCTTTGTTGTATGATCTTCAGAAAAATGTTACTGGCATGTGAAATCAACAATATTCTTCTATGAGTTAGGCTGGTTGATTAGAGAAACAAATCTAGTGACACTCATTAAAGTGTAAGCAAGGGTTTTATATCATGAAGTAATTATATGTTGGGAAAACATCCCAGCCCAGTCCAATTCAAGTCTATAAGTCCCATACTAGTCCATAAGTCCCTCTTCAGACTCACGCAGTCACATGCAATGATGCAGAATGCAGGAATACTGCAGGCAAGTGGGTGCAAAGCCTAGTGGATCCAATGGCAGAAGATGCATCTCCAGGCTCTAGCAGCAACCAGGGTCAGCCAGCAGGAAGGTAGAGGCAAAGAGAAAGAGAGAGGTTTCCAGGACCCTCCTTAGGAGAAGGCCACATTCACAAGGAGGCACCATCAGGCTGTGACCTGACAGGCTACACTGCACCCCTATTTACATTTTTATATATCTTCAAGTTGATGTGAAAGTATGCAATTACCACATACTAAAATTTGAGCATTCTATTGGGCCCCCTTTCTTTCAAATGAGTATAAATATGCATCTCTTCCCATCAGTTGGCCAAGTAGCTGTCTTCCACATTTCCTGGCATAGATGAGTGAGTGCTTCCGGGGCTTCACCAGCTTGTTAAAACATTTCAGCGGGTGTGCTGTCAACTCACAGACATTGCTTTAATCTAATGCATTTAGTGGAGCTTGAGCGTCTTCCTTCAGTACCACTGACCCTTGAGCATATGCTAACTCTGGTTGGATGCTGATCACGTCTTTTTAGTGCAGCGGCTCTATACATTCCTTCCCCTTCTTTTGACGCTTCTCGAGTTACTTGGTTAGTAGAGATTCTTTCTTATTGGAAAAGAGGTCATTTTTACAGAAGAATCGGTATTTTTAGTTTGTTTAATGTATAATTCCATAGACACAGGCCACGATGAATTTTCATTTGATTATTAAGGATGTACTTCCAGGAGAAACTATTAAGGAACTGGGGGATATACAACAAAGCAGCAGCAGGTAAGTGTAACGGAGAGCTTTTAAGGCAGTGGTTCTCAACCTTCCTCATGCCATGACCCTTTCACACAGTTCCTCATGTTGTGGTGACCCCCAATCATAAAATTATTTTTGTAGCTACTTCATAACTATACGTTTTCTACTGTTATGAATTGGGTGACCCCTGTGAAAGGGTTGTTCAACTCTCAAAGGGGTCACGACCCACAGGTTGAGAACCACTGTGTTAAGGCTAAGGTCCAGAGAAGGTACCTTCAGTGAGTTGTTCTGAGTCAAGGGAAGAAAGCTAGGTGTTCTAACCCCTGCAGGGCTCAATCAGCCCTAAGAGCTGCTCTGAGCAAAGATTTGAGGAGATGCACAACATATAAACTGCATGCACAGTCTTCAGGGACCGCAAGAAAGCTCTCTAAAAAGAGTCCTAAATTCAGTCCAGTAGGAGAAAACACTCACGTGAGGCTAGGCAATAGGCACACAGAAGCAGCAAAAGGAGTATGAGAGGCTCTAACTGGTAGCCTAGTGGGTTACGAGTTTGGCTGCTAACCACAAGGTCAGCAGTTCAACCTGCCAAGTGCTCTTCATGTGAAAGATCCAGGTTTTCTTCTCTGGTAAAGATGTACAGCCTTGGAAAGCCTATAGAATATCATGATAAATCGGAACCGACTGAGTAGTGAGTTTGAGTTCGAAGCACAGCACTGACAGTGAGGAGCATGAAAATGAACAGACTGGCATTTCAGCAGATTAAGCAGCGAGGACGGCCTGTCTCGCTGTGTTGTGCAATATATTGACCTCTAGGCACAAGTGGAGGTGACCTGGTGGCACAGCAGTAGATCAGCTGATGGCCAAAAATGATCGGTGATTCAAGCCCACAGCCATTCTGTGAGAGAAAGAGGTGAACAGTCAGCATTTACCATCGTGGGGGGGGGGGGGGGGGCAGGGTCAGTGTCTGTCCTGTAGAATTTCTATGAGTTGAAATCAATTTGTGGGTAACCATTTTTGGTTTAGTCACATGAATTAATTCAAATAAATTAGTTCTCCTTCAGAATAACTGGTGGGTTTGAACGGCTGAAATTGCAATGACCAGCCTAACATGTAACCGATTACTACCCCACCAGAACTCTTTAAAACGCCTTGGGGACCTAAAAAAAACCCCAAACAACCTAAAACCTGTTATCAGGACCGTTGCTTTTGACCATTCTGCTTTCCCCTTGATTGGACCTCTTCTATCTTGTGTAGCTATTGCTTTGATTGTGCTTCAGGATCATACTTGTTAAGATACATTTCATCTCCTGTTACCAGTCTTCCAGGAAATGCACGAGGAGCTTGATCCCACTTGTTTAAATTTTTATTGCAAGCGCTGTTCTTGCCTGTAGCTGATGTGGCCACAACAGTGTTGACACCCATTGAGCAAGCTTCATCAACTTTAATTTTTCTATCAGAATCGGGTAAGATGAGCCAATTGAGATGCAGAGAGTGTGGCTATTGTTTCTGTTGATAATCACTGGGTCTCTTCAATTAGGAGACACACAGATTATTTTTATTTCTTGCCTTGTAGTGACGGGGGTGGTCTGGCCCTGCGGCTTCCTCTGCCATCATCTCGTCCCTTTGAAAAGCCACTCTCCATCCAGACACTGCCCCTTTCTCTGGGGGCATTGCTGTTACAAACTGTCCCTAAAAGATCAATAATTTCCCCATTCTCCCACCCAACCTTCACCCCGCTTAGTACTTGTTCTTGTTTCAATTTTTGTAGAATTCATGTTGCTCTTTTCAAATGGAGGTCTTACCCTTCTCAGTGCCTCCAACTAGATCTTGTTCAGACATATTCCAGCAAGTTAGCAGACATTTATTTTGGTGCAAAAATATTATAGTCCAGGCATTGTTTTTGTCATGATATGCATTTTTATGAACTTTTTGACATCCTGCCCCCCATTAGAATTCAAAAAGTCAAACAAACAAAGTGGTCTAATACCCATTAACTGGATTCCCAGTAAGTAAGCATTAAAATAAACACTGATAATGGGAAACTTTTATCTAATTAGAAAATTCATTTAACTGGCAAATCATAAACAACCCAAGGCTTATCGATGGTGTTTCAACTCTAAAGAATTGGCCATCAAAGGAGGCAACCACAGACTTGGTCAAAAGTTGAGAGACTAAAAATGGCACCGTGTGTGCTGAATTTGGAGGAGGATGTCCTCAGCCAGATGCAAGGACAACGTGGTTTCAAATAAGTCCTCTCAAGGCCGAACGTGTCCTCAACACACAAGGCAAATCTTTTTAAAAGATGAAGAATTCCTCAGGCAATTCAGCCAAGTTTCACCAACCATCATTTTTACTGTCATGAATGCCCCCTCTCAGAACCTGGGTTCCTTTTTTGGAATCTGCTAAATTGCATGGGGAGGCCTTCTGTGCGCCACATACACTCACGTGTGGTCCTCAGCCCACGGCAGGCCTGGCAGCATGTCTGCGGGTCTGTTAAGCCAGCTAACAGGCACGGTCACGGTGAACAGCAGCGGGCCCTGGTTTTCTAGTGCGTACAGTGGTCTTTTCAGAGGACTCAAAGGAAGCAGCCATTCTGGGAGAAACAGCAAATACTCAGGTACTGAAATGGGGAGGGGCGATCCAGCAGTTCTGTTCATTAACTGAAAGCAGACCTCGGTGACGCTTGATTCACAGTTTCAATTCTCCAATCCCTTTTTGGACTGTCAAGTTATGTATAGTTGGCCCCTTCCCCCACCCCTTTCCCCAAGTAGTTATTATAATATCGTGATCTTGTACATCTCTCCTTAAACTTCATGTGAAAAGCAACAGTGTTGCTTTCCTGTATAAAGATGTGACCTTACATAGTCTATATTTCAGCCCTCTTTCAAAAGAAGCAGGCGGAACACTGAAACCAGACAGAGACTTCTGGCAAAGCATGTGGTCCTGGGCAGCCAGACTCCATGGCTTCGCCCACTAGATCCCGTCCATGAGTGGGGAATATCTGTTCTCTTTCATTTCAGCTCCCTTCGGAGGGATATAATTTTGTCACATGGACACTGTCCACTAAACCAACCTGAACAGATGGCGAGTTGTACAGTTGTGTACCTGGGCAAGGGACCCAGGAGCAATCTGAGGCTGTGGTACACAGTGACCCCAAACAAGGAGAGATTTCCTGGAAACTGAACTTCAGCTGAAACCCAGGAGTTTAAAAAAGGCAAGAAAGTAAACGTCAGTCTACGCCACTGGAATAAGTTATTGACAGTAGATTAGGTGGAGACATCATAATAATTACCTTCCTTTTCCTATCAACTATATATTTTTCATAATTTAAAAATATTTCCTTTGTAGCTTGAAACCATTTTATTCAACGTTCCTAATTGTGTATGTATGAAAGCAGAATGTTTGAAAAATATATGAAAACTTAAAATACTTAAAGGAAAACCTTCGATTGCCTGTCCAATTTATTTCCTTGCCTTCCTTTTTTTTTCCAGTTCACAAATCTCAATGGGAACTCTGGAAACTAACTTGAGGTGTATTTCTTACTCTTAACTTGAAAATCCCAAACATATTTGCAAAGAAAAAGAAAAAAAAGCTTATTATCATCATGTTTCCTTTTCCTTTTCTCTGCATTGAAACAAACTGCTTGTTTGGAAAGTTTTTGGTTTTGCTTGTTTGTTTTATATTGCTTTACATTGTCCCAATGGAGGCGTATGTGAGGCACATATTGCTAGGAATCACAGACACACACAGAAACACACACACACACAGAAACACACACACAGAAACACACGCACACACACAGAATCACACACACACACAGAAACACACACACACACAGAAACACACACACACACTCACACACACACAGAAACACACACTCACACACACACAGAAACACACACACAGAAACACATACACACACAGAAACACACACACACAGAAACACACACACACAGAATCACACACACAGAAACACACACACACACACAGAAACACACGCACACACACAGACACACAGAAACACACAGAATCACACACACACACAGAAACACACACACACACTCACACACACACAGAAACACACTCACACAGAAACACATACACAGAAACACATGCACACACAGAAACACACGCGTACACACAATCACACACACACAGAGAAACACACACACAGAATCACACACAGAAACACACACACACAGAAACACACACACAGAAACACACACACACACTCACACAACAAAACAAAACTGTCACTCTTGTGTTCTAAAGGCTCACATCCTTCCGATCATATTCAGGAGAAAATAAGAAAACAGGGGAGCTTTTATTCAGATTTGTATACAAGCTCTAGTTCAATTACTTAGCAGCTTTGTGGTCCTGGGTAATGATACTGATGTCACAAAGTTATCTTGCGGGTTGAGTGAGATGATGGAGCTGAAGCCCCGAGTGAGTCGTGATACACCACACGGATTCAGGACATAGTCAATATATAAACAAGTCCAAGATATAGTCAATATATTAAAAAAAATCAAGACATAGCAATAGATAAACTTGAAAATCAGCAAGACATTTGATTTCATCTTTGGGATGCAAAGAACTGAAGTGATGTGAGGGGTGCATAGATGGACAACTTCTTGAGGGTCTCTAGGCCCAGTGCAAAACGTCATTTTACCAATCTCCACGGTGCTCTTGTTATATTTTCTATTCTCCCACTTTACAGATTTGGAAAAATTCTAAGCTGGGTAAAGTTACACTGGTTATGTTTTTACCAAGTGATATAATCAGGACTCAAATGCTAGTCTATATAAGCAAATGAGTTGATGATCTGCAGTTTTAACCACTGCTCTAAACTGACTCTCTGCACGTGATTATGATACACATTTTGTTACTTCATGTTTGCTCCTTCCAGTTTGGGAACTCATGGAGCTCTGGTGGCCTTGGGGGGGACACACTGGGTCAGCAGGGGCAATCACCAGCTGTTCCTTGGTAGGAAGAGGATGCTTTGCACGGTCTTAAAAAAAGTCCCCGTGGAAGCCCACAGGGACAGGTCTACGCTGTCCTAAGGGCTTGCTATGAATCAGTGGGTTGAGCTGAGTGGTAACTCCCAGAACAGTCGAATGGTACTGCCATCAGTACTCTTGACTAATGTCTGTCATGGAAATAAATAGAATTGATCAGATTTAGACCATAAACTAAGAAGAGCTTGTTTAAGTCAGAAAATACATGTGACATTCATTTATTGCTCATCTCATCCCTTTAGCTCACCTAACACAACAAGCTGGTCTTGAAAACCAATCTCATTTTAAAGGAGAAAGAAACGGAAGCTCAAGAAGCTTAACTAACTTCCTCAGTGTTACACAGGTGAGACGGTGATGAACTTGTACTAAGTAGTCTGCTTCCAGAGACCTGTTCTGGATTACTAATATGCATCTCTTGGAGTCTTGGACAAGATAAATGTATAACTTGTCTTCTGTGATGATCTCAGTCATCAGTTGCATACACAGACAACATTTTCATCCAAATGTGTGTCTACAGTCGGGAGGTCCTGTTTCTCACAGTACACACATACTTTTCTCTAAAACCCCAGTATGCAAATGTTGCTGAAGCAAACTCAACAATTATTACAGCCATACATCGACAAGAAACCACAAGAAATTCAAGTTGGATTCAGAAGAGGACTTGGAATAGGAATAAAATGATTGATGTCAGAAAGGTCTTGGCTGAAAGCAGAGAATACCAGAGAGATGTTTAATTGAGCTGTTTCATTGACTACGCAAAGACATTCAGTTGTGTGGATTATAACAGTTTATGAATAACATTGGGCAGACAGGGAGTTCTAGAACACTTCACTGTGCTCATACAAAATCTGTACGGAGACCAAAAGGCAAAATAATTTGTCTAAAATCAGGGGATTTTAGGGAAATTGTGCACCTGGGTTGTACCTTTCACCATTGCTTATTTGAGCAATACGCTCAAACAATAATCTGAGAAGTTAGCTTATATGAAAAAGAGCATGCCATCAGGAGTGAAGGAAAACACGTTCACACCGGTAACAATGCAGATGACAACCCTTGCTGAAAGTGACGAGGACTTGCAGCACTGACTGATGGAGGTCAAAGACTGTATGCAGCCTTCAGTGGTGGCGTATACATTACCGAAGGAAACAAAACCCTCACAGCCAGACCAACACGCAACATCCTGAGAAAGGAAGAGGACATTGAAGTTATCAAAGGCTTCATTTTCCTTGGATCCATAACCCAAACCCATGGGGGCAACAGTTAAAAAATTAAGTAACACGCCACTGGACAAAACCAAACCCGAAGACCAAACAAACACGCATGGCCATCAAGTCCACTTTGGAAGTGGTCTATATAGGATTTCCAAGACTTTCCATTTTTACAGGAGCACAAAACCTCATCTTTCTCCCACAGAGCACCCCCTGAACTTGAACTGCCGTACTTGTAGTTAGCAGGTCAATGCCGAACACATAGCACTTTGGGTAACTATGCAAAAGACTGTTAAAAATCAAAGATGTCACCTGAAGGACTCAGGTGCACCTGACACAAGCCATGGTCGTTTCAGTCATGTCATGTACTTGTGAACTCTGCATGCTGGATAACGAATAAGGGAAACCAAAGAAGTGTTGTCTTTGACTTATTGTGTCGTTAAAGAGCACTGCAGATGTCATAGGCTGCCAGAAGAAAGAACCAATCTCTCTCAGAAGTACAGCCAGAATGCTACTTAGTAAACAGGAGGGTGACACGTAGGTACTGCACTTTAGAGATGTCATTAGGAAGAAGCAGCCCCTGGAGAAGGACATCAAGCCTAGGAAAGCAGAGGGTCACCAAAAGAGAGGAAGGAGATGGGCCGATGCAGTTGTCCCTATGATGGATTCACACTATGGCTACAACAGCAGGCTCAAACACAGCAATGATGGTGAGGGGGAACCCGACTGGGCAGAGCTCTGTTCTATTGGACAGGGCCTCTACAAATGGAAACCAACCCCATGGCAGCTGACGACAATAGCACACATAGAAAATAAGTGATAGGGGAAATGCCACTAAGAGAAAAAAAAATTCTATCTTCTAGCCTCTGCTCTAAGTCATAAGAGCAGTGGTAAATCAATGTGGACATCGGAGAGAGATCAAGGTAAAATCTCAGCCCTAGCCCACCAGCATCCAATCTAGGCATAATGTAACCGTAGGCACGGAACTTAACATGTGTGTGTCTTTGTTTCCTCATTTATAAAACAGAAATACAACACCTTCTTTAAAAGTATGTGAGGCATAAAGATCATTCTGAAAAGTGTCTGCCATAAACACCAAATAAATATTACCTCCTTCCATTTTTTTTGCTTCAATTTGGAATGAATTCTAGTTACTTAAGCATTTTAATCTCTTGATTAAAAAAAATCCACAACCCTACACCACCAATACATTTAGATTTTTTTTTGTTTAATATCAGGAAACGTATGGGGTTCATGAGTGGCACAACTGGTGAAGTGCTAACCCATAGATGGATAGCTGAAACCTTCCTTGAGGCGCCTCGGAGGAAAGACCTGGTGATCTTCCCTGGAAGGTCACAATCTTGAAGATCCGATGGGACAGTTCTACCATGTCCCTCAGAGGTCACCATAAGTCAGATTCAACTCAATGGCAACTCACAGTAACAACCATGCAAGGAATTTGGGGGGTTTCAAAGATTTAGTAAGCTTCACACAAATACTGATTATGCCACTCACAGGTGGTATCTGTTGCTCTAGAGGCCAGTCCCATGACAAAACCCACCCTAGATTATTGAACATCTCAATCACTGAAGAGTAACAGGAGTTACGTCTATCATTAAAAAGCAGCCAAGCCCTTTGAATTATGGGAAAATTTCATATTCAGGTGTTTCCTTATTTGGTTTCTATGTCCCAGCCCATAGCATAACACAGATTATAAGCTCAGAAAACTATTTTTGAAAAAACAAGGCAGAAATGATATAAAACAATTCTGTTTCCACTGGATATGTTTTATGTTTGTTTCTTCTTCAGTAAATTGGTATTCCTGGACAGAGAAAGATTTTATTTCCAAAGCTTTAGGAGATTTCTTGAGTTCTGAATGAGAACTGTTTTCTGGACAGGGAAGGCTCCTGCTAGCTGCAGAAGGAGGGTCCCAATGATGTAGATAGCCATGCCTCTTAAGTTTTGAAAGTTCGGGGGGCGGGGGGAGGACAAGTGTCTAATATGGTTCAGCATACAGATTTTCAGCCCAGGAAAGACTACAAGAAGAACTTCTTGTTGATTCTGGAAAAACCAAAGAAATTAGATTATGAAAGAGGCTCCTAAGAGGGCTAGACCATTTCCTGAGTGAGCAGAAAGCAAAACAAAATTGGAGAACTCCTATACGTGCCAACATCCAAAGATAGAAAGAAAATTTTAAAAAGAAAGAAAACTATAGAGATGTTATTACACTACTAGAGATGAAAGCAAGAAAAAGGCACCCAGCCAGAAAGTGATGGTTGTGTGCCAGATCAACTTTCTACAGCTAAAAATGAAGGTCAAAATACAAAAGTGTCTCTGGAGAACACATAATGCTGAGGCTAAGACTCATATCTGGTAAGGTCAATTAGCAATCATAGATGCAATTATGTAGAATTTAATCTAGGTCCATACTCCAGATAAATTCAGTGTATTAATGAACTGAATTAGAGGTGAGTAAAAATAGCAGGCTTCCTGGAAAATAGGAAATGGCAGAAATCCAGTTAAATTAATGCAAAGAGGAAAGTGATATGAGGATCAAGTAGTAGCAAAACCTATTACTCTCCCCAGGCAACCACAAGGGGAACATGCCGGCACATAAGAAGCTGTATGAGTTTCTCAGGGCTGCTGTAACAAAGTTCTGTAAATGGCATGGCTTAAAATAATAAACACATTCTTTCAGAGATCTGGAGGATAAAAAAGTCTGAAGTCAAGGTGTTGACAGGGTCATGCTCTCTCTAAAGTTTCTAGGGAAGGATCTGTTTCATGATTTTTAGTTTTTGGTTTTTTTCCCCCTAGTTTCTGGTGCTGCCTGGCAGTGCTATAGGATAAGTGTTTGGCTGTTAACCACAGGTCAGTGGTTCAAACCTACCAGTTACTTCATGATAGAAAGATAAGCAGATGGTGTTAGATATGAAAATAATAATAATAATTTATAATTTATCAGGGGTCCACAAAGGTGTGAGGGTGGGGGAAGGAGGGCTCAAGCAGAAAGAACATGTTTTGAAAATGATGATGGAACATACGTACAAATGTGTTTGATCCAATTGATGTATGGATTGTTATAAGAGCTGTAAGAGTTCCCTCTCCAAAATGATTTATTAATAAACATAATTGCAGTCTTGGAAATCTTACACAGGGTAACTCTGTATCAAGGTAGATCCAGTGGCAGTGGGTTCAATGTTTGGTTTGGTGTTTCTGAAACCCTTGCTGTGCCTTGGCTTGTAGACCTATCACGCCAATGTCTACCTTCGCCATCACCCGAGTGTCTCCTAGTCTCTGTATCTCGTCTCCGCTGGTAAGAACAGTAGTCATATCGGGTTGAGTCCACTCTGCTCCAGTATGACTTCATGTGAACTTAACTAATGACAGGTGAAACCATTGTATTTCCAAATAAGGTCATATTTGGGAGGTCTTTGAAAGGACCTGCTATTCTGGGGAGGGTTGCTAGTCTTCAATCTAATGCAGATAGAGAATTTCAAAGAAACCAAGTTTGCGCAAAATTATTCTCAGAGGAGAATTAAAAGGCAGGTGACACTGTGTTTTAGGCTATGCATCATGCTCATCTGAGAGAGAAAAACATTTTAATCCTCAGCTTTTTGTTGCTGCCACAATGGCATGCTGCATGCGCTCAGGGTGTCGGATTCTGAGTGAGACGAAGTTGATTCGAAGCACAAACGGTCTGTTTTTCAACACAAGAGTAATGAGCCTACAAACAAGATCCAACATGGCCATGCATTTCTTGGTCCCAATTCTAACTCGTGCATAAATGTGAGGGGGGAATACGAAGAGGAAATAGGGAAGTCCAAGGAAAGGTGAATTAACAAGAAAAACCTCCTGCCAGAGGAAGAGACCACCCATCAAGGCGACAGTTGGTTGGGGGATTCATAAGAACTTTGAGATGTTGCCAAAATCATTGGATATTCTTTGAAACTTTGAGTCAAATTTGTGACCAAACATATTTAACACTTTCTGTCAAAAAGTAGAATGGCTCATTTTAATGTCTGCTCAGTTGGGGAAACACCTCTGATATGCGTGAAATTTAGCTTCAGAAGAGTACGTGTATTCTGTGGGAAATGTTTGTATTTAGAATTACATATAAAAAGAAATAAACCATGGTTTCTACCTATGCAAGGCTGTTATCAAGTGTGCTCAATTTAATTTTTTTTTTTTTTTAGAAATTGGCTGGGCTAACCTTGGACAAGGACATGGCTGGAATGGCAGAGATATTAATCAGAGAGAATAATAAATTTGAGTTTGAGATTGATACTGTAATCACTGTTATCCGATGTCCCCCAAGAACAGACAGAAGGAAAACATGAAATGATTGTGGCAAATAAATCTAGCACATTCTTGAAGTGCTAGAGAAAACAAGGGTTTACCAAAACCCAAAACCAAACTCACTGCCAACTCACAGCGACCCTGTAGGACAGCGTAGAACTGCAAGAAATGCATGGCCATGTTGGATCTTGTTTGTAGGCTCATTACTCTTGTGTTGAAAAACAGACCGTTTGTGCTTCGAATCAACTTCGTCTCACTCAGAATCCGTCACCCTGAGCGCCTGCAGCATGCCATTGTGGCAGCAACATATGGAAAAAGCTGAGGATTAAAATGTGTTTTTCTCTCAGATTAGGTTTCCAAGAACTCTAACTGTCTGGGGAGTAGATAGTTGGTCCCTTACTTGCAGTCAGCAGCCCAACATGTAACCCCTCTGTCATCAGGTGAAGGATCACCTTCGGAAAGGTTCCACATACCCGTCGCAGCTCTTTAGCTCTATGATATCTGGAAGCCTATAGGTCGTATTAATATCCAGTAGCTAACATACTGAAATTCAATGAGGTCTGACTGTATCAGTTAGCCTCTGCTGTGTACCAGACAACCTCAGAACCTGGTCACCGAAAACAGCAGCCGTCTATCTGTTCGGGTTTTTGTTCTGGAGATCAGCAATCTGGCTCCATGGGGCAGTGTTTGCTGTTGCTGCTCCTGGCTGGGCACATTCCTGCAGCTGCGAACAGCTGGAAGGTTGGCCAGGCTGGCGGATGTGGAGAGTTTCAGCTCAGATTTCAGACACCGTCGGTCAGGCCTCTAGCCTACGGGACTCTCCTGCACTGGCAGCTTATTCTAATTCATGCATGTGACATGTGTAGGTTTCTACAAAATCAAAGAGCACAACCTGCGAGACCTGCTAAGGTTAAGAATAGAGGTGGCACAACATTACTTCCACCATATCCTATTGGTTAAAGCAAGCTCTGAGGCCAGCCCAGAGCCAGCAGGTGAGAAAACAAACGCCAACTCATGGGGGGAGGGAACCAGTTTGCCATCTCCTTCAAAGACCGCTGGCAGTAGCACTAAAACCCATTACTCTAGTCCACAGATTGGAAGCACGAGGCCTGGCTTATGTACCATGACTGATTCTGGAAAGCAGCTGTGAAAATTATACCCAACTAATAAGGACTCGGTTGTTAATAGGGGCTTTTACCTGTACGGTAGTCCTTCATCACAAGTCGTTCATTTCAAGCAGATGTTCACATACAGAATTGGAGGATTAACTTTTAAAAATCTCTGACAGGCTACTTATTAGATATTAATTTCATTCTTAGAATTTAATAATTGAAGGAATCATTATAAATGCCTCCCTTGTTGAGACTGTTTTTCCCAAGTTCAGATGAGTGAAAGCAGGGTTTCCTTGCTGCTCTCTCCTCACACAGTGAGCTGTCTAGAACCATCCACATTACCTTTTACAGCGTCCCTCACTGGCAATTCTTTGTTATTCTTTTGAGTAAATATATGTTAAGGGACTTAATACTTAAAAATTTCTAGTAAAATAGCAGTACAAGGAACCAGATACTAGTTCACATAGAATTTTAGTAAAGAAGATATTAAGCCAATAATAAACACATAAAAATACAATGAAAGTTGTGGACATCTCTATGGATAGAACAGAAAGTGTGCAATGACAACCCTCGGGTCCACAAGCAGGTGCTGAGCAGCTCATCATCAGGGAGTTAATGGGCCCGACCCGGGGGCCAGGGAACATGAGTCAGACCATTGCTTAGTTTATGCCGCTCATGTACTGCTATGGAGAGCCTGGGGCACTCGCTGAGCAACTGATTTTAAAAAACAAAACAAATAAGGACAGTGATTCTAAATTATGGCATCAAAACAAAAACCCAACTCACTGCCATCAAGTCAAGCCATACAGACTGTGTTTAACAGGATAGAGCTGACTCTGAGTTTTTGAGACCATCGCTGTTTATGGGAGTAGAAAGCCCTATTTTTCTCCCATGGAACAACTGGTGGTTTCAAACTGCTGATCTTCTGGCTTGTAGTCCAATGTGTAACCCACTGCACTGCCCGGAGTCGCGACACGATGGCCTTCAAGCAATGGATTGACAGCGGAGCTGCAACGACGGCCTTGACTGTGAGAAGACGTGTGAGGACAGTGAAGGACAAGGACGTGGCAGTGTTCCTGCCACTGTACGTAGGGAGGCTAAGGGTCGGAACTGACTCAGTGGCACCTGACAAACAATGGCCAAGAAGGTAATGTTGAAGCTCCGACCTAAAGATAGGGGGGCTGACACGTTGAGAAGTTGGGAATTCCCAGACAGGGGAAGCCAGATGAGTCATGTCCCGTGGGGTCTACCGACCTAGATCTGATGGAGGGGGAACCTGAACTGAAGAGCAGTACAGTTAGAGGGCCCTGAGCTGGGTGGAGCCAGAGCCAGATCACACATGACCTTCGGGAACAGGGAAAGAAGTAGATTTTTATTTTAATGGAGTCAGAAGCTGTTGAAGGATTTTATTCAGCAAATGACATGACCTATTATCTTAAGAATAGTTTGTTGCTGTGCGGAGGACGGATTGAGAGAGTCAACAGTAGGAGTAAAAAGTTACTGCCATCAAGTGGATGCTGACTCAGGGTGACAGGGTAGAACTGCCCCTGTGAGTTTTTGAGACTGTAACTGTTTACATGAATAAAAGGCCCCCCCTCTTCTCTTGAAATGCAGCTGGTGATTTCAAACTACAGACCTTTTTAACTGCAGCCCACTGCTCAACCACTGTGCCACCAGGGCTCCTTAGAGGTAGGAGTGGTGCGGACAATAAGAACACTCCTGTTGTAGCTCAGGTAGGGAATGCTGCTGGTTTAAACTAGGCCCACGGAAGGTGAGTTAGTTTATTGTGCCAACCTGGCCAATAAACACATGTGGGGTTTGTTGAAAGGCGGAGGGATAAATGGCTCAGTGAGCCTTGCCTTTTGAGTTCTTGGGTCTCTTGCTTTCTGATTGTTGCACCAGGGTGCAGCTACCTTAGCAGTTTCCTGCTTCAGGTAGCAAGACTCACTTCCTGCAAGACATCCCCAAGGAGAATCCACAGGGACCTACCCTGATGCAGCCCTAGGTGCAGGAGCAGCCGTGTGGAGACCCCTGCCAGTGCTGACAGGTTTACATATTCACCGACTCGGCTTTCCTGTGGTCAGCATCGTTGCGCCTGTTTTGTGAGATGGAGGAGGACTTTGTGCATTGGTGTTGGACACATGGGTTAATGGGTTAATGTTGGACTTGTGGGCTTGGGCAGCACTGGATTGGGATGTTTTCTTGATGTTCACTTAACCTTTATATAAAACTCTCTCTTGTACATGAGTTTCTGGGGATTTGTTTCTCTAAAGCACCCGGCCTCACACAGAAGGGAAACAGAAAACAGAGGACACACGTGGGCTTTCAGCTGGAAGGTGTGATGTCAGATTTGGATGGCGAGGGAAGGCTTCGCTAAGCAAGTATTATTTAACTGAAATCCAATGAGTAGAAATGATCATGTAAATCATTCCTGTGCTTTCTGCCCAAAGGAAGGGTCTTGATGGACAAAGGAAGCGCAGCTCTACTCTGAGACACATGGGATTAGGGGCTAGTTTTGTTATTCACTAAGTGGATATACACCAAGAGGAGAGGTAAGCAACAAGCCTCCATATTGTGAGACGAGGTTAAGTGAAGACCTCCACTGGCTGCCATCAATTGGAATAGGGGTTTTTTTTTATAGAAGCAGGTCACCAAGGCCTTTCTTCCAGTAAAGAGTGAGTTCAAACCATTGACCTTTAAATAAGTCGTCAGTCACAGCCTCCCTGGGCCACCCTGGGACTCGTGAAGCCTTAAATTCTGAAAGTATCATTTCTCCCTTTATCACATGCATTTACACAGTGATGATAGGATGCATAATTGAAACAGTATAAGGACATAAAATGTGTAGGCAAGAAAAGAAGATGAATTTTTTCTATAATAGCCAAATATTCGTACTTAAACATTTTCCAGTGTAAACTTATGTGAAAAGAGTTTTGCTATGAAATCCTGAGCAACGTATTTTGCAGCTCCAATGCCCAGTTGAGTCTATATGAATTGTCTAATCCAGTCTTAAACCCAGGTCCTGAGAAGTGTTTGGAGTGTTTTAGACTAAAAAGGGGCTGCATGCCAGCGACTAGGGAAAATAACAGTCCATGGTAGATAATGGGAGAACAGGTAGGCTACTGGGATCGTGTCTAAACAGCAATGGAAGGGTAATGGTAGGAAGATAGTTAGAGAGAAAAGAAGCACTAGGGGAGTCAAGAAACCAGTACAGTAACCCAGCTGTTGATAACAATGGACGGAAATGTTCCAACAGTCAGAATCCAGGCCAGCTGTTGCTAGTGCTCAGCTCTGATCAGAAAATAAAGAACTTGCTGTAAAAAAGTCAAGGCTATGGCGCCTGACCTGCTCTCACTTCATGAAGGGGAGAAAGAATCATTATCTGCATCAACAGTCACAGGCTGATACCCGTGAGGCAGAGGTCAGACATGCCTTCTCTCTCCAATGTTTTACCCATTCTGACACCAACTCTTCCTCCCACAGTGCTCGCTACTTCTCTGCTGCGATTGGTAATTTGTTAAGTGACTTCACAGAACTCATAAACCATATTTATGTTTATAGGGTTAATCAAAGAAGTAACAAGTTACAAATTACAATTCATGTTCAGGAATACTCAGGATACAGTTCTTCTATCAGAACAGCTTCATCTTAACTGTATCTACAGGTAGCACCATCTCTGGTCTTCAGTTCTATGACCTCTCAGCCTCTGCCCTTCTGATCAGTGTCCAGAGGCATTTCACTCAGCCAGTAGACATTGACCTAAGGTGCTCAGCTCTAGCTTGATGGATCCCCAAACCTAGCTCCACCAATGGCCTCTGCTTGAAGATACTTAGCGCTGTCTCATGAGGGTCTGGGAAGCCTACTGTACCATCTCCTGCCAATTTCCTGTTTCGGTTGTCTCTGCAAGCCATCATTTCCTTCCACTTTGGGCCACCTCTCTGGTGTTACAACACAGTCTCTCTCTCTCTCTCTCTCTCTCTCTAGAGGTCTAGAAGGTTCCTAACATAGGGACCCTGTATCTAAATGATGTGTTCCACTTCTATTTCTTCTCTTGGTTGTCATAACTTCTCCCTTTCTGCCCCTGAGAGAGCTCATTTTAAGCCTAAAGGATAGCAAACTTGATCAATTTCCTAATTTGCTTCTGTACACCTTATTTGTTTGGTCCCTCTCCCACAAGGATGTCTTACATCTCATTTACATTATAAGTACACAATCCAATCCCCTTGGCAGGCTCAAGCAATTAATTAGAATAATCTTACTGAGTCGTTTGGTGGAAGTTACAAAGACTATAAGTAGAAGGATGATTGTCATGGATTAAATTGCATCCCTTGAAAATATTAACTGGGCCATGATCCTCAGGTTGTTAACATTCCTTCATCCCATCCTGACGCCAAACTCTTCTTCATATACTACAGCTTCCGTCCCTGGGGTTCCTGCACTGAAAGCCTCAAGAGCCTAAGGAAGATTGATTCCAAGACTCTTGGAGATCTTCCAGGAATGAAAGCCCACAGATGCTTAAAGGAGACAGAGGCCCAGGGCTAACGGAGAGAGAAAGCTCCTTCTAAAGCTGGGGCAGACTGCGCAGTATTTTGTTCTGCTGTGCATACAGTCGCCAGGCTGGAGCCAACTTGATGGCACCTAACAACTACAACAACGATGGTAGTGGTTGGCAATCATGCAATGATGCCCAGTGGTCATTCTACAATGATCCTCCCTGGCATGATCCGCCATAAGAAACCAATAAGAGGGTTAAGACAGGGGTGCAGCATCCTTTACCCATCATGGCCCCGATTAGAAGTAAGAGGGTTTCCCTGGGCTGCAGTCTGAACACCCTTTATCTGATGAAAGATAAAAGGAGAAAGAAGCAAGCAGAGACTGGAGACAGTTACTACCACCCAAAGGTGCCTTGGTGCCACAGAGGATTACCCTTTTTGCTATTTTCCACAAGGTTAGTAGTTCAAACCACCAGCTCCTCCTTGGAAGAAAGGAAAGGCTGTTAGCTCTTTGGTGTTGTGGTGGTTTTGATTACCATCATGGAAGCTGAGCGGGAGTACACACTCTACTCTGTCCCTGGGGTTCCTGTGCAGATATTCAAAGGAGACAGAGGCCCAGAGCTAACAGAGAGAGAAGCTCCTTCCAAAGCTGGGGCTGTGATTCTGCAGTTCCAACCCTTCTGTTTCCAAAAGCCACCCATTTGAGGTATTTCTGTTAAAGCAATACTAGATCACCAAGAAAGCCATATTAAGTAATTCACAATCCTGCATTTACCTAATCTAGCATTCTAAAACATAGATTTATTTGTTTGCCATGTTGCTATTTTGACTGAGAAAACCTCCTTGAAATGAATCAGATGTTATTTTCACCACACCTATAGAAGATTGAAGGAGCTGAAGTACTCCGTTGGACTGAGGTGCAAGCCCCCCGGTGTGAGAGGAAGCAGATGACTGCTATCCCAATAGCAGTCTTTGGTTCGAAGCAGTTGTTTTGAGGGTGCCCAGTAGCTGTCAGCGAAAGACTACCATCTATGTGATATGCTCACACTCTGCTTTTCTGATTCTTCATGACGCATTTCAGTCCAGCAGGCATCGTTCTGCTTTAGTGATGAGTGTTATTGAAAGTGCTGTCCCATTGTCAAAGTTCAGTTTGCGTAAACGATGTTTTTCGTCTGTACAAATCAGCAAATAATGTATTTCAGCCTAAACATATGTTCTATACAGCTATACCCTTCTTTTAAAAAATATTTTAAATTCTAAAAAAGAAGAAGAAGAGTAAGGAAGAAAGGATAATGAGAAGAGCCAGGGGTAAAGGGTGCCCTTTGGACCTAAAGGTTCCTGTCCATTGAACCTCCTCAATTCAGGGATAGAATGTTGCGACACCAGAGCAGTGGCAGAGGAGCTGCAACAGTGGAAACACAGAAACGCTGTAAGACAGAGTGGTGGGCTCCCAGTCCACAGAACAAGTAAAGCTGCGTGCCTCCCAACAGAAGGCCCCGTTCAGAGTAAGCTGCTTCCCGGATCTTCACTGGGAGAGAGAGGTTTGCTGAACTACAGAGTTAGAGGCCTTCAACTTTTGGCGTGAAGGACAGCTAGTGGTGTAGTGGTTACACATTGGGAGGCAATCCACATGGTCAGCAATTCAAAACTACCAGCAGCTCCACAGGAGAAAGACTGGACTTTCGACTCCCGTAAACAGTTACAGTCTCAGAAACCCACAAGGGAGTCACTATGAGACAGTATTGACTCATTGGCAGTGAGTTAAGTTTTTTTGTTTGTTTGGGACCTTTGAGTTGAGGATTATGGTGACGTGAGGTGCCTTTTTTACATCTGTTGGCAGCACTAAAATAACTTTGCTACCTTACCTCAGCAGGCCAGAGGCCAATGGGACATGTGGTTGAGAGGCATGCCTGTAGTCACAGGTGAAAAGAGACCGTCATGAGCACATAACCGTATCATGAACATTGCTAATTGTGAATTTTAGCATGTGAAGTTCCCTAAGAAAACCTATAGTTTTGAGTATTGTCTGAGATCTATGTGGCCATTCCAATAAACCATGGAACCCAGCTGAGAAGTGAAGAATGCCATGGAAGGAATGGTTGGTGGCAGAATTGGTAAGACCGATTGCAGAGTAACTCATGGTGCATTCAATATTCTTCTCCAACACCACAATTCAATACATCCGCCCTTGTAGAGTCTTCCTTATGCAATGTCCAACGTTCCCATTCTTATGATGCTATGGAGAATACCATGCATCACCCTAGTCCTCAAAGTAACCGCCTTGCTCTTAAATACTCTAAAGAGGTCTCCTGCAGCAGATTTCTCTAATCCATTCAACTTTTGATCTCTTGTCTGCTGCCTCCGTGAGCATTGATTGTGGATCCAAGAAAGACAAAATCCTTAAAACTTCATTCTTTTCTCCATTTGTCATGATGTTACTGATTGGTTCAGTTATGAGTGGTTTGGTCTTTTTAAAATTGAGTCATAAACATGCAATTAGAAAGCCAAAAGTTTTGTCAACAAAACTCAAGCTGACAGAACTGAATAGAAACTTTAAGCCTCTGAAGATAAACAAGTGGCCATCTATCTGAGAAGCAACAAAGTCCACATGGAAGAAGCACACCACCCTGTGTGATCATTAAGCGTCAGTGGGATCAAGTATAAGGTATCGAAGGCCCAGAACGAAAAACCATATTAATGTGAATGAGGGGAAGGGCGAAGTGGAGACCCAAAGCCTATCTGTAGACAATTGGACATCCCCTCACAGAAGAGTGACAAGGAGGAGACGAGCCAGTCAGATTACTGTATAGCACCGATGAAACACAATTTTCCTCTAGTTTTTTAATGCTTCATCTCTCCCTCTGCACAGTATCATGACCCCAATTCTACCTTACAAATCCGGCTAGTTGAGAGCATGTACACTGGTACAGATAAGAGCTCACAAGCGATACCAGGATGGGAAGGAGAAGATGGGGGAGAAGAGGGGGACCAATCACAATGAGTGACATATAACCCCCTCTCTGGGGAATGAACACCAGAAAAGTGGGTGCAGGAAGACAACAGACAGTATAAGACGTGAACAAATGATATTTTATAAATTATTAAGAATTCATGAAGGAGGGAGAGTGGGGGATGGAGGAAAAAGAGCTGATATCAAGGGCTCAAGTAGAAAGTAAATGCTTTGAAAATGATGGCAACATGTGTACAAATGTGCTTGACACAACAGATGTATGTTTGGATTGTGATAAGAGCTGTAAGAGCCCCCAATGAAATGATTAAAATAATTTATAAAAAAGAAACTTCAAGCCTCAACTTGAAATATTAAAAGATTCTATTACAAAATATTGAATGATGCAGGAAGTATCAAATCAAGGTTTTGTGAAATACAGAGATTCACGATACCAAAAAGAATTGTGTGGAATCCAACCATTTCAAGAGGCAGCATATGATTCAGAACCAATGGTGTTGAAGGGAGTCCAAGTTGTCACTGAGGGCATCACCCCAAAACAAGGCCAATTAAGGGAATACCAGCAGATAAGTTCCAACAAGCTGAAGAAGCACTAGCAGTACTCACTCATTTATACCAAAAAATTGGAATATATATATAAGAAATCTGAAGCTATGAATCTTTATTGGAGCAGATAGTTCCAACATTTCCCCACAGTGTGGCTAGTGGTTTTGAACCATTAACCTTGTGATTAGCAATCCAATATTTACGTAAGATTGCCACCAGGGTTCCTTCATTGATATTATTGGAGTCTATTTCAAGTGAACCATACTGAATACATAAATTGCTGTTTCCCCCCACCCCCATCCCAACTAGAGTTTCAAAGAGAAGTTAGATATGTCAATAGAAAAGTCTGTAACAAAATAGCCTGAGAAAAGGTAAAGGTTGCACGACTTAGGTTAAACTAGGCTTGTCCCCATTGGAAAGTTCAAGAAATGCAACCAGACAGTGGCATCTGACAATGTGCTAAGAAGGACTCCTACATAGTTGTCCCTTAGAGGTTTCTGCATACAATGTGATGCTAGATATAGACCTGAGGATGATTTATTATTTGCTGTCTGTAAGCAGATGGTTCTGTCTGACTTCATAGAGTCAATTGAGATTACTTTGTGGTGCTGTGTTTACATAAACTGAGCAAAATCTGAAAAACCATTTGACCCAATGAGGAATTGAAACTAAACAGGATTCTCAATTACCCTTATTTTGGGGAAATATTATTGTCAACTGATTAACTGAAACCTTTTGGTGTCTGGAGGACTTTCTTGGAGGAAGAATTCGTTCACAAACAGTTTGGGTTCAGAAAATGAGACTTTATATATCTAATAAGATCCTAATGGATTCCATTCCTTTTGAATAGCTATATGAAAAAATGTGATCTAATTCAGTCCAGGTCTCTGCTCTGTAAATGGCAGGATAAGCACACGATCTCTCATACCTCCACGGCACAATGCTGCGATTTATTTATTTATTTATTTTAAACATTTTATTAGGGGCTCATACAACTCTTATCACAATCCATACATATACATACATCAATTGTATAAAGTACATCCCTACATTCTTTGCCCTAATCACTCTCAAAGCATTTGCTCTCCACTTAAGCCCTCTGCATCAGGTCCTCTTTTTTTCCCCTCCCTCCCCGCTCCCCACTCCCTCATGAGCCCTTGATAATCCACAGATTGTTATTTTGTCATATCTTGCCCTATCCGGAGTCTCCCTTCCCCCTCTTCTTTGCCGTCCATCTCCCAGGGAGGAGGTCACATGTGGATCCTTTTAATCAGTTCCCCTTTCCAACCCACTTACCCTCCACTCTCCCAGCCTCGCCCCTCACACCCCTGGTCCTTAAGGTATCATCCCACCTGGATTCCCTGTGCCTCCAGCCCCCATATGCACCAGTGTACAATCTCTGTCCTATCCAGTCCTGCAAGGTAAAGTTCGGATCATGGTAGTTGGGGGGAGGAAGCATCCAGGATCTGGGGGAAAGCTGTGTTCATCGGTACTACATCGTACCCTGACTGACCCGTCTCCTCTCCTAAACCCCTCTGTGAGGGGATCTCCAGTGGTCGATACTTGGGCCTTGGGTCTCCACTCTGCACTTCCCCCTTCATTCACTATTATACATATATATACACACACATATATATATACACACACATATATATATTCTTTTTTTTTGCATGATGCCTTATACCTGGTCCCTTTGGCACCTCGTGATCGCACTGGCTGGTGTGCTTCTTCCATGTGGGCTTTATTGCTTCTGAGCTAGATGCCGCTTGTTCACCTTCAAGCCTTTAAGACCCCCTGCCTGGCTATCAAAAGATATAGTGACTGGGGTCTTAAAGGCTTGAAGATAAACAAGCGGCCATCTAGCTCAAAAACAACAAAGCCCACATGGAAGAACTCACCAACCTGTGTGATCACGTGGTCCCAAAGGGATCAGTTATCAGGCATCAAAGAACAAAAAATCATATCATTGGCTGCACACCTCTATGATATGATCACCGAAGACAAACGGGTGCATAAGCAAATGCTGTGATTTAAAAGAAAAAAAGTGGAGGGAACAATGACATTTCAATTGTTTTCATTTACTTTCCCTTACTTTAGAGGTATTTATATTCCATTACTTTAGAGGCAAAGCTGTTACTGTGCTCATGTAAATGAGTGTGTAGCAATCACACAATAAGTAAAACAAGCCAATAAAGAAAAACCAGTTACTATAGAACACAACTTACACTGCCCTAGCTATTGCTCAGTAGACATGGGTGTTCTTTTTCAATTCACAGCCAGGGCTTCCATTTACAGAGCGGTTGCTGTGTGCTATTTCTATTTGTTGGGATATATGGCATTCTGGTGCCAAGACAGCTAAGCCCTCTCTAGTGACCACATTCAAGGCTGTTCTGTGAGATAAAATGATTTCCCTGGATTCCAGAGCTACGTTGTATTCCACAGGCCTTCATATTTTAGTAGGTTGCTACAGGTTAAGTGATGTTCCCTCCCAATATGCATTGTCTTTGACTCCTGACCTCTATCATTCCTTTGGAGCCCTGGTGGTGTAGTGGCTAGTAGTTGGACTGCCATTTTCATGGTTGGCAATTAGAAACCACTAGCAGCTCCGAGAGAGAAAGACTGGGCTTTCTACTCCTGTAAACAGTTACAGTCTTGGAAACCCACAGTGGGGGTCGCTGTGAATCAGCATGGACTCCACGATGACAGTGCATCAGGTGGTTTTTAAAATAAAAACAAATAATTTCTTTGATTATAATTTGATTTATGGATGGATGATCTTTGCTATGATGGTGAGGCAGGAGTAATATAGGGTGTATCTTGAATCAAATTCTTTTGAGATATAACAAGAAATTAAATAAATGAGCAAGACTGATGCTGAGCCACATGAACATTATCCAAGAATGGAAGTTGAAAGATAAGGACCTACCTGTGCAGCCAAGAGAGAGCAGAGGCTTTTCTTTTGATGTCACACTCTTTATTTGGCATCTATCCTCCTAAAAGTATGAAAACCAAAATTTTGTTCGTTAAAGACATCCACTTTGGGTGTTTCTATTATAGAAGCTATAGGAACAATGGATTATTTAAAGTGGATCTTCTTGCCAAATATCTCTAATTCCCACCGAACGACCTTTTCTTACATAGATTTGGTAAGAAGAAACAGGATTTCCTGGAACCGCATCCTGCTGCATATTAAAAGAGCTCTGAGAACTGTTGGTTCCATCCAGATTATTCATCCCGCCTATCTTGTCCAGCTAGATGTGCACAGACAGTCAGATGCACAAAAACAAAGCAAAGCAAAACATAACAAGAAGACAAAAAACAAATCAACCACAGCTAAAACAACAAAAGAAAAACCAACAGCAAAAACTGAAAATCCCTCAAACAGTTCCAGGTCTGTCCGTTGACCTCTATGAATGTCTTGCAGTCTGTCTGCTGGCGTGCCATGCCCTGTCCCCAATGTCCACCTTTGGTATTCCTAGGGAACTTCATTGCTTTGCTCCCCTTGGTGCACACACTTAGCATTTCACCCTGGTGTGGGAGGGCTCGGATCCTGTGAGAAGCAGGGGGAGGGATCTCGTTATCTGCAAGAGCCAAGAGGGGGTGCCTCCTCTGGAACCGGGTACCCTATGCAGTGAAACACCGTCAGAGCAGCAGCAGCAGAACCAGGAGCCAGAACTCGGAACAGAGCGGTGGGCTTTCCAATACATGGAGCAAATAAAGCTGAATGCTTCTGTGTGGCAGGCTGACTTATGGAGAAGGGTGTCTCGGGACACTTAACTGCCTTCAGGGTGAAGTTTACGGAAGAGTGGTATGTATGCTCCTTTGGTCATTTCTTTGCAGACCTGGAAGAACTTTTTTATCTGGTAGCAAAGAACCCTGGATCTTTGAAGTGCACAATGCACTCCAAGAGCCACACCAAAGGGTTGTGATGTGGAAACGCATTAGGTGCACTGGGCTCTACCTTGAACACACCTGAAACCTGATCATCGAAGGCTGAAATTATCAGCAGGCAAATTAATATTTACTTACCGCTTTAATGGCCTAGCTGATTTATTAAGATATTTATTATTCTGGCAGACCTGTGTCTGACATTATAATTGGATATTATTGTAAGCTTTACTTGATCACTAACTCTAATTATTTGTGTAAATAGAATCTTTCAATATTTCAACTCAAGGCTTGAGTTTTTTTTTCAGTTCATTCAGCTGAAGACATGCTGTACCCCTTCTTCCTTTTTGGCTTTCAAAATCCAGGTCTTCATACATTTCATCATCATACTTTATCTTGTCTTCTCAAGCTACCCTCTGAAATTTTATGTTCAACTCTTTTTTCATCATTTCTTCATTTGCCGTATATACTCTTTGTTTAAGAAAAAAATTGAGTCTCTTCTGATATCCACTTTGATTGTTTCTTTACTGTCTTTTAAATGACCTTTTGTCTATCATGTATGAGCATCATCACAGCTCATCAGGTCTTCTGTCAATAGGGTTCAGTGAGACAAATCTATTCTTGAGATACCCTCAAAATTCAGTGGGAGTGCGGGGAATGTACTTTTGGTTCTCAGGGACTAGTTTTAATTTCTTTCAACTTCAACTCGAATTTACAGAAGAACAACTGATGGTCTATTCCACAGTGGGGTGCCTGGTCTCATTTTGACTGCTGATATTGAGCTTATCTATTGTCTCTTTCCAGAGCTGTAGTCAATTTGATTTCTGTACATTCCAACATGGATAGTTATTTGTGATATTGTAAAAAGATATTTGCAATATACAAGTCATTGGTCTTGCAAAACTATATCATGCGATCTCCAGCTTAGTTTCTATCACCAAGGTCATAGTTTAAAAGTTCTGTTCTTTAGAGCGGCGAGGTCCCCAGGGAATGCTGAAGGTAGACTTTGGGGCCAGGGCGTGGTGCCCCAACAGACTGGAATGGAAAACACTCCTAAACGCCAACAAACAGTCCTTGGACTAACTACAAGCTTTTCTTTCTTGTTGTGTTTTGGGGGTTTTTATTGTCATTGGTTTGTTGTTGTTTTGTTGAATATTGTTGCTTGGTTTTGCTCTGTCTTATTTTTCTGCATGTTGTTATCTCCATAGGTCTGTCTAAATAAGATAGGCTGGATGAACAATCTGGAGGAGAAAGCAACAGGACCAACAGTTCCAGGGGGACAAGGGAGGGGTGGGGGAAAGGTAGTGGTGTTAACAAACCCAGGGACAAGGGAATAACAAGTGATCCAAATTGGTGGTGAGGTGGGTGAAGGAGGCCTGATAGGGTGTGATCAAGGGTAATGTAACCAAGAGGAATTACTGAAACACAAATGAAGACTAAACATGATAGTGGGATAAGAGGAAGGGCAAAGGAAATAGAGGAAAGAGCTAGGAGGCATAGGGCATTTATAGAGGTCTAAATAAAGGCATATACATATGCAAATATATTTATATGAGGATGGAGAAATATATCTATGTGCATATATTTATAGGTTTAGTATTAAGGTAGCAGATGGACATTGGGCCTCCACTGAAGTACTCCCTCAATGCAAGAATACTTTTTTTCTATTAAATTGGCATTCTATGATGTTCACCTTCCCAACACAACCGCTGAAGACAAAGCGGGAGAATAAGTAAATGTGGTGACGAAAGCTGATGGTGCCTGGCTATCAAAAGATACAGTGTCTGGGGTCTTAAAGGCTTGAAGGTAAACAAGTGGCCATATAGCTCAGAAGCAACAAAACCCACGTGGAAGAAGCACACCAGCCTATGCGATATCACGAGGTGTTGAAGGGATCATATCAGGCATCATCAGAACAAAAAATCCATCACAGTGAATGAGGGGGGAAATGTGGAGTGGAGACCCAAAGCCCATTTGAAGGCAACTGGATATCCCCTTACAGAAGGGTCTAAGAGAGGATATGAGCCAGTCAGGGTGCAATGTAGCAATGAAGAAACATAAAATTTTTCTCTAGTTCCTAAATGCTTCCCCCCCCCCCCCATGATCCCAGTTCTACCTTACAAATCTGGCTAGACCAGAGGATGTACACAGGTACAGATAGAAACTAGAAACACAGGGAATCCAGGGCAGATGATCCCTTCAGGACCAGTGGTGTGAGTTGCAATACTGGGAGGGTGGTTTGGAAAGGGGGAACTGATTACAAGGATCTACATGTGACCTACTCTCTGGGGGACAAATAACAGTAAAGTGGGTGAAGGGAGATGTCAAACAGGGCAAAATATGACAAAATAATAATTTATAAATTATCAAGGGTTCATGAAGGAGGGGAGAATAGGGAGGGAGGGGAAAAGTGTGAAGCTGATGCCAGGAGCTTAAGTAGAGAGCAAATGTTTTGAGAATGATGAGGGCAATTAATGTACAAATGTGCTTGACACAATTGACGCATGTCTGGATTGTGATCGGAGTTGTATGAGCCCCTAATAAAACGATTTATAAAAGTTCTGTTCTTTCCTCTCGGAACGAATTGCCAGGGTTTGTAATGACCTTTCTAAGGAGGGTGCTAGCAAGTTAAGAGATGAGGATAAGAGGGTGCCCGACTTTCACTCTGAGAGGTGTAGCAACACGATGAGATACTGGAGGAGGAATTCCTTTCTGAGAAAAGATAGCACTCTCCATTGGTCCTGCTGATATTGACAGGAGGTCATCCATGGAGGAGCATCTGCTGTAGGAGAGATTGGAAATCAAGTCTGGGCAAGGCATGTCTTAAAATTAGCCAGTGAAAATATTTTACATTCCAAGAGTCAAACTTGGGTAGCCGGAACTTAACAATCGCAACAATATTGTATTAAATGATGTTGAGGAAGTGGTACTGGGACCATGTCTGACTTCCGCTGGCCATATAAAGAAGGAGGAGAATGCAAACATCTACTGGACCAGGGCCGATTACCGTAAGGCAGAAATGTCTCCATCCTCCGTCTTTTGTTTGCCTATTCCGCCACCAGATCTTCCTTCTGTATCATTGCACTTCTTTATCAGGCCATTACAATGGCTAACAGAACTTACAGAAAATACTCACAGTTATAGGGTTTTTTTGTTTTTGTATTTTTGGTAAGTTTTCAGGTTACCACAACTCAGGACCAGAAAACATTAAGGATGTAATCTTTGGTTCACAGTAGCATCTGTCTCAGTTCTTCTTCAAAGCCATCTCTCTAGTCTTTAGCCTCTCAGCTATGTGGTCTCTTGACCTCTGCCTTGTTCTGGGGTGAGGAAGTTGATTTCTCTGCCTAATGATCTTGGCACTGTAGGCTCTGGCACCTCTGTCAATTCAGACAGGGATGTAGCTCATGCTCCACTGGGGGTCCTTCTTTCTGGGTGGTCACAGGATTCTTCTTGTTCTGAGATGACTCTCTTATACCTCTAGGAGTGACAACACTGACCATCTCCTCTATTTGTATGTTTCACAGCCCATTTTCATAGTGCCTCCCAGGAACTGTGTGAGAGCTACAAAGACATGGATATGGAGAGCCATAAGTAAGGAATTTCATTTCTCCACAGATGCTCAGTGATGTAAACGTAAGCAACCTCTTTGAATAATATAAACAAATCTCCAGAAACAAACCGATAACCAAACAAGCAAACAAAGCTTTATGGATCACAGCCTTCTTTGGCTTTGGACACGGCATTGAGAGGGATCAGTATTTGGAGGAAGACATTGTGTCTGGTGAAGGCGAGGTGAGCTTGACGGAGATAAACATCACGATAATGCACTGTAACACACTGGTGTTGTCATGATGAGGTGGGACTGGGTACTGTTTGGGTGTGGTGACAGCTGATGATAACGATATGCAAAGATCAAAATTAGCTGGGTGTTCCTAGGTTCGTACAGGGCAGAGATGAGCACTGCTTTTCAGAGCAAAGTCACCCATCGAGAGAGAAGCTCTATGCACTTTCAATATTTATAAATAGAGGGAAAGTGACTGGTGAGGGGACCTGATAAGGAGTCTCAGAGAAGAAAAGGCGGCAGAGAGGTGGTCACTGAGGTCGCTTCTCTGAAGAGGGAGGAAGCTGCGTTCAATGAGGATGTGAAGTCAAAAAAGACGTGCGTTTCTAATCTAACCAGAACTATGGAGAGCATGGTTGATCTCATGAAAATGATTTCTTTAAGGAGAGGTGGGAAGTCAGATTACAGAGAGCAGTGGGCAGAATATCTCCCCATCCTACTGGAAAGATCTATGACCCAGTCTCCAGTACTTAAGAGCAGATTACATTTAGTAGAAACCAAATGGCTTTGCGAATGTGATCCAGTTCAGGAATCTGAGATGGAGAGATCAGCCCTGGTTTTCCTGGTGGACTTTACTTTAGCCCAGTGAACTCTATTTCAGACTTAGGACCTCCGAACTGTAAAATATTCATGCTTTATTAAGCCACACATCTGTGGTGATTTGTTATAGCAGCAATTAACAAAAACAACACCCCAAAACCCAACTAATCTATGTGGGCCAAAGGAATAAACAGGAGCAGAGGAAATGGAGCCTGTGAGCGTCAGGAAACAGAACGATGGAAACAACCAAAATGCCCATCAGTGGAAGAATGGGCAAAGAAACCGGTACATATATACAATGGAATACTGCCCACAGCTAAATCATAAGGAAACCACAAAGTACTTCATGGCATGAATGGGCCTGGAGAAGATTACACTGAGTGGAATTAGCCAGTTGCAAAAGGACAAATAGTATATGTGACCACTATTATAGCGGGGGGGGGGGGGGGGGGAGGTGGGGGGAGGAGCAGTTAAAGACTTTGGTACCAAAGAAAACAGACTTTGGAATTTGCCAAGTGGTCCAGGACAAAGGAGGGGAGATAAAACAATGGGCTAGACTGCTGAAGAATGCGAATTTGGGTGAAAAGACAAAGAGTAGTGCACTAGAGGGAGAGGAGAAACCAGGGAACAAGTGATTTGTTGGTAAACTTTTGGGGATTTTGTGAGAGATTTAAACTATTGAATATAAAGTTGATCATTTAAACTGTAAACCCACACCTAATTTACAATTTTTAAAAATTCTTCAGATACCTCCAAGGATATAAAATGAATAAAGCATTTTATTGTAAACGAAAGCATTTTTTATTGCAAAAATTTATGCTAAATGTTCTGAGATCCCCCATCTTCAACCCCCACCCCCACTCCTTGCCAACTCCCCTTCCCCTGCAATGAAGAAGAAAGTCCCATCAGGACTGGAGGTGCTGCTGACTCAACTTTGCTTGTTGAAAGGCAAGAGGATTTGAAGTCATTCTTGATAAAAATCAAAGACTGAAAGCTTCAGTATCAATTTCAATGTAATGTAAAAGAAATCAAAACACAACCTGACCCTAGATTCCAAGGAAAACCAAGCTCATGGCCATCAAGTCAATGCCTACTCATGAAGACCATTTATTTCAGGGTAGAACTGCACCTGTGGGTTTCCAAGACTGTAACTCTGAACAGGAGTGGAGAGCCCCTTCTTTCTCCCACAAAGTGCCTGGTGGTCTTAAATTGCTGACCTTGCAGTTAGCAGTCCATTGTGCAACCACTGGACCACCAGGGCTCCCTGGATATAGATACACATCATTGTAAATGAAATAAAGACCGAAGCTGCTAGCAATTTCATATTGCTTGGATCCACAGTCAAAACTCATGAAAGCAGTAGTCAAGAATTCAAATAATATATTGCGTTTGGCAAATCTGCAATACAAGATGCTTTCAAAGTGTTGGGCAAGGATGTCCCTTTGAGAACTGAGTGCACTCGATACTAAGTCATGGTGACTTCAATCATCTCATATGCACGTGGAAGTTGGAAAAAGAATAAGGAAAATTTAAGAAGACCTGATGCATTGAATTATGGTGCTGTCAAAGGAAATTGAAAACTGCTGTGGACTTCCGGAGGGACAAGCAATCTGTGTCGGAAGAAGAGCAAATGGATGATCCTGGGGAAGGAGGACCATGAGACTTTGCTCCATGTACCTTGGACATGTCTTCAGGAAAGACCAGTCCTTTGAAAAGGACATCATGCTTGCTCAGATGCTTCAGAAAAATGAGGAAGCCCCTCAGGAGATGAATTGACACAGTGGCTAAAACAGACCAATTAGGAGCATGAGGAGGTGTTTCTTTCTTCTGTCCTTGGAGTTACTGTGTACTGGAAGTTACGAGATGGCACCTAACAACAAGATCAACGATTTTCCAGGTATGCCTATCGTCCTACGGTGGACTTCACTTTACTATTACATACCCTCTTTTAGATAACGTTTTACTGACCATCTCTCAGAAGTAGTCCTTCAAACCAGATCTGTGCCAATCGGTCTCTAGAGTGCTTCTCAATATTGGTAAATGTTTTTATTATTTATATATTGGCTTATTTTACGTTTCCTCTCCACCTGAATTTTACCCTTATTATTTCATTTATCCAGATACCTCACCCTCATCCTGCTGTTCCTCATAGACACTCTAATATTCTTATTCTTTGTTTTGTCAAATGTATAATATTATGTGAATAGTATTTTAAATATATGTAAACATGTGTTACATGTATTTTAGAACATATATTATACTTTCCATTATGTATTTTTAAAAGATATAATTCTACTTTTTAAAAATCATTTTATCAGGGGCTTGTACAACTCTTATAATTCTACTTTTTATACATCTAGTCTGTTGTTGTATAATATCCTGTAGTATATGTCCTCCAACTATTCTCATTCTACTTCCCAGAAATGAATGTCAAAGTGGCCTCCAAACCCAAATCATAACAATAAAAAGCGAAATGAACATTTTTGTGCATGTAATTTTATGTGTCTCTGTGTGAGCATTTCTTTGGGATATATGATGTGCTCAGAGGTGAAATTGCCAATGGGCTGTGGCATTTTTATTTCGAGTAAATATTGTCAGAGAGTTTTCAAGAATAATTTCACCCTCTTACTTTTGATTCAGAATTTAAGTTCCCAAAGAACAGAGGCTTTATCTGCCTTCCCAGTGAAAACAAGAGAAACTGTCAAAATGACAGATTGACACAAAGAGCCATAATAATGGATTCAACTACACCGACACTCATGAAGACGGCCCAGAACTGTGTAATATTTCTTTGCGTTACTCATAAGGTTGCCATGAGGCAGAGCAACTTTTTGGCAACTCATGCCCTTTTCTGCATCTAAGACAATCTGAGTCTAGTACTTGTTGTTATTGTTGTTATGTGCCATGGAGTCTCACTCACTGCCATCATACCAATTCCAACTCATAACAGCCCTGAAGGCACAGTGGTTATGTCTTGGGCTGCTAACTGCAAGCTCAGCGGCTCAAAACCACCAGCTGCTCCCACAGAGAAAGATGGACCTTTTTACTCCCATAAAGAATTACAGTCTCAGAAACTCAACGTGCGTCAGTCAACCCTGTCCTACAGGGAGGGTCACTATGAAGTACAGAGTCAACTCTGACGTATAGTGATGAGAACAGGCCGAGCCTGTGCTATCCTCGGGACCATTTATATGTTTGAGCTCATGGTTGTAGCCATTGTGCAAACCTATCTCATCAAGGAACTTAAATGTTTGGCTCACTCTCTGCTTTTCCAAGCATGATATCCGTCTCCAGGGACTGGCATCTCCTGATAACACATCCAAAGGACATGAGACAAAGGCTCACCATCCTCTTTTCTAAAGAACATTCTGATTATACTTCTTCCAAGACAGGTTTTTCCATTCTTCCGGCAGTCTGGCATCATAATTCAAATACATACATTTTTCTGTCTTCCTTATGTATTGTCCACTTTTCATATGCAAATGAGGCACTTTGAGGTAACTTGGCTTGGATCAGGCTCTGGTTAGACCTCAAAATGACACTTTTGCTCTTTAACACTTTAAAGAGGTGTTGAGCAGCAGATTTGCCCAACGCAATGCATCCTTTGATTTCTTGGTGGCAGATTTCATGGATGATTTTGGTTATAAATCCAAGTAAAATGAAATCCTTGATAACTTCAATCTTTTCTTCATTTGTGATGGTGTGTCTAATTGTAAGATTTTTCATTTCCATTGAGCTGCAATGAATAACGGAGAGTGTAGTCTTTGACTTTCACTAGTGTTTCAAGTCCTCTTAGCTTTCAGCCAACAAAACCATCTCATCTGCATGTTCCAAGTTGTTCAGGAGCCTTCTTCCACTCCTGATGCGGCATCGTCTTCATGCCATCAAACTTCTTGGATGAACTGCTCAGCAGACAGATGGAAAAAGTATGGTGAAAATACCCAACCTTAATACATAATAGTTGTGTAATATATATTTGTCAAAAGGTTGTAACATTTTCTCAACTAATATATATGTGTGTATATGTGTGTGTATATCTAGATGTGTGTGTGTGTGGAGAGAGAGAGAGAGAGAGAGAGAGAGGGCTCTTGAAAAAAATGCAATGTTGTGCCAAGGCACTAAGAATTTGAAATGATTCGAGGCCTAATATACTGGATAAGGAACAGGGTTATGCTCAGGAGGAAGGACATAAAGAATGAAGCAACGGAAAGCCACTACAGGCCAAGAGCAAGTGAAGGGAAAGTGAGCACATAAACCTGAAGGGTGAAAAGTATAGTCATTGAATGAAATAACTTCTTTTGTCCTGGTTTTCTAGGAAGCCGAATCTGAGGCAAAACTCACACTGCTATTGTGAGGTGCCACCAAGCCAGTTCCGACTCATCGCCAACCTTTGTAGGAACACACAAAACACTGCCTGGTCTGGCCCCATCCTCAATATTGAACTTGTCTGAGGCCATTTCTGCAGCTACTGTGTCCACCCATCTGACCGAGGACCTCTTCCTTTTTTGCCGACCCTCCACTTTACCCAGCATGGTGTCCTGTTCCAGGGACTGATGACACGCCCCAAATACATGAGACGAAGTCTCACCATCTTCCTTAAAAAATACCAATCAGATGCGAGTTAGTGCCCAAGAAGAGCCTCATAAAAGATCCCTGACCCAGCAGTAATCTTGGTGACACGAATCCTAGTATTTTCTGGGTTTCTTTTCCTTGGCCAACCAAATAAAAGCATCTTTTTTTCCCTTTCAACCCTTTTGCATCTCTGTAGTTGCATTGAGGGAGAACTGGGGAACAGTAATAAGGCTTCCTCCAAGATAGGTTTGCTCATTCTTTTGGTAGAAAGTTCATGGTCTGGTGTCAGCATGCATATGGAGACACATACACTAACACTCTTTAGAAGGTTCTGTCCTAGGAAAACAGAAATGGGGGAAAGATGGAACGAAAAAGCAGATTCAAGATGGTGTTATATTAGCACGTACAGTTTCTCCAGCAACTGAAGGTGGCTGCGGAGCCACGCCTGGGAAGCTGGCAGTGGGAACCACTGCATCTTGGAAGAGATCCTGGGTGGTTGGCAAAGTTGAACAATTTATCTGTAGGCTTTTTCCTGGCTCTGTTTCTCAAGGTCAAAGTTGACTACACAGGCCGTTCATTACTGTACTTCTGGGTTGTGCTTTTGGACCCTTCTTGCAGTAGCTGGGGAAGTCAGGGCATTGTGGGTCCAGCCAGTTCAGGCCTAGGAGCTGGAGCTCTGGCTGATCTATCATGGAGACCATGGTCATCTGTCCTTGTGCCAGGAGACTGAGGTTCATAATTGGGGTCACCTGGTTTTTACAGCGATGGGAACAGTATGAGCCACTGCTGAGGCCATTTTGGCTGAGACAAACTATTGCAGGGATGCATATGGTCAAGTGGATCTGGGTTGAGTGTTGAGAAGAATTTGGGTTTGATTGTGGGAATGGATAATTTAAGCTGAATCTATCTGAAGGACAAAGAAAAAAAGGAGTTGTAAGGTCAAAGTATTACATGCTTGGTTCATGTTGACTTTGAAATAGCGCAGGACAGTGGACATGAAATTGTGAATTAGTGCACTGTTAGCACATACTGGGAGTGTTATTTAATGAAAACCGGTAACTAAGAATAATCAACCTATGTAAGGAAATCATTGAGCCTGAAACCCAGTAAATGTAGATAAAATAGAAAATTATTTATCCTTTGTCCTTTTTTGTAAAATTTAATATGATTTGGTTATTAATTAGGCAGTTTATTCATTTCAAAATTGACCTTATTCCTTTCAATGGTTATGAATCCATAAAGAAAATGAAGAACATGCTGTAAATTCTTTCTATATAACGTTTCAGAAATGTAAGCTTAATTATTCTCAGTAATAAACTATGGCTCCCTGTAAGCCCTAGGATTTGGTCTCTTGGGAGGTACTATGAGAGGAACAACAGGGATGAGTCAGGAGTGAACCATGCCCTCTAGGATTTAGAGTCCAGTCGGGGAGATAAGAAATGTAGGTAGAGAACAACAATACACAGTGGGAAGTGATAAATGCTACAATAAATGACATGGAGGTGGGCATATCTGACTTCCTCTGGCTTCCCTAGTGCCATGAGGCAAGTCAGACATGCCTCCACACTCCATCCTTCATCACCTACTCTGACACCAATTGTTCCTCCCACGCCACTCTACATCTATGCTGAGTTCAATAATTCATTGTAATGGCCTCATAGAACTCACAGACCATACTCACAATTAAGGGCATTTATTAGGGAAGTCAATAGATTATCACAAATCAGGATTAGTAAACTGTAAGGATATAGTCATCTGTCTCTTCAACCAGCAGAGGCTGGTTCTTAGTCTCAGTCACACAGTTTCCTGGCCTTTGCCTCAATGGGACAGGTTGCTCTATCACACAATTTCATGGTCTCGGGTCAGATAAGGAGAAGATCCCTTATAGCGTCAGTGTTACTCCACTGAGTCTCTATGCTACAGTCTCGGATCCATCTGGGATCAGCAGCTTCTTCCACTATCGACAGAGTTCTTAGAGTGATCTTCCAAGGTCCTTGGCATTTCTCCCTCTGCTGCTCCTCCTTAGAGCCAGGGAATTGGTAAGTAGAATTGGCCAGTCCCCTCTATTAATGTTACACATGCACTGTTTGCATAAACCACTCAATCATTTGATGGAATTTACAGAGGAGAACAGTCTTATTAAGATATATCACTCCACCACAAATATCTTAAGAAAGGCTCAAATAAAGTGATGATTTTTGGGCGTTCTAAAGAAAGGGTATGTACCTAGAAGTAATGATTGACATGGAAGCTGGGGGGGCGGGAGAGAATATAAGAAGACAATATAAGAATATAAGTAGGAGATAAAACTGAGATGAGGATAGGATATAGAATTCTGGAAACAGAATGACGTAAGGGGTTGAGGAGGGAAGCCATTCCAGGAGAAGATGGGTCAGAGATTGGTCACCTCTAAATAGGGACCCACAGAGACTCTGGCTACTGCCTGGACGAGCTGGGAAACATTCCAATGGAGCTGGAAGTTAATATTCATGGGATTCTTCACCAATAAACAATGAGGCCACTGGCCTTACCCTTGAAGAGTGAAGAGGAACAAATGGTAAGACAGTGTCAAGCTTGGTAGCTTATTTTAGTAATGAGCTACCACTGAGCAAGTAGAGACACTGGGTACAGGCTTCTATCTGAGGTTTCCAGTATCTTGGTAAACATTTAAAAAGAAAAAACCAAACCAACCAAAGGAGACAATAGATTCAAGAGCGAACATTTACATTGATTATCTGGTTTTAAAACAACAATGAGGGTTCACTTCCATATACTCTGTGATACAAGAGTGAACCCAACACATCCCGTTTACAAGTCCACAGAGGGCCCTAGACATGCCCATGTGTGTCCGTTTGCTGGTGCAGCAAGGGACCCCAGCTCACGAGGAAAGAGGAAAGAACCCCTCGCCTGTGGGGTCCGATTGGGAGGGGGAGGAAATCACTTTGAGGTGAATAAAGGCTTCTTAGGCTGTGGTACAGTTAATCGGTCCTGTTTCACAACCGTCTCTAGGGAGGCTGACACCCCAAGGGCACAGCCTCAGAGAGCAAACGGCGGTACTTTGTCAGGATTGGAGCCAAGTGGAGTCCATCTAAAGAAGGGCACAATGAGCCAAGGCTCTATCCTTAGCTATGGAGAGAGCTGGCCGAAGGGTCAGGGTGACTAGAGAAGCAAGCTAGACGACAAAAGGAGAGACTCCAGGAGGGAGAGGAGGAAACTGCTTCTCACAAGGGTGGTGCTTCTGTGCCATTATAACCTCTCAAGCGCTTCTGGTAATGATAAGCCCCAGGGGGTAGGAATATGAGTTTAGCATATGGCACCAATGGAGTCTGTCTCCAGCCTAGCTCTTTGAATGCAGGTTCCCGTGAGACAGAGATAGCTGTAAATAAAACAGAGATTTCTGTAAAGTGGCTGCTTGAATACCACCCCAACTGGGTGAAACACAGAGGGCAGAGGGGTCTCTTTTCCTCTACGGCTCCATAAGAGACCTCCCAGGTTTGACATCATGGGGAGCCCAGCCAAGAGGAGCGAAGAGTTCGGAGAGGGTTGATTCATGAATACTTGACTGGCACTCCTAGGGGGTTCAGGGCCACATTGCAGAGTAACTTGGAGGAAGACTGGTCTTCTGTATATAGTGGGGAAAAGCCAATGTATTTCGGTGTTTTTTTTATTTTTTATTATTCTCTGTAGACACAGAAGAGGTCCAAATTCTAAGCTTTGCAATTAGCTACATTGGCTCTGCAACTTACTAACTGGTGGACTTGCTCATGCATTGACCTCTTTGGGTGTCTTTTATCAGGCACATTCATTTCCTAGAGTATATAAAGTAAATGAGAAATAGATATAAATCTTTGAATAGCTTGTTTCACTCCCCAATTCTCTGTCTGCAGATTTTCCTCCCCATTTTTTGTCTAAGTCTTACTCATCTTAAGTTTAAATATCTTTCTTTTTTTCCCACACAAGCCACCCACTACCACCAACTCTGGATTGCCTAACCAATATCCATTTCCACCTTCTTGTTCAGCTATCCATTCCTCAAAGAATATTATTCTGAAGAGTCTTGGGCCTATCCCAAAGAGCCTAAACTAACCTGGTAATCCCATCTCAGAATTTGGAAGAGGGCATCCCACACGATTTTGACTGATGACAAGTCTGCTGGAGGCTCTGAGAGGGATTTAACCACTCTTAAAAAGGGACACTCTTTTACCATTGGGCATGGACAGGGCTGTCAGTACCAACTGGCACGCTTACAGCCGCCTAGGACCATGGGTGGGGCACACCGAGGATCAAAGCTGACATACTCAAGATGGCAGGTGGAAAACGGACATAGCTCCGGCCCTCTGTGACATCAGCGAGCTGCTGATTCACCAACGGAAGCCTCCTGCCTGACCTTGGGACTTCTCTCACATGAAACAGCAATTGTCTTAACACTCGAGACCTTTTGAACTGGGTTGTTAATTGCAAGCTTTCACGTCTAATGTATGGCATCATATTTTGGGGTGCTCCTATCATCATTTTCCTTCATAGAACTTATCACATGTTCACCTAGACAGTTATTTTGTGTTTACGGCTTAATGTCTGTTTCGCTCACTGGATTCTAAATTCTAAATTGGCTGAGATTAGCTGTTCATCATTGAGCTCCCAGCTCTTAGCCCAGAGTCTAGAACACAGGAATTGCTTACAGCACATTTATTGAAAGAATGAATAAAGAACTGAAAAATGGACCGTTTCCCCCCACTGCTTGTTCTCCACCTACATCATTTGGAGATGTATTTCTGCGGGGTGAGGGGGTTACGGAGGGTACAGAGGGGGAAGCTGATTTTCCACGCAAACTCCAACTAGTTCAATCAGCATGGGCAGCAACCTATGTTACACCATTAGCATTCAATCTTTGACTTCTACCAACAGTATGAAAACGAATATTCATGGTATGGTTGGCCCAGTGTACACATACATGCATACTTAACCAAAACATATGATTTACAGAGCACACGTTGCTGCTGTTGTTGAGTGACACTGAGTCAGTGCCAACCCATAGCGACCCTACACACAACAGAAGGAGACGCTGCCGGGCCCCGCACAATCCTCACAATTGATCCTGTCTCCATTGTGGCAGCCACTGTGTCAATCCCTCTTGTTGAGGGCCTTCCTGTCTTTTGCTGCCCTTCTCTATTTTACCAAGTAAGATGTCCTTCTCCTGGTACTTTGTGAGATATATGCTGTTGTTCTCCCTGCCCCTAATTTTTCTATTTCATTTAAGAGAAGGTTAGCTTTGACCCACTACTTCTATTTCATGACCTTTGATTTACTAGCAAACCATAATTCATTGAAACAGGATTTAATGATACGTAAGGACTTTGTAAACGGTTGTGTTTTCTCTTTGTGGTTTAACTGTTCACAGAACTCCAGTTCATTGGCTTCTAAGTTCATTATGCTAGTGATTTAGATAATTTTTTACCTCTTTTTCCTATAGGATTTTTATCATCTTCATTTCTTCCAGGTTGGAGAAATTAAATATATACATACATATGGGTTTTTGGGGTGGGGGGAGGGCTGCAGAAGATGTATATCCTCCTGTACAACTTCATGAAACGGTACTTTGTACTTTTGCTTATTTTTCTTCAGCTAGCACGGCAGCACACACACAGCTACTTTCTTTCTCCTCTGAAACTTAAGGGCCTCATTCAACAGATTTTCCGTGGGCCTCGTTTCTATATAAGCTTATGTATCTAATAGTACCTACAGGAGTGACATGAGCCTCACTGCCCACCACGTGGTTTAAACCCGAGAGCGCGCCAGCTGGTTCTAACGCTCTCCAGATGCACAGTGAAGAATAGGGCCCACTGTGCTTTCCATTCTTCCGCACAGCAACTGCCCTGGTCCTGTGTGGATTTGCCAAACGCCTCTGGGGGCAGGAGGAAAAGGAGAAAGCCACAAGAAGATGTGGAAACTCCTGAGCACAGCAAATCCTGTGGTGGGGGTTATATATATTTAGAAAACCATATTGCAAACCTCAGGGAAGCGGTGGGTGCAGGGGTAGGGGGGTGGGAATAAAAACAAACAAACAAAAAACCACCGCCAAAATAGAGCAACGCAGGTGGGGCCCCGGAGAACAGTACCTGCCTGAGTATCAGGGGAGTGGCCCAGGCCAAAGACCTATATATTCAGAAGGTATAATCTCTGTCCCTTGAAACTCAGCTACTGCCCCTAGCATCACGTGAACTGGCAAACCAGATGTAAGTTATGGCTTCAGAGTCCGGGAAGAGGGTGTCTCTAAACTGCTCCGGGGTCACATGGCGTCTACCAAGGACACTGGTGTCACAGAAGAGACCTTGTCCAGGATACTGGAGCCTGTGTCAGCTCTGGGAGGGAAAGCGAAGTGGAGGGAGCTTGAAAGGAAAACAGAGGGGTGCGGGCAAGAGGAGTGGAAGGAGGTGACCACCTCCCTGCACTCGCCTCTCCCCTGGTCCCACACACTTGAAATAGCAGTAACAATCATCATATTTTATAATGCTTCCGACGTTATCTCCCTACTTAAGTTGTCTGAGTCTGGAGGGTTTGGGTATAAAGTGCAGACTGCAGCTGGCTCAGCTGGCCTGTCCTCCGAGTAAAGGTTCCGCTGCTGCGGGTGTGCGCGGGCGGGTCACCCCACCTTTAGGGAAGCCTGGCCAGGCTCCTCCACGCCATCGCCCCACTGACCCCTGCCCTCCTCCTCCTCCGCCTCCTCCTCGCTCCTCCCGCCCGGCGCTCCTCCTCTGCCCCGGACCCGGCCGGGAGCGGGCCAGCTGCACCTACGCCACGGCCGCTCCTGCCCACCGCGCGCGCTCGCCCTCGCCCCGGCTCTCACGCAGCCCCGCGGTGGCGCCGGCGGCCCCGGGCCCGCACCGCGCACCGTGCGCACCTCCGGGCCCCCCAGCAGACCTGTGCTCGGCTCCGCGCCGCGGGCGGCGGGCAGGGTGGCGTGGGAGAGGAGAGGACGAGGGGACGCAGGCGCGGCTGCGGAGAGGTGACCGGCTGTGCACCTGGGAAGCCCCCTGGCTGTCTGGTGAGGTGCGCCTGGGGTGGGCTCGGGCCGGGCGGCCGGGAGGGAGGGACGGGGGTCCCCGTGGCGCGCGTGTGCTTGATGTGCGCTGGGCACCCACATCCAGCGGCTCCTCCCGGGCTGTTTGCGCGTGAACGTGTGCCCACGGTGCATTTTCCCCGCGTGGCAGCCTTTCCCGAGCTCCTGGAGGGAAGGAAAGGGAACTTGGTTCTAAAAGCTCAGCTAGCAGCCCCGTGAAGCCCACCCCAATGGAGAGAAGTCGGGTTCTCTCTTCTGGGGTGGGGTCTTTAACCCTGGAGGGTGGTGGCTGTGGGCTGGGGGTTCGGCGGGGGCTAGGGGTGCGTGCGCTCTGGGTTTCTTTTCGCCTCGCTGAGCTTTGGCTAGCTGCTAGGAGACCAGCAGTCTGGAAAGGACTTTTATGACTCCTGGTAAACTTGTGTGGGTGTCTTGTGTCACTCGGGGCACCATAGGGCATTTCCACTTGTCTTCCTTTGTATTACCTTGGTGATGAAGCAACAAGAGCAAACAAGCAAACACAGTAAACACATCAGCCACTTGGGGGGTGGGGGAGGAAAATAAATGGGTTCAAGTTTGAAAAGAACTAATATGCAAAGTCTCAGTCTTAGAGTCCAAAGCTGAGTATTCAAAGAACCTTGTAGACGGAATTAGTGGGGCAGGGAATCTTTTTCTTGTTCCTGAAGTTTCCAGGGACGCTTTTATTAAGGAAGGGAGCAACTGATAACCCATGAACAACGTCTTAAGAATTATTGCCTCTTTGCAATTTCCCATTTAGCTCATGGAGAAAGCGATTATCCTTTATAACACACCGTAAGCTGCACACCCTCATAAGAAGGATAAGAACTAATATGGTGGAAAATTATCTTTGAAGAATTAGAGGCATGCTCTCCGATGGATCATTTCATGGTGAAGAATAAAAATAAAAACTCACTGCCACCTAGTCAATTCAGACTCATAGCAACCCTGTATATGGTTTCTAGGACTATGAAGCTTTATTGGAGCAAGCAGCCTCATCTTTCTCCCATGAAGCAGCTGGTGGGTTTGAACAGTGGACTCTACGTTAGCACCCCAATGTGTAACCCACAGAGCTACTAGGATCCCTTATGTCTCAGAATAAAAGACATAAAAAGATGGTGGGCAGAGATTCTTCTTTCCATATGAAATATTGAACTCTACTCCTCTGAAAACCATTACAAATGAGGCTAACGAAAATCTTCACAGAGAGGGCATTACCTGGATGCTGCTCAAGTCCTTGATCTCATCTTGCTTCCTCTAGGCCATTTTCCCATCACTTATCTCCTTTTCAACTGTTTCACCTTTTTCCGTCTTCATTGGCTCACTTATAGTTTCCTTTCAAATACTCTCAACTTTCTACTGGCCTCGGAGTCCTTTCCATGAACCATGACACCATTCTGAAGTTTCCATTCTCAACATCAGCTCTTTGCAGGCTCATTTGCACTTGGAGTTGTGGAATGATATTCCCATTCATCCATAAAAGGTTAAGCATTCTCTGCTGTCCCCTCTGCTCTCGCTTTAGCATGTTTGGACAATGTGATACTGCCATCTGCCCACCTCTAGAAAAATCCTTCCCCCATGGCTACAATGATATTTCTCCTAGATCACTGATCTCTACCACTGTTCCTTTTTTTGGTCTTTGTTATTTGCCTCCGCTCTCCTATAAATGCTCATAATCATAGATAACATTAAAAGTCAAGGCATTCCTTTGTTCTCTTCCTCAGTAATAGCATCTGTTATGGAGTCTGTTTTCTTACCCATTTGAAGAAACCTGCAATCATGACATTCCATCTTTGCTAGACACTTTCCCTGGAGACCCACAGATGTCTCAATCTCAACATGTATAAATTCCCATGCATGGGCCTCTTTTCACAGTGCAGCCCCTCTTCTGACTTCAGACAGCGTCACAGTACCTGACCCATCTCTCAGGCTGGGTCTACAAGAAGAAAACCAGTGAAATGCGAAAGAAAAGACCTCAAAACCGTTGTGGGAAAATTCCGTTATCTTTCAATTCCATTTTTCCCATGAATATTTTGAAGCCCCCCCTCCCCCAGATAGATAGATTTGTTTCAAGGAAATGCCTCATACAGTTGTGGATACGTGGCACGTCTCACATCTGTGGGTCTGCTGTCAGGGTGGAGGCTTCTCCTGGTATATATGGGTATAGGAACTGACAAGCTCTAAATTAGTAAGTCAAGCAGTAGGGTGCTGAGTCATATCCCAAGAACTATAGGTCAAAGGATGACTAGTGGATGTAGGATCCAGAAAAGGTGAGTTTTACCAGAACAAACACACACACACACACACACACACAATATTTGTTTGCCATTTGGATGCAGGTCATGCCCCCAGAGTCCCCTCTCAGTTGATTGACTTCACTTCAGATAACAAAATGGAAGTTGATTACATAATATCCCCTAAAGCTTTGAGAATCATGGCCTAACAAAGTTGACGCATAAGTTCAACCTCCATAGTCCACTCTTTGTCAGCTTGGCACCTGTACACATCACCTTAAACCATACCTAATTTCTAAATAAAAACAATGATAAAGTTAGACTCGAACTTCCATAATAAAACTAACATACATGTCACATAAAATATGCAAACTCCATGTACATCTTATACTTTCTTACAAGTTATGGATCAAGGGAGGAAGGGACAACAAAGACATTTGGTATTTACACACATAAAACAAGACAGAAGAAATGTTAAAAAATAATTAAGTCCTGTTTCTCCAACCGTCCCCACGGTGTTAACAACTGCATTCTTTCACTGCCCATCCTGCATTTCCTGTGCCCTCAGCCAGCACCTTCCCTGGCCATGGCTTTTTAAATGGTGGAGTAACCCAAACCTTAATTCCTGAAGGGTCCAGGACTTTAATGGTCATGTTGGAATTGGGTTGTTGTAGTTGTTTTCCATGACTTTAATCACAGCACATGGGGATACTAAGTGATGCCCCTGGATATCTCTTGTAGTTCAGACATACTATTTTTTTAAACCTTCATTATGCAATTTTGTTGTCAGGTGCATTGAATTCAGTTCCAATCCATAGCGACCCTATACACAACGGAACAAAGCACTGCCCAGTCTTGTGCCATCTTCACAATTGTATCTTTGCTGGAGCCCATTGTTGCAGCTGCTTTGTAAATCCACCTCCTTGAGGGCCTTCCTGTGTTTCCAATGCCCATCCACTTTACCAATCCTAATGCCCTTCACCAGGGACTGGCCTCTCCCGACAACTTGTGGGATGAAGTCTTGCCATCCTTGTCTCTCAGGAGCACTCTGGCAGAACCTGCAATAACGATCAGTTTGTCCTTGTAGCAGCCCGTGGTACTTTCAATATTCTTCTCCGGCCCCACATTAAAAACAATAGATCCCTTTCAGTCTTCTTTATTCAGTGTCCAACTTTCACCTGCATTTGAGGCAATGGAAAACACCATGACTTGCATCAGGCACACCTTAGGCCTCAGAGTAGCATCCTTGCTTTTCAATACTCCAAAGAGGACTTGTGCAGCAGAATTATCTAATGCAGTACATCTTTTGATCTCTTGACTGCTGCTCCCATGAACACTGTGGAATCCAAGCAAGATAAAATCCTTGACAACTCTTACCTTTTATCCATTTATCATGGTATTACCTATTGGTTCAGATATGAGGATTTTTGTTTTATTTACACGAAGCTGTGATCCATACTGACGGCTGCCATCCCTGACCTTCATCTAGTGTTTCAAGTCCTCCTCGCTCTCCATAAGCAAGGTCATGTCATCTGCATATCACAGACTGTGAATAAACCTTCTTCCAACCCTGATGCCACCTTCTTCTTCTTCTAAGCCGGTTTCTCTGATTGAATAAGTATGGTGAGAGGATATAAACCTGACACACATTTTTCCTGATTTTCCACCATGTAGCATTCCCTTGTTCAGTTCATACACCTGCCTCTTGATCCACACACACTTGAGTACAAGGAAGTGCTCTGGAATGCCTCTTTTTCTCCAGGTTATTCACAGTTTGATACGATCCACACAGTTTAATGTCTTTACATTGTCGATAAAACACAAATAAACATCCCAGTATTCTCTGCTTTGAGCCAAGATCCATCTTCTATCCACAATGATATCCCTGAATGATATTTTCTGAATCCGACCACTATGTAATTCCAATCCAGCTTCCCTTGGTAATCAGAATCAACCATGTTAGCCCATATGGTGACTCCCTTTGCCTATCCCTCCAGGAGCATGAGGAACCCAACGTGGCACTCAGCGGTGGCTGTAGAAGTCAGGCTTGGTGAGTGGAAGTCCATGTTGCTCAGACCAGGGCTAGTCTCCAATCCTGCTACTGTGGGGAGTTTGTTCATGAGTCTATTGGAAAATGGCAGGAGCACCTGGAAAAAGAGGCTGATAGGTTGCCAGAGTATATCTTCCTATTTGATTGTTAACATTGTCTTTTGCCAAGCTCACCCTTTAGTGAGTATGCATGTAAGACACAGAGAGATATCTTCACTTCTCTGGTCCATTCAGAAAGGCATCTCTATATTTCTTTTTCTGGTACGTCCATGACACCAATTTTCCAATCATGTTCTTTCCAAGAACCAGACTATGCAGTCCAACCACCGGCCCTTGAAACAGCGTACAATTACTTATCTGACCATTTTGTTCCTTCCAGGCAAGATGAACAATCAGATGGGTGACTCAAAGTTTAGCCCAATAAGAGCATTTTCCCTCCCCATTGTCCTTCAGGGAGTTTCCAGGAAAAGGGTTGGAGCAGTCTACTTCGGAGGGGTGCGCACATATCACATATAACCATCCATAAATCAGGCACAGGTTTCCTCTTCCTCATTCTAGGGATCCAAAGGAACTCCGCGTGAGGCCCTATGTCCACAGAGAGAGACAAAAGGTAATATGACAACAGTGGTCTATGGACTGTGAGGCCACTTCCTCATCTAACTTATTGGTACCGTCAGGTCCTGCTCAAGCATAGTGCTGTGTATAGCATATCTATTTCATAAAGGGGGGCTGCTGTACAATCTAACTATGATTATGTGGGTTAGATAATAGAGACCAAGTTCATGAGAGGCAGCTCAGACTCTATGGGGAATTAATTGGCCAAGGTCAGACATTCAGTATCTTCTAGGAAGGGCCCAGTATCAGAGTCAAAGCTACTTCTCAAAAGGAGAGTAGTTATCTGCAGAGTTTTGTCTCTAGGCCCTCAGGGTGCCCATTGTGATTCACTGATAGGGCTCTTCCAAAGACCCCAAACGGCATTTGTTTCTGGCACTGACAGCTCAAGCACCATTGGTCAGCCAGTTCAGATGACATAAGTGGCACTGCAGCCTGCACAGCAGCAGACCTGTTACAGATCCTTCTTTTGTTCTGGATTCCACCCCAAAAGATAGGCCAGAGTAGCACATTCCAATGAGGGATGTGTTCCCTCCAACATCCAAAGAGGCCCACCAGGCTTTGTGTCTCATTTTGCGTTGTAGGATGGACCCGATGTAAAATTCAAAGGGTCACCTTGACTTGCCCCACACCATTAGAATTTCAATGCAGTCAGGGAGTTTCCCATCCTCTAGCATGCAAATGCCTTACCAATAAGCACAGTTATCGTTCTTCTTCCTTACTCTGCCCAACCAGTGTATGTTCATCAATGTTATGGGCTAGTGTGATCTCTCGTGGAAGAGAAAGAAGACCCTGTGGATTGATTACGACAGGGATAGAGCGTTGATCTACTGAAGAAGGAGAGTGGAGCTGTGTCACTGGCCTTCCCTGCTGACGACAAACGGATTACAGTGATCCTTTGAAACAACTACAGAGAAGACGACATTGGTCAGATTAATAGCTGCATATCATGCAGGAGATGTCTTAATTTGCTCAAGTAATTTGCTCCAGATCTGGAGCAGCAGCTGTAACTGGAGTCATAAATTGGTTAAACTTATGAGAATCTGCGTCCTGACCACACACACTGGCCAAATAGGTGAGCTGAGTGGCCTTGAGGATGACAGTGGCCTCCACAGCCCCCCAGGAATGCCGTATAGCTCTAGTTTACTCTCCCCAAAGGCAGGGCAGTTCTAATGGCTTCTGAGTGGCTTTTCTAACAGTTTTAGCCCTAATTGGCAATTCAAGGGATCCGATGTGGGTGTTCTGCCACTTGCTGAGGATGTCTATTTCTTTTTTACTGTTTTATTGACACGTAATCCACATACCATACACTTAACTGATTTGAATATACTGAGAGTTGTGCGGTTCATCACAATCAATTTTAGAAACATTTTCTTCATTTTTGAACTCTTTGTTATTCACTCCTGATTTTTCCTCAATCCCTCATGCCATAAACCTAAGAAACTAGTTAGTGTTTCTATGGAGTTACCTGTCTTGGATTTCATATGAAGAAAATCATACTAAAAACAAGGTAAAACAATACCAAACAAATAACAGCAATAACAACCCAAAACACAAAAATCATAGTAAAAATAAGTCATAAACTAAAACAAAAACATGGGTCAAAGGGAAAACATTTGATAAAATGGTAAATTTTAACCTAACGATGCATGCATTAATCAACTTTCTGATGCAGTATGCCTGAAGAAAAGACTTAGTCAATAGTCAGAGGGTATTCACTGGAGACTTAATCCCTGTGGGAATTCTGCAAATGGATTTTTGGGTTTTTACAGTCCAAGGTTTGGCCTTCTGCAACCCAGGTGCTCAGACTTCAAGCTCTAATACAATTCTCTCCTCTGATCTTGGATTTTACTATTTATGATCTGTGGATCACACAGGCTGGTGTGCTTCTTCCATCTGGACTTGGATGATCCCTCACTGTATGTACTCTGTCTATGTCTTTGGAGTTGATTTGGTTGATTGTCTTGTTTAGTTCTGCTGTGTCTTTATCTAGTTATTTTCTGATGATCTGTCTTTTCTCAAGAGTCGTGTGTTTGTTTCCTACTCTCATTGCTGAACTATCTCTTAAAATCTGTGAGAGTTTGGTTGATGTATTTCAAGGGTCTTTTATTAGGAGTGTATAAACTTACTATGATTATGCATATTTGGTATATTATTACTTTAATCACTATGCAATCCTATTTTTGTGTCTCATGATGTTTTTTGCCTAGAAGTCTATTTTATCAGAGATTAATATTGCCACACCTGTGCTCACTCTGTCTCTTTGTCTCTGTCTCTCTAACCTCTTTATTTCCATATGCTTGATATATTTTTGTTCAACCTTCTGAATTGTAGTGCCTTTTTGTCTTTGTGTCTAAGGTGTGTTTCTTGTAAACAGGATATTTATATCTCTTATTTTCTTCCCCTTTCTGCTACTCTCCATCTCTTGACTGGTACATTTAATCAATTGACATTGTGTCATTATTGATATTTGTGAGTTTGTTACTGTCATTATGGTGTGGGTGTTGTTAGTTTCCTTGTTCTTACTATATTTCTGTGTTATTTTGGATACTTCATTAAGTGTGTTGTTAATTTTGTGTGGAATTGTCTTGTATGTTGACCTCAGATTGGTCTGTTGCTGATTATTTGACCATAGTACCCCACTTTGTATTTTTGTAATGGTGGTCTTGTTCTTATTAATTTTTAAAAGTTTTCCTTGTCTGGGAATACTCATTTTTCTTCATATTTGAGTGATAGTTTTGCTGAATATTAGATCCCTGTTTGGTAGTTTATTTCTTTTCAGATTTTATATATGTCATTCCATTGTCTCCTTGTACACATGGCTTCCTCTGAAATATCCAAGCTTGTTCTTATTGGTCTTCATTTGCATGTGACTTCTTATTTCCTTGACTGCTCTCAGAATTCCTTTCTTGCCCTTGATATTGTACAGTATGACTTCAATATTCAGACATGTTTTGGTTTTGGCTTTAAAGGAAAGGGGGCAATCCTGGTTACGGCTCTCATATCTTCTTGGATATTTATTTTCCCATCTCTGATGCGATTGGGAGAGTTTTCTTCCAGGAGTTCTTGTATTATCTACTCTTTGGGTTTTTGTTTGTTTGTTCCTGTTCTGGAATCCCAATGAGATGGAGGTTGTACCTTTTGATACTTTCTTCAGACTCTTCTCTACTTTTTATCTTTGAGCTAACTAATTTGAATTTCTATTTCTTCAACTGTATTTCTGTGTTCTTACATTGTGTTGTATAATCCTTTTGTCTAAGCATTCATCTTTTGGGTTTTGTTTCAAGCTTTTCTTGTAAGGCTTTTAGTAATGTTTCTAGTTTGCATATTCCTTACTTTTTTTTCTCTTAGACTCTTCCTCTATCCATTGATATACCTGGTTATATTTGTTCTAAATTCGTTTTATAACAGTTCCCTTAGGTCAGGAATGTTTTCATTTGTTTGTGGTTGTTTCTCATCGTGTCTGTGTGTGTAGATATGTTCTAGTTTCCTTGATAGCTTGGTGTAGCTGTCAGGGTGGCAGGGAGTTAGTTAACTCATGTAAGCATAGTTAATTCCATTTAGTGATGCAGGAGAAGAATAGTGGAAACCTCAGATTAAATAGAGAAAGGACATAGAAGAGGGGAGAGAGGAAAGAGAAAAATAATGGAAAGGAAATAAATATAGGAAATAAAAAGAAAGTGTAATACTAATTTAATAATTGTAAAGATAGTAACATTTTTAAAAGAATGAAAGGGAAATACTATGTGAAAAGGAATTACAAAAATAGTACAACATTATATTTTAAAGAAAAGGTAACTGTTGAGATGTTGTTGGGATCTAAGCTCTGTCGAGGATTGTTGTATGGGACACAGAAAGATGCGCTGCCACAGGAAGGGGGTGGCACCGACGTGGGCTCCGGATCTGTGCTGAAGGCCCACAGGATGAGGAGAAATGTAGCAGCTGCAAGTGGTGGCCAGGAATCAAATGGTTGTGCTCAGTTCAGATACTTGGACTGCTAGGAGTCATCCTTGGTGGGACACTGGTCTTGGGTAGTGGGGGGTGTGGTGCACACTTTTTGGGAGGTAAGGGGGTCTCAGAAGGTGGTCTGGCACAAAAGTAGTGGGGTGCAGGCTATCTGGACTGAGAAGAGGTCAAGTTGGATGGCCTGGGGTGGAGGGATCAGGGTTTGTGCCATTCATGAGACTAAGAGGTATCCCTTGGTGGCCAGGGAGGAGGGAGCAGAGCACACTTCAAGGAGGAGAGGCTTCCTTCTGTGCTGGCCCATGGCAGAAGGATCTCGTTACACACTGGCAAAAGAGATCGTCAGTCTTCAAGGCTGAGAAAGAGGGTTAGGGGACTGTACTTCCCAGGAGGACAAGTGGTCACGTAGGATGAGCCAAGGGTAAGGGGTGAGGCTTGAACCATCTGAGAGGAAAGAATATTTGCTTGGGATGGCGGGAGATGGTCTAAGTGAGGGGCTGGTTTGCAGGTGTGGCAATACCAAACAGGCCTGTAGGGGGCTTCCTGTTTTTCAATAGCCCTCTACCAACCTGAAGTGTTTGGAATACCCATTCTTCATAATGTTTTCCATAGTTTGTTCTGATCCACACAATCTATGTATAGTTATGAAAGATCTTTCTGATATTCTCAGTTTTAGCTAAGTTTCATCTGACTTCAGCATTAAAATCCTTGGTTCCTGCGTCTCTTCAAATTCAGCTTTGAATTTCTGAGATTCCTTGCTTGGGAATCATCATTCCTTGTTGCAACCATCTTTAAAATTACCTTCAACAACATTTTACTTCCATGTGATCATTCATAATATTTGATTATTTCCACATTATGCTGTATCAATTCCTTTGTTATGGTCAGAAATGTGGATCTCTTCTCTTTGACCAGGTAGCTTTCTTCTAAATGCCTTGGCATAAACAAGTGTGCCCTTTCAGCACTGCATCTATTGGTTAAATAGTTTTGAGGTATTGAACATAAATAATTAACAGTTGAATTGTCGGGCTGTATCAAAGACATCGTACATAAAGAAAGCAAAAGGTCATTAAAAAGACTCGATGAAAATAAAAGATCAAAATGGTTGCCTGAAAAGACCTGGAAACTTCCTCTTGAACATATGGTAGCTAAAGTGAATGGAAGAAATATTGAAGTAGAAGAAATGATCAGGACATTTCAAATAAGACAAAGTATTATAATGAATTATTCAAAATCTGGAATTAGAAAACATAGGGCAGAATTCACTAAGAATTTCTCAAGCTGAAAGAACCAAAGAAAAAAAATCAAAGTATCAACTTAACACCTTAATGAATTTTATTGGGGAAATTATTGAATGACATAAGGAACATCTAATGATGGAAGGAATACACCCAGTTCATATAAAAAAAGAATTAGTTGGTTTTCAACCGCTTCAGGAGGTAGCATACATCAGTGAATAAGTCCAAGTTTCACTGATGGCATTGGTGAAAAACAAGGCTCTAATAATTGAAGGAATGCCGATGAACGTGTTTCCAAGGTCCTAGATGAAACAAATAATTTGCACCTGGCGTTTCATGTTAAGTTTAGTAATTCGAACCAACCTTGTAGTATTATTACTGAAGACATGACATCTGCTTCTATTAAGATAGGACAGACTCCCACATGCCGTCATTCCACCCTATCGTACCTGGGGCATGATGAGTCAGAAACAACTCAATGGCATCTTACCACCAGAACAAAAGTTTGTTTTTGTAGCTTCAAAAAGTTGTGGGAATTTGTATTTGCTCTGAATGCAATGGTTATGGGGGAAAAAAGAGAAGAGATTAAAATATGTTCTGGGAAATTTTAATGGAAAGATAATGGATTTTTTCTTTTTAAGGTGGGGTTGTTTGCTTGCTTTTTTGCATGCACATCGAGTGTTTTTTTAAATTGTTTTATTAGGGACTCACACAACTCTTATCACAATCAATACATATATCAATTGTGTAAAGCACATTTGTACATTCATTGCCCGAATCATTCTCAAAACATTTGCTCTCCACTTAAGCCCCTGGCATCAGCTCCTCATTTTTCCCCTCCCTCTAACTACAAGAAAAGCTTGTAGTTAGTTTAAGGATCATTTGTTGGCCTTTAGGAGTGTTTTCCAATCCTGTCTGTTGGGGCACCATGCCCTGGCTCCAATGTCCACCTTCAGCATTCCCTGGGGACCTCACTGCTCCCTTCCCTTGCTGTTCTGTTGTACCCCCTTAGTGTTTGCCTCGGTGTGGCAGGATCAGATAATGTGCAATTCCCACACTGTGTCTCTGGTGTTGTCCCCTATAGGGCTATGGGTCAGTGAGGGGCTTCATGTCTCATAGAGGGGCCAGCCATGTGGTCCTCTCTGTGGACTGGCTGCTCTAATTGGGAACATTGACCTCAAGGCCTGGTGGGCCAGGATGTGCTCCAGCCCTTTCTCCTCCCCCTTCATCTGCTCCTGTGTGCTCCTATCAGATATATCCCTCTCCAGGAGCTGCAGATTCAATGCCGTCCTTGAAATAAATTCTTCTTGGGGAGGGGCAGGTGTCCATTTAGGAGTTGGGATTAGGGCCGGCCCCCCAGACCTCTCCACTGGTTCCTTACTCCACGCTGGCATGTTGCATTCACATCTTGGAGCACTGGGTTGAAGTCTGGTCCCTCTTTCCCTGTGGAGTTATAAGCAATATCCTCCCCTTGGGAGGGTAAGTGCCCTGTGCCCCTGCACCCATTCTTTTTATTATTATTTTTTCCCTTACCCCAGCGCTATTTTAGTTGTCTACCATGTATATGATAATGGATCTTTCCCATGAACTTTTGGAATCCCTCTCTTATCTTCAGTGTGTCTTCCAAGTCTCAAGTAGCCCAAACCGCTCTTTCTTCCATCATTACTACCCTTCTGGTCATTATCATCTACATATTTAGCTTCAGCTTTTATTGATGTGTCAATGTGTGCTAGATTTGGTTGTCTAGAGAAACACAACTAGTGACACTCATATTTGCATAAGAAATAACTTTATATCAAGAGGTATTTTTATATCAAGGAGGCATCCCAGCTGAGCACAACTCAAGTCCATGGGTCTGATGCTAGTTGAAGCCCTTTTCTGACTCAGGTAGCCAAAGGCTGAGGATGCAGAAATGTGAAGCGAGATGGAGGGATATCACAGGCTGATGGGTGCAGAGTCACATGGATCCAAGGTCAGTGAAAACATGGCAGGGTGATGGCAGCTTTCTGGTCGGCCCACATGGAGCCGGACACAGAGTCCCAGGAAGGAGCAAGGCTGAGGGCAGAGCGAGGAGAAATTCCCAGTGTTTTTCTCATAGCAAGACCTAAAGGAGGCATCATCCAGCTGTGACCTGATTGATAGGTTAGGTTCCACCTCTACACCTTCACACAGGTGTGAGTTGACATCGAATCTTTACTTTGAATGCCTGCTGAATTTCACTACCTGGAAGTGTCCACAGTATCTCACATTAAATATCTCTAAAATTAAACTCACTGTCCCATGACTTTAATCTGTACCCCATTTTGATTGATGTTGGTAATTTGACCAGGTTACCACATGCAAATTTATACATCTTTATTCTCTTTCTTTTTATCACCTCTCCATTTCAGTCAGCTACAATCTCCTGATCTATAAATAAAAAATTGAAAATCTTGCATTTGCATATCTGTTACCTTAACAATAACACACACAGGATAGTTGAATGGGTAGAATGTCACTTAATTCGACAGAGACATAAGACATGGGACATTCATGAAATTCACTGTTCATGTCTTGAGGTGAGAGAAGACGCCTCAAAGAGATAGTCAACCCCACGAACCCCTGCTGTTTGGCACATTAACTAACTCCAGGGGAGAGAAATGGAGATTTATGTATTCAATGATGGTTCATTGTTTTCTGAAAGAACTTTTTTGAGACAAGCTGATGGTAACACCCATTGTCTTAGATTTATACGGACCTAGATCATCTATAATTTCACTCATCTGGTTTCAAACTACATTATCCTTGTCATGAAAAATGAGCTGTTATGCTTTTTATGATTTATTGAAACAGGAACATCAAATCCATTGCCATTTATTCAGTTCTTATTCGTAGACATCCTCTATGACAGCGTAGCATTGCCCTGCAAAGTTTCTAGGACTGGAAGCAGACTGCCAGGTGTTTCTGGCAGAGGGATTGGTCTGGTGGGTCTAACTGCCAACCTTTTGGTTAGCAGCCACCGGCTTACCCACTGGGACACTAGCACTCATAATTTCATCAAAGGATACACATTTCGGAGTTGCCTAAATCCATTTGGTGAGGGGTAGTCAAGATTGGCCCTCACTCATAGCCACTCTAAGTACAAGTTTTATGTTCTATGCCATCTTGACAATCTTTGCCCCTGTGTGACTCCAGTTTGCTGAGGGGCTTCATCAATATTTTGCTGATTATCTACTTTACCAAACATGATGGTCATTTTCAGGGACTGCTTCCCTCTGAAAACATGTCCAAAGTACTTGAGACCGTCTTCCCAGCCTCGCTTCTTAGAACATTCCATTGGTATTTCTTCCAAGACAGGTTTATTTGTTGTTATCACAATTCGTGATGTATTCAATACTCCTTGCCAACGTCATATGTGTCCATTCAAATGCATCAATTCTTCTCCAGTCTCCCTTATTCCTTGCCCAGATTTTGCATATGTAATTGCCAATTGAAAATGACATGACACCCCTAAATCCTCAAAGTGACATCTGTGCTTTTGGAAAATTTACAGAGGCTGGTTATTTATTTATTCATTTCAATGCATTTATTTATTTATTTCATGGCTGATTTGCCCAGTGTAATAAGCCTTTTCATTTCTTGACTACGGCTTGCAGGAGCATTGGTTGTGGATCTAAGTAAAATTAAATTCACAACAACTTCAATTTCTTTTCCATTTATCACGATGTTGCCTACTGGTTTGGATGTAATGACTTTTTGTTTTCTGTACATTTAATTGCAATCCATAATGAGGGCTGCAGCCTTTGATCTTCATCAGTAGGTGCTCCAAGTCCTCTTTCTTTTCAGCAGGCAAGGCTCTATCCTCTGCTTACAACAGGCTGTCAATGAGTCTTCCTTCAATCTGCATTCATCTGCTTTATTCTTCTTATAGAGCTGTTGCTTGGGTTATTTGCTCAGCATATTTTATGCATAATTTATTATGACTCACACAGTTGAATGCCTTTGAGTAATCAATATAACACAGGCAAATACCTGTCTTATGTTGTTTGCTTTCAGTCAAGGTCTATTCTCTTCTGAATCCCATTGGAATTTCTGGCAGTTCTCAAAAACTTTTACTTTTGTGTGATCTTAATGATATTATCCAATAATTTCTACCTTCTGTTGGAGCATATTTCTATGAAATGAACATGAGAACAGGTCTCTTATAGTCAGTTGGTCAAGTAGTTGTCCTTCAAATGTCTTGGCATTGACGGTTGAGTGCTCCTAGGGTTTCATCTGTTTGTTTGAACTCAATTGGTAGCATGCAAACATCTGAAGCCTTGCTTTTGGCTATCACTGCAGTGTAAATTTCTCCCTTTGGTTCTGGATCATATGCTGCCTCCTGGAATGGTCCAACATGGACTATGCTTTTTGGGACAGTGACTATATTCGGTCCATCTTCTTATGGTGTTTCTGTAGCTCTTTCAGAATCGCTTAGGATAATAATTCTCCTTTTCCCTTCTGACTTCCATAAAGATGGACCATTGCTTTTTCACTTGGGTTCAGGAAATTTGAAGACATCAGAGAAGACTTAAAACTCGTTCATACCTACCCCTTATCCCTTATTTAAGTGTGTCTTGAAACCATTTCTTCCCTTCTGTCTTCTGGGGCTTGCCCTTCATCCAGTATTCATTGCTCGTTACTAGGATTAGTATAACAGCTTCATGTTGTTTTATTTATTCAAGGTTCGTTTTACTCAATCCATACATATTTCCATGAATATCATTTCTAGGGGTTAAACTTGACCATATAACTTGAAAATATCCCCTCCTTACAAAATTAAACATTAAAATCCAAATATCACAATTTGAGGGGGAAAATTCAGCAGAATCTTACTCTGAACTACCGTTTCAACCTTGTTTTATTTATTTACCTTCACTCATCATGCATTGTAACCTGTAATGTACTCTCAGTTATTCAGCATTAATTTCTTAGTATATGGTTTGTTTGTTTTTTTGTCTTCTCCCCACTGCCATCACATTGATTCTGGGCTTATAGGAACCTTATAGAGACAGGCTTGAACTACTCATGTGGGTTTCTAAGGTTGTAAATCTGTCACCCGGGAGCAGTTGGACCTTGCCATTAACAGCCCAACGGGTAGTCCACTACACCAGGGCTCCTTTAATTATTAAGTATATGTTTATAATACATTGGTTTGGAATACAACACTCAAACTGCTGACCTAGCCATTAACAGCCCAACATGCAGTCCACTACACCAGGACTCCTTTAATTATTAAGTATATGTTTGGATCTGGCTAGACCAGAGGATGTACATTGGTACAGATAGGAACTGGCAACACAGGGAATTCGGGACAGTTGATCCCTTCAGGACCAGTGCTGAGAGTGGTGATACCTGGAGGGTGGAGAGAGGGTGGGGTGGAAAAGGGGAACCAGTAACAAGGATCTATATATAACTTCCTCCCTGGGGAATGGACAACAGAAAAGTGGGTGAAGGGAGACATCAGACAGTGTAATATATGACAAAATAATAATGATTTATAAATTATCAAGGGTTCATGAGGGAGAGAGGAGGGAGGGGGAAAACGAAGAGCTGATATTAAGGGCTCAAGTAGAAAGAAATGTTTTGAGAATGATGATGGTAGCAAATGTACAAATGTGCTTGACACAATGGATGGATGTATGGATTATGATAAGAATTTTACGAGCCTCCAATAAAATGATTTTTTTTAAGTATATGCTTGGAATACATCAGTTTTTACTAACTATAAATTATTTTCTTATATAAATAACATCACAAACAATAGTAATAGTAATTTTTAATATCTACTAAACAAACAATTAGTCCAGACATAGAACTAAGTTCTTATCATGGAGTTTCTAATTTTACCCTTCAAAAATCTCTAAATGATTTGCATCATTATCTTATATACTTGACTGTTGATCTATGTGTCTGTTTCTCTCTTTTAGCATTGACGCTCACATCCAATGTCTTGTCCAAGGGCACATAAACACCAAGTGAAACTGCTTGGTTTGAGACCCTGGCTCCTACCATCTCCCATACATAGAAATAGACACACACAAACCTGCCTGTGTATATGTATATTTATATCTGACTCCAGATGGGAAGAGAGAGAGAAATAGATATTATGTAAAGTACAGCCAAGATTTTTGTTTCAAACTACTTTCTTGCTGGAAGGAAACAGACAACAAACCCCAGATTGGCAGCGCAGGTGTTCATCTGCCTTGCTTGGGCCTTCCCAGTCATTTCTGCTCTTGCCATGCCTCCTCTGCTTTTCTCTAGCTACACACTACCTACGGCTATTTAAATGAATGCAATGACCATAACTTATTATATATTTTTCATCTTTTCCTACTTTATTCTTTTTTTCTGGGCCCTGGTTATAAAAGAGGACTGACTTCCCAATGAACCATGTTTTCTTATTGCCCCTAAACAAACAAACAAACAAACAAACGAAACCCAAATCACTGCCATCCAATGATGCTGACTCATAGCTACTTCCTGTGGCTTTCTAAGACTGTTTATGAGAGTAGAAAGTCCAGTCGTTCTTCCACTGAGCTGCTGGTGGTTTCAAACTGCCAACCATGCAGATCGCAGCCAAACTTTCAACCATTACACCCCACTGGCTCCTAGAGGTAATTGTTGTTGTTAGGTGCTGTTGAGTGAATTCTGACTCACAGCGACCTCATGTGACAGAATAGAGTTGCCCTACAGCCTTTTCTTGCTTGAAACCTTTACAGAATCAGATCTCCAGGTTTTCTTTCGCGAAACCTCTGGGCAGGTTCAAACCACCACCTTTCTCATTGGGACACAAGTGCTTACATATGGTCTCAGCAGAGCTCCTTCACAGGCATTAGGCAGGCACAATTGGTTCTGGGATTTTCTGAGAGAACTACGAAGCTCAGGGTGTTCTTGGAGCCGGGAACTTGTGTTGTGCTTTCTTGAGCTTTGTATTTCAGTGAGACTTCCATTGCTTAGAAGGCTCCAGGCTATTTGTTTCTCGGTGACTTCACTTTTTTATTAATCACTTTGTTAGGGGTGGGGGGCGGTCTTACAAAACTTATAACAATCCATCATTCAATTGTATTAAGCATACTTGCTCATATGTTGCCATCATCATTTCCAAAAAACTTTCTTTCTATTTGAGCCCTTGGTATCAGCATCTTTTCCCCCTCCCTCCCCCATACTCCCACCTTCATGAATCTTTTATCAATTATATATTATTGTTGTTATTTCATATATTACACCATCTGTTTCCTCCCTTCATCACATTTCTTTTATTCGTCCCCCTCCGGGGGGTGGTGTGTATGTGTTTATATATCCAACCTTGTGATTGGTTCCCCTTTTCTCCCCCTTCCCTCTCCAACTTCCCCTACCTTCGTGGTTTCTATACTCCCACTACTGATCCTGAGGGGTTTAACTGTCCTGGATTCCATGTATCAAGAGTTCTTATCTGTGCCATTGGGTATACTCCGGTCTTTTTCTTAATGGAAGATATCACCCAGAGTGAGTAAGAAATTCATGACCCCCGGCCCCTGGGGAGTCACTTGTATCTCTAAAGATCGCTGGTCTGGAGACATCCACTTTACTAGATGCTTATTCCAGCTAGAGGCGATAACTCTCGGGACATTTCCTCACACTAAGACAGCACATGCCTGCTCTCTAGTTATATACCATAATAACAGTTATTTGCTAAGGGATCCTGGTGGCACAAAGGTTAAGTACATGCCTGTTTATTGAAAGGTATGGAGTTTTCCCAGGAGAGGCTCTGCAGGAGAAAAGACCCGGGAGTCAACTCCCATGAAGATTATATCTTAGAAAAACCTCTGGGGCAGTTTTCTTCTGCTTGGAGGGTCAGTAAGAACCTTGGAAGCTCAGTGGCTTGCCTGCTATCCAAAAGATCAGTGGTTTGCATTTATCAGCCACTGCAGGGAAGAAAGATGTGGCAGCCTGCTTCTGTAAAGATTTACAGCCTTAGGACCCTTAGGGTTCAGTTCCCCTCTGCATTACAGGGATGCTCAGGCTTAGAATCAGCTCAGTGGCACACACCCTCCTTTGACGCTGGTTATCTATCTTGTAAGCATTCTGGTTGGAGCAGCCCTGACCCGCAGCAGCACTAAACGATGCCCCCCTTTGCCATCCCCATGATCAGTTGGGTATCAGATCATTGATATTAATAGGGCTCATTAAAAATATTTTATTGGGGCTTCATACAACTCTTACCACAATCCATACATCCATCATGTCAAGTATATTTGTATATTTGTTGCCGTCATCATTCTCAAAACTTTTCTTTCTACTTGAGCCCTTGGTATCAGCTCATTCTCCCCCACTCCCCGACCTTCCCTTCCTCATGAACCCTTGATAATTTATTAAAAAAATTTTCATGTCTTATACTGTTCGATGTCTCCCTTCACCCATTTTTCTGTTGTCTGTCCCTCAGGGAAGGGGTTATATGTAGATCATTGCGATCTGTTCCCCCTTTCTCCCCTACCTTCCTCTACCCCTCCTGGTATCACTACACTCATTATTGGTCCGGAGGGGTTTATGTGTCCTGGATTCCCTGTGTTTCCAGCTGTTATCTGTACCAGTGTACATGCTCTGGTCTAGCCAGATTTGTAAGGTATAATTGGGATCATGATAGTGGGAGAGAGGAAAGAACTAGAGGAAAGTTGTATGTTTCAACAGTGCTACACTGCACCCTGACTGGCTCATCTCCTCTCTGTGACCCTTCTGTAAGGGGCTGCTCTGTTGCCTACAGATGAGCTTTGGGTTTCCACTCCACACTCCCCCTCATTCACAGTGATACATAGGGCTGATTTTTAGAAGATGATCAGATCTCTCTTTTCTTAGACCAAATCAGTCTGTAAATTCCTGTGGACTTTGTTCAACATCATAGCTCCACACAAACTTACACCAACAGATTGGGGGGTGGGGCATGCACGTTAGGTCCATTGGCCTAGATGTATCCCTCTGCCACATGGAAGCAAAATGTTCTACCAATGAAATCCTCATCTTATAGACAATCCTCATCATAGCCCTATGAGATGGATATACTTCTATCTATTTTAATTAAGGATCAGAGCTTCTAAGACATTTAAAGTTTGGAGATTGTTTTCCAATGCCAATTGGCCAGACTCCATTGCTCATAGGTAAATCCTGTCATTTACTTCCTGCTTTATTTCTTATTACATCATGTGCTGCCCTCGGAATTTAATTTGAATAACCTAGAGTTGTTAAATCAATAGGGCAACATCCCATGGATCAATTCTTGTGACCAGCAATACAAATTTGAGACATAGTCTATTTTAGACACTGGTACAGAAACCATAGTGACACTCATTAATTTTGATGACATCAGAGATTTTAGTCTTGATGGTCTTGACTGCAGGACAACCATGTACAAATGAGTGAACTAACTAGCTAAGAACTCCGACTAATAAAGAGCTATTCAGTAAGTTTCCTACATGACTGAAATTTGAAAGACGAGTTACTTATTCTTCTTAGAACTCTAAAGAGCTTGAAAGAAGGATACGGCTTCTAAAATGACTTCCATGAATTTAGAGAACAGTTGGTATTAGGAGAAACATAATATTACCATCTAATTGTGCTTCAGGTTTGTAACATGATTGGATTGGCACAGGGTATTTTGAAAGCCACACACATAGAAAAAATGATTCTAAGATTTTCCCTCCTTAGAAGATGGGAGCTCTTTTCTGCATCAAAATTCACTTCAAATCTGCAAGGGATATGCTCCTGATAGAACGCATATTGTATCACATTTTAGGAGATATCACTAAGCAGTGGTTCCGTGGTTGTTAGTACTGTATATACTCGTGTGTAAGCCAAGTTTTTCAGCACTTTTTCCCATACTTTTTTGGGGGGCTCTAATATCTCTTATCACGATCCATACATTCATCCAGTGTGGCATTTGCAAATATGCTGCCATCATCATTTTCAAAGCATTCTCTTCCCACTTGAGCCTCTGATATCAGCTCCTCATTTCTTCCCCCTCTTTTCCCCACCAACACTCCCTCACGAACCCTTGATAAATTATAGATTATTATTTTCATATCTTACATCATTCTCCATTGCCCTTCACCCACTTTTCCATTATTCATCTCCCTGGGAGGGGGTTATAGTGATCCTTGTGATTGATTCCCCCTTTCTTCCCCTCTCCTCCACCCCCACCCTCCCCTCATCCTCCTGGTATCTCTACTCTCATTGAGGGGTTTATCTATCCTGGATTCCCTGTGTTGTGGGCTCTTATCTGTAGCAGTGTGCATGTTCTGGTCTAATCCGATTTGTAAGGTAGAATTGAGGTCATGATAGTGGGGAGAAGGAAACACCAAAGAACTAGAGGAAAGTTTTGTGTTTAATCAGTGCTATACTGCACTCTGACTGGCTAATCTCTTCCCTATGACCCCTCTGTAAGGGTATGTCCAATTGTCTACAGATGGACATTGGGTCTCTGCTGCATGCCCACCACCCCCCTGTTTACATTGGGTATGATTTTGTTCTGGGTCTTAAATGCTTGATACCTGATACCTGATCCTATCAACACCACATGATCACACAGGCTAGTGTGCTTCTTCCATGTAGGCTTTGTTGCTTCTGAGCTAGATGGTCACTTGCTTGTCTTCAAGCCTTTAAAACCCCAGGAGCTATATCTTTTGATAGCCAGTCACCATCAGCTTTCTTCACCACATTTGCTTATGCATCCATTTTGTCTTCAGCAATCGTATCGGGAAGGTGAGCGTCACAGAATGCAGAATTGTTAGAACAAAGTGTTCTTGTGCTGAGGGAGTACTTGAGTGGAGGCCCAATGTCCATCTGCGACCTTAATTCTTAACATATAGATATGAGTATATAATTCTATTCCCCTCTCATTGTATATGCATTTACATATATACTTGCTTATATTTAGACCTCTCTATTTCCTTTTGCTTTCCTCTTGTCCCACCATCATGTTTGGCCTTCCTTTGGGTTTAGTAATTCCTCACTGCTACATTGCCCTTGATTAAGCCCTACTATGCATCCTATGTCCGTTTCTCATTGATTTCAGTTCACTTGTTCCCTTGTCCCTGAGTTTCTTTCCCCAAAACTCCACCAGCAGCAGCAGCAGCAGCAGCACCACCACCACTGTGGCTTCCTTTCTTCCCACTCCCCTTCTTCCATATCCCCCTGGAAGCATTGGTCTCGTTCTTTTCATCTTCAAATTATTTATCCCACCTATCTTATCTAGATAGACATGCAGATATACTACTAAATGCAAAAACCAGGCACAGCCAAATAAAACCACAAAGAAAGTCAAAACCAGCAAAACAATAACAACAACTGAAAACAAAATAAAAATAACAAAAAGAAAGCCACTGACAAAAGTGGCAAACCCTACAGATAGCGCAGGGTCTGTTTGTGGTCCTTTGCGAGGGTTTTCCAGTTGAGTCTGATGGGTGCCACACTCTGCCGCCAAAGGCTATTTTTGGTATTCCCCCGGGGATTTCATCACTCTGCTCCCCTTGCTGCTCTGCTGCATGTCCTTAGTGTTTCGCCCCAGCATGAGGGTCAGATTTTGTGTCTCCAGCGTGGTCTGCCGCAACGCTTTTGCACACTTTTTATGCAGTTCTTGTAGTAACAGTAGGCGCCTCGGCTGATATTCGAGTCAGCTTATACTCGAGTCCATACTGTAGGTTGTTCGTTTACTGTTGTTCAATTTTGTGCTTGTTTTTGTTTTTTATAAGGTGATTACTTTTCCTCCCCTGACTCCTTTACCCTAGGAATGCTTGCCTGTGAACCAAAATGCCCTTCTGAAAGAGGGCCCACTGCTGCATTTTAAAGACTTGAAAACACATTACTGTAAGAGGCCTCAGGGGACACTCTGCTCATGTCGCTAATTCAGGATTGCCTTTAAGTTTATTCTTAGGTCTCTTGCATGTTCTGGAGTTCCCTTTGAGATTCAAGGACACTCCTTTGAGTTCTAGTTTCTTCCATGCACTTATATATTTGTATTATGTAAGAATAACAAACACTGGCCAGTCAGTTAACCCTGTCACATCTCTGCACTGTATTAATAGGATTCTCTGGAAATTCATGGTTACTAAGGACTGCCCAGAATGAATTCTATCAGGAATAACTGGATGATGGAAGATCTCCCTAATAAATACACCTATTGCCTTTGCGGAGTGCCCTCCTTCGATGGTCTGCATTGACGATTTGTTTGCACTGGGTTGAAATTTAGAAGTTAATTGGCATCTTCATAGTCATGACTTTGTGATTGTAGAGCTCCTAATTATTCCAGTAGAGCTGTTGAAATCAGTCCAAGAAGCATGTTTTTTCCTTCTATGAGTTTGAAATTTGGAGAGACAGAGGAATACAGATTATATAATGTCAAAAACTTAATTGAACTCCTCTGATTTTAGAGAAAGACAGCATACTTTTAGGGGTTCTAGTTGTCAAAATTAGATATGCAAAATGAATAAAGTTTAACTAAGTAGCCTAAGGGGAACCCTGATGGCAGAGTGGTGATGCATTGGGCTGCTAACTGGCAGGGTCAGCGGTTTGAAACCACCAGCTGCTCCACAGAAGAAAGATGGGACTTTCTACTCCCATAAAGTGTTAAAGCCTCAGAAACCCACAGGGGCAGTTGTGCCTGGCCCTATAGGATCACTGTGAGTTGGAATGCACTCACGGACAGTGAGTTTGGTTTTTGAGAGGTAGTCCAAAAAGAATTAAATTTTCTGATCATAGAGCAAATAAGTCCCCCCACCAAATGTCACCTATTGAGTTCTATATTTATGAATTTTCATATCTATATAATATTTACAGATAGTTTATTTTGTATTAAATTGACTCAGTAAACTTCAACACATAATTTAGCCTCCATGTAAGTGATGAGAGCAGGGAAAATACAGCTTCGAAGTGCCCGTGTTTTATGGTGCTAATAGATGTTAAAGTAAACACATGGTCATTGAACTAAAATATATAATGCTGTGGAGTAACCTAAAATCACCCCTCATGTTCTATGATCTGCATCTCACCTGAAACGCACTGGGTTAGCGAATTCCGGGGTTCCCACTGCGAGGCTATTGATAGGGAAGGAAGAAAGGCCTTCACAGCAGGTCATCACTGTCGAACACTCCCAGTCTTAGGAAGTAACGGTTGGGAAGCAAAGCACGGGAAAGAATCCCTAGACCGCTATGATATCTTCTAGCGATAGCACTCCACACGTTTTTAACTGTGAGCTTTGTCAGAAATGCAAGACGTAGAGGGACGTAAACCAAACTTGCTGCCCTTGAGGATACCGACTTGACCCATAGCGGTACACAGGGCGGGAGAACACTGTTAATAAAGCAAGCTAGCTCTGCTCCTCCTCCCGAGGGATGCAGATGTGCTATTTTCTAAAACAGGGGAAGGTTTTTCTTGTAGCTTCACAGGGAGCTCCCAGGGCTGTGGCATTTCTGAGCTCTGCTGCTGTGGCTGCTGGTTGGCGTTCTACCCCAGCCACACCCACATCCAAACGGCAGGTTTGTGCTGATGCTTTGGACAGCTGGCCGGAGAGAAGGACCAGAGAGCATGGCAGGTAACCCAGGCCATTCCTGCCACAGGCTGAGGTGGGAGACTTGTGTGGGCACAAGGGCCAAGGGGCAGAATGCAGCCAATGACCGACTTCTTCGTGGAGAAATGAAGGCAGTCGGTCCATAGCTTTCCGTGTGGAGGCACGGGAGGTTTACCGCTTCTTCCACCTGTGCAGCGTTTCCGTTTCTGAAGCAGATCGGATAAAGCCTGTCGTGGGGGTGGGTGGGGAAGGAAATGCCCGCAGGTAATGCCCAGTTCTGTGCCTCCTCAGGTCCCCGAGCAAAATGGGAAATGGTTCTGTGAAACCCAAGCATTCCAAGCATCCAGATGGCCACGCTGGGAACCCCACGGCCACGGCCGAGGCCCTGGCCCTGCGGAGCAAGGTGACAGAGCTGGAGAGGGAGGTGAGGCGGAAGGACGCGGAGATCCAGGAGCGGGAGTTCCTTCTGAAGGAGCTGCGGGAGCAGCTGTCCAAGCAGACCGTGGCCATGGCCGAGCTCACGGAGGAGCTGCAGAACAAGTGTATCCAGCTGAACAAGCTTCAGGACGTGGTGCACGTGCAGGGAGGCAGCCAGCCACCGGCCTCTCCGGAGAAGGTGCCCCTGGAGGTCCACCGCAAGACCTCGGGGTTGGTCTCTCTCCACAGCCGCAGGGGAGCAAAGGCTGGGGTCTCTGCCGAGCCAACAACCCGAACCTATGACCTCAACAAGCCGCCTGAATTCTCCTTTGAAAAAGCCAGAGTAAGAAAGGACTCCAGGTAAGACATACGTTCCCATACTGTTTGGATGGGACAACCCTGTCTCCTGTAGGGTGACATTTGCTAAACCTTCTTACTGAGAAAGACCGGATTAACCTTAGCAGAACTTTTCTTCCAGGAAGGGTGTGTACTTGACCTGGACTTTTTGGTTTGTGGCATTCCTAACTGTAGAGCTTAGCGTGCCATCATCTTGGGACTCTTGGCAGTGTGAGAAGGTGCTTTAACCACTGCATCACCAGGGTGCGTTGCAGCCACGGGGACTTTCCAAAACTTTGTGGACACATTCCATTCTCCTTTCATTTCATTTGTCCACAAACTTTTTTAAAGTCCCCATGTGCATACACATAGATTTGAGCCACAAACATTGCAAATAGCAGTTTTTAAAACTATGTTAAAAATTATATATATATATATATATATATGTTTAGTAGAACATTGAAGTAAATTGAATAGCAACCCATAGTCCTTGACTCTCTCCGTCTGTATTCTGCCAGATTTCTCTCCTTGAACCAAACTTTTATTTGGCTGCTTCGTTTCAGACATTTCCCTTGTCTTGATGCAGAGCTCTGTCCTCCCAGGTGAACCATCTTGCATCTGAATAAATGAATAGGCAGATGAACCACCTGATATAAACATATTCATTTGCATTTCTTAGTTTTAACCAGACCCAAAGAAATCAGTCGATGTGCCCAATGTATGGATCAAATCACGTTCCTTTTTGTCTCTGTACAGTGAGCAGCACAAAGCAGAGCGGCATTCCAACGCTCATTCCCATCATGTCCGCTCTGACGCATAGCGGCCCTCAGGACAGAGTAGAATGGCCCAATGTGGGTTTCCAGGACTGTACATCCTTATGAGAGCACCAGAAAGCCTCATCTGTCTTCTGGGAAGCCCCTGGTGGGTTCAAACGGCTGACCTTGCGGAGCTGTTTCTGGAACAAGGATTAGGGGGAGTTTCCTCCATTGTACAAGCAAGCTGAATGGGTACAAGCCTGTGTCCAAGGCACAGTGAAGAAATGAGTTAATTGATTCTTTAATTAAGAGTCAGAATCGACTTGATGACAGTGAGGTTGGGAACTTGGAAAAACATTGTTGTCAGATTTTCCTAGAGCCTCGTACTGGCAGGATCCCTGGTGGCTTAGTGGTTGTGATCCACACGGTCAGGAGTTTGAAACAACCAGCTACTCCTTAGGAGAAAGATGGGACTTTCTACGTCCTAGGAGCAGTTCTACCATGTCACACAGGAGCGGTTTGAGTTGGCATTGACTTGATGGCAGTGAGCTTTTTTTTTTTTGGTTTGATAGTTCTAAATAGAAAAAAAAAAGTAAAGATATGTATTTTTTTCATTGACTTATCTGTAGCTCAATTTCTCTGGCAAAAATAACAAATTACAACTGTCCCTAAATCTAGAATAATTAGCAAAACACAGATAATTACCATCATCAGTTTAGAGATTTATAATTGTCCAGTCGGTTCAAAAGTACCCAATGTTGTAATTCATTCTCCACTTCCTAGTAGTTCCAGTTTTGCAGAGCTGTCGCCTGCAAACTTTGCATATTTTATATCTCTTTTAGAAGTCTATAAAAAAGATTTGTAAAAAATAATTTATAGGAATTGGACCATTAAACTTGGTGAGTGTCTTTCACTGACAAATGGATTGGCATACAGTAGCTACTTTTGATATATAGTTTGGCTACTTTTCCAAGTTGTCCCTCAGAGAGATTGGGGAATTTATTGCATCAGTCACTACGAATCTTTTGTTTATTCTGAAGATTCTTCTTTGACCTTTTGTGGAAGTTGCTGGCTGTCTTTTATCCTAAATTTGTTTCCAAACAATATGTGTCAGGAGGCCCCAGGGATACAAATTGTTAATATGCTCAGCTGCCACTGGAAGGCTGGAACTTTGCGTTCATCTTGCCTTGCAAGAAAGTCCTGGCAATGTGTATTTGAGGGAAACAAGTCCTCTGTTGAAAACTTTGCTAAGATCACAGGTTTGCTCTGACCCATGTGGGGTCACCAGTGGTCAGATACACAGACTAGGTTCAATGGCAACTTCATTTTTGTAAACGTGTTCCGTCTCAACTACATGTTGAGTGATGTTCACTCACGACATTGGATCTCAAAGCTATGGAACAGCTTCTCTGTGCTTTTGTCAAAAAGAATGTCTCTGGTGGGCCCTTTACAGTGAACAGATTCCCAGCCTTCCTGCAATCAATGGGATTAGAGAGAGAGGAAGTACTGACGGAAAGCAGGGAATAAAATTTGGTGGAATGATAGATTTGGAATTTGAGGATCTGGTTTCCACAATTCCCGAGCAACCCTCAAACCACGATGCAGCCGTCTCTGCTTTGCGGAGGCCCTTGGGCTTCCATGTGCTGTAAGCAGACAGTGAGCCCCTTCAGCTACAGCCTGTGGCAGCTTTGCTCTCCTGTAACCGAGAAGGCCTGCTTTAGTCTGAAGCATAAACTAAACTGCGTTACATGGAGGACCTTGTGTGCTCTGAAAGCGGGGCGGGTGGGGGTTGGCTTGACTTTTGTCTCTTACAAAATTGAAGGGTCTGCGTTTTACAGGTGGGGTCTGGAACCAGCGCCGCCCACTGAACTTGCTGCAGTGACAAGGTGCCGCAGTCATGCAATATGGTTGCCACCAGCTAATTGTGGATTTTGAGCACTTATGTGTATAATGTGACCGAGGAACTGAATTTTTAAAAAATTGTATAAAATACACTCATAGCCAACTGCTGGCCCTTTTAACGTGGTTTGCACGTTGCAATCCAGGGACATTAGTGGAATTTGTTGTGTTGTTCAACCATCGCCATTGTCCATTTGTCATTTTCCTGTGGGATCTGAATTTTTGAATTTTAATGAATGAAAAGTTGAACAGCGCCATGTATCTAATGGCTACAGTACTGGCATGCTTGCCTGCAGCTCTCTATTACTTGGTTTTCCCCAGAAGAGCTATTGCATAAGATGGGAATTAAGACCTAACTTCATAGACAGTGTAAGGCTTGTGCATATTTTTAGGACAAAGCCACAGATAAATGAGAATTTGCCTGCCAGACAGAGGTGGGCACTAGATGGAACATCTCCTTGGCTGCACCAAACCTGCAGTATATCATAGCCCTTTGTAGTGGCTTGGCTTTGTGCCCACTGAGCATTCCAGATCTTCAAAAGCATAAACCTGCATGAGCACAGAGTCTGTTTCTATTACAGACACAACCTTCTTGAAGTATCATAGATCACATGAGGGGTGAGCATACTGCAGTCTATGGCATACTCTGATCTCTGGTCTAAATTTAATATGACGAACATCAGACACCCATAGAACTATATGAGCCATCGTGCATTGGAGAAAACAGGTGCAGCGAGTTGCTGAATACTCCATGGCAGATGGTACAGCTAAGACTGGAAAACCAGATGCTTGGCTTGGAGACCAGCTCTTTCTTCTGACATTCTCAGAGCTCCTCGCAAAAAGACCAGTACCAGGCTGTCCTACTATGATACAGCTCACTGACTGGCAGTGAGCAGTGGTGCTTCCAGGTGATGTGGCTTCTTCGACATGGAGTTGAGCAAAGCTTGTCCATTCTGGTCATATTTCCAGAATGCTGGCTCCTCAAAGAACAGCCCCAAATTTACCCATCTCTTTAAACAACAGACTTCAGTGTATCCGGGGGGGGTGGGGAAAGAGCAATTAAAACCCACTGCTGTTGAGCCTATTCTGAGAATATAAAGCTATAGATAGATAGACAGTTTTATTGGCGCATAACATACAATTCAGTAGTTCAGTCATATCAAGAAGAGTTGTACAATCATTACCACTATCAATTTTAGAGTATTTTCTTGTACTCATTGTTAATAGCACACCATTTCTGCCCAATGTACCCTGTTATACCCCCAAGATAACATTTACTCAGTTATTCTCTCCATAAATTTTCCTGAGATTTAATATAAGAAAACATACCAAAATGAAATCCCCATTGCCTGTAGAATAAAGTTAGCTTTCTGACCAAAGAACAAAACAAAACAAAAAGCAAAACTAAAAGTAGCAACAGAGAAAATTCTCTCAAAAAGAAAGTAGAAATTATTAAAACTATAACAAATTTAAAATGGGTCAAAAGGGAGGTCAAACGCAAAGGTATTAAATTAGTGGGACTATAAATCTTTCTGGGAACAGTCTCGTGGTTCTCCTTTGGAGCTGTAACTGGTGTGATTGAACCTCAGGCCTGTGGCTAGTCGCCCAAGACTTATGTCCCTGCACCAGGGTTCCTGGTAGAGGCCTTGTAAGTACCCCTAGGAATACAGTGCTTCTCCAGGCTGAGACTTGAATTTCAGTGATGGAGGAGGGTGGGGAAGGGCTCAGAATTTCCATCCAAGTTAGTTAGGTCATGAGCAACAAGAAAGCCATGTGTCCAGAGGTCAGACTTCCCACAGAAATTAAATTTTCTGTTCATGTAGACATTGTTCAGCAAACGCGAGCACCGGCAAAGCAGAGTCACAAGCTCATGCTGCGTGTCTGGTAGAACACAGGCCCGTTAATCAGAGACATCTGGCAAGTTGCGGGTACGACTGCCTTTCTCTAAGAAAGCTTAAGCTATCATTTGAAACTATTGTTTTTCATGAAAAGAAAGAATAAAACAAAGACTTGCTTTCTGACTTCAGATGCTGACTCCAGTTTTAGGAAGGCCAATTAGTTTCCTTTGTCACTCCCACTCCAGGAGCAGAATAGGTGGAAAGTGGGAAAAGCTAGTGAGTCAGGCATTTCAATCAGAAGGGAAATGGAGTTGGGAAGAGTATGTTTGTGTTTCCTTTCTAATGCAATATGAGTATTCCAGTAGGAGGAAGAGGCATTTAACAGTGCCTTGTAGAAATGCAGCTCCTTTTATTGAACAAGGATATTTTTCTATAATATATAACAAGAATAATAATCATACCATTTATATATCACTGATGATACACAGAGGATCAGCAAAAGGGAGGAAGACCCCAGGTAGATGGATTGGCACAGTGGCTGCAAGATGGGCTACAACACAGCAACCTGTGTGAGGGTGAGGCTGGACATCGGGTCCCTGTGAGTCGGAGCTGACTTTGAGGCGCTTAGCAGCAGCAATGACCCATAAATCAGTCTGATGGCTTCACGCACATCGAGTCATTCAGTCGTCAGCACAACCTTCATCCACACTGCACAAATGACCAAACGAAGGCACACAGAATTAAGTCACTTGCCTGAGGCTGCACAGATTTGAACCTGGAAACCAGGGTTCCAAAGCAGAAACTCTGCTTAAGTCTATTCTGGCCAGTCCCATATGCCAGATTTTGAAGATGAAAATTATAGGGAAAATACCCATGCTTTGCACTTGTCTACAACCTAATGATTAACAGCTCAAATTCACCTAAGAGCACTATGGAGCAAGGTCTGGAAATCAGCTCTGTAAAGATTACAGCCCCACCCCCACCCTGTGGTGCTGTCCTACTCTGAGGCACACGGAGTTGCCGAGTTGCCACCAGTTGGAATGACTCCATGGCAACAGGTTTGGCTCTTTAAAATTTTCTTGGTATTTTTAGATGGGAAGCTACATAAAAAATTCAAAATGTAATCAGAAGTATTTATAGATACATGCATATATGTATGTATATAAGGTGCATGTGTGTACACATATGCACATATACTTTATATCAAACATATATACATATGATATGCAGACATATAATGTATAGATATACACACAATCTATACATATATATTGGAGTACCACTATAGGCGGAGCTTTCATAGTACGCATTTTTTCCCACTAGGTGAGCATCAAGCAAATCCCTCTGAGCTAGTGTACCCAGTGACATCGCCAGGGAAGGTGCTCTCTGGTCACAGTGAATGTTTTTGCACTGTAAAAGCAGTTTAGCAGGAAACTCGATTTTTGTAATGGCCGATTTAAGAGAACAGCATGTGGCTGTGAAAATTTGTTCCCTACCAGGAATGATGCCTCAGAAACTGCTGTGATGTTGGACACAGCTTACAAAGAAAGTACTATGGGAAAGACTCAATCATATGAGTGGTTTTCTCATTTCAAAAACGGTGAAATGCTGATTGATGACAAACCTCATTCTGGATGTCTGTTAACTTCCCGAAGAGATGGAAACGTCAACAAAAGTCATGCATTTGTCCTCAAAGACTGATGAAGGCCCATTGAAGAGATGGAGAGGTTACCTGGACTATCTTGGAGCTTGGATCAGCAAACTTTAATGAAAGATTTGGGAATGCGAAGCCTATTGTGAACTCTGTGCCTTGGGTTCTGACTGAGCAAGAAAAAGAATGTCAACAGAGAAGTGGGTGAAGGGAGACGTCGTGTCGGACAATGTGAGACATGAAAAAATGATAACAATTTATAAATTAACAAGAGTTTGTAAGGGAGGTGGGGTGGGGAGGGAGGGAAAAGATGAGGAGCTGATACCAAGGGCTCAAGTAGAAAGAAAATGTTTTGAGAATGATAATGCCAACAAATGACACAATGGCTGGATGTGTGGATTGTGATAAGAGTTGTATGAGCCCCCAATGAAAGGATTTAAAAGAGAGAGAAAAAAGAATGTCAATTGGAAACATGCCATGCTTTGAAAAGCAGCTTCAAAGCCACCCAGACTTTGTCCCCAAGATCATTACTGGTGAAGGGACACAGTGCTATTCTTGGGACTCTGAAATTGGGCCAGCGGAAGATGCGATCATCAGTTTGTCCAAACAAGGTTTGTCAAGTGAAATCACAGATCAAGATGATGAGCATTTGTTTTTTTGATGTGTGGAGTTCATTCCACCAGGTCAGACTGTTAATCAAGCTTTCTATTTAGAGGTTCTGAAAAGATTGCATACGAGTGTGTGACACAAGGGCGTGATTTGTGGCAGACAAGGGGACTGGTTGTGTCACCATGACAACGCACCTGTACATACAGCCATCTCAGTGTGCCAGTTTGTTTTTTTAAAAAAACAGCTTGCCTTTAATGCCGCACACACCTGATTCACCTGACCTCACTCCAAGTGACTTCTTTTTGTTTCCATGAATGAATGGAGACCTGAAAGGACAGCAGTTTGATGACGTAGAAGAGGCAAAGAAAGCAATGAGGGAAGTGCTGTCGGCCATCCACACAGATGCGTCTGAAATTGTTTCCAAAAAATGGAATCATAGATATGACAAATGTATGAGTATAATGCAGAGTACTTTGAAGGTAGTAAGGTTATTTTGTTGAAAAATTTAAATATAAAACTTAGAAAAAATTCCATTTTGGGGGGTACCCCCTTACGTAATACACACTGTATTTAATATAGATGTATAATTCTTAGAGAAAGCTCACCTGGTGTTTTTCTCTGAAGTGTATGCTTTGAGAAAGTGTGTCTCTGTTATCAGTTTATAAGTGAAAGAAATTTTGCTGAGAAGAGAGGGACACTGCTTTTAAAATCTTTCCCAATTCTTCAAGAATTATTTACATGTTGCTATTTTAAGGTTCTATAGCTAGATTTTATGCACACAGATTATCAAAGGTCTTGAATCGTGTATTAAAAAGTTTACTATTATTTTGGCAGTTAAAAGTCTGCACTTATCTCTAGAAGCACTATGGCTTTAATCTGGGCCTTCAGAATCCTGAGAATAAGAGAAAAAGCCAAATTGGACAAAATCTGATAGCTGGATGCTTACATGAGGGCAAGTGGCTGATGTATCTGGTGAAAGCTGGCAGAATGTTTGGAATTAAAAGATTATGTTGTACAATGGTATATGCTTATAGATATCCAGATCTGAATCAGCTAACTAAGAGTTATTGAGATAACTAACAGTTATTTGTTAACTACCAGATGTCCGCTCTTTTCCATGTATTATCTCATGGGGGCTTTAGATCTGTGTTGTCAGGTTTATATTTTCCACTTACTGAAAGGGAAATTGAAGCTCCAAGTCAAGTCGTTTGACAGCTTGCTGAAGGTCATTTGATTGATTGTTGAACCAGGTTTCACATCAGACTTGGTGAGGTCAAAACGGTGCTCCATTCTACAATGTGTTTGACTGCTCAGCCTACAATGGGATTGAGCAATCAGACAGGCCTGGACTTTTTCTTGAGGGGGGCGGGTAGGGTAGGATGGGGACTGTTATGGTTAAGAGAGAGAGAGGAATTAGGGACCGAGAGAAGTTCAAAGACCTGATTAGAATTTAGAAGGAATTGCCTTGGCATTTGTTATTGCTGTTAGTTTCCATGGAGTTGGTTGCTGGCTTAGGGCAGCCCCATCCACAATGGAACAAAATGCTGCCGGGTGCCGCGGCATCACAGGGTAGGTTGTGGATGGGGCTGGTGTGACCCATTGGGGTTTTGTTGGCTCATTTTTCAGAAGTGAATCAACAGGCCTTCCTTTGAGGTCCGTCTTTGTTGGCAAGGTCCTTTAACATCTATCTGTTCAGGAGAACAGCAACACAGCACAAAGCTCCACGCAAGGCGAGTGGTAGCTCAGCATGAGGGGCCTGGGTCAGAAATCAAACCCAGTCTCCTGCATAGAAGGCAGGAATCCTACTACTGAACCCTCACTGCTATCTTGACTTGTAGGGGAGATTCAGTAACATCAGGCTGCTTTTCTGAAATCTGGCATCCAGCGTCTTTCTTCATGATCCCAGTTCTACCTTACATATCCGGCTGGACCGGAGGATGTACACAGGCACAGATAGGAACTGGAAATATAGGGAATCGAGGACAGATGGACCCCTCAGGATCAGGGGTGAGAGTGGCGATATCTGGAGGGTGGGGGGAAGGTGAGTAAGAAAGGGGGAACAGATGACAAGGTCTACATAGAACCTCCTCCCTGGGGGATGGACAGTGGAGAAGTGGGTGAGGGTGGCATCAGATGGCGTAAGCTATGATAAAATAATAATTTATAAATTATCAAGGGTTCAGGAGGAGTGGGGAGCAGGGAGGGAGGGGGAAAATGAGGAGCTGATACCAAGGGCTCAAGTAGAAAGCAGGTGCGTTGAGAATGATGATGGCAACATATGTACGAATGTGCTGGACACAAATGATGTATGTATGGATTGTGAAAAGAGTTGTATGAGCCCCTAATAAAATGATTTTTTTAAAAAGAATTAAAGGGATCTGGGCTCTCCTCAAAAGAGTCCTTGTGTTGTAGTGGTTTCAAGTTGGACTGTGATTTGCAAGGTCAACAGTTTGAAACCATCTGTCGCTTCCCAGGAGAAAGGCAGAGCGTTCTATTCCAGTAAACAGTTACAGTCTGGAAACTCACAGGGGTCAGTCCACTGTGAATCGGCACTGACTCAGTGGTAGTGATTCTTTCTTTTTAGTGCGCTCCTCACTTTATAACCTAAGATAGGGCCTTTTCTGAAGCTGTTCATAAGGTTTTCAGTAGCCAGTTCCTCAGAAACAGACAGCCAAATCCTTCTTTGTAGTCTGTTCTTTCTGGAAGCTCTGCTGAAACCTGTTCACTTTGTGTGACCCAGCTGGCATTTGAATTACCAGTGACATAGTTTCCAGGATCATAGTAACATGCGAGCCACAACAGCATACCATTGACAGACAAATGGTATTTTGGAAGAAGTGCAGCCAGAACGTTCCTTAGAAGTAAGGATGGGGAGACTGTGCCATGTAACGTGGACATATTAGGAGAGACCAGTTTCTGGAAAGGACATCATGTTTGGTGAAGTAGAGGGGAGCATGGTAAAGAGGTAAAGGAGAGCATCCTCAGCAACATGCCTTGACCCTCTTGTTGCATCACAACCTGACAACAATTGTGAGGATGGTGCATCCGGCCTCTGCTTCCTTCAGCTGTACAGGGGTCCCTATGCATTGGAACTGACTTGATGGTACCCAACAGCAACAGGGCTTTATTAGCCTCTTACATGGTCTTCAGCTGCATTTATTTCTGCCCTGAATTTCTTCTGCTTTATCCTCAGAACTTCCAATCTGTCAGTTGCTAAGTGTCAGTTGCTAGGTGTTAAATGTTTAATTAAATGATTGAAAAAACTCAGGTTTGAAAAAACACAGTTTTGAATAGTTAGAAGGCTGAGCACTCATTGTAAATTATGCACCCTTGCCTTGTGGATTAAGTTCCTGATAATTTTATAAGATTCAATATGATATTTTTACATTATGCAAAAGTCATGTTATTTTTGACCAATTAGATTTGTCTGGCAGTTATAACACTGAAGATTTCCTTTTCTCCTTTAGATGAACATAATAAATTAACAAATATGTATCAACTAGATATCAGAGCAATCCCTGCTTTAATCTCCTCTTCCTCTTTTGATTCTTTTTCCTTATTTATATTTCTCCACTTCTTTTGTTTCTTTCACTTTTACCATGTTATCTTCCAACTTTCTCCCTTATCACTTGTCTGTAAGTGCACTGTACTGTGGTGTTATGCTGTTGCTAGTTCTACCACCAGTAGTTCACTTGTTCACAGGATTGCCTATGATGGACAGGCCTCAGTAAAGCTCCCAGACTGAGTAAGAAGGGAGAGGCAGGTGAGGTCTTTGGAACATATTATCAATTGATCTCTGTCAGTCCTAGCTGAAGTTGAAGAAAATAGAAACAAGTCCATGAGAACTGAAATATGGCCTTGAGTATAGTCACTTAAATATAGGGAACATCAGATTTGACGCTTTGACTATTAATGACCAAAGACCAAATGAATTATGAGCTACCATAAGATTTAAAAAACAAACAAAAAACCCCGCCAATGCGTCTGCTATGGCTTTGTAAGATTTCTAAGGTAACTTGGATGAAATATCTCTGTTATTGTTAGTTTGTTAGGTGCTGTCCAACTAGCTCCAACTCCTAGTGACCCTATGTTCAACAGATCAAAACACTGCCTGGCCTGCACCACCTTCCTAATTGTCATGTGGGAGCCTGCGCTGTGGCAGTGCCTGAGCCCCTCCATCTCCTCGCGGGCCTTCCTCTTTTTCTGCTTCCCCTCCACTTTAACAATAATGACGTCCTTCTCCAGGTTCTGCTCTCTCCCGGTAACGCATCCAAAGCACGTGAGACAGAGTCTCTCCGTCCTTGCCTCTAAGGAGCCTCTGGCTAAAGTTCATCCAGGGCCTTGCTCTTTTGGCAGTCCATGCTATCTTCAGTACTCTTCCCCAGCACCTAGTTTACATGCATCTGTCTGTCTTTGGTTTGACTATTCGAAAATAATTAAATATCTTGCTTAATAATCAATCTGAATAAAGAGCACATCCTAAAGTATAAATGAGGAAACTAGGGCATAGGGGCAAAAAAAGAACAATAGTTTAAAATATTTTGAGAATTATTAAAATTTAGATTTGTAGTAGATGCTATAGTATATCACATATATTAATATTTATAGAACATGGCCTTGTCATCTGTCAGAAGCTTATAATTACTTATTCTAATATACCATATATACTTGAGTATAAGCCAATCCTAATATCAGCCGAGGCACCTAATTTTACCACAAAATATGCATTGAAAATGTGCTGAAATGCTCGGCTTATACACGAGTATCTATGGTAATTCTTTTGGCACAAAAACAATTACATCTACTCTACTTTGTTGTGAATTGGTACTTTTAGGTTTTTACCTTCTGGGAGTACATGTGCGTTATAAAAGATGGAATATAAAATGTGATACAAATCAAAATATTAAGTTTTATCTAACTTATTTGTACTGCAAAAAAATTGACACCTTCCCATTGTTGAATTTAAAATCAATTGCTTTGAAAGTGGTTGTATCAAATAAAATATTAAAAGTCAACAGGTACACAAGCAAATGTGGTGAAGAAAGCTGATCGTGCCCGGCTATCAAAAGATATAGAGTCTGGGGTCCTATAGGTTGGAAGATAAACAAGTGGCCATCTAACTGAGAAATAACAAAGCCCACATGGAAGAAGCACACCAGCCTATAAGAACACAAGGTGTCAGATGGATCTGGTATCAGGCATGAAAGACAAAAAAAAAAAAAAATCATAGCACTGTGAATGAGGGGAAGTGCAGAGCGGGGACCCAGGGCCCATCTGTGGGAAATTGGACATCTCCTTGCAGAAGGGCTAAAGGGAGATGAACCAGTCAGGGTGCAGTGTAGCAATGATGAAACCCAATTTTCCTCTAGTTATTGAATGCTTCTTCCCCTCCACTATCATGATCCCAATTCTACCTTACAAATCCTGCTGGACCAGAGGATGTACACTGGTACAGATAGGAACTGGAAACAGGGAATCAAGGACAGATGAACCCCTCAGGACCAGGAGGGTGGAGGGAAGGTGAGGGAGAAAGGGGAAATAGATTACAAGGATATGCATATAACCTCTTACCTGGGGGATAGATAGCAGAGAAGTGGGTGAAGGGTGACATTGGGTGGTGTAAAATATGATAAAATAATAATAATTTATAAATTATCAAGGGTTCATGGGGGAGGGGGGAGGGGAAGGGAGAGGAAAATGAGGAGCTGATACCAAGGGCTCAAGTAGAAAGCAAATGTTTTGATAATGAGGGAAACAAATGTACAAAAGTACTTGACACAATGGATGGATGTATGGATTCTGATAAGAGCTGTACGAGCCCCCAATAAAATGATTTGGGAAAAAAAAGAACATCAGACACAAAGAAAACAAAATTTAATTAAAAACAGAGGAAAGAAAAAAAGACCAGAGTAGATATCAGAAGATACTCTGAAACTTGCTACTGAAAGATAGAGTAGCTGAAAACAAACATAATGATGTAAAAGAACTTAACTGAAAATCTGCCAAGTCAAAGTGAAGTATGAGAGTGAAATGCACCCAAAAGGAAGTGCATGGTCAACATTTCTCAAGCTGAAAGGACGTGGGGCGGGGGGGGGGGGGATTCAAGACGAGTCAAAATGTTGAAGGATTTTATGGCAAAATATTGACTGATGCTGGAAATATGGAAAGGAGAAAAGAGTACAGTGAACTACTCTCCTAAAAACAATTGGTAGACATTCAACCATTTCAAGACGTATTGAAGGGAAAAAACCCAAGCAGTCGGGAAGGCATTAATGACAAACAAGGCTCTGCGAACTGACAGAGTACTAATAGAAATGTTCAACAGACTCAGGAACAACTCACTCATCTATGCCAAGGAATCTGGATGACTGTTACCTGGCCAATGATTGGAAGAGATCCATATTTATAACAAACTATGGACAGCATACAGAAGAATGGGAATTCCAGAACTATTCATCATGCTCACATGGAACCTGTACATGGATCAGAAAGTTATCGTTCAAGCAGAACAATGGAGTACTGCATATGTTAAAATCAATACACGTGTATGTCAGGTTGTATCCCTTCATCATACTTACTCAACCTGGACACTGGGCAAATAACATGAACAGCTGCATTATATGATGAACGCTGCTTCGGGATTGGAGGAAGGCTCATTAATAGCGTGTGACGTGTAGGTGATACCACCTTGCTTTGCTAAAAGGCAAGAGGACCGAGGCACTTGCTGATGAAGACAAAGACTGAATTATAACTCAACATCAAGCAAACCAAAATACTTGCAATGGAACCAATAGACAGCAGCGTGATGGGCATCGGAGAGATTGAAGCCGCAAGGACTTCATTTTACTTGGACCACAATCAGTACTCATGGAAACAGTAGTCAAGAAGGCAAATGACATATTGCATTGGACAAATCTGCTCTCTAAGACCTTTGTAAGGTGTCGCAGAGCCAATATTCGCTTTGAGGACTAAAGTGTGCTTCCTTGATCCAAGTCATGGTATTTTCAGTCACCTCATATGTATGTGTTAATTGGACAATGATTAAGTAATGCCACATAAATGTTGATACTTTTACCACGCACTGTTACTTTGTATTGCACAACTGGCCGTGGTGAGTTGGACCTGACTTGGCAGCACCTAACAACACGCCAACACATTTCTCCCACTCTCAGTATCAGACTCATCTATGTGCACTAGGAACCATTGTGAGTATGCGTTGTAAGCCAGGCACACTGTGCTATGGCCCGTGCAGAATTGTCTCACTTATTTTCCCAGCTATCTAGTACACCAAGTAGTATTATCTGAGGCTTAGCAAGCCCATGTAACTAGGCTGTGGTTACTGCTAGTCGTCCCTCACCTAGGTAGTAAGACTGCAGCCACGTCATTGGAACAACTCTGAGACTCGTGCTCATTTTATTTTCCTTGTCAGCTTACTAGTGTGTGAGTTACTTTTACTGTGACCTCGGCTTAGTTATGCCATGTCTGCAGCTAGACTTTTTGTGACCTTCCCAAAACACATCAAGACAATCTTTTATCACTTCATCGGGACCAGGTTATCCTGGGTGCGTTCAAACTGCCAAACATTCTGCTAGTCATGAAGTGCTTAACTCCTTGTGCCTCTCAATTGTTGTTGTGTGCCTTCCAGTTGTCACAGTTACCCCACATGACAAAGCAGAGCTGTCCCATAGTTTCCTAAATTATGGGAGCAGATTGTCCTGCGGAGCCACTGGTGGTCCAAAAGGCCGACCTTCCGCCGACTGAAACCAGTGCTCCTTGTGCTGCCCAGGGACTGCCCCCCCACCCCACCCCACAGCTTCACCCCTGCGATTTTAGCAGCGCCTGCTTTGAATGACTGTCCTGGAGAACTAGGCAGGAGCCTCCATTCACCTCATTTACCCTTTCTAGTGCCTTTTGGTTGGGGCTGCTGCGCTTTTCTGACCACCCCCCCCCATTAACATTGCAAGTCTTTTAAATTTTATTTTACATCAGTCATTTCTTTAAAAAAATTTTTTTAATTGGGGACTTGTACAACTCTTATCACAATCCATTCATTGTGTCAAACACATTTGTATATTTGTTACCATCATCATTCTCAAAACATTTGCTTCTACTTGAGCCCTTGATATCAGCGCCTCATTTCCCCCCTCTCTCCCCACTGTCTCCTCCCTCGTGAACCCTTGTTAATTTGTACATTATTATTATTATTATTTTGTCATATCTTACACTGTCCGCCATCTCCCTTCACCCACTTTTCTGTTGTCCATCCCCCAGGGAGGAGGTTCGTTGCCAAACAGAAGGGGAATTGTGTCACAGAAATAATACATGGGGGTGGGGTGTTAGAGCAGCTAAAAGAAATTCATAAGAAATGCCAGGATCTTTGTTTCCATTTTCTATGAACCTTTGAAACCCTCTTCTCTAGTTGAAGAGGAAGGCCCTCAGCCAGGTGGAGTGACACAGCCCCTGGCTTCCACAATGGGCTCAAGCCGGGGAACAGGTGTGAGGATGTGGCCGGGCCGGGCTGTGTTTCTTTTGGTTGTACATCGGTCTGTGATGGGTTGGAGCCCACGCAGTGGCACCTGCCTAGAGCGGCTACATCTAGTTGACAAGACAACAACCTTCCTCCTCCTTGCCCGTCGAATCAGAGGCATCACTGTGATGCCTCCTAATGTCAGTGCAGGTTCGACGGAAAGCCTTCGCTCTTCTTTCTCGAAGTCTAAGCAGCTCAGCTCTTGTTGCCTGCCTTTTCCCAGGGGTTAAAAGGCAATAAATTCTCAAGAAAGGGGGTATGCATGAAACCCAGCATAATGTTGCGGATTTTTAGACTATCTTAGAAATACCTTTGTTTGAAAGTCATATTTCATCTCATTATCTTTTAATGAAAACTTCTCATTATTAAAGTCTCACTGAAAAACAAAAACTAAAATAGAACCATAGAAGAAAAAAAAACCTTGCCTTCCCTCTCCACCCACACCCTTAGTTATAGATATTTCTTTGCAGTCTTGTTTGATTATTTTTGAGAGTTGTACCCAAAAATGGCCAGAGGTTGTGAGTGGTCAGGAGCCCCCAATTTCCATTCAGTTATTCCAAGAGTGTTTGTTTGGGAAATCTTGACTGGAAAATCTCCCACCAAAGTGAGTGTCCTCTTTTAGAGATGGACAGAGCACACTTTGGGAAACATGAGGGAAAGGAAGGTCAACAGCTAAGAGTGTCCTCACTCCAGATGAGACGGGAGACAAAGTCAAAAGAGTGCCAAGCAAGATGCTACTGGACATTTCCTCGAAACGGAGACTCAGGGAAATCCAGCTGTACGACTTGTCATTAATGCATCACCGGTTGTCACACATCTAGCTGCTTACAAAAGCATATTTGCCATCGCAGGTTCCTTGGGTCAGAATTCCAGGCACGGCTGAGATGGATCTTCCCGCCAGGTTCTCGAGGCTGTGGGCCGAGTGTCTGCCAAGTTGCATTGGGTTTTGGAGCTCACGGTTCACCACCACGCCTTTTCAAACATTTTATTGCAGATTTTGTGAAGACTCGCAGGGCGGATCATCAGTTTTACATGAATCATTCACACACATTTTTGATTCATTTATTTCCATCTCCTCAATATACCGTCATGTATTCCATATCTTCCAGTGTTTCTTGTCCCCATCCCCACTTCTTTCCTAACCCTCTCCACACTGTTAGTGCATAGTCCTTGTCCAAACTTATGGGATTGTTGGCAGAACTCAGTTCCTTGTGGTTGCAGGACTCAGATCCCTCTCTGCTTATTGATGTCACTTGGGACCGTTCTCAGTTCTGAGAGGCCACTCACCATTCTCTGCCATGTGTCCTCTCATGGACTTCTTGTGTCTTCCAGAGCAGCAGGAGAGTCACATGGCAGTTTGCTAATAGACAAGTGATGGCGCAAATGCTACTAGCCCACAGGTTGGCATTGATATCTATCCAGGAATGGCAGGGGAGAAAGCATGGCGACATTATCTCATAAACATTCTAGACACTGAGAACTTCACGAAGCACGCTTCGTCTTTCAATACCTGGGGTTGCCGTGAGTCAGAATCACTGGATGGCAATGGATTTAAGAGACAAATTGCTATATAATATAACACAGCATCCAGAGTACCTATCCCACCCTAAATAATCTAACCTATTAAAGAGAGCGACTATCCCATAGTTGTTGACAAGATACAAGACACATCTTCCATCTTCATTCATGAGAAGGGGATTATAAAGGTTGTAAGACTGGGGGTAGGATCATAGGACCATTTACAGCTGATGCCAGGGGCTTAAGTGGAGATCAAATGTTTTAAGAATGATGAGGGTAACGAATATACAAATGTGCTTTGCCCAATTGATAGATAGATAGATAGATAGATAGATAGATAGATAGATAGATAGATAGATGGATTGTGATAAGAGTTTATGAGCCCCCAATAAAATGATTAAAAATGAGGATAAAGCACTTTGTGAAGCTGAAAGAAAAGATGGAAGCCCATGCTGTGGGCGCAGGTGTCCGTGAGGCCAGCTCCATAAGTATGCAGGGTCGTGATCTAAGAGCAACGCTGACTGCAGAGTTCCGAGGGAGCTCAGATTCCCAGGGAGGCCCCAAACCTCGGCAAAGGATGCTGGAAAGGATGCTGTAGTAATGGGCTCAAACCACCATTGGGAAGATGGTGCAGGGCCACTCACTGCTTCCTCCTGTCGCGCATAGGGGCTGTGACTCGGGTCTGCCTTAGTGGCTGCTAACCACGCCAGGGAACTCACTGCCATCGTTCTCTAGTTGCCATTCAGCTCAGTCATGATTATGCATATCATTACGTGTGTCAGATTATCCTCAATGCAAGTTTTGGTTGTTTTTTAACATTTTATCATTAAACCTGGTTCTTTGGTGCTCACAGGGAAGATATCCTCTACAGACATTTAAAAGAGGGAGAGGAATGTTTGTTGTGAGCACGAAGCAGCACTAGACATGATTAAATTACAACCATAGCTAATTCTCTGGGCACTAGAGTAAGAGAGTTGACAGGATAGGGCTATGCTAATTCCCTGATTACCCATGAAATAGCCTCCTCTTTCTCAGGCTGGTTTCTTGAAATTATAGACTTGAACATCTAGTAGAGTTTTTTTTTTTTTACATCAACAAGTCAGCACTCAAAACAATGTTTTGGGGAGAGAGACACGATAAAGAGTTGATTATTCAGTTAATTCTCCGTGCCTGATTTATTGGGTAAGTGGTATCTTCTGTTACCCCTAACTAATCATTTTTAACCTTTGAGGAATAATTTAAACATTCTTTAGCATTCTTAACTAAACATGTTCCTATTTTGTGCTGGGCCCAATGCTCTGTGTGAAGAATAAGAGGTTGAAGTAAATGTTGTCTATGTCCTTGAAGCTCACAGCTTCTTTGGAAATTAAAATTCATCGCAGTCCTGTGTGACTAGTATGTTATGGGATAAAGGAAGGAGTGAGCAATTTTGCATGGTGAAGTTCAGGCAAACTCCCCTAAGGAGATCTTGAGCTGAGTTTTAGAGGATGGATAAATCACAGGACTGGGGACACTGATGTTTCACTGGTGGAATTCTCGGTTCTGTGTGAGAGACCTGGGTTCCACTCATAGCAAAAGTACCTCATGAGCAGTCACTGTCTGTCTGTCTGTCTGTCTGTCTGTGGAAGCTTTCCTATTGCTTTGATGCTATAAAGGTTTCAGCAGAGTTTCCAGAGTAAGAGAGACCAGGAAGAAAGGCCTGGTATTGTGTTTGTGAAAAGCAGGCTATGCAAACTCTGTGAGTCAAAACACACTAATCTCCAAAGAATCACAGGGAAGGTACAGGCCCGGGTAATCTTTCTTCCTACTGTACGGGAGTTACCAGTTGTTGTAGTCTGCCTGGACAGCAGCCAACAACAAAAACAAAATAGATTTCAGAGATAAAGGGAACTTGGCTTCTTTGGAGAGCAGCACGCAGGTGAGTGGGTCTGAACTCCTCAGTGGGTAGGAGCCTGGGCAGGTAGGGACCTGGATCTTACCAGAGAACTGAAGGCATTAAGCTTGCTTTTAAGCCGTTGCCATGAGTACCACCATACACTAACAACAAACCAGAGGAAGACTTCTAATTGAGTAAATGCAATGCTCTCACTAGTAAGATTCTGCAGAGTTGCCTACTTACTGTCTGACTCTGTGACCACTTTCCTAATGTTTCCCCTTTGAGTCAGAAACAACCCACAGAGAGAGGCAGAGTGAATATAAGAGAAGCCAGCCATTGTTGGTTTTCATGGAATGAATTTTTCATTGGTTCATGTCCCTTTCTAGCGGGTCAGAGGGGAAATGTTTGTGAGACTGCACATGCCATCACTTGGAGTAGTGAAGAGGGGATGGTTATGATCTTCAGCACACCCGAGAATGAGTTGTAGCTGTTGCAGTCAATGTCTTAGGCAAGCACAGATGATGGAGGACCATGAGTGGTGAGCAGTAGAATTTGGACCTTAGGCAGCAATCAAAGAATGTTGAGCAATATTAGACTAGTACTTTCCCTAAACTCTTTATCCATATGCTTCTAAAATGCTGTATAGATCCTGAAAGTTACCCATGTTCATTGCTATTGTGTTGATTCTGACTCATAAGCATCCTCTGAAATACAGAATAGACTTGTCCCAGGCGGTTCCAATGCTGTAATCTTTAAGCGAGCAGACTGCCATAGCTTTCTCCCAGGGAGCAGCTGGTGAATTGAAACTGCCAATACTTGGGTTAACAGCTGAGTTCTTCACCCCTGTACCACGAGGGTGCTCCTGAAAGAATAACTACCTCCTATTTCCACGAGGATTGAACTTGTAGGGAGGATTTCTGTAGGAGAATTTTGTTCATGGAAATGTGAAAACATGTCTAATAACATTCCTTTTGGGGGGCTTAAGTTAATATTCTGGGCTAGCTCCCCTTAGAGCAGAGCCTATGAGCTTCATAGGACCAGGAAGATCATATAAAATCCAGAGTTTAAATTACAATGGGCAGAACAATAAAATAGTAATAGGTTATTTTGCTCTACTTTGCACTGGGGCCACTGTTGGGTAAGCACTGGACTACTAACTGCGAAGTTAGCAGGTCAAACCAACCAGCCACTCTCAGGGAGAAAAGTGAGACTATCTGATCCTCTAAAGACTTACAGCCTCAGAAACCCTAAAGAGGGTCACTATGAGTTGAATGGACTTGATGGCAGAGGTTTATTATTATTTATTATTATTATTATATTGGTCATCAGCAGACCAAGGAAGTTTACCACCAAAGTGAATTTGTGGGACTCCATTTTTGTCCCTATTCTTATGTGAAATGAAGACAGATTTTATGTATATTTGGAGGTCTTTAACTTGAAGGTTTCTAAGTCACTTGCCATTTTCTACTTTCATCATCGTAAATGTTAACCTTCTGCAGCACATTTATGTGACAGGCACGCTTCTCGGTACTTGGTGTTACAATAGAATTTGTGAACGGCAGAGACTGCACTTTTTAAAAAAGCCTGTCAAAGAAGGGAAGCTCAGATATTTCCCAGTAAAATGAGTACAGAAAAGTGCTAAGACTACACTCTGTCAAAGATGGGACCTTCGAGAGACCCAGAAACAAGGCAGTCTTCTCTAGGTCTGAGTCTCACCGTATTAACTCATTTCATTCTCATAACCCTCGATGATTTGGGGACTGTCCATATTGTCATTTTACCAGTGGGGAACCATAGGTACAAAATAGTAAGTAGCTCTTCAAGGTTCCACAATTAGTAAGTGGCTAAGTTTGGAATCAAACCCTCGCATTGAATCTCCAGATTCAGTATTCTTAAAAGTAGGCTATGTTTTCTGTTCATTGTAAATAAACTATATAATGATATTGAGATTCTTAGGCTCACAAGAAATCCTTGATCAGCCAGTAGGAGGCAGGGGCCGTTGGCCCTTGCTTTGCACTGAGTTCTGTGCAAAGTTGCCAAGAGCCAGACTCTGGGCAAAAGCACACAGTGCGACAAAGGCTTCTAAAGTATGGAGCAAAGGAGGAAGATTGGGGTCCAGTGTCATGAGAACTGCCAGTGGACTTTGTCCATTAAAACTTCCTGAAGGAACTTAGAGGGCTAGAATTTATTGCCTCCAGGAATGTTAAGCTAGGGCTATAAATGCTAACACCATGTGGATTACAGATCCGCCTCTTACAGGCATGCCACCTAATGGAAGGGACTTTGAACGCGGCACCCTCCGGTTTTCTCAGTGGTTACTAGAACTTTCGACCACCCCCAAAAGGCAGAGCCCAACCAATGTGGTTCTCAGCTCAACTCTGAATCATCGTGATCCAATATCTGTCAGATAAATGTGTTTACAGGATTTTCATGCTGATTTTTTTGAGAAGTAGATTGATAGATTTTTATTTTTTGAGTCATGTTGAACTAAGTACCCTTTTGTTAGGAACTAATGTGTTAAGAGTTTGTACCAACTCTTCCTATTATAGGAGGATACGTTTAAACAAAAAGAAAAAAATGTTTTACTACTAGGTTTCTGGTTCATTCCATTTAAAGATGTCTCTGAGATCAGTGGGTGGCTGCAGATGCACTAAGTAATACACTTGTCTTAGTTTGCCAAGGGTGCCTTCAAAGAAACCAAACCAAACCAAACCAAACCCACTGCCATCGAGTCAGTGCTGAATCTGGCAGTTCATGATATAATTAATATTCTTTGCTAACACATAATTCAAAGGTACTGAGTCTTCTTTGGTCCTCCTCATTAATTGTACAGCTTTTATATGTGAATGAGCTGATTGAAAATGCCATGGCTTAGGTTAGGTGCACCTTAACCTTCAGGGGGATCTCTTGGCCTTTTCACACTTTAAAGAGTTCTTTTGCGGCAATACAATGTCATTTCATCTTGATTTCTGCTGATGAGTGTGGATCCAAGTAAAATGATCCACAATATCGAATGACCATATCAATCTTTTTTGTTGTTGTTGATAATATTACTTATTGATCAATTGGGGAGGATTTGTTGTCTTTATGCTGGGATAACAGCCATCAGTCTTTCATCTTTATAAGTAAGTGCATCTGAAGTTCTTTTCACTTTCAGTAAGCAGGCTTGCTAAGGAATCGCCCTCAGATCCCGAGACTGCGCTCTTCTTTATACAGTACGGCTTCTCCGGTATTTGTTCAGCATGCCCATCAAATACATGTAATGACAAGCTACAACAGTGACACCTAGCCTTCCTGATTTTAAACCTAGCAGTATCCTCCTGTTCGGTCTACCTCTTGCTCTGCTTACATTCAAGTTCCACAAGATTGCAATCAAGTTTTCAGGAACGTCCATTTTCTCCATAGTATACATAATTTGCTTGATCCCCACAGTTGAATGACTTAGCATCTTAGCATAGTTAATAAAACACGAATAAACATCATTCTGGCATTCTCGGCTCTCAGCCAAGATCCATCTGACATCAGAAACAGTTTCCTTTGTCTCAAGGCGTCTTCTGAAACTGGCTTGGATTTCTAGCAGACTCCTGTGGGTTTATTGCTTCAATTGAAAAATAGTCTTCAATAAATTTTTACTTGTGTGTTATATTAATTATATTGTTCAATAATTTCTGTGTTTTGCTGGATCACCTTTCTTTGCAATGGGTACACATATGGATCTCTTCCAATCAGTTGGCTAGGTAGCTGTCTTTCAATTTTCTTGGCACAGATGAATGAGCACTTCCACCATTGCATCTGTCTTGTGAAACATCTCATTTGGCATTCTGTCTATTCATGGAGCCTGGTAATTTTTTTATTTTTGCCAATGTCTTCAATGCAAATTGGATGTTCCCCATAAATATCTACCTCCTAAATAGTTGAATGTCAGTCATATCCTTTATGGAACGATGACTCTGCGTATTATTCCCATTTCCTTTTCATGCTTCCTACATTAGTCGATATTTTTGCTGGTCATTTCCTACTCTTGGAATCCTACAGTAGGATTTCTGCAATACATGTATGTGTCAGATAATTGTTCATATTACATTGTATGTAATATAGATTATATGCAGAAAACCTGTGAAAACAATTCATATTTGAGTCCATTGTTGCGGCTACTCTGTCAATCCATCTCCTTGCGGAACTTACTCTCTTTGGCAGCCTTTCCAATTGAACAAGCATATTCAGGAACTGGTCTTTCCTGATGGCATGTTCAAAATATGTTAGATGAAGTCTCACCATCCTGGCTGCTACAGAATATTCTGGCTGCACGTGACACCCCATGGTGCTTACAATATTCTTCACCAGCATCATCCTTCAAAGGCATCAATTTCCCTCCGTCATCTTTATTTAATGTGAAAATGCCCCAGCTGGGGTCCGGACCACCTCGTCTGATGAGACTGAGTTCCTCTTATTACTGCTTTTCACACATGTAGAAGATTTGATGCCTGTCAGTCCACCTGTGTAGTCACTATTTATGTTATTGAAAAGGGTGTTTTTTTATGAATAGGTCACTGGTCTTGTAAAAACCTATCATGTGATTTCTAGTGTTACTTCTATCATAAGTTTTATATTTTCCAAGTATCAATCATTCTTATTTGTTTCAAATGTTCATATTTGAATCACCAGATATTAACAATGAATTGTGATTGTATGTTTGATCAATTTTGGATTATAGAAAGTTGATAAAAATCTTTATTTCTTCATCTTTGGTATGAGTGTTTGATCTGTAAATTTAATATTAATCAAATTAGCGTTGTTGACTTATAGGCGTATGGATAGTATTTGCCTCTAACAGCATTGTGCTTCAGGATAGATCTTGAAATGACAGCTTTAATGATGACTGTGACTATGTTCCTCTTTAGTGGTAATTTCAGAGGGAAATCTCAAGATGTGGGAACAGATGGGATGCCAGCATCAGGGAATTCTTAAGGTACTCAAGAGTTCTGATGACTCCGGGATGATGGAGTTGCAGTAAAGAAAAAGAAATTCATTGTTGCCGTCCTGTAGGCTGACGACCTCTTGAATGAGGTCCTGAAGGAAGTATCTGATTCCATGAAGATTTCCTTTGGCCTAGAAAAACTTTTTATAGCAAAAGGTGACCAGTTTTCAAACAATAAAATAAGAAATGGGATCGTTTTAATGGAAAGCATGGAAAAATCTATGGCAAAGTAGGCTAATTTTATGAGTAAAAGTAAGTATATTGTCAAAGACTGACTTGACCCACAAGATATCTTTTCCTCCAGCTTATAAGTCTATGTTGCCCACATATAAACATATTAAACACAATATTTTACTTTTTGGTAGTGAATATTGGTGAGTGTTTATTTTGAGTTGCTTCTTTTCCAAAAGAAATGAGAGTATTTAGGGTTCTGGATAGACAAAGTGGGCTTTGGATTTTGAGAATGCATAGACTCTGATAATGGAAATACTGGTCATATCTAACCTACAGTTACCTAGAATGAAATCTTAGAAAGACATACCTGCTCCAATCATTTCTCTGTCTGATCAGACTTACTGCACTCCAAGTAAGGTGCATTCTTCACCTCCACAGAGGCACCAGGACTCTGGACTCGCTGATTTAGAATCCTATGACAGATAAATTGCCCTACTCCATAATCTGTTTGGATGTCCATAAAAGAGCTATAATGGTTATCTATTGTACACTGTTGAAGAGTAAATAAATACCTAGCACCATAGCCATTGTGTGCTCATGTGTACATCAATGAACGTATGCTGTGTTGTAGTCCCGGACATAGAACTGCTTCCTCTCAGGTGGAGTTGCTTTTCATCCAAATATCAGTGTCCTCCAGTAGTGCATCTGGAAATCTTGTGGAATGCTACTTTTGTGCTGATGAAGATGAGGGGGACAAGAACACTGGTGTACTAATGATTATGCTTGCTGAAGGGGAGGGGCAGCAAAAAAGAGGAAGGCCCTCAATGATCTCCGAGAGAGGGATTGACACAGTGGCTGTGACCATGGGCTTAAGCAATAGGAACAATTGTGAGGCTGGTGCGGGACTGGGTAGTGTTGTTTTGTTGTTAGGGACTGATTCGATGGCATCTAACAACAACAACGATTATTAGATACATATTTTTGAGTGTTTCAAATGTAAGATGTGATTATTAAAGGATAAGTTGTTTTGTGGTGGTATGGGAAAAAATCTTTTCCCTTGTTGGAAAAGCAATAAGTATCTAGGTAGTAATATCAAGTATCAGAATGAAGCTAATCTAAATAATGAATCAAGATGTTCATTAACTATAACTAACCTCTTCTTTATCCATTCTACCAGTGAGAAGAAGCTCATTACAGACGCCCTAAATAAGAATCAGTTTCTGAAGCGACTGGACCCCCAGCAGATCAGAGACATGGTGGAATGCATGTATGGGAGAAACTACCAGCAGGGAAGTTACATCATAAAGCAAGGGGAACCTGGAAACCATATCTTTGTGCTGGCGGGTGGGTTCCACAGATTTTTTAAAATGATTATACTGCAAATATTTCCCCCATTGCTTTAGGATTTTCACCAAGTATTTATAAAAATACACCACTGATTGCTCTATTTGTAGAAATTTTAACAGACTGAGTTCACGAAATAGCAATGTTATGTTCAACTCATGAGGATAATACTTAATAGTGAGTTATTCCTACATGTCTGTGAGTGGCACACATGGGTAAGCTCTCTGCTGTTAACCAAAAGGTTGGCAGTTTGAGTCTACACAGAAGAGCCTCAGAAGGAAGGCCTGGTGATCTTCCAGGAATTTTTATTTTCTTTTCAAAAAAGTAACCACTGAAAACCCTGTGAATAACAGTTGTACTGTGACACAGAGTGGGTGTCTATGAGTCAACATTGACTTGGTCTGTATGTCACAGTTTGTTACTATCTCCTTGTTGCTAATGTAGACTGTGTCACAGAAAGGTTAGGTGACTTAGCTAAAGCTCCACAAGTTATACATGGAGATAGAACAGAAATTTAGGCAGGCTGACTCAATGTCCACACTATAATTACAACTCTGCTCATTTAACAACAAAGAAAAGATCTTTTCATTTAAAATACTGTTATTTATGTTGACTTCTTTTAGGTAGTTTGAACTAAACACTTATTTTGTGTGTTTGTAAAATATTTTGGTTATATACTAGTGCTTTAACTAGATAATTTAGGCACATTTAACCAATAGAAAAGTCAAGTGAAATGATGTATGATTAGAATGATTGGCTTTTCTTTTTATACTTTTTTGATGGTTTCCTCCATTTATGATCACTTATACATGCTTAAATTTAGTTCTCAAATTTGTATTATAATGGCTAATATTTTAATATATTTAAATAATAAGCATTATATATATAAATACGTACACAGAGCATTATATATTTATATATATATATAAATACGTACACACAGTACAATATGGGCTGTGATCCACATGGCCAGCAGTTCAAAACCACCAGCAACTCTGCAAGACAATGATAGGGCTTTCTACTCCTGTAAACAGGTACAGCCTTGGAAATCCAGGGTAGGTTGCTATGAGTCTTCATTGACTCGATGGTAGTACATTTAGAATGTTGGCTATATATCTATATACAGAAAAATATAGAAGCAAGAAAGTCTTTGAACAGAGTTTGAAGATATTAACATGCCCTGTGAATTTTTGAGTTGCCCCAACTGTCTGAGTTTTAGGGAAAAGGATAAATTAGCTTTCCCACAAATTTAGTAGTGACTTGTAATGTGCTGTGGCCTTTTATTCTACACTACTGCCGTTGCTATTAAATTGATTCTGACTCACGGTGACACTATATGACAGTAGAATAAAGTCCATAAAGTTACCAAGGCTATGCATCTTTATGGAATCAGACTGCCATGTTTTTCCTGTAGAGTGAGCTGGTGAGCTCACACCTTGGATGTTTTGTTCAGCAGCCAAACGCTTAACCACTAAGCCACCAAGGCTCCCGTTTTACTTTGCAGATCCTGATAATCTAAGCAATGTTTTTATTAATCTTGTGTCCCTGGGGCCTTATGTGGGCCACACATTCCAATTATACCATTCTATTTATAGCAAGCATATAGAGTGATTCTTGAAACATGACCTTTTAGCACATGCAATAATTGATGCATTCTTTGCCATGTACATCTTGGTAGGTATCTTTTCAATTGAAGAGTCGCTCTCAGTACTTACTCTACCTAAGAAATGAGCCATACTCTAAATTTTCCAGAATTAAAAATTCAAATTTTTAAGGACCGATTATCCAGAGTGATTTTTTTCCCTCTTGCAACTAATCTCCTGGGCATTTCACTTCTAATATAGTTACTAGAGAATTCTGGCAAGAGAGGCTGGCCATCAAGTCAATAGATATTTATGGAACCTGCTAGGAGAGGATCAGCCCATCTTGTTCCTGGTCAGTCACTTTGAGGAAAGGCTTGAGAAGCCCATAGGTTGAGCAGTAGGCGATACAGTAGCAGCAGAGTGTAGCATACCTCCAAAAGAGAATCAGACAGTTTCTGATTTGGATTCATTAGGGTGTTATTTAAGGACTGAATTACTTGGTTTAATTATCTGATTGAATAAATTAATTTGGTAATTAAAAATCTCTCCTTTATGTAATTATAGCATAGCATGAACAGCAATTTGTGAAAGTCTATTTAGCTTAAACTTTTGCTGTTTCATACAATTCTTCAATTTTCGGCAAGCCACTTGAGCCATAACCAATTAGATAATAGACAAAGAAAAGCCAGGATGTAAACTCAGTAGTACCACTATGTGGTTTTGATAGAATAGATTTTGGCTACAATGAGACATTATACAATTGCTTTTCTAATTTTTAGGATTTGGAGCCAAACCGTGTTTAGTTCTCACGAGAATAGAAATGACATAAGAACAATGTATTTTCTTTTGTGTTCACTCTATCTCTGGTACCTGGAACAGTTCCTGGTGCAAAATCCTGAGATGAAACTGTTGAGTTGGCGAATGGACAGGAATGGCAAAGCTATTTAGTGGTGTATTAGGAGAAGGCCAAGACCTATTTCCTCAAGGGTAGACACATTATCCCTCCACGTCCTGGAATTCAGAACTTGGGGGCAGAGGATTGTCAGTAGCGAAGATTTTGTTTTCATTCCTCCTAATGTTGGAGGGAACAGATTTGCCAAGGCAAAAGAAGTGTGTGTTTCCTCCCTCTGTGCTTAAAGATGAGTGTGAAGCACTCTTAGTGGTTTTCATTTATTAATGTATCTAAATTAAGTCATCGTAATGGCTTGACCCAGGTTACGCAGCTTGGCCCAAACAGGGCTGCTGCTTTTCAAAGCCAAGCCGTGTGACAGCCAAGCTGGCGGTAAGTTGTCCGACGAGGGCAATGGCCGTGCTGTGCTGTCAAACCACCCAGTGATTGCGCAGAGAAATCGTCTGTGCACACCAGTTTTCATGGGTCAGAGCGAACTTAAACAAAACAGCATGCACTGCCCCAGGGAAGAGTGATCCTATTAACAATGTGGTTGCTGTTAAGAGGAACCCGTGTGGCGCAGTGCTTAAGTGCTGGCTGATATAAAAAAATCAGCTTTGGAACTCACCATCTGTTCTATAGGAGGAAATGTGACCGTTTGCTTCTATAAAGAATCATAGCCTTGGAAATCCTATGGAGCAGTTCTGCTCTATCCTATAGGGTCATTATGAATTGGAATCAACTCAGTGGTAGTGGGTTGGGGTTGTTGTTAGGTCCCATTAAATTTGCACCCTATGTTGGCCTATAACTCGTGGCAACCCGATGCCATAGGTTTTTACCCATAGGGTTTGCATTAGCTGATTGTAGGAATTAGATTGCCAGGCCTTTCTTCCTGGCCTTAGTCTTGAAGCTCGGCTTAGACGTCTCCAGCATCCTACCAGCACAGAGAAGTGGGAGTGGTGCTTTTGGTACTTGCGTTAGAATTGAACTCAAGTCTCCTACATGGAAAGTGAGAATTCCAACGAAGCACTGTTGTTGCTCCCACATATCACCTACCACTGCTGACTGAAAGGTCGGTTTTGAGCCCGTCAAATGTGCTGCTGTGGAAAAGACTTGAGGGTCTGCTCCCATGAAGAGCAAACCCACTGCTTTGGAGCTCACTCCGGCTCAGAGTGACAGCACGGACGGCTCCAATGGGCTTCCAAAGCTGTGAGTCTGTTTTCATAACGGTTTGGCTGGCACTTCATTCACGGATCATACACTTTCGCTCGTTCAAGCACATCAAGAAGAGTTGTGTAATAATCACCACAATTAACTTTGGAATGCTTTATTCTTCCTTGTAGTAATTGTTATTCATGTAATTATTTTTTAATTGTGGCAAAAAATGTACACAACATAACATTCTACAATTCAACAACTTCTACACATATAACTCAATGCCATTAATTACACTCTTCGTGTTATATAACCATTATAAATATCCTTTCCCCAATTATTCCACCACATTAACATAAACGCAATGCCTCCTCAGCGCATCCTCCCCCTTCACCCATGAGAACCGTAGTTCCAGCTTGGTTTCCTTTCCTTTCTTCCTTTTGTAAGTAGTTTTCTTGTGTGATACGTGAATGTCATATCAAGGCTCTGCATGTTAATGTGAGCAGAGTGCAATTACAGCCGAGGAAATTCCGTGGGACAGTTCTGCTGTGTCCTCTTGGGTTGTGGTCCTTCAGAATTGAGTGTATATGACACAACAATTAAAACATACTAGTCCTTGTCCTAGGCTCTTTATGTAGATTAAGTGATGCACTTCTCAAAACTTAACATGCTGTTGTCCCCATTGTCAATGAGGAAGCACAGGCCCAGTTGGTCATTTCCCCAAGGTGACATGCGTAGGAATGGGTAAGTAGTTTGACCGATCGAGAAGCTTGCACTTTGAACCACTCTGTCTTGGTGGCATAGTGGTTACCTGTTGGGCTGCTAACCACAGGGTCAGCAGTTTGAAACCACTAGCTGCTCTGTGGGAGAAGACAAGGCTTTCTATTTTTGCAAAGAGTTACATACAGTCTCGGAAACCCACTGGGGCAGTTCTACTCTGTTCTATAGGGTCACTATCAGTCAGAATTGACCAGATCGCAGTGACTTTGGCTTTTGATATTGTAATGAGGAGCATGAGCTATCTTACCTGTGTGCTTTGTGATTATTTTTTTCTATGATTTTTATGAATTTGTGAGTGCAAGACACATTTTGCCTATTTCTGTTTTGAATTCTACTTGATAGAGGGCTGCATAGAGGTGTCCCAAGGGGAGAAGTTGCTGTCCTCCATCCCCATGTGGACCACGTTTGGGGAACTCGCCATTTTATACAACTGCACAAGGACTGCCTCTGTGAAAGGTAACAGGGGAGGAAATGATGTAGCCCTAGATGATTTCGCAGAGAGGAAATTAATCTAGGTTAACCGGTACTGCCTCCTTACTTAGAGTCTCTTTGTCTCCTCTTATTCGCTTATCAACAGACACGCGATGCCTATGCATGCTTAGTTTATGTTGAAGCGATGCCCAAGGAACCTGTTCCCAAGGCTCCTCTTCCTTTGACAATATGAACGGGGCTTGAAACAGGATCATGCCATTGCAAGCCTGTGCTTTCCTTTCCCTTTGACTCGTCACTGCGTGTCCCTCGGCCACGGCTCCTCCAGGATGCGTGTTTTCCGTTCTCCCCAAGGCTCTGACAATGCCAGGACAATTAACTGAAGAAAATGCAGGATGTCAACCTGACTCAATTCAATTTGTGAAGCTTTTATGAATAACTTTTACGATTAATTTTATTTTTCCTCCTTGGCTTTATTGTTAGAGATGGCCACAGGAATATTGCTCTTAAGGTGATTTTTTTTAATGGATTATGGACATGTAGTTTCTCAGTGTTTGGGGCATGTAGAAATGGTATGGGTTTCTCAGTGTTTGAAACTGAGTTATAATGATCAGCATTAGTACAGTTGAGGTACTTCATAAAATTCAGATTATAATGCTCTTTTTGTAAAGGCTGAATCAAAATCTGTGGGCAAAAGGCCATCTATATGTTTTATTTTAATCAAGATAATTATGCTCTCTAAAATTTGGAAAACCAAAATTTTATGTTTTATCTGTTTTATTGAGCCCCATTATTCCTTTTTTAAAATCTTTTTTATGCAACTATAGCTTTATCTAGATCTCTTTTGAGTGGCTACGTTACTTCCATTTCTGGGTTTAAAATTTTCTATAGTATTTAAAAATTGAGTTGTGGACATTTCACCTCACAGGAATTACAGAAATCTCATAAAGGTTTCTTTAGTACAAGCATCATACAAAGAACATAGACATGTACGCAGATACCGACCTACAGTTACCATCTCGTGACTCCTTGCATTGGTTATTAGGCAACTGGCAGATTTCCCTTGTATCAGAGCATAAATCTCAAATATAGCCTGACGACTTAGTGCATCACTAGGAATTGCACACTAATTTTAATGTCATCCTCAGCAAAACAAAATTAGAAAGGGAGTTGTTGGCTACCCACCCCCTAGTTATGACGCATCCAACGTCAACGGATTTTTACAAAATCACTTATAACCACTTTTATCGCTGTTTTCTTTCATTTGCACATATGATACATTTTCTTTTTTTTTTTAACAAACAAAAAGGCATTTATTCTGTAGACTATGTTTCTTCCAAGTGAACTGGCCCCTCCCTTCTGGGGTACGGAATAGCCAACAGACCATAGGAAGAAGACATGGTTCTTGACTCCTGTTTGAAAGCAAAAGCTACTGCAAACCATTGGTCTTGATTCAGGGCCTAAATGATACATTTTCTAAGAAACAATCATATTATAAGTATGTATGATGAACTTATTTATTAATGAACAGTTGTGTTTTTTGGAATGTTTTAAAGAATTGTGACAGATACTATTTTTCTATTGTTTTTCTCTCTGTGAAGCCATCACCAACGTTAAAACGTGGGCACTCGATCGAGAGGTATTTCAGAACATAATGAGAAGGACAGCTCAAGCCAGAGACGAGCAGTACAGAAACTTCCTCAGAAGGTAAGACTGACACCCGGGGGGCAAACAGCGAAGATGGGGTGGCCACGGTGTAGTTAGAATGGAGTTTGTATGGAAGCGCTCAAATATTAACCCAAGAGTTAGCAGTTCAGACCCAACTCAGAAGACCCACTGTTTCTGAGAGGGTTCCAGCCTGGATAAAACCCTCTGGAGCAGTTCCATGCTGCAGGTATGCGCTTGCCAGGAGTCAGAGACGATTCAACAGGATGGGTTGGCTTAGAAATGCACACCTGTAGAATATGTTGACTGGCTCTTAAAACGTTATGAATGTTTAATCAAAATTTTACTATAGCTCAAGAATTTTCCACACGGATAAGAAAAAGGAATAGAAATATTCCCTTTCAATAAAGGTCATATACTATATAAAACTTACATTTAATTCATTATTGCCCTATTTATATCACCTGCGATATTTTGTGTGTGTGTGCCTCTATCGATGGTCAGATAGTATAGAACGTGTGTGAAAATACTACAATGTCCACCTGTGTTGTTCAGTTGGCTTTGAGAGACATCCTATAATTTGGACTTGGGTAGCAAAAGGGCACTTACAGTAATAGGCTCCAAGTCATATTCCAGCTCGTACTTACCCTTTATGACAGGGTAGAACTGCCCCTGGGGTGTTCTGAGACGGTAACTGTTTACGTGAGTAGAAAGCCCTGTCTTTCTACTGTGAAGTGGACAGGCGTTTTTGAACAGCTGACATTGCAGTTAGCCACTAAAGGTATAAGGACTAGACCACCATGGCCCGCTGTGATTCCGAATGGACTCAATGCCACTTAGATTGCTTGCTCATTTTTTTTTTGGAGTAGTGTCATATTAGAATTACTTACTTACATTTTCTCAAGGACTTTACCTAAGGGATCCTTTTCCACATTTGGACAGCCATGTAATCTATCAAACAGAACTTTGGGACATGCTCATTTTGTGAAATGTTCTTTATACCAACAACTTGTGTATTTTAACTTTCTGAAACAAATGAAATCTCATTAATTGAAAATGCCAGTTCTCTATGGTAAGAGCCAGTACAATATGAATAATCCAAGATTATGTCAGTGACAATTTCTAGGCTACCCTCGAGCCAGTCACTACCTAATTCGAAGGACTCAGCTGAAAATCTGCTCCTCCACTGGGAGCAGAACTTCCTCATCTGTGCCGGCAAAATAAGATAGTCAGATGTAGAGACTGACACGGTTTTCAGTGCGATTTACTTTGAAAACAAACAAACTGTGTCTATGTACATTTCCCCCAATAAATGAAACTTTCTATTTCCCCTTTCTGGGATTCTGCTGATTTTATTTGGCTGTACTAGATGTCTGAGGTAGGTGTGTATCTCAATCTCACAATGGGTTTAGGTTAGATAGCTGATTTAACTAACTCATTGTCATTCCGTCAGCTCCAATTCATGGAAATCCTATAGGCTGGTAAAGAATGACTTCATCAGGCTTCTAAGGTTGCCAAGCTCAGCAGACACAGCCTATGCCATCTTTCTCTTGTGGAGCAGTGGGCAGCTTCAAATTGCCAGCCTTTGGGTTAGCAGCCTAATGCACCCTGTGCCACCCTGTAGCCTTATATAGGAGGTAGACATACATGTATGCACACTTGGATCTGTAATCAATCAGACAGCACATTGCCAATCTGCTGCACAAGGCCTCGTCCAAGCATTATAGAGCCAGGTACCACCGTGAGGATGAAGGTGTGCCGCACCCACACTGCGGTGTTTTCCATCAGCTCATACGCACGTGCATGTTGGCAATGAAAAAGGAAGGCCTGAGAGAAATCAATAAATCTGAATTATGGCATTGGTGAAGATATTGAAAGTACTGTGGACTATTCAGAGAACACATGAAAACATCTTAGATAAAAGACAGACAGAATGTTGTTTGCAAGTACAAAAGGGGAGTTTCACGTGCTTTGGGCATGTTATCAGGGGAGACCAGTCCCTGGAAAACACATCATGTCTAGTGAAGTCGAGGCTCACTGCAAGAGGACGCTCTTCAATGGAATGGATTGCCACAGCTTCAGTAAACTCATCTATAACGGCTGTGAGCATGAGCACGGCATGCCCAGCCAGCGTTTCTTTCTGTTGGGCACAGGGCCACTAGGAGCTAGAACTGACTTGAAGGCATCTAACAGCAATGACCACACACACACACACACACACGAATACACACGTGTGCACATACATATATACACACATGTATGTGTATGTATTTGTGGGTGGCACAAATGGCTTAGGCTTGACTACTAACTGAAACGTTGGATTTTAACCCACCCTCTGGAGCCCTTGAAGGAAAGTCCGGCCGTCTCCCTCTGAAAAGAATCCTGGGGAGCTCATTGCTACTTTCTCCACACCTGAGTCAGAACTGGCCTGACAACAACTGATTTGGTTTGGTTACATATATATTCATATGTATATTTTTTCATAATAATTTCCCATTTATTTGAAATTCACTACTTTACATATATTGTATTTGGAGGCTTGTTTTAGAACAAAGTGTCACATGTACATTGTAGTTTTAGCATGTACATATTTAAAAATGACACACACGTGTGTGTGGTATTTATAATTCAATTTGAGGAGATAATTACAAAGAAAATTTCTGTTTCATTTTGAAGCGTGTCCTTGCTGAAGAATTTACCTGAGGATAAATTAACCAAGATCATCGACTGCCTAGAAGTGGTAAGAAATGTTAAAGAAAAAGTAGACCGAACTGTAATCTAGTCGGGTAATTAGCATTGCAGAAGTATATAGAAACATGGTACTTCACTAATCCACGGAGACCAAAATCCTACTTAACACTGTGAGAACACTAGACTAAATCACACTGAATGAAGGGACTGGGATCGTTTTAGAGACTCTTTGGAATGTATAAAAAGAAACTGGAGTTACATGTGTAAAGTAAAATTTGATTTACATATTTTAATATTTTTGTACATTTTATGATGCTAATCTGCTGTACTCACGAGGCATTTGATTTTCTAGAGTAACATCATGAGCCCTTACAGAGTTTGCATAGTAGGAAGTCCTTACGGTGTTGAACTAGGGAACTGGAGAAAAGGTAGATTAGTGCTCTCGGTGACAGACCTTTGAATCGGGCTGTGACGCATTTCTACTTGGACATTTTCGGTCACGAGAATGAAATGCAAGAAATTCAAGCTGCACTTTACAAGCACGCACATTACCTATTTTAACATCGAAGGAGGACAGCATATTGGAATCCACTCAAAAACCTGCCTGAGGCGCCATCCGGGGAGTTGGTTCGAGTCCAAGACCAGTCGAGGCTTTTGTGAATAACGTCTTATGAGGAGCACCTTAGACTCTAATGATACGCTTTATCTGAAAACCTCTTCAGTTGCCGAGGGTAAAATTCAAAGCAAATAACCTCTCCCTCCCCTTGCTTGTGTGTGTGTGGATTTTACTGAACCCCAAAAGGCTCCAACAGAGCTGAAGGGAGGTAAGAAACAGTAGTCAAGAACACACGTCTAGACGCGAAGAAGCTTTTCATAAAGCTGTTCTCGGGGGAGGAAAACAAAACAACACGAAAAACCCTGGCAAGCCTGATTGTCGACAGCGCCACGTCTCTGTCCATCACACTGTACGATGTAAATGACACTATACGACGTAAATCTGGTGGGAAGGCAGCACAGGCCACTTGATCCTTAAGTGGAAGCGACACTGGTAATGTTTCTATTTACCATTCGTGGAGCTCATCCATCAGTTTACCAAGGACAGGCCATGATGACATAGTGCCTGGCCTTGGGGCCGCAGGGGGTTCACATATGAAGTCATTTCAGGAGGGCTGCTTGCCCTGCGTCTCTTGGGATTTGCCCCGATGTAACATAACCCAATCACAGATGTTACAAATTAATAATTCATCCTAATTTCGGAGAGTTTTTGTGTCGTAAACCAGAGAGGCTCTATATTTTTTGTGTTAACCGAGGAAATCTGTTTTTAATATAATACTAATAGAGTAGATGCACCCGAGGGGAATTCCATGCTGACAGCAGATATTAAAATGTAGTATCATTAAAAACGAATGATGAATTGGACATGTTTATCGCAGCCACAGACAATAGCTGTAGAATACATAGAAAGGGGCTCAAAATCCAATATTCATTAAGCACTCCATTTGAGTTTGAGAGACTCCTCTTTTAAAATCCCCGAGAAGAGCTTACTTGGAGCTCCCCATTGGCTCAGGGACACCTCTTAGTCCTGCCTGGCAAACAGGTGGGCGTCTCTGTGACGTGTGAGAATTCACAAGTGGGCAAGTGATTAACAAGCGAGGGATGGGGTCCATTTAGCTCCGAGCGGAGCACATAACTCACCAGCAGAGCTCGAAGTCATGGCCTGTCAACACAGTCCTGACAGCAGCCAATCATCAGCGCGCTCAGGGGGCTCACACTGCGTCCTGGGACTGGCGGTCCCACAAATCGACTGCATAATTTCTGCAGGAAAAAAACAACCACAATTAGGTTGAATCCATCATGCTGTTTTGGGGTTGATTTTGTGCTTATTTGTTTTGTGTCTGTGTGTGCATCTATGCTTGTGGGAGGGCGGCCGTTTGGGGGGCGGTGGGGAATCAGAAATTCCCATTGTCCAAGCAGGTGATGCACTGAGTTCACGACAAGACCCTTACAACTCTGAAACCACAGAGGCGGGTTGCAGGGTGTTCCAGCAGCATTTCCTACTTGCGCTCACACGACCCCCCACAGGCTGCTCTGGATGCAGACATGGCCTTGAAGCCTCTCCTTGTGTCCTCCTGGAAGAATGAGCAGCGTAGGACTCCTACCCGCACACTCACCGGTGCACATTAAGAATGAGCTGATGCAAACGACAAGGCATGCCGCCACTTGGCCCGCAGGGGACATCTGCTCCCGGCCATGGACATGGTCAGATGACTGACGCACCTGGCCGTCATGCTGTGCAAAACGACGGGTGGAAGGAGGGCCTGCTCCCACTCACGGTGATTCATCCGGGAGGCCTTCCTGAACTACAAGCACTGTGATGGATTGGAAGTCACTGATCTCTGTCACAGAGCTCTGGTATTTGACCCAGTGGCCTCCTGCTCTGGGACGCTGACAAGCCATCTTTCACTGAACCCTGGTGTGATGGGGGTGGGGGAGGAGTGAGGGATTTCCTTTCCTTATTCAGATTGCCTGTGGTGTTCATTAACAGTCAGACTCCCGGTTACCACCCCCAACTAACTGAATCAGAAACCCAACCCGGCTGAGGGGCTCAGACATCTCCTTTTCAACACTGAAACGAAGGGTTTCTTATGTTCATTAAAGTCTGACACAGCAAAACGCCATATTAAACCCTTTGCCTTGGAGTAGATTTCCACTGAAAGGGACTCCCGAGGACAGAGCAGAACTGGCCTGCAGATTTGTCAAGGTGGTAAATCTTTACAGAAACACATGGCCTTATCGTCCTTTTTCAGCAGCCAAGCTTTAAAGCACTGCCCCACCATGGCTAAAGTCCGCTCACCTCTGTACAACTACGAAGAGAACCCATAGATTGAGGGGTTCTGTTTGGTTTTAACTTTAACAGTTATAGCCCGCGCCAGGAAGTTCAGAGAGCTGTGAATTTTTCTGGTCCAGTTTATGGACCAGTCCAGTGAGGGAGCCAAGTGTTGTGGAAAGTTTGCTAGTGGAGAATCCAGCGCTGAGAATTTGGGGTCCTGGTCCTGCCTCGATCACTAACTGCTTTCCTATGATTGTTGAGGGCATTGGTGTCTCCTCATTTGCAACATAAGGAGAGGGGGGCTATGCTGAGCCGTGTTACCATGTGCGCTTTCAGCAACCGCATACAACCAAGTCACTCATGCCGCAGTAATTTCTACTGAGCTCCATTTTTAAAGATCTGGCTTCTTGGAAATAACAATCACAGCTAACACTAAATTATGTCTGAATGGTTGTTAGGATCCACCTGACCCAGGTATGTTGCTTTTAAATGTCTCCTTAAAAAGCATTTATCGTTAAGAAAAAAAGCATCTATCATATTTAAACTGCTCTTTGAAGGAAAACAACCAGCACAAAATAAAGTAACTATAAACATTTTTCTATAAGCAGTGAACCCAGGTACATAGTCTCCTACTACATGGAAGTGGCTGCATATGTGTGTGTGCATGGTGTGGTATTTTACGCCGGTATGTCATCAAGGTTTCTTATGAAGTCTTCTATCCACACACTAGTAATTATAGGGAGACCTTAGCCTTGTGTCTTTCTCCTTATCTTGCACACCTTTCTCCTGACCTTATATATTCTTTCCTCAGTCACCTAGGCTCTCATAGTTCGCACTGTATCCATTTATCATAGAAAAACACATTCTCTTTACAGCAAAAGACAGTCCCATCTTTTGCTGTTGCAGTTGGGTAGTTTTCCTGTGACGCCTGCTTTTCAAGCCTGCTCTGGAATGGACTTCTTTTTCATTCTAGCCCTATACTAAGTCACTGCCCTTAAGGCTTCTAGGCATCTTTAAGAAATATCTCCAGACTGTCTGTCTCAACTCACTGTATGTCCAACGCTGAAGAAAACATTTGAATTTAAAAACACCAGAGTGTTAAGTATACATACAGTTTAAAAATATTTCCCCTTTTATATAAATGGATATGTGCACGTTCGTGTGTGTGTGAGTGAATGTACATTGTGTGTTCATATACAAAATGCACTTCTTATTTGAGGTTAGAATCAAATTTCTTGGAAACGATTGCTCTACTGGATGGAGTCTATGGCTCCACTGTCCTCCAAGTGGCCCCTTTCCAATGTGCCCACACGGACAATAAACCACATTATTTGTATTTCTCTTTTTGGTTGTGGAAATATCTTGGCCAGATGGACCGTCCTGTCCACTTGACCAATACTGGCTAGTCCATCACCACAGTTGGTACTTACCAGTATGTATTTTCGGTCTGACCTATTTCCACAGCCTTTTCTGATCTATAAAGTTACTGTCAGCACACGGGGAGGTGTTATGTATCTTCCTTCCATGGTTTTGGGAGACAAAGATTCCTCTCTGAGAAAACACCGCTAGGAAACTTGTTCCTTAAAATACCCCAAAGCGCTGTCCCTGCAGTCTTTCCAGGCTTGCCCTCCTGCAACGTATCTGCCTGACAGGAATGAAAGCCATGCCCCAGCCCACATCACAGGCTTTATAATAACTAAAGGTCAACTCACTAACACTTCAAAAAGTCTCCATTTCTCTCTTTCTCCCTTTGAGGGTTGAGATGGAGAAGGAAACATGAGGGACCAAAGAGCAGATTGCCTTAATTAGGAAAATCTACTTGACACTAGTCATTTTGCTAAAGAGAATTAAGCATGAATTACATAATGACACTTGGACTATGAGATCTTGCTTTCTGACTCAGCCATCAAAAGGCAGAGTCATTTGAACTATATAGTCAACCTTTTATATACCAACAGCGGGAGTCCCTGGTTGGCATAAATGTTCAAGCGCGCGGTTACTCATGGAAAAGTTGGTGGTTCAGACTTGCCCATCGGCGCCTGAGAGGGAACCCTGGATATTTGCTGCAGAAAGTCAGAGCTAAAAAAAACCTCTTGGGACGGCAGTTTTACCCTGCAACCAATGAGGTGAATGCCTGGTGGAGAAGACTTAACAGCAGCCTGCTTTACATAGAAATAAAACAGAAGTTTGTTTCTTACTGATAGGAAGGAAAGCCCCCCTTGACTTCACAGAGGCACCCAGAAACTCAAGTTGTGCCCTTTCAAGATCTCACCGGCACACCACGCCATTACGGTGGCCCTGTTGGGCTGCTGCTTGTAAGACAGAGCAGAACTTCCCGGGGGGTTTCCAAGGATGCGAAGCAGATTGCTACATCTTTCTGCTACCAACCACTTGGTGGGTTCTCCCTGCTGGCCTTCTCCTCAGCTGCCAGGTGCCTTAACCTCTGTGCCACCAAGACTCCTTCACCAAAGTTGTTAGGTGCCGTAGAATCTGCTCTGACTCGTGGCTGCCCGTGTACAACAGCAGGAAACACTAAATGGTCCTGTGCGACACTCAGGAGTGTTCATTTTGAGCCCACTGCGGTAGCCACTAAGGTTGAGGACTTAGCATACAGACCTTATCCTGAGTTATGTGGGTGATCTGGGTGCTATTATGAATCCTTCAGCAGACAGAGGGATTTTTCTGCCTCCAGTGAGGGAGATGTGGTAGAAAGTGGAAATCAGAGAGACTCAGAACATCAGGATATTGCAATTCACTGTTGGTAGCGCTGAGATCTACAGTTATGGACAAGGGCCTGAGAAAAGCTTTTAGGAGCTAAGGATGACCCCTTGCTGGCAGTTCGTCTGCAAACAAAGGTTGTAGCTACAGCTCTGTGGGACTGCAGTCAGCCATCAAGCTGAAGGAGCTTGACAGAGTGAATCCTTCCCCACAGGCTGGGGAAAGGAGCGCGATCCTGGAGGTGCTGGATTTCAGCCTCGAGAATACCTAAGCGGAAATGCCCTGCTGAGCCACACGGAGCCTGGGCTTTTGACCCACAGAAGCCATGACAGAACAGTCAGGTGCTGTTTTCGGCCACAGATTTTGTTCTGGCAGTAGTAGAGAACGAATCTGCACCCTCTCTCAAGTTCTGATGGCAACTTTCTGACTTGAATTTGATGGATTTGGGGAAAGGAAATCCATAATTGTGATGCACAAGTAGAAAGGAGTGGACTGGCATTTAAACCTAGAGCCCCTCCAAAAAAACCCACCCAAACAAATGTACATAAGGTTTCAAGTGGAAATGACAAAAAAAAAAATCTACAGAAAAGTGGGCTACTTTGGAATTGACTTTCAAAGTCTCAGTGAAAAACAAGAGGGGCTGCTATAATGTTGTTAATTTTGTCTTTAAAAAATTTAAACAAGAGCATCTCTGTTTTATAAATAATTAAGAGATTCATTTTAGCTCTATGACTTTGAGACAAGATCAAATTAAAGTAAAGCATAAGTGGACAGTATAATCCATCTTTTGTTTTCTAAAACACTAAATTGCTCTTTGAGTCTGACAGGTAGACAGATGACTCTTCTCTGCCCAAGGATTCTCTAATCACATGAACATAAGAGAGAGGATCATGATAATGGATAAAAAAGAAATTAGTGATAATTGGAGATTTTATGATGATAAACATACTTTAAAGAACATAATTTACATGTAAAATATTCAAATGCCACTCTTTTTATCATGACAAATCTTCGGAAACTAAAACCAGGTTCTCTTCAAGGAATTATAAATTGAGCTAATATGTTACTAAGGTCCACAGGAAATTACACTTTCTACTTATTAGACATTTTTTTCTTCTTTTTCTAAACTCTGGGCACGTTTTTCAAGAGTCCTTAGGTAGTGTAAATAAGCAAGTACTCCATGACTAACTGAAGAGTTGGTGGTTCCAACCCACCCAGAGGTCTCTGAAACATAGGCATGGTGATCTGCTCTCCCAAAGTCTTACCCTTGAAAATCCTATGGAACCGTTCTACTGTGAAACATATGGGGCTGTCATGAAGCCGGGCTAACTTGACGGCGACCCAAAGAACCAAACAACCTGTCCCCAAAAAACTACAACACATTTTCTAGATGTGTTAAAGGTCACCATACATTTTGTATTTAGATTATTTCGGAGAAAGCCCCACTTGTGTGATAGAGACCTTTGTTTTGCTCTGGTTTCCCCTGCCGCTCTGCATCTCCAAGCCTGGAATTCAGTATCCCAAGTGAATTACCCGAATTGCAAATGAGAATGCACAAGCCTCCTTACTTTTGCCAGTTTATGACTGTGATGTTTTTTTTTTAAAAAGCACAGAGTTAGAAGAGGCATAAAAGACAAGAAACAGATGTGGAACACCTATTTAAAGACACAAAAAGTCCCTGTTCATTGACATCTCTGCTGGCTCTGACGTCTTTCTCCTCCATCCCTGTAGGAATACTACGACAAAGGAGATTGCATTATCAGAGAAGGGGAGGAAGGAAGTACCTTTTACATTTTAGCCAAAGGAAAGGTAAATATTAATTGAAATATACTTACAGTAAAATTTTTACATTGTTTTCCATTTGCCATAAGCACACCCAATCGCTGCCTGGTTTTCCTGTTGTAACATGAGAAGTTCTCTCCACGGAACTGGTCAAGGAGCTTCCATAGGAAGGCGGGAGGGATGCCAAGGGATTGGACTCAGCACTGGGTTTGGGGACACCTGAGTCTGGGCATGGGTTCTAGCTGACACGATAAATTCTTAGTGATCTTGCCAACTTGTTTGACTTTCTTGAAATTGGTTTCAATGTATATGAAATGTTTCTATGTTCAGGACTAGAACATGCTTGGATCCAGCAGGTAGGACCAGCAGTGGATGGGGTAGTTCTCCTGACGGAATGAATTCAGCAACTGGAGACAGCAGGAGTCAGGCATTGAACTACAGAACCAGTATGGTGTAGAACTTCAATTCAGGCACAAACTTAAATTGACTTCAATGCCTTTGGAAATTTGATCCAATATATACAATGGGTCTTTTTCTTCATGCCTGACTTGAGTAGATACCATGTTGTCAGTTGTGTTTCTATGTAGATCCTTGACCATGTTCTTCAAAGATAAGATAAGGCATTTGTGAAACATTGAAGGAAAGAGCAAATGCTAGAGTACCATTGTCTATAAACTGTGGAATTTCCAACTTTTACTTTTTCTTTCTTTCTTCCCTATGGAAGAGTTTATTTTTAGAGTAGCCACTGCTCACAGTTCTCCTCATTGCAGATCCCTAAATTTAGAAGAATTTGGGTTAAAAATGACTTACATGTTATTTTTCTGACATGCACCGATGCTGACCATACCTTTGTATCAGCATGGAATCGTGCCAGCTCTCATGTTGAACTGAATACATGCAGATCCCCAGGGGGATGGAGGTTTTGTTTGCCTCTGCATGCAGGGTCATGGACCACTTTGAGATGCTCACGGGAATTGTGGACCCTCTTCTCATATTCATGTTTTATGTTCAGTTTTAAGAAGTATATTCACTTAAGTGAGTCATTCTGTCCACCAGATATAAGGACTCCTGGTACTCAGCTTTCTCTTAAAAATGTTTATTGCATTTTATTTACTTATTAAACTTTTTATCATTTTATTGGGAGCTCGTTCAGATATCATAACATTTCATAGTTCAGCCACATCAAGCAGTATTGTAAAATTGCTAACACAGTTTCAATCATTTTCTTTCTTCTTGAACTCCTCAATATCCAGCTGCCTTTTATCCCCCGCCCCCACCCACCCTACCCACCAGGAACTGTTATTCATTCATTCATTCTTGATTAATTTGCTATTCCTTTTAGACTTTCTCGAGTTTTCCTTTGAGAGGTGATACTGGGGTAGAGTCTTCCTTGTTCCAAAGGTTGGGTCCCACAATTGTACCAACAGTAGTTAGGTTGCCCTCATTTCTACAGACATAAAGCCAGGCATCTGATATTGCCTTGTCCTTGTTCTTATTCACTAAAGTTTATACAGATTGGAGGATCTCATTGAATGGAAATGTGTTCAACTTCTTATTCTTCTTTTTCTGCCTCCCTCCTGCCTTTTAAAAACTTGTTGAATATTGCTTAGGTAAAAGTTACACAGAGTACAGAAGGTCACGACCAGCCACAACTGATAAAAATATTACAAAAAGGAGAATACTTCGGAGAAAAAGCTCTTATCAGGTGAATCCATATATTTATATATTTGATTTCTTTGCATATGAAATTCTTCCTATAAAGTCATTGAATTGAGCTACCAAATAAATGGTGACTAATTTAATAATTTAATTTCATGCAGGAAGACGGTGTACTATCTTTGCATTGAAAAGCTAAACTAAGCTTGCTAGTGGAAAAAGTATTATAATTTTTAGTTTAAAAAGAATCAGAGATAAGAGAATTAAATTGTAAAGGTTATATCTTCCACTTAAGAATTACTTTTACAAAGTATGAAAAATCTCCTTGTTTAGTATTTTCATGTTTGTTGTTCATCAAGTAATAACTTTATATAATTTGGATGTTTTAAAGTATCATAAATAAAGCAGTATTTCTTTGAAAACACATATTTTTAAAAATATTTTTATTGGGAGCTCATACAACTCTTATCACAATTCATACATACATCAATGTATAAAGCACATTTGTACATTCGTTGCCCTCATCATTCTCAAAACATTTGCTCTCCACCTAAGCCCCTGGCATCAGCTCCTCATTTTTCCCCCTCCCTTCCTGCTCCCCCCTCCCTCATGAACACTTGCTAATTTATAAATTATTATTTTGTCCTATCTTACACTGTCTGACGTCTCCCTTGACATTTTAATCACCACATTTTGAGAGTTTTAGAAACAACTAAAAATAATGCATCTGAATTCCTACCTAAACCTCAGACTTAAAAAATTTTTATTCAGTAAACAAAGGAAATATCTTAAGGGGTAATAAAATGACTCAAGGGATACTTTGTACTTGCTAGTGGAAAAAAACAAAAACAAAAAGCAACAACTTCAACCTTAAGGAATTGATTTTCCTAAGCTTGAGAACTTTATAAAAGTCAATGTGTGGGACAGCATAACTTTTTTTTGGGAGTTACATATGGTTTTCTATGAAAACTAAATGTTTGCTAAGCAGTCACATAACATTGATGTTTAAACCAAATGCTTTAGTTTGAGTTCATATTCACTTTTAAAAAGTAGTATTTCTACTGCTCATCTGTCTTCCTGTTGGCTTTTGTTTGTGGAGCTACATGTCAAGGTACAGAGGTACAGAAACAAGGCAAAGTATGCATTCATTTCCTGACTACAAACTTGATTATTTAAATGACAAAGCTCTTTACTTAAAAAAAAACCCAAATTAATTCTGAAGTTATAATTAATATGTAAACTATTTAAAATGGAGTTTAAAGACAAACTCAAGAAGGCTTTCTCATTAGCTATCTGCTAATGAATTAGTTTCAATGGGTAAATACATTGTCCATTTTGTTTATTGCTTTTTATAGAATATTAAAACATGCATGCAATGCCAACAGGTGATATCATTATTCAACATTTCAATGTCAGTGTATGCTTTCTTAACATTTATAGATTAGTTCTGTCATACCTCCAAGCAAAAGTGCTAAAGTTTGAAAGTGCACAGAATTTTACAAAGGCACTAAAGAGTCCCAATCGCTCACGTAAAGGAAATGCACTATCTGATTTTGCTGAGCATGCAAATATTTATGCTGTATGTAGCAGTTTGCTGATTATACTGTTTTCCCATAAGACCATAGGAAGTTATGTTTAATACAGACACTCAACTCTCAAAAGAATTTAAGACCATAAAGTAAAATCAACGAGAAAGAAAGTTGTATATATATAGTCTTCATATTTTTCTGCAGTCATTTCTCCACTGACTGCGGCCGCATATGCCTTAGATTCTGTATATTTCTGTGACTTGCCACTAAGTATCCTTGGGAGTCCTTTCAGAACTGTGTGTGCACTCATGAAGTTATTTTGAAAAGAACATGAGCGTATTTGTAAACATGCTTTGCAATACTTGTAAAGCGTTTGCCTACAACACTCCCAATGACCATCATGCCGCTGACCAATGAAAGGATGCCATACCTCTTTCCTGTGCTCAACTCACAGATCTGGCAGTTGGCCATATTTCACCTGTATGTATGTGTCTAAACTCAAAGTTGAATACAAAGTTTTATTTGGGATTTTTTTCCACTAGAAAGTACACAGTATCCCCTGAGTCATTACCCTGCTACCAACTCCACAAGCCTATGAAGTATCAGTATTTTTACCAGTCTCTTCTAGCCTTTAAAGACCCTGTAAACTTGGAGGGGCAGACTGTTTTCTGGAAATCTCTAGAGTCCTCTGTGGAAAGGAATCTTCAATGGAATGGTATATGCGGACTACTGATGTTTTCCCTGACAAACCACTAAGGGAAGATGAACTGTCCTTGTGTGATACCATTTTCATTTGGCATTTATCAGGGTAGTTCTGCTGTTTGCTCATCTATGGCATGTGCAGTATGCCAAGACCAGCTGACATGAATTCCATAGCACTGGGTACAAGGGGGGGTGTGTTTTGAAGTGTCTTTAGTTTATGCATCAAACCGACGGCACCTAACAGCTGCCACATTAGAGGAAACGAATGTAAGGAACGGTCTCTAAGGAAATACCTTTAAATGGGGCTTGACCCAGTGGCATTCACTAGGTAATTAAATTAATATAGCATCAGGTTATATGCCATAATTCATCATCTATAAGCTAATCATCAATTTTAAGATGTACCATTATATCATGTTCCCTCCAAGAAAGAAAGAAAATGCAGCTCATCATATGTAAGGCATTCAATGCAAGACCTGCTCTGAGTTCAGGGTTTTTAATGGAGATTATTCATCCTAGTCTGGATGAAATAAATGTATATTAGCATTTTCTTAAGTGTGTTGTATGGTACAAGGAACACTTTCTTTGGTGTTTCTTATTGGATGTTATCATGTGTTCATTGTTTGAATGCTTTCCAATAATTTTTCTGAGCTATCACTTTCATCTTACTTTCCTCCATGTTGATTAGAGTGTCACCTTGTTTCACATGAGACCTATTTTATATTTTGGCTCAAACCAGGCTCAAAACTAGACCCCATATTCATTGTGGTCACCGACACCTCTACATTTCCCGTACAGTTATCTGTTCTCCTCTGAAGTCCAGTGAACATAACTTTTATTTAAACACATTCCAAGTCCTTATGGGATGAGGGAGAGAATAAGCAAAAAGTAAGGTAGTGAAATTGAAAATTGCCTTGGGAGCATTCAGTGACAAGGCATCATACAACATGAAACATCCCTGAGTAACAATGCATGTTCAATGTCTAACTGCGGGGCGAGTTGACATAACCATTTGTTTTCTCTGCAGCGATGACGTCAGGTCTGCTAACATTATTGCGGAAGAAAATGACGTCGCGTGCCTGGTTATAGATCGAGAGTGAGTATCCTGATGTTGGGGAAGGCAGGCTACTGTCACCTTGGCGGACTAGGCCTTCGGTTTCCCTAAGGGACGATCTGTCTTCTCATTCATCACCCCTGAGAAATGCTTCCCAGTGCTAAGCTGTGAGGACAGTCTATTAAAATTCATGGGGAGAAAGCAAGCCTTCTGATCTGAATCTGTTTGAGGCAGCAGCAGATGTGGGCAGGCTAAATATTTTGTGTGGGAAGTTTGTACATAAATATCAGCAATCGACTGATTTACATTCTGCATCTTCCAGGGAAATGAGCTTATTAGTGCTTTTTGGGATTTTCTTTCCACCGAACATAGTGAACATTTTCACAATTTATTTAGAAAATGCACTAATATAAAAATGTTATGCATCTCTATGACAGAATATGAACTATCCTTTAGGTACACATAAACCCCGTTACATTTTAAAAGAACATCTGTAGCAGTTTTCCAAGTGATGTATGCCAATAGCTCCCCATCGCTTAGATTACTTTTCAGAATAGAGCCTATTTTGTGCCCTTAACTCTCCTGAAACTGTATTTGGAGCTGAACCCTGGAATCTTTCATACACCAGTCAAAATGTATGGATTATATACTAGATACAATAAAAGAAATGTTCAAAACCAGAACATTGCCTGATAATAGTCATAATGTAGTTGAAAAAATAGGGCATATGAATCTGAAATATAAACAAAACCTATTAAAATGTCTAGCAAAAGCTTTCAAAAGGAAAGATACAGTTGACTGCTAACTAAACATAATTTATAGAGGTTTAGAGCTATAAAGAACTCTAGAATGTTTTTATTTAAACTGTTTATTATGGAAAATTTCATACATTCTCAAAATCAAACTGAATCGTACATGGACTCCATACTAGAAAGCCAACAGTCCTCAATGCTTGCTTGATACAGACCCTGTTCCCACCGCCTGCTTTTCCCTCACTATTTTCCAGAAAGTTCTAAACATAAAATTATGCTAATAATATATTTTACCAAACTCTCTCAAAGCTACCATATATACCCTAGTATAAGCTGACCCGACTAATGGCCGAGGCACCTAATTTTACCACAAAAACTGCATTAAAATGTGCTGATTACAAAGATCAACATATAACCTCCTCCTTGGGGGATGGACAACAGAAAAATGGGTGGAAGGAGACATCGGACAATGTAAGATATGACAAAATAATAATTTATAAATTATCAAGGGTTTGTGAGGGAAAGGGGAGCAGGGAGGGATGGGGGAAAATAAGGAGCTGATGCCAGGGGCTTACGTGGAGAGCAAATATTTTGAGAATGTAATGAATGTACAAATGTGCTTTACGCAATGGATGTATGGATGGATTGTGATAAGAGTTGTATGAGTCACCAATAAAATGATTTTTTTAAATGTGTTGAAAACCGCAGCTTATACACAAGTATATACAGTATTATCTTTAATTTTTAAATCAGAGCATCATCAACACATTAAAATGTTAATAATAATTATATCTTAGTTGTGATTCTCTAGAGAAAACAGCCAGCACTCCTCCGTTAGCTTGTGCACTGTGGTGGCTTGTGCGTGGCTCAGACATAGCGATGCCACTGATATTTCCAATGCCAGCAGGGTCACCCAAAGTGAGCACGTTTCAGCAGGGCTTCCAGAAAAGAGCAGACAATGAAGAAGGATTCAGCTTCCACCATGAAACATTGTCAGATCCGGAAGGCCTGATGACTGGAAGCAGTACATTGACAGTTGGCTGCCAAGAGATGTAGACTGGATTCAGAAAAGGAGGTGGAATAAGGGATATCATTGCTGACATAGATGACTCTTGACTCAAAGCAAGAATACCAGAAAGATGTTTAGTTGGGTTTTATACACTGTACAGAAGTATTTGACTGTGTGGATCATAATAGATTATGAATGACCTTGAGAAGAGTGGGAACCCCATAGCCCTTCATCATGCTCATTGGGAAACTACATGAATCAAAAGGCAACTGTGGGAACAGGACGAGGGTATACTGCGTGGTTTAAAGTTTGGAGAGGTGTACATCAAAGTTGCATCCTCTAACATTACTTATTCAACTGTATGCTGAGCAAGCCATCAGAGAAGCTGGACTGTATGAAGAAGAGCGAAGCATCAGGATTGGAGGAAGGCTGAGTAGCAAGCTGCTATGTGCAGATGAAACCACCTTGCTTGCTGAAAGTGGAGAGGACTCGAAACTCTTGCTGATGAAGACCAAGGATTGTAGCCTTCAGTATGGATTGTGACTCAATGTAAAGAAGACAAAATCCTCACAACTGGACCAATGGGGAACACCAGGATAAATGGAGAACGTTTTCAAGGATTGTGTCTTGCTTGGGAGCAGCAGTCAAGAAACCAGAAGACACATTGTATTAGGTAAATTTGCTACACAAGGTCTCATTCCAGGATTGAAAAGCAAGGATGGTACTGTGAGACCTAAGGTACACCTCAGCCAGGGTATTTCCATTGCCTCGTATGCATATGAAAGTGGGACAGTGAATAAGGAAGACCAGAGAGGAATTGGTGCACTCGAATGGTGATGCTGGAGAAGAATATTGAAAGTACCCTGGACTGCTAAAAGAACTAATCAATCTGTCTTGGAAGAAGTATGGTCGGAGTATTTTCTTAGAGCCAAGGATGGCAAGACTGTGGACGCATTGTTAGGAGAGACCAGTTCCTGGGCAGCGAGAGAGAGGAAGACACTCAACAAGATGGACGGACACAGTAGCTGCAAGGATGGGCTCAGGCACAGGGACAATTGTGAGAATGGTGCAGGACTGATCAGTGTTTCCTTCTGTTGTGCCGAATGTCCGTATGGGTCTGAATGGCCTGATGGTAACTAGTGAGAACAACAGAGAAAACAGAACAAATATCTGTAGCCTCATCACATATTGACTAGCTTGTTTTCTGATATTCCACATTTATGATAATAGTAAAAATATCGATATGATTACTCCATACATCTCCTGTGAAGCAAGAATGAAACTCACTGTGATAGCTAAGGTTTTGTGTCAACTTGTCTGTTCCATGATTATATAATTTGACAGTCATAATATGAAGTTATCATCTTACTTTTTTGGCATACAAGGTAGTCACCCTCTATTTTCACATAATATAAACTGTCATATTTCTACTTTGTCATTAGAATATAACCATACCAATATGTCAATAAGCAATGAGTGTGCGTGCATGTGTGTGTGGGTTGGTGTGTATAAAAATTTACTTCAAAGAATTAGCACATACAATGTTGAGGGTTGGCTAGAAAGTCCAAACCCCAGAAATCAGATACACGTAGGGAGCCTTAATTCAGTCACAGCAATGCTGTGGACTGACAAGTCTCAAAAGCTATAGGTCTGGTGGTAGGATAGACAATTTAGCAAGCTTTCCCCCCAAGATTCATAGATCAGGCAATGGTAAGAGTTCAAACTGGGGAGAGAGGAATTTCTTCCTAAATACTTATTTTGCAGTTTGAAGGCAGCATGCATCCTAATGAAACTCCCCTTTTAACAGATTGTTTGGATACATTACATTGGATTGTATTACTGAAAAGCAACTAGTCTAGTATTTGGCTAAACCACTGGGAACCATAGCCCACCCAAAACAATCTATAAATTAACCATCATCAACTCTTCATATAATTTAGTTATTATAATTCTCCCCTTTATAGACAAAAAAAGTTATTTCAAGGTAGGCTAAAGAATTGTCCAACAGTGGCATTGTGATGGAGGAGGCGGGATTGCCCAAGTTTCTTGGTTCATGGAACAATCTTACCACCGTTCCTTTTGGGGTCCCTTGGCATCTGTGTTCAACGAACCCTGGTGGTGTAGGGGTTACTAGGTTAACTGCTGAGCACAAGGTCTGTGGGGAAAAGATGAGGCTTTCTACCTCCATAAAGAGTTATAGTCTCAGAAACTCACAGCGGCAGTTCTACCCTGCCAATAGCATTGCCCTGAGTCAGAATGTGCTCGATAAAACAAGCATTCACTCTGCAGCAAAGATGTTTTTACCCAAAATTTAAACTTTGGAATTGGGCCTCAAAGAATTAATAGAATGTTTCTAGCAAAATGGAAATGTAGGGGACACTACAGATGAAGTCAGCTTCCAAAGTAAAACTATGGGACTAAAGGAATGTGAAGTATGTTCAAGGAACAGTTAATTTTTGGATGGAAACTAGTCAACAGAAAATATAACCCCAAACCAAACCAAGCCCACTGTCATCAAGTTGATTCTAATTCAGAGTGACCCTACAATTTTCTCCAAATAGTGCATTCTTTTATGTACAAGAGGGCATTTAAAATTATATCCAAGCATTCTGTAGCATGAGCTGTGCAATGACATGAATTATACTAAAATATTAGAACTAAATATATGATAAAAAACAAAACAGAAAATCCAAACCGTCTGCACTGAGTCCATTCTGATTCATACCAACCCCATCAGACAGGGTAGAACTGCCCCCTGGTTTCCTAAGGCCGCAAATCCCGGGAGAGGAGAACACGGCACCTTCCTCCTAGGCAGCTGGCTTTACCGGCTCATTTAATAGTTTGCAGCCCAATATGTAGCCTGATACATATGTAGCCTGATAAATATGAAAGAAAGAAATAGCTCTGTATTCTTTTTCATCATAATCACACACAGCACATATTTATGTGTGTTTTCCTATAGTAATAATCTGTAACAAGATATAACTATCATGTTTTGTTGCCATATTCTTTTGAAATGTACTTACCGGTGTTTAATTAAAATGAAAGTATCTAATTTAGATCCTTTTTATATAAAGAATTGCCTTAAGTACAGTGAGACAGAAACAAGGTATAGGAATATATTTTATGAATCAAGAAATTGGAAGAGTCAGGAAGGCGTACATCCTACATTTTGTGTGGTAGTCTGGTCATCTTAACGTCTTTGTTACTGACCCTCCCTTTGCAGCCGGGTGGTGTCGTGGGTTGGTTACTCACTGGACTGCTGATCACAAAGTCAGCAGTTGGACGCTACCAGCTGTTCCCTAGTGTTCTGTGGCACATGAGACTTTCTATCCTATAAAGATCGACAGTCTTGAAACCCACACGTGTAGTGCTACCCTGCCCTAGAGGGTTGCTATGGGCAGGAATCGACATGAGGCCAAGAAGGGTTTTGGTTGTTTCCACTCTGAAGAGGATTCCAGATTGGATGATGAATTATGTGATCACCTGAGCTCTAACTCCTCGCTTCAATGTTCCCACAGTGCACCATGTATGTTCTCATCGTTAATCACACTTGATGTAATGGCTTTATTTAACATCTGTCTTCCCATGTGTCCAGACACAAGGGCAGTCTGGCTGACAGCTGCCACAGGGCTGCGTTTGAAATAGCCCTTGGCATCTGGGAAGTGCTCCCCAGATGTTGCCAGAATAAAGGGCTCTGCCTTTGCAATGAACTCTCGTGACTGAGAGTCCGGGACTATTTGTCTTTTCTTTTCTGATTTATTATCTTAACAAATTCTTAGAATAAATACATCACAAAAAGGAGAGTTGAAGTTTGTGCCATGTTTCATGTTTTAAAAATATGATACAGCACACAACTAATTGTGGAAAGGGGCAATAATTCTAAACAAATGGAAGTCTGATTTATGTTCTTACTTATTTCATTGTTGAGGCCAATTTCAAAGGAGTTTGCTAGTTACCCAGAAGCCATATGATCCAAACAATACAGGCTGTTTGAGTGGAGAAGCTAGAATATTATAGATGTTTAAGCTTGAATTTAGATCACTTAGCTAAGAAATTTTAGGGACTGTGACACAAGAGTTACCTACATTTCTTTTTAAAAATTGCTTACAACTAAATAGTTTTTAGTTGATTTGACAGCAAACAAAATAGTGCTGAAGTATAAAGACACCATGAATATGGGCATGGTTTCTTTTTGTTTTATTTAAGGTGACCATGGATCGAGACCAAATCAATGTTGACTAACTACAAAAACAAAGAATAAATGAAAAGAAAATAGAGGGAAATTATTTTAACTTGAAAAATTGTTACCAAAAATTGGAATTCCTATGGCAATATTTTTTTATTTTTACTGAACTATAGTAGGTAGGTCCTATAAATATAGGTAGGCCTTGTAAATGAGCCCCCTCCCCTCACACACACAAAAAAATAAAAAACCAGGATAGAAAAAGGATAGGGAATAAATCTGGTGGGGAAAATGGAAAATAGTTCACATGGCGTTGTGCTACATACGGACCTACATAAAAGTAGAGAAGTGTTGCTGTTGGGACTCAGTTGAAATGAGCAGTGGGCTCTGTGAAGCAGGATCCCTGTGGCATCAGTGGGTGGTGTTCAGGGCTCAGTGGGCTTTTAAGTGGTCACAGGACACTGTTCTGCAACTCTGGCTGATTACTTTAGGATATCTGCAGGTAAAGTCTCACTATTTTATTCTGTTCTGTACAAAGTGCTCAGGATAATGCTGGGATGATTCAAGCATCTTCTCTATTTTCAGAAACTATTTTGTAATAGGAAGTAAAACTCCCTAATACAGATAAATCAACATAGACTGTAGGCTGAGGGTGTGGAAAGCATTGGAAGAACAACCAAGGAAAGAATCCTTTCTTAATAAGGAAGGTGTGTGTGTGTGTGTGTGTGTGCGTGTGTGTGTGTGCGCGTGTGTGTGTGCGTGTGTGTGTGTGCGCGTGTGTGTGTGTGTGCGCGTGTGTGTCTGTGTGTGCGTGTGTGTGTGTCTGTGTGTGCATGTGTCTGTGTGTGCGTGCGTGTGTGTGTGTGTGCGCGCGTGTGTGTGCGCGTGCGTGTGCGTGTGTGTGCGTGTGTGTCTGTGTGTGTGTGCGTGTGTGTGTCTGTGTGTGTGTGCGTGTGTGTGTGTCTGTGTGTGTGTGCGTGTGTGTGTGCGTGTGTGTGTGTGTGTGTGTGTGTGTGTGCGTGTGTGTGTGTGTGTGTTAATCTCAAGTGGAGAAGGTGGGCATTCCCAGAGATAGTGAGTGCCCTGGGATGGCATGGGGGGCAGGGCCTCAGAGAAGTATGACACAAAGCTAGGGTGCAAGGGTGAGTGAGGTCAAGAGAAGATAGCTGGACCTCAGAGGAAGAGCAACTAAGGTGGAAAAGATGGATTTTATTAGGAAGGAATGTGGACTGAATAGTAGAGATAAGAGATCTCTTTTATCTTTGATTTTTTAAAACAAATAGCTTGGCTTAACTAAACAAGATAAGGAAAACAGAGCGATTACATGAGTAGCCTGTTGATTCAGCAAACAGATCATGTTAATTATTTTCTTTCCACTGTGTGTATTTAAAGTAATAATAGGTTAAAAAAAAGATACAATTGTTTATAAACCTGAATCTCGGGCATAAATAATAACTCACAACATGTTTCTCTGGCCTTGATAGTCCGTTGGTTTTCATAAAGTCAAAGGGACACTTACACCCTGTCATCACTGTTCAATAGAATTCTCTCTTCCCATCCAGCAGCCTGGGTTGCATCCCTGGCCAATGCAGCACGTGTGCAGCCACCACCATTTAGTTGGGGGACTTGCTATGATGCTGATCAGATGCCATCCTAGTGTCTAGACTAAGATAGATGAGGACGAAGGTGGGGTGACAGAAATCAGCCAGGGAAAACATTACGGATCATAGTGGTCTGATCCAAAACCTATCATGGGGATGAAGCAGAAACAGGTAGCCTTTAGTTTTTTTGAGCATGGAGTCACGATGAGATGGGAGCTAATAACAATAACAAATATTTGGCATATTGATACAACTATAATATTCAATCATGTTGGAGAGAAACTTACAAAATGGGAGTAGTCTTTTCAGAGATTGGGGGAAAGTATAAAGTGAAATGGTAATTATCATTCCAGAGCTCTTTACTGTATATTATTTTGTCTTGTTAGAACATTCAACCAAACAGTGGGGACATTTGAAGAACTCCAAAAATACCTTGAAGGGTATGTGGCAAACCTGAACCGGGATGACGAAAAAAGACATGCTAAGTAAGTGTTGGGATACTTTCCTAAACCAGACACGGCTTCTGATAGCCAAGTGCTTGGGAGAGGGGAGTTGGGACTATGTGGTCACCTAGTGTGTGTCCATTAGAAATTTCTGAGTTGTTTGTAATTGTTATTTTGCAAAGAGGACCGCTAGCATGGATACTTTGAAGCAGTTTCAAGTTATGTGAAGAGTAGAAAGTTAGGGAGAAACTCCACCACAGTGGACCTTGAGAAAGGAATTCTTTCTTCCATCCAGCAACTTAGCTTAAGAGGGTGCGAATTCACAAAGAATCCTCTTTTGCCTGTCTCTTTTAATGGAAACCCAACACAAATGCCAACTCACAGAGCAACTCATTCATTCTGATTATAGGAAAACAGCTAACCACTCAGACTTCCTTCAGTATATAAGGGAGCTATTGCCCCAGGGGAGGAATTCCACGGTGCCTTCAGCTAAGCAGTTAGACTGCTAACCACAAGTTGGTGGTTCAAACCCACCACCCATCTTTCTCCCACATAGGGTCACTGTGAGTTGGAATTGACTAGATGTCAGTGGGTTTGGTATGACCTGGAGGAAGAGTTCTAAATGAAATAAAATATATTTTCATGTAGTAGGGGAAAAAAGAAAGAAAACTCTTTTAATGAAAGTTATTAGGAATGTACCCTCTACCTTTTGTACATTAACTATATGGGTCACATAGTGCAAAGAGAGTTAGATAACCAGAAGTTCTAGAAAACAGGCACTAGACTAACTTAGAGCATTCATTCAGGACCTCTTGAAGCTTTATTTTTTTTTTTTGGAGGGTGTGTGTGCAAGGTACAGATTTGCATTTTCTATCCCGAAGGTCTTTCATAGTTATAACTTATGACTATCTATTGCAGACACAAAACTTCATTCATAATTTGAATCACAATGTTGCACAGCAAGTAAGCCGTGCATTCTTTCTATGTTTCATAAAGCTATTTTGTTCTTGTTTAGTCATGGAAAGCTTCAAGATCTGACAAAACTAGCAAACTGCAGCACAGATTTTCAGTGTGCTGTTCTCCCTTCTGAAGAGCAAAGGGATTGTTCTCTGGTTTCATTCTCCCCCTCTCATTCTCTCGTTTAATTTTTTTAAAGCTTTATAGCAGTATATTTTACATACTACCAAATTTACCCGTTTTCTCATTGAATCTGTTTGACATATATCTATTTCTTGTGTGTGCACTTCCATTTTGTGTGTCCTCTTTTGCTTTTTTTGAGTTTTTACTCTCTCTCTCTCTCTCTCTCTCTCTCTCTCTCTCTCTCTCTCTCTCTCTCTCTCTCTCTGTAGAAGGACTTGGATCTGATTCTACAAGGGAAGTTCAAAAAGTCCCTGGGAAAATACATTGCCTTTTAATTCTACCTTTTCATGAGTATTTTTTTTTTAGTCCCTGGTATAAAAATTGAGATAGTCTTTGTGACAGATATGAGCTTATTGTTGAGTGGAATCTCCTTGCAGTGTGGGCCTTGGTTGACTACAGGGTGCATATAAAGTGTCTCCTGTCTTCTACAGGAGGTCCATGTCTAACCGGAAGCTGTCCAAAGCACTCTCTCTGGAAATGATTCAGCTAAAGGAGAAGGTGGCCAGATTTTCCTCATCATCCCCATTCCAGAACCTTGAGATTATTGCAACTCTGGGCGTTGGTGGGTTCGGAAGAGTTGAGCTTGTAAGGGGTTTACGTTTCAAGCATCTGAGAGAAGCCTTTTGATTATAATTTTGTGTGATATTCCAGTATATCTTAGAGGAATGTATGAATTGTTTTTGCTAGCTAAAACTTTGCTTTGAACTGAAATTGAGAAAGTGAATGCTGCATTGTATTTTGCTTTGTAGCAGTAAAATTTAAGAACATAACTATTTCAAGTTTCTAACATTCCATCCTCTGTGAATTATTTTTCTTGATGATAATCATTGGAATATGCATCCTCAGAGTCTATCAAATATATAAGATATGTTTATACATTTTACTGAAGACATATTAGCTCTCTGTATACTCGAAAGAAGCGGAAGTGACATCAAAAAGAAAATTTCAATTTACAGTTAACTCTCTTAGTCCTCACATGGTAATCTGTATAGATTTGTTGAGCTTTCATTCCACTATTTTTGCATTGCTCAAAATTTTCCTCTCAAACAAAAGAGAAGAAGATGAACCCGCGAGGAAACTTGACAAGCAGCCTTCTGTGGTGTTTCCCAGGACAGCTGGGGAGTTAGGACCTGACATCACCACGTCTCTGAACTGTAGAAGCCCCTTCCAAAGATTGGCAAGAGTGCTGCCGTTCGACCAGGTGCTCTGAAGAAACTATAAAACGGTGCCTTTCCGGGCAGATGGCTCCACACCCTTGTCAGTTAGCACACCCTTCTCTGCCCGCAGATTTTTAACAATTCCCTGCACACTAACTAACCTCTGGGAACCTGCCGGCCCCCCCGCCCCATCTGCTGGATGGCCTCTAGGCAAGCTGGTCGGAAGTGCTGCCAAGAGACATGGGTCGTGCTCCTCACACACAGCCAGAACCTCACCCCCGACAGTGGGGAGGCGGAGGGGGTAGCTTCTTCAGAGGGCAAAGGAGATTTGTCAAGGTCATCCTACCATATGGAGAGAGAAGGGTCATCTCCATCTGCAATGACAGTTTCACCAAAGATGGCAAAGGCAGGAGGATCGAATGAGAGATGCTGAGATCTGGTTTTTCCCCAGTTAGATTAGAATGAAAGCAGTAATTCCACCAAAGACTTGCGAATCCTGGGTAGTCGCAGTGATGGCGGATGGGGGCAACAGATAGCATGCAGTGGTTTTCGTGCGATCTAAGTACTTGTTATATCGACTGTGATTATGGACTTTGGAGCCTTCAGAACCATTGTCTGTTTTACAGGTTTGTACTTCGATCTAAGCGGTGTGGAGTGGTGTGGAGGCTCCTAGAGCACGTCTCTCTGATAGCAACCTTCTGCTCCATGTGGTTGCCGCCAGGGGTCTTTGAGCTTTTGAGATGTGCCCGGTGTGGCTAATTAATTTATTTTAAATAACTTCAAAGGGCTAGTGGCAATTATATTGGATAGTACAATTTAAACCTTGATTTATGTGTTCTCTTTTGAAAATTCAAAGCAATGACTATTCAAGAGAGAGCAATGTTTGGGCACTTCTCAAGTTTTTTCTTGTCATACAATCAAAAGTGCATCAAGATTTCTGAACATTTAATCTTCTAACCAGAGGGCTTTTTTATTTCCCTCCTTGTTTAATGAAAAAAATATTGAGCATCCTATTGTGAAGTATTTTGGCAGTGTGCATGCCCACACGGAAATCAGTTCTCAGAGAGTTATGTGGTTTACATGATTTGATATTATTTGAATGTGAAAAAGTCTAGCTCTTACATATTAACCTGTTATAGATAAGACATTATAAATGTCTACATAAGCTAATTTTTTAATCTTTCTATTTCTGTAGGTTAAGGTGAAAAATGAGAATGTGGCTTTTGCCATGAAGTGTATCAGGAAGAAACACATCGTTGACACGAAGCAGCAAGAGCACGTTTACTCAGAGAAGAGGATCCTGGAAGAGTTATGCTCCCCGTTCATTGTGAGGTAAGTGACCATTCAGCCGTCAGGACTTTCATGCTAGTGTTTATGTGCAAGGGGACAGAAGACGAGGGAGAGGAAGTCCTGTGCAGAATTCTCCGCTGCAGTCAGCAGTTTTTAGAAAGGTGAAAGTTTGAAATGTGGGCTCAGGACTTATCCAGATGTTTTGATTCTTGAGTAAGTCTCAAGGAAAAAGCAGGGCAGGACTGCTCCTGGTGGGGAAGCATGAATGTAAAAATGACTGTGGAATAATTTTGACTGAATATATGATCTAAAGCCAATTAAAGTTTTGGAGTAGTGGAGCAAGAATTCACCAGAAACATTTCAGGGCCGTGCTGGGTGTGCATTTTACAGGAGCTGGTATTTGGATCTCTGTAGGATGCTATCGGACACCAAAACACGGTCCTCCCAATGCTTCAATATCCAGAGATCCATCTTCTTAATAGAGCTTACATCTATCGTTAGAGTTTGGAGAAGAAATATAGCTCACTCTAGGCAACAGCCCCTTTTATTTGTGAATTCATGCACAAATAAATCAACTTATGTTCTAAATGTGAAAGTCCCAGAGTATATCTTTTCTGTAGCTTCTGGGGGGTGTACAGTACCACAGCATTAAAAAGATTTTTATTTTAAAATCACATTTCTTAAAGCTTCTACCTACCTAACTATATCCTGAGCTTCACACTTTTTTTTTAATTAAAAAGGAAATCTGAATTCCAGAAATTTTGGCAATGGTCATTCAGTTACCTTACTATTGATTAGGATTCCAGGCTGCCCTTCTATGTTCAATAATTAGATGAGGGTAAGGAAAACACGTGTCACCACAGAGTCATAGCAGCCTCCATTTATTAAAAGTATCCAAATCAGCCAGTGTATCTGGGACACTAGCATCCATGGTGGGCCTGCAAAGCAGGCCCTCAGGGAGCAAATGCAGTGGCCTCTGGATTTGGGGAAGAAGGAGAAGCCACAGCGGGTGGGTGGGATAATAAGCTGGTTTTTCAAGAAAGTAGCTTTTAAGGTACTCTAACATTGAAAAATGGATAGATAGATAGATAGATAGATAGATAGATAGATATGTGGGGTGGGGTTTGAGGGGGGGGTACTACGTGTGTATTACAGTGAAACCGAGATGAAGTTCGGTTCCTGGGAAAAGGGCTGGGGCACTCCAGGTAAAGGGAATCAGCATAAGGAAGGGAAAACCATAGGAAAGAGCAGAGCACACTTCCAAAAACGGTCCGTGTAAGGAGAGAAGCCCTGTTGGAAATGCTATTGATGGCACATGTAAGCCATTTTAGGAGAGTTTTCATCCAGATTTCTAATGATAATGGTGTTTTATCTCCACAGGTTATATCGTACTTTCAAGGACAATAAGTACGTATACATGCTTCTGGAGGCCTGCTTAGGTGGGGAGCTATGGAGTATATTAAGGGACAGGTAATGAAAATTAAATTGTGCATCATAGCTTTGGCCTAACTGCCCTGGTGTAAAGGATCTATAGGAGCATTTAAAGAGTCATCAAGGAAGCTTGTTACTTAATAAAAATAATGAGCCTTTCCTGATTTAATGTGGTGGTACAGTGGTTACTCATTGGGCTGCTAACTGCAAGGTCAGCAGTTTGAAACCACCAGCTACTCCACAGGAGAAAGACTGGGGCTTTCTACTCCCATAAAGTTACCATCTCAGACCCGCAAGGGGCAGTCCTACTCTGCCCGGTAGGGCCCCTAGGAGTCAACATCTACTCCAAGGTAGTGAGCATCATCAACACCCTACAAGGTAATCATTTTAATCTCCTTTTGGGATTGAAAAAGTGTAAGATTATGTGGTTACTACAGAGCAGAATCAGTACATAACCCAGACATCTCTGATTCTGAATCTTTCTCCTGCAGCACGATTAAGGAATGGGCCATTCTTATGCCCTCGCTGAAAAGCAGAGCAAGACGCCTGATTTTCATGGATTCACGTTTTGTAAAAGTCTGACTTTTACAAAAGGGCTGTTTCCACGCAGGCAAAACCACAGATCTTGGCTGAGTACCAATTGCTACCTGATAGTCGGCAGTGTGGGGATTCTCTCGGCCATGCAGACTTTTCTAATAAAGAGAAAACAATATTACGCTTCTCCTCTGATGAATATAGCCGTTGCTTGGGGAGATAATGTCTGCCATTTCAAAATATTTCATTATTTAAGTTGGGCACTAAATAATGACAAAGAAGGTGACCATTGGTAATTAAATGCCAAAGGAGTATGCATACAGTCTGTTCAGAGGAGGAAGAGAGAGGAAAACTGAGTGGTAGAGGAAGAGTGGGGAGTAAGCTCTAAAGCTGCATAATTTTGGTAAAGCAGAAAGGCTGGGAAACTGGAAATTTGGCTTATCATCAGCTTCTTTGTTGATGAGGAATAGAGCTGCTAGAGAAGATTAGGGCGAGAGACACAGTGATGGAGGATCAATTTGTAGTAGCAGATAGAAGGTCATCCCTTCCCAGGCCCAAACATTTAGACTTTTTTTTTAAGTTTTCAGTTTGTTTTTATTTAATAATAAAATAAGATGAAAAACTTTATAACCTGGGCCCATGTATTTCACTTTGGCTGCCTACTGCAGTCACATAGAAAGTTTTATAACAATGACTTGCCGTGCCTTATCACGAGAGAATGATGATTCAATTTGGGATTGGGACCTCAGAAATTATTAATAATAATAATGCTTCTCACCAATTCTGATGGGCAGTCCTGGTTGAGAATCCTGCATCTAGCAATGTGGCCCCACTGAGAATCAGAGTTGAAGATGTCTGTGCTGGGCGAGAAGCGTCACTTACTCTGCACTTACTGACTTTATGGACAATTAGGACACGGGGGAGAAAACCTGAGTATGAATGAGGAGACAGTGGAGAGGCAAAGGAGGAAGAGGAAGATGAGGTTCAGGGGAGGGAATGAGGCCAACTGAGACTAAGGGAAGTCCCACTTATCTGGGACGGGGCGGAGACCTGTCAAGCTCACTGAGAGTCTGGGGTGAACAGGCACTTTGTAGGAAGTGGTGGTGGAAAGTTAACAAGGAGGCAGCTGGAAGCAGGGCCGCAGAAGTGCATTGGGATCCTCAGAAGCTTCTTCCACAGAGGCCTCTCTGTCACGTCTACAACCTATGCTGGTCCAGGTGACTAAGCCTCATTGACCACGCAGTCTGGGAGCTGCCTGGCACCGAGAAGGGCCCCCTGGGCTGGTAGACTGGGACAGGAGAGAGACTCGGCTGCAGGGTTTGTGGGGTCTGCCGCACCGATGATGAGTAGTCCCTGCTCTTGTGGGCACAGAAGGCACCCTTCAGCACGAGCAGCCCAGCCCTACTCCTGTGGACTCTACAGTGTGGGGAGGTATACCGTTCCATGCTCACGACGCGGCAAACCAGGGTGCCTGCTGCCCAGGGAGCTGCAGCGGGACCGGGTGCCAAAGAGCGGGCTCAGCATGAACTCTTACAGGAGACCGGTTTCCCCAAGCCACCTGGTCTTTGGAACTTAACTATGTGGATAAGTGAGGGGCAGATGTAAGGTTGGTTGCCCAAGAATGGAGAGAACCTAGAAGGCTTAGGAGACATCCAGGATACTTGAAAGAGATTAGGCATATACAACCTTTGTTTAAACAAACAAATGTATCAGGAAACCTACATCTATTTCCGAAAGGAAATTCCTACTCAGTGTCAGGGAGGGTGTCAAACCCTCAAACAACCAGTGAGGGCTTCATGCCACACTCTCCTACTAAAACCACACAGCCCATCCCCGCCCACTGTAAGATCTCATTAGATAACACCCTATCCCCCCACATACAATGTTGATAACAGGCAGCTCTCATCTAATCAAAGTGCATCAAGCAGGAAAGGACTCTGGCAGCCTGGCTTAGTGTATTGTTACGTGATATATAAACCAGAAGTGAAATAAGTCTAAGTTCTTTTTTTCCTTAAGTAATTAATTGCAGAAGTCAGACTCCAACTGTCCATTAAAATGGTTGCATTTCCTCCAGAGTGTGCTGTTAGACATTTATGTCCAAACAAATGTGCTAGTTCTCTTCTCTCCCCACATTACATAGTCACACGTGATTGCTAGAAATAATTATTTGGATACAAATATTTTGAGTTCAATGACAGGTTTTTTTATTCATCAAGTGTCCTGCCACCCAAATCTCATAACAATCGGGAAACAGGCTAATTTTTAGAAGCATAAAATATTTTTTAGCATCGTTGTCCTGTAAAAGATTTATATTAGCAAACTCACCAGTCTGGTGACTGACAAGACAGTCAAGGTGGCTATTCAGAGAACTAACAGGGAGCATGTTTCCGTTGCAGGGGCAGCTTGAATGAATCCACTTCTAAGTTCTGTGTGGCTTGTGTGACAGAAGCCTTTGATTACCTACATCGACTGGGTATTATCTACAGAGACCTGAAGCCGGAAAATTTAATTCTAGATTCAGAAGGTTACCTTAAGTTGGTAAGCTGAATCCCCTCACCGCCAGGAGTCCATCAGCGCTTCCCGAAAACCAATTCACGCTGTCGCAATTTTCTTTTCATTTGCGGGCAGCGTTATTTGCACCCTGAAGGCTGTGACCTTTGAGACCAGCTTGGTTCCGAGAGCAATATTCTGACTGCACTCTGTTTGTGTAGAAACATAAACGTCCCAGCCATCGTGGAGACGTCTGCTGAGCATTCACACGAGGGAATGCCTTTAAAGTGCGATGTTTGCTATTATTTGTGTTGAAGAAATTTAACTCGGTTTTAATATATTTCTGCTACCTCAAAGGGAAGGAAGCTTGGTGGACTAGTGGGTTAAGCATTGGGTTCCTAACCGAAATGGCAGCTGTTTGAATCCACCAGCCATTTCATCAAGAAAGAGGAGACAGTCTGCTTTGTAATCATGCCATCTTGGGAATTCTGGGAGGTGGGGGTGGGGAGGATTTTCTGTCCTGTAGGGTTGGTATGAGTTGGAATGCACTTAGAGGCAGTGCCTGGTTTCGAACTTACAACACTTGATTGCAGCCCTAGCGTATTCATAGTCAAGATAAGGAGAGGAGACAGCATCTAAATGTTGGTTGCTCTTGTTAGCGGTTGTGGAGTTGGTTTTGATTCATGGTGCTTATGTATGTCAGGACAAAACATTGTCCAATCCCATACCATCTCTATGACTATTGGTCTGTTTTTTTAATTTTTTCTAGATGACTTTAATAACAAAACTGAACTCTGGGCACCTTGAAAACAGAGATTTTACTTGTCATTTCTGTAACCTCTCAGTGGTCAACATAAACCTACTTGCATGTTACATCAAAGACAAATGTTGTTAGCCAACCTAAAACTGAATTTAGAGACAATTTATTAATAAAACTGGATAGTCATAATTGCTATTTTATCAAAGCACTTTGAATCTGAGGAAGGACATAGACTCCGTCAAGGAGTTTGTTTTGTCAATATCCCAGGGAAATTAAGTATCTCTGAATTTAACATTTCCAGAAATATTTTAAAAGAGCTACATGTGTTAGGGCAGATTGAATAGAGAAACAAATCCAGCGGCACTCATATTTGGGTAAAACAGAGCTTTCTCTCAAGACCTAATTATATATCAAGAGAACATCCCAGCCCAGTCAAACGCAAGTGCATAAGCCCCTCTTCAGACTCACACAGTCATGTGCAATGATGAGAATGCAGGAAGATCACAGGCCAGTGGCTGCAAAGTCCTGTGGATCCAATGGCAGTGGAAACGTGTCAGGGGTCTAGCAGCTCTCAGGATGGCTCGCAAGCAGGAAGGTGAAGGCAGGAAATGAGAGAGGTCGTCTACCTTGGTCTCAACTCCAAGGGAGGTCATTAGGCTGTGACCTGATTGACAAGCTAAATTCCACCCATATCTTCTTATAGGTGCCATGTTGGCAAAAAAATAAAATCAAACAAACTATCACACTACTCTCATCAGAATTATTACATGAAGAACTACGAATAACCACCACTCAATAAATTCCTGGAGACAGCAGTCAAGAAATCAAATGAAACACGGCATTGAGTAAATCTATTGGAGAAGACCACTCGTTAAAAGATCAAAGAGCAAGGATGACACTTTGAGAACTAAGGTGTGCCTGACCCAAGCCATAGTATTTTCAATCATCTCGTGTACGTTTGGAGCCCTAGTGGCTTAGTAGGTTAGGGGTTGAGCTGCTAAACTCAAGGTCATCAGTTCAAAAATACCCGCTCCTCTGTGGGAGACAAGTAAGTGTCTTTAAAAAACAATAAGACCCTTAAAGATATGGATTAGCACAGTGACTGCGACTATGGGCTTACACACACACACACACACACACACACACACACACACACACACGAGGGTGTGCAGGATTCCTATGAACTGGACCCAATTTAAAGTTCCAGAAATCCAAATGGGTGCTCCTGTTCTGTCCCACAGAGCTGCGAGGAGTTGTAGCTGACTCGGTGACAATTAGTTTGGTTTTGATTTTCGCCATGTGCAGGCAGAATTTAGACATTGATTAAGGAAGACCAAAAAAGAATTGATGCATCTGAATTACGGTATTGGCAAAGAATATTGAAAAAACCACACACCCAGCTGTCTTAGAAGTACAACCAGAATGCTCCATAAAAATGAGGATGGCGAGGCTTCCGTGCTTGGGGCATGTTATCAGGAGAGACCATTCTCTGGAGGAGAACATTATCTGTGGCAAAATAAAAGGGCAGCAAAAGGAGAGGAAAGCCCTCAGGCTATGGACCGATGCAGTAGCTGCCAAAATGGGCTCAAGTGGAACAAGGCCTGAGAGGGGATGCCGGACCTGGCAGTGCTTCATTCTGTTATATGTGGGGTCCTGTGAATTGGAACCAACTCAAGGGAACCTTTAATTGAATCTTTAAACAATTTTAACAACCCAGGAAGTATAATGACTCCATTTTTAGTGCTTCCTGCATCAGTCAATATGTTGTCCATTGGATCTTTCAACATTACAACACAAGTCTTATTCAAGTCTTTAGTTCTTCCGGTTTAAGATAAACTTACTGTTTTCTTTCATTTTAATATTCTACCTCCAGATCTTTGCACATTTCATTATAATATTTACTTTGTCTTCTCAAGCTGTCCTTTGAAATGTGCTGTTCCACTCTTTGACTTTATCGTTTCTTCCGTTTGCCATAACTGATCAACAATCAAGAGCAAGTTTCAGAGCTTCTGATCTCCACCTAGATATGACTGTTTCCCTCTCTTTTTAATGCCATTTTGCTTTCTTCATGTGTGATGTTCTTGACATCATCCCATAGTGTCAAGTCTTTTGTCATTTATTGTTCAATGTGTCAGATCTATTCTTGAGATGTTCTCAGAATTCAGGTATTTGTGTTAGGCTGGGTTCTCTAGAGAAACAAAACCAATGAGACTTACATGAGTATGCACAGAGAGAGGGATTTACATCAAGAAATGCCTCACAGAGTTGTGGAAGTGGGTTAGTCCAGGCCGGTTCATGTCCCTGGGTCAGATGTAAGCTGGGAGCTTTCCTTCACTCCTGGACTTGCTGAGACTGCTGAACAGGAATCAGGAAGATGAAGCAGGAATATCAAAGGCTTAGTGGATGCCAAGTTGCATGAACCTGCAACGGGCACTCCTCTGATGGGTCCTCAGATTGACCGGCTTTATAACAGGAGGTCAACAAGCCAGACACAGCATCCAATCGGTCGTAAACATCTGCTAGCTTCCAAATACTGTCAATTTATACTAAAACCGGCCACACCCTACAAGTTAGGTTGGGTCAACTAGAGAAACAAATCCAGTGACACTCATATATGTATCAGAAAGAACTTTATATCAAGAAGTAATTCTATAGAGAGAAAACATTCCAGTCCAATCCAACTCAAGTCTATACGCCTGCACCACTCCATAAGTCCCACTACAGCAGGGGTCCTCAAACTGTGGCTTCCCAGGACATTTATCCAGCCTGTCGGGTGTTTTTGCCCATTTTTTTTACTTGAAAATAAGATATGTGCAGTGTGCATAGGAATTTATTCATAGTTTTTTTTTAAACTATAGTCCGGCCCTCCTACAGTCTGAGGGATGGTGAACTGTTTAAAACGTTTGAGGCCCCCTGTTCTACAGACTCACATAGCCACATGCAATGACGCAGATTCCAGGTCTGTGGGTGCAAAGTCGAGTGGCTATGAGGTCGGTGGAAGAATAGCAAGACTCTAGCAGCTCTCCAGAAGGCCAGCAAGCAAGGTGAAGGCAGAGAGGGAGGCTCCCAGGGCCCTCCTCATGAGAAGGCCACACCTTATGCAGGCATCGCCAGGCGGTGACCTGATTGACAGGTCGGATACCACCATACACTTTGATATAGCTTCCAGTTGTCATACAGTCACCTAACTACCACACCCTAAATGAAATCTCCCTCAATCTATCAAGGTTGTAACCAGATTAAGCTGCCATTTCCCCCACAACTGCATGGCTGCTTCATGGAAGATTCGATCGTGGAGTTGACCACACCAGGTTAGATCATATCATGGAAGAATCTTTGCCCACCCGAGTGAGTCAGTATAAGACCTAACTATCACAATACTCAAGGTCGCATTTTGGTTCCCTCGGACTTGTTTTCATTTCCTTCAGCTTCAACCTGATCTTACGTAGGAGCAACTGATGATTTGTTCCACTCAGCTTCTCCATCGTCTTTTATCGCAGCTGTAGTGCATTTGATTCTATGCCATCCAGCTGGTGAGGTGCATGTGTGCAGTCACCATTTACATTGTTGGAAACACTGTATGCAATGAAGAAACAAAGTTTATCATGGGGTCTCACGCTGTTTCTATCACCAAGTCTGTAATTTCCAATAGCTGTCCCTTCCTCTTTGTTTCCATCTTTTGTGTTCAAGCCAACAATATTATCAATGCATCTTGATTGTGGGATGATACATTTCAGACTGAAAAAGTTGGTAGAATTCATTTTTTTTCATCACAAGTTTTAGTGAACAGTGCATACATTTGGATTATACTTGTATTATGTGGATTTCCTTTTATGCATATAGATACTACCCTATTACAGACAACATTGTACTCAAGGTATATTTTGAAATGTTCTTTTTGATGATGCATGCCACCCTATTTCCATTCCTCTTGAATTTTCCATTTCCAGCATAGTGAACCATAAGACTGTTAGATCATAAAAGGCCAGTTCCACTCCATTTCAGCTCACCTATTCCTCGGATATAAATGTCTTCCATTGCATTTTTGATTACTTATAATTTTCTTCAATCCATACATTCTACTTTCTGAGTTCCGGCTATTAATAGATGTCTGTGTCTTTTGCTCCTATTTTGAGTCATGCCTCATCAGCAAGGGTGGTTCCAGAAGTTTACTCTGCTTGGAGACGGCACCTCCTCCTCACTTGTATTTTGAGTGTGACAACCAGAGGGGCTCATTTTCTGGCACTATCTTTGACAGTATTTGTTGCTATTCATAAGACGTTTGGTGACTAATCCCTCAGAAGTGGATAGCCTATTTCTTATACTTTCAAGGGCTGAGTCTGGAAGTTCTGATGAAACCTGTTCCCCTTTGGTGAACCTGTTGGTCCTTGAATGGCCAGGGCCATAGCTTCCAGCATCACCCCAACATACAGGCCACCGCAGTTCACCAACGTGACGGATGAGTGGGACCCCTTCGAATAGTAGCAGACATGGATTACTGGAGATAAAGAGGGTTACTTCATAATGATGAAAGGTTCGTTTCTCAAGAGATATGAATCCTAATACTTTAATTACCTAATAAAAATGCTTCAAAAATTAAAAACAGAATTTTGTAGAACTAATGAAGCAATATGATCAAATGTAGGGAATTTTAATACACTTTTCAGAAATTGATAGAGCATTGAAATCAGTAAAACTTTAGAAAATGTGCATAATTAAGAAGCTTGTTCTAATAGCCTTGTAGAACATTGTTCTCAATAGTTGGGGACTAATTATTGACGAAAATTGATCTTCTAATGATCCATTATGCACATTTCAGCAGTTATCCAGAAATATAGTTTCGGTTGTTTGCTGTAAGTTCAGGAGGGATGGGCTGGCTAAGGGTATCTTTCTATTCAAGTAAGAATGGGGGTGGAGTTGGGTTATCTGAATAAAGACAACAGTGGCCATCTTCGCTTGGGTCTATATGTTTTTGAGGATGAAATACTCCTTGTAAAAATGGCATTGGGCTTCATGTGTGGTACAAATAATGGTCATACTTGCCAGCCGAAAGTTTGAGAGTTCAGAGGCCCTTCAGCAGAAAGGCCTGGTGATCTACTTCTGATAAATCAGCCATGGACAACCTCGTGAAGAACAGCCTCTCTGACTAGCATGAAATATCAATACGTCAGAAGAGACTCAATAGCAAACTTTTTAAGGGTGAATTCATCCTCATTCTATGAGTGACATTTTAATTTTCCATCATGGTTTCTTGGAAGTATTTATGAAGGATCACATAGCTATTGAATAAAAGGCAAGGGAGAGGTTTTTTGTTGTTCAGTAAAAACCAAGGGGAAATCTAAATAAGAGACAGATCTGTATTTTGGAAGTGTCTCTCTGTAGTCTGTAGAAGTCTGTCCTTCCACAATAATTACAGGGAATGAGTTTATGGAGAGATGTGAAGACTTCCACTCTCTCTTCGTCAAGCCATGACTGAGATGACCGTCCTGATCTACCCCACAGGGATTCCAATTTGGGTTCAGGCTGTCTTCACTAGAAACACAATGTCGGGATGAAGAATCAGTCAAAAACCAAACTTAGGGCTATGCATCAATTCTGACTAATAGTTACCCTCTTAGGGTTGCAGAGATTATTCATTTTTATGGGAGACGAGCTTATCATTTTTCTTGTATGGTGTGGCTGGTGGGTGTCAATGACTAACTTTGCAAATAGCAGCCTAATGCTTAACTTATAGCATGCCCAGGGGTGAAGTGTAAGCAGATATTGTTAAAGGATTATGAAGACTCTCAACACACTGCTTCCTGCCTTCACATTCCCTAATAGTCTAAATCTTTCTTCAGTTTCAAGGCTAGGTAGAGTTGATGAGGGTAACAATGGTTAACAGCCCTTTTGGTTATAATGAATAAAGGAAAATATGAAGATCTCTGGCAAAAAAGTTGAAAACAAACTCACCTTGTTTTCGATCAAGAAAGAGGTAAACAATAATTAGCATTTCATAGGGGACTGGGAAAATATCTCTGGGGCAGTTCATCATTTAACATCTTAATACAATTATGCTCCTTCCGTCAGGAGTCAGCCTTCATGTTTTTCAACAGTACATATAACAGAGCCACTTTATCTTACGTATGTAGAGCATTATATTTTCTAAGAAACATACAGAGTAAAACGAATGTTGACAGTTGGTATAGTTGATGGTTTGAATGTTGACATGGTTGACAGTTGCAGCAGTTCATTGACAAGGAACTGCCAGAAGTTCAGACTGGATTCAGAAGAGGATGTGGAATAAGGGATATCATTTTTGATGTTAGATGGATCTTGGCTCAAAGCAGAGAATACCAGAAAGATGTGTTGCATTTGACTATGTGGACCATAATAAACTGTTGATAACCTTGAGAATAATGGGAATTCCAGAACACTTCATTGTGCTCTTTCAGAATTTGTACATGGATCAAAAGGCAGTTATGCAAGCAGAACAAGGGAGTACTGCATGGTTTTAAAGTCAGGAAAAGTCTAGGCCAGGGTTCTATCCTCTCACCATACTTGTTCCATCTGTATGCCGAGCAAATCATCAGAGAAGCTGGATTATATGAAGAAGAGTGAGACATCAGGATTAGAGGAAGGCTTGTTAACAACGTGTAATGTGCAGATGACACAACCTTGCTTGTTGAATTATGTGAGGAGGAATTGAAGCACTTGCTCATGAAGATCAAGGAGTATATAGCCTTCAGTGTGAAGTAGAACTCAATGTAAGGAAGACCTCACAAGTGGACCAATAGATAGCATCATAATACATGGAGGAAAGGTAGACGTTGTCACGGACTATGCCTTGCTTGGATTCATAAGCAATGCTTATGGAAGCAGCAGCCAGGGGAGAAAAAGGCATATTGCAATATTGCATTAAGCAAATCTGCCGTGCAAGAACTCTTTAAAGTCTCGATTACAAGGTTGTTACTTTGCTTTGAGAACTGAAGTGCACCTGATCCAAGCCATAGTATTCTCCATTGCATCATGTTCATGTGAAAGTTGGACATTGAATAAGGAAGCTCGAAGAATAGATGCATTTGAATTGTGGCGCTGGAGAAGAATATTGAAAGTACTATGGACTTCTAAAAGGACAAATAAATCTGTATTAGAATAAATAAGGTCAGAGAACTGTTTAGCGGCAAGGAAAACAGGATTTTGTCTTAGATACTCTGGACATGTCTTCAGGAGAGAACAGCGCTGCAAGAAGGACGTCCTGTTTGATAAAGTAGAGGGGAGGTGGACGAGAGGAAGGCTCTTGTGCTACTTACATAATCTGTTGCTAACATCAAGGCTATTAAGAGTGAAGGGGTGGGGTTTGGCTTGTTAATTAAATTGCAGCTTGATGACCTCATTTGGCCATCATAAGGAGATAAATAGCTCGCTGAAGGCGGGACAGATATACTCTCCCTGAGAGGCATTCCTGTTGACAAGACACATGGAACTATGCTAGAGCCCCGGAGCTGGGAGAGCCACGTTGAGACCCATGACAGTGCTGATATGCTTCCACCGCCACTGGATCCACAAGACTGTCCACACACTGGCCTGTGATCTTCCTGCATTCAGTGTTATTGCGTGTGTTGCTTGAGTCTGAAGAGGAATTTATAAAGTAGTATCAGATATATGGGCTAATATCAGATTCATGATCTGGACTGGGCTGGGATATTTTCTCAATATACAATTGCTCTTGTATATAAAGCTCTCACTTATACACATATAAGTGTCTATGAATTTCTTTCTCTAGTGAACCTGGACTAACATCGCTCTCAATGAGATAGGATGACACAGTGGCTGCATCAATGTACTCAGGCATAGGAACGATTGTGAAGACGGCACAGGACCGTATAGTGTCTTTTTGTTTTGTATGGGGTTGCTATGGGTCAGGGCCTACTTGAAGGCACCTAACAACAACATGAATGACCATTTCCTTGGGATCAATCAGCTTGTCTACATTAATGACTCCATGATGGCAGAAGTCATGCCATTGTGTTAACAAATAGATTTACCACATTGCTTAGCCTACACACCCAGACCCAACTCATTGACATTGAGCCAATTCTGACTCATACTACCCCCATAAGATAAGAATAGAACCATCGATTAATTATGGATACAAGTAATATCTCATTTTGACTTCAATCTGTTCTCCATTGAGCATGATGATGCCTATTGGTCCAGTTGTGAGCATTTTCTTTACATTGAGTTGCAATCCATACTAAAGGCTATAGTGTTCTATTTTTATGAGCAATTGTTTCAAGTCCACCTCACTTTCAGTCAGCCAGTTAAGGGAATGTTCCTCTAATTTAAATGCTCTTATTCTGATGGTTTTCATATAATTGGAAGTTTGATGTTCTTGAGATAGTTCACCTTTTCACGTTATTTGCTCAGCAGACAGAGCAAATAAATCTGGTAAAAGGATGCAACCCGTGTGCACACATTCCTTATTTTAAAACACTCAACAGACCTGTGCTGTTTGGAAGACTATTCCTTGATCTATATTCGTGTCCCACTTGAGCACAATTCAGTATTCTTACTGTCCTTTTCCAATGTAATCCTAGGACACTTAACTGTCATGCTTAGTAAAGTGGAGGGGCAGGTGAAAAAGAGGAGCTGAGTTGACCCCGGAGTTGCAACAATGGGCTCAAGTCTGGCAACAGTTGTGAGGGTGGTGCAGGGCAGAGCACTGTCCTCTTTCAATAGGAATTCTAGAACCCTAAAATTGCCATGCTTGGTACAGTAGGCAGTGAAACAGAGGAAGACCCTCAGTGAGATGAATGGACAAGAGTTGTGAAGGTGACGCAGGACATGGCGGTGTTTCCTTCTGTTGTGGTCACTGTGGATCTGAGCCAGCTCAATGGCACCAAACAACAACAACAACAGAACTCTCGTTCTTTGCAATGGCTTCTGCAATTTTTAATGATCCACATGGCCCAATACCAATAGAATATCAGTTGAGCTCTTTTAGGAACATAAATAAGTCTCTTTCTGGTACTCTAGGTTTAGCTAAAGTCTATCTGACATCGGCAATGATATTCTTGTGCCATATCCTCCTATAATTCCAACTTGAATTTCTATCAATTCCTTATCAACATACTGATGTAACCATTTTTGAATGATGTCTACCAAAATTTCACTTACATGTGATGTGAATGCTATATTTCAATAATTCTGCATTCTTTTGGTTCATCTTTCCTTGGAATTGGCACCAATCTGGATCTCTTCCAGTTATTTGCCTGGGCAGTTCTTTTCCAAATGTCTTGGCATTGACACAAGTGTACTTCCAGAATTGCATCCTTTTCTTAAAAGATCTCACTGATATTCTGTCAATTCCTGGAAGTTTCTTTTGCCAATGCTTCATTTCAACTTGGACTTCTTCCTTCAGTTTTGGTTTTTAATCATAAGCTGCTTCTCAAAGTGACTGATCATCTTCCAACTCTTTCTCGTCTCATGACTCTCTCTGTTTCTTCCATCTTCCTTTGATATTTCTTGCACCATCCAATATTTTTGCCATAGAATCCTTCAATAATGAAAAACCATATTCTAATATATGTGAAATCTGAGATGACAAAAGATCTGCAAAACACCTAATTAAAACAGACGGAAGTATAAACATAAAATCTGAATGATCTTGTAACACTTAACAAATGTAATTTAAAATCTTTTAACATACACAGAAGAAAAGCCACCAGAAAAGAGTAGACAGTGTTGACTAAAATATGGTACCCCTGCTCTAGGAGAAAGATTTATTCGCATACAACTAGAAGATGCTCTCTTGAATGTTGTGGACTGCATTTAATGTGGAGTATAAAAGAAAGTTACACACAAATACTGGATCTGTAAATTCAAGGAAGAATTCAAGAAGGTGGTGGCATAGGAGATGAGTCTCAGAGGATTTTTCTGCTGGTTCATATGTGCACAAAGATACCCTCCATCTCTCTGGTCCACCTTCTACTACATACCCGGGTATTTCAGCCAAGGCACCACAGCCACTGAAGAATGGGCCGTGGCTATGAAAGACTTCTTCCCATGTTTGTGTCCCTCTTACTTGAACCTCATACAGTGGAAAAAGTGGCCCCTTTATCCCATTTCGGCGGTTGTGCTTTAGAGTCCAAAGGCCAATAAATCAATTTTGGTTGTTGGTGGACGGGATAAACAGATATCCTTTTACCCTTGTCTAGACATGGGTAAAATAAGTGCCCTAGAAATGCCACATAAATATTTTTTGGAAGGTTAGGCAACATGAATCATCTGGCTTCATTAGGTGGGTCATTTTGTGTCCACTTTTATGTGACCGAGAGAACCAATATCTGACAAATTTACTGGCCCAGAGAGAAACTTCTGGGAAGAGCTAATCCGTACTGGACACCAGCTCCAGTCAACCTCAAAGCTGATCTTCCTATTTCTGTACGCTACAATCACTACTGAGAATTTAGAAGCATCTTAAAACCTCCTCAATTATTAAAATATTTGAATATTTTTCAAAATTTCAGCATATCTTTAGCCATCTTTAATAAAAGAAATGTAATGGACAAAAGCCTAGGTGTCGTGTTTCCAGACCCCCTTCTTGCCGGTCTAGTCTTGCTAGTGAAATCAGAAGTGTGTTGAGATGGACCCTTTATACTCGAGTAGACGCCGGCCTGAATATCAGCCAACGCACCTAATTTTACCACAAAAACGGCATTAAAAATGTGCTGAAAAACTCGGCTCATACATGAGTATATACGGTAGTCATTTCTTTTGTCTTAGAAGGGTCATTTGAAAACATAAACCGGGCCATTTCATAGCCCTACACTTAAATCTCTAGTGACTTTTAGGAGGAAAAACTCTGAAGTTCTTAATGTAACTTATTGAAAAAAAGTTGCTGTACCGTCTATTCCAGTCTATTGCTAACCCGTGCATATGAGAGTAGAACTTTGTTTGATAGGGTTGTCAATGTGATTTTTTCCCCCCAGAAATAGACAGACCTTTCTCCCAAGATACCTCTGACTGGTCCTGAACTTCCAACCTTCGGTTAGCAGGCACAGTGTTTACTACTTCCCCCACCTAGGGTTCATGGTTTATACAACCACGACACTTTCACTCCCTCCCCTTGGACTTCATAGCCCTGCTACCCGAACCTTCTCGCCAGTCCTTGAATTTACCTGCTTGCTGACATCTCAGGTCCTTTGTACAAACTGTTCCTTCAAGCAGAATCCTTCTTGCTCAGATGTTTATTAAATGCTCTTTCTTCTTTCACTGAAATGTCTTCTCAAAATTCTACCTCCTCAGAGAAGCTTTTGCTATTTAAAGAGTAACCTTTAACTGTCTATGCTTGACTCTACAGAATGTTTTTGTTTTCTTTCTTATTAGCAAATGCCACTATCTGACATTGTTATACATATTTATATGCATATTAACTTCTTTTTCTATTGAATGTAATCTCTGAGAGGATTCAGGCTTTGTCCATATCCTGCCCTCCTAAATAAAACCTTACTGCCAACAAATAAATTTGGACTCAAGTGACCCTATAGAACAGATGGTAACTGCTCCAGCGTTTCCTAGACTCTAACTCTTCATGGGAATAGAAAGCCTCACCTCTCTGCCACAGAGTGAGTTGTGGTTTCTAACTGCTGACCTCGTGGTTAGCAATCCAGTGCATTGCCCACGATACCACCTGGACACCTTGTGTCTCTACTACTGTGCTTGCTAACCAGTGGTGCTCAATAAAGAGGCATTGAATGAATAAATTAAAAATCTTAACTTTTAGTTTCTAAGAAATAATCAGATAAAGAATGATGGGGGCTCTCTAGCCCATGGTGTAACCAACAAAGGCGGTATTGTGTGCCTCCGAGTTGACTCTAGATCCACTGCGACCCAATGTAATAGAGTAGAAGGGCCTAGGTGGTTTCCCAAGCTGTAATCTTTACAGGATCAGCTCTAGAGTTCTTTTCTCCTAGAGCAGCTGGTCTAACCTTTTGTTATTAGTCAATACTTCATCAAGAAGAGACCACAAATAAAGGGAGAGAACAGTGGAAGGAAGTGGGAAGAATTGAGGAGATAGGATATTATATTTTGAAGAAAATATATGTCATTGAATTAAAAATTAATTTTCTCTGTAAAGTTTTGCCCAAACTACCATAAAAACAACACCAATTCAGAAGTAGTATAGACTCTGGCTTCCTGTAGACAAATGAATTTGTGTAGGGCTGAAGCCATTTCATCAGACCTAATAGACTAGATTGAGGTTGATATGCTCAAAAAAGTAAGAAAAAACGGCAAGGTCTCATTAAATCTTAGAATTTTAATATAATTATTCCCAGCTCATTATAATCTTTATAATCATTTGCATTAGTTTCAAAGCATTACAGAAATAAAATCTTCCCTGCAAGTTAAAATATACCACTTACAGATATTTTCTTTAAATCTTCTAAATATCTAATAAACTTTCAGGCATTCTTAAAAGGAAAACTGGAATGAAATAAAAAGTGAGATTACAAGCTATTATGCATTATAACCCAACACAATGTAATATTTCCATCTCTTGTGTCTATAAAGGCAATTGTAAGCATTACTTTCTTGTTTCTTAAATGTGAGCATTTACAAAATTAGCTACGATTTTCATATTGGTGCTTTCTCTGAGGAATAAGTAGATATGCTAATCTGAGCTGGTTACAAATTTTTAATTGCATAATATCCCCAGTCATCTCTCAGATATTATCTTTATGAGTCATTTTATGCAGATGATGGGGGAGAAAAACATCAAAAGCTCAATTATATTCATTTTTTGTAATAAGGGAATCTTTGCTGTTCTACAATAAATAATAAAAAGCTTCAGTAAAATTGTGCATTTCAAAGATACTCATTTAAGTTAAAAAAATTAACAGGAATATTTGAAAATATAAATGAGAGAGGAGAGTTCCTAGTTCAATGACCTGTGTTATTTGTTATTTTAGGTAAGAACTAGTTAGGTACCTTGTAACTTCATTTATTTTTTAAGCTAAGATTATTGCCCTATTACTGAGATCGCCCATGCATGATGAAGCTATCATTTTGTATATGTTGGACCACAGGTACAATTTGTGCATACCTATTTACTTGAGAGAGGAGGAGGGTAGTTTTATTAAAATAATATCTGCATAGGTTGGAGATGAAAATATATGCTGGAAAGCTCTGTGGGTGAAGACAAACTGTTTCCTTTTGCAGGGCAGGATTTCAGTTCTATACACTGCCTCAATTCAATGAGCCTTCTTTTGCTGCAGCATTCTCACCTGTCTTAGTGCTGCGCACAGAATTTCCTGAATAGAGTCTCAGAGGAGTGGAGGGAGGGGTCTAACCTGAAAAGACAACTGAGGAGACTCTGATTCATTGCTCTGAGTAAATGCCTACTCTTCAGTCACAGTTAGACTCAAATGTCACCAATCAGTGACATCTTCCCCAGCATCTTCTCTCTCATGCTAGAGAGGCCGATGTTTCTCCTCCAAGTTTTTGCTTTTTATTATCTTCTTTTATGCTATGCCTACAATGGTGTAGTACTGGTAGGTATTGCATTGTGCGCCTCAACAGAATATATGTGTTGGAATCCTATCTCTCCTAAACCGGTGGGTGTAATCCCTTTGGGGAAGAGGGTTTCATTGTTACAGTAATTAAGCCATATCAGTGAAAAATGTATACTAAACCTGTTACAAGAAGCATGTTAAATTCACAGACAAGAAACCAAAAATAGAGGAAGCTATAAAGGAACATGACTATTGCCAAGAAATTAAGGAACACCGGGGCTATAAATGTGGAGACAAGGATCTCACCCTTGAAGAATGAGTGACTATAGCCTACCTGAATTTTGAGAACATTTGAATAACAGATTTGATCCACTGAACACTAATGGAAAAAGGCCTGTTAATCTGTGGGATGACATAAGACTATCATACATGAAGAGCACAATAGGTCCTTACAAAGACAGGGTGGGAAGAAAAGATCAAAGTGAATTCTAGAAGAGACTGAAATGTTCTCTTCTTCAGAGAGTAGGCAAATGGAAGAAATGGTCAAGTCCAAAGGCTGAAGAGAAAGTTTCAGAGAAGCTTGAGAGCACAAAAGTTAAGTATTAGAATATTCAAAGACCAGCCTGTATGTTCACGAGGTGTCAACAGGATCAGGTACCCGGCATCAAAGAACAAAAAGTCTTATCATTGTGAATGAGGGGGAGTACAGAGTGGGGACTCAAAGCCCATCTGTAGGTAACTGGATATCCCCTTACAGAAGGGTCACGGGGAGGAGACATAGCACCGATGAAACATACAACTCTCCTCTAGTTCTCTAATGTTTCCTCCCCCACTATCATGATCCCAATTCTACCTCCCAAAGATGGCTAGACCAGAGGATGGACACTGGGACAGATAAGAGCTGGAATCCAGGGAATCCAGACAGATAAACCCCTCAGGACCAGTAATGAGAGTAGCGATACCAGGAGGGGAAGGAGAAGGTGGGAGAGAAACGGGAGACCAAACACAATGATCTACATATTACCTCTTCTCTGGGGGATGGAGAGTAGAAAAGTGGGTGAAAAGAGACATCATACAGTGTAAGACATGAAAAAAAATAATAATTTATTAATTATCAAGGGTCCATGAGGGAGGTGGGCTGGGGCGGGGGGGGGATGAAGAGCTGATACCAAAGGCTCAAGTAGAAAGAAAATGTTTTGAGAATGATGATGGCAACAAATGTACAAATGTGCTTGACACAGTGGATGGATGCATGGATTGTGATGAGTTGTAGGAGCCCCCAATAAAATAATTTTTCTTTAAATATGCAAAGATCTGGAGTTAGGAAATCAAAAGGAGGAACACAGTAGGTCATAAACAAACAACTCAAGGAAAAATGCAAACGTTGGGTTGTTACATGGAAAGAGTAAATGGGCAGCATAGTGATTGACGCAGGGAGCAGCGAAAGAATGAGTCACTGTATGAAAAAGAACAAGCTGACATTTCGCCATTTCAAAGGAAGACGTTCAGAAGCACTGAGAGCATTAGTCGAAAGTGAGGTTCTGGGAATTGACGGCACACCAAATGAAATGTTTCAACACACTGGTGACGCTCTGGAAGCCCTCACTCATTTATGCCAAGAAACTTGGAAGACAGCTACTTGAACAACGGGCTGGAAAAGATCCATATTTGTACTCACTTGTAAGAAAAGGTGACCCAACAGAATGCACAGGTTATAGAACAATATCGCAGACAGCACACGCAAGTAAATTTTGCTGTAGCTCATCCAACAACGGTGCATTGCAGCAGCACACTGACAGGGAGCTGCCAGAGGCTCAGGCTGGATTCAGAAGAGGATGTGGAACCTCGCTGTTGTCAGATGGATCATCGCTGAGAGAAGAGAACACCAGAAAGACGTTGACTTGTGTTTCACCGACTGTGCCAAGGCATGCACTTGTGTGGACCAGAGAAAACTATGGATAAGCTCGAGAAGCAGGAGGATTCCTTAACCCTGAACTCTGCGCATGCAGAGCTTGTATATGCACCAAACGCAGTGTGGGAACACAACCTGGTTTAAAATCAAGACAGGTGCATGTCAGCATTTTGTCCTCTCACCAGTTACCGCATATACTGGAGTATATGCTGACCCGAAGATCAGCCGAGGCACCTAATTTCACCACAAAAACTGCATTAAAAATGTGAAAAGCTTGGCTTATACATGAGTATAAATGGTATTTAACCTATATGCTGAGAAAATAATTGGAGAATGTGGCTTATGTGAAGAAAAATATGACATCAGGATTGGAGGACGATTTATGAACACCTTGGGATATGCAGATGACACAATCTTGCTGGCTGTGCTCATGGAAGCACCAGCCAGGAGATCAAAGGCCACAGCACATTAAGTAAATTTCCTCATAAGACCTCTTTAAAGTGTTGATAAGAGATGACATTACTTTGAGGCCTAAGGTGTGCTTGAGACAAGCTCTAGTATATTCAGTTGCCTCCTATGCATATGAAGTTGGACATTGATTCAGGAAGACTGCAGAAACCTCGACGCATTTTGATGGTGGTGCTGGCAAAGAAAGCGAAAGTACTATGGACTGCCAAGAGACAAAAAAATCAAATCTGTGTTGGAGGATGTACCATCAGAATGCTCCTCAGGAGCAAAGAGAAAAGATGGTGTGGGCTAGTCTCACAGACTTTGAACATGTTGTCAGGAGAGACAGTCCCTGGAGAAGGACAGCATGCTTGCTAGAGTAAGGGGGCAGCGACAAAGATAAGGTACATAACCGCCATGACTGTGGCGCTAGGCTCAGTTATCAGAATGATCCTGAAGATGATGCAGGACCAGGTGGTATTTGGTTCTATGAGCATCGGGTCCCTGGGAGCCGGAAGTGACTTGATGGACCTTAGAACAGCTATTCTTGACAAGCCGCTGAACTTCCGGGAGTCAACCCTGTATCGGTCTAGCACAAAGCTCGACTGTAAGATGAAACACGTGGTAAATAACAGTATGTGCCGAATGCCCCTTTGCAAATTAAATAGGTTACATTTGGCATTGTCTGCTGCTTTCCAGAGTGACAGAGGAAGTAGAGAATCCACCCGAAGAGGAGGCAATGAGGATTTGGTGCATACTGATATGTAAAAGACTGTCCTTAGTCTAATAGCTTTTCTTTTCAAAAATGGTCCCTGTGTTCATTTCCCAGAGCTACCGTAACAAAATGCAGTTGACATTTGAATGACACAACTCCACTTATATGTGAATTTTGTTCAATAATTGCATTTGAAAACTTCTGAAGATTTATGACACACAGTTACAGATGACCCCCATAGCCTAGAAATGCTGAAAAATTTAAAGACAAAGTTAGACATGTCATGAATGCCGACAAAATAGGTAGATCCTAGTCTGTTATCCAGAGGCTGCCTGGTTGTGTAGTAGGTTACAAATTGGACTACTAAGTGCAACGTCAGTAGTTCAAAACCCCAAACTAGTCCATGGAAGAAAGCGAAGCCTTTCTACTCCAGATTTACAGGCTCAGAAATCCCGAGAGAGTGTTCTCTTCTGCCCTAGAGGGTCACCGGAGTCAGAATCAACTCTGTGGTAATGAGTCTGGTATTTTGAGAGGTTGATAACGCCTAACCTGCAGGAGACTAGATAAGGGAGAGATACACACACACATACAGAGAAAGACAGAAAGATAGAGGGGGATGGGGGAAGGGAGGGGGGGAACCAAGCATAGTTTGAAGGGAAGGTGTGTTGCATGAAGATGGTTGATAAATTTGTGGGGATACGTAAGGAGTCCTGATTGCACAGTGCCCTAAATGTTGGGCTGCTAACCTCAGGGTCAGCTATTCAAACTTGGGTAAAACGAGGCTGGCTGCTCCCCCAAAGATTTACTGTCTCAGAAACCCTAAGGACTAGCGAGATCTACTCTAACCTTGAAGGATTGCTGTAAGTTGAAATCAACATTATGACTGAGGATATTTGGTGGTTTTAGTTAGTTATTTTTATAGCAGAATATTACTTGTATGGTTTCTGACAGCTTCTTTGCCCTTCTTTGCCAGGTTGACTTTGGATTTGCAAAGAAAATAGGATCTGGACAGAAAACATGGACGTTCTGTGGGACCCCAGAATATGTAGCTCCTGAAGTCATCCTCAACAAAGGACATGACTTCAGTGTGGATTTCTGGTCTCTGGGAATTCTTGTGTATGAGCTCCTGACTGGCAAGTACGTGTCTTCATGCCATGTCCTGCTGATCCAGCGATGTGCGATGGAAGAGCCGATAAGAGATGCATCAATATAATTCAGCAACTGACTGTTTCTGAAACATATTTGTTATAAACATAATGTCTTCCTCTTCATATATCCCACATATAGCCTACGCCTAGTACAGAACATGCAGAAGAGATTCGCCAGTGGAAGAGAGTGTAGCGAATGCTATGGTTTTCTTAAACAGCAGAGCCAATTGCTTAAATAATCTTTTGTGTGTGTGACAAGGTTTTGATAGTCAAACAGGAGATTGAGCGAGGGGAGTGGAGTTTGGGCCTCCTGTTATGATATGCTCTTTCCTTACCATTGAAGAAATATAGCAAATCATAGTTAAATTAAATCTATCGATCAATTGAGCTAAATTTAGCCCTGTTCTTCTTCCATCTTCCCCCAAAATCATTAACCAGAAATGCTAAGAGAGCGCAGCACTGCAGGATTTAAATTTTAATCCCCTTGTCAACTCCTTGTGAGAAGTGCTAATGAACAGAGACAAGACACAGCAGGGGTTTGAAAAGTTAAAATTGAATTGTCATTCCCAAGGAGACTAATGGGCTGTATTAATGAATCCACAATTCCAAATATTTTACATGCATACAAACACACACTATTCGTAATATCGCCATAGATCTGTAGATCTCTTTAAAAGTTACAAGCACTTGCATGTATTATCTCATTTCAGTCTGGGTGGACTTGTGTGGAAGATAAGGCAGGGTTTTCTAGTATTATTATTTTATGATTTAAATTTATATTACAATTATGATTTGTTTCATATAATAGAAAACTGAATCAGAGAACTTTATGCTTATGGTCAGGGATTTCAATGATTTAAGATGACTGATGTCCTGATTCTAAATATCGTCTGCTTTCTATATCACACAATGGTGCCATATACTCATATCTATTTCTAATATAATGCATAAAGGCACACACACAGAGGAAGTACATTAGTTTTCTTGTTGCGAGGTAGGTTTTGTACCTGAAATGATCAGTAACAGATTTGAACATTCTTATACTGCGTTATGACCAAATATTCTCAGGCCTGATTTCTGTTAGGAGTCGGCTATAGAATGGCAAAAGAAAAACCACAAACAAGTCCCTTGATGAGGAAACAAATCACCACACATAGCCTACAAAAATAAAATTTCGTAGAATTTTCTAAAACTTCATACACTATAGACTTTAATATTTGATTACTTGTGGATGCCTTCAACTTCTTTATTTATAAATATGAAATATCATTTTGTATTATCTGTAGTGAATTTGAAGTGTTCCTTGCTTAAGATTTCTAAGGAAGAAAAAGAAAAAGAAATCCCAGACAGTTCCTGAGAGAGAGATAGAGAGAGGAGGGGGCGGTATTACCTAATGTCTAGGGATTCAAGGAATTCTACTTCAAATATTTGCTCCTTGTCCCTAAGAGTATTGTCAGCTGCATTTCTACAAGCTGCAGAGTCATTTCTGTGACTAACCAGAGAATCAGGGAACATGCAGGCAGTCTTCGTCAGCTGGGATAAGTGGTTATGTAATCACAAACTTCTGCTGTCAAGTTGATTCTGACTCCCCGTGATCCCATCTAACAGAGCTGAACTGTCCCATAAGGTCTCCAACATGGTGAATTTCCCCAGAACCAGACTGCCTCCTCTTTCCTCCATGGAGCAGCTGTAGGCGAGTCTAACCTCTGACCTCAGTTAGCAACTCAAGTCACACCTGCTGCTGCGCCACTGGGCTTCCAAAATGGGGCAGGGAAGCGGAGGGAGGGAATAAGGAAGACAAATGAAAAACCAAATGAAACACATATATTGGAGGTGCTCAGATGTCCTTGATCTGTTATAAATAATATAAAGTCATGAAATTATTTTTATAATGGCATTAAGGGACAAGCAGAAGAAAAGATCATTTTAAATGCCCTGAAAGTCAATTGGTAAATGAAATAACATTAAAAATTTAAAAAACCACACACAGGATAGCTGTTATATAAAAAATAAACGAAAGCATAACAGTAATGATTTTTGTGCCCTACCTCATGTCTTACAAAAGAAGCACAGATGACTGGAAAGTTGGTGCATGGATGTTATTTGAAGTTTTTCATCAAGTGTGTCAACTCTTAGTATCAAATGGTCTCACATATAGCCTAGAGTCAGCAGATTAGTTTCCCAAAGTTTAATTTAATTTTACAACATTAAACAATTTAATATGCTAGATTGTATAGCATGTTTTAAAAGCACAAGGTCTGCTTGTAAGTGTTATCAAATCTAGTTGTCATTTCTCAGTTATCTTACTCTTTCAGTAACATTTCTCTGGAATTCTCTGTTCTGCGGCTTTCCCCACTCTCCCTGCTCTTCCCACACTGTTGGCTCCCGCTCACTCTCCACGGTTTGATCTTTCTGGTCTTTCAACATTGGTCCTACTGCAAGCCTTGACTTCCCTTTGGTCTCCTCCCTCCCTGAAGGTTTAAAGACCATGGCCATACTCCTATTTGATGACTACCCCAAATCATGCCTGAGTCTTGAACTTTCCCTTGGATGTAGATACATAAATATAACTGCTGGCTCAGAACATAACGCTTCCCCCCACTCACCACAACCCACTTGCGTGTCACCCCGTTCTCTCTCCTTTTAGTAAATCACAATTCCATCCTTATAGGCACCTAGACCACAATACATTAGCATTATTTTTTATTTCTTTCTTCTATCCATGTGCCACATTTTACCATTTAGCAAACTGGTGGGCTTTACTTTGTAAGTAGATCAAGAAACCAACCATACTTCACCACTTTCGCCAGTACCACCAACCCATTGTTCGGTGCTTTTCATTCGCGCCACTACGATGCTGACCAGTTTATTGCCCACATATAAACCCAACAAGCAGAGAACAAAGCAACTCCCCTTGGCTGTTACACGTCAGGGCCTCTGACTTAAGTGCAGGCCCCAATTCCTACTACTCCAACTTACTGCCATCAAGTTGATGCGAACTCAGAGCAACTCTATAGGACAGAGGAGAACCGCCCCTTGGGGTTCCTGGACTGTAACTCTTTACAGGAGCACAAGGTCTCATCTTTCTCCCCTGCAACTGGCTGCTGGCTTCAAATGGCTGACCTCGGGGTTGGCAGCCCAACCACCAGGGCTCCGCGAATTCTGCCCAGAGCCCATTAGACCTGCAGGATGTCACAGTCAGGTCCTATGGTGCCTTCCTGCTCACTCCATCCATCCACGCACACTGTCCTTGTGTGTGCCGGGAGCACCCCAGGCCCACTGCAGACTTCGTAGTTGCTCGACCCACAGGCACTGAGTTGGTTCATTTACTCACGCTCTTCATTCACATTCTGTTCATCAATTTATCAGAGTCTTTTTTCCTATCCTGTCTTAAAGTCATACTCCTCTCTATCAGTCTCTACAGCCTAGTTTAGTGTTCTTTTCTTGAGTCTCACCACGTGAAAAACTGTATAAAGTGTGATTTGGTAAGTGCTATGAAATGAATTCTTGTCAAGCAGATCTCCATATTTACTACAAAATAACACAAGAAAGTAAAGAAGAAAGGGAGATCGGGAGGAAGGGAATAAATGATGCATTTCCGCATGCCCCTTAGACTCTACTTCTAACCTGCCCTGTTTTGAACTTTCCTTAGCCCACCATTTTCTGGGATAGACCAAATGATGACCTACAATTTGATTCTCAAAGGAATTGAAAAAATAGATTTCCCCAGAAAGATAACAAGAAGACCGGAGGATTTGATCCGGAGGCTTTGTAGGTGAGAATGACAATGTTAGCCATAGGAACTGAAGTCACGCGTTGTCTGGGGGAAATGTAAAGGCTCACAATACCTGTGTCACGCATTGTAAAAGTGGGTGCATGTTTAGTTTGTATTTTATTTTGTGTATGTTTTGGTTTTGCAGTCTAACTTAAGACAGAATCACCAAAACAAAATATGATCAATGTTGCCATCCAATCAATCCCCAATCATGCCGATCCTGTGTTGTAGAGGAGGACCGGACACCATAGGGCTTCCGTGGTTGAAATCCTTAGGCTACTCCACCAAGTGGGTTCACACTGCCTACCTTTAGATTAGTGATCCCGTGCGAGCGATTTGTGCCACTTAACAGAGTCATAGTAGCTGTTTATAGAGTAAAAGAGAGCCACGTTTGTTCTTGTTACCTTTGGAAATCATCATTATCTGTTACAGAGGAAAATGTTCAGCTCTACTTCATTGCAGCTCACTAATGGCTTGGGTTTCTATGACCTCATCTGTATGTGAAAATTGGACGGTGCATAAGGAAGACCAGAAATGAGTCAGCACATTTAAATGGTGCTGTTGAAGAAGAATATTGCCAGAAAAGTAGACCAGTCTGTTTTCGAAGTACAACCCGAATGCTCCTTAGACGTGAGGATGGCGAGCCTTCATCCCATGGAATTTAAGCTTGTTATCATGGGACACTGGTCCCTAGAGAAGGGTGTTCTGCTTGGCAGCGTGAAGGCTCAGCAGATAAGAGGCAGACCCTTGGTGAGATGGTTTCACACAGTGGCTGCAATGCTGGACTCTAATAGGACAGTGCTGGAGAGGATGGTGCCGGACCAGGTGCCACTTCACTGTATTGTGCGTGGGGTCGCTTTGACTCCGCACCAACTAGATCACACCTAACCGAGGATATCTGTCTGCACACATTCCCTTTCATTTTTGACAAATTCCAATTTTCCTTGACTTAAACATCTTAAATGCCACATTCCATTTATTAATAGATGATGCAGGTGTTTCTTACCATTGTGAGGCAAGCCGCATCAGCAAATGCAGGTCCAAAATGATTTACTCCATTTGTGCCATTCAGACCCACTCTGCTAGTGGTGTTTTGAGTGCCTTTCACCCGAGGTCTCATCTTCTCACACTGTACCAGACAGTGTTCAGTTGTCAGAAGTCACTCCTGTTTGTCTTTGTCTGAAAACTGACCTCTGTGGGTGACCCTGCTGGGATTTGGAGACCCCAGGCGCAGAGTGTTCTGTGTCAGAGTGAAACGGGAGTCAGAACAGTACCACACTCTGACAGGAGAGTGGCTGCTTTCATCATCAAAGAGAGCACTGCTTGGTCTATTCGGAAGCGCTCTGCTCTTGGTGACAGTATTCATATTCCTAGACTTCTAAGGAGGACCAATTCATATGATGATTACTCCACTTTATACCAACCACTATTACTAAATTTGAAGAAAGTCAAGATTTTTATTGCAGTAAACCTTTTGGGAAGCTATAGTTGACTTCCCTCTTGTCAAGACGCATGGGTCCACACTCCATCCTTCAGTACTTACTCTGATACCAATTGTTCCTCCCACAACACTCTGCTTCTACGCTGGGTTCAGTAAGTCATTGCAATGGCCACACAGAACTCACAGATAATGCTCCCAATTATGGGGGCTTATAAAGGAGATTAATAGGTTATCAAAAGTTAGGATCAGGAAACTGTAACAATCGAGTCTTTAGACCACAGCAAAACATCTCCTCAGCCAGCAACCAAGTATCTCTGTGGTCCTCAGCTTCTCGGTCATGTGGTCCTTTCGCCACTACCTCCATCTGTGGACAGGAAGCCCACTCGGTGCTCTGTCTCCCAGTCCCATGTTCTTGCCATTGCTTCTCGGGTTCGGTACGGCAGTCTCCGTGCCATAATCTGATGCCTCTAGTCTCAGCCTCGGCCGCTTCACACAGAGGTTGCTGACGTCCTGAGCTTTCTCACCACTTCCCAGAAGGCTCATCCTTAGCAGCCGGGGAGTGATACTGAAAATCGACCAATCCTATTTGTGTAGTCCCACCCAGGGGAGTTACAGAGACATGGAGAAAAGCCCTGGTAAGAAATTTCACTGCACATTGATCAACTTCTGCAATCTACAATTGATCATGTATCTAATCCAGAGGCATTGATAAGGAATCGTGGATGTGATAGCAGAAGAAACTCTGAAATTTGCTCATGAATGTACAGTAACTAAAGGGAAAGGAAGAAATGATGAAATTTTAAAAGCTCAAGAGAAGGTTGCAAGGGGCCAGTTGAGAGAATGGAATGTGAAAAAAATGTGGTAGAAAACGTAAAAGGAAGACCATGTTTAGTGTTTCTCAAACTGTGAGAACTGAATAAATGGCTCAAACTTCAAAGTGCAGTAGTGAATAATACTATTGGCAAATTTTTGAAAAAATAAAGGAACATCAAATAAAGTATGGAAAACCACACAATCACTATACCAAAAGGACGGTATTCAGTGTCCAGCCATTTCAGATGGCTGCATACATCCAAGAACCAATGGCCCTTACTGCAATGGGACACTGAAGGTAGACTGAAGGCATGGGGGAAAAACAAGGCTCCGGGAACTGACGACATGTCAATTGTGATGTTTCAATAAATGGATGTACCAATGGATGCACTCATTAATATTCGATGGGACATTTAGCAGGCAACTACAAAGAAAGGTGATCCAACAGAGTGTGGAAATTCTAGGGCAATGTCATTAGTATAACACTCAAACGAAACTTTAAAGAAAATAATTTTTAAATGGTTGCCACAGTGCAGTGGCAGAAAACTGCCGCAAAGTTGAGCCTGATTCAGAAATGGATATGAAATGAAGGGAATTACTGGTGATGTTCTATGGACCTTGGCTTAAAGCAGAAAATATAGAACAGGTGTTTACCTGTGTTTTACTGACTATGCAAAAGCATTAGACTGCGAGTCTTAATAAATTATGGAGAACATCATGAAGCATGGGAACTCCAGAACACTTAATTGTGTTCATGTGCAACCTGAGCTCATGAAGACAGAATAGGTGACTGCTGCTTGGTTTAAAATCTAGAAAGGTATGAATGTGATTTCAAATTGTTCACTGTAGTTAATGAACCTGTATGCTGAGCAAACCATCCAAGAAGCTGGGTTATATGAAGAAGAGTGTGGCATCAAGATGAAAGGAAAAGACTCATGATCAACTTTCTATAGGCGAAGACACACCTTGCTTGCTGAAGTAAAGAGGACTTGGAGTATTTAGTGATGTAGATCAATGAATCCGGCCGTAAACTATGGATTACACCTCAAAATAAAGAAAACAAAAATCCTCACAACTGGACTGACCAAACAGCAGCATGGTAAATGAAAACAATAGTGAAGCTCTAATATTTCATTTTACTTGGATCTCCAATGAATGCCCATGAAAACAGCAGTAAAATAATCACATTCCTTGTATTGAAAAAAGGTGCTGCAAACGATCTCTTTAAAGTGTTAGCGAGCCAAGATATCACCATGAGGACGCAGGTGCACCTGACTCAGCAATGGCATTTTCATTTGCCTCATATGCCTGTGATCACTGGGTAGTGAAGGAAACCAAAGAGGAGTTGGTGCATTTAAGTTATTATCTCGGGGGAGAGAAAAATGCAACATGATTATACCGTGAACTTCCAGAAGAACACACAAATCTGACTTGACAAAGTATGCCCAGACTGAGTCTTAAAAGTAAGAATAATAGGGTTCTTTTACCAATTTTGCAAATGTTATCTGGAGAGACTAGTCCCTGGAAAAGGACACTATGTTTGGTAAATTAGAAAAAGAGCAAGACCCTCACTGAGGCTGATTGACCCAGTGGCTTCAACAATGTGCTCAAACATCACAATGGGTGAAAGACGCATGATTGAGCAGTGTTGTGTTCTGTTGTTCTGATGGTTATTGCGCACAGGGTTGCTATTAGTCGGATGCCAATTGAGGCTTGTTGTTGTGAGGTGCCATTGAGTCAGTTCCAACCCATAGCAACCTCATGCACCACAGAACAAAATACTGCCTGGCCCTACACTATCCTCACCATCATTACGCTGCTAGAGCTCCTATGTGCCAATCCATCCCCTTGAGGACCTTCCTCTTTCTTGCTGCCCCTGAACTTTAACAAGCAAATGTGGCAAACCCCCTGCTTGTCCTAGAACTGTGCTCCAGGGACTTTCCAAGGCAGTGTTTCAGAAGGAGATCACCAGCCCTTTCTTCCAAGTTGCCTCTAGGCAGATTCTGCCTCCAACCTTGGGTAGGCACACGAACTCACATCCCTTATTCTAGTTCAATTCTGGGCTCCTCCAGGGGGACGTCCATCGAGGAAGCTGGTTTTTGTACAGTAACAAATTTATGAATGTTGTTAAAATGAATGAATGAATGCCTAATTAAATATTAAATTTTAATGTAAACCTCATGCATAACCATTGTTAACTGCTCTTATTTATTTTTCAATTTCAGGCAAAACCCAACAGAACGGTTAGGAAATCTGAAGAACGGTATCAATGACATTAAGAAACACAGGTATCTGCATCGATTCTTTGTCCAGAAAAATACCGTCATCTTGAAACTTCTCTTAGGTTACTAAGGACCCTTTACAGACACTCAGCTTTCCAGTTGGCACTTTGGGTTTTTTCTGTGACTAGAGGTAGTTAACAGTATGAGTTTCAGAGTGATTTCCCTAAAACTAGAATTAATAGAGATTTATATAACCTGGAAATTCGTGTAAAAATGGGTGAAGTTATAAAACCACATCCCCGACTCATAACAACTGAACCTTATATCCATTGTTATCTTAAAAATATGCATATCACTGTGGAACTTATACAGAAATGAAGTACTAGTTTTGACATAAGGTAGAACCCCGGACCTCGACACTGATCCGTTCTAGAAGGAGCATTGAGATGCAATGCAGTGGAGTTCCGAATCAATTTTTTCCCATAAGAAATAACTGAAAAAGGGATTAATATGGTCTTGACCACCAAGTTTTTATATTAACCTTGCCTTTTTATACAAAACATTACACAGAAATGTTGAATAAGTTCAGAGTTAAATAATATAACTTAAATAAGAAACGCAACATTAAAAAAGTTTTAACTGCAGTATGGCGCCTACCTTGGGACTGATGAGGATCTGGATCTGAGCACAGGATGTCGGGAGAAGCATTGTTTGGAAGGGGAATCCCCTTCCACAAAATCACCTGGAAGCTGCTTTTCAGGAGTTTTTTCCCCTTTGTCTTTTTCACTAGAACCTGGCTGGTTTTCTCTTAAAAAAAAACAAATCAGTCTCATGTGGTCTGCTGCTGGCATTTCCTTAACTGTTTTTCTAAAAGGGTTTACTAAATTCTCATCACCAGCAATATCGATAACACAATTAACCAGTTCCTTATCATGAGGATTCTTTTATCAAAAACAAACCCGAAAAACAGTACAAAAAGCCACAAAAACTAAGTAAATTATGGCAAAACGCTTGGAGCACAGCTGCAAAAGGTGAATGACGCCAACTAGCGCCCAGTGACCGCAGCACGAACTGCCTTTGTTGACAAGATTCACGTGGCGCGGGCGGTTCGATGTTTAGGTCAAGCCTCGAAGCAAAATCGTCTCCACGTTTCCCGTGGAAATCCAATTACGTGGAGCGCTGCCGCGGCGGAGTCCCGGGTTCACTGGAGACTGGATCAGTCACGTGGGGGGTTGTCCTTGTTGTGGTGTGGCTATTCAAAAGGCAAACACGTCAAGGGTTAAATTGCATTCTATCTCGGTTTTAAGGAATCGGGTATACTTAAAAAAATTTTTTTTCTTTGAAATTCGCTCTAAATTCTGACACCTCCATGCACGGTTCACTTTCAGAGGGAAGGACGTCAGTGGTCCCGCGAGCCTCGAACCGTGTTTTTCCCCGGCGGTGGTCAAGCGGGCACCTTTCCCAGTTCTCCAGTGTTTTAAAGCCGGCTTTCAAAATCACTGATAACTTCCATACGATATGTTCCCTGGTGTCATGAAATAGTCAATGCGAGCTCAAAAGACATTTTCCCTTTTCCTTTTGAATCAATGCTAGGCTAATTCTCGCAAGCCTGGAGGTGTTCCCATTTTGATTTTGAATTAAAAATATCAGGAAAAATTAATGCTATAAAAATTAACTGGGGGCTTTAATTTTGCTATCTTTTGATATTTCATTTCTCTGAGGAGTTTTTTCTTCTTCTTTTTTGGGGAAATCTTAAGGACACATCAACCTCTTAGGAAAATGAATCTAGAGACTCAGCGGAATCGAAATCCCTGTTGATTTTCCTTAACAGTAGTGGTGCAGCTTCCAAAAGGACAAAACAACCTCTGAGCGGTTAAAGCGGCTCTATGTATTCATGAACTTACCAAATCAGAGCCAAGTATTCAGCATTGTCAGTTCATATCTGGCTCTGCCTGAAGGGTGCCTTGGCGAAGGAGGGCGGAGGAAGAAGCAAACGAGAATGACGCATCTGTGCGTTGGATAGACTTCAACGTGCTTGTGGTCCTCTATGGCTCTTTGTCCTCTTTTGGACTGCCTTCAGAACTAACGCTCATTATTTGTTTTAGATTCCAATTTATTTTTCTTCCCACACTGCATGCTGTTATCACAATTTCTTTTCTCATTATAAAATGACACATAAACACACCATTCATAGTGAGGAAACAAGTGGCCTGCCAATTAAAGCCGTGGGTTCAGTAGCATTTCCCTCCTTTCTCTCATGAAAGAAGAGTCTCCAAGTTTTGCTCTGGGGTAGCTAGGAAATGGAAGTGAGATAATTGTTAACAGACATCAGCTTTAGCTTTTACTTCTTATTTACCTGAGGCTCATTTAAAGGTGGCTGTCAGATCAGTAATTGGATGCACATGCAAATTGATGCTAAAAGATTTTCTCAAGTCAGCATGGTGATAAAGAATTTTGAATTTTCTTTCCTGTAGGGACTAATTTCCAATTCTTCTTAATAGCCTCAATAATGTTTGCCACTTAGGGTGGGATAAGAGTGCAGAGGGGGGTAGAATTCGCTAATAAGAGAGAGCAAACTTACACAGTGCCTGCCCACCACGAGCCCAGAAAATGTGTAAGCTTAGTTTCATTTCATTTTTGGAGCTTTCCAAAATACAAACATAGAAGGGAAAGCAAAATTGAAAACCAAATCTCTCTCTGCCTCCACAAAAGTCCCCCAGTTTTATAGGGGTTCTACTGAGTATGTCCTTGGAACTAAATAACTATGTGTATATGTATATATATATTATTATTATATATAATCAAACCCTGCCAATGCTGACTCATAGTGGCCTCCTCTGGGTTTCTGAGCCTGTTTATTGGAGTAGAAAGCCCTGTCTTTCTCCTGAGCTGCTGCTGGTGTTTCTAACTGACAACCAGGCAGTTTGCAGCCCAATGCATTTATACATTTCTAAAGTTTCACTTTAAGTTGTATCACTTTCCTCTAAGGTTAAAAATTTTTATTTTTAATTTTTCTTATAAAATTATACCTTTTAAATTGATATTAAAAACAATCATTGTAATAATTTATTAGTATTAGTACCAGGCTAGTCCAAGGAGCTGGAGGTTGTTGATGTACTGTTCCAAGATGTTCTACTTCTTCATTTTACCCCAGCCCTCTCTGGAGTATCTTGCATTTAACTTCAAAGTTCCACAGAGACTCACAAACTTTAAAGAAATGTCGGGGTACTGTTAAGTCCCAAATTCAAGGTCAGGCAGAGGGAAGCCAGATGCTGGATGGAGAACCTGTAACCAAAAATGCCCCAATGCAAGTGCGTCTCCTTTTGACCCAGGTTCAGTAGAGAAACAGAGGAACGGCCTTTGTGGAGGTGCATTTTTCTGTCATTTAGCAGACCCTCCCCAAGGGGAAACCAAGGATGGGGTCTGAACTCAAACTTTCTAGTAAAGTAGAATCTAATGATATCCCCAAGAAAAGAAAGGGTTCACGCTTTCTACGAAAGTCCGTCTTAATCCAGCTCTAATCCTGTCCATCCCTCCAGAAGGGCCTCGTGCTCAGTAAAACAGAGGTGGAGAGAGAGGACGGCCTTCATTAGCTGGGTGGACCCAGCAGCTGCAGCAAGGGCTCAGGCAGAACAATTGGGAGGATGGTGCAGGCCTGGGCGGCGCTCTGCTCTCTAGTACACGGGTCACTGTGAGTCAGAAACGACTCCATGGCACCTCACAACCAGCAACCCTGTCTGTCTGTGTCGCAGAGAATACCCTCCAAAATTATTGTGTGAGTTTGTCCACTTTAAGGGTAAAATCATCTTTCCTAATATAAATACAGAGACTCTCTTCTGTGTTTACTACCAGCCACCTGATGGCCTTGAATGTACTTAGGGGGACCCTGTGTGTCAGAACAGAAGTGTGTCCATTGCGATTTCAGTGGCTCCTTTCCAGGGCGAGCTCTCCAGGCCTCTCTTGAGAAGTGCCACTAATCTTTCAGTTAGTAGATGGATTTTTTTCAAACTACCAATCTTACGGTTGGCAGGTGAGTTTTTACCCTTTTGGACCTCCAGAGACTCCTTCCCCCTCCCCTTTGAATTATTTATAAGCTAAATATCAGTCCTGTGTCCCAGGGGCGATTATGTTTGTCAGTGACTTTGATGATGCAGAGTTAGTGGCTCCACGGCTAAGTGGAGGAACGGTGGTTCAAACCCACCAGCTGCTCCATGGGCGAAAAGAAATAGTGATTTTTCTCCTGAAGACGTGACAGGTTAGGAAAACCTACGGGTGATACTGCTCTGTGTTACCAGGTCCCAAAAGAGTCATTATGCATCACAATCAACTCGATGGCACCTCACAACAATAACACATTAACAGGGTACAATTAAACCTTTCCTATTAGATGGAGGAATCATTTTTAATCTTTTCATGTTACTTTTAATGCTTCAAGTTGCTGAAATTGTTTTCAAAAATAGCCTCTTCATGAAGAAGCAATTTCTGGGCCATTGCTGCCAATATTTCTTCTGTGAATATGTTTCACACATGAGTGCAGGATGATGTTTGCATTACTTAAAATGCAGGCCATGTCAAAAATCCAAGTATTAAATGAATAGTCACTTATTTTAAGTAAACATTTGCATAAGTCAAATTATAGCAAGTACTCAGTAAGCAATGCATTTTCACATTTGCAGTTTGATTCAGAAAGGTAATAGTGATGGTTTCTATTAATAGTTATGGAATAGCTGCTACACAAAGGAGTCTAGGCGGTGCTGGGGGATGGGCGCTGGGTTACTAATAGAGAGGAGGTCTCCTTGCAAACGCACCAGCCACTCCTTGTCAGAAAGACGATGCTGTCAGCGCCCATAAGGATTAACACTCCCACTAGCAGAAAAACCAGGTAGGAAGCTGTTTCCATAATGCAGGTACGAGAGGTAACGGTGGGTTGGGTCCACGCCGGATGGATGGGAGGTGCTAAGAACTACCAATTACATATGACCGAAACTTCCTTGAGAAAAATAGCATTTAGTACTTTAAATCTTTCCGTTGTCTCTCAAGTTCATATCACATGGACGTGATTTAAATATTTTTCATTAAGGAAATTAAATTAGAATTTTCTGAACATTTTTTTAATGAGCCCTGGTAGCATAGTGGTCAGCAGTTCAAAACCACCACCTGCTCCTTGTGAGAAAGGGCTTTCTATTCCCATAAACCGTTACAGTCTCTGAAACTCACAGAGGCAGCTCTACTCTGTCCTATAGGGTCTTTATAAATCAGTATTGACTCAATGGCAGTGAGTGAGTGGGTGAACATTTAAACCGAATAAAAACCATGGGAATAATATGATTTATTTAAAATAGGCTAGTGGTCACAGACTTGCAAATTCCCCATATTTACCCTCCCTTCACCACCAATGAATATTACAGAAGACTATGATTTGGCTATTGCAAATTCAAAATCAATGGAGAAAAAAAATAAAAGCTCACTAAAACATTTGTATTAAATAAATCTTTCCTGATATAAACAGGGAGCCTTAGTGATGGAGTGGGATATGTGTTGGGCTGGTAAACACAAGATCAGGTGTTCAAAACCACCAGCCTCTTCTCTGGAGAAATGAGACTTTTCACTCCCATAATGAGTTACAGCCTCAGGAACCCAGAGGAACAGATTTTTCCTGTCCCATGCAGTCAACTCTGAGTTGGAATGGACTTGATGGCAGTGAATCTGTTTGTTGGAGTTTGGATCTGCAGGACAACTAACTTTGACAGCATCTCTAAAAGGAGTTGTATTCATTCTTAAAAATAGGGAATCAGATCTCAAATGTAGATAACGTGGTCCTAACAAGATGCCACAGCATGAAAGCTCTCTAAGATCTTGACTGCACCCGAGAACAACAATAGTTGATGGAGTGAGGTCACTGTAGAGGAGGACACTTAATCTATGGTCCAGGACAGAAGTATAGCTCAGATGTATGGAAACTCATTGGTGTTGAGTTGGTTCCAAAGTAGAACAGTCCCCTATGGCTTCTAAGGCTGTAATCTTTACAGAGAGCCACATATTTCTTCTACCACATTTTTCTCTTAGAGACCTGGTGGATTTGAATCTCTGACTTTACAGGTAGCAACTTAGTGTTTCACTACCAGGGCACCTTCCTCTGTAGGTGATGAGGATGGTGGTTGTTAGGTGCCATTGACTTTGTTCAGACTCACGGCAACCCTGTGCACAACAGAGGCAACGCTGCCTGGCCCCATGCCCATCTCCTGCTTGTGATGTCTGATCCCACTGTTGTAACCACTGGGTCAGTTCATCTGGCTGAATAGTTTCCTCCTTTTCACCACCCTTTGTTTTTGAGGCGTAACGTCCTCTTTCAGGGACTGGCCTCTCTGATAACATGTCCAGTGTACTTGAGATGCCTCTCCTTTGAGCAGCATCTGGCTGCACTTTCTCTAAGACACATTTGTTTATTTTCCTAGCGTTCCATAATACTATCAATATTTTTCACCAACGCCACCCTTTGGAATGCATCAATTATTCTCGTCTTCTTTATTCCCTTTCCAGTTTTCAAGTACACATGAAGTAATTGAATATTGCAAGGCTTGAGTCAGGCAAGTCTTAGTCCTCAAACTGACAGCTTTGCTCTGTAACACTTTCATAAAGTCTTGTGCAGATGGCTTATCCACTGCAACACGTCATTTGGTCTCTTGCCTGCTATTTCCATGCCCAGTAATTGTGGATGTGGGGATTTTCTTTTAGGCTTCCGACTTCTCTGTGAAATAGGGAGAGAGTTGAGACAGAGGATAAACAGTAGGTGCTGGCAGTTCTGGAACAGAAAACAAAATGTGAACGATGATTCTGCAGGAATATGAGAATCGGTGTACCCAGGCGATTTAGAACAATAGCTAAGTTGCATTAACAATTGCCTGCTGATGTTACTGACATGAGTTTAATGTAACACCAAATAACTAGCATCATTTATTTTTTCTTGTTTTTCTCTGACCTCTTTCAAAGGCAACAAAATGATTTTGACAGTTGTTGTCATGCTAATGATTTATCAGACATGTAATTTCCCTCTGTCCTTTTCTTACTTCTTAGGTGGCTAAATGGTTTTAACTGGGAGGGGCTGAAAGCCCGGAGCCTTCCATCACCTTTGAAAAGAAAGGTATGCTATTTACTATGTTACCATATTGATGATTTTCCAGGGATTTTCTTCTCTGTAAATATTAGCATTTTAAAACAGATGTTAGATTTGTTTGAAAGTTTCCTCTTGTGTTGTTCAATAAAGGGAAAATAAAGGTAGCAGCCTGATGCTGCTTACTCCATAGCATCAACAGGGATCTTCAATGTCCCTGCAGATAAATAGAATGTATTAAAGCAATGGCATTTTATTTAGCATGAATACCATTATCGTAGCACAGATGCAAGTGTTCAGAGCATTGTAAGAAAAGAAAATGAGAGTGGAAGGGTTATGTTATGGTGATGTCACTTTGAAATCCTTCTTACTTATCCCCGCTCCAAACACCTGAACACTATGTTGTGGGATATCATAAATAATGATCTATCTGCTGATAATTCAATGATGGCATATGGCCTACTTAAATTTGTCTGAAAGCAAAGAGTTGGAAACAACCTATTTTTCAAAATAATTTTATACTGAAGTCAGCTCAGTCTTTCAGCAGGGTCTCTAATATTGTCCCACTATTTGGACTACTGGGAGATTTATGTGGGATTATATGAAGTTTCAACCTTGGTGAGACATTTTTATGAAATAGAATGCTGGCATTTTTTGTTTTTTAAATATTCACTTTTAACATAATCTTTTCAATATGTTAAAAAGGAATAGACATAACTCCTCTCATTATCTTTAGGAAACAACTTCTAGGGCCATCTAGTTCCTACTGAATGGCATTCAGAGACCAAATATACTTGGGTCTAAAGAGGGAGATTTTATAAGGCTGAGCCTATGACTCAAGAATGATGATCAGTGGTCTTTCCCTTGCATATAACTTACAAGTTTGTGCAGTGTGATTCCAGTGTTCAATAAAAAAAAAACTTTCTTCAGATAAGAGTATGCTAAGTCATTGTCACCTTCACCTTTGTTGTCATCCCTTCTGTTTATTAGCTCAGTGGACCCACAGATCACAGATACTTTGACAAGTACCCTCCAGAAAAAGGGATTCCTCCAGATGAGCTGTCCGGCTGGGATAAAGACTTCTGACAGTCACCAAGATAATTATGACGTTTTGACTACAGAAGAGGACTCTATGAATTAATAACCCATCTCTGATTATTTCTCTCTTTGGAGTATTCCAATAACTTTTGGGAGACCATTATGGGAAAGTAAATGAGCTTTGGGTGGAGGAGGTGATTCTGAATTATAATGTCTCATTTAAGTGTTAATTATTCACATACTCGATTTGCTTTTCTCAAATGTTACAAGCTACCCCGCTCTGCTCCCCACCATTAGAACTGCTTTTGTTGAAGAGGCGTCATTTATTCTGCCTTCTGGTACTCCATTCCAGTCATGCTAGTTTGAGATCTAATGAGGTTCCAAAACGCCTGCCTTCAAGCTGCAATGTCATGCACTAGAAGGAAGATTATTGGTGAATTTTGGAAGGTTTCCCCAGTTCTCAAAATGCCAAGTAACCATTATGACATCTTAAAATGATGGCTTGCCAAAATCTTGCTAATACAGGGGGGCTTTTCTTGACTCACCTGAATTCAACCTAGAAATGAGCTGTTATCATCCTGTCCCTAGACACATGGAGAAACTGGTACCAGTTTCTAAAATAAATGGGTTAATTAACCCAACCAGGCAGTTATACTCTAGTGGAGAATCTAAGGGGAAAATACTATTTCATTCTCCTATGACTAGTTGGGGTACTTCTAAAACGTTTCTAAATCCTGGCTAGAGGTGGCTGTTCTGTGTAGTTAAGTAATGTGACTACAAAAATGTCTTAACATTCATAATAAGTCTTCCCAAAACAAAATAGGACACACAGAAGAATAAATTATAGAAGCTTTTTCTTCTGATTAAGTGTGCAGCAGAATGAAACTAAATGGTAAACTTGCTGACTCTTTGAAACTCAGTTGTTTGGCCCAATTCCATGAGGGTTGTTATTCCTAAGCCACAGGGTATAGAAGAGCCTTAATATTCAATGAAAATCCCATTGGGAAATGTTGATGTGCTGTAATCCCTGCTCAGGTAGGAACTCTTTTTAAAATCAGTTAAGTCATGATACTGTTTATAACTCTAGATTGCTAAGATAGGCAAGCCCCTGGGGAAATGACGGGAAATAAAAAGGCCGTCGAATATCTGTCCTCCTTCTGCTTCCACCTTGCAATCTTCCTGAAGAAAGAATATCGGGTAGCTTCACTATCCCTGCAAGCCAGTACCTAAGTATGTTTTGAGTACATTTTAAAAAATGTGTTTATTATGATCATTCCCCCTGTACTCCCCTTCCAAAATGGATGAGAAACAGAGTTTTCTTTTTAAATTTATAAATATATATATTTTTTTGTATTTGGGGTAGAGTTGACACAGAAAATTAGGTTCCCATTTAATAATTCCTACACATATTGCTCAGTGGCATTGGTTACAGTTTCCACAATGTGCCAGCACAGTGATTAATTCCATTCTGGGTGTTTTATATTCAGTAAATACGGTTCCCTGTTCGCTTATGCTTTCCGCTTTGCTTTCGAACAATTGTTGGCCATTTGGTTTCATGCAAAAGATTTTGTAGACATGCACAGTCCTCACAGGTAATTCCCTTATTTGGGGAGCTGGCCTGCTAGTTAGCTAAAAGGTGACTTCACGGGGGTGTTGGCTCAAGGTTTATGGAGTCTCTCGGGGTGATAGTCTTGGAGAGTCCTCTAGACTCATCCGGACTTTTTAAGGATTTCGGTTATGCGTCATGGTTTCTCCCGTTGTACCCTGCCCATCTGTTTGGGCTCTCCTCAGAAAGGTTGGCCGCGGTCTCTGAGCTCCATCAAGGCTTTCTGGGCTCAGGCCACATGAGTCCTGCAGACTGCTACTCCTGGACACTCGTTCCTTTCGGTGCCTGTGGCTCTCCTCCTCCCCCTTTTTGCCTGAATGAGAAGAGACCATTACTTGGCATTTCTTACATCTTGTGAATCTTACAGAGGTCGAATCACATCTAAGCTCCTCTGTTATTCAAGCTTCTGACTATATTTTCATATGATACTGTTTTATGTGGAAGGAAGCCTCTCCCCCGGCACACCTCGTGTGTTTGGCATTCAGAGAAAGTCAGCGGGAGGCTTCCTGCAATGTTAGCACAGGAGGGAGGCCCAGCCCAAGCAGGTGCCCCCTTAAGTTGAATTTCCACATCAAGTATCCCTTTGCTGAACCAAAGAGTTTTGTTTGTTTCGTTGGTTGGTTCTGGGGTTAGTATTTTTAAACATTATGTATTGTACATAGATGAATCATTTTTAATAGGATTGACATAACCTGCTAAAAGAATTTCTATGATTTTTAAAAGATTTTTATTTGCATTTGGTTTGTATGTACTGTATGTTTTCCCATGTATATATTTTTAAAGTACCAGCCTAGAGTTTATGGGCAGTGGGCATCCTAACTGCACAGCGGTAGCAGAGTGCTGCTCTAAGAGGGGCTCCGCAGTTGTAACTCGAAATGAACTCTCATGTAGAGGAATAAAAACGGGAATTAGAGGTTATTTTGTCTAGAATTAGTTATATTATTATGTAATCCTCACATACAGTTTTAATATGTTTTAGAGTACTTTATGACAGTGAGAAAATTCAGAGTGAATTCTCCTACAACTATAATCCTAATGTTGTGATTTCATACTGGTACTGGCTTTCTCACCTGTGAACAGTGAGTAAGGTAAGGGTTAATTTAGAGACCTGTTTAAGGGACTAAACAGGATCTCTAGAGAGTCCTTTGCACGGTATTTGGGAATAATCCACGCTGATTAAATGGTAGCTATTGTAACTCTCTCAATTAACATGAAAGGGGCCTTACTAGCCATTCACTCCAGAATCTGACACATTGGGATCCATATACAGAATTGTATCAATCTATATTTGTCCTTTATTTTTTATTATAAAGCTTGAAGTAAAGATTATTGCTTAAAGCTCAGTACATTAAATAATGAGTTAATCTTCATCATAATGAAGTTACTCACTGAAGTCACTTAAAGTTGAATTTTTAGGAATTATAAATATGTATGTATAGACAAATATATTCTGCATTTCCCTATTTTTCATATATATATGCAGCTATATACACACACATTTAAGAAATAAAGGCACAGATAGGTGCCCTGGTGGGATACTGATTAGGAGTTGAGCTGCAACAAAAACCCCCTAGCAGCTCCATGGGAGATAGACTTGACTTTCTACTCCTGTAAAGAGTTACAGTCTCAGAAACCCACAGGGAGGTCACTATGAGTCAACTTTGACTCCATGGCAGTGAGTTTGTTTCATTTTTTGTTAAAGGTATACATATATATATGTATACACACATACTGTCATCAAATCAATTCTAACTCATATCCACCCTATAGGCTATAATGAGAGAAGTGCTCCATGGCGTTTCTGAGACTGTACCGCTTTACAGACGCATCAATTTTCCTACTAAAGAGCAACATCACCATGAACTTGGAAGTGGGAAGCCCAGTGGTAAGCCAATTGCTCCACAAGAGGATTTTGTTGTGTGTACACACACACACACACACACACACACGAGGGTGAATTCACAAGTATTGCTCTTCAGGTTCCAATGTTTACGTGAATGGTTTTACTCCTAACAAGATGCCTTTTAAAATATGCGTTAAGCTGGATTCTCTAGAGAAGCAAAGCCATGATGCTTTTATGTGTCTGTGTATAGAACAGGTTTTATACCAAGAAGTGTCTCAAAGGGACACACAAGTGATTAAGTCCAGTCTGGCTCACGTCCTTTGGTAGACTGGAAGCTTCTAGCGTGTATGCTCCAGAGGCTGATGATCCAGGAAGCAGGATTGTGAAGCATGGGCACCACCAGGGGGAGCAGCCAAAGTCAAATGCATCTGGAGTCAGCAGCCTGCTGATGGCTCCTGGGATTAGTAAGCAACATGACAGGAGGTTGATGAACCGGATGCAGGATCCGATCCAACAGAAGCGACCAGCTTTCCCATGGATCTGCGTCAAAAGGAGCAGGCCACCCACACTGTCAGGGAGTCTTTCTTCCAACTACATCAAGGCTGTGACTAAATGAAAGGGGCTTCGATCCACCTAATCTGCTGTCTGTGCCCAGAGTTGATGAGGTTATGTTACTTCTCATTATGGACTTGATTACACTGTGTTGGATCACATCATGAGAATTCTATCAATGTAACATCTGTCCTTTTTTGGTTGTTGCTGTTGTTTCTCCCCTCAATGTACTGAGAATCCTGGCCCAGCCAAGTTGACGTTAAACCTATCACAGGTCTCTGCTGTCAGTGGATGGCCACAGACACATTTTCTTAGTAACACACATGCCTCAGTCTCAGTAGGACACATCACAAAAGGTCCAGTCAGAAGGTGGCTTCCAAGAGAGTCTCCTGGGACCATGCAATTCAAGGCAGAAACGTCAGTCCAGAAACTATAACACTTTTTTCGATGGGGAGAAGGGGTTGGTGCAATTTCTTTCTTTTTAAAAAAAAATGTTGTTGTTGTTGTTTTGGTACAATTTCAAAAGAATAATCTTGATAGAATTTTCTCAAAGAACATAGGATAATCAATGGGACTTATTATGAAGAATTTTTTTAATCATCATATTGGGGACTTTTACAGCTCTTACCACAATCCATACATCCATCGATTGTGTCAAGCACTTTTGTACATACGTTGCCATCATCATTTTCAACATATTCTCTTTCTACTAGAGCCCTTGGTATCAGCTCATCATTTTCCCCTCCATCCCTCACTTTCCCTCCCTCATGAACCCTTTATAAATTATAAATTATTATTATTTTCATATCTCACATTGCCCACTGTTTCCCTTCACCCACTTTATTATGAAGAAATGTTAAGGCAGTAAACACACACACACACACACACACACACATACACACCTGCTTTTGGTGAGAAGAAAGGCCAGGAAATCACACTGAGAAATCTACAAAACGTATACATGTATATATATATATTTCATCATGACATTATATTTTCAGTCTTCAAGGGTAGCAAGGGTTATCCTACAAGGATTTCATTAGGGAAAGATCCCATACACATTACAATTTTCATCTTGCCCCTTTAACATTTTTAATTGCCAATACCCTCCCCCAAAGAATCAAAGAAAAACCATTTTAGCCTTTCAAGTATTCCCAAACTGCCATTTTACCATGATATAGATAAAAGAACACCGAATTAATTGACGAGGGGTTCCCACTGCCATCTGGTGGATCCTGACTCACAGATCGTGACCCTGTATATACAGAGTTTTCAAGGTGGTGCGTCTTCACAGAAGCAGACAGGCTCATGTTTCTCCTGTGGACTGACTGGCTGTTCCACCTGCCCAAACTTCAATCCCCTACGCCTGTGTGTTAGGCTGAGTGGTCTAGAGAAACTAGTCCACGAGCCCACTTCAGACTCACATAGCCGCATGCCAGTGAACCAGGAGCAGGAATAACACAGGCCAGTGGCCGCGGGGTTCAGTGGATCCAAAGTTGGTGGGAACATGCAGAGCCCCAGCTGCTCTCAGTGGAGGCGGCCAAGCAGGAAGGCAAAGCCAATGAGAGAGAGGGAGATTCGCAGGTTTCCCACCCAAAGGAAGGCTACAAGGAGGCCGCAGGAGTCTGTGACCTGATTGGCAGGTTGGGTTCCATTGGACACTTTGATAAACATTCAAGTTGACATGAAATCATCTGACTACCACACCGCTCTAACTCCTGTGGGAAAAGATTAAAAACTCACTGCCATCAAGTCAGTTCTGATTTATAGAAACCCTATAGGACAACGCCTAGAACAAGTTGTTGAACCAACTAATTGAAACATGTTAACTCTTTTTATTCATCAATAGTACCATTTCTTTTGATCCTTATAAGCCCTCCAAAAGAGAAGTACAGATTTAAACAATTATTATCTCTACACTCATATACTTCTACTCGTGTATCTAATTTCAAAAACATTTCCAGACATACTTTCATTGTTTCCCATTTCCTAACTGGAACACGGAATACAAGGTACTGAAAGGGGCTGAACAAGCAGAGAAAACGGGCAGCTTTCCAGATCTGGCATTTGTAGTCTACTTGGCATGTGAGCATCTTTCTGAATTTGTAAAGTAGCAGGATTGGAGTGGACTCAGCAGGTGTTGTAATCTGACGCTTGGCCTTGCCTCATCTACCTAGAGAGGAAGCCCGATTTGCTCTGCTTGCTTTCCAGGATCTATGTATTGCCTGTGTTCTTTCTTTGTCATGTTGAATTTTCTTCTACACTTATTTTCTCAATGTCTACTTGCTTTGTCCTCACTGAGTAAGTGTATGCAAATCAAAACAAATTCCAGTATCACTTTTCATTGTGCCATTTTTAATTTAACAACCTACAATTACATAAACAAAAATATCTTGGTTTTATGTCTTCCGGAATTGAATGTGTTCCAGATTTTATTCAATTTAGAGCTTGTCTGTAAATCACTTGAGACAAATTGGTACGACTGATCCCAATTGAATCTTGCAGCCTGTGCCTCGTGAATATGTTGATGTGTGTTAGATAAAAAACAAGCAAACTTCCTTACATTTGAAAAGGATAATAAATAGCCAAAAAAAACCCATAAGAATAGTTCGAGGTCACGTATTTGCTAGTTTTAAAACTGAATGAATCTTTTCTATACCGTCTTATGTAAAGCCTGAAACGCATTGTGCAAAATTCCCTTATTTGGGTAGCTCTGAGTTGAGTTTGGCCGTAAAAGAAATTTGATAATAAAACACAAGATAAAATGATAAGAAGTCATATTGCGCTCTGGAGGTTGGTATATGACCAAGCAATATTGCATCACATACCATTGTTGCGGACCTGAATCTAGCATGTTTAAGAAACAGTGAAATTGTGTGAGTTTCCAGAACAGTGAGAGCGCAGAGAAGTGAGCAAGTTCATTTTATGAGCCTTTGGAAAGTCAAAGTAATAACTGTACTTTTCATCTGAAAGTTTAGTATTTGGTTAACATAATATGAAGCAATTGGCTTTTAGCTTTCTTCAGAGGAAAGGAAGAACCTTGTCTGATTTACAAAAATATTCTATATATTTATATTATATGATATAGCATAGCATTAAAAGGACTACACTATGATGAAGTATTGATCAGGGAACAAAAGAAATAGACCAGTTATCAAGCACTTTCATTATTAAATGCAGGAGAAAACCATTATTAAATGATTGGGGCCGGCTTAGCCTAGAGTGTGGAGTCAGTCTTATACAGGAGTGATGGGCAAATTGGGGTTACGTTTTGGAGACAGGACTGGTGTAAATTGGGGTTACATTTTGGATGTAATGAGTAAGAGCTGTAGAGGAAGCAAGTGCAAATGACTTTGGAAGTTTTCAAGGTGAGTGAATATATGTATACATGTATATGGATGCATATGTACATGTTTCTGAGGTTGAAATCTTTACAGAGATGCTTCATCTTTCTTCTACACAGTAGCTAGTGGGTTCGAACCACAACCCTTTCATTTGACACCTGAGTGCTGAACCTTTATGCTACTTGGGTTCTACCAACAACTTGCAAACAATCACCTTGTTTATTCTTAAAAGTCCTGGTGCTAGATAATGGTGATTAAAACAAACCAAAAAACCTCACTGCCTTGAGTTATGCTGACTCTTAGTGACCCTGTTGCACAGGGTACAACTGCCCCTGTGAGTTTCGGAGACTGCACCTGTGTATGGGGGAAGAGAGCATGGCCTTCAACCTGAGGAGGAGCCGGTGGTTTTGAATTGCTGACTTTGCGGATTGCAGCCCAATGCATAACTACTCTTCCAAGAATGGTGATTACATAAATAAACAGGTTTTTTTAAAGGATTAATATTTGAAGCACCAATATGAGAGGCAATCTGCTAAATAGCTTTATATATGTTAGGTCGCTTAAATTTAGCTTTCAGCTTTATGAATTATCATTTTTGTTATTTACGGTAGCCAAACTTGCCCTTGGATTGAAAAGAAATGAACATATCTTAAAAATATACAGTCAACATTTTAAAAATTCATTGTCGATGGTTAGAATAAGTTACATCTGTAACCATACTGGAAATTGAGTGGGGGAGTGGGAAGAATACGTTTTAAATCTTTGTTTTAATGTGGTGTATTTTCTGGTGCAAAACAATCTAAAAGTAAAGATCCTGACTTTCAAGAATAATTTAAGCCAGACCTCGCAGCTGTGGTCAAAATATTCTCACGCATACACTGTAGTGGGACGTCAGTCACGGTGTGTATGCTATGTATGAGTAACGCAATGGTTTTAGGTGTTGGACGATGATGAGGGTGGGAGTGTTTTAAAGTCAGATTTTTATCTCTCTGCATGCCAAGTTCTGCTCCCTTTTTAGTTTTTGTTGGAACAAAGCAGAGTTTGGGATGCCAACTTTTCACGCAGCTGTTCCACTTCAATTGCTAGTTACGTCATGTCCTTCCTTCCCAGGAGTTACAATACCCCCCTTCTGTGGAGGAAAGCAAATCCACAGAGTTAAGGTCAGCTTTACACCACCCTTTGTTAGCCTTTCTGCACCTTTCCAAGCTCAAAGGCAATCACGCCTATTACCAGCAGGATTAGACTATCAAATGTATCTCCTATTCTTCACATAGGACTTACTGATTCATTTTTAATTTCCTTTATTTTTGACTCCAGTGCCTTGAGGACATGTTCTGCAAGTATCAAGACATATTTAAAAGACTTTCCAGTGGCAGTAAGAACCTCTGAATCCAAGTCAAGTACCCTTACTACTAAGAGTGCAGTTCATACGTGTATGGGTGTATTCTCAACACAATGTGTTTAAACAAGTCTCTTCAGCTAGTGGGTCTCTTCAAGTCTCTTCAGCTGCAGACAGGTTCTTTACAGGAAAATAGGCTTATTTTAGTTTAATGAGTCCTGGTGGTACAGTGGTTAAATCCACCCATCACTCCATGGGAGAAACATGTGGCTTTCTACACCAGCAAACAGTTCCAGTCTCAGAAAAGCCTCAGGCGTCCTGTCCTGTACTATAGGGTTGCTATGTGTCTAAACTGACTCCATGGTAGTGACGAAAGGGCTCCTTCAGAAGACAACCAAATCCACAGAGTTGTTTCCCGTTGATCGCCCTCAGCCATCCAATTCAAGGCCAAGCAGGAAGCTCGGATGTTTGGTGACTGTGTTTTAGAATTCTCATGCGGTAGTCCTGATAGATTTCCTCAAAGGTCACAGAATTATCATGGGGACTTAGTATAAAGAAGGGTTTCAAAAACTGAGAGCTGCTTTGGTTAGAAAACCCCCAGAAAATTGTGTTGAATATATATATGTATGCGTGTACGTATATATGTATGTGTGTGTGTGTGTGTACTTATATATATCCTATCATGACAAAACACCTTTGAGGCTATCTTACAAGAATTCCATTTGGAATCCTGATTCTACTACCCTACAGCCCTGACATTTTTGCTTTGAATATCTGTTCATTTTAAATCATTCCAAATTTGTGACAAAGATCATAAAATTTAAAGTGATGGTTTGGACCAATTATTTTCTCAAATATGTTCTTTTTAGAATTTTTTGTATGTTATCAGCATTATGACCTAACAGGGAGCCCTGGTGGTGTAGTGGTTACACGTTAGACTGCGATCTGCAAGGTTGGCAGTTCAAAACCACTAGCTTCTCCTTTGGAGAAAGAGCTTTCTACTCCCGTTAACAGTTATATTCTCAGAAGCTCACAGGGCAGTTCTACCCTGTCCTCCAGGGTCCCTATGACTTGGCATTTACTGGATGACAGTGCTTTTTTGGTTTGGTTTATGACCTAACGGAAGCTCAAAAATGGCAAAATAATCCAGCTAAATATGAGAATACAGTCAACCAAATTATGCATAAATACACAAATTCAAGTTTCATGTATCCAATGTCATATGGAAAAATATCAAGAAATTTTATAATTTACTCCAAATCAAAATATGCTTTCTGAAAATGTATATATATATATATATATATATATATATATATATATATATATATATAATTAACATTATCCAACATTTAATTGCTGAGCTTTATTCCAAGGTGTCAAATGAAGTCTGTCCTCCCTTTATTTTTGTTTTGCCAGAGAATATTAGTCTTTACTGGGAAATTAAGAGAGCAGAAAAGAAACTAAAATCAAATAGGTTGCTTTTCTGCCTAAGCCGGTTGCTAAAAGATAATTATGGATGTGGTCAATATTTTATGTATATTAATATGTTGTTGTTAGGTGTCGGAGCCTTGGTTCTGACCCATAGCGACCCTTTGCACAACAGAAGGGAACACTGCCTGGTCCTGTGCCGTCCTCACAATTGTCCCTGTGCCTGAGTTCATCGTTGCTGCCACTGTGTCACTCCATCTCCTTGAGGGCCTTCCTCCTTTGTGTTGCCCAAACATGATGTCCTACTCCAGGAACTGGTCTCTCCTGACAACATATCCACAGTATGTAAGCCAATTTTGCCATCCTTGCCTCTAAGGAGCACTCTGGCCGTACTTCTTCCAAGACAGATTGGTTTGTCCTTTTAGCAGTCATGAACTTTCAGGATTCTTCACTAGCACCGCAATTAAAATGCATAAAATTCTTCTTCAGTCTTCTTTATTCAATGCCCAATGTTCTACACACACACACACACACACACACACACAACTACCTGGTGAGTTTGTTTTAATAAAAAAAACTCTTAAATGTCTTGGAAATTATACTCATGGGACACCAGTACTAACTGGTTAAATGATTTATTGTTTTCACCAACTTGTCTTTTATGTTTCATTTTCAAGCTAACTGATATAAAAGCTGATGATGCAGGAAACCCTAGAATTTTGCTAAGGTTTATTCTGCTCAGAAGGGGGCGCTATGTAGGCAGAGTCCCGGACATCTGATGGCTCACGATGAGCCACTGTGTGCACAGAAGAACAGCTCCATAGAACTTTCAAGATCGGGGCCTTTCAGGAGCACATCACCAGGCCTTTCCTATAAGACACCTTTCCTTGGATTAAAATGCCAGCCTTCTGGCTGTTCGGCAAGCATTTAACCCGTCACCATGAGATAGAATCAACTCTACAGCAATTACCAACAACTGCTATGAGTCTTTTCCTATTTGGAAGTAAGAATCAGGTGAACGTAACTGATGGTGAATGACCCAGGGAAGCCTGGGTACTTCATTATGGCAGAGGTGAAGAAGAAGAATGGTGATTTTTTTTTTTTGTTAGTGTTCAGAATTGAAATTGCCATTCCTTGTTCCATTTGTTTTTAGGCCCCATCTCCCTTTTGTTTATGATGAGTCAGGAAAATGTAGGTGACTATTTAAAATACAGAGTTAAGACATCTCTGAAGAATCACAATTGCTAAATGTGTCATAACCTCGATACCAAAAGTGACTGAACAATAAATAATGGGGCAAAAGACAGACTTGAATCTTATTTCCTGAGGCAGGTAGTCTTAACTGTACATGAGATCAAAGGTGAAGTCCATTCTAGGTTCATTTGAGATTAAATAGTTTTAATTGGTTGGATTCAATTAAAAAGTGATATAGTTTCATGTTTTTTTTTTCTTTCTTATTTCAATCAGAGTAATTTTCCTTAATCGGGTAAATCTAGTTGCCACCAGTGATTTTGGAAAGAAAAGTTTACTAAGGAGAAGGATAAACAAAATAATCTTTTGATTGAAAACCAATAAAGATAAAAACAGAACCAACACAGAGAGGAAGGGCAAGAGAGAGCACGTAAGTAAATGGAACCTCCGATGGGCACTGAAGAGCTTCACATTGCGGATAAGCCGTTCACTATCAGAGGAAGACCAACTTTATGACCTTCTGCTTTGGCTTGAATGATACCCCCTGGCAGACAGGGCAAACTACGAACCTGGGAGTGGCTGGATGCACAGGGACGCAGGGATGTCTGCATGCAGCCTGTCTCTGCAGACTAATAACTGCACTCCATCTAGTGGTCACAGCAACAAACTGGATTGAGATGCTTAGGTGAAGAGACTTCAAGCCAAAGCCACCCAGCTCATGGTGTTGTTGAACCTGGCATCACTTTAAGCACAGCTGCTATTGAAGAATCTGAGGGCACCTGGAAACAGTAACCAAATCCCCAAGCATACATCCCTGCAGGCCTTTGGTGGCCAGTAACCGTGAATGTTGCTTTTATTTAGAATTTCCAATCTCTTCCTTTGGCCAGGGAGGTGCCTGTGGTGGCGGAGGTCTTCTCCGTCAGGAAACGTTTGTTTAGTGCAAACTAGTCTCACTCTGACGGTGGTTGTGTGTGTGCAGGAGCTCGGGCAGGGGCGTCAGAGGTATCTGCTCGGTGACCTGGAGCAAGACATCCCTGGGACGACACATAGGGAACTCGCTTACTCGTGTCTAAGCTGTTCAAGATGAGCTACCCAGCCACATGTACTCATTCATGTTAGGCACATTTGCTTCGTGGGACGCTAGGAACTTAAAGTTCAAAGAAGAGTTAGAAAATGTTGTATGCATCCACCACTCCTCTGTCAGTTTGTTGTATCGTGATGGCTTGCATGTTGCTGTGATGGGGGAAGCTAGGCCACCGACATTTTAAATTTCAGCAAGGTCAACATGGTCAATAGGTTCCAGCAGAGAGGAGCCCTGGTGGCGTAGTGATTACGAATCCGGTTGCCAACTGCAAGGTCAGCGGTTCAAAACCACCAGCAGTTCCCCTGGGAGAGCGGTGGAACTCTCTCCTCCTGGAAAGAGGCTCCGTCTCTGAAACCACAGGGGTATTGTACCCTGCCCTGTAGGCCAGGTGTGCGTCGGCGTCAACTCGATGGTGGTGACGGAGAGACCGAAGAAGGACTAGACTGTCCATTTCTGAGGGACTCAAAACTTACTGCCCCGGAGTGGCTGCTGACTCATAGCGCCCCGAGAGGTCAGGACCGTTTCCTCGAGCGTTTCTGAGACTGTAACCCTTTACCAAGGGAGTCCCGCAGAGCGGCCGGTGATTTTCAACTGCTGGCTTTTCAGATCACAGCCGAAAGCATCAGCACTACGCCATCCCTGAGCGCTTTACGGAGAGCAGCGGACACTGCCCGCAGAGATGCCCGCAGATTGGACAGCATCAAAGTAAGCCAGGGGAAGGCTGCTTCCTCCCTGAAGCGTGTGAGGAGAGTACAGTTTGATGGACTTTCATTCACGGGTGGTGAGAGGCAGCAGCAGTAAGCGTCCCTTCATAATCTGAATGTGGACTATACAAAGTATGAATGTATAATCATTAGCAGCTGTCCAAATGGAATGGAACATCTTCTAATCAATATCTTAAGCAATAGTGAGATGTAATTGACTGGTATTGGCTATTAGGAGCTAGTGACGTGGTTTGGTATGCCAGCGAAGTCATATTCTGAGCTAGAGAATTTTGAGGTCTATCTAGCAGTATGATGCTGTTTGTATTGGGGTAATATCTAGTACGCTCACAGGAAGTCCAGATAACACAACTGTTATTCAAATTTGTATACCAACAAATAAAACTTGTAAAAAGGAAATTGAACAATTCTACCAATAATTTCTGTCTGAAATTATTCAACCATGCAGTCAAGATGCATTATAATTATTTGTGCCTAAAAGTTGGAAGCAAAGAAGAAGAAATAGTTGGAAAATATAGTCTTAGTGATAGAAATGAAATTGGATATCACAGGATTGGATTTTGCAAGAGCAACACTTTCTTCATTGCAAACACCTTTTTTCAATTAAAAAATGGCAGCTTTCTATGTGGACTTTGCCAGATGGAATAGACAAGAATCAGAGACTATATCTGTGGGAAGAGATGATGGGGAAGGTTAATATCAGCAGCCAAAATAAAGTTGACTGTATAATAGACCATAAATTGCTCATATTTTAGGTCAGGCTGAAGCTGAAGAAAATTAAACTAAGTCCATGACAGCCAAAATAGGACTTTAAGTACATCACACTTGAATTGAGAGGCCATCTAAAGAATAGATTTTAATCATTGAATACTAATGACAGAGGACCTACAAGTTGCAGGCCAACAGCTGGAGCATTATACCTGAAGAACACAAAAGGTTATTAAAAAGACAAAAAAGAAAAGAAAGATCAAAGTGTATGTCAGAAGATTCTTTGAAACTCTTACTCTTGAATGTAGCAACATGAATGAAATAAAAAGCTGAACAGATAAATTCAGAGGGCAGCTCTTGAGAATGCAAAGTAAACTATTAAAATAAAATGTGAAAAAATCTGTAGTTTTTAAGTCTTTTTTTTAAGGGTGAAAACAATAGCAAATCTCAAGCTGAAAGAAATGAAAAAAATATCCAAGCCTAGAGTTGCAATATTGAATGATTCAATAGACAAAACATTGAATGATGCAAGAAGTATCAAAAGATGAATGAAATACAGTCATTATACCAAAAAGAATTGGTCAGCATTCAGTCATTTCTAGAAGCACCTGATCAAGAGCCAAAGGTACTGGAGCAAAGCAGTCCAAGATGCACTGAAGGCACTGGTGGAAAACACAGCTCCAGGAATTGACAGAAGATCAAATGAAAATTGTTCATAAGCCGATAAAGCAGTAAAATCACTCACTAGTCTGTGCTAGGAAGTCTGGGAGACAGCTACCTATCCTATCGACAGAATCAGATCTACAGGTATGCCACTATAAAGAAAGGAGACCCCCAAATCCACGAAGATTGGTAAACAATACTATTACTATCACATGGAGCTAAATTTTTGCTGATGATCATTTAAATGCAACTACAAGAGTATAGCAACAGAGAGCTGTCAGAAACCCCAAGCAAATTTAGAAGAGGCCATGGACAGATGGACAGATATTTTTACTGCCATCAGATAAACCTTGGTAGAAAGCTGAGAATACCGGAAGGATGTTTACTCGTGTTTTATTATAAAGGCATTTCTCGAGGTGGATTATAATAAACCATGGATAAAATTACAAAGAGTTAGCATTCCAGAACAATTGTGTTCATGGGGAACCTGTACAGTTGTTTGAGTTGAGCTAGTGAATAATGAACAAGTTTGAAATCATGAAAGGTGTATCTCCAGGTTGTACTCTTTTACCATCCTTATTCAGTCTGCATGCTGAGCAGACAATCTGAGATGTGAACCATATACAGACGAACATGGCATCAGGATTGAGTGAAGGCTCATTAACAACCTGAAATATGCAGATGACAGAACCTTGCTTGATGAAAATCAGGAGGATTTGAAGCACTTAGAGGTGAAGATCAAAGACTACGACATTCAGTTTATATTGCAACTCAGTATAGAGAGCACAAAAATTCTCACTATTGGACATCATGAAAACGAGAAAGGATTGAAGTTTTAGATGATTTAATTTTACTTGGATGCACAATCAATGTTCATAGAAAGCAGTCAAAGGATATATTGCATTGGGCAAATCTGCTGCACAAGCACCCCATGCCCTACCCCCACTTTTAAAATATTCATCTTATTTTAAAATTTTAACAGTCTTATTGACATATAATTTACAAATCATACAATTCAACAGCTTAAACATATTCAAAATTTTAGAGCCTATTCTTCTTTTTTGAATCTGATATTATTTTCCAAAATTCCTCCTAACCTTCCCTGCCATAACTTCAAGAAACTACTTATCTAAGTACTGTTGCTATATATTGACCGATCCTGATTTCCTATACCGAAAAACATTCAAAATCCAAAAGAAAAAGGAAAATCAATAGCAAAATAAAACAGGGGGAAACCTCCATGGTAAAGAAAACAGAAAATAATAAAAACCAGAGAAAATTTAAAATAGGTCAAATGGGAGAACAAATGATAAGGTCATAAATTTTAACCTAACTACACGTACATCCGTCCACTCTCCAATGCATTTTGTCTGATAGCAAGCCTATTCACATCCACGGTCCACGGTCAGAGGGAACTCACAGGAGGCGTAATTCTGGGGAGGACCCTGCACATGGAGGTTGGGCTTTCCCTGTCACCCATAGCCTTTTGCAATCTGGGTGCTCAGAATCTAAGGTCTACGCTTTTCCCTCCTATGGTCGTGGGTTGCATTATTTACACTCTTTGGACAATGCAGGCTGGAACACTAGCCCTCAGGCACACAAGCAGAGAGAGGGGGGAGCTCATGACACACAGAATCCAGGACCAGGAGTGGGAATAGTGATACCAGAAGGGTAGGGGGAAGGGGAGATCAAGACATAACCATACGCCCCTCTATAGGGGGAAAAACAGCAGAAAACATGGGGGAAGGGAAACAATGGTCGGTGTGAGAGATGAAAACACTAACAATGTACAATCTATCAGGGGGGTTGAAGGGGCGGGGAAGAAAAAGGGAGAGGGAACGAGCTGATCCCAAGGGCTCAATAGAAAGTAAATGTCTAGAAAAGAATGATGACAACATATGTACAAACATGCCTGATTCAATCGATGTATCAATTGTGATAAGAGTTGTATGATCCCCCAATAAAATTATTTAAAAATAAATACAATGAAAATGAAATAATATTAAAATTATGTAGATATTTTTTCACATAGGCAAACTTGGTTTTGATCAATGAACAGTTTGAAAGAAGAGTTTGCTCCTCGTAAAAATAAATAAATAAAATGTTAAAGAGCGAAGATAATCACTTTGAGGACTAAGCCATCCCTGACACACATCATGGTGTTTTCAGTTGCCACACATGTGTGGGAAAGCTGGGTAATGAATAAGAAAGACCACAGGGAGAATTACCGCATTCGATTTGTGGCGTTGGCCAAGAATATTGAAAATACCATGGACTGCTGAAACAAGCATCCACACTGTCTTAGAGGAGCCACAGCCGTAATTTCTCCTAAAAGTAATACTGGTGAGACTTCCTCTCATGTATTTTTGATGTGTTATCAGAAGAGACCAGTCCCTGGAGAAGGGCATCATACTTGGTGAGGTCGAGGGTCTTCGAAAACGAGGAAGACCTTCAAGGAGATGGATTGACGCAGTGGCTCAAACAACTTCGTGTGTGCCACAGAACAAGGCAATATTCCATCTGTTATGCCCGGTGTCACTATTGGGGGACCTGCTGGAGGGCACCAAAAGCAATAAGAGGCATTATGGGAGATGCTAGCTTCTTAGGGGACAGCCACACCAAGTGGCATGTAGAAGTCTGAGGGTGAGTAGCGGGGAGGTGATGCCGGTGCATACCTTTGGCCATACCTTTCCAATTGCTGCTGTTAGGTGCTATCCAGCCAGTTCTTACTCAAAGCAGTGCCATGTGGCAGCATAGAATTGCCCTATAGGAATGTTTAGGCTGTTAACCATACATAGCCATTCTACCTGGTCCTACAGATCCTTATGGGTTGAAATTAACTTGGTGGCAATGGGTTTCACCTTTCTGGCAGCACGTTGCCAAGCCTTCCTATGGTGTCACTGGATGACTTCAGACTACCGACCTTTCTGTTAGCCGGTGCTTAAGCATTGGAGTCACCAGTGCTACATTCTGTGTGTGTGTGTACATGTGATCTTTTAAATGGTTGATTGTGAAATTTCATTGAATATGCAAGTGTTTATATAAATATGAATATAGTCAATTAAAACTATACTATCAATTTAAAAGGCAAAGGATCACCTGGGAAAAACACTTGCAAGTTGACAATGGGCAAATACAGGTTGGTTTAATATTGTTAATTAATAGAAATTCTTACAAATTAATAATAATGCAAATGGCCAGGTAATAAACAAAGAAAGAATATGAACAACTCACTCCTTGAAAAAACTACGTCTATCCAAAAATACGTAGACGTATATAGTTAAATCTACTAGGTAAAATACAATTAGATTAAATTAAATTAGATTAAAATAAATCAACTCAAATAACGTGTTATTTAAGTAACTAATTAAATTTATCTGTTATTTATAATAGTGCTGTGCAGTAATTAAAGTGTTTTGGTTGGAGTGCAGGCGTTTAAAGGACTGATAACCACTAACCACAGAGAGAGCATCAAGGAAACAGGCTCTTATTCTAAAGCTGGTGATCTACAGGCAGGGTCGCCATGAACTGGAAGGGACTTGACGGCACATTTCAAAAACAACATCAGAAGAAAAATCTGGAATATGAATCCGCATGTGAAACATTCCATTTCTGAGGACATACCTAAACGAACAAGTAGACTCGGCATATGTGTCTGTTATCCTTTTACTCTGAGCATTGTGCAGAGAGAGAAAAAAATCTAAATGTAGGGATATTTTGGAATGGTTAAATAATCAGTTATGTATAAATATAACCAAACTCACTGCCATCAAGTCAATTAGAACTTACAGCAACTTTCTAGCCTAGGGTAGAACGCCCCTGTGAGTTTCTGAGACTGCTGATCTTTACAGGAATAGAAAGTCGTGTCTTTCTCCTGTAGAGATGTCTCTTGGTTTCAAACTTCTGACCTTGAAGTTAACAGCCCAATGTGTAACCATGATGCCACTAGATACAGCCAAAAATATTATTATGCTAATGAAAACTTATATGGGTTTTGGTTAAACTGAGGACAAGGTCAGTTGTTCAAACTCACCAGTCTTTCCAAGAGAGATGCATCTATCTGCTCCCATCTAGATTTAGAATCTTAGACCCTTTAGAGCAGTTCTATTGTCATATAAGGTCGTTATCAGTTGGGATTTACTCTATGGCAAAGGGTTTGGGGTTCTGAGGGAGAAAATAGTTAACAATGGAGTACATAGACTATGATACAATGTTTATTAAGTAGTAAATTGTATATACTCAGGAATTATCATTGACAACTATCCAGAAGGAAATCAGTGAAAAGAGTTCTAGTTGATAGCTCTTGGTAGTAAAATTTCAGCCATTTTCCACTTTATAAAATAAGCTAATTCAGCAATTTAACTACAGATGAGAAAAAATCTGTGTAACTGGGGCAATTTCTTATGCATATCTCTAACTACACCATGTGCAAGACCTTGTAATCTGAAAGCATACTGCTCCATTTGAGAGCAGTATGGACGTGAATAGAGTAAAAAAAGAGAAGCATCTTTTCAAAGGTGATCAAAATGTACTTCACTTGAGATCAAAGTCTCTTTTCTCATACCCCTTAGGCATGATATTAGGGGTCTCTCTGGAAGGAGGTCAATAGGAACCTTGAAAAAATAGTTACTGAAGGACATAGGCCAAAGAAGAGAGCTCCCCTGTCAGTCAGGACACTTCCTTCCTGCCTGTGCCCAGCCATCTCTGGGTGACATGCTTGTGCTGGGATCAGAATCACGATGTCTGAGCCAAAGTCATGGTCATTGATAACCGAGACCGGACACAGGATGGTGAGCAATGCCTGAAGAATAGCAGGCTTCCCTGGACCACCTATGACGACTGCTATGGCCCAGATCCTGGTTATTCCTGTCAAACGCACCATCACCTGCTGTGGCGGTAGAACTAGAGAGAGTGTGCCTGAATCCTAACTTCACCACCAATCATTTAGTATCTATGCGAGCCCTGCGCAAGTAGCTTAAGTGTCTAAGATTTCAATTTCCTCATCTTGTGTCAGATGAAATAGCATAAGTATAGTGCCTAGCACTGTGTGTGGCACAGAGTACTACAAATTAAGACATTAGTTGTACATTAAAGCAAAGCATGTTTTCACCTCTGTGATTCATAAGTGGATTGACCGTGTACTTCATCAAACTTTGGATATTATATTTTGAGGAGGAACGGGCATGGATGTTTTAGTTATACTGAAGCAACATACAATGTGGAATCACCACCAGAGAAATTGATATGCATGTTCATTTTGGTTGGAAGGTTCTTAGTTCGATGCTCTAGAACTGCAAAATATCCATTATGTTTGGTGTCTATTATCCATCGTGGACCTCAATGCCTTCCTTAGGGGAGGCGTGCTGGGAGAACCTGGTGACATCCTAACCACATCATGAGGGTATACTTCGGTTGCTATGTGACTATTTACTTCGATGCCAGTATCCCTGTGGTGTGTTAAGCAACTTTACATCATTAGTAGATAGACTCTTGTACGTGTTCAATAAATGTTTATTGGATTCATGAGCAGATGCCCTGGAACTATTGGTCTCAGATAGCATTAAGTGGCCTTTGCACTTTCTGGGTGGTTCCCTGGCAGTCTGCCTGGCTTTCTCGTGGCTGGATGATTGCACTCTGCCGGTCAGCCCAAGGCGGCGGCAGCAATCACGTCTGCTGCCACCTGGTCAGGAACATCGGTGGCAGTTTGCTGTTGTTTGCTTTCCTGGGAATCTCTGAGTGGTGGCGGACCGTGATCTGCCCTTTTGTCATCTTGCTGCTCCACGCAGCAGGGTTGTCTGTTTTGCCTTCTGAAGGATCTGGTGGCTTCTCTAGTGTGCGAGCCCTTTGAAAGCAAACACGAAGATGATCTCGTTTATGCTTGCATTTTCCAACTGTACACAGTGTCCAGCCAGAGTGTATGAAATGTTGAATAAAAATCTCAATAGCAATATAATCATAAAAGAAATAATAAATGTGAAGAACATCACAACTTGCTGTGTAAATTTAGAAATATTATTTAAACTTGATGGATTTCATTTTTAATATTCATAGAATAAGGATAGCAACAATGTATCAGAATATGGAATCCTGGGTGCAATTGTCATAGATCATAAGCACTATTGACAGTGGGAGTTTGTAAGTCAGAGTGGCTTTGATGTTATCTTTGGATTTAAATGAACTAGAGGTCAAAAGGAGTCTCCCAAACCGAACTCATTGCCATCAAATCTATTCTGACTCCTAGTGACCCAACAGGACATTGTAGAAATACTCCTGTGAGTTTCTGAGACTAACTCTTTATGGGAGTAAAAAGCCCTTTCTCCCACAGAGCCACTGGTAGTTTCGAACTGCTGGCCTTTCAGGTCATTGCCTCATAGATAACCATTGTGTGCCACAAGGGCTCTGTCAACTTTTGGTTAGTGGTTAGAAGTTGGAGAAGTTAGTCTAATCTCAGGTTCCTTTTTCACATAGAAATGTATTAACTAATACCAGAACTGCTGTGATGGTTAAGCTAGAAGATGGAAGAAGAAGTAAGTAATATTCATTGCTGAATAAATGAAAAATATTATCAATAATATTATCATGTTAACTGTTATTTTCATGTCTTAAAATATTATTATTGTGTTTCTATTATTTACATAATATGTACAAAATAAGTTCTATTAGCATTGTCGTCATAGAACCCCAGGAAGGTTCGTTCCGTTTATATTCTTGAACTTGGGAAGAAATTGCGCAATTCAGTGCATAGCAATCAATGACAGTTAAAGGTGCTTTGTCTTTTATGGCACACTAAGTATTTCCACCGCCACAAGATGCACATTGCTGGAATAAACTATGGGCTGTTGGGAGGTTTCCATGCATTACTGTGGATTGCATTTATTCCTCACCATATTATTTGGACGTTCCCCTGGATGCTGAAAGCCATGTGCAACTCATTTACCTGGCTGATTTAAGAGGAGTTCGATAGCTTCCAAGCATTTCCAGTCCCTCTTTGCTAACCGGAAAATCTGTGCAGGTGCATCAGAGGGACTGGGGGTGGGGTGGGGATGGCGAGTTGAATGTAGACTTGTCAGGTGAGGAAAAATATTTGGAAAAACTTTCTGAAACTGTGTGTGTGCGCACATACACACATAGAGAAGCATGTCTGTCTGGCTACATACAGCACATAAGAGATAGCTGAACATGGGACAGCTTTTACCACATTCAGTGAGAGAGATTCTGAGACAAAGAAGCATAACAAATCATTTAGAATTCTGGAAAAAAATTCAGAACATGTGCTTAGAACATCTTTACTGCCCAGTTTTCAGTAAAGGAGTTATTTCTGGAGAGGAGGCTATAAAGAGTTCTGAGCAACCTTGCTCCGAAATTCTTATATGACTCAGAATTTATGAATACTTATTAGCCTTAAGATTTTCTGTACCCATATTATCATTATCTTTATAACCTATCATTGCTCTGATCCTATTTAAAAAATCATACTTCTCAGTGTGAAATTGTCACTCAAACTTAGTTGTAAGCAAGAACGATAACTGAACACACCTTGTCATGTCCACTCCTCTTCCTAGTTGACATATTGAGGAAAAAGTTCTAGAGTTTCTCACATAGTTTCAACTCTTTGTAATAGGATTAAACTATTGACTTATAAGTGAACTATATGTCATTAAAACCCTTAAAAACTAAAGAAGCAAAACATATTTGATGCGTATGATTTGTGAGTTCCATTTTTAAGCGCCAGAAATAGTAACATTTCCAGTCAACTGATTGGAAGTCTCCTGCTCTCACTGGAAAGTTTAAAAAACCAAGAGGATTTAGAAGGACACAGGCTTCAGAAAACAGAAAGTTAGTATATGAAGGGCCTTCGCAAGCTTCACAGAAAAACTCCTCCAAGGTCCTTTTCTGCTCCATTTTCCGCCAACTTCTCCCCCAAGAAGTCCTGACAGTGTGTCCTGTGGTGGCAGCGTGTGCGTTGCTGTGGTGCTGGAAGCTAACAGGGCCACCCCATGTGAAAGGGTTTCAGAGGAAGATCCAGACTAAGAACAGACTACAAAGAAGGCATTGGCTGCCACCCAAAACCTTACGCATAGCATTGAAATTAGATACTGAAATCCTAATAAATGGAAGCTGAACATTTTCTGATAGGGTGACAGAGGATGAGCTCTTTGGTTGGAAAGCATTTGAAATACGACTGAAGGGGAGAAGTCATTTGAAATGTGACTGAAGAGAAATATGAAATATTTCTCAAAATCGTGTCGACCGCGGTGCTGTGAGTGGAGTGCTGCCTGTGGGGGTCAAGCCTTTAGGAGCTCCACCGGTGGCAGGTGCACAACTCAAAGTGCGAAGAAAGAGCTGCAAGCATCGAATAGTCAGAACTGGAATGTATGAAGTAGGAATCTAGGAAATTTGGATGTTGTAAAAAATGAAATGAAAGGCATAAAATTTATATTCTACATGTGTGTAATGAAAAGGACTGGTATTGGCTATTTTGAATCAGAAAATTATATGGCTTGATATACTGGGAATATCACAATAAAAAAGAATGACAATACATTTATCATCAAATAGGACATTTCAAGATCTATCTTGAAGTACATGGCTGTCAGTGATAGGGGTATATATATACATATATATATCTTCAAGGAAATCTAATGAATACAATAATTATTCAAACTTAGGCAACAATCACTAAAGCTATTGATGCAGAAAATGAAGAAATCTAACAAGTTTAGTCTTAAATTGATCAAATATGCAATCGAGATGTATTGCTAATTATTGGTGATTGGAATGAAAAAGTTGGAAACAAAGAAGAAGAGAGAGTAGTTGGAAAATATTCTCTTAGTGATAGAAATGAAACTGGAGATTTTATGATAGCATTTTGCAAAACCAGCAACCTGCTCATAGCAAATACCTCTCCGCAACAACACAAAAGGCAACTATCTGGATTTCTCCAGATTGAATACATAGATTTCAAGTTGACTGCATATGTAGGAAGAAGTGATGAAGAAGTTCAATATCAGCCACTGAAGGCAGGCCAGGAGATTGACTGTGGAGCAGACCATCAATTGCTCATATGTTGGTTCAGGTTGAAGCTGAAGAAAATTAAAACATGACCTTGAGTCTACTCCACATCAATTTCAAAAAAAAATTTAAGAACAGGTTTGATGCATTGAACCATAATGACAGAAGACCTGATAAGCTGTGGGATGACATCAAGAATATACATGAATGTATGAACTGTGATAAGAATTGTATGAGCCCCAATAAATTGTTAAAAAAAAAGAATATACATGAAAAAAAGAATATACATGAAGAATAGAAAGGTCCTTAAAAAGACAGGAAAGAAAGAAAAGATCAGCGTGGATGTCAGAAAAGACTCTGAAACTTTCTCTTGATCGGTGGGCATCTAAGGCAAAGGAAAGAAATTAAGTCAAAGAACTGAACAAAATATCTCAAAGGGCAACTCAAGGAGACAAAGTAAACTATAATGAAATATGCAAACACCCAAAGTGAAGAAATGTAAAGGGAAAAACATGTTTAGCATATCTTAGACTGAAAGAACTCAAGAAAAAATTCAAGCCTCTGATGGTGCCCGGCTATTGAGAGATATAGCATCTAGGGACTTAAAGCCTTGAAAGTAAACAAGCGGTCATCTAGCCCAGAAGCAACAAAGACAACATGGAAGCAGCACAATAACATGTTTGATCATGAAGGGCCGAGAGGACCAGGTTTCAAGCAACAAAGGTGGGGGGCGGGGGGAAATCATATCATCGTGAATGAAGGGAGTGCATGATGGGGACAAAATGTCCATCTGTAGACAACTGGACATCCCTTGTAGAGGGGTAGTGGGAAGGAGATGAGTCACTCAGGGTTCAGTGTAGCAACAATGAAACTCACAACCTTCCTCTAGTTCTTAAACGCTTCCTCCCCCCAACTATCATGATCCCAATTCTGCCTTACAAACCTGGTTAGACCAGAGGATGCATAGCGGTACAGTTTGGATGTGGAAACACAGGGAATCTAGGACAGATGAACCCCTCAGGACACAGTGAGAGTGGCGATACCGGGAGGGAAGGGGGTATAGAAAGGGAGAACTGATCTCGGGATCTACATATAACCTCCTCTCTGGGGGATGGGCAACAGGAAAGTGGGTGAAGGGAGACGCCGGGCAGTGTAAGATAAGATAAAATAATAATTTATAAATTATTAAGGGTTCATGAGGGAGGGGGAGCAGCGAGGGAGGAGGAGGGAAAAAAGGAAAATGAGCTGATTCCAGGAACCCAAGCAGAAGGTGAATTTTGAGAATGTTGAGGGCAACGAATGTATAAGGGTGCTTTACTCAATTGATGTATGTATGGATTGTGATAAGAGTTGTATGAGCCCCAATAAAATGATTTTTAAAAATTCAAGCCTTAAGTTGCAATATTGAAAGATTCTATGGGCAAAATATTGGAGGCCTCAGAAAGCATCAAAAGAAGATGGACGAATATTCAGAACCACGCTACCAAAACTAACGAGTCAATATCCCACCATTTTAGTAGGTAGCATATTAGGAAAATTCAATGGTGTTTAAAGAAGTACAAACAACCCTGAAAACATCAGCTAGAAAGCAGGCTCTCAGATGGCATGTCAATTGAAAGTGATGAAGCGCCGCACATACTCATTTCATCTCTACCCTGTGTTTTGAAGACTACTACTTAGCTAACTGATTGGAAGACATCCATATTTGTGCTCATTCCAAAGAAAAGTGACCCAACAATGTTCAAGTGATACAACAATCTCATTGATATCATATGCACTCCCAAATTTGCTGATATCATCCAACAATCATTACAGCAATACATTGACAGGGAACGCCAGAGGCTCAGGAAAGAACTGACTGGAAACAGAACAGGACATGCAATAAGAGATATTATGACTGGCATTAGATAGATTTTGGCTAAAAGCAGAGGATAGCAAAAAGATGTTTATTTCTGTTTCATCAACTATTACAAGGTAATCCATTATGTATATCATAAAAATTATGAAAAGCCTGGAGAAGAATGTAAAACTTCATTGTTCTCATGTGGAACATGTACATGGATCAAGTCACCAGGGAATATGTCATTTTTTAAAATCAAGGAAATATATGTCAGTTATATGCTCTTACCGTACTCACTTAATCTGTATGCTTCACAGTTAAAGAAGCCTGATGAAATGAAGAATGCAGCATCAGGATTGGAGAAAGGCATATTAAAAACAGCCCATACGTAGGTGACACAATACCTGAAGCACGTGCTGTTGAAGATCAAGCATGGTAACTTTCAGTATGTTATAACTCAATGTAAAGAAGACCAAAATCCTAACTGCTGGACCAATAGGTAACAACATGATCAATGGAGCAAAGGTTGAAGCTTTCAAGGCTCTCATCTCACTTGGATCTACAATCGATGTTCATGGAAACAGTAGTCAAGGGATAAAATGATGCACTTCACTGAGTAAATCTGGGCACAGACCTCTTTAAAGGCTTGAAAACCAAGGAGGTTACTTTAAGGACTAAGGTGCACCTGACCATGACCTTTTCAATCACCTCACATGCATTTGAAAGTGAAACACTGAAGAAGGAAGAACAAAGAGAAATGGATGTATTTTTTATTATGGTGCTGACAAAGAATATTGAAAGTATCGTGGGCTGGCAATATGACAAAATATCCCTTTGAAGAAGTATAGTTAGAGTGCTCTTTAGAGGCAAGGACGGTGAGATTTTGTCTCACATACTTGGGACATATCATCAGAAGAGACTCGTCCCTGGAGAAGGACATCCTGCTAAATTACATAGGTGTTATTATGAATTGGAACCTAGTGAATGGCAACTAACAACTGAGCAATATATAATATTATGTTTTTTCTCTGTAATCAGTTGTTATGAATCTCTTTGATTTGCTACGTCATTTTCTTACAGAAAAATAATTGACTGAGGTATTGTCAAAGAAAACAGAATTAAGATTACCCACTGATAAGAAGCAAGATAAAATGTATTATGATTTGACATATATCTTTATTTTATTCTAAAGGTTCAGAGAGGTGTTCGTTTTTGGCAAAAGTAGGGTTGAATTACTGGATTAGCAGTACTGGAGACAAACTGAATGTCATTGGGATAAATTGCTTAGGGTCAAATGAAAATCAGGTTGGGAGAAATTCTGACATATTTAATCCCAGAATGTATAGCAAACCTGTGATTGAATGGTAATTAACATCTGTCTTATAAATGGTAGTTAAATAAAAACTGGACACAGGCCCACGAGAAATGATCTACTATACATTATAAATTAAACACTGATCAATTTTTAATCTCTGATAAATTTGGGTTTCAAATTTCATTTTGTACTATATTTTTAATTTACAAAGATTAATCAGCCATGCCAATGCTCCCCCTTTTTTTTCAGTCTATATATTGGACAACTCTCTCCCTGCTATGTAGTATATTTTATTTAGATTGGGATAGGCAACATTTTCAGAAAGACTGAAACTATTTCTTGGTTGTTGTTGGTTTTTTTTTTTAGATCAAAGCTACTGCCTAAGAAAATGGTCTGTGGTTGTGGAAAAATTCTATTATCTTTGATTATATCATAACTACTTTATGTCACACATATCACATGTAACCCTTGATCCCTAACATATGGTTCATTGGACCAATGAAGTAATTTTTCAATTGTACTCAATTTGAATGACCCTGTTTATATAGTCACATATGGTTAATAGTTATTATATAAATGCAGCCTTAAGCTCAAGGACTCCCAACTCTTTTGTCCTCCAATGGAATGTTGCTTTTCTTTTTTCTGTTTCCATAAGTAATAGAAATTTTATTAAACAAACATACCCAAATGCAGCTGTTGGTGCTCAGTATCTCCTCCATCCAGGTCTGTACACTTCTGAAGGTGATGGTTCAATCTCCCTAACCCTTCGCTGATGAATTCTGTACTTTCTGATGTTTACATCCCATCCAGATGGAAGCTTTGGCTTACTTAAGACTCAAGTCAGGTTCTTTTCCAATGTTCTTTGAGGATTGGAATTTTCTTTTCATTTTACTGGGGGCTCATGCAGCTCTTATCATAGTTCATACGTACTTCAATAGAAGGCTTCTACGTGGTTTAGCATTATAAGATGTTAGGTCTTTAAACCATAGTCTAGCTCCAAAACTCAAGCTGCCAGTCTTTCAAACTGCTAATTTCTGTTAGATGCTTTTGAGCTGGCTTTGACACAGCATGGCCCGATTCTGTGCCACCCTCGCAACTGTGTTTATCTTTGAGCCCATTGCCGCATGCACAGTACCAATCTACCTTGTTGAAGGTCTTTGACCAGCCTAATACATCAATTGATTTCATTAATCCAGTGCAATATTTCACAGTGAAATGCAATACATCATTTGATTTAGGGTCTCTCTAGTTTCTGCCACTTTTGTTCATGTCAATTAATGAGCACATTACTATTCATGTTCCCTTGTCGTAATGGTGGTCACAGCAACACCCTTCATGTTCCCAGTGGTTCAAATATACACAGTTTATTTTCTAGTGTAAGAAGCTTTACAAATATATATTTTTTCATTAGTTATACAAGTCCAGGGCTTACAGCTACAATTTTTCCATACATTTAAAAACTTTCCAAACAATTCCAATAAGTAAATGTTCATCAGGTAAGTTCAATCAGTCCATGTTTTCCACTTTCTTAATTTTTTTCCCTGCATTCCAGTCCAGGCACGTAACGTACAATTTATATGTGCTCAGTAACCTTCGCAGAGGCTATTGAAAAGAACCTGTTCTCAAATTCACAATGTCTTCCCCAAAGTGCCACGCGTCCACAAGAGACCAATAATAAAATTTAACATTGCTTATGACGTTTTATTTAAATGAATCTGAAACCTTATAAATATTCCTATTTATAAAAATCTCTTCCTTGCTCTCAAACCGTGGTGCCATTCTCTTCTGTGTCTAGTAATTAGATGAAAGAAGAATAAGTAGAGGAGTCAGATTGCACCAAGACAGGAGCATTTCATCTTGATGTGCTCTCGATATCAGCTGTGTCTCTGCTTTGAATGGAATAAAATCCAAAAACAACCATTGATGCACACTGCTAGAGGACATGGTGACACTATTGGTAGTACTAGAGACAACCGCGACTTCCAAACGCTCTCTACCTAACCTCTCAGATGCAAAGCTCCGTTGGTGATAAGTTGCTATCCATTGGAAGTGCCAGAAGCGGATTCAGATCAAAGGTTCCCAGTTAACTCGTGCTATATGCAAATCATGTGCAGATTAACGAGAGCTCCACGTTTCTCCATCCCAGTGACTGATGCCAGAAAGTGGGCTTCAGCCTCCACACGGCATTCCTCTGTGTGGCTGTCTCAGCTGCCAAGTTTGGTATTGTGTCATTAATTCCTCTCATTTCTAAGGAATAAGATGATTTAATAAAATTACATATGCCGAACCCATTTTAAAATATCCATGTATGTACATATGAGTATACATGTCAATGTTTATAGTGATGGAGATTCTCCAGAAAGCCAGACTGAATGAAGTCTTATAAACATCGAAATGTTTCTCCTAAGTGAGTCGACTTTGGGGAAAGCTCTGTCACATGGTTCTTGCATATAATTGCCTCCCTCTGGACTGCTGCATTCGCATCTGGCCTGAGCCCTTTAAGTGGGGGGTTCATTTTGTCTATAATCTGATGGCAGCTTGCCTGTGTCCTGAGTCTGAAAATGCAGTTGGCTAAAACTTTAAGCCAAGGGGTTTGGAAGCTTACCACACCTCCCACTTTGCTTCTGTGGTGTTCTGGTTGAACCATGCGCGTGCGCGCGCGCGCACGCGCGCGCGTGTGTGTGTGTGTGTGTGTGTGTGTGTGTGTGTGTGTGTGTGATTTGGCACAGGGCTGGGGTGACAGGGCGGTGGGGAGAAAATACCTGCTACACTTGGATTTCACTTTTTTTAGGACTGGATTGCATACTGGCCTTAAGGCTGAAGTAAATGGAAACCAATGGCTAGGAACACTCACAGTGGAAGGGCTGTCTAGTCAGTTCTGACTCAAAGCAACCCTGCGTATGAGTGGAGTGCTGTCTAGTCCTAGGCCACCCTTGGAATCACTGCTGGGCTAGAACGCATTGTCAACCCATCTCACTGAGAGGTGTCCTCTACTTTACAGAGCATGACGTCCTTTGCCAAGGATTGGTCTCGCTGATAATATGTCCAGTGTGCATGAGACATGGTTTTATCAATCTCACTCCTATGGAACCTTCTGGCTGTACTTATTCCGAGACAAATTAGTCTGTTCTTCTGTCAGCCCTTGGCATATTTAATGTTATTTGCCAATACCCTCATTCAAATGCATTCATTCTTCGCTCTTTTTTATTCATTACCCAGCTCCACACGCATATGAGGTGATTGAAAATCCATGGTCCTGGGTAAGGGGCACTTGAAGCCTCAAAGTGATGGCCTGGTTTTTTAATACTCTACAAAGGTCCAGTGCAGCAAGTCTGCCCAATGCAAGAGCTCATTTGGTTTCTCGACTGCTGTAGATCACAGTACATTGAAATTCTTAATAACTTCATTTTCTATTCATTACCACATTTGAATGAAATATTATTTGGCTCCATTAAGCAGGACTAAAAATAAGTTGTTTGCATTCTGATTTTGTCAATGGCTAACAATGTTGAATTGTCTCCCAGGCTAGATGCCTCTCCACTGACTGTAGCCCAAATATCCAGACTTATTCACCTTGCTTCTGAGGCAAACAAAAAATGGATTTTCCCCTCCCACATCCTCAGCCAACCTGACAAAAAGTAGACATAAAAAACAGGACAGGGGAATTCTTACAAAAACAGAACTCAACAATTGTCTTAAAGTCATATTTTTTACTCCTTTCATTTCATAAATATAAAGAATTCTGGGGGTGCTACCACCAGGTAAGTGTTGGACTACTAACTGCAAGGTTGGTAGTTCAACTCCAATGACTGTTCTGTGGTAGCAGAGGAGGCTATCTTTCCCATGAAGTTCAAAGCCTTGGAAACTCTATGCAGGTTCACTGTGAGTCAGAATCAACTTGATGGAAATAGAGTAATAGTTAAGTATTAGTAGGCACCAAAAAGAACATTCATCTTAATTTGACCTAAACACTGAAAAAGTGTCACAATATATGTTAAGGGAGTTATTTTATGTCTTTTCGTGTCACATTATAATGAGGTTTAACTTTAACTCCACTCCCTAAGAGGAAACAGTAGTTAAAGGCATTTCCTCTCTCCCTTCCTACATAATTCTTCCCCAATTGAGGAGACGCAGTGGCCTGATTGATGTGACAATGAATATTAGTCACTTAACCATTGACCCACAACTCTCAGTGGATCAAGAGTGCAGGTATGTGTGTCCTTTATCTTTTGGGATTGATGGACCTAATTATTGTAGCCAAAATATTCAGATAAATACACCTGGAAGCACTCACTAGACTATTCGAAGAAATGTGGAGGATAACTAACTACTTGTCCAACCGACTGGAAGAGATTTATATTTGAGGACAAAGGTGACACCAACCCAAGTCATAGTATTGATGCATTTGAATGATGTTGGCCAAGAATATCAAAAGTAATGTGGACTTCCTAAATCAAATAAAGTTTATGTGAACTATGTATAACTTATTGCTCACTAGAAGCAGGGATAGTGAGACTTGATCTTACAATGAACATGTGATCTGGAGACTATGTTCTCATGAAAGGTCACCAAAGTTGATAAAGTAGAGGGTCAGGAAAAAAGGAGGACACACAAGACTTGGATCAATACAATGACTCACAACGGTAGCCTTAGTGGCCCTGAGCGGTGCTTCATTCTGCTGTACACATGGTCCCTATGAGTGAGAATCAACTGGATAATACCTAAAAACAGCTCTCTGTCTATCATCCATCCATCCATCCATCCATCTATCTATCTATCTACCTATCTATCTACCTATTATTTATCATCTATCAATCAGTCTATCTTTTCAGCATTTATTCTGAGCCATGGAGTTGATTCTAATTCACAGTGACCCTATAGAACAGGAGAGAATCCACCCTATAGGTTTCTACAGGAGTAGAAAGCCTCCCCTTTCTCCAGGAAAGCTTCTGGTGGTTAGTGGAAACCAGGCAGGGAACCAATGGCTCTGAAGGTCAGGCCGCCCATGTGGGACTTCCCCAGGAGGCAGGGACCGAGTCCCGGGAAAGTCCCAGTGAGGAGGAAGTGAAACAGAATCATCTCTGTTCAATCTTGCTCTTTGACAAAAGGCTTCAGCCCCAAGGAGCTGTCATTGAGCTACTACTTAATGGACAGGTTGAACTCTGCCTCTGGTCAGGAGTGTCTAGTTGACACAATATCTAACTACAATATCTTTCTACAATTTTGTCAGATGAGAAGTATAGGGAAGCTGCTTGGTTGGTTCAGAACTTTGGAAGCCTGGCTCAAATGCTGTATAAATCTCAAACTTCCTACTTGAGCCATAAAAGAAAGCCTTATCTTTTCTTGTAACAGAACTGATATTGCTGAAAACCAAATACAGAGTCATATCATACAAGTAGCTGAATTGCAATTCACACTTAATTTTCAGCCTATAGAAGTGTCTGATATTAAAGTGAGATCACTGCTTGGAAAGGAATGGGATCCTGGAACTTGGGAGGGGACATATGGGCTGGTAATCCAGAAGGTGGAGATGTAGAATCCCAAAGTTCCATTCACCCACTACAGTCACCATCACCAATCCTCCAATCTGTAGGGATCAATCCATTTTCAGTTCAAGCCATTCTCCCTTGAGGAGGTTAACCCAACATTGCGTGCCAATCTGGCCCCTGGAACGCTGTCTGCAGTGCGGTCTGAGGCAGATGCCTTACAAGCTAATGCTTCACGTTCCCAGGAAACACCCTCCTTATGCAGCATTATTGCCTTAGACCTATAACTAGACTTAAGTACAGTGAGTCACCCAAGGAGCAGTCTAGATGGTGACCCAGGAAGAAGTAACCTATGCTCCTAAGAACAGCTAGAGATGTCTAATATTTAGAGACAGAAACCTTGATAATATGTGTGGCAATGGTTTCTGAAAGGGATACTGGTGCAAGGAACATAAGCTTGAATGAATGTGAGTTTATTACCGCGGGCCCAGTAAGTACAGATTCTTCATTCATTGTTTCAGCTAGAAAGGATAGGAGGCCATCTAATAGTTTATTTAGTTCGTTTGCTGAAGCCTATACTAACTCAAGTTAAATATGAGACCTACCTTGGTATACCATAGAAGAAGGCATCCAAAGGATTAGAAAAATTGACATGTTAGAAAGGATTTTTCAGGATTAACCCATAGGCCCACTAAGAGAGTTTCGGCGATGAAGCAGGGTCCTCCTTCAAAGGGACATGGCCTTCCCCTCATTCAAGGGGTTGTGGGTCTGTAAACTGGCTTAATTCTTGGAATTAATTGATCTGTCATGACTGTCTATTCTGCTGTTTATCTAATCTTGCATTCTTCTACCTGTATAAATCATGTAAATATTTAGAAGTTTTCCATGTATTTCACTTCTAGGGATACTGTGGCTAAGTAGCCAATGCCATAGTCCACACGAGACAGTTGCTTTGATTATTATGGAAATCTTACTGTCCATTAGGATAACCACATCCACCCTGTCTCTCTTGATTCCGTCTGACACCTGCCTCTACCACCACGAGGCCCAATCAGTCCCATTGTAGACAAATGTCAGAGTTCACTCCGGGAAGTTCCCACCGTTAATCCTGGCGCACATAAAATAGCAATCACAGGAATCTGCAGAGATGCTGGGGCCACTTCACAAACTTGTTCCTTATGGTTGTGGTGAAAAGTATGTCCTCAGGGAACTCCCTTTTTGATCTATGAGGTTAACCTGATAGATCCATCCCAGCATTCCAATTTCCGTAAGCTTTTGGATGTCTTCTCCTACAGTATACCAAGGTAGGTCCGGGACCTCAAGTTGGTCTAATCTAGGCCACCTGGCAGTCCATGCTTCATTGAACCAACCAAATAAAGAATTAGATCCTTTATTGACCTCTCTTGCTGAGACATTGAAAGAAGAATCTGTGCTTAGGGGCAAGGGACTAAGACTGGTCTAATGTTACATTCTTTGCACCAGTATCCCACTCCCTATTCAGGGATATTCCCCAGGCGTCTGCTTGTACATATTAGGAACCTTGAGCAGATCTTTATGAGTATACCACGATTCTTCCTGAACCTCACCTTTAGGAACTTTCTGAGACTTAATTCTAGTTACAAGTCTAGAGGAAATAATGGGCGATGGGCTGTTTCCTGAGGGCTCTCAGCAATATCTCATAAAGCATCTCCCCTTGGCAATGTTATAGATGCAGCCCCACCTGGCATTTCAGCTTGACCAGTTTGGTTAATCTGCTCAAGTGTGAGTTGTTTTACTGATACCAGATTAATCCCCTCAGGTGGGAGGGGCGAATCTATTGACTGGGGTGGCTCAATGCCCTCTAGGGGCTCAATAACCTCCTCTTCTGGATCACGACCCACATGTTCTCATTCCTATGTTTCAGGGTCCAAATTCTTTCTGATTGATAACCTTACTTTAACCTCAGACACTGTTCTAGACCTGCAATTTAACTGACACTACACTTCAACTACTCTTATGAAGAGAAGGATGGGGTTTCAGCAATGTCAGCTCTATGACTAGAGGAGAGAAGACTCTCCTTTGTAGCCCATGCAGGAGCTCTTAGGTCTGTTATTCGGCACGTGAGATGTGCTTCGGAGTTCTGAGGTTATCCCTTTCCTCGATCACATGTTCTGTTGTAAGCCAACAGCTTCCCTAATCTTCTCATCCTGGAAAGTCTGCAGCAAAATATCAAACACCTGATCACCCAGAGCCTCCCTTCTCACCAACACTTACTCTGTTGGTGGTGCTACTGGGGATATGAGCGTTGGGACTTCACACCATGGATTAGTGAGAGTGGCAGACGTAGCCATGTCTGTAGGGCTAGAGGTCGCATTATCCGTGCTGTGAAGCCTAATCAGGCAGGAGAGCCAATTTCAGAAGCCCATATTTATGATCTTGTTTCTCTTGAACCACTCCCAGTATCAATTTTGTAGACAGTGGTCTCTAGGGAAACGTATGATTTGATAGATAGATAGAGATATGAGTATGCGTATGAATATAGATAGATAGATAAATATATTCAACATGAAGGCTCAGTTCAACTCACTTCTGTGGAATAGTTAATATACAGGAAGTCCTTCAACTCACGAAGCCTCTGGGTCCAAGGTCAAGGAAGCAGACAGGTGAATCTTCCCTAGGGCAAGGTACATACACAATCTGCTACAGGCAGCAAACAGCAGGGCGGGTCACCAACATTCAGCAGTTCAGGAAGTTAGGGAAGCTGAGCTCAAGCAACCAAGATGACAGGATTCAACAGCCTCAAGGTCAAGCGATGTGAACCAGCAGCATGGAGAAGCATATCCCGAAGGAACCTTAAGCAGCAGCACGCTGGTTCGATCACCAGAGAGCAAGAGAGAGGGGGAAGGGGCATCCCGAGTCATTTATCTCTCTGCTCTGCAATCGAAATGCAACCTTATTAATCCCACATGTTCCTACAGGCCAGGTTGGCACAATAACCCCACCCATCACAGAGGTCAAGTTATTAATGCAGTCTGGGGTCACGCCCCACCACTTGTCTATAGTAATTTCCCAGCTGCAGAATGCCTTATAGGAATAAACATACTCTGCAACTGGAAGAACCCTCAAATCAGATCTCTGAAATTTGTAATGAGGGCTGTTATTGTGGGAGAGCCCAGTGGCACTGTCTCTGCCTAGGAAAATAGCAAAGCAATAGCAAAACTGAATCCCTAGAGGGATTGCCGAGATTAGTGCCACCATCGAGGACTTGAAGGTGCAGAGGCGGTGATTCCAACCATGTCCCAATGTAATTCACCTATTTGGCCTATGCCAAAGTCTGATGGATCTTGGCAAATGACAATGGATTATTGTGAACTCAACCAATTGCAGCTGCTATTCCAGATGGGGTTTTGTTGCTTGAGAAAATTAATCTCTCTCCTGGTTCTTGGTCAGCAGTTTGTCTTCAGGTGGTAAGGGTGGTGATGCAATTTTACAGCTGCCCTCCCCGCCCACCTCCAGGACCATGCCCTAACTTAGTCCACAGGGATCTTTATCACCTTTTACTTCCACAACATGTCACACTGGCCCATGGCATCGATGGCCCTTTGTTCACTGGACCTATTAAGGAAGAGGTATCAATTACTTTAGGCTTAGGGATACAACATCTGTGTGCTACAGGCTGGGAAATTAACCTGACAAGAATGTATCTACCTTGCACCTCAGCGACATTTCTAGGAGGCCAGCAGGGTAGGGCATGTCAAGGCATCCTGATTCAAGTGGATGATGTTACTGCACTGTCCCCTGCTGACATGTGGCCCAGTGGCAGAGTGGCCTGCAGGAACCTGCTGCAGTCTTCTCTTGCTCTGGGCTCTTCTCAAAGCTGAAATCGTGTCTAGTCAGTTGCTATATCGACCAGAGTAGCACACCCACCTGAGGGCTATGCTGCCTCCCAATCCAAAGAAGACATTCAGGATTGTCCTCCTGGGCAGTTGTGGCAGGGGTGAAGATGGGAGTGGCACCACTCACCATTACTCAGTCACCACATTTTTGCTTTCTGTCCCTGGAGCCTTCTGCTTTTCTGGTCTGGGAGTCATAATCCCAAAGGGGAAATATGCCCACCTGGAGACACAGCACTGATTCCTTTGAGCTGGAAGTTAAGAAGGCCTCCTGGCCATTTTAAACTCTTCATGCCTCTGGATCAACAGGCAAAGAAGGGCATTACTGTATTGGGTGTTGTGATTGATCCTGATTACCAGGGGGAATTGGGATTAGAATTACATAATGGTAGTAAAGAGAATCCTTAGTCTCAGTGTTACCATGTCCTGTGATTGAAGTAAATGGTAAAGTATAGCACCCAATTCTGACATAATCACTAATAGCCCAGACCTCCAGGAATGAAGGTTTGTGTCATGCTGTCAGGCAGAGAAACACAACCCAGCAAGGTCCTCACTGAGGGCGAAGGAACTGTGGAATGGATAGTGGAAGAAGATCATTCTGAAGAACAGCTATGGCCATGTGACCAGCTGCAGTAGTGAGCACTGTCATTGTCATGAGCAATTCCGATTTGTATTTTTGTTTTATGCATTTATTAAATATAAGATGAATTGAGTTAACGCATTTTCCTTGTATGCATATTAATTGTATCATGTTGTTATCTGTGGTGATTCTGTACAGTTAAAGAGCTGTGTACAGGTGTCAAGCTGTCAAGAGGTGGTCTGTGATGGTTAGTGATTCTGTCAACTAGACACTCCTGGGCAATGGTAAGGGTGGAGCCCAAACTATCCATTGAATCTCAGCTTGATAACACCTCCTTGGGGTGTGGCCTCTTGCATTTAATTCCCCGATGATCTCCTCTTGCTATGCCTGTCTATCCCAGGAATCATCAACAGACTAAAAATGGTGGATTTATTATGCCAAATTGGGTGCATTTACCTTTGGATCTACCAACCTGTGCTTCTCACTGCCTCTGGTTCATCATCTTGCTTCCTGCTCCTCAGTAGGTCAGGAGAATCCTGATGGAACTGGACTGAACTTAGGTGTTTCTACAACTGTGTAAGCAATTTCTTGCTGTATAAATCTCTTTCTATATATAAACATAAACAAGCATCACTCAGTTTATTTCTCTAGAGAACTCAAACTAGAGACTCCACTAACACGGTGATTTCTGAGGCTCCATTTATTATACCATTTGCCAATGTTCATATATGTACCCAAATGTTTGAACCTCTTTTCAAATGTAGCACGATGTGAAAGTTTTAAAATTCAGCCATTTCCCAATTATAAGTAGAAAATAATGGGGAAATGTTTAATTAAGCAATTTTTTTATTCTCTTACAGTATAATAGACATTTTCCGTTACAGGAAGGAAATGATACAAAATCAGCAAAATGTGTACAGTAAGAGTAAAGTGTCCTTTACAGCTCCAATGAGCTAGGCCATATTAGTGTATTTGATCAAAGAACCAAATTTCATTTTTCATCCAATAATTACAGTAAAAGGAAGGCTTTTATCATCTAAAGATGAAATTATTAGTATAGGAAGGCAAAAGTCATTAAATAAATTAAAAGCATCTTTACAGGTTTCCATATACATATATACTATATATAGATTTTAAATCGCCACTGGCTGTACAAGGCTTCCATTCTTGACGAGCACATTTGCAGAAACTAGTGCTGAGCTGAAGGAAAGGCTTTTTAGCTTCATTTTGTTTAAAGGGATCCTTTCATGATCTAAAGGTTACATTAAAATACAGATCTCAGAGGGAAAATCTACAGGGAGAAGTCAGATTTATCCACGATGACATACTTAATCTTACACAGCAGGTGGTCATAGCTATAGCTTACCCCAACCTTGAATAAACAAAAGTAAAAGCCTAGACAGTAGTTACTGGTTAGGACAGAGAAGGCAGAAAGACTATATTGAAAAATGTAATTATCTAGAAACATTTATAAGTCAGCCTAATAATAGAAGTACACACATATGATTGCTTATGAAAATATTAAATGGCCATTATTTTTATTTAGAAGTATTAAAATATTTTCATGAATAAATGATCATCAGTTAATATAAAGGTAGATGAATGTATAACATTTCTCTGGAATATTATAGTCCTGAGATTTGGGGAATCTAAGTTTCCAGTTTAAATTTGATGACCCCCAAATCTTATAAAGTATATATGTACACAGATCATTGAAAATAGTTTGAAAATACTGTGTTGACATTGAAAACCCCTGAATTTGAATGCAAGAAAACAGTTTCTGGGGGGGAAACCACTGGGAAATGATGACCATACTTATATTTGAGTGGGTTTAGGCCTTACATCTGGGGGGAGGAGAGAGATGTGTGATTTAGGAAATGGCATTTATATATGTAGATTTTCTTCTCACCGGTAATAGTTGAATATTGCAAGATACCTAGGAAGTATTTCAAGGAACTATACAGAGACAAGTATGTATGGATTTGTGAAATTTACTCAATTTTACAACTATTTAAAATAAACTTTTAATTCTATTAGAAATAATAGCTCATTTATTTCAACTTCTTTTTTCTTTGGGAATACGACCGTTCACATTTATGCTACATTTGTCCTAAATGTTGTAAGGATATGACTGGTCCAAGACTACCCAAAAAGAATAACGGGTTCAATTCACAAGAGCCAATACAAGTTCTTTCACTGTGCTCTAATTTTAGGACTTTAATTAGGTGATAGTCGGGTTTGTTTTTATTAAGTAGAAGGATCTTACACCAGTATAAGGTTTAATGTATAATAAATGAGCATTGATTCAAATTAAGAAAGATAACAAAACAGATGTCTGTGTTTCGAAAGGTTCAGAAACACAAGTGGAATTACCATAGGTTTGGACAGACATAGCATTAGGAAAAATTGAATAAAAAATGTCATAAAATGTATTAAGGAAAGGTTACTTTACGAAAGACAGTATGATCAGAACACAGTAACTAGGTTGCAATCTACTTTCGTTATTCATTGTACTTTGAAATTTTGGGTAATACTAAAATTTATTTTATACTTCACCTAATTTAAATCGTTAGCTTTTGCTACCAGAAACAAAGGACTATAAGAATCCATAGGTATTCATGAATCAGAACATAATCCATTAGTGTTTTGTTCCATTCACAAGATTAACCCTCATCCACACCAAAGTATCACATAGCATTTTTTCCATGATTAATCTTCTTTTGAAGAAGGTTCAGTAATATAGAAATACAATGTAAACCGCAATGAATGCCACATTCGATTATTAAATGCTGAAATGTTGAATGTGTCTGCCTTTGGTTTATGAACAGAGAAATTGATAGCATTTTCAGATGCACTACTACCATTTTTTCAAGGAAGATATAAAATATTAGCATTATAAACCCAAAATTTTGGTGCCTAGAGGAGTCTTTTGACTCCATTTGACAATCTCCTCATTTGAAAACACCAGGATGCACATTTAAGTCCCTGCCTTTCACTAAATAGATGCCAAATATGCATATGAATTCAATGGCAGAACTTTCATAGATAACTACAGAGACAAGATAACAGCTTAAGTCTCTGGAAACGCCACAGTCTCTGAAAAAGTCTAGCTGTCTGCTCCTGGCCATCAAGTCTATTCTGAGTCATACTGCCCCTTGAGGACAGTGTGGAACTGTTCCCGTTGGTTTCCAAGACAGTAACCTGATGGGAATAAAAAGCCTCACCTTTCTTCCACAGAGAGTCTGGTAGTTTCGATCTTTTGACCTTGTAGTTAGCAGCCCACAAAACCCACAGGGCTATTAATCCTCAGGTGTGAAAAATAATCCACTAACGGAGGTTATCTTCTCCAGTAAAAACTTACAGCATCAGAAAAACAACATAAGGTTGCTATTCATTAGAATTGACTTGATGTCCATGGGTGGGGAACTGTCAAGAGGAATTGTACTAAGATTAATATTAACTATCAATAGAACATCAAGAACAATTCACTATCTGGAAATATTTCTGTTACAAGTAAGTGTATATGAGAGAAAAAAGTTTGAAACAAATTTCACGGACAAAAATATAAAAAGAGAGGATGAAACAGAAATATAAAACAAAAAAAATTCATATCTCTGTGTGTAGCTCCATTTTCTGATGGGTGATTTTTGGTGAGCTCTGCTGGAGTCTAGATTCCATGACTACATGAAATGCCCTGTATTGTGTGGGAAAATATATGAACCTTGATGTGGCTGCAGAATTGAGATTAAATCACGTCTCTAAAGAAATTTCCAATATCTCAGTAGTTCCTGACACTTGATATCTCTTGATGCAAAGTCATACCAAGGTAATTGACAAAGTAATTGCCTCAGGGACAATTTTTTGATTTGATTTAGAAAAACAAATAGAAATACTTGGATGAGCTGTAAAATAAAAAAATACATACAGGAGAGAAATGACATCTGGGATTTTGAAAACTGGATTGCTGGTGCCTTCTTCTGAGAAACAAAGAAATGAAAACAACTGTCTTTCCAATGTAAGTCCTGGGTCAGATGGTCATTCTCTGTCTAGGCTCTTGAATCACTGTCACTTTTGGTAAAATTCTTGTACATGGATCCAAATTAAAAAAGAGTCCTGTTCAGCCTGAATTAATAAGCCATATGTGATAGTTAGGTTTTGTGTCCACTTGGCTGGTACAGGATTCCGGGTGGCTTGATGATTCAGGCCTAGTGATGCCCCCCATAATGTGACCTACCACAGTGTAATCAATTCTATAATGGGATCTGCATTAAGCAACTGATCAGTTGTCGGAAGATTAGAGTAGAAGGCAGCCCTTTACTCAAGTCACAACCCTGCTGCAATTGAAAGGATGTTTTCTGGGGGGGGGCGGGTGGGCGTGGTGTGGGGGGCGAGAGGGGATCCTACTTCCTCTAAAAGTATACACTGGGAAAGTTGGCTTGTTTTTTGTTAAGTCTAGATCTTGCATAAGAATCACTGACCTCCAGCTCTTATGATGAGCTAATGGTCTGCCATATCGCCTGCCAGTTCCAGGAGGCATCATCAACCTGCCATCTGATCTGCTAAACGTGGGTTCATTTGCCTCTCCAGTTACAAGTCTAGCCTATTGATCTTAGATTAATCTGGTTCTGCAGCATGATATCATCCTGTCATCTTCCTTTCAATCTTGGGTTCATCAGCCCCAAAAGTATGTGAGTCAGGAGAAGCTTCCAGCTTAACATCTGATCCATGGAATAGGGACTCTATATACCCACTTCTACAACAGTGTGGACCATTTTCTTGATATAAATTCCTCTCTCTCTCTCTCTCTCTCCATGTATACATGAAGATATATCTCCATATCTCTATATACATACATGGAGAGAGAGAGAAGGGTAAGCATGAATGGTTTTGTTTCTCTAGAGAACCTAGCTTAGTACACTAGGTTGAGCAAAACTTCCTACACAGGGCAGGGGCACCCTGACACATGAACACACATACGTGTACCCCTAACACACAGCACACGCTATCACTCATTGAAACGTGGAGGAAAACGTGAGTAAGCAGAATTCTCAAAAACTTTTTAAGAGAAACATCAAACTTGATTAGATTATTTAGCACTTTCTGAGTTTCCCAGGAATCGAAGACATTATGCCCACTTCCAAACATGAAATGACTCTCAGTTCCCTTTTAGATGTTAAATGAGGAGAGATAAGTGATACGATATTGCTGTCTTCCCAATCTATTTCCAAAGCCCCTTACAAAAATAAATCGGTGTGATCTCTTGAGTTCTGAAAACAGTCCGAGTGATCATTTTTTCTTGTGTGATTAAAGAAAGAAATTGAGATCCATATTTAGTAAAACCTTGCTTTCAGTCACATTCAGAAAAAAAGAAAAGTACAGTCCAGTTCTTCTTGGTAGAAATCTTCTCTGTATTGCTCATTCTCCTTTGACAATAATAAAAAGAATTTTTTTGGAACAAAATGCATTGGCAGTGCAAAAAAATAGTCCATAGAATAATGATTGAATTAAGTAAGTTCTCTGTGAGGTTATCTGCAAGCACACGACTCTACTGTCATGTTAGGATATACTTTAAGCACTACATTCTTATTTTCATCAAAGAATAAGATACTGAGTGAGGACATCTTTTCAGGGACACAGCAAGGCTCAGGAATCCCAGGAACGACACCCACAGCTCTCACTATACTCTGGATGGTAGCATGATTTGATGGCTTCAGAGACTAGAAAAAAAGATAGAAGACATATATATTAAATGGAACTAAGTTTTCACTGCTCATATCCCATAGCCCATATCACATTATGAAGAATTAATTTTCAAATGCTTAATAGATGTCATTTCACCTGTTTCATCCTCAGCTCAGACTCTTATCCTGCCACACCCAAATGATTCGCACTTATTGTTTGCTACACACCAGGCACGTTGCATGTTCTATCTCCAGTCTTTACTACAAAACCAGCTTTTCTTATAATTGATTTCATGTAAGAATACAGACTCAAGAAATTAAATGACATGTCTATGTTCAAATAACCAGTAAGTGACAGAGTGAAGAATAGACACCTTCTCTCTAATAAAGAACAATTCCAAACACTATATTGTATTCAGAGCTAATCCGGGGGATGAATACCTCCAAGGTTGCTTTCAACAAGGGTATTGTTGAAAACCATTTGTTCTCGGCCCTAGGCTAATCATAAAGCACCCTGTTAATTGAAATCCTCCAAAACTGTTGTGATAGTGATACTTATATTTTGTCTTTAAAAAACTAGTCAGCCAGAGGGACATTGACTGAGTGGTTACCAAAGGTTGAATTGGGTGGTGTTTGTTCCATTATTCAACTCAGATGTCCCAAACTGGGGTTAAGAAGACCAAACCATTGACCACTGGGGGTCACTGTTGCTCCGTGGCTTCTGTACTGCACTTGGTCAAACCAGAGCTCTGAGCTTGGGCCAACTCTCCTGGGAATAACCTGAAGGGGCCCAAGGCTATCCCATGGATGTCAGGAGTTTGACCAAAGAAGCCTGGGCAAGATCTCTTCCCTGAGAAAATGCCAAATGGAACCATGCACATTCATGTGACACATATGGTTTTGTTTAAAGAGCCCTCTACAACTCTGTTCTCCCTAAAAGCATTGCAAGCCTAAAACATTCACGTATTACAAGCACACTAAGGCAATCTGTGTGTATATATATACAGCTTCCCCCTTTATATTTTTCATGAGAAATGCCACACGTTCTCGTATCTTTCAGGCAGGAGAAGTCAGTTGAACTGAGAACACAGTGGGACGCATGGGTTGGTAATGTGCGGGCGACCACACGTGAATCCAGTTGGAGGATTTGGGCCCAAACCTGGCCTTTTTCAATCTCAGGGTTTTGAGCCAGGTTTGCCCATGACTGATAGGTACTCCTGCCCCAGGGAACTGATATTTTAATTTTATACTCTTAAAACTCTTCCCATAGGTACCTGGGAGAAATATGGCACACAGAAACTGGCATCCTGTAAAAACTTGGGAATTTTCCTGGCAAAAAAACAAAGGCATATCTGACTTCTCTGATCAGATCTTCCAGTTTTAGTGATAACGATTTAGCTACATATACACCCTCAGCTTTCGTCTTCATAGACGTAAAACCCTAAAACATAGTCCCAGTGACTGACAATTGCTTTCCCTCTTTCTTTCTGTAGTTGTTGTGAGGAGCCGTTGGGTGGTTTCGAACTCATAGCGACTCCCCTCTTGACAGAACAAACGCTGCCTGGTCCTGGCCATGCGCACACTTGCTCTGAGGTCTGAGCCCATAGTTTGGGCCACGGTGCCCAGCGGTCCCATTGAGGACCTTCCTCTATTTACGCCAGTCCCCTTCTTTCTGGAGGCTGCATATGCTAAAGAGAATTGTTAACTTTCAACTAATCAACTTTATAAACCAGAGCATTTTCCCCTGACAGAAAGGATGTCTATGTGATTTATCTTGCACAGCGTCTGGCCTATGTCACCAATAAGATTTGTGACACATGCTACAATGAGGATTTTACAGTTCTCCCAGGTTGTGATTGGATCCGAGTCCCGGGGTGGCATAATGGGTTAAGCACTTGGCTACTTCCCCAAAGGTTGGTAGTATGAGCACAGAGATGCCTCCAAAGAAAAGCCCAGAGACCTGCTTCTGCCAGGTCACAGCCATGACCTTTCATGGAGTGCAGTTTTACTGTAAAAACACCCGGGGTCGCCAGCAATTACGCATGGCAACTGCCTCACTGCTTTGCTTGGTGTGTTGCTGGTTTACAGTTGAGTTCTAAAGCAGACGCTTGCAGCCACTTGCCTTTCTTGATTGACTTAAAGTCATTGTCAAGACCTTTTAGCACAAAGCCTAAACTACTGTTTTTTAAAGTCATAGGTTTTATAACTTGATTCTCCTGTTGTTAACATGGCAAGACTTTCTACAAAGTTTCTACTTTTTCTATAGAGTGTATCTATTTAATTGGATGAGGTCATGAGTGATACATAGTCACAAGTTACCATTCCCCAGTGCCTAGAGCAGTGTCTATGCTAGGCACTGAACAAGCACTTTCCAAATAATGAAATGCATAGCACACCCTCTATTTTACCTATTTCTGTGGAAATAAATCACCATCAGCAAAAATAAAAGGTTCCATTCAAATGACTAGTGTAGATATGGAAAATATTCATGGTGTTTCCTAGGAAAATTCCTATTTTTTTTAAAGCTCCAGCTTACAAATGATAGATTGAGAAACGACGAACCAGTGTCTGGAGAGAGGAAGGGAATTCCGACACAAGCCCTCCATCCGGGGGTAGTGTGTCTTATCAGGGACTTTTCAGGTTTCCAAAGAGCCTACCATCCCCTTTTTCCACTGCGGAATCCTCTCATCAAGTTGACATTATCACGAGCCATTATATCATGCACAAAAAGGCCCATGCAGTTATTTTCTAATTTGAAGTGTATTGCCAGTCCATAATTCAATTTTTTAATCCAGATTCCACTAGTTATGGCACTTTTCAAACCGTTTAGCAATAGATCAATCACAAATGGAAACCTGTGTGGTTTCCCTCACCAGTCTCTCTTTTTCAAAAGGGTACACGACTTCAATATCAGTGTAGGTTAATTTTCTGCTTAACTAAATTCTGGATATTAAGGTCCCTCTATGGTACAAACACTTGACATTTGTCTACTAACTTCACGGTTGGTGGTTTAAAGAAGTGGCATGGAAGAAAAGGTCTGACCATTTGCTTCCAGAAAGGTTGGAGCCAAGAAGATCCTATGGCATGGACCCACTCTGTCATATGGGATCAGCATGAGTTGAAATCACCTTTATAGTGCTGATTTTTGGGGGTTAAATTCAGTATATTAAGAATTAGGGAGTGCATGTTTGTTTTAAGACTACCTCTTTATGATCACAGCTTGAAAATGGAAAGTAGGACATTAACTAGAGTGTATTGTGTTCAATTTATAAAGATGGATTTCTGAGAAATAGGATACTTGGTTCAAAGTACTTAGGTGATTTGCTGCATGATTCTGTGTCTTTGAAATTCCTGGCCTTTGCACTGTTCCTTACAAAAATAACTTCACTCCTTTCAACCTTGTGGGCTCTCTTGAATATCCTTCAGCTACAGTGGCTGCTCCCCGTTTCACTCTGAATCTCTGTTTTCCATCTCTGCTCAGGTGATGAGGGAGAGGGCGGGCAAAGGCACAGTACTTGGTGTTAGTTATATGGGTATTTTTCATCTCATGGCATGATTCCAAGGGCCTCTCCCTGGAAGAACAGATTGGCAAAAAAAAAAAAAAAATCCAAACTGCCGTGCCTGTGAATGAAATCTTCCATGGTCGGCCCCATACCTGCCAAGCTGTATCTGATGTCCGCAAGTTGAATTCGATTACAATGCATTAGCAGGGGAGAGTATGTCATCAGCTAAGAACTTTCATTCCTGACCTGGGCCATGGGGTTTTGCTCCACACTATCCCAGTTCAGCCCACATGGGTGTGATAGCCCAGAAACTATCTAATTGAAATCAGCCAAAGGGCAAAGCCTGGAATTTGGGAAAGGCAGAGCACAGCTGTTCTGAATTACGGAACAGGTTGTCCGCCTTTGCAGATGAAGAGCCCGGCCATAGAGAGCAGGCTTTTGCTCAGGAGGCCAACGGGAAGCAGGGCCAACGGCGAAGTCTAGCCTGGGAGAGCTTTTCTCTAGGGCAAAATGTATATCGAAAGTCTGAAAGTTCTTTGGCACCTCAGTTATTCCACATGTGTTTGCACTGAGCTGGTCAGAGGCCTTTATTTCCCTCTGTTGCTCGGGCAATATATTTATTTAGAAGTTACTGTGCTTCCTATATTGGACACTGCAGTGATGACAATGATGCTTAGTAAATATCTTAGCAGTTTTATGTTGCCTCGAGCTTCCCGCCCTTTGCTTACTGTGCCATTTGAAAGACAAAAAACTTGGAAGCCTGAAGGGAAACCACTAGAGAGCTTTAAAGGTTAAGCAGATCCACACAAGGTGGTGAGAGATTGAGAACTGCATGTAGCAGCCAAGCTTCCACTCTCCACTTGGCGAAAGTCAATGTGAAGCTCCGGGAGAAAACTCCACACTTAGCCCTGTCATGTCTCCCTAGAGTTCTGATGCCATTCCAAGTTTTCACAGACAGGGTGATGAGTTCGGTTACCGCATCCGATGTGCTCCTGATTCTGTTGTTCTCCGAAGGAAGCTTACTGGAAAAGCTTAGGGACTGTTGGAACTCTTGGGGAGAAGCCGTTTTAGGCTTCATGTTTGAAACATTAGGAACATAGAAAACGATCACTGCCTAATTTAGTTCATCCCCTTGATTGCTTTCCCTATATTGTCTTTAACCTCCTACATTTAATTCTCCATGCTGTTCAGGCTTAATAATGCCAATTCGTGAAAATGCCAACAGCAAATATTATTGACTGCTAACGATTGGCTAGTTACCCCACTCTCCAATCACTTGGTCCGCTTTTCCTATGATATATACCCGATGGTTTTACCCTGCATGACTGTACTCATTTTAAATAAGAGAACACCAACATGTGAGAGTAATTTCCCCGAAAATCCATAGTTGGTCAGTGGGGAAGCCATGATTTAAGTCAGAAGGGTTTGCCTAGCAGTTTTCATGATTCAAGAGTGGTCTATGGACCAGTAGCATCAGTTTCAACCAGGAGCTTGTCAGGAAGGCAGAATTCCAGGCTCTGCCTCTAAATTAGAGGCTACATAGGAGCAAAATCCCCAGGCAGACTGTAGGCACCTTGAAGTTGAAGAAGCCCTGAGAGAGGGTGCGGTAGATTCATTCTCCAGAGGAAAGACTTGGCCACAAAGACCTGATACACTAAACAGAAAACCCAAAAAACTAAAACCAAACTCACTGTCAAAGCCCCGTCTTTCTCCTTCAGAGGGTCCAGTGATTGCAAACAGCTGACCTTGTGGTTGGCTGCCCAACATGTAACTACTGTGCCATCAAGTCTCCACAAACTACGCCCAACTCCAGAGCATCAAAAGGAAATAGACCAATCACCAAGAAGAGGCCGAAATCGGCCTGCAGAAGAACAGAGACTCCTGGATGGATGGAGACTTGATGGCAAGGAGTGGAGAGGCTGCTTTAAAGAAACCACGAAGAGAGCGCCACTGTTGGCAAAGATTCAGGGTAAACAACTCTGGGGAGATTTGGAATCAGGGAGCCATGGGGCTATGTGTCTAAAGTTAGTGCAACAGACCTCAGTCAACTGAGTCTCAGTAAAGAGAATGTACAGGCAGGAAGTACAAGACTGCAGGGTGCGTGTGAGAGATAAAGCACCCAAACCCGAAGATATAAACAAGACAATCAACCAACTTGACCTCATACATCTGCACAACACGGCACCCCAAAGCAGCTTAATACTCCTTCTTTTTCAATACACGTGGAGAATGTTTTCAGAACAGACCATATTTTAGGTCACAAAATAAACCTAAATTAACTTTAAAACACTGAAATAACACCAAATATCTTCCATGATTACAATGCCATAAAGTTAGAAATCAACAGCAGAAAGAACCAGGGGAAAAAATCTAATGCACAAAAATGGAATAATACCCTACTTTAAAAGAAATGAGTAACTAAAGAAATGATAAAAGCATTCCTAGTTACAAACAAGAATGAAAGCACAATGTACCAAAATCTTTGGAACACAACCAAAACTGTGCTCAGGTATAGGCATGGTTGTGGCTATTTCTACATGCAGATTGGCAAATGCTGCAAGCATACTCTTATATAAAGAGAACATGGGGAATGCCTGCAGAGCCTTCTTAGTTATGGGAGCTGACTACTGGACTTGACCTCTAAAGGCCATAGTGGCTGAGGACAGCGAGGTCAATTGGCAAGATGCAATTTATAAATATAAGGTTCTACAGCCTAGTTTTAAAAGCCGTAAACAAATCTAACAGTCTCAAAAAGTTCTCCACCTCAGGTGTGAAAAACTTTCAAGCAACCAGCTAAGAAGCAATTGTTAATCTCTTCCCACCTAAAGCAAGTGAAAAAGAAAATAAGAGACTCCAAGGACTAATGGCTCACATGAATCTCAATCTCCTCGGATTACTAGTGATCATTCTGATCAGGACCGTAATAAAAGATACCAGTTAGAATTGGTAGAAAGAAGTAGAGCGAAATTCAGATTAAAAAAAACAAACCCAGACTCGATTTCCTAGTCGGAAAAAGACTGAAGGCACACTCTGAAATTCTCACCCTAAAACAACCTTCTATTTTAAAACCGAAGATGCTTCCAGAAGCCACCTTTCAGCCACTTAATAAATGGACCTATAAAGTAAACAATAACACATGGGACTAATATGCTCCTTAGAACCATTATCTACATGAGATAAAAATGGCAACATTTTCCCCCAAACAAAGAAAAGTCTGGAAAGGGCAGGGGAATGGAATGGAAAAGGGGAAGCCAGGGAGGAAAAGTCGAGTGCCGGCACATTACGGCGATTACCAGTGTGTCATGGGAGAATCTGAGTCTGAGCTATGGATCGGAAAATTAGTTTTCTGTGTAAGCTTTCACCGAGAGAACAATATAATCTTTTAAACAGAGTAGGAATAAAGATGAAGCATATTTTAGAAATTTTAAAAAATGGGAAAAACACCGCTCTGCGCAGTTATGTGGACTTAATCATTCTGCTGCATTACCATGGTCTTCTCAGTAAAACTATCTCTCCCATGCTCTACTTACTGCTCGTCCTTGTTTAAATTACTGTTATTCTTCAGGGGTGGGGTAAGAATCAAGGTGAAGTTCGACTGAAGCAATAACCGGAAAGCAGACAGACCGGACCAGAAGGTGTTGGGAAGGGCGAGCTGAAAACATGGGGGTGACTGTGGAAAGGGAGATCAGGCCTGTTCTCCGGAGATATGGGTTGGAAAGAAAACCAATTATCTTTATATTATCACAGCTTCCTCAGTATGAAAATTGGAGTTATGAAGGAAGATAAAAACACAAACTTCAACCCCAGGCTAAAGAGATTCTTTAAAAAAAACCCCAAGAGACCCATTTAAAATCAGTCATCCTAGGTAAGAAATACATTTTGAATCCATTCCAACCTCTCAATGTTATAAAACCAAACCACACGATAACATATAGATGCCTCGCTACCTGTTGCCTACTGCAGGAGCCCTGTGGCTCTGTCAGATAAATCTTGGACTGGGAACCTCCAGGCTGGCAGTTCAGATCTACCAGCTACTCTACTGGTCAAAAGATGAAATTATCTGCTCTTACCAAGATGAACAGCCTCAGAAATCCTGTGTACGGTTGCTTTGAGTCAGAATTGACTTGATGAAATTGGTGTTAAATGCATCATCTTTATTGTATGCACATTTAATAATGCTAGCCCAGCTTAAAATATTTTTGATTAGTAAAGTTACCTTTATGATTATTTATGTAAGACATAGGCCTTCACGGAAGTATCCTCTTTCCAATTGCCAGCAAGTCTCTTCTAACTCATGGTGAACATATGTGTGTGGGGGGAGAGAGGGAGGTGCGGGGAGGGGAGTAGACCCTGCTCCATAAGTTTTTAAGAGCTGATTTTCCTTTCGAAAGAAAACATCAGGGCCTCTTCTTTTTAAGGGTGTCACCATGGGCTGAAACTGCCAACCTTGCGGCAGCATCCAAGGACGTTCATTATTGGACACTGCCAGGGCTTCTGTATGATCACATGTGGAATATTTGCTTTGTGTTTGTCTTTACCAAATATGAAATCAACAAACATGCTGAAAAAGAGGCAATGCCTTAGAAGGTAGAAAGCTTACCCCTGTGGAACAATTTAAAAAGAAAAGAGGATATTGACTGAGTTCCTGCACCCATTGACCCAGCTTCTTAAAATTGGCCCTTTGCTTTCTGCATGTGTTACACTTAGGGCCCCGGTGCTAACGTGGCTGGCGCATGAGCCTGCCTCTAAGAACCTGTGAAGAAGTTGGTCACTAGCTGAGACACGGGATTCCCCCTGCCCCACCACCACCATTCATTCTCAAACAACAGGAAGAACTAATGAACTTCAAGTTTCATATAAAACTCTATTCTGCATTCCACTCCTGTGATACACTCTTCATGGTATCACAAAATTTCAAGTGATTACAAGCTGAGAATGCAAGTGCATCTGTAAGGTTAGCTGAAGGTCAGAGGGCCCCAGTCTATCATAGCCCCCACTCTGAAATCAATAAGGACAGTTACTTGGACTGACTGTGCAAGATATGGGTGGGGACTAAAGAGGTTGCTGAAAACGTATTTGTTAAGACCCCAAGCACTGCTATGATAAAGTGCAGTCCCTATTGCTTTTGGAAGACACACAAGCAAGTTCTGATGGCTTGAAATAGATCTTGGAAGGCATTTATCCTCCTCTATATTGCCCTTCTCTGGTTTGCTTATCAGGAAAGCAAACAATACCCACATCTGGCAGGGTTCCTGAGACCAATGTATTTGTCCCAAGCCCAATCCCGACCTCTCTCAGGACAACACATCTCACAGGAGGCAATGCACAAAAACATGTTCTGCATCCAGGTATCCATCAGGTTAGCTCCTGCGTTGTCTCCTTGTTCCCCAAACACATCCTCACCTGTCAGCCATGTACTCTGATGGCTTGCTCCTTGTTGAAAGAAGAGATTCATGACCACACAGCCAAATGTGTACCGTGTTTGGAAGCAATGCAAAACCATATTTTCCACAGACACTTCCTTCATATCCTTCTTCATATTAATACTGAGTTCATCTTACTTTAACAACCATTGAAGAAAACTTAAGCACAACCATATTACCTATGATATATTAGAATGCAGTAAGAAAAGGCAACAGATGGGTTTTTTTTAGCTTGAAAACACAAACTTAACCCACCAAGATACATAAATGTTAGGCAGCATTTTTCTACCTTATGGAAATAGGAAGGGACCAAAGACAAGGAACAATTGATACCTTTGGCATGGGGAACTGACATGCTCCGGAGCAATAATAGGCATCAAATGACTTGGGAGAGATAATCCATTCACTCCAGCCAATATCTGCAAAGTCGACTTTAAGGTATCGCCTGGCACAATTCCGAGGTTCAATCCACTGCTTTCTCCTTGCCTTCTTCAGAGTGTGCTCATCAAACTGGAGTGTCTGGCTTTTCTGGTGAGGCCCCTTCCTTTGTTTCTTTTTGGTCTTACTCTTCTCGGGGGGCTGAGTCTGAAGTGTCTTGTAAGGCTTTCTTTCCTCCCAGACCCCGTCTTCCTTATACTGGTATTCTGCCCCAGGAAGCTCGTTGTTCTGCAGAGGCAGTAGGACCCCAGTGGAACGCTTCTTCCTCCCTGGGATAGAAAGAGCAGCCCGGATATGGCTATCCAGTTGGGGCAATGCCCCTGTGGGGAAATTCCGATGTCCTTGTAAGCTAGACACTACACTTTCTGGCTCAGAGATGGCAGCATCATTGGCATACACCAAGATATAAGGCTCTGGGAAGGGTGGCATTCCCTCTGGCAGCAGGTGTCCTCCAGAGGTTATGTTAAACCCCACAAGGAACTCCTCACTTTCCTTGGCTTTCCTCAGAAATTGAGTGATGTCTTTAGATAGCCAGGACATGATGTCTTGATGAAGTCTGGCCACAGTTATGGAAAGATGACCTAGGAGTTGACTTTGGTTTCTGTTAGATTGGAGGATCCACGCAGAGAGATCAATCTGAATGTGTTTCCTTTGAGGGTGATGTGAGCATCTTTGGGATGCTGGACAACTCAGGCTGATGTTTCTTAGCTCTCCAACGTAGAAATACAGTGTGGCCGACAAAATGTTTTCAGACTTGGTCAGAGATGTCAAGTTGAAAATATGCAGTCCCTTTCTTCCCAGGGTTCCTAAGAAGGGAGAGGAATAGAGTAAATAGGAGCAATTTTAAATTCCAGACCAGGATCAGCTATTTTACTAGTTCACTCTTCCCTTTGCGGAAGCACTGTGACTATATTCTCGTTGTGACACAGTAGTAAGCATAGGAGATGGGAGCTGAGAGTTCTAGCTTTTAATCCTGTGAGCATCAAGACCTATGCCAACTTGCAAAGTATTATAATGAGTTTTTCCTGACACAGTGCAGAGTTGACTTACTGTTTGTAAGTGTGGAGTTTGAAATTACCCGGATTCAATGTCTGTCTTAGTCACTTCTCAACTTTGAGCAAGGTATTGTCCTTATTCGTGAAATACAGCTGACGCGTACAACTGATGACATATTCAGTAAACGCCACTTGCAAAGCTCTTTCGACAAAGAGTCCACAAATGTTTCTTAACTACAAGTTATTATCCTGGATAGCAGAACTCACTGTACTATAGGGAGAAGATCTTTCATTCGCCCCACGAGATTGAGGCTGCTAGATGAGTGTGGGTAAGCAAGATAGCATATTTCAATATTTTGAAAGAACGAGCCACACATTCCAAGTGTCAGTAAATAATGATGATGATATTGTAGAGCTTGTCTGAAGTTTAGATGCTGCTCAATTTTGAGCTGAAGCCTATCTATAGCATAAAGGTTATCAACTTGTTAATCTTCAGCAAATAAACATTACTGAAATATACCTATTATATTTAGCATTATACAAATCTATGAGGCCTGGTAGCATAGTGGTTAAAATGCTTGACTGATAACTGAATGACTGGCAGCTCAAATCTACCGGCCACCCTCTGGCAATCTGATTCTGGAAAGGTTTACAGCCTTGACAATCCTTTGGGAACATTCTACCTTGCCCCCTAGAGTTGCTGTAAATCAGAACATGCCTTGATGGCAGTGGGTTTTGCTCTTGTACAAATCCAGAAATGCGAGTCAGTAAGAGAATAAGAGATCTATGAAAAAGAAATCGTGAGGAGAAATTGGTTCCATCTTCTACAATCATCTAGTGAATTACTTACTAATAAGGCTGAAGTTAGAATTTGAGCAGCCTCAGCCCTGGGATCTGTCACCGAAGCCCAAGCCCTTCTCTGTGCACTTGTTTCATATACATATTTGCTTCGGGAACACACACGCAATCACGAAATTATGTTCTTGATCAAAAACATATTTCAGTAAAAACAAAACATTTTTATAAAGATGTGGAAACTTAAAATGAGTTCATTGGGTCCCTAAGCACAAGGGAAGTGCAATGGGAAACATATTTTACTCATTTTTAACATTGTGTGAAGGAAAAGGAGGAAACTGCCATTTGTGCACATTTGTATAATCCATGACACCAGGATAATATTTTACAGACCTTTATAACAAAGACATGGCATCCAGGTTGCGGGGAGACTCGGATCTTAATTCATACCAGGCACCATGACATATACTTTTACCCAAACATTGTGTGGCAGATGGAAGGTTGAAATAGAAGACCGAGAAGTCACTCTGTTCTAAGTATGTGGCAATCGAGTGGCTGCCATACAAATATCCTGGCAGAGAATAAAGGCACTCCGAGGGACATGGGTGGCACGATCTTACTGGGTACACTAGTCCTACCCCTCCCCCAACCACATTTCGCTTCAAAATGTATCTTTCTTTCCAACACGTTTCTAGACACCTTGTGACCTGCTGTTAACTAGCCAGCCCCCACTCTAGTGTATAATCTTCAACATTTCCTCATAAAAGCTTCAAAATCTACCATACTCTCTGGATGGCTTTCTTTTTCGTCCAGCGCGTTATTTTGAAGTCCCACATCCACGTCCAACCATAGTGGCACCCTTCCCAGTAGTGGACCTCAAGTAAGTAGCCTAACCTCGCAATGTTTGGGTTTTCTCATCTGTGAAATGAGCCCGGAATGCACACTTCCGTGTGGCTATGCAGATTAACGGAAAGAATGCAAGTAAAGCACATGGCATATTGTAAATATTTTGAGAAATGCCAACTAATTATAACTACTTAAAAGAACAGCGATTAGCCACATGTAATTACATTGAGATGTGCTATAAGCGTAACCCATCTATGGGGTTTCCAATGGTTAATCTCTCTGAAATGGACAATCCTTCTTCATAGTTTGTTCTTGGACTGGAAACTCTGCTGAAACCTGAGAGTTTTTAGTGACCCTTCTGCTATTGGAAATACCAGCAATATATTGCCTTCAGCATCCACACAATGCAAAAGTCCTCTCAGTATAACAAACCTATCAACAAGTTGTCAAGGATTTCATCTTGCTTGGATCCACAGAAGCAACTGTCAAGAGATTGAACGACACATTCCATTAGGTAAGTCTGCTGCACAAGAGCTTTCTAAAGTATTGAAAAGCATAGATGTTACCTGGAGGACTAAGGTACTCCTAATTGAAATGGGTTTTTTTTCAACTGTTTCATATGCAAGTAAAACTAGACACCGAATAAAGGAAGACCAAGGACAAGTGTACACATTTGAACTATGGTTTTGCAAAGAATATTGAAAGTACTAAAAAAAAAGTGGAGACTTTGTTTCACGTATTTGGATATGTTTGCAGGAGAGACCAGTTCTGGAAGAAGGATATCATGCTTAGTGATGTTGAGCGACAGTGAAATAAGAGCGTCTCAAGGAGATGGATTGCAATAGTAACTGCAACAGTGGGCTCAGACATAAGAGCAACCGTGGGGGTGGTGTAGGATCGGGCCGCGTTTAGTCCTGTTGTTCTGAGGGGCGCTCTTTATCTTGATGGCACCAAACCACAGTGACCTAAGTGTAAAGTAGACACTGGAGTTTGAAGATTGTACGAAAAGGAATGGAATTTTTCTCCTTAATATAGGTTTTGATTAAAAATTGAAATGGCAATATTTTAAAATATTATTTAAAGACTATATTTTAAAATAATTTTCTCCTGTTTTTTCTTCAAAATTTCAAATGTATCTACTAAAAAATTTAAATCACATATGTGGCTCACAATATCTTTCTATTGATCAATGGTGGTTGACAAAAATAACTATATATGGATAGTCTAAGAGGGAAATACAGTGAAGAATAAAAAATTATATTAATGTGAGTATATGAACAAAACAGTCAACTGGGCAAAAGAGTCCCTTCCTGGTATGTGGCTTTTCACCCCCCTTTACAAAGTGCATATCAGATAGATAATTTGGGTGATAGCTTTTGAATTTTGCTTCCCGCTTACTATCTGACTCATACATTCGAACCACATTTGACTTACCCAGTTCTACAACTGTGGGAACCACTGCCTGCTATAAATCTCTCTCTCAATTCTCTCTCTCTTTCTCTCTCTCTCTCCACACACACACACACACACACACACACACACACACACACACACACACACACATACACACACACACACGCATCAATGGTTTTGCCTACTATAAATCTCTCTTAATTCTCGCTCTCTCTACACACACACACACACACACACACACATATCAATGGTTTTGCTTATCTAGACAACCCAAGCAACGCTGACATTTTGCTGGGTAAAGGGTCAGCATGACGGAGGAAGGCCCTCAGTGAGATGGACTGCCGCACCTGCTGCCAGCATGGGCTCCAACCTGACAAATAATGCTGAGGATGCAGCCCGACGAGGCCAGCTGTTCCTCTCTGTAGAGTCACCGTGAGTGAGAACCAACTGGACAGCACCTAACAGCCACAGCACGCGCACGTGTGCGTGCACACACACACATGGGCGCACTCTGCTAAAATAATGCACTCCTCTCATCCTCTTCTGAAACATCCCCTTTCCTTGTCATCCTGAAAGATATGGCTCAAAATCCACCCCTCCTGTTGTTAGAGTCAGCTCAACTCATGGGAAATGCAATGAAACATGACACAATAGATAAGAATACATAAATAATAATAATAAGGTTTTGATGCATACCACAAAGGAGTTTCAATTTGTTATTGTGCCCTATTGTAGATACTTCAAGAATTTTAATTTTATAGGATCTGCAGGGGTTGGTTTGCACCTATGGGTTCTTCAGAAGTCAGAAGCTCATACCTCAAAAATGTCCATGTTTAAAATGGAAAAAAAACAGTGTAATAAGTATGGACTTGAGAAAATGATGATAGAGGGAAAAAGAAGATAGAAGAATCTTCTCGAAGGTAAAAATATATGTTAGCAACATCCATTCAGTTGTTGTTGTTAGGTGCCATCAAGTCGGCAACAACCCATAACGCCCCTCTTCCCAACAGAACAAAACCCTGCTTCGTCCTGTGCCAACCGCACAGTTGTTCAGAAGCCCCAGGCCCTCGATGCAGCCACTTCATCAATCCATCTTTCGAGGGCCTTCCTATTTGTCCCTGCCATATGCTTTACGAAACAAGATGTCCTTCTCCCAGAACTATCCTCTCCTGACAATATGTTCAAAGCATGTAAGGCAAAGTCTTGTCATCCTTCCCTCTAAAGAGCACTCTGGCCTTACTACCCATATGGATGTTTGCCCTTTTAGAAGTCCATGATACTTTGAATATTCTGCTCCAGCACTCCAATTCAAATACATCGAGTCTTCCTTAATCAATGTTCAATTTTCACAAGCATATGATGCAGTGGAGAATACCATGGCTTGGGTCAGGTGCACCTTAGTCCTCAAAGAAACATCCTTCATTTTCAATACTCTGAGGAGATCTTGTGCAGCAGATGTACCTAATTCAATACGTCTTTGATCTCTTAACTGCTGCTTGGATTGTGGACCCAAGGAAGACAAAATCCTTGACAACATCCATCTTCTCTCCATTTATCATGCTGTTACCTATTGGTCCAGTCATGAGAAGTTGGGTCTTCTGTACATGAGTTGTAATCCATGCTGTAGGTTACAATCCTTGATCTTCATCGGCAAGTGCTCAATTCCTCCTCACTTCCAGCAAGGTTGTGTCATCTGCACACTGTAGGTTGTTCATCCTGATGACACATTCTTCTTCATATAATCCAGCTTCCTGATGGTTTTCTCAGTACATAGAGTGAACATGTATGGTGAGAGGATACAACCCAGACACACATGTTCCCTGATTTTAAACTATACAATATTCCCTTGTCCTGTTTGCACATTTACCCCTTGTTCCATGTACAAGTTCAATTTCTGAATGAGCACAAGGAAGTGTTCCAGAATTCCCATTCTTCTCAAGGTCATCCACAGTTTATTATGGTCCACACAGTCACATGCCTTTGCACAGTCAATAAACACAAGGAAACACCTTTCTGGCGTTCTCTGCTTTGATCCAAATTCCATCCGACATCAGCAATGATATCCCTCATTCCACGTCCTCTTCTGAATCCTGCAGAACACCAGGCAATTCCCTGTCAATTTGCTGATGTATCCATTGTTGGATGATCTTAAGCAAAATTTTACTTCGATATGATATGAATGATATTATTCGATAGTTTGAGCTTTCTGTTGGGTCACCTTTCTTGGGGATAAGTACAAATATGGATATATGCCAGTCAGCTAGCCAGGCAGCTGTTTCCCAAATGTCCTGGCATAGAAGAGTGAGTGCTTCCAGCGCACGTTCAGCTTTCTGCAGTGTAAACACCTGGAGTCTTGTTTTTGGTTAAGGCATACAGCACAGTTTGAACTTCTTCCTTCGGTACCATTGATTTTTGCTCATATGCTCCCTCCTAATATGGTGGACTGTCTACTAGTTCCTTTCAGTCACCGTGACTCTGGGACAGTGCCATCTTCTCCCGATGCTTCCTGCATCTAGACTCTCCAGGGGAAGCAGGCTCCAAGGCAGTTTCAGTGTCTCCTACTTATATTTTTTGTCTAGGATTCTCTTTGTAACTGTACGAACAAGAGATTCCAGACCAAGCCCACTGCCACGGATGCCTACTTTTAAGGACCATATAGGACAAAATAGAACTGGCCACTAACTGCCACAGTTTTCTCGTAGGGAGCTGTCAGTGGGTTGGAACTGGCTTCTCTTGTAGCAGTGGCATGTGCTTAGCCACAGCATCCCCAGTGCTCCTTAAACAGAACACAATGCAAGGCTATTATGGAAAGATTTCTTTGTGGCAAAATAGTGTGTGAATGGGGACGGAGATAACCTCTCAGGTCCCTTGCAAATAACGATAACAATCTTTGTTTTTCCAATTCATACTGAGGAAATGTGTTAGATGCCAAAACATAACTACCAATAGGTGGTGCTCTTTTCTTACTATTTGTTGACTGGAGCACAAACCTGGATTTTTCTTGTTGGGTAACACACACACACACAAACATACACACACACACGCATGCTTAGCAGTTTAGTTCCTGTCCGTCACTGATATGAAAATACTTGTCTGGATTGTCTAGGATCATAATATATGAAAATAGACCTCAGGTGTTTTTCTGAGGCAGACAGTCTTTCTTTTACACACCTGCTGGGACTTTGCACCTGTTGTTACTTCTCCCTGGAATGCCCGTACCCACCCTTTCTCTTCTTGATAACTCAGATTATTTTACGACAAAGCAGGGGCACAGCCCCTTGAGGCAAGCTTGTCCTGACGACCTACTCCTTTGGTCAGGACCCTCCTCCCAGTACAATAGTCATCCCACTACGGCTCCTTTCCAAGCCCACAAACTCCTGAAGACATATGCACAGCCACCAAGTTGGTGCTGAGTCATTGTGACCCTGTCAATAAGGCCCTGAATTACCTCTGAATCTTCAGGTCCTGGCACAGGGCTTGGCTCCTGGGTGGTATTCAATAAAGGCTTCTTTTTACAATAAACACATTTAGTCCAATGTGCTCATCTCTGTGTCATCAAGTCAATTCTGACTCATAGAGACCCTACAGGGCAGGGTAGAATGGTCCCTGTGGGTTTCCAACATGTAACTCTTCATGGAGCTAGAAAGCCTCCCCTTTCTCTCATAGAGCAGCAGGTGGTTTAGAACTGCGGGCCTGGTAGTTAGCAGTTCACACATGGATACTCCGCCACCAGAGCTGTCACAGCCATGCAGAAAGGAGCCAAGAGCAACTGATTTGAGAATGGAACCTGGATATTCTACCACCACTATGGATTTTCTTTTCCAGGAACTTGATTGTTCGAGGCAGATGTATTTCTGTTCTGTCTGTAAAGAAAGCACCTGCCCTTGTCTCTGGAATGTAGTCTCTGACTTAGAAGCAGCAGTGCTATGGTAATGGTTCGATTCCTCTCAAGGACTAGCTGAGGGAGGTGCCTAGGGAGGGGAAGTGGAAGTTCACCTCCATGCTGGCCCACACAGAACGTTTTCAAAGTGAATTAGCACGTACAATGGAAAGCTTTCTATGTGAAGTTGGATTTTAAAACAAATAGACTAAATGAAATCTTGATGATTAGTTAAATCCCCAGGAAGCAGGAAAAACATTTTAGTCATGCAGAAAATATGTAACTAGGAACAACTTTTTTCCACTTCTTTTTCCAGCGAAGTACAGCTGCTAGAAATGTCAGGGTGCCTAGGAGAGAGCCACGCAGCCAGAGTATCACTGGATGAGCACTTAATGCTGCTGTTGATACAGTTTCTGTGTGCTACCTTCTAGCGTCAGGCAACGGCAAGATGGAGGGCTCCTAGAGCAGAAAGCCATTGACTTTGTTTTCCTAGTAGAGTTCCAGTTGAATGACTGATTTCGTAGGACCTCAAAACAACCATGTCTCTGCCCAAAGTCTAAACCTTGTCCAAAGATGATATAATGTATGTTTTTCTGCAAGAGCAGAATGCTCATTAATCAGTTTATCTCCTCTTAGCCTCCACCCACAGGCATTCCTAGACTGCGAGCTCTCAGAGGGCAGCCCCGTGTCTTATAAATCTTCGTCTTCCCCGCAGGTCGCACAAGCAGGAGCATTTAGATCCTGGAAAATATCTGTTACATTTGTTGAGTGAGCAACTGTGTAAACTTCCCTAATCTAAAAGTGTTTTCTACTACTTAACACTAAAGTGAATAAACTAACAAGTAGGTTCAAGTTTCCAAAGTCAGCAGAAGCCCATCTTGGGCCAAAGTGCTGTTGGATTTTTTCTAGTTCATTGGGGAAAAAGCATTAATAGAACCAAATCCAAACCAAACTCAGTGCCCCTGAGTCCTTTCTGACTCACAGTGACTCGAGGATCCGGTAAAGTGGAACTGCCTCTTTGAGTTTGGGGGCTGTAAATCTTTATAGAAGCAGGAGGTCTCCTCTTCCGCCCATGGAGCAGCTGGTGGGTTCAAACTTCTAAACTAGTGGAGAGCAGCCCAATGCACAATCCACTACACCACGAGGGATCCTGGGCTTATTTTGACAGGTGTATATAAAAGATAATAGCATTGCCTTTTAATATATAAGTGGTAAAATGTAGGTCGTTGTTTCATGGGAAGTTTTTTTATTTGTTTGTTCGTGAATGTGTTTAAGAACCTTCTGCCTGACTGAGTACCAGTCCTCATAGCAACCCCATAGGACTGAGTAGAAGCATTGGGCTAATAATTTTAACTTTAGTTTAATTCAATTCAATTAAACTAAAATGCGTACGAGGTGTCTACTCTGTTACAAATCTATGGCAGATCTTCAGGTAAGAGGGTGGATGAGCTATGACCCTTGCTTCCCAAACACTTACTTTGTAGCCATCCTACTTTGAAGCAATCTATTTGTGCTCTGAGAAAAGGGCTAGCAACTACTGAGTAGTTTACATCGAAGCCTCCTCCAGGGGACAACGTGCTATGAAGAGAGTAGTATACAATCCAAAGTAGAAAAAAATCTCACTGTTACATTCCAATATGCCATTTGTCCATGGAAAGGTCCATTCAAAGGACCAAGTGAGCGCAGACAGAGCACCACGCAATCAATTCTACATTTCAAACTAGCTATGATAAGATATCCTCGAAATGCTAAGGAGATGGATTTAGAGAAGTGTTTTTCAACTTGAATTTGCATCTGCATCACCAGACAGCTTGTTAAAACTTAAAGGCCAAAGTCCCATCCTCACAGTCTGATTCACAGCCATTGAGTCCATTCCGACTCAGAGCAATGCCATAGGACTGAATAGACAGAACTGTCCCTTTGGGCTTCTGAGGCTGTAAATCTTTCTCCCAGAGAGCAGATGGCGGGTTTGTGGTTAGCTGGCCCATGTTCAATCCACTATGCTCCCAGGGATTTTGAGGCTGGAATATTTTGATTCTAACAAGTTTCCAAGTGATACTGGTGCTGCTCTTTTACTCCCCACACATTGAGAACAACTGACATTGAGAAATCACAAATAGGTCTCTAGGACTCCAGACAATCACCTATTCTGAACGTGTTAGATAGGTTTGGGCCTTTGTGAAAAGCTAGAGGGAGACAATCTCTCAAAATACTGAGAGCATTAAGAAAATCTCCGTTCTAGAGAGCTTCTAGTCTAGATGGTTAATGAGTTTTCTCATTTTCCCACTTGAGTTTCTGTGAGACAGACACTGGATGAATGAAAAATAACTTGATCGATGAAGAAACTAAAAATAGCAATTAATATCAATTGGCTTTACAATAAGTGTATCAGCCAAGAGCAGAATTTAGATCATTTAGTCGGCTCCAAAGGAGTCTTACAGTACAGTGGTTTAAGGGCTTGGGTGGTAACCAGTAGGTTGGAGGTCTGAACCATTTAGCTGCTCTGGAGAAGAGAGCTGTGGCAGTCTGCTTTTGTAAAGATATAGAGCCTTTGGAAGCCTGTAGTCTAGTCTGTCCAGTAGGGTGCTTATGAGTCTGAATGGACTTTCCAGCAATGGAGTCCGTTGGTTTGAGCAGGCAGTGCAAACGGTTTGCATTCTTCTGCTACCTTACAGACAATTCAAATCCACCTTGTGGCATGCCTGAAAGAAAGGTTCAGTATTAGGCTTGCATTCAGATTTTCAAAATCAAACCAAACTCACTGCCATTAAGTCAATTCCTGCTCAAAGCACAGGGCACACTAGAATTGCACTTTTGGGTTTCCCAGGTTGTGTATCTTTATGGGACCAGACAGCCTCATCTTTCTCCAAAGGAATGGCTAGTGGGTTTGAACTGCCGACCTGTTGACTGAGTAGTCTGTTCCTGTTAGGGATTGTAAATGGGAAAAAGAGGCTTTGATTCAGTTGGAAAGTGCTATAGGGTAGGGAAAACCATTCAAAAGCTGAATAAAAACATTTTGATGTTGCAGCACAAAAGTTTTTGAATAACCAACAGAAAATATAAGTGCAATTTTTAAAGTTAAAATATGAGTGAAAAATTTTATATCGCATATATCATTTTATAATAAAATACAGTGAATAATGAGGATTATATAAGATATGTAATAAATGTCTTTCATCAGGTGCAAATGATGACCAAGCATTAACAAGGTGATGTGGAAGATCTGTGTCCAACTTTTTTTTTCATCAAAAGCATAACAGTCACGAATAATAAAGAGTAGATGGTCATATGAGAAAGAGCCCCAGTGGCGCCATGGTCACGCACATGTCTGCTAACCCAAAGTCAGTGTTCAGAACCCACCAGTCACGGGGGGAATCTTACTCCCACTCACTTTCTTAGACGCAGTCTGAACACCCAGCAACCCTACACGATGGCACAGAACCCTTTCCAGTGCGGGAACTCATCACAGAAACAGCCTCTCTTTCGGCCCATGCAGCGGGTGGTGGGTTCTAGCCACTGACTCTTGGTTAGTAGCAGCCGGGATCGTCAGGGTTGCTTCTGTATCGAGGACGGCCCTGGACATCCTAAGGTGGCTAGGGGTTGCACTCAGTTGGAAGACAGACAGCAACCAATAAATCCTGTGGACAATGCTGCTGAAGGAGAATTCAGGAAGATCCACAGAACATAAAATCCAATACGAAGAGATTCTGAAGGTACATTCAGGGAAATTTAAAACATGCAATCAAAATGGTGGTACAATTCTAATAAGAGCCAACATCAATAAATAACACTATAAAGAAATATTCTGAAATAAATACTAAATAGGAAAAAGGGAAATAAGAAGCTATTCAGTAGTGGACTTAGTATGGATATTCACCCTTGTAATTATTTTCATAACGTTTCAAAGGCATTTATAGAGTATTTATATCATATATATATATATATATATATATATATATATATATACACTCTGTAGAACAGAACTCCTTTCCATTGCTCAAAGAAACCAGAGTTTCAAATTTTGAAGAAAAAAAACAAAGGCATTCACTATATTTTATGCACCTTGCTAAATTAGGAAGGTTTTAACCCCAATCCTCTAAAACACTCTTTGTGAGAAGAAAGATCCTTACTTTTAGAGGACTCACTAGCATTTAAAGAATGTAAAAAGTTTGATAGCAAAGAAAATGGGTCATTTTGTTATAGCCCAATATTTCCAAATTTATATCACGATGGAATACAACGTTATGTCATACCTATTGAAATCTTTCCAAACTTCAGTTTTCTGAGAAAGGCTCTCCTAGAAAGTAGTCCGGGCTATCAGGAGTACAGGGCTCCTGTAGAAAATAGTCCGGGCTATCAGGAGTACAGGGCTCCTGTAGAAAATAGTCCGGGCTATCAGGAGTACAGGGCTCCTGTAGAAAGTCAACCGGGCTATCAGGAGTACAGGGCTCCTATAGAAAGTAGTCCGGGCTATCAGGAGTATGAGGCTCCTGTAGAAAGTAGACCGGGCTATCAGGAGTACAGGGCTCCTGTAGAAAATAGTCCGGGCTATCAGGAGTACAGGGCTCCTGTAGAAAGTCAACCGGGCTATCAGGAGTACAGGGCTCCTATAGAAAGTAGTCCGGGCTATCAGGAGTATGAGGCTCCTGTAGAAAGTAGACCGGGCTATCAGGAGTACAGGGCTCCTGTAGAAAATAGTCCGGGCTATCAGGAGTACAGGGCTCCTGTAGAAAGTCAACCGGGCTATCAGGAGTACAGGGCTCCTATAGAAAGTAGTCCGGGCTATCAGGAGTTTGAGGCTCCTGTAGAAAGTAGACCGGGCTATCAGGAGTACAGGGCTCCTGTAGAAAGTAGACCGGGCTATTAGGAGTACAGGGCTCCTGTAGAAAGTAATCCGGTCTATCAGGAGTACAGGGCTCCTATAGAAAGTCGACCGGGCTATCAGGAGTACAGGGCTCCTGAGCAGTGTTGGGGTTGGGAGGTGAACTGCTGTGCAGTTGAAAATTCATGTATAACTTTTGACTCTTCCAACGATTTTTAACTATTAATAGCCTACTATGGATTATGAGACATCGATAACATAAGCAATCTGTTACACATACTTTTTTGTGTTTGAAATGCCTAGTGGCTCTATAGGACAAAGATAGAACTTTCTATTACTGTAAAGAGAAATAGTCTCCAAAACTCAGAGGACAGTTCTACTCTGTTCTGTAGGTTTGTTATGAGTCTGCATTGACTCAGCGGCAGTGGATTTGTTTGGGGGTTTATTTTGGTATATATTATACATGGCACCCACCTAAAAGCTGCATTTTCAATAAAAAAATGACATTTCACAAAAACACCAGGTTTCCCTATTTGCTGGTGTGGTCGCAGCCAATAGTTGCACAACTTTTCTTTTCTCTTTCTGTTTCTCCCCTCAATGATTCTAAGCATGGAGGCCCAGGACAAGACAGCATTGTGTTCTCTTGTGCATGGGGTCACTATGACACAGATGGCATCTAGTAATAACAAGGATCCCTGGTGACACTGCCGGGTAAACTTTGGACTACTAACTGCAAGGTTGGTGGTTCAAATCCAACATCTGCTCCTTGGGAGAAAGATGAGGCTGTCTAGTCCTGTAAAGAGTCTCAGTAACCTTGGGGTCACTATGAGTGAAAACCAACTCTGGGGTTTGGCTTTTACACTGAAGGCTGGAATATTTATCTTGAGATGGCAGGCAATCAAAACCTCAATCTACAGTACATAATCATCAATTCAACTTTTGTATATGTGTGTGTAAGGCCAAGACTTTTCTCTGCTTCTTGGTAGCATATTCAGCATCACTAATGGCACTTTGAGCCATGTTGGTTATGATTTGGGATGCATTCGCAAGATCAGCAGTTACCAACACTTGCTCAGTAGAAAGGGTTACAGTCTCAGAATCCCACAGGGACAGTTCTACCCTGTCCTATATGGTCACCAGGAGCTAGAATCAACTTGAGGGCAGTGCTCGGTGGTAGTGGCACCAGGTGGCATTCAAGGGTTTGGGGACTGTAGTAAGCACAATGAATAATAAGTGACACCCCTAAGAGATAGCTTTGACTTTGAAATGCTGCTTACTGAAGAGATGGCCTGCTCACATGAAGAAGATTAACTTTTAAAATCATTCACATAAAAGTGGAAGGCACACAGTTCAAGCCTGTGTTGTTAAGGGTCCACTGTACAGTGTTTAACATGAGTTCAGTATGTTTGGAAACTGAAAAATTATGATGTCATATCTTCTTTCATAAAAGAAAGAAGGTAGTAGCGTGCTTGACACAATGGATGGATGTATGGATTGTGATAAGAGTTGTATGGGCCCCCCAATAAAATGCTTTTTTTTAAAAAAAAGCAGCCAAGTGCTGAAACAATTCAGCATCATGGCTCCTTGTCTTCAAATAGAGAGAGCAATACTGAAAGCACTTCAGTGGACCAAAGAGTAACAGGTGAGTCCATAGTCAGAAAGGAAGGTTTTCAACTACTTTGAGAGTAAATAAATAAGCTCATTATTTATTTTTTAAAAAGAAAAGACAGTCGTATTGCTTTGTTCAAAGTCTCTTCAAAAAAATAGACAGATACAAAACCCAAATCTTGACAATTCTGAAATGCTTGAAAGCAGATTTCATATGAATGTCTCTACTTTGGTTTTAGAAAAATCTGACCTCAGTCAATCAAGTGCTTATGAAATTTTATTGCTTAGATAAAAAATATATAAACCTCTTAATTATTCTTAATTATATTTTGTGTGCACGATTCCCTGAGTGAATTATCTGCTTAGGGGATTTTCCCCTTGACCCTCATGACCTCTTGGTCTCTTTGCATATGTCTAATGATATGAGAAAGCACAATTTGAAGAGATTTTTATATAATTTATTCTCTTTCTCCTTTCCATTAGCATGGATAATCAAGAAGTCATGGTAGTATGGATTTTTAAATGTCAGAGATTATAAAGTTGTCTTGCCTATTACAGTAAAAAACTTCATTATTGGCTATCATATACTCAAAGTAGTGTCTAATTCAAAGCAGCTGCTCACTGGAGCTCCCTCTCCAGATGTGCTGTTCCCCTTTAGATGAAAACAGCAGAGAATCTGAATACTCTTTCATTTCAATCGTTTCTAGGTGTCAGGAATTTCTAGGGAACTCTCTGTTCATACTCTGTTACCATCAAACCGAACTTATTATATCCCCTTATCATCAAACCCATTAAAAAATAAAGGTTTCCCACTGGCCCGTGGCTCCTACTAGAAGGGTGACCATCATTCCTTAATTACATATTATCTTTCTCCAAAACTCATATTTGAATCATGTATTTCATAAACATGTCAAAATCCTAATTTGTGGGTTTTTAAAGTTTCGAAGTCGTGGGAGGAGAGAATTTACTTCTCTGTGTCATAGGGAAATATTCACTTGTGAGTTTGGATTATTTGGTTTTCTTTCCTTTTTAAAAAAGCTATTGAGTTTGTCTGACTCTTTTCTTAAAAGCACCAAAACTTAGCCTTTTTGTCATTTCAAAACCAAACTCGCTGTCAGTGGGTCAATTATAACTCATTAGCAGAACTGCTACTTTGGGTTTCTGAGGCTTTAAATCGTAAGGGCATGACAGCCCGCTCTTTCTCCAGTGAAGCTATTGGTGGGTTTGAACACTGAACTTCCAGTTAACGGCTCAATGCATAGCCCACTACACCATCAAGGCAATACATCCTACCCTCTCCACCCTTGAAGTTAGTTACATGTCATATATTTTAATCCCTTTACTTAAACATGTCACTTAATGATTAAGAAAATAAAGATTAAGTGACCCTGGGATTGATGAAAAGGTAATAAACATAAGTTATTTCTCTTACAGGATCAAGACAGGAGACAACCTATGCAAACAATTCTTCTTTTAGTAGATGGCACCTAAGGACAACTTCTTAAACCTGTGATGCACTTAAATGCTGATTTAGTATTCTTCTTGTTTTCCTCCAAGGTGATGTGATTTTATTAAGCCAAAATGCCCCATCATCAATATTTCATGGAAATTATCTTTAAAAAGGGAACAAGAAAGCCCATCTTTATGGGATTCCATGCACATTACAAAAACACATAGCAGCCTCCCAAACGTAAGTTTTTGGCTCACCAAGTGAGTAGTGTCGAAGGAGGAGAAAAGGAGTTACCAAAAAGTGTATTTAGGATGACTGCCACCACCATGGAGTAATGGCTTAAGTAGAAAGTAATCAGAGGGAGACCACAGCAGCTACATTTCCACCAAAGATAGTCTAGGTTTAGAACAATAAATAATTTTAATCAGGTACGTTCCAAGGAGCAAGAACGTCGGAAGTCTGCTGGCTCAGCAGTCACTCCAGGTCTAAAACACACCACTTGGCCTGCCATTAAAATCGATCGCATCTTTGGTCCAGAGAAGCCCCTATGTTGTGAAACCTAAACACTGGGCTAGAAAGCACACCTGATTTATTAATGCCGACAGCATCTTTCATCTATACCAGAGCATATGTCCTAAGCTGAAGTGTATTATGTAAATGTTGGTACTGATGGAGCTAGAGAGACCCACAGGAAAGCCTAAGCACCTTCCAGGAGTCCTGCCTTATTGGAGCCAGAACTGCCTTATAATCAGGTCTTTTTAGCTGTGTTAGTAAGGAAACACTCTTGGAAGGGGTCCAACATGAACCACCTCTCCAAGAGTCTCCAATGAGGTAACGTGACACGTATGCTGCCACACACACAAAAAAAGTGTCTGTGTTTGATGAATAAGTCATTAAGGCTTTGAAAAATACTGAAAATAAAAACAATGGGACTTTGGGGCAAGCCTTACTATTTGTTTTCCTGTTTGCCAATTAGGATAGTCTCTAGGCTGTTAAAAGGATTACTTTTCTTATCAGGTCATAAAGCTTTGTATAATTTCAAGTGGAACGCCACCATTTCAAGTGGAATTCTGTCCCTCCCCTTTAGAGTTCATCATTTCATGACATAGGACTATAGTGTGGCTAACCAGGGACACTGAAATGACAAAACACTGAATAAATTGAAGCCAACAGGATATGGGCCTTTATTATTCAAAGATGTAAACATCACCCACTCGTGGTTTACTTGGCCCAAGACAAGCAAACAACAAAAAATCTATATAATGTGCACGTGGATGAAACAAGATAAAATTCCACCCACAAACCACATCATTCACACTCAGTATGAAATTTATTAATACCGAAAAACAAACAAACTCCAAATAAAAACAGAAAAAGAATAACTTGGTTTCTTGGGTGTCCCAGTTACTTCCTAGTACTATTTCTCAGAAAATGAATTATCAAGGAACGAGTAATTTGAGTATCTTCACTCCAGCCACCTGTCTTACCCGCCCAATTTCCTTCCAACTCCTGCTTCCACATTGTTCCCGGAGAACGCCATGAAAGCAAACAGAACTCTTCTCTGGTGTGGTCAGCTGTCAGGACAAGCTCATCAAGTGGCCGGAGGCTGTGGATAACCCAAAGCAGCCTTCTGTTTCCTGAGCGGAGGCCGGGTCCTCCCAGATTATGATCATGGTTTTCAGAAGAAAATGAAATCTGGTTCAACTCAGACTCCAGCTACAGACGTATGCATTAGAAACCATAATTCACATTTATTGTAAATGTCATCATGCCTAGGAGTCCCAGGGCGTATTTGCAGTGTCAGCCTAGGGTTGGCCTTGATGGATGTTCTAGTTTCCCTTCTCTTCCCCGCCCCCCCCCCCCAATCCCACTTATCAAAGCCTCGGGTGATTTCTTTTTAGTGATTGTGGCAGAATAGCCAGAGCAGCATGGGTTGGCCTGGACACAGGAAGACCGTTGGCTAGTTCTCAGCGTTTCCCTGAAGACAGGCTTTGCAAGCAAGCACCCTTTATCGTGGATGTCCTGAAGGGGAACACGCAGCGAGCATCCTCAAAGCATACAAACAGAGTTAGTGTCCAGGAAACTTTCCCTGGAGCTGTTAGCTCAGGAGAGGGAGGTTGTTAGCATAAGTTATAAGCTTCACCACAGGGGTTAGCAGAAACCCTGTTAAGCCGTGAATTTCAGTCTCTACTGCTGTGTGTTGAAAAGTGGATGAGCCGCTTTTCATTAGAGATTCCAAGAGATGTTTACATCCACCACCATCCCCTCCTCTTACAAATCCTCCCAGAGGAGATGGTACAAGTCCTCTTCGCCAGGAGATCCGTTTTTAATATAACCCCCTAATACTTGGCCCTGTTTGTGTGCTTGCCACCCAGGGCTCATCAAGTAGAAAGTGTGCAAGACATCCAGGGACACAAAAGGCCAGAAAGACTGAAAGAGGCTCGGGATCTGGACAAGCACTGCTCCAAAAGCAAGGGCAAGTGTGACTTCTCTCTCTCCAGGGCAGAGGGCTTGGCATAAAATGGCATCTGCTGTCTGAAAAACTTGGCGAACGCCCAGGCTATTCAAATTTCCACTCCCCGATTTAGGGATCATCTGCAGAAGGTACTGGGGTGTGAGCGGTGGGGTGGGGGGCGATGTAGACATCCCCGCCCAGAACAGAAGGGCTTAGCTGGGTTTGTGGTGTCCCTCTCTCTCCCCTTTCCCCAAGTAGATACCCCAGCGAAATCCTTTGATGTTCCCACGTCCCACTTCTCTCTCCTTTTCCCTGTTAACTTCAAACTCTAAACCTGGGGTTAGCAGGGAAAGTGCAGGTGTGACTGCATGGTGGACTAGGAATTGGAGTCGTCCCCAAGGGATGGGGAAAGCTGTCTGGGCAGCACCTAAAGCCCAGGGCAGGGTAGGGCGCTACACCAGAGGTGGCCAGGCAAGGGGCGCCTCGCGCTTCAGGCACTCACCTGCCGCTCCTGCTCGGTAGCTGCGAACAGTGTTGCCTTCCCGCAGGAGCTGGGGGCGCCGGGACCTGGAGCCCCGCTCATGGGAGCCTGGCATCCGAGCCGCTTCGGTCCTGCCACCGCCGCGGTACCTGTCATAGAGCCGCAGCATATGCTCGGACACCTTGTCGCGCGCCGGGAGCTCGGGACCCGGGCCACCACCTGCCGCGCGGTCGCCCCGCACAGCCTGGGGGAGCTCGGGGACTCGCTGCTGGAGTGTCCCTCCCTGCGCGAGGCTCGCGCAGCAGCAGCCCAGCCACAGGCAGAAGAGCCCGCGCGCCCCGGCCATGGCGAGGTCGCCGCGGCGCGTCCGCTCCCGGCGGCGCGAGGGGCTCCGCTGCCCCAGGGAGGGGTGGCTCCGGCCGAGCCGAGGGAGAACCCCAAATGCAGCAGCACCGGAGCCTGGGGCGCGACCGGCGCAGCGAGCCCCCAGCCCCGCTCGTGGGCGCGGGCCGAGCGCGGCCGGCAGGTGGGCTCTGGAAGGCGGCGGCGCGGAGCTCCGGGCGCGGGACGGGGGCCGGCGGTTCTGCCCGCGGACGCGGCGAGCGGCGGGGCGCGGCGGGGCGGGGGGGAGGCGGGTGTCTCCGCGCGTTGGGCTCCCCTCCCTCCCCGGTTCCTTTGGGAGCGGCGGCGCGGGGCAGCCGGGCCAGCAGCGGGTCGGGCGCCGCGCCGGAGGAGCCGGGTGCGCGCCGCGGGGCAGTCCCGGAGCTGCTCGCTCGCCTTTTCCAGGGATTGGAGGAGGCGCCGCACTGCCAGTCGGAGTTTGAGTGTGTGTGCGAGTGTGCGTGTGTGTACGCGCGCGCGTGCACGCGCGGGGGGGGCGAGAGGGAGAGAGAGAGAGAGAGAGAGAGAGAGAGAGAGAGAGAGAGAGAGAGAGAGAGAGAGAGAGGCTCAGCCTTCCCGCTCGTTTTCCGGCGGATCTGGACGGTCCGCAGCCAGGCTCCCCTTCTCCTAGGCTGGCCCCGCAGACTGGCAAGAGCCGGACAGTAGAGCCGCGAAGGGGGAGAGCCCAGAGGGGCCAGCAGAGGGACGGCCGGACCAGGAAGGCGAGGAGGAGCTGGCCCAAGGAGATGGTCCAGGAAGAAAGCAAGAGTTGAGCGTTTGCTTGTCTGTTTGCTTAATCCCTTCCCAAACTGCCGGACTTGAGCAAATGGACAAAGGCAAATGCGAGCGTCTTTCTGGGTTGTTGCTTCGCTGCTTCAAAGCGAGGCACGATGTGAACACCGGCCTGGGTCCTCTCCTGGAGCCTCCTTCTCCAGACCGGACCACAGCTGCCCAGCCCCTGCACCTGTGCCCCGTTTCCCTCCTCCCTGCCTCTCAGAGTTTGCCTGGCTGCCTCTCTCCCATCCCCCCTGCTCCCAAGCTTCAGTTTCCCCTGCTTCTTCCCCAAGGAGAAAAAAAATATGTGAGAGTTTCTCCCATCTGAACCACATGAAACCCCCAAACACCTCTTTCCCCCTCCCCCTTTCTCACTCCCAAGGCCTCTCCTGAGGTTTCCCTGAAGGCTGGTGCAGGGGTGGCGAGACTTCAGGGCTTCTAAGTCAGAGATCCTAGAGTCCAGAGGAGGCACTTACAGTTCAGAGGACTCTGACATCTTTTTCTTTTCTTTATTTTGGTAACTCTAAATTCTTTTTTCTAACTCAAACTCTTTTCTATTTCTACCTCTTACCTCCCTTTTTCTTGGTTGCAAACTTGCAGATTTTAATAACTAAGCATTTGTCCTACATTTACCATGCTCTATGAAGTCCTGGCGGCAATGCTGGGTAACCTTTGCATCGCTAGCTGCAAGGTTAGACGCTCAAATCCACCACCTACTCTGCTGAAGAAAGATTAGCCTATCTGCATACGCAATAGAGCACCATGTACTCTGAATGCACCTGGTGGCAGTGGGTTTTTATCATGCGCTAAGCACACATTCTTTACTTTTCACAGGTACCATCTTTCAAATATCTTTGTAACAGCATCTTACAGACCAGAACACACAAGGACAGTCAGTAGGTGGTCAGGCTTGACTTCCAAATTGAGGAAGTCTGACTTCTGTGCCCAAGCCCTTAATGGACACATGACTAATAATGAAACTAACCTTTAATTGACTAACGTTTCCATGTGACGACTCCTAGAAGTGTACTCGGGCATGGCAGTGCAGGGCTTAGCTCAACTCTGTCTGCTCGGCCAAGAAGTGGGCATTACTGCCTCTCTAAATCTCCATTTCTCCTTTGAAGGTAGATACAAACCGGTTCATTTCTGAGCTTCTTTGGCTGGAATTCGAAAACACTGCTAAAGTGACTGACACAGACTAGCCTTTAGTAAGGGTTTTATCCCTTGTTCACCAATTTATCCCAAACTCAGAGGACATTCTCCCTACTAAGTCACTTCTCAGCCCGCTGCGGTTTGGATTTTGCCCTTAGCAACCCCCTGAGCTGTTCTGCGGATAATAACACATACTTCGAGGGTGGTGGTGAGGATTAAATGAGATCATGGGTGTGATCTTTGCCTGGCACAAAGAACATAATAGCTTTTGTGATTACTAATGAAGACCTAATTGCAAAATTCAATAGGCCCTGGAAACTCTCCCCTCTTTGATTTTTCTCTGTGAATCTGTGGCTCTTTCTGCTCCCTTGTTTGCTATCCGTGAGGCTGTGAGTTGTCTCCTCTTTCTAGGCCTACCTTTACTTTTGCTCCTAACTTGATGCTCTGCTTTGGTGCACCCCAAAATGAAGAAGCAAAAGTGTCTTCACGTGTGACCATTGAGTGTATAATAGCTTGGCATCTTCACCCTGATCTAATCTTCATGGCAACACATCCACTCGCTCCCCTGTTGGAACCCATGGGTCTACTCTAGCGCCTGGTTTCACTTCTTCCTACTTTGTTGACTTCCTTCTCCATGCATTTATTTTCTCATTCAAGCAGTAACCATGAAATCTTAGTTCCTGCTTCACAGGAATAAGTGGAGAGTTCGTGTTGAGGGCTTAAGTGCTTCCTTGTTGTCGTTACCTGCCTTGCTGTCAACCCCTGTGTGCTAGTTACCTAAGCTGGTGTTAACTTGGAACACACCCTGATACATGGTGACCCCATGCACAAAGCAATGACAACCTTGCTTGGTCCCGGGCCATTCCTGTGATCAGTTCCAGAGAAGACCATGGTGAGCAAAGGACTACCATTGGCTGATTTTCAGAAATAGATTGTCAGACCTTTCTTCTCAGTCTGTCTTAGAATTAAAGCACACTGAAACCAGTTTGCCATCGTAGCAATGCAAAAAGCTCCACTGACAGCTGGGTAGTGGTTGTGCGTAAGAAGCATTGGCAGAAAATCTAGCCTAGAGGTAGGTTAATAAATGCCTACGAAGAGCCAGCTCTTGGGATCTCTTGTATGATTTTGGCCGTAGCAGTGGTCAAGCCAGTGACCAGCTGGTATAATCAGAAAAAAAAATAGAAATGGGATATTAAGTTGGTAGGATAGTACCTAGCAGAGTCTGTTAGCTGTCATCGACTGCCTGGACAACAGTCTAAATAGCAGCCAGCAAATTGAATAATAATTGTAGGGGCCAAGTTCTGGACCCAAAATGGCTCATTTGTAACCGACCTACACCCAGGAAAATGGAGCAATGGAAGAAACCAGACACAGAAAAGTCCCAACAAATAAATGCCTGACCCCACACCCCACACCCCACCGTCTCCTGTGTGCGTGCCCTGCCAAATCCTCTGAGTGATCTCTTGGGGAATTGAATTGGAAACAAATTATATTGGAAGCAAATGTTCCCTCATCATAATCCCTGGAGATGTTATTTTGTGATACTTCAAGGAAGTAACCCAACATTTCTTTTATCCAGATAGAGTAGGATCTATCTTTCTAGAATTTGTTAGCATACATAGATGTCTTCTTAGTAAAGAAGTAACTCATTTTATTCATATCATCCTGGCTGAACAGATTTTGCTTCCTTGATATTTGGGAGATTTGAAATTATTAAGAAGAATCTTAGCGCTGAACAGACAGTTTTAAGTACCTTGTATCTGATATCTTTTCAGGTGAATTGAAGTACTATATTAAGATTGTTTTTTATTAATAAATAAAACTTCTCAAGTTAATGTTGGAAGGTGTTACTGTAAATGCCAACTACTGAATGAGAGGGCACTCACCCCTTTTCCTCATCACAATGACCTTGAACATATATGTCTCTAATTGAACACCAAAGGACACAGACTTGGAAATTTAGTGGGAGCTACTGAGTTGAGCTCTGCTTGTGACTTCGGAAATGCTTGCAAGTGTATGTATTGTGAGTATAACACACATTTTGGTTAGCATTGTTGAACGTGTATCCACTCGCGTATGTTTCCTTGTGACAAAGTACCATAAACTTAGTTAAAAAAAAAAAGAAATGTATTGGTTCAGAGTTCTAGAGGCCAGAAGTTCAAATCAAGGTGTCAGCAGGGTTATCTCTATCTGAAGTCTCTAGAAAAAGTCCCTTGCCTCTTTCTAATTTCTAGTAGTTTCTGGCAATCCTTAGAATATTTGGTTTATAGAAGCATCACTCCAGTGTTTGCCTCAGATTTTCCATGGCTGTCCTCTCTGTGTGTCTCCATGTCTGTGTCTCTTCTTTCTTATGAGAACAATACTTTCATTGGAATAGGATTCAATCTATTCCATTATGACCTCATGTGAACTCAACTGATAGCCTCTTCCAAAGCCCTATTTCCAAAAAAGGTCATGGTTTAAAGGTATGGGATACAAGTTAGAAGGTGGGGCATGGGAGTTCATATATATATGATTATATATATATATATATATATATATATATATATATAAATTTTCTAAAAGTTTATTAGAGGTAGTGGGGAGAATATATGGGTTGACTATATCTCAAATCTCTGGCAAATACTGGGGTTTACCTTCTAGTAGGTTCATTGAAGAAACACACCTGGAATAATTAAGGGGCAATGAGAAAAGTCATGGTGTCGTGTTTAACCACAAGAAACAGGTAGTGTTTCTGATAAGTAAATCACATAGGACTTATAATACAGAATAACTGTAAGAGGCAAATCTTAAGGATGAAAGTGAACTTTCCACATTAAAAGGCGGTATTTGGGAGGGGAAAGGGGGACTCAATTGAGCAGAGTATGTGTGCCGGCAAATGGAGGGAATAGAGATGGAACCTCGAGCAGAAGGAGGTTATGGAACCCTCTGGATGCTAGATCGATCAGGGAGAAAGTAAGAAATCATGTTTGTTTGTTTTCTAATACGTGGCTTTTTAAAGGTTAAAGCACTCAAACTATGTTGGGTTAGTTTCAAACACTAGAAAATTGCTTGCTTCGGAAAAAGGATAGGTGAGAACACGAGGAGATGATAAAGCTGAGTTAAATGTCAGCAAGTTGAAAATATTTAAAGTATTCTTAGTTGAGAATTTAGCACAGTGGTCACGAGTTGGGCTGCAAACCTCAAAACCACCAGCTGCTCTGTGGAGAAGGGACTTGGCTTTCTTCTCCTATCAAGGGCCACATAGTATTGGAAATTCACAAGGCCAAGGCTACACTGTCCTTTAGGGTAACTAGGAGTTGACATCAACTCAATCTGCAGTGAATGGGGTTGATTTGAGTTGAGTTGAGAATGTATCTGGCTGCAAAGGAAGTACATCTGATTTACAGTGGCTTAAAGATGTAGATGCCTGTTTTCCTGCTTATTACACGAATTTTGCAGTCAAAGGAACAGTTGGCACGCGTTCCAGGAGCTTGGCCATGTTAGTACCGGCGTTTCTGTGACTCTTGGCATTTCCCTATTCTTGTTGCTTAAGCTGTCAAATCCTTGCCCAAGGCAGAAAGAAGAGCAACAGGGAATGTACTCACCATCCTTTCACCTTTTACTGGGCAAAGAAAAAGTTCTCTTACAATTCTGGCAGGTGTTTACATCTCCTTGTTAAAAAAAATTACTTAGCTATTTCTACATGTACCTAAGAAAACCAAACTCGCCGCCATCAAGTCAATTCTAACTCATAGCGACGCTGGAGGATAAAGTAGAATTGCCTCCCCTCCCCCTGTGGGTTGCCGGACTGTAACTCTCGATGAGAGTATAAGACTTCATATTTCTCCTGGTGGAGGATGGGAAATCAAAGATCTTGCCTGACGATGGGAACAAGGCCACTTCAAACAGAATCCAAGTGTAGTTAGTTATCAAGGCGAGAAACCAACAGGATTTCCTCCACAGACCTCGGCAAGTTTGATAACTGGCAAATCTCCCATCTATTGCTAGTACACCCCTAGCCCCAGTTTTCTTCATGTTAAAAGCAAATAAACACGATTTTAAAATACCACTTTCTAATCCTACCATTTCCTAAACTATCATCCTACCACTTTGACTTCCAAACTTTTAAAGAAAATAATTCTACTATTAACATTTAACTCTAACAATAGACACAATTTTATTTCTTAGACATCTATACCATGACTTTTGTCATCTACAGAAATGATTCTAATATTAGTCATTAAGTGCTTAATGCCTCCCCTAAAACATTTGGCAGCCCTCCCCACCATCTCCAGACTTTTTCATATGTATCTTTAGATTTTTAAAACTGTATCTGACCACCTTTTCCCCATGATGTATTTTATGCTATTTGGCTTGACCTCCTAGCTTTTAAATCGCTCCTTTCTTACATCATTCAACGAGCAAATATACTGAGTTCATTATGTCCTTGGTGTTAGGAAAGCAAAGACATAATAAAATAGTCACTATCCTCTGAAAATCCGGTCTAAGGAGCAGGCAGAAACACTGATTTACAAACCCTTATGCTAGAATTCCTGGGCTAGGTAAGGTAAGGAGGGCTGCATGGAGGAGAAGATCCATGACTGGAGATCTGAAATCCTATAGATCCTTCATTTGCTATTTCCCTTTCCTTGGTCTGCCTTCCTCAAGACTCGTCTACCTCTTCCGTGCAGTTATTTCCACCCAGTCAAATGGAGTGTGCGCTCTTAATCCTTTGAACCTTCATAGCATCAGTGTTTTTCTTATAGCACATAAAGGAGCTCTGGTGGCTCGAGGTTGGGTAAGCCTTGGACTGCTGACCTCAAGGTCTCAGGTTCAAGCCTGCCAGTTGCTCCATGGAAGAAAGCTGAGTCTATCTGTTCCTATAAAGAGTAACAGCTTTGGAAACACAAGACAGCAAATACAGCATACTCATTAGCCAGAATTGACTCAATGGCAGTGGGTTTGGTTAATAGCACTTAAGAAATTATGTTGTTAACTTTTATAAAGAAAAGATTGTTTCTGTAATAAAATTAAGAGGGTTGGCAGTGTAGTTGCATCCCTTGTCTGATTTTTCAGCCCCAGAGATTTTCCAAGTGCCTGGTCCCTCTCTGGATGGTTCCCAGTGCTGCTGCTGACCTGCTCTGAAGGATTCTGCTACCTCTTTATGTGATCATCTGACCTAGGCTGGAGCACATAGTGTATCCTTAACTCTAATATGTGACAGAGACAAGTTTGAAGGTTTCAAATAGTAATTTACTAAAAGGCACATGGAAATAAACACACAGACCCACACACAGCTGCATAATCTGATTTACACATGATTTTTTTTGTTGTTGTTGTTGCTGTTGTTCCTAGTTTTCTACTTTAGGGTCTTCTTGATCCTGGATTCAACCCTACACTAATTCTCTCTCTCTCTCGCTTTTTTTTTTTTTGACAGAACATGTATTATACACTATAACTTCTTTTAGATGCCAAAGGTGCGGCTGAGAACAAGGTATATATATATTTGTCTTTTTAAAAGTTTAAGATTAAGACAGTAAGAGAGAGATACAACCAAGTATTTCCTCGCTCATTTGTTCACAAATATTAGTTGAGGGTACATTATGACCCAGGTTTGACTATAGAAGCTGAGAATAGAGTCATAAAAAAGTCACTTAAATCCCTTATGCCTTCCTGTCATCTCAGCAACCCAGCATAGCTGGAAGCACCTCATTTACATCTTCTATTATCTTAGAGTTTGTTTTCTAACTGAGATGGACAGTAGAGCTAAGCAAATTAATTAACCTTAGAGAGGTACCATGGAGAGGAATCTCTGGTGCTGCTTGTCTGGTAACTGAAAGTTAGTTCAAACCAACTAAAGGCAAGTTGAAAAAAAAGGCCAGGTGTTCTACTTCCAAAATGAGTCAGCCATTGAACACTCTTATGAAGTACACTTTATTTGGACATACATGGGGTCTCTATAAGTCAGAATTAACTTGTTCATAATTGACTTACTGCTTGCTGTGAGATAATAAATCAAGATTGGTATTTGTATATGCAAGAGAATCCTCTCAGAACATCCCCATATGAAAATAGAAAAGACAGACAGAATACATTGAAGGACGGATAACTACAGATGTAGTTAGGCTAAAATGTGACACATTTATATTTGATCTCCCTTTTAACCCATTTTATAGTTGTTCCAGTTTTTAATGTGCTCTGATGTCTTTTCAATGGGGTGTTCTTTTGTTTTATTTTGTCATCATTGTTATTTCTTTGATTTGTACATTTTTCTGTGTGTGAAATCCAGGATAGTTAAGTCTGTGGCTGGGGAGTTGGGGAGGAACAGGGAGTTAACAACAGTGAGTACAAGGAGGAAGAATATGTCCTTTGTAGATTATCAAGAATATAACTTGTGTATTATCACAAGAATTGATTATGATAATGATTGCACAACTCTTTTTAATAGGATGAAACTATTCCCTTGTATGATACGTGAATTATATATCGATAAAACTCTATTGTTTTTGTTTTTTAAGACAGTCTTAAGAAAACCTAGAAGGAAAATGTTGTGACACTCCCAGCCCCTACACACACACACACACACACACACACACACACACACACGCACACACTGACAGAGGCCACCCTTTCTACAACCAGCCTGCTGAGCCCTGCGCAATGACTGAATACCTCCCACTTGCTTAATGGTTTATTTTGAAAACCACCACTGCAAGAGTTGTACCTAAAATGTATCGTCTTGTTTCCTACCCTAAATGGGAAATCAGATAAGACTATCAGACATAAACATGAGGTTGAGAAGAGACATGAAATAGTCCTTCTATTTATATGACTTTTATTAGATGCAACGGTCTTGAACCCCAGGAACTTGTTTTTAATCCCAGAACCCTTTCTCAAAGGCCCTTGCATATCATTGTATGCTTCACAAATATTTGCTGAATTGAAGCAAATCAAATAGAGATGAGTTGAAAGTCTTAATATCTCCTGTCCAACATATTTGATTTTCTATACAACTGCATGTCCTGGTTACTGTCGTCCATTCTTGGATGGTTGACTGCAGTGCTGGGCAACCCCGTGTGTGCAGAGCAGTCATGTCCCATGTAGATTTAAATGCCGGACCCTTGGGACACAGATTGCTGGGTCTGCCTGCCAAGGTCCCTTCTGCGTGGTTTCAACCTGTCAACTTTATGGCTGATAGCTCATCACTGAACCTGATGCGCTGCCCAAGGACTCCAAATGAATGCACTGAACAACAATGAAACAAAGGTGTGTCCATGCTCTTGTAGGCCACAGCGAGGCTATTGGTTGTAGCCTCTGCGTGTTTCCTTCCTCTTTTCCCCTGAACTCATTTCAACTTTTTTTCTAACTAAGGCATTCCTTAAAATTCTAGTGATATGACAATTAAAGATGACTAAATGAGCATATTAAAGAGTAGGAAGTAGTAATCCCTCTAGAGCAGAAATGGTGTAATACATATTCTGTATCACCCGTAGTCACAGGACTCAACAAAACCCAAATTAGCATCTTGAGGTAGATGCTCCCCATCTTCTTTTGTGTTTCATGCCCAAACTAACTATCTCAGCTGCAAACATTTTGACAAGTGGTTTATACCCCTGTAATCGTATAGTATCCTTATATTTCTGTTTTATTTAAAAATTGAAACATGTTCGGAAGGCAATGGGTCCTTTTACACCATGTTATACTCTGCTGCTTAGCGAGTGGAGCACCATGCGCACTGGCTTTCATTGGCATGCCTGCCCGTGCTCCCCGTCCTACCACTTGATTCCTCTTTTAGTAAAATAGCTTCCTGTACGGGGCTATGAGAAGTCACCACCGCACCCTATGCCTCCACAGCCTGCAAAATTTTTTCTTTTTTTTACTTCAAACTATTGATGTTTTTCTCTCTGGCAGAATGCTTCCTGTCAAGATTGAATCACAGCCTGTGAAATTTCACAGGTCCTTTTCGATAGACTGGCTCTTAATTTGTGCCTGGCGATGTGATAGCAGGAGAGGGTCCTGGCTGCTGCCTGTGTGGCTCCCACCTGTGCTGTGGGGCCTGCGGGAGGGGGCTCTACCTGCTGTCCTCACCGCACATCTTTCTGGAGGCGGTGCAGGTGCAGACCCTGTTCTGTAATGTGTGTTTCCATTCTTAAGGGCTTCTGAAGATCTTTTTACCAGTGAATTTTCCCTCTTTTCGCCTTATCAGCCACAATGGCCAACAGCAGTGCCTTAAGCCAAATTCTGGTCTTTTAAGAAAACTTGCTATTTTGAAAAAAAAAAGTTTGTCTTTTGCCATCTCCTTTTTCCCTCCCTGCCATTGTGGGGATTGTTTCTAGAATGGAGCTTCTAAAAGTATTTCCAGCCATGGTCCTGTAGTCACTTTTTCCCAGGTGGCCATGGCTCCACAGGCCCTTAGGTGAGGAGGAGCTGGCTGCCCTGCAGTCCACACAGCCTCCCTCTTTCCTCTTTCTTCCTTCCCCTGCTCAAGCCTCCTCCCTCCTCTGCTCCCACCTTCTTCAGTCTTCCCCTGCTGTCACTCCCCCTTCCACTCACTGAGTGGAAATGCCATGTGGGGATGAGCAGAGAGAGTCCTTACTGAAGGGGTTGTGTCCCTCCAGGCTCCTGGCCTCCATCTCAAAACCCAAGGGCACTGTGTGGAGGTGAGCTCATTTGTCACCTGGGCAACCCAGGGACCCATCATTAGCATCCTTTCCACCCGCACACTTGCAGGTGCAATGGCTCCTGTGGCGCTTTGTTACCAACATAAAACCTTAACAGGGTCAATTGAAGTCGGTGAGGTATGGTGATGAATGCTTTAGACGGATAGGCAGATGGGGGTGTAGAAATGGTAACTATCACTAAGGGGGACTCATTTTGTTCTTTACCTTTGCTCCAGGCTTTCCAGGTGTTTTCTGGTGTTTCTTCCTTCAGGGAAGTAGTTTCCCACGGCCCCTGAGTATACAGCCATGTTACAGCAAACAGCTTTCTCTCTCCACAAATGATCCCTTAGCCCCCACTCCTCCGCCCCGCTGTTCAATTTGTGAACTCTGGGGTGAAAGCTTGCCTTATCAAATGAAGATCTAGATCACTCTGGCTAAGGGCCAGGCCCTGAAAACCAGTGCGTTTACAGGGCAATGAAGAGGTATTTCATAAGCGCTGAATAAATCCTTCAAGTATCCCGTGTTGTCAATCTTGTAACTATTGCTGAGCTGCAAACAGAGCAGGAGCATCTGGCTTGGGGGAGGGGGTGAAGGGAGGAAGATTTAGCTGGACATGAATTATAATTAAATGAAAGCGGAGAGGTCCTAAAGAGCGCACGAAGGGCTCTGCTTCTCCATGATTGGAATGCACACATCTACCCTAAAGTCCAAAACAACACACTGCCACGGAGCTGTGTTCCTGCACAGAGGGCCCTCCATAGGGTTTCTGAGGCTGAAAGCCTTGCAGGGGAACGCAGCCTTCAAGGTCTGCCTCAGAGCAGGCAGGGGGGGCTTGGACTGGTAGCCTTACCTGGTAGAATTCAGTGCCACCATTATGCTAAGTAGGCAATCCAGTTTCATTGAATTGTATATACCAAAGGAAGTATAAATATTAATAACGTAAATGTATGACTACCTTTGCAGCAAGTGCAGTACACACACATACACACACACACACACACACAAACTCACACAGGGGAAATTTAAAAAGTTTGTGGGAAAACTCCATTACCTTTTAATGCTATTTTTGGTGAACTTTCTGAAGCCCACTTGTATAATTCTGATGAATTCACAATACCCCAGAGAATTTATTGCCGTGGTGTGTTGGTGGTTGTGATTGTTCGCCACGTTGATTCTAACTCACGGTGACCCCATGTGTGCAGAGTGAAGTTCTCCACAGGGTTTTTAGAAATAAATCTTTAGGCCTGTGTTCTAGCTGCCTCGGGTTGGATTCAAGCCATCTCCCCTTTCGTTTGCAGGCCAGTGTAGACTCTTCCGTGCCACCGAGGGACGACCCTCACGAATGATACTATACTTAGAAACAAAACGTGTTCAGGGGCCCCACTGTCTACCCCGGAACCCCCGTGCTTCCTTTGTACAGTGCTCAGTTCTAAGCCACGAGTTATTCAGAGTAACATTGACTCGGTGTACACCAGTGGAAAACACCGCCCAGACCTGCACCATGGAGGTGCACAATCCCAACAAATTGAGCGCAGTGCTGCAGCCATTGTGGCGATCCATCTCCTTGCGGGTCTTTACCTCGTTCACTGACTCTCTGTCACACATCATGTTGCTTTCCAGGGACTGGTCTTTCCAGGTAACATGTCTTCGGTTGGTTGTTGGGTGATTTTATGGCAGTGAGACTTCTGGCTAGGGCTAGAGTCAAACCTGTCAATCAAGTGGTCACTTGATGATACCCCCTGGGGGTGGCCTTTTGTAGGAGACTGAAGGAATTTGGGAGCTTGCCTCTCAGTCTCTCAGCCACTTCACTTTCTTCTTTGCTTGTAAGATCTGTCTCCCTTGAGAGTGGCTCCAGGTGGAGAACTGTCTGCTGATCTGCCTGCTTCATGGGCACCTGTCTGCATCATCGCCTGCAGCTCCATGAGTCTGAAGAGGGCGCCACTAGCTTTTTATCGGTAGACTTGAGTTGGATGGGCTGGGGTGCCTTCTCAATTTGAAGTTGCTTCTTAATATGAAGTTCTTTCTAGATGAGTGTCCCTGGTTGGTTTTTCTAGAAATGAGCCCGACCACAATGCCCAAAGTCATGAGACGAAATCGTGAAAAACTTGTTTCTAAGGAGCATTCTGACTGCATTTTCCCTCAGGCAGATTTGTTTGTTCTTTTGGTAGGCAATGGTACATTCAATATTTTCCACCAACACCATCAATTATTCTTCAGTCTTCTGTATTCATTTTTTCAGCTTTCACACATAATGAGGCGATTAAAAATACCATGACTTGGCTCAGGCACCCTTGAGCCATCAAAGTGACCTCTTTGTACTTTCAATAAATCTTGTGAAGCAGATTTTCCCAAAGCAGTATGTCCTTTGATTTCTTGACTGTTACTTGTTGATCCAAGTGCAATGAAATCCTTGACAACTTCAATCTTTTCTCCATTTATCAATTGTGAGGGGTTTGGATTTCTTTACATTAAATGGCAATCTATTGCAATCTTTGATCTTCATAAACAAGTACTTCAAGTCCTCACTTTCAACAAGCAAGCTTGGGTCATCTGTGTATTGCAAGTTGTTGATAAGCCTTCCTTCAACCCTGAAACCATGTTCTTCATACAGTCCAACTTTTGGGGTTATTTGTTCAGAATACAGATCAAATAAGTATGGTGGAAAGGAACATCCCTGACACACATCTTTCCTGATTTTAAACCCTGCAGTATTCCTTGCTTTATGGGAATGGCAGCTGCTTGTTCTTTGCATCACGAGCACAATAAATCGTTCTGAGATTCCCATCCTTCACAGTGATATCCATTGAGTAGTTACAAATTGGCCTGCAATCCACGAGGTGGGCAATTCGAAACCACCAGTGGCTCCTCAGGAGGAAGACAGGGCTTCTGCTCTCAAAAACAGCTACAGTCTCTCACAGAGGCAGTTGCTGTGAGTCAGCATCAACTCAATGGCAGGGAGTTACATAGTTCAATGCCTTTGTATAATCAATAAAACACAAGTAAGTATCTTTCTGGTATTTTATTTTTAGACAAAGCCCATCTAACCTCAGCATGATAGCTCTTGCTCAACATTCTCTTCTGAATCCAGCTTCAATTTCTGGCATCTCTCAGTTGATATCATGTTGCAACTGTTTTTAAATGGACTTCTGCACAATTTTACTTGCATGTGATAGTAATAATCATATTAATCAATTTCCACATTCTGTTGAGTCACCTTTGCATTCAATGGCCACAAATATGTATCTCTTTCTGTTGGTTGGCCAGGTGGCTGTCTTCCACACTTCATGAAACACACTGGTAAGGGCTGACAGGCATGAGTTTGTTGAAATGTTTCATTGGTAATCTGTTAATTCTGGAAGCCTTATTTGCGTGACTAGAGTCAATGGAGCTTTGATTTGTTACTTGAACACCATTAGTCTTGACCATACGCCACCTCTTGAAATTGTGTGGTAGATGTGCATGTCTTCTTTTAATGCACACAGGATTATTGAATGTTTTACCCATGGAATCCTTCAATATTGCAATTCCAGGCTTGGATATTTTTCCATAATTTCTTTTAATGTTTAGATATGCTGATTAAGTTCTTCCCTTTGGTTTTCTAACTCCAGGTCTTTGACCAATGCATAATAATACCCTACTTTGTCTTTTCAAGCTTCCCTTTGAAAAAATCAGTTTGGCTATATTACTTCATCATCCCCCCCCCCCCACCTACCCCCATTTACTTTTGTTACTCTCTATTTTCAAGACCAAGTTTTGGTGTCTCGTCTGACATCCACTTTTGCCTTTTCTTCTTTACTGTCTAATTAATGACCTTTTCTTTTTTTCATTTGTGATTTGTTTGATGTCATCCCACAACACTTCTGCTCTTCAGTCATTAGTGTTGAATGAGTCAAATCTAGTTGTCTCTCAATTCAGGTGGGATGTACTCAAGATCATATTTTCACTTGTCTACACTTGTTCTAATTTTCTTCAGTTTCAACTTGAACTTTCCTATAAGCAATTGATGATATCAGCCACAGTCATCCCTGGCTTTATTTGGATTGATGACATTGAGCATCTTCATTGTCTTGTCCCACCGATTTAGTCCATTTGTCTCTTGTGTATTCCGTTTGGTGAGGTCCGTGTGTATAGTTCTGTTTATGTTGTTGGAATAAGGAATTTACATGGAAGAAGTTGTTCATCTTGTGAAATTTTATCATGTGATCTCCAGCTTCATTTCTGTCTCCGAGGCTATATTTTCCAACTATTGATCCTTCCCCTTTGTTTTCAATGTTTGCGGCCTAATCACTAGTAATTAGCAGTGCATCTTAATTATATGTTTGCTCAGTTTCAGACTGAAGGAATTGGTAGAATTTTTTATTACATTTCCCTATATTCATTACCAACAGTTGTTGCCACCTAAATTTTTAATAGCAAAGAAGACAATGTTCTATCTCTAGTCATAAGATTTTCAGTGTCTAATTTCTTCTTATCATTCTGTTTTAATCTGAAGTTCTATGGAATCTTGTTCACCACAGTCGACATTGCAGGTGTTTATATTACTGGTGACATATCTTCAAGCATCACAATAACATGCAAGGCATCACAGTCTGACAAACTGATAGATGAATGGTAGCTGATCGATATTACATCCTAGGAAACACCATGGGGTAGTCCCAATAGAATTGTTAAGTATTGTCACATGTAACAATGACAGCACCCTCCAGTACCACAGAAATGGCTTGTATGGAATCAGAGGGATAATGTTGACGTCTAGTTTAAGGGAGTTCTTTTATTGTCACATCGTCCTTTAAGCAAAGTCCAGTCTTACTGCACTGGCAGATGTAGGAGGACAAGAGATGTTTGCCTGGAGGCGGTCTGGAGGGTAGCAGAGTTAATAAAAGAATTGCCTCCTGGGTAGAATGCTCCCTGACTTATGGGAAGAGAGCAATCTATCCATCAGTGATTCAAGGAGTGGCTTGCTTTGGTTCTTGAAATATAGCCAGCTCTCAAGAGCCCTCCAATAAACTGGAGATATCCTTGGGAGGGCTAACACCTTGAGCATTATCAGCTGTTATCAGCTAACACCTTCAGGGGAATTTAGGAGAGTTGTCAAGAGTTGGAGAGAGAGTCGAGAAGTGCAAAGATATCCAGGGCCATGCATGGTGCACCATGCTATGAGGACCCTGCTGGTGTAAGGGTTATGTGCTGGCCTGTGATCTAAAAGGCCAGAAATGTGCAACCAGCAGTCGTTCTGTAGGAGAAAGGAGTGGGGTGGGGTGGGGGGGGTCTCTTCCTCTGTAAAGAGTTAAAGTCTCCGAGCCTCACAGGGGCCAGTTTCAGTTCGACCCTGTCCTTAAAGGGTCTCTATGTGTTGGCATTGACTCGGCGGTTGTGGGTGAGTACCGTACTATGCTTAGTATTAGCTCTGCTTAAATAGTCAGAACTTGTTTTTTACCTGAGTGGCCTTGGACAAGTCATTCATTTATGCTAGTTTCTAGTTTGATTTTCCTCTTAATGGGGAAAGTGGTTTCTTTTTTATCTCAAGCAGGGTGTTGGGAGAATTTATGGTCGTAAAACATTCAAGATTTTCAGTATGAGGCAGTTCATGAGTACAAAGTGTTATTGGTTTTATTACGGGCCCATAATGTAATATTGGTGGCATCGTACTAGAGATACTTTGTGGAAGTACTTATCTTTAGTTTTGCAGGAGGTGGACCTATTTGTACGCATTTACTAGGTCAGGGCAGAAGTCTTACTAAATATTGATGAATACGGATTATATCCTGGTATAAAAGAGATGATGTTGAATTTTATTACTTAGCACAGGTGTTTTATGGTGTTTGTTATCAAAAGGTAATATCCGAATATATAGATAAGGCCTGCTCAATGTCAGCCTGGGATTATATAATATAATATGATATAATATATAATATAAATTTAAGCCTCTAAGTGGATAGAATGTTTCCATTTCCCCATTACTACCATTATCCTACTTTTCAAGTTCACTAGTTTGCAGCAATTGCTGCATGACTTGTACGTCTGCAGAGCAATAGGAATAGACCAGTCGGGCACGGTGTGCTGACTTCATGTTTGTTCAGGAAAATCTATAGTGAGTTTTCTGAGCCTTACATATTTAACACTGAGACTCCTCAGCTCAGAATTCATCCAGTCCATCAGCTTCATGGGCATATGTTCTATCTGCTGTTAATGACATGGTTTTTGGTAAATTACCTGTTTTTCTGAACAACTGTAACCTCGGGACTTTGGAAAGGCTCTGGTTCCTATTGGTTGTGCAACAGATAGCTGTAGGATGTGTGAATAAATTATTTAAACCTAAATACAATTTCTTCTTCCTTTGTAATCTGCTCTCCTTGGGCTTCAAAATCTGACTCAAAACTAAGCTTCTTTGAATAACTCTTTAGTATAATCTGTACTCTCCTTGACTGAATGTTTATCTGCTTTTTTAAAGTCCCACACTTAAGTTTGAGATTAATTTCTATGATAGCCTGCTTTAAAATATGAATTTAACCTATATTTCATATGTAGGTATATAATTTAAGGATCAGAACAAGTTCTGGTTTCCCCCTTGTCTTATAATAATCTTGGGTAATTTACTGAATCCCTCTAAACCTTAGTTCATCTATATATTCCTCCATATCTTACACATTCATGAACACATATACAATTGTGTATGTAATTATGTTTTCATATATATTAGGCTATTGGTAGGGTATGAATAAAGCTTTTTCCTTAAATTGCTAAAACTCCCTGATAATGCAAGCAGTTTCTCAATGCTTCCTGAAAAGGTTAGTATAGGAACATGATTGACGGTGGTGTCACCTGCCAGGGGACAGGCTCTGATCCATGCCAAACCCATATACAACAGGGCTGAAGCAATTGTGATCCGTTAGGCTGAAAGTGACTGATTTTGAGAACTAGATATTCAGGTCTTTCTTTCTAGTCTGTCACAGCCTGGAAGTTCTGCTTAAGCTTCCAGTGACAGATGGGTGATGGCTGCGTATGGGGTGCATTGACCTGAAGTCAAATCTGAGTTTTCTATGTGGAAAATGAGAATTCTACAACTGAAACACACCACTCTTTCCATTGTACAAATAGGATCCACCCGTAATGGGGTTTGGAGAAAACCAGATAATTTATATTATAGTCTAAAATAAAACCTTGTAAATATGATTTTAGAAGTATTTTTCCTTCTCATTTTTATTTTGTTTATTTTATGTCCTGCTTTATATAATTTAGTGATATTCTAAGTTAATACCATTTGATTTGTAATTGACTAGAAAACTTGCGTCAGCAGCGATTGGAAGACTCCAGCAAACATGTGCACATTCCTTTTCATTTGACTGTTTGCTTGGAGCAAAAGCACTTAAACATGGTGGCCCACCTCATCTCTGTTTGACTCTGCTCACGGTAGCACTGACATTTCTGAGAGGAGTATCTTCTTTGTCCTGTGCAAATTGGCAGTCGGTCCCCTTAGATTACCTCTGCTTGGAAAAGCAATGGAAGTAAGATATTGCTAAAAGAAATGTGTGCATTCTATTATTTACAATCTTTGTATCACACCGGCTGGTGTGCTTCTTCCATACAGACTTTGTTGACACCTCCCTTAGAGGGCTGCGTCTTTGAAAACGGGAAGAATCAAGATGCTATTCTTTTTGATAGTGAGGCACTTCTACACCCTTTGCTACTGCACCTGTATCTGGGGTCTACAATTAAATGCAAGCCCCAGATCCGTTCATGCAGCTATGGTGGGTATAGGTCTCTGGACCACCTTGGAGATCTCATTACCATTTTATGTTGGAGAACATTTCACTCATTCCTCCGGGGCATCACTTCCACTTACGCTGACTCATAGTGACCCTACAGGCATGGTAGAGCTGTCTCTGTGAGTCTCTGAGGAGAACGGCTCCCTCTTCCCTTGCTGATCTAGCTGGTGGTTTCAAACTACTCACCTTTCCATTAGCAGACCAATGCGTTACCACTATGCGCTCATTGATAGTGTCATTAGTTTAGCCAATGTTACTGAATTTAAAACACTGTTGAGAAAAGGCAGTTATCTGAGTGTAAAGGGAGGAATGGCTCAGAGCTTAAACTGGGAACACCTGGTTTGCAGAAGTCGAAGGATGACAGTGGAAGGGCAAAATTCATTTGCAGGGTTCACATGTGGATAGAGCCTCCATTCATAGTTGAAGGGTGTATATAGCCCTATTACTGGACAGAGAGCATTGTAAACTCTGTTATGGCAGATCTAGTAATTAGGTCAAAATGTACTATTTTATCATGTGATCTCCCTTTTGACCCATTTAAATATCATTTCAGTTAAAAAAGAAAAAGTGAAGTGGGGTAGGGGAGAACACATGGATTAAGTCCCTCTACCTGGGACCAGGGATGTGAATAGCAATGTTAGCATGGAGAATGCATTGGAAAGTGGATTGTTGCAGATGCAGTGACGGTAGGTTAGAATTCAGCACCCTATCATTTGATTGCCCTTATGAGTCATTTAAATTTGTTCTATTTTTTAAAATATATTTTCAGTGGAGGTTTTAATCTGTTTTATTTTGTTATTTTTTAAGTTTTGGGTTTAAAAAATAGCTTTATGTTTCTGTATTTGAAATCCAGGATAGTTAAGTCTAATGAGACAGTAACTGGATTAATGGCTCCTTGGGGTATGGCAGGGAGGTTAGGCGCTAACAGTGATGGGTACAAGAATGAAGAAAATGTTCTAAAACTGACTGTGGTGATGAATGTATAACTCTTCTTGATGTGACTGAACTATTGAATTGCATGATATGTGAATTGTATGCCAATAAAACTGTTGAAAAGAAAACCCCCATCAACAAAAATCATAACAAAAACACCCACCATATGACTATAGAAGATATGCTTTTCATAACAAAATATGAAGACAGGCCATATTTACAAATTTGACATTTAAAAGTAATAGTTTACAATGCTGGACTAAAAGTCCATGTACTTAGAGGCTAATTCATCTGAACTTGAATATCAAAAGCAAAAATCTGGTAGAGAATTACTTCTTATGCTACCATGCATGCAATCATCGTAAGATAAATGTCTTTCTAATGAAGACCTTGACTAATGAGCATGGGAGAAGGGAGGGCGTTGAAAGCATACTGCTGGAGTTTGAAGAGCTGAAGTCAAATCTTGTGGGGTTTTTTTTCTCCCTACTACATGTTTAGAGAATTTGGACAAGTTATTGAACTCCTTTGAGTCTCAACTAAAAATTCCTTTTAAAGAGATGTTTTAACCCTTGTCATCAGGTCGTTGAAATGAGCCTATGACATATCTTGTTCCTGTTTCGGTGTTGGCAGAGTGGCCCTCGAGGTCTGCTGGCTGCAGACAGGGCCAAACAGAGGACTTACTGCTTATTGTGCACTTTTTCTTACCAGTAACTGAGATAGTTGTGTGTCATTTCCCCTATTTTACTACTGAAATAATCAATCTTATTTTGATTTCTAAAATGTTAACAGCCTAGTAAATGATCAAGCTAGACTATAAACCCAACTGCTCAGAGTTCTAGAGCCGGTGTTCCTGACCCTGCTATCACTTTGACTAGTCGGAGCCATGGGGTAAAGTCCTTATGTGAGGATAAGTGTGAATAATTATTGAGCCAGTTTCTTCCTAGCTAGATGCCCTTGAGGGTACTATTTAATCTCATTAAGTCACTCTTTCCCTAAGCAACAGGAGTAATAACTATTTCATAACTGTATTACGTGAATAAAGAAGATAATGTAATGTGCTTAGAAACACAGTGGAAACTCAGTAGAGTTGTATTTTTTCTTTCTTTCAAGACTATTGTTATCATATTATTTTCACAAATATCACTTCTAATAGTTACCGTCGACAATACATGCTATCATCTTTATCTCAATGGGCGGGAACAGCAGAAAACAGTTTTGGAATGTATAGTTGGAATATACTTACCAAAAATGCCATTTGCTCATTAGATTGGTTATGAATCCCCATAAATGTGTAGATAAATGGAATTGTGTATTAGTGTAAAGTATAAGCAATTTAAGTGACAAGCTCGTATTGCTCCAATGATCCCAATCACAAGAATTAAATGCTGTGAAATAAATTAGAACATACTTAAATTCTCACACTATTGAACAGAATAAAGCACATTAAAAAATCTATAAGGACTGATGTATTCTGTAAAAATTGTTGAATTAACAAACAGTTCTGTTAACATTTTAACGTGTCCCTTATGCTGAACAAATATCAAGTTAGGCATGTACATTTACATATGTATACTTTTTCAACTCTTTGAAAATTCTTAATGATTTTCCCAGAAGATAATTTTTTATATCCTCATAAAATAACCTCTGCACAAAAAAAAGAAGAAGAAAAAAGTTTGGGGTTTATAATTTACAATCATGTTTTCAGAAATAAATCATTTAAATGCCAAATCCAATGGGTTTTAGTTTACTGATTACTGTTTAGTTCTTTCTACTAGGAAAGTCCTTACATATGGCAAACTCCTACTCAGATTCAGAGATTGAGGTGCAGATTTAATGGCTTGTGCAAAGTCTCTGTAAGGAAAAGCGGGCATTCCAATATTCTCTGGGAGCACTCCTGATATAGCTGAATCACCTCGTGTTTCACTGTGGTGAATGTTAAGCTCTCTCTGTCTTCCCTCACTATTTGTGCTCAGTAGCATAAAAACTTGTTTAATAAAGACTTGTTTAATGGATGTTACCAAATTTTCCACTTTAATATGTGTGTGAGGAGGGGTTACCTACATGCGGCCTTTGTAATGTAAGAACACATAACTAGTACGTGGGAATACAAGAATAGAAAGAAGGAAAAAATAACTTTTTTTTCTGAGTTGATGTTCTTGTTCTTAGTTTTGTTCTTAAAATACATAATCTTTTACTTATATTATTGGTGGAAGTTCCTGCAGAAAATTAAGTTCTTATTTAAGAATGGCTATAGATGTTTCAGCATATTTATTCAATCTGTATCGGAGGAACTGGATTGAATGAGGAAGAATGCAGCATCGGGATTGGGGGAAGGCTCATTAAGAGCCTGCAATATACAGAAGACACAACCTTCCTTGCTGAAAGTGATGGTGACGTGGCGCACTTGCTGATAAAAAGCAAGGATGGTAGCCTTCAAGATGGTTTACAGATTAATGTAAATGAAGCCATAATCCTCACAACTGGGCCAGTAGGTAGAGTATTATGATAAATGGAGTAAAAGGTGAAGTCATCAGGGATTTTATCTTGTTTACATTCGCAATCAATGCTCATGCAAGCCGCAGTCAAAGATCAGCCAACCCCTTGCTTTGCATTAATCTGCTGCATCTGGCCTCATCCAGGTGCCGGAAAGCAGAGATGACGCTCTGAGGACTCAGGGGAGCCTGACCCAAGCCAGGGTGTTTTCCATTGACTACCAAGTATGTGAACGTTGGACAGTGAATAAAACAGACAGAAGAAGAATCCAGGTGTTTGGATTATAGTTCTGGCAATGAATATTGAAAGTAGCATTGGCTTCGAAAAAATCCAACAAGCCTGTCTCAGAAGAAGTCCAACCAGAATGCTCCTTAGAAGCCAGGATGACGAGATTTTCTTTCATGTGCTTCGACCATGCTGTCAGGAAAGACCAGTGCCTACAGAAGGACCTCACGCTTGGGACAGTCCCAGGCTAGTGAAAAAGAGGAAGATCTTAGACAAGATGCATTGACATGGTGGCTCCGTAGAAGGGCTCACATCTATGAACACTGGAAGAGTGGCTGGCACAAGACTGCGCAGTGTCCTCTGTACGTAGGGCTGCTCTGTGTTGGAACTGACTCGTGGTTCCAACAACGAAAACAAAAACAAGAACAACACATGTCTTGTCCGGTGACCCTCTCCACACTAGGTCATTCACAATAAGTCCACATTTTTACCCTTTCCTTGCGATCTTTCGGTTTAGAGCGTTCTGAATTTAGTGTGCTCAGATATGTTGAGCCGTGGAAGGAGGGGCACTTCCGTGTCTTCATGAAAAAGGAAGGGATTATGACCAATTGTGAAATATTCCTCCAATGCTTAAAAGTACTTCTGAACTCAGAAGATCTGTGAGCATTCTGTCATGTCTTATCAGTGAAGATCAACTAGGGAAAAACAAAGAAATTACTGATTTTTTAAATTTTCTCTGGTGGTTAGAGTGAATTAAGTTACTTATGTATGGTTTGAGAAAATCATTTTCTATCATATGTACGTTCTTAAAAGCTTTTCATCATTTTGAAATATTTTCTTTGTTTCTTATTTGTCTCGCTGTTTTTAACTTTTGACAAATGCTTCAGGAAATGCTCAATATTCTTCTGGTCTTTTTTTTTTTAACATTACCACTGCCCCCACCCAAACCCACCATGTCTAGATGCTCATGCAGTTCCTGGCTCCTAACACAAAGTTGTTAACACGAAGGTTGGAAGTTTAATTCCACCAGAAAGTCATTTGAAAGAATGGCTGGGGAATCAACTTTTGAAAAATCAGCTGTTGATAACCTGGTTTTTACTCTGACACACTTAGGATTTAATTGCCACGAATTCAAATTAAATATATATCCCTAACTATATAATATGATATCCACATTAAACAGTTTCCCAAACTCTCAAATTCTTGATTCTCTCTCATCCACCCATTCTGCACAGAGTGAATTCATTCATCTTTGTAGCGTATAAGTTGAGAACACCTTTTGGGAAAGACAGGAGCCCTGAAGCCAGAGAGGTATGCATTGGGCTGTGGTTTGCAAGTCAGTCTTTGGAACCCACCAGTGGCTCTGGGGTACAAAGACAGGATTTTCTGCTTTCCTAAAGTGTTCCAGTCTTGGAAGCTCACAGGGGTAGCTCTTCCCTGTCCTATAGGGTTGGCATGACTCAATGTCAGTGAGTTTTTAGAGTTTTGATAAAGACATGCTTAGTAAATTCCTCTTTTCCACTCAAACAGGATAACAGACCTGAGCAATACAGACTTTAAATGTTAGGTGTTTCATGAAAATACTCACTTGGATCCCATCTGGCCATAAAATTTATATTCTATGTCTATTATTCATTAATATTCTATCTCCAGTACCCAGTATTGTAGATGAACTATAACTTTAGTTGAGCAAATGGAAATGAATTTTTAAAACTATGTTAAACTTGCATCTTCTTTCCAAGTAAAATATTGAGTTTTGTGATACTTCGCACTAGTCTACATGGAGCCACGTGCAACAGCACTTGAAGTCTGTAGGAGGTTTGAAGGTGTGGATCCAGTTCTCACTCTGCTTCCCATTAGTTTACGTACGTCCACACCACCCCTCCCCAGCTTTTGACTCCATTGTCAACCTATCTGGAAAACAGGAATGAGTTTAAATCCAGGAGCATATTTAGCTACTGTTCTTATTCATATGGAAGGATTTAACTTTGGGAAATGAAGACACAATTGGGGGTGGGGGGGGGGGGCGTGTGAGTGTTTGATTTTCCCCACTTCAGCCAGATCCATTCCTTGAAAGTTGTCTGTTTTCTCTTCTGTCACCAGCTTTTATGGGAAGAGGCAGAAACACCAGGTACTTATGTCACCACGTACAGTCTTAGTTCTTCTTATTAAGCGGCATGGATCAGTGTCGCCATTTTTGCTTCTATTAGGAAGACTCAATTCTTACCAGTTGTCCACTGCACCCATTCCGTCCTGTGAAGCCTTTCGTGGAGGCGACAAAGCTTGGGCGCAGCTGTGGTTTGTTAATCAGCTCTCAGGGGGGTCCAGGCTGCCCCTTTCTACTTCCTGCTGGTCCTTCCCCCCCCCCCCCCCCCCCCCCCCCCGTCCCTCCCTCCTGCTTCCTGTTCTCCCTGTATGTTTGTGTTTTTGCCCAACATCTGCCTTGGGCCCAGGGGGCAATTTCCAGCTCTGGGTATTGTCTATTTCTTTACAACGTATCCCCCGTGGCAATAAACACACATTTGCATCTCAATAGCAACTCTTGGCTTAATTTGAAAAATGCCACCCACGTACAATTAATATTTCAACGCAGGGACCACTCATTCCCTTTTCGGATCTGCCTTCCTCCAAATGCCCTGGCCTCTTCTTTTAAAAGAAGACTACGTTTCTCGCACATTGCTACCTATGAGGACAAGTGGAGCGTAGCCTCCCCATGTTTGAGTTATTGTCCTTCTCACACTTTGAAGTTGCTATCTCTCACCTTTTCCCACAGGGACTCACTGCGCCGATAGTTCATCATAGCCATCCACTGCGTAACTTGCGGAGGGAAATAGTGAAGACTGTCTTCTAGCTCTTCAGCCCTTTCCAAACAGTCCGGAAAAATAAGAAGAAGCCTCCCGCTCCCTTGCCTCTACCTCTGCTATTGACACTCCGCCCTTTGCCTCTCCCCTGCCTCCGGCTGTGAAAGGTGCCTGAAGCTAGAGGGAGACCATCTTGAGAAAAACACCCATGGCTTTTCAGGTTTTTGGGGAACTGAAATAATAAACAATTTGTATACGACTAGTAAATTTTGGCATATTCTCCTTTGAAGGATACACTAGCTCTTTGGGGGCAGGAAGGGTTATGAAATTATAACATTGCTACTCTGTCCATCTTTCCTATAACAGAAACCCAACTAGAGAGGGGTCAAGTTTTTGCTAAATATACAAAGTACATCTACATATATATAAGCACCACATGATTTTATGCATGTTCTTCCTAACATGTAAGCTTATTCAGTGATGCGTTGCTTCAGCTAACATTTCTTGAATTCCTACCCTGGACGAGGGCGTTGAACTCTACCTGTACGAGCTAATTTGGTTTAACATTGCAATGCAAGTATCTTAGCAAATTTTCCCTTTTCTCCCTTTTAGAGGATTGACTCTACTTAAAGATTCATATTTGAATTTCAGGTCTTTTGTAATTTGCCCCCTGCCCCCATACTAAGCCAAGAGAACTGGTTTGCTTCAAGTAATCTATTGTTTATCACAACTGACTGTAATGTTGTTTTTCGTCTGGAAGTGATGGATTCTCCATGCTACGTGTTGGTTCTCCACCCAGATGATCCTATTTAACTTGTCTGCTGGACGGGACAAAAAGCCCTGGTGACATAATGAGTTACACATTGGACTACTGGCCGCAGGTTATTGGCTTACACCCACAAGCTGCTTCATGGGAGCGAGATCAGGTATCTGCTCTCTTAAAGGTTTAGAGTCTCCAAAACCCACAGAGTTGGTTCCACTCTCTCCTATCGAGTTGCAGTGGGTCAGGATCCACTTGATGGCAGTGAGTGTTTCGGCTGCTTTTCTTATTTTTAATTAGGCAAAAACAAGAGTCATAAATATTTCCTATCCCAAGTTAAAAATGATACATTTCTATTTCTCCACTTTTTGTATTTTATTTTATTTCTCCCTTCTCTCCTTCCTTGTCTTCTCCCACACTCCAGGCCTCAATAACCATCAAGGTCTATTTCTTTTGGTATGAAAACCTATCATCTTGATTCTTCTTCTAGAACTAGGGTATCGTACAACATTTATATAAGTGACTGACATACTCAACGTAGTGTCTTCACAGTCCATCCAGGCTATGGAAGGCTTGACAGGTTCCGCAATATTCCCGCAAGAGGCAAAGGATCTATTGTACGTATGTGCCAACATTTATTCAGATATTTAGATGTGTGCGTGTTTTATCCATCAGACTTTTTAGACATCATAAAGAAGGCATTATATTACTAAAAAATTGATGTACCAAAGGCTTAAGGTAATACCTTCATAGGAAAAGCAAGAAATATCTCATTGTTGTGTTTATTTGGAACCATCCAGTTAATTCTAAACCATATCAACACTAGCGAACAGAATGAAAATAATCCAAAGCATTTTCTTGCAATTTTCAAAGCCATGTTATTGGGAGCTAATACTGATATCATATCATTCCATAGTTCAATCACTTCAAACAGTAATGTATAATTACTACCACAAACAATCTCAAAACATTCTCTTTTTTCTTGCACTCCGTAACATCAGCCCCTCTTTACCCACCCCACTCACTTCTCCCCTTATCACCCCCAGAAACCCTTTATCTGCTTGCTGTCTCGATAGGTTCATCATTCCTGGGTCCCATAAACAGAATTTTTACAGAAGTCTATCACCAGTTATTTCTCCTGGGTGGGTGGTTCTAGGGGCGAAATTGATGCACTATTTGAACTAACTTGCCCCTGTAGTAATGGCAGGGTCCTTTTATTGAATGTGGGTGTGGATCAATAATGAAGGATGTGTGCTATAGTTAGCATGAAATGCCGAAAGAGTGAAATATCGACATATTCTGAAGCACTGACCAAAATATTTTCTTACATTGTAAAGATATTTATTATATAAAAGTATAGTGGTTACCTTTTATGATCATTTAAAAGTAAAGTAGAAGGTGAGACTGTCTTAGTAATTGGTTAAATGATATTACACTGATCTATGAGTCTAGTACCACTTGAAAACTCATCGCACAATCAATTGTAAAGTATCATGATAGTATCTCTTTATAGGCTTCATGCAGAGATCAATTAAAGTGATTACTACCTAGCTTAGATCATTCAATAGTAAGACTTCATGACATAGAAGGCCAACATTAACAGATAAAGTAATAATAGTTAGCCTTTATTGAGAACTTTGAATGTCCTAAAAACTAGCCGTATTCGAAGAACTTTATTGTCTCTTTTATCTTACCCCAAATGGAGTTGTTGTTGTTAGGGCTCGTTAGACACTCCTGACCCCCCTGTACACAGCAAGAAGCATGGCCTGACTACACTCCGGCAACCACTGTGGCGGCCAGTCTCACTGACGGGCTTCTTCTTTTGTGCTGATCCCATCATTGGACAAGCATGAAGGCCTCCTCCAAGGACTAGTTCTCCTGATGGCATGTCCATAGTACACGAGACAAAGTCTTATTATCAGTGTTATTATGACCCACCTTTCAGAGGAGAAACTAAGGCTCAGTGTGTAATATGTAGGGACTAGGCTTTGAACCCAAGTAATCTCTATCAAGCATGATGTCCTTCATTCTTCAGGCAAAGTAGAAACATGAACTGTTCAAATCAACTCTGTGTAGGCCAAATTCTGTACAATACACTTTGAAAGATCACCTGCAGAAAGCCAATTGATGGTAGAGAGTGTCGATTTCTGTTTTTGTCATATTTTACAAACTTTTTTAGGGCACATAATTTGATAAATAGCAATATCTTTTGCACAACACCTAAGAAGCACTCAATAAATATATGGGATGAAGAGTGCAAAATATTTCCTGTCCAGTGGTCTTGGAAAATCTTAGATTTGTTCTGTTGAGCCTACACTTATTCATAATATATACATTTAATGTTTTTTCTTTAAAATGTAAGACTCTGTAGTTTTCTTCTTCAAAGACTTTTGGTTTCTATCTATCCATCCACTTATGAGTGAATCATTTAATATTTTAATGACGGACTTAATTCCTGCCAATGAATAAACTGATGAAATACCTGACTCCCCTTATACTACCTGTTCTGAAATGGTCTTCTGCATTACTTTTTATTAACTCTACCCTAAGATTTAGGAAACATTATAGTGTATTTTGCCTGTCCAATTGGAATAAGTTTATTGGGGTTTTTGTAAAGTGAAACATTATAGCCTGTCCAATTGGAATAAGTTTGTTGGGGTTTTTCTAAAGTGAAATAATATAATCAAAGTATTGGATATTTATATATAAAGGGTAACTAAAAGAGAGAGAGGAAGGAGAGATGTATATTATTTTACCTTTGTTTATTAAAAAAAGATAAGCATTACAAAAAAACAAAAACAATGTCCTGCTCCAAACTTCAAGAGAGGCTAGAGCTTCCTAAGTGACTGCTTTGGAAAGTTCAAATGATCTCATCTCGATCTGAAACAGACCCAGTAGCAATGTTGGTGCATGTGAGGGTGGAGGGTCCAGGGTGCTTTCAGGTTGTGTTTTCAACCAAAAAAGCAGGCACAGTAGAAACTAAGCTTGTCTTTATTTTGTTACCATTTTTTAAAAGCCTTGTGTATTGATGTCATTGTTATTCAAATGTATTTTAGGAAGAAAGTTGAACCTTATAAATTAGTTTAGCTTGTTCAAGCTATTTTAGCACCTACAGTAATAACATAAGAGTAATATTATAAAGTAAGCTAAAAACCAAATGTGTTGCTATCAAGTTGAGCCAAGGACAATTCACAGTGACCCTATAGGACAGAGCAGCAGTACACCAAAAGGTGTTTGAGATTATAAATCTTACTGTAAGTGGACCACACATCTTTTTCAGATGAAGCAGCTGACAGGTTTAAACCTTCCACCTATTGGTTGGCAGCTCAAAGTTTAAAAACTCAGTGATCTTTAAATACTTAGTTAGTACACACACACACACACACACACACATACACACACACACATACACACACACACATACACACACACACAGCAGGATGAGTAATGTATCAAAGAAGAAAACATATATTTACATTGTACTGCTCTGCTCGGTTGGTTATATGTTCTTAGTGACATTGGGTTTACAATTTACATTATGCAATTTGAAGATAATCACTGAATGAAAGACGTGGGTTTTGTGTGTAATATGTGAATATTATAAAATTAATTCAATTAGTGCAGGCCATTCTCCTGACTGTGTGGCAAATATTGTGCTCAGTCAGATACATCCTTAGTGCTTCATATTCACAACTGAAAAAAAAATGCTACCTGAGTTATACAACTTAAAGAGTGTAGTTAATGCCACTGATATATATGTGTGTGTATGTGTATGTGTGTATGTGTGTGTGTAGTGTATACACTCATATATAAGCCGAGCTTTTCAGCACATTTTTAATGCAGTTTTTTGTGGTTAAACTAGGTGCCTTGGCTGATAGTTGGGTCAACTTTTACTTGAGCATATACGACATATATACTGTTGGATTGGTGTATGTTTTACTGTGTATATTCTCAAGAGCAACAACAAAACACCTTTTAAACTACCACCTTTATAAAGTTTGTTACCCACAGCACATAAAACAAGTCTATGTTGTCATGTGATACGCTTTACAGGTCATCTGGAAGAGCAGGCAGAGTAATGATTCTGGGCGGGACTCAGCAGTCCCGTCCCCCCCCCACCACCTCCCAGGTGCTCAAGAGGACTCAGAAATGCTACTGCCGTGAAGAGTTACAGTCGCAGAAGCCAACAGGGACAGTTTTACCTTGGCCTACATGGACTCAACTGTAGAGAATTTGTGTTCCTGTTTGTGTTTGGAACAGCACTGACTCAGGACCAGTTTCATGTGTCCACATCGAAGTTTGGCTGCTCACAGCGCTGGGAGCTGAGAGATTTATTCATCCTCCATGTAACTGCATTTATGTTCTGTGAAATGGGTATAATTAGTGGAACTCTCTTCTCAGGGTGCCATGAAGACTGCTTTAGATGAATACCAGCTATGTTCTTACAACACTATTTGGAAGATGGTGTATGAGGTAGTTTATTGTTCCAGCCTGGCCGATAAACACAAGTGGGATTAATTGAAGGGCGGAGAGATAAATGGCTCGGTGAGCCTCACCTTTCTTGTCTCTCGCTCTTTAATCATCGGACCAGTGTGCGGCTGCCTTGCTTGTTCTGTGCCTCAATTTAAAGGGCACACGACCTGTGGGATGCCTAGCCTGTGGACTGGGTCGCTGTAAGTCGAGGCCCCTTTAAGACCACACGATTGGAATGTACATGTCTGGAGCTGGGGACTAACAGTTGGTGACCTGGTTGACGGTTGGTGAACTGCCTTGCTGTTTGCTCCCTGTGCTGGAATAGCCTGGCTCTCTCTACAGAGGACTACCTGGCGGCCCTCAAGACTTGAAGAACTGCCAGTGTCTCACAACTCTCTCATGGGAGTGAGTCGCACTGAGTCATTTGTACTGCTTTATAATTTAACTGTTCATTTCTTGTGTTATAAATATATATATATATAATTGTCGGCAATCTGGTTTTATCTCTCTAGAGAATCCTGTCTAACTCAGTGTATATAAAGGCTAGCTATTTTGATTTTCGTAAAAGCATTCCCTGAGAAAGAAATAGCTTTCAGGTATGTAAATAATAGGGGAAGTCAGGAGAGTAGTCCACTCTAAGACATCTAACTGGTTTCTATAGCAACTTAAAAACAAGAGCCATAACCCACTCCATTTAATTGAACTTTGGCTGGTGAAAAGTCTCTCAATGGAAGATTAGGGCTGACTTGGAGAGCAAAAGAGCAAAACTTTATGCGTGAGAAATTCGTTATGGCAGCCAGGCAGCCACGTCCCTTGCCTGGTGTAGGCCTATTGTAGAGACAGAAAAAAATGACATAACTTCTGATTTAATACCAACTTTATGTGCTTACTTCATTCTTTCTCACCAGACCCCCTTCTGAGGGAGTCTAATTTCCCACGTGCTAGGAAAAGAATAGACTAGTCAGCCAAGCTGACAACCTTCCTACACTATAATGTGCTCCTAATTCTTTCTGTAACTGAATTTTGGGTCATATCAGGTTCTTGTGAACTTTCTTCAGAAAGGAGTTTTTGATTTTGAAATCATAGAACCATCCCTCTGAGAAGCTTGCTTCATTTGCTTTTCTTTTTTCAAGACCTAGCTTCCTGGTCTCTGCCTCCAGACAGGATTTGGAAGGTCTGGACGCAGAAGCACTTATGCCACACGTTGTACTGCAATATTGGGTAAATTGGCTTTATAAGTAGAGGGATCTCGGTGCTAAGGAAGGAGTCCAGATGGTGCTGTTGTGTATGCACTGGACTACTAACTGAAAGGTTGGTGGTTCAAGCCTACCAGTGGCTCCCAGGGAGAAAGAGACAGCTCTATGTTACCATAGAGATTTTATAACTTTAGAAACCCTAATGAGGGTCTCTATGGGTCACAATTGACCCAATTCCAGTAAACTTGTTTGTTTCTTTTTGGGGGTTTTATGTATCAAATGGTCTCTCTCCAAAATATGTGTTGTAAATCCTAAACTCTAAGCTGGTGGTGTGCAGTGGGGTTTTCTTCTTCTATTAAGTCATGCCGCATCAGTAAATGGAAGTCTCGAGGCTTCACTCTGTCTCTGTCATTCAAGTCGACTCTACTCTTAGGAGAGCACTCTTCCCGGGTTGTATTTTGAGCATCTTCTACCTTGAAGGACTCATCTCCTGGCACTGTGTCTAAGGATGCTGCAGTGCTCTTCATTAGATTCTCTAATGGTAACCCCTCAGAAGTAGACAGCTTAATCCTTCGACCCAGTCTATTCTAGATGGAACGTTCCACTGAAATCTGTTATCCCTGGGCGACTCTGCTGTATTTTAAAACATGGAAGTATAGTTTCCAGGTATAGTTTCCAGCATCACAACAATACTGAAGCCGCCACAGTACAATGACTGGTGAATAGAAATAGCTGCAATATCCATCGAGAGTCAGAACATAGAATGCACAAATATAAATCTAGAAAAATGGGAAATTGGAAGAAATAAAATGGAACAAATTAAGATGAACACATAAAGATTAAAACTCATTATAAAATGACTGTGGATCCAATGAACTGAAATGGACTTGGATTAGCCACTTTGAATTACACAGGGTTAGATTTACTATGACAAGCATGATAAATTCAAGAAAAATGGCATCACATTCATAAGCACATTAGACAAAAAAGAACTTTAGATTTATCTTGAAGTATAATGCTGTCTGGAATAGAATGATATCCATAGTCTTGCAAGAATACAGTTAATACAAATATTATTTAAATTTGCAAACCAACTACTAAAGTTGTGATGAAACAATTGAATAATTCTACCAGCTACTTCAGTCTGAATTTGATCAAATATGCAATCATGATTCATTGATAATTATAATGATCATGGATAATTACTTATCAATTGTTTCCATCTTTTGGAGTGTAAAATATGGCAATGAAGAAGAAGGGATGGTTACTGGATTATAGGGCCTTGCTTATAAAGACGCTTGAGATCACATGAGAGAATTTTGCCATAGCAACAATGTCTTCATTGAATATCTTTCTTTTTTCAAACACATAACAGTGACGGTACACATGAGGAGTGACTATAAGCTGTGGAAAGAGATGGTGGAGAACACCAATATCAGCAGTCAAACTGATCCTGGGGCTGACGGTTGAACATACCATCAATTACTTATCTGTAAGTTCAGGGTGATGTTGAAGACCATTACTACAACCCTACAACAGCCAAAATACAACTTTGACCATATTTCACCTGAGTTTGGAGAACATGTCAATAACAGATGAGCTGTGGGAAGACACCACGACTATCATACACAAAGAAGGCAAAGGGTCCTTAAAGAAATGAGAAAAATACAAAGTCAAGGTGGATGCCAGAGGCCCTGTGAATATGGTTGTTGTTGTTAGGTGCCATCAAGTCAACTCTAACCCATAGCAACCCTATGCACAACCACAAGGTCCTGCCTGCACCAGCCTCACATTTGTCCTCTGCCCGAGCCCATGGATGCAGCCACTGTGTCAGTCCAACTCGTTGAGGGCCTTCTTCTTTTTCACTGCTCATCCACTTTACCAAACATATGTCCTTCTCCAGGGACTGGTCTCTCCTGAACCAATGTCCAAAGTATTTTGCCATCTTTGCCTCCTAAGGAGCATGCTGGCCTTACTCCTTCTAATACACCTTAGTTTATCCTTTTAGCAGTCCATGGTACTTTCAATACTCTTCTCCAGCACCACCATTCACATGCAATGATTTTCCTATGGCCTTTCTTATCCATATCCTACTTTCCCATGCACGTGATGCAATGAGGAATACTGTGGCTTCAGTCAGGTGCACCTTCATCCTCAAAGTAACATCCTGTTCTTCAGTACTCTAAAGACGCCTTGGGCAGCACATTTACCTAATGCAATATGACTTTTCACTGCTGCTTCCATGGACAACGACTATGGATCCAAGAAAGACAAAATTGTTGACAATCATTTAATCCTTTCTCCATTTATCATGATGTGACCTATGGGTCCAGTTGTGAGGATTTTGGTTTTCCTAACATTGAGTTGTAATCCATACTGAAGCTACAGTCCTTGAACTTCATCCCAAAGTGCTTCAATTCCTTCTCACTTTTAGCAAGCAAGGTTGCTGGCATTTGTTAGTGGTTACACATTGGGCTGCTGGCTGCCAGATAAGACAGGGCTTTCTACTCCCCACAAGAGTTACAGCCTGAGAAACTCATAGGGACAGTTCCCCCTTATCGTATCGGATAACTATGAGTTTACACAGACTTCATGGCAGTAAGTTTGTTTACTTGGTTTGGGCTGTGCCAGGATTCTCACAGTTTGGCAATCAACGCACCCACCATGATGTGATCTAACAGAATGTAAACAGCACCACGATGGATGTTCCTGTGAGCAGCAAAGCAGTTTTAAGAGGACTAGAGAGTTTAGCCTCCTGTCTCAGGCCATAAGCTTACTGCAATTGAAAAGAAGTTCCCTTAGGGCTGTGGCCTATTCTTCTTAAACAGACACTGGGGCAATATCTATCTTCTTCCCGGTTAGGATCCTGTATTTGACTGACAGACATACTATATTTCCTGCCAACCCTGGGAACTATCACCAGTCTGCCATATTGCCTGCTGACCTTGAATTTATTAGTCTCTGCAGCCACCAGTTTGACTTGATGTCTGCTTCATCTTCTTGCTTCCTAGTTTGTCAGCAATAGTTGCTACACGAGTCAGAAAAAGCCTTCAAGTTAACATCAGACTCACTGACTTGAACCATTCTGTATATAGCTGCTTCTGAAACTATGTGAGCCACTCTCTCGACACATACATCTTCATATATGGGTATGTCGCTATCCACATCTACATCTGTATGTCTGTCTCCATCACGACCTCGATCCGCTGTAGCACTGGGAGCACTCACTCAGCTACGTCAAGAAATTTAAAAGGCAGTTATCGGGCTAACTGACATATCAGGCCAAATACATAGATATTTGCTCCTAGTCCTTAGAAAGGGGACCCAACAAAGTGTGGGCATTATCAAACCATATCATTAATATCACATACCGATACAATTTTGCTGGAAGATAATTCAGACACTTGCCTCATGTCTTAGGTGGGTTCTCTAGAGAAGCAAACCCAGAGACACGCATATCTAAATCTGACTCTCTACTTGTATCTATATCTTTATCTATACTGTATCTATATGTATTATGTATAGTATATACTCTATATAGCTATATCACCTATACCTATACTTATGCTTACATATACATCTAGATCATCTAAATCTACATCTAACTCTCTATGTCTATAAGTACACAGAGAAAAATTATATCAAGTAAATGGTTCACGAATTTTAGAACTAGGCAAATTCATTTCACGTTCAGGTCGGTTCCAAGTCCTTGGGTCAGATGTTAAGCTTGAGGCTTCTCCTGACTTGTGTAGCTGATAAACCCTAAACTCAACTGGAGTACCACAGACAGGGGGTTGCAGAGGGAGACTAATTCCATATCAATAGGTGCGATTTGTAACTACAGAGGGGAATGATTTCCAAGTTGGAAGGTTAGATGGCAGGCTGCTATGGCTCCTGACGATCACCGGGCAATAGGGCAGGCTGTTGGCTCAAGTCCAAAGAACCAGAAGTTAATGAACTAAGTGCAGGACCCACCGCAGAAAAAGAAAACAAACCTTCTCACAAAATCGATTTGTACAGGAGGAGGCCACATCCTATCAGAATCCCCATTAATTCCATCAGGCCTGGGACCCAAGTAAGGAGACTGCATTCTACCCCAACCTCACAAATGATTGGCTGCGCACAGCAGCTCCCACTCTGGAGTCGATTACATCACACTAAGGCAGATCACAGGGGATTACAGAAATCCTGGTCTAGACAAGTTGACATAAAACCCCTCCAATCACCGTCCCTACACGGGGAGTTGCCCAAAATGCAACTGAGACTCAGAGGAGGATTGTAGATATCATCACTGGCATTGCATGTTTGTTGGATGAACACAGAGAATGCCAGAAAGGCGTTTTCTTGTGTTTAATTAACTGTACAAAGCCTGTCACCTGTGTAGACTATAGCTAATGATGGAAAACATTGAGAAGTTCAATATTCATTTATGGCACAAAGATCAACATTTCTGTGGTTTTAGGAAAATAAAATTGGATAGGTAGTTTATATACAAGGAAGCTTGTTACATAGCCTTCAACAATAGAAATAGTAATGCGACTGATATTGGGTTTTAGTTGTCGTGGGTTAGTGGTAGTGGAGCTCGCTCTGGTGGCGTAGTGGGTAAGCGCAAGGTCAGCAGTTGGAAACCACCAGCCTCTCGGAAGGAGAAAGATGAACGTTACTCTTTTAAAGTTCCCTTCTCGGAAACCCACTGAGTTATCCTCTGTCCTGCGGGGTCACTATGAGTAGCAACTGACTCAATGGTCGGGGGTGAGTGGCAAGCAACTCTGGACCGGAAAAAAACAAAACGGTATTGAGGAAGCAATACAAATCAGGAGAAAAGGAACTTCGAGGAGGCAATGGAGAATTAGTAATGAGCCCTGTGCCCCTTTGAAATTGTTTTTCCCATCCCTTCCCTCCGTTCGACACCCGCAGACTCCAGGGAAAGTTTCACGACTCTTTTTAAATAGTCGCTGTCATTCGCCACCTGAATTTACCTCGACAACTTTAAATGAATATAGCCGATGCATTTCCTTTGGGTATTGTTTTTGTTTTTACTGATTGCACTCTCTCATGAATACAGTTACATAATTTGACATGATTCATGCTATGGTCATATTTATTTCATTCCAGAGCTACTTATGAATATCAGATGAAGCCACATCGATTAATAATCGGCACGCACAGGAGAGATGGCGGAGACCCTCCTCCAAGAGCGGGCCTTCCGCGTCCCAGCTATAAGCACTGCGCAGCCTGAACGAGGAGCCAATAACATCCAACTGGTGAAACGAGGCCGATGAAGCGCACAGACATGGATCTACGTGGTTTCCCACACGCACCAAAGAAAGGTGCAAAGATGAAGAATGCGTGATGTGGGTGGGATGACAGGTTTTGGAAACACCATCCTCATCTGTAGCCTCTGAGTCTCTGCATTCAAGGGATTAGCACATCTTGACCCGGGAACATTGGCCACCCACCCTCTGCCTTTTTAAAGAGCAAAGGTCATCAGCAGCTGCTCCTGGGGTCTGGGACACAGAGTCTGCTGGAGACCAGCTGGTGGAAATGGCGCACTCCAGAAGAGCGCTCGCTTCGTGAGAGCTTTGCTCCTTTCGCTGGTAAACAGCGACACCCTCGCAAGCCCATCTGCACAGCCCCAATACTTTCCGCACCTGGGGCTTTGTTTTCTTTCCCGGAGCACAGTCGCCTGCTTCGCATTAGGAGTCCCCATCTGTCTCACAGACAGTCACGGAACTGTGGACTGTGCGCGTTTGGTGGGAGACAGGGGCTCAGCTCATTTCCACTCCAAAACGAAATCTCTCCCGGCCTCCAAAGCTGAGTTTGATGGAGTATTTCAGGGGAAGCCTCCGGTCCTAACAGCAAATAAGAAGTCTATTCCTATATAAGACTTAGACATGATCTCCTTCGTGTCTACTTGTCCAGTTAATGTCTGATCTTGTCTCGGGATTCTGTTGCACAATCGTTGGCAAAACGCTGTTATCTGCGATGACGGTGCTTCTCTGAGCGTCCCAAGCACTTGATTTACATTTGCCACTTGATGAGGAGCACTTAACTCGGAATCTTAAAAGCTAAACAAAAGTCGGAAACCAAAAATAAAGTGGTCCTTATTCTGAGGACCTTTCTGGAATCCCAGGGAGGAGGGGTAGGGTTGGGGGAAAAGAGGGATTCCCTTAAGCGAATTTAGAAATCCACAAGATCCTGAATACTGAATCGATCCACTTGTCTTCATAATGCCAGCTGCCGGGATGCCTGTGTGGTTCTGGTGCCCGCAGTGTCCTGCCATTCCCCAAAGGGAGCAGCCTTGGCTGGTGGGGTGCCCATAGATGTTTGCCTCAGGCCAGGGAGAGCCAAAGACGTTTCTTCTCATCTTTAACAAGTCCGCTATCTCCTCGGCATCGTGAGAAAGTGTCTTCCCTGACCACTGGCGGTGACTGCACAGAGTTGGGACCACTATCTCCAACTCAAAAGAAGTGTGGTTCAAGGCCCGGGGTGGGGTGGTGGTGGTGGTGGGGAGGTTGTCATAGTAGACTCAATTTTTTTTCTAAACCTTACCGCTAGGGGGCAAATCATCTAGTTGGGATTGAAGCGATTCCCTTCCTGTCTCTGCCGCCTGGGCTTTCAGTTGTATTGGCAGTTCGATTTTTTTAAATATAAATGAGTCTTCTTAGTCATGAAACAGTGAAGAGGACTTCATTGTAAAGCTGTTCAGCACACGTTTTGACGGGTTTCTCCCCATGTCTATGTGCATGTGGACGCCAGACAGCATACATATGCTCTTGATCAAATTTTATTTAGCTTGTCTCTGTCCAAGTGTCTTTACACCTGAATATGGAGACTATGTGGATCATAAAATTAAATGAAATCGTCTTTGAAAGAGTTCCTACAAGTTTCCCAATTATTAACTAAATCAGATTTTTTCCCGGTTACACCCTGTATTGCAGGTGGCTGTCCTCCAAATAATATTAATTTGAAATTATCTTATAAGAAAATAGAATACTCAAAACTGCTTTATAGAACACAAAAATGTTTATAAATTGAAATATACTCTTCCAAGAGTTTTGGTTAAAAAGTCACTTGCTCACTCTCTCTATTACAACCAAAAAGGTGAATTGTCACTATCGATCTGGGATTGAGCTCTACTCTGTGTGTAAGGGGCCACAGTGATTTACTCGTGTTCCATCCTTGTATTCTTTGAAGTATTATTAGGTTGCCAATGTGACCCTCATAGTTGTAGACGAGGACCACATACAGCCTGCTCAGCATGGTTTCATTGTACAACGAGAGTTAGAGAGTGAGACTTAGAAAGTGGATCAAGCCTATGTATTTTGGACAATGAAGAGTCCCATTCTATGCGTAAGATGGTTTCTCTAAATGACATTTAAATATCACTTGACTTATTTCCAGGGACTCACATAGTGCAAGCATCTATTCTATCTTGGTAAAAGCTATATGAATTCAAAGAGCAGAACAAATAATGAACATATGTTATTACTTGCCAAAACCAGGAACTGATATAAGTATTCTGAATACAAAAATAATATTTATTTATTCCACAAAGTTACAACTTTTTATTGTTTTAGGAAACTGGAATTGCCTATAAAGAAAGTTTTCTCTGAGACTCGGGATAAGGCAAGATATGACAAAATAACAATCCATGGATTATCAAGGGCTCATGAGGGAGGGGGGAGCGGGGAGGGAGGGAAGAAAAAAAAAGAGGACCTGATGCGGAGGACTTAAGTGGAGAGCAAATGCTTTGAGAGTGATTAGGGCAAAGAATGTACGGATGTGCTTTATACAATTGATGTATGTATATGTGTGGATTGTGATAAGAGTTGTATGAGCCCCTAATAAAATGTTTAAAAAATAAAATAAAAATGGAATCACACACACAAAAAGAAACCTTAAGCAAAAACTACAAAAAAAAAAAGAAAGTTTTATCTGTAAGGAAGAATGTTGTTCAAGTGTTACATAAATTCGAACAATAGAAATAATGAAGCATCTAATACTAGGTTATAGTGAGTGGAGTTTTTTATGGAAAACACAAAAGACAAGAATGATATTTAGAATAAGTAAAACAAGGGAAAAGAAAACCTGTGGAGGAACTAGAGAGGGAAGAAAGACGTTGCCCGCACGACTTTAAAATTGCTGCTTTCACATCCCCTCCCCCTCCACACCCACAGAGTCCAGGAAAAGGTTCATGCCTCCTTAATTTTGGGATGCCTAAATAGTCACTGTCATTCAAAGACTTAATTCACCTGGAACATTTTAAATGAAAGTCATACATTCCCTTTTGACAGTTGAATTTTCTGAATGATCATGGATTTTACTGTTTCCTTCTGTTCGAGTTAATAAAAGTTACGTAATTTGACATGATTCATTCTATAGTCATATTAGTGGATTCATTTCTTAATACTGAATCTCTTTGGGAGAAGAAAGTTTATTTCTTCTTCACTAATTTGATTAGGAAAGCTCTGTTTTGTTCGTTTCTAATAATGTCTCTAAGGTTGCCTTGATCCGTGCCTGGGGTAATTTCTACTTTGAGAATTTTTATGTATCTTTTCTATATTATTTGACTTCTGGATTTTTGAGACCATATCTACTAAAGTATTAGGTAATTAAATAACAATAGAGAAGGAAAGTGTACCCCAGGGACAAAAATAATCTCTTTAACTGAGTTTATGTTATGGTTTATAAGAAATATTTTAACTTTAGAGTTCCCTAGTGAAATTATTTAATGATGCTACCTTCTCCCTACCATTTAAATGATAATCTAGTTGGAAAACAAGCATTTGTTCTATAGTAAAATTTTACGCATTCACAATATTTTGTGTATTAATTAGTTCTACTATATTTGTATAACATGGGCTATGTCATGACGATCATAATCAAGCAAGTTAGCATGTTGATTTTCAGAAGCTTAGAATCCATTTCAAATTTTAGAGTTTCCAAGGCACTCATCCTAATTCACCTGCTACACATTCCAGAGATGTGTCTAGTGAATGTGTAAGGTTAAATTAGAACTCAAAGGTAGTTGCACATTCGCATGTGTATGTTTGTAGGGCTGTTAACTTATAAATTCCATATATAAATGCTGACAGCTGTCACTTTCCCCCAACAGTTCAGTCCCTCATTATAATGACCTGTAAGATATTACTAATATTTTGCTGCTTTATAAGATACTTTAGAGTGTTTAAAAAAGATAAAGAGTATAAGTTGTTTTCAATATGAACAATTTAGAAGAGCCAAAAATCCTCACAAGTGGATAAATAGGTGACATCATGATAAATGGAGAAAAGATTGAAGTTGTCAAGAATTTCATCTTGCTTGCTCTAAAATAAATTCTCATGGAAGTAGCAGTAAAGAGATCAAAATGATCCATTATATTACATACATCTACTGCACAAACTCTTTTTAAAGTGTTGAAAAACATGGATGTTTCTTTGAGGAATAAGGTATGCCTGTCCCAAGTCATGGTATCACTACATATGCGTGTGAAACTTAGATATAAATAAGGAAGCCTGAAGAAAAATCAATGTATGTGAACTGTTGTGTTGGTGAAGAATATTGAAAGTGCCATGAACTGTCAAAAGGACAAACCGATCTGTTTTAGAAGTACAGTCAGAATTCTCCTGAGGTCAAGGATGATAAATAAGGCTTTGTCTCATTTACTTTGGACATGTTGACAGGAGAGACCAATCCCGAGAGAAGAACATCATGCTCTGTAAAGTGGAGGGGTGGTGAACAAAGGGAAGACCCTGTCCATGATGGGTGGACACATGACTGCAGAAAGGGGCTCAAGCAGAAGAACTAGTGTCAGGATGGCACACGAGCTGGCGGTGTCTTGTCCTCTTGGGCATAGGGTCACTATGAGCCAAACTGATGTGGTGGCACCTGAAACCAACAATGCTAGCTAACACCAGAGAAATGGATAAAAGGTTGACTCTTCAAGGACTTCATCTTGCTTTGATCCATAACAGTGCGCATGGAAGCAGCAGTCAAGAGATCAAACTATGTGTACTGGGTAAATCTGCTGCACAAGACGTATAGTTTTGAAATGCAAGAATGTTACTTTGAGGACTAAGTGGCACAGGACTCAAGCTCTGGTATTTTCAATGACCTCCTATGCATGTGGAAGTTGGACACTGACACTGAATAAAGAAGACTGAAGAAGAATCGATGCATTTGAATTATGGTGCTGGAGAAAAATATTAAAATGTACAATGGATTACCAAAGAAGAAACAAGAATGGTAAGACTTCATCTATTGTACTCTGGACATATTATAAGAAGAAACCAGTCCCTGGGAAATGACATCATGCTTCATAAAGTAGATGGTCCGGGAAAATCCACAACTTGGCTGCAACAATGGACTCAAATGTAACAATTGTGAGCAAGTGCATGGCCTGGCAGGGTTGTATCTTGTTGTGTGTAGAGTGTCTGTGAGTTAGAAATGGCCAGGTGCTACTTAACAACAAAGATGCTAGAAAGGATGTTTTCTTCAGCAGAACTCATCTCCACTCTCCCTCCTGTTTACCTTCCGTTATGTAACCAATGTTTACAGAGAATCCATATAGTGAAATATCTTTATAGCTTTACCCCTCTATGTGTATACTTGTCTTCTTGTTTGAGGTCCTGGTATAAGGCCATGAACCTGTAAGTAGGCCAGGTCCACCTCTTATAATACGGAATAGTTTCTGTACTACATTCCAGATGCGTTTAGGTGTTTGGAGAAGAGTGGGGAACTCACAAGTTAGGACTTACGCAGATGAATGAAGTTCTGTTACTCTATAGCCTATTCTTTGATCGTTCATTTTGAGTTGGAAAATATGACTATGTGTGGGCATCTCTTGATTCTAGGTATTGATAGATAAAGCCATGAAAAACTTGAGCTTGAAGTTCCAACTGAGAAATTAATAATTTATTCTCAATTCGGTCCCTTATTTTGTCTTGACTGATAATATTGAACTTACTTAAGCACCCCCCCACTCACCACACACATATGTAGTCTATTTGATTCCTCTGTAATCTAATGAGGAAGGTTCACATGTATAGACATTAATGTTCATGTATAATTTTTTCATGTTTAATTCTTTTAAAATCATTTTATTGGGGCTCGTACAACTCTTATCACAATCCATACATCCATCCATGGTGTCAAGCACATTTGTACATTTGTTTCCATCATCATTCTCTAAACATTTTCTTTCTACTTGAGCCCTTGGTATCAGCTCCCCATTTCCCCCCATCCCTCCCCACTCTTCTCCCTCTTGAAACCTTGATAATTGATAAATTATTATTATTTTTTCATGTCTTACACTGTCCAACATCTCCCTTCACCTACTTTAATGTTGTCCGTCCCCCAGGGAGGGGGTTATATGTAGATCCTTGTAATTGGTTCCTCCTTTCTACCCCACCTTCCCTCCATCCTCCCAGTATTACCATTCTCAAGGCTGATAAAATCAAAGCAAGTCCAGAAGAGCCCACGTAAAACCTTAAATGCATTCCACCTAGATTTGGAGACCTTCTAGAAATAGTCTTGATATGCTAAATAGGAATCACTGGAGACTAAAAGAATTGTGGGAACATGTCAAAGACATCATATATGAACAACAATTTTGAAAGTCACTAAAAAGACAGGAAGGAAGGAAAAGACAAAATGAGTCTGAAGAGATTCTGGAATGTGCTCTTAAGCACAAAGTAGCTGAAATAAATGAAAAAGGTGGAAAGAATTCAAATGGCAGTTCAAGGAAACCTGGGAAGTTATTATAATGAACTGTACAGAGACCCGAAGTTAGAGAATCAAAAGGGAAACAACACGTATGGCATGTAGCAAGTTGAAAGAACTTGAACTCCCCCTCACTTCATAGACAGAAAAACATACGAAAGACAAGCACCCACCGCATTCTGTATAATATCAAGCCCCATCAGAGGGAATTCACTGGAGGCTTAATCAATGTGTGAACCCAACAAATGGATTTGGGGCTCCCACTGACCTTCACAGCCTTCTGCAAACCGGTGTTCAGAATTTAAGCTCTGATACCATTCCCTTCTTTGGATTTGGATTTATTATTACTTATAATCCTTGCATAAAACAGGCTTGAGTGCTTCTTCTGCGTGGGCTTAGTGGATGTCTTACTGAGATGACCATTTGATTTACGACAAGCCCTTAAGAACCCACGTGCTATTCTTTATAATAGCTGGGCATCATCTGATTTCTCTCCGCCCTTTGCTGCAGCATCCAGCTCTTCAGTGATTTCTTCATGTGGGCTTACATTAAGCATGTCATAAGAACTAATTGTTCTTAGAATTAAGCATGAGTCCCCCATCCATTCATATGTCTATGGTTTCTATATGTCTCTGGTTCACCTTAGAGACATCATTATCATTTTATGTTTCAGAACACTATCAATCATTCCTCTGGGGCATAAGGTAATTCCATTGAATTTATCCAATGGTATAGATTTTAAAACACAGTTGTGGAAAGAGACTATACAAGTAAAGGCTGGTTACAAATTTCAATACATGAATTGTTTAATGTGTACAGATTAAACTCTGTAGTGATTGGATACTATTTACATAAACAATGGGGGTTGATAATAGGGCAAAACTTACATTCATTCACAAAGGCGTAATCATGCCTTGCGGATTAACACATGATATAATAAAGCAAGGAGGGCATAAAATAATAAGGGTGAAAATCATTATGGGAACAGAAATTGTCATATTCATTCCTCAGAGCAGCTGGTTGGTTTGAACTGTTCACTTTGATGGTTAGCAGCCCAACGCATAATCCACCCCACCACCTGGTCTCTTAATTTATATGAACTCAATATGCAATCCAAAAAAATGCTGAACAGCCTTGGTTATACATTGGGTTGCTAACCTCTAAATAGGAAGTTCAAACCCACCAGCAGCTCCAAGGAAGGGAGAGAGGAGGTCATCTTAAAAGGGATCTCACTCACCTACTATGACTGTGCGGAGGGTATCCATGACCTCAACAGAAGGCTGGTTCTTTAAGTTTAAAGGCAGAATGAATGAGTTTCAAGGAGAAGAGGGCCTGAGGAGGGCACCAGAGGAGTAGCCAGGGGCCAGCAGTTGAAGGACACCAGTCTGAGAACGATGGCTTCAGGGATGATTGTGCATTGACTACAGACAGGTGATACCTGTACCAGTTGCTAGAGCTGTTCTCTAACTAACTTCCTCTCTTCTGTTGCCCAATCCTAGAAGGACCTGGAACAGAAGCTACTAAGCAGAAAAGAATACTGCCAGAGTGAGAGATGAGAACAGAGAAGAAGCTAGTCATCCCCCTTGTTAGCAAGTTCCTCTCTAAGCCTAAAGCCAGCTATCATCCCAGGCTTAAGGATGGAGAATTCCCTTTTCATTTAAAATTTACTTTTAAAATTCTGTACTTTTTAATATATTCAATATTTTTATGTAAGCATGAAACCCATAGTATAGGAAAGAAGATAAGGAAGGAGCAGTTTTATGATTGTTGTAAATATATTTTAAATTCTTACCCTTGAATAACTTGGTAAACTTGTTCTTTCTGACCAAAATTACCCAATTTTTTGTTGTTTGCAATTTCCTATGATGTGTGTCCCAGATGTTCCCACTCTGGCACCACAGTCAATTTCAAGGTAAAAAAGTTTTAATTTTTATAAGCAGCTTTCAAAATTAATGAATAACAGCAAATTTAAAATATAACCAAGGTGGTACAAGATGGATTCTATGTAATCTTTCAAGTTAAAAGAGAATAAAGAGAAGCCATGTGTTTGAGTCCCCACCCCCACCCCCCGTGGAGTCTTGGGTACAGTCTAATGTATGTGTGGGAGAGAACAAGCGTGTAGGATTATTTTGGAAAAACTACATATTATTTTATAGTAATCACCTTTTTAAAGCTTAAATTTACACAAAATAGGATGTTACAAAGCACTTTTTATGAGATTACCAGAAGCTGAAAAAGGAGTATGTCCAAAGTAGGTAAGACAAAGTCTCACCATTCATGCCTGTAAGGAACAGTCTGGCCAGACTTCTTCCAAGACAGATCTGTTTGTCCTTTTGGTAGCCCATTGTGCGTTCCCTTTCTTTCCCTTGGGGGTATGGGCTACTGAAAGTTAAACACCACCCCTGCATCAAAGCCAGGTCTCAGCAGCAGAGAGGAGAGAGCTCCAGGGACATCAAGAAAGAAGAACCTTCCATGGAACTTGTTAAAGATGCCTAACATGTTCAGGTGACTGAAACTGTGACCAGAGGATCCAGAAGCGGCAGCATGGAGACTATGTGAAAGTGCAAAGGAGCCAGGCTGAGGCAGAGCGGAGGGCCTGCTCCTCTGAGACCCAGATTGGGAGTAGCAGGCGGGCCTCCTGACTCACAGGGGCAGACGCCCACGGACCAGGTGACTGCAGGCTGCCGAGCAGAGAGACTGGAGAGACTTGTTTGCTAGCTGAGCAGAGGCATGGCTGTGTGCCTTGACTGGATCCTTACTATTTACTTATCGTGGCTGACGCTAACTGATTAACCTCCCCAATAACCTCATATTATTGTGAGTGTTGTGTGTCAATTCTGTGTGGCCATTACAACAGACTATTGAACCTGACAAAAGTAGAGGAGGACCGGTTCGTGTCAGAATGGTGTAAAAGAAGAATGGCGGGGGGGGGGGGGGGGGGGGGGTGAGGGGGCGGGGGGGGGGGCGGGAGGGTAGGTCTGGCCTGCATTCTCTTTCTCCCGGGTGTAAGGAACAGAGATCAGATCGGGTTCTTTTCAGCAACAAATAACGTGGACACGCTTGTCATTGGGAATACATTTTTGCTGATTTTAAGATATGATGGCTTTGTGCTGCACTTTTAGAGAGAGGATAACAGTTTCATTTAGTACAAAAAGCTACAGAAGGTGACTGTAAGTCGTTCTGACTGGATCACACATTTCCTCCTGAAGTCAGCTCAGTTTTGATGGTCTTCATAAGAGCAGAGAGCTCACTCAGAGTTGAACTTTCAGTGAGCCCTTTGGGAAAATGCGGTGCTTAGGCTCACTTTTCGCTTTTGCCATGTTGAGACGTAGTCCAGGGAAATGGTCAGACTCTGAGCTTTTAAAGCACATGGATTCCATGAGTGATTGAATTGGTGACTTTGATTTCCAAACCATTGTAAAGATCTGTCTTCAAAACCTGTGAGAACGTGAGGAGCTTTGCCTCGCGTGTAGTCCCAGCAACGCCGGAGAGCCTGCTGAATTCCTTCCTGGAGCTGCGCAAATCCAGTTGCTAGTCAGTTCCTTGGACCATTCACAACAAAGCAAATAAACAAGAATAAATACCAAACAAAAAATACAGCTGCATACTCCTTTGAATACGGGAAAGTTTTAGTTTTTCATCTGCAGTGATAAATCTGATAATGATTTCATTCGTATTTCCATCCATAATCCTCCCCTTTCTGTTTTAGCAACAAATTCCATTAGCTGACTCTATTGTCCTCATTTCTTCCACTTTAAACTCTTCCTTTTGTTGTGTGTGGGCCCTAACAGACCCACAGAATAAAAGACTCTGGTGAGTCTCCAATTTGGGGGACAGTGAAACACATTCACACCCAGGCCACATAAATTTCAGAATATGTTCTTCATCAGATGTGGATACTGAAAAATTACTGATGTTCACATTTTCCACTGGGACAGAAATTATTTGAATGTGTTCAGATTCTTAATTCCACTATAAGAAAACTTAACTTAGCCCCAGGCCTCCTGGAGATAATTTACAATGTTTATTGTTTCCATCATTAAGGATAATATAATTGACCTGTAGTCAGTTTTTGGATGGCCCAACTGGCAGGTTCAACCAAGTTGCCTTTTCAATTTTGTATTGGCAAAAATACTATGTAAGTGCTCCTTAAAGCAGAGACCTCAGAACTGATGTTGTGTTCTGCAAACCCCATGTGAACTCGTTGCCAACAGAGAAAAGATGACATGAGCCTATTTAGATTATTGTCATCCTGTACAGCTCTGCCTGTGCCCACCTTTGTGCTCAGAAATGAAGAGGATTCATTAGTCTGGCCAGGGGCACACACAAACATTAGCTTACAAAGGGAAGGAGTACAACCACAATGCTCCCTAGAGGCAAGAGTGGCAAGACTTTGTCTCACATATGCTGGGCTTGTTTTCAGGGGAGACCGGTCCCTGGAAATAGATGTCATGCTAGGTAAAGTGGTGGGGCAGTGAACAAGCAAAAAACCTTCAACAAGATGATCGACACAGTGGCGGCATCAATGGGCTCACCCATACACCCACCCATAGGAGCAGATGTGAACTTGGCACAGGATCGGGCAGCACTTCACTCTGCTGTACGAAGGTTTCTGGTGAGTTATAACCACCTCAATGGCACCAATCACACTGAAGCCCATGGAGCTCGCTCTACCCCTAGTCACTTGAAGCTTTCTGAGCACCGCATCTTCAATTTCTATAAGTATGTGAGGATGTTGTAACCTAAAAGACTCTTCATTAGTACCTATTCATAACAGGGGTTTAGCAGGTCTGACTAAAGACCTTTGCCTTTCAACAAGTAGAAGCAGTGAATAAGGACCTTCCATAAAGGTTTTATGTGTGTTAATTACAGGTGTGCATAAAATTATACACCTTCACTTATACATTTTAACGTAAGTTATGCATTTTTACTTCTCATATAATTTGAAGCTATTCTGTGTTGATGCTCAGCTCACAAACACCTGGAATCCAACACACAAAAAAACCAGCAAGCTTGTCGCCCTCCAATGAACTTCATGGCACTTTCCCTAGGCTCGCCAGGGCCAGTGTTCTAGACATTGTTGAACAGTCTGCACCTTATCCCTTCCCCTGCAGTCTGCACCCAATCCCGTAAGCATCTCCCCTTATTTTTATATTAGGGGTCATAGAAAACCCACTGCCATGAAGTCAATTCTAACCCATAGTCACCCTATAAGAGAGAGGAGAGCTGCCCCTGTGGTTTTTTGAAACTGAAATCCTTTCTGTGGGTATAAAGTCTCAGTAGCTGGTGGTTTCGAGCGTCTGACCTTACCCTTAGCAGCCAGTGAGTTCCTCACTACCCCACAGGGTCCCCTGAGGTGCCAAGGAATTTATTTGAATTCCTAGCCACCCATTTGACAGGTGCCCTGGAGGTACAGTGCTTACTTGTTGGGCTGCCAGTGCCAGGTCCATGCTTTGAGACCACAGTGCTCTGCTGGCAGCCAGGTAACCGAATGTGGACAGTCAGAGGCCCTTTCTTCGACACCTTACTTAGATCCATTCAATGGTCCGCTTTTCCTATTTAATATGATCATTCAAAAATGACATACAAAGACACTAGACCAGTGGTTCTGAACCTTACTAATGTTGCGGTCCTTTAATACAGTTCCTGATGTTGTGGTGACCCCCCACCATAAAATTATTTTTGTTGCTACTTCATAACTGTTATTTTGATACTGTGATGGATAAGAATGTAACCCCATGGGACCTGATGGAAGGACACGCCTAGAGATGAAAAATCAGACCTTGATCCATTTACAGGTTTTTCTTTCTCTCTAAATATTTTTTCTTTTAATTAATTTATTCTTCTATGGGTAATTGGTTTCCTTTTTTGTTGTCATTGCTGTGTTCTCACCCATCGCCTATCTTGCTATGGCTTGATTTTTGGCGCATATTATTATCTCTACAGATCTATCTAGGTAAGATAGACTGGATGAATAGTCTGGAGGAGAAAACAATGGGACCAATGGTTCTGGAGACACATGGGAGAGGGGAAGGGGGAGTAGGGAGGTGGTGCTGACCAACCCAGGGACAGGGGAGCAAGAAGTGATCCAAAATGGGAGGGTGTGAGAAACCTCATAGGGATTCAGCAAGGGCAAGGTAACTGAGAGAAATTACTGAAACTCAAATGACGGCTGAGCATGATAATGGAACAAGAGGAAAGTAAAAGGAAATAGAGGAAAGAACTAGGTGACAAAGGGTATTTACAGGAATCTAAAGACTGGAATGTACATATGTAAACATATTTATATAAGAGTGTGGGGAAACAGATCTATGTGCATATATTCATAGGTTTAGTATTAAGGCAGCAGAAGGACATTGGGCCTCCACTCAAGTACTTACTCAGTGCAAGAACACATTGTTCTATTAAATTGGCATTCCAGGATGCACACCTTCCTTACACGATTGCTGAAGAAAAATGTATGCATAAGAAAATGTGGTGAAGAAAGCTGATGGTGCCCGGTTATCAAAAGATATAGCATCTGGGGTCTTAAAGGCTTGTAGGTAAACAAGCAGCCATCTAGCTGAGAAGCATCAAAGCCCACATGGAGGAAGCACACCAGTCTGTGTGACCACAAGGTGCAGAAGGGACCAGTTATCAGACATCGAAGAACTAAAAATCATATCAGTGGGTGTCCACCTTCCTGATATGATCAATGAAGACAAATGTGTGCATAAGCAAATGTGGTGAAGAAAGCTGATAGTTCCCAGCTATCAAAAGATATAGTGTCTGGGGTCTTGGAAGCTCGAAGATAAACAAGTGGACATCTAGTTCAGAAGCAACAAAGCCCATATGGAAGAAACACACCAGCCTGTGTGACCACAAGGTGTTGAAGGGACCAGGTATCAAGCATCAAGAAACAAAAAATCACATCATTGTGAATGATGAGGAGTGCACATTGGGGACCCACAGACCATCTATAGGCAACTGGACACCCCCTTACTGAAGGGTCGTGGGGAGGAAATAAGGCCAATCAGGGTTCATGGTAGTAATGATGAAACATACAACTCTCCTCTAGTTCTTAAATGCTTCCTCGCCCCACTATTATGACCCCAATTCTACCTTACAAACCTGGCTAGACCAGAGGATGTACATTGGTACAGATAGCAATTAGAAACACAGGGGATCCAGGACAGATGACTCCTCCAGGATCAGTGGTGAGAGTGGCGATGCCTGGAGGGTGGAGGGAATGTGGGGTAGAAAGGGGGAACTGATTATAAGAATCTACGTATAGCCTCCTCCCTGGTAGATGGACAGCAGAGAATAGAGCAGGGGAAGACATCAGACAGTGTAAGATAAGACAAAATAATAATAATTTATGAATTATGAAGGTTTTGTGAGGTAGAGGGCAGTGAGGAGGGAAGGGAAAAACAAGCAACTGATATTACGGGCTCAAGTGGAAGGCAAATGTTTTGAGAATGATGATGGCAACAAATGTACATATGCGCTTGATACAATGGATGTATGCATGGGTAATGATAAGAAGTGTATGAGACTCCAATAAAATGATTTAATAAAAATAATGTAAATATCTGATATGCAGGGTGTATTTTCACTGTTGCATATAGGACATAATTAAAGGATAGTGATTCATCACAAAACAATGTCATTATATATTATGAAATATTTATTTCTAATGACAAATAAATGAAATTTTGTCTTGAAGCATGGTATAACATGGGTAACAGTCTTACTATAACCACAGTAACCTGCATTGCTACATTTTGTGACAGTATGCTTAAAAGCCAAGGTCAGTGAAAAGTTGAGATAGCTTCTTTCTCACCAGATCTGCATATCTGCATGTGGGCGGATCTCCCAGGAGACGGATAGAGGAGCAATGTCTCAGTTCCTAAGACCATGGGAAAGATGTGTTTTCTGATGGTCTTAGGCAACCCCTGTAAAGGGTCATTTGATCCCCACAGGAGTCATGACCCACAGGTTGAGAACCACTGAATGAGACATGAACTAGACATGAACTAGACCTATCATGTAGGTATGTTTGTGCTTACCTTGCCTGCTTTATGTCTTACCATTCACCTCATACCTTAGATATTTTGTTCTAGTGAGCCTAATCTATGAGGGGGTATCCCACAAAAAAACTGGAAAAAGCTCCACTGGGCAGAGCTTTCATAGCATGCATTTTTCCCACTGGGTGAGCATCCAGCAACTCGCTCTGAGTCAGGGCACCCACTGGCATCACCTGGGAAGGTTCTCTCTGGTTATAATGAATTTTTTCATAAAAGCAGTTTCTCTCAAACCTCATATTTTGTGATGACTGATTTAAGAGAACGTCTTGTGGCTGTGAAATTTTGTTACCTTCTCAGAAAAATGCCACAGAAACTGTAGTGCTATTCAACACAGTTTACTAGGACTGCACTCCGGGAAAAACACAAGTGTCCACATGATTTTCTCATTTGAAAAAAGGTGAAATATCAATTGGTGACACATCTCATTCTGGAATGTGTGTCAACCTCCCAAACAGAGGCATCTGTTGACAAAATTTGTCCACTTGTGCCAGAAGACCGACAGCAGACCATTGCAGAGATGAGGACGTTATCTGGACTATCTTGGAACTTGTTTCAGTGAATTTTAACAGAAAATTTGGGAATGAGGTTTTCTGCAAAATTTGTGCCTCGGTTCTTACTAACCAGGAAAAAGAGTGTCAACTGAAAGCATGCGGTGCTTTAAAGGAGCAGCTGTGAAGCAGCCCAGCGTGTTTTCCTCCAAGGTCATTGCTGGGGACGAGACACGGTGCTCTTCTTACGACTCAGTGGAAGACGCCATTGTCACCTTGCCCAACAAAAGCTTGTCAAGTGAAATCAAAGTTCAATATGATACTCATTTGTTTTGTTTTTGATGTGAGGGGGATCATGCATTTGGTGTTGTACCAGGTCAGACTGTTAATCAAGCTTTCTATTTAGAGGTTCTGAAAATATTGTGTAACTCTGTGAAACAAAAAGGGCCTGATTTGTGGCAGACAGGGGACTGGCTTTGCCACCACAACAATGCACCTGCTCCTGCAGCCATCTCAGTGCGCCCATTTTGGGCAAACAACACCATGCCTCTCTTGTCCCATGCACCTTACTCACCTGACCTCACTCTGAGACGTCTTTTTATTTCCATGAATGAAGAGGAACATGAAAGGAGAGTGATTTGAACACTTAGGTCAGTGGTTCTCAATCTATGGGTTGTGACCCCTTGGGGGTGGTCAAAGGACCCTTACTTTCACAGGGGTTGCCTAAGACCAACAGAAAACACATATTTCTAACAGTCTTAGGAACCAAACCATCACTCCTTCTTCCGTCTCCAGGGAGGTCCGCCCACATGCAGATATGCTGATCTGGTGAGAAAGAAGCTATCTCAACCTTGCACTGACATTAGCTTTTTATGCATGCTGTCGCAAAATGTAGCCATGCAGGTTACTGTTGTTATAGTAAGACTGTTACCCATGTTATACCATGCTTCAAGACAAAATTTCATTTAATTGCCATTAGAAATAAATATTTCACAATATATAATGACAATGATTTTGTGATGAATCACTATGCTTTAATTATGTTCAGTTTGTAACAATGGAAATACATTCTGCATATCATATATTTGCAGTATGATTCAAAACAGTAGCAAAATAACAGTTATGAAGTAGCAACGAAAATAATTTTATGGTTGGGGTCACCACAATATCAGGAATTGTATTAAGGGGTCATGGCATTAGAAAGGTTGAGAATCACTGACTTAGGTAAAGAAAATACAAGGGAGGTTCGGTCAGCCATCCAAAGAGAGGAGTTTGAAAAATGTTCCCATGACAAGGGAGCAACAAGTGATCCAAAATTAGTGGCAAGGAGGCTGTGAGAGGCTGGGTAAGGGCAATGTAACCGAGAGAAATTACTGAAACCCAAATGAAGGCTGAGCATGATAGTGGGACAAGAAGAATGTAAAAGGAAATAGAGGAAAAAATTAGGAGGCAGAGGGTATTTATAGAGGTCTAAATACAGGCATGTACATGTGTAAATATATTTATATAGGATGGTGGGGAAATAGATCTACGTGCATATGTTTATAGTTTTAGTATTAAGGCAGCAGATGGACATTAAACCTCCACTTAAGTACTTACTCAATGCAAGAACACATTGTTCTATTAAATTGGCATTCCATGATGCACACCTTCCTGAAAAGATTACTGAAGACAAATGTGTGCATAAGAAAATGTGGTGAAGAAAGCTGATGGTGCCTGGCTATCAAAAGATATAGCATCTGGGGTCTTAAAGGCTTGTAGGTAAACAAGCAGCCATCTATCACAGAAGCATCAAAGCCCACATGGAAGAAGCACACCAGCCTGTGTGACCACAAGATGTAGAAGGGACTAGGTATCAGACATCAAAGAACAAAAAAATCCTATCAGTGTGTGCCCACCTTCTCAATATGATCACTGAAGACAAAAGTGTACATAAGCAAATGTGGTGAAGAAAGCTGATGGTGCCTGGTTATCAAAAGATACAGCGTCTGGGGTCTTAAAAGCTTGAAGATAAACAAGTGGCCATTTAGTTCAGAAGCAACAAAGCTCACATGGAAGAAGCACACCAGTCTGTGAGACCATGAGGTGTCAAAGGCATGAGGTATCAGGCATCAAAGAACAAAGAACCCTATCATTGTGAATGATGAGGAGTGCATATTGGGGACCCACAGCCCATCTGTAGGCAACTGGACACCCCCTTACTGAAGGGTCGTGGGGAGGAAATGAGCCAATCAGGGTTCAGGGTAGAGCAATGATGAAACATACAACTTTCCTCCTCGCTCTTAAATGCTTCCTTCCCCCCCCCCCGCCCCACTATCATGATCCCAATTCTACCTTACAAATCTGGCTAGACCAGAGGATATACATTGGTACAGATAGCAACTGGAAACACAGGGAATCCAGGATAGATGACTCCTCCAGGACCAGTGGTGAGAGTGGTGATAGCAGGAGGGTGAAGGAAAGGTGGTGTAGAAAGGGGGAATCAGTGACAAGATCTACATATAACCTCCTCCCTGGGGGATGGACAACAGAAAAGTGGGCTAAGGGAGACGTTGGACAGTGTAAGATATGACAAAATAATAATCATTTATGATTTATGAAGGGTTCATGAGGGAGAGGGGACTGGGGAGGGAGGAGGAATAATGAGGAACTGATACCAAGGGCTCAAGTAGAAAGCAAATGTTTTGAGGATGCTGATGGCAACAAGTGCACAAATGTGCTTGACACAATGGATGTACGTATGGATTGTGATAAGAATTGTACGAGCCCCCAATAAAATGATTAAAAAAACTGTTCTCAAGAATGGAATCATAGATTGGACAAATGTACTAAGTGTAATGGAGAGAACTTTGAAGGTGATAAGGTTATTTTGTAAAACAAAAGTTGAATACGTAACTTTGAAATAAAGTCTATTTTGGGGAGGGGTACCCTGTCGTATGTATCATTTCTCAGATAAGCCCTGCTCTCTCTCATCTCAAGACCTAAATTTATGTTCTCTTTTAAAATCATAGAAGTCCTGGCTTTGTCTGTCTAACTTCGTTTTCTTGTTTAGAACTTACCTGTGGCATCACCTCATCCTTAGTGTTTGATTACTCCTGCCAAAATCTGTTTTATTCAAATATTATTTTATTGTATTTTGGTGAAAGTTTTCACAGCAGATTTGGCTCCTATTTAACAATTTCTGTACATGTTGTTCACTCACTTTTATTATGCTTTCCTTAATTCATTAAAATTCTCATTATTTTCATTCTGTTGCTGTTTTCATTCATCTTTTCATGAATCTGGTTTCTCTGGCCTCTCTCTTTTTCTTCTCCTCTTTGCTTAAGGTCAATGTTGACTGTTTTTCTTCTCCAGGTGATCATGTAAAGAAGTCAGTAATGATGGGGGATATTCTTTATGAGTCATTCTGTTATTTAGTTGAAAAATAATGCTCAAACAGAAGTGATTTTAAGTCCTGTGTTAAAAGGTGCCTCAGGGTAATATTCTAATGGATTCCTCTGCTCTCTACTGGTTCAGTAAACCTGACTATATTCAAGAATTTGATTTTTGTCTCTGCCTCTCATATATATCTTGGACCGTCTACCGTTTTCCTCATCAAAAGGTTTGGTAGTGGTAGCTCTGATGTACTATTTATCACATGAAAATAAATCATTTAATTATCTTTTACTACTACCATATACTCAGCTTTCAGAAATACTCAGAGCAGATAAATTTACCACAAATCAAGCCATGGAAAACAAATTATTTGAAGTCAATTATGTTCCTAGTACTAATTGTCTTTTATCTTGTGTTTTTTTTTGAGAGCAAGGCTTTACATCATTAATTTTGCTAGCTCTAATTCCTAATCTAATACTCAGCAGAGTAGGCATTAAAAAGATCACCTCTCCAATACAATTTAATGAGTATTTCCTCTATGTCCCCAAATTTGGTTAGCTCCAACAACAATGCTTTTCTTTGGGATTGAAGTATCATTTTCAACAGTGCTATTTTGGAAGTAAAGTCAATATCCTGTAAAAATAATGGAAGCATGTTAAGAAAGAGATTCTCTTTTCCAGAAATATTGAGACAGTTCCATTATCCCTTTCTATTTATGTGATTCTTGTTTCATCCCAGATAATTTGCATTTTATTTGGCTAAAATGTCCCAAAGCCCAGGAGGACATTCGGAGAACTTTAATGTGGTTATCATTTCTGGGAAAATCATTCTCCTGTCATCCATATGTTTGGCACAATTGTCTCACTTTGTCTGCCTGGGGCTTTGGGATGACGTTATTCAGAAAAAACAAAATTGTTATTTTCAAAATATGGAAAAATAACCAAATCAGTGAAAGGAGAAGGAAACATTGGGATATCCTTAAAGAACCATATCAACCATAGGGAAATTGTTCAAACAACAAGAATGTTGATGGTCTAAAGAAGATCTGTAATGCTTATTACATTAACAGTTATAGAGAAATGCAGATAATATTGTTGTACCGAGAGATTTTCATTATGACTGCCTTCTGAAACATATGTTATTTATCCTTCAGTGTCATAAAGATACTTCAATAAAATTAGGGATTAACAAATGTGGAGAGGAAAAGTAAATTGCTGGCCGGAGGGTGTACACATGTTACTTTAGGTGAAGGGAGGCAGTGTGTGACGACAGGGGAGTCGGCCCAAATGACGGAGGCGCCGACTGACACTGAGAGAAGTACAAGTACTAATGGGAACCGAAGCAAATCTTTTTTTTATCCACAATTCTACAACAAAATGAGCATCTACGAGTAGATACATGGATAGGCATGCAGGCTGAATGGAATGAGAAGAAAAGTGGGATTAAACTCATGAATATATATTAATTGTCCAGAGGATATTTGCATATCCATGTGGGGCACTACAGAGGGGAAGTCGTGAAAACATCTTAGAGACAACCAAACACCTCGAATGAATGAATCAAGGGGTCAGGGGGCTGAAGACCCCAAGGTCAAATAACAAGACATAGGCCACAGAGACAATGCTCAGCATCCTATTGTGGTGAGTACAGCCTGGTATAACTATTGATCTCTTCATATCCGGAGCGAAGAAGAGTGAAGGGAATCAAGGATGCATAAATATATAGTCTAATGCACCGCAGGAACATCAGTCTTCATAACTTTGATATCAGAAGACGTAGCTAGTACCAGGCCACCACTACCCATTTATTTGACAGGTGTGGCAGCTGCATAAACTGTCAACTCGTGGAAGGGGTGGAGTCTGGTATGTCAACCAGGTTGCAGCTTGGTGACCTCATTTGGAGGCACAACGGGACACACTCACTCCCGGTGAGGCATCCCTGCTGACAAGACACATGGAGCTATGCTAGGGCCCTGGAGCTAGAGGAGCTATTTGGAGACCCCTGCTAGCATTTAGATGTTTCCACTGCCAGTGGATTCACAAAACTTTCCACCTACTGGCCTGTGATCTTCCTGCATTTGATGTCATTGAATGTGCTGCATGAGTCTGAAGAGGAATTATAGATTGGTGCCGGACATATGGGCTAATATAGAACTTATGGACTTGATTAAAACTGGGCTAGGATGTTTTCTTATTTTTAAATTTTATTAGGGGCTCATACAACCCTTATCACAATCCATACATATACATACAAGAGAGGAAAACAAAGCAACAGTATACAACCAGACAACAAAACAACAAAAACAAACCACTGACAAAGAACAAAACAAAACACTTCACGAAAGAAAAGCTTATAGTTCGTTCAAGGATCGTTTGCTGGCCCTTAGGAGTGTTTTCCAGTCCTGTCTGTTGGGGCACCACACCCTGGCCCCAAAGTCCACTTTCAGCATTCCCTGGGGACCTTGCCACTCCATTCCCTTGCTGTTCCACTGCACTCCCCCAGTGCTTTGCCTCGGTGTGGTGGGATCAGGTCAGGTGCAATTCCCACACTGTGTCTCCGGTGCTGTCCCCTGTATCGCCCTTAGTCACTGAGGGGCATCATATCTCATAGTAGGGCCAGCCATGTTGTTCTCTCTGGGGACTGGCTGCTCTACTCAGGAACATTATCCTCACGGCCTGGTGGGCCAGGCTGTGTTCCACTCTCTCCTCCTCCCCCTTCATCTGCTCCCGTGTGCTCTGATCAGATATGTCCATCTTGTTTTCTTAATGTACAATTACTCTTTAGATAAAACTCTTTCCTATATACCTGAGTATCTATGAATTAGTTTCTCTAGTTTACCTGGACTAACATAACAGGGATCACATTAGAAGTTCTAGGATATAGGGAGAAAAATTTGGAGCAATTCTCAAAAGCATTTTTAAAAAATTACTATGCTGGCCTTTAGCCGCTGGTCAGATAGCCCCTCCTGGAATGTACCAAGACTATGGCCCCTTAGTCACTCTCCAGTAACTTTCAGGTCTGAAATATAAACTGAACCCATGGCTAAACAATCAACAAACAACTCAATGCTGTGAGTCATTCAGACTGAGAGCCGTCCTCTAGGCCAGGGTGGACACGCCCTCGTGGGTTTCCAAGACTGTACCCCTTTAAGGGCATAGAACGCTGCTTGCTTTTCCCACAGCTTGGCTGGAGTTTCTGAGCTGCTGACTTTGTGCTTAGAAACCCAATGCATACTCATCACTCCACCAGGTTTTTAAACAACTGAAAAATAACGGAACACTAATAGCAGCGAGGTATACACACCCAGAATCATCTACAATTTGAAATTCAAAAAGCAGAATTTACATAAGCCCCAAATCCAGAAAGGTAAGGAAGTGAGGAGGACTGGAAATAGAAATCCACAGGAAGTAGGATCAGTGATAATAAATTTGGGAGAGTACAATCTATGAGTTGAAACAAAATGTGTATGAATTTTTTAATGGAAAATCGATCTGTTCTGTATACCATTAGAGACTTCACAATTCAAGTTAAACAGCAAAAACTGAAATGTCATACTTAACACAAATCATGCCTGCTATAGCAGATTTTCTTTAAAATTATCAACATAAAATTTCATGAATTTAATTATTATTGTGCAAAGCCCAAATTATTATGTTTTTATTTAATGTAATGACCTGAACTGATTGTTTAAATAAATTCAAAGATAAAAGTCAATTTTTTGTTCTTGAGAAGCTTGTGGATTTAAAAAGGATAAAATGATATTTCTCTCTATATAAAAAACAACATCACTGCTATTGCTAGGAGTTGTCCATTTGGCTCCAATACCCATTGAACCGATGTACAACAGAACAGAGCATTGCCCAGTCCTGAGCCGTCCATCCTCACAACAGTTGCTGTGTTTGAACCCGTTGTTGCAGCTCGTGTGTCAATCATCTTTATCACTTTCCTCTTTCCACCTATTCTCTGTCTTATCAAACATGAGGTCTTTCTCTAGGGACTGGTCTCTCCAGATAAAATGTCCAAAGCGCACAAGGCAAAGACTGGCCAGTCCCACTTCTAGGGAGCATTCCGTCTATATTTCCTCTAAGACATATTTGTTTGTTCTGGCAGTCCACGGGTACTTTCCTTATCCTTCACCAATATTCTCCAAATGCGTCAATTATTCCACAGTCCCTTTTATTTATTGTCCAACTTTCACATATATTTGAAGCAGTTGAAAATACCCTGTCAGGGCACCATATTCCTCAAAGTTAACATCTTTAAGAATGGTCCAAACACCCAGTCACTCGATAGGAGAACGATGAGATGTTCTGCTTCCACAGAGATTACAGCCTCAGAAATCAACAGTGACAGTTCTGCTCCGTCCTATAGGATTTCTAGGAGTCTGAATTGGTGCCCAGCAGAGAGCTGGTGCGGCGGATTCACACAGTGCAACAAATGCTCTGGTTTCCTGACTGCTGCTACTGTGAACACTGTTTGTGGATCCAGGTCAAATGAAATCATTGATAACCTTTATTTTTTTCATGTATCATGATGTTACCTATTGGTCCATGTTGTGAGGACGTTTATTTTCACTACATTGAATTGTAGTCCATACTGAAGGCTATAGTTTTTCAACTTCATCTTTAGTGCTTCAAGTTCTCCTTGTTTTCAGCAAGCAAGGTGTGTTACTTGCATACTGAACATTATTAATAAACCTTCTTCCAGTTCTAATCCCAGGTTCTTCTTCATATAGGGCAGCTTCACAAATTATTTGTTCAGCAATACTAATTGGATAAATAGGGCAAAAGAATTTATATCTGACATGTACCTTTTCTGATTTTAAACCACGTAATAACCATTTTTTTTTCTGTTAGTAAGAATTATCTATTGGCCTACATGTTCTGGAATACCCATTCTTTATAATGTTATCCATAGTAGTTATTTTTTATATTCGATCCAGTAGAACATCTTTCCATAGTCAGAAAAACACAAGCAAACATCTTTCCGAGAGTATCTTCTTTCAGCCAAGAATCACCTGCATTAGCAATGACATCCTTCATCAGACTTCCTTTTCTGAACCTGGATTGAATTTCTGGTAGCTCCCTGTTGATGTGCTTCTGAAACCATTTTGAAATGTTTTCAGTGAAATTTTACTTGAATTTTATTTTGGATTTCTGTGCTTAACATTTTACCGGAAGCTCGTGCAGATATTGTTACAATTCACAGCCCCATTAGATCAGGCGTAGTTGTGCAATTGTTGCCATCATCATTTACAATACATATTAATGATGCTGCTTGATAATTTTCTAATTCTGCTGGATCACCTCTCTGGAATGATCACACATATGGATCTCTTCCAGTTGTTTGGCCAGGTAGCTCTCTTTAAAATTGCTTTACATTTAACATAGAAATTTTACTTGGTATTTTGTCAATTTCCAGAGACTATTTTTCACTAAGATCGAGCTGTTAGGTAATCCATGGACTTCTAGCCCCAAGGTCAATGGTTCAAAACCACCAACCCATTTTTAGGTTATAAAATTTTGTGTGATTAGATTATATCCATCTGGTTGATTCAGGATAAGCTCTCCATTTCAAAGTCCTCAACTTCAATCACAACTGCAAAGGCTCTTTTTTTGTTTTCTACGTAAAATTCACAAGTTCAGTGTTTAGGACATGGTCATCTGTGAAAGTCATTATTTCACTTTCTATAATGTAGACGGTCAGTGCTGGGAAAAGACTTGTTTGAATAGAGAATTAGTGACTTTTTTTTTTACATCATCTCTACAATGGGCTCTGCTGGTGTAGGGAGCTACACACAGAATTGATAACCACAAGGTCTGTGGGTCAAAGCCACCAGTAACTCCTTGGGAGAGTGAAGCTCTCTGCTCTTGTAGAGATTTGAAGTCTCAGAAATCCATAGGGCAATTTTACTCTGTTCTGTTGGCATGCTATGATATAGATCTGATGCCGGTAACTTTGGAAGAGAGGCAAAGGACAGTGTAAATTTGAGCTAGGATTCTGGTATTGAGAATATAAAGAAGCAGTTGGTATAAAAGACATGTTGAAGATATGATAGATAGATTTTGAATATAAATAGAACTTCCTAGATACTGAATGAGGATAGAAATAGAAATAGAAATGTCAGAAGAGTACAAGGGTTAGAGAGAAAAATATGAATTCCAATTAGAATTTGTTCAGTTTGGTGTGCCAGTAAGTTATTCAGGCAGAAAAATTCAACAGGCTGTTGAAAGCTAGAATCTAAATTTGGAATAAATTTGAAGCCTAGAAATATTAAAGATATAAGCCTCTGATACAGATGCTTACAGAAACCTCTACTGATTGTGTGATATATCAACCTGCATAAAACATCTATACATAATGCTCATTAGAAAAATGAAAAGCTGATTGCTTATTTTCAAAATCATTTAATTAGTAGAGAAAATTTGGTAGTCCTCATATGCCACTCCAGTTGATTATATATAGTTATTTTAGGTTGACAACATTCACCCTGATATAAAAATATAAGTTGGCATTTCATCATTGCCTCACCCCCAAATTTCAGTGTGTTTTAAATTTCCTTGAAATTTTTTAAGTGGTTAAATTCATTTCAAATAAATATTTTAAAATATAAAAGGCTAATATCTCAGTCAAATATTAAGATATTGAGGTTTGCCTCTAAAAGGCAGCAATTGAGATAGAATCATCTGTATTTGATTTATGGTTTAGTCACCTCTTTCCTGGCCATTTGCCCATGTTGTTCTACCATTGCTCATTGATGTTTCATTGAACTTAATAGAACATCAGGATATGTTTTATATTCAGAAATAGTTAGGATGGTGCCCTATTGAGGGTTTTTTAAAACTGTCCAGTAACCATCAAACGGGCAATTAAAAGAAGATGTGGTAATGCTAGAGAAAGAGTATATTGTGTGAAGATTACCTCAATTTTACATGTTTGGGTTTTGGTTTTCCCCCCCACTAGTTAGTTCCAGGGAAAGAAGGCAATGAAATAATTGCAGCACTGGGGAAAGAGAAAGGCAGAAAAACTCACATTTATTTTTCAATAGTTTCAAACTTCAAAAATATTACACAACCATAGTAGTCAAAGCAGCCTGATGCACTCTGACATTGGTACAATGATAGACACGGACTAATGAAACAGAACAGAAAACCAAGAAATAAATATATCCACCTACAGGCTACTGATTTTCCACAAAGGACAAAAAAAAATTAGATGGGAGACAACTTAGTCAACAAAAGCTCATGCAAAGCTGGGCTGCTATCTGCAGAAGATTAAAATGGGACCCAGGCCTCCTCCCATGAACAAAAGTGAATTGAAGGATTACATGGCATAAATGTAAAGGATTACTGATAAGAAAATTGGGACATGCCCAGAGCAGCCAATCCACATGGCTGGCCCCACTAAGAGTCACGACACCCTTCACTGACCCATAGCCCTACAGGGGACAACACTGTAGACACAATGTGGGAATTGTGCCCAATCTGATCCCACCACACTGAGGCAAAACACTAAGGCATCCAACAGAACAGCAAGGGGAGCAGAGCAAAAAAGTCCCCAGGGAATACCAGAAATAGACTTTTGGGCCAGGGCTTGGCATCCCATCAGACTCAACCAGAAAACACTCCTAAAGGTCAACAGTCCTTGAACTAACTACAAGCTTTTCTTTATTGTTGTGTTTTTTTGTCATTGGCTTGTTGGTGTTGTTGTTTTATTTTATTTTGTTGCTTGGCTTTACTCTGTCTTGTTATTGTGCATGTTATTATCTCTGCAGATCTGTCTAAATAAGATATGCTAGATGAACAATCTGGAGGAGAAAACAATGAGACCGACAGTTCTGGGTGGACATGGGAGAGGGGGGTCGGTGGGGGAAAGGAGGTGGTGTTAACAAACTCAAGGACAAGGGAACAAGTGATCCAAATCGGTGGTGAGGAGGGTGTAGGAGCCCTGGTAGGGCATGACCAAAAGTAACATAACTGAGAGGAATTACTGAAACTCAAATGAAGGCTGAACATGATAATGGGACAAGAGGAAAGTAAAAGGCAATAGAGTAAGAGGTAGAAGCCAAAGGACATATATACAGGTCTAAATAAAGGCATGCACATATGTAAATATATTTATATATGATGATGTGGAAATAGATCTATGTGCATATATGTATAGGTTAAGTATTAAGGTAGCAGATAGACATTGGGCCTCCACTCAAGTATTCCCTCATTGCAAGAACACTTTGTTCTATTAAACTGGCATTCCATAATGCTCACCTTCCTGACACAATCACTGAAGACAAAGCAGGTGCATAAGCAAATGTGCTGAAGAAAGCTGAGGGTGCCCAGCTATCAAAACATATAGTGCCAAGGGTCTTAAAGGCTTGAAGGCAAACAAGTGGCCATCTAGCTCAGAAGCAACAAAGCCCACATGGAAGAGACACACCAGCCTGTGTGATCATGAGGTGTTGAAGGGATCAGGTAGCAGGCATCATCAGAACAAAAAATCTTATCATTGTAAATGAGGGGGAGTGAAGAGTAGAGACCCAAAGCCCATCTGTAGGTAATTGGACATGCCCTTATGGAAGGGTCTCCAGGAGGAGACGAGCCAGTCAGAGTGTGATGTAGCAATGATGAGACATACAACTTTCCTCTAGTTCCCCCCTCCCCACTCCCACTATCATCCCAATTCTACCTTACAAATCTGGCCAGACCAGAGGATGTACACTGGTACAGATAGGAACTGGAAACACAGGGAATCCAGGGTGGATGATACCTTCAGGACCAGTGGTGAGAGTGGCAATACCGGGAGGGTGGAGGGAGGGTAGGTGGAAAGAGGGAACCGATTACAAGGATCTGCATGTGACCTCCTCTCTGTGGGACAAACAACAGATAACTGGGTAAAGGGAGATGTCGGACAGTGTAAGATATGACAAAATGATAATTTATAAATTATCAAGGGTTCATGAGGGAGAGGGGAGGGAGGAGGGAGGGGGAAAATGAGGAGCTGATGCCAGGGGCTTAAGTGGAGAACAAATGTTTTGAGAATGATGAGGGCAATGAATGTACAAATGTGCTTTACACAATTGATGTATGTATGGATTGTGATAAGAGTTGTATGTGCCCCTAATAAAATGATTTTTTTTAAAAAGGAAAGAAAATTGGGACAAACTTAAGGGCTCTACTGCAGGGAATATGCATACAACCAAATTTAATAAATGAAACCTATTAAAAATAAAACATAGTTACATATCAAAAGACTTCATCAAAAGTGTAAAAGTAGAGCCCATAGACTGTACACTCCTAAAAATTCTTTAGTAAAGACACATGGACAAAGGACTAATTACTAAAATCTATAAAATTCTGCAATTCTTCAAGAAGAAAAAAAACAAATAATCCAACTAAAAGTGGGCAGAAGATACTAATGGACAATTCATCAAAAATAACACAAATGGCTAGTAAACACATGAAAAAATGTTCACAATCACTAGCTATCAGGGACATGCACATCAAAACTACAATGAGATATCAACTTAAATCTTTAAATAGAGCCAAAAAAAATCAAAAACAGTATGAAAAAAACAAATAACGGATAGGGTACAGAGGTTTACAATGCTTATACATTGCTTGTGGGTTGTAAACATGTACAACTGTTGTCGAAAGTGACACAGCACTACATAACATTACGGGGAGTACAAATACCATATGACTCAGCAATACTGCTGCTGGGTATATACCCCCAAAGTAAGAGACAAGACACGAACATATGCTCCCTCATGGTCGTAAAGCATTGCAAGAAGGGACAAATCGCCTAAACGCCCATCCGTCGAAGAATGGAGAGGCAGTTGTGCAAAGAGTACAAGGAATTGCTACGTGGTTTACAATCAGGCAAGGTATGTGTCAGGGGTGTATCCTGTCACCAAGCTTATTCGATCTCTATGCAAGCACATCCTCAGAGAAACGGGCTTAAATGAAGAAGAATGTGGCATCAGGATCGGAAGAAGGTTTACTAACAATCTGGGATATGCAGATGACACAACCTTGCTTGCTGGAAGTGAGGAGGACTTGAAGCCGTTGATGATGAAGACCAGGGATTGCAGCCTTCAGTATGGATTGCAACTCAATGCAAAGAAGATGACAAACCACAGAACTGGACCCGCAGGTAAATGGAGAAAAAGTTGACATTGTCAAGGTTTTGTCTTGCTTGGATCCACCAGCAATCCTCTGGGAAGCAGTCATCAAGAGATCGATTGCAGGAAACCTCTTCAGAGCATTGAAAAGCAAGGATGTTAATTTGAGGACTAAGGTGCACATGACCCAGACCATGGCACTTTCAATTATATATGAAAGTTGAACAGTGAATATAAAAGACTGAAGAAGAATTAATGAATTTGGATTGTGGTGCTTGAGAAGAATATTGAAAATGCCATGGATAAACAAATCTGCCTTTTAAAAAGTGTGGTCAGAGGCTCCTTAGTGACGAGGATGGCAAGGCTGTGTCTTTCGTACTTTGGCTGCGTGGTCAGGAGAGAGCAGTCGGTGGAGATGGACAGCATGCTTGGTAGAGTGGAGGAGCTGAGAAGAGGAAGGCCCTCAGGGAGGGGGATCGACACCAGGAGTTGAGGAGTAGGAACAGCTGCGAGGCTGCTGCAGGGACAGGCAATGGTTTCCTCTGCTCGGTGGTGCGTAGGGTCCCTTTCTGTATCAGGACCAGCTAGAAGGCTCCTAACAAGAACAGCGGAAGTGCGGTTAACAAACTAACTCTGGTAATGCACACAATGAATGCTATCCATCCCTAAAAACTGTGAAACCACCAACCACCCTCTGGCAGAGATGTATCTGGAAACCATTATGCTGATCCTTGTCAATCACAAAAAGAACACAGATTTTATGAGACCACGACTCTACGCATCTGTTCTCAGGTCATATAACCTTTTAATCTGAGCTCTCAAGCAATGAGGTGATGTGCCTACTGGATGCTCATGAACCGTATAGCCACCCCTTGTTTGTATAGTGAGCCCTGGTGGCATAATGGGTATGCATTGGTCTGCTAACCACAATATCAGCAGTTCAAAACCACCAGCTCCTCTCCAGGAGAAAGACAGGGCTTTCTACTCCCATAAAGAGTTACAGTCTGGAAAACCCACAGAGGCAGTTCTGTCCTGTTCTCCAGAGTTGCTTGAGCTAGGAATCAACTAGATAGCAGTGAGTTGGGGTTTGGCGCTTTGTATCTGTACATCTTAAAAACACACTTCAACAGAGGCGGCCTTACCTCAGCTGGGGTCATTTTCTCATGCTGAGGGGAGAAGGCAAAGATTAATCAGTTCCTGCTATAAAACATTGTTCTATGGTTCCCCCAAATCAACAGGCCCTCCTATAATGGAGTGAGCCTGAGTGGAAATTCAAGTCCAGAGGTGAAGTGGAGGGTAAGTCTGTCTGGGAGAAACTGATTTCACTTTTATTGGTTGGTAAGCCAGGTAGAGAAGCCTGACAATTTGGAACACAAACATTTAGCATTATTTAACTATTAGCTAGTAGGAGAATCGGTCCAGTATTATGTTCCTAACCGGGCACTTTTAGCCTTTCTATCCAGCCCTTGGTGACGAAGAGGGCACGCTTTGGACAACTGGGCCCTTAGATTCTGCCCTTTTGGGGTACACAGCATTTTCATAGGCCAACCAGAAGATCTCATATGGAAACAGCACTAAATGAACCAGACTTTAACCCTGAACTCATTGGGCTAATTATCATCTGCTTCTTCTCATACTGAGGCATTTCAACCTTAAGTCCAAGAGTCTTTCAGTTCCTTTCATCAGCTACAGGGGAATTCATGGTGAACATTTTCGAATACATAGTTGCTAGGCTGTCAGAGGTTCAAATCCACCAGTGTGGTAAAAATAAACAATTGCTGGGCTGTTTTCTGTTCATTTCGTGACCCTCAGCTATTGACAGCTAGGTTCCTGAGTAGGGAAATGGTGAAGGTGCTTGGCTGCCAGCGCAAAAGTTGGCAGTTCCCATTTACCCAGATTCACCTCAGAAGAAAGGCCTGGTGGATCCACTGCTGAACAAAATAGCCACAAAAAGTGCTACGGACACAACTCGACTCTGACACGTATGAGTGTCCCCGAGCTGAAATGGACTGTGTGGCACATCAGCTTTATAAAGGAGCGTTAAGACAGTGGCTGGAACTTAAAGTTAATGATCTCCTATGGCCTGGGGCTAAAGGGCATCGCACTAGGAGGACTGACTCTATCAACACTGTCTAACAGAGTCTGGGGGCATTTTTATTCATTAAAAGCTGGCGAAGTAGATTTAGCAAGCTTGGTTATCAAAAATCAGTTGGCTAATTTGAGGAGGAGAAAATGCTTTAGGCATCTCCTCCTATAACTTCCCTACACAGAACATGGTGGGGAGACAGTCTTAGCCCCCAGGAGATTTTTGGCAATGCTTGTAGACATTTCTGGCTGTCAAAACGATGGAGAGGGTGTAACTGGCATTTAGTGGGTAGAGGCAAGAGTTGCTGCTGTTCCTCATGTCATACACAGGCCATTCTCCTATAACAAAGAGATATGCAGCCTGAAATGTCCACAGTGCTGATTTTGAGAAATCCTGGACAAGAATCTTTCTACTTCCTTGTCCTCCCCCTTTTCGTTATTTAAAAATAATGTCATTTTTGTTCTGTTCTGGGTAGATCGGTTATGAGTCAAAACTGACCACTATTCATGAGTCTTGGAGCTCCACCACCTTTGACTCCCGTTATACTTAGGATGGTGTTCTAAGGCTCTTAAATTTAACAGCAGGACTTGGGATGCTACAATTTAAAAGGCAGTATTCTTTGGAATTGGCTCCTTTCTTTCCCTCTTCTCTGCAAATAACTAGACAGGAAGAGAAGGTTATCCATAAGCAGAATTGGAAAGGATCTGGCCTGCTTGGAATCCTAATTTTAGGGCCTCCACTGGTGTTTGTCGTCATGATCGAAAGTGAAAGCTGTACTCAGTGCAGGAGAGCAGCTTTACCCACACAAAGGCTTGCAAAGGTGGAGCGGTATCCGCTGGGGTATGCACTGTACTATGTTTAAGAAACAGATTTGAACGTAACATTTGAGCAATATTCAAACACAAAGTGAGTGAGGAAAGTGAGAATATCTTCTTCTATAAAAACAGACAAAAGGTCTGTGCAAATTTTATTTTATAATTATCAATTTATTTTGAAAGGTACAATTTGCTGAATATATTAAGTGGACCCGTGGTGTTGTAGTAGTTAAGTGTTGGGTTGAGAGTCTCATTGTCAACAGTTCAAATCACTAGCTGCTCCGCAGGACAGACTGGGCTTCTATTCAGGTAAACAGAATCTAAGCACTCCACAGGGACTCACTATGGGTTAGCATTGATTCAATGCCAGTGAGAACTATCCTAAATGCTTTTATTGACATTATGAATGATTATATCCTCTTTTAGGTTTAAAAAATAGCATTAAAGATAATGCAAAAAAATCAGTGTATGAACTGTTGAAAACGGAGTGAAAATAATCTTGTCACAAAAGGCATTGAAAAGTATCACAAGGTAACAGAAATAAAAGTGCTTGGCAAGGATCCAACAACAGATGATAAAAATATTAGTAGTAATCTATGAAAAAAGGGGGAGTTATTGTGATATATTTGGGGCTTTAATTTAATAAAGAAAAGCCCACCAATAGTCATTGGACACCCAGTCAGAAGGCCCACAAGGAAGAGACGAGCCAGTCACGGTGTAGTACAGCACCCAGGACAAACACCTCCCTCTAGTTCTTCAATGCTTCCTCCCTCCCCACTATCATAACCCCAGTTATAGCTTCCAAATCTGGCTAGACCAGAACATGTATGCTGATACAGATAGGAGCTCTCAACACGGGGACTCCAGAACAGATAAACTGTTCAGGACCAATAAGGGGAGCAGCGATACTAGAAAGGTACGGGAAGGGGGTGGGGAGTAATGGGGAACCGATCACAATATTCAACATGTGCCCCCCCCCTCCCAGGGGGATAGACAGCTGAAAGGTGGATGAAAGGAGATAGTGGTTGGTGTAAGACATGAAAACAAAAAGAATAGTTTATAATTTATCAAGGGGACATGGGGGAGGGATGGTTGGGGAGAGAGGAAGAAAGTGAGCTGATATCAATGACTCAAGTAGAAAGAAAATGTTTTGGAAAAGAGGGTGACAAAATATGTACAGATGTGTTTGACACAATGGATATATATGTATATATATATATATATATGGATTATGTTAAGAGCTGTAAGATACATCCATAAAACAACATTTTAAAAAGAAAATTATTTTGAGAAATGCCTTGGAGATATATCCAGGAAATTTTATGTAAAAATAAATCTCAAGTAGCTCCAAAAAAGGTGCAACAAAAGGATTAAGAGAAAGATTAAGAATCATTTGTCTCATGCAGTGAGGAAGACATTTTTTTGTCAAAAACACAGAAATCATGAATAAGAGCATAATCATCTACAAATTAAATCTTTCTTTATAGAAAAATCACCAGAGAGTGTCAAAAGTTGTGAATCGGGTAAAGAAAATATTTGCCTCCCATATTTCATATAAAATAATTTCCTTAATATGTTAAAAAAAACCTTAAAATCAGTTTTAAAAGAACATCACAGTAGAAAACAGAGAAAAGTATAGAGGCGATCAATCAATATATAAGAATAGGTTAAAACTAACTCATAAAGAAATACAACTGAAATTGCAGTAGGAATACATGTTTATGAAAGCAACAAACAATAAAAAGATTTCTAACATCCAATATGTAAAATCATAGTTTACAATCACAAGTGCTTAAACATCATTTAACCAGAGTTGTCAAAACATTGTTGCACACTTACACACTGGGATACTGCACAGCTCTTTGGGAGACTGACATATAATCAGCAATACTGATGCGAAGCAGTCATTGCCGGATCTTCGCTAAATGTGTTTCAATGACAAGATGCTAAGCACTGAATAGTGTGGATATATTGGTTGAAGACACTAGTGAATGATCTTCATTTTAAGATAATGGAGCAGTGATAAAATGCACACAGCTGATGGATCCAGGTATTTTACAATAATAACTATGAGCTACTGTACATTTCTCTGTGAAGAGAGTCCGTGAAGTGCTCGTGCTGTCTGTATTGGAGTGGGATGAGTAATGGGCCGTAGGACCAGCCCTAGGATTAAGGGAATGGGATACCCGGAAACAGAACACTGAGACTCACTGACAGTTAGTTGATTTCAATAGTGACTCCATTGGAAAGAATAGTACGGCTTCTTTGGGTTTCTAAAACTGCAAATACTTATGGGAACAGCAAGTCTTATCTTTCTGCTGTGCAGCAGCTGGTGGGTTTGAACCACTGACCTGTGGTTAGCAACTCAGTGTGTGTAGTCCACTATACCACCAATACTCATTGAGTGAGATGCCTAGGGTGAAAAATGTAAAGAAGCAACCTCAGAAGCAAGTACTTAACTTTTGAGCCTCATTCACCTCACCCTATTCCTGGACCTTTTATTTTTATTTATATGTTTTTCAGTTCGATTTGAATTATTTGATATGAAAGTTTAAATCAGTTTTGTAATTAAAATGAAACTCCTTGGTAAAACTTGATTTTAAAATAAGGACTTATTAAATGGACTGATGATAACATTCAAGCACATTTAACCAAATCAAGCACAACTATTTTAAATATTGCTATGGAAGAAATTTTAAATTCCTTAGATATTATTGAAAGTTAGAATATCACTAAAGAAAGAATTTCTACCATAAATTAACATGGGGGGAACTCTTAAGGGAGCCACAGGCAGACAAAAAAAAGAAAGAAAGAAAGAAAGAAAGCCAGAGAGAGAGACAGGGACATAGATCTGGGAATGGATTTTGGGCTCACACTAAATCCTAACTCTAATCCTAACTAAGAACAATTAGGCCTTACATCATGGCCCTGCTTAATACTCACCCACAGGAAGGGAACACAGAAAGTATGGGTGCTATAGCTAAGTGTATGAAGAAATTAGATGATGCCAAGCTGTATTAGTCCAGGTTGACTGGAGAACAAACCCAGGGACATTCTTGCATGTTCAAGAGAGAGCTTTGTATTATAGAGCAATTGCATATCCCAATGCAGTCCAGGTCAAGTCCATACATTCAATATTAGCCTACACGTCTGATACTAGTCTATAAATTCCTCTTCAGATTCAAGCAGCACATACAGGCTGGTGGGTGAATAGTCTTGTAGACCCAGTGCCAGTAGAAGCATCTCAGCACTGGTGGGGGACTCTACATGGCTCCTCAAGGGGAAGCAGAGAAAATGAAAGAGAGAGAGAGAGAGGCTTGCCTCTTCTGAAGGAAGACTCACAAGAGAAGAAGTTCCCAGAATCCTCATGAGAAACCCATGCTCACAAGGAGGCATCATCAGGCTGTGACCTGATTGACAGGCTAGACTCCACCTCTTCACTCTTAATATCCTCAAGTTGACATGAGATTATGTAACTACCACACCAGCTCTAAGATAAAATAGCATCTGGATCTTAAAGGCTTCTTTCCAACAACAGCCATCTAACGGGCATGCCAACAAAGCCCACATAGAAGAAGCACTCCAACATCAGTGACTGAAGGACTGTGTGTCATATAATTCTGAAGCCAAAGAGGAAATAGTATCAGAGTCCTAATTGCGAGATGCTTGTTTGCAGAAGGCTATGGATGACAGTGGGAGCCCGAGATCATACAGGTAATAACCCTCTGGCAATTTCTCTCTGTAGATAATTGAGGGGTGGGAATAAACTGGTTATCAAACAGTGTGCCTTGGAGAGATGACCTTAGGAGATCAAAATGATAAACCTGACTTGAACAGTTAATACCTTGTCAGGTGATCTCTCCCACACATGTTGGGTTTGATATGGTTTTCAACATTTTCTCTGTGTGTATGTGTGTTTCTTTCTTTTTCTCATTTTGGGGTTTAATTCGAATGTATTTTGTTATTGGGATAGCCTTCTTAAACTTCTTGGTATATGTCTTTCTGTTTTTCAGTACATGAAACCCAGGATTGGTGAGCCTAGAGAGACAGCAAGCAGAATGAAGGTTCCCTGGGGGCATAGAGAGGGAGAGGGGTGGTTAAAGGGGAGATGATATCAAACAGTTCAAGAAGAAAGAGAGTGTCTTGAAACTGATCTCCTATAGTATTACTTCAAATCACCTCTCTGTATTACTTCTAATAAAAAGGTTTTGGAAAACTAAATAAATAAATGAAATAAAAAATAGCCCCTCTGGTGTATACATCTAGATTTATGAATAGATTATTGTAATTGATAATAAGATGGGCAAAGATGTACTGGACACAGGAAAACAAGTAAAGCAGGCATGGCATTTTAAATTTCAGAAATGAAGTAGAATTCAAGTTAAAAGATAAAAGGACATTTAAGATATTTTTTATTTGGTTAAGGTAGGCTCTATGTTGTCAATGCCCATACATAATAATGAAGGCATAAATTCAAAATCAATGAATTAAAATGGTTAAATAAATAAAGAGAAATACCGGTAAATGCTTTTTTGTAGAAACGTTGGTCAAATCTCTTATTGGCTATAGGTAGCTCAAATTAGACAGATATTTACACACAACAAAGAACTTAGGGAATTGGATAAAGGTCAACAGAGTTTAGCTAACATAGGTAAGCTGACGACAGGCTCGTTCTCAAACATTTTTAGAATATCAAAAAATAAAACTAATTGTAAATGAAGTTATAAAAACATGAAAATATCCCCAATGTAGAAACTATAGAAGTCAGATTCTTTGGTTGCATTGAATCACATAAAAAAAGAGGACCTGATGCAAAGGGCTTAAGTGGAGAGCAAATGCTTTGAGAATGATTGGGGCAGGGAATGTATGGATGTGCTTTATACAATTGATGTATGTATATGTATGGATTGTGATAAGAGTTGTATGAGCCCCTAATAAAATGTAAAAAAAGAAAAGAGGGGAAAAAAAGCCACCATGACCAATTTCAAAACAAAAAGAAAACATTGTTCTTCACTAATTTGAGGTCTTTTGGTTTTTTAGCTTTTTAAAATCTACATATAATTTTAGTTTTCTCAAATATATATATTTGTGGCAAAAGAATCCTAAAAGTGTTGCATTAAATTATTTCTAAATATATTCTCTCCCATGCAAAAAAAAGATTCTAATTACTTTAAAATTAATATATGTAGATCCCACAAAAATCTTGGGCTTAACAGAATTTTACATCAGAAAGTGAGGATTATTTATAGAAAATGGAACATGGGGACAATAATTTTCAAAACTTGTTAATTGTGTCCAAAACTGAATTCAAAGGAAAGATTTTATATTAAATTGCTTTAATATTTGACAAAGCAGAAATAATAATAATTGATTACTTATAACAAATAATTATAGGTAAAATGATAACATACAACTAAAACTCCTAAATAGGCATATGATCAGTAATGAAAATAGAAAAAAATTAATAGAAAAATGGGATAAGAATAAATTATTAAACAGAATGGTAGGATTGAAAATGTTTTCATTAACATAAAAGGTACAGCACAAATTTTAGAGATTGTATTCTCCATTTTGCACAGAGGAAGTGTATTATGAAAGAGATGCTGCTGCTGCAGTTAGGTGTCCTAGAATAGATTCTGACTCATCGGAATCCTACGTACAAAAGAAGGAAACACTGCCCAGACATAGGCCTTCCTTGTTATGTCTGAACCCATTTTGCACACACTGTACCAATCCATCATTGAGCACCTCACTGCTTTCTGCTGACCCTCTACTTTACCAAGCATGAGATCCTTCTCTGAGAACTGGTCCTTCCCAATAACATCTCATAACCAAAGTACACGAGATGATGTCTTGTATCCTTCTTTCCAAGGAAGAGGATATTCTGGCTGTACTTCATTCAAGATAGATTTGGTTATCTGGCAATCTATGGTCTATTCACTTTTCTTCACCAACACTATCAAGTCTTCTCTGTTCTTTATTAATTCTTTAGATTCCATATCCATATGAGATGCTTGAAAATACCACAGTCTGGGTCAAGTGCAACTTAGTCTGCAAAGTGACATCTTTGTCCTTGACCATCTTTGTCCTTGACCATCTTTGTCCTTGATCATCTTTGTCCGTGACATCTTTGTCCTTGACAGGTCTTTAGCAGTAGATTTTCCCAATACAATACATTGTTTTATTTCTTGACTATTGTTTCCATGAGCATTGATTGTGGGTCCAAGTAAAATGAAATCTTCTTGGAGTATGTCAACACTTTAAAATGATATTGCAATATAATACAATAAATACAGGACAATGAAAAAGAAGTTTCTCATCAGACAGCAGATGTTTGACTATCATCTAACTGTAATAAGTTCAATTATTAAACAAGAAAGCTAATCTCATCATTTTGCAACGGCTGCTTCTCTTTCTGTTAGTATCATTGGTTTTAAAAAAACAGAGTCTGAATTCCTACCAAAAGACTAAACATACACTTCAAGTCTTTTCCCTTCACTCTCTGTCACCCCACTCCTTGCACCATTGCCCTGGATGAGCTATTTCATCACCGAATCACCCATTTTTCGGGGACTCTTTACCCATACAAGGTTATTATAATTTTGGACAAAAAATTCTGTCTAGTCTGACCATTTTAGATTTGGGTGAAAATGACTGGGCTACTGAGTAAAGCTGATGCAAGAGTCCTTACCTGGGATTCTGGATTGGGAAGCATGGACGTGGGTTCGGGTGGGAAGAGATGGAGGAGCAACAGAAGGGCTGTTTGGCAGAACGAGCATGGATGACACGCGGAGAGGTGCAAGGCATGAGTAAGTAGAGTTCATGTCTCTGAGCAAGATTATTTCTGACATGTAGACATAATGCCTTTTGTGCGTCCTGTGAGATACCTCTATTTTTTCGACATTTTTATTGTTGCACAATTTATATGTCACACAATTCAATCACTCAATCGTTCAATCATTTAAAGGGGAACTGTACAATCAGCAGCACAGCTATCTTAGAACACACACACCTGCTGCCCCATGGTTAAATCACCTTTAAAATTAGTTGTGCCATCATGATCACTTCTAGTGCTCCCTTCCCTTTCCCCTCCATTATTTACTCCTGAAAGTCCCTTTTCCTCCCAATTGCCCCTCCCCCACCCCTGCATGACCTATACCGGTTACATCATAACCTCTTGTATCAGTTATTATCATATATCATATATCCCCCGGTACTTCACTGCTGAAACCCAACAAAAAACAGTGAAGAACAAAATACACTAAGGTAGTCAGGTCAGATCATACTGATATAAAGACAACGTGGGAGAGGGAGAGGAGTCCTGTGGGATACCCCTGTGTTTGTAAGGAAAGTTCATATGGATTTCTGTTACTTGTGACCAGAGTTTGGAATAATACATGCCAAATATCAAACAATTGTAGAAAATTACACAATTCTTTTCTTGAGCTGAAGGAGTTCTATATGCAGATTAGACTCATTTAGAGCGACTGTAAGAAGTCATTGCTTTTTAGATTTGGGAGAGACCTTTTTAGGAGCCCAAATCTGGAGAGTGAAAGTGATTAGGCTAATCAGTAAGTTCAGCTTGCCAGAGTCTGGTTTTCACTGCTCTGCACTGCATTGCCCAATCTCTTGTTTTATTTCCTTTCTGTTGGCTAGCTAAATCCTTGGTTCTGTCTCTTGGCTTATTATTCTTTTTGCTGGTTCACATACCTTCTTTTTCCTCCTATAAGGAATATGGTCCTTCCTTTCCTTGGCTTTGCATTCAATGGATGTTTTCAGGCCAATATTACGTTTTATGTATCCTACTCTCAATGTAGTAGAGTACTCGTTGCTTTCTCCTTTTTATGGAGTCAAAGCCACCTTCTTGAGCTTCCTTAAGGGGCTTCCAAACTCCAAGAGCTGCCTTAACGAGGCCTTAAAACTGTGAGCAGAGGGCAAAGCAAGGTTTGAGACATATACTGAATACAATGGCACGTCATTCTTTATAAAAAAATTATGACCCTGAAGTAGCTATAACCCTGAAAATTAAAACAATGCAGAAATGGAATGAGCTAGCAATTGGATTTATTCAATATGAATCAATCTGGGTGTGTATTGCAAACAAAAATCAGGCTAAAAAATTGGGTAATAATGAAATTTGACTACAATTTTACCCTGCTATCTGAAAGGAGAGCATTCCTATGAAATCTTTTAGAAGCTGAAATTGGTGACTCTGCTGGTATTTGAATTCCTGGTAGCATAGTTTCCAACATGTAAGCCACCGCAGTATAGTATACTGACAGAACAATTGTTTAGTATCTGCTAATTCAATACTCATGGTGACTTGATCGAATATAACTATCATTCATCAAGAATTTTGTGCTTTCTGGTACAAAATGTGTCCAATGCTCTTGAATTTTCCCCGCCTCAGACTTGGAACCAGTCATTTCTCCAAGGGTCCCTAGTGACCTGTGTCAAAATGGCATGTAGAGCCTGAGATCTGAACAAATGTAAGTATTCGTTACTATTTGGATGTTGTTTCTCCTAGACTTTCTCAGTAGATTGAACAAGGAAATAAGAACGCAGACTCATACTAACATCTGTAGTTCCTTATCGACTTACATACGGTGAAACGATGAATTCATATTGCTGTATCTAACTCCAATTCTAAAACCACTCCGCTCGCCCTGTTTTGGCCCTGACATCTAGTGCCAGGTCACCATGTCCCACATGAGTCCCTCCTCCGTTCCCCATTCTGATACCATACTTTGAACTCCACTTGTTCTGAAGCCCACACAGAGCAGATGACTACCAGGCTTAGCTCATGCAAATTGCTTTATGTGAGATTGTTTAGAAAGGAAACAAGAGAAAGTGGATGTGGAAAAGTTAAACATTTTAAATGTTACAGTGCTTTTATTGTTGTATACCATTTCAAGAGGTAGCATATGATCAAGAACCAATGGTACTAAAGGAAGAAGTTCAAGCTGAACTGAAAGCATTAGCCAAAACCAAAGCTCCAGAAAATGATGGAATACCAATTAAAATGCTTCAGCAGGTTGATGAACCACCGAAGGTACCCACTCCTTTATGCCATGATTGTTTGAAGACACCTACTTGCCCCACTGACTCCAAGAGACCCACATGTATGCCCATTGCAAAGAAAGACGACCCAACAAAATGCCCAAGTGATAGAACAATAGCATTGATGCCAGTAAAATTTTGCTGAAGATCATTCAACAATGTATATATATTATCCAAATCCACATGACTGGACAAAGAAGTAGCATGATAGTAAATGGATTAAAGCTTGAAGCTGTCAAAGATGTTGTCTTGTTTGAACCCATAATCAACGCTCGCAGAAGTAGCCGTCAAGAGATCAAAAGATGTATTACATGGACAATTATCCTGCATCATACCTCTTTAATGTTTTGGGAACCATGTATGTTTATTTGAGGAGTATGGTGCATTTGACCCAAGTCATGGTATTTTCCATTGCCTCATATGCATGTGAACATTGACTAAGGAACACCAAAGAAAAACATATGCATTTGAATTGTGGGGTTTGTGAACAATATGGAAAGTGCCATGGCCTGCTCAAATACCAAACAGACCTGTCTTGGAACTAGTGCCCCCAGAATGCTTCTTAGAGGCAAAGTTGGTAAGACTTTGTCTCATATTCTTTGGACAAATTTTCAGGACTGACTAGCACTAGAAAAAGGGCACCATGTTTAGTAAATTATAAGGGTACCGAAGAAAATGGTTTGACCCAGTGGCTATAACAATGGGCTTAATCATAAGAACAATTGTGAGGATGGTGTTGGACGAGGTGACATTTTGTTCTTTGTCCAGAGAGTCACTATGTGTTAGACCTGCTTTGACATCACCTAACAATAATATTCCATTGTCTAATTTCTAACTCCCAATGACCTTCTATATGACAGAGCAGAATCCTCACTGGGATTCCTAGGGTACAGTATGTATGGAAGGAGACTGCCAGATCTTTTCTCCTGCTGAGCTGGGTTCAAACCACTAGTTCTTCAGTTAGCAACATAGGATGGACACATGTGTCCTAACTTATCTTCTTTCTGCACAAAAGCCACCAGCACATAATGCTGCTCTAAAATTGTAGAGTTTCCATTGGATTTTGTATCCTCAACCTTACTGTCAAAGTGATCATATTGCTCAGGTACATGCACCGATTTAACATTTTCACAAGTTCACCCATTGTCTTATGAAATGTTTCAGTGTACACTTACTCATTAATTCTGAAAGCTGGCACTTCTATTTCCTTGTGCTTTTTCTCCAGTTTGGCATCGCTCATCAATGACTTACAACCAGAATGTTCCTAGGAAGCGAGGATAGATGAAACTGTATAACACTTACCTGGACGTGTTGTTGGATAGTATCAGGGTTTCGTGTCTGGTGAAGGTAATGGTCAGCTAAAGAGAGGAAGATTCTATTGAGATGGACCGGCATGGTAATGCTCACAATGGAATCAAGCCCAGCAACCGCCAGAGGAAGGAGCAGGGCTGGGCAAGATTTCATTCGGCTGCGCGTGGGCTTGCTATCTTATTACCGGCTGACAGTGGCGTTCCTGGGTCTTTTGAAATAGATAACACACTTGACTGCTAACCCAAAAGTTGGAGGTTCAAGTCACTTCAGCCGACATGTCATGTGACCTACTTCAGAATTTTCAACCATTTCAGCTGCGCAGAGCACAGTCTATTCTGATACTGATGGGGTTGTGCATGAGTTCAAAATAACTCACTGGCAACTGGTTTGGCATGAATTTTAGGAGATAGCACTGCCATATGGTGAAAGGTTTGGTCTACTAGATTTTTCAATAGTAAAACTTGGAACATTTTTATTTTGGAAAATCTGAATGGTGAGAGATGGTACTGATTACTGTATCTTTGAAGTAGCAACACGATTTTCCTCCTATGAACAGTGACCATCTGCTTCAGCTTTGTAGATAAAAGGAAAAAAATACTAAATACCTTGACTGGAATTAAGTAGATATCAGTACAATAAGAAGACCATCAGGAAATTGTTTTTTTTAATTTTTGAATTCAATTTTATTTTTTGAATTATCCTTTCAGCCACAGGACTCATTGAAGATACTAATTTACTACTTGTGACCGAATACTACATTCATTTAAATTTAGCAAGCAATTAGGGACCATCTAACCTGTTGATAGTTAAGTCTTCCTTCTGGATATATGGTCAAAAATTACAGTTTGTATGTAGAGCTCTGTTTGGATAGATGTTCTGGTAGAGTTTTCTCCTGGATGAGCCTAAAATACATAAATTATATTGTTAATCAGACAACTCCACAAAAATAACTTATAGTCAATGAATTTACTTTTTGCTTCAATATTGTAGGAAACAAACTGAAAAGGCTGTGGCCAGGGAGGTAGTTAAGAAGTTGCCCCCTGAGTCCCCTTTATTCTGGAGCAGTGATGAATCTAGTTGGGAGCTGTTAGACCCAGAGCAGTGGCGTGACTGAAAACATGTAGGATCAAAGAGTGCCCAGGCTCATGCTCGCCTAGACTCTACTGAACCACATGAGTCACTAACTCTGCGGAATCCCCAGTGGAAGGGTTTGTAATTACATGTGACTATGTGGCAAGAAGTCAAAAAGAACTCTATCTTGATTGCAAATTTCTCAAAGAGAAATGTGCCACAAGCTTGGAATTGGGTCAGACTCTACTCATGGAGGGTTTCATGGGAAGAGATCTTATCCCAATTTCAAAGCTATAGGTTTTATATTTTTATTTTCCAAATTATAGTCTGCTTAGAGGACTGCAGTCTTTTGTTTTTATTGAAGATCGTCTCTCAATACAGTTCCTGGGGAGATCCTATCAGAACAATGATTGACTACTAAGTTACTGATAAGCAGAGAAAGGAGGGATTTTCTAGTGCAGCTGTTAGCCACTGTGCTGCTGACCCAGCTAACTGAAAGGTAGGTGGTTCAAACCCACCAGTGGCTCTGTCGGAGCAAGCCCTGGAGATCTGCTCTGTATACCGCAGCCAAGAAAATCCGATACTTTACCATATTCTGTTGCTATGAGGAGGAACTAACTAGATGGCACCCAATAATAATCACAATTCTGAAACAGAGCGAGGAAAAGAGGCTGAAGGGATAGAAAACATCTATGACTGGAAAACACGGTGCGTGTTCATTATGGGAAGAAGCGGTATTTATTAATTTGCCAATTTGCTAAAATATATTTGGAAACCTATTTTCCTGGCCTTTGAAGACATGTGCAGAGTAGCTGAACTTTTGCGTTGCCCGAGGAGCTTGCCGGAGTTGAACAAGGTGATTCTCGGCCATCTTGTTTCGATGCTCAGCATGTAAGCTAGTGTCCTTTTTATCATGTTTTTCTCATAGTTATGTTTTCTGTTAGTGATTTCACAATGTAAAAATTGTCCCCAGGTCTGATGTGTCTTAGTGCGAACATGGCTGTTAGATAAACATGCTTCCTAGTGCTGTTTGGCCATGAGTTCATTTAATGTTTGTGAGTCAATAATATATGTAAAATAAACTGCCTTTAAAGGGAAACATGATAATCATGGTTAAACAAAATTTAGAAAAATTTCCTTGTAAACACTGAATGTGTCATTGTAATATACACTGCATGCCCCTGGCAGCTGAGTAATTCATATTGTAGGAGGATTATATCTCATAGGGAGTTTTTACCTTAGCACACGATTTCTTTGCAAACAGTGATGAATTTCAAATAGCAATAGAATTCTACCTTTGCTGATTCTGTTGTTTATGAGATTGGTTTTACGACCTAATCATTTATTATATCTTTCATTGGACTAATGTATTATAGATTTATTCTATGTTGGGTGAGAGAAAACCGTGAATCTTTTTTTTAAGTTGATTTCTTTAAGTTGATCAGATTAAGAAGTTGATGTTCCACCCAGGAAGGAGAACAGCTCTTTGCTATATGTACTGGAGAATTTTGTTTTGTTTTGGGCTTTTTTTTGTTTTTGGTGTATGTGATTCTGTTTATTTTTGATGTATGTTTGATGTATGTTTGATGTTTAGATACAAATCCATAAGCTCTCTTTGTCTGTAGGTTTATAATTCAAGAGGTATCCACTTCTTTTTATATTAAATTATATTTAAAGCCTCTTAAATTAAGCAAACCTTGATATGATTAGCCTCTGAAAGTGAGTTGTTTTATAAATTGAGTATTCATAAAATTTCAATAAAATGAAAATAATAGCTATTGCACTTTCTTTAAATGTGTTATACTTATAGTTATTCTTATAGAAATCAAGAAACTATTAGAAAATTTAAGTTTATGTAATTAAAGGGAAGCTTTTGCAATTGAGAATATTGCAGCAAGTTTGGTTTACTACTGTCTCATGACTTTTTAATTCATCAGTTCTATGTGTCTTGTCATACAAGTGTATACGTGATTGTATTTTTATTTATTAAAACAAAGTTGGTTTTATTAAACTTAAACTTATTATCAATAAAATTATTTAACATAACTCCTATAAAGTATTTAAAAATAAAAATGTAAATTTGTGTTAAACTATATTAGATCATTATTCTGACAATTTAGTATGTCAGCTTAAATTCCCAAGATCTCTATGTAACATACAACCATAGGTTGATATTATATTTAGTTATAAAATGAATACTCCTTTTATATATAGGTCATGTCTTACTAAGACAGAATACTGAAAAAAAATGATGCTTAGTTGACCATTAGATATACTTGTAAAGCTTTTGCTTATACCCCATGGAAAATTCATATGTTGTAGTTGCTATTAGGTGACATGAAGTTGGTTCTGATTTGTATTAACTAACCCCTTAACTAAGAGAAAGCAGCATTGCCCAGTCTGGAAAAATTCTCACAATCCTTGTGATATTTTAACTCATTGTTGCAGCGACTGGAAATTTTTTTTTTGTGGGTTATATTAATGAATGTGTACATATTTGTCTCTTTCAAAAGATTTACTAGTAATGCACATGTTTATTGCATTGTTTACTCTGAGAAATGTTTCAATGGCTTCTTATTGATTTCTTTTTCTACAGCAATGATTAATGAATTGCATATTAACAGAAATAGCATTCTCATATTAATATAAAAATTTTTGACCTCGTGAATCTCTCAATAAACTATGATATAAAAAGCAAAATGAGGCACAAAATTTAAATGTGAAACTTATTTGTCTGGGCTCGTAGAGCTTGCATCTGAAAGGAAGCTATCAGATGTGGTAAATTTTTAGTAAAATTGGCGCACACTTTACTGACTCGATTCCTTGGCTGACTGTTAAATTTGTTCTCTTACAAAATGACTAGCTCTCTGTCTAATCTGCCTCTGGATTCTGAATTTCATAAGATTGATTTCCAGTGCTTCGTGTTGGTTTACTAACACCCTGAGCATTTAAATAGAAAAGCACAACAGAACGCAGGGAACAAAGATTCTTCACATGCAAAAAGGGAAAAGGTTCTCTAATTTTATGTTCTGTGCTTACTTTTAAACATTTCATTTAATTAAATAAATGATCATTTAATTAAATATTCGAACAAGTGTTACTTCTTTGGCACTGTGAGCACATATTAACCAAGTGTCCAAATATCCACTGAAATGGCTTTAAATATTCTGGAAAAGTTTGTTTTTACTTTGCTTTTCATAATTGTATACTAAATATAGGAACAAATATTTCAAGATGTCTTCAACACTACATCTAAAACAATCTTGGAGTGTTGCCTAGAGGGAACCTGGGTTATGAAGATTCATTTGTTCACCTTTGAAAAGGGGTGTAGAAATAATTAGGTCTGTGTATCTAATTCCATGGGGGGAAAGTTCCCCAATCAGAGGAGAGATTCAATCTTATCTAGGTTAAATTTGTATAGGAATGTTAATAGCATACATCTTTCTGAAATCTCATGTTTTATGGGAAGTCCCTGGACTTTAGTCATGGACCTTGCTGTCTTTTGTTTTTAAACTCTGAGCAAGCATAGATTTCAACTCGTCACCAATACTGCCCCCAGGTTTCCCTATATGTAGATAAGTATTGACAGCAAAATTAGGTAACAATAGTAGACTGTTAACAGTCACAATTTCAGCTACTCTTTAATTTCCCATTGGCCACGGACTTTTGTTTTTAACTTTAATCTAGGATCTTTTAGGCCAGTGTTTCACATTGGGAAGGAATTGAGGCGTAACCGAGGCGCTTTTAAAAACACAATTGTCTGGTGCTCGCATGAAGCACTTTGTCCCATGGGAAGAAATGGAGGAAATGATGCTAAGCTGAGGTAGTCAATCACAAAAAGACAAGTACAACATGAGTCCCCTGAGGTAAGTATAATCAGCACAGTAGGTGTAGAGGAAAAGCCACTTTACCTCACACTTTACAGGTTGAGGTACAGGCAATTGGACGGGGGACAGACCAAGCCCAAGGGTACATGTCCTTCCAACACAAAGAAGGGGAACGGGGTGGGGGGAAAGGGAGAAAAAGGAGGGAAAGAAATAAGAGGGAGATGCTGGCACTGGAAGAGTAGGACACTAATCCACCCGGGGGGAGAGCATCGTTCATGTCGCCAGAGAAATGGGAGTGTGAGTGCAGACCCCACCACTGCGCACCAAACCTGGAGGGCAACGTAACCACAAGGAGTAACTTGGGAACAGAGAGGTCTACAGGGACGGCCCCAATCACAGCCAAACTGGCCACTCCCTACATATATGTGTGCTACAGAGGACCACACTAAACCTGCAGGTTGTGGAAAGGGGCTGGCCTGCCATGTCTGTACAGAAGCAAACCAAAAGGAAAAATAGAAAGTGAGGGAATAGAGGCCATACTGGCACAGCACACTTTGAGGATGGTGTCCCTGCAGGGAGCTGCTAAGGCACAGGGGGACCTGTGGCAGACAACAGCTCTAGACATGATGTCCTCTCACTGGAACATACTGTGTCAGAGGGCGTTCCCGAGGACTCACACAGTGGGGAGTGTGTCCGGTCTGAACACCCCCACAGTGGGCGAACCAAGAAGGGAACATCAGTCCAGCAAAGGGAGCAGAGCAAAGCCAAGCCACAACACCCCTGAGGAGCCCCAGGAGTAAACGTCGGGCTAGGAGGGGGCATTCCTGGAACACCCCCGGGACTGGTGGGGAGATAGTCAGTCATCAAGGTCAGCAGATAGACCTGGGATTATGTATGTTTTGGGGTTTGTTTAATTTTTTACTAGTTTTCTTTTTTCATGATTTTTCTCTTTTATTCAAAATTTTGTTTTCTTTTTATTTTGTCTCTGTTATCATTTTTCTGTCTACCAATATAAGATAGGCGTGAGAAACAAGCCCAAGGAGAAAGCAATGGGACTGCTGATTCCAGAGGGACCTGAGGGGAGGAGGATGTGGGGATGGGGGAGAGGGGAAGGAGCCATGAGCAAACAACCAGGGAATTAATAGCAACGATGAAGTGGAAATAGAGATTCCGGTGGTGTCAGAATAACAGCAATCTAGCGGAGAGGAATTACTAAGCGACAGAAGAAGGACAAGTGTGATGGTGAGGGAGGAGGAAGGTAAAAGGAAACAGAGGGAAGATCTAGAAAGCAAAGCTATGGATAGAGGTATAAATATAGGTGTGCACTTATGTAAATATATTAATTCATAAAATAGAGGTATTGGCCTATGTACATTTATTTATATGTCAATACATTGAGGAAGTGGAAGGAATTTTTGCCTCTGTTCAAGTCCTCCCTCAATGCAAGAAGGCTTTGTTCTAACAACCTGACATTCTGTGACACTCACCCTTCCAACATGATTGCTGAAAACATAATAGGTGCATAAGCAAATGCACTGAAGAAAGCTGATAGTACCAGCTATCAAAATATATAGGGTCTGGGGTCATAAAACCTTAAAATTAAACCAAAAGCCATCTAGCAGAGAAGCAAAAAGCCTATATCAAATAAGTACACCAGCCTGTGTGATCATGAAGTGTCAGCGGAATCAGGTAGCAGGAACCAGAAAACCCCAAACAAACAAACAAACAAAGATATTGTTGAGAACGAGGGGCGTCAGTAGAGACCTCAAACCCATCTGTATACAATAGGACATGCCCTCACAGAAGATTCACAAGGAGTCAACCAGGGTGCAGTATAACACCAATGAAACACACAATATTCCTCTGGTTCTTTGAGGCTTCCTCACCCCCCACTATCATGATCCCAGTCTTACCTTTCACTGCTGGATAGACTGGAGCAAGAACACTGATAAAGATAATAGCTCACAACACATGGAATCCAGATCAGATAAACCCCTCAGGAACAGAATTGCGAGTGGCGATACCAGAAGGGTAGAGAGTAGATGGGAGGAGGAGGGGGCCAGGAACCAATCGCAATGATGGACACATAATCCCATCCCCCTCCTCGGCGTGATGCACAACAGAAACACGGGTAAAGGGAGACAACAGTCATTCTAAGACATGAATACAATAATAATTTATGTTATCAAAGGGTCATGAAGGGGCGGACAGCGGGGAGGGCAGGCAAAAAGAGGAGCTGATAAGGCCTCAAATAGAACGTAAATGTTTAGAAAATGATAATGGCAACATATGTATGTACAAATTTTCTTGATACAATTATGTATGCATTCTTACAAGAGCTGTAAGAGCCCCCAATAAAATTATTTATTAAAATTTAAAAACATGTATCAATTGTAAAACTCTTATTTGTTTATCAAAGGTAAATAAAGCTACAAGTCTACCTAAAAAAGAACAACACAAAATGAAACACAACTGTCTAGGTTTTATTGAAAATGCAGATCTCCTTCATTGTTTTAATATAATAAATTATCTTATGCTGTGAATCAAGAATTTTTCCATTATCATAAGAATATTTTACTCCATCTTTGAATCACTGATGTTTTTAAAAATAGATTTAATTATTGTCCTAACAGATAATTGCTCAAAATTTTGGAATGCATTTATTATCTAGGTTTTGCATGCAACACAAACATATTTTCCCCGATTTTATTCTTAGTATGAACCCCCATCGGACATTTGCCTTTAGAAATGATTAACAACATGCGAATGAGAGTGAGTTTAAGTAACGAACGTTCAGTTACTCTTTTCTATGGAAAAGAGCTCTGGTGTGCAGCGTTTACGCAGCTTGAATCCACCAGCCATTCCCAGTGAGAAAGAGACGGCAGTCTGTTGTCAGAAAGGGGACCGGGCAGCTCAACCGAAAGGCAACTTATTTGCTTGTTTCTTTAATGCCCTACGGACACTACGCACCGCCATCCAGTCGATTCTGGCTCCCCGTGACCCTGTGGGGCAGAGCAAAGCTGCCGCACTGCTTTCCCAGGCTGTACATCTTTAGAGGATCACGAAGCCTTTTCTTTCTCCTGGGGAGCGGCTGGGGGTCGGAACCTAACCGACTACATATGCCACCAGTGTTTACGTGCATTGGTACAGATTCAACAGCAGTGGGCTTGGCTTTGATGTCTGGGAGTTTAAAAGTGTGAACAAGCTTTGTTCTTAACCAAAATGCAGACACAGTTCATCCTAGGACACTTTTAAGTAACAGCTGCCAATATACTAAGAAAAAAAAATCGGCCACTGAAAACACGGAGGACCACAGCTCTGCTCTAGCACATGAGAGTAGCAGGAGCGGCCATTGACTCAACGGCAGCTGGTTGGCTGGTTGGTGCCTTTCATCCAAGATATATAATTGTTCACATTTTAAAGGCAAGGCCTTTCATAGAATGTCATATTTTAAACTGAGGCCCCTTTAATTAGGTAGGACTAAAACCAAAAAGCCAAACTCACGGCCATTGAGTTGATTCCTACTCATAGCAACCTGATGAAACAGAGTAAAAGCTGCCCCGGCGACTTTTTGAGGCTGCAACTGGGAGGAGAAAGTCCCAACTTGCTTGTGAGGAGCTGCTAGTGGTGTTGAATTGCTGACCTTGCAGATAGCAGCCTGGGGCATAACCCCTACTCTAGCCACTTAAAGACAAAGGGGCTGGGGGGCTAAGTTTGACTTTAATTATGGAGACAATCCTTAGTAAGTCTTCCTAGAAAAACAATCCTAATTCTTGGTAATCCCCCAGAATATACTTGTGTATATCATATAAAAACCCCTTTAGGATATTGGAGCTGAGATTAATTTGTCCAAATGTTTAGGAATTGTAGGTAAAATGTGGTCAACAGAGTTGATTCAGATTGATTTCCTAGTCTCAGGATAACAGATGATATGGAATTTTGACACTATAATTTGAGATTTCCTCTGAAAATGCCCAGTTATAATTAATTTAGTGTTTGTTCAAAACTGTCGGGCTTTGGAGTTTATAAATCAAACTTTAAGAGTCCTAAGTGCTGGGAAGATGGCTGACCAGGGGACCCGCGAACTCTGAGAGCTCTTTCAAAAAGGGTGGGGTTGGCGTCCAGATAGCAGAGTGGTAGGAGTCTGGTGAGTGAAATATGCCCCCGGGCCAGCACCCCACCTGGCGCCACGCATTTGTCCTGAGCCGGGGCCTCGGTGATCCAGGCCCCAATTCGTGGGACATCTTGGGTCAGTAGGTCATGACTAGCTACAGCCCCACTACATCCCAGACCGGGACCCCTCGCCCAGAGTCGCTTGCCTGCTCTGCCGAGACACATGCAAGGGACCTCCTACAGCAGCTGCCCACTCGTGGGACCCCACTAGGAGAGAAGCTTCCCTTTCCCGTGGTTCCCCTCTCCCCACGTGGCAGGGATCTGCCCTTGGGCCTGCGTCCCTCCCTCCATTCATCCAAGGCCTGGGTGGCTGACCTGCAGGCCACAGGGGGTGGCCTGGGCAACCCCATGGGGAACCATCAACCCCCATTGTTGCCTGGGACCTCTCCACTGGCACCCTGCTTGCCCGGCTGCCTGCCCCATCAGCCTGGCTCCCACTCCACTCGCTGCCCGGAAAGCTGCACTGCCCAGACTTGCGCCTACACTGGCCTGCAGTCAAAACCCATCCCGCTTCTACCCCCGACAATGCGTTTCCACCGGAGCCACTTCAGGTTGGCCTGTGTCACCGTGGAGCCCCATGCCCATGGCCCGGGCACTAGACCTGCCTGCCAGGGAGCGCCTACAGTGCCGGTGTGACAGTGGGCGCTCCTGCCTATTGGGAGCGCTAGCGACAGGTCTTTGCACTCCTGCCAGAGCGGTGTTGCCCTCCCCGGTGCGCTGCGGGGATTCCAGTGGCCTGCAGCTCCGAGCTCTGAGCCTGCCGTGACCCATTCCTCCCAGGGTTGGGGCAGGCGCCATTGCGGCTCTTTCCTGCCAGAGCCGCCACCGCTGTCTGATCCGGCTAGGACCATGTTACGAGGAGCCTGCTCCGCTCACAGGGAGCCTAGGACATGGCTTTGCAGCCCCGCCGGAGCCGTCTCTGCGCTCCAGCCAACTCTCACCATCGCAGTGCCCTACGGGGTCCCCAGCGCCAGCGTCTAAGCCTGCCCCAGCCCTTCCCAGCCGGCATAGGAGGCGGGCGCTGTGGCCTGTGCCTCTCTCAGCACCCCTTGCGGCCCAAGCCTTTTCTGCCCGGTGCAAGAGGCCCAACCCTGTGGGGTTTCCCACGCCTGTGTAGCCTCTGCCCACAGGCTCAACTCTACAGGCCTGCAGGGACCTGGGAGGGCTTGCTGATCTGAAGAGCATTGTCCCCCCCACATAGCCCGGCTCCGGAGCCCAGATCACCACCACCTCCCGTGGCAGCGAGGCCTCACCCACCTCCACCTTCTATTGGGCATCACTATAACTTGGAGGGAAAAGAAGGAGGAAACATTTAAACACACACACACACACACACACACATACATCTTTTATCTCGTGCTGGTTTTCACTTTTCTTTCTTTTACTTTCTGTGTTTTCTTTTCTCTCTTCTTTCTTCCTCCTTTTTCATTATTGCTATTACTTCCCTTTTGCCCCTTTTCTATAGGTTTTCCTTCTATCGCGTTTTTCTCCTTCCAGTTCCACTGTTATCATTTCTTTTATAACTTCTCCTTCTTCCTCTCTCTCCATTATTTCTTTTTCCTCCCAAAATTGTGTTTAAAATTATTTTTAATTTTTAACCTTTTAAATTATTTTTTATTATTAAACAAAAAAAAAAAAAAAGGGCTGCTAAGGGTGCCCTGACAGAGCAGGTCAAAGCAGCCTGGGGTCACTCACTGAGGCTCCATCCCCCACTCCAGTCACGGAAACATCTGACCACCGCTAGTCACTAAGCCTTTGGGGACCTCTGCCTACACAGCAGTGACACATCCTTAGAGTAGGTCATAGGCAGTCACCTGAAAGAATCCTTAACAACAACACAGCTAAGGTTCCCCTGGCCTCCCAGTAACATGGGACCTATGAAAGGATTGAGGAAAAATCAAGAGACACATCACTCCCACCCAAAAAATACAGAGACGAATCATATTAGCCGAGCTAACTTCTCTCATAGAAGAAACAGCTACAGATCACCCACAGAAGGAAATCTTCAGACGTCAGCTCCAAGTAATACAGGAGCTGAGTGAAGAACCCCAGAATAAGGATGTAATGATAGAGGAGATGAAGTCCACAATAGACTGGATGAAGTCCACAATAGAGGGTATGAAGTCCAACCACCAAAGGGAAGTACAGGAGCTAACAAAGGAGGTAGCGGAAGCCACATACAAGGTCACAAAATTTAAGAATATTCTAAGACCTATCAGCAGATATCATGAAGAGGAGGAGAGAATGGAGCAACATCTGCCAAAATCTGAAAGAAAAAATGCCTCCCCCAGAATTCTGTACCCTGCCAAGTTATCCATTAAGATAGATGGTGAGATAAGGGTCTTCCAGGACAAGGAAAGACTCAAGGAATGTGCTGCAGGACACCCGACCCTGCAGAAGATACTGGCTGGCTCAGTATGGCCAGAGGATCAACCTCCATGAAGAACAAACAATAGACCATCATATAGCCCATCTCCATCTAGAAGCCAACATGCCAGCAACAATTACCAGGACAACAGGGTCTCAGATGGAAAGGAAGACAAGATACAAACTCTCCACTCAAACATAGCACACTGATATGAAGTGAGATATATAAAGACCCAAAACACAAAACAGGGTATGACAACTATGAATCCACAGATAATGATAATAACTCTGAATACCAATGGACTCAATTCATACATTTAAAAAAAGGCTTGAGGACTGGCTCAGAAAACATAATCCATCAATCTGTTGTCTGCAAGAGACACATCTTAAGTGCACAGACAAGAATATGCTAAGAATAAAGGGTTGGCATGAAGTTTACCAATCGAACTGTAACTCAAACAAGCAGGGGTGACTATCTTAATCTCCAATAAAATGGCCCTCAAGATCCAAACCATAAAAAGAGACAAAGAGGGACAGTACATCATGCTCAAAGGTTCAGTAAACCAAGAAGCACTTAGCATATTGAATATTTACGTTCCTAATAATGGTGCAGCGAATTTTGTCAAACTATTAAAAAGATGAAAAAAAGAATCACGGACTCAACAATCATATTAGGTGACTTTAACACTCGCTATCAGAGAAAGACAGATCACTGGGAAAGAAGCTCATCAACGAGGCCATAGAGCTAAACAATGTAATTAGTCAACAGGGCCTGATAGACATTCATAGAGCTTTCCACCAAAATGCAAAGAATTTCATATTCTTCTCTAGCCCACATGGATCTTTTTCAAGAATAGACCACATGCTGGGACACAAGTCTAGTCTGAGTAAATTCAAACACATAGATTTTATCCAGACATCTTTCTCAGACTACCATGCCATAAAGTTGAAGATTAGTAAGAGGATGCCCAGAAAAGCAAGGCAAACTAATTGGAGGATGAACAATGATCTCCTGCGACATGAATGGGTAAAGGCCCAGATTAGAAAGGATATTAGGAAGTTTCTATAAACTAACGAGAGCAAGAATACAATGTATCAAAACTTATGGGACACTGCGAAGGCAGTTATCAGAGGTAGCTTGATAATATTAAATGCATATATGAAAAAAGAAGAGAGGCATATGACAGATATGTTAACAGAAAACCTCCAACAACTATAACAGAGTCAGCAGAACAACTCTTCCAATAGCAAGAGAAAAGAAAAAAATAGAAATCAGGCAGAGCTAAACCAGTGGGAAGACAAGAGAACAATGCAAAAGATAAATGTAGCTAAAGGCTTGTTCCACAAAAGAATTAACAAAATTGACAGTCCCCTGGCAAAGCTTATCAAGGATAGAAAGGAGCAAACTTAAATAGCCAGGCTGAGGAATGAAACAGGGGTAATAACAACAGACCCCAATGACATTAAAGGGATAATCACAAAGTACTATGAAGGTCTGTATTCTAATGAATTCAGAAACATGGAAAATGGATAGATATTTAGAAAAACAGTCTCTCCCTAGATTATCTAAGATGGAGATCAAGAACATCAACAAACCCATAGTGAAAGAAGAAATAGACAGGGTCATCAAAAACCAACCAACAAAAAAAGCCCCAGGGCCAGATGTCTTTACAGAATAATTCTACCAAGCATTCAGGGAAGAGTTGACACCGATACGCCACAAAGTATTCCATAACATAGAAGAGGATGGAAAACTCCCAAACTCATTTTATGAAGCTAGCATTACTTTGATACCCAAACTGGGCATAGACCCCACAGGTATAGAGAAGTACAGACCAATATTTCTAATGAGCATAGATGCAAAAATGCTTAACAAAATGTTGGCTAATAGAATACAGAAGTATATAAAACATATCATCTACCATGACCAGGTAGGATTCATCCCAGAGATGCAGGGATGGTTTAACATCCAAAAATCTATCAATATCATATACCACATTGAAAGGAAAAAGGATAAAAACCATATGATAATATACATAGATGCAGAAAAAGCATTTGATAATATACAACATCCATTCCTAATCAAAACACTCATGAAGATAGGATTGGAAGCTAAGTTCCTCAAGCTGATGCAAGCTATCTATGAAAGACCAACGGCCAACATCATAGTCAATGGAGAAAAGACAAAAACAATCCCACTGAAAAAGGTTACAAGTCAAGGATTCCCCCTGTTCCCACTTCTATTCAATATAGTTTTGGAGGTTCTGGCTAACAACATAAGACAGTGGAAGGATATCAAAGGGATCCAAATGGGAGAGCAGGAAGTGAAACTATTGCTATTTGAAAACGACATGATCCTCCTGTACATTGAAGACCCCAAAAGCTCCACAGCTGGAGTAATTACAGCAATAGAGGAATATGGAAGGGTGGTAGGATACACGATCAATAAACAGAAGTCAGTAGGTTTTCTATACACATCGGACAGGACCATGGAAGAGGGGATTAAGAAGGAAGTACCCTTCACAGTAGCTAAGAACAAACTGAAATACCTAGGAGTATATTTAACAACAACAACAAAAAAAAAAACAAGTTCAATGCTATACCAATTCAAATACCATCAATCTTCTTCAAAGAATTGGAAAAACTGACTTCCAATTTCATATGAAGAGGGAAGAAACCCAGAATTAGCAGAGTACTCCTCAAGAAGAAGGACACAATTGGAGGACTTGCCTTACCCAATTTTAATGCCTATTACACAGCTAGTGATCACAACAGCATGGTACTGGCACAACGACAGACACTCATACTAGTGTAAAAGAACAGAAAGCCCAAGAATAAAACCATCAGCATATAGACAACTGATCTTCGACAAGGGTCCCAAAACCATCAAGTGTGAAGCGGATGCCCTTTTTTAACATGTGGTGCTAGAAACAATGGATATCCACATGTAGAAAGAAGAAACAAGTCATTTACCTCACCCCATGCACAATAATAAACTCAAGGTGGATCACAGACCTAGAAGTTAAACCTCAAACCATCAGGACCATCAAGGAGGGAATTGGGACTAACCTCAGAGCACTGGCTCAGGAACTCATAGGCTCACTGCAATAGGGAAGTGTACACACACAGGTGAACTGGAAATCGACAAATGGTATTTAATAAGTGTAAAGCCCCTGTACACCTCGAAAGAATTCACCAAGAGGGTGACAAGACAACCCACAGACTGGGAGAGGATTTTTAGTAATGACACATCACACAAACGGCTCATTACTAAAATCTACAACACCCTCATACCCTGCACAAAGAGGAAAACAGTTAACCCCCCTAAGAAAGTGGGCAGAAGAACTGAAAAGAACTTGCACTAGGGAGGAGACCCATATGGCCAATCAGTCTATGAGAAAGTGTTCCAGGTCCTTAGCCATAAGAGAAATGCAAATCAAAACAACCATGAGATACCACCTAACACCCCCGAGGCTAGCCCAGATCATCAAATCAGGGAGCAACAAGTGTTGGAGGGGCTGTGGTGAAGTAGGAACCCTCCTCCACTGCTGGTGGTCGTGTAGATTCATACAGCCACTGTGGTAAGCAATCTCGCGATACTTAAAGAAAATGGAAATTGATCTACCTTATGACCCAGTCATCCCTCTACTGGGCATATACCCGGTAGAAGCAACAAATAAAACACGACCAGTCATCTACATTCAATGTTTATTGTGGCACAATTCACAATGGTAAAGACTTGGAAACAGCCTAAGTTTCCATCGATAGATGAGTGGATTAGTAAACTCTGGTACATACACACAATGGAGTACTATGAAGCACTGAAAAGTATGGACAATCACATGAAACATGTAATTTCGTGGGAAGCTCTGGAAGGAATCATGTTAAACGAGATAAGCCAAACAGAAAAGGGCAAGAATAACATGAGTCCCCTGAGGTAAGTACAATCAGCATGCCAGGAATAGAAGAATAAACATCTATCTCGCAATAAACGGGTGAAGCGTAGATAGTTGGAGGGAGGGCAGGCCACATTTAGGGAGGTACATGAGAGTCCAACATAAAGGAGAAGGGGGCAGGTGGAGGGGGAAACGAGGTAGGGAGAAACTGAGTTGATGGCATGGGGAAACAGGGCACTAACCCACCCAGGGGAGAGTATTGGTTGGGTCCGCACAGAACTGGAACATGCATACTGACCCCACCATGACACGCCAAACCAGGAGAGCAACGTAACATGCAGAGCAATCCACAAAGAGACTGGACCACACGCCGGACCTAGCCAGAATTAGCCCGACCCCCACCATCGAAGGGAGTACCACAGAAAATGAAAATAGATAGTCTGGTGTGGGAAAGGAACTGACCTACCACACCACACCCAGAAGGAAGCTGAAGCAAAGGAAGGAGGAAGAACAGAGTGGAGCACACCTGGTCCCACCAAGCTCAGAGGACGATAGCCTGGCTTGGAGGGCCCAATATACAGAGAAAACCATATAGCTGGCCCCACAGTGAGATGCAACATCCTTCACTGACCCATGGCCCTAAACGGGACAGCACCGGGACACAATGATGGATGTGCGACTGTGCTGGCCCCACCACACTGAGCAAACCACTGGGGGCGTGCAGTGGAGCGGCAGGGGAAGCAGGCCAAGGAGGTCCCGAGGGAGTATAAAGGATACACTTTGGGGCCAGGACATGGCACCCCATCAGACTCATCTGAAAAACTTTAAAGATCAATACACAGACCTTGAACTACTAACAGGCTTTTTTCTTTCTTTTTGTCTTTTTGGTTTATTTTTTTCTCTTCTTTTAAATTTTGAATGTCAGTGGATTTTTTGTTTGCTAGCTTGTTGGTGTTGCTTCCGTCATCACCATGTTCTTATGTGCCACTTTGGTGTTGTCAAAGCCATCCCCAATTGTATGCACATATTACTATATCTGCAGGTCCACCTAGATAAGATAGGTTGGACAAACAATGTGAGAAGAAAATAATGGGATCAATGGTCCGGAAGGGACATGAGAGTGTGGGAGGTAGGTGGAGGGAGGAGGTGTTGGCCAAACCAGGGACAAGGGAACACTGAGGGGTTCAAAACCAGTGGAGTGAGGGGATGGGAGGGCTGGTAGGGAGTGACCAAGGGCAAGGTACCTGAGAGGAATTACTGAAACCAGAGTGAAGGCTGAACGTGGTAGTGGGGCAGGAGGAAAGCAAAAGGAAATAGAGGAAAGGAGTAGGAGGCAAAGGGCATACATAGAAGCCTAAATACAGATGTTTACATGTGTAAATATATTTATGATTATGGATGAAATAGACCTATGTGAATATATTTATAGGTTTAGTAGTAGGGTAGCAGGTGGACCTTGGGCCTCCTTGCGCGCATTCCCTTAATACAAGAGCACCTTGCTCTGCTAAATGGTCATTTCACGATACCCACCTCCCCAACATGATCGCTGAAGACAGACATGTGCATAAGCAAATGTGGTGAAGAAAGCTGATGGTGATAGGCTATCAAAAGATATAGTGTTTGGGGTCTTAAATGCTTGAAGGCAAACAAGCGACCATCCAGCTCAGAAGCAACAAAGCCCACAGAGAAGAAGCACAAAGCTTGTGTGAACATGAGGTGTTGAAGGGATCAGTTAGCAGACACCAATGAACAAAAACCACCATTGTGTTATCACCTTCCCCACATAAACGCTGAAGACAAATGTGTGCATAAGTAAGTGTGGTGAAGAAGGCTGATGGTGCCTGGCTATCGAGAGATATAGCGTCTGGGGTCTTAAAGGCTTGAAAGTAAAGCGGCCATCTAGCCCAGAAGCAACAAAACCCACAAGAAAGCAGCACACCTACATGTGTGATTATGAAGGGCTGAGGGGACCAGGTTTCAAGCACCAAAGGCAAGGGGGAAAAAGTCATATCATCGTGAACGAGGGGAGTGCATTTTGGGGACCCAATGCCCATCTGTAGATAACTGGATATCCCTTGCAGAGGGGTAGTGGGGAGAAGATGAGCACTCAGTGTTCTGTGTAGCAACAATGAAACTCACAACCTTCCTCTAGTTATTAAACGCTTCCTACCCCCAGCTATCATGACCCCAATTCTACCTTGCAAACCTTGTTAGACCAGAGGATGCACAGCAGTACAGATGGGAACTGGAAACACAGGGAATCTAGGACAGATGAACTCCCCAAGACCAATGGTGAGAGTGGTGATACCGGGAGGGAAGGGGGCGTAGAAAGGGAGAAGTGATCACAAGGATCTACATATAACCTCCTCTCTGGGGGATGGACAACAGAAAGGTGGGTGAAGGGAGACGCCGGGCAGTGCAAGATAAGATAAACTAATAATTTATAAATCATTAAGGGTTCATGAAGAAGGGGGAGTGGGGAGGGATGGGAGGAAAAAAAGGAAAATGAGGAGCTGATTCCAGGAACCCAAGCAGAAAGCGAACTTTGAGAATGATAAGGGCAATGAATACATAAGTGTGCTTACACAATTGATGTATGTATGGACTGTGATAAAAGTTGTATGAGCCCCAATAAAATGATTTTTTTAAAAAAAGAGTCCTAAGTAGTGTGATAATTCTCTTGCTATACTTCTGTAAACAATCAGACAAATCTAATGTGAGCATTTACTTATATTATGGTAAAAATAATTCTAAAATTATTATGATATGACGGTGAAAGGAGGACTGAGAAACTTTGAAATGGCACAAATAAAATAGTGCATATTTGAAATGGGCAAAAATGAAATAATGCATATTTTTTCCAGCTCTCATCTGAGTATCCTCATCTCTGAGATGCATCACAAGTTTGTAAATTGTAGAAACTTGACAATAATGCAAATGATTCCTATTTATAAAAGCAAAGTGTAGTTGTGTTCAGGGGGAAACTGGCCCATTGATTGACCTGTTTTCATCTATTTTAAAATTCGCTTTAGAATTCCTTATTCCCTTTTTATGCATCTGCTCTTTGAGTTCTCCTTTGAATGAGTTGTAACATCTTACTGAACACAAAGAGAAACCAGTTTCCTTGACTCCCTTCAGATTGGTGCAGCCCATGTGCTTCAGAAGGGACCCAGCTCTGCGTTTTTGTAGCTGTGATTGTTTTTTCAGAAGTGAGCCATCCAGACTTTCTTATCCAAAGCTTCTTGCTGGAATTGAACTTCCAGCCTTTGGTCCAGTCGCCTAACACTAACCATTTGTGCAACCTAAGGACTCCTAATAGTTCAATGACATCTCAAGCATCTCTGAGGGATAGTCGCCTGACATACAACAGAATAAAACCTTCCCTAGTCCTGCTCAATCCTCAAACTGCTAGTATGGTTGAGCCTATCGTTGCATCCATTGTTGTTGCTAGGGGTCATAGAGTCATTTCCAACTCACGACCTTATGCACAAGAGAAAGAAACACGGCCCAGTCCTGTACCATCCGCACAATTGTTCCTGTGTTCAGGTCCCTTGAAGCAGCCGCTGTGTCAATTCTTCTTTTTCACCTGCCTTCTTTATCAAACATGATGTCTTCCTCTAGGAACTGGTCCTTTTTGACAAGTCCAAAGTATGCACGATGAAGTCTCACCATTCTTGCCTCTAAGGAGCATTTTGGTTATACTTTTCCTGAGAAAGATTGGTTCCTCCTTTTAGCAGTCTGTGATATTTTCAATATTCATCTCCAGCACCACAATTCAAAGTCATAGATTCTTCTTTTGCATTCCTTATTCAATGTCCAACTTCAACATGCATACAAAGCAATGGCATACACCATGGCTTGGGTCAGTTGCAACGTAGTCCTCAAAGTAGTGTCCTTGCTTTTTAATACTCTAAAAATGTCTTGCACAACATATTTACCAAATGCAGTGCATCTGCTGATCTCTTGATTACTGCTTCCATAAGCATTGATTGTGGATACAAACAAGAACAATTCTCGACAACTTCAATCTTTTCTCCATTTATCCTGATTTTACTTATTGGCTCAGTTGTGAGGATTTTGGTGTTCTTTATATTGAGTCTTAATCTATACCTAATCTATTCCTGAATTTCATCAGCTAGTGCGAATCCTCCTTGCTTTCAGCAAGCAAGGTTGTGTCATCTGTGTAATTCAGGTTGTTCCAAAGCTTCCTCCAATCCCGATAACACATTCTTCTTCATATAAGCCAGCTTCTTTTAGGATTTGCTTAGCATACAGGTTGAAAACGTGTGGTGAGAGGATACAACCCTGTTGCAAACCCTTCCTGATTTTGAGTCACACATTACCTTGTTCTGTTCTCACGACCATTGGTAGAATTGTTAGAATCCATAAAATTAGGGCATTAGTGCGATTGAGCGGGTTCACACCAGTTTGGCATAACTGATACCCAATTCTATGTTGAGTTTGGTGAGCCTGTTGTTAAATTGGCACTTGTACTAAGGATTCTCTCTAAGCTGGCCAGGTGGGAGGCTGCCCAATGTGGAAATCACAGATTTACATGCCTCACACTTTAGTGCTCATTTGCACCACAGTGTATTCTAAGTGCCTGTCGTCTCTTCTGTTCATAGGTATAAAAGATTCAATGGAACTCTGCTTGTGATATTTATTTACTGATTCAATAAAACTCATTCTACTGTTGATGAAATACTACCTTTTAATCTTTGTGTTTGTTACTTCAGTAAACAAAAATGTATAACACAAAGAGGAAAAAAGTGCCCAACATCTTGAAGGTCTGTCATTTGTTTTGCTTGTGTTCTGCCCCAAATTCTCACAAGATATTATGAGTGAACTACACCCTTCCTGGAAGCATTCAAAGAGCTAAAAATATTATTAGTACAATTGCTGTCAGTTCAGCAGAAGCAGAGAGGGTGTTTAAAAGATGCACATAATATGTTCAGAGAAGAAAAATTGCTTGTTTCTAATACATCAAACACAAAGACTACCTCTACAGGCATGGGATCCAACACCTACAGTCAAAGGACGGGCAAGGATGAATCACACAACTGTGGATTCTCGGATAAAAGCAAGGAATATTGCAAGTGAGGATGCTAACCAAGAAGAAATATGGGAATATATTAAATAATAGGTTCATTGTTTTCTGTCAGGTATTATTTAATATTTTCATTAATATTTTAAAATTCTTTCTTTAACCTAATCTAGTTTCATGTGGTTCTTTTATTTTTTAAAGTATTATCTGTATGAAATCACAAACTACCTTTCAGTATATCATTTTAAAAATTATTTTAACATACTTTTTAACTTAATGCTTTTATATTTATATACTTCATATTATATACTTTAAAATACTTTTAATATTTTTAAATACTTACAAGCAGTCATTAGGTTGTTAAATTATTGGAATCTCACCACTGAATTGGGGGTCTTCTTCTAATTTTCTAATCCTGTACTTTACACCAAGACCATCATTCAAATATATTTGATGTCTATCAATAAGCGCTTCAAGCTCTCCTCACTTTCATTTGTATTTTTCTCATTGTTAATCAGTTTTCTTCCAATCGGGCGCCTTATTCTTCATCAGATAGTCCAGCTAACCTGAATATTTGCTCAGCATGCAGTTTGAATAAATTTGATGAAAGGATACAACTGTCACTTGATCTTTTCATTAATGCGTTCAATGAAATCCTTACTACCTATAAATTTTTATCTACATGAGAACAATGGTTCTACTTTATTTAAAAAAATTATCACTAGAAATGGTTTTCCATAGAAAACAAAAAACCAAATAAAACTAAAACAAAAGCAGACCCTCTACTATGGAACTGATTTCAATGCAGAGATTCCAACGGCTAGGACAGATTAGCACTGCTCCTTAGGGTTTGTGAGACTGCAAATAATTACCTTTCTCTGTGGAGCAACAGGGAAAATTAAACGATAATTTATACCTTTGAATTATGAGACTGATCCCTCAGAGGCAGGGATGGTAAGATTTTTGTCATCAAATTAGGCAAGCTATCCCAAGGGACCAGTTCCTAGAGAAAGAGAATGTGCTCGATAAACGAGGGGGTTACCATAAAGGAGACAGACCTTCAACCAGATGGGCTGACACAGTGATGGAACTCAAGTATAACAAGCTGGTTAGCTAGCTCAGGACTTGACCGTGCTTTGGTTTGTCTTACATATGATCGCTATGAGTCAGAACCCGCAACAGGGAGAACAGGAGATGCGGAGTGATGATGAAATTGGTGGTGTCAGTTGTCGCATGGCTGCCTGCAGCAGGGAGCAGGCAGATGGAGAATGGAAAGGCCGATTCTAGATCTTTAACTCACAACAGGGACAGTTCACTCTAGAGTCAGCACTCTGTAGAGTAGTCTCTCTCCTAAAGTGCATTTGCCATGGGGGAAGCTGCGTAAGACAATCTCTATTTCAGCTATTTGTAGTTTCATTCTACTAATATTGCACTCATAACGAGCTTTATGTGAGAGAACGAAGGTGGTCATCAATGAAATATTTTCATAAATATGCATTAAATCAATTTTGTACTTTATAATTCTGTCAATTAAAAATGTTATACAGCTAGATCATTCTAAGGATGCTTATATTTAAAAAGGCACAATTTCTGGAAATCATTTCATACATTAAATTCCTTTGGGAGATATCCCAGTAGTGAATGATTTAACTGTTTACTATTTGATTTTTATATGTAACATTTATTATACAGATATATACCACATGCTGTCTTTCAGAAAATGTATGACTTAATACATAATTCATGGCCCTAAATGTTTTGTTATTGCTATTTCCCCAATAATAAGAAAATATGATATATTGACCTGCATATGAAAAAAAACTGCTATTATAACTATAAAAATAAATTAATATTTGCTGTTTTTGTTGTTAGGTGTCACTGAGTCCATGTCTTAGGTTAGTTATTTGAGGCAATATACATACCTGAGGTCAATCACCAATATTTTTCCTGAAAATACTTTGGCAACTACTTGCATTTTTGCCAATCCAAGTGAGTTTTTCTCTCTGCAGTTTGTCTCGATCACTATTCTAACTATTGTATTCCCTATGCCAATATATATACTTCAACCCTCATCACCCTCCTTTGGAATTTGAATGTCTCAGAAAGTATAAGAACGTGCAGGGGTGATACGTGTTTAAGAAAGAGTCGTGGATGTTGACTATTTGATCAATTACTGAGGCCAGAAGAAAGCAGACTCTTTCATACAGAAATTGTTGTGGTCTTGCTTCTGCAAGGATGGCTCCTTTGTCATAAGGACCAGGTCAGTAAAAGCACGGGCCACAAAACTGCTGTGTTCTCTCCCTCATTCCTGGGCTCTTTGGTGTTCTCCCTGATGACAGTGCATTGTTTAAAAGGTGAACATGAAATGGGGCTACAATGCTCTTCCTCAATGTCCTCTACCCCCATTTTCCTAGGCCACATTTGTCCCTCTTCAATAGAAATGTAAAATAACAATTTTTTCTTTATCATGACTGTTTTACTGATATGTACACATTTTCTGTTCTGGAGATCTTTAACTTGGAAAAGTAGAGAGTTGTAAGGTATGTATGGACGCAATTACTAACCATCAGTGTAGGTGTAGTGACAAAAGTCAGTGGTTCCTTCCTTCAGCTCACCATTCCCACACTACCCTTCACACGCATGCTCATGCTCGGGACACGAAACACCAGTGATCTATCTCTAGGGGCTACTCCCTAATTACTGCACATCAAATTCGAATCCATTTTCTAGGTCAAGAGGAGGCCATTACTTTTAAGTTGAAGTAGTTTCAATTCCTAGAAGCTAAGGCCTGTTAACTAATTTTTAATATATTCCTCAGGGCCACTTTGATTTTTAGCAGCAGTTAGTTGAGTAAATACTTAATTTATATGTGGTAGGCTTTCAGCTCAGGTATACCAGGTGATTGCCCAGGGGAAAAACATTTAAAAGCTACTAAGTGTGTGGGTGTTTGGGGGCGGGGGGGTATAATCAACCAAACAGTCAGTAATTTGGGCAGCAAAACCAGAAAGTTGGCAAGCCCTCCCATATGCTTAATCACTGTGACTGCACCACAGTGAAAGCAGCGCTGCCCAGAGGCCTCCAAGGAAGACCCAGGAGCCAAAACATTGGTGCTGGCCATTCAGCAAGTATCCCATGCTGCTCTGGTCCAGTATTAATTCTAGGTTGCAGTGGATTTTGGAGATTTTGCTTAAACGTATTCTATTTAACACACACACACGTTTCAAAAATTTCATGAAAAAATGTAATGAAAAGAAAATAGATTTTTTAAATGAACCTTTCCAAGAGATTAAATTTGAAACATCTGCCCAGAGGAAGTAGGAATGTTATAGACCTCCATTTGGAGGAATAATTTTATGCCGTTAGAGGAACGATTTTAAGTCTGTGCTGGATGGGATTTGAAGTTTCAGGTGTTCAGGGAAATTAAGGGTAGGCAATGAACGCAGAGGATCACATTAAAGAGGCAATTAACACCTCTCCTGCTCATACTAGCAAGTACAGTTGGGTGGGGAGTTATTTGAAAAGAAAGGACTGGGCAGAGGAGCTTTGACAGGTGCTGCCTTATTTTCCCTCCTAATGAACACAAAACAAACAAGAAAGCCAATAAAAAAACATTATTATGGGTAGAATTTATTTTTCATTAAATATCTTGTTGGTGTAAGTATCATTAATATATACTAATTCATCAGTTGGTACTTTTACACTTCAAGGAAACCAATAAAGTCAATCATGTTGTGTAGTCCTGTTTCATATCTTTTGCCATATGTCCCATCCTCAGAGAAAAAGAAAGAAGAACTTGAAATATTTGTTTTTAGGATCTTGTCTTTTATACAAGAATGGCTACGTATGTATTTTTAAATTAATAGGGGAATTGCTTCTTTCATCCACCCAAAGATCATCACGGTTGCCCTGGACTCTAGGATCAGCAAAGAACCAGAGGATTAGGTCACCTACAAAGGAAATGTTGCGACCAGGGGTAATTATTCTGTTTCAACCAAAAATAGCAGTAGCTCTACATATGTTTTGAGTACCTAAGATCCTAAAATATTTTTAAGCTAACCTCAACAATTTCAGTGATTATTTTTGGACCTATGATTTATTCCTTTAGCAAATATTTAATGCTCAATCTTCTCAACCCACAGATATTTAATGAGTCTCAACCATGTACATTCATAGTGATCCTTTAGGACAGAGTAGAACTGAACCTGGGGCTATCTGGGACTGTACATCTTTCTGGAAGTAGAAAGTCTCATTTCCTCTCAAGGAGGGGATAGTAGTTTGGAACTGCTGACCTTGTGGTTAGCAGCACAACATGTGACCCACTATACTACAAGTCCGCGTGGACTCAATGGCAGTGAGTTTGAACCACACACTGACACACTGAAGAGATAAGGAGGAACACGCCCAGCAAGGGTTCCTGTCAGAGGTTTCACAGTTACACATTCCTTCCACGTCTGTGTAAAATGTGAGACTTTGGACAAACTCAGTCTCTGAGGCAATTCTTACTGAGGTAGTGATAGTGAGAATAGGCGCTTCCATCCTGTCTTAATTACATGGTGCTGGATAACAGAAATACCACAAGGGTGGGTGGGGCGGCTTTTGGCAAACAGAAACGTATTGTCTCAAAGTTTGAGTCTAAAATCTGCGATCCAGGCACTATGTCTCAGGGGAGGTTGTCTCTTTATGTCAGTTCTGGGAGATGGTCCTTGAGCTTGCACTGTCTCTTCAGTGACCTCCATGTGCCATGACATCTATCTTCCCCTATGTCTGCTGGCGACTCTGTCCAGATCTGACCATTTCACCTCACATACGTGATTGACTACAAACATACCCTCCCTAAATGCTCTCTTAGCAAGACAGAAACAGATCAATTCCTAAATAACACAGTTATAGGCGTTAGGATTCAGGATATATTTTTTTGAGGGATGCAATCCAATGTGTAACAGAAGCCCATACTACAGTGATTCAAATAAATGGGGAAAATAGCATCAATTAATAATTAATAATCTGAAGCATGCAGTGTAATCATATTTCTATGAAAACCTTTCAGAAATCTTTGGTGGGTTGTCTGTATACTATTTGGTTGGTTATGAAGTCTTAAGAATGTGTAATGTAAGTAACTTTAAGAGTGTTGGATTAAAACGCATTTTGAAGGGAATGGCATTTTATAATGAAATATGTCTACATAAAGCGATGGCTGTCTGATTTAGCTAACCTTTAGCATCGCCATGGACACTTAACCAGCTGTGCATGCCTGCTGCACAGCACCGACTGGGTCACTTTGAACCATTAGGGGTGGAGAATGGGATTATGCTTATAACTCAATTAGCTAGTGTGACAATGAAAAGGGAAGGGAAGATGTTTTCCAAAATGGACAGAAGTTGCTCCTTGTCTACCCATGGTGGGCTCAAAATGAACATTGAGCGTTTGGGAGACTAGTTTGTATTCTAAAGTAGCTCATTTTTTCTGGTTGCACAATTATTATTTGAAAAAAAAGTAGTCAACATTTGAGGATCTCTTTCCTCTAGAAAAGGTCCCTAAATAGGGCAAACGGTTTGTGCCCAACTACTAACAAAGAGGCTGTCCGTTTGATGGTGGAACAAAGGCCTCGTGAGCTGCTTCTGTAAAAACCAAAGCAAGGGAACCCTGTGGGGCTATTCCACTTTCTAACGCACGGAACTGCCTAAAGTAGTATCAACTCCACACGGTGTTTGTTTGTTTGTTTGTTTCTGTTTTGTAGTTGGCACTCTAATACAATCTGCACAGAGGAAATAATTATGTCCTGCTAAATGGATTACAATGTGTCCTGCGCATGAGGCACTCGATTTCACTCAATTTCATCAACTTTTGACATTTAATAGAACACACACTTCTCAAAGCTCTTAAATGTGTCCTTTTTGGGTGCCCACTGATCAAGCACCTGCTTTTACAATGGCCTCTACTAGACCCTACACATGACACAGAAGACTCTCTGACAGAATTTCATGATTCTCATGCAATTGATTTTCAAAAGCACACCAATGAAATGTAACCAATGCAAAAGATGTCAACTTCTATCAAATGGCTTAGATATTCTGATACTTAGCTATTTAATCTAAATCACAACACAAATGCCATAGATTCTCACTGCACTGCGAGGTGATTTAAAAACACACAAACCAAAGGACTTGGTACTATAGCTTGAGTTCAAGTTTTCTTTCAGAAAGTCACCGCCATTACTCACCTTACTGCATTTTACCTCTCAGCCTGATTGCATATTTGTATCAGCTAGAGAGCCACTGTGAACCAGCCTCATCCTCCACCGTAGACCAACTCAATAGAAAGCAGCGGAGGAAACACCAGAGTCTCACAGATTTCATATCTAGCCCAGGTGGAGAACCACAATCTTACCAAGATCTATGTCATCCAGAAGCGGCACACCTCACTCTCACTCCAGTCTCCGAGCCCCCACACGCACCCCTCTCACACATTGGAATAAGATCTTTTGGTTACTATTTTTAGGTAGGTAGGAAATCTCTAAGTTTTGACTTATTTATCTGGATGATCAGTAGATGCAGTATGATAAACTCAAAAATGGGTTAACTAGAGCAGGGCCTCTATTTCTAGATATACCACAGGGGAAGACGAGGGATTCTAGGCTTTTACTCAAGTACTCTCTCAATGCAAGAACACTCTGTTCTATTAAACTATTAAACTGGCATTCCATGATGCTCACCTTCCCAATATGATCGCTGAAGATAAAGCAGGGGCAGAAGCAAATGTGGTGAAGACAGCTAATGGTACCCGCCAGTCAAAAGAAAGTGTCTGGAGTCTTAAAGGCTTGAAGATAAACAAGTGGCCATCTCGCTGAGAAGCAACAAAGTCCACATGGAAGAACCACACTAGCCTGTGTGATCACGAGGCGTCGAAAGGATCAGGTATCAGGTATCATCAGAACAAAAATATCATATCATTGTGAATGGGGGGGGGGAGTGTAGAGTGGAGAGCCAAAGCCCATCTGTATGCAACTGGAAATCCCCTTACAAAAGGGTCGTGGGGAGGAGACAAGCCGGTCAGGGTGCAGTATAACAATGATGAAACATACAACTTTCCTCTAGTTCTTTAATGCTTCTTCCCCCACCCCACTCCCTGCCCCCCCACTATCACAATCCCAATTCTACCTTACAGATCTAGTAGACCAGAGGATGCACACTGGTACAGATAGGAAGGAACTGGAAATACAGGGAATCCAGGTCAGATGAACCCCTCAGGTCCAACAATGAGAGTGACACCAGGAGGGTAAGGGGAAGGTGGAGTAAAAAGGGGAACCGATCAAAAGGATCCACATATAACCCCCTCTATGGGTGATGGACAACAGAAAAGTAGGTGAAGGGAGACACTGAACAGTGTAAGACATGACAAAATAACAATAATTTATAAATTATCAAGGGTTCATGAGGGAGGGGGGCAAGGAGGGAGGAGGAAAATGAGGAGTTGAAACCAAGGGCTCAAGTAGAAAGAAAATGTTTTGAGAATGATGATGGCAACAAATGTGCTTGACACTATGGAAGTATGTATGGATTGTGATATGAGTTGTATGAGCTCCCAATAAAATGATTCTAAAAAGAAAAAAACAGAAAACAACAAAAAATAAATTTTAGAAATGGAGAAAAAAAAAGAAACTGATTATGTTAGCAATTGTACAATACTGCTTGATGTGATTGAACTAAGGGACAATATGAGATCTGTATTAGCTTCCAATAAAAATGTTTTGGAAGAAACCAAAAAAAAAAAAGAAGAATTTATTTAACCTGTACAAATTAACAGTTCATGTATTGTGATTCATAGCTGGCCTGTGCTTGTGTAATATTTTCTCATCAATATTTTACTTATTTTTCTTTTAATAAATAATTTTACTCCAGGCTCGTACAGCTCTTAATAAAAAAATCCAGCCTTGGAAAACCAAAGGGGGCAGTTCTACTTTGTTCTGTAGGCTCCCTGTGAGTTGGAATCAACTAGATAGCAGTTAATTGAGTTGTTCCCCTCTTCTGAATTGTCATCATGCTATCATTGTCTCCAGTTTTTTTTCCCTTAGTCTAATTACTCAGCATTATTTAAGACCTACTGCTTCCCTGTACACCCTCCCTGCCTGGTCATCCCCCGTTTCTATGAAGTCCAGCCCAAGATGATTAACAGTCTTGAATTCAAGGCTTCTCATGTTCTTTTCAGACTTAATTCCTACTCCACTCCTTCTCCAAGCCAATGCACCAGCCACATGGATATATTTAGGCATTCTTGTCCCTGTTCCACTCTGATGAATTTTATCTTTTAAAGACATTTCCTCCCTGATATTATTCACCACCGCATCTCTATGAGTTTAATTCCTCATGCTTCCCTCCCCACTAAGATGAGGGGACTTTCAAAAGTTTATGGAAAAATTCCATCCTCTTAATGTCCCTTTTCCAAGAATTTTTGAAGTCCACGCCCTGGTGATGTAGTAGGTTATGCGCTGGGGTGTTAAAGGTAAGATCAACAGCGCCAAATCTCCAGCCACGCTGCTGGAGAAAGCACGGCCTTTCTACTCTGGTCAAAGTGTCCCCGTTCTACTCTGTTTTATGGGGTTGCTCTGAGTTGGGTCGGCTCCATGCCAGTGAATTGAGTTGGATTGTGTGACCTACTCATTATCAAACACCCCTCCCTTGTTTCTTCCCCATCCTCTCTTCAGATCAAACATAACGTCTTCTTCCACTGAGTTCCAAACCCATCTTTCCTTGGTCATGTATCATTTTCTGCTTTCTATTGCAATTCTATATTTTACATTCCTGATTTCCCTAAATAAAATGAAAGCATTTGGAGGGCAAAGTGTTGATATCGTGCTCATCTGTGTGTCTCTCATGCTGTCTCTTAATATTTGAGTTTCAGCTCCATTGCTAGTTTCTATTATCCGTTCATTTTTGACCTTGAGAAAGTAATTTAACCAGTTTGAGTCAGACTTTTTGTGTGTGTGTGTGTGTGTGTGAGTCAAAAACATGTTCTAATTCACCAGTCTTAATTTGAGGTATCTTAAATTACATATTTCTGGGACTGCACAAGCTCACTTGAGAACACAGACCCAAATAAAGATTTCTAAATGACCTCTACAAAGCCTAAAAATAGGCAATGCTAGCTACATCCACTGATACATTTATCTAGATGTGTTCTCTGACTTAGTTGGATTAACATAGAATAAAAATGGCAATCATAGTTCTTGTACTCCTGCTGCATTACGTATCAATGGCCTACTCTCAATTTTGAATTAATGTAGCATTGCTTTTGTGTGTGTTTTGAGGAAGTAGTTCATCATTTATGAATGTTTGCTGAGTATCTTATAACCAGGAACATTTTCCCAAGCTATGGGTGCTCACAAGTCTTTTAATGAATTGGGGCTGGAGGAGAATATCATAATTAAGAAATAACTTTATTTTAACAATTGACTCTTATTAATAGTAGATCATAGAGATTTTAGACCTCCAATGTTATGGTAAAATTCAAAGCAAACTTTCCTATGGTAATGTTTCTTAAGTGTAAAAGAACTGCCCCCCCCTTTTATTTGTCCAGAAAATGTAGGGGAGTGAGTACAAAGTGCTTCCACACAGACTTTCTAAAGATAATGCACTGGAAACATTTTGGTGGGTGTGAATCACTCAGACAAGCATTCTTCACTCAAAAATAGAAACTTGTCTTATTTATTCCAGATGTTTTACAGCTGGAGGGAAGTTAAAGCCATGGCCCTGTTTTCAATGCAACCAAACTCTTACTGCATTTGGAATTTCTTAACCAATGAACTTAGATTACTTGTTCTAAGACTCACCCAATTTTCTATCTCTTTTTCCCCCTTACTGTTACCATTCACAAACAACTGTTTCATGAGAACCAGTTCTAGAATTTATGAGTCTACATCTCTGTTGCATAAAGAAAACACATCCTGTTTATCACTGTTTCCCCCTTTACTTTATCTTCTCTTAGGCACCTAAGATTTCAAAGGCAGTGTTTAAAGCAAATAAAAACAGAGTTGAATCATATTGTTTTAAAACTATTTTATGGGATCTTAAAGATGAAGTTACATGGGGGTGTTCATTTTAGAACGGAGTTCAATGCATTTTACTATGGAAAATCTTTTATGGTTAAATCTTATTCTTGTCATTATATATTTATAGCCATGGTGTTGGATACCAGGGAGAAGGTATCATACGTGGTAGAGTTAAAGGGGAGTGAAAAAGAGGAAGGTCTTTTACAGGGTGGATTGACAAAGTGGGTGCAACAATGAGCTCAAACTTATCAACAATTGTGAGCTGGCGCAGGACCAGGACCAGGACCAGGTGGGATCACTATGAGCTACAATGGAATGAATGGCACCTAACCACCACCGCCACCACCACCGCCGCCACCACCACCACCACCTCCACTACCATCAGCACCACCTCCACCACCACCGCCAACACCATCAGCACCACCACCACCACCACCGCCAACACCATCAGCACCACCACCACCACCACCGCCACCACCGCCACTACCGCCACCTCCGCCACCACCACCGCCACCACCTCCACCACCACCACCACCACCAACACCACCACCAACACCACCTCCACCACCACCTCTACCACCGCCACCACCTCCACCACCACCTCCACCACCGCCACCACCACCACCACCTCCACTACCATCTGGACCACCTCCACCTCCATCACCACATGTTGGATGTATGAAAAATATTAGGGTCATGGATCTTTGAGTGAGCTGCAAAGTATACAGGAGATGAACATATTAATGATCTATCTTTCCCATAAAATATGAATGCTCATGCATTCATATCTGAGGATGCAATGGTGGAGAAGCTGTCCTTTTATAGAGAAGGGTTTCTAAAATATGGCTAAAAGACAATCTGTATGGAATCACACCAGCTGCTAATTAAAAGTTTTCTGAGACCAGTTGAATCAGAGGCTCTGTGAATTGGAACTGAGGTTTTAGACTCAGGGACCCTGGAGGTCAGAAACAAAGAACAAAAGACTAATTTTCCCTTGTGAACATTAAAATCTAGGGAAGATAAATGCATTTTTAAAGTACATGTAAATAATAAGCAGCTTGTTTATTGTTACTGATGATCATTGGTTTTCCAGTGTGTATGATCTTGATTTTCAAAAAGTTAAATTTAAAATACCATTTAAAGAAATATATAAATATTCAAATATCATTAAGAACCTAATGCATTAATCCCTGCTTTGACACTCATTAACTCAGTCCTTGTTCTTTTTGTAAAACTTACAAAACCATTTCTACAAATTTCACCATGACTTTAAAAAATCATAATACAATTCTTCCAGGAAAAGGAAAAAAGAGAAGGAAATACTATATTTTAATGTATTGTTGACTAAGTCATTGAAATGCCATGATTGATTATTTTTCAGCTGAGTGTTTTTAAGTTCTTTGAACTGTGTTCAATTAATAGTTAGTGTTCAATGATTCCCCCAGAGACTATAAAATAAAATATCTATGACATATATTATTGAAATCTATGTATGCTATTAGTTAACTACTAGAATAATAATAAATTTTAATAGCTGATTTCCACATCTTAATTAAGCTATTAAAGGGCTTGTAGTGCAATGATTAAAGCATTCAGCTTCTAAGTGGTTCAAACTGATCAGCTGCTCTGTGGAATAAAAATATTTCAATCTGTTTCTGTAAATATTCCAGCCTCAGAAATTCTTGTGTGGAAGTTCTGTTCTATCGATAAATATGTTATGATTCAGAATTGACTTGATGGCAATGGATTTGATTTGTACTCATGAAACAATGAGCAATTATGTATTTTTTAATGTATGATAGAGTTTCAAAATTTTGTGGAAAACTTAGCAGAATATAATGTAAAAAGTCAATACGTTTTTGAAATCACCTCATATGGAATTTAGCCTTCTAAAACTAAGTGGCTGTGAATGCCTCCTATTAAACTTTCTGTACTTTTCCTGAATCAATCAAATATTGACACAATTTGTGAGAATAAAAGAGGACATAGTTGAGATAAGCATACTGGGGAACTTCTCGGACATTCCTAGATACATAAAAAAAGACTGTACACGCATTCTGACTTAGTCTCCTAATTTTGCTAAAACAAACTTGAGAACTTAATGCTCATTTCAAGGAGGTAGTATAGTGTCAGAAACTACTAGCTGTCTAACATAACTATTTCTTTTTCTTTTTCTAGGGACCCCCATTTTCAGCTAGGTGTACAGGCACCTGAATACAGATCACATTACATAGGTGTTGATATAGCTATATATGACCACGTGACTAAACGCTAAAATCATAGCCAACATAGATATGGTAGCTTTGGGGAACCTTCTAGAACCACTTCGAAACCAAATAATTTTCTGCTTTGAATTTTTTGCCAAAGCCATGTGTTCTCATTAACTAAAGGCTTTTCAAACATTATGAAAAAAATTGAGAACTCTATTTTGAAATAATTAGTGGGATGTGTTCTGAGGATTCTGATGCAAGTGTTGGTGCAGTGAAGCCCATTTCTTCAAGTCATTCGCCTATTGTGCTCCTGCCAGAAGATCTCCCCTCCCCCTCTACCTCTCTCTCTCTCTCTCTCTCTCTCTCTCTCTCTCTCTCTCTCTCTCTCTCTCTCTCTCTCTCTGTTGAGTTGATTCTGACTCATAGTGACCCTATGGAGATAGCTTACACTGTAAGTGAGACAGCTGTCTCCCACTAAACTTCAGAGGAGGAAAATATAGGTAATCCCTACATGTACCATGGGTCTCATATGGGCAATGAGGTCCTGTTCTTTGTGTCACTTACCCTATTCTCCATGTTGCATTTACTATGTGGAAGTTTTGATGAGAGAGCCAATTTGGTTCATGGTGACGAGGACCATCTGGTTCAAGGCAACTGTGGAGCTGCCATATCAACATGGAATTGCCAATATCAAGACTCGTGTGTAAGCCACTGTGTAGGGGCTTCTAATGTATGCATCTGATTCTAATTGCATATGATAAGTCATTTCCTGCTACACTGTTTAACCACTGTCTGGAAGTTTCTAATATCTGCAGCTGAATCTGATTGCAGATGATAATTAATTTCCTGCTATGGAATTTTATTCATATTTTCTTTGAACATATAGTTATTGAGCATCCTCATGAGAAAGAAGCTATAATAAATGAATATTAAAGAATATGTATTATGGATCAAAAAGTTTTTAGACCCTGACTCCTCCTTTCTTTGGATCTGTCACTGTCCTTAACCCATGTGTATAATATAATTTGTTTCTTTCACTCTAAAGATTTTCCCCTTTAGATTCTCAATTATAAATGGATACTTCAATATATAAAATATTTTTAAAAGAATTGAAATACCTCCAAAACACTACTTTCAATAAATTTTCAGCCTTTTTTTTCTAGCCATGTCAACTCATGGCTAAAATCAATCAACATGCAAGTAGTCTTAAAATAAGTAAGATGTATATATCTGTCTTTAAAAATGGAAGTGTCATGGAAAATACATCTTTATAATATTTTAATAAAATGTGTTTAAATATCAGGGTGGTGATGTTAGGAGCCATAGTGAGTTCTCTTTCCTAGTGGCTGAACACAGCAGTCACTATGTTGCTATATCTTGAGTCTTCTTTTTTGCTAACTTCTACTTTACTAAGCATAATGGCCTGCTCCAGGGACTGGTCTCTCCTGATGACAGGCCCAATGTACCTATGAGGGAGTCTCACCATCCTTGTTTGTAAGGCGCATTCTAGCAGTACCAACACAGGCATGTTCATTCATCTGCAGTCCCCTCTATATTTAATCTTCTTTGTCAACACTATAATCTAATCTTTCCAATTCATAACCCAGTTTTGGAACTCATGGAAGGTGACTGAAAACAATATGGCTTGGGTCAGGTGCACCATAGTTTTCAAATTATCTTCTTCATTTTGTAACACTTTAAAAAGATCTTTTGTAGCAGATTTGTCCCATGAAATACATCATTTGATTTCCTGACAACTGCTTCCTAGCACATGGTTTGTGGGTCAAAGAAAAATGAAATGATTGGCAACATCAATGTCTTCTCTTTTTATTGTAGGGTGCTTAATGTACTGGTTGTGAGTCGTGTTGGTTTGGCTTTCTATGTTAAACTGTAAACTATATTGAAGACAGTCGTCTTTGATCAACAGTAAATGATTCAGATCCTCTTCCCTTTCAGCAACCAAGGTTGTTTCACCTGCACGTGGCAGGTTGTTAATGAGTCTTCTACCAACCCTGCTGCCCATTCTTCTTCATATGGTTCAGTTTCTTGGATGATTTTCTTAGCATACATATTGAATGATTAAGGCTCCATAATATAATGCTTTTTTGACAATTCAACCCACTGACATTGATTCAATTACTGTTATAATTTTTGAGCCTGAGAATATTTATAGGAACAGATAGCCTAATTTTCCTTCTGTGAAATGGCTACAGGGCTTGAACCACTGACTTTGTGTCTAAAGTCTAAACATCCCCAAGAGCATCACCGAGGATTATGTTTCTGTTTTTGAATATCATTTAAATTTGTCCCCAAACTCTTCATTATTATTTCTGTGATAGATTTGGTGGCAATTTATCTAGGCCAGCATTTTCAGTAGATTTGAAATTGAGACCTAATAATCTCCCCTGATGTAACATAACACAGTATAATCCACTGGGATCTGCTTGGATCAGCTAAACAGTTACATGAAGATTAGAATAACAGGAAACCTTCTTACTCAGTTCAGAACCTTGATACAAGTGAAAGAAAAATTCTTCAGTGGTTAGGGGGGAATTGCCTACTTCCTATATAAGTGGATGCTGTGGGGAAACTTGTTTTATTTTTCCTGGCTCTGGTTCTTACATCTGGCTCAGCTACCTCTGGTTCTTTGGACTTGAGCCAACAGCCTTTTATATTGCCTGCCAGCCTGTCCTGGAAACCACCAGTAGCCTGCCATCAAACCTGCTCTCTGACCTGGTGAATTAGGGTTAGTTTACCTCTGACTGGCCACATTTGTTTCTGGTGTTCTTACCATTCTTGGGTTCATTCACTACCAAAACTACGTGTGTAAGAAGATACATACATATATACATCTATATATACATATATGTGTGTCGATCACAGTCAACAATAAATGTATATATTTATTATCATTATGATCAATAATATATTAAATCATTCTATTGTTCAATCACATCCAGTAAAAATGTACATTTGTGACCACAGTTTCCAAACATTCTTTCTGAACCCCTTGATAATGTCACCCTTTCACCCTACCCCCACCTGTATGCCCCCTCCAGCCAAAACCCTTATTTCACTGGCTGACGCTATAGGCTCATAGACTCAAAAATGAAAGACATATACTGTAACTTCAAGAGGGTGAACTCCAATGACATAACACTGCTGAGATATCCCCTAATATGTGCAATCATAAAACAAACAAAACAGTCCAACCACCAAATACATTAAGTTTGGAAACAAGATCAGATCCAGCATTCATCGTAGGGGGACTCTGCTGACAAGGTTTGAGAGTCCAAGTCAGGCTTATGCCTTTGACCTTCTGCACTCAAGTCACCAATGTACTCTGTTTAGTGATCGCTCTCCTCCTATCCCTCCACTGTAGAGAGAGGGAGTCTTATTTCCTACATAGTTCTACTAATGAATCTTGGCCTCCCACTGTAATTCATAGCCTTCTGCAAACCAGATTCTTGGTCTTTTGGCTCTGAGACTAATCCCTGCCTTCAATTTTGGATGATACGCTTCACAGTCCATCGGTGACTGACAATGGCGGGCTTCTTTTCCACCTTCAGGAAGCAAACATGGAGGGGAAGGGTGCTATAGGACAATGTAGCAAAGGAATTAGATGGTGCCTGGCCATCAGATAAAATAGCATCTGGGGCTTAAAGGGTTATCTGCTGCTACAACAATTGTGTGAGCCATTTTCTTGATATAAAGTCCTCTCTGGTTTTGCTGCTGCAGAGAACTGAGCCTAACACAATTATTAATTATTTATTACTATATAGAGATTGTTCAAGATTTCATTTTTCTTACTTCTAAATTAAAAAAATTAAGATGATCAAATATTTAACACACATTTGAATAATGACTTCCATATAATCCAGTTGTAAAGAGATCTTGGTGAAAAATAAAAATTACCTTGGGGTCCACATTGAGAATTTTTCTATCTCTTTTGTATTTGAAGAGTAAACCTTCTGGATTATCAGCAATCACTTGATAATTGGGGCTTGAATTCCAAACAGCAACATGACTATCCCAGTTGTAAAAGCTATAAATAAATATTTATAAAGTTAATTAGTATATGCATTAACAAATGGAGAGCAACATAGTCCGTATGATCATAAGAACTCAACTGAAATAAAATTTCTGCATAAAACTTTCAGCTAGTTTCAAATTAATTCTTTCCTTGCAGGTTCTGTTTCTCGAGAACATGTTGATTTTTTGTTTTCAGGTGTTTTTATAAGTGTGACCTTTAAACATCTTCAAGTGAACATCTAAGAAGTAGAGCACCAGACAAGTATGCACTTGGACTTGTATGTAGGACATTGACCTGATGATAAGCTGCATAAAACTTTTAAAAATTGGTTATTCATTACTATGAAATTTCAAAAGTTAGAAATTACCTGCATTTATTTAATTCAGTTACCCTGACTCTATGCTGTTTTGTTTTGTTCTCTATCATTCTATGTCTTCCTTGTCACATAATGGACCTACCCTCACACTGAATTTTGCTGTTGTGTGAGGCAAGAAATTAAGAAATATATATTAAGGGCATTTCTTACAATTATCCAAAATGTAGTCTATTAACCTTCATATTTTTGTTGCTCAGAAAGGATTGCTTACAAGGATTATATATATTTCTATTACTGGATTGGGAAAATATTAGTAAGAACTTTTCTTCCCCTACTAAAATTTCTATGGCTATGACACAGTAGTGTCTGTGCTTTCTGAAGCACAAAGTTTTAAAAAGTGATTTTTCAAACATCTTTGCTGGCTTCCTTAGTCTATGCAAAGGATTGAGAAGAACAGTTGAGCATTCATAGCCCATTGTAAGTCTTTTCATTGGCTGAATTCAAAATTGGAGTTTATCAAGTCAAACTTCCTGGGGACACATTCAATCCCATGGAAAAGGGATTACGGACCAAAGTGACTATGCAACCCAGTTGGGCTTTGCATTACAGTATAATCAACAATAATGAAGATCGCTTGAGCTTGATCATACTGCTCAGAAGTTTGCTAATTTGAAAGGAGGATATGGGTGTGATTATTAACTTCACACATGTGCCTAAGTAATTATTTATGAAATAGATTCAGATAATCCCCAAATACTGTATGACTCATACTTATCCCTGGAGGGATGCTATTTAATATCACTCATTCCTATCTTGTGGTTCAGACGTCAAATTAAAATTTCTATTGAGGGCATGGCACCCTGTCAGACTCGACCGGAAAACACTCCTAAAAGCCTGAACTATTTACAGGCTTTTCTCTTTTTTGGTTATTGGTTTGTTGTTGTTGTTTTGTTTTCTTTGCTTGCTTTGTTTTGCTCTGTCCTGCTTTTGTGCATATTATTATCTCTTTAGGTCTATCTGGATAACATAGGCTGGAAAAACACACTGGAGAAGGAAACAATGAGACCGATGCTTCCAGGGGGACATGGGAGCGGGGGAGGTATGGGAAAGGAAGTGGGTGTTAAAAAAACCCAGGACAAGGGAAAACAAGTGATTCAAATTGGTGGTGAGGAGGGTGTAAGAGGCCTGGTAAGGCTTGCTCAAGGGCAATGTAACCGAGAGGAATTACTGAAACCCAAATGAAGACCGAGCATGATAGTGGGACAAGTGGAAAGTAAAGAAACATAGAGGAAAGAACTAGGAAGCAAAGGGAATTTATAGAAATCTAAATACAAGCATGTACATATGTAACTATATTCATATATGATGATGGGGAAATAGATCTATGTGCACATATTTATAGGTTTAGTAGTAAGGTAGCAGATGGACATTGGGCCTCCACTCAAGTACTCCCTCAATGCAAGAATACTTTGTTCTATTGAACTGGCATTCCATGATGCTCACCTTGTTGACACAATCGCTGAAGACAAATATGTGCATACACAAATGTGGTGAAGAAAGCTGATGGTGCCCGGCTATCAAAAGATATAGCATCTGGGATCTTAAAAGCTTGAAGGTAAACAAGCGGCCATCTAACTCAGAAGCAACATAGCCCACATGGGAGCACACTAGCTTGTGTGATCACAAGGTGTTGAAGGGATCCAGGTATCATGCATCAAAGAACAAAAATTCATATCATTGTGAATGAGGTGGAGTGCTGAGTGGGGACCCAAAGCCCATCTTTAGGCAATTGCACATCCCCTTACAGAAGGGTTATGGGGAGGAGTCGAGCCAGGTAGGTGCAGTATAGCCACGATGAAATATATAACATTTCTCTAGTTCTTAAATGCTTCACTTCTGGGAGGGGAAAAGATGGTGACCTGATAGGACTCATCCAATCAGAACTCTTGCTGCCAGACCAGAAAATTGTGAGGTAAGGTGAAGGAAACGGGGAGGTGGAGTCCTGAAATTAGAACTAGGGTACCAGGGTCTCTCCTGAACCCCTTTTTATGTTGATTTCCACCCACAAAGCAAACCAAGAACACTCTAAAGCACTCTAGCTTTGGCGAGCTCGTGGGTGCCGGCTGCGCCCTAGCTGGGAGCAGGGATTTCTCCAGGCTGACACAGACAAAGGGGAAACCCACACCGGAACTCTCTGCACAGTTGGCTGCCTTGAGCTCACAGCTTGGGGTGTGGTGGTGGCGGGTAGCCATAATTTAGAGTAGAAGAAAAAGTAGATGCTTACCTCAGGTAGACCGTGATATGGGAAAAATAGGTGGAAAATTGGGAGTCCAGGAAGCGAATTTAGTTCCAATTGGCTGAGAAGGAAACTAGCCCCCTGATAAGCTGGATCTCCCCCTCTGGGGGTCAGCCTGACAACCCCGATATCAGAGAACATCACATGGATAATAATAATTTTAAAAGGGGGTGAAATATATATTATTGGTTTAAAACTCAAACCCAAGTCTGGTTGATCAGCTCCAAGGAGCTCATAGGCAGGAGCCCCTTAACATAAATCAGCATAAGAAGCATCCTAGCTAAGGAAGGGAAGAACTCAGCTACAGGGCCTGGCAGCTTTTAGCATAACAAAGACCCGCTGTGTCAACTTCTGGGAGATAATTTTATTTGATTTTATTCTAGCTGGCCAGGGGGATAAAAAAATTAAATCCTCTGATCCAGTAAGCACCAGCTGACTAGATAGCACAATAAGCCCAGCTTCCCTCTCAGTGATTCTATACATAGCTGGGGGGGCCCTGCCTGCCTCCCCCCACCCCCCCAAGCCCTCCTACAGTTCTACATATAGCACAAGGCAGGTACACCAGCGAACTCCAGCACTCAACTGATGCCTGGCCGCGGGTGCAATCTTGCCTTTGAAGTAATCCCACACAGCATCTGTGGAACACTATATCAAGTGGGTACACCACCCCACTGCCTTGAGAAAGAGTGGAACTCCTCCAGCCTCATGGACAGGTGATCAAGTGTCAGTTATCTCTGTACCTACTACTCTATTTCTTCTCTATCTATTCACTAGCCCTTCTATCTTTCCTACCACAGTCAGTGTCAACAAGCTCAGGTTTGTGTTTTTTTTTCTCTTCTTTTTTTTCTTTTTCCCTCTTTATCCTCTTCTTGTCAACTGGCTTTGATGGTAAAGAGGGTGAAGGAGGAAATAAAGAATAAAATGGTAGCTGATCCCTGATTGCTTGAATGTTTCCCCCCCTTTCTCTTTATTCTCCTTTTTTTTTCTCTTTCTGTCATTGTTTTCATTGCATCTCTCTCTGCTTGTATGATTCTCTCTGCTCCCTCTCATTCCTTTCACATGCCACTGCTGGTTCCCAGACCCCTACACTCGGGCTAGGGCAACCCTGTCCTCCCAGTGGACAGCCTGACCCCTAAGACAGTGCTGCACACAGGACGAGACAGTGCTACACACAGCACAGCATGGGGCCACCTATTTAACTATTTAAAAAATTATCTCTCCTTATACTTCCTTTTATCTTCTTTTTATCTTTCTTTGTGTTCTTCTTTCATGTTTTCTTCTTTTCTCCTCTTCTTCTAGCTAGCTCTTCTCTATTTCCTACCACAGCCTCAGAAGATTTAGTTCTCCTTTTTAGTTATTTTCTTTTATTTTTTTTACTATTTCCACTTTTGCTTACTCTATGAATTTCAGTTGTGTGTGTGTGAATGGGTGTCAGTTTGCTTGGCATTATTGCTCCAGTCTGTGCCTTCCCCCTTTTCTCTTTTTCCTCTGCTTTCACTCTGTTTCTTGTCACAAGCCACTACCGGCCTCCAGGCCACTCCATTCTACCTAGGGCAACTCTGACAGCCCAACCGGGATAACTCCCACCCACATTTACTGGATTGGCAAGCAGCTGGGGAATTCACACCCATCCTCTTACACACATCAAGCAACAGGGGGCTCACCCCTAAAAATGTGGGGGCATCCCCAGCCTAACTCCTGAGGCCCTACATGTGACTGGGGGAAACGCCTGACCACCACTTGTGGGGCTCCACGCTACTGAGGGAACATCCACCCAACCTACAAGATGATCTCTCTGTCTACGGTAATTCTCCTGCCAGCTACAGAGCTCTACACCAACGAGGGTATACTAGCATGCCCTCCTCAGCACTACAGTTGCAGAGAAAAACACCACAGGCCTGCCGAGGTGCTCCAAGAACTGTGAAGCCTACTTAGTGATCAGCCAGGGAAGCGGCACCCTCGTGGTCCCAAATAAACCGACCAGTGTCACATGAGAGGAATATCCAACACACGTTCCAAGTAATGAAATACTGGATGGATAGGAAGATATAGCGATAGACTGAACCCTCAGTACAGCTACTGCAGATAGTTCATAGAAGTACTCATACGAATCATCCAAGAGAGAGCACAGGGCTCTTCAACTCAGGAATATGGCTCCAGGCTCCTCTAATACACCACGTAAACAGCAACCAGTTCTAACAGCCTCAACGAAGAAGCAGGAGAAACAGAAGACAATTTCAGAAGAACTCATGAACCTAACGATGAGCAGAGAAGAAGCAGATATTAGCTTGCAACAAAAAGAAATTTTCAAAATGCTACTTGAAGTCATAAAGGATATGAGGGAAGCAATACAGAAAAAAAGATGAAATGATAGAGGAGATAAAGGCGACTCACCAAAGGGAAATACAAGACTTAAGGGGTGTAATAACAAAATCCAGTGAAAAATTGACAGACCTTGCCAAAAGGCTTGAGGAGGCAGAGAATTGGACCAGCGACCTGGAGGATAACCAAGCAGACCTCAGCAAATGGGAAAAGCAGTCAAAATAAGACAAAGAAGCTGAAGAAAACTTGAGAGCCATGTCTGATGCTATGAAAAGAAACTATATTAGAATAATTGGACTACCAGAAAAAGATACAACAAAGAAGTCAACATCAAAAGTAGCAAGGGAATTCTTAGAGGAAAACTTCCCCATTTTAATAAATGAAAATCAGGCAACCTTTGAAGAGGCTGAAAGAACACCAGCCAAATTAAATCCCAATAAGAAGTCACCAAGACACATAAATGTTAAATTATCTAACTATGAGGAAAAGGAGAAGATCATAAAAGCAACTGGGGAAAAGCAAACAGTCAGGTTTAAAGGTACCCCAATAAGAGTATGTTCAGATCTATCAGCAGAAACAATGAAGAAGAGGAGGGAATGGAGCAACATATTCCAACAATTGAAGGAAAATAACGCAAACTCAAGAATACTTTACCCAGCCAAATTATCTATTAAGATAGAGAAGTAAGAGTCTTACCAGACAGGGACAACCTCAAAGAATACATAAAAAGAAACCCAGCCCTACAAAAGATCCTTACCGATCAAATATGGGCAGAATATCAACACTCACTGAGGGCAAATAAGAGACCATCAAATAGAACAATTCCACCCATAGGGCGACAAAGAGGAAACAGCCCCCAGGATAGCATCAGCTCAATAGTGGAAAGAAGGCAAACATAAACCACACACACAAAACAAGCAGATAAGATAGGTAGATAGGGAAATATCCAACACAAAAGGTACAAGATGACATCACAGAGTCCACAGATGGATATAATAACACTGAATATCAATGTCCTGAACTCAAGCATTAAAAGGCAGAGGCTAACAGACTGGCTCAGGAAACATAACCAATCGATCTGCTGCCTCCTAGAGACTCGTCTAAAGCTTACAGACAAAAACAGGTTGAGAATTAAAGGCTGGAGAAAAATATACCAAGCAAATGGTAATGCAAAAAAAGCAGGGGTAGCGATTTTAATATATGACCAAATTGACCTCAAGATACAGGCCATAACAAGAGACAAGGAGGGGCACTAAATAATGCTCAAGGGAACAATAGACCAAGAACCAGTAAGCATAATAAATATATATGCACCTAATGAGAGACCTACAAAATTCGTAAATCAAACACTCCAAAAGATGAAAAAAGAGATCATAGGCTCAACAAATTATAGTTGGTGACTTTAATACACCACTCTCTGAAAAAAAAAAAAAGATCATTGGGAAAAAAAACTCAAATCCCTCCCTAGACTATCCTAGATGGATGTCAACAAGCTCAACAGACCTATAGCAATGGAAGAAATAGACAACCTAATCAAGGGATTACCAACAAAAATCCCCCGGCCCAGATGGCGTCACAGAATTCTACCAAGCATTCAGGGAAGAACTGAAATGAATCCTATACAAAATCTCTCAGAACATAGAAAAAGATGGAAAATTCCCAAACTCTTTCTCTGAAGCTAGTATAACTTTGATACCTAAAGCTGGAAAAGATGCCACAAGAATTGAGAACTATAGACCAATATCCCTAATGAACATCGATGCAAAAAATCGTTAACAAAATACTGGCCAATAGAATACAAAAGCATATTAAAAAAATAATTCACCATGACCAAGTGGGATTCATACCAGGGATGCAGGAATGGTTCAACATATGAAAGACCATCAGCATTATTACCACATTGGCAGGAAAAATGATAAGAACATGATAATATCAATAGACGCGGAAAAAGCATTCAACAACATCCAATATGCATTCCTGTTTAAGACACATAAGAAGATAGGAATAGTAGGAAAATTCTTTAATATTATACAAGCCATATATGAAAAACCAATAGCTACTGTGGTAGTTAACGGAGAAAAGATGAAAACAATTCCACTGAAAAAGGGGACCAGGCAAGGATGCCCTGTATTCCCTCTCCTATTTAACATCGTACTGGAGGTCCTAGCTATCAACATAAGACAAAGAAAAGATATTAAAGGTATTCAGTTGGGGAAGAAAGAGGCCAAATTATCATTATTCATAGATGATATGATTCTATATATTGAAGATCCCTTAAACTCTACAAGCAGAGTGTTGGAAGTAATAGAGGAATATGGCAGAGTGGCAGGATACAAAATCAACAAACAGAAGTCTATTGGACTTCTCCACACATCAGAGAAGATCACAGAAGAGATGATTAAAAAGGTAGTAACTTTTACAATAGCCAAGCACAAATTGAAATACCTAGGGATATACCTGAATAAAAACCCAAAAGATTTGTATGAGGAAAATTATAAAACATTACTTCAAGAAATCAAGTGTGACCTCAACAAATGGAAGAATATCTCATGCTCATGGATTGGCAGACTGAATATAGTAAAGATGTCAGTTCTGCCTAAGGCACTATATAAGTTCAATGCTATCCCAATAAGAATACCACCATCCTTCTTCAAAGAATTGGAAAATCAGATTACCAACTTCATATGGAGGGGGAAGAAGCCCAGAATTAGCAGAGAACTCCTCAAGAAGGACAAAGTGGGAGGGCTTGCTCAACCTGATTTTAGCATGTACTATATGGCCACAGCAGTCAAAACAGTGTGGTACCAGCATAATGACAGATATTCAGACCAATGGAAAAGAGCTGATGACCTAGAAATAAAAACATCAGCATACAGGCAACTGATCTTTGATAAGGACCCCAAAATATTAAATGGGAAGCAGATGCCATCTTCAATAAATGGTTCTGGAAACAAATGGATATCTACCTGCAGAAAAATGAAGCAAGACCCTTACCTCACTCCATGCACAAGAATAAACTCAAGGTGGATCACAGACCTTAAGATAAAAACCCAAACAAATTGGGCCAGTAATGAGGGAATTGGGACAAACCTGAGAATCTTGGCACAGGGAATACATAGTCTATCAAAAATAGGGAAGGATACAAACACAGAGAAGACACAAATAGACAAGTGGGGTCTACTGAAGATAAGATACCTGTGTACATCGAAAGAATTCACCAAGAGAGTAATAAGAGAGTCCACCAATTGGGAAAATATCTTTAGCAATGACACATCAATGACAAAGGCCTTATTACTAAAATCTACAATACTTTTTCCAGATTACAATAAGAGAAAAACTAATTGCCGCTTAGGAGGTGGGCAAAGGACCTGAACAGAAGTTTCACAGAATCTGAAATCCGAATGGCTAATAAATATATGAGAATATGTTCCTGATCATTAGCCATAAGAGAAATGCAAATCAAAACAACTATGAGATATCACCTAACACCCTCAAAGATAGCCCAATTAAAAAAATCTGAAAGCAACAAGTGTTGGAGGAGCTGTGGTGAGATAGGAATTCTCATCCACTGCTGGTAGACCTGTAGGTATGTATAGCCACTAATGGAAATCAATTTGGGGATTCCTCAAACAGATGGAAATTGAGTTACCATACGAAGAAGCAATATCCCTACTGGGCATATAACCAAAAGAGGCAAAAAACAAACCACGGTCAGACATCTGTGCTCCAATGTTCATTGTGGCACAGTTCACAATCGCAACGAGTTGGAAACACCACATTTCCATCAACAGACGAATGGATTAAAAAACTGTGGTATATACATATAACGGAGTACTATGAATCGCTAAAAAGCAGTGATGAACACATGAAGCATATCGCCACATGGGAAGAACTGGAGGAAATTATGCTACGTGAAGTAAGCCAAGCACAACAGGACAAGTGTAACATAAGTCCTCTGAGGTATATATCTCTGAGAGAGAACAGAAAGGGAAGTGCAAAAGGGGCACAGAGAAAATGCTACTGTATACAAACACTCCAGGGGTAAATTCCAGGTAGTATGGGATTGGCCAGACCAAATCCAGGTGTACATATGGTAGCCAACTAAAACAGTGGTGGAGGGAGGAAAGGGGGAAAAAAAATATGCGTGATGGAGGAATAGGGCACCGACCCACCCAAGGGGAGGTTATTGTTTGTGTCTCTACAGGGAAAGAGGGACCAGATACAAATCCAGTGCCAGACGAATGCAGTGTGCAGGTAAGGAGTAGGGAGCCAGTGGAGGGTGGGCCTGAGGGGTCGGCCCCCATACCAGGTATGTGGACAACTGCCCCTCACCCAGAAAAATTTACTTTGGAGGATGGCACTGAAGCTGCAGCTAGGGGAGGGGGCCATGTCTGATCAGAGCAAATGGGAGCAAATGAAGCGGGAGGAAGAGAGAGTGGAGCACATCTTGGCCCATCAGGCCTGGAGGATGATATCCCCACTCTGGACAGCCAATGGACAGACTGGACAATATGGCTGATCCCACTATGAGACACACCATCCCTTGATAGCCACGGGCCCTAAGGAGGACAATATTGGAGACTCAGTGTCAGGACTGGCCCAGGCAGATCCTGTGACACAGAGGCAAACCACTAAAAGCATGTGGTAGAGCAACTGTGGGAGCAGAGCAGGTAGCCCCGAGGGGGTACAAAGGACAGACTCTGGGGCCAAAGCATGGTACCCCCTTGAACCTGACTGAAGGACATGCCTAGAGATAAAAAGTAAGACCTCTATCTATATACAGGGTTTTCTTTCTTTTAAATTTTTTTTCTTTTAATTAATTTATTCTTCTATGGGTAATTGGTTTCTTTTTGTTGTTATCACTGTGCTCTCACTCAGCGCCTATCTTGCTATGGCTTGATTTTTGGCGCATATTATTATCTCTACAGATCTATCTAGGTAAGATAGACTGGATGAATAGTCTGGAGGAGAAAACAACGTGACCAATGGTTCCGGGAGGACATGGGAGAGAGGGAGAAGGGGGTAAGGAGGTGGTGCTGATCAACCTAGGGGCAGGGGAGCAACAAGTGATCCAAAATCAGTGGCAAAGAGAGTGTGAGAGGCCTGGTAGGGATTCAGCAAGGTCAAAGTAACTGAGAGAAATTACTGAAACTCAAATGAAGGTTGAGCATGATAGTGGGACAAGAGGAAAGTAAAAGGAAATAGAGGAAAGAACTAAGTGACAAAGGGTATTTATAGAGGTCTAAAGACTGGAATGTACATATGTAAATATATTTATATAAGAGTGTGGGGAAACAGATGTATGTGCATATATTTATAGGTTTATTATTAAGGTAGCAGATGGACATTGGGCCTCCACTCAAGCACTTACTCAATGCAAGAACACATTGTTCTATTAAATAGGCATTCCAGGATGCACACCTTCCTGACACAATTGCTGAAGAAAAATGTGTGCATAAGCAAATGTGGTGAAGAAAGCTGACAGTGCCCGGCTATCAAAAGATATAGTGTCTGGGGTCTTAAAGGCTTAAAGGTAAACAAGCGGCTATCTAGCTGAGAAGCATCAAAGCCCACATGGAAGAATCACACCAGACTGTCTGACCATTAGGTGTTGAAGGGACCAGTTATTAGACATCAAAGAACTAAAAGTCATATCAGTGGGTGCCCACCTTCCTGATACAATCAATGAAGACAAACATGTGCATAAGCAACTGTGGTGAAGAAAGTTGATGGTGCCTGGCTATCAAAAGATGTAGTGTCTGACGTCTTAAAGGCTCGAAGATAAACAAGTGGACATCTGGTTCAGAAGCAACAGAGCCCACAGGGAAGAATCACACCAGCTTTTGTGACCACGAGCTGTCGAAGGAATCAGGTATCAAGCATCAAGGAACAAAAAATCATATCATTGTAAATTTGGGTGAGTACAGAGTGGAGACTCAAAGCCCATTGGTAGCCAACCGGACACCCCCTTACTGAAGGGTTGTGGGGAGATGAGCCAGTCAAGGTACAGGATAGCAACGATGAAACATATAACTTTCCTCTAGTTCTTAAATGCTTCTTCTCCCCCTCCCCAAAGCCCCCACTATCATGATTCCAATTCTACATTACAAATCTGATTAGACCAGAGGATATTAGTACAGATAGGAACTGGAACCACAGGGAATCTAGGACAGGTGATTCCTTCAGGACCAGTGGAATTTGGGATAGAAAGGGGGAACTGATTACAAGAATCTACATGTAGCCTCCTCCCTGGGGGATGGACAGCAGAGAAGAGGGGAGAGGGAGACTTTGGACAGTGTAAATATAACAAAATAATAATAACTTATGAATTATGAAGGGTTCATGAGGTCGGGGGAGTGTAGAGGGAGGGGGGAAATGAGCAGCCGATATTAAGGGCTCAAGTAGAAGGCAAATGTTTTGAGAATGATGATGGCAACAAGTGTACATATGTGCTTGACACAGTGGATGTATGTATGGGTTGTGATAAGAATTGTAAGAGCCCCCAATAAAATGATTAAAAAAAAAACTCAAGATGAAATGAAGACCTAAATGTAAAAACCTAAATCTATAAAGATTATCAAAGAAAAAGTAGGGGCAAATTGAAGTGCTTAGTGCTATATATGCTTGCAAACATATATATGCTTGCAAACAAAATGCGCAAGCAGCAGGTGGTGAACTAGATGACCATGACTTCCTAAAGTGAAACCTGTAGGGGCATCAAAAGCTTGCCCCACAAGAGCAGCCAAGATCCTCCAGAGCGGGGAAATGACGGTGATGACTTATCAGAGGAGGGACTCACCTCTAAACTCTATAGAAAACGTCCACCAGAAAGCGAACAGCAAAACATGGATAATCCAATTTACAGATGGGCCAACGATGTTCCTAGACAACCTCCCCGAACAAGATATTCAAGTGGCCAACAAAACACATAAAAAAGAAACAAAAAACATTCGTGATCCATAGCCATCAGAGGTACGAAGCAAAACAAGTGTGAGACGCCATCTCACCCCAACACTTGCAGCCAAATAAACCCCAAACCAGATGGTGGTGCCGTATGCAGGAAAGGACCCACCCCTTCCCACCGCTGTTCAGGTGGATGTCTCTTTCTGAAGGGAAGGCGTGAGGCAGCCTTTGTGTTTGTCGCCTTTATAGCTTGTGCTCCTTCTTCCGGTGCTTTGATCGCCCCTTACTGTACTCCATTGCCTTTCTGTTCTCCCATGTGAGTGAGTGTCTGTGCCCTAGTTAGGATGTCATCAGCTTTGACTCGACTTGACATTGGGCTCAACCCCTACCCTTAGCCAGAAGTGTCTAGTTGACAAAAAATTCCTCACCATCACAGCAGATTTTCTAATCGCAAATGCCCTTTTCAAATAACGTAAACAGAAACTACACATGTGAATCATACCGGTTGAATTACACCGAGACAATGGAGAAGCTGAATATTAGCAGCCAAAATGAGACCAGGGGCTGACTGTGGAATAGACCATCAATAGCTTATATATAAGTTCATGTTAAAATTGAAGAAAATTAATACAAGTCCAGGAAAACCAAAATATGATAATGAGGATATGCCACCTGAATTTAGAGAACATCTTAAGACTAGATTTAATGCATTAACCATTAATTATAGAAGACATCACAATTTGTTGGATGATATCAAGAACATCATATATCAGAAAGTGTTTAAGAAAAAGTTTCATAATAAGGTGTTACACTTTACTCAGTCTTTTTATGTTTCACTGGTTTTCTTATTTTATGGGCTTATGTGAGAATTAAGAACAACTGAACACTATTGTGTCATTTCTTTTCACACACTGTCAAATTGAATAGTTATTTTTTTAAACTAATACCTTGTAAAACAAGATATATTAAAAATATCTTATCCGTTTAGGCATTTGGTTTCATGTCTTGGTTTAATTTTGGTAGAGGAAGGGGATAATTAATTGGAGGCCAAGGTTGAAGGTGTTGGAGAAATCAAGGATGACCTTCAAGTTTTTGCCATCCATTGAATTTACTCATTTATTTGGTAAAATATGACTTTATTCCCCTAAAATGTATGGATGTCTATAATTAGATATCTATAGTTTACTCAATAGGTTTAATTAGAAAATTTTGTTTTTCAATTAGAAAACTCTTGTGTCCCTAAAAATGGAACTGGGCACCACTATCATCCATAGCATTCTGCAAATTGAGTGCTCACAATTTAAGCTCTTTTATATTTCCTCTTTCAGATTTAGATTTTATTATTTGTCATCCTTGGATCACACAGGCTGGTATGCTTCTTCATGTTTATGTAGCTAATAAGTGCTAGAACATTCTCAAGTCTATAGTATAGTTTCTAAAACATAGCCTATCCTTTGATTATCTGCTAATCTTTGATGACCTTTATGTGTTATTTTGGTAGTTGTTTTAAGCGACAAAGTAATTTTCCAAATAAGAACATATTGATGAATCTGAGGATTTAAAAAAAAACCAACTCACTGCCATCGAGTAGAATTCCACTGACAGCTACCTTATAGGAATACGTAGAACTGCCCTCGTGGGTATCTGAGACAGTAATTCATTTCCCTGGGAAACAGCTGTTGTTTTGAATTGGAGTCTGAGTGCTTAGCAGCTCAATGTATAACCACTACGTCACCAGGTTGAGCTGGTAACAGTGGGTCTGTAGTTTAAAACCACCAGCTACTCCATGGGGAAAAATGAAGCTTTCTACTCCCCCCAAAAGTTATGATCTCAAAAATCCACACGGGAAGTTGTAACCTGACTTACTGTGTTAGTATTAGTCTGAATTGACTTGATGGCAGAGAGTTTGTAAAGCTGAGGATTTGGGGCTTTTATGTATATGTATATGTGACATATATGTGTTCATGTATGTCTATGTCTACATCTATGTCTATGTGAGGTATCTCCATCCTTTAATCAAATGTTTTTCAACTACCTACATCTATGTCCATTGTCATAATTCATAAATTAATTTGAATTTAGACAACAATGTTGTGGTAGCCCATCTACTTCCCAACTTTACACCATGGAGACCTAGATTTCTTGGCCCCTCATATTTGTCCTAATTTCCAATATCAAAATTTAAATAGTCAATTTTTTCAATCTTCCTTTATCATTGTCCAGCTTTTGTATACATATAAGATGAGTGAAATAGCCTTTACAAAATGTCATGTTAGAATAAGGGAGCTATTTCTGTTTAAAGAAAATTTGTACAAAGAAATAAACCCAAAACCTCTACAAAAGTAGTCTCTGAAATAAAAAATAATTTATTGAAGAGTGGAAAAGTCGAGAGAGTTACAAAGATCATGGAGATATTTAAGTGATAAATATTATTACCTCCTTGTTGATCCTGTGTTGATCAACTATAAACATATAAACTTTATAATCTATTGTTCTACCCGAGGGAGAGCAGGGCTGCTCCTTGTAACTATGCCACAAAAAGAAGGGATGGCCAGGATAAGTCCTGAGCACCTGCGCTGTGTGGTCTCCACATCTACAGGTCAGTTAAATATCACTGTTTGAGGGTTGATGTAGCCAATATTTGTGCGAAATGTTTCCAAAGTTTTGTCATAAATTTGCCCAGAACTATGATGAACATGTTTAAACAATGTGAGAACATGTTTTCTTATGGTTGATCATTTTCATTTTACTTTACTGCTGTGGAAAAATAATAGTACATGGAATTACTTTTGTGGCATAGAGACATGAAATTTAATCTAGAATAATAAATATTCATGTTATTTTTGACTATTTGAAAAATAATATCAAAGCAATAAAACATTCTATAACACACCAATTTTCTAAAATATCATATTCCATGAAAAATATATGTTTGATCATATTTGCCTTGGTAAGAATGTTAACTCTAAAGTTTAATGTTTCCATAAGTTAGCTAACTTGGTTTCTATTCATACTTATTGTATCTTTAATTTCAACCAGCTATTTCATAAAGGGAAAGCGTGGATAACTATTGAAAACCCCACTGTAACTATAAGAAAACCAATTGAGAATATTAAAAGTACAGGTGACAAATAGTCAATGCGTGATGACTTAATGTTCTGCATGTGACTTCTCTAGGTCTTAATATCCATTTCAATGGCTACACAGAACTCACAGACAAAACTAACAATCAAAGGGTTTATTAAGGTATAACAGTTGTATTGCTCGTGAGAAATGCGCAAGGCTGAGTTGTTCATTAGCACATTTACAAAGTTCTTTCAGCCTGCTAATAAATGTCCAAAGGGCATGTCATTCTACTGGAAGCATCTGCTTGAAAGCGTTCAGCTCAAGCTCTGTGCATCAGCAAGCAAACCCGTCTTCCTGAATTGAGTGCCCAGAGGCCCCCCACTTCAGTAAGCCTCAGCCAGATGGCACTCGGCTCCACTTCTGTAGGTCAGTAAGTCCAACTTTCCCAATTAGGTGGCCAGAAGCACCTCACTCCACAAACCAACCTCTTGCACAAAAATTTTATTTGCTCCATGGTTTGGGAAGGCCACCACGCTGTTCCATGCTCTGCCGCCTGGTTCTGTACTGTTCCTGTCTTCTGGATCCAAGCGGTTCACTGTGAAGCGATATTGAGTCCAGAGAATGAGCTCCCCTTCTGGCTTTTGCTGACAATAAGATTTCTTCTCCTGCTTCTCAGAGGGCTACGTTTATCATAAAAGAATGGCCTTGCAGGAAATCCTGTTCAAAATTACTCATAAGCAAGTTCTATCAGTTCTTCCAATACCTTCTCAATGAACTCATGCAGGGAAAGGTCATTTGGTGGGAGTTAGAGACATTGGCTAGAGGACCCACTTAAATAATTCACTGCCTCTGCAAAAATGGCCATTTAATTGAATTAAACAGAATTTTTCACATATATTCTGCGTCAGAAATGGTTCTAAATATATAAAGATGAAAATAAATAGTTCTTACCTTCAAGGTCTATTGGAAATAAGAAAAACTGCAAGCAGAGGATTATAATACAATGTAAAAATGGGACATTAGATACTCGCGTAGTATATTTTTGGTCCACAGAGGTAAAATAGTATGTCTTCTATTCCGTCTTCCTAACAGAATTCTCCTGAGAGAAAGCAGCAGAACAAAGCATTCTATAGAAAGGAGATAGAACATTTAAAGGCAGAGAGGTGAGAAAAGAGAATTTCAGAAAAATGGAAGTGCTGCTGTACTATTGAAAGCAAAAGGTGTGTGCATGTGCGTGTGTAAGCACACACGTGCACACACTGTAAATATAGGCGTTTGAGGACAAGGAGCTGTCGATGACCATGTCTGAGTTGCATGTGCGTGTGTAAGCACACACGTGCACACACTGTAAATATAGGTGTTTGAGGACAAAGAGCTGTCGATAACCATGTCTGAGTTGTAGGGACCTCTGGTTCTAAGGCTACAAAGAAGAGCCTGGATTGATCTTGAACATTAGAAGGAAACCATTTACCATTCTAAGTATGAAACTTACTGGATTCAATTTGTTTATTGAAATATAATTTTGAAAGTTTTTTTCTAGATTCTTATTATTATTAAATACTTTTATTGAAGGCTCTTACATCTCTTATCAGAATCTATACATTCATTCAGTGTGTAAGCACAGTTGCACATATGTTGCCATCATCCCTTTCAAAGCATTCTCTTCTCACTTGAGACCCTGATATCAGCTCCCTGTTTCTTATCCCCATCTCCTCTGCCTGCCCTCCCTCACAAATCCTTGATAAGCTATTATTAAGATTATTATTTTCACACCTTACATTGTCCTCTGCTGTCCCTCACCCGCTTTTCTGTTGTTTGTTCCCGAGATGGGGGTTATAGGTTGATCCTTGTGATCAATTCCCCCTTTCTCTCCTCATCCTCTCCTAATCCTCCTGTTTTCTCTTACTCCCATTGTTGGCTCGGGGGGGGGGGCGTTATCTATCCTGGATTCCCTATGTTGTGGACTCTTATCTGGAGCAGTGTGCATATTCTGGTCTAATCTGATTTGTAAGGGAGAATTGAGGTCATGATAGTGGGGGAAGGAAGCACCAAAAAGCACACACTGATTGGCTCATCTCTTCCCTGTGAACCCTCTATGAGGGGATGTCCAATTGTCTACAGATGGGCATTGGGTTTCTACCCATCCACTCTACCCCCAATTACCTTGGGTATGATTTTGTTCTGGATCTTAGATGCCTGGTACCTGATCCCATTGATACCACATGATCACACAGGCTGGTATGTTTCTTCCATGTGGGCTTTATTGCTTCTAAGCTAGGTGACCGCTTGTTTATCTTCAAGCCTTTAAGACCCCAGACACTATATCTTTTGATAGCTGGGAACCATCAGCTTTCTTCACCACATTTACTTATGCACTCATATTGTCTTCAGGGATCATGTCAGGAAGGTGAGCATCACAGAATACTGGATTGTTAGAACAAAGTATTCTTGTGTTGAAGGAGTACCTGAGTTGAGGCCCTATGTCCATCTGTAAACTTAATTCTTAACATGTAGATATGGGTACATTGTTAGGTTCCCCTCTCGCTATATATATATTTACATATGTACATGCCTGTATTTAGGCCTCCATAAATGTCCTTTGCCTCCTGGTTCTTTCCTCTATTTCCTTTTATTTCTCTCTTGTCCCACCATCATGTTTGGCCTTCATTCCTTTTTTGAAAACTTTGTGAAGAACCAAGTAGTTCTACTCTGTCCTATAATACAAGACATGGATTCAAGGGCAGTGGGTTTGATTTTGGTAGGAAGATTTAACTTGAAAAAAGTGAGTTTAATGGGCCAACATAAGTTAAGGTTATTTCATTACTGTAGATATGATATAAAGATGGTTTAAAAAAGATAACGAGAAAATGGAAAGTAAAAGGCAAATGCAAGACACTTAAGAGCTGCCATCATAGCCTTTGTTGATAGATTGGTTTACGAGTGGGGACAGAGAGAAGAGAGTCTAAATAAGTCCCATATTTAAGTATATAAGCAACTGGCAGGAATTAGTTTTATTCACCAATTGGAAACATAAGAAGAACATCAAATTTGATCATGAAAATATTTATTTAAGTTATTGACATATTAAATATGAAGTACTTATGAATCAGCAAGATCCATGTCCCGGCCAGATACCTAAATAAAAGAAAAAAACAACTTGCTGTCTAGAGTGGATTCTGAGTCCCAGCCATCCTTTAGGGCACAGTAGAACTGCCCCAAAGGGCTTTCAAGACAGTAAGTCTTTACTGGAGCAGACAGCCTCATCTTCTCAGTGGAGTGACTTGTGGGTCTGAATGGGCTTCCCATGGTTAGCAGCCCAATGCTTAACTTACTGCACAGTGGTTTTAGGCGGTGATGAGTGTATAAATGCTAGCCTCAAAAGGGAAGAATGAGCTGGAAACAGATTTGAGAGCCATCAATAATAGGGTACAGTGTTGTTGCTGAGTATCCCTGAGCTGGTTTTGACTAATAGTGACCCAATGTCCAGTAGACTGGAACTCCATCTTGGTCCTACACAATCCACAGCGTTGTTCTTATGTTGAACACATGGATGCGGCCACAGAGTCAAACATCCTGTCAGGGATCTTCTACTTATCACTGCCCTTCTACTTTATGAAGCATATTCCCTCCCCTCCCCTGAGGATTGGTCTCTCCTGAAAACATGTCCAGAGTACTTGCAATACAGACTCGCCATCTTCGTATCCAAGGTACATTCTGACTGCGCGTCACCCAAGACAGAGCTGTTCTTTCTTCTGGCCCCCCAGGACTTTCAATATTATTCACCAGAACCATACTTCAAATCCATAGATACATCTTCAGTCTTCCTTATTCAATGTCCAACTTTCACATGCATAAGAGGCCATGGAAAATAAAATGACTTGGATCAGGCACACCTTAGTCCTCAAACTAACATCCTTGACTTTAAAGGGGGCTTGTGTAGCAGATTCACCCAATGGAATGCATCACATGATATCCTGATTGCTGCTTCAATGTGAGTTAATTGTGGATACAAGCAAGGAAAAACATTTGATAACTTTCTATATTTTCTCCATTCATCACATTGTTACCTATTGATCCAGTTGCTCCGGGATTTTTGGCTTCTTTATATTGAGCTGTAGTCCACACTGAAGGCTCTAATCCTTGTTCTTTATCAGCAAGTGCGTCTAGTCCTCCTCATTTTTAGCAAGCAAGGTTGTGCTGCCTCCACATCACAGGTGTGGATTAACCTTCTTCCAATCCGAATGCTGCATTCCTCTTCATAGAAGGCAGCGTCTCTGATGATGTGCTGAGCACAGAGATTGAATAAGTGTGGTGAGAGGATACACCCTGAGGCACCTTTCCGGATGTTAAAGTGTGCAGCATTCTTGTTCTGTTCACACAGTGTCCTCTTGATCCATGTACAGGCTCTGCATGAGCTTAATGACATGCTCAGGAACTCCCATGTTCAGCTATGGTGCAGTATATATGGATCTAGAAGTGCAGAGGAAAACCGAAGAATCCACACGAGAGACTGGCAAGTATTCTAGGAAGTAACGTCTAATGCGATAGAAAGGTAAGTTAGATAATAACTAGAAAATGTTGTTATGAGGGTAAATAACAAAATTTTGCCTCCAGGGTTCCAGTTCATACATGGATGGGTTCATTACAAAAACATGTTTAAACATGTATTTTTGATCAGTGGATGCCAATAATGAACTTATCTGAGACTCAACAGAGTTCTTTAAAAAGATCCAATCAAAACAGATCCATCAACCGTACAGATAAATCAACTCGCAAGGCAGATCCATCAACTGGAATGGTGATGGAGAATGTGGGTTGAGAGATTTCAAAAAGGCAATCTTGATAGATTCTTTTGAAGGACACAGTATAATCATGGGAGATTACATGATGAAGCTTTAAGAAAATGGAAAATTGTGTTGGTGAGAAAAATATTCAGAAGTTGTACTGACGAATTTTATGTTTATCACAGCAGCATAGCTGCTGAGTCTCTAAAAGAAGCAAAGGCTACACGGATTGCAGTGGCAAGCTCTCCATCCTCCCTCTGGCCTCAAGTTCATCAAGGATGCCAACACTGCATTTTTGACATGATATCATGGTATAAATCAAGGAGCACAGAATTTGGGTGGGAGGGGAGAGAAATGGTTAGGGAGATGGAAACACTACCTTCAGAAATGGATAGACAAAGATGAAGGGTCTGTCTAGATACAATGGCTTCACATTTTGATATTTTCATTTAATTTGTCTCTGTGATTTTATAGTACACTTTTTGACTTACCATCAAGATCAGTGTTAATTTTTATAATAAGATTTCAATAATAAAAATGTGCTTGTCACATTTTTATTCTGAACTCATGTCAAAGTACAGAAATTTTGTGTCTTCCTTTTGGCACTCGAGTGGGCTCAGAGTGAACTAGCCAGGAGAGGTTTTGTGCTGCCGCCCATGAAGCTTTTAGGTCAATGGTCAGAAAGCAGCGTTAATTGCCAGATGACGTTGCTCTGAACTTACATGGTAGGATGACCGATGAGAATCTTTTTGGCATGCTTACCATGTCTTGTGCTCTGAAACAAAAGTGAGGTATTAATTGGATGGACTGTGTATGAAAGACACTGAGGGACAAGGGAATGAATTTGAAAATTTGGCAAACTTGACTAATGACACTAGATCATCAGGGATAGAGAATGATGTAATCCAATGGGTTGATTTCTTCAGTCATATTCCCAGAAATCCTTTTACATAGAGAGCCTGAGAAGGATTCCATACCTGCTTCCATTCTCCTAAACTGTAAGCTTTTTCAATGGAGATATTAGCCATCCTTTGGGGTGCATCTGCTAGGCTAGTAACCTATAATCGTCAGTGCTAGTCTAAAAAGTAGAAAAGGTAAGCAATAATAACAGATATATCATTAACAGACTCACCATAACTAGGGTTATGAATATAAATGTATAAGTTACAGGAAGCTCTTTCAGATTTACAATCCATAAGTATTATTAAAATGCAGTTAAAATAAGAGAAGGAGACTTTCAAGGTAAAGCTAAAGCAAAACAAAGCAAAAAAAAATCTACCACTAGCTAATCTCATTTGTTGTAAAGATATTAAAGAAGTACTAATCTCATTTCATTTTCATCTGGCATTACATATTAAAATTACCTCTATTAATATTATTTTACATTAGTGTAGTTTATAAAATAAGACCTCTTTAAAGTGTTAAAAACAAAGATGCCATTTTCAGAATGGAGATGTGTCTGCTCCAAGTTATGGTATCCCCAGGCATCTCATATACATGCTGAATCTAGGAAATAAAGGGAGACTGAAGAAAATAACTCCCTCAGATTATAGGTGTTATGGAAGAATATTGAATGTACTATGAAGTATCAGAAGAACCAATTATTCTGCCACAAAATATGTACAGCTAGAATGTTCTTTGGGAGCAGAGCTTGCACACGTTGGACATGTTATCAGGAAGGATCCGTGTCGAGTGAAGAACTTGGTAAAGTATAAAAGTACAGATTATAAAGTCAACAAAAAGAAGATGGCTGTCAATGAGACAGACTTACACAATACCAGCAACAATGGGCTCAACTGTGACCATTAATGGGAGCAGGATATAAAACGGTTTCATTCTATTTCTAGGCATCAGATCCAGTTCAACAGGAGGGAACAGCAATGATGCCTGATGTGATATATTTAAAGACCATTTTAATAATGGATGAGAAGGTGAAGATACAATGAGGAGGATACTGATGGGGATGCTACTGTATTAATTCAGGCAACAATTGATATGTGAACTATTGTAGACAAGTCTGGCCAGAGACACTACTAAGGAGATACCATCTTGTTGCGAGACACAATATAAGGGTGAGAGATAGGGGAAAATCTCGGTTGATCCACAGTTCTACTTTAGGGGAGCGCATGAATAATGATATGCTTGAGCAATTATGATTCACACGTATGAAAACACCTTGCCTATTCCTGCTTCTCTGTAAAGCACATTGAGAGAGTGCATATGAGCATCAGATACAAGGAGAGAAAAAAAGAAAAGAGCGCTGTAGGCTAGAGGAAAGATTCTGCTGCAGGGACGCATGTCCCACGAATGATGCAATGGTCCCACTGTGTGCAGCTAGAGCGCTAGAACATGGAACACGCTCTTTAAGCAAAGGTGGCCTTTAGAAAGGCAAGTAATATGAACGGCACATACTCTTCTTCCTGGATTTCTGTTGCCATTCCCACAGTAGGGCCTTCTTCTTTGGTTTATCTCTGTACAGTTGAGATGAACAGACATTTTAAAAGATGCTAATACCATGGACAGGAATCAAAACTTGTCCCATGAATGGTCAGTGTACGAAGATTACCATTTATGTTTTGCCTGAGGTTGATTTTCTTACTATTTGAATTCTCACTGTTTCAGACTGCTGCTTCAGTGTTATTTTTGTTATTTCTCCTTGATTAGAGTCTAACTATAACTTAAATCTCTGCTTTCCTGGCCTGGGTACAAAATGAGGTCACATTCCGTTTAGTGTTGAAAATAAATTCTGAGCCTCTAGTCCATCCCAACCTCTGATCTTACCAAAAATGTCCATTTCACCCTCAATATGCTCCCTTAAGTAACTCTCTTAAATGACTCCAAAGCTCCTGGGCCGCTCACTTTATTAACTTTCAATTGATTCATAACGGATTGCCACAAGTGGAATGGCTTTAAACCGCCCATTTATTAGCTCACACTCCTGTAGGTCAGAAGTCCAGCACGGCGTGCTAGATGCTCTGTTTGTGGTCTCACAAGGCCAAAATCAATGTGTCAGCAGGGCTGCATTCCTTTCTGCTTCCAGGCTCATTTAGGGTGTTGGAAGAATTTGGTTCCTTGTGGCTATTGGGCTGAAGTCCCTGTGGCCCCCTCAATCAAGTCAGCAATGGCAACAGCAACATCAGGCCAAATCCTTCTCGGGCTTTCAGTTTCTCTGAGTGAAACCTCTGCTTTTCTCTAGTGCTTTTCCAGGCTCATGTAATTACATTGGGCCCACCTGGATAGCATAGGCTCCTTTCACTATCTTATGATCAATGGATTCATAAAATCAGTAACATGTGCAGTTTCATTTGCCAAAGAATATCACATACACGTTGGTACAACACCAGGGGCAAGAGATCATGAGGAGTATTTTTAATTATGCCTACTATACGTACCTACGCCTAACACTATGTATCTTGATTCTGTGTCTCAAAGGGACAAAATTGTTTAAATCATTGCCGATAGTCAACAGGTCCCTTTGCTCCTAAGTAATCTTTATTGAAACCCGGCTCGGGGGCCTTCCTTGGTCACAGATTACTATAGTGAAAGCTTGCCTTTTCAAAAATCAGATTGCTTGTCCTATAAGATAACGCCATTTTGGGGGGAGGGGGCAGTAAACACCACCATCAAAACTTGATAAAGGATCTCCCAGAAAAATGTTTATTCCCCTGAAACAAGACACGTTAATGATGTGGGACTCTGGGACTTCTCCTAATCTAGCAGAATGCCTCTGGAGGTGGAGCAGCAGATAACTTCTCGCCACTCTTTCCCTTCTCTGTGACAGAACAAGAGAGAATGCAGACTTTTAAAAAATATGATTCTCAAGGAACCATCCACCCAAAACAGAAAACACATAGTAAATGTCATAAAATTTTAGCACAAAAAAGGGAAGAGATGTGGGATACCATTGTTACGATTGGCTGGCACGCACAGCATGACTTTCTGAAGTTAACAGCAACAAGAAAATACCAAAGGAAAGGTTAAATTGACCAGTCTTTTCATTTCTCTCTTATCCTTTCATTTTACAAGGTCCTTCAGTATGTACCAATAGCATCTCTTTCTTTTATTTTTCATATTAGAGTATATTCTCCCTTAATCTGTAAAGGAGAAGTAAAGCATGGGGGTAAAGATGTCCTTGTGAGCTGCTGTACCAGGAAAAATCTAGGGGGGGTGGGGCAGGGGCAGAGAAACAAAACAAGAAAAGTCTGAGGTCAAGGCTAATATGAATTAGCCTTGAAGATATCATCCCAAATCCTTTGAGCTTTGCAAAAAGTTTATGAGAATCTTACCAAATAAAATAGCAATTTTTAGATGGATCAAGTTTTTAAGGACAGTCGAGAAGCCCTCAAAGATGAAAGATCAGCTCAGGAGCTCATGGTGACTGCTTCTTCTTCTTTTTTTTTTTTGACACTAAATAAGTGATCTTAACAGATTTTCTTGAAAGGCACAGAAAACCAATCACAGGAACTTATTATGAAGAAATTATAAGAAAATTGGTAATTGCATTAATGAGGAAAAAAGCACTGGAAAATTGCACCAAGGAATATTTATTCTATCACAATACTATTCTTGTTCTTCGGTGCCATTGAGTCAGTTCCAGCCCTGAATGACCTTATCCACAAAATAAGGAAACACTGCTGGCTCCTGCAAGTTCTTCCTCACAATTGTTTCACAGCCGGAGCCCATTGCTGCAGCCAAGCTGTCCACCCATCTCCTTGAAAACCTTGCTCTTTTTACCGCCCTTCTACTTTACTCAACACGATGTCCTTCTGCAAGGACTGGTCTCTTCAAACAATATGTTGGAAGTATGTAAGGCAAAAGATGAAGTCTCTCCATCCCTGCCTCTATAGATCCCTCCGGCTGTACTTCCAAGATGGACCAGTTTATCTTTCAGCAGTCCATAGTACTTTCAAGATTTTTTTATGCACAAAAATGTAAATGCACTATTCTTCTTCGGTCTTCTTTATTTAACATCCAACTCCCACATGCATGTGAGGCAATCGAAAATGCCATGGCTTGGCTCCGGCGCACCTTAGACCACAGTGTAACAGCCTTGTGTATAATTATTCTTCCACACCTTGCTCTAAAGTATCCATTCCCACTTTGAAGAGGGCTGGTGCTGCACTCACCAGATGCAACTTGTCTTTTGAGCTCCTGACTGCTGCTTTCACGAACCTTGATTTGTCTTATATCCCCAATAAACTCAAGTGAACCTCTTTCTGGTGTTTTCTGCTTTCCCCCAAGATTCAGCTGACATCTACAATGATAGAATGCCTTCAATGTCCTTTATGAAACCAGTTTAAATTTCTGATCATGTATGGAATTTTCTTTTTAAATGTTATTTGCATCTACCATTAAAAGTATTGTTGATAATTTTCAGATTCTGTTTCTTCATCTTTCTTTAGAATGGGCACAAATATTTATCTTTTCTAGTTGGTTGGCAACATAGGTGTGCTCCAAAGTTCTTGACATAGATAAATAAACGTCTCTGGGATTGCATGCATTTGGTAAGACATCACAGTTGGTATTCAATGTCTGGAAAGTTGCTTTTCATCAATGACTTCAATGCAGTCTTGACTTCTTTATTCAATGTAATAAGTCCTTAAATATATGCCACTTTCTGGAATGACTGAATAATGACCAATTGTTTGGGGCACAGTTTCTCTGTGTATTCCTTCCATCTCTTTTTAATATTGCCTAGGTCATGTGCTCCACTGTTGTCTGTCAGTTTATTTTGATGTGGTGGCTTGCGTGTTGCTGTAATGTTGGAAACTGTCACTGGCATTTCAAAGCTAGCAGGGCCATCCCAATCGAACAGCGGAGCTTCTAGATTAAGAACAGCCAACACAAAAGGACTCAGCTACACGCTTCAGAGGAAAGATCCACTGAAAACCTTAGGTATAACTCTGGAACCCTGTGAAATAGTTAAGAGCTAATGAGTGGAAGCTGAACATTGACAGAGCGTGGGCCCCTTTGATCAGAAGGTACTCAAAATGTGACTGAAAAGGAGCTGCTGTCCTGGAGGGAAGTTGACCGTGCTGACAACAGTGGGGGACAGCCTGTGGGAGGGGTGCTGTTCAGTTCTTCTTTTGCTGATCGGGCATGACTCAAAGTAAGGAGAGACAGCTGTAAAATCTGAACTTGGAATGTGCAGAAATATAAATCTACGAAAACTGGAAGTGGACAAAAATGAAATGGAATGTATAAAGATTGACATCCTAGGTATTCGTGAGCTGAAATGGACTGGTATTGGCCATTTTGAATCAGAATATTAAAAAAAATTACTACGTTAGGAATAAAACAATCAAGAGGAATGGCTTGGCATTCAATGTCAAAAGAACATTGCAAAATCAATCATGAAAGGCAACGCTGTCTGTGATCGAATAATCATGTGATTATCCCTAGTTTGTTATGATCGACACATTCAAATGTCTTGGCATAGTCACCAAAATGCAAACATCTTTCTAGTTTCTCTGCTTTCATCCAAGATACATCTGACATCAGCAATGGCATCCCTTGTTCCATGTCCTCTCTGAATCAGGCCCGAACCTCAGTCAATATTTTGTCCAATCTTGCGACTCAGGCTTGATTTTTTTCCTTGAGTTCTTTCAGTTTAAGGTATGCCGAGCATCTTCTTCTATTGTCATTTTCTACATCTAGGTTTTTGCACAACTCATTAGAATATTTGTTTTTCTCTTTCTCAGCTGTTCTTTGAGATTTTCCATTCAGCTATTTGACTTCTCCCTTTCTTCTATTTGCTCTAGTCATTCTACAATTAAAAACAAATTTCAGAGTCTCGTCTGACATCCACTTTCATATTTTCTTTCTGTCCTATTTTTAATCACCCCTTGCTTTCTTCGTGATTGATGTTCTAGATTTCTCCCCGCAGCTCAGTAGGTCTTCTGGTGTTAGTGTTCAATGTATCAAATCTATCCTTTATATTCTTGAGAAATGTTCTTGAAATTCAGGTGGGATAGATGCATGGTAGTACTCTGACCCTCGTGGACTTGTTTGAATATTCTTTATCTTGAACGGAAATGTGACAATTGATAGTCTGTTCCATAGTCAGTCTCTGGCCTGGATTTATCTATTGATGTTGAGCTTGTCCAGTGTCTCTTCAAACAGATGTAATGAATTCATTTCTGTGTATTCCATCTGGACAAGTCCATGCGTATAGTTGCTTTTATGTTGCTGAAAAGGATGTTTGCTATGAATAAGTCATTGGTCTTATAAACTCCTATCTTGTGAGGTCCATTTTTGTTTCTACCCTAGTCCATATTTTCCAACTACTGTTCCTTCTTCTTTCTTTCCAACTTTTGCATTCCAATCACCAATAAGTATTAATTCATCTTGCTTGCATGTTTGATCAATTTCTGACTGAAGTCTTGAGTACAATTCTTCAATTTCTTTATCACTAGCTTTGGTGGCTGTTGCTCAATTGTATAATAATTGTATTGATTGGATTTCCTTGAAGGTAGATAGATATAATTCTATCACCAACAGCATTGTATTTTATGATTGTTTTTGCAATGTCTATTTCTTTCTTTCTTTCCTAATACAGCTTAGCTTTTGATATCTTTTATTTTAAGTCACTTTAATGGGGGCTCTTACAGCTCTTATAACAATCCATACATCAATTGTATCAAGCATATTTGTACATATTTTGCCATCATCATTTCCAAATCATTTTTTTATTTGAGCCCTTGATTTAAGCTCCTCTTTTTTCCCCTCACCCCCCCACTCTCTGAACCCTTGATTAATTATATATTGCTATTATTATTTCAAATCTTACACTGCCCATTGTCTCCCTTCACCCACATGTCTCTTCTTTGTCCCCTTCAGGAGGAGCCTGTATATCCAACCTTGTGATGGGTTCCCTCTTTCTCTCTCTTCCCCCTCCCCAATGATCCCCTACCTCCATGATATCACTTTTCCCACTACTCTTCCTGAGGGTTTATCTGTCCTGAATCTCAGATGTTGAGAGCTCTTATCTCTACCAATGAGTGTTCTCTAGCCTAGCCAGATTTGTAAGGTAGAACTGGGTCATGGTGGTGGGAGGAGGAAGCATTCAGGAACTAGAGGCATGGTGTGTGTTTTGTCAGTGCTATCCTGCACCTTGGTTGAATCGTCCCTTCCTCAGAAGCCTTCTGTGGGAGGATGTCCAATTATCTATAGATGGCCTTTGGTTCTCCACTGCAACCCTTGTGGTTCCCAGCAACTTAATTGTTTGTTTGGGATCTTTTGATACCTGACACCTGATCCCTTTGACACCTCATGTTCACACAGGCTGATGTGCTTTTTCCATGTGGGGTTATATACTTCCCTGCTAGATGGCCACTTGACTTGTTTGTCTTCAAGCCTTTAAGACCCCAGATTCCATATCTTTTGATAGCCAGGCACTCTCTTCACATTTGCTTATGCACCCATTTTGTCCTCAGCGATTGGGTTGGGAGGGTGAATATCAAAGAGTGTTAGGTTATTAGAACAAAGTGTTCTTATGGTAAGGGAGGCCCAAAGACAGTCTGCTATCTTAATACTTAACATAAAAATATATGTACATTGGTCTAAGCCATTCCTTTTAATTGTGTTGTTCCTGGCATGGAAAACCATCATTTTCTGATTCAAACTGACCAATACAAGTCCATTTCAGCTCAATAAAGCCTAGACTATTATATGCATTCCACTTAAGTAAAATTTTACATGTAATCAATCTATAAATATGAAGCTACTACTTTGTTTATGAGGATAACTTTTGAACTTTATCCCTTAAATTTTCTGTCATAAAATTATGAAGAATATATCTGTTTCCTTTTATAATATTTCAACTTTCAAGGACAATTATAATATTTCAACTTTTAATTCAACTATATATTTTTAAAATTGCATTTATATAAAAACTGTCAGGATTAATGTCAAAATATAATTAAAATATATACAAATAATATTTATTCTTTGAAAATATTCAACAAAACTGCCATTTGTGTGTGCATACATATATGTGCATACATACTTATATACACATTTTGTGCATTATATAAAATTTCTGCTAATAGTAGAAAGAAAGACCATATTATTCTTGAATAATTTTATTCTCTCTCTTTTTCCTGTTTATTATAGGTGGTGCTTGACTTACAATGCAATTTGAATTAACAACCAACATCTCCCGTTTTGGTTTTTGTACATATATATTGCATACAATGTTGTAATACATAATTTGTTGGTGTTCTCATTTTGACATATTCTCTTGCAGATGCTCAGTTTTATGATTTACTATTTAAACTCGGCCATTTAGTAAGAAATGGCCAGGTCTACAATGGAGGCAGTGTCAGGAGCGGCAAGGAAGACAAAGTGGGGCCATGCTCAACTCTAAGGCCATTTTACAATGCACCCAGTAGTCCAGGTGACTCTCCCTTCATTGTTATGATATTGATGCTGTTTTTCTGTAGACCAGGTCTATAGAGTGACCTGGTCAGATTATATCCACCATTTTGTATCATAAGAAATACCAACTGTTCATTTGAAATGAACCATTTTTATGTTAATAGTCTTGTTGACATTTAATTCAGTGGCTTAAGCATATTAAAAACAGGTGGGCAATCATCACCATAATTTTACATTTCCTTCATTCTTGTATTCATTATCATTAGCTCCCATCTCCCCCGTCTCCCCTGCCATATGCAGAGAATTTATTAAGCCAGTTACTGTCTCTATGGAGCTAATTATCTGATTTCATATAAAAGCAAAACATTAAAAAAACCAAGCAAAATGGCATATTAAAACCATAATAAAAAATAATTAAAATAAATAAAAAAGGAAGGGATCCTGGGGGGTATGGTGGGAGAGGAAGGGAATAAAGGGGTGCCAATATCAAGTTCAAGAAGAAAGAAATGTTTTGAAATTGATTGTAATAGCAATGGTACAATACTGCTTGATTTAACTGAATTATGGAATGTTGTGATATCTTTAAGAGCTCCCAATAAAATTATTAAACTTTTTAAATAACATATAAAACAAATAAAGAAGAAAATAATAAAAACCTAGAAAAATTTAAATGGGTCAATGGGAAAAATAGTAAAGTTTTAAATGTTAATTACATCTGCACATAGCCACTTTCCAATGCACTCTGTCTGACAGCAAGACTATTCACATGCCAAGTCAGTGGGCAGAAAGGATTCACTAGACTAGGCTTAATCCATGTGGGAACTCTACAAATGGATTTTAGACTCTCGCTGGCATTCACAGCCTTGAACAAAGTATTCTGTTTCCATGTGAACCAATTTAGAACTGAGTTGCAGACAAGAATCTTGCCATAAGTCCGGAACTGTTCTTATAGTCAAATGAATCACACATCCGTATGCTCTGCCCAGGCACATCAGGGATTCCAATGTACGCATCTATCTGCCGTGTTCTAGACAGCCTGCAAGCACGTTAAAATCAGCATGCATAGCACTGAGTTTATGCTCCCCCTGAAAAGTCATAACCCTGAATTTTTCCACCTGAGATGTCCTATTCCAGCTATCGTGACACCATGCTTCAGATCTGATGGTTCTGCCCCACTCTTCCCTTGCTTCATATGAAGCTTCCATTTAATCCCCAAGTGCTGCCAGTTTCCCTCTGCATATATTTCTCAAAGCTGGCCCCTTATCATCATACCTCCACCATGGCCCTAATCCTGGCTCTCAGCAGCAACTTGTTTGTCTCCTTGCCTCCTGCATTTTATCTCTTCAGCCCATCTTCAACACAGCCTCCAGGGATTTAACCATCTTGCTTCCTGATGCAAATCCCTTTCAGTGACTCACCACCATCTATACATAACTTCCAACCTCCTATTTGTTTTGCGCGGCACTTCCTGCCTTATAACCTCCAGTCTGAGGTTTTGCTGCTGTAAGTCTACGCGGCTAACAGTTAGTCTTTCCCATAAAAGGGGTTTCAAAAAGTTTGTGGAAAAATCTGAATTAAAAGACAAGGTAATTTCCCACAAACTTTTCATAGCTCCCTCAAATGATGCTGTCTTTAAACTTTGTTCATGTTGTCCTTTCTGCCTCATGCTAGCCCCTGTTTGCCACGTCTGAAGACATGTGTGCATTTAGAATTTTTCTGTCCACACTTCTTCTAAGAAACGTTGCCTTCCCGCCAACCCCCCACATACTTACTCTTTCGATGTTCTCTTCTGCTCTTGGAAAATACTCGGAGCCTATCTATACCATTGTGCAACCACGTTATTTTATAATTGCATCTCTAAACCTGACTTTTTAATAAGCAAGATAACAACAACAACAAAACCTCCTTAAGGGAAAGAATTACAATGAACTAATTTTTAAATTAATCCTTTAAAATTGTGCCAAACACATAGTATGGCTATAAATAGAAATTTGGAAGACAAAATAATAATGTGTGGGAGGTTATACTGTAATCATTTACTCCAAATTTGGGAGGCATTAGGGGATGAGAAGTGAAGATAGTATCTTCTTATGTGGGGGGGGGGTAAGCTATAGGTGACCACATTTTAATATTGGTAAAGGGACACAAGCGGGACACCATTGATTAAACTCATATCTTAGCAAAATAGCCACATGGCAGCCGAAAACCGTATACCCTAGCTTGGTGTGCATTCTTTCTGAAAATCGGGCCGTGAGACGATTTAAAAATGCCGTGAGACGCGGGACAAATTGTTAAAAATCGGGACTGTCCCACCAAAAGCAGGACATCTGGTCACCCATGCAAATGTGTAATTAGCACATAGGAAAATGACTCTTTTATGTATAAGGAATAGAATAAAAGTGAGTTTAGGAGAAGGAATGGGTGTCTTATAAGTTGAGTCACCCTCAGTAGAAAAATAATCTTTTTAGTGTTCAGTGGGATTTAATTTCAGTTGCTTTGAGAAAATGTGCCACATTTCAGAATAAAATATTTGCCTTCCCTTACCCTCACCCTAACTTCTCCCTTTGCAAACCCTCCTGTGTGCTCCAAAAGTCAGTTGAGACTGAGTTCAGTCCTTGCCACTTCTGCTGTGGGAAGAAACCCTCAAAGACTTCTGGCCAGCACTACCGGTAAGGGACCAAGAGGGCCTGCCGGGTGAGGAACCATTCTTTTGTAATGAGAGGTGATGGGTCTTAGAGCAGACTGACTCGGGGTCCCGCATGGGAATAAAAAGGCTAAAAGAAGCCCCACCGTGGTACGGCGAACAGGTACAAGGCTATGAGAGCGTCCGTGCACGTGGCGTGCGAGGAGGACTATTGCCCTGTAAGTACCTTCTACGACTTCCGTCCTGAGCCTCTAAACCTTTGTGGTAGGAGGAAGCAGGTTAGGAAATCTGGAATTCCAGTCCGGCCACTCCCCCGCCCTTTAGTTACCTCTGGTTCTATTTAGTTCATTAGGGAAGACTTCTAGCTCCAAGAGTATCTACGGACGTATTCAATAGAAAGAAAACAGGTGAGCCTTGTTTAGACCCAGGAGAGCTAGATGTCCTGGGCATATTACCCTGACAGACACTGATTAGCATTCATTGTGAACTAGTTTTCTGTGACGTATCCTGACTCGTATTATGCGACCCATGCGATAAATCTGAACACAGCATACATTGGAGAGATATGGTAGATTTAACCTCAGCACAAGAGCCAGCGATGAGAGCAAGATGCCTACAATATTTAAAAGTAGTTTCTTCCTAAGAGGGAGCTGTATTAGTCATTTAAAACAGATCCCGCAATTGTATAAGAGCGAAGCTTCATTTGCGGCTTAAATCATGGTGTTGGGTGGAGTATTCATATATCAGGACACATCAAGACACTTTCTGTACAAACAAGCTGGGTTCATATCCAGCTCGCCACACCTGTCGGAGGTATAATCATGTAAGAAAAATTACATCCTCCTTTAGTTCTATTTGAATGTTGAACTTTGCAACATTCCTATTGCAAAGTAATGCCTGGAATCAATAGACACTTAATGCATTTTACTTGAATGAACTCAATGTTCTGACTCTATGTGAACCAGAGATATTTGGACAAAGCCAGTAAAAAATGGGTGTCCGTGCAGTCAGAAAATGATTCAAACATACTGAATTTATGAGTCATTGACCCAAAGAAAGGCACACGGAGTTTCTGTAGTTTGGAAAACCACAGAACTGATTACACTTAAGAAACAGATAATTCACTTTACCTCAGGATCTAATAATACTAGTGAACAATGGAACACATTGGAATAACTCGAGACTAAACTAGAAAAATCTATGCACTTAAATGATAATGTGCTGAGAACTGCCCGCGACTGCATTTATTCCTTAGACACGATTGTGACTGGAGGCGAAGTTCTCAAACTTCATGTACTGCAGTTGTCCAATACGTTAAATCGGAGGCTTCCATGGTAATTCAACATGGTTATTAAAACATTTGGAGGCTCAAATACTGATACACTACATTGGATTATAACCTCAATTTTGGAATCTGGAAATCATTCTAACTAGGAATATTCTGTTTTGTAATTTGTTCAACTTGCAGCATGTTTTTGGATCTTGTATTTACAGGAACTAAGTGTGTATTTACTGACTTAGTAAGAAGAAAATAAACTCAGGTCCTCCGGCCTGTTGGTTCAGTGCCAAATTGTGGAAACTACCAACTGTCCCTGGGTTTTGCCATATAACTTAAACCAAAAATACTCTCACAAGCTGCTCTGTAAGGCTGTCGCTTCCCCCTCCCAATTGACAAAGGGGTGTTTGCTGTCGCAGGAAACCTACAGCACAACCAATCTACAGGCTCTTTAATTTCAGTTAAATTATATGCATAGATCACTGTAAGCAGAACTTACATCCTGAGACAGTACTTCTCTTAACCTAGAACTTCTGCTACTTCAGCAACTGCCATTGAAATAGCTCAGTTTGGAAACCCTGCCTTCTCTTTTCGCTTCATTTTTAGCACTGCTAATGTGTAGCCTTGGGAGACCTGGTGGTGTAGTGACTATGATTTGAGATGAGATCAACATGGTTGGCAGTTCAAAACCACCAGTAGCTCCAGCAGAGAAAGACTGGACTTTCTAGTTCCAGTCTCAGTTTTGAATCAATGGCAGAGAGATTGGTGTTTTCTTTTTGTTTTGTTTTTTAATGTGAAGCCAGTTCCTGCATAGGAATAGTAAAGTCCTCTTTTACTCTTAAGAGTGTGGAATTATTATTAGTCCCAAAAAACCCAAAAGAAGTTGACTTAAAAAATGTCCCCCTAAAATCAATATTATGCATAAAGGGTAGTTCTCAGGTAGGTTCTGGTATCAGATCACAGGCAACCTGATAACTTCTATGGTGTTATTACTTTGATGGCATGCATGTGTGCGCATGTATGTGTGTACACACATACACAACCAAGAAACCAAATTAACATACACAATGAAGAAATCAAATTTTGATTGCATTGGGCTGCTCTTCTGCAAAAGACTTTATTAAAGTATCAAAAACAAGATGTCAAGTAGAAGTCAAAGGTGCAATTGATATTTTCAATTGCCTTGAAAATTGACTTTCAGTCTTTATATTTTCCATTGCCTTGTATGCATATGAAAGCAAAACAATGAATATGGAAGTCTGAAGAATTGATAACTTTGAATTCTAGTTTTGGTGAACAGTACTGAGAGCACGATGGCCAGCCCAAAGGAGCCCTAGTGGGTGTAGTGGTTACACATTAGGTGCTAACCCCAAAGTCAACCACCAGCTGCTCCATGGGAGAAAGATGAGGCTTTCTACTCCCATAAAAATTATGTTTGCAAAACCCACAGGGGAGTTCTACCCTGTCTATGAGTGGGGATCAATCTGATGGAACTGAGAGAGATGGAATGACAGAATAATAAATTAATTAATATTGGATGATATATGGCCAGAATATTCCTTTGAAGCTAAGATAGGAAGACTCCATGCATATTTTGAGCATTTGATCAGGTGTAACTGATGTCTGAGTCAAATCGAGAACTGGGAAAAAAGCACACCCTCCTGGCATGGATTGATATAATGGCTGCAAGGATGGGCTCCAGCACAGCGATGGCTGTGAAAACAGCACAGATCTAGGCAGTGCTTCATTGTGTTGCACATAGGATTTTTATGGTTTGGAACTGACTCACTGACACCTAACTGCAACATATATGTGTAGAAGTGATCACATTGTAGAATGTACCTAACTACCGAAACTATATGAAATGTTACTTGAAAAATAACAACAAATCTTTCCAATAGGCAACATATATGCTTTTGTAATATAAATAATTTGTAAATTGGGATCCACAAAGATGAGCTATATATGATTAATAATGAGTTAGCATCTATTACTCACCTAACTTTTTCTACCACTTATAAATAGGGAAATTTTTACTTTGTTATTACTCATAACCATGGAAACTGGTAGTTTATCTCATTATCACAGTCCAACATGTAGTAACAAAACTGATATGAGCAAAGTACTGTTTTATATGTGTTGTGAAATCAACTGAATCACTGTAGGCCAACAGGAGAGTACCTGGAGCTGCCCTGCTGCTTGAGGAGTGTGATAGAAAGCTAGGGCAACCTAAGATACTGATTTTTGAGGTGAGTAAATCAAATGAATCAGAGTTAGCTTTCATTTTTTAAAATATAAAAAAACTTCAACAACTTTTCACAAAAGAGCAGGGTTGATTATACAACACCAAAAACTGAGCAGAAAAATCAAGAAATTTAATTATAGTTTTAATTCTGGCATTAATTTGAGAAGGTAACTTTATCATTTCTTACCAACAATTTCTACATCTTCACGCTGAAGCGTCTAGCCTAAGTGATTACTTCATTCTTGAAGGGTATTAAATAAATGGTATGGGGTCACTTCTAATCTCCTCAAGACACACAAAGGGGAAGAAGATACAACCATCCCATCAGCCCAAGGCTGATTTCTATGAAGTAGATGTTAGATATGACCTGCTGGACTCTATTCTGATACCAAGCATCACTCTCTGCTGAGTTTGATATATCATTGCAACAGTCACATAGAATACTCATAATTTGGGGATTTATTAGGGTAGGTAACAAGTTATCAATCAGGATCAGGAACATTAAGCATACAGTTATGTTATCTACAGTTGTTCTTCTTAGTCACGCAAGAAGGTGTATCTCTCTCTGGTCCTCAGCCTCTCAGCCACAAGGCACCTTGGACTCTGTCCTGAGGCAAATGTCAAAAAGCTTCTTTTGTGCTGATAAATATCTAAAGGAGACCTGGCTCTGCCGAGCCAGCTTCCTATCCAGGTTTATTTGTTTCATAGACCAGGAAGCCCACTGTGCTGTCTTAAGGGCTCTGCTGCCTCACCTTCAGACAAGAATCTTTAACTCGCTCTGCCCTTCATTCTTGATGGCAGTGAGAATCTACCTGTTCCTTCTCTAATATATCTCATTCGATACCCAACGAAATAATAAAACATATTATTCCCATGCACCCTATATGCACGTTCCCATCCAGTGATGTGATGGGTGTTACAAGGCTATTGATAGAATGCCCATAGCTAGTAATTTCACTTTACTGCAAATATATTTTAACCTTTTACATAATGTTTAGTCTTGAGTAACACGAGTTAGTAAATTGCTAATCAAATGAATTATTTGTAGAAAATAAGAAAGCGTGAGATGTGTTCTGGCATTTGTTTGTTTCATGAAAAAGTAAATAATAATCTACTGTGTTTTTGGTGATTATTTCTACTGTGTAACATCTTTCCTCAAAACACAAAAGACCCAGATTTGGGGGGAAATATTCCATGGAAAGGAAATGAAAGCACAAGCCTACCTGGCATCTGTTGGTGGTGCCTATTGAACCATGGGGAGGCTCGTTTATCTGAAGGTTAGCCAACATTCTGGTAAAGTATATGGGCTGGATTTCCCTCAAACACAACATTTTATGTGAGGATTCCAATACTTCTGTAAGTAATTACACAGAAGAATAGCTTCCACTGAATTATTATGATATTTCTAATTCCTTTTCAAATCTAGAAACCAGAAGGTTTTCAAAATCTAAGCAGAAAATATCATTATTCTTTTTTTTAACCAAAGTAAAATTAACATGAGGACAGATTTTTTAACAGTCATACAACTCTAAAATAAGTGAATTCACCTATATTAGTAATTTATTTTTGTCCAGATCCATGTTCCTTGTCCAGTTCTATCTGTGAAATATTATATTTCAATGCTGTTCAGGACATTTTAGCTAGTATGTGTCACGTTCATGATGAAACTCAAGTTCAAAATACACTCATCATCCCTTCTTTAAAGCTGTTTTTCCTTTTCCATCATAACTTGGCTTTTAATATCATCCTGGCTAGAAATGTTAGAGTCATCCTTGATTGTACCCTTTACATTCTCAACACTATTGAACCAGAGTAGTTGCATTGGGTAAGTCTACTCCACACAACCTCTTTAGAGTATTGAAAAGCAAAGATGTTACTTTGAGTACTAAGGTAACCCAAACCATGGTATTTTCTTTTTTTAGCCATGGTATTTTGCAATAGTAGCTTCATATCCATGTGCAAGTTGAACATTAAATAAAGGAGACTGAAGAAGGATCGGTGCATTTGAATGTGGTTCTGGAGAAGAATATTGACAATCCTATGGATTGCGAAAAAGACAAATATATCTGTCTTGGAAGAAAGTACGCCCAGAGTGCTCCTTAGAGACAAAGCTTACAAGAATTTATTTTAAATACTTTGGAAATGTTGTCAGTAGAAACCAGTCTTGGGAGAAGGACATCATATTTGGTAAAGTAGGAAGAATAGCCAAAAGTCCTCAATGAGATGGATTGACACAACGGATTCAAGTGTAGGAACATATGTAAGGATTATGCAGGGCCAGGCAGTGCTTTGTTCTATTGTGCATTAGATTGCTATGGCCAGAACTGATCTGATGGAGCCACAACAACAAATTGAACCATGGTAACACAACATGTATTGCTATAAATTATAAAACAAATACTTTCAATAAAATGTCAAAACATCAAGCTGTTATTTCTACCATTTAAGTGTATACAGTCTCTTTTCTTGAATTTTCAAAAATTGTGAAATAGATTGGGGTTTGTATTTAAGCTCATAAGTTTTGCATGCATTAACTACTTATTAAACCCCAATTAGCTAACCCAGTCCACTCCTTTGGTTTCTCTTTTCTATACACAGTTTGAAAGTAGTGTTCTCATCTCGTGTTCATTCAGAATTCCTGGATTTGCACTATGTCAAAATAGCAATTTTAGCATCCTTGAGGGACTCGAATTATGTTCTTTTAAAATGTTCCTTGAGTTTTCGGAACAAAAATAAATCTGAAGAGACACAGTCAAAATGTTAGGGTAGATAAGATAAGGGTTTCCAAAGAGAATCTATAGGAGAGTCCTTGCTACCGTAGAAGAATGAACAGGTCCTTTGTTGTGATGGACAAAATAAATTACTCAGCACAAACTTCCTTGGTTTTGGTGTGTTTTATTTCTCACCAAGTAATTTTCCATGTTTATAACAATTCCTTAAAATAAACCCCCCATTCTCAGCTTGGGGGCTTTGATAAAAATCTTATCAAGATCGTTATTATTGTCTATACTTATATTCCATGGAGCTGATTCCTATTAGTAGTGACCTAATGTACAATAGGAAGAATTATTGCCTAGTCCTGTTCCTCCTTACAACTGCTGATATTTTTGAACCCATTGTTCCACTCACTGTGTCAATCAATCTGAGTGAGAGTCTTCATCTTTATTCCTCACCCTTTACTATGCCATGCTTTATGTCTGCTTCCAGAGACTCCTATTTTCTGCAAATACCTCCAAATTATGTTAAATGAAGTCTCAACATCTGCACTTCTAAGGAACATCCTGGTGGTATTACTTCCAAGAAAAGTTTATTTGTTCTTTTGTCTGTGTATGGTACTTCCAATACTCTTCTCCAAAACCATAATTCAGATACATTGATTCTTTGATAGTCTTCTTTATTCACAGTCCAGCATTCACATAAAAAAATAGGTAATTAAAAATACCATGAACTGGGCCAGGCACACCTTGGTCCTCCAAAGGTGTGCCTCAATACTCAAAAGAGGTCTTATGTAGCATATTTGTTTAATGGAATATGTTCTTTGATTTTGTCACTGCTCATGCCTTATGTATTGATTATAGATCAAAATAAACTCAAATAGGGAGGAGTCAAGATGTGTCCAGATAGGATTACCTGACTGGTGCTCCTGTAATTAGACTAGAAAACTAATAGGTAAGGAGGCCAACATTGGGAGGCTTGGTGCTAAAGATAGTATCAGTGTACTAGGGTCTGGTTCAGACCCTCCCATTGTGATTTCCACCCACGGAGTGATTCAAGAACTTGCTGAAATGCTCTAAGTTCACTGTGTATTCCTGCAGGCACCAATAATCCCTCACCTGATATAGCAGGATGACAACCATCACCCTGTCCTATGCTCAAGGTCCAAGATATGCACCATGAAGTAATCTCCCCAGGTTGCTGTCTAAAGGTGGTCATAATCCCAGGCTCACAGAGAACTAGCCACAAGATCTTACACTGGAGTTCCCCTTTCTACTATCTCCCCATTCCTGCATTCTTGGGCTTTGCATCTCCTCTCCCCAGCCAGGAACAGATTAACTACAACAGCCACCCCATTACTCCTCTCCCCAGATCTGGGCCTGCCGGTATTGGTAACGATAGATAATTAAACAATAATTTGAAGCAATTGAAGAATCTTGGAATATTTACCTGTGACAGAATGGAGATCTGCAGAGCAAAGCCTGCAGGAAAGTGGTGGGAGTGACACAGGAGTCCATCCAGGGGAGAAATCAGATCCAGTTGGCCCTGAACCCACTCAGCTAATCTGGTCCCCCTTCCATGGGGGCATTGTGGCACAGCCCAGATACCAGGGTACCCCACAAGCCCATAATAAAAGTAAATAACTAAATAACTGTCAATTTATTTCAATAAATAAATAACTACATTCAAAAAAACTTTGAATGTAAGCCAAGGGAAATCTGGTGAATTAGCATACCATTAATATAACAAGACAGACAGGCAGTACTCTAATCCCTGAAGTACAGCCTAGAATTTTAACATAACAAAACAGGAAAAGCCAACAGGTGTTGAAAGGCACACCCAAGGTAAAAACTGGCTCTACCAGTTATGGGCTCCTCAGAGAGTCTTTGAAAGACAGCAAATAATGACCAGAGAGTCCAGACCATGCATGTGCCCATGCTGAAAGCCTGCCCCAACCTGGCCCAGTGGAATAATTAGAGTTACTGACCTCAGCCACCAACCAAGTCCTACCATCACTGTGCTGCTACTGAGTCACTCACCACCTCAGCTACACAGCAGTGCAATTCATCACCAGAGAAGTCCCCAAAACCATTCTTACAAGTATCCCAGGGAAATTGCTCAAGGCCCCTCAGTTTCTTGGGAACATGGTTCCAAATTCTTCCAAAACAATATGTAGAAGACAAGGAAAAACAAAACACAACAGGTAACAGGAAAACAAATACAACAGCAGAGGTAGTCTAAAACCTAATGAAGCTCATAGAAGAAAGAGACATTGACCTGCCACAAAAGGAAATCTTCAGAATGCTGCTTGGAGTAATACAGGATATGAGGGAAGCAATGCAGAATAAGGATGCAATGACAGAAGATATGAAGCCTATGATAGTGGAGATGAAGTTCACACACCAAAGGGAAATACAAGAACGAATGGATAAGGTAACAGAAGCAAAACAACAGCAAGATAATGGACTGCACCAGCAGACTTGAAGAGGCAGAGAATTGTACCAGTGATCACAAGAACAATCAGGCAAACTTCAACAAACAGGCAAGACAATCAAACAAGGTAATTGTAGTCCTTTTAATGGGCTACCATATGTATCCCATATGTATCCCTGAGTTTAGTCTGGCCCCTGCCATGCTACCTGGACCTCACCCCAGGGACGTATGTATACAGCATCTTCTACCCTATGACCCTTTTGAATTTTTTTTTAGCTTACCTCAGTGGACTCATGTAGTACTTGTCCTTTTGTGCTTGGCTTACTTCACTTAGCATAATTTCCTCCAGTTCTTCCCATGTGGCGATGTGCTTCATGCCTTCATCATTGCTTTTTAGGGATACGTAATACTCCACTATATGTATGTACAAGAGTTTTTTAATCCAGTCATCTGTTGATGGGAATCTGGGCTGTTTCCAATTCTGCAATTGTGAACTGTCCGCGATGAACATTGGGGCACAGATGTCTGGCTGTGGTTTGTGTTTTGTCTCTTCTGGGTATATGCCCAGTAGGGGGATTGCTGGATAATAAGGTAGCTCAATTTCCAACTGTTTTAGATCTCGCTAAATTGATTTCCATAATGGTTGTACATACCTACAGGGCCACCAGCAGTGGATGAGAGTTCCTGTCTCTCCGCATCACCTCCAACACTTGTTACTTTCTTATTTCGTGAATTGGACTATCTTTGAGGGTGTTACGTGGTATCTCGTAGTTGTTGTAATTTGCATTTCTCTTATGGCTAGAGATCTGGGATATTTTCTCATGTATTTATTGGCCATTTGGATTTCTGTTCTTGAGAAACTCCTGCTCAGGTCCTTTGTGTGACCTTCATTCACCACCTTGAGACCAGAATAAGTAAACCAGGTCCTGCCAATTCCTCTGAAAGAGAACTCATAAAATGGTCCCAAAGAGAGTGAGAGAAAAATTCAGAACCAGATTCAAAATCTTAAAACAAACCAACAAACCAGCACAAAACAGGCATACTGCTTCGGTGGGATTTGTGAGACTCTACTTTTACTTGTCCTTCAGATGTGGAAATTAATTCACACTGTGGCTCAAGGTCCAGCCGAACAACTGACCAGCCTACCTAATGAACAACCATAGGGAGGTACACACTCATGAACATAATCAACGATTTGAGAACCAAAGGGTGGCACTAATCCAGGGACAATGTTTCAGAAGGTGGGGGGTGGGGTGAAGGAAAAAAGGAGGAAATAGGGTAAATGGAACTACACTGTAGGGATTGTAGTCATGGATAGGAAACAAAATGAATGATTGGATAGAGAATGAATTTGCTTTAAAGCCTTCACCCAATTCATAATTTTTTAAAAAGTTAAAAATATTTATGGGGTTGCCCTTGAATCCTGATCTTTCTTTCCACATTGTTTTGTGTGGGAGAAAGGATGGTTAATGGAGTGACATTTTTATACATAACCATTATCTAACTATAACCCAAGTGTCCACTTTTCCAGAGGAGAGAGAGTTTGAGATGCTGGAAAAAGGCCCTATGTCTTAAACTATGTTTTCATTTTCATAGAACCTTGTGCTCTGATTACACTAGCTTATGATTAGTGGTTTGGTTTTGTTTTCTCCTAATGAATTGATTGGAAGCCTTCAAAAAATTCATTTAAGGAACCAAATTCTTAATGTTTCCTCTGAAAAAGAAAGTTATTTGATAGACAACTGGGGCTTCCTAAAAATTAAATATGTCTACTCATGAAAAGACTTTAACAAAAGGGTTCAAAGAGAACTTATAAATTGGGAAAAAGTCTGATTAGGGTTAATAACAAAATCTAAAGAAATAAACCAACATCTGCATCCCCCACCGAAAGAAAACGATCCAATGAACGTGGAACAATGACATGAACACACACTTCACCAGAGACCATTTACACAGCTATGAAATACATGAATACATGCTGATGATTATTAAGCATTACCCCCAAACCCAGCCAACCTCACTGTCATTGAATCAATTCCCACCTTCTACTTCTACAACTACAAAACTTAGTGGCAGCAGTCTCATTTTTCTCCCACTCTTGATCATTGAAGAAATTAAAATAAAACTGCAATGACATAACATATCACCCCAGCAAAAATAGCATTGACAAAAAAAGGACCATGGTGATTGTCTAATTGGCCACTGCTAAAGGAATCCCATGTCTACAGTGAAAAAGATGGTTGAAAATAAATCACACAGCTGATGATATTCAGTTCAAAGGGAAGAATATTGCAAATGAAGATGCCAATCAACAAGCAATGTGAAAATATATTAAATACCGTATATACTCGTGTATAAGCCGAGTTTTTCAGCACAAAAAATGTGCTGAAAAAGTGGGGTTCGGCTTCTACACGGTCAGTGGTACCCCAGCAAGGTATAACATCTCACTGGGGCCCCCGAGGTACTGGGACAAGTGTCCATTACTCGCGGGTGATTGCTGTTGCTCCGCTATTCATTCAAAGCCCCGCTGACACTGCAAGGCTTTGAATGTTTGTTTACGCACATCTAACCAATCAGAGCCGTCCTATGACATGTATCTTTGAATAAAACTTTTAGAGACCGTGTGCGAAGGTTGTAGCATGAATGGATGTCATCTGGTCAAGCCCGACTAACGAAAGGAGGAAATCTCATGAAGCCTGACATAGAATTAATAGCAAAGTGGGTTTGAGATGCATGGGAAGACATTCCAGAAGACAAGGTACGACGTGCCTTCCAGAAACGTAGTATTAGTAATGCTATGGATGGCAGTGAAGACTGCGCTTTGTATGAAAATGACAGCAGTGATGGTGATGACGGCGATCTCAGTGAGGACAGTGTCTATGATGACCTCACACCAGCTGAAGCTCTGTATCAGGATACAGATGATGATGAGGAATCCAGTTTTGAATGATTTTAACTCTTTACATTTTAGCTTGGTTGCTGATTGAGCTCAGGGAATAGTACTCTTAAAGCACCATTGTTGATAATGTATTGTTTTTGTTGAACCTATTTTCCACTTACTGTGCTGGTTTACTAATGTTAAATGACTTGTTGTCCTTTCATTTATGTTTTTTATTTAAAATAAATATTTAAATACATTACCCTACTGATGTCTCAATTTATAGTAATTTTATTTTCATTTGTTTTGATTATTGAAACTCAACAATAGCTTCTGCATTTTCCACTCTAGGCTTATACTCGAGTCAATCAGTTTTTCTGGTTTCCCAGGTAATAATTAGGTACCTCAGCTTATACTCAGGTTGGCTTATATTCGAGTATATATGCTAAGTTTATTGCTTTTTATCATGTATTATTTATATTTTTAAACTATTTAAAGCATTTACAATCTAGTTTGTTTACTTCTTTTATTGTTATTTATGTCTTAATTGTATAAAATAATGAACAACCATTCAGTATATAATTTAAAAAAACTTTAAAAGCTCCTAAGGGCAGTGAACCAGTTGCTAACATATTTGAATCCCATCACTAGGGCAGTAAAATGCACATACAGCGAGTAGGATGGAAATGTTGAGTCGTGGCACAATATAATGTTTGTAACCAAAGTCGGATTTAGTTGTGTATGAATTGTTGAATGGTAATCTAATTTACTATAAAAACTTTCATATAAAACAATAAAACTGTTCAAAACAGAGAAGTCAAACATTAAAAGAAATTGTTAAGTAAAGCTAACTCAGTACCTTCAGCTGATAAAAAAAAAGATAGATGGATGTTGGATAGATAGAAAGATAGATAAATTGGATTTTTCATCATTTCCTTTTGGGGGAATCAGTCATTTGAAAGAGCATTCTAAGTCTGCTATAATTTCAGAGACTACCATATATACTTGAATATAAGCTGACCCGACTATAAGATGAGGTACCTAATTATTACCTGGGAAACCAGAAAAACTGATTGACTAGAGTATAAGCCTAGGGTGGAAAATGCAGAAGCCATTGGTGACTTTCAATAATCAAAACAAGTGAAAATAAAATTACTAAAAATTAAGACATCAGTGGGGTAATGTATTTAAATATTTATTTTAAATATAAACATAAATAAAATGAAAAGTCATTTAACATTAGTAAACCAGCACAGTAAGTGGAAAATAGGTTCAACGAAAGCAATAAGGTATCAACAAGGATGCCTTAAGAGTACTATTCCCCTATTATCTGAGCTCAATCAGCAACCAAGCTAAAATGTAAAGAGTTAAAATCATTCAAAACTGGATTCCTCATCATCATCCATATCCCGATGCAGAGCTTCAGCTGGTGTGAGGTCATTATAGACGCTGTCCTCGCTTGGGTACCACTGACCCATGTATAAGCTAAACTCAGCTTATGCATGAGTATATACGGTAAATCATTTTTTCAGGGTCAGGGAAAAATGAAGTAAATGGACACAGATTTCTTGAATATTGAACAAATGCTTTTCCTTTTCAGAAGAGTGGGGTAGTGGAGGGAAATTAGTTCCCTCCTTCAGAAAGGACTTCCTTGGCATCCTGACGCAGCAGTTCTCATTTCCTACCTCTATTAGGTGGTGTGGTTTGAGAGGTCAGTGTGATGTGTGTTAGTGTGACATGCAACTAAGCATGAGCGTATCGAATAGACTAGAATCTTCTTGCAGCCAGATTTTCTTATAATAACCTGACATCCATTTGGATGATGCATTTCAATTTAATTCAAATTTCCTTATACCAGACAGACAAATAAACAGTTAAAAAATCTGCCATTTGTATTAAATATGTAACTACAAATCTCTCAAAACTTTCTGTTTGTAGTAATACAGAACCAAAACAATGTCTGATCCTATTTCTTTTTTTAATCAACATATCAAGGCTATTTGGTATGAAAGTTCTTTTTTGGGGGGGAATATACTAACTGGATTGCTTAATATTCTTTTAAAAATCATTTTATTAGGGGCTCATACAACTGTTTCTACACTCCGTACATACATCATGTGTGGCTAGCACATTGGTACATATGTTGCCATCATCATTCCCAAAACACCTGCCTTCCACTTGAGCCCCTGGTATCAGCGCATCATTTTTCCTTTCCCACCCTGCTCCCATCTCCCTGAACCCTTGATAATTTATAAATAATTATTGTTTTCTCATATCTTACACCATCCGATGTCTCCCTCACCCAGTTCTCTGCTGTCTGTCCCCCAGGGAGGAGGTTATATGTAGACCTTGTCATCTGTTCCCCTTTTCTCCCTCACCCTCCCTCCACCTTCCCAATATCACCACTCTCACCACTGTTCCTGAGGGGCTCATCCATCCTGGATTCCCTGTATTTCCAGTTCCTATCCATGCCAGTGTACATCCTCCGGTCCAGCCAGTTATGTAAGGTAGACATAAATACAAAACCGTGTATAAGAAGAAAGTTCTTATACACGGTTTTGTATTTATATCAGAATTATGTTTTCAAAAGTGAGTTTGACAGAATAGACTAGTGCTTGTGTGAGAAGCTAGAAAATAGCAGGATAAAGAATGTTTGCATTGGCATAAAGAGGATGCACATAATGTTTAAAAGCAAAACAGCAATAAACAGTGAAAGCAATGACACAGGCCAAAAGAATAGACAAAGAAAATAGAAAAAGGTCATTTTTTTGTGATTTAAGTTTTGTACATGATCAATTGAAAATTCTTCAAATAAATTAAATATATTTATTATAAGGCTAGAATGATAAGATTAGCATGAATCAAGGAACTGAAACTCATGATTTGGTAAAGTTCTCTAAGATAAAGTCTTACTACACATTTCTTAAACCGAAAAAAAATATATATATATATATATATGTACATATATATATATATATATTTAAACTGGGAAACACTTCCAATAATCTTTATTGAGAACTAAAATTGGAGGGTACTGAATAGAATGAGTCTACTTTGAGAATAGTCAATAATGACAATAACCTGCTTTAAATCAAGTAAGGTTTTGTGCAAAGTAGCTGTATTCTGATAGACTTCTGATGCCAAAAGTTGATGTCCTAATCTATAAGTCTAAGTCTAAAAGTCTAAGAAAAACACTAATCAAACATATACTCTATTTTTGGGGAATCTTTTGTTTATTAATTTATATCTAAAAATCAATTTGTGAAATTTTAAAATATTAATTTATTCAAAGAAATTGTCATAAAACTTAGTAGATAGCAGTTTGTATGAATTCCATTATGATTTCAAAATTGATCCATTTCAAGAATGTATCTTTCATTCCAAGGCAATGTAAAAAAAAATTATGAGTGAACACATACTATTTCTAAAAATCTTATAGGCTATTTATTTTTTACTTTTACAGTTATATGTATATTTTTAAATTATCTTGTGATTTTTAAATATGTTCAATTTGTAAAAGAAAATAAGAATTAATAAAAAATATATATATATTAATTCTATGACTTTATTCAACTGGAATTTTTAAAAAGCCACAATGAAAATAATTTCTTCAGAGTAAAAATTTTGGAATCTCAATGCATACATTACATATCAAATATAAGATTTAAATATATTCTGAAATTAAGAGTTACATATTATTAATTCATCTTCCTTTGAAGATATTATATCACTAAATTATTTATTCATTTTCCTTATCTGTTTAGAATAGTTAATTACTACAAGATTACTCAATTTAAAAAATGCCAAACTTTAGAATCACCAAAAATACCTAAGCACCTATTGCATTAGTTGTGAATTTCTAATCAGATCTATTTTAGCGATTGCTTTTATATGTGACATTACTTCCTTATTAATCACTGCCTCATTCAACTGTCATTGAGTTGATTCTGAGGAGAACTACTGACGTAATTCTTTTTTTTTTAACCATTTTATTGGGAGTTACTATAGTTATCATAATATTCCATAGTTCAATCACATCAAACCGTATTGCTACCACAGTCAGTTTCAAAACATTATTTTCTTTCCTGAGCTCATTGATATCAGCTTATTTACCACTCCCATTCCCCCAATACACCCTTATTTTATCTGATATCCCTAAGGTCCATCAATCCTGGGCTTCATATATTGAAAAACAGAAAAACCTATAACACAAATTCAGAAGAGTGACTGCCAACAACATAAAACATCGGAGATAAACTTCAATATGAAAAAACAAAAATTACAGAAAGTTTTGAAAACCAAATCAAGTCTAATGTGCATCCGGGTGGGTGGGTGGGCTAAAGTGGCAAGGCCTTACCCTTCATGGCAGGCTTATCGTTCTGATCGTCTGTGTTCAGCAATCTAATGCGCTCTGTTTAGTAAGCACTTTCCTTCCATCCCTCTGTGATGCCGAGAGGGAAAGCACGGAGCCTTAGTTCCTATGTAAATCCCACAAATATATCTTGGGCTCCCACTGTCATCCATAGCAAACCAGATTCTCACAATTTAGGCTATTGTACTATTCTTTCCTTTCAATTTGTATTATATGATTTATGATCCTTTGGTGATGGATGATGGTGTGCTTCTTCCCTGTGGACTTAGTTGACATCTTACTTAGATGGTTGCTTGTTTGGAAACAAGCCTTTAAAGACCCCAGATGCTATTTTATATGACAGTCAGGCACCATCTAGTTTCTTCACCACACTTTGCTATGGCACCACGTCTTCCGTGTTCCCTTTCTGAGGGCGAGGATCAAGCAGGGCCATAATGTAACAGCTAATTATTCTTAAGTTGGATCTAGGATATAGTGCAAGGCCAAACCCATTCCAGGATCTAGGTTTGTTTATTTATCTGCCTTTGGCTTCCTTAATGAACCTCCTTGTTAATTTATGGTAGGGAGTCTTATCGGTTATTCCCCCTGGGGCATAATGGTCTTCTCTTAATATTGTCTTTGATTAGCCCCTGGTACTGATTTTTAAAACCCTGTTGAGTGAGGGATACTGGGTCAATCTGGGCTAAGTCCACAAGGGCATAGACAGTTTGTGTTTCTCTTGTCGCACCACTGATGTTTGAACCACTGACCATGCAGCTCGCAACCCAACATGTACCCACTCTGCCACCAGGCTTTGTAACAACTGACTACTCACTACATATTTAATCACTCACAGAACTTCAATTAGTGATCTGAGGGGCTAATCATCTCAGTAAAAATGAGTTCAGCCTTTGGTAGATAAAGTTATTCTGAAATCAAAGGCATTGAGTTATTATAAGACAGTCTCTGGCATTGACATTAAATTTAAACTTGCAGATTAATTTTAATAAAAAATTTTAAATTAATTAAAAATTAATTCTCTACCCCTCCCTGCTAAATAAGCATCTAGGCTAAAGAGATACAATCTGGGGTTGTCACCCACCTGCCTGACTACTCCCCTCTTCTGGTGATGGTGCTTTGTGCAGTGAAATATGAAACCTCTCGAGTATAAAATTGAATGAGAGAAACATCTTTGTGTCTTTTGCTCAGGGTGTAAAGTAAGGAGGCATATGTGGAAGTTTTCCATGTCACTTAGACCAGGCGGGCTCACTCGTTACAAAACTGTTTCTGTCATATGTAGCCTATTAACTGCAAGTTATTAAAGGGAGTTCACGTTTGCTAACACTCTGTGGATCTCTGGTGTAAACTACTTGATCAGGCTAAATGGACCCAATGCCCAAGGAGTTGGTGCCAGCGTGTGGAATTCTCACCTCAGTGCTCTGGGTTATCTGGGATACGGAGATAGCCTTAAGGGAACGTGTGTGCGCAATGCTGTGGAAGAGTAAAACTTTGGCATGTGAGCAAATATATCTTGGATTCCTTTGCATTAATTTTTTCCCAAATGTTACACAAGCAGGTAGGAATGTCATGTTAAATCAATATTCTCAAAATATTAAGTAAGGATGGGAGAAGGCAAAACCCGAAAGAAAAAGAAAAGAAAACAAAAATGTTTTGAAAACTCTGGGGGACAACCTATCAGCAAAACAAACATTCTTGGCTTGTGTTTTGTGGCCATTTTTCACAGCTCTATTAAATATAAAGCACAAGACTGGTCCACTACCTGCCGTCAAGCTGTCATGGACAGATGTAAAATGTATCCATACAACACTCCAGTTCATTACACACTCTGTAACTTAGTGTGTGTTTCGGACCATTGGGAGAATACCAGAAGAGTTTATGAGAGTGGAGAAATTCAAACGCCCATGTACAAGACACCTGAGGCTCCCTGCGCAAAGTCTGAAAACACTCTGCATTTGCCTGTTAATCTCAAGGCGAAAAGCATGATGAAAAATGGCAGGGAGGGAACCTTTGCCAACTTTCGTGCTGTGAGCCAATGGGAGCGAGCAGAACGGTTGCTACAAGGTGACAGCAAGGTGACGCGAAGCAGAGCCCCTGAAGCTCCCTGGCAGGTGTCCCTCAGTGGGCTCAGTGTGTGCCTGGCACCATTCTGAGTGACAAAGATTCATACTGAAAGCACTGTCAGCTTTTCTTTGAATAGCTCTTTTTTTAATTCTTAAAAAAGTATATGTAGTCTTATTATTACATTCATTGAAATCTTTAGAATTTTAATCTTTCTCCACCACTTAGGAGATATTTTAGGGTTAACAAATACTTCAGTGATTAAAAAACCCCAGGGGAAAACCCCACACTCTCAGGTCATGAGTAGCAATGAGATGGCAGAGATCATAATTAGGGGTAAACACCCAAGTAAATTTGGTCTAGCAATTGCTGCTTTGCTAGCTTCATTCACTCACTGAGCTGGTCTTATATGTATTGATCACTAATTTGATGTAGAACTGAAATGGTCAAGTGGTAACAACTGGTCAACCTGTTATACCACTGCTTACTGCAGGTAGGTGTTGTCCCCTCACGCCAGACTCTTAGTGACCCTGGGTACAACAGATCGAAACACTGCCCAGTCCTTCCCCATCCTCACAGTCATTGTCCACTGTTTCAGCCACTGGGTGAATCCATCTCCTCAAAATCGTCCTCTGTTATATTGAGGCACGATGTCCTTTCCCAAGAACTGGCCTCTCCTGAAAATGTCATATCGAGGTTGCACATGAGCATAAGGAAGTGTTCTGGAATTCTCCATGTTCTCAATGCCATCTACAGTTTGGTGTGTTTCCCACAGGCAAATGCTTTTGCATATTCAACAAAACACAAGTAACTGCCTGCATTGTATTCGCCGCTTGCAGCCAAGATGGCTGTGATGTCAGCAATGATATTCTTCATGCCACAGCCTCTTCTGAATACGAGCTGAAGGCCTTCCAGCTCCCTGTCTGTCTACATCTCACTGGAAACATGATTGATTTGTCTTCAGCAAAATTTTACTTGCATATGATATGTGAGATCATTTGAATTTTCCCTCATTCTCTTGGGTCACTTTTCTTTCATCAGTTGATGAAACATTTGATTGGAAGCGAACTTTGTAGCAGCACACAAGCAAGAGAGGACCACAGTGCCAAACAAGTGGTGGCGGAATGCAAATGAGGAGCATTTTACATGTTTCAACTTCTCCAGGTTTTATTTATCTCATGAAATGAAGGTCTTTATATCTACAAAATTGAGAACTCAAGCATTTGTTTTATTTTTAACCTATATAATTACACCTATGATTTCATTTCGAACAAAACCAGAGGCAGCACTTTATATCAAGAACAGTGACCCGCTAGGAGAGAATAGAACTGCTCCCTAGGGATGTCAAGGCTGTGAACCCTTAAAGGAACAGAGGCTGGTGGGTTCAAACCAAGGCATAGCACTCCATATCAACAAGGCCAACATAAAAGATGTGAGGGTTGGCACCGCGCCTACAGCAACAGGTAAAACATAGCAAATACGGCGTGCATGGTGCAGGACTGGGCAGTGGGTCATTCTGTTTGCTTGGGGTTGCTATGAATCAGACTGACTGGATGGCCTCTAACACCAACACCAACAGGTGCCCTAATAAACCTCATCATCGCGAGCACGATGGGTGTTCTTTATGGTCCTTGCAGTGTATTATGGTGCAGAGCCACAGAGAGGCAGTTGGAGTCAGGCTAGGGTCAAAGGGGATGGGTGCTGGAGGTGAAGCTGACCTCGGCCTTATGGCAATCAGCCCTGGAAGCAGGAGGAAGTCAGATGGTCCCTGTTTGCCCTGTTTGCATATTCCTACTCATTTTCCAAGAAAAAATTGACTCGTTTTCTTGAAACAGGTTTTCCCACACTTTCCCCAAATGATTACTTAATAACAATTTACTTTGTGTTCCTGAAATACTTTGTAGATATTTTACCATCTCATAATTGTCATAGAAGATGGTATTCTATTATTCTAAGTCATTGGGTTATAATTACTAGGTGAAATGAAATGACGAACGAAGGTACATTAAAATGACACAATGCTTGCGAAAGTGTGCTATAAACTTACAGATGTAAATTTAATTGTTATTTTTACATGCCGAACATAGTCAAACTATTGCTCCGATTATTTGTTTACCTTTCCAGGTATGGCATTTACCTTATTTTTTGTGTGTGGAGTTGTTTGCTGTACACATGATATTTTTAAACCCAAAGAAGAAATGTCAGGAAGCCCTAAGAAGCCACGTCTTAATTTATGTGGTTGACTAGAACATAACACCACTTTCCAAGAATGATTCCTCATAAAACAGGGTCATTATTTGGTGCTGAACTAGTTTATTTCTGCATACAAATATTATAGTCTCTCCCTCACTCCAGCAAACATAAGTGGGACATTTTTATTTCTTTCTCAAATGAATTACACCCATTTTGAAAATTATTCCGTGTTACAACCATCCCCAAAGAACAATCCATCTGGTCAAAATATTTAGGATTTACCTTTCATGTTATTTGTCCTCTTTGATGACTCATTTTTCAAGTGATACGGATGGTTATTATTGCCCGTATTTAACAATGAACTCTAGAGACCTTGGTGAACTCATGGAAGACAGCAGGTAACATTTTCTAAACGGAATACTTCATTTGAAATCGCAAGCATTTACATTGTTGAATGCCATCTCTTCACTTTCATCTTATTTTTATTAACAAACTGCAATTTATATCAATAACAACATGAAAAATATAATATTTACGATATTAAACATACACCAGATGTGAAAGCATGCTTTCCCAGATTAAACATTTTCTGAATTGGCAGGAAAAGACTTTGCTCCTCATTCATCCAAATAAGTTTTCTTTGAATGGATTTTAGTTTCTTATTCCTACACTTTTCACCATCTTCCTGTTGCTTTGTTTACCTAATGGTGGTTTTTTCTTACCCTCTTTCCCTTCCACAGTCCTGCCAGCTGCTTCCCAGATGAGTTTCATAGCTCATTTTCATCTTCAGACAAGTTAAACTATCAGCTAATCCTATATGGGTTTCACAAAAACAGCAGCACGAATCTCTCTGGGACAATTCTCATCGCTACACATTTTTGAGAAAGTAGTCCAGGGACTTTAAATATTAAAAACACAAGACCGTTATCTGGCTCTGCATTCTTCAAATTATACAAGGTGGCTTCAGGAAGTTCCAGGAAAATGAAATGGAAAGATCATGGAAAATTTCCATGAAGCTTTTAAAGTCGTCTCATATATATTCACAGAAAAGTATGAGGACAAGATTTTAGATTTATATAGAGCATGATGTTATGCATTTGGGAAAAATAAAACTTACATTTTTAGCAAATTAAGAAAAATCTGTGTTTTCCTACTAAAAGTTGATTAACCAACTTTTATTGAGTATTCCATTCAAGTTTACTAATCTTTATTTGGATTCTCCAGAGAAGCGAAACTACCAGTGACATGCTTGTGTGTCTGTGTATTTGTGCATGCATGTATATGGCTAACATGCTTGTAGAAATTGGAAAATCCAAGTTCAGCCAAGTTCCATGTATTAGGTCAGATCTTCAGCAGGAAGATTCTGATCTGAGTAGCTATGGGGCTGATGATCAGCAGGAAGATATGGATTAGATGTTGGAGAGGCAGATGAATCCACAATTAGTTTATCTGGTTTCTGGCTGCAGAGGTGACCAGTTCAAGCTGGACGGTCAGGTAATAGCTGAGTGAGGACTCCCAAGATGGATAGGTAATATGGCAAGCCCTGGACTCAAGTCCAAAGAAAAGGAGCTTAATGAGCCAGAAGTGGGATCAAGTTCTGGGAAAAAATAAAGCAAACCTTTCCACTTATATTGGAAACAGGCCACATTTATGAGGAAACTTCCTTTTAATTGACCACATCAGAGCTGTGACCTAAGTAAGGGTATTGCACCCTGCTCTTACAACGGATTGGTGTGATTACAATGTATAAGATAAGGTCACGGGGGTTACTCAGTGTTAACTGCTTAATCACTGAAAATTTTAGACAGTCAAGTTTACACAAAGCATAATAATCACATACTTAAATGAATATGAGGTGAAAACCAAAGTAGTAATTCCTAGTTAACTTACTCAGTTTTTTGAATTCACACAAAAATATGTACATAGAAGTCTTCCAAATTGAGGAGCTACATTATTTTTTTCCATTTGAATGATTTTAATCTCTTAGCCTCCTTTCTGTCTTCTTTCTTTCACTTTAGTTTCATTTTCTAGATAGTACAGCACAGTTAAGGACTTTAGATCCCAGGGCAGTGCAAGTGATACAAATTCCAAATGTCTGAGATTACAGACTTCCGCTTGATGAAAGTGGACGAGATTACAGGAACTAAAATGGTACCTGGTCATTCCCAATGACTGGTCTTATGTGTTTGGATTTGTAGCTTTTTTTAGTTGAAGGTAAAAAATGAGAAGAACAAAAATTCTCACTGCCATTGAGTTGATTCTGGCTCATGACAACCCAATAGTACTGACTAGAATAGACCCAGTAGTTTTCAGCGGTTCTAAATCTTTCTATGAGGAAAAACAAAACAAAATCCTCATCTCTCACCAATGGAACAACTGGAGAGCTTGAAGGTAAGTATGGTGGTGTGAACATTTTACTATGACTCTACTATCCATGTTTCTGTTATTATCACCAAATGGGTGTTGAAATAATAAACTATGTTGAGATGAGTATTTTTAGAACTATGTCAAAAAAAAGGTTTCTTTCTGGTAAGTCTTTATACATCTATGGATGACTGAATTTAAATGATCCAGAATATTAAAGTGTTAACCAGTCTTATTCTTTTGTGTGTATATAAGAATTTTAATGTAGACCCATTTCTGCTTTGAGAACTCAATAAATTCTGTGATGTGTTACAGGCAGAAAATAAAGTAATTATGTAAATAATCTATCCCCTGAATTCAAATATTCAGGAGAATAGTTCTATTTGGTTACTTCAGTTGATGGTGGTTTTGATTAAGTATAAAATCATTGTAAATTCCTACATCTGATTCAGAAAATATACAAAGGTGAGTCCCTAGTATTGCAAATGTCTCAGTGATTACTAAATGGGATTTTGAAGTTTGCAGGTTGAAGTGTATCGAGATGTCTCTGAAGAAAGACTTGGTGATCTATTTGGAAATCCACTGAAAACATTGAAAATCTAATGTATTATAGTTATGCTCGGACACACATGAAGTCTCCACAAACCAGATTCAATTTAACAGCAAACGTTAAGTTGATAAGACATAATTGAAGGAGGATTTTTGTTATATTCTTTTCAAATACGTCAATGGATAAATGTTAAAATTTTAAATCTGAACTGGATGACTTAGTTCTTTTAAGGTGATCTATATTTACTCCTAGTAGAAGCAAATGACAAAATTAAAACAAAAGGCTATGATTGCTCCTTAACAATAAAAGATTTTAGACCAATATGCTTTTTCAAATTGGTCATGTTTTGAAAATGACTTGAATGACACAAATATTTTAATAATCCAAATAAAATTGTATATTGTGTAGAAACTTATTGTGCATCATTTTCATTTGAATAATAACCTGCAGTGTGCAGACAACATTGCCTTGCTTTCTGAAAGCAAAGTCTAAATAGAAGAAGCATGCCAGACTGTGTGATTCAAGGATTGTAATGAATAATATCTAATTCCAGAGGAGGGAATTGTATCAGAGTTTGAATTCTGAACACCAGGTTGGCAGAAGGTTTGGGTGACAGTGGAAGCCCAAAATCCATTTACAAACTCCCCACATGTATTAAGTCTGCACTAAACCCTCTCTGACCATAGTCCAGGGACGTAAATAGACTTCTTCAGGCTCACAAAACCATAAGCAATGATGCAAAACGCAGGAAGATCACAGGCCGGAGGATGAAAAGTCTTGTGTATCAAATGGCAGTGGAAGCATCTCAAAGGTTTTGGTGCAGGTCTTAGAGTGGCTCACTGGGATGAAGGTGAAGGTAGAGAGAGAGAGGGAGGATCTCAGGACACTCTATGGGAAGGTCACACCAACAAGGAGGTACCATCAGGCTGTGATTTGATTGACAGGTTAGACTCCACTCCTGTACTTCAGTTTGACATGAAATTCTCTCTCTCTCTCTCTCTCTCTCTCTCTCTCTCTCTCTCTCTCTCTCTCTCTCTCTCCCTCCCTCCCTCCCTCCCTCCCTCCCTCCCTCCCTCCCTCCCTCTCCTCTACTTACAGAAGTTAAACAAAATCACAGACATTGAGTCAATACTGAGCCAGCCCTACCTCTGTCTTTCTCCCAGAAAGGCTGGTAGTTTTGAACTGCCAACATGCACATCTCAGCCCAATGTATAACCACTCTGCCAGGATGGGATTTTACTCTTGTAAAGAGTGACAATCTCAGAAACACACAGGGTCAGTTCTACCCTGTTCTATCGGGTTGCTATAAATTGGTATCTACTTGATGACAGTGAGTTGAGTTACTTTCAGAAATTAGCTAATTGAATTAGATAGGATTGCAGGCCCATAGGGGATCTCTGGTGGTGAAGTGGTTATGTCTTGGGCTGTCAACCTCAAGGTCAACAGTTCCAAGCCAACAGCTGCACCATAGAAAAAGACGAGGCTTTCTACTCCCCTAAACAGGTTCAGTCTCAGAAACCCACAGAGGCAGTTCTATAAGGTCACTGTGAGTCAAATTGACTTGATGACAGTGAGCGAGTAGATCAGTAAGATGAGGACCAGTCCCTGTGGTGAGCTCTGCAGAGTCAGTTTTTCCATCACACAGCTCTGATGCCTGATTTGACCGAGGGAAGCAAAAGGCATTGTATTAAATCTATGATTCCTGCAGTATAGCCCTAAACCTTGTGTGATAGTTACTTTTTGTGGTGTCAGTTTGAGAGGATTATGACTGAAGAGGTGGAGTCTGGCCTGTCAATCAAGATATAACCAATGAGGCCTCTGTGTGGGCATGGCCTTCTCCTGAGAATTCTGGGAATTCCTACATTTTCTTCCTTGGAGTTGGGAGACACATTCTCTCTCTCCTCTCTCCCGTGGAGACACTCTACTTCTAAGACACATTGTCTACCAAGAGCCCCTGACATGGAAGCTGAAGGGATCATGTGTAGACCCCAGCCAATACTGAGAAGCCTCTACCACCACTGGATCCACAAGACTTTGCATCCTTGGCCTGTAATCTTCCTGTGTTCTGAGTCATTGCATGTGTTTGGTGAGACTGAAGAGGACTCTATAGATTGGTATTGGACGTATCAGCTAATATTGGACTTATGGACTTGACCTGGACTTGGCTGGAATGTTTTCTCAATAGTCAATTGCTCTTGTATCTAAACCTCTTTCTTATACACATATGAGTGTCAATGAATTTGTTTCTTTAGTCCATCCGGACGAACACACCTTGCTACTCCACTGAGGAGGATTTATGTAAGAGTTAAAACTCTAAAGAGAGGAGAAGTACAAGTGCTTTTTACACTGAACCGCAGCACCATTGTTGTCCCTCTGTTTGAGGCACACAGTACAGCATGGCATTATCATGTTGTAATGGCATTTATGAATTACAATGCAGTCCTCAAAAAAATAAGTTGAATGTTTAAGTCCTGTATCCGTGGAAGTGGTTTTGTTTGGAAATGGTGCTTTCCTTAGAAAAGACCATCAGTTAATGAGGTGATATTGAAGTAACCCACCACTGCCATTTAGATGATTCCACCTAAAGGCAACCCTACACAGAGGTTTTGGGGCTTAAATCTTTATGGGGGCAGACAACTTTACTCTCCTACAGAGAACTTGTGCACTTGATCCATTGATTATAATATTACTAGCCTGAAGCTTGACTCACAGTGCTACCATGGATTCTGAGTTTCCCAAGTGGCATTTTATAAAATGGAAGCACAGATATTGAGACAGACTCACATAAAGTAATGCAGATGTCATCTGGAGATCACAGAATGGCAAAGAGATATCTGAGTCATGTGGAGAAATGGTGAGATATTGTATTAAGAAGATAGAAAAAGCTGCTAGGAACTTTTTGCGTATTGCTGATGTTTTAGATCTCAAACCTTCATTTGTTTTCTGCTATTTTAAAATTTGTAATTCTTTAAATATAATTGATGTTGCTGAAAATTAATCTACAATCCTGAAGCCTGAGATGATTTTCCTAACATACAGAATAGAATTTCTGGTGCATATGGAAATAAGGTTTGAGGGAAAGTAGTAAATATCATTTTAAAATTCAATTCCAGAATACCTTCAGCATTTCCTCCTAGTCTCTATTGTAGATCGATTTGGTTTTAGTCCACATGGTTTTAGTCTCAACTTTCTTTTGCATGTGCTAACTCAGTCAGGGGAAAGTTTCTAAGATGACATTTAATTACATTCATTAATCAGAAAAACTGAACTATGGTTTGCTGACAACCTAGGTTTAAAAAAGCTTAAAAAAGTAAATAAAACCATACTCAAGTGACATTTTGTACTTATCAATAAACAAACATGAAGCATGAAAGAATGGTATAAGAATTTGGATTAGGGTTTAGGATTCCTCAGATTTAGTCCCACTTCTTTTAAAAACAAAACCAAAAAAACATGTTTTTATAGTGGTTGCTCATTCAGCTGCTAACTGCAAAGTCAGCAGTTTGAAACCATCATCTGGTCCACAGAAGAAAGGGCTTTCTACTGCTACAAAGGGTTACTTTCTGGGACCCCCCCCCCCAGGGGCAAGTTTACCCTATTCTATAGGATAGCTGGAGTTGGCATCGACTCTATGGCAGTGCATTTTTTTAACATTTCAAATAATCAATTTTGTATTTAACAATTCATACTACCTATTCACACCCATTGTTCCATTGCTATTCTTCCCCTTCAGGATTGCTATCTTCCTCTTCGCCTAAGTTAATAACCCTCTAGATCAGCATTTCTCAACCTGTGGGTTGCGACCCCTTGGGGGGGGGGTAAAACAACCCTTTCACAGGGGTCACCTAAGACCATCGGAAAACACATAACTATTTCACAACATATAATTACATATTATTTTGTGATTAACCACTATGCTTTAATTAATTTTAATTATGTTCAATTTTGTAACAATGAAGATATATCCTTTGTGATTCATAACAGTAGCAAAATGACAGTTATGAAGTAGGAATGAAAATAACTTTATGGTTGGGCTAACACATATGAGGAACTGTATGAAAGGGTCATGGCATTAGGAAGGTTGAGAACCACTGCTCTAGACTGTTGCTACATCTTACCTCCCTTAACTTTGAAACCCCAACTTCATAACCTCAAAAGTCTGTTCCATTTGGTATACAACTCTTTGTCTTGTTCCCACTCCCCCTCTCCCCCAATAACAACGATCTCATCCAATATTTGTCCTTCTGTGATCAACTAATTTCACAAAGTATCGTGTTTTCCAGGTCTATCCAGGTCAGGTGGCCCTTGCTAATTTCATTTTTAGAAAAAAATAATACATAGTATTCCATTGTGTGTATATATCAAAATGCCTTTGTCCATTCTTCTATTGATTTGCATTTGGGTTGTTTCCACCTTCTTGCTATTATGAACAGTGCTACAATGAACATGGCTGTACATATGTCGGGTCTTACTTCAGTAGGATATGTACCCAGCAGAGATGTTGCTGGCTTGTATAGGATTTCTATTGCCAGCTGTTTCAGGTGGCACCATATTGGTTTCTACAGTGGTTGCACATATTTACAGTCGAACTAGCAGTGTTAAAATACCCCATATCTTCTTAGCCCCATTTCTGTTACATCTACCCATCTGTCTACATGCAAGCCAGTTAACCTTCCACTCTTTGGTGAGATTTAGACATATCCATGCCTAGATTTCTAGATTTTCAGTTTTCAGTATCTTTTAGTGTCCTCCAAAATATGAATATTTGAATTTTGAACTAGATCTATTAGCAATATATTGACCTATAATATATTGAATGCATCTGTCAAACAGACAGATTAATAAACAGACAGTGGAAGCAAAAGTGGGTAAAATATCAATAATGGTTTAATCTAAATTGTAAATATATTAATATCCATTGGGTTAGTCTTTCTGAAACTTAAAAATAGTATCATAACAAAAGTTTGAAAAGTCTTGTGTAAAGCCGAATCTTGACTTAACCACAGCCAATATTGTCGATAAATTAGATGTTGTCTCAGATCTCTTATTATTTACTTATGCTTTACCAAAAGGCATAATCTTTAAGGAAGCATATTTAGACAATTAAAGAGGCTACTAGATAATTGCTTTTAGATAGTTTGTATGTTTGTTTAAGCTCTGTGTAAAACAGGACCGAGAGGTAATGTTTCCAATGCAGACTGATATTTAGTAATGATTCAGTAGCAACCATTAGTCTCAGTGTATTTAGATTTACAAACAGGTTGGAGAAGGTCTATTTGAGTACGGTGTGGGGAAGTCTCTTCGCTATCCTTGGCTTTTCTATGAGAGATAGTATGAGATTAGTTTTCAAAGAAAAGACTAGAAGACTTAAGTGTTAGAAAATTAAAAATTCCAAGTAGATATTACAACATGATGTGAGCCATAGTTCAGAGGAAATGAATCGATTCTAAAAGTATCCTAGGACATAGCTAAGGTTCAACAAGCCAAGGCTAAGTTTTCCTTAAACACTTTTAGGCTGAGACCACAATTAAAGGCCACTTTCAATTATGTCCGAAGCTCTTCCACACACAAAGCTGTGGGACACTATAATTCTTACTCCCAGTGACTGAAAATAAAGGCCTGGTTAAGTACAAAGGGCTGTTTCCTGCCAGAGGCAAGGAGCAGAGGAAGTGGCCAGGGTGGGTACAGGATGACCAAAATTCCCTAGGCTTAACTGTGGACAGCAAGATGGCTCAAAGATCCAAAAAACAACCCCACATTAGGAATTGTCAAGGGACACACAAACACACACACACACACACACACACACAACACCCCCCAAAAATAACTTGACAATGATTATAAAATCAAAGTGGGAAATGGCATAGTTTTATGACAATGTCCTAAGGAGAACAGTATATTGATTTGAGAAAAGCATAGAAGTTTGAGGTGAATTGATCTTTACTTAGTCCTAGATTTCTTTGTTTTTTAGTTTGTATTTTGTTGTGTGTGTGATGGGTTAATCCACTAAGTACCTCTGTGACACATATTCTTCAAACATCAACATGTAAGAAATGATCTCCATCCGAGAGATTGTTGTAAGGATCGTAAGAAGTGATGTCTGAAGCACTCAGCACAGCGCTTCCCACACAGTCCGTTTCCATTTCACCTCTGTCGTCCTCACAGCCCTCTCTGACATGCACATAGCCCAGTCATGTTAATGACAGGCTATGGCGCAGCCTAAGACAGACCAAGAGCTGACATGAATCCCACCTGTGTTCGTTTCCTAAGGTGGTTACAGCAAAGCCAAATATCATAAAACGTGTGGCCAATACGATTGAAATGTATAGCCTCCTAGTTCTGGAGTTGTCTATATTTAGAGTGTCGGCTGGCACATGCTTTAGATAGATCTTTTCTAGTCTCTCTAGTTTCTTAGTCCCAGGTGTTTTCAGTGTGCACCTGCCTCATAATGCCACAGTCATCTCCCCTCTCTCTTTTCGTCTCATCTCTGTGTTTATAAGGATACCTCTAATACTGAATTCTGACCCCTCACAAATCTGCTATGACCTCATGTCAATGGGCTTAACTGAAAACTCTTTCCACAGCTCTATATGGAAATGAGTTTACAATCACAGGGACCAGAGGGTAGGGTTGAACATAAATTTGGCACTGCATAATTCAAGCCATAACACTCCGCATGGTGGTAGAGTGCAGAAGAATATGATTGGAGTAATAGAAAATGTGACTTCAAAAATTTAAGACAGTAATTTGGACCAGCAGTTACAAGAGCAAGTGCCTCAAAGGATCTGACAGGATGATAAATGGTGCGTGTGCCTGAACTGCGTGTCAAGTTGGTGAGAACACAGCCAATTTCAGGAAAAGTCTACCACCTCATTGGAGATGAGGCTTGCCTTGAAGAAGTGCAAGTTCAGTGTGCAGACTAGTGTCGTAAGCGAGGCTGCAGATTCTAGGTATTTTATGTAAAATCTCTTCTTCCTCAAACATTGGCTAAGTTGTGCAAACCAACTGAAACATGTCACAGCCAGGTCTGGCCTAAACTTTTTTGATCTCTGGGTTCTAAGATTATTCCTACAAAGCAGGTGTGATTAAGCCAATGGGGGCCAAGCAGAATGAAGAAATGCTGTCGAATGGAAACACAATGCAACTCATAAATGTGAATTACCTTTATAAATGTGTACATGAGTGAATTGACTTTCACAATATATTTTTATTTAACTTCATATATCTAACACATTATTATGGAGATGTCCAATTAATATTAAGACAAAGCCCTAAATAGATTATGTTCTACATAGATAAAATCTTTTTATTTTTTTAAGGAGAGAGCGTGAACGCAGTTCCCCACTACCACAAATTATGCAGTCGAGTTTCCCAGATTTGGGGAAATCGCAGGGGGCAGCACATCCAGAGTGCAATGGCTAAGCCTCGCCCTGGGAAACCGCCTTCGTGATCATGGTCTCTCCCCTGCCAGGTAAGTAGAATAATGCATCGCTTGGCAAAGAACAACAACAAAACAGCAAAGAAAAGCAAGGCATGGAATTTGGAGTTCATCGTATAGCGGCTTCATCCTGAATTTATAGTGAATAAAATATTTTGCACAGTTTTTCATACTTTCTTCAAAATAATTTTATATATATATATATTTTATCACACATTTTAATGTTAACCAGCAAGATTCAAGTAATCAGTTGCCATTATGCTACTGGACAGCATGGGTCTAGACCATGCTCTGAAATTTGAATATGGATATTTTGGGGATGTAGATTCTAACTCAATATTTTAAAAATAGCCTGAAATGGTTCACTTCTAGCAAGCTACCAAAGGATTTCAATGCTGTGCCTCTGGCAAACTGTTTAGGATCCATCAACATCCTTTTTCACCCAAATAGAATAGAATTAAACTTATATTCTAATGCTTCATTACTATATTTAATCTGTAGGAATAGTCACTTTCAAAAGAGTCAATATTTTATAAGCTGTTTGTGAAACATTATGGTTACTTGCCTCTTTTATGGGAATTAATTTTAGAACCTATCAATATGTTGATATTATTGGAATCCTATCATAAGAATGCACTTACATACAGGATAAGTAAACTATTTTAATTTTAACTTTAGGAATTTATGACTTGAAATATTTAAAATAAAACAGACAATAAGATTGTAACAGGAATTTGACAGAAGCAGCTGTAAATGCTCTAATTGAGACACATTCTCTGGTCAAGGGGATGAATACTTAAAGCAATCACCAAAGCGAAACACAAAGAGACATGTTTTTGTTCGCTCATAACCATTCTATCTGGGCAACAACTAGAGCAATGCATTCAGACCTTAGGTTTTTTCTCAAAAAGACTGAAATTAGAAAATGCTAAAACTGCATGTGGGACAGAATTTAACTCATATATTCTACAGTGTGTAAAATTTCTTTGGCTATAAAAGTTTAGACTAAGAATAATGCAGTGCCTAAGAATTTATTCATCACTCTATCACTTTGAATTTTAAGCTGAATTATTTATTCTATGCACATCTTCCCCTCTTAGAGATTGTAAAGCACCTGGCTGTCGTATCTACATCTGGAGTTACGGTGTGGAATTGTGAAAGAACTTTGTAAACTGTAAATGCTGTTTGTTTATAAGTTTTTCATAACTGTGCTGGTGACTCTGTGGGCGATGCTTTGGGCTGCGAACCACAGGTGAGCAGTTTGAATCCACCAGCGGTTCCATGGGAGAATCCCCAGGAGCAGTTCTCTCCTTTCCTACAGGCACTGTGAGTCAGAGTGGACTTGAGGTCCGGGAGGTTGGGTTTGCGTGTGCTGATGAAGGTCTTGAAAACAAAGACATGGTCAAGGCAGAACCTGAACTAACAAGATAATCAAATTGCAGCTGTTGGCATTCATATTTTCCACATAAAGTGCAGCACAAGACTAATCAGAAAACGAGTGTCTTGTCTTACACACTCAGAATAAAGTAGCATGCTAACAGGCAAGTTAATAGAAAGGGACCTTATGAAATCTTTAGTTAAAGCCTTTGTTTGTTTGCCTCTTTTAGTTCTGAAGCAAACTACATGCACTAACGGGATTTTTCCTCTACGTACACACAATAACACCTGTTTATGGCATTAATTGACATGGAAGCTTCTGAGAGGAAAGGCTGCAGTTTGAGTCTGACTGCTGGTCTGAGTTAAACTTGTGTGGGTCATCAGAAGCAGCTTGTGGGATCATCAGAACAGTTAAATTTGTTTAAATTCTTTGACACCTACAGTAGCAGTAGGCCAAAAATGCTAGGGCCCTTTTAGAAGATTATAAACTATTATTAAATAAGCTTATTTATAATATGAGTATATATGATATAATGGACAAGGTGGATATATGTTATGAATTTTCTATTATAAATAATTATGAATGTATTATAAATATTTAAAATGTCTTAGAAGAACTTATAAGTGAATGTAAAGCTATAACATGTTTATAGCTAAGAAGACTCAATATAATGGTGTTAATGAATTGCATCATCATAACTTGAAAGGCATTTCATTTAAAAGCACAACTTTATATTTTTATGTTTGGGTGGGGGACAGGGGGATTCATGTGTTTACTCTAAACTCTTCCGTTTAAATGGACGAGCAAAGGGACACATAGCTGGACACTTATAAAGAAGGGAAAATGAGGAAACTGCCTCCGTTTACTTTATTTCAAGTATTATGAAACTAGAAGGAGGCCTTGTGATGCATTAATGATGAGCAAGACGAGCCGTTTGACACCACGAGCCACTCTGAGGGAGACACGCAGGTGCTCAAGTCCATGAACGAGGCAGTCTCAGAGCTCAAAGGGGCAGTTTAACCTGCCCCACCGAGTGGTTATGAGTCAGTAGCAACTTGCAGGCAGCGAGGGGTTTTGGTTTTTGCTTTTGGTTTTTTTATGAAAATGCTGTCAATGAACTGGGAAAGAACAACCAAATACAAAAGCGCGTTCACAGACAAATGCACACATAGTTAGAGCTAGAGTTATGAAAGAAATGGTGTTGCAATAAGAGGAAATGATAGACTTCTCAGTGACTGTTGCCAGACCAAGTGACAAGCTCTATGGAAAAAAGTGAATAAATATTTAAATGGACCCTTATGTTATCATAAAATCAATATTAACTCTAGACAAATTAAAGGTACAAAATAAATGTAAAATTATGATTATCTCTAAGATAATATCTTTGTTACCTCAGGGATGTAGGAATTTATTAAACAAAGCATAAAAATTTAAATTTAAAAAGGAAAATATTAATAGAATGTGTTAAAATTAGAACTTCATCCATCAAACATCATGTAAATCTCTCTGTCTTGTGTCATATAATAAAGACCTTAAGTGTCAATGTTCAACCTTCCAGATGGAGTTTTCTTTATAGAAATTTTTATATAAAATGTTGGTGATGATGAGAGTCATCAGGTCATTTGCATGCGGATGTGTAAAGCAATAGCACCATTTTAAAAACAATTTGACATTACATAATCCTTTGCTCTTTTGGTTGGCTTCATAAATTAAGCAAAATACTAAAATATTTATTTTATATTTCTGCATGAATTACATTTCATGATAACCAAATTGAACAATCGATAACAAAAAATTATACTCTCTGCCATAATTTTCATATACACAAAATTAAAGGGTCGAATTAGAATTACCTATTTTGCAATCCTTAAAAATATTTGGGCAGTTTCTACTAATAGGTGCTAAAAGCACATGGTGAACCTTGGGAGAAATAGCACTATTGGAAGCCACTGCTCAATACTGAGAACTTTAAACTGGGGCAACAGATATCAGAAGAGCACGAAGTGAAAAGTTTGACATCTCCCCCCACCCAATGAAATTGAACTCAAGTCAATTTTCAAGAAATCAATGATCAGAGGTGGAGAATGATAAATAACCCAATGGGAATAATTAATCATTTTAAGAATGTAAGACATTTCTTTGGACAAATGACTTGGTTCCACATCAAATCAACAGCATAGAAGCTTTTTTTTAAAGAAAAAAAAGAATGAATAAAAAGAGCAAATTGCTATTCAAAACATTGTCAGAGATAGAATATAAACTTTTGTAGATTTTATATGAACAAACTAACTTTAAAAAGATAACTTTCAGAATGTATTAAATATGAACAAGAAAATAGGTGAAATATTAATGTTATATGAAATTATTTTAGGCATGTTAATGTCCTGAGTGTTATATTTTGTTAAAGATTCTGATGATTATTTCATGTTAAAGATGCTCACTGAAGTGCTCCAGATGAAATGACATATGTTTTCATTGCTTTACTATAAACAAAGCTCTAAGTGCCATAAATCTAGTATTTTTAGTGAATCAATAGTTGGTGTTGGAGATCAAAGGGTTTAGCATAACATCTGGATTTTGTCTTTGGTTTCAAGAATGGTGCCATTTGCCATGAGAGAGGATACAGAAGCAATAGTAGGCTTGGAGACGAAATGTATTTAATTTTGAACAGATGTTTTAAGGACTAATGAGACACCTAGAAAGTTCTCTCTAGGGAACTGTAACATAATTCAGCTGAAATAAAAAAAGAGATATGTCCTGTATTTGTCATGAAAACAACTCTACTTCACAAGAATGATCATGCCATCCAGGAGAATTTATGTATTAAGAAACAAAGTTGCAAAAGTACCAAAAAAGAGGGAAAAGAAGAAACAAAGTCAAAGAGAAACTAGTGGTTACTGATACTCAAGAGACGAATAAGCAGAGTTTTTTGCTTGTTTGTATAGTGGATTAGACTACACTATGATTATTCAGATCAATGAATGGGGTATAAAAGTTATCGTGAGAAAAGTTTGCATGAGAAGTGATAGTAATTTTTTTATGATTTTAACATTGGCAGTCAAAGGTAGTTCAAGGATTGATTTCATTTAAATAATAAGAACAAAGGTCTGTCTAATTATAATGAATTGAAGGCTGCATGAGAAGTTCTCCCTTCTCAATTTTCGTTGAAGACACTTGCTATTTTGTCATGTCCAGCCTAAAACTGAAAGAGAAGCAGGGAAATTGTTGGAGTAAAGAATGGATTTCCTTTCTCTTGTGTAGAAGTGACTTCATCCGATTTAAAGGAGAGACTCGATAAAGAAGCCAGTAGAAAGGAACAGATTCAGAATCTAAAACAAAGAGGGAACAACCGAGAGTACATGACCACCGGGCAGTGATGCAGAAAGCAATCAGAACCAAGTTTGGAAATGTTAGTACTAAACAGACCAGGCATCGTCTCTGCTCTGATCTGGGGAAATGTTCATAAGGAGCATTCACTCAGCAGGAAAGAACTCTACCCCCCAACCCACATGGAGAAATTGTTTCTAAAGACAGATTGCAACCGTCTGGATCAGAAAATCATCGATCCTTCTTATGTGAAACATGAGGGTACATTAAAGAGTATTTCTATAGACTCATATACACCTTTATTAAATCTAAATATCAAATTGTCCAATTATTATTCCCCAGTATAGGAAATCCTCAGTCTGGGTCAATAGATTTATAAACGCACTGTTTCCATGTTTTTAACCCTTCCCCCAAAGAATTCTATGCCTTTTCCATCCATTCAAAAGCAGTTTTGGCATTTTTGAAAGAATCAGAGTGAGTTCCTCTAAGATCTTTGCTTTGGGAAGAAAAGTAGTCTAAAGGACTGTAACACTGAGAGGGAATACAGGGTAGACGGGGTCTCAATGAAAATCCCATAGGAGATAGCTAAGCCCTTTTACCCTTACTGCCCAGTGGTTGTGTGTGGGGCTGCTAACCACCAAGTCAGCAGATTGAAGCCACCAGCGGCTCCCTGGGAGAAAAATGCCGTCTTTTCCCTTATAAAGAGTTACAACCTGTCCTATAGGCCAGTATGACTGGGACTCAAGTGAATGGCCATGAGTCTGGAGAATTTGGCCCCCTTTGAAAAATGTGATGTACTCTTGTGATAGAAAGAAATGAACTAAGTTCCTTGCCTTTCTTTTTTTCCCTCATCAAAAACAAATTTCAGGTTTCTTCAAACTTCTTAATAAGTCCCAGATATGATACTATGTTCTTTGAGAAAATCTGTTAAAGTTATCTCTTTAGGACCCTTCCTACCCCACAGCCTTCGGAAATGACCTCTCCACACCGCGGATGGAACCGGTCCAGCAGATTCCTTAAGAAGCCATGGTTTTTCCTTAAGAAGACATAGTTTTTATTCGACATTTTTTGAGGTACTCTAATGAGACCAAGATAAACGTTTGCAGCCATTCATTGTGCATTTTGTTTGGAGTAAACCCGTGCATGTATGAACTGAAGCCCTAGAAGAAATATTTTTTTAAAATGCTTCTTACTTACCCTGGCTTGTAGTTCTTAAGGAAGCCTGAGCCTTGTTATGTTGGAAGAATATATTCAAGTTTGCTACAAAATAACTCTTTGAGATCAGAGGTGAAGGAAAAGTTTACAGTGTTGTTCTAATGCCAGGAAGATGACTATTACGAGTGTAGACCAAGGGACGAATGGCTGGCAGATGGAATTGTTACTGGACCTAACCAGAAAAGCATCTGAAAACGTTGGCTGACATATACGCTTGACGGAAAACCCGACGGAACAGAGTAGTTCCCATATTACACCCAGTACTATCTGTGACAGATGAGGCAAATCATCTATGGAGAGAGGCCAGCGTTGGGGAAGAAAAAGCTATATAAGAGAGTCTATGTCTCTGATACTGTGAGAGTAGCAAAGCTTGGGAATATTTTGGGGGATGGCACAGAGGGGAATTCAGGAATAGCACATCAGAGTGGCCGAAGCGCATCAGGGGCAGCGCCGAGGTCGGAGACCACAAACAATTAGTAGCCAGCACTGGTGCTTTTGTGAAGCCTCCTTCTGCAGTGTGGGTATTCATTGCCCTGCAGTCAACTCTAGCTTCTAATGACCGTGCAGAACAGGGCAGTGCTGCCGTCGGGGCGGGGGGGGGGGGGTCTGAGACAGAGAAATATTTGGCAGTAGAAAGTTGAAAGTAGAAAGTTGCATCTTCCTCCCTCCGAGTACTTGATGGTTTTGAAGAACTGATTTTACAAGCAGCCTGTCACCATCCCTTACACCACCAAGGCTCTGTAGGGCAGGTACACATGCAGATAAAGGGACGTGTGGATGTATTTCATGGAATTACCACATCAGACAAGAAGATACAGAGAAGGGGGCTGATGTCATAGAGAAGTTAACTGGCATGTCACTTTGGACAGGAAATGATATGTTAATTGTATGGACACGTGGTGATTGCTTTAAAGAAGTATAGATAGGAAGTTGTCAGACAATGGTGATGCGGGAGGGGAGAGAATGTACAGGACTTCACAGGAGGAAAGTGCCACAGTGTCAAATAATGATGTGGATACAGTCACGGAGACTTAAAACGGAACATTTCCTATACTTCGGAGCTGTCTGATAAGGGAACCATATGAAAGTGAATTTTTAGCTTGAGAGCTATTCAGAAAGGTCTATGGGATTGTTCTTAATGTGAATAGATTCTCCATGTAGGGGAGATCATATGTGATGAGGGGCCCAGAGGAAAGGCTAAGGGTTCAGTAGTAAAAAGAATGATGGGTGGGGAAAATTTTCAATAATTTTCTCAATATTAGAAAATGAGGGTGAGTTTACTAGAGGCCTGCCTCTTGACTTGTGGCCAAAGAAAAGTAGGAGGAGAAAGAGTTAGATGGATAAGTCTTACTCTAGAAATATCTATTCAGACTTAGTGGTGCAAGAGCCTTATGAGGCGAGCCATGTATAAGCTTTACTGATCATCTAAAAGGAATGTTGCTGAGAAATTATGTGATATTTTTGAAATGATCCCTTCCTCAGGCTGGTGAAGTAAAATTGCCTCTATACTCACTCTTCTTTATTTGAAAATGTATTTATTTGGTTATTCATGGTCAGTCTTACCACGCATACATTAGAAGTCTGGGCACAATGTGAAGGAACGTAAATTAAAAGCCATTCATTCTTGCCCATGAAGAGCTTCTTCTCTTATTAATGGAATGATAAAATGCATGCAATTTACCTCAAATCTGTGGGCTTTGGAAGAAGTCTCTTTTTTCCAGTAAAGTAGACTTCAAAATCTTCAACCTTCAGCCTGTGGGCATAGTCGATGTAGCCTGACACCTCTTGTCCATGAGAATTCTTGTCACGAATAAAGATCACAGACTGGAAAACACAAAACAGAGAATTGAGAGTAAGTGAACACAAGTCACTTGAGAAAAACATGCATACTAATAAGAGGTACACGTATGGAGTATCTCATGTTCTGGGAATGATTCTAAGCATTTCCATTGCATTCTCACATGGATTCTTATCTTCCTCTGACAGATGAAGAAACCTCCAAAGGGTTAAGTGAATGTGCAAATAGGTTCTAAATTTCCCGGCATAGACAAGTGAGTGCTTCCAGTGCTTCATCAGCTTGCGGAAACATTTCACTTGCTGTGTCTGGAGCCTCGCTGTGGCTAATGCATTCAATGCAGCTTGAACTTCTCCCCTCAGCACCACTGGTTCTTGCTCATGTGCTACTTCCTGAAATGGTGGCATGTGGACTAGATCTTTTCGGCACAGTGACTCTCTGTATTTGCTCCATCTCTTTTTGATGCATCATTCAATACTTTGCCCATAGATGCTTTCCCGATTGTTATTCTAAGTTTAAGTTTTTTTTTCTTGAGTTCTTTTAGTTTCAGATATGCTGAGTGTGTTCTGCCCTCTTGGTATTCTAACTAGAGGGGCTTGCATATTTCAGTATAATATTATCATCTCAAGCTACCCTCTGGAATGTTCTATTCAACTCTTTGACTTCACGCTTTTCCCAATTTGCTTTATGTGCAATTAAGAGAAAATTTCAGAGCAAATTTCAGAGTCTCTTCTGAACATCCATTATGATCATTTCTTTCTTGCCAGTCTCTTTAGTGGCTTTTGCTTTCTTCATGAATGGTGTTCTGCATGTCCTCCCACAGCTCTTCAGGGCTTCTGTTATTGGTGCTCAATGCAGCAAATTTCTTCTTGGGATGTGCTCAAAATTCGGGTGGGAGAGAGCCAAGGTCGTTTTTTTGGCTCTCATGGACTTGTTTTCATTTTCTTCAGCTTCATCCCGAACTTGCATGCGAGCAGTGGATGGTCTGTTCCTCAGTCGGCCCCTGGCCCGGTTTTAGCTGCTGATGTTGAACTTCTCCCTCGTGTGTTCCGACCGATGTCGTCAATTTGATATCTGTATTCTATCTGGGAAATGCATATGTATAGTTGCTCCAGGTTTTGTTGAAAAAAAGATATTTGCTATGAAAATATTGTTGGTCTTGCAAAATGTTATCATGTGATCTCCAACTTCCTTTCTAAATATGTTCTAAATGAACATACTTTCCAACTACGGTTCCATTTTTGTTTCCAGCTTTTGCATTCCAAACACTAATAATTATTAATTCATCTAGAGTGAATGTTTGATCATTTTGTGACTGAAGATGTTGGTAGCATTCTTCAATTTCTTCATCATTAGCTTTTAAGGTTGCTACATAAATCTAAATAATAGTTTTATTGTTTGAATTTCCTTGAAAGTTGAGAAATAGACTTCTATCACAGACAACATTGTATTTCATGATTGATTTTGTAATGTCCTTTTTGACAATGAATACCAAATCATTCCTCTTGATTGTGCGATTCCTGGAACGTAAAACTGTCTGATTTTCTGCTTCAAAATGGCCAATATCTGTCCATCAAAGCTCACTAATACACAAGATATCAATCTTTATGCATTCCATTACATTTCTACCACTTCCAATTTTCCTATATTCATACTTTGCACATTCCAGGTTTACATCAGTAGATTTTTCCCCAACTATTTCCCCGTATCTTGTGTCATGCCCAATCATCAAATAAAGATCCCAAAGTCTCCACTTCCTTAGGCTTTATCAGACTGACAGTCCCCGTGTTGGACTTCACTCCTAGAAATCAGTTACACCTCATCACATTCCAGTGCCCTGGGACCCCAGCAGCCCATCTTTAGGCACTATCTCTGACAATGTGTGCTCCCATCCTCCAGACCTTTCACATCTGACAATGTGTTGAAACTACGCACAAGGCTTTCAGTGGCTCTTTTTCCCAAAGTGGGGAACCAAGATAATCTTCCTTATCTGTTTTTGGTATAGAAGTTCCAATGAAACCTGTTCATTTTGGGAGGCCCTGCTGGCATTTGAAATACCAGTGACAGAGCTTCAAGCAACGTAGAAGCCACCACATTACAATAAACACACAAGCAAGTGATATAATTAAAGTTAATGCCCTTGGATTTTGGGAACATGATACATATTGATGAGTTTCAGAATTTAAAGTATGATAGTTGAAGCTTTCCTTCACTTGGCTGGGCTCAAATGGTCAGTGGTGTGGTAGTTATGACCCAGGATGCCTTATGAGGAGGTCTCCCGGCTGTGACCCGCTTCTCACATCAGTAAACACCGCCTAAAAGCCTACTCGCTTATGCTGGCTCTGGATCCTCTTCTACCTCCAGTTCTTTGGTCTGCCGCCAACAGCCTCCTGTATTTCCTGGGGATCCCGAAAATAGTCAGTTGTTTGCTGTCTTACCTGACAGATTTAGATTCATTTGTCTCTGCAGCCGGAAGTCTGTTGTCTCTGCTTCTATCTTTGTTTCTTTAGCCCTTGAGGTTAACCATGTCAGGAGAAGCCCCTAAGCTAACGTATGACCATGGATTTGGAACTTGCCCATTTCTACAACTGTATGAGCCATTTTCTTGATATGCATCTCTCTCTATGTATATACATATATACATTTAACTGGTATTACTTCTCTAGAGAATCTAGTCTAATGTAACAAGTATGAATGCATTAATCTATAATAACCATTAAATAATAGATAATAGTACACATTATCTTTAAATTATTAGAGGAAAAAAAGCTGTAATTAAATCAATGAAATAGGTTGCAAGAATGAAGAAAAATATAGAATAGGATAAAAAAATACAAAAAACAATAAATCAGAACAGCTCACTAATTTCAACAAATGTAAATAGGCCAAATATTTAAGCCTAAGACAAAGATTCGATGGTATTCCTTATTCAGTGTCCGATATTCACATGCATATTGATGCAGTGGAGAGCACTATTGCTTGGGTCAGAATCACCTTAGTCCTCAAAGTAATATCCTTGCTCATCAATACTCTAAAGAGGTCTTGTGCACCGATATATCTAATGCAATACATCTTTTCATCTCTTGGCTGCTGCTTCCCTGAGTATTGATTATGGACCCAAGTAAGACAAAATCATTGACGACTTCAACCTTTTTCCCATTAATCATGATGTTACTTATTAGTCTAGTTGTGAGGATATTGGTCTTCCTTACATTGAGTTGTAATCCATACTGAAGGTTACAATTTGTAGAAGAATCAGTGCATTTGAAGTGTGATGCTGGAGGAGAATGTTGAAAGTACCATGGACTGCTAAAAGGCCAAACCAATCTGTGTTGGAAGAAGCAAGGCCAGAGTGCTCCTTAGAGAAAGGATGGCAAGACTTTGTCTTACATCCATTGGACATATTGTCAGAAGAACCCTGTCCCTGGAGAAGGATGCTATGTTTGGTAAAGTTGAAGGGTAAAGAAAAAGTAGAAGGCCCAGATGGAATGATATAGTATCTGCATTAATAGGCTCAGGTGTAGGAACCATTGTTGAGTGTGACAGTGTTTCATTATGTTGTACATAGGGTCACCATGAGTCAGAACTGACTTGATACTATTTAATAACAACATCAAGTCAAATGTTACTACAGTGAATTTAAAAACAAATGCTATGTAAATGATAAAGTTTCAAGCAATTGAAAGTTAGATACTCTAACAACATATATGTCTATTCTTTCCAATCAAAAGAGTGTTAATATGATTAAATTAGTATTGGACAAAATGGACTTGAGGGAAAATTCCTTACTAGAGTTGTAGAGTGACAACGTCATGATAAAGATGAAGCTCACATAAAGCAATTATATACTTTAATGCACTTTAAAAATATCCTCAAAATATTTAAAGCAAACAGTGTTAGAACTATAAGGATACATAAATGAAAAACCATTATTTTGGTAAATTTATCTCTGGCCTAACTTGCTAGAGCAAATAGAGAGTTATATATATATATATATATTATATATAAAATATATATAATATATATATATATATATTTAATTTTAAAATGTTATAACATGGAGCATCCATGAGTCAATCTGCTCAATGGCTGTGTTTGTTCGTTTGTTTGTTTTACTTTACAACTTGATTAGAGTAGCAAAGAAGTTACCAACAAGGACTAACTAAAAGTAATTCATTCTAAACAGAAGGAAGAGCTTCTTCTCCTTCCATGAAGATGTCAATAGGCTTCAAGACTCTGTGGATTAGGTACCGGGATGCTTCAAACCTAACCTCTTTTGGAGAGAAAAATGAGGCGGTTTGTCTTAAACACCTTAAAGACTTACAGTTTCAGAAGCCCTAGTAAAGGCCATTGTGAGTCAGAATCAACTCCATGGCACTGGATTTCAGGGTCTAAAGATGAGACACAAGTAGGAAGGAGGGAAAGGTTACACAATGACTGAAGAAGGTTGCTGTACAGTGTAACTTCATCTTATGATGACTTCATCTCATCCACATTCCAATCCTTTAGTAATATAAATTGAACAAACTAGCTCAATGCTGGATTTCAAGCCTAATTTTGATGTTGTTATTTTATTCATTTTTAAAGAATCTCAAAGCACTTTGGAGGAGCTTTCTTGACTTGTGAGTATAAGACAGACACTGAATACTTGAGAAAATATGCAGCTGGGAACTGAGAAAACCTACACTTCGACCCAGTTGGCTCAGCTGATGCTCTCTAGCATCAGAAAGTTCCATGAAATTCTCAGGGGAGATATTTAACTCACAAAGGGCTGGAGAAGTAAGAAAAGTTAAGGTAGTTTAATAATAATTCCATGAACAGGAAGACTTAACTTCGGTGGAGGGGTATATATAATGATTTAAAATACGGAAATGATGTGCAAAAGTAGATAATTTTGACTGTCAGTCATATTAACCATATGAATATTGAAAGATAAATAAGCTCAAGTGCTTGTTGAAAGTAAAATCAAACACAGCCATTGAGCAGATTGACTCATGGATGCTCCATGAGGTTTCTGCAGCATTACAGGTGCAGCCTGCCTCTTCCGTGTCCTGCACATCAGGTAGCTTGTTTGAACTAGTTTCCTTGCTATTATCAGTCGAATGCGTCATCCACAAGCCACCAGGACTCCTCATTTGTAAGTGTTATACAAATACGGTATTCTTCTCTATGGGCATGCTGGTGATTAATCATTAAATCTGTGATTTCTAATACTTGCAATTGAAAAAGAAAGTTGAGTTAAAAATATCTATAGTCTTAAACCTAGAAACAAAATGTAGCAACCCAAATCTGAATAGGGTAAAGAAAAATTATTCAGAAAATATTCCAAGTATATTTATATATGGGTATCAATGCATTAACCATATATATATATATATATAGTGACCTTCCTAATGACTAAAATAAGTTAACAATATCATAAAAAATGTGTCTAAAGTTCAGAAACTAAATCAGGAAAGTCAAAGAATTACCATTGATGTGATCATTACTAAAGTTGATTCAGCAATTCCAATTCTAGTTCATACATACATAGGTTTATTCTGAACAAAATATGTTTAAACATGTATTTTTAATCAGTAAACATTGCAGATAAGTTCTCTTAGTAATGCTGTTATCTTAATCTCATTATGTAGGGTGTATTGAAAAAAAAATTTGTGTTTGTACCATGGGAAAAAAATCATTTTGAGGTCAAGGCTAGTGCCAACTATTTAACAAAACTCAAGTGGACAACTTCTCAGATCATTGAAGCTTTCCAATATATTTACAGGAATGTAGCTCCACATATAATAACAGTTTATTAATGGATCAAGCACTTTAAGGAAGGTCAGAAAGTCCTGAGAGTTGAGCCAAGAGAGAGAAGACCGTCAACCTCAGTGAGTGAAGAAATTGTGGCAGTTGTGCAAAAACCAGTTGAAGAAAACAAAGAATCACCACCAATGTGATAGTTCCTAAAGTTGGTTCTGTCATTTCAATTCCAAGCAAATACCTTGGCTCTCCCCTCAATAAGTGCCAAAGTATCTAGGAGGTATCAGCTAGTTCAAAGAGTCGAGCTTTCCAACAGGATTTTAAAGAATATATAAGTGAATGAAAACAATTTTATGAGATTAGTTGTAAGTAGGGGGGAGTTTTGGATTTACCAAAATGACTCAGAGAGCAAAGGGCTATCAAAATAGTTGCTTTTGAGGGGATCTGCTGGGCCAGTAAAATTCAAGGTGGAGAGGTTAGTCAGAAGATGATGGTGATTCTTTTTTGGACTTGTGAAGTGGTAATCTTTACAGATTTTTCTCAGACACAGGATGACCACAGGAGCTTAGTATAAGGAAATTTAAGAAAATTGAATATTCAATTGGTGAGAAAAAAGCCAGGGGAAAAAAAGGCAAGGCATATTTCTTCCCCCTCACTGTGACCGTGCATCTGCTCATTCTTTGAGGGTAATAAGACTGCCCTAGATGAATTTCACTGGAAAGACTTAGCCTTTCCACTGCATATCTCTGCTCTTGTGCCCGAAGGCTTTTTGTTCCTAAAACTAAAGAACGTTAAAGGAATCAGATTTGAGTCAACCAAGGATGCCAAAATGACCATTTTAAAACCATTCTTTGGGAACAGTTAGAGAGCTAGAAACACAGCCTTTACAATATATAGACATAGAAGATATATTGAGGGAAAAATAGCTTAATGTTTTGATATATACAATTATGATTTTGCAGCAAAACAGTTTTTAACTTTTCCTTGTGCATTAAAACAAATTTAAACAATCTGGCTAGATATTACTGTATTCATGCAGCATACAGCATGAACTCAATTGACAATAATGCGTGGACAATGAGAATAACAGAGTTTTTTGAAGATTAGGTTTGTTTCAGCCCGAGTGACACATCGTAACAATAAAAATTTTGTATTTGGAATATCTATCACTTCACAAGAAATTGGAAATGCTATAAATGATCATTTAAGTTTCTCTAATACCATTCCTTATTTTCCTTTTTGCTAGAATCATTATTTAGTTATATCTTACATGACATAAAATTCACCCTAAAATTTTTTGGGTACCACTAAATGATTTTTAATAAATTAACAGAATTGCACAACTATCATCACCATTCTATTTCAGAATATTTTCATTACTCCAATAGGATCCCTGTGCCCACTTGCCATCATTCATGTTTCCACTGTCAATCCAAGGAAACTACTAATTGACTTTTGGTCACTATTTTTTATCTAGCTAGCTATCCCCCAAAGAACTGGTTGACAGTCAACCACTGTAGGTGGTAGCATGTGAGCCGAGAACCGATGGTGTTGAAGAAAGAAACTCAAGCTTCACTGAAAACATTAGCCAAACACAAGGCTTCAGGGGCCGAGGGAACATCAACTGAAATGTTTCAACAGGCTGATGAAGCACCAGAAGTGCTCACATGTCTATGCCAACAATTTGGAATCAGTTGCTTGGTGATAGATTTTACATGCAAGTAAACTTTTTCTGAAGATGATCCACCAACTCTTGCAGCAGTGCATTGACAGGGAGCTACCAGAGGTTCAGGCAGGATTCAGGAGAGGCTACAGAGAAAGGCATATTGTTGCTGCTGTTAGACTGGTGTTAGCTGAAAGCAGAGAATATCAGAAATACGTTGGTTTGTGTTTCATTGACGATGCAAAGACATTCAACTTTTCGAGTAGCCTCGAGAAGAATGGGAACATCAGAAAACTTCATTGTGCGCATGAGGAATTGTACATGGTTCAAAGCCGAGGTGCGGACAGAACAAGGGAATCTGTGAGGTTGAAAATCAGGAAACGGGTACATTGGGCTGTATCCCCTCACCGCACTTATTCAATTTGTATTCTGGGCACATAATCAGCGAAGCTGGATTACATGAGAAGAATGTGGCATCAGCATTGGAGGAAGGGTTATTAACAACCTGTGATATGCAGATGACACAACCTTACTTGCTGAACAGTGACAAGGACCTGAAACATTTGCTGATAAAGATCAAGGATTGCAGCCTTCAGTGTGGATGACAACTCAATGCAAAGAAGACCCAAATCCTCACAACTAGACCAATAGGCAACATCATGAAAAGGAGTGCTATAGAAAAGTGTGGCTTAGAAATTAGATGGTGCCCAGAAATCAGATCAATAGCATCTGGGGTCTTAAAGGCTTGTTCCAAACAAGGAGCTATCTAAGTGAGATGTCAACTAAGTCCACATGGAAGAAGCACTCCAACATCAGTGACCAAGGGAATGTCAACCATATAATCTGAAGTTGAAGGAGGGAATATTATAAAAGCCTAAATTGTATGACAGCAGATGGACATTGGGCCTCCACCTGAGTACTCCCTCGATGCAAGAAAACTTTGTTCTACGAACACGGCACTCTGTGATGTTCACCTTCCCTGACACAATCACTGAAGACAAAATGGGTGCAAAACCAAACGTGGTGAAGAAAGCTGATGGCATCCAGCAATCAAAAGATAGGTGTCTTAAAGGCTTGAACATAAACAAGTGACCACCTAGCTGAGAAGCAACACAGCCCACATGGAAGAAGCACACCAGCCTGTGTGACCACAAGGTTTTGATGGGACCAGATATCACGCATCAAAGACCCCAAAACAAAACAAACAAACAAAAAACCATATCAATGGGAATGAGGGGTAGGGGAGATTGGAGCCCCAAAGCCCATCAGTAGACAATTGGACAGCCCCTGTCAGAAGGGCCACAAGGAACAAACGATCCAATAAGGGTGCAGTATAGCACCGAAGAAACACACAACCTTCCTCTAGTTCTTTAATGCTTCCCCCTCCCCACGACCATGACCTCAATTTTATTTTATAAATCTGGCTAGACCTGAACATATCTACTGGTACAGAGAGGAGCTCGCAACACTGGGAATCCAGAACAGATAAACCCCTCAGGACCAATAAGGGGAGCAGTGATACTAGGAGGGGAAGCAAAAGCAGGGGTAGGGGAAACTGATCACAATAATTCATTTATGGCCCCATTGCCAGGTGGACGGACAGCAGAAAAGTGGGTGAAAAGAGATAGTGGTTGGTGTAAGACATGAAAAAAAAGGAACAATTTATAAATTATCAAGGGGACATGGAGGAGAAAGGATGGGAGAGGGAGGGGGAAATGAGGAGCTGATATCAAGGGCTCAAGTAGAAAGAAAATGTTTTGAAAAAGAAATATGATGACAACATATGTATAGATGTATTTGACACAATGGATATATGTATGGATTGTGGTAAGAGCTGTAAGAGGCCCCAGTAAGACAAAATAAAAAAGAATGGGAAAGTTTTGGTGACCGTTAAAGGTAGAAGATAGTTGCATGAAGTACATTCTATCTCTGTGTCTATTCAATATGAACTATCTTAATAAAAAGTCATGATTAAACTTTTTAAAAGGAGCCTAAATTGTGAGAATCTGGTTTGCAGAAGACTATGGATCACAATGGGTGCCCAACTCAGATTTGTGGGATCTACATAGGACATAAGCCTCCAGTGATCTCCCTCTAAGGGAATGGAGGGAAGTGGTCGCCAGACAGAGAGCATTGGAGAGATGACTATAGAAGTCCAAATTGATAAACCTGACATGAATGGTTAATTTAAACCTTCTCAGTTGATCCCCCCTCTGATGTACATTAGGCCTGGTCTGTTTTTCTATATTTCCTGTATTTGGGTTTTTTTTTTTTTTTTTGGTTCATACTGGGGTTCATCTCAGGTGGGTTATATCATTGAGGTCACATTCTTGAGTTTTTGTTTTATGTTTTTGTATTTTCAGTATATGAAAACCAGGATTGATGCACAAACAGGGACCGAAAGTAGAACAATGGTTTCTGGGGGTACAGTGGCGGTGGTGGTAGTGTCAAGGAGTTCAAGAAGGAAAACAACGATTTGAGTAGCAGTGATACAATGTTGCATGACATGATTGAATGATGGAATTATATGATATCTGTATCAATTCCCAAAGAAATGATGTTGGGGGAAAAAAGGGTTAGAGTCTCAGAAACCCACAGGCCAATTCGCCTCTGTCCTTTGATTTTGCTACAAGTAGGAATCAGTTCCAGCGCAGTGAGCTTGGCTTGGGTTTGCATCTCTCCAAAGGAACCTATGGGGTATCATGGTCACATGTTTGGCTATTCATTTCTAGGCCAGCAATTGGAACGTACCAACTGTTCCACTGGAGAGAGACGGGGCTTTCTGTTTTGCAAATTCTTTCTAAAACAATCTAAAGTATAAAGTGACAAAATTCTATTAGTAAATCAACTAATACCCATTTGAAGCTGCTAACTGCAAGGTCGGCATTTGTAAGCCAGCAGGCACTCCTCTGGAGAATGGTGTGGGAGCCTGCTGCTACAAATCTTTACAGCCTCGGAACGCTGTGGGGCGGCTGCCCTCTGTCCTATATGACTTCTACAGTTTGGAATCAACTCAGTGGCAATAATTTTGGCAAGCAGCAAACAGATGTTTTTATTAAACAGCAATAACACAATCACAGAAGCAAATACTTCAGAAGCATCTTACTGATATGAAAGTGGCAATTCAGACCTGAAGGAACGAGGGGAAGTTGAGATCTTTACTACAAACGTCCCTTACTTGTGAATCAGGGTTTGTTGAAAGCATGTAAGGAATGCGTACTAAGACCTTCCCTACTTTCATGTTGTGGGAGATGAATACAAGTTACCCTTCGACCACTAATATATCATTTGCGTCTTTGGTTAATTGTCTTTTCCCAGAAGTGGCTTAAAATACAAATTCAGAAACCCATTATGAGTTGAGTACATGTGTTCCTTTATTTTTCTTTCCAAACATTAATGAGGAGATGTAAACCCGATACGTTGAAATGGGACTCTATTGACAGTGAAGCCAAAGGCACGCAATAATAAAAATAACAAAATCATAGTAAGCAGTATGCTGCTGCCCTAAAACTGAAGCCTTCATTTTGGTGGAGGGAAGCTGTCAAAACAAACTAAATTCTTGTGCTACCCCTCTGAGACTGTTAGTATGCTCTCTGATGGAGACAAATGAAGGAAGAATGTTTATCTTCTAGAACTTTAAAACTCTGGAATGTTCTTATGGCTCATTAGCTAATTCATTGTAAGGAGTCTTTTCAGCAAAGAAATAATTTTGCAAAGTTGATTCAAAGTTTTCTAATGACAAATGAACAATATGTATTTACAGATATGTAAATATATGCATACACATATAACATATAAACAACAAACAACAGAAATGTTGCCATCAAGTTCATTCCAATTCATAGCAACCCAGTAAGCTTGTTCGGGTCTACCCCACAGAGTTCCTAAGACAGTAAATCTTTCCAGAGGCAGACTATTAGATCTTTCCCCTATGGAGTGGCTGATGGATTCAAACCATAAACCATTGGGTTAGCAAGGGAGTATTTGAGCATTGAGCCATCAGGGTTTCTTATAATGACACCAAAAATATTTCTAACATTTCAAAGGTTGTGCCTGTATACATTTCTGATAAACAAGTTATTTCTTAAATCCTTTTGATGTTGATCTATTACATTACAATTATATATCCATTTATTGAAAGGTGACCAGGCACACACATTTTGGCTATTGAAGAAAAAAATAACAAAGTTAATCTATTTAAGGCAACTATGCATCATTGCTGCTAGAAGCTTAGGTTCAGGCTGAGCACATGTCACATATTTACTCCCACACCCTACTGGCCAAAGAAGATTCCCAAGTCAGCCCAGAGTCAGGTGCAGGGGGAGTGATTGGATCCCCTCTTTCTGGGAGAACTTCAATGGGTGTAGATAAAGGACACGGTAAGAAGAGTGGTCAGGTCTGGAACCTCTACAGTTGTTGGGTGCAGCAGAGTCAATTCCGACTCCTAGCAACTCTCTGCAAACAGAATGAAACACCAAAAGGTGCCGTGCCATGCTCGTTTTTGCCATCTTGGTGGGTATAAAATGACCCGCCTCAGAAGTAGGAATGAAAGAAAAGTCAAAAGTGGAGCATATTCTTTGGCCCTTCAGTTGCCTGCCCATTGACCCTCCTCCATTCCTGGGACAGAGAATTCTACTACTCCGAGGTACAGCAGAGGCCTGACAGTTGCAGGAGCAAGAACTGAGGTGTGAGACATAATGGTAGACTTCTATGTCCACAGTGAGAGCACGCTTCTTCATTGCCTTTTAAGTGGTTCTCTAGCATTAATAGATGCACTAGAATTGTAGTGATTTATGCTTTCAGCTGCTAACCATAAGGTCACCAGTTCCAATCCACCAGCAGCGCTGCTAGAGAAAGATGAGACTATCTTCTCGTGTATGGTTTACAGGCTTAGTAGACCCTCAGGAGTGGGTCTACTGTACCTTAATCAATGCTCCCATGAGTCAGAATCACCTCAAAGGCAATTAGTTTGGTTTGCTGTTGTTGATTTTCTTTCCTAGATTTACTGCACATCAAAATTTCCTGAAGTCTTACAAAAACACAGATTTCTGGACCTGATCCTTAGAGTTCCTGAAGAGATAGGTCAGGGTGAGCCCCTAAATTTAAACCTATATATATTTGTTCAGTTTTATTAATTTGTATTTTAAAATCTTTAGTTTTATTAAGTATTGTTTTATTCTTTTTAAAATTGTTTTATTAGGGGCTCATACAACTCTTATCACAATCCACACATACATCAATTATGCAAAGCATATTTATACATGCATTGCCCTCATCATTCTCAAAACATTTGCTCTCCACCTAAGCCCCTGGCATCAGGTCTCATTTTTCCCCTCCCTCCCAGCTCCCTCCTCCCTCATGAACCCTTAACAATTTATAAATTATTATTTTGTCATATCTTGCCCTTTCCGATGTCTCCCTTCACCCACTTTTCTGTTGTCTGTCCCCCAAGGAGGAGGGCACATATAGATCCTTGTAATCAGTTCCCTCTTTCCAACCCACCCTCTCTCCACCCTCCCCATATCGCCACGCTCACCACTGGTCCTGAAGGGATCATCTTCCCTGGATTCCCTGTGTTTCCAGTTCCTAACTGTACCAATGTACAACCTGTGGTCTAGCCAGGCTTGCAAGGTAAAATTGGGATCCTGATAGTGAGGGGCCGGGGAAGGGGGAGGAAGCATTTAGGAACTAGAGGAAAGTTGTATGTTTCATCGTGGCTACATCACACCCTGACTGGCTTGTCTCCTCCCCGAAACCCTTCTGTAAGGGGATCTCCAGTGAGCTACAAATGGGCTTTGGGTCTCCACTCTGCACTTTCCCCCTCATTCACTATGGTAAGATTTTTTTGATATGATGCCTGATACCTGATCTCTTCGACACCTCATGATTGCACAGGCTGGTGTGCTATTTCCATATGGGCTTTGTTGCTTCTGAGCTAGATGGCCGCTTGTTTACCTTCAAGCCTTTAAGACCCTAGACACTATCTTTTTTATAGCTGGGCACCATCAGCTTTCTTCATCACATTTGCTTATGCGCCCATTTGTTTTTTTATAAAAATATAAACCTATATTTTTAAATGAGTTTCCAGGTACCAATACCACTGGTCAAGGACAACTGACCACGAGAAATAGCCATTTGTTAGTTGTAGTTTGGAACAGTACAAGGGGCAGTGAAAGGAAAGAGCGAAAGCAAGCAGAAATGAGAGCAAGCGAGTCTTCTAAAGTATATGATAGAGTTTGTGAGAAATCAGAGGAAAATATGTAGGCAGTTCTGAAGATTAAAAATGAGACTTTCTCCTCTGACACCTTCTAAGATAGTCTCCTTTCTAAAAGGAGCCCAAATCTGTCCTTATTTATTGCATTCCATCTCACATTGCAAGTAATACACCTTCTGGTCTTAATAAATACCAGCTGAACCTTCCTGACAAGTCATATGGCCAGGGCTTTAATTATAGCAATTCATCTGTATTTCCACACTGAGGTTACTGCAACCAACATAACAACGTGATGAAGGTTTTAGATCCAAGAGACGAGCACGATAGATCAGCTGAACTAAACGATGATACCCTTACATATGTCCCAAACGCATTCCATATACGCCTTCGTGAAATTACCGTTCACTTTCTAACCCGCGAGGCACACTGCCGATGCTCTGATGCTCTCAAGAATGTTTCGGACTGCTGGCTGCTAGAAAAGACGAGACTCTACTTCTGTGACGGTTTCCAGGTTTGGAATCCCTAGGCAAGGCACTATGAGTTAGGGTTGACTTGATGGTGATGTGTACGTGCTTACCCAGCCCTGCAGTTTATTTGCTACTTAAAAAGAAATGTTTTGTTGTTTTGACTGAGTCCTTCCATACACAAAGTTGCTATTGTTCTCTCCATGATCAGTTTTGCAGAATAGGGATTTATGACATACTCAGACCCTCTATATATTTCAGGCCCCCAACAGGGAAACTGTCTTAATGAATTTTTCCCTCTCTTTGTCTTTATTTTGAATCCAATTATCTATTCCCCATATATATTCATAAATGTAAAAAGACATAATTGTGAAATAATAAAAATCTACACATGTGTCTCTTCCCTTTATCTTGAAATATCCCAAATTTTGAGGTTTTTTGTTTTTTATTTGTTTATGTCTCTTGCATCACAGAAAGTTTTTATTAGAGCCGTTGGAAAGTAGATAAAAATTTACAAAGAACTTGGGAGAGCCTAACTCAGTAGGTTTTTATAATTAATAAGGAGTAAAATAACCAGGCAGCTCTAAAAATTAAAAATTAATTTGACATCTTCTAAGCCTTTCCAATTGCCCAAAGAGGTACAGAACATTTTTTAAAGAATTAAATTCATAAGTAAATTAATAATTTAAAGGCTCCATCACAGTTTCATCTTTAAACATTGTATTTATTTGGTGTGAATATACACTGTTTTTCTGGGTCATGTTTTCAAGTGTTGATTGTACACCAGAAGTTTCCAAATTCTTATCTGCAGCCTTTTATGTTTCCCTGAATTTAACACTTGTATGTTTTATTTTCTACTGAAACATTCATATTAGACATAATTCACCATTTTAAGTTTTAAATTAATATCTTTCTATGAATCTGCTCTTTTAAATAATATTTCCTACAACTCTGGATTAAGATTTACTTCTCACTCATCTTCTACAGCTAATCAATCCCAATTCTATGGAATTTACCTACATTTTGACCGTGTAATGGAAAGTGTCCTTTTACTCTTCATGATTTTGCTAACATCTAGCTTCAAACCTCATTATTCTTAGCAGTCTCTCCTAACTGCTTCCCCTAAGGCCACCAATGCTTCATTCCACCTGATTTCAAACCCAGAATCTCCCTCCTGGAAACATATGTAAGCATCCCTCTTACTTTACTTCTCCTTTGATTTCTGCAGTGTGATATCTAGTGTTTTTAGATGGTCCTTCAACATAAATTGACTTCAAATTTCTCTCCCACAGCTATCCACCTTGTATGTACTCGCTTTTGTGGAAGACTCTGTTTAATGTTTATTTTTACTGGATGGGGAAAAGGTAAAGATGGAGGCCAGGTCCGGCCACCAGTGGTTTTGCTATGACCATGAGGCAGGGGTCAGACGTGCCTCCATACTCCACCCTTCTTTACCTATCCGGACACCAATCATGCTCCACAGATTGGGTTTGACAAGTATTTAACATTGCTGCAAAGAACTCTCAGACAAAATTCAATTGTGAGGGTTTATTGGGAAAATCACCACTTTACTACAAGTTAGGATCAGCAGACAGTAAAAAAGACCTTCCTTGGGCCACTGCAGTGACTCTCCTCAGTCAGCAGCCAAGTCTCTCTTCCTCTGCTTTTGCCTCTGGGGGGCAGGAAAGCAGCAAACTGACCCGCCCTGTAATCTCATCTCAGCACGGTTCTTCTATTGTGCTCCGTTATCTTCTGGCCTTGGCCACTGGACTCGTCCTGTCCTGGTTCCTTTGCTCTGTGCTATGGTCCCAGTACCAAAGTTTCTGGTGACTGGTCTTGACCTCTGCGAGAGAGAGAGAGAGAGAGAGAGAGAGAGAGAGAGAGAGAGAGAGAGAGAGAGAGAGAGAACGAGCTCAAATGTGCTCCATTTCCTACTGTCCTGGGATTTCTCTCCTGTCTTTGATGGCTCTTATGCACAGAAGAACAGTTTGGTTGGCGCTGTGTTTTTTGTCTTTCAGCAGACCATACTCAAAGGCTACAGAGGATAGTGGCTAGGTTTACTCCCTCTACTAAATTGGAGACTTAATGCCACCTTAATCTTGTTCATTAGCATAACAGAGAATTCCTTCCCAATAGGGATTGTAGCATTAGGTATCACAGCCATTGAATTCTTTCTCAGAGTGCCCCTATAGGACAGGTAACAGGGTCCCTGTGTGTTTCAGAGAATGTCACTCTTCACGGGAGTAGAAAGCCCCAGCTTTCTCCGGCAGAGCCGCTGATGGTTCCAAACTGCTCTCACCTTGGTGGTCAGCAGTCGAATTCATAACCACTGTGCCACCCGGGCTCCACGTGTCACAGGCATAGTAGGGTTCAGAATGAGAATACATCACACAAGGATGGTCCTAACCAGAAAGGCTATACTGACTACATTATACCCAACAACCCTGAAAGCCAAATACAATATCAAAATTTATTTAAAAAATAAATGGTCATCTTCACTTTTCTGTATTTTTAATAACTGCTCTTGAGAATATCTCATTTGTTTTTGGCAAGAACACTAAACTTTCAATAAAAGTAATTGAAGAAATCATAACATCCTTCCTCATTATAGGAGCATTTTTACCTGCGTAAAGAGTCAGAAAATGTGATATTTTCCAATTTTCTTTCTTTAAGAGGTATTTTGTATGTAAATTAGATAGGACTTTACATTTCATGTCATCATTTTTATTCGACAACTTATCAAACCTCTAAATCACTTGTCCAGTCTCACATTTTCCCTTCTCCCTCTTATATAATATTTTCCCTTTCACCCTCTTTAACACTTGTATACCCTCTAACTTGTTGCCTACCCTCCCTCACCTTATCTCTCACTCCTGGCCACCATCAGAGTCTGTTTCTTTGGGCATGAAAAACACTTATCTTTATTCTTCCTTTTATAATAATCGTCTCATACAATATTTATCTTTTTGTGATTGACTAAGTTCACTCAGCACAGTGCCCTTCATACCCATCCATATCATTGAGATGTTTCAGTTTCAACATTATTCTTTAGCAATGCATAGTATCCCAATGTATGTATTTACCAACTCTTTTACCTCTTTCAGCTGTTTTTAAGTATATGTTCGTATGAATATTTCTTTATTTTGTAACTTCCTACTGTGGAAGATACTGATGCATCTCAATTACTTATCTCTTCCCCCTTCCAAGCCCATTCTTAAACTTTCCTCCCCACATCTCAGTAAGGAGCCCAGGTCAATATTGCACTACTAATCACAAGTTGGCAGTTCAAACCCACCAGCTGCTCCTCAGACGGAAGGTGAACATGTCTGATCCCGTGGAGACTGATGGCCTCAGAAAGTCTATTCAGGGTGCCTCGGAATCCGAATAACTCAATGACAGTGGGTTTGGAATCTTCTCAATGGACTTCAATCATGATTTTATGTTAAGTGAGTATTCAGTGTTTACATTCATACCGCCATTTTTTTTCACTTTAATCACAACTGAACCAGAGAATTGAAGAAGCCAAAATATTTTTTCTCCCAACTATGACTGTTTAATTTCTTCATAAATCCACTTTTAACTAAATATGATAGTTCTAACCCATTTCTAAATACTAATAATTCAACCCAAAACTTCCCAGAAGAACTTCAATAATCAGTGCATCCATACATAGTCTGTCAATCTTTTTATTTATTTTTAATCTAATTTTATAATTTTGGGGAGGATGTACCCTTGAAATTTTCTTGTCTTATTTTACATTTGTTTGATTATTTCATGGCTTCTACCAGAACTAAGAATCTTGGTGGTGTAGTAGAATCTGTGGTAGGTAGGCTGGTGACTTTGAGGTCATCAGTTCATAACCACCAGCCACTTTGTAGAAGAAAGATGAGGCTTTCTACTCCTGTTACATTCCCAGGAACCCACAGTGACAGTTCTACTCGGTCCTATAGGGTTACTATGAATCAAAATGGACTCCATGACAGTGAGACCAGAACTAATTGTTATTTTCACTAAAGTCTTCAGAACTTTCTATTTTGCATGTGTATTTCTGTACTTACGTTATACTCTTTGAGACTCTCAAGGTCTTGATATGCCTTTTTATCCCTTGTCTCCTTAATGTCTCTCTATATGTCTGGTTCATGTTAGGTGGGTAATCCACAAGACTTGGAGGACTAAAGTGATTAAATAAAGTTCAAGAAGAAAAAAATGCTAGAATGTAATTATTGAATGATACCATATAGACAGACAGAAGCAATGAAGAAATACAACTAAATATCGCATTAGGCAAATCTACTGAAAAATCCTCTTAAAATCAAGAACAAAGATGCATTTGATCCAAGGCATGCTATTTTCAATCACTGCATATATGTGCAAAAACAGGGCAAACGATAAGTGCTATTGATTTTACGTCTCTACAGAATCCAAATAAGACAGACCTGTTATCAGGAGTAACCTGTCCCTAAACAAGGACTTTAGGCTTGGGAAAGTCAATGAAACTGAGAAATACTCTTAACAAGATGGATTTGCACAGTATCTTCAACATGAAGTCAAACATAGTAATGATTTTGAGGATCATGTAGTATTTGGCCAGATCATGTAGTAGTTTATGTCTTTCACACAGGCTCGCTATGTGTAAGAAATCATTCAACGGTACCTAACAGTAACAACAGTAACCATATCACTGTGCAGCTAGATCATAAAATAAATAAAAATAAGATTTATTGACTGTATATCATATATGATAAATTGATATGCCCTTGAGGGGTTTACCTCATTTTATCCTACCAATACCCATATGTGAACGCATTATGAGCCCAGGGTGAGAGGTGAGAGCATGGAGGCTGAGGAAGTCGAGTAACTTTCTTCATAGAGTTCAGGTGTCATCCAGGGATCCAACAGGAAACAAATGGCTCATTAACTTATTTACAAAAGGGCTAATGGATGGAGTGCTGAGGCCATCCATCAGGATGGACATGGCACGAACCTGGGACTACCAATAGTGGAGTTTACATCCTGCTTGCCAATCTCATCCCCACCCTCCAGAAGAAATAATTTACCAACATTCAAGAAATATAGAGAGTTGTGTATACTTTTAGAGACTTTTAGTTGTGTAGACTTGTGAGAATCCTATTAGAAATTAAAGACTTCTGTTAAGAGAAATAGACAGCTAGGGTCTCTACAGACAGAGGATCAGGAAATGAGATCCCTTCCTGCAGAGGTTTCATACTGGCCAGGTGTAACTGGGGCTAGAGTTGTGGAGCCACATATATATTCTTACCTAGGCATCCTACCTGGGCAGAATGAAGGGGAAAGAAGGATTAAAAAGGCAGAGATAAAAAACCAAAGCTAATCGGGACAACTAGACAGTAGGAACACTGATATTTGTACCCAGGCATCTAGTTATAAAACCTGTTTTTGCTACCATGAACACCATCCTGATGACATAGCAGGCAGAAAAGAAAGTTCTATTTTAAGCTCATATTCTAAAGCCAAAGTAATTCTTCTGAACAAAGAGCTTTTTGTTTCCCTTTTTCTATCAACATTGGAAGGACTTTGATCTTTTAGAGAGAATACAGCTGCTAAGGAGAATACGAAATCAACAGGGAAGAAGAGCATGGCATAGACACTCTCAGTAGCAACTAGATGGGCAGTGAGCATTTGAATCGGATCAATGGGATTCCTGCACAAACAAGTACAAAGATGCCAGAAAGTATAGAAGCTGAAAGAAACGTGGTCATTTCAGTGAGATAAGAGTATCCTGTGACATGTAACAGAGGATATGATCAAGCCAGAATAGAAGTCTCATCCATTAACAAAACTAATTGTGGGATAAAACCACCTCCTCAGAGAGAGGAAGTTATAAATCGAGGCCTTAACTTACTATATGGTCTTTGCAATTCATTGATTATGAATGTATTCTAAATTATTTAAAATTCTTATTGCAGACTATGGGTTTTTAATTTCAACAAAAACCCTTTCATTGTTCTCATAAAATTCTGAATTAGGAAAAACCTATTAGATATTATAAGTATCTGAAAAGAAGAGTTGACTATACCTTAAATAGTGTGCATTATACATATATATGAAATTTCATATATATATACATATATACATATACACACACATATATATATGAAATCATTGTGTATCCAAGTCCCTGGGTGGGACAAATACTTAACATGAGTGTTACTAACCCCAAGGTTGGTGCTTAGAGTCTACCTTGATATGCCTCCCAAGAGATCCCTGACAATCTATTTCCAAAAATGAACTATTGAAATCCATGTTAATTGTAGTTCTACTTTGATACACAGTGATAGAGTTGGAATCAACTAAACAGCAACTGGTCTGACATTTTGTCAATGGTTCCCAGATGTTGTGCTAGGTACCAGAGGTAGAATATGGAGTGAATTAAGAACTTGACAGGCTGCAGTTTTCATTCAGTCCAGTGAGGGGCTCGGACGACTTATCCTCTGGGAACTGGAGTGAGTTTCCACTTCTTTATTGTTGAGAGGTTTTCTTGTATCCTTTACAGCTATTTTGTGGAATAACCTTTCCCTACACAGTCTCCCCATAGAACCTATTTCCTAGCACTTTTCTAGCACACACATCTCTTCTTGGCTCTCTGAATGTTTTGCCCTTTTGCTCAATATGAAATGCTTGTATTCAAGCATCCTATGATATAACTTTGTGTCTCCATAATCAATCATCATGCCTGACACAGAAAAGACACATAATACAAGGGTAAGTAAAAAGTATTGCTACTGAAGTTCAAGCTTATATGTGTACACATTCTTCCCAATGAGCATGCATCGAAACATGTCTCTATCATCAGTGGATGTCTGTAGACATGTGCTCAGTCACCTGCTTATCTTAGTATCATTCCAAACCAAAAACCAAACGCACTGTCACTGAGTCAATTCTGACTGATCGCACCCTACAGGGCAGGGCAGAAGTGCCCCTGTGGGTTTCTAAGATGTTCACTATTTATGGAAGCGGACAGCCTCCTGTATCTCCCCCTGAGTCGTTGGTGGTTGCTAACTGATGACCTTGGCAGTGAGCAGCTCGATGTATAACAACTATGCCACCATCAGGATACATTAGAAATAACTAAATAAAATAAGATTAAATTAAAGCCAGGGAGGTCAGCTCAAAGAATAGAGTGACTGGTTTTGGACATTTTAAAGGGATAATCTTGATCAATATTCCAGAATGACGCAGGATGATCATAAGAGCTTGGTAGCTTAGGAAAGAGGTTCGAAGGAAATTGAAAACTGCACAGAGAAAAAGGCTAGGAGAACGTAACCGACTACTTCCCCATCAATCATGACAGTGCAGCTGCTCTTTCTGAGGTGGCAAAGATGGCCTGGGATACTTGTATTGGAAAATCCTTTGTGATCAGCCCTACGGTGCTAATATTGCCCTTGTAGACTTTAAAAAAAATTATTCTCAAAAGAAAATGTCAAAGGAATAAAATTTGAGTGTCTGGAAGATGCTGAGACTACTGTTTTGACATGGTGTCAATGTAAAAGTGCAGAATTCTCTAGGGGAAAATTGGTGAGATTGAAACATTATCTTTCAAAGTGAACAGACATACATGAAGGATATGTTAAAAATTAATAGAAGCATATGCTGACTTTAAAAATAAAGGTTTCTATGATCGTACAACAATTTTTCACTTCATCTTATACTGCTTGCTCATTGCCTCAATGCATACATGAGCAAAATTAGAGAGTGCAAGAAAATATCTTCAAGTCAATTTTCATATATTAACCTCCAAAAGAGCATGTATGCTTGATGATAAGAAATAACAACAATCACAATCATTGGTAATACAAAATATTTTTAGCACGGCCACTAAGCAAATTAGAAGAATATTATTGATTTAAGGATCCACACCTTGAAAATGACAAAGATAAGGCTTTAAATTAATGTTTATTAATGTTAAATCTTTGCTTCTCTAAAGATATATTTCTGTCTTTTAGCACGCATATAAGTATTATGATGATTTGTGATCAATTATTGCCGTGATAATGAGCAAAGTCATTGGAAACTGTCTTCAGCACTCTGCAGAGTAACAGTGGGATTAGGAACACTCACACTGATCTTAACCTACAAGATTGTGATTAAAAGGAATAATCAATTTCTAATTCACTTTTCCTGGTTAATCCATTTATAGCTCCCATCTTGGGTTCAAAACACTTTTTGTTTGTTTTTTATTCTTGAATTTATAGTTTGTATATCAAGTTATTTAGTTTAAATGATGAAATAAACTTATAAAACCCTGTGATCTAAGTAGGCTAAGAATTAAAGGGAGCAACTTTTTTTCCTCATGGGACTAAATCACACCTTCAGGAAATAGAATCTTAAAATTATTCCAAAACATCTGAACTTACAAATCATGTGTAGTTGATTGGGGTGGGGACAAGGCATATTGGGGGACATGATAGTTTTGAGACATAGTCCGTGCTAACCACCGATCAGTTACCATAGAGTTGATTTTAACTCATGATGAACCATATGTGGAAGAATATCATTCTGCACAGGGTTTTCAATGGCGGGTTTTTCAGAATTTGAACATCTGATCTCTCTGCTGAGCCACCTCTGCTTGGCTTGCAGCCTCTAGTCTTTCAGTTAGTACTGGGTTTGCACAACCTAGGAACTAGTGGCATATGCTAAGTATTCTATAACAGTTATTGAGTAAATGAATGAATAAATGTACAAATAAAGAATATTCTAGTAAAGCAGATGTGAAAAAAGAAAACAAAATATTTTAGTCTGGGATTTATGAGGGAATATTTTCCCTAACCCTTTATTATTAGATTTCCTCAACCAGTATTAGAGTACTAGGACACATTTTATTTATTCACATTGCAGGTATTATATGTACTTTACATTATAATGAAAGAATGGTATTAAGATTGTTTTTGTTTTTCTTTTATTGCTTTATTTTGCTCTGTCTTGTTTCTGTGCATATTATTATCTATGTAGGTATATCTAGATAAGATAGACTGGATAAAGAATTTGGAGGAGAAAACAATGGGATTAACAAATCTGGGGAGACATGGGAGAGGGGGGCATGGGGGAAAAATGGTGTTAATAAACCCAGGGACAAGGGAACAGCAAGTGATCAAAAATCGGTGGCGAAGAGGGTGTGAGAGGATTGGTAGGGCTTGATCAAGAGCAATGTAACCAAGAGGAATTACTGCAACTCAAATGAAGGCTGAGCATGATAGTGGGACAAGAGGAAAGTAAAAGGAAATAGTGGAAAGAACTAGGAGGCAAAGGGCATTTATAGAGATCTAAATACAGGCATGTACATATGTAAATGTATTTATATATGATGATGAGGAAATAGATCTATATGCATATATTTATAGGTTTAGTAGTAAGGTAGCAGATGGACATTGGGCCTCCACTCAAGTATTCCCTCAATGCAAAAATACTTTGTTTCAGTAAACTGGCATTCTATGATACTCACCTTCCCAACACGATCGCTGAAGAAAAATGGGTGCATAAGCAAATGTAGTGAAGTAAGGTGATGGTGCCCAGATATAAAAAGATATAGCATCTGGATTACCTTCAAGGCTTGAAGGTAAACAAACAGCCATCTAGCTCAGAAGCAACAAAGCCCACATGGAAGAAGCACACCAACCTGTGTGATCACAAGGAGTTGATGGGATCAGGCCTCAAAGAATAAAAAAAAAATTTTCATTGTGAATGAGGGGGAATGTGGAGTGGGGACCCAAAGTCCATCTATTGGCAACTGAACATCCCCTTACAGAAGGATCGCAGGGTGCAATGTAGCTACGATGAAACATACAACTTTCCTCTAGTTCTTAAATGCTTCCTTCCCCCACCCTCCCACTATCATGATCCCAATTCTACCTTACTAATGTGGCTAGTCCAAAGGATGTACACTGGTACAGATAGGAACTGGAAACACAGGGAATTCTGGACAGATGAACCCTTAAGACCAGTGGTGAGAGTGGCGATACTGGGAGGGTGGAGGGGAGGTGGGGTAGAAAGGGAGAACAAATTACAAGGATCTACATATAATCCCCTCCCTGGGAGATGGACAACAGAAAAATAGTGAAGGTAGATGTCGGACAGTGTAAGACATGAAAAAAAAAAGATAAATTATCAAGGATTCATGAGGGAGGGGATCTGAGGAGGGAGGGGACAAATGAGCTGATACCAAGGCTCAAATAGAAAGCAAATGTTTTGAGAATGATGAGGACAATAAATGTACAAATGTGCTTGACACAATAGATGTATGTATGGATTGTGATAAGAGTTTTATGAGCCCCCAATAAAATTATTTAAAAAATAAGTTAAAAAAATGAATGAATCCAGAATTTTCCAATTCCTCAAAACTATCATCTCTCCATGATCTCAATGAGTTAACTTGTTAAATTCATGTGTCAAACTCCTTGGTTAGATTTTTTTTATACTATCATGGCTTGTGTGTTGCTATGATGCTGGATGCTATGTCACTGTTACTTCAAGTTCCAGCATGATCACGCAAAGTGAACGTGTTTCAGCGGAACTTTCTGATAAAGGACAGACTATTAAGAAGGAATAGGACATCCACTGTGGATGAACTAGTAAATGAAAATCTTATGAGCATAGCATTGAAAAATTGTAGGATATTGAAAATCAAATGATTAGAAGCAGAGCAATGCCAAAGATGAGTCCTGTAGGTCAGAAGGCACTCAGAATATGATTGAGAAAGAGCTGCATTCTCAATATAGAGTCAATTAAAGATGAATGGGAGTAAAACCTTCCAAGATCATCCTTTGTTGATAGGGACTGACTCAAAATAAGAAGAAATAGCTTTTTAAAAAATCTACTAATTATTGGAACTCAGAACATATGAAGAATGATTTGAGGTGAATTGGAAGTCATTAAAAATGATAAGGAACACATAATTAAGATATCGCTGGGGTTAGTGAGATGAAATGGACTGGTGTTGGCTGTTTTTAATCAGAAAATCATCTAGTTTACTATGCTGGGAATTACACAATCAAGAGGAATGGCATTGAATATATTGTTGAAAAGGATATTTGAATATTTATCTTGATGTAAAATAATGTCTGAAAAATAATTATCTCTATTTACTTTCAGGGAAATCAAATCGATACAACTATTATTCAAACTTATGCACCAACCACCAAAGCTAGTAATGAAGAAATTGAGAAATTCTAACATCTTCAGTCAGCGATTGATCAAGCATGCAATCAAGGTTGCATTAATAATGATTGAAAATTAGACTACAAAACCTGGAAAGAAAGAAGACTAGGTAGAAAATATGGTCTTGGTGATAGAAATGAAGCAAATGAAGGTCCCTAAGACTTTACTCCACAGGCTAACTCCATCTGAATCATTACTGTCAACTCTACTCGGAGAAGGCAGATTTTTCTCAATCATATTTTGAGTGTCTTCTGATGGGATTAAGGGTGTTATGGTCAACTGTTAATCCTTTTAAAAGTGATTGGTTTATCAGATCTGTCTGTGTGTGTGTGTGTGGGGGGTGTCATTACCTAATTGCCAAATCACATCATTATATAATGGTGGAACTACTGAGAATCATGGCCCAGGCAAACTGACATACTTTTTGAGGGCCACAGTTCAATCCATGACACTCCTCCTACCTATTTTACTAATTAAGAAACCATGAGTTTAGTATTTTTCTCCAGGTATAACTATATGTCAGAGAGCTGGTGTCAGAAGCCAAGTTTTGTTTTTCCTCTCAGTTGACTCACTCCATTACCTCATGACAGTGGAGAAGACTGGAGGAATCAGTCACCGAAGTACAGAAAACCGGGCTACCCATGCCCCCATGTCCAAAGTGGGTAAATGACTTGGGACTATGATTTGTGATCTATGGATATTGCCCCAAATCATATCGAGACTATTATATTTATATAATTTATTGCTTATGTCTATGGGAAAAGCCCTACCTCTTCCACTTCCACTAGGAATTGCCCTTTTCTATCACCAGAAAGGAAGATGAGTCAGTCCCATTCAACAATGCAGCTTATGAGAGATGCTGGGGGATGCAGACTCTTCTCTTTGATGTCTTCTGAGAGACTGGCTTATGTGGATTCATCAGGTTTTTCTTGGCTTTAAACACTGATCTTGCCTTGTCTTCTTGCCAAATTTTAAATTTTGTTATTAAAATAGTAAATGAAGATTTAGAAAAATGCTTATGGCAAAATGAGCAAAGAAGACTTCAGATTAATTTAAATACCTTAAGTCACTTAGAACAACATCTAGGATAGCTCATTTCATTATAGTTCTACTTGGAAATTTGGGGCAAAAGATTCATTTTTGAAAAAAGATGTTTCTCCTGTTTTGTTTTAGAAAAGGACTGTTTTCAGACATATTTTAATTATCTTCCAATACTTGTTAGAATTAGAAAAAATGAGGGGTTACCCCCTCAAAAAAGGATTTTTTCAGAATTATGTATGTATGTATGCATTTATTTATTTATTTTACAAACTATCTTTATCACATTCAAAGTACTCTCCATTATACTCAATTCATTTGTCAAATCTGGGATTCTATTCTTGGAAACCTTTTTCACACTTATCTCTTTGGATGACTGATAGCACCTCCCTTGGTTTTTTGTTTATTTTTCACCTCTTTTACATCTTCAAATCTCTGTCCTTTCATGTTCCTCTTCATTTTTGGAAACAAAAAGAAGTTACACAGAGTGAGGTCAGGTGAGTCAGGTGCATGGGGCAAGATAAACATGCTGTTTTTTGCCAAAAAACTAGTGCACTGAGATGGCTGCGTGAGCAGGTGTATTGTCTGGTGGAAAATCCAGTTCTCATCTGCCACAAATCATGTGTCACATACTGTTATGCAATATTTTTCAGAACCTCTAAAGAGAAAGCTCGATTAACAGTCTGACTTGGTGGAATGAACTCTAAATGCACTATGCCCCTCACATCAGAAAAACAAATGGGCATCACCCTGATCTTTGATTTCACTTGACGAGTTTTTTAAGGTGAGATGAGGATGGAGTCTTCCACTGGCTGGAATGCCGTTTGCTTTCAGGCTCATAAGAATAGGACCGTGTCTAGTCACCAGCAAGGACCTTAGTAAAAATATCTGAGCCACTTCAGGGCCATTCTTTCAAAGCATGACTTGTGTCCACTCGATGTTCTTGTTCCTGGTCAGTCACTCACTACCCGAGGCACAAATTGTAAAGCAACCCTTCTCATTACCAGATCTTCTGTTAAAATTTACCAGACTGAGCTCCAAGATATTCAATGGTCTGTTCATCTTCCAGCACACATGCATGGATTTTGTCGACATTTTTGTCTGTTTGGGAAGTTGATGGATATCCAGAATGAGATTTGTCATCAATCAACATTCACATTTTTTGAAATGAAAAAAGAAAACAACCACTCATATACTTGAGTTTTTCCCATAGCACAGTGTTTGTAAGCTGTGTTCAACACCACAACAGTTTCTGCAGCACTTTTCCAGAGCATGAAACAAAATTTTAGAGCTTCATGTTGTTCTCTTAAATTGGTCATCACAGAAAATGAGGTTCAAGTGAAACTGCTTTTACAAAATAACTCACTGTTACCAGAGAGAGCCTTTCCAGAAACACCACAAGGTGTGCTAACTCAAAGTGAGTTGATTAGTGCTCGCCTAGCAGGAAAAACACATACTCTGAGGATCTTTTTCTGTTTTTTGGGCAGTGGTGGTGTGTGTGTGTGTGTGTGTGTGTGTGTGTGTGTGTGTGTGCCTCCTTGCAATATTACAAACACCTCAGATATAACTTATAGTATCCAGAATAATTTTGTAATTTTAAATTGTTACTTTCTTTTTAAGATATGAAAAACTGTACATGGATAGAAATTGCTGAACTGCTTACCTGAGCACCCTATTGATACCGTCAGAGTCTATATTGAAACATCAACATGGAGGCTTTTAGACTAATCATTTCACACAGATTCAGTGTGCGGTCAGTTTTGAACATTAGTATGTTGTAGAGCAAAGGTAGCTAGCTTCTCCCAGCTAAGCTGTAGGCTATAAAAACCCGTGACCACCAAGTCCATCTGACTCAAAGAAATCCTACAGCGAAGAGTAGAACTGGGACGCAGTTGGCAAGTTTCAACCACGAACATTAAAGTTAGCAGCCTAGTGCTTAAGCCACAGCATCACTATGGCTCCTTTGTTGTTTTTGCTGCTAAGTGCCATTGAGTCATTTCTTTTTTTACAAAACCATTTTACTGGGACTTAATACAGCCATCATATCATGCCATAGTTCAATGACATCAAGCGGTATTGTACACTTGCTACTACAGTTTCAAAACATTATTTTCCTTCCTAAACTCCATGATATCAGCTTGCTTTTCTGCCCCTGCCCCCAACCCTGCACCCCTTTCTTTTTTAGATTTTAGTATACAATTACATATGTAGCAAACTATGACCTCGTGGGAAACGGAGGAGTGGGAAGAGAGTGTATGTGGATGAACTCTTTATTCTCATATTTTAAGACACCTCGTGGGCTAGGATTCTGGGTGGGTGGATGGAGGGCATCCACTTGTGAGTTGGAGATGAGTCCCAGACCCATTCTCATAGCCAAGAATGATTCCCACAATATCCTCCCATAATAGCTGAGCGCTACCTGGCCCATAGCTCTAACTATAGGAGCAGACATATGTGATTCCACTCACTGCTCAGGGGACAGTCACTTGCCCTCACCTGCCCCAGCACTGGTGTCAGGTTACTTAGGTACCTTTAGGGTTAGAGTCAGCCCGTTTTGTTAAGTATGTTTTTACCTGTAATTAGAGGGACTTGCTTGCCCAGATTGCATGTAAGCTGATGTTGAGAATACAATCTCTCTCTCTCTCTCTCTCTCTCTCTCTCTCTCTCTCTCTCTCTCTCTCTCTCTCTCTCTCTCTCTCTCCTCAGACCTGGTACCTGAAGGCCTGGTTGAGGTGACCACCCCAAAACTTGTGCCTGTCTCTTAATTTCTTCCCTTCTATTACACAACTTCCCTTTAGGACCCATCTGGATGTGAGGCTGGATCTCACACCACCTGAAATTAAATGTCATCTTATGCACAGATTTAATTCCTTGAACACTAATGACTGAAGACCAGACAAGTTGCAAGATGACAAAAAACACATCAGCCACGAAAAAGGATAAAAAGAAAGGGTAGAAAGAAAAAATTCCATGTCAGAAGAGACTGAAATGTCCTCTTGAGTGTAGAGTGGCCACAGCAGCGAGGAGAAATGATGGAGTAAAAGAACTGGACAGAACATGTCAAAGGACTGCTGGAGAAGACAATGTAAAGTATTAAATTGCCCACAGACTTGGGGTTAGAAAACCAAGAGGAGAAAAGGTGCTCTGTATTTCTCAGGATAAAAAGATTAGAGGAAATAATTCAAGCCTTAAGCTACAATAGGACTTATTCTACAGGGTGTATATTGAATGCTTACTGCAAGCATCAAAAATGACCAAAGGAAAACACATTCACTGTTCCAAAAATAATGGTTGAAATTCATCCATTCAAGGACGTGGTAAATGGTCAAGAACAGGTGGTGTTTAAGGGAGAAGCCCCATCTGCATTGGAAGCATTAGTGAAAAAACAGATTCTAGCAACTGACAGAACACCAATGGCAATGTTTCAATAACCTGATGTAGCGTGGAAAACTTTCACCAGTTTATGACTCAAAACATTTTAAAAAACAGATAGTTGGCCAACTGACTGTAAAATAAAAACAAAACAAACTTGCTGCCATTGAGTCAATGTTGACTCATAGTGACCTCCTGCAGGTTTCTGAGACTGTGACTGTTTACGTGAGGAGAAAGCCCAGTCCTTCTCCCACAGAGCTGCTGGGGGTATTGAACTGATGACTATGTGGATCTAGTCCAACTCATAACCACTGCACCAGCAGGGTTTCTTCAACTGACTGTAAGAGTTCTCATTTTGTGCTCGTTTCAAGGAAAGATTGACTGTGGAAATTATTGAACAGTATCATTAATATCACATATAAGTAAAATATTGTATAACAATTGCTAAAGAAAATACAACCATTTCAGCAGTACATCAGCAGGAACATCCAGAAATTTGAGCTGCATTTAGAAGAGAATGAGGAAGAAGGGCAATCACTGCAAGCTTCAGGTGACTGCTGGCTGAAAGGAGAGGGTATCAATGATGTTGACTTATTTTATTGTGAATTCAAAGGCATTCAACTGTGTAGATCATAATAATCCACGGTAGTAGAAAATATTTTTTAACCCCAAATGCTATTTATTTAGTATATTTATCACAAGGGTGCTAATGGATACTGAATTTAACAAACAAAAACCAAAAATGACACCACAGCTTAAGATGCAGCGTTCTACACAGAAACCAAGGGGAGGAAGGGCAGGCCTCTACAGAAGAGAAGACAGCACAGGACAGGGTGGGTCAGGGCTCTTGGCTGGAGACCTGCTCTGAGTACATTTCCAGCAGGTATTTTAAAGGTTTGAGGTTTTTCCAGAGTTCGACAGCATGTGTGTTCTATGGGCTGACTGTGTTGTTGGGCTCTCCCAGCAGGCTCTGGATGGAGAGGAGAATTGCCCTGATATCATTCTCCGGGCCACTTGTCCTGAGGATGTCCAGGCAGATGTTACCCCGAGTGTCCACGATGGGGTGATAGCAGCGGGTGAGGAACTTGACTGTGAACGCATTGTAAGGGTTGCCACTGGGGAACTCCAGGGAGAACTTATACCCCGGGTCTTCGTAGACGGTGCCAGCTGCTCCATGGATGGGCCCCACCTACTTGAAAAGGTTGTCAGATGGTGGGAAGGCAGAGATTCTTTGTAGCCAGGCATCACGAGGGTCTTCAGCTCCTGTCATTGCCTCTTGCTCACGGAACCCTGGGCGGCGCCTCCAGTGGGCACAGCCCCTTTTGGGCAGCTAGGACGCTGGCTGTGGCTGCGCATTGTTCTGGGAGGCCATTTGCTTGGCGCTGTCAGAGAAAAGAATTCGGAAGGCTAGACAGCAAGTGCCTAAAATTTCTTAATCCGGCTCTTCTACCCAAGTGTCTGTGAACACCCATCAAATATTGGGTGGGCTATATAAGTAGGCCACGTCAAATAGGGAATTGGTCAGCTTTCATTAACCCCTCCCTGGCAGTCAGCAGGCTGCAGAGAGACCCCGAGAACCTTGGAAGGGTTCAGGATCTCTGAGTAGCATCAGAGACAATGGCATGGAGACTCAGGGCAGCTCCTCCACTAGAGGGTACCTTTTCCTCATCTGGCTTGAGACTGTTTAACTGTGGAACACGGGAACAGAACAGGCAGGCTGTCTTCCGGGACCAAGTAGGCAAGAGCCAAGGGATCATGTGGCTGAGGGACTGAGGACCAGAGGGAGACCTGGCTGCTGGATGAGAAAGCCATTGACGCTGACTTCCCTAAGAACCCCTTGAGGCCAGTGTAATGAGTTAGCAAGCTAGCCTAGATGTGAGTGGTGTGGGAGGAATGGATGGTGTCAGAATAGGTAACCAAGGATGAAGCATTCAGGTACGTCTTACTCTTGCCTCCTGGCAACAGGGAAGCCAGAATTCACTGCCATCAAGTTGATGCCAACTCAGAGCACACCTATAGGACAGGGTAGAACTGTCCCTGTGCGTTTCTGAGTTAAGGGAGTAGGAAGTTGAGGGGCAGCTGGTGGTTTTGAACTGCTGACCTGTTGGATCATAGTCCAATGTGTAACCACAATGCCACCAGGATTCATTAGATATGTCCACCTCCATATCATTTATTACACTAAGATAGAAAAGAATGGAATTTCTAGAACACTGAACCATGCTCACATGGAACCTATGTGTGCTTTAACATCAGGAAAGTTGTGTGTCAGAATCGATTTTTCCATAGTATTTATTCAGTCCATGTGCTAACTAAATGGCCCCAGAAGCTTGACAATATGAAGAAGAGAGAGGCATCGGGATTGGAGGAAGAAGGCTCATTAACAATCCAGGAGAGGTAAGTGACACCACTTCTCCTGCTGCTCTTACTGGGCTCATAAGGATATATGTCTCATTGTCAAGAAAACCCAAGTCATCACACCTGGACAACTGGACAGCATCACGACTAATGAACAAAAGATGGAGGCTTTCAATTTTAAGTGTCAAAAAGGAAATAAATAACTCAGTTAGGACTAAGATGTGCCTGACCTAAAACCCACGGCCTCAAGTAGGTTCTAATAACAATCCTATAGGACAGCAGAGAACTGCCCCTTTTGGTTTCTGATAATTTCAAATCTTTACAGGAGCATACAGCCTCATCTTTCTCCTGTGGAGTTATTTGTGGGTTTGAACTGATGACTCACTATGGTACCTGAGCTCTTTGCACTTGACCTAGGCCATGGTATTTACAATGGCCTCCTATCCAAGTGAAATATGGATCAGGAATATGAAAGTGCAGAAAAATTGGTCCATTTCATTATGCTGTTGGCAAAGAATATGGAAAGTACGATAGATTAACAGAAGAATAAACAAATCCATCTGTAGGATACATAGCTAGAATTCTCCTTGAAAGAGAGGATGGAGAGACTACATCTCATTGTACTTTGGACATTTTATCAGGAGGGACCACCATTGAAAATGTACACCACAATGGTGAAGTAGAGGGTGAGGGAAAGAGAGGAAGAACTCCTTGGAGATGGATTTACTCAAAGGCTGCAACAATGAGCTGAACCAGGCCAGCAAGTGTGCGGATACTGTGTAACTGGACACTGTTTCCTTCTGATGTGCACATGGTCTTTGGGAGTAGGAACTCACTTCAAGCCCCCTAGCAACAACGTCCAGATATAAATAACTTTGTAATTTAATTTCCTCATCTGTAAAAGACAGGTGGCTAGATTGATTTGACATTTGAAATCTAAAAATCTATGTGAAAGCAAATGTTTGTGACTATTATAATTTGGAATTTATGGAAAATTCTGGAATAAATTGTAGGTTTAACTAGTCTTAAGTAAAAATAAAATGACATTAATGCTCTCTTTCCTTTGGTCTGTAGTCTAGAAGTATCTTTAATGATATCAAAATCCTTTTCTATCATGCTAGAAAAAGATTCAAAGTAAACCCTGAGACAATATATCAGATAAAAAAGAATTACCTGCAATCCTAAACTCTCCAGAATTTGAAGCATGCAGGATGTGGTTTAAATGCAATGTGCAAATACAAAATTGTGATCTCAAGATTAAAACTGTAAAATAAATGTTGTTTATCTTGCTACTTATCTACTTATATTACTTTCAGCCTTAACCATGATAATTAACCCCAAGTCAACCATCAGCATGTACCATTAAGAAAAAAAACATCAACCTGTCTTCTTCTGTTGTGAGGAAATGGGATGGTGGTCACATGTGACCTTCTAATGATTGTACAAAGGAGAAGATGAATCCAACTCCACACCAGCCTAAGGGCAACTGCCACAGAGTAGACACACCTGTGCCCTCCATCCTCCCTTACCCTATTCTAACATCACTCACCCCTCCCAAGGCACTCTACATTTTGGCTGGGTTTGATAATTCACTGCAGTGGCCATGAAGAATTCACAGACAATATCGATGATTATGAGGGTTTACTTGGGAAGCTATCAGCTTCGAAATAGTATACAGTCCTTTGACATTGCACTTCTTCTCTATCATGCAGGCAGGAGTGTCTCTCTCACCTTTGACCTCTCAACCACAAAGTCTGTTGACCTTTGCCTCTGTGGGCCAGGAAGCTGCTCCTCTGCTCTGTCTCCTGATCTCGGTCCTGTGACCTCTGGTGCTTCCGCTACCTCCCCAACATTGGGCAGGGATCTCACACTCATTTCTCTGTTGGCTCTTCTATTTTGATGGGTTGGGAATTCTGCTTCCTGCTTCTGATATGGGACATACATATATATTCAATGGAATGGTGGAATTGACCCCTTCCCTTTATTAGTGTTTGATACATCCTATTGGCATGGTTCTACCTACCCAATCATTTAGAATTTCCCTTAGTTCACACCATGTTTCTGTGTCCCTAAATTGTACTAAAAATTCACCAGCGCATGAGACATCATTTCCCTTTATGAATATGCATTAAGGAAAACAAAATGCATTAAGTATTTTCCAGGTCCATATCTGCTGTCCTAGTAGGTAACTTATCTTTTATCAGTAAATGATCATTGACTATGTTAATGCTGATGACTTTTATATTCAATAATTACTACACATTTTACTTCCTTTTAGTCCTTGCAATCCCTTAATGCACTTCACTTATCCTACTTCTTCTTTGTGTTTCTGGTTTCCATTCCTCCCCCGTCACAACTCTTCTAAGTGTTATGCTTCTGCAAATGCTACCCTTTCGCATACTTCACTAATATCAGTGGTCCCTTTATAGACCTGTCTAACATTATCCTGAAATTTGAGCCAAATTTTAAATGATAATCAATTCATTGGAGGAAAGAAGCAAATTTTACTACCATTTTACTTTATGGAACATTTGTGTCATGGGCATGTAGGGTAGCCACTAGACACACCGTGAAACTAGGCGACACAATAAAGAGGATTAGAATAAGGACAAATGCATTTCTTCTCTTTGCCAAACATATGACTAAAGCTTTTGCTATGTTCATCACAAGGAATTACTGGGTGTTAACAAGTGGGCCACGTTGCTGTTATTTGGGGGTTGTTATATAACATTGTTCAGGAGTCAATTGTATATGATATAGGGAAGTTAGGTTTCCCTTCCTTTTGTATGTTTGTGTACATACACCTAAATTAAAGAACCCCCTCTGGCATGCTGGTATAATTTAATATGGGCTTCTCAATGGGAAGTCAGCACCAAAGAAGAACATCACCAGGGAGCTGGATTGGCATAGTGGGTGCAACAGGCTCAAGCAGTAATGGCGAGGTCGCAGGACAGGGCACTGTCCTGGGAGCGCAAGGTTGTTAGGAGTGAAAACTGACTACAAGGCACCTAAGCATGCCACTGAGATATGGTGCATGAACTGCAAGTACGTATCCACTCGGGAGAAAAGCAAGGACAAAGACGAAACAGTAAGCAGGGCATTCTCCTCCTCCACGTGCACTTACTTTTAGCAACCAAGAACTATTTCTTGTTAGAAATGCCTGAAGGCACTTGGCCATTCTTCTCCATTGGACACACCTGTGAACTTACCACTGCCTGTACCATCTCCCATGCCACTAATTTGGGATGTGCTCTGACATCTTCCGTTTCTGGCTTTATTTAGGCCAAAATTAATTCCAGGATTTAACTGAGCTATATACAGTTGTCATTTTAGGACTAATGTCAATGCTAAAGACATCAAATTTAATTGACATTTTTACAGCAAGCTTATTACTTTGAAAATATAGAAATGCTCTAAATGGTAAGCTTTTCAGTGGAGTAGGATCTATTGGCTGAAAAAGTTTCCTTGCATTTGAGATTCTTTAAAAAATATCTCCTGTAATCAACAAGGCTTGCCTATTTGGGCATAAATAAAATAGATACATAAAATAGAGAAAATGTATAGCATATATTAAATATTTACATATTTTAATTAATTTAAATGGAACAATTATATATTTACATACAATTGTGAGGATAGCACCGGACCGGATGGTAATAGGTCCTGTTGCACGTAGGGTCTCTATGAGGCAAAACCGGCTCACAGAGTGATGTAATTGGCACCTAACAACAACATGTTAAATATGGTTTCCTTATTAAGACACCCTGGTGATGGAGTGGGTGCCATAGTAGCTGCTCATTAAAACATCAGCTACAACCAGCATCAGCAACAACGAGCATCAGCAACCACCAGCCTCAGCAAGAGAAGAAAAATGAGGTTTTCTGCTCATATAAAGCTTTATGGAAACTGACTTGGTCAGTTCTACTCTGTCCTATAAGGTCACTATGAGTCAGAATAGACTCAGTGGTAGTGATTTGGTTTATTAAGGTTATTAGAGGTGGCAGCAACATTTTCTCATTTATTTGTTGCCTCTTTGCTTAACTCATTGTGTGGCACATAGTCGGTTCAGTCTGATATTTTTCTCTCATATCACAGAACTGTGAATAGTGCTATGCAGTAATAATAAAGTAGGCAACTGGAAAGAATAGTGTCAGGGGCATCCAGAGGGGTTTCTTAGTTCCAAAATAAGCAAGTGTTGATTGCAATTTTCCATCTCAATATATTCTCTGGTTCAAAAGCATTAATGCTGTCCTTTGCTACAATATTCCAAAATTAAAATTATTGTGCTACATAAAATAGACTTATGTGCTTACGAAGTTTACCTTTTATTTTCTGAAAAAGTTACACACACTTTTGATTACTTTGCTCACCAAATACTACAAAATCTAGTTGAGTAAAATAAAATATGTTTTAAATGGGTGGTTAAGAAAACATAATTTTTAAAAATCATTTTATTGGGGGCTCATACAATTCTTACCACAACCCATACATCAATTGAGGCATATTTGTACAAAAATTGGCTTCATTCTTTTCTAGACTTTTACTTTCTGTGGATCCCTTGGTATCAGCTCTCTCCCCGACAAGCCTCATAACGCACGGATAGATCGTCCCTTCTTATTTCATTTCTCACACCGACTGCTGTTTTCCTTCCCCCAGGTTTTTGGTTGCTCTTCCCCCTGGAGAGGGGTGTATGGTTATGTGTTTATCATTGCGATCGCTTCCCGCTTCCCTTCCTCTCCCCTTCTCTGCCCCAGAAAGAAAGTATAATTATAATAAACTCCTAAAGTTAAATCTAAACACTTTCCCGAGCTTTAGTATTTCATATTTGCTACTGGTGCCAGTTGCCATGAGGTTGGTTCTGATTCATATCTACCCTGTACACAACAGGAAGCGGCACTGGCCATCCTCACATCATTGTTAGGTTTGAGACCAACGCACATTTAGACTCCCTCTACTTGGGTTTAGAAGACTTAAGAAAGAAAAAAAAAGAAACATTTGTTTTTGGTGAAATTTATTAAATCAACATATTTGTTTCTTAGAGCTGTAGTAAGAAAATACCACAATGTGTGTTTCTTTAAACAAAACAAATTAATTGTTTCAGGGTTCTGGACATTAGAATTCCAAATCAATATATAACGAGGACAATAATCCTTCCAAAATCTGAGGAAGCCTCTTTCTCCCCCGCACCCCCTTTTCCCTCTTTCAGCATCTGATAGGCCCTGATGTTCCCTGGCTTATAAATGGTGTTGAAACAAACATCTTCACATGGTTTTCCTCTGTTTTTCTGTCTCTTTTTGGTGCCTTTTCCTCGTTTAGAAGGATCTCTCTTAAGTTGGATTAGGACACACTTTATTTTGATATGAACTCCATGTCAATTTAACTTGTATGTTCAAATATATCATATCTAAACCAGGTCACATTCACAAGGGTTTGAATTTTAACATATCTTTTTCGAGGTTGAGGCACACAGTTTAACCTAGATATCTGAATATCTCCGAATGGTAAAAAAAACCCGCAAATTTATTAAAATATTTGAGAAAGATTGTTCCGTGCTTTAATATAAATGTAAAGTGGGGATATTAAACTGAAAGTTCCTTGTTTTAGTAGTCATTTACCTAACCAGTTATTTTCATAACATATTTCTGCAATAGGAAAAAATTCTCGAAGTCGTCATGGGCATGTTTAATAACAAATGCTAGTACTGTAGAAAAGATTTAATATTGACTTAATATCTACTTAAATATTCAATATTAAAATAACATTATATCTTTCTATTTTTTAAATTAAAACTAAGAAAAGGAGAATAAGTTAGTGACTAGTTTTCACAATCTCTATTACTATGTTTTTCTGAATAGAAGTAACAGTACAGTTATCTTGGTGTATGCATAATTTGATCCTACGTGTCAGTGTGCGTTTAAAGCCACTTTAACCAGCTTCAATGTAGAATTTCAAGTAATGGGCATATTTTCCAATACACTGCAACAGGAAGTAGTAAAAAACGACTCTAATTAGACTTGAATGTCCCTTGGGACTTAATTATTGTCTCTAAGCAATGGCCCAAGCTGCACATTAGAACCGACAATGTGGATGGTGACCCCAGGAATTGTGCAGTGTGTAGCAGGTAGATCTGGATGGGCTGATCTCCCAGATTCATAGGAGCTCAGCTCCAGGAAGATTTAAAGTCTCTGAGCAATAGAACAACAACTACTTCTGAGCATCAGCAGAGTTTAAATCCATTCATGTTGTGTTCACTGTTCTGACATAGGAAAACAAACCTGACACATGTTTTCTATGGAAGCCTTATTTGGGAAAACTTCCTGTAAACTTTCCATGGCCTAAATTTATTATGAATGGGCATAGTATAGTTCTGACATGCAAAATTGTTTGGAACACTTAACAAGAACCAGTTCCTGTTGACTCAGGAGTCATCTTCTCTGTTTCACACACCAGCGATTGGTTTGGGAATGGTGAGAAATGAAGTCTTATTGCAAAACAAAACAAAGAAACAGTTAATTGGATTAAACATAAAATTATCCAGTTGTAAAGTGGCATGTCCTCAATGGATAGTGTCAGTATTTCACATTTTGTAGATTATTAGCATAGCTTTAATTACAGAAATATTTCTATATCATAAATGCAGATAAACAAATACCATATATAAATAGTTGTCAAAAGTATTTTGTACATAATCCTCCCTTAAGCTAGTTAAAACTAGTTTCTGAACCCCAGTCCTAGGAACTCTTATTTAGAACAGCAGAAAGAGAAGCAAATGTCCATTTTAAAAAGCACTCTCAAAGTGGCCCTACCTTCCCATTGTGAGAAACACTCGAATTATGACCCACAACCTGGAATCTTTTCAGGAGCTTCAGACATAGACAGGTACCTCTCTAAATGTCTGTTGAATGAGATCTCATAAGTCAAAACTTTAAGACATACATAGCTTTAAAAAATTCGTATAAAAAGAACCCCTCATTACTACTGAGATAATTCCAAATAATTGTCAGAGCAGCCCAGTAGGACAGAGTAGAACCGCCCCATAGAGTTTCCAAGGCTGTACATCTTTCTAGAAGAAGACTACCTCACCTATGTCCCATGGAGCCGCTTGGTGAATTACAATCACTGACATTTCAGTTAGCAGCCACGCTCTTCACTACTGTCCCGGCAGGACTTCTAAACGTTCTTACATATAATGTTCAGAGGGAACCAAAAAAAACGTATTGTTAAAAATCATAGAAACTTTTATTAAAACAAAGTATCAAAGTGCGAAGGCATTATTTATAAACATATCCTCTATCAATGTTCATATTCTTCCACAAGCTGTGTTTACATCTCTTCAACCCTTCCTGGAAGAATCCTGGGTTCTTTGATTTATACTATGCCGAAATGGCAAGTTGGGGCATTTGTCAGGGATTCAAATGATCTTCCATTTAACTATATTAGAGTTTTAAGAACAAAAGTATTTCTGAAAGGGTAAATACCGCCTGGTCCCACACCATCCTTACAATTGTTCCTATGTTTGAGCCCATTGTTGCAACCATCGTGTCACTCCATCTACTCACAGGCCTTCCTCTTTTCCACTGCCTCTTTCCTTTATTGAGCAGGATGCCTTTCTCCAGGGCTTGGTCTCTCCTGACCACATGTCCAAAGTATGTAAGGCTAGATCTTGCCATCCTTGCCTCTAAGGAGAACTTTGACTTTACTTCTTCCAAGACAAGCTTGTTTGTCCTTTTGTTAGTCCATGGTACTTTCGATATTCTTTTTCAACACAAAATTCAAAGATGGCAATTCTTCTTCACTCTTCTTTAGTCAGTATCCAAATTTTATATGCATATGAGGCAAGGGAGAATGTCATAGTTTGGGTCAGGAACAGCTTAGTTTACAAAGTGCCCTGTTTGCTTGTCAACACTCTACAGAGGTCTTGTGCAGCAGATTTACCCAATGCCATTCTGCATTTGACCTCTGGACTGCTGCTTCCCTAATGACTATGGACCCAGATGAGATGAAATCTTTGACAATGTTAATCATTTCTCCATTGACCATGATGGTACCTCCCCTCCCCAGCCAGCTGTAGGGATTTTGATTTACTTTACATTGAGTTGCAATTAATACCAAAGGCTGCATCCTTGCTCTTCATCAACAAGTATTTTAGCAAGAAAGATTGTGTCATTCGCATATTGAATGTTATTAATAAGCCTTCCTAAAATCCTGGTGTTCTTCTTCTTCTTCATATAGTCCACTTTCTCTAATTATTCGCTCTACAAACAGATTGAGTAAGTATGGTGAAAGGATACTGAAGCACACCTTTTCCAACCTTAACTCATGCACTATGCTCTTGTTCTGTCAGCACAACTGCCTGTTGATCCATGTTCACGTTCCTTATGAGCACAATGAGGTGTTCTGGAACGCCTACTCTTCTCAAGGCTATCTACTTAATAGTAAGGGCTTTCAATTCATTGGCCTGTTGAAAATAGTGAATCTACTTTAGATTATGAGATTATGAAACTGATAACTGATGTAGATGATCCATTGAAATTTAAAGATATATATATATGTACATAATTGAATCCCCCTCCTCACAAATACTCTCCTTATTATTAACTAAATGGCCATACCACCTGCACAAATGGGAAAAGACTGTCTAGGTAGCGATTATGAGCATCGGTTTGGAAGTTCACAGTTCTGGATCATAAATTCCCTTATGCAACATCCTTCCCATGCAGTGCAGGACACAGGACCCATTATATTTTAAGTAGTACATACTTTACAGATTAGTGACAGGCCCGATGAAATGAATGTCAACTGCTCCATGCACTCCTTGGACTAGGTTGAATCTTTTTTTTTTAAACTCAGTTCTTGTTTATATGTCTTCAGCTGTTATTTAAATATAAAAATATTTCAGCATAGTCAGTCACTATTTTTGACTCTTCAATCTTTAAGTCAAAAACTACCTGGGTATCCATTTTGTTGTTATTGCTGTAGTCCAGCCACCATCGTCTCTTACCTGGGCTAGTAAAGTGAGCTGGGTTCCTTATTTGCATATTTATTCTCTTTAATTTCAAAGTGATCTACTGTGTCAATCCCTTGCTCAACCTCTTTAATGGCTGACTTTTGTCCTTGGGCTAATGTCTGAATTTCTCCTGTGATTTATGATACTTCATGTGGTTCCCTTCCCAATACGAATCCTTAATTCCTCCAAGCTTTATCCCTGTCCATCTGCAAACATATATTTAGAACCAGAGCAAGGGAGGAGGTGCTAAGTAGGCCCAGGTGCAATTCTTTAAGGTACCACTTCCTCCCTCCCTCCCCCCCACAAGCTTTGGCTCCTTCTCACAGCCTTTCTACAGTTGCAGAAAGGTTACTTCTTAACCCACATCTGGTTTGCTCTTTCTTGTCCAAGATTGGTTTGGACTATTCCTAAAACGTCATGTAAGTGGTTTTAAAGACCATCAGAGAGATGTGCTTTGCTAATGAGAACCAACTGCGATAAAACCAAAAGATTTCAATATGTAGAGTCTCTAGACCACGATTTTGAGGAGACTCTCTGGGCGTGGTCAGATTCTCCTTTTTCTTGAGGAGGATGACCAAGAACAAACTTGAAAGGAAGACATGCAGAAGATAGGCTTTAATTCAAAGCAAGTAACTCCTGAGTTCCAGCTCCCGCTTCCGATTGGGGCTCCCAATCGGGAGGGGTCTGGCGGCAGTGCTGCGATACTAACCTCACAGGGCACTTCTACCCTGTCCCGGAGGCTGGCAATGCGTCAGAATCAACTCGATGGCAGGGACTTTTGAATGTAGGTTACAGATCTGGTTTCAATATTTTTCATTCTCATGACCCTTCATAGATTTTATCCTGTTCAAAAAATATTGTGATAAATGGGTTGGATCGTAGGTCTTCGAAGCTGCACAGCAAGAAAATTAACTTTTCCTCTCTTCCTCTGTCATAAAGAAGTATTAATAAAAAACACTGAATGCTCGGACCTTTTAAAATCTGAACTGAGTCCTTAAAGATGGTGATGATTGTATTTGAAATAAGTTACTTTCATAACACAGTCAGTGTTATTATATACATTCCAATTGATCCATCACCAACTTAAATCTTACTTTCTGAATTATTTAGAAAACATATTTCACACTTGAATTCATGGAAGAAAAAAAGACTTTTGTTGTCAATTCCAAGAAACCCAGTTCTCAAAAGTTTTCAGATGTTAGTGAAGGCTGTTCAGATTACTTGAATGCACCTGCTTGATCAGACCTTCAACAAAGTATTTTCATTGGCAGATATGTAATTTATGAATAAATAAGAAGTTGGACCCTGAGCAACTGGAATACCAAGCTCAGTGCCTTACAGTCTTTGTGCAAAGGCTTGCATGTAGTTTCTACCAAACTTTTAGAAAATTAATTTCAGCAAGTCCAAGTGCTTGGGATTCAAGGGGCTGACTGCACACAGAGGTCTTTTCACACATTGCGCTCCACAGTCGGCCGTCTTTTCTATTAGCTCTCTTGGCAGTCCTGCAGCCCTCAGGAGGGTCCTTGGTAAACTCCTTTCTGATGTGTCCATGCGTGTTTGTGTGTGTGTGTGTGTGCGCGTGTGTGTACTGAGCTAGTGATTGGCTACCCATCCACCCTCAGTCCAAACCTCCGCCTTGGATGAACAATCCAGCACTGTGAGGGTACTGCAGGTGTCTTGGTGGGTCAGCTGGTCTCTGTTTATTATTGGTGCGCTGGGTACAGGGAGGCCGAGCGGGCCATCAGTAACAACTTTCTGCAAATGGGTCAAGGAAATGAAAACAGAGGCTGTGCAGCAGGAACTCTTAGGGTCTGGGGTTTTGTTGGCAAACTCGGTCCCAGTTCCTCTTTAGGGGCTACTTCAGAATTGCTACTTGTTTGCCTTGGAGACTTCACACGGCCAGGCCGTGTGAGATATGTGGAGGGAGAGCACCAGCGGGAAGCAGGTGTGCCGTTTTCGTTTCCACTTTACCAGAGGAACACATCCTCCAGCAGGTCCTGAGGCATTTCTCTTCTTCAGAAGCTTGTTTGTACAATCTGTTTTCCAAATACAAGGAAGAGGAGACCCTTTTAAAGGAGTTAGGAGCCATGCAAATGGTTTTGAACAGTTTTGTTTTTAAAATCTATTACTCATAGCTCAATGAAAAGAAGCAAACACCTTTTAAGACTGGAAACATTTTTCTCCTTGACTTCCATTTCCAGTGATCCTAGAATATGATTGGAGCTTCCTTAGCGAGACTGTCCTGTGATAGATGTTCAAATATAACTCTGTCATACCTAGGTAGGCCACTGTCTTAATTAGTGGGCTCATTCGAGGAGAAGTGGATCAGGTTGAACCCATTATGAAATTAAAAACAATCTCTGAAGAAAGAATTTCCTTCTATAGGCATTACACAGAACAATTGTTTTTCAATAAATCATATCTGTGATTTTTTTGCATTTTCTTCTACAACTACATTAATAATAATTCAGGACCCAATTCACACCACTTAAAGGAATGTGGTAAGGTTAAATGTGGGTGTATATTATTAGTCTGGGGAACTTTTACCTGGTTCTAACTGCTTAAAAAATAACTTTAAATAATGGCTACTATTATTCAAAATTCCTTTGTTTGAAAGCGTCTGTCATTTGAATAGTTGGTATTAATTATATTCACAAACTCTGTAAACTGCCATATATATCCCCATAGATTTACTCAGTGAGCATTTATGGAAGCTCGAATGTGTGCCAGGCAATATTCTAGGCAAGGCAATGGGACACAAACAGAATGCTTCTGCCCTTCCAACTTCTGCTCTGCTCACCCACTGCCTGCAACCATAGATCTTTTCAAAATCTGAGTTACGTCACAGTCCTCCTGTGCTTAAAAGCATTAAAACTACCATTAAGGCCTGACATGATCTATGTTCTCACTACTCCCCAGGACTCTCACGTTCTACCTTATCCTCTCTCACTGCTTCTGATCTAGGGACTGATCTTCTTGCTGTTCCTCAAACACATCAGCTCTCTATTTTACAAATTGTAGTCATACATTTCTTTTTTTTTAAATCATTTTATTAGGGGCTCAAACAATTCTCATCACAATCTATACATGCATCAATTGTGGAAAGCACATCTGTACATTCATTGCCTTCATCATTCTCAAAAAATTTGCTCTCCACCTAAGCCCCTGGCATCAGCTCCTCATTTTTCCCCTCCTTCCTTGCGACCCCCTCCTTCATGAACCCTTGATAATTTATAAATTATTATTTTGTCATATCTTTCCCTGTTCGATGTCTCCTTTCACCCACTTTTCGGTTGTCCATCCCTCAGGGAGGAGCTCTCATGTAGATCCTTGTAATCAGTTCCCCCTTTCCAACCCAGTCTCCCTCTACCCTCCCAGTACTGCCACTCACACCATTGGTCCGGAAGGGATCATCCGCCCTGGATTCCCTGCATTTCCAGTTCCTATCTGTACCAGTGTAAATCCTCTGGTCTAGCCATATTTGTAAGGTAGAATTGGGATCATGATAGAGGGGGAAGAGGAAGCATTTAGGAACTAGAGGAAAGTTGTATGTTTCATCATTGCTACATCACACACTGGCTGACTTGGTCTCCCCCCTGAAACCCTTCTGTAAGGGGATGCCCAGTGGCCTTCAAATGGACTTTGGGTCTCCACTCCGATCTCCCCACCCCCTCATCACTATGATAAGATACTTTCTTTTATTAAATTGACATTCTATGATGCTCACCTTCCCAACACAACTGCTGAAGACAAAGTGGGCAAATAAGCAAATGTGGTGAAGAAAGCTGATGGTGCCCGGCTATCAAAAGATATAGTGTCTGGGGTCTTAGAGGCTTGAAGTTAACAAGTGGCCATCTGGCTCAGAAGTAACAAAGCCCACAAAGAAGAAGCACACCAGTCCGTGTGTACACAAGGTGCTGCAGGCATCAGTTATCAGGCATCAAAGAACAAAAAATCATATCATTGTGTGCTCACCTCCATGATAAGATCGCTGAAGCCAAATGGGTGCAAAAGCAAATGTGGTGAAGAGAGCTGATGGTGCCCAGCTATCAAAAGATATAGCATCTAGGGTCTTATGGACTTGAAGGTAAACAAGCGGCCATCTAGCTCAGAAGCAACAAAGCCCACATTGAAGCACACCAGCCTCTGTGATCCCAAGGTGTCGAAGGAATCAAATATCATATATTTCTTTATTGTCTGTATTTCTTTTCATTCCCGACTTGATTCTGCTTTCATCTATCTCTAGCTTTCCCCCATTTCCCTGCTTAAGTTTACTGAGGACAGAACTTTCTCTGGCTTCATTTCTCTCTCTCTTGTATACTCCATGTCTAAAACAGTCTTTCAGTAGAAATTCAACAAAATGTTTATTGAATAAGTGATGCATGAAGATATAGTTTATAATCTAATTAGAAAACAGATCTGTAAACATTACAATATATCACCATGAGCCATTGAGCAATGCGTACAAGATACTGTAATAAACTTAAAACCAGCTGCTGTCAAGTTAATCTGACTCATTGTAACCACACGTGTGTTGTAGTTGAAATGTATCTCTAGAGTTTTCAAAGCTGATTTTCAGATGTACATTTCCAGCAATTATTTTCTTTCTAAGGTGTCTCCAAACTTCCAGTTAGCAATCAACACATTCATTCTTTTCGATCACTCAGGAACTATGTCATCATTTACCTGACTATGTTTTATAAAATGTGAATGTATTAAAATGGAAATTTTGAAATATTGAAGATATACTTGGAAGTCAAAGAAAGCAAATTTTGTTTCAAATGTTCTATTTTTTTATTACTTCTTATGTTGCCATTTTCTTCTGTAATTCTTTTATCGTTTCTACTCAAATAGTCTTAATCAACTACTTATATACTGGTTGCCAAGAATTATTTAGTTGGCTACAATTTTGGCACAGTCTTATTTGAAGTTAGACTGAAACACTGAGTACCCATGAAAATGGAGACTTTAAAAAAGATATTCAAAGATGGGAACATAAAGTTAACAACACTGTTCTACAATATTCTTCTACAACATTTGCTTTTGCCAGGCATATATAAAGACCCTCAGCATATTTACACCAAATCTGTTTTTAGGTTTGATTAACAGGGATTTTTCTCAGAGAATCTTTTTAGTTTGTTGCTGTTTTTAGGTGACACCAGGCTGTTCAAATCCATAGCTGCATTATGCACAAAAAAAAGAAATACTCCCCGGTCCTGCACCATCCTCACATTTTTCCATGCCTTAGCCCATTGTTGCAGCCACTGTGCCAATTCATGTCCTTGACTTCCTTCCCCTTTCGGTCTCGCCCTGCTACATTATCAAGCATGACATCCTTCTCTAGTCTATCCTTAAACATGTTCAACTATGTAAGGTGAAGTCTTGTCACACTTGCCTCTAAGGAAGACTCTGGCCACATTTAACCCAAGACAGATACATTTGTGTTTTTAGTAGGCCATGGTATTTCAATATTCTTCACTAGCACCACAATTCAAATTCATTGATACTTCTTCGGCCTTCTTTATATATTGAATTCCTAACTTTCACATGCATCAGAGGTCATTGAAAATACCGTACCATGACACGGGGCAGGAACAACGTAGTCCTCAAAGCAACATCATTGCTCTAGACTCGAGCTCTGGTGCCACAGATTTACCTCAGACAGTAGGCCTTTTGATCTCTGGACCGCTGCTTCCATGATCACTGATCACTGATCATGGATTCAAGCAAAACAAAATCCGTGACAACTTCAACCTTTGCTCCATTTGTCCTGAAGTTATCTAAAGGTCCAGTGGTGAGAAGTTTTATCTTGAAGATATTGAGTTACAATCCATTCTGATGGTTGCCATCCTTGATCTTAATCTCCACATCTCCCTCACTTTCAACAAGCAAGGTTGTGTCGTTATATTTCAGGTTCTTAAGAAGCCTTTCTGCAATCCTGATGTCACATTCTTCTTATAAATCAGCTTCTCTGTCTTCTCCACAACAATTGAATAATGATGGTGAAAGGATCGAACCCCAACACACAGTGTTCCTGATTTCAAACTATGTAGTATTTCCTTGGTCTGTTAGCACAACTGACTCGACCCATGTACAATCTCCTCGCAATGACAATGAAGTGTTCTGGAATTCCAATTTTTCTCACAGCTATCCATAGTTTGTTATGATCCACACATTGGCATAGTCAATGAAGCACAAGTGAACATCTTTATGGTATTCTCTGCTTTCAGCAAGGATTCAGCTGACAACAGCAATGATATCTCTTGTTCCTTCTCCTACTCTGAATCCAGCCTGAACCTCTGGAAGCTCCCTGTCAATGGACTGCTGAAGTTGTTTCTTGATTATCTTGAGCAAAATTTCACTCGTATGTGAAAGAAATGATATTGTTCTATAGTTTGAGCATTCTGTTGGATCATCTTTCTTTGGAAAAGGTACAAATATGGGTCTTTTCTAGTCAATAGGCCAAGTGCTATCTTGCAAATTTCCTGGCATAGACTGGAGAGTGCTTCCAGTACTTCATCAGCTTGCTGAAACATTTCAGTTGGTATTCCTGAGACCTGGTTTTTAATAAGTGCATTCAGTGCAGCTTTAAAAAAAATGTTTTATTAGGGCTCATACAACTCTTATCACAATCCATACACACATCAATTGTGTAAACCACATCTATACATTCATTACCCTCATCATTTTCAAAGCATTTGCTCTTCACTTAAGCCCTTTGCATCAGGTCCTCTTTCTCCCCCTTCCCTCCCCGCTCCCCCTCCTTCATGAGCCCTTGATCATTTATAAATTATTATTTTGTCATATCTTGCCCTGTCCGATGTCTCTCTTCACCCCTTTTCTGTTGTCCGTCCCCCAGGGAGGAGGTCACATGTAGATCCTTGTAATCGGTTCCCTCTTTCCAACACACTCTCCCTCTACCCTCCCAGTACCACCACTCACACCTCTGGTCCTGAAGGTATCATCTGCCTTGGATTCCCTGTGCCTCCAGCTCCCATCTGCACCAGTGTACATCTTCTGCTCAATCCAGACTTGCAAGGTAAGTGCAGCATTAATGTCTTTCTTTAGCAACATTGGATCTTGTTCATATGCTACCTCCTAAAATAGTGGAATGTGCACGGGTTCTTTTTGGTACATTGACTGCATTCTTTCTAACTTCTCTGGATACTTCCTACATCATGCAATATTCACCCACAGAATCTTTCAATATTGGAACTAGAGACTTGTTTTTTTTCTCACGATATGCTGAGTGTAGACATTGTCCCATTTCATTATAACATTTAACCTTGTGTCCTCAAACTGCCCTTTAAAGTGTTTCTATTCAGTTTTTTTAACTCTATCTTTTCTGCATTTGTTGTACCTACTATAAGATTTAGGGAAATTTCAAAATCTCCTCTGAGATCCAGTTTCATCTTTTCTTTCTGTCCTGTCATTTTAATTACATTTTGCTTTCTTCATTAATGATGTTGTAGATGCCCTCCCACAGCACATCAAGTCTTTTGTCATTATTTTTCATTGTATTAAATCTGTCTTTCTGGGATAGTCTCAAGGTTACAATTTAGCTATCATGGACTTGTTCAAATTGTCTTCAGTTTTATCCTGAACTTACATATGAGCAGTCGATGATCTGGTCCACAGTCAGAGCCTGACCTGATTTTAGCTGCTGATATTGAGCTGATATCCAGCATCTCTTCCCATAAGTGAAATCAATTTGATTTCTGTGTATTCCATCTTGAGAAATCCAACTGTGTATTTGCCTTTTGTGTTGTCGAAGAAAGACCGTTGTTATGAACAAGCTGTTGGTCTTGTAAAATTCTGGGCGGTGGCTTTCCTCACCAACCATGGTAAGAGAGAAGTACTACCTTGAGGCTGCGGCGCAGAAACCACAAGCTAGCTGCCTGGGCCAAGCCTGCTATCTCCTAGGCCAAAACCCTTTTGAAGAAACATGTCCATACTGTTTCCAGTTGCTGGTGTTGGCTAACTCCCAAGTGTGCCTCAAGCTGAAGCCCAAACTGCCACACCAAACCCAGAAACTTCTGAATCAAGAAGCAAAAAGTTATTCACTCACTTTTTTAAAGAAGAAAAAATTGTGAAAAAGTACAAAGATGCCATAAGTGTATCATTGGTTACTTGTAAGACATGCAATGGAACAGTTAAACATCAAAGTAAAAGTGTAAGTTTTCTCTCCTCCCTGAAGAGCAGTCTTGGAACTCCTATGGCTAACCCCGCTCTGAGGACGCCGAGAGGAAGGCTGTGAGTTCCACGAACCGCAATCATGAGCTGTCTAGTTCCCAGGGCAAGAGCCCTGCCTGGAGATTGACAACACCTCCATCTGAACAGTCAGCGCCCACTTTCTCTTCCTCAAAAGTATGAGCAAAACAAAGACTTTTCTCAACTGATAATGTTGCTCAGTCAGCAAGAATCTCAAAAGACCCCAAAGATGGACTTCAGAAATTCCTCATCTTCTCTGTAAAAGATGGACTTTGAAAATAAGAATGTCTAATGTAATTTCTGAAATTAAAACTAATCAGAAAAACAACTTTTTGCTTTAAAAAATGAATATGAGGTCAAAGAGCAATCTTTTCCTTGGCATCCTTCAGGGATCGTGGGTTCCTGGAATGAGTTCCTGAACCGAACCCTGCCTACTTCTGAAGGCGGTTGTTAGTATCACAAATCCCAGGCAAGGTCTTCCAAAGGAGTCAGAGATATGTGGACTTTAAATGGTTTCGTGATTTATGCCATTTTCTTTCTAAGGAAACTTGAGACCTATTTATCCTGGGTATAGGATCCTCCATGGTAATTCAGAAAGAGGACCAAGCATCTCTGTCTTTGTGTCCCCACAATCACCTGGTTAGCTTAATCCGTAAAATCTCAATGGTGTTCCTATTTTGAGAACACAATAATTTGCTCTGATGAAGACTTATTTCCATGTTTGAAAATTACATCAGGGCACAAAAAGTAAAAGCTTCGCTATCTTAAATCTTTCGTGGAACAGATACACCTTTTAAAAAATGACAAGGTAGGGTTGCAGTCAATATACCTTTTTAAAAGCTCTTCAAATAAATGATTTAGATACCTTGAAATGTAAAAAAATGTCTAGCAGGTGATCGCCAAGTCCATATTTTCCAATTACTATTCCTTTCTCTCTGTTTCCAAATTCTATATTCTAATCACCAAAATTATCCATGCATCTTGATTGAATGGTTAATCAATTTCCAAATGAAGTCATTGGTAGAATTCTTCAATGTCTTCATCACTAACTTTTTTGGTTGGTGTATTTATTTGAATAATAAGTGTATTGACTGGATTTCCTTGAAGGCAGGTACATATAGTGCTACCTTTGACGGCATTGCGTTTCAAGATTGGTTTTACATTGTCCTTTTTGACAATGAATGCCATGCTATTCCTCTCTATTGTGTTCTTCAAGACACAATGTGTCATATGATTTTCAGATTCAAAATGGCCCAAACTAGGCTATTTCAGCCCATTAGTGCCTACCATATCGTTCTTCATTCCTTCCATTTCATTTTTGGCAGCTTACTATTTTCCTATATTCATACTTAGCACATTCCAAATTCCAATCATTAGCAGCTTTTTTGCAGCTTTTCCTCCTTCCCTTGAGCTATGCCCCATTAGCAAATGAAGGTCCCATAAGATCCACTCCCACAGACTTCACCTGACTCACAGCAGCACAGTAGACTGCCCTCTGAGACATCATTTTCTCTTCAGTCATATTTCTAGGGCTCCAACCCAAAAGACCCATCATCTGGCACTATTTCTGACCAGGTTCTTCTTCCATTCATTAGGCCTTCATTATCTGACCAGGTTTTGAAGCTATGCATAAGGTCTGCAGCAGCTCATGCCTCTGAAGTGGTTAGCCAAGTTCTTAGTTGTCAGTTCCTAGTCTGCAAACTCCGATGAAACCTGTTCACTTTGGGTGACCCTGCTGCCATGTGGAATTCCAGTGACAGATTGTAGCACCACAGCAACGCACACGCCAGGCAGTAAGACAATGGCCAGTACCCCAACCTGATCAACTTCTCAGTTTAGCCATACAGAAATGATTAACATCAGCATTTATAGATAGAACTAATGTAGTCTCAAAAACTGGTTCTATTGCTTCATTATATTTATTTTCAGGGAATGAAGTATACACTTTTCTCTTCCACACTAGTTAACTATTTGCTCTCCTTTTCTCTTGCACAACAATCATTTGCATTCTGACAACTTAGCTGGCTTACTTGAGGTAAGAGCTTATGTCTTTCTTGTAGGTATGGTTAACACATTAGCGTAGCTTTCACCTGGCATTGCTCTTTCAGCAGTCTGGAAAATCTATCAAATGATTTGATATCTTCTTTCAACGAACACACCTTTACACTCCTAACCTTACTAGGTTCGGTCTTTTATGAATGCTTTTATAACAAGACGGTTGTAAAATGTTTCTAACTCAAATTTTGAGTGTGTTTTCATCCTCTGCATGTTTCTACTATATTTCTATGATATTAGTTGTTTTAATTTTTTTTAATGAAATAACTCAATATTTTTAGTTCCTTGTGTGAAATTGCCACCAGGGCTTTCTAAATTTTTATTTTGATAATTTTCTTTAGTCATCCCCATATGCATTTCACAACCTTCAAGATGTGATATAACACAGTACAATTATTTTCAGAATCTGCTATGAGCACCAAGCATTTCTAAAAGATTTAAGGGAAATCCAACATCTTCACCCAGATGCAGCCCTGATGCAATCAATTAAAAAAAAAAAAGACTATCCTTGGGAGTGTGGCCTTATTGTAATACAAGTGGATGTTGAGGAACAAATTTGCTTGTTTTTTGATGGGTCTGAATCCTGCAACTGCCTCATTGATCTCCTGTTTTTTGGACTTGAGGTGATAATCTGTCATATTGACTACTACTTATGTGAGTCACCAGCAGCCTGCCACCTGACCGGCCAAACTTGGATTCATTCCTCTCTGTAGCCACATGCTGTACTTTGCCTATAGAGTATATAGCTCATGGATGCTTTCACCCTCATGATTACACAAGTCAACAAATTCTTCTAGCCTAACATCTGCCCAGATTCAGACTTGACCACTTCTACATCTGTGTGAGCCATTTTCTTGACATGGATTTCTCTCTGCTTCACTGATTTTGCTTTTCTAGAGAACACAGCTTAATACACTAGTAGAGATGTTATTGAAACCAAATATGATAGAAAACAATATTTATAAATACCTTAATATATAAACATATACTGATTTATTAAATTTTTCTTTAGAATTTTTACCTTTTCTAATAAATTTACTTCTGTAGTTTTAAAAAGTGACTGCTAAGAAGAAGTGATATTTATGCAAAGAAAGAAAACTGGACAAAATCAGCAGAACACTATTAAATGTAGAATGGGTTCAAAAGTTTGATTGCCTTAGATTATATTCCCCAGTAAACATATTATGAGAAGAATACATGCATGGAGGTATCTTTTGGGAGTGTGTTATAATTCTGGAGAGTAACACAGGAGAAGTGAGAGGGAAATAGGGCCGGGCAGAGGGAGTTGTAGAGTGTAATTCAGTTACAACAGCCGCCTCCAGGGACCCCGAAAGGAGCTGTGGAACTGAAATGGTCTTCCCAGTTGTCCCAATTGAGGTGAAAGAAAGAGGTCTTTGCTCTTCACCTCAAGTATTAACCATCCATTGTCTACAGGCTGACCCCAGCACTGTGGCCAAACAACAGCCATAGCAACAACATACTCTGTTTTGGATTAAGGGCAATTGTTAACAAGGAACTCAGATGGTCAAATGAGTCTTGGGGAACCACTATCACATCCAACCCACATGGATTTCATCTTGAGAATTACTTGGTATCTGGATAGAATCAAGGAACCAGTTCCATTCTTATCTTGACTCTATCAGCTTCTCTATTATTGTGAGTAGAAAGGCAGTGGACTCACACAAGTCCAAAGAGGTATACAGACACCAAAATCTAACTTATTAATTTCCACTGAGAAATGCAGCTGACATGAGGACTAAAACATTTACCTTGGCTAAGGAATACATTCTCTGCTAAGTTGGAAAAATCTCCTTGTGAAACAAAATTGATACCAGAAGTTGCCTGGTGTGTATTGAGTCAAGAAAAGGGCATGGTATTAAAAGATGCTGTTTTGAAATTGTGATGGTCCCACTACACCATTTTTTTTTGTAGTAGAGGAATTTATTTTCCTTTACTGCTGAAGACACAGATAAATCTTTATTCTTAAATTATATTTTCAGATTTATTGGAAGGTTTCATATTTTATTTTATCTTCATTATAAATTTCATATTCATTTTAGTTTTGGAAGAAATTTTCTACTACTACCATTTGCCAGAGTACTATTCAGATTTGGAACTTTTTCTCATATATCTTACGTGAAATAGCTTCCAAATACTGGTGTATTTTTCAGTCTTAGTCTTAAATTATGATGCAGTCTGCCAAACTCATTGATTCCACATGAAAATTTCTTTGTAAAAAATATTCTCAATTAGGAGCTTTATGTTTACATATGTGATAATTATCCTCTTCTTAGTTCACAATGCTTTTGTAATTGCCATAAGCATGTCTTTGGAAAACTTCAAGGCATATAGTTTTATGTAATATGTTTTACATAAATATTTTCACTGCTGTCCATGTCCTCCTTCCAGTCCTAACTCAATTCCTAGAGGGAAGCACTGCTAAAACAACTCATGTATAGGTTTCTAACTATTTAGTTTTTACTATTTATTTTATTTTTTTTTACATTTTATTAGGGGCTCATACAACTCTTATCACAATCCATACATATACATACATCAATTGTATAAAGCACATCTGCACATTCCCTGCCCCAATCATTCTCAAAGCATTTGCTCTCCACTTAAGCCTTTGCAACAGGTCCTCTTTTTTTCCCCTCCCTCCCCGCTCCCCCCTCCCTCGTGTGCCCTTGGTAATTTATACATTGTTATTTTGTCATATCTTGCCCTGTCCGGAGTCTCCCTTCCTCCCCTTCTCTGCCGTCCATCTCCCAGGGAGGAGGTCACATGTGGATCCTTGTAATCAGTTCCCCCTTTCCCACCCACTCACCCTAAACTCTCCCAGCATTGCCCCTCACACTCTTGGTCCTGAAGTTATCATCCACCCTGGATTCCCTGTGCCTCCAGCCCCCATATGCACCAGTGTACAACCTCTGCCCTATCCAGTCCTGCAAGGTAGAATTCGGATCATGGTAGTTGGGGGGAGGAAGCATCCAGGATCTGGGGGAAAGCTGTGTTCTCCATCAGTACTACATCACACCCTGACTGACCCATCTCCTCTCCTAAACCCCTCTATTTTACTATTTATTTTTATACATTGAAAGGTAAACATATGCCAATGTAACTAGAATGACAATTTATGTATTATTCTGATTCTTGCTTCATTTTGCTTAACATGTAGCATGGAAGGCACTTCAACTTGGTGCATAGAAATCTCCTTTATACCATAGTTATCGGCACCATAGTATGTTTATAAAAATTGATGCATATAGTATATATTATTAATACATAAATTATTTGATTCACATTTGATGAGCATTATGGGAAGGCTTAAAGTTTCATGGAAAAAATATTTTAATTTTTTAAAATAAATCATTTTATTGGGGCTCATACAACTCTTATCACAATCCATACATACATCGATTGAGTAAAGCACCCTTATATATTCGTTGCCCTCATCATTCTCAAAATTCGCCTTCCACTTGGGTTCCTGGAATCAGCTCATTTTCCTTTGGAAAAAAATTATTTTTAAATCCATTTTTCCCTTGAAACTCATTTGTATGTTTATTTCCTATTTTCCTGCTATCTTATTAAGTTTTAAACTCATATCTACAGTAATTCACCAATGTCACAGGATGATATCTACTTTCTATTTACCACTGTTCATTTAACTTGCTGTCCTTCTCTTTCATGGATTTCTTTCACATTGTTGGTTTACATACTTCTTAACATACTTCTTAACATAGTGATTGTAAGCAAATGCCGTAGAAAGGGTTTATAGCTAGTCAACTTCTGAGACATGAAATTTATCTCTTTAACTTCACACTATGATATAGCGCAGGTTCCCAGACTTATTTGCCTATTGCCCCCTTTTCAGGAGACCTGAAACTGTCAACCTGCTGATGACAAGGTTGGCAGTTCAAAACCACCAGCCAGTTCTGCAAGAGAAAGAAGAGGCTTGCCACTCCCATAAAGAATTACTGTCTCAGAAATGCACATGGGCAATCCTACCCTGTCCTATTTGGTCACTATGAGTCAGAATTGACACAGCAGAAAGCAAACACTTCTTTTTAACCATGTCCAGTTATATTGGAAGCAAGCCAAACTCTAGATTTAATCCAGGGATCATTAGGTCTTAAATGCCAAACTACTGAAAATCCTAGCCAGGGAAAATTGCCACAAAAACAATCACACCATCTATATGGAGTTGCATTATTTAGAGGACCACACGTATCCCTTAGGGTTTAGTTAGATTCTCTCAGCTTGAGAAGAAAATAATATAAAATGGGGAACCCGATGTTCACAAGCTCATGTAAAGGTCAGGATTGGTGGGTAGGGGTGGAAAGCCTGGGAATAACTCCCATGGCAATATGCTAGTATATGGACAAGCATAGAGACCACTCCCTCTGCCAGGAATAGAGTCGGCCACACTGATCCTTAGCTCACCTGTGAACCATAATTCACTGTGACAGTGCCATGGTACCCTCTGATGGCTACAAGAACATGCAGCCACGACCCTGGCACAGACCAGTAAACAGATGTCACATGCTGATTTTGAATGCCCACAAAGCCAGAGAACAGACACATAGACCTCTGCTAGCGCTGCCCCGAAATGCCAAATACCTTCATGATTTTACTTGCCAGGAGACCGAAAAAGCCGCTAGAGTGTGGTCTCTACCCCAGCATGTTCCCGTCTCTCCTCCAAATATCACAGACTGTCCTTTTGGAGGAAGTTAACTAGGGCCCACACAGAACTCAAAAATAGAGTTTGAGAAATTCACAGTTGTGCTTTAATGATTCTAGATCCACTAGAGAATGATGCAAATGCATTAAAAAAATAGAATAGAAAAAGTCAGTCAGAATCATGTCTCTCAACAGACTTTTATTTTTTATAGTTTCTTTTTTCATAACAACTCGATATTAAAAATGAATTTAACGTCCTGTCTTGAGTTTATTAAACACAAATTTGAAACTTTATTTTTCATGCTCATGTCTTTTTAAAGTTTACTTTAGTGAATCAGTTTATAACAATTCATACACATTTTGTTTCATGTCATTGATTGTAATCCAAGCAAGTTAACAACAATTTATTTTCACTTTCTCCATGCGTTTCTTGTTTCCATTTTTTCCCTAACCCTTCTGAACTCTATCTTTGAGTAAATTCTAAATTATGATGAAAATAGTTAATTATTGTGAAGTATATGTACTTTGTGAGTGCTGATTTTCTCCTTCTCGACCTCTTGGCTAAAATTTGGAGTGAGTTCATACTCGTAATCTCCAGTGTTCTGCCAGTCTCTATTTGACTAACAAGCCTGATCTATGTTGTGATTCTGAGTTATGTTTAACATTTTCTCCCATTCTATTGTGAATCTTCAAATATGTTGCCTTTCACAGTATTTGGTAGTGAGAACTGGGCATCATCTAATTCTTTGGTCTCTGGGTGTATAGACAATTTACATACTCATTATCCCATTGGACTAATTATTACCACACATGTCTTCAGATTTCTTCACTGCCCTGTTCTGGATAGTGAAAGACCAGTAGTTGTACCTTAGATAGACACTCATAACCTTTAAGATCTCATTTGATAGTCATAAAGATAGTACATAGAACAGTGTCTTTGTGAATTATAGTGTGTCAATTGAACTTGGTGTTCCCCAGAGATCATGACCCTGGGCCTCCAGGCCCAGCAACTCATTCCCTCCAGGTGCTTAGGTATGTCTAAAAAGTTTTCATAAGTTTTCCCTGTATATCCTCAACCATATTTATGGATATATATGTAGCAATGGTGCTTACTATCTTGAAACTACCTCTATATACATGGGTATATGACCATTTTTCCCTCCCACCATCATTCAGCCTTTGCGTCTGTCCAAGAATCTGCTCCCAGTGGACCATCAGTGTAGGGCCCTATAAATAACAGTATTTGACTCTGAGGCCTTTAACTCTTATAAACCGCTCCACTGCCTTTCCTTGCATCTACCCACCCCCTTTTCCTGCTCATCTCTCTTTTATAGTTTGTCGCCTCCCTTGTACCTAGGTTTACATGTGCCTGTCCTCTAACAAATAATTTACTTTCTCTTTCCCATCTACTCCTTGTAAACATAAAAAAAAAACATTTCCTTTAGTGCAAAAACCTTTTCTTGACTTTTTACAATAGTGAAGTCATACAATATTTGTTCTTTTATGATTGATTTATTTTATTCAGCATAACAACTGCCTGCTTCATCAGGTCTATGAGATGTTTCTCAGATTAATCCCTGTACAGTGTTTATTCATTTCTCTCTGTGTGCCATAGTTTGATGATCCTTTCTTCCATCAGTGGACAGTTAGACTGCTTCCATCGTTTTGCCACTGTGAATCCACTCAACTCTTTTGGGCTGCTAATCTTTCTGATTGTTGAGATTGGCACTTCTATTTTGCTATTTTAATCAGATGTTTGGCAATTTTTACTTCCAGTTTATTTGGGGTGGATGTATGGGCCAAGTTTTCTGGGATGTGGAGGAGGGGCATCATATGTATTGCTTGGAGGGATGTGGATGGCATGTCTTCTGCATTTCTATTTATTGGGATACTACTCTGAAATCGGGAAGAATTTCCAATGTAGAATTGATCGTGTCAACACACTCTGCTTCTTATCTCTCTTTGCCTCCAGCATTGTCTTTATGGAGATAAGAGGTTATTTCAGGCTTTTCCCTGCCTATTTTTTCTAGCCTCAATAGTCTTTGGGGATTAATATCATTTAAAGTTAAGAAAGGAGTTCAACATCTAGTTCAGAAGCAACAAAGCCCACATGGAAGAAGCACACCAGCCTGTGTGATCACAAGGTGTTGAAGGGATCAGGTATCAGACATCAAAGAACAAAAATTCATATCATTGTAAATGTGAGTGAGTGCAGAGTGGAGACTCAAAGCCCATCGTTAGACAACTGTACACCCCCTTACTGAAGAGCCAGTCAGGGTGCAGAGTAGCAACAATGAAACATATAACTTTCCTCTAGTTCTTAAATGCTTCCTCTCCTCCCACCCCCCCACCACTATCATGATCCCAATTCTACCTTACAAATCTGGCTAGACCAGAGGATTTACATTGATACAGAGAGCAACTGGAAACACATGGAATCCAGGACAAATGACTCCTTCAGAACCAGTGGTGAGAGTGGTGATTCCTGGAGGGTGGGGAAAATGTGGGGTAGAAAGGCGGAACCAATTACAAGAATCTACGTATAGCCTCCTCCCTGGGGGGTGGATAGCAGAGAAGAAGGCAGGGGGAGATGTCAGACAGTGTAACATATGACAAAATAATAATAATTTATGAATTATGAAGTGTTTATGAGGTAGGGGGGACTGTGGAGGGAGCAGATGATATTAAGAGCTCAAGTAAAAAGCAAATGCTTTGAGAATGATGATGGAAAAATGTACGTATGTGCTTGACACAATGGTTGTATGTATGGATTGTGATAAGAATTGTAGGAGCCCTGAATAAAGTGATTTAAAAAAAAAAAGGAGTTCAAAATATTTTAAATTAATAGCCCAGATTCAGTAAAGCAACAACTGATTTTGCTAAAAACTCTGAGAAAGTGTTCTAAATCACATTCCAGAGATCAAACCAGTTAGAGAATTACAAATACAACCAATTTATAAAGGCCTTCACAAAAATAATCATCTGAACATGAAAAAGTGAGAAATCGATTTCTTCAGTGCTTTTCTATGAAACACACATTCTGGCTCATGTGTGTCCATTCAACTGAAATCATATAAAGGTCTTCAAAGTCCACCATCAACATGGAAAAACACTTCATTGGTGGATTTCCTAAAAACACAACATTGTTCATGTCCATCTGTGTTTGACAGCAAGTGCACTTCCAGAGCATGACAACAGATGTCTGCGTGCTTCGAACAGGTTTGGGGTTTACTGAGCAACACGTGTGGTTGTCTCAATAAACATTTTAAAAGGAAAGGACATCATTAGCTCACTTGATGAAGGGAAATGATGAAGTGTAACCGAGTTAAACTTGTTCAAACACGCATTACAAAGCCTTAAGTAGCAGCGTTCTACTTAACATTTTAGGAGAAAACCTATTACAGAAGAAAGAAAAAGAAGCAGTATTGTGCTACATGAAACTTTCCAGTCCTGTGAAACCAAGTTCAAGTATAAAACAATATCAACAAGTTGGAATGTGTAGAAAAAGGTGTACTAACTTCTTAACCATCTACAACACAAAGACTCCTATCTCCAAAAATATACTAGAATCAGAAGAAAAGACATTCATTCCATAAATAATTAGAGACAAATATTTTGCCTCATTGTTTAATTCATATGCCCAAATCTTTTTGATTTTGGTAAAAATTCTCTGGGTCATAAATATTGTTAATTAATAACTTCAGAAATTTCAGGAAAATTATTGTATTAGTGGAAATCTACCTGTCATAAAGCAAGTTATTGAGGAATAAAATATTACTAGTGCATTTGCTATCCCCAAAACTAAAGATTATCTATTTAATGGCATCTCACTTGGATAATATAAACTTTTCTTCTCTTTGTTAATTACCAAAGTTCCATTGTAAAAAAAAGAATTTTTCTTCTGGAATTTAAAAGTGATTTTAAAAAGGGTGCATCAGCTAATGTGATGAAGAAAGATGATGATTCCTGACTGTTACAAATGTAGCATCTGAGGTCTTAAAGGCTTGAAGTTAAATAAGTGGCCATCCAGCCAGGAAACAGCAAAGCCTACATGGAAAAAGCACACCAACCTGTGTGATCACGAGGTGCCAAAGGGATCAGGTATCAGAAGACTCCAAACAAACAACCATTTCGATGCAACCAAGGAGGGTAGAATTGGAGACCCAAACCCTGTCTCTAGCTAATTAGACATCCCCTCACAGAGGATTACTAGGAATGGAGCAGCCAGCCAGGAAGCAGGACAGCACTGACGAAATGAAATACACACTACTTTAGTTCGTAAAGGCTTTCTCCACCCCCCCCCCCACTATCGTGGTACCTGTTCTACCATAGAAATCTGGCTACACTGGAGCATGTACACTGGCACAGGTAAGAACTCTCAAAACACAGATTCCAGGACAGATAAACTCCTCAGGAACAGTAATGCTCGGAGTAGGGAGACCATGAGGGTAGGGGGAAAGTGGGTGAAGAAAGGGGAGAAAGGGGTTATTGATTGTAATGATGGACATCTACCACCAGCACCACTCCCCAAGGGGATGAACAACAGAAATGTGGGTGAAGGGAGATAGTGGATGGTGTAAGATATGAAAATAAGAATAATTTATAATTTATTAAGGGATCAAGAGAGTGGGAGGGTGCTGGAGGGAGGGGGAAAATGAGGAATGGATACTAAGGGCTCAGGTAGAAAGAAAATGTTACCAAAATGATGATGCTAACATATGTACAAATGTGATTGATACAATTGACGTATGTATTATTATAAGAGCTTTAAGAGCCCCCAATAAAATGTTTTATTAAAAAATAAGTAAAACTTTTCATGGACAAAATATTGAATGATGCAGGGATCATTAATAGAAGATAGAAAAATTACACAGAATCACTTTAGCAAAAGGAACGAGCCGACATTCAGGTACTTCATGAGGTAGTATAGGTTCAAGAACCAATGATGCTAAAGAAAAGAAATTCAAGCTGGAATGAAAGCATTAGTCAAGAACCAGGCTCCAGGATTGATTAAATACAAACCAAATGCTTCAAGAAAATGATGAAGAACTGGAAGCATCCACTTGTGTATGCCAGGAAATTTGGAAGACAGCTACTTGGCCAATTGACTGGAAGAGAGTCATATTTGTACATGTTCTATAGAAAGGAGACCCACAATAATCCTCAATATCTTTAATGCCACACACAAATAGAATTTTGCTGAAGATCATTCAGTAACAGTTGCAGCAGTCTGTAGACAAAGCGCTGTCAGAGGTTCAGACAGGATTAAGAGAGGACCTGGAACAAGGCAAAGGATATCATTGCTGATGTCAGTTGGGTCTTGGCTCAAAGCCGAGAATAACAAAACGATGTTTACTTGTGTTTTATTGATGATGAAAAATCATTTGACTGTGTGAATCATAACAAACTATGGATAATCTTGAGAAGAGTAAGAATTCCAGACCACCTCATCATGCTCACGCAGTACTTGTACATGGATCAATTAAACGTAGTTGCGCTACCAGAGCAGGGGTTTAAAATCAGAAAGGTGTGCTTCAGGGTTGTTTCCTCCAGTCCCACTGGTTCAATCTGTGTGCTGAGGAACTAAACAGTGACGCTGGATTATAGGAAGACAAACACTGCATCAGGATTAGAGGAAGACTTATTAATGACCAGTGAGCAGTAGATGGCACGGCTTTGCTGGCTGGAAGTGAGGAGGACTTGAAAAACTCGCTGATGAAGAGCAAGGATTGCAGCCTTCTGTATGAATTACAATTCAATGTAAAGAAAACTAAACTCCTTCAACCAATTCAATAGATAAAATAATAAATGGGAAAAGATTGAAGTTGTCAAGAATTTATTCTTGTTTAAGATCACAATCAATTCTCATAGAAGCAGCAGTCAAGAAATCAAGTGATGCAATGTAATGGATAGAACTGCTGCACAAGACCTCTTCAGAGTATTGAAAAGCAAGGGTGTTTCGAATAAAGTGTATGCGACCCAAGCTATGCTATTTTCAATTGCCCCATATACATATAACATTTGAGCATTGACTATGGAAGACCAAAGGGGAATTGATGAATTTGAATTATGATTCTGGCAAAGAATATTGAAAGTACCAGGCACTGCCAAAATGACAGCCAAATCTGTCTTGGAAAAAGTACAGGCAGAGTGCTCTCTAGAGAGAAGGATGGGGAAGCTTTGTCTCACATACTTGGACATGTTGTCAGGAGAGACCAGTCTGTGAAGGACTTCATACATGGAAAACCAGCGGGACAGTGAAAAAGAGGAAGGCCTTCAGCAATATGGTTTAATGCAGGAGCTACAAGATAAGAACAATGGTCAGGATAGTGCAAGAAAAGGCAATGTTTTAGTCTCTTGTTCTTAGAATTTCACTATGAATCTGAACCGACTTAGTGACACTTGACAACAACCTTGTAATATTGTGATGGCTTGCATATTCCCATGATGATGGAAACTACGGCAGTGGCATTCAAATGTAAGCAGAGTCAGTAGTGGTAGACAGGTCTTAGTAAATTTCCAGACAGAGACAGCTAACGAAGAAAGGGCTGGTGATCATAAAATATACCAGTGAAAATCTTATGGATAAAAATATTGTCTAAAATAATGCTGTAAGATGGCAAAGTAGTAGAGACACTTGTTTTGTTATAAGTTTGATTTCCAAGGTGACATTTTTTCTGAGATGCATAAGGAAACTAACAATAATGAACAATATGTTGACAGATTATAACACACCTGAAATTTCAATAATTTTAGAGGATATGCAAAGATATCATTGAGTTATCCATAAACATATTAATGGTATTGTTAGATCCAAATGTGAAATGTGAATTAAACATGTATTGTAATACAGCAATCTCAACCAGCCTTTCAAATAAAATAATCAAATTAATTTATGTAAATTTTGATCAACTAAATTGGTTTCTCTGTAGAAATACTATGTTTAATAGAAATGCTATACTTTTACAAGGTGAAAATTTTTTTGGAAAAATATTATTGCTGCTGATTTGATCACACTGGTTTGTGCACTAGATTGCAAAGTTCAGATTAGGTTGTAAAACTGCTAAAAACAACACCAACTTTTGGAAACCCCACATATTTCAGTGGAGATCTATTTTCAGTTGTATATGATTTTCAATTGCAGTAATTTTGCAATTACAATTATTAGTGTCATTTAGTAATCTCAAGTACTTGATAAACTCTAAAACCTATTATCTTCAAGTTAATTCCAATTCATATTGGCCCTCCATGGAAGAAGGAGTAGAACTGCCCCATAGAGCTTTCAAGGCTGTAAATCTTTATGAAGGATATTGCCACATCTTTCTGCAGTGAAGCGAGTGATTAGAGTAGCTAGTTGGTTCAATCTGCCAGCCATCTGGCTAGCAATTGTTCAATCACTGAAGCACAAGGGCTTCTTTGGACACCCCACACCAAATAATAACAGCACAAAATAATAATGATAATAATATTAAACCCACTAACACGGAGACAGGAGAGAAAAGACCAAAATGAATGTCAGAAGAGACTCTGCAATTTGTTTTAAGCATCAATCAAGCAAAACTAATGGAAGGAACGATAAAAAGCTGTGCAGAAAATTTCAATGGCAGCTCAAGAAGATAAAGTATTACAATGGAATACACAAAGACCTTGAGTTAGAAAACTAAAATGCAAGGGCAAGCTCAGCATATTTCAAGCTAAAAGAAATGAACAAAAAAAATAAGCCTAGAATTGTACTACTCAATGTTTCTATTGGCAAGATAGTAAATGATAGAGGAAGCGTTGGAAGAAGATGGAAGAATACACAGAATCACTGTACAAAAGAACTGAAGGACAGCTCAGCATTTCTAGGGGTGGCATGTGATCAAGGATCTGTAGTACTAAAAAGTGCTAAGAGAAGATGCCCAAGCTGCACTGAAGACACTCTCCAAAATGCACCCACTCCCCTTTGCCAAGAAATCTGGAAGACAGCCACCCAGCCAACTAATTAGAAGAGATCCATATTTGTACACAGCTCATAGAAATGTTACCCAACAGAATACAGAAACTCTCCAACAATATCATTGATATCACATGCAAGTAAAGCTTTGCAGAACACTTAACAACATTTAGAGCAGAATATCACCAGAGAGCTGCTAGAAATTCAAGTCCAGCATATTTTCTGGCACCTAGGAGGACATGAAGCACTTGTTGATGAAGATCAAGGACTGCAAGCTCCAGTGCAGATTGCAACTCCATGTAAAGAAAACCAAAATACTCACAACTGGATGGGTAGATCATGTCACGATAAATGGAAAGGGTTGAAGTTGCCAAGGATTTCATCTTGCTTGACTCCCTGAATGCTCTTGGTAGGAGCAGTCAAGAAATCAATGCGACCTTTGTGAAATGTCCAAGAGCAAGGAGATCACTTTAAAGACGAAGGTGTTTCTGACCCAAGCAATCATATTTTCAATTGCCTCATATGCAGTCGATAGTTCAATATTGAATTAGGAAGACAGGAGAATTAAAGCACTTAAATTATTGTGCTGATAAAAAAAGACTCAAAGTACCACATGTTGCTATAAGGACAAACAAATCTGAGTCTTGGAAAATACAGCCAGAAATCTTTTCGGAACTGAGGATGGTGAAACTTTGTCTCATATACTTTGAACGTGTTATCAGGAGAGACCAGTCCCTAGAGGACATCATGCTTGGATGGTAGCAAAAAAAACCCCCAAAACATTGATGGACCGACACAGTCAAGGCAACAATGGCTATAAACATAACAATTGTGAGGATAGTGCCCAGTAGGGCAGTGTTTTGCTGTACATAAACTGTCTATGAGTTGAAACCAACTTACTGGCAGCTAACAGCAACAGCAGGGACAACTACTTGAAGTTAATTACAACTCATAATGGTCCCATGTAAGGGGGTATATATATATTTTGTGGGAGGAGACATTCTTATCTCTCTTCTGCTAAGTAACTGGTTGATGTGAGCTGTCAAGCTTGCCTATCATAGTGTCAAGAAAAGGCTATCCCTCAGAGCTACCAGTGATCCTTAAACTCATTGCATTGAGTAGATTATGACTCATAACAACTTACAGAGTTCACTCTGTAAGACATATGTAATATGTGATGGTAAGGTTCTATTTTTTGAATCATTTTATTGAGGGCTCATACAACTCCCATCACAATCCATCCATCCATCCATTGTGTAAAGCACATCTGTACATTCATTACCCTCATCATTTTCAAAACATTTGCTCTCCATGTAAGCCCCTGGCATCAGCTCCTCATTTTCCCCCTACTTCCCTGATCCCCCCTCCCTCATGAACCCTTGATAATTTATAAATTATTATTTTGTCATATCTTACACTGTCTGATGTCTCCCTTCACCCACTTTTCAGTTGTCTGTCCCTCAGGGAGAAGGTCACATGTAGATCCTTGTAATCCGTTCCCCCTCTCTACCCCACCCTCCCTCCACCCTCCCGGTATCGCCACTCACACCACTGGTCCTAAAAGGATCATCCATTCTGGATTCCCTGTGTTTGTAGTTCCTATCTGTACCAATGTACATCCTCTGGTCTAGTCATATTTGTAAGGAAGAATTGGGATCCTGATAGTGGCGGGGGTGGGGGGTAGGAAGCATTTAGGAACTAGAGGAAAGTTTTATGTTTCATCCTTGCTACATGCTACACTTCACCCTGACTGGCTAGTCTCCTCCCAGAAACCCTTCTGTAAGGGGATGTCCAGTTGCCTTCAGATGGACTTTGGGTCCCCACTCTGCACTCCCCCTCATTCACAACGATATGATTTTTTGTTCTTTGATGCCTGATACCTAATCCCTTCAACACCTTGTGATCGCACAGGCTGGTGTGCTTCTTCCATGTGGGCTTTTCTGCTTCTGAGCTAGATGACCACTTGTTTACTTTCAAGTCTTTAAGACTCCAGATGCTATATCTTTTTATAGCCAGGTACCATCAGCTTCCTTCACCACATTGCTTATGCACCTATTTGTCTTAAGCGATTATATTGGAGAGGTTATCACACAATGATATGATTTTTTTTGTTCTTTGATGCCTGATAATGGATCCCGTTGGCACCTCATTAATTACACAAACTGGTGTGTTTCTTCCAGGTGGGCTTTGTTGCTTCTGAGATAGATGGGCATTTATTTACCTTCAAGTCTTTAAGACCCTAGATGCTATATCTTTTGGTAGCCAGGCTCCATCAGCTTTCTTCACCATATATGCTTATGTACCCGCTTTGTCTTCAGCAATTGTGGGGAAGGTGAGCATCATGGAATGAAGATCCTATTCTTATCAAGTTAATAGCCCTGTTGTGGAGTTCGGGCATATGTAAATGCAAAGATAGCAACAGGATGGAATTTATAACTAATGAAGCTGGAAAGTTTGAGTGGAGGTTCCAAACAGGGAGCCTTTTTGCCAGGATGCAGTGATGTGAACAATCGAGATTTCACCATTAGGTGGAGACTGAAACAATCCTTGAAAGATGGATGGATAATGTTCACATAGGTAGAAGACTGAGTCCCTTAAAGGACTGGATGGATACATTTCTTTTTTAAAAAGAAGAAGAGGAAGAAGAAAAAGAAGCAGCATTGATAATCTGATAAGAAAATTTGCTTAATAAATTATGAGAATTCAAAAATAATTAATGCATGCTTCTCTGTACTAAACACCCCTGGAGAAAAGATTCAGCCAGACAGTACCTAACTTTCTGAAAAGCAATGATGTGAAAACTGTGAATGTATGAGTGCTTGTTGTGAGGTGCCCTTGTGTCAGCTCTGACTCATAGCAACCCTCTGCACCACAGAGTGCGTGGGCCAAACACTGTGCCAAGGGTTTCAATTATGACTAATAGGTACATTTTCATTCACCACATGCATGAAACTAAAAGGTGGATGCCATTATTAGACACAGTTGATAGATGAGAAGACTGAGCTATGGGATTAACTCACCTGCCTTTAGTCACATAGCACTTGGACTTCAAACTTGACCCAGAACTGGATGATCTGAATGCTTGAATGTACAGGGATTTTCATCTACCACAGTGATGTGACCCAGAATAGTGCACACCAGTAACACTCTTGGCTACTAATTGAATGTTTTCTCTCCAGGTCCCCCAAGTCACCATTTGTGAGTCCACCCAAACTTGTCTTGCGAGGAAAGTTTCGTGATTTTCTTCTGAAAGATAAGCAATTAAAAAAACTGCAGCATAGTTCTACTCTGAAACACGCGTTTTCAGTGAGTTAGGATAACTCTATGTCAGCTGGTTTAATGTGTATGTTTTGATATGCTGATATAACACTAGATTAAGGCATAAGTCTATTCGAAGTTTAGGATCAGCTCTACATATTATTGAAGGCCAGCGGATGGAACCTGTTTGGTTAGGAGTGGGAGTCACTGGAGTTTCTGAGAGGACAGCAAACATGACAGAACACAGATTGGGAAGAATGCTCCACGGTTAGAGTTCAGGGAATCGTGCTCCGCTGCTTAGAAGGCTTTTGCATTAAGAAGCTTTTGCAGTAAGTAGTGAAGAAATGATAAGAACATGAACTAGGGTGGTGTCAATTATGACTCATTTTAATCATGTCCTGGAGGGAATAATCTCAACTGTGGAGGTCCCGCTCTTTCTCTCATAGCACTTAAAGTATTTTTCGGAGCAATGAGAAAAAGTGCAAAATACTACCCTGCAACCCGCGTACTTCATCCTGTGGACAAGTCTGATTCCTTAAAAGTTGGGGTGTTTGTCTCCAAGGCCAAAGCCATAGAAACCCACGGTTTCTATCCAAAGTATTTCGCTATATTACGCTATCAACAGAATCATGAGTGATCCATTCCCATATAATTACAGGGTGTGCCACAGTGCAGATGTTTCTATGCAAGGCAAAAGCAGTCTACAATTAGTCAGAAGAATGCGGCAGCAAATGTGGTTGAACGGCAAAAGGTTCCCTCCAAATTTGACAGTTCCAGCTATAAATAGTATTTCCCTGTGTGTGTGTGAGTGCGTGCCGTTGTCTAAGGCATGTTTTCTTCATCTGAGCACATTTTGCAAAATAGGGTTACAGCTATGGATGCCATGTCAAAGCTGTTTTTGCTTTGGGTTGGCTTCTCCTCACTCACAGTGGTCTGAACAAGCCATTATGAAATAGTCTGTGCATGCTCCTGCATCTGGAGGGTTTGCATATGAATGTATAATACTTATGTGAGGCAGAAGTCAGTGGTTAATTCATCTGATTGTAAATCATGTGACTATGTACCATGACCACATGAAACTTAACCACAAATAAAAAGGGAGCATGAGCTCTAACCTGCAATTGTGGCTTTCAGAATCAAGACTCTCACAACCATTTAGTCTTGTATGTGTGACATGTAAGAGATGCTTGAAAAAAATCACATTAGTTAATTTCTAACATGTGCAATGCATGGAGTGGCAGGCTAGCAGCTTATGAAATGCTTTTTATGTAAAAAGAAAATATTACTGTATACTCATTACAAAGTCAGTGTGGGTGACTACGTTATATTCAAAGAATCATGGTGGTGCAATGATTAAGCATTTTATTGCTAGCTAACTGACAGGTCTAAATTAATGAATATATTTCAGAGAATTTTGTAGTATTCATCTGAATCCATACTTAAATAAAATAGTTCTTTATGGAACGATGGTACTATCCTTTAAGAAAAGGAGGTAAAAACTCAGGATTGACAATATGAGAATATTACCATATTTGGCATGCCATTTGAAACAAATAGCTCCATTCTTGAGCGTGAAATATATTTTTTAAAAAGGTCTTGTAAGCAGCACCACACACATCTGTCTGTTTCTCATACTGGGGTAGTCTGGATGTTGTCACAATATTGGAAGTCATGGCACCGATATTTCAAATACCAACAAGTTACCCATGATGGACATTGTTCAGTGAAGCTTCCAGACTAAGGCACACTTGGAATAAAAGGGGCCTACAGGCCCTTAGTGATAGTAGCTGAGCACTGTCTGATTTGGTGTCAGAAAATCAGCTCCCTGGCTAGAAGACAGTCAACATGCAAGTGGGGAAGCGCTGCCTTCTTGAAGTAGAGTCACCTGCAAGGGCATTGATAAGGGGACGCTCTCAGGACCTTCACCTGCCGATACAGCATGGCTCAAAATGAGAAGAAACAGCTGCAGTCAGGATTAAAGGAAGTATGGATTTAGGAAAATTGGAATTAAATTTAAATTGAAACACACAAAGATCAGAATCACTGGGATTTGTAGGCTAAAAGGGACTCGTTTGGGCCATTCTGAATTGGGTAGTAATATGGTTTATTATGTTGAGAAGACAAATACCAGAAGAATGGCATAGCAGTGAGCTTCAAAAAGCACATTTTAAGATCTGTCTTGAAGTACAGTGCTTTATGTAATGGGATAATAGCTATAGGCTCCAGAGAAGACCAGTTAATGTGACTATTATTCACATTCATGCAATAACTACTAAACCTGATGAAAAAGAAATTGAATAATTTTACCAAACCTGCAATCAAAATGCATTGATAAGTATTGGTGATTACACTGCAAGAGTTGGAGTAAAAGGGTAAGGATAAGTAGATGGAAAATCCAGCCTTGGTGATAGCAATAAAGGTGGAGTTACAGGGTAGAATTGTGCAAACCAATGATTTCTTCATTGCAAATGTTGAAAATGCTATGGATTACCAGAAAAAACAAACTAATAAGTCTTAGAAGAGGTACAGCCAATAAATCATACATATTTTGGTCATCAGGAGTGACTAGGCTCTAAAAGGACATCATATTTGATCAAGCAGAGGGAGACTGAAAAGGAGGAAGCTACATGGACACAGTGCTTATAACAATGGGCTCCTACATGGCAACAATTGTGAGGAGGGTATAAGACCTAGCAGTATTTCCTTCTTTTGATATTAGTTGGACTTCAGTCTAAGGCACATAATCAACTCTACTACAACAATTGGGAACTTGTGACATTTTATGAATGCCAAATTTCTTCTTCAAATGAAGTTATAATTAGTAGACAAAATGTTAACCTGATCAACATGGCTTGGGGCATAGAGTCAATATATTTAATTGGAGAATTTTAACACTATTTTAATAAATTTAACTCAGCAATTAAGCATCAAAATGGAAAAATTTAGATATGTTTATATATCAAATCATTCAAGGTATGTTGAACTTTTAAAATTTTAGTATTATTCAATGAAATATTTCTTTTCCATTTGTGTTATTTTTCATAAAAGTAGTGTTTTTAAAGTGAAAGTTTGCACAGCAAGTTAGATTAACCTTGATCAATTTATACACAAGTTATTCAGTGAAAGTGATTATATCTTTTATGTATTTATTTTTTCTTTGTTGTGTTATTTTCATTACTCTGGCTTCCCTTCCTCAGGATTTCTCCTGTTTCTTTAGAATGTCTTTGACAGCTTCATCTCCAAAAGATGATAAGTAATGAAACTCTTTATGCATGGAAAGATTCTTTATTTATGAGCCAATCTGCTATTTTTCTAAATGATTACTTCAAGGAATAATTTCTGTTGAAGTTTTAAATATGTTAAGGTGATGATCTTGGGGAATACTCTAGTTTTAACTAGTCCCCTAAGGGTGTATTTTTAAGAATTTTAGTTATGGTCCATATTTTTCTCCCATATTTTCTGGACCCATCTTTTATGTTCCTAATTAGAAGGATCATTAATGGTAGCCAGGCATAATATAGATTAATTACCATCAGGGTAAATGAAGCTGTGATTCATGTAGATTATTAGTCCTGTAGATTACTTCCTTTGAGTTTCTAGTTTCTCTTGCTCATATGTTCAAACACATAGTTTAATTGTAGATTGCAAACTTTTAAGATTCCCAATATCTTTCACCACATTAAGAAGAACATACACTTTTAACTATACTACACCAATCAACTCAGTTATACCGGGAGATTATAGTACTAAATTTGTGTGATAGATAAAGTTTTGTGTCAACTTGGCTGGGCCAGGATTCTTAGTGGTCTGTCAGACGTTTTGCTGTTTGTTGGTTGTTAGGTGTCATCTTGTCAATTCCAACCCACAGTGACCCTACGCAAAACAAAACACCGTCCGTTCCTGTGCCATGGTCATCGTTCCCTCTCTGCTTGAGCCCACTGCTGCAGTCACTGTGTCAGTCCATCTCAGAGAGGGCGTCCCCTTTTCAAAGCCCTTCTACTGTACCAAGCATGACATCTACTCCAGGGACTGATCTCCCCTGACAACCTGTTCCAAGAACGTGAGCTAAAATCTCAACATCCTCGCTTTTAAGGAATATTCTAACTCTACCTCTCCCAAGACTGATTTGTCTGTCCTACTGGCAGTCCATGGTACTTTCATTATTCTTGGCCAGCACCACAATTCAAATACAGTAATTTTTTTTGTCTTTCTTATTCAATGTCCAATGTCCAGTTAAAAATACCTATGGCTTGGCTCAGGTTCACCTTAGTCCCCAAAGTAGTTATCTGGCTTTTCAATACTCGAAAGACATTTTGAGCAGCATATTTAACTAATGGAATGTACAAATTGATCTCTTGATTGCTGTATCCATGAGCATTGATTAGGAATCCAAGCAAAATGGAATCCTTGGCAACTTCAATCTTTTCTCCATTTATCATGATGTTACCTACTGGTTTAGCGTGAGGATTTGGGTTTTCTTTAAATTGAGTACTATCCATATTGAATTATGGTCCTGGTGACGAATCCTGAAAATACCATGGACTTCCAGAAGAACAAGCAGTCCCTGATCTTTATCAGCAAATGCCTCAAATTCTCCTCATTTTCAGCAAGCAAGAATATGTCACCTGCAAATCTCAGCTTTGCATCGACTGGCTATTTCAACTTGGGCCATAGCCTACCATATTACCTATCAATCCTGGGAGCTGTCCTCAGTCTGCCATCTTACCTGCCAACCTTGGATCCATTAGCCACTGCAGTCACAAGCCTCGCGTGCTTACCTTAGATTAATCTGTCCCTGTAGTAAGAAGTCTATTATCTTCCAGACAATCTTGGATTCATCAGCCCCTGCAGTTACATGAGTTAGGAGAAGCCTCCTGCTTAACACCTGACCCACAGGCTTGGATTTTGCTTACTTCAAAACTATGTAAGACATTTCCTTGGTATAAACCTTTCCCTTTCTATAGACATACATACCTATATAAGCTACACTGGTTTGGCTTTTCTAGGGAGCCCAGACTAAAACAGCCTTCACACCTAGAAAAAAGAGTCTCAGTGTAATCGGTCATATCTAAGAAGTATCTACAATTGTCTTTCCTATGAGTTTATCATCCAGATACATATGGATGATATGTATCTATATCATCCATATGTATCTATAGGCATGAAGATTAATACCTATAATTTTGTCTTTGCACACACATGTACCCACATATTTCTATGCATATGATATATATATATATATATATATATATATATATATATATATATATATATATATATATATATATATACACCTGGGTATATATATATATATATATATCACATCATATTCTCTGTTCCTTACTGTTGATACTGTTAGCTGTTATTGACTAGATTCTGACTCACAAACTTTACCTACATCAGAACAAAATATTTCCCTGACCTCTGTCATTCTCAAAATCACTGCAGTGTTTGAGCTCATCACTATAGTTACTGCGCCAGTCTATGTCACTTATGTTTTCCCAGGCTCTCATTGGCCTTCTCCTTCACTAAACTTGCTGACCTCCTCTAGTAGTTGACCTCCCTTGACGGTGCTGTGCCCATAGCAAGAAAGTGTGGCAATGTACTCTTGTGAGCCATAAGATTTTCCTTGGCTAATTTTAAAAAATGGGTCACTACACCTTTATTCCTAGTCTGCTAGCTTGAAGCTAACCATGATTCACCTTGATGATGTTTGAAATATTGAGGGTGTATCCAAAGAGCACAGAATTCACCACAGTACAATAAAATAGCTGACAGGAGGTGGCTGCTTTCCATTGGGAGTGTTTACATTATTTTCAGCCTGAGATAACACTCTTTTCTTGACCTGTTCATTTATGACAGCTGCATGCAGGATCACTCTAAGCTTATTAGAATTCAGACAATATTATCCACGAGGTTCTTCAATCCTGGTTCTTTATTATGTCACACATTGAAATGACTAGTTTTCTATTATTTTCGCTGCAAGTTTTATCATTACTGAACAGAGAATCCCTATCTTGTACATTGTGACCTCATGAGAAACTCATTAGGTGGGAAATAAATAAACTACAAGTTGGGCAAATAATTGCCAGCTCAGCGGTTTGAACCCACCAGCCACTGATCAGTCGAAAGAAGAGCCTTTCTACTCCCGTAAAGCGCTACCATCTCAGAAACTCACGGGGACAGTTCTATCCTGTCATAGAGGATGGCTGCGAGTGGAATAAACCCGATGGCAATGAGTCTTTTTACTGTTCAAATACTGTTGCTTTTCTTGTTTGTAAGAATGCTTTTGGTCGTGGTTGACAAACTCTTCTTTGGGCCAGTTAGATCAAAAGAGCCGTATATTTTCATGATCTATTGGTGATGGTCGCACATCTTTATCAAGGGTCATGTTTTAAGAGTGTACTTTTCTACCAAAACCTATTTTTTATTATTGGTTGGCATGCTTTATCAATTATATGTGAGTCATTAAAATTTAAAGCATTAAATAAACATCTTTGACTAGACTCTGGGTTTCTTGGTACTTCTTTTTTATAAAGGAACAAAACCTAATTAAAATGTATATTGGATTCCATAGTACAATATCTGTTAATTACTACACAGCTGGCAGATGTAGATCATTTTGAATATAAAGTATCTAAGAAAATCACAATGCATTCCTACACTGTGATTCATGAGATAGTTGTATATGTACAGCATAAATTACATCTGTTTCATTTTAAAAATAAGCTTTATTGAAAATAATTGGCTTTATCTGTGGGCAGAAGAGCACCGATGTGCATCACATCTATCCCCCTGGTTGCAGTGACTCCTTTTACTCAAATAAGCTGATATATTTTAATGAAAGAAAAATACTTCCTTCAAAGTAAGCAACCCTGTTGCTTCAGCTAAATAATTTTTGTCGAAGACAAGAAGATCTTGATGCAGCAATATATCTGTAATATACCATTTCTTGGTTAACATTTATGACACTGCATCGATAAATCTGTATTACTTTTCCAAGGACACTATAAGAAACCGGGTGATTTCACATAACACTTTTCTATTACAGTTTTGGATGCTAGAAGTCCAAAATCAAGGTAGCAGAGTCATGTTCTCTCTGCAGGCTTCCAGAAAAGATTCTTAAAAAAAAAATCATTTTATTGGGGGGGGTCTTACAACTCTTGTTACAAACCATATATCGATTGTATCCAACACATATACATATATTCCATTGTTCTTTTCTAAACTTTTATTTTCCATTGAGCTCTTGGGATCAGTCCCTCTTTTTTTCCCTCATTCCCCCGCCCCACCGCCCCAAACCCTCTTGGCCCCTGATAAATTGTAGACTGGTAATTGAAAAGACGCCTTTATCCCTCTGATGATTCCTGACAAGCTTTGGCATTCCTGGGTTTGGAGTGGCGTCACCCCACCCTCTGCCTCTGTCTTGAAATGGCTGTCTTCCTTCTGTGTCCCTGATGTGCTCACCACTCGGACTGGACTAAGGCCCACCGTGCTGTAATCTAGTATGACTTCATATTAATGTAACTCCAAAAAAGTTCATGGCCACAGGTGCGGGTGGTGGTACTTGCTCCTCCTCTTCCTCCTTCTAGAGGGGGTGGATTCAATTCATAATGGTTTACTATTATACCTGCCGGGTTCATTCCCATGAACCCTAGGATTCATGTAACATTTGTTATCTGAATTAATAAGCATAAATGGAATTTGAAGTCCAATAGGTTTGGTTTGATATATATGTCTTTCTGTGATAAGATGTTTGGCTTTTCAAATTTTACTTAAACTTGAACATGCAGATGGCCAAGAAGTTGAACTGAATTTGTATTTATTTGGTATTCTAGTGCACACCATTTGGTACTCCTTTTAAAGTTTTTTCTTTATCTACCGTAAGTTTTATTTCTACTTAACTCTGACAGCATATTAAAAGAAAACAAAGCTGTCTGACACCGAGTAGCTTGTGACGCATAGGAATCCCATAGAGGATCTGAGATCGTAAAACTTTAGGGGTACAGATGCAGATGGACAAATCCTTCCCCCTCTCCTCTGCTGGTGGGCTTAAACCACCAACTTTCCCAGCACAAGGCATATCCCACAGCCCCACCCTCGCTCTTTTATGGGCATCTTACAGACCCTATATTTTATTATACTTTAAAATGAAATATGATAGAATAAAATCAATTACTGCCATTGAGTCGATGCTGACTCATAGCGACCCTGCAGGACAGGGTAGAATTGCCAAAGCCTTATCGTCTTCCAGCACCGCAGCTAGTGGCTTCAAACTGCTGACCGTGCAGTTAACAGCCCCATTGCCTAACCACTACCCCAGCATGGCTCCTAGATGATAGAATATGGAATGATAAATAATCAATATAATCATTGGTGCCACAACTTAAAGCACTTAACACTTCTAAGAATACATTTTTTGAGTACAGCAGGGTCTCAGAATGGGTACATTCAAAAGCTTCTCCCTCGTGGCATTAAAGAATCCCAGGGGTCTTCCAAAAGTTCATGCACACTGGATTCTGATTTTTACATGCAAATAGACCCATGCTAATGTGCTTTAACATGTATGAACCAGATCTTTGAATCACTGAGAAGGATGAAACTTTAGCTAAAAAGAGCCCCTATCAATTCTGCTAAAATTATCTCAAAAGCAAACATCCATTTTATTGTGAAGCTTGGGTACAGGATGGTGAAATCATTGATACTTTATGAAAAGTGTTTGAGGACAATGTCCAAAAGACAGCAGCCAATCACAGTGGACCATTGTCGAGAGAAGACACAACAAATGCTGAAGATGAAGCGACAGCTGCAAGACCATTCTCAGGCATTTTCGAGGGGACATTCCTCTTGCTTGTGCCCTAACGGAGGCGGAACCACACTTCCCAGCGTGAATACGAGCCCACACCTGAGCCATCGCAACTGATTCCACTTACATGATTCTGGATAACAAAGTAAAGTTGAACAAACGTTCTGCTGGATAACACTGTTGAGCCTAAATTTGCTGCAGACAAGAGCAGAAATTCCTCTTTCTTTTTAAATCATTTTACCGGGGGGCTCTTACAGCTCTTATCATCATCCATACATCTATCCATTGTGTCAAGCACATTTGTTAGTATGTTGCCATCATCATTTTCAAAACGTTTTCTTTCTACTTGAGACCTTGGTTATCAGCACATTCCCACCCCCACCCCCCCAAAAACCTTTGCTAATTTATAAATTATATATTTTTTCATGTCTTACATTGACTGCTGTCTCCCTTCACTCACTTTTCAGTTGTTTGTCCTCCTGGGAGGGGGTTATATATTGATCATTGTGATCGGCTCTCCCTTTCTCCCCCTACCTTCCTCCTATACTCCTGGTATCACTACTCTCATTATTGGTCCTGAAAGTTTTATCTGTCCTGGATTCCCTGTGTTGTGAGCAGAACAGAAATTTTTGGAAAATTTTGACACATAGGGTGATGATCCTGAGGCCTTTCTTCAAAGATTTTTAACAGTATAAGATAAAAATGATAATTTATAAATTATTAAGGGTTCATGAGGGAGGGGGGAGCGGGGAGGGAGGGCGAGGGAAAAAAGGAAAATGAACTGATTCCAGGAACCCAAGTGGAAGGCTAATTTTGAGAAGGATGAGGGCAACGAATGTATAAGTGTGCTTTACACAACTGATGTATGTATGGATTGTGATAAGAGTTGTATGAGCCCCAATAAAATGATAAAAAAAGAATTTTAACAGGAGATGGAAAGTGTCTTTAGCAGTATGACCTTGAAGATAAGGTAGACCAGAGCCCTGGCTACTAGGAAGTCTATGTGGTTCTGTCAAAGCAATCCAGACCAGCTAAGAGCAAGGGGACGGCATCAGTTTGGGGGATGCTCTAGGCATCTGTAAATAACTTTCTAGAAGGCTAGAGCATAGTAAACTCTGAATAATATGAGAGTGTTTTTAGAAAGTTAGTCACAGCTTTCCCATAAATGTGCCCTGAAACCTTTACCAGAAGTGTCCCCCTGCCCCGTGAGTATGCTCCTGCTCATTTTTCTCTACAAAGGTAATTTTTTGAGAAATTCCATGGTAAATTAGCAGGCATTCATCTTACAACCTTGATTAGGCTCTTTCTTATTAATTTTGTTCCCTAATCTCAAAAGAGGAAGAATCTCAGGGAAATGGATTGACATCGTGCTGCAAAAATGGGCTCATTCACAACACTTTGGAGGACAGCACAGGGTCAGTCACTGTTTCCTTCTGGTTTATCCAGGGTTCCTCTGAGCAGGAACACCTACTACCGACAGCGATCTTAACACAGTCTTCAGAGGCTACCAACAGTGTTCAGTTACTACTGCAAAAAATACTGCACTGGCACAGTTAAATGGTCAGGACCGTCTAGTCTTTAGGAATGTACTAAACAGATGGTGTCGTTGTTCACAAAAGTGTCTTTTCTTGTGGGAACTTCTGCTGACAAATAAAGTTTATATTTCTTATTAGTTTATACATTATATATTTAAATATATTCTATATTATATATTACATAAATATATTATAAATGATATATTTATATTTAAAGTTTATATTTCTAACTTTCAATTCTATTTACTGAATTTTTAGAATTTTCTTCATGTATTTAAGCATTTACTCCCTCTTCCTATACCTGTAGCTCTTATATCTAGCCATGCTTTTTCAACTGAATTAGGTTTCTGATATAACAACATTTTAAAATGCTTTAAATAAAATAGTCAATAAGACAATCATATTTAGACATTATTTAGGTTGGATTCTTGGAAAGTTGAATCATGTTTTCAAAAATATAATGTTTTGTTCTTCAAACTAATTTGTCCCTTCCTGTTTCAACAAGAAAAGACTTTCTAGGGACAACATAAGATATTTTCCTGACATCAAAAAGTGCTTGCAAAATATTGTTGTACTGAATTAGTGGAAAATAAATCAGAAACATAAGGACTATATTTCTACTAAACTATACAGGATCTTAAATGTGAAAGCAAAGTTCTATGAATAAAATAATTTGGGGATATTTTTTTAGTTTGGGGATAGTATTTAACCCATTCCCATAAGACTTAGAAGGTTTGACTATTCAGTTTTGGTGGGAAATCTGTTAACTTCCATATATCCTTCTTTTTCCCTGTTGGTATCTTTGTCAAAAGACTTGAGAAGAATCTCCAAACCATCTATAAACAATAAACAGAATACATCTGGCTCACCCCCTCTCATGATTTCATCTGATAACCATCAGAATATAGATGTTTATTTTTAAAATGTTAAATAGTACTTTATAAGAATACTTTGTTAAGGATCAAAACATTTTATCTGGCTCAGTGCACAAAAAAACCCAACAAAATCTCAATTAAAGTGGAAGGGCAAGGAGTTTTGGGAGCTACAATATAGTGACAGAGACTTTGACCTATTTGTCCCCTACTGATTTTTACGAATAAAAGTAGGCTTATTAGTATTTGTTTTTTCAGCCTAATACATGTCAAAATATGAAATGTCAAAGGTAATTTTTCTAATTTTTAAAGTCAAATTAACCCTTATTAGAAAGACCCGTGCTGGTAAATGATAAAATGGTTGAAAATATTGAAAAAGTTAAGGCAGTTTTAAAATATGGAAACAAGTAATTAATTCCCATGCATCCTGAGAAGCAATTGTTTGAAATGTGAATGCCAGATTTGTACTCAGGAGGTGGTCATAGTAATGCGCTAAGAGTTATTTTCTTGAACAATTTTCCATTATCCCGACTCTCTGTTTGCTCATCTTTAAAGTGGTCATAGAAATAAATTACGTAAAGAAGAAACGGATGTTAAATAGCCTGCAGCATAGTAGATGTTTTCTCAGTTCCGACTCAAAGCCACCTGATACAACACAGAACAAAGTTCATCTGGTACCTATCGCATCATGATTACTGTAGTCTTTGATGCCCGGTTACAGCCATTGTATCAACCCATGGTTGCAGCCACTGCATCAATTCAACACGTATGGATCTTCTCTTTAACCCTGACCCATGACCCTGGAACATGGGAGAGGACGTTGTGGGGAGAGGGAATTGGGAGCCAACAAACTCAGGCATAAGGGAACAATAAGATATCTAAAATTGATGGTGAGGAGGCGTATACTGCCTGGTGGGGTTTTATCAAGTGCAATGTATCTGAGAGGAATTACTCAGAGCAGAATGGAGGGTGAGCACGATTGTGGGATAGGAGGAAGGTGAAAGGAAATAGAGGAAAGAAATAGGAGGCAAAAGATATTTATAGAGGTATATCTCTAGGCATGTATATATACTAATTTATAATGAAAGGGATAAAGACCAATGTACATACATTCATATGCTAAGTTTTAAGATAGTAGATAGACTTTGAGCTTCTACTCAAGACCACCCTTACCACAAGAACACCTTGTTCTATTAACCTGGCACTCTTCCATACTCACCTTCCTGACACAATCGCTGAAGACAAAATGGGTGCATATGCAAATTAGGTGAAGAAAGCAGATGACACGTGGTTATCAAAAGATATAGCATCTTGGATCTTAAAGGACTGACGTTAAATAAGCAGCCATCTAGCAGAGAAGCAAATAAGTTCACAGGGAAGAAGCCTACCAGCCTTTGTGATCATGAAGTGTCATTGGGATTGGGTGTTAGATATTCAAAAGATCCCAAGCAAAGAATTATATTGAAATGAGGAGGGTTGGAGTGGAGATCCAAAGCCCATTTATTGACAATCAGATATTCCCTACAGAAACTTATAAGGAAGAGATGATTCTACCAAGGTTCAGTAGCATACCGCTGAAACACATACCATGCCTCTAGTTCCTGGAGGCTTCTTCCTCTCCCACCCCCACCCCGACTACCATGACCCAGGAGTACCTTATAAATCTGTCTAGACTGGCGAACACACATTGGTACAGATCAGAGCTCTCCACGCATGGAATTCAGTACAGTTAACCCTGTACAAACAGTAGTAGGAGAAGCGATATCATGGAGTTAGGGGGCTTGTCGGGCAGGGAAAGGGGAGAAAGGGGAACCCATAACAAGGTTGGATATATAGCCACCTCCTGAGAGGAAGGGAGGGAGAAAAAGAGGATCTTATAACAAGGGCTCAAGTAGAAAAATAATGTTTGGAAATGATGGCAGCATATGAACAAATATGCTAGATACCATTGATTCATGGAATGTTATAAGAGTTGTAAGAACTCCCAATAAAAAGATTTTTTTTGAAGATTTGTTTGATCTTCCAGCAGTCCATCGTACTTCCATTATTCTTCACCAACAAATGCAACAATTTTTCCTTGGTCTTCATTATTCATTGTCCAACATTCACATGCATATGAGATAACTGAAAGTACTTTCTTCCTCAAAGTGGCATGCTTGCTTAAATAGCTTTAAAAATTAGTATTAGCAAATTTGCCCCTTACAGTATATTATTTGATTTCTTGTCTGCTGCTTCCATGATGACTGATTATGGGTCACACAATACAATTTCAACCTTTTCTGCATTTATCATGATAGTACCCATTCGTTCAGTTGTGAAGATTTTGGTTTTTTTACATCGAGTTGCAGTCCAAAAGAAAAGTTGCAGTCTTTGATTACCATGGGCAGGTGCTTCAAGTCCTTGTGGCTTCATTCACTAAGGTTATGTAATTTACATATCAGAGGTTGTTAATTACCCTCCTTCCAATCCTTCCACCACATTCTTCATATTGTCCAAGTTCTTTGATTATTTGCTTAGATTGAATAAATATGGTGTAAAACAACCCTGATTCGCACCATTCCTGGTTTTAAACCATGCTGTTTTTCCTTGTTGTGTCCAAAAGAATGCCTATTGATCCATGTATGGCATGAAGATATTGTCAAACAATATCATTAGTATCATAGACAAGTGAAAACTTCTGATAATTTAAAGTGGTTGCAGCAGTACAGTGTCTAGCTGGATTCAGAAGAGGAAGTGGCATGAGAAATATTCCTAGATGGGCCTTAGCTGAAAGCAGAGAACACCAGAAAAATGTTCACTCGTGTTTTATTGACTATGCAAAAGTATTGGACTGGGTGCATCATAACAAAATATTGATCGTGTTAAGAAGAATGGGAATCCTAAAGCAGTTAATTGTGCTCAAGAAGAACCTGGTTGTGGATCACGAGGCAGTTACTTGCTTAAAGAGAATAATGAATGCTATCTGATTTTAAATCAAAGAACACTATTAAGAATGTTTGTTTTTTCATTTTGATCTGGGAAAATAATCAAGTCCACCACATTAGTAGTAACGAATCTTATCAGAAAATTAGCAAAATCAACTTTTAGATACTTTATATAATATAGAATTTTTACTACTACTAACTGTGTCCAACTTAATGAGGTTTCCTGAAATAGGTAGAATGACTTTCTCTCTTAACAATGATCCTTTCTAAAACTTCATACTATTCTTCTCCAAAGATCCCACCCAAATATTGTGAGAAATCACCTTGTTCTGGATGATTGATGCTGCAACATGGGTGTGAGAAGATTGCAAAGGCACATTCCACTTTCAGTATTGTGGTTCCAGAAATAACATTTGTTTTAAACCTGATGGAACCAAGACTTCTCCTTCTGTTCAAACACTGGCCAGAAGAAAGCTGAATTAGTTGCCACTTTGATTGACTTTTTGAATTTTTGTTTGTTTGTTGTATGTTTCTACACAGATGAATAGCTATTCATCTATACTTTTTGAATTCAGATGTTTCCTCATCAAAACTCCTGAGAATTTTAGTTTGTACAAATATTCAGGTGGAAAAGAGGTCTCATAATATATATGTTAGTCATTACTCAAGAACTGTATTTAAGCAACCCCCAAGAGTCTAGAAGTGCTGAGGAAGGCAGATACAGGAGATGAAGACAGCATTACATGTTTATGTTAAGTCGACCACATTTAATTTAAAGACCTACCCATTCCAACAAAAACCAATGCTTTGAAAATCCAAGAACATATTGTTTAACCCTAAGCCACTTTTAATAAACAATGACTTTTGAGTTAGCACAGAAAATCACATTTCAGGAGCTTATTATCCTCTACGCAATGGCTTTTCTCCTATTTCTACTTCCTCTGTCTCATCTTTCCAAGCTGACCAGTGTGTGTAATCATGATATATTAGTAAAGAGTGGAGGGGAAATTTTCAATGAATTCATTCACAATACTGATAGAGTAATATTTAGTGAAAACGTAAGGACTACAATCCAGGGATAAGAACATTGGATTTAGGAAGTAAAATATTTGCCCTTAAAAAAAAGCAACAGTTTTATTGACTTAGAAACTCATATGTCATATAACTCAGTAGTTTAGTTATATTTGAGAGAGTTATGCAATCATCACCACAATAAATTTTAGAAAATTTTCTTTATTGTGTTCATTGTTAGCTCCCTGATTTCCCCAAGCTCTCCTTCCATATCCTTATGAAACTCATAATCCAGTTATTGTCTCTGTAGTTTTGCTTATCCTGGATTTCATATAAAGAAAAACATACAAAACAAAAAGTACAACAATAAAAATACAGAGAAAAACCTCAGGAAATATTAAAATATAGAGCAACTTTAAAATAAGTCAAAGGGGAAAACAAATAATAAGATGCTCATTTCAACCTAATTATATCTGCATTAATCCACTTTCCAATGCACTCTGCCTTATAGGAAGGCTATTTATATCGCTGGTCATGGTCAGAATGGATTCACTGCAGGGTTAATCCATTGAGGGACCCTGCAAATGGATTTGTAGCTTCCACTGTCATTCATAGCCTTCTGCAAACTGGGTGCTCAGAATCTAAATTCTAATAGAATTACCTCCTCTGGATTTGGATTTTGTTATTTACAAGCTTCAGATCACACAGCCTGACATGTTTCTTTCATGTGGAATTAGCTGACACTTCACTTAAATGCCTGCTTGATTTAAGACAAGCCTTTAAGATTTCAGAAACTATTCTTTGTGACTGCTGGGCACTGACTTCTCGACACTTTGCTTTAGCACCCATATCTTCAGTGATCTCCTCATAAGAGCAGGTATTGAGTAAGGTCATATCATAAGAACTGATTTCTCTTACAGTAAGACCACACTTAAGTGTGATCTCAAAATCCATTTATATAGCTATGGTTTTCATATATGTTCCTGGTTCACTTTAAAGACATCTGGATCATTTTGTTGGGGAACATTATAAGTAATCCCCATGTGGCAAATGGGAACTCTGTTAACTAATTAATTAACTTAGCCAATTAATTAAATTTTAAAGTCTTGTTGAGAAAAGGAAAGGGTACTTGCATCCAAAACCAAACTCATTGCCATCAAGTGGATTCCAACCCATGCCAACCCTGAGGACAGGGTAGAAAGAATTAAGCCTGTGGGTTTCTGAAACAGTAACTCTTTATATGAGTAGAAGGTCTTGTCTTTCTTCTACAGAGCAGCTGGAGATTTTGAATGGCCGATCTTGCAGTTAGCTGCCCAACTCATAACCACGATGTCACAGATTACAATCTTCAGTGACTGGAAACTATTTAAAGAAACAATGAGGGTTAGAGATAGGACAAAACGTTCAATAATGCTCATTCCCAGAGGCAGGACAATGCATGTGGGACTAAGAGACGCGTCATAAGGAAGTAAAGAGATTCTGAAACTAGAAAGTACATGGTAGTCTTGAGTTTCCGTGTATTGCTTTTGTTGTTGTTAGTTCCTGTTGAGTCAGTTCCCATCCATAGCAATCCTACACGCACAACAGAACGAACCCTGACCAGTCCTGCGCTACCCTCACAACTGTTGTGTCGATCCCTCTTGTTAAAGGCTTTCCTCTCTTTCACTGCCTCTCTCCTTTACCGAGTCGGTGTCCTTCTCCAGGGACCAATATCTCCTGACAATATGGCCCAAATACATCCACAAAGCAAGTATTTGAATCAATATGGTTTATGGTTCAAATCCATAAACTTGAGATACGAGTCACAGACTTCATACTAAGGCATTTTGGCCTCAAGTCAAAGGGAGCGTTTCAGTTCTTTTAATCTGCAACAGGTACTCGCCTTTTAATGTTACTTAAATTTGCTCTCACTTTGAAACTCTTTCTACCAATTCCAACTAATACCTAATCCCAACAAACACTTCATCACAATCACTTTCACTTGCTAGTTTCCAGATTGCCCATATAACAAACATATATGTGTATATGTAATATATACATATTAATATATGTAATTTAATGTTATTGAAATATATGTATACCCACTTTTTAATCTTCAAATCAAGATACATACACGGGAAGATAAAAAGATAGTATTGCTCTCACGGAGCGAGCTCAGCCGGTCACTGGTCCAACAAAACCACAATTCTCCTTATGCTTTCTCCCGGATTTCCTGGCTAGGATGAACGGATGCTCCCAGGGCTTCATCGCCTTGTTGAAACATTTCAATGAATATCCCATCAATTTCTGGAGCTTATGGTTAACACTTTCCGGTAAACTTGAACTTCTTCCCTCAATATAACTGGTTCTTGCTTATCTGCTACTTCCTGAAATGGTGCACTGTGACTAATCCTGTTTGGCACACTGACTCTGGATTCTTTCCATGCTTCCTGCATCATTCAATATTTTCCCCTTAGAATCGTTCAATATAACAAATCAAGTCTCGATTGTTTTCTTGAGTTCTATCAGTTTAAAATATGCCGAGCGTGTTTTTCCTTTCTGCTTTTCGAATTCTAGGTCTTTTCACATTTCATTTTAGTATTTGGCCTTGTCTTCTCAAGCCGACCTTTGAAATACCCAGCTCAGCTTTTTGACTTCACGCCTCCTTTCACTTGCCTTTGTTACCCTCCGACTCAGAGCACTTTCAGGGTCTCTCTGACATCTCCTTTGCTCTTTTCCTTCTGTCCCGTCTTTTTAATGACCTTTGCTTCCTTTATGAGTGATGCTCTTGATGTTCCTCCACAGTTCATTGAGTCTTCTCTCAACTAGGGTTCAGTGTGTTAAATCTGTTCTTGAAATTCAAGTGGAATAGGCTCAAGGTCAGAGTTTGGCTCTCCGTTACTTGTTTTAATTTTCTTGAACTTCATCCTTATCCAAGATATTGATCTTTATGTGATGTATTTCATTTATGACAACTTCCAAATGTCGTAGATTCATACTTTATTTATTCCAAGTTGAAGTTATAGGATTTCTGCAGCTGTTTGCTCTTATTTTGAGTCATGCCCCGTCAGCACACGAAGATCTCATAGTTTTTCTTCTCTATATTGTCATAAAAGTTTTACTATGCTTAATTAAAATTTATAACAGAGTTTCACAGATTACAATCCATAGATTAGCTGCATGAACATTCTATGGGGTCTTCCTATAAATACAAAATCCCAGGCCCCAAACCTGACAAACTTAATAAAAAATTCAGTGAACAAGCGGCCATCTAGCTCAGAAGCAAATAAGCCCACATGGAAGAAGCACACCGGCCAGTGCGATAACGAGGTGCCAAGGGACCAGGTATAAGGCATCATGCAAAAAAAAAAAATATAAGTGTGTGTATGTATGTGTATATATGTGTATATGTATATATGTATATGTATATATGTATATATATACCATATTAAATGAAGGGGGAAGTGCAGGGTGGAGACCCAAGGCCCAAGTGTCGACCAATGGAGATCCCCTCATAGAGGGGTTTAGGAGAGGAGATGGGTTAATTAGGGTGCGAGGTAGTACCGATGAAGAACACAGCTTTCCCCAGATCCTGGATGCTATCTCCCCCAAACTACCATGATCCGAATTCTACCTTGCAGGGCTGGATAGGGCAGAGGCTGTACACTGGTACATATGAGGGCTGGAGGCACAGGGAATCCAGAGTGGATGATACCTTCAGGACCAAGGGTGTGAGGGGCGATGCTGGGAGAGTGGAGGGTGAGTGGGTTTGAAAGGGGGAACTGATTACAAGGATCCACATGTGACCTCCTCCCTGGGAGAGGGACGGCAGAGAAGGGGGGGAGGGGAGACTCCGGATAGGGCAAGATATGACAAAATAACGATGTATAAATTACCAAGGGCATATGAGGGAGGGGGGAAAGGGGAGGGAGGGGAAAAAAAAGAGGACCTGATGCAAGGGGCTTAAGTGGAGAGCAAATGCCTTGAGAATGATTGGGGCAGGGAATGTGCAGATGTGCTTTATACAATTGATGTATGTATATGTATGGATGGTGATAAGAGTTGTATGAGTTCCTAATAAAATGTAAAAAAAGAAAAAAAATTCAGTGAATGGGTTTTTAGAATCAGTATTTGAACACATCTTCTAGCTGATTCGGATGCATACTGAAATTTAAAAACCGGTGACCTAAACTCACAGGAACTAACGGGAAACATATAACTTAACTTGGGTTTTACGCAAAGGCTACCTAGATAAACTGCACACACTTGGATAATAGTAGCAGAGAGAAAAGTGGTTATTTTAGGTATTCTTTGAAATTGTCCAAAGGCAGAGAGGCAGGAGGGGGACATGGGTAATGAGAAGTAGATTGGGACCAGAATCCTCTGTATGTCTTAACACACTTTAAAGGCTGAATTATTATGATTATTTAAATAGATTCATTGGCTTATATGTAAAACATCATATCATATAATCCCTCCGTCGCATTAAGAAGACTAGTGTAATCATCATCACCATCACTTTCGGTATTTCTTCTTGTACTCATTGTTAAGACTGGATTGTTTCATGCTTTGAGTTTTGCTGATGCTGTTGCTGACATATGTTTTAAGTAACAAAATCTTTTGAATGTAATGAAAATAACTTTTGAAGTAATAAGAATTTTCATAAAGTAGTCGGAGACATATTTCAGGGGTAGTGAATTATTTGATGTGGTTCATCTAGCCAAATTCTCTAACACCCACCAAAGGACCTTTTCCTGCATAAATCTAGTTGGAAGGTATGGAAGGGTACTGATCGGATTCACCTGTGAGTAACTGTCAACAGAAGCCCTTAAAATCCCATGCTCTTGTGTATAAAATGTGTCCTCTCAGAATCAAGATGAGAGATCTCATTCCCAGCAAGAGACAGGGAACGGAGTGCATCCTCTGGGCCTAGGATCCTGTGCAGTGAACCTCTTGGATCCAGAAGACAGCATACTTTCAGAGGAACAACACCCCGAGTGTCTAGAGCATGGAACAGAGTGGTGAACTTCACATGAGCCTGACTATGTTCTAATCATCAGGGTCAATTTTTGGATCTCCTTTCTCCACTTTCTAGAGCAAGTATGTCAGAAGGACATGCACAAATGGTATACACATTTTGAACAATGTGGAATTTCACTTAAATGATACATTTTGTGCCAATCACTCAGACATCTCAGTTATGGAATGCTCTGACTTCCAGGAGAAGTAGCACTGTCACAGGCAAACAAATCACCTCCGAACTCTTGGGCCTGCACTGGCTAAGGCATAACTACAAATTTAGCATCCCCTTCACTTTAATCAGTTCAAAACACTTTAGTGATTGTCTTGATAAGATTCCAGTAAAAAGCAGCTGTCAAAACGTGTATTTTTAAACCCCCTACACAGCACTGTTACTATAATTGGTTGAGGTGTGTGTTTGTGTGTGTGTGTGTGTGTGTTTTCATTTGACTCTAAAAATGTTGCGGAAAGTATAATTTAGGGTCAGGTTTGGCCAACATTTTATTAATGTTCACAAGAGGATGGTTGTCCATAACTGTACTTCAGTTCTGAATGTATTCTGTACTTGAAAAGTAAGTAAGCAATTTATCTTTATAGCTCCATTAACCTGAAAGTTACCATTCTCTGACTGTAGTATATACACAGTGTTGAAAATCACCACCTTTAAATCTATTATATCTGCTACATCCCTTAGACAAAGTAATCTGGTCAGACATGTTTTCATTGGTTTAAATATCTCCTTCCAAATTGGATTCCACCCCCAATTATGACTTCATTGTAGTAGTGCTACCCTATACATTAATAAAGTCTGGACTTCTGCAATTCTTTCTGCAGAGACTTCAGTCCACTAAGTAAGGGGCTCAAGTTCATGAGTCCCACCAAGTTCCAGCTATCTAATTTACTGGCTAAATTAGAGTCAAAGCCAATGCCAGGGCCAATTGTAAGATTTCTAGACAACATTTGAAGGTCTCTTCTAGCATTAAAACAACAAAGAGTTTAAAACTCAATGAGATAGTTTCCTCCTTTTCTTCTTCTTGCGTCTTTATTATTATATTCTGCTTGGCTCTGAATGTTGAGTTTTATTGCCAAGTGCAAAGAGGAGGATATCTCAAATACTGTTTCATCTGCTAAATTGCTTTATCTGGATCCTATATTGAAGCCAATTATAATTTTAGATATATTATGTACTTAGGAAGTTATCAGCTTTATTAATCGATGGGGAAAGCATCTACTTACATGATTCAATCAGCTGTTCTATAATTATGCCCCATAGATCTGAACTTTTAACCTTTTGCTCTTTTCATAGTTGAACACGTCTTAATATCTATGGACATTGTACCCCCCCCACCTTTTTTTAAATCCCAAACACAATGGTCTACATTAGAGTCAATAACTCAAGAACTCCAAGATATCTCATGAAAATAATGTTAAGAATATTAATCAGCTGTGTCTAGCAAAAAGATGTCAGAGGAGATTAGAATGCTGACTGAAATTTTGGTAATGAACATGGAGAGTACATAGCAGACCCCAAAGATATTGTGTACGGTAATCTTAGATTTGATGTACAAAAGAATAGCCCAAGTCAGGAGCCATGGAAAATGGAATAATATTGTTAAGGGTAAGGAAAGTAGGATGTCAAATATACATCTAAGGAAGTACAAGCTTATGTTTTCAGCAGAAAAATTAACACATATAAGAATCTTCAGATAAAGCAAAAAGAAACCACAGAAAAACAAACATGAAATTTTAAAGGTGCAATAACAATGAATATATTTAAGTTACTGTTTACGAGCTTCTCGCTAAGATACAAAATTAAACTTTGGAAGGATGTATCCACCAACCTGATCCCACTAAGGTAGAGTTTGTTGTTGTTGTTTCAAATAAAATTATTAAACTTATTTAGCAACCTGATCCTGCAACAGTAAGTTACTTTAAATAAAATATCTAACCATTTTTCTTATTTAGCTTAACAAACCTACCTGTTGTGTAATATTAAATATGCTATATACAAGGAGAGCACAAAGATATTAAAACTATTATTAAACTCTTGAATTTATGCTTTGGCATAAATATCCTTCTAAATATCCTGTTGGTCAAAATAAATAAACATAGAAAGATGAGAAATATGGGGGAAAATGTTAAAGCAGCAAAAAGGAACAAGGCTGAGATACTAATCTTTCAGACTATACAGGTAAACTAAAATTTTGGAAGATGCCATGGACATTGTGTTCTACATAACTATTTTTCACCCTATTGATAATTTTCTTTTTTCAAATAAGTTATTTACAAATTAAAGATGTACAGGTATTGAGCTTATGTCTTGTGTAATCCACAGAACTGCTCTGTCCTTTGCCTGGCTTATCTTCTGAAGACTGATCATAAGAAGTATATTAAAAACCATCCTCTAAAGGCTGGCTTCTGATAGGATTTCTCCGTGGAAAAACAAGAGCTGCCATCCCCATACACAATAGATATGCCTGCCGCTGCTAATGCTAGGCCATAAAAGACAAGACAGATGTACCTTGAGCTCTCAAATCACTAACTCAGTTACATTGCCGCCAACCTTCAGATGTCCACAGCCCTGGATAGCATGTTGAAAGAAGCCTTCCAGGAGACAGTGGACCAGAACCATTCAACTACGCTGCTCCCAAATTTCTGACACAAACTATTGAATACCTTGCATTGTATTCAATATATGTGTATTGACCTAGAATGTCTCATTCTGTGCCTTCTTTAAAAGATATGGAGGTATAGCATCTGGGAACTTAAAGGTTTGAAAGCAAACAAGCGGCCATCTAGCCCAGAAGCAACAAAGCCCACACAGAAGCAGCACACCAACATAGGTGATCTTGAAGGGCAGAGGAGACCAGGTCTCAAACAACAAAGGCGGGGGGTGGGGTGGTAGGAATCACATCACCGTGAATGAGGGGGAGTGCGTGATGGGAACCCAATGCCCATCTGTAGACAGCTGGACATCCCTTCCAGAGGGGTTGTGGGGAGGAGATGAGTCACTCAGGGTTCAGTGTAGCAACAATGAAATTCAAAACTTCCCTCTAGTTCCTGAACGCTTCCTCCCCTCCCAATTATCATGACCCCAATTTTACCTTGCGGACCTGGTTATACCAGAGGATGTACAGTGGTACAGTAGGGATCTGGAAACACAGGGAATCTAGGATGGATGAACCCCTCAACACCCGCGGTAGGAGTGGCAACACCATGAGGGAAGGGGGTGCAGAAAGGGAGAACCAATCTTGGAGATCTATGTGTAACCTCCTCTCTGGGAGATGGGCAATGAGGAGGTGGGTGAGGGGAGACGCTGGGCAGTGTAAGATAAGATATAATAATTATTTATAAACTATTAAGAGACCAGGGGGAAGGGGGAAGGGGGGAGTGGGGAGGGAAGGGGAGGAGGACAAAAAGGGAAACCAAGCTGATTCCAGGAACCCAAGTGGAAGGCAAATTTTGAGAATGACGAGTACAATGAATGTATGTACAGATTGTGATAAGAGTTGTATGAGCCCAATAAAAAAATTTTAATAAAAAAGATATGGAATAGTTGAGAAACTAATTTGTTAGGGAGTATACAGTGAAGCAATTAAAAACACAGAAACTGGACCAGACTACATTATGCAAGTCCCATACTTGTCCCTCATTTACTACATGAACCAAGAGTAAATTAGTTCATCTTATTCATTATTTCTATATTTCAGTTTGTACCATGTAAAATTGATATAATAATGTTGCTGACCTCTTAAATTTGAGTGACTTAACATATGCGAACTGCTTAGGACACTTTGGGGTTTATATTATATGGAAAATACATGTTAGATTGTATTCATACAATAGTCCAGTTAAGACAAAGCACTTGCTGATGAAGATCAAGGATTATAGCTTTCAGTGTGGGCTCCAACTCAAAGTAAAGAAAACTCAGACCCTTAAAACTGGACCAATAGTTCCATCATGATAAAGACGAAAAGACTGAAGTTGCCTTCCTTCGGTCCACAATCAATGCTCATAGAAGCAACAATCAAGAGATGCATTGCTTTGGCAAAACTGCAAGAGGAGGCCTCTTTAAAGTGCAGAAGTGCAAGGACATTACTTTGTGGACTAAGGTGGCTTGACTCAGGTCATGGCATTTTCCATTGCCTCATGTGCATGTGAAAGGTGGCCATTGACATAGGAACACCAAAGAAGAATTGCTGCATTTGATTTATGGTGCCGGTGAAGAATATTGACAGTACCATGGACTCCCAGAAGGACAAACACATTTGTCTTGGAAGAAGTACAGTCAGAATTGCAGGACTGGAACATGAATGAGGAAACTGCATTCAGGGAACACAGAACTTTTATGTTTCTGAGAAAATATTAAGTACTTTGCTATAATATAGTAAATGCATAAGTACATTCACTTACTATATTATACACTAATTTTGTTCAACTGCCTATTTTTAATGGAAATAGCTGGATACATATTTTATTAACATATTATTATTATTAATGTTCTAAATAAGAAATTTTCTAAACAAACAAACCTACAAAAGTAGAGATAATAGCAAACTATAGTTTCTGTATCATATACCAGCTCCAAATTAATTACTATGGCAATTATTTTTTAAAACCATTTTATTACAATCCATACACACATCCATTGTGTCAAGCATGTTTGTACATATATTGCCATCATTGTTTTAAAAGCATTTTCTTTCTACTTGAGCCCTTGGTATCAACTCCTCATTTTTCTCCTCCTTCTACCTCCCTCCCTCCCTCCCTCATGGACCATTGATAATTTGTAAATTATTATTATTTTTTCATGTCTTTCACTGTCCAATGTCTCCCTTTGCCCCCTTATCTGCTGTCCATCCCCCCTGGGAAGGGGTTATAGATAGGTCATTGTGATCGGTTCTCCATTTCTCTCCCCCACCTTCCCCTTACACTTTGGTATGGCTACTCTCAATATTGCTCCCGAGTAGTTTACCTGACATAGATTCCCTGTGTTTTCAGTTCTTATCTGTACCAGTATACATCCTGTGATCTAGCTGGATTTGTAAAATAGAATTGGGATCATGATAGTGGGAAGGAGGAAGCATGAAAGAACCAGAGGAAAGCTGTATGTTTCATTGGTGCTATACTGCACCCTTACTGACCCATCTTCTCCCCATGACCCTTTTGTAAGGGGATGTCCAATTGCTTACAGATTGGCTTTGAGCCTCCACTCCACACTTCCCACCACCATTCACAATATGATATTTTTCTCTGTGTTTGATGCCTGATACCTGATCTCATTGACACCTCATGGTCACCCGGGCTGGTGTGCTTCTTCCATGTGGGCTTTGTTGCTTCTCAGCTAGATGGCCGCTTGTTTATCTTCGAGACTTTAAGACCCCATATGCTATAACTTTTGATAGCTGGGCACCATCAGCTTTCTTCACCACAATGCTTATGCACCTATTGGACTTCAGTGACCATGTTGGGAAGGTGAGCATCTCAGAGTGCTGGATTTTTAGAACAAAGTTTTCTTGTATTAAGGGAGTACTTAAGTAGAGGCCCAGTGTCCACCTACTATGGCAAGTCTTCTAGGGACAGTGGAAAAGAGAAAAACCTTTGACAAGATGTGTATAGCATAGACTACATCTCTTAAGATTTAGGGCTTGTAAACAAATACCAAAGAAGGCCACAAAATAGCCAAAGAAATGTGCATTTAACTGCAGGATGTAATATGATTTCTGAAGCTTATTTTATTATTTTTTTTCCTAGAGGTATTAAAACAGAACTTGGATAGCTACTTGGGCATGATAACAAAGAGAAAATAAAAGTTTTAATTGCTGTGTTTTTCATGATAGTTACAAATTGTTTTTGAAAAATGGCAAGTTTCCATTATATGGCAATATGGGCCTTCACTACAACATCTTTATAAGAGTTTTCTCATAATTGAAACAGTACAAGAGCCTTAATTATCTTGAGTCATTTCACCCCTTTCAATTTCACTTTTAAAATTACTTCCACGGTGTTAAAATTGGCAAGAGAGTGCTTTGACCTGGTGGCAATGATCTTCATCCTGGCCAAAGAAGGAAAAAAGGAGGTGCAAGCTGAGCCAGAACCACCACCATCTACACTACAAGACAATTTTTTTTATAAAATGCCAATATCCTCAAATGGCATTAAATTATCATATTTATTTTGTGGACTCAGTTGGTTCCTAAACTGCAATTCAAATCACTTACTGGAATATTTCAAATTGCTAAAAATAACATTGAAGTAAACAAAGACTCATGCCTTTCTCACTTCATGCAACTATTTTGTTTATGAATTTGCATCCTAGATAAATATGTTTTATTCGGATGGCCAACACTTCAAAACTACCCTTCAAAATTTTAAGCTTTTTACACACATATCTGCACTGTTTTTTTATTTCACTTTTTCTTCCATGGTGTGTTGTTTTGTTGTTGTTGTTGTTGTTAATTTTTAAATGGCTTCTTATTTAGAGGTGTGATTAAGGACAAAGAAAACTTATCTGGAATTTGGAAGCATATATTCTCATCTCATTGTGTAAACTAATATGTGATTTTAAGGTGTATTAAGTAGCAAGAAACAACTAGCAAGAAAATAAATACACTAAGTTACATATGGAAGAGACTCAGTTATAAATTCATAATTGCGGTAGCTAAAATAATTACCCCTTATTTTTAATATTAATTTTTAAAATATTCTGCATTTTTAAGGTTAAGGTAATGAATGCTCGCTGGAGAAAATATGATGAGATATAGGGCCATATGTGATTTTTAAAAATTTTAAAATAATTAATATAAATATTTGATTATGTTATATTATATTCTTATCATATAAGACTCATATTTTTATATTAATTATTTGTGTTAACTGGATGCCCTGTGCAATCTTCTACCTTTACCTTAAATGCATACAGAATCTGAGACAGTTATAGAAATAGTGGTCCTTTAACTTATTTATTAAACTAATTCTGAGGTAAAAATAGGGAGACCACATAGGTGGGTCTTGTCTAAGCACTTGAGTTCTTGAAAGGATGGAACATTCTTGAAGTTAAAAAAAGCAGTATAAAACGTCATATGTAGCAAACAATGTTGCAACATTCTGGAGCAGCTTCTTGATACCAAGAATAATATTCAACAAAAAAACACACCAAAATAATGGAATTCTGTCAGTAAGCTTGAGAGTAAATATTTCCTTAGTTAAGCCTTCAAATGAAGAAGCAGCAGCAGAAGGCTGGCACCTTAATATCAGCCTTGTACAGAGGCATATATATGTTTTAAGACAGGAGAAAGTAGACCAAATGTGAGCATGCATTTTTTATGTAGTATAAGCAGATACAACAAATATGAAAGCACACATGGCTCTTGGTTGGGGGTAGTGTGGTATTTGGAAATGCAGGGAAATTAATTTTAAAATATCCATTGTTTTGTTTTGATGGATATCTATCTTTTGTTCTTATAAATAGAGTTTCCTCATTTCCCCTGTAAGTGTACTTACCCCTGGAAGAACACAGTGAACACGTCTGTACTCCGTGCCATGGATATTCAGATGATTTAGATGGCCATAGGTATTGTTATACAGCAATAGAAAGCGGGTAGAATTTGGGTTCTGAAATGGTGTGTTGCTGCAACAAACAGGGAAAATGTGGGAGTAGTTTGGAACTGAGCAATTTGATAATGCCTAGAGCAGCAGTTCTCAACCTTTGGGTGGCGACCCCTTTGGGGGTCGAATGACCCTTTTACAGGGGTCACCTAAGACCACAAGAAAATACATATTTCCCCTGGTCTTAGGAACCGAGACACTGCTCCTCTGTCTCCAGGTGGGTCCGCCCACATGCAGATAAACCCACATACTAGTACCCTGTGTGAAGGCATGAAGACTGTTACCCAGTGTGTGAGTCTGGGTACATTAAAGAAACAAATCCACAGAAACCATATGTATAAGAGAGAGTTTTATATAAAGGGTAAGTGCACATCAAGAAAACATCCCAACCCTGTGCTGCCCAAGCCCACAAGTCCAACATTAGCCCATATATCCGACACCAATCCATAAGTCCTCCTCCATCTCATAAAAAACACGCAATGATGCCGACAGCAGGAGGGAAGACAAATCAGTGAATGTGTAAGCATCTCAGTGCTGACAGGGGTCTCCACGCAGGTGTTCCAGCACCCAGGGCTGCATCAAGGTAGGTCCATGTGGCTTCTCTTCAGGGATGTCTTGCAGGAAGTGAGCCTTGCCAGCTAAAGCAGGGAACTGGCGAAGGCAGCTGCACCCTAGTCCGACCATCAGAAAGCAAGAGAGGCGAGAACTAGAAAGACGAGGCTCACTGAGTCATTTATCTGTCCTCCCTTCAATTAGTCCCACATGTGTTTATCGGCCAGGTTGGCACAATAATCTTTTTAAAAAAAGAATCTTTAACTATTTAACCCATTCTACACCATGCTTCAAGACAAAATTTCATTTATTTGTAATTAGAAATAAATATTTCACAATATATAATTACATATTGTTTTGTGATTAATCACTATGATTTAATTGTGTTCAATATGGAACAAAGAAAATACATCCTGCATATCAGATATTTACATGACAATTTATAACAGTACCAAAATTACAATTATGAAGTATCAACGAAAATAATTTTATGGTTGGGGGTCACCAAAACATGAGGAACTATATGAAAGGGTCATGGCATTAGGAAGGTTGAGAACCGCTGGTCTAGAGGAAGTGTGATGTATAAGAGACCAAAAACCAACTGTCATTGAGTCAGATGGCTTCACAGCCATCCAAAGTCCAGAGTACAATGCTCCCTAGGTTTTCCTAGACCATAAACCTAGCCTCATCATTCCCCCTAAGAGCAGCATGTGAGTTCTAACTTCTGACCTCAAGGTTGGCAGCCTGATTAGTAACACAATAAGACACCACATTCCTTGAATTATAGTAGAGAAACCATAAATTGACTGGACTAGCAGGGATCCTCAAACTTTTTAAGCAGGGGGCCAGTTCACTGTCCCTCAGACCCGTTGAGGGCAAGACTATAGTTTAAAAAAAACAAACAAACCAACTATGTACAAATTCCTACGCACCCTGCACATATCTTATTTTGAAATAAAAAACAAATGGAGCAAAAAACACCCGGCGGGCTGGATAGATCTTGAGGACACCTGGGAGATGATGTGTGGAACTCTGAACCTGGAAAGCATGGCAAGGCATGTTACTGGAAAGTGAAGGCACAGGAACTGTGGGTGCAAAGCATACACCTTGGTAAACACAAACATTTGATTGAGATTGTCAGCCGACTTCTGAAAGTGCTGACTCTTGATGTGTCTTCTTGATGTTTCTAGTAAAGTGTGTGAGAGCCGAGGCAGAAAATGAGGAGGAAAAAAAAGGAAATAGTGGAAAAGTACCACTAAAATTAAGAGATTATTTCTGTACATGTGTAATTGGAGAATATGAGTGGATATGGATGCACAAGCATTTGATAAAATCTCAGGAATATAAATCATATCGAAGATATCCAAAGGAATCAGATATCTCCAGAGAGCAGAAGTTACCTCATAAACCTTTTCAGTCTACACAGAGTGCGCTAATTCTAACACATCTAATCTAATCGATGCATTTAAATTGTGGTGCTGGTGGAGAACACCGAAAATACTACAGATTGCCAAAAGGAGGAGTGAACCTGTCTCCGAAGAAATACAGTCAGAGTTCACCCTCGAGGCAAGGCTGGTCAAGGCTGGTTAAACTTCATCTTGCATGCTATGGACAAAAGTAATCTGACACTCTGCTCCTCTATGTCGTCTACATCTTTGCGAAGTGCTGTCACACCTCATGCGTCCACTCCATATCCAGTTTCTGCATGTCTTTATTTTAACTTTCTTAGAATTAAGACGTCCATCTTTGAACTGCTACTGCATTTCATGTTGGTTTGTATGTACGTCTAAAGCTGCAAATGGTCTGTGGAGTTTGTTTTTAATTTCATGCCTTCTTCTTTCTTTCTGCCTTGTCAGGCCATAGTGGTTACATGCAGGGCTTCAAGGTCAGCAGTTTGAAACCACCAGCTACTCCACAGGAGAAAGAAGAGGTTTTCTACTCATGACAAGAGTTACAGTCTCAAAAACCCACAGCGGCAGTTCTATCTTGCACTGTAGGAGTTGGAATCAACTCAATGACATCGGTCTGTGTTTTGGGTTTGGTATGATATAGTGTGTGAATGTCTATATTTTCCTTTAATGACAGACCATTTTAAGTTAGTTTCATTCACTTTTGTATGGTCCTCTGGGTCCTTGACTCCAAAAACTAATGCTATACCTGGTATAACTGTGTTGAAATGAAATGAATGGATATAAAATTGTATAGGCAGAAGGAAATTCCAGAATGTGTATTTTGTTACCATTTTCAATTATCCATGCAAAGCAATTTTGTGTGTGTGTGTGCATGTTTTCAATGGTCAATATTGGTTCTAGTTAAATTAATTAACATAGAGTCACCATGGTGAATATTAAATTTGCATTTTTGTTTCATATATGACTGTTGTAATTACTCCTAATTTAATGCTAGTGTATATACAGTATGAAACTATCATTTAAAAATTAAGTGTTTATCTATTTGATAGATTTAATTCATTTTTCCTTGATTTTGTAAATTATTTTTGAACTATCACTGTCTTTCTGACTTTTGATTAAGCCACTCAGACCCAAACTTGTATTGGTAGGGTTTTGAACGTTTCTAGAAAGCAAACCTTGACTCCTAGCAGCCTTATTTATAACATTACAAGGCATCGTTTGGTTTTGCAATACTTCGGTTTGATTCCATTGCTTCAGCCACTATCCATGCATATCACAGAGGGCCTCCTTTACCCTCACAGATCTCTCTTTTGACCATTCATAATTTTTTCTTTGCTATGATCTGATCTTTTCTGCTGACATGTTGAAAATAAGTGAGCTAATATTTTACCTTACTCACTGAGAAACACTTTAATTGTATTTCTTCTAAGACTGGTTAATTTGTTCTTCTGGGGAAATAGTACATGGATATACATTAGTATTGGTTGATACTTTTCTACTTCTCAGCCTTTGAGCCCATTGTCACAGCCACGAGGGTCATCTCCTCTTTTTAAGATCGAGAGAATCCCTCATTTAAAATGATACTGTTTTGAACTAAGCACAGGGTCTTTCTCCCAGGAATTGGTCCTGATGATACTAGATTGAAATAAGCAAGACAAAATCTTATAATTCCCACTTCTTTGAGATATCTGACTATACTTTCTTCAATACTTATTTGTTCTTTGGCTGCCCACAGTATATTATACATTCCTCACTAATAACATAGTTCAACTTTGTCAAGCCTAATCAACTTTCCTTGTCATTGTCCAGTTTTCACATGCATATGAAGGATTAGGAAACACCATAGCTTCACCATCAAAGTAATATCGTTGCCTTTCATTGAGCTGATAAAGGCAGACACGTTTACTCCTGTATCACTCAGTCACTGGATGCTAGCCTGGCTGCAATGGGGCGTGGCCTTGGTGACGAGACTCTCTTTAGCTCAGTCCATCCTCCAAAGGAGCTGACTTAGAGAATCTAATAGCCAAACTACAAAAAATTGTGTAAAGAACTATTAGGTAAGAATAAAAGTCTTGCACGCCTGAAAGGGGTTGAAAGCAGTAGTCTGTCAGAACGTTCCCCACAGCGTAGGCTTCAGTGCTCTACTCCCGTTCTCGTGTGAAATCAAGATCCTGTTTCTTATTCCTACTTGAGCATCAAACTTATGGTCTACTAATCTTCATTCACAATGCTCCACTCCCCCATGACCTCGCTCTACTGTTTACAACAGTACCGGCCAGGTGCACTTGCAGTTCATTAGCTTCTAGTACTTATTTCCCATTACTGGGATAATCTAGACCCAAACACCTAGGCAACAAGATGGTCCCAGGCAATCAGAAATAGGTATCTATTTCAGGCAGCTTTCTTTGAACTTTACTCACGAGATTGTTCTTGTTTGTTGTCTATTTCCCAAGCACGACTATGTATTTTGGGGAAGTGCTTTGTATTTTCACAGCCCATGAATGGATAGCAAGGAAATCTACTGTATGTTCTTTATTTCTAAGATTAAAAAAATATTATTGTATAAAATATGCATATCCAATTATATATTATAACAATTTTAAATCTAGTATCAGTAACTAGTTAACTATTTAGCCATTAATTTTAAATACCTTTATTTTATTTGAATCACCAGCATACATGGCCAGGTAAACAGATATTCAAACACTGAAGTCTCTTCTTGTGTTTCCTACTAATTCACAATAATCTGCTTGCCATTACATTGGTAGATTGTTTTGCTTGCTCTTTGTGGATTCATTATATACTTTAGTACTCAGGATCCTTTATGTGTTCCCAATATTTTGTTACGGAGCGCTGCTGATGCAGGATGTAAGCACTCAGGTTCCTAAGAGAAAGGAAAGCAGTCTGAACTCGCCCTGATGCTCCTTGAGAGAAAAGATCTGGCAACCCGTTCCCATAAAGACGACAGCCAAGCAGACCACGCAGCGGCTCCCAAACAACAGCAATATTTACGTATATCACCTGAAGAGGGTGTAAGCAAATCGTAGCATCCAGATTTTTTACTATAGAAAGCCCCTACCAGATAATTGGCCTTTACATTACTTATAACTTGCATAATTGCTAATTTTATGTCTAATTATTATGTATATATTACTGTACAGATACACTTCTATCGAGTGCTTGTTGTAAATGTAGACATCATTTTTAATTTGTGTAATTATTTTTCAAAATCTAATTGACCAAAAATATATTTTAATTTTTTAACTCATAACCCTTGTGGCCCTGTGAGTTAAGTATGAAGCTGCTACCATAAGATCAACCATTTAGACCCATTAGCCACTGCACAGGAGAAAATTGAGGCCCTCTCTCCATAAAGATGGGCCGTCTTACAAACCCTCTAGAGGGCACCATGGGTTGAAGTCCACCCCATCGCAGTGAGAATAGTTTGGGTATCTAGATGGAAGTTGACATTTTCCCTCTCTTCTTCCTTCCATAGTGGCACCTTTATTTTTAAGTATCGGATGGTGCAACATAATTCCTAAAGAAAAGATTTGATAAAGATAATATAACCACAGAAAACTAAGTACGATAGTGCTTTTTCAGTAGACTAATTGTACGCAAAAATCCATTGTGTTTTAGTTTGTAAGAAAGTTCTATGTATTTTTTGAATAGAAACAAAGACCACAGTGGTGACCACCCAGAAGTAAGGAATTTGTTACTAGGAAACGATGAAGGTGGGGGTAAGCGTTTGGTCAAACACATGTTCTTGTTTATATTCTATGTTTGGCCACATTTAACTTGAGATTTTAAAATAAAATGAAGTTTATGTTAGGTTTAATTATTTCTAAAACATCTGCTGTGAAAACAGTGAAAGCACACACTTATCTAGCATCATGATTTCAAAGATGGTAATCCTTGACTGACTGAATTGCTTTCAAAACGAGTACAGGGAAACAGGAATAAATATTCACAACCATTCGTAAAACAAGTAATAATTTGTTTATCAGAGTACCTACATTCCTCCTGGGCACTCGTTATTATCATGGCTTCCAGTCTTCCCATTACACACTACTCTCTCTCTCTCTGTCTGAATGTGCTCAAGACATTTCCATCCTCATTCTACAATCTGCTCATCTGCTAGCTAACACGTTCGATTCTTGTTGTCAAGATGAATCGCTTGGTGGTACTAAATGTTAACACACTCGGCTACTAAGTTAAAGATAGGAGGGTTGAGTCCACCAGGAGGTAAACGAATGGCCTGGCAATCTGCTTCTAAAACCTCAGCCAGTAAAACCCTATGGAGATACTCAAAAGGATGGCCTTTGGAATGAAGTCAATGACAACTGGTTATTGTCAGGAAGGAAGCTATGAAGTATATTGGAAGGCCATTAGCTACAAGCATTTACTTCTTAAATTATTTTTCCTGGGGCAAGATGGAAAGAGGATATTTTAAGGAAAACAAGGAACAAACTTGCTTAAAAATACATCTAACGATCCACTGGAGCCTCTTAATCAGCAAGTGCTTATTAAATAATTATAGAACTAATACATGGATATGGCAAACAATTCGTTTTTAAATAGTAACATGGTAGTTTTGCATGTTAGTTTTCCATCTTGTCAATTTGGCAAAGCTGAACCTAGGTTTCTTAGAACCCCTTCCTTATAATTTCTGATTGTAGTTGAGCATAAGAAAAAGGTGCACAAGACTTGGAAAGAAGAAGCTATAGCCGTTATGCTGTGTTTGACTTCATGCTGACATATGGAGGAAGGGAATCAAGAGGTGGTGATGGGTTCCAGTGCACCCACTGTCCCCTTTGTCATGCCAAGTCCTTTCTAACTAGACCCCATTTAAACTCGAAATGCTTCAACTTCCAGTTACATACACTCTTATTCCTGAAAATTCATTTCAAATTTATTGCCACTGAGTCAATTCTGACTCATAGTGACCCTACAGAAAAAGGTAAACCTTCCCCTGTGGGTTTCCAAGGCTAGAACTCTTTAAGGGCATCGAACGCCTCGCCGTTCTCACTCACTTGTATAAGTAGCAATAACCATGTTGTTTTTTCCTGCCCTAAAAGTTTGCTTTTAAAATGAAGGTTAAAAGCATTAAAAGTCTAATTAAGATTAAAAATCAATTAGATTATATTAGCAGGGAAAAATCTCACCATATTTGGAAATTCAAAAGCAGCCTATGAGAAGTAGATAACAAAAATCCACTAAATCTGGACAGGATAAATGAAGATTTTTCACTTTAGACATATTTCCTAGCTGTTTGAAGAGGCTGCCTGCAGCTATGGACAATCATTACATTGGACAATTCATTTATTCCTATAGTTCTTCGTACATACCCACTTAAATTATAATTTGCCACATATATTTGCTCTTAGAGTACAGAAACCAACGGAATAAGTACAACTTCAAAAAAGAGTCTATTCCTGGACCTAAGAGCAAACAACACAAAGGCAGTCAATTTTATTTACTCATTGTGTAAAATGATTCTCTTTTGTACCTGGGTATAAAAGACAATACTAGGAGCCAATAGAACATGAAACATTGAAATCTATTGTACCAAGATCCAAATCTATTCTGTATTTACTGAGCTTCTCATTATTCAACAGTTAGCAAATATAACCATGATACTTCAGGTTCTGTGTCAACTTGACTGGACCAAGATTTTCAATGTGTTGGCAGTTAAGACCTATATCACCTTGAGGATGTGACCTACTTCCAATATCAGTAGATGCTGTGAAAAAGCTGGCTTGGTTTTTGCTTGGTCTGGATCTTGCACATGGCTTGTTGACCTCTGTTTTGTGTTTTGTTCTTGGACTTGAGTCAACATCTGTCGTATGACCTGTCAATTCGTGGAGTTTACCCAGCCACAGACTTGACCTGTCTCCTTGGATTCATTTGCCTTTCTAGCCACAAGCCTGGTCTTCTAATCTTGGCTTATCAGATCCTGAAGCTATGAGAGTTAGAAAATACCTCTTGCCTGACATCCTCCCCACCGACGTGAAACATACGCAAACTTGGAACATGCCTGCTTCTGCAAAGGCGTAGGCTGTTTTCTTTATATTCACCTTAATATCAAAAAGGTTTTATATAAACCTTTTATATAAAAACTTCACTGGCTTTGTTCTTCCAGCCAATGATAGCAACCACAGGAAACAATCTACTAACCAACTATTTTGTGAATTGAAAATAAACATATAGCAGTATGGGGTTCCCAAGTATGAGAAAAGAGCAATGCTGCCTGTGATGGTTAAATGTGCGTTCCAACTTAATTCCAATGATGCGGCAGATATGTAACAATATAGTCATCTTCATGTTGTGATCTGATGTGGTAATCAGATAAATCTCAATTTCATTTAACAACCTGTATTTTTAAACCAAATCATGGTCAGAAATTGTTGTAATTTTACTGCCAGAAGAGTCTACAAACAATCTGTTTGTTTATCAAGCTTCTGTGGAGTCTTCTTGTAGTCTGCTACTGTCTTCCCCTTAAACTCTGTGAGTTATTTACTATATGGATATTTTGAATTCTTTAAAGATACATTATCTGAAAGCTTGTTCCTTATGTAAATGGTAACATTTTTGTTTTTATGAGATGATGTCAAAATGGTTCAGACTAAACCTGATGTAGAAGAGAGAAAAACAGAGGCCCATCCTCATAATCATGTCTATGGGTGTGTCTGCTGTTGTACCCACCATTCCACTATCTCTCATAGAGAATCTGCTTCTTTCAAACAGACTACTTGAAAATAACAACATATACAACCCCACCCATTAAAAACTGTTGTGGTGAGATCTAGACTATTAAAAAAAGAACAGAAGGTACATAAGCCTAGATCGATATTGCGGATTAATATGATTCTGGAACATAGGCCTGGATATAGGAATGCCAGTACAAAGGCTATCTAAAATTATAATTTTTTCTTGTTTATGTAAATTTGACATCAAATTAAGCCATTTATCCATGCTTACTGGAAAATATATAATCAACCCCCAAATAAAAATTAATTAATGGAATAAATTGCCATTGATCTATATTTTCAGTTTCTAAGCATGGATGAAAATATTGTGCCATTAGAAGGTTTCAAGTTAATTCTAATCTATAACAACCCTATAGAGAAGAGAATAAAATACAGACTTCCCTGTCCTGTACTATCCTGACATTCATCGATATATACGCAGAGAGTACGTTGTAGCTGCCACTGTGTCAATCCATCCCCTTGAGATGCACCTCTTTTTCATGGACTCTCTCCTTTTCTAAGCATGGTGTCCATCTCTAGGGATTGGACCTCTCTCATAGTATATCCAAAGTATGAGAGAGAATGTATCACTACCCTTATTTACTACAAGCTATAATAGAAGAATAAAATCTTAGATTCAATTGTATCTACAAGTCTAAAAGTTAGAATATGAGACACATTTTGACAACAGAAATTCAGGTGAAGTTGTTACGCGCTGTCAATCTGGTTCCAACTCATATACAACAGGAAAATAAAACCACAGGTTGGTCTTTAACCCACAGGCTGGTCTTTAATCATCCTCACAATTGTTCTTATGTTTGAGCCCATTCTAACAGTCAGTGTGCCAATCCATATTGTAGAGAATCTTCCTCATTTTCATTGAACTTCTACTTTATCAAGCATGATGTATTTTTCCAGGGACTGGTCTCTCCTGACAACATGTTAAAATAGATTAGATGAATCTTGCCATCCTAGCCTCTAAGACACATTCTTGCTGCACTTCTTCCTAGACAGATTAATTTTTTGGAAGTCCATGGCATTTTCAATATTCTTCACCAGAAGAATATTCATAAATCAAATGTGGAATCTTCAGTCTTCCCTATTCAATGTTCAACTTTCACTTATATTTAGCCATTGAAAATACCATGACTTGAGTCAAGCATAATTTAGTCCTCAAAGAAATCCACTTGCTTTTTAAATTTTAAAAAGGCCTTTACCAACGGAATATACCATTTGATAGCTTGACTTCTGCTTCCATGTATATTGATTATGCATCCAACAAGAGGGAATTCTTGACAACTTCAACCTTTTCTCCATTTGCCACGATGTTGCCTTCTGGTACAGATGGGAGGACTTTGGTTTTCTTTACATTGGTTCAGAAGTCATACTGAAGGATTGCATGTTTGATTCATATTAGCAAGTGATTCAAATCCTTCTCACATCTGCATATTGAAGTTTGTTCATAAGACATCCTCCAATTTTGATGTCACATTCTACATCATATAATACAACTTCTCTTATGATTTACTCCACTTACAGATTGAGTAAGTGTGGTGAAAAGATCTGTGGTAGTTACATAATCTGGTGTCAATTCGAGGACTAAGAGTGTAGGGGTTGAGTCTAGCTTGTCAATCAAGAGATAGTCAATGAGATCTCAGTGTGGGCATGGCCTTCTCCTGAGAATTCTGGGAACTCCTGTATTTTCCTCCTTGGAGATGGGAGACACCTCTCACTCTCTGCTCACTCCCTTGGAGAGACACGTGGCACTCTGCTGATAGACCCCGTACCCTGGTAACTGGAGAAGTCACGTGGAGATGACTGCCAGCACTGAGATACTTATAATATCACTGGATTCAAGGACTTTCTACCCACTGGCCTGGGATCATCCATATTTGGCGTGATTGCATGTGTTTTGTGAGTCTGAAAAGGACGTTATAGATTGGTGTCAGACATATGTGCTAATATCAGACATATGGCCTTGGACTAGACTGGATTGGGATGCTTGCTTAATGTACAATCACATATTTCTGATATGCTCTGCTTTTAACTATGGTCATCATATGCCGGCAATGCAATCCTTTGCTGCATGTCCTTTGCTGAATCTGCTCTCCACCTCTGGAAGTTCCTTGAACATGTATTGCTGTAACCCCTGCTAGTTGATCTCAACAAAATTTTACTTGCATATGATATTAATATTATTCTATATTCATGAAGCCATCTCACAATTCATCTGGTTTTCTATCATTAGTATTCAATGCAACAAATCTGTTTTTGAGGTGTTCTCACAATTCAAGTGGAATATACTTAAGGCTCTATACTGTTTTGTGTCTGTTTTAATTTTCTTCAGCTTGCACTTGAAATTACACATGAACCATTGATGATATGTTTCACAGTAACCACCTAGCTTGGGTTTTAGCTCCATTGTCTCTTCCCACAGATTAGTCAATGTTATTTCTGTGTATTCCATCTGGAGAAGTCCATGTTGTTGAGCAAATGTATTTCCTGTGAACATGTGTTTGGCCTTAAAAAATTCTATCATGCAATCTTCAGCTTCATTTTTGCCACGGCCATATTTTCAAACTATTGCTCCTTCCTTTTTGTCTCCAACTTTTATATTCCAATTGCCAACATTTATCCATGCATTTTGATTGTGTGTTTGAACCATTTTAGGCTGAAGACATTGGTAGAATTATACAACTTCTTCAACTTTAGCTTTGTTGATTGGTGCACAAATTTAAATTCTAGTTGTATTGATTGGACTTCCTGGTATGCAGATCGATATTATCACTGATAGCAATGTTCTTTAAGATAGTTCTTGGAATGTCTTTTGTCTATGAATCCAATGCCATTCCTCTTGAATCTATCATTCCCAACATAATAAGCAATATGATTTTTTTGGTAAAAAATGTTCAATGTCAGTAGATTTTAATCCATTAATGCCTAGGATATTGATCTTTAAACATTCTGTTTCACTTTTGTAAACCTTCAATTTTCCAAGATTCATAGTTTGGACATTCCAAGTTCTAATGAATAGACTTTTGCAGCTGTTTCTTTTGTCATGCCCCATTAGCAAATCAATGTCCCAAAGGTTTTACTCCCTTGGGTTTTACCCCATCTGCAGCACTGTGGTTGACTGTACTTTGAGAAGGCCTCTCCTCCTCAGTCACTTACTGAGTGACGGCTGATCTGCGCATCTCACTTTCTAGTACTATTTCTGACAATGTTCTGCTTCTCTACATGAGATTTCAGTATCTGACAATGTTTCAATGCTATCCCTACGTTTTTTGGTGGCTAATTCCTCTCTAGTGAACAGCGTTCTTTGTAGTCCCTTGTAGCATGGAAACACGCTGCAAACTGTCCACTATGGGTGACCCTGCTTGGCATTCAAGAGGCTAGTGACATAGCTTCCAGCGTCACAGCACACAAGCCACCGGCGACGACCAGCTTATAGGCAAATGGGGATTCAGTTCAGAGCACATAGAAATGGAAGAGAGTTCAAATTTGAACAACACAAAGAAATTCTACAAATCATTACAAAAGAATATCATCTGAGAGGGTACCCCCCAACACTGGACTGCACTGGGTGGGGTGACGCTTTTATAGTATGTGTTTTTCCCTCCAAGCGTGCATCAAGCAGCTCACCCAGTGCACCCAGTGGTTCGTTTGGGAAGATTCTCTTTGGCCACACTAAACTTTTTAGTAAAAGCAGTTTTGCTCAAACTTCATTTTTTTGAGTGATGGCTGATTTAAGATAACAATGTGCAGCTGTGGAATTTTGTTTCCAATAGTGCTGCCCTTGCAAGCTGTTTTCAACTGTTGTGATGTTGAACACAGCTGACAAGGACAGCGCTATTGGAAAAACTAAAGTGCATGAGTAGTTCTCTCTTTTCAAAGACCATGAAATGCCAACTGATGACAAACCTCATTCTGGATATTATCAACTTCCTGAACGAATGAAAATGTCACCTCAGTGCATTTGGGGTTCATATCCCACGTCAGACTTTTCATCAAGCTTCTATTCAGAGGTTCTGGAAAGATTGCATAATAGTGCGTGACAAAAAGAAAAGGCCTGTTTTGTGGAAGATAGGGGACCGGTTTTCCCACCACGACAACGTACCTGCTCAGGCAGCCATCTCAGTGTGCCAGATTTGTGCAAAAAGGAGCATTCCTCACTTGCCCCATGCACCTGACTCACCTGACCTCACTCCATGTGACTCCCTTTTTGTTTCTGTCATTGAAGAGGAACATGAATGGACAGCAATTTGATGATAAGAGGTGAAGGGAAAAATGCAGAAGGTGCTATCAGTCATCCAAACAGATGAGTGTGAAAAATGTTTACAAGAATGGAAATGCAGATTTGAAAAATGTATTCAGTGTAATGAAGAGCATTTTGAAGGTGATATGTTGTTTTGTAAAAAAATTAAGTATATAGATTTGAAAATTTTTTTTGTATTTTGTTGGGTTTTTTTTAGTGTGTGGTAGGGTATCCACTCATATACTAGAGGTTTTCAAAAGTTCCTGGAAATTTTCCATTATCTTTCAATTCCATTTTCCAATGAATTTCCAACCAGTTAAACACATTTTCACCTGTTCATTTTTGGCACCCTCTGCTGGCTCAATCGTTAAGCATTCAGTTCCTAAATAACTAGTGGGTGGTTCAAATGCCCCAGCCAGTCAATGGAGAAAGGCCATCCAGTCTGCATCCATGAAGATCCACAGACTTGGAAACCCTAAGAGGGCAATTCTACCCTGTTCTACAGACTTGCTCTGATTCACAATCAACTGTAGGGCAGTAACTTCCAAAGATGAAATTCATTGGCGTGCATTTGATTCAGACTCATGGTGACCCCACGGGACAGCGTGGAGCGACCCTTGTGGGTTTCAGAGACTGTAGCTCGACAGGAGTAGAAAGCCTAATCGTCTTTGTCACCCTTTGGTGTAGCCGGTGGCTTGACTACTGACTTTGCCAACAGCTGATATCCTCTTAGCCACTACATCCCCGGCTCCCCTCCAGACTAGTAAATTGGCCTTTTGTTTGCTTCACCGATGACTAACAGGTACAAAAGTATACATTTCCAAGCTCCTCTACCAGTAGTCTAGAGAATGCTGGAGTGAAATTTATATATTTTCTAGAATACTTTTCACTTTAATTTACACCATATAAAAATTGCATTTCAACATCTCCATGCCTCAAATCGTGCTCCTTATCCTTATTCTTCAAGTTATGAGAATAAAAAGGAACCTGAAGAATCAAGATCAGGGCTATGGGATGGATGAGATAAGGTTCACCAATATTAATATTTTATTTAAAATTTCACCAAATTATAATTTTTCATCTCTGTACTGACAATAACATATTCACTCAAGTACAAACACAAGCTCCAATTTCAAAACAGAAATTTGTCTTCTTAAATTTTACTTTAAAAACTTTACTTTAGTAATTGCTAAGGTTTATTAATCACTTACCAAGTATTGCATACTACAATAAATATTTTGTTTTAAAATCATTACAAGAAGCCTATAAGATTAGATATTACTTAATTCTATGTGCATAAAAGGAAACCAAAGCAAAGAACATCCAGAAGCTAAACAGCTTTGTGATAAAATAAAGATTCAAGTCCATGCTACAGAGTCTAAAACCCAGTAGCCAGAATTCAGTACCACTTACCAGACGGTAAACAGCATGTAGCATTGCTACTCATTGTTTTTGAACTACTCCATAAATATTTTAATCAAAGAAGTTAATATTTTTCCTATTTAAATATGTAAACAATAGAGCTCAAACATAAATTCCTGCATCCTTGTTGTACATAAAAATGCAAGAATGAGATGGCTACAAAAAATTATTTCAAAGATAAAAAGTTATTTAAAGGTAGTGTAGTAGTGTCCATAGCGTTATACAGTGTATTAGGGCAGAGCATAATTTATAAATTGTATCCCAACAGCTTGGGCTGAAAAGATAACAAGTGCATTTTTGTAGTCCAGCATATAAACATGCATGTGTGTACACACACACACACACATACTGAACACATAGGCATATGACTAAAGCAGATGTTTTATGAGAAGAAAACCCCAGTTTTAGGGCTATAAACAAATGGTGGTAGAAAAGTTTAGATAATATTGGTGGTGAGAAAAAATCTTTTTAAGCAACAATAAAAAGAGTATTTACATGAATTTGACTATATTCTTAAGCGGCATTCAGTTATGGCTCTAAAGACAATAAAGTGAGAGATGTCTTGTTTCAGATAAAGCATGTTAACTTTGGGAGTCATCATGTGTGTTCCTACAAGAACAAACTTGAAAAACTAGAAATCAACAAACTAGAAAAACTAGAAATCTTCTTAGATACAGCAGAAAACTAAGGTCACAAAAACCAGTGTCACAACTGGAGAGACATGTAAGCCACTTCGCAGGAACAGAAATCACCAGTGTTGGAGTATGTTGTGAAATGGGGAAAACTACATAAAACCAATTGACTATTTTATGAAGACTCAACATGGAGTAGTTGGAAAGAGATAGAATCTTCTGAGACCCAGTCTTAAGAGTCCACCACACTTTTATCATTTTTCCTCCAGGATCACCAATATGTTTTCACAATGAAGCTTAGAGGAAAATTCCCTTCTGCTCTGGCAAGCAAAGGGGAAAATAACTATTAGTTTCCTATAAGAACTGTATTCATTTCCTAAATCATCCCACTACCACGGTTAGAGTTTCCTTAACTATCATTTTCCTCTGGCTGCCCTAACAAAATATCTTCAGTAGATGATTTTAACGCACATGAATTTATTGTCTCACAGTTAAGGAACTGATAAGCCCCCAAAATGTGCTTGCGATGTAAACCCTTTTGAGACTCCGAGAGAAACGCTTTCACCGCTCTCTGCCAGCTCCTTGTTTGCAGCTCAGCGTTACAGAAAACCCTTCGTCCTTCCCTGTGTCTCCCCATCCTCGCATTTTCTACGAGGACACAGATCATGTAAAATCAGAATCCACACTACTGTAGTTATGAGCTCATGTTAACCTAACATTTTCAAAACCTTATTTCTAAATAAGCGTACATTCAGTTATAGGAGTTATGATTCCAATATAATTTTGGAGGCAATACAATTAAACTCATAACAATAAACTTTTAAATATAGTTCTGTTTTTCTTAAAAATGAATAACTCAAAGGATGTCACATTACTAGAGTCAAACAAACCTGGTTTTTTGTCAGAACTTAGACTGCTATGAAGGAAGGGAAAGACTTGACCCCAGACACGCCAGGTCGGGCATTGAGGAAAAGGAAATGACACACTCTGAACCCTCTACATTCGAACTCTAAAAAAAATTTGAGAATCATATTTGAAGGTTAAAACTAGAAGGCAGAGGCTCACTAAATGACAGAGAATTAGTCTAAGATTACAGACTGCTTCCCCTCAATCTGTGCCTTATTTGCATATCAGTATCAACGGGGATTGATAGGTGATTATAACTGAAAATACACTTGGGACGTGGTGTCAGGAGAGACAGTCCCTGGAGACGGCCATCATGCTTGGTAAAGCAGAGGGCAGCATGATAAGGAAGGCGCTCAGTACGGTGGGTCGACATAGCGGCTGCAAGGATGGAGTCAGGTATGAGAACTATCGTGAAGAGGGGTCACGATTGGGCAGGTTTTTACTCTGATGCACATAGGGTCATAAGGAATAAAAATTGATGCTAAGATATTTCTAAAACAACAACAACAACAACAAAAATAAAGAAAACATAACTGGGTTTTAACCTTATACATTAGTTCCAATTTTCAAAGAGAAAAAAAATCACACGGCATGCTAAAAGACACAAGACAGTCTTAAAAGATGATACAAATTAGAGTAACACTCAATTTTAGACTGCTCTGGGGAATTTTCAGACAGAATTTAAAATAACTCCTATGAATATATTCTGGGACTTGTCAGTTTGTCATACTGGGTTGTCTTGCGTGTGGCTGTGCTGCTGGAAGTTGTGCCGCCGGCATTTCACATGCCAGCAGGGTCACCCAGAGTGAGCACTTCTCGGCAGAACTTCCAGACCATGAACAACCATTCACTTTACAGGAATTAGTCACCAAACACCCTGTGGTTTCCAAAAATATTGACAGTGACTTAAAACGTATGAAAACCTATTCAATCTTTACACTGAGCAAATAACCAGAGGAGCTTGCTTATATGAACAAAATGCAGCGATGGAATCGAAGAAAAGCTTACTAACAACCTGCAATATGCAGATGACAAAAACTGGCTTGCTGTAATTGAGGAGGACTTGTACCAATTGCTGATGCAGGTCACAGATTTCAGACTGAATATGGATTACAACTCAGCATAAAGATGACAAAAACTCCAAAACATGATAAATGGAGAAAAGGTTGAAGTTGTCATGATATAGTTCTCATTAGGTGAGATTGAGTTGGTTCCGCCTGAAAAAGAGACCCTAACCACACCAGAATGAACGATGGCAAGCTCTAGAGCATCCTCACAATGCTTGCTTTCTCAGAGACTATCGATGCAGCAATGCAGTGTGTTGAGGCCCTTCCTCTTTGGCATTGCCCTTCCACTTTACCAAACATGGTGTTCTACCCCAGGGACTTGTCTATCCTAACAATATGTCTGAGGTATTTAAGATAAAATCTTGTCATCTTTGCCTCTAAAGAGAACTCTGACCTTACTGCTTCCAATAAAGAGCAATTTTTTTCCTTTTAGCATTCCATGGTACTTTCAATAGCCTTCTCCAGCACCACATTTCAAAGGCATACATTCTTCTACAGTCATTCTCATTCGATATCTAACTTTCCCATGCATATAATGCAACAGAGAATATCATGGTTTGGGTCAGGCACATACACCTTAGTCCTCCAAATATTATCCTTGCCTTTCAATACTCCAATGAGGTCTTGTGCAGCAGATTTACCTAATGCGGTACATCCTATAGTTTCTTAATTGCTGTTCCCATGAGCAGTGATTGTGGATCCAAGTACGAAAAAAATCCTTGACAATTTTAATCTTTTTTCCATTTAACAAGATTTGCATATTGGTCCAGTTGTGAGGATTTTGGTCTTACTTACATTGACTTGTAAAATACGTACACTGAAGGCTACAATTCTTGATCTTCATCAGCAAGTGCTTCAATTCCTCCTAACTTTCAGTGAGCAAGGTATGTCATCGCTTCTCTGATGATTTGCTCAGAATACAGATTGCACAAATATGGTGAGGGGATACAGCCCTGATGCCCACCTTTCCTGATTTTAACCCATGCAGTATTCCCTCGTTCTGTTCATATAACTGCCTCTTGATCCATCAATAAATTGTGAAGGAGGACAAAGAAGTGTTCTGGAATTATCACTTTTCTCTATGTTATCTACATTTTATTACGGTTCACAGAGTCATATTCCTTTGCATTGTCAATGAAACAAGTAAATATCTTGTTAATATTTTCTTCTTTGAGCCAAATCCATCTGACATCAGCAATGATGTTCCTTGTTCCAAGTTCTTTTCTGGATCTGGCCTGAACTTCTGAAATTTTCCTTTCAATGTATTGCTGCAACTGCTGTTACATGAAAAATTCTACTTGTATGCAATATCAATAACATCTTTCTATAGTTTGAGTAGCCCATTGGGCCATCTTTCTTTGGAATGGGCACAAATATGGTTCTCTTCCGGTCCGTTCACCAAGTAGCTGTCTTCTAAATATCATAACACTGACAAGGGAGTGCATCCGGTGCTTCCTCAGCTTTATGAACACTTCAATGGGTATTTCACCAAGTCCTGAAGCCCTGTTTTTGACTAATTCTTTCAATGCAGTTTGAACATATACCTTCAGCACCATTGGTTCTTCCTCATTTGCTACCTCCTGAAATGGTGAATGCCAGCTAGTTCTCTTCGGGACAGTGACTCTGTGTATTCTTGCCTCCTTCTCGATGCTTCCTGCATTATTCAATATTTTTCTATAGAATTTTTCTAAATTGAAACTCAAGCCTTGACTTTTTCTTGAGTTCATTCAGTTTCAGATATGCTGAGTATGCTCTTCCCTTTTGCTTTCTAAGTCCTTGTATGTTTTGTTCCAATGTTTGGCTTTGTCGTCTCGTGTTGTCCTTTGAAATTTTCTATTCTCATCTTTGATTTCATCCTTTCTTCCATTTGCTTTAGCTACTCTAGGATTAAAAGCAAGTTTCAGAGACTCTCTGATGCCCACTTTAACCTTGTATTTTTTAATGTCTTTTTAATGACCTTTTGCTTTCTTCACAAAGATGGTCATGATGTCTTCTGACAGTTTATCAGGTCTTCTCTCATTCGTCTTCAATGCTTCAAATCTGTTCTTGAGTTGTTCTCAAAATTCTGGTGAGATAGACTCAAAGTTGTGTTCTGACTCTTGTGGATCTGATCAATGAAGAGAAAATTGAAGTGGTCTAGTGTTTAATCTTGTTTGGATCCACAATCAAACTCACAGAAACAGCAGTCAATATATCAATCTACACCTTATGTTGTTTAAATCTGCTGCACAAGACCTCTTTTAAGGTATAAAAGTAAGTATGTCACTTTGAGGGTAAGCTGTGTCCAACTAAAGCCATGGTGTTTTCAATGGCCTCATGTACACATGAAAGACTATGGTTCCTGCAAAAAAAAAAACTAAACCTAACATAGACTGCCAAAAGAACAAACAAATCTGTTTGAAGAAGTACAGCCAGAAAGTACACGCTTCGGTCATATTGTCATGAGGCGTCATGCTAGGTGAGATACAGGGGCAGTGAAAACCCTCCAGGAGATGTACTGGCACAGTGGCCACAACAGCGTGCTGGGCTGGAACATAAGAACATTTGTGAGAGTGACACAGGGCTGGATGACATTTCATTCTGTTTTACGTAGTATAATTAAGTATTTGGGAACTGACTCAGCACCCTACAACACCAATTAATGAATTAAGAGCTTTATAGAAAAAAGTAGACAGGACATAGGATCAGATAGGTAATGTAAGAGAGAGATGAAAGCTTTAAAAGATGAAAACTAAATGTCAAAAAAATCACTGAATTAAAAGTGCAGACTGCATCTGATGTATTCATAGACTGGACACAATCAAAGGAAAAACCAGTGAGTTTATAGGTATGGCCATAGAAATTTCTCACGCTGAAAAGCAAAGGGAAAAGATTGACTAAAATGGTGCTGTCATATCAAATATCAGTGATATATAAAAGGTACAATATACAAATAATGAGAATATTGAACTCAAACATCATTGTGAGACTGATGTAAGACCAAGCAAACTTTCAATCTGTTGTAGAAAGGCTTGCTTTGAATTGAACTGACATGATGGTGCATGTCAGCACAACAATAGGAACACAAGTGTATGAGACACAGGAATGCTACTTGTGCTCCAGTGTATAATGTGCAGACTTAGTCCAAACGAAAATGTTTCAACATGACTCTGCAATCAGCGAATGGCTGCAGGCAAGTTGTGGTAGTTACACAATTTCACATCAACTTGATAAATAAATGTAGGGGTGGGATCTAGTCTGTCAATCAAGTCACAGCCTGATGATGCTTCCTTGTGGACATGAACATCTCATGAGGATTCTGGGCACTTACTCTCTTTCTCCCTGCAGGCAGGCCACACACTTTCTACTTTCACCTTCCTGTTGACAAGTCACGTGGAGACTTGCTGAGACATGTGAGAGCCCTTCTCTCTCTGCTTCACTTTCCTGTTGAAGAGCCACACTCATAGAGCTAAAGGAGCCACAAGGAGATGCATGCCAGCACTGAGATGTCTGGCACAATTGGATCCACAAGACTTTTCACCCACTGGAATGTGATCTTTCTGCATTCTGAATCGTTGCACATGGCCAAAGAGGGATTTTTGTATCAGTATTGGACATGCACTTGATCTAGACTGGGATGGCATGTATCCTTAATACTCTTTCTTTTTTTTTTTAATTTTATTTTAACAATTTATTGGGGCTGAGACAATTCTTTTCACAGTTCATACATATACATACATCAATTGTATAAAGCACATCTGTACAGTCTTTGCCCTAATCATTTTTTTCTCTTTTCTTCTTTTACATTTTATTAGGGACTCAAACAACTCTTACCACAATCCATACATATACATACATCAATTGTATAAAGCACATCCATACATTCCCTGCCCCAATCATTCTCAAGGCATTTGCTCTCCACTTAAGCCCCTTTCATCCGGTCCTCTTTCCCCCCCCCCTCCCATTCCCCCCTCCCTCATATGCCCTTGGTAATTTATACATCGTTATTTTGTCATATCTTGCCCTATCCGGAGTCTCCCTTCCCCCCTTCTCTGCTGTCCCTCTCCCAGGGAAGAGGTCACATGTGGATCCTTGTAATCAGTTCCCCCTTTCAAACCCACTCACCCTCCACTCTCCCAGCATCGTCCCTCACACCCTTGGTCCTGAAGGTATCATCCACCCTGGATTCCCTGTACCTCCAACCCTCATATGTACCAGTGTACAGCCTCTGCCCTATCCAGTCCTGCAAGGTAGAATTCGGATCATGGTAGTTGGGGGGAGGAAGCATCCAGGATCTGGGGGAAAGCTGTGTTCTTCATCGATACTACCTCACCCCCTAATTAACCCATCTCCTCTCCTAAACCCCTCTATGAGGGGATCTCCATTGGCCGACACTTGGGCCTTGGGTCTCCACTCTGCACTTCCCCCTTCATTTAATATGATATATATATACATATATACACATACATATATACATATACACATATATACACATACATACACACACTTATATCTATTTTTTTTTGCATGATGCCTTATACCTGGTCCCTTGGGCACCTCGTGATCGCACTGGCCGGTGTGCTTCTTCCATGTGGGCTTATTTGCTTCTGAGCTAGATGGCCGCTTGTTCACCTTCAAGCCTTTAAGACCCCAGACACTATCTCTTTTGATAGCCGGGCACCATCAGCTTTCTTCACCACATTTGCTTATGCACCCATTTGTCTTCAGCGATCCTATCATGGAGGTGTGCAGTCAATGATATGATTTTTTGTTCTTTGATGCCTGGTAACTGATCCCTTTGGGACCACTCGATCACACAGGCTGGTGTGTTCTTCCATGTGGACTTTGTTGCTTCTGAGCTAGATGGCCGCTTGTTTCTCTTCAAGCCTTTAAGACCCCAGTCACTATCTCTTTTGATAGCCGGGCACCATCAGCTTTCTTCACCACATTTACTTGTTCACCCACTTTGGCTCCAGCCGTTGTGTTGGGAGAGTGAGCATCATAGAGTTCCAATTTAATAAAAGAAGGTATTCATGCATTGAGGGAGTGTTTGAGTAGAGGCCCAAGGTCCTTCCGCCACCTTAATACTTGACCTATAAATATAGACACATAGATCTATTTCCCCATCCTCCTATATATATTTGCATGTACATGTCTTTGTCTAGACCTCCATGAATGCCCTTTGACTCCTAGCTCTTTCCTCCATCTCCCTTAATACTCTTTCTTACACATATGTGAGACCCCCTGAGTTTGTCTCTAGTCAATCCAGCCTAACACACTAGTTTTGTTAGGGTGTCTTAAAAGTAAAAGACTATTTGTTAAGCCAGGTAACTTCTATGCAGAGAAGTTGCCTCAGAATGGTAATGGTAATTTCTTTTAGGACTCCTAATGGGACAGTCTGGATAGATTTTCTCAAAGGACTATAATAAGCAAGGTATCCTAGAGATAATGTGTTTAGCTGCTGACCACAAGGACAGAAATCAGAAACGACCAGCCATTCCAGGGTAGAAAGACGAGGCTGTCTATTCCTGTATATTTACAGCCTGGGAAACCACAAAGCCAGTCCTAGTCTGTCCTAAGATCACCATGAGCTATAATTGAGGTTTTCTTTTAAAAAAATATTGTGAAAAGTTTAGGAGAATCAGTGAGAAAACAAGGACAAACATAAGGATGCTATTTCAGGGCTCAGACACACTATCAAATGAAAGAAACACGCACAGTAGAAGGCAAAATGGATGTCCGGGACCTACTAAAAATGACACATCTGTGCATTAAAAGAATTCATCAAAAGAGCAAAAAGAGAACTCAATGAGTGAGAAAAATATTTTGATAAGGATACAATGAGCAAACAACCAAGCTCCCAAATCTATGGAAAACTGCAACACCTTAATAAAAAAAGATGAATACCTCAATTAATAAGTGGACACAGAAGATGAACAGATAGCTCACAAAAGACAGCATGCAGAAATGGTCAACAAACACAGGGACAAATGGATTAGGATCCAAGGCAACGTGAAAGGGATGCAAAGAAAAGCCATGATGAGGTAGCGCCTTACACCGACAATGACAGCCCAGTCTAAGAAGGATAAACAAACAAAAACAAAGAGTAAGAAACCACAGGAAAATCCAACACGGGGGGGGGGGGGAGGCTGTGAAAACACTGGTGACCACTGCCGAAAGCGAAATCGTGCCGCCTGGAACAATTGGCGAGAGAAATTCCAAAAGATCCAGAAATCCCTCTGCTGAGGAAGTTCCCAATCAAAAAGGGTCATAACATGAATGGACAGATGCACACTCCTGTTCAGCATAACAGCAAAAATATGGGGTGGGTGACCCCTTAAATACCCAACAATAGAGGGATGGATAAAGAAACTTTGCAATACTACGCACTGCTAAAAACGATCATAAACCACGCAGCACCTCATGACACGGGTGGACAGAAAGTCAACATGCTGGGTAAAATTTGCCAACCACATAAGGAAAAATACTATATGAGAGCACTGTTCTCTCTATATATATGTATATATGCATATATATTTAAAAAACATAAGATACTTTTTTTCAAAATCATTTGATTGGGAGCTAATACAGACCTCATATAATTTCATAGTTCTATCACATGACGCAGCATTGTACAATTGCTGTGATGACCAGTTTCAGAACACTCTCTTCCTTCTTGAACTCCTTGACATTGGCTCCCCTTTACGTCCCCTCCCCCTTTCTACCACCCAGGAACCCTTATTCTACTTGTTGTCTCTATAGGTTCATCAATGCTGGGTTTTGTAAACCAAAAACACAGAAAACAAAATTCAAGAGGGTAACGCCCAACAACAAAATATAACTGAGATAAGCCCTGATATGGGGGAAAAACAGAAAATATTGAAAACCAGGTCAGGCCCAATGTGCATCCAAGGGCATATCAAGTGACAAGGTTTAATCCGTTCAAGTCAGGTTTCTCCTTTTGGTCTGCTAAGTCACCTCTCCAATGCTCGGTTTGTAACCAGCTTCTTCCCATCTATTACGGAGAGAGCAAAATCTGTAGAGCCTTATTTCCTGTGTAGACCTCACAAATGAATCTCGAGTTACCACTGCCATCCATAGCCTTCTGCAAACCAGAATCTCACAATTTAGTCTCTGACACTCTTCTCGCCTAACCCGACAAACACCGATGGTGGTGTGATTCTTCCTTTTGGACTTGGTTGACATCTCATATTGGAAATAAGCCTGGAAGACTCTAGATACGATTTTATCTGATAGCCAGGCACCATCGAATTTTTTCACCACACTTTGCTATAGCACCCATAGCACCCTGTGCTCCCTTTCTAAGGGCAATAATGGAGGAGGGTCATGGTGTAAACTAATTGTTCTTAAATTTGAGCTAGGATTTAGTGCAAGTCAAAACCGATTCCTGGATCTATGTTTCTGTACCTCTCTATAGTTATTTCGGTGGAAGGACTATATTCTTCTGAAGCTTACTACTCTACAATTTTCCATGATATCACGCTGAAGCACTTAAATTTTGAGAAGACAAATTCTACTCTAGTAGGTGACTTGGCTCTACAACAATTTTGATTCCGAAGATTCTGGTTTCCTGTGTCCATCTTTGAATACCTATTTACAGGTCAGAGTGAGATTTGAAACCATTTGATTTCCAACTTTCAATAGTGAAATATGATCAACTGAAGTTATTTTTCTCCGTCATTCAACTTTCATTAACTTTTTCATATTTTTTCGCTTGTTTGCTTTGGGGGAGAGGTGCTAAGTGTCTGAATGAAAGAGATGTATATGTCCTAAACACTTCATAGTGCATGTATCTTACATAGTGCCACAAAGGCTGCTTGTACAGATAGGGCACTTGTCTTTAACTTTTGATACTTAAATGTATTAAAGTATTTTTGTTGTCTTGTTTTAAAGATTTGTGTACATTCACATGCCTGAGTATTTGTTCTAGGTAAAGGGACTTCTGAGTAGGTGATTGTAAATTCACTTGGGAGGTAATGGACTTGAAAATTTTGTAGCCAAAATAAATCACCTTATACAATGAAAACATAAGCAAGAATAATTGAGTTGCATATTTATAATAAATCACTATAAGTTCTAAATATATTTAAGATGCTAGTTAATTCTTCCTTTAAGACCATATAATATCTTTGACAAATAAACCTGGCTATATAAAACCTCATATATATATATATATGTATATATATATATATATATATAATATAGAGGAACTACAATGAAAAATAATTCAATATTAGTTTTATTTTGTGTCCAGAGTTGCTTAACTGAAAAAACAACTGGTAAACTATGTTATTATCACATCTGGAAATTTCGTTGCCAGCTCTTGGAAATGGACAAGCATTCCAGACTTTGAAAGATGTAGAAAATAACCTTGGAAAAACTGACAGGTTTCTACACGAAAGAAGAAGAAGAAGAAAAAAGGATATTTCCAACTATGGATTTAATTCTCTACCACATGGCCCCAAGTTTTAAAAATGGCCTCTGTAATCTTTACATAAGAACATGCTATGCAATTATTGATGGAGATAGCTGTCCATAAACATACACTAAGCTATAAGACATTAAGACAGTGAAAGATGACCCCTCCGTGAGCAAAGTTACATTTCATGCAGAAGAGGTCACTGAAGTCAGGAGCCGTTTCTGGCCCAAGCCGATCTACCTGCATGGAAAATGTAATGACAGTAACCAGAAGACAAAGAACTGTGAGCGCAAAATAAAATAAACCAAAAACAACCTTTTTATTGTAAATTGAATAATGGCTTACAGATCATCATTTTGGTATTTAACAATTTATCAAACCTCAATGGTTTAAGTCATGGGGAAAGTAATTCTTTTTTATGAGATGAACTTACAATTGCTTAAAAGTACTTTAGAGAAGATCCCCCCTTCCCACCCTGCTAAGAAAATAATAAAAATACACTACCATAGAGCTGATTCTGATACATGGGGTCTCTGTAGGAAATAGCTGCCCACTTTGGGATTCTAAGAATGTAAATTTTTACAGGAACGGACAGCCCCATCTTTTAACCGACCCCTGTTCAGCAGTTCAATGCATAAGCCCTACACCATCAGGGATTCAAAGGGCGAAACAAAACGAACTCACTGCCATTGAGTCAATTCTGACTCACCGTGATCCTACAGAGTAGCTTAGACCTGTCCTTGTGGGTTTCTGAGACTGCAACTCTTACTGGAATAGAAAGCCTGGTCATTTTTCAGCAGAGTGACTGGTAGTTTCAAACTGCTAACCAAAAAGTTAGCAGCCCAATGTGTAACCACTAAACCACCAGGGCTCCATTCCAAAGGTAGGGGGATACAATGTTCTGTATAATGAGAAAATTATATATGTAGTTCATTAAATAATATATGTATATGTGTAGACTAGAACACATACATATATATTTTTGCTTGCACCAAAAGTGTACAAGAATTTTATTTCTGAAACCTTTAAAGCCATGTCTATTATTTTTTTGTACATAGTGTACAACTGTATCCCCTTCCTAGTCATGTATTTTCTTTTGATGCTATATTATTCACAAGTTTATATTTGCAATAGCCTAGCATATATATTTGTTAAATGAGAACACTAACTGAGACAATGTTATACATAATGTGTATATTAAAATATACTCATTAGGGTCTCACTAATATGAAGTTCATTATTCTGGCGAGATGGCATTGTGCTGCTTGGTTTCCATGTAGAGCAAGTCCATGCACAACAGAAGAAGGAATTTCCCACTCTGGCCTCATTCCATCATTTGTAGAAGAGTAGGCCGATTGACACTCTAGCATAATAGTGATGAGTATCAGTGAGAGATAGGGTCATGAAGAAAATTAATTTCTAGAAAGCACTCAGATTTTGTTTATGGAGGTGGTAAATTTGGCAAAGGACATTGGTTGTGACTGCACATAACTGATATCCGTGAACTCCCTGAAAGGCATATAGCACATATAAAGCATAGAGACCAACATATTTTATTAGTATCTCTTATTCCTTACTGTGGCGTGATCTACTTTTTTACTTTAGTAAAATACTAATTAACTTTTTAATTGGCTTTGTAGTAGAGAGGACGACTCCTTATTCTTGGAGTATTTGTGTTTGTCATGGAAAATGGACAACAGAAAAAAGCAAAACACGACCAGTGAGTGCTGTGATTTGGTGGGAATGACGGCGACGGGTGGGCAGTTGGATTGAAAGGTGCCGGGCTTTACTAATGTGGCTGCTGATATATATTTTTTCCAAATCAGTAATATTTGGAAAAAGAGTAATCTAGGCTGGTACAAAGTTTCTAAGCAATAGAAACTTCACTCAGGGCATTTCTTTAAAAATATCAAAACCCAAAATCAAATCCACCACTGTGGAATATGAGAGGGTACCCCCCAAACAGACTTTTTTCAAACCTATTTAGTAATTTTTTTTACAAAAAATCTTTATCACCTTCAAAGTCCTCTCCATTATACTTAATACATTGGTCAAATCTGCAATTCCATTCTTGGAAACATTTTTCAAGCTCATCTATTTAGATGGCTGACAGTACCTCCCTTGCTTTTTTTCCCCCTTCACCCCATCTAAGTAGACAAATTACTGTCATTTCCTGTCCCTCTTCGTTTGAGTGGAAACAAAAAGAAGTAGCAAGGAGTGAGGTCAGGTGAGTAAGGAGTGTGGGGCAAGAGAGGTATGTTAGAAAGGGTTCTCTGGAGAAACAAAACCAGAAAACAAATAATTATAGATAGATAGATAGATAGATAGATAGATAGATAGATAGATGATAGATAGATAGATAGATAACACAATAAATAAAGCTAATTAATCTATAAAGCAGTACAAATGGCTCATTGCAACTCAAATCCATGAGACAGCTAAAACACTGGCAGTCCCTCAAGTCTTGAGGGCTGCCAGGTAGTCCTCTGTAGGGAAATTCAGTCTATCTGGGCACAGACAGCAAACAAGAAGACAGGTCACCAACAGTCAGCCCGATGTCCCCAGCTCTAGAAATGTATATTCCAGTAGCATGCGAAGCAGGTCTTGAAGGAACTTCAAATTACAGTGACATAGTCCAAAGGTTAGGTGCCCCACAGGTAGTGTAGCTTGCAAATTGAGGCACAGAACAAGCAAGGCAGCCGCACACTGGTCTGATCATCAAAGAGCAAGAGACAAGAAAGGCGAGGATCATGGAACCATTTATCTCTCCTCCTTTCAATTAATCCCATATGTGTTCATTGGCCATGTTGGCACAATAAACCTTAACTATCTCAAGAGGCATGCTGTTTTTTGTCAAAAACTGGCTCACTGAGATGGCTGTGTGAGCAGGAGCAATGTTGTGGTGGCAAATCGAGTGCCCTGTCGGCCACAAATCAGGCCTTTTTTGCTGCACACTGTTTTGCTATCTTTTCAGAATATCTAAAATCAGAAGCTTGATTAACAGTTTGACCCATTGGAAAGAACTCCAAATGCACTACAAGTAGACATTTTGGTCTGTTTGGGAAGTTGACGGACATCCAAAAAAAGGTTGAAATGAGAAAACCACTTGTACACTTGCATTTTTCCATAACTGCCCTTGTAAGATGTGTTCAACATTACAACAGTTTCTGCGGCATTTTTTCTGAGTAGGAAAAAAAATTTCACAGCCACAAGCTGTACTTTTAAATCGGTCATCACTAAAAATGAACTTTGAGTCAAACTGCTTTAACTGAAAAATTCACTGTGAGCAGAGAGCACCTTCCCAGGAGATACCACTGAGTGCACTAACTCAGAGCGAGTTGCTGGATGCTAGCCTAATGGGAAAAAGTTCATACTACAAAAGATACAGCTCTGCCCAGGACAATTCTATTTTTTATTGTTATTTTTGGTATCTGGAGGTTAAAGCTCATAGATAAAACATTATAGTGCATAGCAGAGTTCCTGCAAATGTTACCAGATATGAACTGCATCATTAACAATAGCAATGCACGAATGTGAAAATAGCTGAAGATCATTAAACAAAACAGCCGCAGCAATACATTTACAAGCAATACCAAGAAGTCAAGCCAGGTTCAGAAGATGATGTTAAATAAGAGATATCATTGTTAACATCAGATGACTCATGGCTTGAAATAGAAAATAGTAGAGAGATGTTTTCTTGTGCGTTAACTGTGTGAAGGCATTTGATGGTGTGGATGAAAACAACTGAATAATATTACAAATTATGGGAATTCCAAATCATTTCATTATGTCCATGCAAAATCTGCATGGAGCAGGAAGCCTTGCTCAAACAGAAGGGGACACTGCATGCTTTAACAGCCGGCAATATGAAACAAGCTTGAAGCACTTATTGCTAAAAAATAAGCACTATGACCTTGAGGTTGTCTTACAACAGAATGCAAACAAAAAACATCATGATAAACAGAAAATAATAGTGAAGTTGTCAAGGATTTCATTTTATAATAAATTTTCATTAAAAGTTCAATCAAGAAATCAATATGTGATTGTGTTGGGAATATCTGCCATACCACGTCTCGTTACACTTTTAAAAGACAAAAATGTCACTTTGAGAACTGAGGTGTGGCTGCTCCCAGTCATGGTATTTTCATTAGTTTCACATGACTGTAAACAGTGACTAAGGAAAGTACAAAGACAATGCATTTGATTGATGGTCTTGGCAAAGAATAATGAAAGAACCACGGACTTTCAAAAGAATAAATGCATCTGTATTGGAATAAGTAAACCTGCAATCGTCCTTATACAAAAGGCTGGCAAGGCTTCCTCTTCTATATTTTGGACATATTTCCCTGAGAGACCAATCCTCATAAAAGGACATCATGCTTGGTAGAGAGAGAACAAAAATAAAAAGGCAAAGGAGGAAGAGCATGAGCAGGAGAAGAAACAGAAATAGAAGCAGCAGCAGAAGAAGAAGAGGAAGAAGAAGAAGAAGAAGAAGAAGAAGAAGAAGAAGAAGAAGAAGAAGAAGAAGAAGAAGAAGAAGAAGAAAAGAAGAAGAAGCAGAAGCTGTAGCAATCCCAAGGAGGAAGGTTGCTCCCAGGGCTACAAGAAGAGGCTCCAGCACAGCAATGATTATGAGGTTGGCAGGGAGCCGGACGGGTTTTCATTCTGTTGTCCACCAGGTTGATACGAACCAGAACCTACTTCATGGCAACTAACAGCAGCAACAGCCATAGACGTATTTTTAAATAATCTTAATGGCATATAATTCACATATCATAAAAGTTAATCACTCCATCATATTTAGAAGAGCTGGACAATCATCATCATCAGTTTCAGAATATTTTTTCTCTTTATTAATTGTGGTTAGTTCCTCATTCCTCCCAGACTTCTCCTGCCATTTCTGTAGGTAATTCTTAATCCAGTTACTTTCTCTATTGATTTACCTAGACTGGATTTCATACAGAGAAATCATACAAAATACAAACCAGAAACAAACTAACAAATTACAATAAAACCCAACAACGACACAACAGAAAAATCTCAGCTGAAAAGAAATAAGAAAATATTAAAAACAAAAGCAACTTTAAAATGAGTCAAAAGGTACTTGCCCTCATGAAGAGGTTACGGAAGGTTTAAATGCTAAAGCATGCTCAAGCTCTGCATGGTGAAGAACCAGATGGTGTCTGGCTATGAGAAATAATAGCATCCGAGGTCTTAAAGGCTTGTCTTAAAACAAGAATCCATCTAAGTGAGGTGGTACCTAAACCCACATGGAAGAAGAGCACCAGCCTGTGGAACCCCAGGATTTTAAATAATCAATTTTAAATGCAAAGGAGGGAATGGTGTCAGAGTTTAAATTCTGAATACATGCTTTGCAGCATGGACGACAGGGGAAGCCCCAAATCCATTTGCTAGGTCCCCACATAAAGTGAACCTCAGGTGAACCCTTTCTGACTAGTCCACGGAAGTGGATATGCTTGATATTAGAAAGTTTTTATGTCAATTGTGGCAGATATAGTTAGGCTAAATTGTAATACCTTATCATTTAGACTTCCTTTTGAGCCATTTTAAAGGTTTGGTTTTTAATATTTTCTGCTTTCTATTTAATTGAGGTTTTCTCTGTTTTTTCCAATCATTGTTGCTGGGTTTTGCTTGTGTTTTTGTTGTTGTTGCTGCTGCTGCTTGCTTCACGTTTGTGTTTTGTATGATTTTCTACATATGGAATTCAGGATGGATAAATCTATAAAGACCGTAAATTGATTAGTGATTACCCAGGGGAATGGCACGGAGGATTAGGAGGGAATGAAGAGCTAAAAACGACGAGTATGAAAGAAAATGGTCTAAAATTGATCTGCTTAAGATAGCGCAACTCTCCTCAATATTACTGAATGATTAAACTGCATGGCACGTGAAGTACATGCCAGTAAAACTTTTTTAAAGGAATAAAATGGGTCAAAAGGGAGGTCACATGATAAGGTGTTACATTTTAACCTAACTACAGGTGCTATAATAGACTTTAAATTTTTCTCTATTTGAAAGCCAAGATATTCACATCCCTGAACTGCGATAAGAGGGAATTCACAGGAAGTTTAATCCATGTGGGGACCCTGCAAATGGATTTTGACCTTCTACTATCATTCATAGCCTTCTGTAAACCAGGTGTTCAGAATTTAAACTCTGATACTGCTCCTTTCTTTAGATTTGGATTTTATTATTTGCAGTCCTGGGATTACACAGCCCAATGTGCATTTGCAAGGTAGACTTAATTGACACCTCACTTAATGACGGCTTGATGAAAAGCCTGAAGATTCCAGATGCTCTTCTTCCTGACAGCTGGACTCCATCTTCTCTAACACCCATATTTCAGGGACTTATTCATAAGGGTGAGTAGCAAGTAGAGCCAGGTCAGCCGTAAGAGCTAATTCCTCTTACAATGGAGCTAGAAATAAGCGCAGTCCCCAAATTCACTCATATATCTATGGCTTACATGTGTCTCAGGTTCACTTTAGATACATTATTACCATTTATGTTACAGAATGCTATAAATCATCCCCCTTGGGCATGAAGTGATTCTATTGATAGCACCATTGATTTAGCCAATTATGGTACATAAAACACCACTAAGCAAAGGAAATTATGTGTGTATAGGACAGCTCTGCAGACTACAATACATAAATGGTTGACTTGTGCATTTTGGTCTTCCACTGGCATCCTTACATAGCCTTCTGCAAACCAGGTGTTCAGAATTTATGACCTGATATTTCCTTCTTCAGATCTGGATAATCTTATTTACAAGAAGCTTGTACGCTTCTTCCATATGGGCTGAGTTGTCAGCTTAGTATACGGCTTCAGTGACTAGACACAGTTTACATGAAAAACACAGGTCGGTGATAGGGCGAACCTCTCAACAACACTCACAGAGATATTAACATGCCTCCCAGACCAGCCTCCTTCACAGGCCTGACAAGAAGGATCCAATGTGGAAATACCACTAAGAAAATTGGACTCTGCCTCAAACTCATCTGTCATAGACTTAAGGAACTAACATACCCCTTGAGACTTTGGGCTGAAGCACCCTAGTGTGAGAAGCAGCAGCTGACTGCTATCCCAAGGTTATGGCCTTGGTAGTCAATGGACTTTGGTTTGAATCTCTTGCTTTGAGAGTACCCAAGAATGGTGGCCTGGGACTACCATGCATTTACTATTTTAATGCTCTTCTCACTTTCTTATCACATGTACTAGAAGCATTTTAATGTATCAAATTGCAGCTTTTGAGCATTAGTAATATAGCAAACTTATTAAAATAAAGACACATATCTTATCTTTATTAGTTGATTAGTATCTTGTTTTATTTCCCTGTTTCTAGTAATGAGACCTATTCTACTCCAAATTGGCAACCCTTGTCCCAAAATCTGAAAAGGGACAATTTTGTGTATAATCTGCTTAAAATGTATTAAATTTTAATTGCTTAAAGCATATATTTCTGTTAATGGCTTTAATCACTTCACCTCTGAGTCACATCCTAGAGTTTAGTGTCTGAGACCACTATGGTAATTGTTCAATTCTTTTCCTTAAAAAGAAACTTCAAAAAATCTTTAATAAAATAAAATCATTATCAAGTTTTTAAAAGTATTTACTAAAAATTAAAACAAATTCATCTGTTAATTTTTTAGTAATGATTTTGGCATGTACTATATTTTAAAAGTATTCCTAAACTGAGATTTTCTGATGATTTGTTCTTTAAATAATATTAATCATAAGTTACCCTTATGGACATTTTCCATATATTGAAAAAGATAATTACATTTTTGTTCTTATTGGATATATTAATTAATACTTCCTTCATTTAAAACTAAACATTTACTCTTACTTGACTTCACAGATCATAACTGTGATATTTTTGCATGCCATAGTTTTCAAAATAATATTGAGCTTAAAGCAAAAATAAAATGATTTATCTTTATATTTAGATGCATTTTATGAATACATGTAGCAGAGTTTCAATGTAAATGTGTATTAAATAAAAGGAGAACATTCTTTAAAGCAGAACAGTTTAAATCACGTATAAAACAAAGGAAAGCAAATCAAACTTTCCACTCACCCAGGCAAAAACAAATCTCTTTTTGTGTTTCACAGACTCAGATTTTGTCTACAAATATTTCACAGCTTTCCTGGCACACAGCAGAAGTGTTTTCTAGTCATTTTCTAAACCTTCTTCTTCACTTCTCCATCTTAGAAGACTTAAATCCATCATCCACCTTCTTCATGTAAATTTGAAATGGTCTCATAAGCAGACATTTCTCCCAATTAAATTAAAAAGAAACCATAAAGGAGAAGCAGAGAACATTAATTTCCTCTTAGATTCCCTGCCTAATACTACTTGGGCTCAGATTCCAATTTATACTGAGTCCATTCTGATATCTTTAAAAAAACCATGGATAGAAAGGTCAGGTTTTATTATTACGATCACTCAATCTTCTCCAGCTTTTCATATTAAGACCATTTTCTGGTCAATTTCCTAGAGGCCTTATTTGAGCACAAGCTTTTAAAGGTCTTTATTGAGTTACCTTTCACAATCTACATCCAAATGCAGTCCAAATACGATCAACTATTACATCTCGCCATTTTCACTCTCTATAGATGTCTGTGAAGGCAGCTATCTGCCAGTAGTAGAGTTCTTCACTGCAAAGGTAAATAATGTTTAAATCAATGTGATTTTAATCACTAGGAGTTTAAAGGTGATCAGCCTCTGAAGGGTACACCCAATCTCTACTCCTGATTGATGGCCAGTTTGGATGAATCTGGGAGGAGAAGAACATGAAACCGTGCAGCAATGTATCCCTCAGAGGATGGGCATGCCATCCTCTAAAGAACTCGCAGGCAGAGATATTATTTCTTTTGTGCAATGTAAGTCGACTTTATATTCAAATTACGCCTTTACCGTATGTAGATTTTTACTGAAGTTTACTCTGTGTGACATTCTTTATATCCAGTGCCTGTTTTTAATTAACACATCAAGACAGTATACCAGAAACAGCATGTTTCATGTCTTTTAACCGCCCTTTGAAGTAGAAGGTAGCCCTTTTACCTATGAGTGTAGGAGGGTTATACTATTTTCCCCAATCTAAACTCATAAGTGAGTGGACTAAGACTTAAGTAGAGCTCTTTCTTTTCACCTGTGATATTACCAGCTCGCTATTTCTGAAGAGCCCCAAATTATAAACCACACCTAAGTCTGAACCAAGATCAATTAGAAGTATAGTGTAGAAATTAGATGATTTTATGTCAACTTGAGTTTTTATAAAAGTGTAGGGTGAGGTTTATTAATCTGTCAATCAGATGATAGGCTGATGATACCTTTTGGGGTGTGTGGCCTTTTTATAAGAGGAATCTGGGAACCTCCCTCTTTTTCTGCCCCTTATCTTTTCGGTCTGCCAGACACTGTCTCCAGGGGCGGTCCCATGTGGCCACCCAAGCCTGAGAGCTGTGAGCACTCTCCATGTTCCCATTGACCTTGGATCTGCACTTACCAGCCTGTGCTCCTCCTGTTCTCTGCTTTACTTTTCTACATCACCAGCCTGCAGCTACATGAGTCTAAACAGGGACTTGTGGACTCGTATCCACTTGTGGACTTGAGTGAGAAGGAGCTGCAATGGTTTTTTGATATATAATTACTTCTTGATATAAAGCTCCTTCTTATATGTAGACAGATGAGTGCCACTGGATCTGTTTCTCTAGTCAACCAGTCTAACACATGTAGTTAAAAGGTAAAATAACGCTACTACTCAGTACTACTTCATATATACTAAAGAAAACTTTACACTCAAATCCTAAACAGATTGCAATCTTAGACATACCAGAAATTCATAACAGAGATTATCTTAAGTACATCAAATCTAAGTTCAATATTGCAATGTAACCTTGATAAAAGCTGGGTTAATAATGTGTTTGGGACTGCTGATCTCTTTAGGAGCATATGCATATATCTTATGTCATTTAGTTGTTCATATCAAAGAACAGCCTTTCACATATGCCCAAATTGATCTGTCTGGTCCTTTTGTGGAATATTAGGATAATAATAGCTAACGTACAGTGTTGAGGTTAGGAAGGAATAAGACAATGATAACAAGACGAGTGGACTATCTTCACCGATGTAAGTTCTTATAATACTCATATGCGGTGTTTTAGTATAATCACGTTTGAGTGGGGGACATCACATTTTGCTCCCTTGCTTGGTTGCATACTAAAACTTTTATAGGACATGCAGATTAGATTAAAAATCGCCCTCTGAGATTCCACTGCAAAATGAACAAAGGTGCATAGCATCTGGGTGAATCACTGAGCATGATTCATCGAATGTTACACCATGAGTCATGTGCAGCTACCATTTATGAAGATCTGCTCTCTCACTGCCCCAAGGTCATATTACTTCTTGTAACCTGGTACCTTCCTACACTGTGGAGTTTGCTTAGACATTAAGAATAAGTAAGCTATAGAAACATTATTTATTTTTGAAGTACTAGATTAGTCAATTAGGCCAGAGAGTCAGGGTTTGGGGATGGTTGACAAATGCAAAAAAGTGTAAGTCAAGAGATTAGCTGGAGTTTCCAGAGTCAGGCAAGAGGGTCAATTAGTAGAAAGAGGAATGTTGGCAATGCATCTTTTTTTATAGTCTGAAGGCAGAGTACTTTTAAAACCCCAAATGATTGTAAAAGGCCCATTCACATTATGACAGCATATCTACTTTTTTAAAGGCTAACTGCTATTAAGTCATAGAAGCATCTAGATTCTTAAACATTTTTAGGCCTACTTCTTCCTTTTCAAAAAAGGAGAAAAAGTTAATGAGCATCCCATTGACAATTAAAATTTTCTGTACTACAGCCCACAATCCAGGATAAAGCGTAGGGATCTACTTCTGTAGCTACCTGGCTTGTTCCACGGGCACCGGGGAGTGATGGCGCCATTTTGAGAAAACCCTGAATTCCTTCGAACAACTGGCACATTCACTCTCATATCAAGTTCACAAATTTTCTTTGAGATCAGTTTTGATTTTGTTCTCTTTTAAACTATGTCTTATTGGCATTGTCTTCTCTGAAACAAGAATTTTGCTGGAAATCATTTGATACTATCAGAGTGTGGCACCTGTATTAATGTACAAGTTCTTATGTTCACATATCAGAAATGTTTTATTATCCCGCAGAAAACTTCATCACCACACATGTCACTTGTGAGGTAATAGTTACATAACACTTAAAAAATAGTTATCCGCATGAGATGTGTGGGATATTATAGAACGGTGCCTCTCAAACGGAGGAGGAAATGAACGTTATCATTAATTATAAAAGGAAGCCAAATCTGTAACAAATGAATGCAGTTACTATCCATTGTCTAAATGGAGCTTGAGGAATGATCTATACTCTGGGTAAATATGGTGTGTTAACAGAAACTAAAACAGATAAACTGAAGAACATCATCAAAGTCCAGGAAAAGGAGCTATCCACACACAGAGAAGCAGGACTGTGTGGCTGAAATATAACCATTTATTTGCAGAATATCCAGGTGACTCACATTCATCAAACATGAACATGGAGCTCCCTAAACGTGGACACATAACAGTCCAGCGATTCTGTCTTCTTTTCCAGTTCCTCCTGAGAACCATGGTAAACTCTCCTGAGCTGGTTGCTCAGACTTGAAGGAGAGCCTCAAACGAAGAAGCAGGACACAGAAGACATTCCTACGGGCCTTCCATCCTCCCACTCTGAGCCAAAGACGCACTGTCCTACAGTCCTTCCCGGGACAGACAGAATACGGGAAGGCAGAAAGTGCACGTCTGTTCTTTTTCACTTTCTTTTGTTAGTCATCGTAAGTTGACTACTAATCCACAGTAACTAAGTCATGTCTGTAGACTAGAACTACTCCATAATGCGTTGGAGGCTGGGCCTTTTTGGAAAAAGATCACCAGCCCACCTTTCTGAGGTGCCTCTGAGATTTGAACTGCAAATCTTTCAGTTAAACAGTCTAGTGCTTACCCATTTGTGCCAACAAGTGTCTTCATCATATCTGTTAAAGTCATTATATTACTTTTTTTAAATGACACAAGTTTATGTTGGGTAGAAACTACCTCATTTTTTAACTCTTTCCCCATGTATTTTCTCTGAAGGAAAAGCATGGATATTCAAGCCATCTAACATTGATTATATAACATAATATAGTGTTATATATTATAATATTCTGTTTTATCTCTATAAGAGGTAAATGAAATAACCTCAATTATAATTTGTAAAAAAAATGGAAATATGTCATTTCTGCAGAAAACTCACATCTGCAAAGAGTAGCAAGCGTATTTGAACTAAATTTCTGAAGGAAGTGCCTGAACATGGCAATAATTGCCTTCACCGTAAATGATGGAAAGGCCACTTTCATAGTACACCACGTAAGCAAGAGGGACATCTAGATACATCTGCTTTCATGACTTCTGACACGCGACAAATTAAATCATATTTTATGGATTTAAGCTCTACTCATTCTCAAAAATCACTGAAGAGCTGAATAGTCTCATTTTAAGATCCCTATTTCGACGTAAAATGTCCCAAAAGAAGGAAGCTCGGTAGTCCAGATGGGCAGCTGCTCATGTGCTAACTGGAAGCTAACTGCCAGCTCCTCTTGGAGAGAAGATGAGGCTGCGGCGTCCATGAAGATTTACAGCCTAGGAAACGCTCTGCTTGGACGGAGGAATGGGACTCCATTGGGTGGCCATGGGTTTGCCCTTTTGGTCTTCTTTAGGTTTGCCAAGTACAGTCATGAACACACAGTCATCATATGGACTCAGAAATCCAGCTTAACTGTGTGACCTATTTATAATGACTAGTTCAAATATATTAATTTCATTTCCTATTTTATGAGGTCAAAACCGACCATTTGATGAGATATATGTGTCAATGTATATACACATACTTACATGCATACATATTGTGTTTCATATGTTTTTTAAAAACAACATGCATGATAACATCATTTATTTTATTTAAATCATTTTATTGGGGAAGTAACTTCATTTTTTATGTAGTAGAATTGTTCCATAGAATTTTCTTGGCTTGAATATTTATTGAAACAAATTTCCAGGTATTTTTGTGCATGGAATTTCTGGGTGATTTTGAATTGCCAAAATTTCAGTTAACAATCACAAAATACTTGCATCATCCTTGAAAATAGCATAAATATTAAAATATCTAACAACATAAGTGGATTCATAATGTTTAAAGCTTTCCTTCCTCTGATTTTATTTATGTACTCTTGTTTAGCAACAGGTCTATGAATATATTTTTAATTGAATACTTGCATGGCTGTCCTAAGTAACTGTTATTTTAGCATCCACATAATGGATGGTAAGGTTACTAGAAGAAATTGAAGGAAGATGTACCAAAAGTAAATATTATTAATATAAAGTCAGACCTATCTTGTGACAGCACACAACATATTAATATCTTTGAAGTCAAGTGGATCATGTATTTAAATACATATTTACTTAAACATGAGCCTTTGAGAATGATGTTAAATTATGAATACAAATAATTAATTACTTTATTAATTTTATTTCATTATTATAAGTTTAAATATATCAAATATTCTAAGAACACATTTTATCTATTTAGCCAAATGTTTCCAAACAGTGTATTTCCTATTTCTTTGAGTGCTGATAATAAAATCTCACAAAATTGGAGTGAAAAGATTCAGTTTAATTATTTGAGGCTATCATTTCTGCCAAATCCAACTCTTAACTACTGGAGAAGTGGACAGCAGTCCATACTGCCTGAGCGCTTCACCAGGTGCCAGAACATTAAAAAGAAAACTGATGATGTAAACCTGATTCCTTATTAGATATAAAACACTCCGTTTCCTACTAAATAACCACTTTCCAATCTACCTGGGAGAGAACTGAACACATTAATGGGCACTAATAAAATAAAAGAGACCTGCTCCAGAGATACTGTGGTTTTGATTACAGGCCACCACTGCAAACTTAATAGCAGGATAATACAAGTTACAAAAATAAGTCTTGATTTCCCAGTGCGGATAAAAGTTATGCTTAAACAAGAACAACAAAAACTTCCTGTCAAGTTGGTTTTGAGTCATAGTGATCCTCTTAAGTAGGGGAAAGTATTATTAAGAAGTTTGAAATACCTTGGGCATAACTAAAATGTGACACAGAGATATGAAGTGATCACATGCTGAGAAAAAAACGGTGCGATCTTCAATTAAAAAACCCAAGGGCAAATAGAGTGAAGCATAATAAAATGTTGCATGTGTATTCTAGAAAGTCATCTGAATACTCTTAATAACTGAAATAATTATTATGTAATACTCTTGCTCATTACTTTATGAACTTTCCGATAATTTGAAATTTCATACTTTGAAAATAATAAAAATCTATTATTCAACTATTTGCACACACCCAAGGAATATTTGGAAGTAATGCACTCTGAGGTAAGAGGCTGACTGATGATGAAGGTGAAGGGTCAACCTGGCGGAGCTAAGATCCAGTGGTGTGGTGGTTATGCAGGGTGCACTTTGACAAGTTTATAATCATGTAGTCATCCTCCATGCTGTGATCCAATCTGATCATCCTCCACTTTTCTCTTGTGTCTAGACCTGGTCGGTGGAACTTAACCAAGTCAATCAGTGAGAAATGGGTATATATATTTTACATGAATTAAATGCATTGTGTGTGCTCTGTTAAATGTATGTATAAGATAAATAATAAATACCCAAGCCACACAATCTAGTTGGGACAGCTACAAATGTATTTGGATGCAACCAAATCAATGAGACTGACACATCCAAGAGAACTTTTAACAAAATCTGTAATGTCCTATACATCTTTGCTTTGTATATATATTAAATATACACATACATATATGAGATATAGATACACAGATGTATACATATATGAGAGATGCATACATATATACATATATGGATACCTTTATGTGCATGAAGCATCAGGACAATTGAATTAGCAATGTGAATCATACTTCTTGCCTCTTCTTTTGAGAAACAAATTATGTTCGTTTTTTATTTCAAATATAAGGCATTGATTGTCTACCTGCCAAATTGATTTAAAATTTCATCTTTGAGCGTTCTTTACTTTCCTGATTATCCAGAGATTATTTACTATATTTCAATTCTTAAGTCATATAGTCCTTAAATATGTCATTTGTGAAAAAATAATTTTATGTTTATGAGCTGTTTCCATCATCAGAATGACTCACCATGAGAGCAAGGGATTTGTTTCCTCCTTTACTAAGTGACAGTAGTAGAATGGTACCTGGACATTATTAAAAATAAATGTTTTAATGAGTAAATAACTGAATATAATACTCGGTTAGTAATTTTCATATTTTCTTTATGAGAATAACAGTTAGTTACTCATTACATAATTTCCTGTTTTGTGTCCTATAGCAATCAAGAAAGCTTTGAGTGTTCATTATAATTGGCACGGCATCCAAGAGCAATAGTGCATTACAATTTTCATTTGTATGCCTTTACATATTTAAGTACACACTACCAGATATTCATATTTAGTTCATCATTACAAAACCAAACCTACTGCCAACATGTTGATTCCATCTCCTTACGGTTGTCAGATGCCATCAAATTGGAACCGTATGCACATCAGAATTGTTGTGTTCCGTTGTCACATTTGTTCCTGTCTGCGCCCATTTTCTGCAGCTATGGTGTCAAATCCATCTCCTCTAGAACCTTCCTCTTCTTCACTGACCCTCTACGTAACCATACATGATGTCCTTCTCCAGGTCATCTCCCCAGACAACATACCCAAAGTATGTAAGTCAAAGTCCTGCTATCCTTACCTGGAAGCAGCGCTCTGGCTGTCTTCTTAGCAACCCTGTTTATGGGAATTCTGAGGCTGTAAATGTTTAGGGGAGCAGATCATCTCATCCTTCTTCCGTGCAGTGACTAGTAGGTGTGAACTACATAGCTTGCTGTTAGCCCAATGTCTACTTGATAATGTCACTGCAACTCCGTTAGTGCAGACAACAGGCTGAGATAGACTGACGTTATTACATGCAGAATACATTAGAGTGTCATTCATGATGACTTACTGGTCTATATGAGTACCAGGGATTTTTGCTGGTTGTTTACGTCAAGCACTTCTCTATGTGATTATGGGTCACCAAGAGTTAATCAGAAAAAATGCTAACCTTATTTTTTATTTATCTCTTGGTATATGATGAAAAGTGTATCCTGGCATTCTCCCTTCTTGATTCCCTTATATAACAATATTTGTTGCAGGCAGATTACATAACATTTATTGTACAATAAATATGTAGAAGAATGAGTTCAAAGTCCAGAGGGAAACCTACAAGTCAACAAAGTATGTGATAAATACTCAGCATGGGCACTGACCAAGAGGTGTCCTGCTGTCACTTCAAGAATGAGAACAGATGAGAAGGCAAAGGGACACGAGGGACAACGGCTGCTCCACTGCCAAAGGAAGATTCTGACGTTTCCAAATACTGTCTCTCAAGTTGATGTCTCCAGTAGTGACTGAGTAGATGTAAAATTTTCCTATTAATCCTATGTGTGGTTTAACTTGCTTCAGTTAAAAACACAGTGATATCTTAATTATTAATAAGCTGAGACACTGAAGTCAATACGTAGAGAGAATAGGCAGTAGACCATATTACGCATCTGGAAACAGCGAGCACAATCTCACCCTTCAAGGTGTGTGCGTTTTGAAGCCAACTCTCAGAGTATCTATGGCTTTTTTCCAAGTAAACAGTAATATTTATGAGTGAAAACCATGAAACTGAACCATTTCCTTCAACCATTCCACCCTTCCTGGCTTGTTTCCAATCAGATTGCTCTTTTTTCCTGCTTAGAGTAGCTACACTCAAAACGCACAGCATGATTTTTTTTTTTTTAAGTAGGGAAAGCTTTGCTGGGCATTTTAAGAAGGACTAGCTTAGAAAAGGAGAAACGCGTATGTAATATTTGAGGCACTTGCGAGGACATTGACAGCAAACCCATGACATATGGATAAATCATAAATTAAAAAAATAAATCCAATAGGAAGGAAAAATTGAATTTTGCAGTATTCTTCATCTAGGAATGGAACATGTAACAATTGTGGTATTATGAGAAAAAAATTCATGACTAGCTGAAGAAAAGCAACTCAACCACAGGCTTCCATAGTTTTAGGCCAGCGGACTCAAAAATAAAAGGTCATTCACAATTGAATGGTGGTGACATCAAGATTTTTTCCCCTTCCATTGGCATGTGGAGCTTGTGCTGGGGGTGCTCAATGCGTGGGACTAAGAGGGCAAGCAGATGGAGTGGGCATTGGTAACCGCGGTGATAACGGGATTAAGTGAAAACAAAAACATAAGAAACAACTGCACCTGCACCTTTTAAAGCTTAGTAATGGCCACTGGCCCTTGAGAGAAACCAGAATACTTGACTCCTTGTAATTTGGGAGCTATTTTACAAGCCATTATTGTGCATTTCCGCATGCAAGCCTTCCCTTTCATTGCCAGCAGAGGTTTCAAGGCAGACTGCCACGGGGCATTTGCAACGTGCTGAGGACCTGGTGATTTTACTGTGCCTGCTTTTGTTTACCCACATATTCTAAGTTAACATTTATTTTAGCAGTGTGGAACCACCTCTGGGCCAGGTCCAATATGTGATTTGACTGGCACTTTAACTTTTTCAGAAGTTAAGAAAATAAACATATATAGAAACCAGGCACCTACTTTCAGAGAGGTTTCCCTTTCTTTCATTTTTACCATAGGAATGTAGATGCCATCATCAAGGACTCATAAAACAGGCACGTAGACTGATGTCTTAAGTTCATGGGCGATTGGATATCTCAAAGACTTGGCGGTAGTGTGACACGCATAGAAAAAGTTCCGAATAGAAAGCAGGAAAGTCCAAGTTTTCTAAGTGGAAGACTTTAGAGTCCAAATAAAGAAAAGACATGTACCATGGCAGGGAGAAATGAAATTCAATATTTTAGCAGTTTAATTAAGCAATGACAGTCACTGGATCCCATACAGCAGCAGCTCTCAACCTGTGGGTCGTCACCCCTTTGGGGGTTGAAGGACCCATTCACAGGGGTTGCCCGATTCATAGCAGTAGCAAAATTACAATTATGAAGTGGCAACAAAAACAATAGTAAGGTAGGGAGAGCACCACAACATGAGGAACTGTATGAAAGGGTCCCGGCATTAGGAAGCTTGAAAACCAGTGCCGTGGAGGCTCAGTAGTTATGGAAACAACAGTCTATTGCCCCTATGTCTCCCCCAGTTTAAAACTATCAACATTTATTATCTATTCGAGTCTGAGAGTCAAGAAGGTCGCCATAGCTTAAGTGGGTGCCTTGGACCAAAGGCCTCTCAGTAGGCTGTCATCACAAATTTGGCCTTGCCAGGGCTGAAGAATCCAACTCCAAGTTTGCTCCTGTAGACCTCTGCCCACAATATGACAGTGGGAGAATTCTAAGGGAGAGTTATGGATGACAATAAGCTAATCTTAAAAGTGATGTAACATTGCTTCTGCTGTATTTATTGGAACACTAAAATAAGCCTATTTCTATCAGATCCACCTTGACTCCTAGAAATCTTGTACAGTCTTTCTGAGACTGCCAGTCTTCAGGGAAGCAGCCTTGTTATTCTCCTACAGAGCTGTTGGTGGGTTGGAACTGTCCACCTTGAGGTTAGGCGCCCAATGTCTAAGCCACAGTGCTCCCAGGATTCCTTGGTAGAAATAATTCACAAAGTCCATGTCCTTCAGAGAAAGGAGATTATATAAATACATTAACGCCAAATAGTGCTTGCCAAAAACATATTTTCTTCCCAACATATGTGGAGGTGGTGGCGTTGCTGAGGCTGAAGGACCATAGGCTAAAATACTGAGTTGCCATTTGTATAAGCCTGAGAATCCACATAGAGCCTTGCCTGTTCCCGTCTATGAAAGCAAACTGGGGACCTCAGTTCTAGAGACAGCTAGGCAGTCTGTCAAGGCTGTGTGGCAGTCCCCAAAGCTGCAGGCATTGTTACGTAAGAGAATGTTGCATCTGCCTTCGGCATGTTTGTAAACCTAACTTCTTCATGAGAGGCGAAAGCTGATACTAGCTACCTCCAATCTGTTCCCCATATCTAAGAAATGTTGTCTTGATTAATTAAATTCACTTTCTCTGATCATCGGAGAAACGTGTTAGCCTCCTTTTGTTTGAGGGTGGCTGGAGGGGACGTTAAGACGACGCGTCTTTTTAAAACGGGCATAGCACTGCTGCAGCTCAGCAAGCTCTGCCGTCCGTCTATTTCTGACTCTTACTGGAGATGTACGTGCTCATCTCAGCAAAGTGTTGAGCTGGGGAACACGTTTTGTAAAACATCGCATCCATAAGAGACCCTCATTTACGGGACTAGTTCAAGAATCAAGAAGAGACAAAAAAGGTGGAGAAAAAAAAGAATAATGAGAGATTTTGAAAAGGCAAAAGATGTAAACGTGCCCAAGCTTTTGATTCAGGAATATAGTAGAAGGAAATCTCTGCAAGGCATCATAATAAGGGATAAAAATAGTATGTGTCTATTTTTATTATTTATAAAACAAGTAATGTTACAAAGCTTAGGTAATAAGAAATGAAAAGAAATAAAATAAATTGTACTACTGAAAAAATAATATATTTCTTAAAAAAAGGACAAAAATAAAAGTCTATTTCTTTCAGTCAACTGTTTTGTTTTCCTGTGGTTCTGTTTGGTTTTTCTTTTACCCCTTTGTCATCACAATATGGGCAATGTACCTCGCCAGGTTTTGCCCACTTGGATTTCAAGAAATAAATAGCTACTAGTATCCTGGAAAAGAATATTCTACTGGTTTTGAAATTTAAGGAGATAGGAAAAGGATATTACTCTTGTGCAACAATTCACACTAATTGGAAAATTATTTTCTGATTGTTGAATCTGGGAATACTGAGAATAATTCATTTCCATACAAGTTGGACATTTTTCTCATTGAACAGTTTTGATTTCTTTTTAATGTAGCCAGTTCTGAAGGAAAACCTTGAAATGTATTTTTTATACATAAAAATGTTTTTTATTAACTCTATAAATGCATTATTGATCCAAGTTTTTCTTACCAAAAGAAATTATCACTTACAGAAATTCTATTTATAAATAATGTAGTCATAACTTTATAATAACATGGATAATTTTTCTAACACTTTTTAGCAAATAACATAGATTTATTTTCTAGATTCTTTTCTGGAAGATATTTTGCTGGACAATGGAAGTAAAGGTATGGACTCAAGACTTAAAGTTTCTGTTCTAAATCTTATAGTAGAATGAATGCACTTGACGAACATCTTAAAAGAGCTCCCTTCGTAATGATAATATTAAAGCTATAGTGAATGATTATGATCTTCAGTTTTTATGTCAACTTGTCTGGGCCAGGCTTCTCAGTGTTTTCATAGTTTAGACGTAATAAGCTCCCATAATGTTACATAACACAATGTAATCAAGTCCGTAATGGAATCTGCTGTGAACAGCCAATCACTTGCAAGATGATTAGGGTGGAGTGAAATCCCTTTTCTCAGGTTACAGCCCTCCTGCTTGGAAGGAAGTTTCCTTGGGGTGAGACTGACTTCCTATATAAATGATGCTGTTAATAAGTTAGGTACCCCTGGTTTACAAATTGGCTTACATGAGGGGACTATGAAACTGAATTGACTTGATGGAAGCAAGGTTTGATGGGGAAGCCAGCTTGCTTCTTGCTGGGTTAAGATGCCGCTTCTGGCTCCTTAACCTCCAGCTCTTTTGCCTTGAGCCAACAGTCTGTCATATCACCTGCCAACCCCAGGACCCATCACCCCACTACCATCTGTCCTGTCATCTCACCTACTGACCCAGACTTCATTGGATTCTGCAGCCACAAGTCTAGTCTTCCAGTTTGAGACTGTTGTTGTTGTCATTTTCCTATTTCCTGGTTCACCAGGCATGTCTGCCTCCCACCCCAGTCCCACCCAACCACATGAGTTAGCAAAAGCCTCCAGCTTCCCATCTGACCCATCTGACTTGAACCAGACTGGATTTACCTGCTTCTCCAGTTGTATGAGCCATTTGATAAAAATATGTACCTCACCGATTTTGCTTCTCTAAAATACCTAGCCTAACCCCATGATAATAACGGCACACCTGATACTGTGCCAATTTCTCATGTAGCTAGCTGTCTGTATTTGAACTTGTTACCATTCCTGCCCAATTTCTCATGTAGCTAGCTGTCTTTGAACTTCTTACCATTCCTGCACAGACTCATTATTAGCTCTAGTTTTAAAATGAAGAAACCAAGGGCCATGGTTCCACAAGGCGATTAATGTTAAAACCAAGATTTGAACTGAGTCTGTCTCAATAGTCTACACTCTTAATAACTACTAGATGTGTATTAAACAATTTGTTTTCCTAAAATCAGCAATAAGCAATTACAGTCTGTAAGTCAATACAATTCACTCTTTTTAAGGAGCAAAATGCAAGCAAGTTAAATAATTTCCTTGATTTTACAGCTATCTAAAATTATAGTAGTAAGATTTCATAAAGAAAATAATAACACGTAGATACCTTCATTAAATGACCTGGAATTCAGAACTATGTCATATTTTACTAGTGAACAGAAATAAAAATATTTTTCTAAAAAGAATACATGGACTTTCTTTCATATTGAAAGTAAATATTTTCCTTAAAATATTTAAATGTTATCTTGGAACATATAGGACATTGCCCCCAAATCCTGATGATCTATTTTTTTTTTTTTTGCTGGAAAACTTGGGGTGGGATATAAAAAGAGGAAAAGTAAAGATTTCTTTTTTCTGAACTAAATTACTGAGCTGAAAGAAAACCAATTCTAATCATGAAGTATATTCCAAAATGAGAAAAGACCAATTGATAAACACATACCTGTATCCAAGTGATTATATAACATCCCATGTGTGCTGTGGTAATACTATAAAAACATGATTTGTATCTTTGAAATATCAGATGCAATTTAAATCAATTTGAAGGCAACTACTTTATTCCACCACTGGTGAGTAATACACTAGTCCTCAGAATGTTTAAGTTAGTGAAGGAATGGAAAATCAGGGAAGGAATGTATGCTAGTGTTGATCTGCTAAGTCAAGGAGTGCCAAAAACATTACAAAGAAAGATAGCTTGTAACAGATTTCAGCACCAGTGAAGTGTGGGGTGGAGTGGGGGCAGCAGCGAGGACAGGCAGTTCCTCTTGTTATTTTTTTTGTCCCCTCTCATCATTTAGTGGTTACTTATTCCAAGCAAAGATAACTTGTTCTGTTTACATTTAAGTAGATTTATATTAATAAGTATAAACATAGATTTGGAAACTTTTCAGTTAGGTACATTCTTTTCTTACATAGACTAAACTGACAGAATATCAATGACCGCTAATATGACACATTTTTTTTTCACAAGGACAAAAATCAGAACATATATTTGAAAACGATAGGCAGTTTCCATATGCTAGCTTGTAATATTAGTCTACCATTCTCATCCTTGCTACTTAAAATTTTAAAGAGATCTTGGGAAGCAGTTTTGCCCAGTGCAATAGATCATTTAATTTCTTGACTGAGGAAATATAGTCAATTAATAAAACAAAAACAAGCAAACAAACAACCCAGATTAATAAAATAACTCCAAGGAGATATGAGAAAGCATCCTATTCATTGTATGTTTAAGAAAATACACATTAAGAGGACAGGGCACAATTTCCGGAATTAGACAAATTAGAAGGAGAGAGAACATGACTCAAAATAAAAGTAGCTGTGAAGATTAAACATGGAATTTAGGAGGTATGGATCTAGGGAATGAGAGGTCATCAAAAAGGAAAAGTAACAAATACAGATCAATATTCTAAGTATTAGTGAGCTGAAATGGATGAGTTATAGTCCTTGTGAATCAGCAATCATATGACCTATTTTTTTAAGAATGGAAAATTCAAGAGGACAGATGTCTCATCTATTGTCAGAAAGGATCTTTCCAGGTCTACTTTGAAATGCAAGGTTTCTGTGAAGAGGCAGCATCTCTACACCTGAAAGGAAACTCGGGGCACCAGTATTCAAGCTTACACGCCACCTCTCGAAGCAATGATGAACAAATGGACGAACTCTAAAAATGTATTCTATAGGAAACTGATCAAACATGTCATCATGATGCGCTGATAATTCCTGATGACTGTAATGTGAAAGTTGGAAACAACGTATAAGAATCAGTAGTTGGAACATATGGCCTTGGTAATAGAAATTATGTTAAAGATTGAATGATATAATTCTGCAACACCAAGGATTTTTCACAACATGAACAATGACTGTGCACAGGAACCTTGCCAGATAAAATACACGGGACTCAAATGGATTGCATCTGTGGAAAGAGGCAATGGATAAAATCGGTATCATCAGAAAACAAAACAAAACACGGCAGGTGCCAATGCAGAATGAAGCGAAGATTATTTATATGCAAGTTCATATTGAAGCTCAGCAAAATTAAAACAAGCCCAAAAAAGCCAAAATGCAATCTTGAACATAGCCCCTAGAATTTAGAGAACATCTTAAGAAAAAATTTTATGAATTGAATACAAATAGCAGAGGAACTGATGAGTAGTGGGTATCATTAAGAACATCATACTTGAAAAAAATAAAAGGTCACTGAAAACAGGAAAAAAGAAAAAAAGTGGAACTCTGACATTTGTGCTAGAATATGGATTAGCTAATGCTAATGGAATCCATAGTCATGTACCAAAAATAATTAATTCAATTATTTCAAGTGGTACCAGCCAAGATTCATCTGTTGTCAGCATGATGGCCCTTCTCCCACATCTGCTTCTATCTCGAGCTCGAGTAGCTGAGAGCGCCCTGTGCGTTTTCTATTGCAGCCATCTTTGAAGATCTTTAACATATATTTAGTTGCCTGTGATATTAATGATGTAGTTTGATCATTATTACTTTCTGCTGAATCACTGTTCTTTTGGATGAACACAAATATAGAGCTCTCCCCACTGTTCGCCTGGGTATCTGAGTCAGACAGCTGGGATCATGGGGCAGTGAGGCAAAGCCAAAGGAACAAATGACCAAGAGGCAGAGAACCACAGAGAGACATGTCTTCTGGCTAAGAAGGGGTGCTGTGGATACCAATGACGGTACCCTTAATGTCTTCTGATTCCTAGATAATTTTGCTTCTTCCCCTGCCTCATTTTTTTCTTGATGATTTAGCTGGCAATATTTTTATTTTTTCTATCAATATTATTGGGATTGTTTGTTATGTGAGCAGTTTTTCTATGGCATAGCTGATTGATTTCTGGTTTTATCTTTAATAATTCTTTCCTTAAACTTCCTTTGCTTGCTTTGGTTTTACTGTTGCTTTGTTTCTTTTTAATTTTTGGTCATTAAAAATAATGCTTCAGTGACCATTCTTACACAGGTGTTTTTTGTAGATATGTTCTCCTTCTTCTTGGGTAACCAATGGAGAATACTGTGGCTAGGTTAATGGCAAGAATGGGTTAATGAATACAAACAAAACACACTGTCACAGCTCTCCACGGTGGCTGTACATTTTACATTTTCACCAGCAGGATACAGTGCCAGGGTTCCTTCATATGCTCACCCCCACTAGGTATGATCAGTTTTGTTGGTTTTATACATATTAACAGGAGTGTAGCGAGATCTCATTTGGGTTTAAATTTACATTTCCATTTAACTGGAGATGTCCAACATCTTCTCTGGTGCTCATTAGCTGTCCCTGTGTATCTTCTTTGGCAGTACGTATTCAATTTTTTTGTCTTTTCTTATTTTTGGATTATTTGTTTTTTATTGTTGAACATATTAATCTCATTTACTGTATCTTACAACTCAATGTAGAAAATCTTAGTATTTATCATTTCAGTTCAGTGTGGTTTTCTTTGTGTATCTTCTAACTCTAAATATTTTTAAATCTTTGCTCTAACTTCATATATGTTTGAGGAAGAGTTACAATAAGTATTGAAATCTCCTTGTCCAATAGATTCTGTCATTTGTTTCAATTCTGAGTCAATTCTGAGTGCTAGATTCATTGCTTCATAATGGGTAATATTTTCCTGTCTCCTTGCATGTATATTAATTTCAATTAGATGCCAAACAATGAAGTTTATTTCTGCTAAATATCTGTGAGATTTATTTCTGTGTGGGATGTGGCCAAATTACTTGGAATCCATTTTATTCATTCGAGACTTACTTTTAAAGTTTGTGACACCAGGCCCGAACAACATTGATTCTATTATCTTGACCATCATTGAGACAAAACTCCTGTGAAAACGCTAACACGGGCTCTGTGAACGATAAGTTTCACATGCCAACTACAGGGACATGATTCCAGTTTCTGCTCTGGCTCTAAGAATCTTTCCTTTTCGTCCTTTCAAGCAATTCCCTTCCCGCCCTCGACTTCAGATAAGTTCCTTACATTGATGTATTCATCTCATTCATTTCAATTGTTGACTGAGTCCTTCTGCAGATCCCCCATGTTCTCTCTGGGTGCAATAGGTTTTTATTTATTCTTCTTTATTTCCCTCCATAGCTTCTGTGGTTTCTACATGAATCCACCTGTTTCATGCCCCTCCTAGGGGACTTCTGGGCTCTGTCTAGATTCCTCTTACCTGCATTTCAGCCTATAGGTCATCGCTAGATAGTAATGTGGGCAATTGAAATGGTCACCTCATTTATTTTCCATCTTTCAATGACCACTGACCTTTCAAACCATCCCAATCGAGAGCCTCCTTTGCCTAACTTTCCTCCATATTCTCCAGCTGCACAAAGATTATAGCAATATAAGTTCTAATTCATGGATTTTTAATTATTTCATTATTAATGAAAGAAAAGTTTAATGCTGTGTATTTTCTTATGATTTCAGTTTTAAATATGATCACATCTAGTACCATCATTACAATTGAGAAATATTCATAATTTTCATTCATCTTATTTATTTGTTTCTCATCCTTTCATCTGATCTGAGTTATTCTTCTATTTTTTTTTAAATTCCACATGGCAATATTTTTCTTTTTTTACTCTCTTAAAAACATATAGTCTTATTCACTGATATTGAAGAATATTTTCATATGTTTTTACTTATTGCTGAATTATTTATGACCTAATACATGATCAATCTCTGCAAAACTAATGTACTCTTTAAGTATTTTTTTCACTTATTTTAAAATGGTTTTCAAATCTCCTATTCTACTTCCACTTGAATCTCACCCCTAAACATTTACTGTTTCCTATTACTGCAGCTCAAAAAACTATAAAAAGACACAATATCCATACAGTCTCATTGATGAAAATAATGACTGGATAATGATGCTGATGTGACACTTTTCCATCCAACTCTATATTCTTCAAATCACTAACATTTTTCTGGGTTATGAAACTGGACATTAGAGCTTTTACGGCTGTTAGTTGCTGTTAGCAACTGTATGTATAATGGACTGAAACACTGGCCGGTCCCGTGCCGCCTTCACAATTGTTTGCTTGACCCTATTGCTGTAGCCACTGTGTTAATCTGTCTCATTGAGCTTCTTCCTCTCGCGCGCTTCATTTTGTTGTTGTTAACCGCTTGGTTTACCAAGCATGACATCCTTTTCTGGAGGTATTATGCTGAAAGTACTGTCCTGGCCCCAGATAAGGTGGTTAGTCTCCTGGGAGTTATTTCATAAAATTGCTAGAATCCCTCTTGTGGTTTTATTTTTCTTATATTTTCAAGTATTAACTTCCAAATGCCCTAAGTTTTACTGATATTTTTAGAACCATTTCAGGAAAACTGTATTAACAATCACTGATTAAAAGAATATCAACCTCCCCACATTCCCTCTAACCCTTCCCTATGTCACAAAGAGTCAGGCTTCAATACTGAGTGTCTGCTATTATTACCAGGTATACCATTATAGAAGAAACTAGTATATGGGGAAGAATGTATACATAATTAAAATTGTAAATCTGAAAATGTTGATAAAATTACAGTGTTTAAAAACAAACAAAAAAGATGCATTTGAAATGAAATATTTTAGCTGATCACAATTGTGCATCAAATATTTTATGAATGTAAAATATTTATGAGTAGTATAGTTATACTTAGTCTAATTCCACCTCAATTTAAATGCTCTAAATTATGATAAAAATACTAAGCTAATGAAAGTAAAAGCTTTCCTGATACTTAACACTGGATAAATGTTAGCTCTTATTTTTATTATTATCAATTTAGTTGTATTTAATGAAAATAAACGTGTTTATTTAAGTTAATAACTTAAAGACCTTCCCAGAATACACTTTGGGAAATGCGAAGCTTCAGATGTTTTGTCTACCAGTAGTTGGAAAGAAAGAGTGGTAGTCATATGTGATTTCTCCTGACCTGAGTTTATTTCTGGTAACACACAGTGGTCACAACAAAGCATTTAAATATGACTCTGTATATCTTACATGTCATGGGAGAAGCTGGAACGACACAGGAGAAAATCATTGCCAGACGTGCTGGTTCTCTGCACTTATTTAAAACAGGACTTCTAGCTGGTTCGTACCGGTTCAGCCATGGCAAAGGCACAGAAATCGGAACAGACCCAAATTTGTAAAATGTGGATATGCCTGAAGGATGGTTGGACAGGGAATCATTATGGACCCGAGCCCTGGAATGGGAAACTCCGAAACAGCATAGCGAGCCCGATGCAGGGCATCTGGTTCCGGCTGGAAACGTGGCGAAGAAGAGCAGACACTTAAAGGCGCGTGGTCAGCTGTCTTTGCTGAGCGGGCACTTTTTTCTTGTCGCTACCTGTGCCACTCAAGAGGTCTTAACACTGTGCAATGTAGATGATCCTCTGTTTTCTTTTCTAGAGGAGACGGTAAGCTTCTAGCAAGGTGTCCATGTGTAATTGTTCCCATTCCAATTACTATCCCGGGTGAGCTGCACTCTACAAATTTGCATCTGCTCTGGTTCCCCTACTTTGGGCATAATTGAAGCCAAAAGAAGTAGGTTGAAGTCTTAATTTACATTCAGCTTAATTCAACTCATCCCTCAGCTTTCCACTGAAACATGCTCACTTCTTTAGTGGAAATCTCTCCAGCCGTCTAGATTAGCTCTTCCTGTAATGTGCCCCCAGCCTAATTTCTCATAGGGTAATAGCCCGTGTTCTTTTCCATATTATAAGTTTCAATTTGTAGCTGCTATTAGTCTATTTCCACCTTCTTATGAAGAGGAGCAATCTCTAGCTGATTGTGTTAGGGTTCTCTAGAGAAGGGGAGCTCAATACGTAGATCATGATCTACTAGTCTATAGCAAATGTACTGTGGGTAGATCACATGGTATTAAAAAATAGACGTAAACCTATCATCAATCCCGTCACTTAACTGATATACAGTGCAGCCAATCAGATGCAATCTTAGGTGTCAAAGGCACACGTACACAACTGTGCTAAGTGCAGCAAAACTGACAAGCTAAGTTATTGGCAATTTTTAGACCTTTTTTTTTATCTTAAACTTAAGAAAGGGTAAAAAATGAGTGGAGGAGCTGGACCAAGTAAGAAGACAAAAACATATCACTTTCATACAGAATGGGAGATTTTGATACTGCAAGCCAACATTCAGCTGAAGTCCAGAGCATGAACAGTTCTGGAACTTACTCGCAGAGAGAAAGTGCCCAAACATGAGACAATGCACTACCTCCTTGACTGTATTATTTGGCTCTAGTAATTTTTGTGAGTCAGTCTTTTCCCACATAAACATCACTGAGTCCCAGTACCATTCCACCATGGCTGATGATCATTTGGAAGTGTGCTTGAGACTGGCTGTCAGCAGCTACTGTCCAGACTGTGGATCCTGCTCATTCCATTCAGTGCAAGTCATCAGAGTAAGCTCAGATAGTGACAAAAAATGTACAAAGTTAATTGTGTTGTGTTGTGCAATATGGACTCATGCGGTTATGCAAGGTATATAAACATGCATTGTACATATAAAGAATTCTCAATGCATTTATGAATAAATGTATAAAGAAAAAATAAAAATAAATAAATACATGTTTTGCATTTTTGTAGTTGGTAGATCATTTTGATGTGATCATTTTATAAGTAGTTTGCATGCTGAAAAAGTGTGAGCACCCCTGTGGTTTACAAACAAAACCAGGACACTTATGAATATATATATATATATATATATATATATATATATATATATATATATATATATACACACACACACATATGTATATATGTTGATGCAGCAAGAAGGACTATAACAGCTGAGTAGTCCACACAGCAGTACAGAGGGTTCAGTTCAACTCATTCTGTGGAACAGTTAATATATTGGAAGTCCTTCAACTCACATTGGCTTTAGGGTCCAAGGTCAAGGAAGCAAATAGAGGAGTCCTCCAGTCAAGGCAAGCAGGATCTGCCCACAGGCAGCAAGCAGCAGCATGGGTAACCGACAGTCAGTAGCTGGGGAGCTTAGCAAGCAGGCCCAGATGGGATATCGAAAGCTAGCAATGGAAGGCGACAGGTTCCACCAGCCTAAATCTGAAGTGAAGTACACACCAGCAGGATGGACAAGCAGGTCTTTAAGGAGCCTCAAGTTCTAGCAACAGGATCCACAGGTTGGCTGGGTCCACAGGTAGTATAGCTCACAGGTTGAGGCAGAGAACTAGCTAAAGCAGCAGCATGCTCCAACACACTCTGATCAACAGAGAACAGGTGAGAGGAGGACAGCCCTTAGAGAGCCATTTATTTCTTTGCCCTCCAATCAAACTGCAACCTGATTAATCCCAACATGTTGCTATTGGCCATGTTGACACATTAAACCTAACTGTCACACTTATGCATTGTGGTAGACAGCCTTAAAGCAGAATAGATTATTTGCCAGCAGATTGACTAGTCAGTAAAATTTTTTTATAAATAAATGATTAAGTGATATATTCCCTAATAGATGTACCATTTAAGTTAGGACCAAGAACAGCCATAATATCTGGAGTTGAATCAGATACCAGGACACAAAAACACCCCTCCCAAAGTTTTGAATGGAGTAGGAAAGTATTACTTGCAATTCTAAGGCAATCACCCTATCAGTGATATTCATCAGAGACCCTCAGATCTATTCAGATTTGACACTACTTTAGAACCAACTGTTCTTGTTTGTTGCCATGGGGTTGATTACTACTTGTACATTGATTCTGTGAACTACCTCTGCATCAGGATCATAGATGCTTAGTCACATTAAATGACATAAGCCTTGGTGGGGTGGAATGATCATTTCCACTAAAAAATGATCAGCTTCATTAAAAAAAATACCAAAAGATACCAGGCTTCTAAATAAAAGATAAAAATTACCATGTAAGCTAACATTTTGGGGTGAGGCACAATTTGATTGGGTTCCAGTTGTGTTTTGCCTGTTTTGAAGTTCATCTTCATAATTATCAATAAATTTAATGAATGAGTGATACCCAGCTTAACACCTGATTTGTTTCTTAAAACTTAGGATGGTAAGTCAAAAAGTATTGCTACAGAATCAGAACCTAGACACAAAGATGTATATGTGAAGCTATTGTACTTCAACCTAGTTTCTACCCATGCGGATACAATTTTGAAGGCAATGCTTCCATCTCTAAAACTTTCCCCACATTCTGGCTCATTTGTAGTCTGTTACAAAACAGCAGTTTTGGCATCGTCTAGGGCAATGGTTCTCAACCTGTGGGCCGCGACCCCTTTGTGGGTTAAATGATCCTTTCACAGGGGTCGCCTGAGTCATAACAGTAGCAAAAGTACAGTTATGAAGTAGCAACAAAAATACTTTTATGGCTGAGGGGTCCCCGCAGCATGAGGAACTATATTAAAGGGTCACAGCATTAGGGAGGTTGAGGACCACTGCTCTAGGGGCTTGCTTCCCAAAGTGGATGATACTGCCCATGGGGTCCAAGGTCAAGGAAGTCAGTACCATCAGGGGAGGGTGGAGGGGGGCTAGGGCGGGAGGGGGACCAGTGGAGGTTGCTGCAAACGCAGATACCTATTGTATCCTGGAATATGGGCCCTAGAACAAAATTCTTCCATTGCCAGGGCAGTGCTGAGTTTTGTTTTGTTTTGTTTTATTGAAAAGGTATCAGTAGGCCAAAGAAGTTTGAGAACCTATGCTGGAGGGGCTCAAATTATGTTCCTTTTAAAGTGTGAGGAATATAAAGACGTCAGAAGAACTGATAGGGTAAGGTTTCCCAACAAAGTTATTTTCAGACAATACTTGCAACCTTTGAAGAATGAGCAGGTGCATCATCATAATGAAGGGGGGTAAAAATTGTACTAGCCTGCCAGATCCCCCCAGATGCTTCTGTTTTGATGGAAACTTGTTTTGAAGATCCCCCTAACTAGATGGAGATCAATCTGAAAGAACTTGTTTGTAGTCATCCACTGATCACAGAGATGTTTTATATGCTACATCAGGTTTGGAATAACTCTGTGCTTGCATGAAGGGGAACTCTAGTACGGGCACTCTTGTATATTAAAAGTAATAATAATCTTTATTGAAGTCACTTATTAAACATTAGATTTTTTTAACTCTTTGAAATTCATTATTTTTTCTCATTTACAAAGTGCTTATGCGGAAATTAATTACATAATGCTGCATCAACCTGAAGATATCAAAGTGCAGAAGTGGAATCTAATCTGTCAGTCAGGTCACAGCCTGATTGTGACATCTTGTGGGTGTGATCGTCTCATAAGGAGGATCCTGGGAACCTACTTCTCTCTCTGTGCCTTCACCTTCCTGTTGATGAACCACACTGAGCCCTGTGAGGAAGCCACTGCCATTGCATTCACACAAATCGGAACCTACCTGCCTGTGATCTTCCTGCATTCCTTATAGCTAAATGAGTATGAAGAAAAAATTACGGACTAGTATTCAACTTATGGACTTGAGTTGAACTGAACTGGGAAGTTTTGTTGATGCATAGTACTTCTTTATATAAAGTTCTTCCTTCCATATATGTGAGTGTCATTGGATTGGTTTCTCTAGTCAACCGGACCTACAATAGCCTCCATTATGTTACAGGGTCATTGGCAGATAGCAATTAAGACACCCTCATAAAATCATATTTCATTAATACAATGCAACAACATTTTAAGGAAATGCTAGCACAGTCATCATCTTCATTTTCTTCACTTATTCCTGTATTACTGAGCCACATTTGTTCACTTTTAAAATTTTAGTACAAAGTTTTACAACTCTTACTACCTCTGTCTTCTTCTAGCACTATTAACACCTATTCAGTCCCTGGAGAAACATACCATGCTTGATAAAGTACCGGGATGTCAACAAAGATGAAGACTATAGACAGGATGGTATAACACAATGGGCTGAAACACAAGAACAATTGTAAGGAGGGTACTATGTCGTTGTGTTGTGCATAAGTACTGACTCGCCAGCACCCAACAACCATAGCAATAGTCAGTGTATAACTAAGAGAATTATTTTCATATTTTGATATCGTGAAAATTAAATCAGGTTCTTAAGGTTGGGGTGAGAATTATCCATAATGAAGATTTCTCATAATGGATTAAAGTGAGTACAAATTCAAGAATGACTGAAGAAAACAAATTAGACTTCATGTATAAATACAGCTACATCACTCAGTTTGTGCCATTTAGTTTGACATTTCTCTCAATAAGATGGGGAAGATAAAATCAAAGTTTCTTTAAATTCAGATTTTCAATACAAATATTTAAAAAGAGTCTGTGCTATATTTAATAATATTTCTGAAAAAATTGAGAGGAAAGTGAATTTGGATTTTATGCCCTTATTTATTTTAGATAAATATATTCTGTTTCTAAAAGGCTCATTCTCATAATATCCTATAATATTAATTAATTGATGATTAAGGAAATAAATTTCTTTGCTAGTACAATGTACTATCTCATTTTGGTCCTTCAAAGTATAATATTTATGAAAACTTTCAGGAAAGTAAGAGGGCTTGTATTGCCACACCAGAACCATATATGTCATTCACACGCACACACACACACACACACACACACACACAAATGTTGTTGGAGGGGTTCCTTGACATGATTTCATCAAACTGACCTAAGTATTGCCAGGGTATGCAAGGAAATAAAATATCTGATAAAAGCCAACTTGTTGCTGGCATTGCCCCACTAGTTTGAGAAAGGCTAGATCATGTAGGAGGCTGTGAAATGTTTGTACTTCTTTACTGGGGTCACCCAATGCACACAAATCACATGGCCAAGTGTCAGGACCACGGGGTTTGTCTAGTGAATTTCAGACATGTCTTTCTTGATTTGAATTGGTCTGAACATCTTCAAAGCATCACTCCTCTTCAGATGAAACTTGGAAACTTGATACACTGCCCAGGAACTCCAATGACTTTTCAGAAAAGAAAATGAAATTAAACAGAGATCTACAGAATTATGAGACTTTTGTAAGACTGGATACTCAAACTGAACAAGAGTCAGCCACGTGAAACATAACAAATATCATAGGCAATTTGAAAAAGACTCTGATAAAGTGCAATATAGGAAATTATCTGCTTTAGAATTAATATTTCCCCTAAGAATAATGTCCAAGATAATCAGTGTCAAGATTATGATTAGTCTATTTCTACAGCGGATGCAAGTTGCCTATAGGCTATAGTCTTGAAATAATGGGAAAGTCTATTTTCTCAAATTTCTATCTCCACAAATGAAAATAAAGAGCCTTTCTCTTTCTTGTCACTTGAGGAGGCATTAATCTGTGATTTAGGCAGCTAACCGCATCATTGATGATTCAAAACCATGATCAGTCAATCCCAGAAGAAAATGATGCTGTCTGTTCCTATAAAGTCTCAGAAAACCTATATAGGAGTTGTGCCCTCCTTACAGTTATTCTTATAATCATTTTATTAAATTAAAAAATAATTAATGTTTTATTAATTATTCTTATGTTAAGCCCATTCTTGCAGTTACTGTGTCGGTCCATCTTGTTAAAAGCACCATTTTTTTTCAAAGAGTTTTGAAAGCATAATGGCCTGGGAATGGTCTCTTCTGCAAACATGCACAAAGTATATGAGGCAAGTCTCATCATCCTGGCTTCTACGGAGCATTCTTACTGTACTTCTTACAAAACTGATTTAGATGTTCTTTTGACAGTGCATGGTATTTTCCATATGATTCTCCAACACTATAATTCAAATGCATGTTTTCTTCTTCTATCTTCCTTATTCAATGTCCAACTTTGACATGTACATGAAACAACTGAAAATATCATGGCTTGGGCCAGGCTCATCTTCATCTTCAAAGTAATATCCCTCTTTTTCTATACTTTACAGCACTCTTGTGCTGATTACTTGCCCAATGTTATGCTCCATTTGATCTCTTGGCTGCTGCTTCCATGAGCATTGCTTGTGAAGCGAAGTAAGATGAAGCCCTTCACACCTTCAGTCTTTCCCCTGTTGCCATCCTGTTACCAAGAGCTCAGCTGGGAGGACTCCCTGTTGGTCTTCTTGACATTGACTTGCAACTTGAAGGTTAGCATCCTTGGCCATCATCAAGTGCTTCAAATTCCTCCTCACTTTCAGCAAGCAAGGTTGTGTCATTTCCCATTGCTGGTTTTTAAAAAGACTTCCTTCAATTCTGATGCTACATTCTTCTTCATATAATCCAGATTCCCTGGTTATTTGCTCAGCGCACTAATGATGCGGGGATCAAAACTTGACATGCAACTTTCTTTATTTTGAATCACACCATGCCCTTTTTCCTGTGTGCACAACTCCTCCTGATCCATGTACAGAGTCTCCATGACAACAATGAATAGTCCCAGAATTCCCATTCTTCTCAAGGCTACCCATAGGGTTTTTGTTTTGTTTTTATGGTCCACACAGAGAGTGCCTTGGCATAGTTAATCAAACAGAAGTAAACATGCTCTGGTATTCTTGGCTTTCAGCCGAGGTCCCTGTGACATAGCAATGATATCCCTTGTTCCATGTCCTCTTCTGAACCCTGACTGAATTTCTGGCACTGTTTTGTCAATTTACTGCTGCAACTATTCTTGGAGGAACTTTAGCACCATTTTGATTGCATGTGATAACAATGATTTTGTTCTATTATTTTCCTATTATGTTGGGTCACTTTTCTTTGGATCGGGTACAAATATGAATCCTTTCCAGTTAACTGTTTTCCAAATTTCTAGGGATCGATGAAGGCGTGTATCCAGTGCTTCATCAGCTTGTTGAAACATTTTGATTGGTATTCCGTTAATTCTCAGAGCCTAGTTTTTGCCTAATACCTCAGTGAAGATTGTACTTTTTCTTCAGTGCTATTTTCTTTTGATCATATGCTACCCTTTGAAATGCTTGAATGTTTACTCGTTATTTTAGGCACAATGACTGAGTATTCTTTCTATATTTTTATTTTATTTTTATATTTTAAATGTATTATTAATTGGGAGTTAATACATATATCATATCATTCCATAGTTTAATCACATTAAGTAGAATGGTACAATTGCTACCACAATCAGTTTCCAAACACTCTTTTTCTTCCTGGACTCCTTGATGTCATCTCCCTTTTAGCCCTCCATCACCACTCTCCTTCCCACATCCCTCAAAATCCTTACTCTACTTGTTGTTCCTATAGGTCTATCTTATTTTGATGTTCTTGCATCAGTCAATAATTTGACCACACATCCTTCAATATTTCACATAGAGGTTTGAGTTTTTCTATATTCCTTTCAGTTTATGAGATACCCAGTGTGTTCTTCCTTTTTGGTTTTCTAACTATAGGTATTTTGTCATTTCATTATAATACTTGGCTTTGTCTTCTCAAGCTACACTTTAACATTTTATGTTTAGATCTTTGACTTGGTAAACAGGTTTTCTAGATGTTGCAAAAGAATTTTTCATTTCCTATAGCTACTCGATGGTTAAAAGCAAGTTTTAAAGTCGCTTCTGGCATCCACTTTGACCTTTTCTTATTTTTAATATTTTTCATGTATATTATTGATGCCATCCCACAGCTCATCAGGTCTTCTGTCATCAGTGTTTGTCAAATTTGTTCTTGAAATTCAGGTGAAATGTACTCAAGGTCATATTTTGGTTCTTGTGGATTTGTTTTAATTTTCTTCGGTTTCAACTTGATTTACAATTGAGCAACTGATGGTCTGCTCCCCGTCAGACTCTGGACTCAGTTTAGCTGTAAATACTGAGCTTCTCCAGTTTCTAATCCCACAGATATAGTTGGTGTGCTTCCTATGTATTCCATGTGGAGAGATCTATGCGTATAATCATCTTTTTTGTTCTTGGGAAAGGATATTTTTCATAAAGAAATCATTTGTCTATCATGTGACCTCCAGTTTTGTTTCTATCACCGAGGCCAAATTTTCCAACTACTGTTCCTTTCACCTTGTTTGAAAATTTGCATTCCAATTGCCAATCATGATCAATTCATCTTGATTTCATGTTTGATCCATTCAGACTGAAGTTGTTGGTAGAATTCCCCAATGGATGCATCACTAGCTTAAGCGGTTGGGCATTAACTTGACTGATGGCTGTATTAATATTGTCCTTGTATTATTAACATTGTCCTTGCATTATTAACATTGTGTCCTTGTATTATTAACATTGTATCCTTGTATTTGGACGGGGTCCTATCACAGGCGGCATTATACTTGGAGCTATATCTTGAAATGTCCTTCTTTAGTCTGAAGGCAATGCCCTTTTTCTTGATGGTGTCATTCACAGCATAGTCAAACCTATGCGTTCCTTATTCAAAGTGGTGAATATCAGTCCATTGCCGCTCACTGGTGCTTAGGAAATCATTTTTATGTGTTCTATTCCATTTTCCTATATTCATCCTTCAGACATTCTCAGTTCTGCTTCTTAGTAGATTATCAGTAGATGTTTGCAGTTGTTTCTTCCCACATTAAGTCTCAACCCATCTGCAAATGAAGGTCTTTACTCCCACATGCACTACTCCATCCCCATCTGAATATCATGGTCAGTTTTATTCGGAGGAGGCAGCTCTTCCCGAGCCACATTTTAGTGTCATAGGATCTGAGGGGCTCCTCCTCTTGCAACATCTCTCACGATGCTCTGCTGTGCTGCTATTTACAAAGTTTGAAGTATCTGAAAATATTTCAGTGCTCTCCATAAAATTTTCAGTGGACAATCCCCTGATGTGGAAAGCCAATTTCTGCTTCAGAGTCTGTTCTTCGTCTGGAAGCTCTACTGACACCTGCTCATTTTGGGGATCTGGAATTCTAGTGACGTAGCTTCTAGCATCCGAGCAACACACAAGCCACCTCAATAGGGCATCCACAGAGAAGTGGTGGTAGCATAACGCAAACCCAAACTCACTGTCATTGAGTCAATGCTGACTTGAATCCCTGCAGGTTTCTGGGAATAGAAAGTCCAGCCTTTCTCCCTCACTGCTGCTGGTGGTCTCGAACTGCTGATCACGAGGATCATAACCCAAAGTGAAATCACTGCATCATCAGGGTTCTGATGGCAAGATAAGGTATAACTTAATGAATGAACTGGATCACTGCCCAGCAACCTTAAAGGACAGCACTTTCTCTGATAGATTTATAAGGACTCTGTTTTTTCTTGGTGTATCAGATATTAGATATTTGATTTATGGCCATTCTGGAACTGGACTTGTCTCGCAAGCACTGACTCATATAACAAAAGCTCACTGAGCTGTAACGGATCAAGCCAGAATGCAATTGTAAGGATTAATACCAATAATTTAAGCTTTCTTTAGTGCGAGAATTTTCTATAAGCAATGAACCACATGGAAATTCAATTGTCAACAGAGCAAGAGACCCAAACGCCCCTATTTAAAAACCAAAGTGAGTCTTTTAGTAGGTACACATTTGCAAGTCTTTATGAAGCCTCTTTCTTTTTCTCTTTGTCCATATCACCAATAACTGTGAGCATAACTCACATGTCAGAGAGACTTTCAAAAACGTTCATGGAAAAATGTAATTAAAACATTTTCTCATGAACGTTTTGAAGCCCTCTCATATAACTGAATTCCATAGATGTTTCAATGACTGGTTTTTCAGAAATAAATCTTCAGATGTTTCTGCTGAAGCACTGCTGGATGAACTCAAACCCCTCAAAACTGTGTGTTATCAGCCAACCATCCTAACTATGCTTTACACAATCCAGAGACCCTGGATTCATTGCAGTTCATTTGTATTACACAATTCTCCAAGGAGTATTAGTCCTCGAGTCTTCAAGCAATTTAGTTCCTTACAAACATTGTTCTTCAAATCAGTTTCTTAAATGGCTTTCTTCCCCTAATTGAAGAGGAAGACAGTAGTAGAGCATGGTATACAGAAAGAAGGCAAACTTCAAGGGGGAACCGATCACAGGGAATTACCTATCACCTCCTCCTTGGGGGATGGACAACAGAAAAGTGGGTGAAGGGAGATGTCGGCCAGTGTAAGATATGACAAAATAATAATTTATAAATTATAAGGGTTCATGAGGAAGGGGGGAGCAGTGAGTAAGGGAGGAAATGAAGAACTGATGCCAAGGGCTTAAGTGAAGAGCAAATGTTTTGAGAATGATGAGGGCAACGAATGTACAAATGTGCTTTACACAATTGATGTATGTATGGATTGTGGTAAGAGTTATATGAGCCACCAGTAAAATGTTTCTTTTTAAAAAGAAAGAAGAGTAAGGTGATAAGAAGGATTGAAAATAGATTTCACTATTTTCTAGGTATCTTAAGGACTGGTTGGTGGCTTACTTCAACTTTTAAGTTAAAAGTATCCTTCTCCATAGCCCAGAGTCCCCAGTTATGTGAATGGTGAGCACATTTGGAAGCAAAAGGAAAAGTTGACAGTTTAAGAGTTCCCAGAGGTTCTTAAGGAAAAATCGCCCGGTGATTTTTTTTTTCCTGAACCCTAAGGAGAATAACTCTGCTCTGATACATATGGGGTCATAATAAATTGCAGTCAACATGAAAGCAACTTTTTTGTTTTTGTTTTTGTTTGTTTGCTTCTTGTTGTTCTACCCTCTGGAGCCCAGGCACTCATCAAAGTAACTGTAAATTTGGAAGTTTAAATGCCTCCCTGATGCAAGAGAAAAATTAGTCACACAGCCTTATAATTGTTTTAGGAGAATAAAGGAGAATGATATTCAATTATTATTCTAAGAGCATTATTTAATCATTTTAGGAAATTAAATTGTATATTAAATATGATCTGTTGCATAGCATAAAAATTAAGGCCATAGTTCTAGAAAATAACTGGCTTTGGGTTTCAACTCACCCAGTTGCAAGTTGCATGCCCTTCTCTAAACATGGAGATAATAAGAATTCCCAGCTGACAGAATAGGGCTGTGCTGGAGCGTGTAAAACTCTTGGCATAGGGCCTGCTCTGTCATAAGTGCTCCATAAATTCTGGTTGCTACTGAGGTTGCCACTGATGTTACCATTGTTGCTATTGGTGATGTCTTTGTAGGCTACTTCTGGTATCCTCGAATCCTTCCCATATTCTATAAAACAATATATTATAAACAGTGAGCTGGAGTAAAAGTAGCTGGGTTCAGATCATCATCATGCCTGTGGGTAATGTGCTTAAGTCTGGGAGTTCTTTTCTCTAAACTATGAACAGCTGCTCACTGCACACCTGCGCATGCCTTTCTTCTGACTGCAGTTCCTCCACAACTCCTTAAATAGTCTCAACCCTCTTCGTAGTATCCTTAGCAGTAAACAAGCGTTTGCCCAGCTCTCCGTCACTGCTTTGAACCCTACCTCTTCTTACACGATCCAGTAACACAAACCTACGATGGCTCTTCACATGGCGCCCTTTCACATCCTTGCCTTCACCTGCAGTCCCTGCTCTCCTAGATATGCACCTATGAACCCTTTTATAGTCTGTGTGATGCTCTCTCCTAGCCACTCCGCCAACCAAACTACAAGCTCACCATGGAGTCCCAACATTTGGCACAGTGATTGGCACATTGCAAGCACCCTAAAAATAAATGGAAGATTAGTTCTCTGACAGGACATTCCAATACAGAATTGGACATTCCAATACAGAAATGGATAAAGAAATGGAAGGACAAAAATGGTATTAGTTATCAGGTGTGTCCATCTGTAAGACAATTGAAAATAACATGGATTGGGAGAAGTATACTTTTATTCTTCAAAGTAAGGCCATGGCTTTTTAACACTTGAAAGAGATCTTTGCAGAAGATTAGCCCAAGGCAACACATCATTTGATTTCCTGACTATTGCTATGAATCAGAATTAATCCAATGGCAGTAAGTTGTTGCTTGTGGATTAAGTACAATGAAATATTTGACAACTTCCCCCTTTCCAATGTTTTCTTCCACAAACAAATTCCATGACTATTTTAATATAAAGTTCCCTATTTATGTAGAACGTACATCATTCTTAACCATTAACATGTGTAAATCTGTGTCACTATTTTCATTAGGTTTAACATTTTTGTGTATTATGTCTACAACCTTATTTCCCCATAGCCCCTGTGGTGTCCATTGTGGGATGTAGCATAGTATGATGATTTTTAGAAATGCATGCATCAGATTGAAGCAGAAATGATTGTTCAAACACACACATATTCCAACACATACAAGGGGGCTTCAAATGTTCTAGAAAAAAAATCTGTTAGCTTTAATTTTACACTTCCACAAACTTTTTGAGAATCCCTCGTGTATATGCATATATATTTAAATATATTAGGTTTATTGTCAATCAACAATGTCGCTAGGAGAGATCAAGCATAATAGCATATTGGATTGTGGATATTTCATAAAACTTTTTCATACATTATTTTGTTGTATGATTTTGAACTCAGTAGGTAATATTATTTTCCTTATTTTATACCTAAAGCAAATTAAACTTAGAGAGGTTATGCAGCTTGCACAACTGGTCTTAAAACTCTAATTTGTCTGCTGGTGAAGCCCATGGATTAGCTAACATGACACAGGCTCAGTCCTTGAAGGATGCAATTCCAAATGTTAAGGTTAAAAAAATTAGATTAAAAACTATTATGATTATGTTTAATAATATATTAAACTAAGGATAAAATTCTTTGTTTTATGTTTATGACATATAGTATATATATTTAATTTTCTGATGAAAAGAGAAAATAATATATTTTTTAAGAATATACACAATTAAATATGGAAGCTATAATATAAACATGGTTAAAGCCAAAAATCAACTTATCATTTTAGAACACAATATTCACTTTAATGTAGTTAGTATGGAAGATTAAAATGTACTAAATAATTTTTATATTCAATAAGTCTTGAACCCAAAATATCTATTATACTTATTTGAAAGTTTAGCCTTTTCTTAATTAACTATAAATTATACAACTAGTTATCATTATTGGTTCACAAATTTAATTTACCCAAGTCAAAATAAGCAATTTTGTACAGCCATTACTACAAATTCAAATTGGCTGTAAATAATTAAGCTTGTCGTTACATTGGTCTTTGTTATGCTTTATATCATAAATAACCCAGATAAAGGAATTAGTATTTATCTGAAGTTTCTGTTGACACATAATGTACAAATGAAGCTAATCTCTCCCCCAGCTGTGTTGGCTTTACAATATTTACAGTGGTATGAATGTTTCATTTTCTCTCTTTCTCAGTATGCTAAAAAGTCATACTTTAATTATCAGTTAAGGATCAAATGTTTTGGAGGGTAGGGTTCTGACAAAAGCATGGCTGTTGGGAAGTAACCAAATACCTTAAAGACATATAAGGCATATCGTTAGGGGCTTACATCTCTACTCTTGAAGAAATAAAACTAGCTCGTAGCCATGGCAGCATCACATGCTGAAGGTGACTGAATCAAAACGTTGAGGAGAAACATGCCATGGGCGTTACCATTTTAAGCCAGCAACAGTTGTCTCCCCGTTGCTAAAGTCAAAATTAAACCATGAAAATGCTCCATTTTAGAAATGCAAGTAAAAGATGCAATTTTAATCAAGTGCAGATTTTAATATCCTCTAAAGGGTAGAATTGATTTATAGAATTAGTTTGGGCAAAGATATGTCTGGATGAAGAAATATTTCTTAATCTTACTTGTAAAAGCACATCTTAAAGCAGGCATTTTTAAAGAAAGGTAGTGTTATTGTTATTAGATGCCATCAAGTTGGTTCCAATTCATAGCAACCCTCTCTGTACAGTAGAAGGAACAAGAAAGAACTGCATCATCCCTCCAGTTGTTCTTGTTTGAGCCCAGTGTGGCAGTCGCTGCGTCGATACACCTCTTCAGCGGGCGACCTTGCCCCCCACTCCCCCGCCCACTTTTTTTTTTTTTTTTGCTGCCCTTCTACTTTACTAAGCATGAGGTTCTTCTCCAGGGTTTTCTCTCTGTTGACAGCAACTCCCAAGTTATTGAGACAAAATCTCACCATCCTGGCTGTCCTTCTTCTGTGGCATATTTATTTATTCTTTTAGCAGTCCATGTCTTAGCCAGCACCGTAATTCAGATGCATCAATTTTGGGGGTATTCCTTATTCAATGTCAACTCTCACATGCATAGAAGGCAATTGGAAATGCCATGGCTTGGGTCAGGCCCACATAAATCTTCAAAGTGACCTCATTGCCTTTCAACACTTTAATGAGGTCTTACTCTCTTTGGCCAAGATTCACCCCCAAATAATGCCTCATTTGATCTCTTGATTGCTTCATGCATCCTGGACAAATTCAATCTTCTCTACATTGATCATTATGATAGTCTAGTTATGAAGACTCTGGTTTTCTTTATATTGAGTTATAATATATATGAAAAGCTATGATACTTGACCTTCATTAACAAGTGTTTCAAGTCCTCCTCGCTTTCAGTAAGCAAAGTTGTGTCATCTGAATAGCACAGGTCATTAATAAGCCTTCCTCCAGTCCTGATGGTGAGTACTTTTTATATATCATCCAGTTTCTCTGATTTTCACTCAGGACACAGATTGAAGAAAGATGGTGAAAGGATATAACCCTAACACACATCTTTCCTGATTTAAAAGCAGGCAGTATTTCCGGTTCTGTTCGTACAACTGTCTCTTGATTCATGTATGGATTTCTGCATGATCACAATGAAGTGTCCTGGAATTTTCATTCTTTTCAAGAATAGCCATAGTTTGTTATGATTCACACAGTCGAAGACCTGGGCATATTCAATGAAACACAAGTAAACATCTTTCTGTTATTCTCTGCTTTCAGTCCAGATGCATCTGGCATCAGAAATTATATCCCTTATTCCACATTCTCTTCTGAATTGGGCCTGAAACTTTGTCAGCTCCCTTTCAATGAACTGCTGGAAATATTGTTAGATGATCATAAGTAAAATTTTACTTGTATGTGATATGAACATTGTTCTAGAATTTGAGCATTCTGTTGAGTCACCTTTCTTTGGCACGAGTACAAATATGGATCGCTTCCAGTCAGTTGGCCAAGTAGCTGTCTTCCAAATTTCCTTACATAGATGAGTGGAGGCTTCCATTGCTTCCTCAGATTGTTTAAAAACTTCCAGAGCCTAGTTTTTGACGAATGCTTTCCTTGCAACTTGACCGCCTTCCTTCAGTACCATTGGTTCTTGCATATATGCTACTTCGCGAGACAGTAGAATGTCGACTGGTTCAATGACTGTGTGCATTCTTTCCATCTTCCTTTGGTGTTTCCTGAGTCACTCAATATTTTTCCAATAATATATTTCAAGATTGCACCTCGAGGCTTGATTTTATTCTTGAGCTCACTCAGTTTAAGGCATATTGAGAATGTTCTCTTTGGATTTTCTATTCTAGGTCTTTGTACATTTCATTACATTTGACTTTGCCTTCTCGAGCTACCTTCTGAAATGTCTGTTCAGCTCTTTGACTTCATCCTTTCTCCAGTTCGCTTTAGTTCCTTTATGATGAAGAACAAGTTTCAGAATATTTTCTGACTTTCACTTTGATCTTTTAAATGACCTTTTACTTTTTTCATGAATGATGGTCTTGATGTCCATCTACAGCTCATCAGGACTTCTGTCCCTAGTACTCAATGGCTCAAATCCATTATTGAGATGGTCTTGAATTTCAGGTGGTAGAGATTCAAGGTCATATATTGGTACTTGTGGACTTTTTTTCATTTTCTTCATCCTTAACCAGAACATACCTATGAGCAATTGAAGGTTTGTTCCTCAGATGTCCCCTGGCCTGCCTTTAGCTTCAGATATTCAGCTTCTCTATCTTCCCTTCCCTCAGATGTAGTTAATTTGATTTCTGTGTATTTTCATTTGGAGAAGTCCATATGTATCATTGCCATTTGTTCTTATTGCAAACCTGCATTTGCCATGAATAAGTCGTTGGTCTTGCAAAATTTGATTATGGAATCTCCAGCTTTGTTTCTATCATCAAGACCATATTTTCCAACTATTATCCCTTCCTCTTTGCTTCCATTTTTTTACATTACAATAAGAAATAATTATCAATGTGTCTTGATGTAAGATGTTTGTACAATTCTTTAATTTCTCCATCACTGGTTTTCATGGTTGATGTATAAATTAAATAGTTTTATTCATTGGATTTCCTTGAGTATGAATAGATATAATCCTGCCACAGGCAGTACCGTATTTCAGGATCAATCTTAAAACTCGCTTATTGATGATTGATGCAATGTCACTCCTATTGATGTGTCTTTCCTAGCATAGTAATGCATATGATTTTCTTATTCAAAGTGGCCCAAACCAATCCACTTCCGCTCACTAAAGGCTAAGAAATGGCTTTTAATATGCTCCATTTCATTTTTTCAATTTCTAATTTTCCCACATTCACCCCTCACAAATTCCAACTTCTGAATATTAATTGATGTTTGCTGATAGCTCTCAGGTTTTCATTGTCAAATTCCTGTGAGGTAGACAACCTATTCCTTCTTCATAGTTTGTTCTTAGCCTGGAAACTCTGCTGAAATGTGTTCAATTTGATTACCTTGCTGGTATCTAAAATACCAGGGATATAGTTTTCAGATCATAGCAACACAAAAGCCACCACAGTCTGACAGACTTACAGAGAACTGGTGGTTAAGGAAAAGTAGGTATTCACTTGTCTGGCCTAAACAGAAAAAAAATGTCATCCTGGAGGGAAAAATCTTCCTGATAACTAAATATCTCTTAAACTCCTTTAGTAAGGGAAATCTAAGTTACCATACAAAATACTGACTTACAACTCTCGTTCATCCAGCCTACCCAACCCTGTGCCTACTAATGGCAAAATCTGGGTCTGGATTGTGCTATATTTTATGCTGTTTATTTAATAATACCTTTCTGTAGAAATTTTTGAATTGCTTATTTAAACTGGACAAAGTGTTATTTCTCCTACCCTCCAGTACTTCCACTACCAGATAAGCTGACTCAGTAAATGTCCATAATTTGGATGATAGAACCATGGATATTTGCTGAATCAGATGATCTAGCAGCTGAAGTACTAGATAAATCTCAAATTCACTGCCATCCGTCAATGCTGACTCACAACAACCCCTTTGGTTTCTGAAACTGGAATCATTTATGGGAGTAGAAAGCCCAGCCTTTCTCCCACAGAGCTGCTGGTGGTTTCGAACTGCTGAGCATGCAAATCACAGCCCAATGTGTAACCACTACACCATGACACAGAGGACAGATCCGCCTTTATCCTCCTCCCTCTTGGTCCGTCTCTGATGCTAACACTTACTGCCAGCACTCTGTGTCTGCACTGGGTTTGATCATTTGTAGCAGTGGCCGCACAGAAGTCACAGACAACATTCCATTTTAAAGAACCTTCTTAGGAGAGGTACCAGGTTCCCGAAAGCCAGCATCAGACAACAGTAATGATACAGCAACCCCGCTCCTCACCCAGCAGCCAAGTCTCCCTCGAATCCTCAGGTGCTCAGTTCCTTGGCCTCTGCCCTGTGGACCAGGAAGCACAGCTGATGCTCAGCCTCGTGGTTCCGTAATCTTGGTATTGCTCTTTTCTGTCGCATGGTTTTCCCTGCTTTAGCCTGTGTTCTTGGCCTGGTTCCTTTGCTCTTTACGATAGGCTGGCTGCCACCCTCTCTGGTGTCTCTGGTCTCAGTGTCAACCACTTCAGACGGAGATCTCAAATGGGCTTTATCCAATTGCCCTGGTATTTTTATCTGTGTTCAAGAAGGTTCTTACATATAAAAGAATCATTTTGATAGAGATGTAGATTTTGTGATTTAGCAGATCATACTCCCAAGGAAACAAAGGGTTTGGCTTGGTTTGCATCCTCTATGAAGATCAGGACCGAGTCAGTCCTGCTGTTGAGTCAGTTTAGCATAGCGTAGAACTACCTGTGGGATGGGATTATAGCTACAAGCAGCGAGTTCAGAATTACAATACATCACATACGGAATTATACCTAGAAAGCCCATATTAACTGACAACATCACAAGTATTCAATTATGCTCCTGACAAGCCTAATTTTTAATATGCATTATTCATATGCAAAATAGGCTTATACTTCTTTGAAACCTTGGCATGATTTTATTTTGCCTTTACAGAGCATTATTTGCTTCCTTTTACCTGAGTAGAGGATATAAGCCATACATTTCAAAGAAGGCATCTTCCTTGTTTCTTCTGTTTTGTTTTTAGAAGCCATTTTTCATCAAACGTAAAATATGGGTCACACAACTTCTATATTCTAAGAAGAAAAATGTGATTTTTTTGGAGCCACTGACTAATATCTATAAGTATTTATTTAGGAATAAATTTGCTTTAGTTTTAGCCATTTACTGGGTTTCAATGTTTGCTTTTCATATGTAAAAGTTAACTTAAAGGATATTTTTCACAAACCATGTCGTAATTGTTTTGGGGTTTGGGGAGCTTTTTTGGTAAATACATTTTTATTGGGATTGTGCATGTGTGTGATCATAAGCAGTGATAGTTTATGCAAGATACCTTTTAAAATTACCCAAGTACCTTCTCCATTGAGAAATCAAACTGTTTGGAAAATCCATATATTCTAATTTCAGTATGTTAGAAATATTAATATAAAAGGCATATTTAATAAACATGTTAACATTAGCTCAAACTTGACCCCAGTATACCTTATAAAATAATGCTCTCAGACAATTCTTCCCTGCTGACTTTATGAAGTTACATTGACTCTCATAAAAGAAGTGCTGGCCATCATCTGCCAACACTGAGCACAGCCTTCTGACTAGGAAAAGATAGCGTATCTAAAACAAATTCACATAAAATTGACAAAGAATCTCTGTTTATCTCTAGAATTGAACTCCGAAGTAGGTGGCTTGCAAAGACAATGAAAATTTTAAAGGAATACAAGACACAAGCATAGCTTGATCAATCTTTTCACACAACTGATTGGAATCTAACAAAAAAATGTCATGTACGCAGAAAGAGCTAAATACAGGAAACTGTTCTAAATGTAGTAACTTTACTGAGAAAATTAAAAACTGAAGCTGGTGTTTCTGATAGGCAGCTGCCACCTGGATGTATACTAATGAAGTTACTGTATTACTAAATGCTATAGATTATTAGCCCAGATTTTCTGGTTTACAGTCAGTACTATCAAACCTTTCTTCATGTTGTTGTTAAAGGATCCCTGGTGGCCCAGTGGGTTAAGCATGAGGCTACTAACGAGAGGGTGAGCTGTTAAAAATCACCCGCATCTTCAGGGGAGGAAGACTACTGCAACCCCAAAGATTTACAGTCTGGGAAACCCATTGGGATCCTTTTACAGTGTTGTAGAGTGACACTCTGAATCAGAATTGACTTCATGATAATGGTTTTATTTTTTCATTTCTTTTGAATATTTACTGCTGGTTGATGTCACAGAATCCGTTCTAATTCATGTGGCACTGGGTACAAAGAATGGGACATCACCAAGTTCTGTGCCAGTCTCATAACCATTCCTATGTTTGACTCCACTACTGCGACCACTGGGTCCAGCCCTCTCATTGAGAGTCTGCCTCTTCCGCTAACATTATAACATGCATGATGTCTTTGTTTAGGTACTCGTCCTCTGTGCAGTATGTACACAGTATGCCAGGCATGCCATTCTTCTTCTAAGAAGAATTTGTTTGCTCATTCTTCTGGCAGTCAATGGCATAGTTAATATATTTTGCCAAAGGTATGAATTCTTCTTTGGTCTTTCTTAGTCACTGTCTAGGTTTGCATGAATGTGAAGTGAATGAGAAGTTTCAGAATGTCATATGAGATCCATTTCAGGCTTTTCCTTCTTTCCCATCTTTTAAATAACTGTTTGGCCACTTTGGGCTGACAGTTTCAATGTTCTGACATTTGGTACTGAGATGTTCATAAAGTCCCACGTCAGATTGCTCCCTGTGTGTGCCTCCAAAGACCACTGCGTCTGATTGATGACAGGCACAGCAGTGTGGGAAAAGAGTCTGATCCAATTGGAATTCCAATTGTGTGCTTTTTACACAGATAATTATGATTTAATCACATGTAGGACACACCCATTACAGTATTAAATATTCAAAGTCAGAAATCAGAGGTATAAAAAAAGTGAAAAAAAATTGGGAAATCTAGAATTTATTTTCTGTGTCCAGGACATGAAGAATGGAAATTATGAAATAAAATATATTATTAAAGGGAAGCTGATGAGATGCAGTAAAAATGAGATTGAGTATGCCCTAGAAGACACATCATAATAGTGAAAGCAAATGAAAACAGCGGCAGGTCAAATGGCAACAAGGGCAGTTCTACAGCAGAGGTTATCCAAATTACAGAGTAAAGATAGAAAATTACTGGGGGTTATAAAAATTATCTGGATAGAAAGATTTTTGTAGGGCCTCTGGAGTGTTAGTTGAGAGCACAAATAAGATACTTAACTAATCATGTGACTGAAAGAAGACAAAGAAGGTGAGAATTAAATTGAGGACACATGATGGAAAGTAAAATGATAGGTCATGATGAAGGCAAAGATAGCCATAATTATGAATGAGAATGTGATATTGTGAAAATATCGGAATTCTTTTTTTTCCCCAGTGTGACATTAGAGCAGTGGAGATGAAGTAGTTCTGAATGGCACATGAAATTCTTTGCCAATGAATAACTACCTCAGTGTGGCAGGAAATATTACAATATCCGATCAGCATAAGAAACTGTAAGATAATAGTATTAAAAGTTTATTAATGTGAAAGCATACATTTCTGAGAGTAAGTATAGCTGATGGGGGAAAATGAGGTTGTTGAGATAATAGATTTAACCATATTTTCATTTTACCATCTAATATTTGTTGAGATTTTTTTGTTCTTCAAGACAGATTTGAGTGGTAGAAATAAATAGATGTTTTAGACATAGAGTTAAAATTTTATATGTGCATAAGGAGTCTAAAAAGAGTTTAAACATGCTTTTCAAAACATCATTCTAGAACTCTCATTTTGATATACAATTGAATCTACTAATGCCACTCATCTTTCTGAAGAATTAAAAAAATCATTTTATTGGGGGCTCATACAACTCTTATCGCAATCCATACATACTTCCATGTGTCAAGCACATTTGTACATTTTTTACCATCATCATTCCCAAAACATTCTTTTTATACTTGAGCCCTTGATATCAGCTCATTTACCCCTTCCCTCCATGCCCCCCCTCCCTCATGAACCCTTGATAATTTATAAACTATTATCATTTTGTCATATCTTACACTGTCTGATGTCTTCCTTAACCTACTTTTCTGTTGTCCATCCCCCAGGGAGGAGGTTATATGTAGTTCTTGTAATGGGTTCCCCCTTTCTACCCCACCTTCCTTCCACCCTTCCAGTATCACCACTCTCACCACTGATCCTGAAGGGATCATCTGTCCTGGATTCTCTGTGTTTCCAGTTCCTGTCTGTACCAGTGTATATCCTCTGGTCTAGCCAGATTTTTAAGGTAGAATTTGGATCATGATAGTGGAGGGTAGGAAGTATTTAAGAACCAGAGGAAAGTTGTATGTTTCATCGTTGCTACCCTGCACCCTCACTGGCTCATCTCCTCCCTGTGACGCTTCTGTAAGGGGGTGTCCAGCTGCCTACAGAAGGGCTTTGGGTCTCCACTCTGCAGTACCCCTCATTCACAATGATATGATTTTTTGTTCTTTGGTGCCTAATACCTGATCCCTTTGACACCTCGTGGTGACAAAGGCTGGTTTGCTTTCTCCATGTGGGCTTTGTTGCTTCTGAGCTAGATGGTTGCTTGTTTATCTTCAAGCCTTTAAGACCCCAAATGCTATATCTTTTAATAGCCTGGTACCATCAGTTTTCTTCACCACATTTGCTTATGCAGACACTTGTCTTCAGCGATCGTGTCGGAAAGGTGTGTATCATGGAATGCCAATTTAATAAAACAAAGTGTTCTTGCATTGAGTAAGTAGTTGAGTGGAGGTCCAATATCCCCTGCTGCCTTAATACTAAACCTATAAATATATGCATGTAGATCTATTTCCCCACCATCCTCTATAAATATATTTATATATGTACATGCTTGCATTTCCATCTATATAAGTGCCCTTTGTCTCCTAGCTCTTTTCTGTATTTCCTTTTACTTTCCTTTTGTCCCATTATCATGTTCAGCCTTCATTTGGGTTTAAGTAATTTCTCTTTGTTAGTTTGCCCTTGCTGAATCCCTGCCAGGCCTCCAGATCATAAACCTACCATATAAAGGTGCTTGACATTTATGAAATTATTTATATACTCATGTAGGCCTGGAGAGCTGATGTGGTATTACAATATTTAAAATAATCTGAATTGGAATTTAAAATTCTTAATGCATTTTTCTTTTTCTAGTCAAACATACGTATCAAAATTATTCTGTTTCCAACAGTGAAACTGATTAATTTTTAAAAACTGGCTGAGAGTCACCTACAACCTGGTACTATTAAAATATAATAATAAGTAAATTTGGAATCACGAGAGAAAATGTCTTTATATTGTTAAAATTCATTCAATAGTGTCTGAGTGCCTACTATGTGCCAGACAGAGTGAAAGAAGCAAGGGCTATAAGCACAGGTAAAACATGGACTCCTTTCAGAAAGCTCATGTGGAGTCAGTGGAGAAGCATGTAAACACATTTTGTGCGGCGACGCGGTGGTGCACAGCAGTGATGGCACACCTATAAGTGTTGTAGAAGAGAAATCAAATCTGCCACGGAACTCAGCAAAAGTCTAAAAGAGTCAGCCATAATGGAGCTGTGTGGTGAGAAATATAATGGGAGACTGAAGTGAGGAAGGCGGTTTAAGAATCCTCCAAGGAGAGACAATTACCTGCGTAGGGATGCGCTCTGCAATGGCCAGGTAGGGATAAGATGTAGAGACTAGGTAGGCAACTAAATAACGGAGCAGACAACTTGAAATGATGCTCTTGCAGTAATTCTAAGTTGGCAATGTCCTATCGACTTGGTTTATGTTTTCCACATCATTTTATTCCACTCTTTTCTTCACACACTATACTACACACCACAAACAAAGAAAGAGAACCCTAGGATTTATGCATATACTGTGTACAGTCCCTTTCTTTGCATTAAATGCATTTCACATCTTACATGCCTCAGCTTCAAAGTTCCTTTATTATAAGAATTTCCTGCACATGCTATGTAATGGAGACCATACTAAGTTATGCTTTATTTATCTTTCAATATTTAGCTTGTTTATTCCAAGTAGAAGGGTAGCTACAGGAGGATTCCTGTGTATTTTTTTCACTGTTGTTTCTATAATTGAGGGAAGCGGTGGTTCTCCGGTAGAATTCTTTCCTTGGCTGTGAGAGTCCAGCAGCCCTGGTGCTATAGTAGTTAAAGCATTGGGCTGCTAGCCACACGGTGAACAGTTGGAAGCCAGCAGGCATTCTCCAGAAGAAACCATAAAACTTTCTACTCTTACAAAGATTGGCAGCCTCAGAAAACCACAGAAGCAGCTCTATCCTGCCTCCTCAGTTTGCAAGGAATTACAATTCATGTGGTGGTACTGATGATGATGACTGTGTAGATGTAGGGGTACCGAGATCCATAAGTCCCCAGTACACTTCATACACAACTATAACCTGTCTGTCAGGGGAGTCTTATGGGTTACTATGGTGCTGAGTAGATTTCAGTAAAGCTTCCAGACACCCATGGACTAAGTAAAAAGGTCTGGTAGCACAGTTCCAAAATGTAGCTAATGAAATCCTATGAATCGCAAAAGGCCAGTCTGCAATTGCCATGTTAGGAGCAGGCTACAACCTGCTCCGCTGCTCATGGGGTCACTGTAAGTAAGGGAAGATTCTGGAAGTCACTAAGAACACCAGCAATGCCTAGAAGGAAATCTAGCTCAGATGAATTTAATAAATTGTTTCAATGAACTAATGAATAATAATAACCACAATGTGCATACAGTTTGCCTATTTGTATTTTCTTTTACATAAGTTCATCATATTTGCTGGTCCACACTGAAAACTACATTGAAACTCATGAAAGCAAAACCTAAGTCTGCCTTGTTACAGTAAATCTCTGCCCTTCCATGACAAACATAGTATCAGGCACATAGTAAGTCCAAGATAAATATTTATTAAAATGATGAATGAAACGAAAGGGAGGAACTGAGAATATGAGGGAGAATTAAAAAAACCTATTGGAAGAGAACCCTCAAAGAGGAGATCTAAGTCATTTTATTATTTCTGTTTCCATTCTATGAAATAATGAAGTAATTATTCTTAAAAGATGGTTTATGCAAGTTTAGAAGGTGAAACATAAAAAAAATTAGGATTAATAGAGATGGCGTTTTCCAGTAATTTAACGTTGAAATCCTGTGGATGAGGGAGATGATCTGGTTAATTATTATCTAAGGGAAGAAGCCAAGCAGTGCTTGTGCTCTGGGCTGCTAACCACACAATCAGCCACTAAAAATCGGCTGCTCCACTGAGGACAAAAATCTTTCTGCCCGAAAGAGATTGAGAGCTTCAGAAACCCAGTAAGGCAGCTCGACTCTGTCCTGTATGGGTCACTGTGAGTCAGGATTCTCTGGGTGGCCGTGACCAAGTGTGCGAGAAAGAACTTTGCAATCCTACATTTGTGCCTAAAGGAAAGGAGTGTTGCTAATAGGGCTCCAGGTTATACACGCCCAAGGTGATCCCCCCAAAAACTTACTAAAATGCAGCTCTGTGGAAAATGGACAGCTTCAGACAAGTTCTCTCCATAACACATTAGTACTCATCAGTGTGCCTTTTTAAAAATATATAATTTTAATGGGGACTTTTACAGCTCTTAAAATAATCCATACATCAATTGTATCAAGCATATTTGCACATATGTTGTCATCATCATTTTATAAACATTTAATTTCTATTTGAGTCCTTGGTATGAACTCTTTTACCACCATCACCCCTTCATGACCCCTTGATAACTTATAAATTATTATTAATTTCATATTTTATACCAAATGCTTTTTCTCTTCCTCTACAGTTTCTTCCCCCCACCCTCCTGGTATCACTACTAAAATTTCTATTCCTGAGAGGCTTATCTGACCTGAATTCTGTGTGTCCTGAGCTCTTATCTGTACCTGTGTACAAGCTCTGGTCTAGCCTTCCGTGAAAGGCAGGATTTGGGTCATGATAGTGGGGTGAGGAATCAGCAAAGAACCTGAGGAATACTGTGTGTTTCATTACTGCTATACTGCACCCTGGTTGACTCATCCCTTCCTTGTGACCCTTCTGTGAGGGGATGTCCCATTGTCTACAGGTAGGTTTTGGGTCTCTGATCTGACCCCATTAGTTCTCAACAATATATTTGATTGTTTGTATTGGTTCTTCTAGTGCCTGTTGCTTGATCGTATCAACACCTCATGAATCATGATCACACAAGCTGATGTGCTTCTTCCATCTGGGATGTTGCTTCGATGCTAGATGGCCACTTGTGTAACTTCAAGCCTTTAAGATCCCAGACACTATATCTTTTAATAGACAGGCACCATCAGCTTTCTTCACCACATTTGCTTATATGCCCTTTTTGTCTTCAGCAATCATGCTGCAAGAGTGAGTATCACAGAAGGCTGGGTTGTTAGAACAAAGTGTCTTTGTGTCAAGGGAAGGCTTGAGTGGAGGTCCCAAATCCATCCACTTCCTCAATGTATTGTCATATAAATATATCTAGATAGGCCAATACCTATACTTTTATGATTCAACATCTTTACATGAGTACACACCTGTGTTTATACCTCTGTCCATCGCTTTGCTTCCTAGATCTTTCCTCTGTTTACTTTTACCTTCCTCCTGTACCACCATCACACTTGCCCTTCTTCTGCCTCTTAGTAAACTGCTCTAGATTGCTATTGCTCCAACACCCCAGGCTCTCTGCATCCTCCTCATTGTTGATTTATGTTGATCTATGGAGTTGTTTGCTCATCACTCCCTTCCTCTGCCTCTTAAGTCCCTCCTGAACCTCTGGTCCCATTGCTTTCTCCTTGGGCTTCCTTCCCATGCCTATCTTATACAGGGAGACAAACCAACAACAAATGTAGGCAATATAGAAAGAAAACAAAATATTGAATAAAAAGAAAAAAAGAAAAGGAAAAAATATATAAATAATAATAATAACTACCAAAAAAGGAAAAAGCCAACAAAATAGGAACAGCTGAGGGTAGTTAGCTGTTTGGCCAAGAAGATTCAAGGTAGAAAGGTGGGCTGAGAAGGTCATGGAGACTTATTTTTTATTTGCTTTGTGTTTTTACTTCAACTGAGTAATCCTGACAAATTTTCTCAAAGGATATACTATAACAGGAGCTTATTACAAAGAAAATTGAAAACTGCATTTGTGAGAAAAACTGGAGGAAACTGCCCTTGAGGATTTTTTTTTTTACCACAGCAATGTACTTGTTAATTCTTCAGCCTAGAACCAATCACTTCACTGGGAAACCACTCTATTGGCCCTACAGTCCTGGCCATGAGGCATCCCACTTCATTGGTTCCTCAAATTGAAAGAACTTTGAAAAGGAATGTAATTTTAGTCCTTCAAAAATGCAACAAAAAAAGTCATTTTTCTGCAGTGTAAATCGCAGAATATGGAATTCTCCAGAGAAGGGTTATAGAGGTGGAGGCCTGACCTTCAGTGGTGTATAGACTTAGATGAAGGATATATTGATAAGTACTAGGTCAACATTTTGATGTTTTTCAAACAATTATTTCCATAATTTTATAGCAACACACTTATGCAATAGAACCCTGAACTTTGCCGCTAATCCAGTCTAGAAGGAGCCTCGAGATGCAATGCAGTCGGGTTCTAAATCAATTTTCACCATAAGAAATAACAGAAAAAGAATCAATCCAGTCAAAACCACCAAGTTTTTACCCTAACCTTGTCTTTTCATAGGAAACATTACCCAGAAATTTCAAAGTTAGTAAGTTCAGCGCTAAATATTATAATTTAAATAAGAAACAAACCATTAAAGAGGTTTTTAACAACCACAGTATGGTCCATACCTTGAGACTGATGAGGATCTGGATCTGTGGACATGGATGTGGAGAGGAGGGATGGAGAGAAAGTCATTGTTTGGAAGGGGAACCCGCTGATAGCTGCTTTTCAGGAGTTTTAATTTCCCCTTCTTTGCCTTTTTCACTAGGACCCGGCTGGCTTTCTCTAAAACAAAATCTGTTGATTGTGGTCTGCTGTTGGCGTTTCCTTAACTGTGTTCTAAAAGGGTTTACTAAATTCTCATCAACAATATTGATAACACGGTTAACCAGTTCCTTATCATGATGGTTCTTTAAAAAAAAATCTCTCTGAGGACCCATGGTTTTTATCTAAAAACAGTCCAAAAAGCCACAAAAACTAAGAAAATTGTAGCAAAACGTTTGGAACACAGCCGCCAAAGGTTTAAGCAATGCGTACTAACAACGTCAATTAACGCCGAGTGACCGAAACATGAACTGCTTTCCTTAACAAAAATCACCTGCATCGGGTCAGATTCCGATGTTTTGTTTGAGCTCTGAGGCAACATTTTCTTGACATTTTGCTTGAAAATCCGATTATGTCGAGTACTGAGGAGGTCGACTCCTGGGGTTCTCCTGTTCTTATCCTTTGGTCACTCCAACAAAACTAGAGCAAATGTATCACTGAGAGAACTTGTTCACAGCCATCTGCTGAAGGCGGGACATACGGAGTTAAACATGTTTTGTTTGGAATAAGCCTGTGCATCTGTGAACTGTAACTCAAGTAACAATTCTTGACTTCCACTCAGACATATACATATTTCTATATGTAACCATGTGTATGTTCAACATACTAAATATAAATATGCATATGCATAAATATGTACACATATATGTAGGTGCACACATTCAGAATATTAGAAATATACAATTATATTGCATATAAGACCATTATAAAATAAGGAGAAGAACATTAAAATGAGGTTGATTAATAAAAATTCTTTGTAATGATATTTCCATGGCATATACTTAAACTTATAATAAAAATTTAATCAGCAGCGGAGCCAATGGTAAATAGACAAGAGGGGGGAAAATAAATGGAAAGATGGGGAAATCAAAGAGACATTCTTTATGAGGGTACTACATAGACAACATTATATAGGACAATTATATTACATCTTTATAATATAAATATTTCTATATAAAGTTTTATACATACATAAATATAAATAAATAAGCACCAAAATACATGTGGTATATCTCTATCATCATGACCCCATACCAAATAGCATGACCCTAAACAGAAGCTTACAAACGTTTTCTGTAATAGAGCAGATATGTGTATTTTGGGTTTTGTGGGACAAGATGCAAAAAATGGTATGTTTTGTAGTTAACTATGTAACAAGAGAGAAAAAAAGATTTTCTATTAAATTCAGAAAATAATATTTGTAGAATTAAAATATTAAAAATAAGTCTACTAATAACAAGAATAGATCTACTCAGAGTTATGAAAATTTTGTTAAATGGATTCAATTATTATCTGTCACTAGAACACATTAAATATGTTCATTAATTAATACTGATCTATAAGGAAAACTTACACATAGTTCATATTTGAACATGTTTTCATGCAAATATGTATGGTAAAATTCTGATACCAGTTCACACACATGATTTTTATTAAGCATACTAATTGTTCAGAATGTATTTTAAGAATTTTTGTTTCATTCCTCTCTTGATTTTTGCCTTTTAGCATGTTAACCCCTTACAGATCAATCATTTCCAATCAAATGTTATGAAGCTTCTCAATTGCACAGTTAAATGCATTCTGAAGTACGGAAATTCCCTTTGTCCTTGCATTGAGGTCTGAAAAACTCTATATGCTTTTTTGTTTGAGTTCACAAAATATATCCTCTACAAATATGTATATAATATTCAACCTTTAAGCAGCTCAAAAAAGTAAAAAAGCAGAATTGATCTATGTGGGGTACTCAAAATTCTATGCTCTCACTAAGTTCCTAACCTCCTGGTACACACAAACTTAGGCTGGGAATAAGATGATAGGTCAAAAAATATTGCTACTAAATCATAGAAAGCTTTATTAAGAAACATATCAAAAATGAAGCATTGTTTCTTGATATATCCTGTAGTTGGTCAAATTCAAAGGTAGTTTTCCATCCTTCCAAACCCTTTCCCAAAGAATTCTATGCTCTGAGATTTATACCACATAAAGAAGCTTTTGCATCCTAGAATAACTCAAATGAGAACAAAAGGAAGCACTGTGGGACATGATAAGGTCTGAAGGGTTGATATGTTGTGGTTGGATTCCATTGAGTCAGTTGCAATTCATTAGGACGCTATTCACAACAGAAACAAAACATTACCCCATTCTGTGCCATCCCCACAGTTTTTTCTAAGCTTAAGTCCATTGGTGCAGGTCCTGTGTCAATCCATCTCCTAATAGGCCTTCCTCCTTTGCACCTCCCTTGTACTTTACTAAGCGTGACATCCTTCTCCAGGGACTGGTCTCTTCTGACAACATGTGTAAAGAATGTAACACAAAGTCTCGTTCTTCTTGCCTCTATGGAGCACTCGGGCTGTACTCTTTCAAAGACAGATGGGTTTGTTCTTTGGGCAGCCCTGGTACATCCAATGCTTTTCTCCACCTCTGCAGGTCAAATACATCAATTCTTCTTCAGTCTTCCTTATTCCATGACCAACTTTCACATGGATATGAGACAATGGACCACGGTTTGGGCCAGGCCCACCTCCGTCCTCAAAGTAATGTCCTTGTTTTGCAATACTCTAAACAACAGGAATTGGGAGTGGCACACAACTTCTGAACCATGAGATTCCTGCTCAGTGAGCCTTCATCCAGAAGACAGCTGTGCCAACAGAGGCCGAGCAGCAGAACTAGGAGCAACACCACGAAACAGAGGAGTGGGCTTCTCAGTCCATGAAGCAAGTACAGCTAAGTGCAGTAGGGCAAGAGTCTGGCTTGCAGTGAGACTCCTCTGGGCATTTAATTGGGGGAACTAGTCTTGCTCAGGAGCCCTGTTGGCATAGTGAGTTATGCATTGGTCTTTAACTGCAAGGTCAGCAGTTCAAAACCATGAACGACTACTTGTAAGAAAGACGAAGGTTTCTACACCTGTAGAGAGTTACGGTCTTAGAAACCAAATGGGGAGATTCTACTTTATCCTACAGGGTCACTATGAGTCAGAATCAACTTGATGGCAGTGAGTTGCTTAGTTTCGTTTAGTTTGTTGTTGTTGTTGTTGTCGTTTGGGGGGGGGGGGCTTGCTTACCCATGGAGCTTGAGCTGACTGCCTTCATTTTAGGCTTTCAGCAGAAAGGCATGCCTTTTGGACATTTAGAAGTGCCTTTAAATAACTTTGTAATGTGTCCTGATAAACAACTCTATTCTGAGTCTTTCTCATTTGCATTGAAAGCTCTAAATTTCCTAAATAAATGAATTGTGAATATTATCTGTGAGTTCTGTGTCGCCAATGCAATGGATCCTAGAATCTATCTGGATCACAAAAGTAGAGAAGATGGTTGGAGAGAGCTCCATAAGGAGCATGTCTTCTGGCGACGGTGATGCTGACCTACAGTGTGCTCTCTTACCACAGCTGCGGTGTAAATTAAGGAGCGGAGTGGTGCATTGGTTAAAGTGCTACATTCCTAACTAGAAAGTCAAAGTTTAAAGACACGAGCTACATAGCGTGAGAGAAAGTGTGCCACCCAGTTTTCATATATATATTTACAGAGTTGGAGGCAGTAGTACCCTTTGAGGCAATACTAGTCCATCCTAGAGGAGCGCTATTACTGGGAATCGATTACACTACAACATATTTTGGTTTTGCCTGTTTATTTTGTTATAGTGTTGCTTACAGAGCCCTTGCAGCACAACTGAACATTTTGTGGTTTAACTCACCGGAAGCTTTGCAGTAGAAAGGCTTGGCAATCTGCTCCCTTGCGATTAAAATGAAAAGAAAACAAAACCAAAAACAACCCATTACCATTGTGATAATTAGGGTGTGTATCTATTTACATGGGCCAGGATTTTCAGTGGTTTGTCAGTTTAAGCCTCGTAATCACTCATGATATGACCTAACGTAATGCAATCCACACCATCAAGGAATCGACTGCAAGCAGCCAAGCACCATCAAGGAAGGAGTGCCACGTTCTTCCTCAGGTCACAGCCCAGATCCAATTGAATGGAAGTTTCCCCAGGAGTGTGAGGTTAGCCTACTTTCTATATAAGTGGATGCTGTGGAAAAGTTTGTTTGCTTTTTTTTTTTTTTTTGATCCGACTTATTGACCTCTCGTTCTTTGGACTTGAGCCCACATTATGCCATATTGCCTGCCTACCCTGAAAGCCATCAGTGGTCTGCCATCTGACCTCTTGACCTTGGATTCATTTGCCTCTCCAACAAAAGCCTTACCTGCTGACCTTGGATTTATCTGCCTCAGCAGCCACCAGGCTATAGTGTTCTTGCTGATCTTAGGTTCATCAGGCCCAAAGCTACATGAGTCAGAAGAAGCCACCAGCTTAATATTTGATCTCTGGACTTGGAACAATACTGAGCTTGAAGACTTCTACAACTGTGTGAGCCATTTCTTAATATAAATGTTGCTTACTTTCTCTACACACACACACAGAGAGAGAGAGAGAGAGAGAGAGAGAGAGAGAGAGAGAGAGAGAGAGAGAGAGAGAGAGAGAGACCCCTAAGCATCACTGGTTCATCTCTCTAGCACAGCCTTCTGGTTTATTCAGTGCCCTTAGAGCAGGGAAGGGTTTTACCCCATGAAGCAACTGGTGGATTCCATTAAAAAATCTTTCATTTAGCAAACAAGTGTTTAACCACTGAGCCACCAAGTCTCCTTCCTATAAAAAATGCAGCCTGAATAATACTATGGGGAAATCCTATTTGGTATCATGGGGTCTCTATGAGTTAAAGTCAACTGGAAGATAAATAACATCAAAAACATAATATCCTTGCGTAAATAATAAAACATGCTGGCAATAGCATATGACCATATATCGAGTATGTGAAATGCTAAAGGCCTATAATCAGATCGTTTGGTAGCATACTGAGCAGCGGTGCAGTGATGAGAGCATGCCAATTTGGCTTGCATAGTGCATATGCAGCCATAGAAAACATTCAGAGTTGAAAGGTGTTTTTTCATGAAGCGAAAATTACATAATATTCACATTTCACAGCTTACAATAAAGTTTCTATGGATACTTAAATGTGACTTATGGATATTTAAATGTAATTATCAAATAATTTTCACTTGTGGTGAAGTGCTGCTCTTTTGATTTTTATTTTCGCACATATAACACGTGAAGAGTATTCCTGATCCACAGGCCCTATGAAGGTAGGCAGCTGGTCAGATTTGTGACACGCAAGCTTCAGTCGGTAGCGCCTCATTTTAGAGCTTAGCTGTTCACTTCAGAGGCAAGTCAGGCATGTGCTATTGGTCAGGCTTCCTATGTGTCCACATAGAGTTCGGATGGAATATTAATCTGGAAGGTCACAAAATATTAACATCACAGTATCATTTTCCTTAAGTTTTGATGGAAGATTCATGCTCTCCTTGTAGCAGTGTTCCTTGATGTGTGATGTACGTAGCAGTACGTAGGAATTCCTTTGGGGAGTACTTATTTTTACACATTTTATTTAATGAAAAATCCACATTTTAATGAAATCCAGTTCATTATGCTTCATAAAATACTGCCATACAACAAAGATATTTGGGTAGGCCTATACATGATCATTTGGTGAAGTGGTTAAGTACTGCGCTGTGAACCAACAGGTCAGCTGTTCAGACCCACTAGATATTGTGAAGATATGGTAGTCTGCTTCCCACAGGGAATACAGTGTTGGAAACTCTATGGGGCAGACCTATTCTCTCCTATGGTGTTGCTATGACTTGGAGTTAATACCAACCAGTTTGGTTGTTTTTAAAAATAATTGATCAAAGCAATTGTTCATGTTTGTATGAGCATCACACTTTGTAAAGCCGAGGGCCAGCAAAGGAGAAGACCTTCAACGTGATGCACTAACAGTGCAGCCCGATGGGCTCAAGAGAACAACAAATGTAAGGAGGTACCGGATGGAGCGATTTTGTTCTGTAGCACAGAGTTGCTGGGTTGCAACCCATCCAGGGCGCCCAACAACAAAAAAATAAGTCCATATACAAAACTAATAACATAAACATATTTTCAAAGCTGTGACATAAAACCATTAAGTAAATATCACTCCATCAAATGTATATAATGGGAAACAAAGGAACACAATCATATGTATGTTAACTTCACATTCAACACATGCCTGAGTGCACACACCTTAATGCACCCAGACCTTTATGTCTAAGTAAGAATCATTTTAATGTTTCTATAAAAAATTTAAAAATTTCTACCTATAATGTTTCAATTATAATTGATATATAACCTAATATATCAATGTTGATGATTATCAAAGGTTTGTGAAGCTGAGAAAGGTGTTAAACAGGGATGGCATCTTCCCTATGATAATGATTTAACATCTAATTTAAATTTTTGTGTTTCTTTCCAAAGGTTTTCATGTAGACCAAGTACATTCCTTGAAGAATGTACTAATTGGTGAGGCCAAGACTTAGTCACAAAAACAATTTTTCATTTTGTCCTGAGACAGAACCAGGGATTTTGGTATATACTCATTTGACTTAATTAAACTTTTCAGTCTTTTGAAATACGTTCACACAAACTCAACTTTCAAATATGAAGGGACATTTTGCTGAAGATAAAACACATGCCACATGCAACAAAGGCCATACTGAAGCCATGTTTTAAGAATGCATCTGCACATAGTTTCTTATGAGAGTTTACATTTGAATTTGGATTCGGACAACAGAGGGAGTCGAATCTGAATTTTGAAAATTCTGAAGAAACCCATTTAAATATAGGCGCTCTATTTAAATATCATCTCATACCTGGTACATGTGGAAGTTGGGAAATTAAAAAAGATAGAAAATTTCGTGCATTCAAATTGTGTTATTGGAAAAATATCATGAACATATGTTGAACTTTCCTAAGAAAGAACAAATCAGTCTTAGAAATGCATTCAGAATGCCCCGTAGGAGAACAAGAATGGTAAGGCTTTATATTTCTCATCCTTCCATGTGGTAAAAAGTAATTGATAGCAAAGGATATCTTTGGGAGAGAGTCAGCAGAAGTAGGAAAGCTCTCAATAAGATATATATATGTGTGTGTGTGTATATGTATATATATACATACTCAAATATACCAATAATCATGAAAATGCCTGTGGACCTGTGCTATACTGGTACATTGAGGTCTCTATGAGTTGAAGCCAACTTGACAATCAACAAGTAATACCCATATTTAGTTCATAAACTATGGCATCCATAGAGTATGTGTCTTGGTATGGCTGCAATCTTTTGTTCACTCAAAATGATAGATATATAAGGAGTCCTGGTGGCATAGCTGGTGGCATAGTGGTTAACAGTTTGAAACCGCTGGGTACTCCATGGGAGAAAGAAGAAGCTTTCTATTCTCTTAAAGGTTAAAGTCTCAAAACCCAAAGGGGCAGTTCCATGTGTCCTATGGGGTCGCCATAAGTCAGAATTGACTCAATGGCAGTGGGTTTTATGGAATATACATTTTAATAAAGAAAACATGTAAAATCACAATATCTTAACAAAATCAATATTCCTATTCTTGGTTGTTGTTCTTCTTAGGGACCATCGAGTTGATTCCTACCATAGTCACCCTATAAGCAACAAGGAAATGTTTTCACAGTCCTGCACCATCCTCACAATTGCTCCTATGCTTGAGCCCACTGCTGCTGCAACCATGTCATCTATCTCCTTGAAAGGATTCTTCTTTTTCGATGCCCCTCCATCTTACCAAGCACCCTGTCCTTCTCCAGAAACTGGTATCTCCTGATGATACGTCCAAAGTATATAACATGAAACCTTGCCATCCTGGCCTCTAAGGAGCTCTTGGCCATATCAGTTCGCCTTTTAGCAATCCGTGGTATTTTCAATGTTCAGTTGTCCTTTTAGCAGTCCGTAGTATTTTCCATGTTCATGGGCAGCATCCCAATTCAAATACATCAATTCTTCTTTGATCTTCTGTACTTAAGTTACAGCTTTCACATGCATAATGGGTTGTTGTTGCGAGCACCATGACTTTCCTCAGGCCCATATTAGTCCTCAAAGTGACATCCTTGCTTTTCAGTATTCTAAAGGGGTCTTGTGCAGCAGATTTACCCAATGCAATTCGTCTTTTTGTCATTTCACCGCTGTGTTCGTGAGCACTGCGTATGGATCCAAGCAAGACAAAATCATTGACAGCGTCAACCTTTTCTCCTTTATCATGCTGTTACGTGTTGGTCCAGCTGTGAGGTTTGTTGTCTTCTTGATATGGAGTCGGCATCCACACTGCAGTCCTTCATCTTCATCAGCAAATGCTTCAAGTCTTCCTCACATTCAGCAAACAAGATGATGTCTTCTGCACATCACACTTGTTTATAAGCCTCCCTTCAATCCCGGTGCCACATTCTTCCTCATATTAGCCAGATTTTCTGATGATCTGCTTAACACACAGTTTTAATAAAAACGGAAGAGGATACAACCCTGACTCACATCTTTTCTAATTTTAAAGCATACAGTATTCCCTTTTTCTGTTTGTGGAACTGCCTCTTGCTCCATGTACAAGTTCCTCATAAGCATAATTAAGTGCCCTGGAATTCCTATTCTTCTCAAGCTTATCCACATTTCATTTCAGTCCACACAGTCTAATACCTTTACATAGTGAATGAAGCACAAGTAAACTCCTCTGGTAGTCTCTGCTTTGAGCCAAGATCCCTCTGACATCAGGAATGATATCCCTTGCTCCATGTCCTCTTCTAATTTTGTCTTCAGCTACTGGGAGTTCCCCGTGAACACACTGCTGCAACCTGTATTGGATAATCTTCAGCAAAAAGTATTTTGCTCACATGTGATATTGTTCTGTAGTTGAGCATTGCATTGGGTCACCTTTCTTTGGGATGGGTACAAATATGAATCCCTTCCAGTCAGTTGGCCAAGTAGCTGTCTTCTAGATTTCCTGGCATAGATGAAGTGCCTCCAGTTCTTCATGAGTTTGTTGAAACACTTCAAATGGTATTTCATCAAGTCCTGGAACCTGGTTTTTGACTAATGCTTTCAGTGCAGCTTGAACTTCTTCCTCAACCATCATTGATTCTTCTCCATCTGCTCCCTCCTGCAATGGCGGCGTGGAGACTCCTTTTGGGTATAGTGATGCTGTATTCTTTCCTTCTTCCTTGGATGCTTATTGCACTATTCAGTAGTTTGCCTCTAGAGCCTTTCAAGATTGAACTTCAATGCTTCAATTTTCTTGCGTTCTTTCAGTTTCAGATATGCTGGGCATACTCTTTCATTTTTGGATTTCTAAATCGAGGTCTTCGCACATTTAATTTGTATATTTTCATTCAAGATGACTTTGTCTTCTTAAGCTGAACATTGAAATCATCTGTTCATCTCTCTAACTTCATTCTTTCTTCCATTTTCTTTTGCTACTCTAAGATTTAGAGTAAGTTTCGGAGCCTCTTCTTTTTTCTTTCATTTCTGTATTATTAAGGATCTTCCACTTTCATCCTGATGTCCTCCCAGAGCTCAAGTATGCTATTGTTAGGATTCAGTGCCTCACATCTGTTTTGGAGATGTTCTCCAAACTCAGGTAGGATAAATTGAAGGTTGTAATTTTGCTCTCGCTGCCTAGTTTCTTTTCATTCTCTTCAACTTTAACCTCAACTTGCATGAAAGCAATTGATGGTCTGTCCTTCAGCTGTCCCCTGACCTGGTTTTAGTTGCTGATATTGAATTCTCCATCTTCCGTCCCACAGATGGATTCAATTTGATTTCTGTGTATTTCATCCAGACAAGTCCATGTATATTATTTTCTTCTGGACTGCTGAAAAATGTATTTGCTGTGGCCAAATAGTTGGTCTTGAGAATTTTGTTTGCATGTTTGATCAATTTTTGACTGAAGTGGTTGGTAAAATTCTTCAATTTTTTCATCATCAACTTTTGTAGCTGGTGATCAAATTGAGATAATAGTTGTATTGATTGGGTTTCCTTACATACATATACATATATAGTAAGAGAATCTGACCCAAGACAACATCTTCTACTCTTCAGTAAAACTAAGTTTCTCAGAGTTTATTTTATGAACTAGGAGTAAACTTCTATTTGTTTAACTAACATATACGTTGTGGTCGACTTAGAGATCTGAGTACTTGTCTGGTCACTACAATTGGGGGTACGCAGCTAGGGGAGGATGCATATTTCTCTGCCATATCATTGCCTTTCTCCTCAAATGAGCCTGTCACTCCTGACTTCATTGAAAAACCAATCTCCAGTTACGCTTATATGAATGAGACCCTAAAAACAATAGCTATAATCCCCCCCATCACAGCTAAAATGCTAAGTGATCATCAAATTCTGTAGGTTTAACTCTTTTCAACTGATAACTCCTTTAATGAAAAACTACTATAGCGAGCATTTAAAGCACAGAATGATTTAGTTAACTAACAGCCTCTAATATTGCTTTCTTACATCTGCAGATTGAGTTCTGTCTACAACAAGCAGGACTAATATTACCTTAGATTGTTTTGGCAACCAATATGTATCCGTTTGATTGTAATTAAAGGCCTGGAGAATGGCATGCTGCTTCCACAATTTAAAGAATGTCTGATCTTCTGCCAACAATAACACTATCTTATAATTATGCCCAGTATCTGCTCTATCATGAACCTCACCATAAAATATAACTCTACAACTTCATGTCTTACCCTTGGAAATGAACAAGATATTAAATTCCTAAGGGCAATTAGAATCATCCCTATACATATCTAATCTCAACTATGCCTTCAATTTAACTCTGCATTCCTTAAATTCATTGGACAGTGTGTCTTATTCCCCGTGACAGCGCTTCCAGAACTCTTCTCCTCAACTGTCTGCTGCCAACTGTGCATTTCTCATGTTCAGGGATTAATGGCATTGAAAAGTGCAGACCATCATCTTTGAGTAAACTTATCCTCAAACTCTTCCCCTTTAATCATTTCCTATCTTGCTCATTCTTTACGTCATGCCTTATCATGGAGCTTCTAGACTTTACTCTTGAGGCAGTTTGATGCCATTGCCTACACGTTTTTCTCCTTCAAACTCTATTTCCCAACACCTATAATAGTCTCCTCTCTAGGAATTTATGTCTATCAGTATGAAATTTCTATAAAATAAGTATAGAGCAAATAAATGAAGGGCAAGTGAAACTTCTATGAACTCTGTTTCATTTCATCTTTGTCTTCTTTTTCAGTAGCAAATGCTAATAGATGGTCTCTTTCCTTCACACTTCCTAGTGGGTTCTTATTTTTATTGATCTAGATATATGAAGCAAAAAAGATGGATCTTGTAGATGAAAGATGAACTTAGAGTCTTAAGTTGGAGGGACAGAACATGATGGTGTGAAAAGACAGCTTGCTTGCAGGGAAATAGACTTATTCTTTTTTGGTGGTTGAGTTGTTGAGTTATTCATTAACTAAATTCCTTCTGACTATTTACAACTTCATGTGACAGAGTACAGCTTCCTTGATGGGGCTGTTTTTTGTTTGTTTTTCTGTTGTTCATTTGGTTGGTTTAATTGGCTCTAATCTTTAAAGAAAGGAGTCCTTGTGAGCACTGGACTTTTGAACATGACTACATTCTGCAGTCAAACACACTGACCACTCCACCAGAGCATGTTGCAGCTTCCTGCTCCCATAAGGATTCACAGTGTCAGAAATGCTGTAAGTCACTGTGTGTTATAATCAACTAGAGGTAGTGGGCTTGTGATGAAATCTTTTTAGAAGTAGGTGCCACATTTGTCTCCTACGTTGAAAAGCCAAACCGATTTCCATCCAGTATATTCTAATACATACCAACTCTATACAGGGTTTCTGAGACTGAATATCTTTATAGGAGCATACAGTCTCATGTTTCTCCCGAGGAGTACCTGATGGGTTTGAACCACTAAACTTATTGCCAGTAGTATCAGCACATATTTTTGCTCCCACATTAAATTCAAAAACTCAAACTTACTGCCATTGGGTTAATTCTGACTCACTGCAACCCTATAAGACAATGTAGAACTTCCCCCTCTGGGTTTCCAAGACTGTAAACTGTGACCACAGCAATGGACTTGTGTAGGAACAATTGTGAGGATGGAACTGACTGGACGTTGTTTCCTTCTGTTGTGCACATAGTTGCTATGGGTCTAAACTGACTTAATGGCATGTAACAACAACAAATCTTTGGGGAAGCAGAAAAAATCTCATCTTTCCCTCATGTTGCACCTGGTGATTTTTTAATTGTTAATCTCAAGTTAGTGCATTTATGTGTAACCTACTACACCAGGGCTCCTAGAATTAATTGTAGGGGAATAATACAGGAAAGGACTGAAAATTAAAATGTACAATAATGTATAAAGTCCTTAATTTAAAGAAATGTAGCATACTCAGTGGATTATTGCAGCTTCACATAAGCCAATAAAACCTTCACAGTCATCTGGAACTACTAAAGAATGAACAGAACATAATTTCAGAAAAATGGGTACATGAGACATCAGTTACTATGTCTCACTTTCTTATAGTTTTCTATGACTATCACTTCTCTTTATTACATTATTCTGACCTACTACTGAATATAATAATCAATGTCTTTACTACAGAATGACTTATTTCAGTTTAATTTTCCACTATCCTAATTGAATCTTTGATATTATATTTCACATAAACTATGACGGTGAAGATAAATGTGTAGCTTAGTCATTAATAAATGATACACCGGTTTAGAGATTCACAAGTAACTCCCTTCAGTCACTTCCAAGATCTGCTTTGGGCTTCCTGAAATATGATTTTTTTCTGTGAGTATTCTTTTTAAAAATGAAGTAAAAGTAGAAGAACATTTCAAAATATGGTCCTCTTCTTGAGGGCCCAAAGTGTCTGCTTATAGGTACAGCTTCTGTGAAGCCTCTCGAAAGCAGTACAAGAACAGACTTTCACAAAATTACCATCAGTTAGGGGGAAGGGATCTGAGAAAAGAAATATTCTACTTTTACCCCATTTTTAAAAAGAATGCCTGGGCTAGTTTACCATATTGTCTAGTTTTTACACTAGAAAGCAGATGGCATTGCTGTGTGATAACTAAACAGAGATCCAATTTATTTTGTGTGAAAATGGAAAATGACAAAATTAGTTACGTGCTTACTAGGCACTCTTTAAATTTAGCTAGGTGGGTGACTGTAGAGGGATTCATGGGTAATGGTGGGGGTCCTAGACTTTTCATAGGTAACAGATGTGAGCGGAATGAGACGACAAAGAAGGGAGGTAGAGACTAGACAAATCTCTAGGCATTGCTATCGGAGGCTCCTGGTTTCCCACCTCACTCATTTCACAGTCTCACTTACACTCAACATTTCATTCTTGGCCCCAAGGACAATGTTTTGGTCCTGCACAGAGGGGAGGAGCTGCTTATCATTATCTTTCTGTCAAAATCCAATCAGGACTTTACACCCACTAAAGGATTAGAGGGGAAAATATGTGGCAGTGTGAGTTAGAATTGATTCAATGGCATGGAATTTGGTTTTCAATAACCTAAATGCTTTATAACCTTTGTCTATCTCTAAGCAGATACAACCAGCAAGTTGTATCTTATTTTTTTAAGTGGGCCATTCAGCTGCTGCCATTTCCTCTGAGGTTATGGGATATGGAACAGAGAAGCCAATCCAGACCCAATCAAACATAGTCTGCTAGGCAGAATGTTTTCAGTTTAATGAACTAGAAAACTATAGATATTAACTTGGTTAATATTTCACATTGGCTCCTTTATAAAGTGAATATGTGCTGCTTTCCTTAAGGGGCAATTGGAGTTTCCTCCTCAGCGACACTCAGTCAAGATAGCGCATAGAAGGAGAAATCGGTTCCATACATACGGAAGGGGCAGCTGAGTACACAAAGGGAGGTCAACATGTTTTGAAAAAAAGTTAGTACCTTTCACTTCTATTTTTCTGTGAGCTTTTTGAAGCTTCCTCAAATGTCTAGCTGAAGGCTGGTCTAACTATGAAGTGTGCAATTAGAGTTTATTTCCCTGATATCTTTCCAGAAAAATTAAGCAATTTTTCTGCCACTATGTCATCCTTTTCCAAAGCTATTCAAGAGACTTTTGAAAGTGCCATGTTGATACAGACTCAACTGAAAACTTCTAAATTTTTTTCTGATGAGGTTTATTTCTTCCATGAGGCAAGATTTGGAACAGCTCTACAAGTTAATTTAAGATAAAATGATTAATAAGCAAATTGAATTAAGACTATATACTTATGCTTAAAAAGTTAATAAATGAGGTTTTCAGGTGCATTTAAAATTTTTTATTTAGCAGTTATGAGGCAAGATGGTCAGGAAACAATATTCAATAAAATTCCAGAATATGTGTTAATAGTAACAACTTTGAAAGGGATGAATACAAGTAGCCGCATGGTCTTATCTAGAATGCCCTATTCTCCACAGCCGACACACAACTGAACCTACACTGATGCCAACCCTTCAGACATCTGGTGAGGTATGTATCTCCATTCTACTTAAGAAACAGCTCAGTGACATACAGGAGGGCTAAGAAGAATTTTTAATTACTTCAGCATTTCCAAGAAAAATATTCTGTGCCATATCATAACTGGTTTTTTGAATAGAAGATTAGAAGTGGAATAAACCAAGAAGGATTCACAAAATATATGTGAAAAGTGTTTTTGGGGAAAAAAGATTACGATATTTACAGACATTGAAATATGTTTTCCATATTAATCAAAAGAAAATTGTACAGAGTACATAATGGGTGATTCCTAAATTTGAATGCCCTTAGAGTAATTGTAAAAGACTGAGGATAACTTTGAAAGGACATTTAAAAAGTAAATCTATTTAGGAATCTCTTCAGAATCACTGAAGGGTTTTTCCACCCCACCTCATTTTCCCACCTGTTTGGAAAGATATGTCCAGGCAGCTTGTCTAGAACTTAAAATCATTCCTAACCACATACAAATTAAATTCCAGCCTCATAGCGTCAGATCTCTCAGGAATACAATCTGGCCACATACAAAGAACACAAACTGTTTCTTCATGAGATGGCAGGTATTTGGCACACGATTTGAGTCTTGTTTAAACAGTTGATTAACAGTATCACATTGGCAAGTTCATTGTTGATAATCATTTTATTTCATTTGCCTATAAAAGAGTCGAAGCACACTTTCTGTTTTTTAAACCTGGTATGAATCAAATAGTATTTTTTTCCTTAAAAAAATGATCCATAGCTAAAATCAAAGGTGGGGTGGGGGAGGGTAATCATTTAAGGACAAGGGATTTTGAGGCCCAGCAACATTGCTGTAGGAAAAAGGTTTCTGCTAACAATTACCCTATTGACCATATTCAAACTAAAAGAGAGAGGCCAGTTTCACCGAATTTCTTCTCTGAAATCATTGTAGATAAGTGGATTCACATCTATAATGACTACTTTTAATTATCATTTTCAATAGCTCCTTGCCAAAGGAGTCTTAGCATTTTCTACACATTGGAATAGCTTTTAATAAGAAAAATAAATAACTCATCAGACTTGTAAGATGCTTGACAATTGAATATTTGAATCCAGACATATTTTTAGTACAAATAATTTTTCTAACTCCACAAAGGCAGAGTCATTTAAAATATATTTTCTATAAACTCTTGCTCATTTAATATCATATTCTAACCAAACCCAAGGAAGTTTATACCCTACTCTCAATGAGCTGATACTCATAACACCATTTGTGCTCTCAAGCCTAAATCTTATTTTTATTTTTAGGAGCATCATTCCTTATCTCCTTTTTGGTAACTATGAAAGGAAGAAAAAATAGCATGGCCTTTAACAGCATAAATCTGGGCACCAGAAAATCCTGGACTCAAGGTCACTTCCCAAGTCCAGCCGCTTAAGTCTAAGTTTCCTCTTGTAGGATATGTAGGTAAAAACAATACAAGCCTTACTTAGTTTTGAGGCTCTAGTGAGATCATGCATGTCAGTGCTGAGAGCAGTGGCTAACACATATAAAGGGGTCTTCCCACGGCTCTCACTGCTAGTTGCTGTAGAATTTGCTGTGACTCATGGTGACTATCTGAGGGAGCAGCCACAAAATGGACAAAGAGCTGCTGGGCAGAGCTTTCATAGTCCCCATTTTTCCCGCTAGGGGAGCACCGAACAACTCTCTCTGAGTTAGCGCCCCAGTGGCGTCACCTGGGAAGGTTCTTTCTGGTCACTGAATTTTTTCATAAAAGCGGTTTCACTCTAACCTTATTTTTTTTTTGTTATGGCTGATTTAAGAGAACAGTATGCAGCTATGAAATTTTGTTTCCTGCTAACGAAAAATGCCACAGAAACTGTTGTGATGCTGAACACAGCTTGCAAGGACAGCACTATGGGGGAAAACTCAAGTGTAAAAGTGATTTTGTCATTTCAAAAAGGTGAAATATCGACTGACGGCAAGCCTCGTTCTTGATATCCATCAGCTTCCTGAATGGACTAAAATGTCGACAGAGTCCGTGCACTCGTGCTCAAAGTCCAAAGACGGGCCGTTGAAGCAGAGCCGGGAAGTTATCTGGGCTCCTGTGGAGCACACGTCCGTGAATTTTAATCGAAGACCTGGGAATATGAAGGGTCGCTGAGAAATTTGTGCCTTGGTTTCTGGCTCACCAGGAAAAAGAGCCTCCAGTGGAAACATGCTGTGCTTTGAAAGACACCTCTGAAGCGACCCAGACTTCTTCCCAAGGCCGTTACTGGTGAGGAGACATGGTGCTATTCTTAAGACCCCAAAAGCAAACCTGAATCAAGCTAGTGGAAGATGCCATCATTCCTTGACCAATAAAAAGCTCATCAAATAAAATCAATGATCAAGACAATGTTCATTGGTGGTTTTTTGATGTGTCGGAGATAATGCATTTGGAGTTTGTTCCACGAGGTCGGAGTGTTCATCAATCTTTCTATTTAGGGGTTCTGAAAAGATTATGTAACAGTGTGCAACCAAAAAGACGCGATTTGTGGCAGACGGGGGACTGGCTTTGCAACCATGGCAATACACCTGCTCACGCAGCCATCTCAGTGCTCCAGTTTTTAGCAAAAACTGCATTCCTCTCTTGGCTCACATACCAGACTCACCTTAACTCATTCCATGAGACTTCTTTTTGTTTCCATGAATGAAGAGGGACATAAAAAGACAGAAATTTGACAACATAGAATAATGAAGAAAAAAATGAGGGAGGTGCTGTCAGTCATCCAAACAGATGAATTTGAAAAAGCTTTTCAAGAATGAAATCTTTTCAAGATTTGACAAATGTATAAAGTGTACTGGAGAGTACTTGGAAGATGATAAGATTGTTTTGTAAAAAAAAATTAAATACATAGATTTGAAAAAAATGTCCAGCTTTCTTTGGGTACCCCCTCTTATGTATAATACAATAAAATGTTGCTAATCTTGAGCCATTTTCATGATTATTGGTATACTTAAGTCCATTATCAAGGTTATTGTGTCATTTCAGCATAGTGTCTGTAACTCCAACCAAATCAAATGGGTGAGACTGTGTTTATCGTCCATCAGACAGAACAGATAGCTTGCAACTAATGTAAACAAATGCATGATACACTTGTGAATGTGGGACCACCCAAATAAGGTGTACAAAATCATAATGAGGGAAACTGTCAACTTTACTATTCTTCTGGGTTTAAATTGAACCACCCTAGAAGCAAAAAGGGGATCCGAACAACTTCCAGGAAGAAGAGAAGAAATAAAAATATATTCTTTTTATTTGGGGTTCCCACAGAGACGGAATTCTTAGAAACAGGAGATAAAGAGCCATGACAGTGAAGAGTACCAGGGAAAATAAAAAACAAGACAAAACAGTGGTAACAGAACCTAAAGATCATGCCGAGGACTTCCTGGTCCACGGAGCAAGAGAGCTGAAAAGTTTGAGCCACACTATAGTAGTGGCGTGGGGTGCCTCAAGGCACTTATTAGTGTAAAGAGCTTTGTAGCACTTCTATAGGGAAGGTCAAACCTTGTCCAATCAAATGAGCCTGAAAGGGCCCGAGAGAGGCCTACCTGTGGACAAGCCCATGAGGAGGCTATTTTTGACAGAAGAAACTGTCTCCTGGCTCTTTCCTGATCCTGAACCTGTTGCTACTCACTTTTCTGTTAGTTTGTCACACTGTGCTGACTTGTGTGTTGTTATGATGTTAGAAGCTATGCCAACAATCGTTCGACAGGGCCGCTCATGGAGGCGGGTGGGGCACAGTTGTCCGCAGATCTTCTAGATCTAACAGGCTATGAAAAAGCCGTGCAATCCATTTATGGCTATAGAGAAGCTCAGTATCTTGTCACAAGGTTTATGACTGACTCTGTTCCGAACCAAATTGCTCACATGAAAGTTCAAGTTGGACTGATGAAAATTAAAACAAGTTTTTGAGAACCAACATAGAACCTTGAATATATCCCACCTAAACTGAGAGACCATGTCACGAATTGATTTGAGTAATTGAAGACTAATTATTGGAAGTCAGCTAAGTTGTGGAATGATATCAAGGACATCACATATGAGAAACAAAAAGGTCATAAAAATCAACAAGAAACAGAATACCAAAATGGCTGTCAATAGAGACTCTGAAATGATCTTAAATAAATAGAGACTAAATTGAAAGAAAGTAACAACATAAAAGAGATGAGCAGGGTGATAGGTAGATTTATTGTGCCAACTTGGTCAATAGGAACATGTGGGATTAATCAGGTCACAGTTTGATTGGAGGGCAAAGAGATAAATGGCTTTGCAAGGCCCGCCCCTCTCTCTCTTGCTCTCTGGTGATCACACCAACATGAGGCTGCTTTAGCTAGTTCTCTGCCTCAACTTGTGAGTTACACTACCTGTGGAACAAGCCAACACATGGAACTTGTCACTAGAGCCTGAGGTTCCTTTGAGACCTGCTTCGCCATGCTGCTAATGTGTACAGAGCTTGAGCTTGAGGCTGGTGGATCCTGTCATCCTGACTTACTTGAGTTCAATGTCCCATCCGGGCCTGCTTTGCTAAGCTCCTGATCTGCTGACTGTTAGTAATCGGCCCTGCTATTTTGCTGCCTGTGGGTGGACTCAAACTGCATTGCCTGAGGGAAGATTCAGATGTTGGCTTCCTTGACCTTGGACCTGGAAGCCCTCCTGAGTTGAAGGATTTCCAGTATATTATCTGTTCCATAGACATGAGTTGAGCTGAGTCCTCTGTACTGCTGTGTGGACTAATTAACTGTTCTATTCTTTCATGCTACATAAACCTATCCATACAAATACATATAATCATACGTGTCCTGGTTTTGTTTCTCTAGAAAACCCTGCCTACACAAACAGCAGAATTCAAAGGGCAAGTCAACAAGACAAAGTAAGCACTGTAATCAAATGTCCAAAATCCTGGCATCAGAAAACCAAATGGAAGAAAAAATGTAAAAAACGTAAAGAAAAAATGTTAAGCCTTAAGTTGCAATATTGAAGGGATTTTTGGGGGGGGGGCAATGAACAATTCAAGGGGCATAAAAATGAGGTGGAATTAATCACTGCCTTCCAAAGAATTGGTAAACATTCAACCAACTAAGGAGGTAACAACTGCTCAAAGAACCAGTAATGATGAACTAAGTCCAAACTATACTGAGGATACTGACCAAAAATCAAGCTATAGGATCGACCAAATACCAACTGAGATATTTCAACAAATGTATGAATACAGGGAGGGGACAATATGAACAATTGACTGAAGAAATCTATATTGCTGCCCATTTTAAAAAGATGCAGAAATTATTAAACAATACCATGAATACCACACATGAGTAAAATCTTGTTGATGATTTTAAAAGCCAAGAAATCAAATGATGTATTTCATTGGGAAAATCTGCTGCAAAAGATATCTTTAAAGGACTATGCAGCAAACCAGTCACTTTGAAGACTTAGATGAGCCTGATATTGTCATGAAACTATCATATTTTTGGTCATCTTTTATGTGTGTAGAAGCTGGATGATGAAGAAGGAAAACAGAGGATGAATGGATGCCTTTGAGTGACTATTACCAGAGAACATTCAATATACCAGGACTCTCAGGAGGACAAAGGACGTACACGCAGAGTGCTCCTAAGGTGCAATGAAGATGAGGCTTCATATCACCGACTTTGGACATGACATCGGGGACAATTATGGAGCGAGGCATGATGCTTGAAGAAGGAGATAGTCAGAGGAGAGAGAGAAACACATCTCTCAATGAGACGGATTGACCCAGTGGCACCAACAATGGGCTCCCACACAGCGGTGATGGTGAGGGCGGCAAATGCATTCTTTCATACATAGGGTGTCTACGAGTTAGAGCCACACAGACAGCGCCAAGCACCAATAAACCTTACAACCTTCAACATGGTCTGTAAGCTCACGTGGATATTACAACGAATTATTAGTAAAGTGGCGAGTACATGGGGAGGGGAGTTGTCGGAAACGGTAAAAAAAAAAAAGATCGGAGAGAAGAGGTATCTGGGTCGTTAATCTTGATTTTCTTTCTGCCTTATGAAGTTAGAGGAGGTCAGATGCTTGGGCCACACCATTTTTACAGACTGATTTGTTTGTTCTTTTGGCAGTACACAGTGTATTCAATCTTCTTTTGCCAATACCACAATTTGAGTGCATCAATTCTTCCCTTTCTTCCTAGTTCAGTTTTCAAATGCATATGAGGTAGTTGGAAAGACCATGGCTTAGGTCAGGTGCTCCTTATTCATCAATGTGACATCTGGCTTTTTTAAAAATGTGAAGCTATTTTGCATTAAAGTGTTCCATGGACCTTTCTTCCATGAACGGATTGGTGATCCAAGTGGAGTGAAATCATTAGTGAATCCATTTCTTCTTCTCCCACTCAACAGTCGGTCTGTCACCTTGTGGCAGCTTATGTGTTGCTGTGATTCTGGATTTTAAATATCTATGGTGAGCAGGTGTTAACAGAGCTTCCAAACAAAGAAGAGACCAGGAAGAAGGAAGAGGTTGTCAATCTTGAAAAGCAGTCAATGCGATTTCATTCACACCAGTTGAATATTGTCAAATATATATCAGAAGCAGATCCCCTCCCCATAGAAAGCTTCCCCCAAAACAAACTCACTGCTGTGCGATTGAGTCCAACTCACAGTGTCCCTCAAACCTTCCTCTGTGAGTGTCTGAGGCTGAGAGTAGAAAGCCCCCTCTTTCTCCCAGAGTGTGGCTGGTGGTTTTGTGATTAGCAGCCCAGTGCATAATCCATTATGCCGCCTGGATCCGTCTCAAGTTGAAAGGCACTCCAAATCGGACTGGGGTAGGGCTGCCTTCTAAATGTAATGGCCCAGAGGGGCAAGGCTTTCAGAAACTCCACTCCAGACAGAACATGACCCCAAATGAAAAGAAAGACCTGCACACATCCATTAATAACCATCGCTTGGAACGTCAGCAAAGAAGGGGAAGAGCCAATCAAATAAATGACCCAGTGACGGAAAAGATGGGTCAAACATAATGAAATGGTGTGGATGGCCCAGGGGCCAGCACTGTTTTCTCTAAAGCACAGAGGGTCACTGGAGTTAGAGCTGACGTGATGGCCTCTACCAACAATAACAAGCTCTATTCTTTACCTATCATACTGTGGTTTATTTGATGCAGTTGTAAGCCCCTTTACTGGTAAATACTTAATATTTGTACTTAGTAATATTAGTTTTCATTATAAATTTTTGTTAGGAATTTCCTTTCTTTGCCTACTTGTGGTTTTATAAACTAAATCTATAACAATATGAAATTTAACCCACATTAATTTTCTAAAGTTTACTCTTGACCCAGTGACTATCTATGACTCTGACCATAGCAATTTTCATTATCCCCTAAAAACTAAGCTATACTCTTTGTCACCATATTGTCACTCCAGCCTTGCTGGCAGGAGCTATACCAGAAGGTCTGACTCAAAGTGGACCATATACAACAGAACAAAGCACTGCGCAATCCAGCACCATCCACACACTTTATACTATGTTTGAGCTTCCTCTCGCAGCCCGTGTCAATCCATCTTATCATGATCTTCCCCTTTTCACAGTCCTCTACTTTGCCAAGCATGATGTTGCTTCCCAGGGACTGGTCCCTCTCCAGCTAAGCGCATTCTGGTTCTTCTTTTTTTCAAGACAGAATTGTTGGTCATTTTGGCATTTCTTTTGATATGCTTTGCCAGCACTAAAATTTAGATGTAGCCGCTCTTCTTTAGTCTTCCTTACTCAAAATTCAACTTGCATATTCTGCTTACATGACCATTGATTGTGAATCCAAGGGGTGGGGGGAAGGGACACTTTAGTCTTTTCTCAGCTTATCACAGTGCTGTGAGAATTTTGATTTTATTTTTAATTTGAAAGTTTTACTATACATACCTTTTTTTCTAGAAAGAAATCTTATTTATTCATTTTCTGGTCAGAATGATCTATCTAACATTACATTCTCATTAATTACTTCTTGCTTAACTGATTTTCAATGACTTTAATAAAAATATGTAAATATCATGATACAGCCTGGTTATGTCATTTGCATATTGCAGATTGCCTTCCTCTAGTCCTGATGCTATTTGTTCTTCATATAATATCAAAATGTTGGTATTGTTATATAAATATTTATATTTGGGTTTGATGAGATGCTAATTAAGCTACAAATAAGAAATACTTGTAAATTTGTGATAATCAATAAACCTGATTGCTGAGCATATTCTTACCTATATTGAAATTATTTCCTAGCACACAATATGAACTTTTGTATGCAATTATCATCTAAAAAGAAACATAGTATGTACCTAAAAATACGTATTGCAATCAATTAAATAAAAGTGAAGGAGGAAAAAAATTAAATTGATTTCACTTAAAAATAAAACAAAATACAGGGAAAATATTCTTTGTTTACCACTCTCTTATTTACTCAGAAATAGTCCTGGCCTGAGCATCACTGGGTTCCATTTTGGGAAGGTAATGATGTGACAAATCGAATCCTAGCCCTGAAGGAGCGCAGTGATCATGGCAGTCTTTTCTATAGGGATGGCTCTATGTAAGTGTCTTTAAAGAAATGATCTCATTTAATTCTGAAAACTAATGATGAAATGAGACCTTAAGGATTAAAGTTATTTGTCAAACCATTCAGTTAAGAAGTGACAGTGCCAAAACTTAAATTTAGTCCCTGGATGATAAAAATAATTAAACGTGCGACCACTGAGAGGTTATTGATTCAAATTCACCAAAGCCAAAGCCACTGAAGCAAATTCAAAATCATCAAGACCCTATGAGACAGAGCAGAACTATCCCATGGGATTTACACGGTTTCAAATCTTTATGGAATTGGCACTTTTCTTCCGTGAAGCAGCTGATGCACTTGAACCACCAATCTTTGGGTTAGCAGCTGTGTACTTAACCAAATTTCCATCCAGGATCCTTCTATATATAGTTCAGCTTTGCAAAGCCTGGGTCAGTTCCACACTATCCTAAAGGGCCACCGTGAGTAGAAATTGACTCTATATACATAGAGCTTGGTTTGATTTAGTTTTTATAAGTCTCAAGTATAATGAATATTACTTGATCTTTTCCATTGGCACAATGGAAAATGTTCTAAGTTATTTACTCTGCATAAAGGTCATATATGATTTTCCCATGCTAACCTCTCCAACTTCAGCACATACTATTTTTCTCACCACTTATCATGGTTTAAGTACATTGCTTTTTGCACTAATTAATCTTATTTGTGCTTAAAAGATTTATATTTACCGTTCCTTCTGCCTAAAACTTATTTAATCCCTCCTATTATTCTCTTAACCATTGAGACGGCACCTCATATGTCACTATCTCAGAGGACATTCTCATAGTAACCTTTTGGGACTTTCCCCTCAATCTTCATCATATACTAACTTTGCCTAAAGAGCTGTACTCTCAGAAACCCATAAGAGCAGCTCTAGTCTCCCTGAGAGCGTCGCTATGAGTTGTTATTGACTCCATGGCAGTGAGGACTTTTTGAGGGTTTTTTTCCTAACATAAAATTATCAAGAGTAATTTTCCCTATGTTTTTACTGTCTGCCTTCCTACGTTAAAACAAACAAACAAACAAACAAGTTTCATGGGAAGGAGACCCTTGTCTGCTTCATTCACTGTCTATATCCTCAATTTCTACAGCAAAGTTGCAGTACTGATGAATTAATTCTTCAATGGTTACCCTATGGAATAGAGTCAAAGTACCTCTGTGGGTTTCTTAGCTTGGAATCTTGATGGGAGCAGAATTTAAGGAATTTTTTTTTCCGCACAACTGCCGCTGGGCTCAAACTCTCTGGTTAGAAGGAAAGGGTTTAACCATTGTCCTACCAGGACTGCTTCTGTAAAATATAGAATACCATATGACCTAGAAATCCCACTACTAGTTATATATCCTAGAGAAATGAAATCTGTGACATGAACACACACATACATGTTCATCATAGCATTACTTCATAACAGCAAAAAGATGGAAACAGCCTTATGTATCTAATATTAGATAAATCTATAAACTATGGTACACACACAATACAATCCTATGCAACATGAAAGAAAAATGAAGGATTTGTTAAACACCTCACCACAAAAATAAACCTGACGACACTATACTAAATAAAATAAATCAATCACAAGATGTCAGATATTTTATGAGAGCATAATTATAAAAGCCTAGAAAAATGTTTTCATGGAGAAAGAAACATTATATGGTGATGATTACGAAGGTGAGAGAGTAGACATATATTAACTACCGTGAATGAAGGGAAAGGCAATACATTTTAAGGGGAAATGCAGAACAATATGATCAATGACAAAGAAAACCATTATGAGGTGCTTAATAGTAATAGACAACAAAGGTAAGTCCTATTACACATATAATCATGTAATCTTCATAACAACAGACATCTTCATAATAACAGACAACATCAAGAGAAGATACGTAGGTAAACATGCAAGCTAAACAGACCTGAGTACCCTCATCAGTAGATAAAGGCTAAATTAAAAAACACAAAACACAACTCACTGTCATGGTGTCAATGCCAACTCCTAGTGAACCTACAGGGAAGGGTAGACCTGCCTGGGTGTGCTGCCAAGACTGTAACTCTTTACGGGTGTAGAAAGCTCTCCCGTCCTCCCACATATAGGTTGGGCAGAGGATATTTGTGCATGTGTATTTGCAAGTTCTTCAAATATATTTTCAACCACATAAGAGACAAAATTCTGAAATCTTCTGAGCCATAACCAAACATTAGGAACATGGAACCACAGGCACAAAGGAATTCTAGATCAACCATCATAACATAATCTATAAAGACAATATATCATATTTTAATGAGTTTCAATTGGAGTCTTGAAAGATTGGGAACAGGCTTCTAAAATGTCGCTATTGATGTCCCCTCCTCTAAAGCAAAGAAGAATACAGAAAATCAAATGCTCAGGACCATGTAACCAGTGTCCACTACTCTGAGACCAGAAGAACTAGATGGTTCCTGGCTACCACTACCAATCACTCTAATTAGGATCATAATACAAAGCCCTGGATAGAGTGTCAGCAAAGGAAATGTTGACACAATTTTTAAATCGTGGGAAAGACTAAACTTACCAGTCTAGCAGAGATTGGTGGAAGCCCTAAGACTGTGGCTTTTAGATACCCTTCAAACTTGGAACTGAACCCACTCCCGGGAATAAACTTTCAGCCAAATAGAGAGAGTCCTGTAAAGTTAAGAATAACAGCAAGGAATGTATTCCTTAGTGCAGTGGCACAAAAGAGGCCTCATTTATCCAAAATCAAAGCTCCAAAGGCAAGAAGAGATGGGAAAGAGCAAATGGAAAAGGGTAAATGGGTAGAGTGCTTGTGTTAAGCTGGGATCTCTAGAGAAGAAAAACTAGTGACATATTTCTGTGTGTGCATGTGTAGTGCTTTTACGCTATTCTTATGTCAAGGAAGTATCTCTCACAGTTGTCGAAATGGGAAACTTCCGTCTGTTCCCATCCAATGTGAGGTGTGCAGCTGGAGGCTTTCCTAACTCAAGTTGCTGCTGGTGTTAATGAACAGGAAGCAGGAAGATTTAGCAGGAAGATCATAGCTGATGGATTTAGAGGCAGATAAATCGAGGCAGACTCTTTCGACTAAGGAGATTGGCAACCAGTATGTTGATTACTTTAACCAATGTGCCGTCTCCATATTAATACAGAGTAGGTACAATTTTTGTGTGTTTTTAAAAATTTTACATACAAGAACATTTTTATCTAGTTATGACTAAGTTTTTATAGACTTCAAAATAATCACAATCAGACCCAATATGTTGTCTACTCTTGCAAAGCATGTGTGATCTGAACTGGTTGATCCCTGAAGTCAGCTGCAACTCTACAGAGGAGAGGATTTGGGCACTGTGTTGACGAATGATACAAACACCATAGAGATGCTCAACCTCATTTGGGCCACACTATCATTCTGAAAAATGATCGTATACATGGATGGGCTACAGCTTTGTCCCATCTGGATCTTAGGGCTGTCTACGGGGGATGACAAATGAACCTCAGAATGTAAGACAGCTGTCTCAGAAATAATCTACTTAGGTAAAAGCTAAATGGGAATGTGACAGACTAGAGAGCAAATTTAAAGCAGAACAAAAATGAATAAAAGAAGGTCACACATAACCACTCGACTTTACTTGGGAAAGATGATAATGGAATTCATTTTTTAATCAATTAAAATAATCTGCACTGACTAATACCTCACTGCTATCTGGCCCTTGTAAAGGAAGACTCATAGCAACCCTATAGGACAGGGTAGAACTGCACCGTGGCTTTCTTGAGACTGTACTCTTTACAGGAATAGAAAGCCTTATTTTCTCCCAAAGCGTGGCTATTGATGTTGAACTGCAAAACTCTTTTGCATTTCACTTAAATCACCAAAAAAGAACTGAAGAATGCCCATGTTTCAAAATGTAAGTATTATCCCTCAAGGGGTGGCATGCATGACACTGTTTTTTCAGGTAAAAAAATACCATACAAAGGTTTGGATATTGTTCTGCGATGATCAAACAATGGACTGTCTAAAGAATATACTACTCTACGTGTGATTTTGGGAACCCATTGTTGGTTCTATTTTAAATGTTAAGTGGTGAGCCACAATTTTTAGGGCAGTGAAGATTTTGCCCATAGTAAGTTTCCAAGAAGAAAATTATTTATTTCTTCTTCTTCTTCTTCTTCTTCTTCTTCTTCTTCTTCTTCTTCTTCTTCTTCTTCTTCTTCTTCTTCTTCTTCTTCTTTCTCTCTCTCTCTCTCTGTCTCTCACTCTCTCTTTCTGTCTCTGTCTCTCTCGCACACACAGTATGTCCTATTGAGTTGAATGAATTTATTTTACAAATAATGCTCATTTCAATGTTTCTAATGCTCAAAACTAATACCCAAAGCTTTAAACATCTTTCATGAGTATAAATTATAATAAAAATTCAGTGATATTATCAAGATGTCATTACCAAACTGTTAACAATGCACCTAATATGGATATTTACTACTACTGTCCAAGTTGTACAGAAGGCATTAGTGGAAGGCAAGGCTCCACAATTTAATGGAATACCAATGGAGATGTTTCAATCAACTGGTGTAATTCTAGAAGTACTCATTTATCTATGATGAGAAATTTGAAAGACAGTTACTTGGGCATCTGTGTGTGCCCATTCAAAAGAAAGATAACCCAATATAATGTAGAAACCCTCTAACAATATCACTCACAAATATTTTTTCTAAAGGTAATTTAAAAATGTTTGCAATAAAACATTGACAGAGAGTTGTCAGAAATTCAGGTCAGATTTAGGGGTATCATTATTGTCAGCTAGAGCTGGGTGAAAGCGTACCAGTAAGATGTTTGTCTGTGTTTCATTGACCACACAAGACATCAACTATGTGGATTATAACAAAGTATGGATAACATTGTGAAGGAAAGCAATGGCTGAGCACTTATTCCTGCTCATGAAGAAGCTGTTCTTAGACAGCTATCAGACAGAACAAGGGGAAATTGCTTGTTTGAAAGTCAGGGAAGGTGCATGTCGGGGCTGTTTCTTTTCACTGTATTTATGCGATTTGCATGCTGAGCAAATGACAGGAGGGTCTGGAGCATCTGAAAGAGAATGGGGAACCAGCATTGAAGAAAGACACATTTATTAAAATAATGTACAAATGACACAGCATTGCTTGCCGCAAGTGAAGGGGACACAACGCATTTACTGAAAAAAATCAAATAATACAGCCTTCAGTAAGATTACTCTCAACAGAAAGAAAACAAAACGTCTCCTGACATGATCGATAAGCAACATGGACAAAATATGTTGTAAAGGCTTCATTTTACTTAGGTCCACAATCAATGTCCATGTAGGCTGCCTTCAAGAAATCAAATGATCTATTGCTTTGTGCAAATTTGCTGCAAAAGACCTTTTTAAAGTATGTATTAAAAGACAAAGGTGTAACTTTAAGACTGAAAGTGAGCCTTTCCAGTCACCTCACATGTTTGGGTAAGCATTGCAAAGCATAAGGAAGGCTGAAGAAGAACTGACATATTTGAATTATGATGATGGCCAATAATACTGGGTGTAGCATGGCCTTCCAGAAAAATGAACAAATCTGTCTTGGCAGAAGTACAGCCAGAATTTGCAAATTTGTCTCAAGTACTTTGGCCTCGTGATCAGGAAGGACCAGGCCCTGGAGCAGAACATGATCCTTAGTGAACTAGAGTGCCCATGGCAAAGAGGAAAACCCTCAATGGGATGGGCTGACACAATGCTGACAATGGTGGACTCAAGCAGACAATCAAATAAGAGGAAGCAGTTGGACTCAATATGTTTTGTTCTGTTGTGCACAGGGCCCCTGGGAAGAGGGATCACCTACAATGTAGGCGCAATTGTACAGCGATAATAAGTGAAGATCATAAAGTTATAGAGAGCATGAGAGATAGAAGTGAAGAATTGAAATAAGTGGAGTCAGACACAATTCATGGTAGCATGCTCACCTCTGCCCTGCATGATGGTCCACTTGGAGGGAGAGAAAGAGAGCTCTAATGCTAGCCCAGGCCTTTTCTATCCTCTGGGGACATACAAGCCCCCTAATTACAGGTGAGCACATACGTCACTGGAAGGGGCTCTCCTATGGGCAATACAGTAATGAGAGGGGGGTGGTCTAGGGACATACATGCAATAGGAAGGGGAGGGATTGGGGTTATACATGTGACAAGATGGGCAGATCCTAGGTTTAGGATGGAGGCTTAACATTGACCTATTCCCTAGATCTCCATAGGAACCATTATCAATAGGGTGTAAACCCCACCTACTGGAACCAAATAGATGTCTGCAGGCGTCCATTGTCTTTTACAGCAGGGAATGGGGCCTACTGCAGTCTGGGAACTGGGGGGATGGCTGTGAGCCTCCCCCCACACTCCTCTTAGGTATTTATTTATTTTTAGAAAAAGGTCTGAGGTTTGTTCTAGTGAAAGAATTAACTTGGTTCCAGGTAAGACTCACCTTGGATGGCATTACAAACAAAAACAAACTCGCTGCCATCGAGCCAAGGCTGACTCATAGTGACCCTTGTGGGTTTTTGAGACTATAACTCTTTGTGGGAGTAGAAAGCCCAGTCTTTCCCCCACAACGCTGTTGGTGGTTTCAAACTGCCGACCATGCTGATCGCCCAACTCATAGGCCACTAATCTACCAGGGTTCCTAGCAGGAGACAATGTTGGGTGATAGGTTGAGAAGATTTTAAAATAACTTGATTGTCCATCTAGGAGAGTCAGGTACTATCATAAGGTTTACAAAGTGTGTTTTATTGAGACTAGGAGACCAATATACATGTGTGTATGGAAAAGCTAGATGAACATATGAATAGGTATATTAAGATGCTTCATTCAGGTGGTTTCAGTTAAGAGTGTAAAGGGAGGAATGTACTTTTGTTGTGCATGTACTTTCTAAATACTTGCATTGTAACATGGAATCAATTAGCATGATTTTTAAAATCATTTTATTGGGGGCTCTTACAGCTCTGATAACATTCAATACATCAATTGTATCAAGCATATTTGTACATAGGTTGCCATCATCATTTTCTAAACATTTATTTTCTATTTGAGCCCTTGGTATCAGCTCCTCTTTTCCCCTCCCTACTTCCCTCCCACCTGAGGGACCCATTGATAACTTATCAATTATTGTTTTCATATGTTACACCCACTGCAGCCTCCCTTCACCCATGTTTCTATTGTTCATTCTCCCCTGGGGGAAGTGCATGGATCATTATAATTGGTTCCCCTTCCTCCCCTTCTCTCCTCCACCTTTCCCCTACCCTCCTGGTATCACTACTCCCATTTCTGTTCCTGAGGATTTATCTTACCTGATTCCATGTGTTGTGAGCTCTTATCTGTACCAGTGTACATGTTCTGGTCTAGTCAGAACTGAAAGGCAACTGGGGTCACTATACTGAGGGGTAAGGAAGCCTCAAAGAACCAGAGGAATATTGTGCCCCGGTCGACTCACCCCTTTCTTGTGACCCTCATGTGAGGTGATGTCCTATGTCTACAGACGGATGTTGGGTCTCTGCTCCGACCCTCCTCATTCTCAACATGTTTTGTTTTGGTTGTTGTGGGGTCTTCTGTTGCCTGTTACCTGACCCTGTGAACACCTCATGATTACACAGGTTGGTATGTTTCTTCCATGTGGGCTTGTTGCTTCTCTGCTACCTGTGTAAGTTAAAGCCTTTAAGACCACAGATGCTATATCATTTGATAGCCAGGTACCATCAGCTTTCTGCACCACATTTGCTTATCCACCCATTTTTGCTTCAGCGATCATGTAGGGAGGGTAAGCATCACAGAATGCCAGGTTGTTAGAACAAAGTGCTCTTGCGTTGAGGGAGGGCTTGAGCCCAAAGCCTGTCCACTTCCTCATTGGATTGTCATATTAATATATGTACATATGCCAATACCTCTTTTTAAAAACAAATTAATAGATTTACATAAGTATACACCTATGTTTATAGCTCTATCCATCGTGTTGTTTCCTAGATCTTTCCTCTGTTTTCTTTTACCTTCCTTCTGCCCCACCATCATGCTCACCCTTCTGCCTCTTAGTAATTACTCTCAGGTAGATTGCTGTTGCTCCAACACCCCACGATCTCTGTGTCCTTCTCCTTGTGGATTCTAATTCCCTAGTTGTCCCCCTGTCTATGGTATTGTTTGTTCACTGCCCTTTCCCCAGCTCCTTCCCTGCCAGGTCCCTCTGGAACTGTCAGTCCCATTGCTTTCTCCTTGGGTTTGCTTCCCAGGCCTATCTTATATTGGTAGGCAAAATAACATAACAGAGACAGAACAAAAAGAAAACAAAAGAATAAATAAAAAGATAAAAACAATAAAGGAAAAAAGCTAGCAAAAAATGAAAAAGCATCGCTAATCCCAAGTCTGTTTGCTGACCTTTTATGACTATCTCCCCAATGGTCCTGGGGGTTCTGGGAACTGCCCCTTCTAGCCTGAAGTCCATTTTGGGGTCTCCTCAGGGGTTTTGTGGCTTTTCTTTGTTCCCATTACTGAGCTGCCATGTTCTTGGTTTACCCCACTCACGTGATCATTTTTTTTTACAGTGGTGGGGGTGGAAAAACATTTCAATATCTTAGTGTTGCACAGTAAATATGTTATGCTTTATATCTAAAATCAGTTTTATAAATGGTATGTATTAATATCCTCATCTATAAGTTTAGATATTTGGGCTCAGGAAAGCCTTTCTACTAGATAATTGCCAACTACATGATCAATAACTAACACAAATTTTAAAAACCCACTGTCATCCAGTTAATTCTAATTCACACTGACTCTTTATGGTTGTTAACCTTTATGGGACCAAAAAGCCTTATCTTCAAGAGCAGCTGGTGGGTTTGAACACTGCAGTTAAAAGGCTAACACTGAGCCAACAGTGTCACCAGCGCTTCTACAATAACTATACTCTGAAAGGGATCTTGTTCTTCTTGAACTTCCTGCTGTTGCTCAATTTAAGTCAAACACACCAATGAGCAACCATTGGGAAACATTCTTTGTCCAGTAAAATGGAAAACCTTATTCTTCAAATCCACTTGTCAGGTTATACATATATCACAACATGAATGGTGTTTCTAGAAACCCTGGTACTGCCGTACTAAAACGCAGCTGGCTGCTAATCAACAGGGCAGGAGAGCAAGCCCACCGCCCCTTCTTCAGGACAAAGACTTGCAATCAGTGTCCATGATTTACAGTCATAAAAACTGCATTGGGTGCCCTCTGTCCTATAGGGGTGTTATGGGTCACAGTGAACTTGATTCAATGATTTATTTAAGTTTCTGTGAATTGACATAATAATATTTGCAACATCAATGAAATTGGTTCTATATAGCAGCCTTAAAAGAAAAACAGCCAATGGTGGATAGACATAGAGTAACCAGAAGGGTCTGTACTTCACTAGATAGGGCAAAAAAAAATCTAAAATATCCTCTTAGGGTTTAATTCTAATAATATTAGAACAAAAATTTTCACCAAAATTCCCATGGACTTATTTAATCCTCACACATAGGCTCTACTGGGTTGGTTAGTGCAAATTTGCAATTAAATTGTGAAAATGGTCCTTAGCCTGCTCCCTCTGGGGTCCTTTTACTAACTGCATTCCCAAGAAGATGAAAACATTAAGAACCTGAATCATTCCGTATTACTTTTGCCAGATATGCTATGTAGATCCCACGGCAGGCATATTTAATGAGGGAGTCATTTGCTGCCTCAAGTCTAATTTGGTCTTTCCCAGTGTCCAGTGTGTTTTTCTCTAATGAACTGATCCACAGGGAGCTTCAAAAAGTCAGGGTGTGTGAAGAGAAGGAACAGGAAAATTTTCAGCATTATGACAGTTTTCAGAAAGCTCCATTTTTAAAAAGTAAAGTCAATTGATTTTGGGGGTTTAAAATAACCAGTGCAGAGGTACCTTAATTAATCAAAAAATTCTCCTTAATACTGAATCATATATAAGCTACCATTCCACCATAGAGGAGCATATTTCTGCATTGTCCTACATATGGTCCAAATTAGCACCTGCATAGGTCAGTTATTAAATGAAAAACAGCTCTTGACTTGACCTATGGAGTTCTTGTATACAAGAACCTATCCAACAGCATTATGTCTTCCCTTATCAGATGCGTGTGGTATGACATAATGAATGTAACACTTCAGTGCACTTGGCAAGGCTTCAATTCCCAAGCATGGGGTCACATTTCCTGGCTCATTGTTTTTAAAGTGGACATTATGAATTGGGTAGCTAATGGTAAAGCCCTGGAAGTTTTTCCTTAGAGATCTCAAACCAAATCTGAAACCAGTAAACGTAATAACAGTCTAAAAAGTTATTTGCTGGACAAGAGCTTCTTGGAATAAATGATGGAGACTTCAGAAATATATTAGGTGAACGTGTGGGACCAGTCCAAAAGTCTTTTTTCTGAATTTTCTGAAATGATGATAACATTGCACTGAGCATGCAATTATGCTGTGGGCACTGGCAAAGCAATATCCAAGTTCACACTTTAAATATTTTTTTCTTAAAAAATGATGCATACCAATTCACTATACTGTTTAAATGTGCATTCCTATTTTAAATTTCTAAATGTTTTATTACATTTTGCTGCCCTTTCAATTGAAGTAAACACAATGCATTCGTGTTTGAAGTGCCTAGATTTCAATGGAACAAGAAACTCAGGTCAATAGACATATGATGATGGTTGTACTAGAAGTTTTCAATATGTGAGGAAATATTATCCATGACACAGTTGCTTAATAGTATTCCTTTAGTAAGAAGAGCAAGACAAATATGTGTCTTTCATCTATTAAAGAAAGCATCATTTTGATAATCATAATTACTTCCTTGTTCTAAATAATTAAACTGACATGGAATAGACAAAAAGGTTTTCTTTTTGTTTTGTTTTTAAGCATCTCTTAGTAAATAACGTTTTGGGATATCCTGAACTGTCCCCTGCACATGGAAGCTCTGTTCCTGAATCAACAGCTGTAGAAAAGATATACGTGATTTGTAAAAGATCCCAAAATGGAAAATTGCAGTAAGCAAGGATACCATTTGTCTCGAAGTAGATAATATGTGGAATGGTTGGGTCATCAGGTTAGAAAATGAAATTTTGAAAGAGAGCTTTGTAGTCATTAAAAACCCATAAGTTAGAAAAAGTTGACACTAAACATTTGCCTAATATTAAGATAGCAGAAGTAACATACACTCCTTGAAGTGTTTTATAACTGAACAGAAAATGATCCAAATTCCAAGAAAACATACAAGCTTTTAAAATAAATATTTATTGAACATCTGCTATTGGCAAGTCACTGTGTAAATAATACTCTGTAAATATCATATAGATTTTGTTTTACCTCAAATCTAATCAAAACTCCAGAAATCCAAAAACATACACACAGTTAAAACATGATATAATTTTGCTAGTTGCCAAGGCAGGTGCTATTCCTATTTTCCAAAACTAACATTATAAAATATTCTCACTCACTTACTTTAAGCAGTTAAGTAGTAAACATATGGAACTCATTAACTTTTAAATTTAGACAAAAATATAAATACGTTCAAGATATGTTTCATTAAGCTAAATGTTGATAGATCTATAGTAAGTTTGTGAAAGAAAGAGATTTCACAGGGATATCTGTAGTTCCTGTATTATTGAACAAATATCAAACACCTCTACCAATTATGCATTGGAATGACAGAATAAGCAAATGGAATAATCGATGAAAAATCTATAGTTCTTGAAGTTTTGAACTTTTAGATGCCAGACTAGCTTATGTTGTCAAAAGGCATGAGGACATTATTATTTAAAAATTGAATTATATGATTATGGATTTATTTGAGAAAGAGAACATACTGAGTTAAATCTGTGAAGTGTTTTCCAGCTTGTGAATCTATAAATCGGGGTTTCCCGAGGCTTCACTATTAGATTATATTTACAGTGCCTTCCCCTTCCCATCATCATCACCACCATATGAGTCTGAGAACAGAAAACTCACTCTCATATTATCTTTGCTATTGCGGTCCTCTAGAAAAGAAGAGAGAGTAAGTTGAAAAAGTCTGTGATCCAGATGCAGAAAAATAGAGTGAAAGAGAGATAATTCACAACCTGTAAATCAGTAACGCTCATGGAACGTTGAATGACTAATTGTTCCAATGTTGGAGACGTTCTCCAGAGCAGTTTCATGCTCAGTGCTTGGCACTGATCTGCTCAGCATTCCCGTTCCTATCGGCAATTGGGATGATAACATTGCAGATATTATCCAATAACATGCTTCAAGAGCTGGCAAGGAGTATTGTGGGATGACAGATATGAAATTGGAAAAATTTCAATAGGCCAGAATGATAAATTGAAACTTAAAAAAATGAAATGTAAAAGTTATAAGCATAAAATGCTTCCTTTGACTCTTCAACAGTTAGAAGGTTTAGACTAAAATCAGTGAAAATGTGACTATTGGGAAAAGGAATTGGCCTTATGAAGCACAGTTCTCTGGTTTGTGCGATGAAGGTAATGGTAAGAATTTAATAAAGGATAAATTTAGTATTAAAAGAGAACACACAGCACTTTTCATGGAGTCAAGGGCTACTCAAGAGGACCCTTTAAGGACAGGGTGGAACCGCTGTTGTGAGTTTCTGACACTGTACCTCTTTAAGGGAAAAAAAAGCCCCATCTTTCTCCCACAGAGTGGCTGGTGCTTATTATGTAACAAGGACTAAAATTCAATAAAATTTATAGAGGCTATTTGAACCCAGCCAAATAATTTATTTTGATTTCACAACAAATTATCGAGTGAAATGTGAACACAAGTACCATGTGCTGTCTAGTAGCGCCCAGTGTTTCTCGTCTAACCACTGAAATTGAGTGGATTGTCGTGGTTATCACTGAGTCACTTCTGATTCATGTTGTTTTTATTATCAAGTGCCATTGCCTCAGTTCCAACCCACAGCGACTGTGTTAGTCTGGGTAGACTAGAGAAACAAGTCCATAGAAACTCATATGTGTATAAGAGAGTGTTTCATATAAAGGGTAATTGTGTATTAAGCAAGCATCCCAACCCAGTCCAGTCCAAACCCTTAAGTCCTACATTGCCCCCTATGTCCGACACCAATCTATAAAGTCTTCTTCAGACTGACGAAACACATGCAATGATGCTGAACGCAGGATGATCAAAGGCCAGTGGGTAGAAAGTCATTGGCTCCAGTGACGTTGTAAGCATCTCAGCACCGGCAGGGGTTTCTATGCGGCTTCTCTGGCTCCAGAGTTCTGCATCAGACTAGGTCCGTGTGGCTTCTCCAGTGAGTCAGCCTTGTCAGTAGAGAGAGTGTCTCCTGCCTCCAAGGAGGAAGTACCAGATGTCCCAGAATTCTCAGGAGGAGGCCATGCCCACACAGAAGTCTCATTGGCTATCTCCAGAATGACAGGCTAGACTCCACCCTTACACTCTTAATCCTCAAAATGACACCAGATTATGTAACCAGCACCGCGACTCTATGCACAAGAGAATAAAACACTACCTAGTCCTGTGCCATTCTCACAATCAGTCCTATCCTTGAGCCCATGGTGGCAATCCCTGTCATGGTGACCCTACATGGTACAATCGAACCGCTCTATAATACTGGCCTCTTAGTAGGTCTTTGGTTCCATGGTACATCTGGATGACTTAGACCTGCCAACCTTTAGGCCAATGGTTCACACTCAATTGCTTAACCTAAAGGTTGGCAGTTCTAAGTCATCCAGATGTACCATGGAACCAAAGACCTACTTGTGCATAGAGTCGCGGTGCTGGTTACATAATCTGGTGTCATTTTGAAACTAGTCCCTGGAGAAGGACAACATGCCTGGTAAAGCAGAGGGGCAGTGAAAGAGAGGGAGACCCTTGGCAAGATGACATAACACTGGCTGCAACAATGGAATCAAGCAAACAATTGTGAGGATGGCACAGGACTGGGAAGGGTTTAATTCTGTGGTACATAAGGTTGCTATGAATAGGAACCAACTAAAGAGACCCTCACAACACATTGTATATCTCATTAAAATGACAGTCCAGTGCTTGAAACTCTTATTTTTATGTTTTATTGTTGAGTGTTTCACATTTTACTGTGAATCTGTTTCCCATTTTACTCATCTTTTCTTTTTGTTAAACAATTTTATTAGTGCTTCATCCACATGTCATACAATTCAATAATTCAATCATATCAAGGCGTGTTATACAATTATCACCATATTTAATTCTAGGACATATTCTGCTTCCTTGTACTCATTATTCATGTAATCATTATTTTTCTAATTGTGGCAAAAACATATAAATAAAACATTCTCCAAAATATACGGAATGCTGCCTGAGTGTGCGTGTCAACCTTGCACAGGGGCCATGCCCGTCTTCCCTGGAATGCACCGATTTTAGTATATGTGCTGCCCCAGTGAGCACTCCTCACCTTTCCTTATTATAATATATTATGTATTCACCAGAAGTTTACACAATAAATTAGGTTGCCATTTAATGGTTTCTATAATATAGTGTTGGTTGGTATTAGTTATGTTTTTCATAATGCTTCAACATTCTCATTATTTCAATTTGGTTTCATTACCATTAATATAGCTTCTTTCCTCCCTCTTCCTTTTCTTCTCTGCTTTAGACTAAAATTTGGAGTGTTAATCATTTGTTCTCATTTCAATGGCATTTTTAAAGGAAAACATTGCTGATGAGTGATGGTGTTTATTTTGTAGACCAAACTATCTTGATAATGATAGTGCAAGCTCTAAGTGTGCTTTCAGCACAAAGTTTAATGTCCTGGAGGTTTTCTTCTGATTCAGTAGTTCAAACTTTTTTAAAGAAGAATTTACATCAGAATGGTCATTCGTGCCAGCCAGGTATCATTCAGTTCTTCTGGTATAAGGACAGAAGAAGCTGTGAGTCTTGTCATCTTAAGTGCTGTCCAGTCTGTGTCCATCTATAGCAACCCTATGCACAACTGAACAAAAGACTGCCCTGTGCTGTGCCTTCCTCCCAATGCTTCCTACACTTGAGCTCCTTGCTGCAGCCACCATGTCAACCCAGCTCCTTAAGGCCCTTCCTCTTTCTTGCTGCCCCACCACTTTATGAAGCGGGATATCCTTCTCCAGGGACTGGTCTCTCCTGACAACATGGTAGTATATAATAAATAGTATTGCCATCCTTGCCGCTAAGGATCACTCTGGCCTGCTTCCAATACAGACTTTTTTGTTATTTCAGAGGTCCATAAAACTTTCAATATTCTTCTCCAGCACCACAATGCAAATGCACCGATTCCTCTTCAATCCTCTATATTCAATGTAAAACTTTTACATGCATGTGCGACAATTAAAATTACCATAGTTTGGAGTAAGTAAGCCTACCTTTGTCCTCAAATTAACATCCTTGCTTTTCACTGCTTTAAAGAGGTCTTGCACAACAGATTTACCTAATGTAACGAATGCATTGTTTAAACTCTTGGCTGCTGCTTCCATGAGCAATGACTATGGATCCAAACAAGACAAAATCCTTGAGAATTTTAATCTTTTCTCTGTTTATCCTGATGTTTCTTATTAGTTCAGTTGTGAGGATTTTGGTCTTCTTGACATTGAGTTGTAATTTATAATGAAGCCTGTAATTTCATGATTTTCCCAGCAAGTGCTTCAAGTTGTCCTCATTTTCAGCAAGTAAGGTTGTGTCATCTTCAGATTGTGAGTTAATACCTTCCTCCAATCCTAATGCCACGTTTTCTTCATATAAGCTGGTTTCTCGGATCATTTGCTCAATATACAGATTAAATAGGTATGGGGAAAGGCTACAACCTTAATGCACACCTTGTCCTATTTTAAACTATGTAGTATGGCCTATTTCTGATTACACAACTGCCTCTTGATCCCCATACAAGTTCCCCATAAGCACAATGAGGTGTTCTGGAATTCCCATTCTTGTCAAGGCTGTCCGTAGTCTGTTATGATCCACATAGTTGAAAGCCTCGGCGTAGTCAATAAAACACAAGTAAACACTTTTCTGGTATTCTTTGTTTTCAGTCAAGACCTATCTGAAATAACAATGATTTCCTTTGTCCCAGGTCGTCTTCTGAATCGGGCCTGGACCGCTTGCTGGTAGTTCCCTGACAATGAACTGCCTGCAAGTGTTGCTGGATATTGTTCCAACAGAGAAGACAAAAATAACTGCACCTTAGGTGGTTGTTCACGGCCTTGAAGAACCTGCAAGCTTCTTACCAAACAGGATGTAGAACATATATTTTATGACCTATATTTTATGACGATTGACTAAGTTTCCCCAAGAGACAAGTCTTAGTTCTTCAGATCTAGTAAATCAATCCGACAGAGTATTTGGTTATGTGTTGCAAGTTTCATTATATAAATATGTAAATATGCAGCGCACACACATCCATATATACATACATCTATTTTCCAATGCACACATCTCTACCTTTGTTACTACACACATATTTCTTCGTTATTATTGCTATTGTACGATTGGACATGGTTTAGCATTTACCAAACATTTCCCTTATTTCCCTATACTTCTTAGTATAATCATTTACCTTCATCAAGTGGTTCACATATCGCCCACACATGACATTGCCTTTCCCGTCTGGTAAAATAATGATTATCTTCTATTTAGAGAATAATTTTAAAGAATCAAATGCAACAACCAAACTATTTTTATTCTTTTCTTCTTGTAAATGTGTAACCATATATTTATCCTTTTTGATTGACTTGTTTCATTCAGCATAATGTCCTCTAGATACATCAATATTATATTTTGAGAACTCATCATTATTTTAATAGTGGCATAGTATTCTGTTATATATACATAGTATATATATATATGTACATGCATGTGTTATATATTGTAAATAGAGATGATCTTTCATTTATCCATTTATCCATTAATAGACATTTTACTGTCTCCATCTTTTTGCTTTTGTGAATAGTGTACATCCTTGTCGGTGTGCATAGGTTTAGTCATGTCACTGCTTTTCTATATCTAGGATATACACCAAGGAGAGGGATTGTTGCCCGCATCTGCACGATCCTCACAATTGCTAAGCCGGAGTCCATTGTTGTAGCCACTGGGTCAGCTCATCTTGCTGAGGGTCTTTTCCTGGACCCGCCACTGAGTAACATGTCCTTCTCCAGGGATTAGTCCCAAGTCAAAACATGTTTAACTTTCTCTTCACTCTTAAGGATCATATTTGTTACACTTATTTTACTAGAATTTTTAAATGGATACTTATTAAATATTTATTTATCTAAGGGTTAGTTTTGAGGAAACTGGAAAGTAGCACTTCTCCAGAATTCAGCCTCTCCCATACTTCCTATTCTGCTAACCTTTACACGACACCAATGTTTTGCTTTTGTCTCTTATCTTCTTTCTTCACCAGTTATTGGAAGCAGCCTGCTATACCTGTTCAGTTGTTAACATCTGATAAGACTGTTTCTTTGATCTCTTCTTACATATTTTCTTTTATCAAGAATTCAAATCTTATGGCAAAGAAGTGCATCTATCAGCCTAGGTTATCTGTGCCTTTGCCCAGAAACCATTCACCTTTCCAACGACATGTCTCACAGACCAAATGCCTGAATATATTAATAGAAGTGAATCAAAACCACTGACTTTTCAAAGGCAAGTTAGAATGTTCACTTCTAAAACTAACAAACAAATAAAACTAAAATAAAATTATAACTACGAAATGTGGGCATGTTTGAGAACCTTGAAATGTAAGCTTTAAACGCAACAATGCTCATTCTTCCTAATTCTCCTGACACTTAGGCAAGATGAAAAGTAGAAATGGGAGAAAACAAACTTAAAAAATGCCACAGTCGTTCGTTGCTGTGGGCACGCCCCTTCTGAAGGCATGTTTGCTTTCATGCAAAATGAAGCAAAGGGGAATGTTTCTGTTGGCTGTTCCTAGCCATCCCCATCATTGGTTGTAGATCAGCTCATGGTGAGTGATCATGTTTTCACTGGCTGTAGGTCACCAGACCTTTCCACCTGGTCCATCTCAGTCTGGAAACGCTTCTGAAACCATTTCAGCAGCATCATAACGCACAAGCCTCTACTGGTGGATGTGCTTCTGCATGCAGTGTATAGTACAGAAGCAAGTCTATTCGCCCATACCAGGTGGGGATCTGACCACTGAACCACAAATGCCTCTATACTTTATACTTAAAACCAGGTGTCATGGAGTTGACTCTGACTCATGCAGATCCCACGCGTGTCAGAGTAGACGTGTGTATGCGTCACAGTTGTTACACTGTCAGATGCTCAGGATGTAGATGACCAGTTCATTCTTCCGCGGTGCCTCTGGGTGAATTCTGAGCACCAGCCTTCCTGTTAGTTGACACTCCTTTCTCCTATTCGACAAATGTGGCGTGCTTAATATCATAAATGGCTTTTACAATATTTGGGATAAGCAAAAAAACACTAACAATTGGAATAATTACCTTCCTCAAACAACTTTTTTACATTGATAAAGTGTTACAGTTTAATTTAGGATTAATTCTCCATATTCCTGAATATTTCATATCAGCATACTTGAAGGCCATTTTTAAATGATTTGAAAATTTCTGATTACTGTTATGATATTGGAGGAGATGTATAGCAACAAGTTACATTTTTTCTCTACAAAAATATAAATAAACAAATGCATCAATTAAGTACATTTAAAAATAAATAATTTCTAATCAATTTATGAGATTTTGTCATGACAAAAAGATACAACCTTTAAGAATCAATCTGATGTTTCTGATAAAACCGAGGACCCGATTAGTTGACCCAATAATTAAAATGGCTTCCTTATTGTTCTATAATCTCAGATCCAAAAAAATTTGCTCCTAAATACATTATTAAATAAAATTGAACATTTGCTGCCTTGTAACTTTGGTGAAAGGTGTGAAACTAAAGCTAGTAGTTGACAAGTGTTGCCTCAAAAAGGGACTAGGATTTACTGGGTAGGTGGAAAATTTCTTCCTTTCTCAATCAAATTCCCTCTCTTTTCCTCTTGATTTAAGAGAAGGCTAGGTGATTATTTTAAAGACAAACAAAGAAGCCTTTGTAGGAATAAAGGGAACTTTGTCCTCTTTCATTTTTTGTGACAGTGGAGAAGTAGTTGGAAAGGCATATGAAGGTACAGCCAGGAGAAACTAGCCAGCAGTGGCCAGTTCACCATTTGTAAAGTTGAGAACCATACGGTCAAGAGTGAGCAACGTGTAAGACTGGCAGATTGTCCCTCCCCTGACCATGCACAAAGACTGCTTACTGAGGCAAGGGAAACACAAGAACAATAATACTAGACAATAATACCTGATGTAAGGATATGCCTTACATCATTCTAAGTACTTTGGATACTTCCAATCATTGTATCTAATTGTAATCTGAAATTCCATGTCTACAAAGAGAGTTACATGTATCTAGTACATTGCCTCGTAATTATTTAACAGCTCATACTTTTTAAAAACTATATCTGGAAGAAGGTCAACCAGATATTGTATCATGTGTCAAGGCACGATATGATGGATGTGTTAGCCAAAGTAGACTAGAGAAACAAATTCATAGACACTCATATGTGTGTACAAGAAAGAGCTTTATATACAAGAGCAGTTGAATATTGAGGAAACATCTCAGCAAGTCCATAAATCCGGAATTAGCCTATATGTCTGATATCAAACTGTAAAGTCCTCTCCAGACTCAGAAAACATATACAATGATGTCAAAAGCAGGAAGATCACAGGCCAGTGGGTGGGAAGTCTTAGGGTGGCAGGGGTCCCATGCAGCTCCTCTAGCTCAGGGCACCATCATAGCTCCATGTGTCTTGTCAGCTGCAATGTCTCCCAGGGAGTGAGTGTGTACCCCACCTCCAGTGAGCTATTTATCTGCTTGTCACCTCCAAATGAGGGAATCAAGCTGTGGCCTCATTGACAGACTAACCTCCACACCTCAAATTGACAACAGCTTATGATTGGGTACCTACCACGATGGGTATTCTGATGGTGATGGTGCAGGTGCTCTACATGACCCATAGTCATACTCCATAGCGGACATCACTTTGAACACCTTGATCACCAAAGGAGTTGATAGTGGAATACAATAACATCAATCAAATAAGACGATTTCCCCTCTTCTATTCTCCTTTCTGTTTCCCCAATATGCAGAACCAGGTTGAAGAAAGAGGGAGTGGTTTAAAGAACAAAATAATTTTTTTTAAAGTATTCCCCTTCCCCCTAAGAGAAGATTTTAGACATCAACTACATATTAGGCCAACTTGGGCCATTTCAACAGGGGTGTATCTTAGAGACGGAAAGTAAATTTGATTCATTATGAAGTCACTTTTATGGGTTGAAGCCTCTCTGTAGTGAAAACAGTTAAATACTTGCTGCTAATCTAAAGACCGACGTTTCAAGTGCACTCAAAGGTACCTCAGGAAAAAGCTCTCACAAACTCCTGTGGAAAAATCAGCCACCAGAAACCTCATGGAGCACCACTGTTAGTCTGACACACAAGGAAGTGTTCAGAATCAACTCAATAACACCTGTTCTATATTTTATGGGTTAAAAGAAAATCGTGCCTGTCATTTTGTCCAATGAAAAAGAGGGTAGCTATTTAAGAGGGCACATTTAATAATGTTAAGGGGGAAATGCCTAACATTTTCTATATATACACCATTGAACTCAACCCATTTTAAAAAATTGTTCTCTTATGTGTATCTCTATATGACCTATATATCCCTATATTTGCTAGTTTCCTGTATTCCATATTTCCAAGGTCTTCTGGAAAGTTCTAGAAATATCTAGTAGGCTAATATTCTCCTGCACCTTGAATTCACAAGGCCTGTCTTTGATACATGAGTATCAAAAACAAACAAACAAACCCACTGCCACTGAGTCACACATGGTCTCCTCTATCTCAGTACAGTCATGCAACCTTACAGCTAGCAGTCCAACACTTACCCAACAACACAGCCAGGCTTCCTTCATGCTACCTGAATGTACACATAACATTGTAGCCACCCTGCTTCAGTTTTCCACTAAACAAAGCCAGTATTCATGACCTTAAGAATTCTTACTTAATATTTTGTAGCCACTGATAAGGATGACATTATGCATCACGCACGTTTTGCCAGCATTTTAATTATGCTGTCCCAAACTTGCTTCATTAAGGAACCTAGTGTTGCAAGGGTTAAATGCCTGACTTTTAATCAAATGGTTGGCATTTCAAACCCACTCAGAAGCTCCACATGAAAAACACTTGGAAATCTGCTTTTATAAAGACTATTGCCTAGAAAAGTCTACAAGGCAATTCTAATCTGTCTCAGTGAGTTTCATTCAACTGGACAGTGCCAAACATCAACAACAACATGCTACATGATATTCCCTTTCTAATTTAATCTTGACTTTGTGTCCTAGAGCACGGTTCCCTTTCAAAACTTGACTTTTTTTCCTTTTACCCCACATCTGTACATCATAACTGCAAGGCATTTGGGTTATATGTTCAAATACTCACCCAAAGTTCAGCTGTTCAAATCCACCAAGAGCTCTTTAGGAGAAAGATGGGCTCTCTGCTCCTGTTAAGCATTACAGCCTCAGAAACCCAATGCAGGGTTACTATACATCAGAATCTACTTGATGGCATAGGTTTGATTTATATCTCCATAAATTGCTGGTGACAGAGTTGGGTGTTAGGCTGACTGCTAACCTCTGGCGACCAGGTCAGAGATTCAAAATCAGCAGCTGTTCTTTGGGAGCAGAATGATGAAACAGTCTGATATCACATGCAAGTGAAATTTTCTGAAGATCATCTAAAATCAGTGGCAGCAATATATTGACAGGGAGCTGCCAGAAGTTCAGGATAGGGTCAGAAGAGGTTGTAAAACAAAGAATACCATTGCTGATATCAAATGGATCTTGACTAAATACAGAGAATACAAAAATATGTTTATATGTGCATTATTAAATATGTTTTATTGACTATGTGGATCATAACAAACTAAGGAAAGCCTTCAGAAGAATGAGAATTCCAAGATGCCTCATTGTGTTCACGGTGAACCTGTCATGGGTCAAGAGGCAGTTGGATAAGTCGAAGAAGGCTATACTGCATGGTTTAATATCAGCAAAGAGTGTATCTGGCTTGTATCCTCTCACCATAATTTTTCTAGGCAAATCATCAGAGCAGCTGGCGTATATGAAGAATTCATCATCAGGAGGGGAGGAAGGCTTATTAACACCTTTTGCTAATCATATGCATATGAAACAATCTTGCTTGTTGAAAATAAGGAGGACTCAAAGCACTTGCTGATGAAGATCTAGAATTGTAGCCTTCAGTATGAAATACAGCTCAATGTAAATAACGTCAAAAGTCTCACAAATGAACCAATAGGTAAAGTTATAATAAATGGATAAAAGACTGACATTACCAAGGATTGCATTTATTTGGATTCATAATAAATCCTCATGGAAGCAGCAGCCAAGAGATCAAGCAATGCATTGCATTTGATAATTCTGCAACACGTGGTGATTAAAGTCTTGTAAATCAAAGATGTTACTTTGAAGACTAAGATAGGCCTGACCCAAGCCATGGTATTTTCAATCGTCTCCTGTTAATGTGGAAGTTGGATTTTGAATTTTGAAAACTGAAGAAAAATCAATACGTATGAATAATGGTTTTGGTGGAAAATATTGAAAGTACAATGGATTGACAGAAGAACAAAGAGATCTGTCTTTAAAAAAGGACAGACGGAATGCTCCACAGATGCAAGTACAGCAGGAGTTTGTTTCACCTACTGTGGACCTATTGGAAGAGACAGGTCCCTGGAAAAGAGCATACGTGGTTAAGTAGCAAGGCAGAGGAAAAGAGGAAGCTGGTCCACAAGATGGGCTGACACAGCGGCTGCATCACATTGATGGGCTCCAACAGAAGAACCTTTGTGGGGCTGGCACAAGACCGGGCGGTGTACCTCCTGTTGTACATGGGGTTGCTGTGAATCGGACTGACCCACGGGCATCTAACAGCAACAGTGCAGCATTGGTGGTGCCCACTCACTTATGTCAAGAACTATAGAAGACTTGGCCAAATAAATGGAATATTTCCATCTTGGTGCCCATTCAAATGATGGGAGATGCAACAACATGATGAAATTTACAAACAATATCAGTACTCTCGCATGCAAGTCAATTTTGCTAAAAATAATTTAAGAACAATTTCAGCTGTACAAATGTAGAGTGAACTGCCACAAATTCTAGTAGATTCTGAAAGGGGCTTGGCAAGGAAGAATATCATTGCTGATGTCGAGGGAATATTGGCTAAAAGAATAGGATCAGAAGACCAGGGGAAAATGATGTATGCCATGGGTTTCAGAAAGATGGACAAATCAAGTTAAAGAAGTACAGACAGCCAGAGTGTTCCTTAGAAGCGAGGATAGCAAGATTTTTCTCTCCCCTACTTTAGACATCAGTAGCTCTGGTGTCATTGTGGGTTACGTGTTGAACTGCAGCTAACCACAAGGTCAGCAGTTCAAAACACGAGGCTCTCTAATCCCATAAAAAGTTGCAGTGTCTGAAATCCCCAAGGGCAGCTCTACCTTGACCTATGGGATTCCTCTCAGTTGGAATTGACTCCATAGAAGCGAGTTTAAAGTGGGTTGCCTTTAGACATATTATCAGGAGGAGCACATGCCAGGAGAACAGCATTATGATTGGTACAGTGCCAGCGAAAAGGAAGACAACCCGTAAGGAGTTGGATCGACACTGTGGCCGAAGCAATAGCCTCAATATAGGACTGATTGCTTAGTTCTGATGTACATAGAATTACTATGAGATGGGACCTGTTGAACATTACCTACCAACCACAGCAACAAGAAAGAAACTGGGATGAATGTGTAGCAAATATAAATGAATTGCAAAAGGAAGTTCTTTTGTGATGATGGAAAGTGCAATCCCTTGATTATAGTGTTGGTTTCACAAACTATGCATCATATAAAATGACACAGAATGACACATACACACACAACACTATTGTCATATTTGAGCATAAAGTTATAAATCTGAGCAATGTATGATCTCATACTTTGTATGTAAGGATGTAAGGATATGGTACAAATTTAATTTCCTGGTTTTGATATGGTTATACAATGATATAAGATTTTTCTATTGAAGAAATGTTAGTGAAATGTGCTGGGGACTGTACATCCTAGTTTTCAAATTTACTTGAAGTCTGATTGTGTCAAGGCGATCAATGTTGGATCATAGCAAACTATGAATAGCCTGGAGAAGAAGGGGAATTCCAGAACACTGCATTGTGCTCAGGTTAAACCTGTCCATGGCAGCTGTTTGAACAGAAAAAAAAATGGATTACTGCTTAGTTTTAAATCAGGAAATGTGTGTGTCAGGGTTGTATCCTCACACCCTACTTATTCAATCTGTAAACTGAGCAAATAATCAGAGAAGCTGGATTATTGACTAAGAATGTGACAGCAGGATTGGAGGAAGGCTTATTAAGGATATGCAGTTGGCATCACCTTGCTCACTGCACATGAGAAGGACCTGAGACCCTTGCTGATAAAGATCAAGTTTTCACTATGGATTACAATTACTCGATGTAAAGAAATCCTGATTGGACCAAGAGGTAACATCATGATTAATGGAAAAAGATCAAAGTTTTGAAGCATTTTGTCTTTCCTGAATCCAAAATCAATGCCCATGAAAGAAGCAACTGTGAGAAGCCGCAGCTCTCGCCGCCATTACAAGATGGCGCCGGGCAGTCAGGGCGGTGGCCCAGTTAAGTGGTAAACAACCACTTAGAGCATGCGCACTGCTTAGATGACGCAGTCATAACTCCACACTGGAGTATGCTAATAAGGGTTCTGGCGAACGCACCAATCAATGCACAGCACGTCCCCATAGAGCGCATATAAGCAGCAGTAGTTTGGGGCTTCGGGGTCTTTTTCCGCATCTGCAAATCGAACCCGCATTAAACGCCTGTGGAAGAATCCTGTTGTGGCGCGTCCTTCTTGCTGGCGAGACTGAGCGCGCGACAAGCAACCAGGAGATCATACAACACATTATTTGGGTAAATCTGCTGCACAGACCCCTTTAAAGTATGAAAGCGTGAGGATGTTACTGCCAGGACTAAGTTGGCCTGATTCAAGCCATGGTATTTTCAATCATCTCATATGTATGTGGACATTGAATACAGAAGTCAGAAGAAGAAGCAATGCATTTGACTTCTAATGGAAAAAAGTACTGAAAGTATTGTGGGCTTCCGAAAGAACGAACAAAGCTGTCCTGGAGGAAGCCCAGCGAAAGAGCCCGTTAGATGCTCCTTACTGACGTGTCCAATGTATGTGGACATGATGCAGGAAGACAAGTCTGCAGAAGAAAATAAGGTTTGGTAAAGGACAGGGTCAGTGAAATATAGGAAGGTCCTTGACAAGAAGAAATGACACAGTGGTTGTAACAATAGACACAACCACAAAAATTATCAGGATGGTACAGTGCCCAGCAGTGTTTGGTTCTGTGGTACATAGCGTCACTATGAGTAAGCACCAATTTGATAGCACCTAACAACAACTCAGTCTCTACTGTCTTCAAAGTTCTTAAAATGTTTTACCCAGAAGGAGAGCTAGAAGAATTAAGAATCAAAAATACAAGTGTGGCGATGATGTGAAGAACTCAAAGCCCTCATGTACAGATAGTGAGAATATCAAATGGCGCTGCGCTTTGGAAAGCATTCTGCCCGTTTCTCAGATGCTTAAACATGTCATTACCATATAAGCTGTTAATGGTATTCCACAAACCCCCCCCCCTTTGGAAAGGAAGACATGTCCAGAAAAACTAGTACACTGATGTTTAGATATCATTATTTATAATTATCAAGAGGTGGAAACAACCTAATAGTCATCAAATGAATGACAGATAAGGATAATGTGGTATAACTATAGAATTCAATAATTTGAAACACAAAAAGAGTGAAGTGTGGATAAATGCTTCAATGCGAATGAACCTTCAAAGCATGACACCAAGCGAAAGGAGCCAGTCACAGACAGCCACGTATCATCACGTTAAACTTACAGAAAATATCCTGAATGACTAATCTATAGAGACAGACAAGATTCAGTATTACGGCTGGAGACTAAGAAGAAATATGTGGTTGATAGCTGACAGTTATGGTGGTTGTTTCTAAGTGATAAAAATATTCTAAAACAGACTAGGGTAATGGTTCTATACAACTATGGAAATACTAAATTGTATATTTAAAATGGATGGGTGCCATTAAATTGTATATTTAAAATGGATGGTTGCCTGAACTGTGAATTCTATTTCAAGTTTGTTTGGTGTTGGGTTTTTTTTTTAATAAAAGGTTGACAAGTTTAATAAATAAAACACCATTAAGAGACAGGCTCTGCTGCAGAGCTGTTATGGCAGTGAGATTTAAATTTTGACTTTGCCCTTCATGATGTGCGCATAGATGAGCTACCCATCTTTTATGTGTCTCGTGTGTTTCATTGGTAAAATAAAAGTAATGGCAGCTTTTATCTCACAATATAGTCATTGGGATTTAAATGAGATAATGTCTATAATCCACGCCAGAGAAAGATAATGTAGTTACAGCCTTTAGACTCCGTCCTGCAGGGTCACAATGAGTCAGAATTGCCTGGAGAGTAGTAGGTGGGCCTAACACATAGCATCATTTCTGACCCAGAGAGAGAATTCAGCAAATAAAATCACTTTGATAAGTAAGCCATTTGTGGATTGAGAAAATGACTGCTGCATCATGCTGATATTGGGAGTCCTGTGTCATAAGAAATGAATGAGTGGGGGAGAAAATGAAAGCAGATTTAAATGTGGATTTCTTTGCCAATAAAGAGAAAAAGCAAGCATTAGCCTAAAGGGTGAGATGAAGTGTAAGGATTTGATTAGGATAAAAAGCTAGCTAAATAGGTTATGAAGGAAATGTACTTGAAACTCAGGTATTAAAAATAATTTTATAAAGGAAACATTGAAAATTAAATTTCAAAATTAGATCATTGAAAGTTAAAATAGCCAAATTTATTAATAGAATTAAACTAGGCTGATGACAAATTATGAAATGAAAAACACTAGAATCCTTATTCAGTGACTATTTACGAAAATGGAGATTTTCTAGCAGCAAGGACAGAAAGGAAGAAAATCCTTTTTAAAATGAAATTACCATTTTTTTTAAAACAAAGTCTTTGTGCTAGTCTAATCCGGGGAGTCTGAAAACTCACTGCCACTGAGTCCAGTCTGGCTCTTCATGAGGCTGAAGGACAGATTTGACCTGTCCCTGTGAATTTCTGAGACTAAATCTTTAGGAAAGTGGGAAGTAGAAAGCCTCGACTTTCTTCCAAGGAGCTGGCTGGTCATTGGAACAACAGACATTGCTTTAAGCAGCCAATCCTGTACCTGCGATGCCACCAGGACTCCTGCAATTCAGATCAACTAACTCATGTCTGCCATCACACAATTTGTATCCATTATGTTTGAAAATAACAATTGACGTGGGGAAAATGGTTTGTCTCTTTCCTTACAGTTTTGTGTCGTTTATGGAAAATATCATTTTATTTCCATATATTCTATTAATTGCACGGAAGTCTTGGTGGCATAGTGGTTAAGAACTGGGGTGCTAAATTCCAAGTCGGCAGTTGGTGACGGGGACCACCCGCTTCTCCATTGAAGGGGAAATGTGTGTTTCTACTCCCATAACGTGTTACAGTCTCAGAAACCCACAGGGGCAGTTCTTCTCTGTCCTAGATGGTCACCTTGAGTCCACATTGGCCTGGACTCAGTTATCAATGCCACTACTTGGAGTTGGTAAAATAATTTAAAGTTTTGGATGAAAAAAATTTATCTTTTTTTGAGATATTGAGAAATTACTTTGTTGTATCCTGAAAAATAAAAATCTAAGTTTTTGTTTTCCACATAAACATACTGCACATAGGTCTCTTATTCATGCTTGTAAATACTAATACACTTTTCCTAGGACTGGAATTAAAAGTAAGTGGCGCAGTAGAAAATATTACAGATATAGCCCTGCTCTTATGACGTTGATGAACACCTGAACAACAGCAACAACGTATGTGATGGAAAAAGAAAAGAGAGGGAAAAGGATAGCTCCGAGGCATATTGAATTCATCAGGGCTTAGAGTTGAAGACAACATAATCTACCCTACATAGTTCAAACAGAAAGGGATTTGATAAAGGTCGATAAAGAATATGCAAAATGCTTCAGAGGGCAAAAATGACAATTTTAGATATTACATAGCTCATAAACTTTAAAACACAAAAGCAAAACTGGCAGAGGCAATCAAGTTGGGACAATTGTTCAATCAAGTTCAACAACTTGAAAATGATGACGCTATGGGCTCTGCCTCAGCCGCTCAGCATAAATCAGATAGATGGCTGCGACATTGATACTGTCCAGAAGCAATGGTACGTGAATGTGAATGCAGTCTCAAGCTGCTCACCTCTTCCCCGGGACCATCTGTTGGGTAATATCAAGGACACACATAGAAACCTAGTAGGAAGGAGTTGGGGAAAATATAGCTTTATCCCTTTCTAGCTACTAGAATATTGAAAAGCAAACTGAAGGCCCTTGGAATGGACATTGACTGTGTAAACATGCTCTAGTCATTGAAAAGTTAAACTGGATAAGTTTTGATGAAGATATGATACTGATAATATCAGTGCTCTTGGTTTATTTGTGGGATAATATGGGGGTGAGATCAGGTTCTTGTTATCTGGTGTTATATGTCATCCAGCCAGGATCGGTCTGACTTCTCGAAATCCCATGCATGACAGAACAGAACACCACTCTGTCCTGCACCATCCTCACAACTGTTCTTATGACTGAGATCATTGCTAATCCATCTTGTCGAGAGGCATCCTCTTTTCTGCTGTGCTTCCGCTTTACAAGGCATGTTGTCCTTCTCCAGGTACTTGTCTCTCCTGATAACATACCCAAAGGATGTGGCATTAGATATCCCCACCTTTGCTTCTAAGGAGCATTCTGTTGGTACTTCTTCCAAGACAGATCTGGTCATTCATTTGCCAGTCCATGGTACTTTCAATATTCTTCACCAGAATCATAATATAGATGCACCTGAATTCATTTGGCTGACTTCAGTCCTCTGCATTCACCAACTTGTTCCCCTTGTTGCCTCTGTGGCATCACCCTTTGATCCCTAGCTTCCCTGAGTCAGGAGAAGTCAGAATCGAATCAGACTGTTTTACCTGTTTTATAACTATATAAACCCCCTTCTCCATGTACATCTTTTCTATATAAAAAAACATATATGCATCAGTGGCTTTGAATCTCTAGAGAACCCAACCTGACCCAAACTTCGGTCAGAGGTAGCTAGAACTTGTGAAAGTAGACATGAAGTAGTAACTTCAAATATATGTCGAAAGTCTATAATAATGGCCATATGTTTTGGTCACTATAAAACTACAACAATAATTTGTTCTGCCTCAAGGAGACACAGAAGTTAAATCAATCTATGGAACAGAATAAAGGGCTCCTAAGTAGACCCATACACATAACCAACTGAAATATGACAAAAAACGGTAAAAAGGAAATTCAATGGGAAAAGGAAAATGCTTTAAAAATATGACTGGAATAATGGGACACCCACACACAGGAACAACAACAAGAGTAAACAATGAATCTAGACCCTGAGATGATACCTATCACAAAAAAAATAGATCCAAGACCTCAGAGCTGAGATCTAAAGCATAAAATTAAATCTAGGAAATAATATAGGATAAAATGTTAAAGACCTTGGTTTTGACAATGAATTTTACATACAACACCAAAAGCATGAAATACGAAAGAAAAGTTGCGTTCTACTGTTGGGAAGACACTGTTTTAAAAAGTGAACACTGGTACAGACAGGAACTAGAAACACAGGGAATCCAGGGCGGATGATCCCTTCAGGACCAGTGGTGTGAGTGGCGATACTGGGAACATAGAAGAAGGGTGGGTTGGAAAGGGGGACCTGATTACAAGGATCTACATGTGACCTCCTCCCTGAGGGGGCAGATAACAGAAAAGTGGGTGAAGGGAGACGTTGGACAGGGCAAGATATGACAGAATAATAATTTATAAATTATCAAGGGTTCATGAGGGAGGAGGTTGCAGAGAAGGAGAGGAAATATGAGGACCTGATGCCAGGGGCTTAAGTAGAGAGCAAAAGTTTTGAGAATGATGAGGGCAATGAATGTACAAATGTGCTTTACACAATTGATGTACGTATGGATTGTGAAAAGACTTGTATGAGCCCCTAGTAAAACGATAAGAAAGTAAAAAATGGAAACACAAACTACTGACTACAAGAAAATATTTCAAAATTGGCATTTGATAAAAGATCATTCTTCAATGTGTACCCACAAAAATGTAGACCTAAACATCAAGAAAATAAACAAAAAATTAAAATGAGAGTAATAGATAAACAGACACATAGCCAAAGAATATATCTCGCCATTAGGTTCCTCCTAGTAGGATCCAACCCATTGGCATCGTGTGCACAACAGAACAAAGCACTGCATGGCCCTGCACTATTCTCAGAATTGTTCCCCTGCCCAAGCTATCGATGCAGCCACGGAGCCCATCCATCTCCACGAGGGCAAGTGGTGGAAAGAATTACACAGAAGGCAAATAAGCATATAAAATAAGCACAGTATCATCCTGTTAGGTGGTAGGCTTTCAAGTCAGTTCTGACTCATAGCGACCCTATATAGAACAGACCAAAATGCTGCCCAGTCTTGTGCCAGTCTCGCCATGTTTGCTCTGTTTGACAGAGCTGTGACCATGGTGTCATTCCACCTCACAGGGATCTTCCTCTTTTTCACCGACCTTCTATTTTACCAAGACGTCCTTCTGCAGGGACTAGTCCTTCATGGTAATGTGTCAGATGCACTGTCTCTCAGGAGCATTCTGATTCTGCTTATGCTTCCCAGACAGGCTTGTGCACTTTCCGACACTCCATGGAGTCAATGTTCTTCACCAACCCCATAATTCATAAATCTTCCTTATTCATTGCCCAGATTTGATATGCATATGCTAGCCAGGACTTTTTTCATTGTCTGTGTCATGGAAACCTGTTCAATGTCATACTAACACCCAAGTCTCCAAAGAGAGGTGGGTAGTGGCTGCGTGTGAGGTACATTGAGGGCAAAAATTCTATCACTGGACCACAACTGCCTTCGGATAACTATTAGAATGATTGAAATATAGAACACTGATGCCACTAAATGAGGGAAATGACGTGGACCAAAAGGAATCATATCATTGATGGTGAGAATGCAAAATTCTAGTCAATTTGGAAGACAATTTGGCAGTTCTTGTAAAGAACATGGACGCTTACCAAATAATCCAGCAAACGCATTCTTATGTCTTTTCTCAAATAAGCTGAAAATGTCTGACTATGTCAAACCCTGCACATGTATGCCTTTTGAAGCTTGAAACATAATTGATAACAATTAGAAGCCACTAAGGTGTCCTTCAATAGGTAAATGGATCAACAAGCTGTACAACATCTGCACCATGAAAATGATGTAATTATTTTTTAAATTTCCTATCAAGTCAGAAAAATACACAGAAAACCTTAGATGCATACTGATAAGTGAAGGGAGACAGTTTGAAAGGCTATATAACATATGGCTTCAAGTCTATAATATTCTGATACAGATGACAATGGTCTGATCACCAATAGATCATAGAGATGCTGCATGACAGGGTAGCATTTTCATTCATTGTGCATAGAGTTCAAGGCAACAAGCAACAATAAAACAAAACACAAACTCACTGCCATCAGTCAATGCTGAGTCATAGTTAACCCCTTTGGGTTTCTGAGACTGTACCTACATACAGGAGTTGAAACAGAGCTGATGATGGCAGTTTCAAACTGCCAACCAGGCAGATCGAAGCCCAACACTTAACCACTCCACCACCAGGGCTCCTAGAGAAGCGAACAATCAGTGGTCATGGCAGGTACTGGAGGGCACAGGTGTGGAGAAATAGGTGGAGCTCAGTAAACCTTCAGCAAAGTGAATGTATTCTGTCTGGTACTGCTGTGGTGACACAAGACAATACTCATCTGTCAAAACCCTTTTAAGAAACTATATAAAACAAAAGGTGAACCATAATGCCAACTAGTAAATAATTATGGATCAATGTTGGTCCATCTTTGGCAACTAATGTGCCACATTAAGGCAACTTAGAAAAATGGAAAACTAAAACAAACTTGATACATTTAGCGGATTCTGACTCATTGGGATGCTATGGGACTCGGTAGAGCTTCCCGTTGGGTTTCGGAAATCATAAATCTTTACAGGAACAGGTAGTTTCATCTTCTCTAGAAGAGCGCTGTTGGGTTTGAACTGCTGACCTTAGGTAAGCCACTTCTACCTGAAGAAACGGTGTGGGGTTTAGGAAGGGAATTACAGGAACTCTACTGTGTCCCCTGTTTGAAAATCTAAAATGCTCTAAAAAATAGACTCAATTTCTTTTTAAGGAAAAACCAAGTGTCCTTAGAGCCAGATATAATCAGTATCTTTATTTCTTAAAAGAACAATATGTTTGCCTCCTGATAAATGTTGAAAAATAAACTTTACTAAGATCAAAAACAAAACAAAACGTTCCATATAAACACTGAGGTAGTGGAAAAGATGAAATTACACTTTTGTTTAAATCTCACTTGAACACTGATGTATGCATATATAAGATGATGTCACAGGCTTTGGTGCAGCTGTTCTTCATAGATAGATGAAAGGAAACCATTAAGACAACTTCCAGCCACCTGACTTTCACCTCCAGAAGAAGATAATGGTCCCGAGCAGAGAGCTGTTTCTATGCCAATAATAGGAGTGGGTGGTAAAATGTTAGCTACTTTGTAATATATGTGAATGATTTTATAAAGTGCACGTGGCAGCTTTCCAGTGTTCCTCTTGGGGACCCATGTTTACAATTCCAGTAGCTAACATTTACATAATTACAATTTCACTTTGAGAATATTGTTGAGCTTCTTTTGTGCCTGATCATCTGAACAGCTGTGTCTTCATGTTGAAGTGTCTACTGGCTGTTTCAAAGCTTTCAGGAAAAGAAAGTGGGACTCATTATTTAAACGGGGAAATATTCATGTTGAAAGATTAAGGATTGCGCACTTTCACTGTTGACTTTTGTTTCCCTCGTCAAGACTAATACATCCGCAGCATTTGTAAAGTCGACACAGCTGTTGAACCTATTTACCATACCAATTCTGTCTTTTCCAAAGCCTTTATAGCTTTTATAGATTCAAATTTAGACAAATGAAATATATTTCCTACTGTGACTTGAATATATTCATTTTCAAAATAAACAATCTAGTAATATAACAAGCACCAATTGAAGATAGGTTACTTTAGTTTATGTGTTAAGTTTACTTCCTAGTAATTCCTTTCTTTTATATTCTTCACATTGGAGAGTAATTAGTAAAAAGTTCAGATATCTGGAAATGATAAGTGAGCAGAACACAATACCAATTGTATATGAGCAAAACCAATATAATGAAATCAATTTATTTGAAACTCTTCATTGTCTTTATTAGTTATGTATAAACTACAAAACTCTAGGGTTATTTAAAATAAAAATAATTAACTAATATTTTTTACACTGAGGATGCCAACTTAAAATTTATTCTTAATACTGTTTATGAAATTATTTCCTTCTGGACATCTGCCTAAAGGAACTAGAAAACAGGACTCTGAATCCTTTTTACGTAAATAAAGTTAACTCATTATTCTTTAAAAACAATAGCAGGATAATAAAGTTAATGTTGGATTGTGTAAATTAATAGCTGTGACGAATAGGCAACATATTTATGAATACCCTTACAGTTGTGTGATTACTTTCATTTTCAACTGATGATTTATCTTCAGACAATCAAGAATTTACACTAGAATATTTCTCAGTGGACTGATCAAATCTAAAAAATTAGAGTGATCTAAAATTTGGATAAAGGAGAACTTGTGGCACACTGGTTAAGCACTCAGTTCCTAACCAAAAGGTCGATGGTTCAAATCCACCAGCAACAACATGAAAAAAATTTACCCAGCAATATGCTCCTGTAAAGGGTATAGCCTGAGAGCCCTATGGAGTAGTTCTTCTCAACCAAATAGGGTCACTATGAGTTGCAATTAACCCTAAGACATGTAAGAGCAAGAAGAGCTGAAAAGAGATTAAAAAGCACGACTTAAATACCTGTCCCGCCAGTGATGGTTCAGTCTTACTATGGTGGCTTTCATGTTGCCATATGCTGAAATCTATGGCATGTCAAACACAAGCAGAGTCACTCAGGACAGACAGGCTTCAACAGAGCATCCGACTAAACAAGACTAGGAAGAAAGTGTTATTTCCTACTCTCAAACAAACCAATCTCTCATAGGAGTTTAATATATCACAAATACTTCCTTCACAGGAGACTGGCAGACAGTGAAACTGATCACATACTATATTTTAGATGGCCAGAATTATGCGTGACTTTTAATTTTATCTGTCAGTCAACATCTTCAGTCATTTTACTTTAATCTGCAATTGTTGTCACTGAGTTGCACAAGTGAGGTATGTTGAATGGGTAAATGTTGTGCTTTCTAGAACGTACAATAATAGAAACCCACAGGGGGTTGTTGTGAGTCACCATTAATTCAATGGCAGTGAGTTTGGTTTTATACTAATAAAACATAATAAAAATAAAGTAAGCCTATATCTTTGAGAATTGTTTATATATTACTATATGTATTTATTATTTTAATTCACTGCCATCAAGTCCATGCGAGCTCATAGACTCGTGGTGACCATGTAGGACAGGGAAGAACTGCCCCCGTGAGTCTCCAAGACCGTCCCTCTTTAAGGGACTGGAAAGCGCCATCATTCTCCCACAGAGTGGCTGGTGGTTTTGAACTGTGGGCCTTGCAGATCACAGCCCAATGGGTAACCATTACACCACCACAGCTCTGGATTATTTTAATAGCTTCCATAAACATATATACTTAATATATAAAATATACAATATGTAATGTCACTGTTGTTGTTAGGTGCTGTTAAATCAGCCAAAATATAGAGTGTGTTAGAAAAGATATACAGAACATTTTCAAAGTAAATATATTTCATCCTCCAAACCCCCAATCTTTGTGAGATAGTATTGTAAAACTCTGGTTCTAGGTTATACATTTAGGTCTTTGACCGGGTGGGATTCAGTTTAGTGTGATGTAAAGAACCCTAGCCATTGTTGGTTAAAGAGGATGTCATTCCTCAATTTAATGGATGTATCGGAGATGAAGTGGTCACAACAGAAGCGCGAGTTTAGCTCAGGTACTTAAATCTACTCTCTAGTATGTGATCAAACCAGGCTGTTTTGAATTCTATGGCTTTAACGTATGTTTTGAGGTCAGGGATTGATATTCCTTTTACTCTATTCTTCTTCTTCCAACTTGTTTGACTATTTGTGACCTTTTCTAAATACATATATATATTTCAGGATCAGCATTTCTAAATTGGAAAATGCAGATGTTATCGGACTTTTGATGTAGATAGAATTGAAATTGTACATGGCTTTTGGTACAAGACACCACTTGTAATGTCCATTGTCTGATTGTGGCGGCTGGCGCGTTCTGTAATCCTGAAAGCTATGCCACTTGTATTTCAATTAGTAACAGTTTCAGAGGAGCTTCTAGATTAGAAACAGACTAAGGAAAAGTATAGATTGTACACAGTATGCAGGTCAGTATCGTATATTGTGTAGGATGGTATCTGGGTAGAAACAAGTCCAAGGAGAATGCTTATTTGAAGGAAGGATGGTGACATACCATTTCACTTAGGATAAGTTATCCAGAAGGACCAATCCATGGAGAATGTACCAAGTAAATCATACTTTGCAAAGTAGAAGGTCAATGCAAGAGAGGAAGACTTGTAAGAGTACTAATTGACATAAGTTTACACCCGTCAGCTCAACCACAGGAGTGAATATGCGTACAGAGCAGGACCAGGCAGTGCTTTGTTCTACTGAGCTAAGAGTAACTGTGATTTGGAACTAACTGGAATGCATTGGAAAGGGGGTGCTGTAGATGTAATCAGGTTAAAATTGCCCAATCTATCATTTGCTTCCCATATGATCCATTTAAATGGGCTCTACTTTTAATATTCTCTGCTTCTTTTCAGTTGAGGTTTTTATATGTCTTACTTCATTATTCTTGTTATTTTTACTTGTTTGTTTGTTTTCTGTTTTCCTGTATCTGGAATCCAGGATAGATAAAGCTATAGCTCAGGAATGGATTAATGTTTCCTTTAAGGTACTGCAGGAGAGGTTGGGCAGAAATAAAGAGCTAATAATTATGAGTACAAGAGTGAATAAAATGTTCTAAAACTGATTGTGGCAATGATTGTACAACTCTTATCAAAGTGATTGGACTTTTGAATTGTATGACATGTGAATTATAAGCCAATAAAACTGTTGAAAAAAATTAAAGATTTGTCTCTATGTTCTAGGTGTTTGCTTGTAAATATTTTTTGAATCACTAGAATTTCATTCTTTCATTACTAATATCTGAAGGTGGAACATATACTTAGGGTAAATTATATTATTTTATTCATATTTTTTTATTTTCTTATTCTTAATTTTATATTTAATTCAATCAACTTCTTATCAGTTCTAAAATGTTCTTACCAGTTTTTGTTTTTTTCTAAATGAATTTGATGGTGAGTTTGTGTAAGAAATATAAAGGTCACTAGTACCACTGATCTAACTTTTACTCAATCATTAGTATCATTCTCCATTGGCAGACTCTATTATTCTCTCTCTTCTCTTTTACCTTACTCACCATAAGCACTTATTCAAGTACCCTTTCTTCCTTGGTCCCTCCCTCCTTTCCATTTTTCCTTCCTCTCTCTGTTTCTTGCTTCCTTTTATTTTGTACAATTATTTTAACTTTTTGCCTTTATCTCAGGTATATTTTAGATATAATTAGAAATTCTAACTTATACATCTATTGAATTTGAATATGAACTATAGTACATCAATATATGTTAAAATAAAGCAACCAAATAAGGGCTGGACTGCCAAAGTCCACAGTATTCAATTCTTACTCTTTTCTCAATGTATCTTCTTAATCCAAACCATAAAATATATCAACTGAAAGGAAAAGAGAAAATGCCAATTTATACTTAACAATAATAAAGACCAAAGAAGAATCGATGCACTTGAACTATGGTGCTGGGGAAGAATATTGAAAGTGCTGTTGATTGCTAAAGGGACAAACTGATTTGTCTTGGAAGAAGTATGGCCAGAGTGATCCTTAGAGGCAAGGATGACAAGATTTCATCTTACAGTCTTTAGATATGTTGTCTCAAGAGACCAGTCCCGAGAGAAGGACATCATGGTTGGTAAGTGGAGGGGTCATGGAAACAAGGAAGGCCCTCCATGAAATGGAGGGACACAGTGCGGCATCAGAGGCTGGCGGAGGACCAGGCAGTGTTTCTTTCTGTTGCGCACTGGGTTGCTGGGAGTCAGAGCCAACTCGATGGCACCTGAAACAACAACCACATTTTTACACAAACAAGGAAAGTTTTTCTATTTCTGCGTACCATGAGGGCAGGTGTTATTTTTATATGTGTGCTACACCTAAAGTTTTCACATATTGCTGATGCACATTTCAGTTCTTTTTTGTCAAACAGATTTGCTCATCTTCATTTTAGTGCCTGTGAAAGCAAAGCTTTAGGTTCCAGCTCCTGCTCTAGAGTTTCTAAACCTGTCTCTCTTTAGGGAAGATTCCTTTCTGCTTTGTAAACCCCTTTCCAGATTACAGGAAGAAATTACTTTTTTTGTTTCAGAAACAATTCTGCCAAGACAGCTGCCTCGGCCTAGGAAGTGCACAAATCAACACACCCAGGGGCATAGAGGCCATTCAGATGGAGGAGGCTGGCACAGCAAAGCCGAAAGCTTCCTGCCCACCTGTCTGACTGGCCAGGCATGTGCTCAAGCTGTTTGACCTGTTCACATGATCCATGAGAGCCATTAGCACAGACAAGATGGTTATGACTGGGGTCTAAGCAGAGATGGGGAGTGTATGGCCACATTCCACAGCCTCATAGGCAACTAACCCTTCCCCAACACAGGGGCACCAATGCTTGGACTGTTGCAGCCACATGCAGCCATTGGCACAATCCTATTCCATCTCCAGAACACTGAACCTGTACATATTTGATATTGAATTTTTTTTAAACTTCACTCATCCCAGTCCTGGCTATGATCTACTCCGAAGCAAACATACAGCTTTGATTGTTTATTTTCTGGTTATTGCACTACTACAAAAAAACTCAATCCATGACTTCTTGACAATGACTGATAACTATATTATACAAATATGGCCAAAGTGAACACTTTTAGACTATTGAATGAGGGTGAATTAGGCAAAAATCCAAACATGGAAATGTCATGAGACATGTACAGGGTATGCGTGACCACTCTACACCATATCCACCTGTTATATTCAGTGCACTTTATTTATGCGGGCATACTATTTGCAAAAACAATGTGGCAGATTTGTTTCTTATATTTTAGTTTCAAGAGAAATATAAATAGAAGTATACCCTCCCCCTTTTTTTCATGGGTTCTCCTAGCTCCTCTAGCCCATTTTCTGGGGCATCCACTTTGGAGACAACTGCTTCTGATGATGAAGAAACATTACAATTTTGAAATAAGAAATTGCCATCGAGGATTAATGTGCTAGAGGGCATACTGTGTGTACCGAATAAATGTTGTCCAGCACAGCACTACAGATACAAATTCTACTTACTATTTGCTACTACTCTTTAATCAACTTGAGGGAAAAATCAAGGCCTTAACTCTAGCAGTGACCGAGTAGGAGAAAAGGATATAAATAGCAAAGTAGAAAGACGAGAGGAGAGGCCGTTAAGACGTCTATGCATGTGACCTGTAGGTCTGAGCAGTAGGACCAGTTATGAAGACTGGAGTCTAGGAGCCGAGGTTAGGGAAGAGTGTGAAGCATGATGGCCTGAATTGTATGTATTTTACATGCAAGTGGAACTTGTAGATGACTATGCAAGAATAAGTTTCAGAAAAATCTGAATTCTATACTAAGCAATATTTCCCAAATTTAGTAGACAGTAAAGACTGGGCCCATTGCATCTGAAGACCATTGGTAACATGGAGACAATAGAGAGAAGATGACTTATTTTTTATATTTACAACTTTCATTGATTATTTTATTTATGTACAAAACGGGGAGGAATCAGAGATTCTGTGGCAATAGGTACAGGGAAATAAATCATGAATTGGAAGTGATTCACATTTTGGAAGATCAAACTCATATTCATTTTGTCTGGAGAGAAATTGCATAGGGAATTAGCACATATAAAACCTCTGGACAGAGATGAAAGGAGCTAACACCAGAGACAAGGCAGGAAGTCCCAGAGGCAGAAGAAAACCCCAGAGGGTAAATTTCCATATGGTGTGTGAACATTTCAGAGGCATGCACATCCACAATTGAGGGAAGAACTTGGCACACAAGATATATTCAATAAGTATTGACCATACCATAGTAATTTAAAATATTTTGTGATTCCTTGAGTTAGTCATTAAATTATTTTTAAATCCTTCATTCAAATAATGATTATTATAATGTATAAATAAAGTAAAAGGAATAATTTTACAATACCCGAGTACCACCACTGAATTAAAAAAAAAGAATCCCTATTTATTTGATACCTTCTCTGTCCACTTTCCTGATTACATATTTTCCTTTATCCAAAATGTAACTACCATCCTGAAATTTGTTTTTTAATTTTTAATTTACTCTACACTATTTTCAAATACATAAATACATATTTATAACATATTCATAAAATCTTTATACTTGGTGAGATTTTACCTCATGCAGAGAATCCACTTGATGAAATATTTTTGGCACATCTGAAGTTCTACATCCATTAACAACAGTATTTCATCATTCAGAATGCAGTTTCCCTACTAATGGGAAACATTTATTGGCAGCCAGGTAGTCAGCATCAAGTTCTCATCAGATAAAAATGTTGTTGTGACAATCACAACTAATTTGTCTGGAGTGTTTTGAGAGATTTAATCAGGACTGATTTTTATCTCAGTGTAAGTGAAGCTTTTCATCTCTCTGGCAAGTCTCTCTTCTATATTTTCAAAACCACCTAAATTCATTGCTTTTACATAGAGTATGACCTGGTTTCTGACTTTAAAAATAATTATCTTACTTTAACAAAAACTGCACTACACTGGACATTCTCAAGGCATCAGCCTTGAGACTTGAGTGAACCAACCTACAAATTCATAAATATGGGAAATGAATGGCTTTTTCCTAGTGAATTATACATACACTGTATATATTTTATATAATATATATATTTATATAAATTACTGCCATCAAGTCAATATCAACTTATAGTATATCCCATAGGGCAGGGTAAATTTGCACCTGTGAGTTTCCAAGACTGTAGCTATTCATAGGAATAGAAAATCATACATATACATGGAATTTGCAGATGAATATGCAAGAGTAAGGTGGTTGAGAAAAGTTTGAGATTTTATATATATATATATATATATTATTAAATAAGACACGAATATATATATTCTCAGTTTATCTTTGAGTTGAAAACTATGATGAACAAAAAAAATAAAATGATGACAATAACAAAACTAATACTACCCAAGATGATGGGCTGCTTTCAAGTAGGTTATTCATATATCATTGGAATCATTAGTTTTATGTCACCTTGGCTGGGCCAGACTTTTCAATGATTTGACAGTTAAAACCTAGTATTCCCCCAAGATTAAATCAAAACAATATAGAGAATTTGTAAAATGAGAGCTACAATGAACAACCAATAGTGAAGAAGTTCCCTGTGATATGGCCTGCTTTCAATATAAATGGATACAATGAAAACCGTGTTTGCTTTTTACTGGGTCTAGATCCTGCATATAGTTCTTTGGACTTGAAACAATGGCCTGCCATAGTGCCTGTCAATTCTGGGAGTCATCAGTGGCCTACCCACTCACCTGTCAACATAAAATGCATTCTTCTATGTACACATAACCTGACCGGCTGATCTTGGATCCATTTACAACTGCATCAATAAGACTATTTTCTTCCTGCCAATCTTGGGTTTATTAACCCCCATAGCTATACAAGTCAAGAGAGGCTTTCAACCTAATATCTGACCCACAGAATTTGCCCATACTTGGGACATACATAGTTCTACAATTCTTGGAGTCATACTTAGATATAAATTTCATATATATATATATACATATATATCAATAGATAGGTAGATATTAAATATATCAGCTTCACTTGTTTTTCCTCTTACTGGGTCCAGACCAAGGCTATTGGATAGCAAATTTATAATGTGAATCAAAATCTCAAACTTCACAGACCACAATATTATAGTGTTTCTAAAAACTGGCCACAAACATTTAAATTGAAGGCAGTTCGCTCCATTGCTGCAATAGAAGTAAGTAAATATTTTAAATGTCAATTCCAGATGATTTACTAAATAAATGATGGCACAGCAAAAGTTTAACATTTGCATAATCATTATATTCCAAAATTTTAACATAGAATATCGAATAAATGCTAAAAGGATACGGTAAGTGAATAACTGACAAAAATCTTGATACAGGGATGCAATTTTATAAGAAAACATGTAAAATAATTACATGTATGCATTTAATATATACCCAGTACCCTCTGACTCATTCAATTCTGACTTACAGCATTCAATTGGCAAATCAGTTCTGACTCATAGCAACCTTATATTTGTTTCCTAAGCTATCAGTATTTAAGGGAAAACAGCTTCATCTTTCTCCCAGAAAGCAATTTATGGATTTGAACCATTGATCTTTCAATTACTGTCCAATAGCACCACCAGAGTTCCTTATATAACACATCATATATCACACAAAGTAACTTCTAAATGGGAGGCTAAATTGCTATTTGAAAACTAGTAGAAAAATATATGAAAACTATGGGTCTGATATGTAAATGTAAATAAATCTACACCCTATTTCATGTAGTGATTTTTCATTACATGTAAAATTATTTCATAAATAATATCCATGTCTTCTTTTTCCATATGAATTATATACATTTTAAGTTATGCTGCATGTATTTTGTTTATATTGACTAATTTTCCAACTGAAATACATACCTTACTGAAAAGAATAAAACTGCATTTTCTTCTCTATTAATCATATATAATTCTGAAAGTACATTTCAGAAAAGATATATTCTTCAGTGATTTATGGAAGGAAACATTTTCATGCCTAAAGAAAGTATTTTTCTTAAATGCACATGAAACTGAAACATATGATAACAATTTAGAATCCTTCAAAAATATTTTTGAAGTCCAATTTTAGAATCCTTTTAGTAATAATACAATTTGAGCAAATATTTTATTTTCCTGCAAAATAAAATTACATTTTATTTTTCCTTTCATTTTATGAGGATAAGTCAAAAACTATCACTCTAAAATAATATGAAATGTTCTTAAATGAAAATATCAAAATATGAGACTATTGTTTCTCAAAATATCCTCCCGCTAAGTATATACTTACTTCTAAAGGAAGTGTTTTAATCTCTCTAAATCTCCCCATAAAAAATTATGGGGACTAAATTTAAAAAGCATATTTTGCATACTCAATGGATTTCCCTTTTATTCCTTTTAAATGTTCTTTGAGTTTTATGAATATAAACAAGTCTAAAGGAAGAAGATTGCATCTGTAGGCTAAATAAGGCAAAGTGTCCCAGCGTAGTAGGAGAGCCCTGGGTACCCTCTGAGAAGGAGTAGTGCATGAGTGTGAGAGAGAGAAAAAAGTCCTCAGTGCAAATTCCTAGGCCTTTCATAACAAATGCAGTTTTCAATTTTCTTCCATTGCATCATAACCTCCACAATCCCTTTGTGTCCTTCAAGAAAATGTATCAAGATTACCTATTTTCAATGCCTCAATGACAAAACAAATGAACTGCAGTCACTATAAGTCTCCATTGAACGTAACTGGAACTATATGATCCCAGAAGCCACTGTTGATTGGCTCTTGCTCTGTCTATTATATTTGTAAATCCAAAACATATCCTTAGTTTGGTTCATTCCATAAAATCTTCACTTACTGCTATCTTAATTAGAAGACTGATGGAAAGACGAACTCTGTGAGCTAGGTGAGGTCAAGATGCTCACTTAGACTTGAAAATGTTGAACTATGTGCCGTCCTAATTTAACAGCTGTCATAAGTATATATAGTCTTTTCCCAACAGTTTATGGATCTCACAACAGAGTCTTTCTTTATTGAAGTTAAGTCATCCTTTTCGTGGCTTATATTTGAGATATTCCAGATCTTACCACACATTTGATCCATCTAAAAACTTGTTACAAGTGTTCAATCATTTGACAAGATGTTCACTTGAGTTTTGTTTGTTATCGCTGTTAGTTGCTGCTCGTTAGTTCCAATATACAGCGGCCCTAGGTGTGATAGTCTGGGCACTTTACACAAATCTATAGACACTCATATATAAGAGAGAGCTTTATATAAAGGTTAGTGCACATCAAGAAAACATCCCAACCCAGTGCTGCCCAAGCCCACAAGTCCAACATTAACCCATATGTCTGACACCAAACCACAAAGTCCTCCTCCATCTCACAAAACACACACTATGATGCCGACTGCAGGACAAAAGCCGAATCAGTGAACGTGTAAGCATCTGAGCGCTGGCAAGGGTCCTCACAGGGCTGCTTCAGCACCCAGGGCTCCATCAGGGTTCACCTTGGGGAAGTCTTGCAGGAAGTGAGCCTTGCAGGCTGAAGCAGGAAACTGGCTAATGCACTGCACCCTTGTCCGACCACCAGAGAGCAAGAGAGTCGAGAATGAGAAAGGCAAGCCTCACCAAGCCATTTATCTTTCTGCCCTTCAATTAACCCTACATGTGTTTATTGGCCAGGTTGGCACAATAAACTTTAACTACATCACTAGGTAAAACAAAACAAAGCACTACCGGGTCATACACCATCATGACAATTGTTCCTATGTTTGAGGCCCTTTTTGCAACCAATGTGTCAATCCATCGAAGAAGTCTTCTTTTTAGCTTCTCAACTTTACCAAGCGTGATTTCTTTCTCTAGGAATTAGTTTCTCCTGATAACATATCCAAATTTCATGAGATAAAGTCTCACCATCACATTTTATTAGGGGCTCATACAACTCTTATCACAGTTCATACATATACATACATCAATTGTATAAAGCACATCTGTACATTCTTTGCCCTAATCATTTTTTTTCTCCTCTTTTCTTTTTTTACATTTTATTAGGGACTCCTACAACTCTTATCACAATCCATACATATACATACATCAACTGTATAAAGAAAAAAAAAGAGGACCTGATGCAAAGGGCTTAAGTGGAGAGCAAATGCTTTGAGAATTATTGGGGCAGGGAATGTGCGGATGTGCTTTATACCATCCTAGCTTTTACGGAACATTTTTGTTGTATTTCTTCAAAATACATGTTTTTTCATTTGTGAGTCCATAATACTTTCAATATTTTTTTGCCAGCACCACAATGCATATGCATCAATTCTTCTTCCATGTTCCTTACATAGTATTCCATTTTTACATGCATACAAGGTGATTGAAAATACTATGACTTGGATCAGGTGCATCCTACTCCTTAAAGTAACATCTTTGCTTTTCAACACCTTAAAGAGATCTATCTTGTGCAGCACATTTAATGAGCCCTAGTGGGGTAGCATTACATTTGGACTATGAATCACGAGGTCAGCATTTTAAAAACAGAAGCCTCTCAGGGAGAATGGTAAGGTCTTCTACTCATAAAGAATTAATGTCAGAAATCCACAGGGAACAGTTCCACCCTCCCTTCCAAGGTTGGAATCTACTTAATGGCAAGGAGAATTTTGTTTTTAAAAATTGATATTATTCTAGGGCAAAGAATGTACAGATGTGCTTTATACAATTGATGTATGTATATGCATGGACTGTGATAAGAGTTGTATGAGCCCCTAATAAATTGTTAAAAAAAAAAAAAAACAAAAACAAAACAAAAAAAAATTGATATTATCCTTACCCCAAAATTGTTTTGTTGTTTCCCACATGGTACAAAAAAATGCCCTTTAAAAAAGAGGGGATTATGTTAGACAGGGTTCTCTAGAGAGACAAAAGTCTTGAGGGCCATCAGGTAGTCCTCTGTAGAGAGAGCTAGGCTATCCCAACACAGGCAGCAAACAGCAAGGCAGGTCACCAACAGTCAGCCAGATCACCAACAGTCAGGTCACCAACAGTCAGTCCCCAGCTCAAGAGATGTAAATTCTAATGGTATGGCGAAGCATGTCTTGAAGGAATCTCAAATTACAGCGACAAAGTCCATGGGTTAGGTGTCCCACAGGTAGTGTAGCTTGCAAATTGAGGCACAGAACAAGCAAGGCAGCCACACACTGGTCCGATGATCAAAGAGCAAGAGATAAGAAAGGCGAGGCTTGCTAAGCCATTTATCTCTTTGCCCTTCAATTAATCCCACATGTCTTTATTGACCAGTCTGGCACAATAAACTAACTACCAGTGGGTTATTAGATGGGCTGCTAATTGCAAAGTCAGCAGTTCAAACCCAAGAGGGGTTACTTGGGGGAAAGATATTCCAATAAAGATTTATAGTCTCAGCAACTCACAGGGGCAGTTTTATTGTCCTATATTATTGATATGCGTTAGGATTAACTAGGTGGTGTCGAGTTTTTGCTATTGTTAATTATTGCTATTGTTATTACTTTGGATCAGACCTCTCACCACTCATTTATAAGTTTGGCTCCTTCTTGGTCATTCTTTTACAATGTCTATAGGGTCATAATTTTCAAACAGTGGATGGAGGGAGGAGGTTCAAAATGCTGAGCTCTCCAAGTCCAAAGGATATTCTTTTGTGTGTGTTTAATTTATTATTAATTGGGAATTAATATATATGTTGTAGTCCGTAGTTCATTATTCCTGGCTTTTACTTTTTGATAGTAGTGAAATTCTGCCCTCACCTATTTTCAATATATCTTGTTTCGTATCTTGTTTCTTTCCTTATAGCTGTCTACCATCTTTTATAAATTCAATTTAAACCACACTTTTTAGCTGACAAGTCCCTGATCCCCTCAGGGCAAAGTAAACTCTCCTTCTGATCATCTGAATCCTGTTTATGTGATGTAGTCCTATTCTTTCTCAAAGTCAAAGTTAATTCTTAACCATATTGCTTACCCTCTAAAGTGAGTATTTGACATATTTTGGCAAGTCTTTTTCACATAAACATTACATAGACATTCAATGTAATCCACCAACCGCCCATCAGTTTATTGTTCTCTGGTGAATACATGTTGCTGAGATGTTGTAAGCTATGCTACCAGTAATTCTGATGCTAGGGTCTCATGCTAGGGTCCATTGCTGCTGCCACTCTCCAACCATCTTGTTGAGTGGCTTTCTCTTTTGCAGGAACTCTTCTCTTCTCCTGATGGTGTATCAGAAAAATATTACACAAACTCGCATAATCCTCACTTTGAAAAAGAGAATTTTTTTACTGTAGATGTGTTTTTTACTGTAGATGTGTTTGCTCTTCTGCCAGTTTGCAATGCCTTTAAAATCCTTTAACAGCAGCACGATTCAGATGTAGCGATGCTTCTCTGGTTTAGATCATTAACTGTCAACCTTTAATATGCATGTGAGGTGATTGAAAATACCTCGGACAGGCACAACTTATTCTTAAAAGTGACAGCATCGCTGCTCAGCACTTCAAAGAGATTTTTACAGCAGATTTATAAGCTGCTTTTATGTAAGATCCCAATTCCATAACCACTGATTGTGAATCCAAGCAAAAGGAAACCCTTGGAAAATTCATTTTTTTCCATTTATTAATATTATGTATTGGTCCAGTTGTGAGAATTCTAGTTTTCTTTACATTGAGTTGCAATCCATCTTGAAGGATATAGTCTGATTTTCATGAAAAAGTTCAAGCAAGCCCTTTATGCTTTCAGCAAGCAAGGCTGTATCATTTACATATCACAACTTGTTAATAAGCCCTTCTCCAACTATGAAGCCACATTCTTCTTCATCTAGTGCAGATTCTCAGGTTATTTGCTAATCATAGTGATTGATAGAATAAGTATAGTGACATGATATAATACTGATGCACACTTTTTCTGACTTTAAAGAATATAGTATCTACTTTTCTGTTCCTGTGGTTACCTTTTGGACTAGGTACATGACACAATACCATTTGAATTGAAAGGTCACCTCAAGAGCAGGCTTGACCCATTAGATATAATGACTGAAGATTTGGGGGCTTGCATAAGGGGCATGATACATAATAAAAGCAAAAAAGTGATTTTACAAGACATGAAAGAAAAAAAGACAAAATGGTTATCAGTAGATGGATATAAGTAGAGACTGAAATTTTTTCTTGAATGTTGGATAGATAATACAGATGGATGAAATGACTAAGTAAAAAACTTTACATAAAGTTTCAAAGGGTAAAGTAGAGCATTACAATAAAATATGGAAAAACTTGGACTTTAAGCAAAACAAACGCTCAGACACTAGAAGAAAAAATAATAAATATTGGAGTAGAAACAAATGAATCAGACTTTTGAAAAATTAAAAATCAACAAGAAGTTAGTTATTTAAAATGATTAACAAAATTGATGAACCAATGGCAAACCTAACAAAGAAAAAGGAGAAAATGCAAATATTGCCAATAAGAAATTAAATTGGTGACAACACAACAGAGCCCATTAATATTTTACAACAAACTCATTATGAAAAATTCTATTTCAATAAGTTTGAAAATGTAGAAGAAATGGATGAACTTCTAGAACTGCATTAACTACCTAAATTAATACAGACTAATGTAGGAAATATCAAGAAGACTAAAACAGAGAAGAAATAAAACTGGTAATAAAAAACAAACCCAACATCAAGAAGTCCCAGACCAGGTGGTTTACAGGAGAATTCCACCAAGCATTTAAAGAAGAGTTAGCACGAATTCTAAAAAGCCTATTTCCCAATATACAAATAGACACTATATGTATAAACTCATATTATGAATAAGTATTACTCTGATAGCCAAGCCAGGGAAAGGTATCACCAGAATTGAAAAATTGCAGACCAATATTTCTGGTGAATATAGATGCCAAAATTTTCTACAAAGCATCAAAATCTAAATCTCTCCACCCTTTCTTCTAAGCAACACTCTGGCCATAGTTCTTCCAAGATGGATTCGTTTTTCCTCTTAGCAGTCCATGGTACTTTCAATATGCTTCTCCAGCATCACAATTTAAATAAATCATTTCTTCTTCAGTCTTTCTTAGTCAATGTCCAGATTCACATGCATATGAGGCAGCTAAAAGTTCCATGACTTGAATTATGTGTACCTTAGTCCCCAACATAACATCCTTGCTTTTAAGTACTCTTAAAAGGTCTTGTGCAATAGATTTACCTAATGAAATTTGTCATTTGACGTCTTGATTTTGACTTATATGAGCATTGAGTGTGAATTCAAGTAAGACAAAATCCTTGACAAATTTGAATTTTTCTACATTAATCATGATGTTACATATTGATCTCTAGTGAGGATCTTGATTTTCTTTATGAGTTGTAATTCATACTGAAGGCAACAATCCTTGATCTTCATCAGCAATTTCTCCAAGTTCTCCTCACTTTCAGCCAGCAAGGTTGTGTCCTCTGCATATGAAAGGTTGTTTATAAGCCTCCCGCTAATCTTGAAGTCATATTTTTCTTCATATAATGCAGATTCTCTGAGTATTTGCTCAGCATACACATTGAATAAGTATGGTGAGCCCATCCAACTGTGTCAAGCATCTTTACTGATTTTAAAGCATGCCGTTTCCCTTGTTCTGTCTGTACAAGTTTTGAAAAAAAAAACACAATAAAGTGTTCTGGAATTCTCATTCTTCCTAAAGCTATCCATAGTTTGTTATTGTAAACACAATAGAATATCTTGGCACAGTCAATAAAACACAAGCAAACATGTTTCTGGTATTCTCTCCTTTAAGTAAAGATCCATTTTATATTAGCAAAGATATTCATTATTCCATGTCCTATTCTGAATCGGGCCTTAACCACTGGCAGCTCCATCAGTGTACTGTTGCAACTGTCTCTTAGATGATCTTCAGCAAAATTTTACTTGGATGTGACATCAATGTCTCCAATGTGAGCATTCTATTTGGTCACCTTTCTTTGGAATGACCACACATATTAATCCCTTCCAGTGAGTTAACTTGTGTCAGTCTTTCAAATTTCCTAGAACTATATAAACGGGAGTGTTTCCAATACTTCATCAACTTGTGGAAACATTTCAATTGCTAGTCTATTGATTCCCAGAGCCTTGTTTTTGGCTAATACTCTCTATGCAGCTTTAACTTCTTCCTTCAGCTCCACTGGGTCTTGTTCATATTCTACCTCTTGAAATGGTGGAAAATTCACTAGTTCTTTTTGGTATAGTGACTATGTATTATTTCCATCTTCTTTTTGATGACTGCTTCATAATTCAATTCTTTGTCAATAAGATCTTAAAATTTTGTAAGTCCAACTTTGACTTTTTTTAAAAACTCTTCCAGGTTAAATGCAGTCTGAGTACTTTCTTCTTTTTGGTTTTCTAACTCTAGGTCTTTGCATCTCATTATACTTTCATTTCTCTTCTCTTCTCAAGGTTATCCATAGGTATTATGGTCCACATGATAAAATTCCTTTTCATAGTGAATGAAACACAAGTAACAATCTTTCTAGTATTCTCTAATTTGAGCCAAGATCCACCTGATATCATCAATGATATCCCATGTTTCACATCCTCTTCTGAATCTGGCCTGAACTTCTGGAAGTTCCCTTTTAATGTACTGGCACCTTTGTTGGCTGATCTTCAGAAAAATTTTACTTGCCTGCTATAGCAATGATTTTTTTAAAAAAGTTTTAGTGGGATCTCATACAACTCTTATCACAATCCATACATGCATTCATTGTTTCAAGCACATTTGTATATTTGTTGCCATTTTCATTCTCAAAACATTTGCTTTCTACTTATTCCCTTGGTATCAGATCCTCATTTTTTCCCTCCCTTCACACCCCACCTCCCTCATTGTGTCAGACAGGGTTCTCTAGAGAGACAAAACAAGATTGCTGGTAATTTTATATATATTTATAAAGATAGATAGATAACACAAGAAGTGAACTGTTAAACTATATATAATACATTATATATATAATACAAGAAATGAACAGTTAATTCATAAAGCAGTACAAATGTCTCAGTGCAATGCACTCCTCTGAGGGAGTTGGGAGACACTGGAAGTCCTTTTAGTCTTGAGGGCCGTCAGTTTGACCTCTGTAGAGAGAGCTAGACTATGTCAGCAAAGCAGGTCACCTACTGTTAGCGAGGACACCAACCCTCAGTGCCCAGCTCCAAAGATATACATTCCTATCATGTGTTCTTAAAGGGACCTCAACTTACAGCAACACAGTCCACCAGCTAGGCGTCTCACAGGTAGTATAGCCTGTAAATTGAGGCAAAGAAGAAGCAAGCCAGTTGCACATTGGTCTGGTGATCAAAGAGAGAAACAAGGAAGGTGAGGCTCACAGAGCCATTTATCTCTCCACCCTCCAATTAATCCCACTTGTGTTTATCGGCCAGGCTGGCACAATAAATGAACTAGCTCACTATTGAACCCTTGATAATTTATAAATTTTATTTTTTTGTCATGTCTTACACTGTCCGACCTCACCCTTCGCCCACTTTTCTGTTGGCTGTCCCCCAGGGAGGGGGTTATATATAGAACCTTGTAATTAGTTCTCCCTTTCTACCCCACCTTCCCTCCACCCTCTCGGTATCACCACTCTCACCACTGGTCCTGAGGGGTTCATCTGTCCTGAATTCCCTGTGTTTCCAATTCCTATATTAACCAGTGTACATCATCTGATCTAGCAGGATTTGTAAGATAGAGTTGGGATCATGATAGTAGGTGAGATAGGGAGGAAGCATTTAAGAACTAGAGGAAAGTTGTATGTTTCATCGTTGCTACACTGCACCCTGACTGGCTCATCTTCTCCCCACGACCCTTCTGTAAGGGGATGTCCGGTTGCCCACAGGTAGGTTTTGGGTCCCCACTCCACACTCCCCCTCATTCACAATGATATGACTTTTTGTTCTCTGATGCCTAATACCTGTGATCCCATCAACACCTCATGATCACACAGGCTGGTGTTCTTGCATGTGAGCTATGTTGCTTCTGATCTAGATGGCCATTTGTTTATCTTCAAGCCTTTAAGACTCCAGACGCTATATCTTTTGACATCAGTTTTCTTCACATTTGCTCATGAACCCCTTTGTCTTCAGTGATCATGTTGGGAAGGTAAGCATCATGGAATGCCAGTTTAATAGAACAAAGTGTTCTTACATTGAGGGAGTATTTTAGTGGAGGCTCAATGTCAATCTGCTATCTTAATACTAAACCTATAAATATATGCATGTAGATCTATTTCCCCCATCATCATATATAAATATATTTACATATGTACATGCCTGTATTTAAACTTCCATAAATGCCCTTTGCCTCATAGCTCTTTCTTCTATTTCCTTTTACTTTCCTCTTGTCTCACTATCATACTCAGTCTTCATTTGGGTTTCAGTAATTCCACTCAGTTACATTGCCTTTGATCAAGCCCTACCATGCCCTTGTACCCTCCTCACCACCAATTTTGGATCACTTGTTGTTCCCTTGTCCCTGGGTTTGTTAACACCCCTTCCTTTCCCCCACTTCCCCCTAACCCATATCCCCCTGGAACCGTCGGTCTGGTTGTTTTCTCTTCCAGATGATTTCTCCTGCCTATGTTATCTAGATAGACCTGCAGAGATAATAATATGCACAAAAACAAGAGAGCAAAACAAAACAACAACCACCACAAAAAAAAACATGATTAAAAAAAAGAGAAAAGCCTGTAAATAGTTCAAGGTCTCTTGGTTGACTTTTAGGAGTGTTTTCTGGTCAAGTCTGATGGGGTTCCATGCCCTGGTCCCAAAGTCTATTCTTGGTATTTCCTCAGGACTTCCTTGCTCTGCTCCCCTTGCATTCTGTTGCATGCCCTTAGTGTTTTGCCTCAGTGTGGTGGGATCAGATTGGGCGCAATTCCCACACTATATCTCCAGATGTCATGTCTCATAGTGGGTCGGGCCATATGGTACCATCTGTTAATTGGCTGCTTGAACCTGGTGCTCCATGATGTGAAAGCAACATACTGGCATGAAGAAAGGGACCAGTAGAGAGGTCTGAGGGGCCAGCCCCAATCCCAACTACATGGACAGCCATCCCCCAATAATAGTTTTATAATTTGATCATTATTTTAAATTTTATTCATGTAATGGGGGCTCTTACAGCTCTTATATTAATCAACACATACATTGTGTAAAGCACATCATTCTACTGGTTCACCTTTCTTTGGGAAAGGCAAAAATATGGACCTCTTCTATTCTCTTCTGATGAGAATAATGGGAATTCCAGAACAATTCATTGTGCTCATGAGGAACTTGGACATGGATCGAGAAGCAGTTGTGAGAACAGAACATGGGAATACTGCATAGTTTAAAACCGGGAAAGGTGTGAGCCATGGTTGTATCCTCTCACCAAACATGTTCAATCTCCTATGCTGAGCAAATAATCAGAGAAGCTGAATTATATGAAGAATAATGGGACCTCCGGATTGGATGAAGGCTTATTAACAACTTGAGAGAAGCTTTCTGAAAGTGAGGAGGACTTGGAGAACTTGCTGCTGAAGACCAGGAATTGTAGTCTTCAGTATGGATTATGACTCAATGTAAAGAATGCCAAAATCCTCACAAGTGGACCAACAGACAGCATCATGATAAACTGAGAACAAGTTGAAGTTGACAAGGATTGTGTCCCTCATGGATCTACAATCAATACTCATGGAAGCTACAGTCAAGTGATTAAGAGACTTGTTGCATTAAGTAAAACTGCTACATGAGACCTCTTCAAAATATTGAAAATCAAGCTGGACTCGAGCCCAAATATTCTTCATTGCTTCATAGACAGGTGAGTTAGACATTGAATAAGGAAGACCAAAAAAGAATGGATGCATTTGAATTGCGGTGCTGAAGAAGAATACTGAAAGTACCATGGACTGGCAAAAGAACAAAATCTATCTTGGAAGAAGTATGGGCAGAGTGCTTCTTAGAGACAAGGATGGCAAGATTTTGTCTTACATGTTTAGGATATATTGTCATCAGAGACTAGTCCCTGGAGAAGGACATCATGCTTGTAAAGTTGAGGGCCAGCAAAGGAGAGAGAGGTCCTCAATGAGATGAACAGACATCGTGGCTGCAACAATGGGCTCAAATAAAGAAAAAAACTGTCAGACAGGTCCAAGACCATGCAGTGTTTCCATCTGTTGTGCACAGGGCCCCTATGGGTTGGAACTAACTGGTTGACACCTAACAACTACAACTTGTATTCTCTAGCTACCCTTGGAAATGTTCTCTTCAGCTCTTTCTTTCCATTTCTTTCATTTGCTTTAGCTAGTCTAAGACTAAGAGCAGGTTTCAGAGTCTCTTCTGACATGCACTTGATCTTTCTTATCTTTCCTGTCTTTTTAAAGACCTTTTGCTGTTTTCATGAAAGATGGCCCTCACTTCTTCCCACAGTTCATCAGGTCTTTTGTCATTAGTGTTGAATACATCAAATCTAATCTTGAGGAGTTCTCAAAGTTTAGGTGGATGACCTCAAAGTAGTATTTTGGCTTTCCATTACTTTTATATTTTATATATTTATATTTTTATTCAGCTTTAACCTGAGCTTATATATCTGTTCCACAGTTATCCCTTACTGGCTATTGAGTTTCTCCAGTGTCTCTTCCCACACATGATATCTGTGTATTCCATCTGGGGAAGTTCACATGTATAGTGGCCTTAGGTGTTGCTGAAAAAATATTTGCTATGAACAAATCATTTGAAAATATTGCAGAATTCTGTCTCCTGTTTAATCTCTATCACCAAAGCCATATTTTCTAGCTACTGTTCTTCCTCTTTGTTTATACATTTTGCATCCCAATCACCAATAAGTATTGATGTATCTTAATTTCATATTTGATCAATTTACGGCTGAAGACAATCAGATTCTTCAATTTCTTCATCACTAGCTTTTGTGGATTGTGCCTACATTTGGATAATCATTGCATTGTATGGATTTCCTTGAAGGCAGACAGATATTCCTATCACAGACAGGACTGGACCTCAAATTTGATTTTGAAATAGTCTTTTTTATAATGACTGCAACCCCATTTCCCTCTTTGTATCATTCCCAGCATAATAAAGTATATGGTTTTCTATTCAAAATAGCCACTAGCAGTCCATTGCAGCTCACTAATACCTAGAATATGGAACTTTATGCACCCCATTTCATTTTTTTATGACTTCCAATTTTCCTCGATTCATAGTTCTCACATTCCAAGTTCGGATCATTAATAGATTTTTGAGCTGTTTCTCTGTACCCTAAATCTGCTCCAGCAGGAAATGAAGATCTTGAAGGAAGCAAACTGAAGTTACAAAGATTTACAATGATATAGCAATAAATCTTCTTATACAACTTCTATAGTTATAGTGCAAAATTTTTGTTCATGAACATATACTATCATTAATAAACCTGTAGTATTCATATATGTAATCTACATCTGTGCATATTTGTACATATATACATATGTAGAAATTACATACATGTGTAACTGTACTTTCACAGATAAAATAGTTCCATATTAAATACATATTATAATTTTAGATTTCATGATTCTGAAAGGAGTATAATCATTGCTATAATTTTAAATAAAGGAAGATGCAAAGAAGTGGATATTAAAATAAGCACTTAAAATATGAAGTCATCAATTATATATTTTAAAAGTAGGCAGAAGATCAATCACACCTGCGATAGTAAGAGAAAATTATTTCATGGATAGACACCAAAACTAATAGATCTATCCTCATAATTTACTCAATAGGCAGATGTAAAAATTTCAAGACATGAATGAAACGTTTTTTTAATCATATTTTTAGGAATGTTTTATAGTCTCTGTGATCCTATCAGCATTCATGAACACAGAATGCTAACCAGTACTCTCTAGTTCAAGTGTCAGACACCATGTCTTGTAAAGAAGCACTTGAAAATATTTATTAAATGACAAATGGCATTTTTAGGAGGATTTTTCAAATATGATTATATATTTGAACAACAAATATACTTTCTTTTCACAGAATTAGGAATATTGTTTTCTTTTTTCTTTATTTATTATAAGAGAAAGTTTTTGTTTTTTAAAAATTTTATTAGGGACTCATACAACTGTTATCTATTGAAAGACAGATTCAATTCAAACCTAATTTCATATAGTTTCCTTGTAATCTGCATATGTGAATATGCTTCCAAATCATAGTATTACGTAGGAGAACAGATCACAAATGAGCATATTTGCTAAAGCATTCTGGATTCATGACACTTCATTAATACAGCTAAGTAAGGGTTATGGTTTGGAAGGAGAAACAAAACAGAAAGGTAATAGAGAAAAGATAAAAGAAAGGCAGAAAGGAGAACAAAACCCTTTAAGAGAAGATTCCATCTTGTCTAGCATCTGAGTGCGAGAAGACAGTAAATCAAATACAGTTGTGACATAATACCTTGATAAAACTTCAAAAAGGATGTTAAATCATTGCTTTACCCCCTCGAACTTCATAAAGCTTTTTAAAATTTGTGTCTCACACAATGATCATTACTTAAATATAGAATTTGAAACACAAGCTGAGATATCACTTCTATTGGAATAAATTGCATTATTCTTGTTCTGCATAGTAGATTTAGTGTAATTAACTGACTATAAATTGGATAATAAATCACCAGCAATCATCAATTCAAATTGAATACAGGAGGCCCGCGCTGGTTCAGTACAGCTCAATAACAGTAAAGCCATGGTGAAAGAATGTCCAGGCTCACTAAATATCACATCTGGGTGAAGCATGTCTGCTCTTTCTTTTTCTCTTATTTAACAAATATTGCATGAGACTAAGGAATGTCAAGGCTAAACTTCCTAATACAGATGTAAAACACGTGCATTTTTGCCAGCTCACAGAGAGATTATAGACATTGGAGTCACTTTCGTGGTTTGGCAAGCAAAATCATCCATTTTCATTTCCTTGTGGTTCAAAGATACTACCACATTTGGTGAATTATGTTGTCTTTTTGGTGTCTGGTGTGTTAAAACTAAGTCCTAAAATCTAAGGATTGGGTATAGCACGCACAAAGCAAAGACTATGCTAAGTTTCAAATCATTCAGACTAAGTACAATTTAATTTTAGTGAAAAAACCTGTGCAAATACATCTACCAAGAACTTTGCCTATTTTTATTTGCTATTTATTCATGTGAAGCACAACCATTACCCGCTCTTCCGAATTATGAAGTACTTGGAAAATCTTCCAATTCTAATAAAGAAGTCCACACGACAAAAGTCCAAATCCAAAAGAATACAGGTAATTTAAAGACATTTCAACTTCTTTTATTTAAAGACTTGATATACCATAAGTTAGATGATACACAACATAAACACTTCACATTCTAAATTCTGTAGCTTTGCCCCAGTGTCTTCCTGAAGGACTTACTTAATATAAGTGACTAAATCACTTATAAATGTGGGTATTCACTGGGAAGTCATGCCTTCTGTTTTGATATTCACAAAATCATCTGTTTGATTAGGACAATTTAATCTATGTGATTGTGTAGACGCTAGAAAATGAAAAAGAAAGTCAGAAGAAGAATCAATGCAATTCAATTGTGAGGCTGTTAGGAGATACAGAAAGTCCTATGGACTTGAGAATAACGAACTAATCAGTCATGCAATAAAAACACCCAAAATATTCATTAGAAGTGACAATGGTGAGCCTTCATCTTCGGATCATTTACTTTGGACACATAACCAGGAGAAAAAAAAGGACTTCATGGTTTTTAAAGTGAGTGTTTGGTGAAGTTGAGGGGTTTCTCCATAAGGTGCATTGATATAATGACTTAAATGATGGACTCAAACTGGCAAGACCAGATAAAAGGCCTACAACTAAGCAACATGGCTTTCTGGTTTACATAAGGCCTATGGGTGTGAGTAAAATGCATGGCAACCAACAACATTTCATCTATTCTTCCATTTCATTCACTTGATGTTATACAGCATTGAAACAAGGCTGCTGTAAATCAGCAGGTCCTCCACAGGAATAAGAGGAGAATCCCACTAGAACATCAAGTTAAGATCAGGGTAAGGGCACATCTACATTTCAGAGGATACACGATATTTACATTGGTGGCTGCGGTGGGTAAATGTGAAGGACCAACCTCTCATAGGGAAGGGAAGATAAACAATAATTGTAGGCAACCCAAGGGGAGGATAAACCAGGTTCTGTGGTCCTGGGTAGATACTTAGAATATGTTTCTACCAAATTCCAGTGAATCATGCCATGGACTAAGCATTATAATGACCTTAGACACTGGCTGGAGAGAGAATAAGGCACCCCTAAAAAGGGCCATACCAGAAGGATTCAACTTGAAAGGCCACCTGAATAACCTGGGCCCTACCTCAAATTACTTGTATCCTTGGACTTACGACTGAAATACTCTGATGGGAAAGAAAGCAAAGGATCGCCATCCCAATACTGTAACCCTTGGCTTAGTGGATGTACAATGAAAGGGAATCTAGGCTGTGACCTGATTGACAGGCTAGACTCCACCCATGCATTCTTATTTTTCCAGTTGACCTGAAATTGTGTAATTACCACACAGGCTGTTCTCTTAAGTCAGTCGTCACAAAAAAATGAGGTTTGAGCAAAACTGCTTTTATGTAAAAATTCATTGTGACCCAACCTTCCCAGGTGATAGCACATGGTGTGCTCACCTAGCAAGAAAAATGTACACTACAAAGGTGCCTCCCATGGAGCCGTTTCCATTTGTTTGAGTTTGTTTTAGGGGTGTACCCCCTTGTATGCTCAATTTTAAAGTTATTAACTAAGTTTTTAATTAGGGCAATATGTAATGAAATTTCCAGCTAAATTCCATTTAAAATAACACTTAAGGGAGAAACTACTTTATGTAGCTAAGTGTGCTAAAGAAAATATATTAACTTTACAGAAAACTTGAAGATATTTAAATAAATCTGTTTAGTAATGATGTATCTGCACACATAAAAAGATTTAGTTATAAAATTTCCTATAATATTTGATCTGACCAAAACAAATTTTACAACATTTTATATGATAACATGTATTAAAATCCATGTAATTCATCTGATGGCATATTCAGCAGTTATTAAAGTCTTATTTATTTTTTCCCTCGTTTTTTTGTTTTGTTTTATGGTCCTCATAGTTTTAGGTTTCACATCCCTCTTGAGTTTTGTTTTGTATTGTCTTGTTTCTTTAGTAAGATAATTTTACAGACAAATTTAAGTAGTGAACATAACAAATATTTTATAAATCACTTTAATATTTATTGTGAAATATGAAATATGTTATTCTGAGTTTTTTAGAAAAGAATAATTAATATTCTCAAATGATAAACCACAGAGGTTGTCACTTTTTATACACAGGGGGTCAGTAGTTAATTTTGAAAATCCTCTAGGGTACAGAATACAAGCAATGTGCACACAGGAGGAAAACAGTATTTCACCAGAAAATAGAGGCAAAACAGACTATGTTTAAACAAGTATAGTGAATACGTCAGGTGATTCATAGTACCTTTATTTGGGTTTATTTTATGAGAATTTTTACATTCTCAAGACCAGATCTGAAGCATGTAGTTTCCAGTACTCTATGGAAGGAAAGTTGCTGCTAAAGCAGTTGCTGCCAATGGGAATACTTGGAATATTCATCTGTTTTCATAGACAAGCAATTAAGTTCTGAGCTTGAAGCAGGGTACTTTACCTCGGGATGTATAGCAACACAACACTCAAATCAAATCAAATAACAATCTCAGTGCCCTTGAGATGATTCTGACGCACAGTGGTTCAGTAGAACAGGCTAGCACTATCTCTTTGGTTTCCTGAGACATTAAATCTCTATAGGAGTCATTAGCCAAGGAGTTCCCAAGGAGAGTTTGTGAGTTCAAACAACAGGTCTACTCTAGCAGTTGAGCGCATAGGCCAGTATTCCACCCGGGCTTACTATGAAGAAAGCAGCCTATTATGAAGAGAGATGGGTAAATTTGGTGGTAGGGACTTCATACAGTATGCCTAGGAGACCTGATTTAGTCTCCTATCCCGTCATCTCATGCCAGCCTGGATAAGCTCACACACATGCTTTCTTTCTCTTTTTCTCAGCAAGCTCTAAAGATTTGTCAATTCTCAGCTTGTTGAAAATCAAACCTGACTTCACAGTCTGAAACACATGTAGGTGATGCAACCCAACACAGAAAGGTCCCCATACTTAGTCTAATGCTGCACTGTTGCAGTCTTCAAACCCTTAAGATTTCTAGAAATGAAAAACAAATTGTGGATTCTAGAAGAAAAGTCTCCCATTTTTCGTTTTTCCTAACCCTGACAAGTTAGGCAATGAGTCCTGCTACAATTCTGTTCATTAGTTAGTATCTTTTTTTCATTCGATATTGCACACAAGTAAAATTTTGCTTCAGATCATTCAAGAATGGTTGCACAATATGTTGACAAGGAACTTACAGACTGTTCAGGCAGGATTCAAAAGGCAACAAGGAACAAGGCGTATCATTGCTGATGCCAGATGGATCTTGTCACAAAGGAGACAATACCAGAAAGATGTTTAATTGTGTTTCATTGGCTATGCAAAGGCAATAGACTGTGTGGACCATAGTCAACTGTAGATTACCTTGAGAAGAATGGGCATTCTGAAACATTTCATGATGCTCTCCTGGAACTTGTACATGGATCGAGCGGCAGCTGTGCCAACAAAACAAGGATATACTGCATTGTTTAAAATCAGTAAAGGTGTGCATCAAATTGTAGACTCTCACTGTACTTGGTCAATCTATATGCTGACCAAATCATTGGAGTAGCTGGATTGTATGAAGAAGAATGTGCTATAACATCAGAGAGATGCTTATTAGCAACGTGCGGTCTGCAGATGGTACTGCCTTGCGTGCTGAAAGTGAGCAGGAATTGAAGCACTTGCTGATGAAGATCAAGAAGCATCGCCCTCAGAATGAACTACTACTCGAAGCAAGGAAGACCAAAAGCCTCACGACTGGACCGACAGATAACATCATGATAAATGGAGAGAAGTTTGAAGTTGTCATGGGTTTTGTCTTACTTTGACCTACAATCAAGGCTCCTGGAAGCAAAAGTCATGAGATCGAAAGATGAGTTGCATTAGGTAAATCTGCAAAACGTGACCTCTTTAGAGCAGTGAAGAACTAGGATGTTCCTTTGAGGACTAAGGTGTGCCTGACTCAAGCCAAGGTATTCTCTATTGCATCACATTTATGTGACAATTAGATATTGAATAAGGCAGACCCTAAAAGAATAGACTCTTTAATACCCTTGTCTTTGCATTTCTGCTCTGGAGTGATCTTCATGTGGCATGGCATCTGCCTTCCCACATTTCTTGTCTGCTAGAAGTCGTGTTTAATTTTGTTGATATGTCCAAAGACTTTAACTCATGATACACCCTACACCAAACCTGCCTCACTAACATCACACAGAATAACCATTCACAAAATGGATAGCAAACCACTGGTAAAGAGGTTTGATGCCAATTGTTATCACACATATTTTTTAAAACACAGATAAATCCATATCATTCTGCCCTTTACTTCTACCCTAATTGCCATCCTTCACACATTCACTATCATCACATCACCCTAAAAGTCTTGACTCAACTCCATGTCCACCAGTTCATTTTCTGAATTATCTAAATGAAGTATGAGTGATCTTTTAGGTGTATTCCATGCTGAGGCAAATTCCTCTTTGATTGTAAACCTTTGCAATCTGCACCCCAAGTTATCTGTGTCCAAATACAATGGTGAAAGAGATAAAAAGAAATAGTTCCATTACAAATGGGAGAACAACAGGGTAAAGAAGAAATAATTGGCATCAAGCAAGTCTAAGATCCAATAAAACAAATTACATTAGCTCTCAAAACCAAATCAACATACCAAACACACGGCTGGAGAGTATATTCTGACCAGCTAAGCTATGACCTTGACCTCCAAATGCTGGGTGTTTTCCGTGCTTCTGGAATTTGAATGGAGGCTCTTTGACCCCAGGCTTTGGCTTTGCATCCCATGCCCACTAGGACAGCAACTTTGCTGCCATGGGGATGGTCACCCCATTCTCCTAGTTCATGTGAATGACAACTCCACTTCCCAGTCCAACTGGCTCTGTTCTCCTGTCCTAAGGAATCTAGTGCAGCCCTGCTCGCTCAGCTTTGGCTAGTGTTCTTTGCACATCTTAATGCAGCTCCATAATCCAAAACAGAGTTGGCAAAAATCTAACTCTGTGAAACCAAGGAATCTATGGCACTGCCCTTATGAGGACCAGCAGACTAAGGCACCACCCTTTGAAACCAAGAAACCCCTGTGCTCCCTCCAACAATTCAGCTGATGTCTTAGCTGTTCCAGGGATGGGTCTTTATGTTTCTTAAAATGCAATAAATGCACCTCCCTTGACCTGTTTCCTGTCTGTAGAACTTCAAGAAGCAGAGTGTTCCTTATTTCCTTTTTCTGTGTGTGCCCCCTGATCCCCAACTTTAAGTTAGGATGATCGTTTTTTCTAATGTTGTAGTTGGTTAGATATATCAGGCACAGGCTTGATCTCTTTAGCAAAAGATTGTGTAGCCACATACTTGATGACCACTCTAGGACATGTGTCCTTAATTTATACAACAGAATTTTCCAAATTTGTAAGCAGTATTTTCACTTTTTACATTCAGTTGTAACCCATCTCTTTCCTCTTGAAGTTTACTATAAGAAACAAGAAGAAACCACATGTCCCTTTTAGGATAATGTTTATAAATCTCATTAGGCCTGTATCCAAATTTCCCTAACAAGTTCTACCTTCCATGAATTTAATTCAGACAGTCTTTGCCACTGCATAAAATGCAATACACTTCTTTCATTATCCAATCACATACTATTTTCTCTTAAATTGTCCCCATAAGCAAATTTAACATCTTCGTTTCTTATGATACTCTGTTCCTGGTACCATACATATTCTCTAACAAGATAGAGATTTTCTCTCAAGTTCCCTTTACTTCCATCTAGGCCTCACCAGGATTGTCTATCATGTCTATAATCCTAACAATAATCTCTTGAAGGCAATCTAGGTTTTTACTCTTAAGCATTTTAACACTCTTCCAGCCTTTACCAATTACTCAATTCCAATACAATTCAGTTGTCTGTTAGGATAACACTTCACTCTTTAGGTATCAAATTTTTCTTAGGTAATGTGCAGCAATGAAGAAACTGGGTGAGTTTAAATATGTTCCACTGAGATCTATTGTTATAATTTATATATGCTAGCAATAAGAGAGCAGATTAAGAGCTGAGTGGTGTCAAGTTCAGAAGTTGTGAGCACTTATGGGCCATGACCTAGGCCATGGGGACTAGGGATATGGGCACGGTCTGAAGAAAGGGAAGGTTTATGGATTCCCAACTTTGCAGTGAGTATTTCTTTGACCTAGCTTAAGTGGCTAGGGCTGAATAATCAGAAGCTTACTGGCAAGAAAAAGAGATTTGCCACCATGAGCTGATGTAAATGGTTGCAATTTGATGGTTTACTATGTACTGGACTTCGCTTACAAATGCACATGGCCAACGTTCCAACCAGATGGAAAATCCTTCACATCAAAGAACATGCTTGTCTCCTCCAATTAATTGGTTGACAGAAAAATGAAGATTAGAAATTATACATCTAAAATGGGAAGTGAGCGTAGTGGGAAGGGATAAAGGCATGAAGTGGCTGACAGAAAAGTTAAATTATGGAAGCGGTGGTTAATGTCTTAGGTGAAGGGCTACGTGCTGGAGAGTCAAAGGGTGGCTAGCAGTGCAGGACACTTCTTAACATGGCTAGCTAGCCCTGGCCTTTCAACTCCCTCCATGTTACTTTATGCCTGATGATTCTGGGAAGAAAAAGCCAAGAAAGATGTTGATAGGATTCAGGTACAGGTGATTGTGGGCATGCTTAATTATCACTGTCAAAACTCAGAATTCTGATGTAGGAATTGGTCAGTTTAGCCATTCTGCTGGGTATAAAATGAGCCAATGTCAGAAGCAGAAAGGGGGAAGATGCAGGAGTTGGACGTGTCTTCTGGATTGTGAGATCCCTGCATTCTAAACCTCCTCAATCCAGGAGAAGAGCTTTGCTGTGGGAAGAACAGCAGAGAGTTCATAGCAGCAGAAACAAGCGCCAGAGCACACGAAAGAATTTCGGGCTTCCTGACCCACAGAACAAATTAGGGTGAGTTCCTTTAGACAGGAGAGTTACTTGTGGAATAAAGTGTCTCAAGGCACTTAATTGGGGAACTAAGTTGGCTGACCCATGGACCTAGGGGTAAACATCTTTGGGTTAACGTTATAGGGTGAATGGGATGACCTTGGGCCATTTTATAAGAGTGTTAAAGACCTCTGTAACACTATCCTAGCAGCTCAGAAGCCGAGGGCTCAAGAGATGCCTACCTGCAGGTGTGACTGAGAAGAGGCTGTCCTGATATGAAGCTAATGTTAAATTGTAACCTATTTCTGTAATAAAACCCACAATTATGAATATGGTTTAGGACATCTGGGTGGCCATTGCAATTAATTAAGAAATCCATCTGCAAAGTAGAGCATGCTGTGGGATGGATGATTGATGTGTGATGGGTAAAGGAGTTCAGAAGATGGTGGCATGTCTGCCCTCCAATCCACAGGAAGAGGCCTTAGGCAGCTGGTGCTGATTCTCCTCCCTTGTGTAATCAGAGGAGGTCGGGTGCTTCTTCCATGTCTCTGCTGCTGCTGCAAAATAGATGCCACAAATGGATTGTTCTAAGAAACGGACATTTAATTTCTCAGAGTACGAAGACTAGCAGTGTGGGTTCAGGATGCCAGCTCTAGAAGGTTTTCCTTCTCTGTTGATTCTGCAGGAATGTCCTTGTCTCTGGTCTTCTGCTCCTGAGAGAATCTCTCTGTGAACTGACATCTCTCTTCCTGCATCACTCCTCTGTTCTCTGGCCTGTTTAATCTCTTTTATATCTCAACATAGGAGCCCTGGTGATGTTGTGAATAAGTCCTTCACTGCGAACCTAAAAGTCAGCAGTTCAAACCTACCAGCTCCTCTGTAAGATAAATTTGTGACTGTAAATCCTCTAAACTTTTATAGCCTTGGCAGTTCTGCTTTGTCTTATGAAGTCACCTTAAGTTTGAATTAACTCAATAACTTTGATTTTAGTGTTATCTTAGAGAAGAATGATTCAAGACACAATCTGCACTAAACTTTCCTTTTTAACATAACGAAGACAACTCATGCCCAGATGGGATTATACAAAGGCACAGAGATTAGGATTTACAACACATATTTTTTAAGAGATACAATTCAATAAATAGGACTCTTTCTCTCTTGTCCAAAGGAGCGATAGCTAAATAGCTTTAAAGTTTAGGGTGTCACAACAAATGCACATCCAAGTTAAATGCATGCTATTATTTAAATGTTGAAGAGAATGTCTTCAAATTGGAGACCTCAGAGGTAATTGAACATCCTTCCCCACACCAATACCTAAACTGAAGGAATTTTCTGGAAGTATAGGAGTCAAGGAGGTGCTATGCACGCAGACTTCAACAGGAGCGTGGAGTCGCTTGCTCTGGTTGATCAGTAACGCATACTAGTTCTGACCCTGGTGATCAGGCTTTCCTGAGCGGTACGGTCTGTATCTGTCAACACCAAGTGGTTGAGTTAGGCAGCTCTCCTTGAACTCTCAACACTTCAAAACTCACTGCAACAGCCTCACCCTCTTTGCAAATAAGTGCAAATAACCTAATTTTTTAATTTACCTTGTTGATAGAAAGAAACCATGCCATTAGAAATGAAATATTTTAGAATAGTCCATTGAATTTCACTATGAAAACACAAACATTGTATTGACTTTTGAGACTCAGCTTCTCCAGTAAAAGCTGGGAAGAAAGGTTCCGTGACCTCTCCTTGAACTACGCCTTGAACATGGTATTTCTATAAGGGCATGATGGAGGTCATGGCATTCTTTTTGCTATTCTTTTAAGTTATCTAAATAGATTTGTCCTAGTGTTTCTGGAAATCTCTACCTCCTGTTCTAAGAAATGAAGTCTAGCTTACTGGATTCTATCTTTCATGTCAGCCTTGTGTCCTCATTTAGAGATCTCTGACAAGTAAACGAGCCTGGCCTGCAGAGAGCGTCATATAAAATGAAATGTTATAGTGCTGGGAATTCTTCTTTGATTTTAACTTTAAACTCGATCTTTCAGTTGCATGACTGACCACCTTATTATTACCTGTACTGAACAAGGTCCCATCGATACTAAATGTCGGGTCCACAGACCAAAGACAAACGCTGCCATTGTGCAGTGTGGTACACTCTGTCAGAGAAACACACAGGCATTGACAGCCATTTATTTCCCAAGCAAGAGAGTTTCATGAGAAAGAAAATGCATGTCTATCACTTCTCCATTTTACTGTACATTATTTTATATCTAATACACCTTGCTGACAATGTTATTTTTCCCTCATTTTCACTCTATTGTGTTGGAGCAAAATTTAAATAGTATCCATACATCTTTCAAACACTTTCTCTACCAACATTCGATCTTTATTAAACATAATACTATAGGTATTAGATTCTTGATTTTGAGGGAAAAATGAATGAATAATTTATAAAACCATGTTTTAATCATCCACGATGCCCTATTACTTATTTTGTGTAGAGATACCAATTTTAAAATTATATTTTGTTATATGCATTGATGAAAACTAAACAATTAAATTTTATTATTTTATTCATGTATTCTAATTTTGATTCTGAACCTCAAGAAGAGGCAAAAGTTTTATGTAATGAGCAAGAGAGTAAACATTACTCAAAACTTCATAACTGCCCCATTGTACTACAAAAAAACACCACAAACAATACACAACGGAGTCAAAAAGTATAACTGGGCTTCAAAAAGTTCAGCAAAAAATTCCATTTTCTTCCAATTCTCTTTTTTCCAAGTACTTTTGAGGTCCCTTCATGTTGCCACTTGGACCCCATGTATCCATGAGCCATGATCAGTGAATGGCTGCAGACAAGTTGTCTCAGTAATACACCGGTCTTAAGCTCCTTAGGGTGATTTTTTTAATCCAAACAAAACAATGGTTTCCAAGAGAAACTCTTGGGCTAGTTTAATTCAAAAATTCAAGCAGAGAAGTAAACTTAAAAGATTATGGTGACAATTCTTTTGAATTTCAAAGTGGTAATATTGATAGAGTTTTCTCAAAAGTCAGGACCATAATGGGATCATGGGGGCTTATTATGCAGGCATTTAGAAAACTGAAACCTGTATTTCAGAGAAAAGAACAGAAAAATTGTACTGAGGATTTGTTTATTCCATCATGGAAATCACCTATTCATTCTTCCAGGGAAACAAAGGCTGTGCTGGGAAAATTCTATTGTATAACCTTCACCTATTTACCCGATAACTCTGATCTTGCCCCATCAAACTGCTTTTTGTTTCCCGAACTCAGAGTAATTTCAAAGGGGCATGATTTGAGTCTCTTGGGAACACAAAACCTGTAATTTGACTTAGTGCTAATTCAAGAGCACAGATTTCTTTCTGGATGGCTGAGACTTCTTTTGGATGGGTAAGAGAGATGGAAACCCTGCCTTCAGAAGTGTATAGACCTGGATACAATAGCTTCACATTTGTATATTTCTGTTTAATAAATATTTTGCTTAAGAAAGTTTTCCATAACTTTGCAGAAATACTTTTAGACTTAATCCTCATATGTAAATAAGTGATCATGGCTGTGCTCCAATAAAATTAAAACTAATAAGGAAGACTCAAAATAAAATATTGAATATATTTCACCTACATTTCAAGAATATATTTGACACATTGAACACAATTGCCTGAAAAGGGGATTCTGAGACATGCTTTTAGCAAACAGATGAAGGAAATTATGACATAGAAGAGCTGAACAAACATTTCAAAGGAAGGCTTAAGAAGACAAAATATAATATTAATTATAATGAAGTGTTGAAAGACTTGGAATTAGAAAAAATTCAGTATTTCTCAAGGTGAAAGAACTGAAGGAAATGTAAAGCCTCAGATTTTAACATTGAAGGATATCAAGTTCAAACTATTAAAGGTTGAAGGAAATAAATATATATCTTTTTAATGATGGGAGGAATACAGTTACTCTACCAAAATCAATTGGTTGATGTTCAAATATTTCAGGAGGTAATATATGATAAAAAAAAAAAAAGCAATGGGACCAAAGAGTAGAAATCCAAACTGCATGGAAGCCATGACTGAAATGAAGGACTCCAGAGTCTGACAGGAGCCAATTGCCTTCTCTCAGCAAGCAGATGCAGTGCTACAAATGTCCACGTATGTACGTCAGTGTGATCGAGTGCTATGTCAACTTTGCTGGATCGGTTTCTCTGTAGTTTGACAGTAACAGTCTAGTAATACCTTGATAATAAGACCCTGGCATAGGCAAGACCTGGTCACAACATAAGCTGATGCTGTGGAAAAACTTACTTGCCTTTTGCTAAAGCCCCTTGCCTATGTCAGTCCCCAGGGCTTTCTAAAGCAGGTAGGTCATGTGTTAATTGTCCTTTTTCAGTATTCTGGTTCCAAGTGGTGGTGGTTGGTCCAGCGGCCACTCCAAACTGACCCATGACCCAAAGCTTTCCGCATCCTTGGGTCTCCAGAGAAGAGCCCTTAGCAGGTTCTTCAACGCTGCCACATCCTGGCTGACTAGCTCAGGAATCTCTGACTGCGGAGACACTGCTCCCTTCTAAGACTTTATTCAGAACCAGGCCACAGTTTCTCCCATTGTGATTCTAGATGTCTAGATAGTTCCTCCTTTGGCTAGGGAGGAGAGCGCCTCAGGACAGGAGGGAGTGGCATAACGCAATCATCATGGGAGCAAAGCAAGGCCTCCTGGTGGCGGTGGGCTCCAGAAAGCGTCCTAGTCCTAAGAGACTGTCAGGGGGTGTGGCAGATCATTTCCTGTGCTGCCATCTTCCCAGTGCTCCTGACTGTGTACACACCTTGGACGCCATCCTCACTGTCTGAGCAAGCATGCGGATGTGGGTATCTCAGAGAGGAAGCCCTTCAGCTCATGAGGCCACAGGCTTTAGTTCTAGCTCAATGTTCAGCTCCACCCTCTCCCTCACAGCAACGTAAGGAGAGAGGATCACCAAAACCATGGATTAGAACACATTCTTTCTTCCCTTTATCCCAGAAGGGAGAACTGTGCCCAAGGAAAAGGCCACGGTCTCAGACAGTACAGGATTTGAGAGCAGAAGGCCTATGTTCAGGTCCAGTGTTCAAAATTCCACATAAACCCTGTAACCTCAGATTTCTGCCAGGCAATGTCCAACTCACATAACACCATACTTCACAGATGTTCCACGAACATTAAAGGATGCATACCTGTAGAGCAAATGTTATTTTAACTTACATTTGCTAAGTGAAATCCTTTGTCAACAACTTATGTAAAAATTAACAATAAATAAAGAGGAAGACCACAGAAACGTTGATGCATTAGAATTACATTTTTGGAGAAGAACATTGCAAGTTCTGTGGACTGCCCGTAAAGCTCCTTAGCACAACTGGAAAGACTTGATCTCTGTGATAGGTCGATATGTAAACATGCAGGGGTGGTACTCAACCTTTTAATTAGGTCCCAGCCTGATGGTGCCTCCTTATGGATGTGGCCTTCTCATAGAGGGCAGGGGATCCTTTCTCTTCTTCTCTTTTCTTATTCCCCTCTCTTCTCTTCCCCTCTCCTCTCCTCTCCTCCCCCTCTCCCTCTCTCACATACAATATCAATTACAAGACGGAATAGGCCTGGCCAAGGCTTTAGTCTGTTGTACATGCGGTCACTAAGAGTCAGAACCAACCTGATGGCCCTAACAACAATATTTCCATGTAAGTTAGCATGTCCCCTAAAAACCATTATCCTTCATCTTTCTTTCATCGCACTGCTGCTGCTGTTAGGTGCTGTATGGTTGGTTCCAGCGCATGGTAAGTTTATGTACAGTAGCATGAAACACTGCCTGGTCATGCTCCATTCTCACAATCCTGGCTATGATTGAGTCATTTATAGCAATCACTACGCTGATTCATCTCATTCATGATCTTATTTTTCACTAGTTTGATTCACTTCTCCAGAGACGGGCCTCTCCTGATAAGAGGTCCAAAGCACAAGACGTAAGGTCTAACCATTCTTGCTTCAAAGGACCATTCTGCCGGTTCTTCTTCCAAGAGAGATGTGTTCATTGTTCTGGCAGTCCATGATATATTCAGTATTACTTACCAACACCACAATTAAAAGGCATCAATTCTTCTCCAGCCTCCCTTATGCACTCTACAGGTGTCGCGTGCATATGAACTGATTGAAATACCATAGTGTGGATCAAGAACAGCTGAGTCCTCCAGGTCACTTTTTATTTTCCATTTTAATACTACAAAAAGATTTTTTTATACTAGGTGTACCATCGCCATGCATTGTTTGATTTTTCCACTCCAGATTCCACGATATTGATTGTGCTCAAATTCATTTTAAATCTTTGACATCTTCAGAATATTTCTGTATGTTGTGAGGATTTTTGCCTTCATTGTGTGGAGGTATAATGCATACTGAAAACTGCAGTCTTTGACCTTCATCTGTAAGTGCTTCCAGTCCTGTGCACTTTAAGACAGCAGGGTTGTGTCATCTGCACAGTGCAGTTTGGTAATGAGTCCTTTCCTAATCCGGATGTTTTTTCCGATAGTACAACAGTTTGAATTTCCAATTAGCTTCTGAGATTACCTACTTAGCACCTAGACTGCTTCTGGTCAGACCAGGAAGTTTGGAAAACCACTACCTTGCTAACCAATTGGAAGAGATCCATGTTAGAGCATATTCCCCCCAAAATATGAATACATAGAAAGTGAAAATTATGAAACAATATCATTAATTTTATACTCCAGTAATTTTTCCTGAATATACGTTAAAAACACTGGCAGTCAATCATCAGAAGGAAACTGCCAGAAATTAAGACTATATTCAGATGGTTAGATGAGATGAGAGAGATCCCTGCTGATATTAGATATTAGATGAGTTGACTGAAATGAAAGAATATCAGAAAAAATTTACCTGTGTTTCATCAACTATGCAAAGGATTAGATCCTGTATACAAAGAGTCAATTATTGTTGTAGAAAAGTGAATCTGTCATAGTGTAAAATCATAAACTGTGGCTGAGTAGTAACCTTTCACCACTACTCAATCTGTATGCTGATCAAATAATCCAAGAAGAACACAGAAGAAGTTTTGGAGATAGACTCATTAACAAACTACAGCAAGCAGATGACCCAACCGTACTTGCTTAAAAGGAGGAGCTCTTACTAATGATGATAAAAGATTAAAGACTTCAGTATTAACTACACCCCAAGATAGAAAAAGAAAAACAAAAGTATTCACACTGGACTAATAAGCATTATTACAGAGGGGGAAAAAAAGAGAAAAGATTAAAGTGGTCAAGGATTTCATTTTATATGGATCCATAATCAATGCCCACAGAGGCAGTGTTCGGGAAATCAAATGATGCATTACATTGGGCTATAATTTTTTTTCTTAAATGTGTTAAAAAATAAAGATAACATTTTAAAGTTTAAGGGGCACTTGATCCAAGCCATGGCACTTTGAATCATTTCATATGCCAGTGACAGTAAGGAAGAAAGATCAAAGGAATTGAAGCCTTTGGGTTGTGGTATTGGGCAAGAACATGAAACATACTGTGAGCTATCAGAAGAATTTTTTTTTAAAGGATGGGGTGAATTTTGTCGTAGTTACTTTGGATTTGTCACCAGGAGAGAACGGTTTCTGGAGCAGGACGTGGTGCTTGGTAAAGTAGGGGGCCAGTAAGATAAAAGGAAAGGAGGATCCTGGATGTGGTGTTTTGACACAGCGGCTGCATTAACGGGCTCAAGCATAGCCACAGGTGGGGCGATGACTCGGGACCTGAGAGGACGTCATTGTGGTGTACATTGGGTCACTCCCTGTGAGTTGGAATTCACTCACAGACCTAATGACAACAACATACTGAATAAATATGGCGAAGAGACACATATTTGTGCACACCTTTCCCAATTTTTAAGTACACAGTATCCCCTTGTTCTGTTGGAACAACTGTGTCTTAATTTTTATACAAGTTCCACCTCAGCATAATTAAAGTATTCTAGAATTTATAATCTCCACCATGTTATCAATAGTTTTTATGATCCACATTAGTAGAATGATTTGCATAGTCAATAAAGCCCAGGTAGACATCTTTGTAATATTTTCCACCACCAGCCAAGATCCATTTGATATCAACAATGATATTTGGTGTTCCATGTCCTCTTTTGAATCCAATTTGAATTTCTGACAGTCATTTATCAACGTACTGCTGAAAACATTTTAAAATTATTTTCAGCCACTTTTCAGGTGAGTGTAGCACAAAAACTTTGTTCAATAATTTCTGCATTATTTTAGATCACCTTTCTTTGGAGTAGGTGCCAATCTAGATCTCTTTAAACCAGTTGCCAGATAGCTATCTCCCAGTTTCTTAGCATAGACTGGGGGGATGCTTCTGGTATTGCATTAGTGGGTTGAAACCTCTCCATTTGTATTCTGTTAATTCCTGGCACTTTGTTTCCATCAATACCATCAGTGTATCTTGGACTTATTCCGTCAATATTAGTTCTTGACCATAAGCTACCTCCTGAAATGGTCGATACTATTTAAACTTTTTATTGTCAGTCTTCCCCATGAGAGAATAATCTCCATTTTGCCAAGAGAGTTGTTTTATTGTGCCAAGTTTTATCACCCAAAGCTAGCTTGGCTCATAATAGATGCCTTGTAAATGTAGATTCTTTGATTGAGTGAATAAGATTATATGGACAAAATACATAAGTAACTAAATGTGAGGCGTGTTTGACCTTTGTGAAGAGAAAATCACATTGTTTAAAAACTTTGTGATATAAAAATAAATTTATCACAAAAATTGTGATAGCATAAATCAATAAAATGAACAAAAAGCTATAGAGCAACTTTTTCAAATATTTGTGAATTTCAAGAATATTTTAACAGTGTTAATATGCTAGAACCCATCATAATTCATGATGGCATTAACTTAAAAATATATTTGAAAGAAAAATTATATAACTTTGTAAACTGGAAAGAACATATTAATATAGACAGAATTATAATAATTGTTGAATATTGTAAAATGAAATGTACCTTGCATATGTGAGCTGCTAGGGTGATTGTTATACAAGGCTGCCTGCTTAACGGAACATGTTTAAAAAGGAAGACATGTCCATGAACTGGCATCCCATGGCATATGTATTTCTTTTTAAATTTTTGGTTTTATTAACTATCAGTTCCATTTCCTTATATTTACTTTATCCTTTGTACTTGAATATCCCATGGGTCATCTATTTGAAGTATTTTTATAGAATATTATATGACTTTTATGGGTCATTAGTCAATAATATGTATATAAATACGAATAATAAAGGACATAGATGGCATAATACTAGGCAAACAAGTATTTAATGTAAATTACATAATATCAAATTTTATTATTTTACTTATGAATCTGGCTACTTTCAATCATCAAAATACTAACATTTATATTATTCAACAAAATTAAAAGATAGTACTACTGACTAGAGCAGCTTAACATCAGAGACAGGGCAAATTGTAAGTATAGTGTTGTTTTACACTTAATTTACACTAAAATATTAAAATAAAATAACTTGAATTTTTGAGGGATTCTGCAATTGATCATACTTATTTTATGCTTTCTAATTTTAATATTTAAGAGTCTAAATGGCATTTTCCTGTCACTAATCAGAATTGGTGACAGCCTATTCTCACGTTAAACCTAATTACTTAATCTTTTAAAAATTTTGTACTAAAGTGACATACTAAATGCCATAATTTTTAAGTAAGTGTGGGAAAGAAAAGAAATAGTAATGTTGAAGCCTACCTATTCTTGGATATTGTTTTGAACAAGGGGTTTATCATACTGAGTGGTTTAAATTCAGGAAAAAGGGTGCATCGGGCTTATGTTCCTTCGGCATAATCATGCAATCTGCATGCTGAACAAATCATCTGACAAGCTGGACTATTTGGAGAAGAATAAAGCTTCAGGATTGGAGGAAGACTCATTAAATAAATCCAAGAAGCAGTTAGCACATTACTTGTTGAAAACAAAGAGGGCATAACTCATTTATTGTTGAAGATCCAAGACTATAGACTTCATTATGGATTACATATATATGTGTGTATGTGTGTGTATAAATTTTCCCAGTTGGACCCATGAGGAACATCATGATAGAAAAGACTGAAGTTGTTAATGATTTCTTTTTATCTATATCCATAATCAACTCACATGCAAATAGCTGTGAAAAATCAAGCAACATTTTGCAGTGGGCAAATTCTGGGACAAAAGAATTCTTTAAAGTATTGCAGGGCAAAACTACCCATGTCATGGTATTTTCAATTGCCTTATATGCAGGTTACAGCTGAAAAGACTAAAGAGGGCCAGGGAAGAATTGATGCATTTTTGAATCATGATTTTAGAGAAAAATGTTTAATATACATTGAACTGCCAGAGAATGAAAAAAAATCTATAGTGTACAACCAGAATGCACTGTAGAAGCACATACTTTGAACACGTTGTCAGGAATGACCTGTCCATGGAGATGGGCAGCATGCTTGGTGAAGTTGAGAATCAGTGAAAAATAAAAAAGAGAAAGGGCCTCAATTAGATGGATTGACACCGTGGCTACAACAATGATCTCAAAAAAGGAGTGCTTGTAAGGATGACACACGACCTGGCAGTGCTTCCTCCTCTTGCTCAACCCCGACCAACAGGTCTAATAAGTACCCGGTGGGTGAAAGGCCACAACACTGACGCACATCTCTCCTGATTTTAAATCCACAATAGCCTCTGTTCACTTTGAGTAGCTGTTTCTTAGTCTATATGCAAGTTCCACCGGAGCACAACGAAGTGGTGTAGAAGTCCTATTCTCTACACCGTCATCCATAATTTATTAGGATCCACACAATGGAATGACTTTACAGTCAACAAAGCACAGATAAACATCTTTCTAATATTCTCTTCCTTCAGCCATGATCCATCTATTACCAGCAATGAGGCTGTCTTGACTGGCATAAGTGTGCCCTATTTGAATTTTTTGAATTATTTTAATTTTGCTTACTTGTTAGAGCTATACCATGTGCCACCACATCTCTGTCAGTTTGTCATACAGGTCTGGCTTGTGTGTGGCTGTGATGCTGAAGATAAGTGACAGGTATTTCAAATGTCAGCAAAGTCACCCAAATTGAACAGGTTTCAGTGGAGCTTCCAGACTAAGAAGAACAGCAAGTGAAGAAGGAATGGGCCCCCCACTTCAGAGGAAGGAGCTAATTGAAAACTTTATGACTAGTTTTGAAACATTGTCAGATATTGCAGGCCTAATGAATGGAAGCAGAACCTTGTCTGAGTTAGTGCCAGACGATGGGCACTCAAGATGTGACTTAGAAGGGACTTATCTCTTAGAATGGAGTCGACCATGATGATGTGAGTCAGGGAGACCCCGTGGGAGGGAGCCTTCGGGCCCTTCATTTGCTGATGGGAAACAACTCAAGATCAGGAGAAATATGTGCCAGTGATTGTAACTTAAACTGTACAAAGCAGGAAAATTGGAAATTGTCAAAAATGAAATAGAGTGCATGAAGATAGATATTCTAGACATGACTAAGCTGAAATGGACTAATATTGGCCATTTGGAATCATTTAATCTTATGATTTACTTTGCTGGGAAAAACAGTCAAAAGAAATGGTATAGTGTCCATTGTCAAAAAGGTCATTACAAAATCCCTCATGAAATACAGTGCTGTCTTGACAGGATTATATCTTTCTGCCTTCAAGGAAATCCAAACAATACAACTCTTAATCAAATGTATGCAACAACTACAAAAGCTAACGATGAAGAAACAACTCTGTCAACTTCAGTCAGAAATTGATCAAACATTATCAAGATGCATCTATAATTACTGGTGATTGAAATGAAGAAGTTGAAAACAGAGGACAGGAACATAATCAGAAAATATGGTCTTTGTGACAAAAAAAGCTGGCAATCACTTGATAGAAATTTTGCAAAACAATTTGTTCATAGAAAATACCCTTTTACCAGCACACAAAAAGTGACTATATACCCATGGACTTCTCCAGATGGAACACACAGAAATCTAATTGACTACAGCTCTGAGAAGAGATACATGCAAAGCCCAATATCAGCACTTAGAACCAGGCCAGGAGCTGACTGTAACACAGACCATCAGTTGCTCATATGTAAGTTCAGAATAAAGCTGATGAAAATTAAAACAAGTCCGCAGAAGCCAAAATATGAGCTTAAATCTATCCCACCTGGAGTAGGATGGGGCGTATCCAACCCAATTCCATTCAGACATTTCTGATCCTAAATTGTAACCTGCTAACTTCCTTAATAAGCTCATAATTGTGAGTATGGTCTGTGAGTTCTCCTTGGTCATTGAAATGAACTTGTGATATAGGGTAAGGAAGGTTGGAGGGTCGAGGCAAGTTTTAGGTCAGCCTCATAGAAATTGGCCGTGGAAAACTGATGCTGGTCATTCTGATTCTCTTTCCCATGTGTGAAGTTACAGGAAGTCAAACTGTCAGTATGTCCCTTTTACAGTTGGATTGCTAGGAGGTAGAATGGATTCAACAGCACCGAACAACAATATACCAGGGCAACTATCAAATTTACCAAAAAATATTTGGCATTCATAGGCACCATATTTAAATCAGGGCCTGAGTGGAATTGGGTTGGAAAAGCCCCGTCCTATCTCAGGAGTGAAGCAATAGAGCAGTGGTTCTCAACCTTCCTCAGGCCGCGACCCTTTCATACAGTTCCTCATGATGTGGTGACCCCCAACCATAACATGATTTTCGCTGCTACTTCATAATTTTGCTACTGTTACAAATCGGGCCATGCCTGTGAAAGGGTCGTTCGATGCCCAAAGAGTTCACAAGCCACAGGTTGAGAACCTCTGTAATAGTCCCATTGTTCATGTTTCTAAGGGTTGTTTTGAGTTTATTTAGATCATGTAGTCTGGTAGCTGGATCCTTCAGATTCTAACTTTAGAGCTGTTTAAACTTTGTATTTCGTATCTGTGGAGGTATTGATCTTGCTTTTGAGCCCAGTTATATATTTTAGGTTTTCTTTATTTTTATCTTTCACTGTTATTTAATGTAGTGCTTTAAATGTGTACTCATTGGGATAGCTTCACCAGAAAAGCAGGTTACTATCAGAAACGTATTGATAAGAAAATCTATCAAAGTTAATTATTTTGACAGGAGCCCTGGTGACACTCTAGGATAAGCAAAGACTGCTATGGACTGCTAACTACCAGGTCGCTGGTTCAAATCTACCATCTGATCCACGTGAGCAGTTCCTATAATGATACTGTATAGGATTGAAATGAGTAAGAATCAACTTGAATGCATAGAGTTGATTGGAATAAATTTAATATGCTGTGACACAAAGTGCTCTTAAAAGTATGCCTCTGTTGAGTGCATTTATTTGAGAAAAAAAAATGTTTTGGCATACTGAGATTTAAAACAGCATGCTTACAAGTATTCCCTGGTCTAACTCCTCTGAGAATGATATTATCCAGATAACAGGACAACAGTATATCAAAATCACTTCTTGGTTGATCTGAAAGTGGAAAGAACAGCATTATGTACAGGTCAGCTGAGATCTAGCGTGTTGTGCAACTGTCTAAAGCCATTGCTTGCCCTCTCTGAGCCAACTTCACATCCTTTCACTTGGACTCTTGAAACAATCTCCCAATCAGTCCCCGCTCTGCCAGTTCCTCATCTTCCATGACTCGAGGAGCTCTCTCCTTACTATTCTTCCTGTTCGCAACCTCTACCCCTACAACATCATGAAGCTTCTTTTTTTAAGGTCTTACCCTTCTGCATGCTCCAGTAATTGGTTCACATCTAAGTTGTGATATTCCATTAATTATTTACAGGGACATTTATATTATAAGTGCTAAGCCCTTCCAGAGAGGTCTATTGTCTCATTTATTTCAAGATCTTCAGTGTCTGTAAAACTTCCTGGTATATAGCAGATACTCTATCCATGTCTGTGAATTCCATTTCCAAATTATGCCCATATTTCATTCAGTAAATCAACAAATGACTTTGTATTAAGGAAAAGATATTTAAAAATGAGGAGGCAGTTTATAAATATGAGAAACTATTTTTAAAAACAATTTTTAAGGTAGTAAAATATTTTAATGAGATAATAAGCTTGTTCAATTAGTTGAGCCTCTTATTCGTTAGGTCTGAAAAGTAGTTTCTAAGAATCTCATATTCAGATTTTCATAAGTTTTCAGAATATGACTATTTACATGTGGGATAGTCAATAGTCTAAGTCTATCTTTTGGGGAAAATAAGAAGTTGTCTCTAAGTGATAACATTCACAGTGCACTATTCAAAGTGCCCTACGTAAAAATGCGTGCCACTCTTCACTTGCAACTGAATTCTAAAAAGCATCATTTCTTTTTCCATGGGCACAAATACTTAAGGCAGGAAACACTCCACTGAAAACATTCACTCAGGACTATTGGAAATGGGTGACTTTGCTGAATGAGTCTTAACCAAGAAGTACATAAAGCTGTAGAGAAGTGAAGAATCTAGTCTAGGTAGACATAGCAGTAAGAGAAATACCAGTTCCAATTTATTAAACACTCACTGTTTGCCTGGTTATCTACTCGCTTGTATTCTTTAGTTTTCATTATAAAACCACCCCAAAAGGCAAGTGACAGTTCTACCATTTTACAGATGAGGAAAATGAGCTTTACCGAAGCAAATTTGCCAAGCATCTCACATCCAGGAGAGGGGCAAGGGTAGAATCTGAACCCAGAGCTGCTTTCTGCAGTGCTCTATTGCTGTCTCGCAGGGCTCAGGGATACAAGAAGACAAAGATGCAAGGGAGACTGTCAGTCAATGAAAAGTTGATTAAAGATGACCTCAAAGAACTAATTAAATCTCATGATAAGAATGCTGACAGGAGTAAGGAGACTGGACTGAATTTATCACTATGACATCAGAAATGAAGCCATCATTCCAAAACATCAGGGACGTAGTTTAAGCTCACCCAATTATAGATCAAACACAAAATCCACGCTACAATGAAAGATATGCAAGATATCTTTCTAAACTGGTGCATGAACATCTCGGGAGAAAGAGCGGATTCTCGGTCACAAAGTCTCTTCAGAAATCCTTGCCTGAAAGTACAAACGCACCTCCTTCATCACCAGCCCATCCCTGGACCCTGCAGTCAGGTCTTCCCATCCCTGGACCCTGCAGTCAGATCTTCCCATCCCTGGGACCCTGCAGTCAGGTCTTCCCATCCCTGGACCCTGCAGTCAGGTCTTCCCATCCCTGGACCCTGCAGTCAGGTCTTCCCATCCCTGGGACCCTGCAGTCAGGTCTTCCCATCCCTGGGACCCTGCAGTCAGGTCTTCCCATCCCTGGACCCTGCAGTCAGGTCTTCCCATCCCTGGGACCCTGCAGTCAGGTCTTCCCATCCCTGGGACCCTGCAGTCAGGTCTTCCCATCCCTGGGACCCTGCAGTCAGGTCTTCCCATCCCTGGACCCTGCAGTCAGGTCTTCCCATCCCTGGACCCTGCAGTCAGGTCTTCCCATCCCTGGGCCCTGCAGTCAGGTCTTCCCATCCCTGGGACCCTGCAGTCAGGTCTTACTTAAGAAAGTGTTCTCTTCATTCTTCTTTGCGATCATACATTGACAAGACACATAGACGGAGTTGTACTTTGTGTGTCTGCTTGTTACGCTACCAACACGTATGTGTTCCATTACCAAGAGTCTGTGTCCATAAATTCACTGCACAGCCAGGACCACCACTGCTATGTATGTAGGTGTCGAGTCAGTGTGTGCTGATTATTGAAGTGGCATTTTCTGGAAATATAAGCCCCGAAAAACCATTTAATCTTAAAACACTAGAAAATACTGCCTTGTATTTTATGCCACATGTTTAAAACTTGTTCCTATAATTGTATACTATCTTATTCTTCTAATACTTATGATTTCTAGAAGAATTTGTATTAATATACTATATTGAAATTATAAAACAAATTTAGCTATTATTTAATTGTGTTCATAATAGAAAATGGATAGTTAATACCATAACATATTCTCTCAAACCCAACTTTGGACACTACCATAAAGACTAAATAATGCACAATTATTGTATCAGCCACAGGCACTGTGGAATATATGCCTAAAATACTTACATAGAAAAATAAAATCACCTTTCAAGAAGATTAAGAGAGTTTAATAGATGCTCAGTAAATATGTTTCTGCTGACTACACTATATTTTCAGATGAAGAGAAAAGTAATTACTATTTTTTCTTTTAATAAGAGTAAACAATTTTATACATATTGTGTTAGCCAGGTTGACCAACCAATCCAGTGAAACTCATAAATTTATAAGAAAGTTTTATATCAAGAACTAATTATATATCAAGCAGGCATCTCAGTAAGTCCAACTCAAGTCTGTAGGATGGAGGCTAGACCCTAAGTACCGGTTCAGACTCGCGTAGTCAGTCTGTGTTGCAGGAAGATCACAGGCCTACAGAGGCAGCGCTGCATGGATGCAAAGTCAGTGGAAACATGGCAGTGCCCCAACATCCCTCAGCAGAGTTCCAACAACAGGAAGGCAAAGGGGCAGAGCAAGGGAGGTTCCAGGTTCGCGACTTCTCTGAAGGCCACATCCCCGAGAAGGCATCATCAGGCTATGGCTGGACTGACAGCGTGGAGTCTACCTTGACACATTCATAAACAGTCAAATTGACATAAAATCGTCTAACTCTCATATGTGAAGTATCTAATTAGGTAGCTGGTATATAATGTAAAGTAAACATATATTTTCCTCCCTTGTTGATTTAGTCTTTTCTCTTTTAGAATTAAAGAGAGTAATAAAGTAATATAATTGAGTCATTAAATGGTTTTAAATGCTGTATATATTAGTAAAACTGCATATGTAGTAAGCAGAAAGCTTAATTATAAAAACAAGGGGAAGGAAATATCATCCCAACGCTAAGGAGGTCGGCCTGGGTGCCCCCTAGGACTCCACCGTGAGCAGGCCACTACCATCTGGTGGCACATGTATTCATTCAGAGTCTAGATAGGTGATTCATTCCTGACATATCACAGTAAAGTTTGAACTTTAGACTGGGAATCTTTCCCAAACATTTACCATGGGAGTAACTGATCCAAACTGGATTTTAGTACCATAGAGGTAATGCCTTTCCTATCTTGCTTCATATTTTTACTGTTCAGACAGAATAACCAATCACTACTTACTAAAATAAAAATTCAACTACTGAGGTTTGTTTTTTTATTTGTGAACAAATTGCAAATATAATGGTTAACCTGAGATCCTTTAACAAACATTGTGTATAGATTTCACACATTCCCTATTTTGAAAGAATAGATTTTTTGTTATGTTAAGCTTCCACGTGTGCTATAAATAACAATGTTTGCTGTTTGGGGCCCAAATAATTGATCACTTGAGAGGAAGACACGGTGCTTTCTTCTCCCGTAAAGAGTTCCAGTCTTGGAAACTCTCGGGGCAGCTCCACCCTGTCATATAGGGTCACTGTGCGTTGGCATCAACTTGGTGACAATAAGTTTTGTTTGTTTGTTCCTAACTAATCACTTATTTTAAACCCTACTCGGGAGCCCTGGTGGCAGAGTGGTTAGACTGTTTCTCACGAATCAAGATCTGCACTTTGAACCTATCAGCAATCGCACAGAAGAAAGACGAGGCCGTTTACTTCCTTAGAGATGAATCACCTTAGCATCCTTCTGGAGTAGTTCATCCGTCCTACACAGTAGCGATGAGGGGAAGTCAACGCAATGACAGTAGGTTCAGTATACTCAACTCCTAATGTAAAAAATACAAGTCTATTTTTGTTGCTAGTCACTTAACCCTCATTTGGATTGGGAAGGAATTAGTTTAATGTATCTTTTAGCTAATTGGCAAAAAAATACATTACAATAATCAGAATTCATGTGGTTAATTAGACTGTATGATTCTTTGGGGAAAAAAATCTTCCTCTCCTCTGTCTGAACCTCCTTTAAACATTTTTATATGACTTTGAATTTTGTTCCTGTTTTACCTTCTAAGACCTTATCACTGTTCATGTCATATCAATTCACATCCAAATTACTTTGTATAAATTTCTGCATTATGTCTTAACACATAGGGATTCCTCAACTTCTTTGTATTCATGGTACACTTTGGGCCACAAACCTGAAGGGGTTGTATTAAATTTTTACCAAATCACTCATTGCTTTGTTGTCCTTCTGTAATGTCATTTTTGAGAACATTTATTTATTGTACTTGATTAAATGTTCATTAGGCAAAAATTTCAAAGGCGGCAGATATAGGCAACAAGCACGTTACAAAGGAGACCCATTGTGAGCATGCTTTCAATACATTTTTAGGTAAGTTGAAACAGGTGCACATGGTGGTTGCTTAGTCTTACTTTAGTGCAAAAAAAGGCTCAAAATATTTACAATGATTTAAAAACTGCATTGCATCAAGTGTGGGTGATCGCAATCAAGGATTTGTTATGAATAGGGGTCGATTCAATCATTTCAAAAGCAAGGCACATTTATATATCATTAAAGTGGGAATGATCCTAAGTCGGATGCTGGTTACCCAGTCCTGACCACCAGCAGAATATCACTAAGAGACTAAAAGGATATTGGCAATTTGTTAAATGCCATTTCACTAATGATGGACCACCTAGCTATTTTCTCTTGGCTGTTTCTTTCTTTTCTTTTGCTACTTTGAACAGGGGTTTAGTAAACTCTACTATCAAGATATCCACTCTTAGAATCTGTGGGTCTCTAGATAGTTTCAATGCTAGGAATCACTGGAACAAAAGTTAATTATTTGCACTTCAGTTTTTTTAGCGATAATTAAAGATAGTTAATTTTTCAAAAATTACATGTCAAGATACGCTGCCATTAATAAAATATGGTATAACTATGTTAGAATGAGTTGTCTAGAGAAGCAGACTAGTGACACATATTTACAAGAAAGAGTTGTGTACCAAGGAGTGCTTTTTATATCAAGAAGGCAACAAGTGAAGCCCAGGACCCAGTGTCAGCTGGAGCACTCATCAGACTCACATAGCTGCAGGCCCATGATGCAGAACGGTGACGTGAGATGCAGGTAGATCATAGGCCTGTGGACACGGTGTCATGTGGATCCCAGGTCACTTGGAACATGGCAGGGCTCTTTAGATTGGAGGTTGTCTCCCTGAGTCAGTGGGTCACATGGGACTGCCCCTGGAGAGAGACAGAATCTCATCGAGGATGCAGTTAGAGGGCCAGAGAATAAGGAGAACTTCCCAGTGTATTTCCTGTACAAAAAGGTCACATCCCCAAGAAGGCATCACCAGGTCTGATTGATAGCTTGGATTCCACTCCTATACTTTCACACAGTAAGGTAACATAAATCGAACTGCCACAGCATCCTTGGAAGTGCTATTAATTTATTACATATCTAGCATTTACAATTTAAATGGCCATATTATATACTATAATCTATAATGATATATTGAGCCCTGATGGCGTAGTGGTTATGTATTAGACTGCAATCTACATGGTCAGTTCTTAACTACTAGCAGTTTCGCAGGAGAAAAACTGGGCTTTCTACTCCCATAAACAGTCCAAATCTCAGAAACCCACAGGTGGTCGCTATGCGTCAGTGTTCATTCTATGGCTGGCAGCAAGTTTGGGGTTAGAGTTTGATATATATAGATATATATATGTAAATTTCCATGTATATATTCAATTATACCTCACAACCACCCATCTGTCATTTGTGATGGTATGATTGCTACATGCTGTAATCTATGCCACTGATATTTCAAATATCAAAAAGGTCACCAGGTGACACATTTCAATGGAGCTTCCACACTCAGACAAAAGAGAAAGAAACACCTAGCAAGCTATTTCTGAAAATTAGTCAATGAAAACTTTATGGAGCACAACAGAGCGTTGTTAAACTAACTCTTTTTTTTTTTTGCCCACAGAAGAGAGCAGCTTTGTCTTAAGTAAATTAGAAGTAAGTGAGGGTGAGGAAGACTCTCGTTGAGATGGATTGGCACAGTAGGTACGGGGATATTACTGAATATGCCAGTGACCCATGGAATCCATAGGACCAGGAACTGCTTCCTTTTGTTGCACATGGCATCATACGTCAGCGTCCATTCAATGGCAGCTATGTTGCTGTAGTGCCAACTCATAGGGCCCTATGTACAACAGAACAAACCACTGCCCTGTCCTGTGCTAACCGTCCTCTCAGTGGTGTTTATGTTGGAGCCCACTATTGAAGCCATTTTTGTTCATCAATCTTGTCCAGGACCCCGCTCCCCTCTGTTGTACCAAATGTGATGTCCTTCTCCAGGAACTGGTCTCTTCTGACATGTCCAAAGTACATGAGACAAATATTTCCATCCTTGTCCCCCAAGGGGCATTCTGGCTGTATTTCTTCCAAGGTAGATTTATTTGTTCTTTTGTCAGCCCATGGTACTTTTAATATTCTTCAACAGCACCAAAATTCATATGCATGATTCTTCTTTGTCTTATCCAAAGCACTTGCTAATGAAAATCAAGGATTGTAGCCTTTAGTATGGATTACAATTCAATGTAAAGAAAGCCAAAATCCTCACATCTGAACCAATAGTTAACTTCATGATTGAAGTTGTCAACAGATTTCATCTTGTTTTAGTCCACAATCAATGCTCATGGAGGCAGCAATCAAGAGATCAAAGGATGCTCTTCATGGGGTAATGAGGCCGGCTGCACAAGACCTCTTTAAGGTGTTGAAAAGCAGAGATGTTACTCTGAGGACTGAGACACTTGACTCAAGCCATGAAATCTTCAGTCACTTAATATTAATGTGAACATTGAACGAAACTTTTTAATCCTGAAATTTCTATACTTGGTACATACCCTAAAGATGTAAAGAATAAAACACAAACAGACATATGCATACCTATGTTTATTGCAGAATATATATAATAGCAAAAGGATGGCAATAATTTTTAAAACTGACTATAGAGGAATGCATTTTAAAAACTCTGGTATATTCTTATAATGCAATATTATACCTTCTTAAAAAAACTGAAGAGTCAAACACCTTAAGACATGCACAAAATTAGCATGACATTCGGCATGTGAGTCACTCTCATAGAGGTTCATATTTTATTACACCACTCTTATAAAGTAAAAGAAGATAAAAACAAAACTGGTTTTCACCGCAGAGGACAGGACTTAAAGGACTAACCTGAGGGTGGGGCGGGGCGGGGCTGGGAGCGGCATGGGAGTTTGACAGGAGACGGTCACCTCGTTGATGAGATGGCCTGTGCAAAGGTTTACAGTGGTTTCTGGGTTTGTGTTACAGCCCACAAACAGAAGGGGAATCATATACAAAAATAAGGTTTGAATTTAAGTTGAGACAAGAGGGTTGCCACTTAATAAGCCCTCTGATTCCTTTCTCATCAGATCTCAAGGAGGAAAAGTCAAACCGAGAAAGACTTGGATTTTTTGTGACATGAAAGTCCGTTCCAAACAAAAAGATCAAAAAAGATAGTAGTTGATTTTTAATTAGTTTTCATTTTAATCTGTTGCTCATAATTAAACTAATTCTTGTCCATTACAGTGATAGAGTTGGGTTTTCTTATCAAAAAAAAAGGGAAAGAATTTTGAAAAATACTTTCTGAGTACCTAGCATGTAAGAGATGTTGTAAAATACAGTAGCTGTATTTATAATATTTTGAATAATTTCCATACAATTTTTAGATATTTTAAAATGTTTATCTTATATTAACATAAATTTAAATACCACTATGAAGAAATAAATTAGGATTCTATGTACTTCTCTACCTTTCCTTATATGATCAGTGAGCTAAAACGATAAATATGTGTTCATTTTACAATTTAAAGAATGTCACAAAGTGCCGTTTTGTCCATCTTTTAGCTATGTCAGGATAGGGAATTAGGAGAAATTTAGCATGGGTACTAAAAAATTTAGCATGGGTACTTGGGTTAGACACAAAAATAAGAACTCTCCTTTTTTTGTGGTCCTTCCTTTCACTTTCAGCAAACACAACGAATACTTTATACCTGCTTTTATTTTCCCTCTGTTGTGTATTTAATTAAATCAGATCAACATATCTATTTAAAAGACCAAGGATGCGTGGGGGGAGGGACAAGTTGATTGTCACAGATTTGAAGAAATGGGCCATGCAACTACATAGAATGTTTTCCTTTGTATGTGTAATAGTCCATGCATGTGCACTGCATTATTTCATATCAGGATCATCTACACTTTGGGTGCCCACCATGACGAGAAATGTTCTTACATAAGCACTTTCACATAACTGACTGAACCAGAGAGGAGGGAGGGTGAATGAGAGAAAAACAATACAGGATATGGCCCAAGAGTGTTTTCTACATCGCTCAGTTATACCTCTCATGTGGAGATTTCAATATGAGGCATGCAGGTAAACTCTAAAACTGCCACTGGATTCAGATGTCATTCAGGAAAACTGAGGACTCACAGCAGCCATGATAAGAATTGATGATCAGAGCAATTCAAATTAGCTGGGAACAGCACGAACAACAGAATCTAAGACAATGAGAAATCACAATAATAGAGACAGTTGAAAGAGCAAGGATCAACTAACAGAGGCCATGAAATCGCTTTGTCACCTGAATGCATGTAGATACCAGATCATACCTGAATATATATATATATACTAGCACAAGCAAAATTATGAGGCTCTTTCTGTCTCTTTGAGCTCCTTGTGACCTTAAAATTACCCCTCCAATGATAAAGTTACCTGTATTTTTCTTGAAAACTAATAGAATTCATATGCTACTCTTGGAAATAAATTGAACTTAAAGTTTCATATAAGGTCATCATTAATTGCTGTAGAGAATGTTATGCTATGAAATTTATTATGGTGTGTTAAAATTAATATTGCCCACTTTACCTACCATTATGCCATTTATTGCCTGACTCCAGATTATCCAGTTAAATATACTCTATTCCATGGCCACCAACCATAATGGGGCTTTTTCCAATGATCTCCTAAAAAATGTTGCAGAGGTTGCTGAGTGAAATAGGAAAGACACAAATTGCTTCTAAGGTACCTCTGATGGGGTAACAATGATGATACAATGCTTGCTTTCCATTTGGGAGACCTAGGTTTGATTGCAGGCCAGTGTCCTTCATGGGTGGCCACTCCCCAGCACCAGGGCAGGCTTGTGTATTGTTATAAAATGACTAGACAAATATGGACTAGGAAGAACAGCTCAATTGTTTACTACTTAAACACGGCTGATGAAAAGTCCATTGATCACAATAGCCTAATCTACAATCAGTCATAGGGTAGTATGGGACCACGCTGCATTTTGTTCCAGTCTACACTGGTTGGGGCAATGTGGCAGCAGTTAACAACAATAACCATTGCAAGCAGAATCAAGATACATCCCCACTTTAGGATGAATCAAAAGTGTCAGATTTCTATTTGAAAGAAGTTGGGTATTGGACACTCTTAAGCTTTATTTTGTAAAGTAGTTCCACCTGCAATAACCTAGAACATCTTGGCATAACTATCCGGAAATGTTAGAAGTAAATACAATGATATTTGCTTTGTACTTGTACAAGTTGGCTCCAATATAACTGTTTACCCAGCTATTGAACAATGTTTGACAGTAGATAGCCGATGATTTCTAAATCCTGCACACTGATTGTTTGCAGTTCCCTAAGTTTAGATTTGGGTTCCCACAGTCTGCCACACTAACTTGCTCATATTAGTAACTATTAGCAGCCTTGGTTCTAACTATTAGCCAAAACTCACTGGCTGTGCACAGGGCAAGAAAGAGGAACTACAATGAAAATACAGAGCTTTTCAAATACAGCATATTATTGAGAAAAATAAAATTTTACTATTCTTTATCACCAAGAAAATCTATAATAGAATATGCTTTTAAAAATAAAATGGTTGCTACACACTTAAATACAACAATTAAAAATGAGACTCCTGGACTATAATTAAGTACATTGATTTACAAGGTTTTATTTAAAATACAACCTAAAGCATCTCCTGCACTTGACATTAAAATAGTATTTTGCTCTTCTAATTAGATACCATTCCAAAACATATCAACCTCAATTATTTTAACAGAAAGTGGAAGCAATGTTTTTCACATGCTATTTAAACAATCTGACTGAAGAAAAATCCAGATTTGTAATCACGTTTACGAAGTCACATACCAGAAGTTGCCAGTATCTAAGGGGGACTCAAAGAATTTATAGAAAAATGGAATAACATTTCCTTGCATAACCTTGCAAGTAAAAAAAAAGAGGAACGACATTTTCCTAACTCTTATAATTTCTGTCAATTGAAAGATATTTATCTTGCAAGTGCCGCCGGACTTCTAAGAACACACATAACACATATCAGTACTTTTTCATCTGAGTACCTGGTCCCTGCTCTTCTCCCGTTACTCAGATCCAATCAGAAGTATCTTCTTTAATTGCAGCATTCCTGATGTTTATTAAATGAAAGTCTCCTTTTCAATAGAAATGTCTTTTGACTGGAGCCTCCCTACCAACATGCGCTGTCATCTCTAGCAAACATAGAACAGGAATCAGCCTATTAGTCATACAAATAAACCTCTGAGGACATTTTCTGTTAGGAATACACTTTCTAATTCTTTTGGATCCTTCCTTGGAACCTTAAATATTCTAATTAATGATTTATTTTAATAAAAGCTATAAGTAATATAAACTAGCAATGTAATTTCAGTGCAAATTAACTTCACCATTCTATTGAGAAAAATCAATAATCTTTAATATTGGCAGATCAAGTTGAATGAAAATAGCAGTGGTTTATAAATAGGGCAAGGGCCCAGAAAATATAAACTATGGCATCAAAGACCAAATCTGACTCCGCTGCTGCTCTGGAAAACAGCAGCGATATGTGTTTACAAAGAGATACGTTGCTTGGGTGTGGCGGGGTTAGACTGGGCCAATCCTGACGCTGTGTCTCCAGCATTGTCCCCCATAGGGCCATAGGTCAGCAAGGGACAGCATGTCTCATACTGGGGCCAGCCATATGGTCCTCTCTGTGCACCGGCTGTTCTGAGTGGGGATATCATCCTCCAGGCTTGGTGGGCCAGAGTGCGCTCCACTCTCTCTTCCTCCCCCTTCATTTGCTCCCTTGTGCTCTGATCAGACATGCCCCTCGCCCCTTGGGGCAGCTTCAGTGCTGCCCTCTCAAGTAAATTCTTCTGGTGGGGAGAGGCGGCTATCCACATACTTGGGATTGGGGCCCAGGCCCTCAGATCCCTTCACATACAACTTTCCTCTAGTTCTTAAATGCTTCCTCCCCCAAACTATCGTGATCCCAACTAGACCTTACAAATCTGGCTAGACCAGAGGATGTACACTGCTACAGATAGGAACTGGAAACCCAGGAAACCCAGGGTGGATGATCCCTTCAGGACCAGTGGTGAGAGCGGCAATACGGGGAGGGTGGAGGGAAGGTGGGGTAGAAAGAGGGAACTGATTATAAGGATCTACATATAACATCCTCCCTGGGAGACAGTGTAATACATGACAACATAATAGTAATTTATAAATTATCAAGGATTCATGAGGGAGAGAGAGTAGGGGAGGGAGGGGGTGGAATGAGGAGCTGATACCAAGGGCTCAAGTAGAAAGCAAATATTTTGAGAATAATGATGGCAACAAATGTACAAATGTGCTTGACATACAATGGATGTATGCATGGATTGTGGTGAGTTGTATGAGCCCACAATAAAATTATCTAAAAATATATAAAATTAATAATAAAAGAGCTATATCTTCCTACTCTGACAAAGGCATAAAGATCAATGCTAACAGTGACCAAAGTTTTAAAAACTAAAGATACAAGTTTGTTTCCCCCAAACTTTTGTCCCAGTAGAAAGTGTTTTGATAAAACCTTAGTCATTTTCAGTGCACGAGCACATGAAAAACAAAACCTTAGTCATTTTCAGTGCACGTGCACATGAAAAACAGAGCAAGGCCTTTTTAAAATACAAATATGACGATATTAACCTGAATGACAGTGCGCCTCAAACCCACTCCCAGATGACCTAATTCAGTGGCGAATTATATAAAAATTGAATTGAGAAATTTAAACTTACTTTAGAGACCATAGGTGTGAATCAGATTTATAAACACCAGAAATTCGGACAGCAAGAATAGCAAAAATATGTGGAATTTTTAAAAAAGTGAAATAATGTAATATTAGAAAGAGGTTCAAATATGTGATACCATGACTTCAAGACTCAAAGCTCTTTACAATTTAATCACTTTTGTTGTATTATATAAAATAAATTCTACACTCATTGCTCCAACATAATATACTAGATGCTGTTTAAACTTTTATACCTTTACACTAGACTGAGTGGTGATATACTGGATTACTTGTTGGGCTACTTATTAAGCAGAAAGTCAGCAGTTTGAACTCACCAGTTTCTCCGCAGGAGAAATATGAGGCTTTCTACTCCCATAGCTCCAGGAGCCACACACTCCACCCCACCCCGAGGCAGTTACACCCTTACCTCTATGGTCACTGCTATACAGAATTGACTCGATGGCAGTAGGCTCTTCCATCCCTAGGAACATTGCCCAAGAGAGCTTGCCCAAGATATATATATCGTGAGGTAAATAGCCAGGGGACATGGAGTTGTTGTTTAGCTTCCCGATGCCCTAGTTTACTCTGTTGACTTATTATCAGATGTAATTTACCTCAAGCAGGTCGTAGTGGGAGCTTTGGTGATGCAGTGGTAGAATCTCTCCTTCCATTAAGGAGACTGTGTTAGACCAGGTTGACTAGAGAAACAAATCCAGAGACACAGACACACACACACACACACATATTTATATATGAGAATTTTATATCAATAAGTAATTATGCATCAAAAAAATACCCCAGCCCAGTCTAGATCAAGTCCGTAAGTTCTATATTAGCCTATAAGTCTGATAGTAGTCCATGAATTCCTCTTCTGACAGTAGTCCATGAATTCCTCTTCCAACAATGCCGAACGCAAGAAGATCACAGGCAGGTTCTAGCTGCTATCACTGTGTCTCCATGTGGCTTGTCAAAAGGAATGTGAAGTAGAGTAGTGTGCCCCGCCTCCCAGGAGAAAAACAGGACTTTCCCAGAATCCTCATGAGAGGAGGCATCAACCAGGCTGTGACCTGACTGACAGTCCAGGCTCCACTCCTTCACTCTATTTATCAAGTCGACATGAAGTGATGTAACTACCACAGAGACTCAGATTTTATTCCTGCTTAATTCCCTTCCTAAGCAGCCACCGCGCACCTGCTCGTGGAAGCTGTGACCAGTGCTGCTGAACACAGGGCACGAGACCTTTCCAACTCACTAGGAAACAAGGTTGGAAAATCGCCTTTAGAAAATCGGTCAGTGGAAACCCTAGGGATCACAACAGCTTGATCCCCAACATATCATGGAGATGGCACAGTATCAGACAGCAGTTCTTTCTTTTAGGCATGGGGGCTCCGTGAGAGAGGGTCACCCAATAGCAGCTAACAACAGGGTTAACAGGACCAAATGTGAGAATTCGCGCAAAATGGAACCAGTCAGATCTTGCGTATATCTTTGTATGTTTTCCTTGTCCTTTCGAATGCTGTCTTCGCTTCTCAATGTGGTACTTGACTCTTTAAGTGTGATAGTCCTTATAACGGTGAGTACCCCAGAAGTGCAAGCTTGTTAACAGTGGGTGAAATGAAGGAATACACAGAGCGGCCAGGTCCACTCTGTGAAGGTCTGGGGTGTGTGTGGAGGCATATTTGCACTTCACTCTGAGGGCTGCAAGTGTCACATTCAACCTGTACTTGAGTCGGAATGCTATTGAAGCACTTTGTATTACATGATAAAATGTTACTTAATATAAAGATGAATGTCATACAAAACTAATGTTCAGCTTTACAAATGATGTGTATGGATATAAATATTACACAATGTTAAATCATTCCTTTCCAGTCCTTTATATGGATGGAATTGTTTCCAAAACTCCAAGTGTTCAGTGGCTAGATGATTAATATGGGAGCCCTGGGGGCATAATGCTTATGCTTTGGGTTGTGACCCACAAGATCAGCAGTTCGAAACACCAGAGTTCAAAGAAGAAAGGTGATGCTTTTTACTCCTGTTCAGAGTTTATTCTTGGAAACCCACAGTGGCACTTCTACACTGTTCTAAAGGGTGGCTACCGGTCGGCATTGACTCAATAGTAGTGAATTTGAATTTGTGGCTTTTCGGTATTGAACAAATTGTGTGGTTTTATTTTTCCTTGACAATCTCTGTTGCAACTTTAAGAGAAGTCTTCAATACCAACCGAGTCAATCCATCCTTTTCAAGGGACTTATGCATGTCCTTTGATTCCTGGAAGAAGTGAAACAATGCTTTGCTGTTTTTATGTATTTTAGTTGTATTTCTAATATAAAATTTAAATACTACCACTATTATTGATGTATGTGGTTCCCACAATATTAATCCTTTCGTCGATATATTTCAGGTTTAATCCTATTGATTAAAAAATTTAAAAGTTCTCTTACACTTAGAAAGATCGGGCCAAGTACAAACACAACTCCTTCGTTTCCTTTGCTAAATTGTGACTTAGCATAGAGATCAGCCACTGGTTAAGACATGTAGACGTCCAACTTCCTTTCATCTTTTGGTCAATGGGTAGTTAGAGTCCAAGTCTTCCAAACGTTCAAGAGACCTTGAGAGTTTGCTCCGTGGAGTTCAAATATCAGGTTAAAGTACATTGCAATTTAGATTTTAACCCTGCTTCCTACTAATGTTCTAGTGCAGGTGTGGCCTGGGTTTGATAAAACATTAACTTTCTTCCCTCTGTAAAGAATAAGGTGGCTGCACAGGTGCACCTGCTGTGTGGTGTGACAGGCAACCACAAAGTTATCAGAGTGTCAAGTAGAAAAAAACAAACAGAACCAGTGTGCTAAGGGGCACATTTAGATTGCCATTGTAGATTATGTTCTGTCCAATGTTTAATTCAGCTACTGAATATCAAGTGTGACTTACATGGAAGTTAATTTGCCCAACATTCCCAACGTCTCCCAACTGAGGCGAAAATGTTTGAGGCTCTCTGTGCAATCACATAGCTGGAAGCTGTTGAAGAGTGATAGAGAGGGAGAGGAAAACCAGTTTCCAACTCAGTGTGGGCTAGGTTGTGCTTCCTCTTCATTTCTTTTGTGAAAATGACAGTATGATAAGGAGTGGTAGGGATATTTATTACTGACAGGTGTAATGTCACCCCTACTTGAAAGGCCACGACTTTAAAAGGAGATGAAAGTCTGCAGCTGACAAGGAGGGAGAAAAGTCTGACAGGAGTACCACACTGCCTCCTCCGGGAGTAAAGTCCTGTGGTCCTGCCATTTGCCATTTGGCAGTGAAGTCACAAAGGTTTACAGTGTGCTCTGACGGGGTTTGGAACACGTTTATTTGCATTTACTTCTAGAAAGCTGATAGAACAACTTAGGACAACTACAAACGGTGTGGCAAACTCATCCCCCAACTGATAATGATGGGTTTAGGCTACCCAGAGCATTTTAACCACCACAGATGAAGCCATCTAAAATGCCTGTCTTATCATAACTGCACATGGAGCCTAAGATGGAAATTTGAAAGGGCTCTGCATATATTTGAAGATTTTATAGTATCAGAGATGATGGGAAAGAAAGACTTCTCTGGGTTTAGACCTATTCTGAATAGACTTTAAAGGTTTGAGGATTATATTAACCAAACCAGCATAAGTTCTGGCTACTCTTTTCAAGACACTGGTTTAAAAAACTGAAAAGTAAAAAATAATAATATATGAAAGAAAAATAATATAAACATGGATTGCTATAGAGGCACCCCCCAGGTTACAAACAAGATGCATTCCTGTGTCTTTAAGACTGTGTAGGTAAGTCAGCCCCTGTGCATGTGGTTCTGATTTATTTTACGTCGGTGCCAAAGAGGAGCCCTGGATTATGGGTGGGGCTGCTAACAGCAAGGTCTGAAATTAGTGTACTAGCTGCTCAGAGGTACAAAAATGAGGCTTTCTACTCCTGCAAAGATTTAGTGTCAGAAATTCAAGGGGGGACTTCTATTTTGACTTATGGGTCACTGTGAGTCAGAACCAATTCAACAGCAGTAGGTTCTAGCATAAGAAAGCAGTCCAAACCTGCTCCGTGATTTAAAAGTTGCATATGCAGCAAGTGAAGGTGATCGTGATGAAGAACTTCTTGTGACTAAGGGGTTGGTTCTATCATTTCAAAGTTATCTATCCCAAATTGACTAGGACCCGTATGAAGGCTGGATATAAGGCACCCACATTTTATTTATTTTGGAATTCAGTGAGGTAGGAAAAGTGGCAGCCTTGCTTGAGAAGACTGTAAGGCAAAAGATCAATGCACAGCCAACTGAGGCATAAGAATACAGAGAGACAAACTATAAACATAAGGCCTTAGAGGAATACCAAGGAGAAAGTTTCTTTGGGCATTCTGTGAGAGATATGGATCAATTTTCTAAATTCCCCATACAAATCATGGAATATAGAAAATCAGGCCTATACAGTATAAGACATAACATGTTTACCATATTTATTCATTGTATACCTGTATATTTTGAAAATGATTCGAAACCCTGCACTATGTGAAAAACATGGGGATCCAGTTCAGGAGATGCTTCATTAATATCCTATAATATGCAGACGGCCCAAGCTTGCTGGTTGAAAACCAAAAGATCAGGAAGCATTTATGGATGAAGATCAGGGACCTTCAAGGCAACAAAGTTCATCAGAACTGATTCAATAAACATTGTTAAGATGGAGAAAAGATTGATGTTGTAAGGATCTCATTTTCCTTAGATCCACAATCAATGCCCATGGAACCAGCAGTCAAAAAAATCAAAAGATGCGTTGCATAGGGATGCTACCAAAGACTTCTTTAAACATTTGAAAGCAAAGACATCACTTGGAAGACTGAGTGTGATTGACCCCAGGCAATGATATTTCCAATCACCTTATATGCACGTGACAGCTGGAAAATGAATAAGGAAGACTACAAAAGATGGATTCATTTAAATCATGGTGTTGATCAAGGATATTAAATATGTTATGCATAGGGAGGAAAAAAACAACTCTGTTTAGGAAAGGTACAGCCAGCAAGGTTCTTAGAAGCAAAGAGAGTGAAACTCTGTCTGACTTACCTTGGACATATGAAGGATAAAGAGGTACTAATACCTGGAAGGACATAATGATCGTTAAGGCCAAGGAACAGGAAAATACAGGAAAATCCTCAATGCAATGGATTCACACAAGAGCTGCTACAATTACCTGAAGCATAGTACGTATTGTCCGAATGGCACAGAATAGATCAGTGTTTTGTTCCTTGGAGTACTGAGCTACTATGAGTCAGGACCAACTCAACAGCACCTCTGATCAGTAAGGTTTAGTGTCAAGATTCTCAGTAGTTTTCCAGCTAACATCAAGTAATCCCCCATGTGGCCTGCTATCAAAATTTTCTTGTTTTTTGCAGGTCTTGTGTCCTGCATCTGGCTTGTTCACCTCAGGTTCTTTGGACTTGAGCCAAAAGCCTGTCATATTAACTGCCACTTCTGGGAGTCATTAGAAGCCTGATCTCTTACCTCTGATTCTGTGTTAGGCCAGGTTGACTAGAAAAACAAATCCACATACACACCTATATATGTATAAGAAAGCTCTATATCAAAGAGTAATTTCATATAAAGAAAATATCCAGGCCAGTCCAGATCAAGTTTGTAAGTCCTATTTTAGCCCCTAAGTCTGATACTAGTCCATAACTCCCTCTTCAGACATATATAATAATGCAGAATGCAGGAAGCTCACAGGCTGGTGGCTACAAAGTCTTGTGGACCCAATGGCCGTGGCAGCATCACAGGGCTTCCAGAGTGCCTTTTAGTGGCTCTTCAACAGGAAGGTGAAGGCAGAGTGTGTGGCCCACTTGCAGGGAGAAAGAAAGAAAGTTCCCAGAATCCTAATGAGAAGGCCACACCCTCAAGGAGGCATCATCAGGCTGTGACCTGATTGACAGGCTAGACTCCACCCCTGCAGTTCGTTATCAAGTTGACATGAAATTATGTAACTACCACAGATTTATTTAATTGCCTTTTCAGCCACAGGCCTAGCCTACTGACCTTAGACAACATTTGCCTTTGCAACCAGAAGCTCATAGTTTCTTACTAATCTGAGGCTTGGCAGCCGCTGCAGTCAGGAGAAGCCTCCAATCTAACATCTGAACCACAGACTTAGGACTTTCCCACTTATACAACTGTATGATCCATTTCATTGATATAAACCTTTCTCTCTCTCTCATATATATATATATATATATGGCTTTAGGACCTGTTGGTTGTCTAGGTAAGTGTTGGACGTCTAAGATCAACATTGGATGTTCAAATCTATCACTTGCTTGTCAAGAGAAATATGAGGCTTTCTGCTCCTGCAAAAAAAAAAATGTAAAACCTCAGAAGCCCTATATAGTCTCACTATAAGTCAGAATCAACTCAAGGGCAGTGAGATTTAGTGGGGTTATATCCACATATATGTATTACTTGTTTTACTTCTCTAGAGAACCCAATTTAAGGGAGCACCTAATAACAGCATCAAGGCTTTTATTTAGGTTGATCCCTCTCTCAGTGTATCACAACTAATATTAATCTCAGAGCATTTCTGAAAAGACAGTAAATGGACTTTTTGTTTGATTGTTTTTTGTTCTGTTTAAGCTACTTGTATTCAAGGAAATCTCTATCTAAAGAATGGATAAATATAAATTAAAATAACAGAATTTACTGTCCACCATTAACAAGGATTACTATTCATCAGAAAAAGGTAATTAAACTAATGGACTGCAATACCTTTTAAAAAATTAATGAAAGTAATCCTCAAGTACAAGAAAGGATCCAATTTCCAGAATCACCAAATATTAAATTCCAGGTTTAATACAAATTTTCAAACTATATAAAGGAAATTAAAAAGTGAACCATTCTAAGGAAGAGATTAATGTAAAATACACAATTCATAATGAAGCCCAAAACAATAGATTTACTAGCTAACAGCTCTAAAATAAATCTCTTAAGTATACCTTAAAAACTAAAGCACAACATGAAAGAAGTACTAAAAGCAGTTAGTAAAAATTGTACAGAAATAAAATGAGTAAGAAAATTTCTTTTATCAATAAACTAATTATAAGGGGGGAAATCTTGAAATGTTTAAAAGTAGAAAAAATTGCAATAACCGTACTTATAACCGTTTGTGTACACATGCATTGTATTATTAGTAATCTGTGTTGCATAAAATGCCTCAGTGCATGATGAACTGATGCTGCCCTTCTTTGATGTTTCCTCACAGACACTCACAGACACAATTTTTAAGGAATTGTTGTTTTGTTGTTGCGTGCCTTTGAATTACCTCTAACTCAAAACTCCCGTTCTGTGTATAACAGAAGGACACACTGCACAGGGGTGTGTCATCCCTACAACTGTTACAATTGAGCCTATGGTTGACGCTGTGTTTCAATACATTTCCTTGGAATGTGTTTCTCCATTTTACTGACCCCTCATTTTCTGAGCATGGTGTCCTTTTCCAGGGCCTGATATCTCCAGATAACATGTCCAAAGTATGGAAGATGAAGTTGCACCATTCTCTACTGCTAAGGAGTGTTTTCTCTCTACCTCGTTCAAGACTGACTTATTTGTTCTGGCAGTCTACAAGGGCAGTGAATTATTTAATGTGGATCTTAACAACCACGCCTCCAACTCTAACAAAATGACTTTCCCTGTATGCATCTTGTAAGAAGGTGTGAAAATAGGATTCCCTGGAGTGCCATTCTGAAATTTATAAAATGAGCCCTCTGAGAAGCAAGAGTAGGATCTCAGTCCCAGCAAGAGCCAGGAGTGGAGCTCGTCCTCTGGACCTGAGATTCCTGTGCAGTAAACCTCCTGTATCCAGATGTCAGCTCTGTCATCAGAGGGGCGGCAGCAGAACCAGAAGCCAGAGAACGGAAATGAGGGATGGATTTCCCAACTCAGGGAGCAAGTTAAAGGAGTGCTTTTCTGCGTGTAGCTGGCTTGCAGAGTGTGTGTGTGTGTGGGGGGGGGGTGCCTCTTGGTAGTTAATTGGGAAAGTTGGACTTGCTGATCCCCAGAAGAGGAGCTGAGTGCCTTTTGGCTGAGGCTTACTGGAGTGGGCCCTTAAGAGAGTTGGGTTCCCTGACCCATGGAGCTTTAGATAAATGCCTCTAGTTGACATGTACAGTAGAGGGGGATGCCCTTGGGCGTTTATTAGCAAATCTGAAACTTTGTAGCATGTCCCAGTGGAAATACAACATGTTGACATCTTTAATATACCCTTTCATCGTGAATTTTGTCTTTTTTTGTGTAGCCATTGCAATGGATATTAGAAACTAGAGGGATAAAGTAAAGGACACTAAGTCTGTGCATATTCCATGATGCTTTCAATTTTCTCTGAGAACACTATAGTTAAAATGAGCAAATCCTTCGGTCTTGCTGATTCATTTCCCAACTTTCATGTTCATATGAAGCAATTAAAAATACCTTGGCTTTGGCCAAGTGCATACTTGTCCTCACCTCAAAGTGAGAATTTTTGCTCTTAAACACTTTAAAGATTTACCCAGTGCAATACATCATGTGATTTTGTGACCGCTGCTTGACAGTATGAACATTGACTGTAGATCTAAGCAAATAAAATAATTTATAATTGCAATGTTTTATTGACTTATCATGAAATTTCCTATTGGTGAAGTTATGAAGAGTTTAATTTTCTTTACATTGAGTTGTAATCTTTGATCAACACTGGTAAAAAAATCATTAATAATAATAAAAATAAAACTGTTAAAGAAATCAATGTCACTATCAATTTATGATCATGATTATCTGTAAAGGTTACCAGTGCTGGTGGAGAAGGGAATGGAGAGTGATTATTTAGTATATAGTGTTCCAGTTTGGGTAGTGAAAAAGATTTTTTTAAAAATAATGATGTTGGTTATCTAACATTATGCGTGTCATTAATGCTACTAAGTGGTACCCTTAAAGTGATAAATTTTGCAATGTGTACTTTATCAAATAAAGTTTAAAAAGGAAAAAGTGCCTAATTAACATTTATATTTTATAAATGAAACATAACCCAAATCTTGAAACATTTCTTTAAATGTATCCCCTATATAATAGCTCCTTTTTCTTACTGTGTAGAGATTTTTAACCTTTGAAATAGTTGAAGGAACAGCATGGTACAGTTACTAAAATTGCATAATTTAACTAAGTCATTTCACAGAAAAAAAAACTTGAATTAGCATAAATATATTCAGTCTTCACTGTAAAGTTTTCTGTTTTCTTTTTAAGTATAAAAAGGAAAAACAAGACAAGAATTCTATGGATATACAAAGTCAAATTGTTTAAGTGTCATGTAAAATTGTTTCAAAACACTTTAGGTTTCTGTACATAGTCAACTACTCAAATCGCAAACGTGTAAATAAAATATGTTGCAAATTTTGTCGTCTTCCATATACCCCTTTATATCAAATTTTACTCTCTCTGATCTATGTCTCATATAATACATGAATACAAACCAAGGCCCAGCTTCTGTATCAATGAGATAATAATACCTATGCTGTAGCACAGTAAATGATATAGACTTTATTAAGTACCAAGGAATGTGCTGAGGAGCTCTGATAGCACAGTGGTTGAAGAGTTGGATGCTACCTGAAAGGGTGGGCAGTCTGCTTCCACAGAGATTTACAGCCCCAGAAACCCTACAGAGCAGTTCTACTCTGTCCCACAATGGTGACTATTAGGATCAACTTCACAACCGTGATTTTGATTTAGGTCTTGTGGTAGTTAGCCTTTGTGTCAATTTAACTAGGCTAGGATTCTCAGTGATTTAACAGCAAAAACCTACTAACTTCTCATGGCTGGATGTAATACAATATATTTGTACATAATCAGTTGTTTCCATAATGGGGTAAGACTAATGTGAAATGCAAAATTCTTTTTCCTGTTATAGTCTGGTTGCAATTAATTGAAAGCTGTTTTCTTTGAGGGTGTGATTGCATCTAATTTATGTGAACCTTGTTGAGATAGTTAAGGTTTATTGTGCCAACCTGGCTGAGAAACACATGTGGGATTAATTGAAGGGCAAAGAAATAACTGGCTCGGTGAGCCTCACCTTTCTAGTTTCATGAGTCTCTTGCTTTCTGATGCTCAGACCAGGGTGCAGCTGCCTTAGCCAATTCCCTGCTTCAGTTGGCAAGGCTCACTTCCTTCAATACATCCCTGAGGAGAAGCCACATGGAACTACCCAGATGCAGCCCTGGATGCTGGAGAAGTCACATGGAGACCCCTACTAGTGCTGAGATGCTACACGCTCACTGATTCAGGTTTCCTCCTGTAGTCGGCATCATTGCTTGTTTTTTGTGAGATTGAGGAGGACTTTATAGATTGGTGTTGGATCTATGGGCTTGGGCAACATTGGGTTGGGGTGCTTTCTTAATGTACATTACCCTTAATATAAAACTCTCTTGTACGTATGAGTTTTTGTGGATTTGTTTCCCTAGTTTATCCAGACTAACACACTTGTGTAAAAGTTCACTTGCTTTTTCCTGTGTCTGGATCCTGCACTTGGCTCATCAACCTCTAGTTGTTCAGACTGGAGCTACAGCCTGCCATATTGCCTGCCCATCCTAAGAGTCATCCAAGATCTGTCTTCTAACCTGCAGTCCTTCACTTCATACTCATTGAACCTGTTTCCTTGTCTTCTTGCTGACCATCAGCCATGGCAGCTATGTAAATCAGAAAATGCTTCCAGCCTAACATCTGACCAATGGCTTGGACACTGCTCAAGTCTGGACTTTCCCACTTCTACAACCATGGAAACCATTGTCTTGATTTTTCTCTCTGGAGAATACAGCCTAGGACAGCTCTTAATGTAAATGTGTATTTAGAGTTGGACTGTGTCATAAAATACTTTCCCCATCATTTACTTATTTTAATCTCCTTTGTTGTTGGTGTTGTTATGCGCTGGGATGCTAACACAAGGCTGGCAGTCTGAAACCGCCAGCCACTCTGAGGGAGGAAGACAAGGCTTTCTACGCCCATAGTGGTACAGTCTTGGAAACCCACAGGGGCAGTTCTAACCTGTCCTATAGGGTCACTATGAGTCAGAATAGACTCAATGTCAGTGCGTTTGGTTTTGGTTTGGCCCACCAATCCTATTCTTTATCTTCATATTCATTCACTCTCATTCTCTCTCTCTCTAAACACACACACACACACACACACACACACAAGTTTGTGAAATGTTGCACAAAAATTTTAGCCCACATGTGACCCTGAAAATAATTTTGGTTGTTTGTTTATTTCTAACTTGATGGGCTACTCATTAAAACTCCCAGCTTCTTTCTCATAGATAACATCTGCTTTCTATTTATGCCAACATTAACAGGTTCTTCCAATAAACTTTTTTAAAAAAGAATAAAAATGTAGTGGATGTATACATCTTTTAAAAAGTGGAAATACAAGTTCTTTTACAACATCCAAAATGACTTTTTTCTCTCAATATGAAAGCCCTTCATTTACTCCAAGAAAACCATGGAAAATATCAACATCTGTACTTTGCAGTAAAAGCACCACTTGTAACTGCCATTCAGTAAGCCAGTGAGTAATTTGGAAAACAGTAGCAATAGACCTTGGAGTGGTGTATATGTAACATGAAGCCAAGATGTTTTTCTAACTTGTAAAGGGACTTTTTCCATGAGCACTACTTTCTGACAGTTGCCTCCTCAAGATATAAGCAGCATTGGGGTCAGGTTGAATTACCTCAAATAAAGTAAGAGAGGAAATAAAAGTGAAATGTCTGTATGTGTTAACAGATCCTCTTTTTTTAAATGTATTTTGAATCAGACTCTCTGAAATTATTTGACATATTTATCAATCAGGGGTAATACAGAGAATATCAGTAAGTAAATCAAACAATTACACATAAACTTCTACTTAGGAGAAAAATCTTATTCTTTTACTCTCAATCATTTTTTTTCATGAACCCATTTTCCAATTCTAGTGAACACAGATGCATATATACTAAACTAATGATAGTGAAAAAAAACAACCAAAAAGCCAGTTCACTGCCATTGAGTCAAAACCAATGGAATAATTGTATAAATGAATAATTTATCCTGATTATTTAGGATTTAACGTTTAAGAATATTTAAAAAATTTAAGATAGTACCTATCTTAATGTGAATGTATCCATTTATTATAATGTAATAAAAATTAATTAAACAATACTTTATAAAGATTGGCTGTTACATGCTGAATAAAACTAAGCACAGATACCTCATATAACCTTAATATTATATATTATATTGACTGCTAATATTCATCTATTGTACAACTTCTGCCCCTCTACCCTACTGTGAGGGAGTCAAGCTCATCATTAATTTTTTTTTATTTCCATAGCATTAGGAAACAGAAAGCAGACATTTCACATTGATTCTGATACATGTCCAATATCTCTTTGCACCACTTAAATTTCAAAACAAACCCTCAAAATTATACCTCTCAATCCAAACCCTTTCCTCTCCAAGGTTCATAACCTTCATTCTGCTGCCAGAACTCAAGCTACTGCCACCAACTCTTTAAGGCTTTGGGAAATAACACATTATTACCTTGATTCAGAAGTCAGAAAATATTGCAGATCTATTTTACTGATGCTGTACCTATCACTAACACATATAAAAATATGCTTGTGTAGTAGGGGATACATTGGCATAGAAGACAAACATAATGTCACTCCAAATGGTGCTTTTTGCTGCTTATCTACCATGTCTGTACAAGAGCAGTAAGTCCAGCATACCTCAGTACCATATAATAAAAAGATTTAACCTTCTTTCTGTTGTAACTCTCCAAAGGAAGTAATGTGCAAGAGGATCCTGAACATAAAAAAAAGTTCTCAGTTCAAAACCAATAAGTTAGGGCAGACATAATCTTACCCGATGGACCCAGTTATTTTTCTCTGTTCCCAGAAGCCCAGCCTGCCTGACTTCTAGTCCATTTTCCTCCCTCTTCTTTTCTATTTTTCTTTCTACAAACTTTTTCTGTTGTCTCAGTTATCTAATGCTGCATAGCAACACACACACACACACGAGTGGCTTTAACAAACCAACTGCTTTTCTCACAGCTTAGAAGGCCAGGAGTCCAATTTAGGGCTTCCTATCTAGGAGAATGTCCTTTCTCCATGGCCACTCTAGGGAAATTCTTGTCTTTTTTCAGCTTCTCCCTAGCTACTTTAGTGATTATATAGCACATAACTTCCCCTAGGTTTGTATGGGATTATTTAATGTGTCCTTTATTCTTTTTCAAAACTGATTGATTTAAGATAACACTAATATTGTGTCCTTAACAAGAAAACCCATTTGTAAATGTAATTATAAACATAGGTATAGAGATTACATTTTATAACACATTTTTGCAGTCAAATGCTCTACCACTGAGCTATACCCCCTCTGTATAACACATTTTTGGTGGGTACAATTTGATCTTTAATAGTCTTCTCTTTGGCTCCACAAAATCTTGTCTTCCATAGCCAAACATCTTGAGGGAATGAATTACTGGTCATTGTCTCTGGGGACACAAAGTTTAATTCACATAACATAATCTCCAAAGGCAATGTTCTACATCCTATTTAGTGACTAGTGACTATGGTCTTAAGGGTTCTTGAGTAGCTATTTAAAGGTACAGTTATCAGCCTATCCCTATCCACAGGATAGAAGAATAAATGAAATTGAAGAGCTATGTAAACAATTAGTACTGTGGACTAATGGGCCACACAGGCAACCACCTCCACTGTAATTAGACCAGAAAAACAATGGCTCTGAAAGAGATCACATTAGAAAATTCTGGAGACAGTGGTTCTGGAGAAAGATGTAGAACCAAATGTAAAGTCATAAAAAAGTTGAAGTTTTCTGGTCAGATTGACACTGATGTAGCCTTTGAGATTGTGCCCCTCATTGTCATTAGGTGTCCTCACGTTGGTTCTGACCCATAGCGACCTTATGCACAACAGAATGAAAAACTGCCCAGTCTGCGTCGTCCTCACAACTGTCCCTGTGCTGGAGCCCACTGTTGAAACCAAACACAACACATCCTTCTCCTTAGCCATTCTCTGGGTCTTCATGGAACTCACTCTCATGGCTCAATTTTTAGCTTAGCAATAGAAAGGCCTGTAACAGGAGCAATAATGCTAGAGCAGTATACACACCTATAATATGCAACCATGTGAGATCAAATGGCAACCCTACCCAAAGACAAGTGTGAAAAGGGAAAAGAAGTACAAGAAACATAGGAAAGAAGTGAGATAAGGGATGTTACTTTATGTGGATTGCTTTGAATGTAATTAACCAAAATGTGCATGAACTGTTGAATGTAAAACTGATTATCTTTTTAAAAGAATCATGTCCTTCCCCACACATGCAAAGCACATAACTCAAGTAGAAGATCAAAATCTCATTTTCAGAAGATCTAAATCAAATATGTGTGAGACTTTAGGCATACTCTATCATAGATAAAATTTTTCAGCTGTAACCTATTAAATCTAAATATAAGTTATCTACTTCCAAAGTACAAAGGTGAAACAGGCACAAGGTAGACATTAGCCTTACAAATGACAGAAATTGGAGGGAGGAAAGGGATAACAGACACCAAGTTATTCAAATTCCCACGGAACAAATTACATTAGTTTTCAAGGCTTGAAAATAATATTCTGTGCACTGAGACCATTTAGGGAATTGGCTAGACACTGCGTTTTGGTCATTGTTTCTGATCTGTCTGGAGCTTCCCTTATAAACGCATTAGGACAGCATCTCTGATTCCTAGACTTTACTCACTGCTAACAAGTTGATTCTGTATCAAAACAAGCCTGTAGGACAGAGTATATCTTCTCTATGCATTTTCTGAAACTCAAAATCTTTGTCAGAGCATGTAGTCCCATCTTTCTTCTGTGGAGCAACTGCTGGATTGGATCTCCATCCCTTAAAGTTAACGATCCCACATTTCACTCACTGTGCCACCAGAGCTCCTGCCCCTCACTTTCGGGGGTTCCATTCTCCTAAGTCAAGTGAGTAGTAATCACACTCCCTCAGCCCCAGCAGGCTTTGTACATCTGGACCTTAGGCATAGTAACCCCACTCCTCAACTTTAGGTGACCCCTATTCTTTTAATCTTCCATCCTGGCCAACCTGCTCACATAGAGATGCCATATCCTCTTAGCCCATCTGAGAGAGCAGCTTCAGATCCCAGTTGGTGGAGCTCTGGTGAAACCTAGACTGTGACTCCACCCTTTGAGACCCAGGAAACTGTAGATATAAATCATAAACTGCCTTCAAGTCAATTCTGACCCAGTTGCCTTCTAGGACCCGCATAGAACTGCCCCTGTAGATTCTGAGAGTGAAAATGTGTATGGGGCTTACACATGAGGGAAAGCCTCCTCTTTATCTCTGGGAGTGACTAGTGGGTTCCAACAACAGACTGAGGTTTCCTGCCAGTTTGTAACCCTGTAGCACCAGGATACCCTGAGACAGCGGGTATCCCTTTAAAGCTGAGCCTTCCAGCAAAGATCCTGCTGATCTTTGAACTGGCCCAGTGATGGTCCTTTGCTTTTCTTAGAGGTCAACAGGTATTTGTAACAAATCATTCCAGTGACTCATTTCCTATCTGTCCAATTCCAGGATCCCAGCAACTTCCCTTCATTTTGTACTGTCTCTTTCCCTTTCACGCTTAGCTTACAGGAATTTTGCTTTTGTAATGGAATGAATTCATTGACAAACACTCAATATTTTAACAAAATATTGAATGATCAAGTCTTGATAAGAGTTTTAGGACACGTTTCCTTAGTTTGTACAACAGAATTGTCCAAATCTTTAAGTTCTGGTTTCATTTTAAACAGTTCACTTTTAAGTTTATCTCTTTCCTCTCAAAATATACTGTAAAATGTACTCAAAATATACGCAAATAACCAAGTGCATCACTTAGAAGTTCTACCTTCCACAAAATATTTGAACATAATTTAAACAAAGTTTTTGGTCACTGTGTATAAAGCTTCAACTTTCCTCAACTGTCCGATTCCACCTTCGTTGCTTCCATTGAAAGGCTCACTAAAAGCTCATTTAACATCCACATTTCTAGAAACAATATCTGGATGATATATATTCTCAAAGATAATAGACTTTTTCATTTGCTCATCTAATTTCTTTCTGAGTCTTCGACCATGGCCTTTGGCATCTATAATTCTACCAGTATTCTCTTCAAGGGTATCTAGAACCTTATTACAAAGCATATGGAAATTTCTCCAGATTTTAGGTAGAACCCAATTGTAAAGCCACACATCATTTTAGGTATCTGCTGGAGCAGCACTTGATTCCTGGGTACCAAATTCTGTCTAGGTTATACAGTACTTCAATAGAAGTGCCACAGATGGGATGATTTAAAGAATAGAAATTTATTTTCTCGCAATGTAAAAGGTTAGAGGTTCAAATCCAGAGGACTGGCTCTCAAGAAAGCTCTCTTTTTGTGGCCAGTCTGGCGGAAGGACCTTATCTCTTTTTATCTTCTAATCCTAGATTCCTTGAGGGAATCATATGGCATGCATCTTCCCCCCTGTGCTTGGCTTGCTTGTTAATTCTGCTCTTTTATATCTCAAAGAGATGTCTTTAGACAAACCTTAAATGGATATTGCCTCATTGATACAACAAACAGAAGCCATTCTACAGTGGGATTATAAAGGTAGAAATAAGAGCACATAAAATTGACAGGACACAATTCAATCCATAACACACAGTATGCATTAGAATACAAAATATCTAACAGCTGATTAAAGTTTTTAACATAGCTTAAATTCACAAATGTGCTTCTAAATATTAACAAAGAAAATCTCACAAAACATATACAACAAAATGTGCTTATTAGTGTTAAGCCACCCACCCCTTCAATCCTGAAGTACAATGCTGTCTGTGATAGAATAATCTCTATGTGCATGCAAGAAAATCCAGTCACTACAACTATTATTCAAATATATGCACCAACCACTAAAGCTAGTGGTGCAGAAAGTGAAAATGTATACCAATATCCTCAGTCTGAAATATATCAAACACATATAAAAAAACATGCATTAGAATCACTGGCAATTGGAAGCAAAAGTTGGAAACAGAAAGAAAGAAACAGTAGTTGGAAAATATAGTCCTGGTGACAGAAACAAAGTTGAAAAATCATTTTATAAGAACAAAGATGTCTTTGTTGAAGATACCTATTGTTCTACCATACAAAAGGTGTTTACACACATGGACTTCTGCAGACACAGAAATCAAATGAACTACATCTGTGGGAAGAGACCATGGAGAAACTCAGTATTGGTAGTTAAAATGAAGCTCCAGAACAAATCATCAATCTCTCATTATTCTGTTGTTCAGACTGGAGCTGGATAAAATCAAAACAAGACCAGGAGAACTCAGAGATGACCTATCCCACTTTAATTTTGAGAAAATCTCAAGAACAGATTAGTTAGCTGCATTTAATGCAAATGACAGGAGACTAGATGAGCTGTAGGTTGACATGAATGAAGAAAGCAAAAGGTCATCAAAAAGATAGGACAGTATAAAAAGATCAACATTCTTAATCACAGAGTAGTTAAGGTAAAGGGAAGAAATATGAAGTCAAAGAGCTGCACAAAAAATTTCAAAAGGCAGCTTGAGAAGACAACATAAAGGGTTAAAATGAAACATGCAAAGACCTTCATTTAGACACCCAAAAATAAGGAACACTTTTAATATGTCTTAAACTGAAAGAACTAAAGAAGAAACTCAAGCCTTGAGTTGCAATATTAAAAGACTGGATAGGCAAAATATTGAACAGTGCAGGCAGCATCAAAAGAGGGTGGAAACATTACACAGAGTCACTGTACCAAAAAAACACTAGTAGATGTCCCACCATTTGGGGAGGTAGCGTCTAAGCAAGAACCAACAGTACTGAAGAAAGAAGTTCAAGCTGCACTGAAAGCATTAGCAAAAAACAAAGCTCCAAGAATTGATGGAATACCAAATGAAATGTTTCAACAAGCTCATGAAGCACTGGAAGCACTCAGTCATCTATTCTGATATATTTGGAAGACAGCTGCTTGGCCAAGAGACTGAAAGAGATCTATATTTGCACCCATTCCAAAGAAAGGTGACCAAACAAAATGCACAGATTATAGAACAACATCACTACTATTACTTGCAAGCAAGTCATAACATCATTCAACAATGGCTTCAGCAGTACATTGAGAGGGAGCTGCCAGAGGTTCAAACTGGATTCAGACAAGGATTTGAAACAAGGGATATCGTTGTTGATGTCAGGGGTGTCTTGGCCGAAAGCAGAGAATTCCAGAAAGATCTTTACTTGTGTTTTATTATACCAAGGCCTTCAACTATGTGGATCATAACAAAGTATGGAAAGCTTAAAGAAGAATGGAAATTCCAGAACACTTCATTGTGCTCATGGATCAATAGACACAATAGACCAATATTTATCAACCTGCTTAAAGCCGTGCCCCCTTAATACAGTTCCTCATGTTGTGGTGAACCCTGCCTCAACCATACAATTATTTTAATTGCTACTTCCTAACTGTAATTTTTCTACTGTTATGAATCGGGCAACCCCTGTAAAAGAGTAATTCAACCCCCAAAGGGGTTGTGACCCACAGGTTGTGAACCACTGCAATAGATATTTGTGTGAATAGAACAAAGGCATAGAATATGGTTTAAAATTAGGGAAGGTGTATGTCAGGCTTGCATCCTTTCACCATACTTATTCAATCAGTATACTGAGTTAATAATCAAAGAAGCTGCATTATACAAAGAGGAACGAGGCATCAGCATTGGAGAAAGGCTTATTAACAACCCGTGATATGCAGACGACACAAGTTTGCTTGCTGAAAGTGAGGAGGAATGGAAGCACTTGCTGATGAAGACCAAGAATGGAAGTCTTCAATATAGATTAGAACTCAATGTAAAAATGGCCCAAATCCTCACAACTGAACCAATAGGTAACCCATGGTAAATAGAGAAAGCGTTGAAGCTCTCAAGGATTTTACCTTGCTTTCATCCACAATTGATGCTCGTGGAAGCAGCAGTCAAGAGATCAAATGACCATTAAATTGGACAAATCTTCTGCAGAAGACCTCTTTAAAGTTTTGAAAGCAAGGATGTTAGAGGACTAAGATGTTCCTGGCTCAGACCATGGTGATTTCAATGGCCTCATATGAGTATGAAAGTTGGACATGGAAGACAAAATCAATACATTTGAATTATGAAGCTGGAGAAGAATAGTGAAAGTGTCATGAACTGAGACTTCAACCCAGTGCTCTAAGATGTGACTGCAACATGTTGGCATGGAGTAGAGAACCAGTGGAGAGGTCTGAGGGGCGGGCCCCGATCCAAACTACTACGTAGATGCCTGTCCCACCCTGCAGAAAAATGTATTTCAAAGGACAACATTGAATCTGCAGCTCCAGGAGAGGGACATATCTGATCTGATAGAAGCACATGGGAGCAGATGAAGGAGGAGAAGGAGTGGAGTATATCCTGGCCCACCCGGCCTTGAGGATGATGTTCCTGATTAGAACAGCCAGTCCACGGAGAGGACCACAAGGCCGGCCACACTGTGAGACATGACGTCCCTCACTGACTCATAGCCCTACAGGGAACAACACTGGAGACACACTGTGGGAATTGCACCCGATCTCATCCCACCACACCGAGGCAAAACACTAAGGGGGAGCAACAGAACAGCAAGGGAATGGAGGAATGAGGTCTCCAGGGAATGCAGATGATGGACTTTGGTGATCAGGGTGTGGTGTCCCAACAGACTTGACTGGAAAACACTCCTAAAGGCCAACAAACAACCCTTGAACTAACTGCAAACTTTTCTTTCTTGTTTTTTATGTTTTGCTTTTTTGTCATTGGTATGTTGTTGTTGTTTTGCTGTATATTGTTGCTTTGGTTTGCTCTATCTTGTTTTTGTGCATGTTATTATCTCCACAGGGCTGTGTAAATAAGATAGGCTGGATGAACAATATGGAGGAGAAAACAACAGGACCAAGAGCTCCAGCGGGGCATGGGAGAGAGGGAGGTGGGAGAAAGGTAGTGATGTTAACAAACCCAGGGACAAGGGAACAACAAGTGATCCAAATCAGTGGTGAGGAGGGTGTAGGAGGCCTGGTAGAGCATAATCAAGGGTAATGTAACCAAGAGGAATTACGGAAACCCAAATGAAGACTGAGCGTGATAGTGGGACAAGAGGAAAGTTAAAGAAAATAGAGGAAAGAGCTAGAAGGCAAAGGGCATTTATAGAGGTCTAAATAAAGGCAAATATATTTATGCATGAGGATAAGGAAATAGATCTATGTTCATATATTCATAGGTTTAGTATTAAGGTAGCAGAAGGACATTGGGCTTCCACTCAAGTACTCCCTCGATGAAAGAATACTTTCTTCTATTAAATTGGCATTCTAAGACGCTCACCTTCCCAACACAATCACTGAAGACAATGCAAGTGAATAAGCAAATGTGGTGAAGAAAACTGATGGTGCCCGGCTATCAAAAGATATAGTGTCTGGAATCTTGAAGGTAAACAAGCAGCCATGTAGCTCAGAAGCAACAAAACCAACATGGAAGAAGCACACCAGCCTGCGTGATCATGAGGTGCTGAATGGATCAGTTATCAGGCATCAAAGAACAAAAAAATCATATCATTGTGTGCTCACCTCCATGATATGATTGCTGAAGACAAATGGGTGCATAAGCAAATGTGAAGAAAGCTGATGGTGCCTGGCTCTCAAAGGATAGAGCATCTGGGCTCTTAAAGGCTTGAAGGTAAACAAGTGGCCATCTAGCTCAGAAGCAACAAAGCCCACATGGAAGAAGCACATCAGCCTCTGTGATCACGAGGTATCGAAGGGATCAGGTATCAGGCATCATCAGAACAGAAAGTCATATCATAGTCAATGAGAGGGAAGTGCAGAGTGGGGACCCAAACCCCATTTGTAGGCCACTGGACATCCCTTACAGAAGAGTCTCAGGGAGGAGACGAGCCAGTCATGGTCTGATGTAGCAACGACGAAACATATAACTTTCCTCTAGTTCCTAAATGCTTCCTCCTCCCCCACTATCATGATCCCAATTTTACCTTGCAAGCCTGGCTAGACAAGAGGATGTACACTGGTACAGATAAGAACTGGAAACACAGGGAATCCAGGGCGGATGATCCTTTCAGGACTAGTGGTGTTAACGGCGATACTGGGAGGGTGGAGGGAGGGTGGGTTGGAAAGGGGGAACCAATTACAAGGATCTACATGTGACCTCCTCCCTGGGGGACAGACAAGAGGAAAGTGGGTGACGTGAGATGTTGGACAGGGCAAGATATGACAAAATAATAATTTATAAATTATCAAGGGTTCATAAGGGAGGGGGAGTAGGGAGGGAGGGGAAAAAGTGAGGATCTGATGCCAGGGGCTTGGGTGAGCAGCGGATGTTTTGGGAGTGATGAGGGCAATGAATGTACAAATGTGCGTCACAAAAATTGTCTTGGAAGAAGCACAACCAGAATGCTCCCGGGAGACAAGGATGGAGCATGTATTTTGAACATGTTACCCGGAGAGACTAGTCCCTGGGGAAAGACATCCTGCTTAGCGGAGGGTTACTGAAAAAGAAGACGACTCTCATCAAGATGGCTTGAAACAGTGGCTGCAACGATGAGCTCAAAGGTGAGAGTAAGTGGGAATGGTGCCCGGGCCGGACAGTGTTGTGTTCTGCTCGACACAGGGTTGCTGTAAGTTAAACAGCCTCAAGGGCACCTCACATCAGCAATAGCGATACAATGATGTTGGGTCACAAAAAGTAAATGAAAACAAGTTTTAATTTGGTATTTATAATTCTACTGCAAATGCCATTAGATTATCTTCATAACTAAATAATTCTTGACATAAAAATACAAACTCCATGTCATAAAGTTGATTCCCTCTCACTCAAGCAGATGCTGTGGGACACAGTAGAAATGCCATGGTCAGTGTCTGAGAACGCAACTCTTTTCAGGAGAAGAAAGCCTCATCTTTCTCCCATGGAGAGGAGAGGCTGGTAGTTCTGAACTGTGACCGTGCAGTCAGCCATGCAACATGAAACCCACTAAGCCCGACAGCCATGACAGTATAGCTCTGCACATTCTGGAAAGATTTTCACGATGCTGTTCCTCACAGAAAAGGACTCTGAGGTTGAAAACATTCACTTCTAAAACATGTACCTAACATTAGGATTGCTTTTATGTTCACTTTTTTAATCACCTTAAATTTTTATTCATTGGCTAGGATGGTTGTGAGTTTTATCAACTTTTTCTAAACTGTTAACTTACTTCTCTTTGGATTGCAAATACAAAAATGCTCTCTGGTACCTGTGACCATCTAGACGAGGTTCCACTCTCTAGCAGGGGTCTCAAACTTTTCAAACAGGAGCCAGTTCACTGTCCCTCAGACCCGCTGGAGGGCCAAACTATGGTTTAAAAAAACACTGTGAACAAATTCCTATGCAACACTGCACATATCTTATTTTGAAGTAAAAAAACAAATGGGGCAAAAACACCCGGCAGGCCAGATAAATGTACTTGGTGGGCCGCATGTGGCCCGCGGGCCGTAGTTTGAGGACGCCTGCTAGAGAGTCATCAAGAGTGGGCATCATTTCCACAGCGCACAACCACCACCATGCAAATGCTTGGATGCTTGGTGCGAATTGGCAACAGGGAGGCAAGGAACTTCTTATGAAGTAAACAATGCAATGCAACTTGAGAAGTCTTTCTCAAAGAGTATAATATGTTTTCTAAAAATGTAGGGTTATTAAAATAATCAGCAACAATAGGTGAATTTGGATAAAAGGGCTACAGATATTCTTTGTGTTGTTCCGTATATTTTGTAGTTTGAAATTATTTTCAAATAAAAAAACAAACAGAAAGCTAGTACAACAATATGTTGTTTGCTGGCTGACATTCAAACTCTTTAATTCTTATAAAACAAATAATTGCTCTATTTTCATTTTATCTGTATGTACTTATGTTCAGAACCAGGATGAAATACCACAAGCTTAAAGCTCATTCTTGTAAACACATTCCTGACATCGGTCTCCATTTCATTTATTTAAAACGTGATATAGGATAGTCAGTAAGAGTATTTCATAATGTCATTTCCTCTTGGCTATATAAACTAGCTTTTCAGTTTTCCAGTCAGAATTTACAGTAAGATATATTAGTATAATTTCTTTTATGTTTAAGGGGAAAATATTATTATGAAAACACTTTAGGAAAATTATTTTAGTATTTCCTTCTCCTCCCATTAAGCCGTTTTATACCTTTTGGAAAATAAAGTCAGAGGCATGCTTATTATGCATTTGGTTAAAAAGTAAATGTTGTTCAAAAGAAAATGTATCCGGCAGAAGTATCTCTTCGGTGAAAATCACCTAACACTTTCTAAAATATGAATATATTATTTCAGCAAGATGTCAAGTAGAATGACACATAACCATTTCTCTTTTAATTGAAGTATAAATTTTATTTCCAGTATGAAAAATGTAGCAATTACAAATTTTCTCTATAACTAAACTTAATTTGTGTGCCCCATTTTCACTGGTGGCAAAATATGTGATCTTGCCAAAGAAAAATAAACTTGTACTTTAAACACAATATCTTTATGGAACATGTTTGGTTGGTTAGGGATTCGCCTACTCTCTATTCTCCTTCACATCCTCCCAGGGCTAACATTTTCCTTCGGGCATCACACTGGCCTCTGGGGGCAGGTGACCGATGATAGTTCATTAGGATATACACATCCTGCATTTCTTACGGGTGGTGAAAAATATGCTATTGCTGTTAGGTGTCTTAGAGTGCATTCTGATTCACAGTGGCCCAACAGACAACAGAATAAACCCGGCCCGGTTCTGTGGCACCCTCACGTTTACTGTTGTGTCTGAGCCCATTGCTGCAGCCCCTGTGTCAGTTCATCTCATTGAGGGTCTTCCTCATTCTCGCTAACCCTCACTTCACAGAACGGTGATCAACTGAGCGAAGCCAAGTGTTGCCATCAGAGATTTTGAGGAGCATTCTTACTGTGCTTCTCCCAAGACAGATGTGTTCATTCTCCTGGGAGTCGATGGCATGTTCAGTATCATCAAATGATAATATCTTAGGAATTATCTATATTGGATAAACTGGAAATTCAGACAATAAAGAATAGTAGCACACCTTTTCCACGTGAAATACTGCCATATGATAAATGTAACCTCTCCAACTTGTTTTCTTAATTTCACCATCTATAAGTTAAAAATAATGACATTTTATTTTTACAGTTCTCTAGTTATTATGCTCTCTAAAACGCTCGTGGGAAGCCACTGCTTGATTTGAAAATCTCACGTACATCTAAATAATAAAACGAAAGCAGTTGATGTGGAATCAGTTCTCACTAATGGTAATGCCCCACGGGTCACAGTAGAATTTTACTCCAGCATTTTCGAAGACTGATTTCTCAGGAGTAACCACTGGGTCTTTCTTATGATGTCTCTCCAAGTGAACTTGAACCACAAATCTTTCCGTTAACAGTGAGTATGTTAACTGTTTGCACCATGTAGGCATCTGTCTTACAATAACAGGTATGTACTGAGTACTCATTAAGCAGATACTATACTAAGCAAATCACATTTTCTCTCATTTTTAAAAATATAAAATACACGTGGGCATCATTGTTACCCCATTCTTCAATTGAGAAAACTGAGACATAAAACTGAATAGAGCAAACCAATTTCTAGCAAGTAATTTAAAATCATAGTGACCCTGTAGGGCAGGGCAGAGTAGAACTGCTCCAAAGTGGTTTTGATGCTGAAGGAAATTACCTTATCTTTCCATCATGTAGTAGTTGGTGTGTTTGAACTATCAAACTTTTAGTGAGCAGCAAATGTTTTACCCACTATTTTCCAAAAATGCTCCAGCTTTTAAGTATCAGAAGTCAACCATGAATCTAATACTTTGACTTCATAGATGATTATCCTTGCCGTATAATATATAAATCCATTTATTAGAAGCTCTCTTCCTTGTATTCTAGTAACCAGGGATCATCTATAGGCTTATTCCCACATAAAATTCTATAATTTATTTTCCATGTTGAAAAGTTAATGAGCAAACATAGCCTGCAGTAATTGACATGAGAGTTGCAATATGAACTGATGAAATATTCTTAATGTTGTCACACTTTGCAGCTATAAAAAAGACTTTAATATAAATCTGACTTTTAGTTTAAAATCTCACAACTGCACAGGGGTGTAGTCTGTATTATAATACATTTGATTTTGAAAAATAAATTTACACTCTCAACAGGGAAAACTGACTTAAACAGAAGCTGATTAAATGCTTGAAAATAATTCAAGGCGCTGTACTATTGAAGTGATTCCAAAAAGTGACATGGATGTAATATAAGATTTTGAACTACATCAGAACTCCAGGATTTAGCAAAAAGGTAAGAGGGGAGTTCATTCACGTAGAGGAAGAGAAAATTTTCTTTGGCCTAGTTGTAAAAGATAATATGTTTGTTTAAGGAAAAATAAACAGCTGGTAAAAAGTCCTGCATGCCTAACATGGAAGGAAAGCATATTTGTGCCTAATATATTACAGAAACTGTTTAAGTATAGCTCATTCTTTCAAAAATATTGCCCTCATACAGTGGCCAAGGTCAGTGTGAATTTCGATAATCTGCTAAATATAAGTGTGGATCATACATGTTAAACTGATCTCAAGTATTCTGACACCATGTCTAGTGAAAATATTTTTCTCTGTTTGTTATTCATGGATTACTCATTTTTCACCTTGAGAACTAGAAATCTTTAACTTTTTATTTTGCTTTGTATATCAATTTTAAGTGTATAACATCCAAGTTTCCTACTGACAATCAATAAGCCTCATTGCTCCGTAGCTAAAAGCACATATTATGGTTTGGTCACATGCTTCATAAGAGCACCACTGTAAATGTCTCAGGAATAAATGATCCCTTACAACCTAAACGTGAGGCTTAAGACCTCAAAGATTTCCTGGGAGTGTTAACAGTACTAGCCTGAAAGCTCAAGAGCAGCAATACCTTATTTGACAAAAAAAAAAAAAAAAGCATAACAGCATAGTCATGAGGTGCACCAAGGAGGGAATGACATCAGAACTCAAATTATGAACACCTGGTTTCAGAGGGCAGTGGAGGACAGCGGAAACCCACCTGGTCTCAGAGGGCTGTTGAGGACAGCGGAAACCCACCTGGTCTCAGAGGGCTGTGGAGGACAGCGGAAACCCACCTGGTCTCAGAGGGCTGTGGAGGACAGCGGAAAACCACCTGGTCTCAGAGGGCTGTGGAGGACAGCGGAACCCCACCTGGTCTCAGAGGGCTGTGGAGGACAGAGGAAACCCAAAATCCATTTGCAGGGCCCAGGCATGGATTTAGTCTCCTGTGAATCCCCTCACTCCATAGCCCGAAGATGTCAATAGCCTTTCTATCAATCTAGGAGCAAAGTCAAGTCAATGGAGGCAGACATACTTATGTTAAAGTGTAATATCATAATTTTATCTCACTTTTGACCCATTTTAAGTTGTTTCATCTTTTAATATTTAATGATCTCTTTTCCATTGAGGTTTTTCCTCTATTTTGTCTAGTCAGTTTTGTCAGAGTTTTTGTTGTTGCTTTTGTTTGCTTTCTCCTTGTGTTTTGCAATTATTTTCTGCATATCACATCCAGAATAGGTAAATATGCAGAGACAGTAACTGGATTAATATTTAGCTAGGGGTAAGGCAGGAAATGTTGAGAGGAAATGGAGACTTAATAACAAAGAATACGAGAAGAAAATGTTCTAAAATTGATTATGGTGATGATTGTATAACTTCTTAATATGATCAAATAATTAAATTTTATAATGTGTGAAGTGCATACCAATAAAACTATTTTAAATTGTATTAATGTTAATATAGTTGCACTTAAAATTACATAATAAAGGAGTTGAGTCATGTGCTCATTGTTAATACGAATCCTTAAAACAATACCTCTGCAATATTGAAGTCACAATTGTAGACAAATGTCTTTTTTCTTTAGATTGTTGAGCCAGTAATTATGCAACATAACTTCTATATGGCTCATTTTCTTATGTACACATTAGCAACCTTATGTGCCATAGTAGGAGATCCAACGGAGTTCATGGGCATGTGCATTAGGCACATGATGGTAAAGAATATATTATCATCATTTTGGGTTTGGAAATTATTCTTTTAAATCTCCTTTTGGAAACTTACGGGGCTGCTTAAGCCGCTGTACCATAATCTATGAGTTGGGAACAAAGTATCTGAAAAAAGAAGAGAAATATAGCTCTCTGAATTCAACAGCAATGTCAGGGGACGACCTAAAGATTAGGTGCAAGGGGTGAGAGACGTGATCCGTCTGTCAGTGAATGCATTCATTTTATGTCTATCCTAACATCTAAATAGTGGATTCCATACTTAGTAGATACCTGGTAGAAGTTGTAGGTCACCCTGGATGGTGCAAATAACTAGGACTCAACTACTTGCAGAAGGGCTGGTCATTTAAATGCTTCCAGAGAAACCCCAGAAGAAAATCTACTTTTGAAAGATCTCAGCATGGGAAACAGGATTATGATAGTTAGGTTTTCTGTGCCATCACGGCTCCTGTAGGAACATGTGGGCAGAGTTTTGCCTGTCAATTAGGTTGCAGCTTGAATGGAGGACAACAGAGAAAATCAGCTTTCAGATGCTGGCCTCCACTCTTCCTCGCTGGAGGTGAGCCTGTCTCTCTCTCTCTCTCTCTCTCTCTCTCTCTCTCTCTCTCTCTCTCTCTCTCTCTCTCTCTCTCTCCCTCTCTCCCCCTCCCCCTCCCTTTTTCTCTCTCCTCCCTCTCTCTCTCTGTTTTCACCTTCCTGTTGACAAGCCTTATGGAGCCACACTGAGACCTGCCAGAGCCCTGGAGATGCGTCCACTGCCCCAGGATCCACAGGGCTTTGCACCAACTGTCCTGTGAACTTCTTGCATTTTGCAGCATTGCATGTGCTGAATTTATGGGCTAATATCAGACTTATGGACATGATCTAGACTAGGCTGGGAGGTTTCCTTAATATGCAATTACTCTTGGATACAAATCTCTTATCCATCTATGAGTCTGGATTTTTTTCTCTAGTCAATCTGGGTCTATCACAAGGATCGAACACAGTTCTACTCTAAAAGGTCATGAGTTGGAACGGCCTCCACAGCAACGTTTCATAAAGGTTGCATTTGTTCATATTTATAATCTTTTACTTCTTTGGTTTATCCAAATAAAATGTACACTGCAAAAATATTTTTCTTTCACGTAGTCTGGTTAGAGATCAAAATGGTATATGTATGTATACATCACCACATCTTGTGGGTGTTTCACCTTTCCCCAGAAGTGGAATAAATTGATACTGAAAATGACTTAACTGTGATACAAAGGTGGTCTCATTTTCAGTGTTTGATGCCTCACATAAAAATTGCAGATGGCCTCAGAGTAGGTATCTGGAGATAGATGACTGTCTTCCATAATTTGCTTTCTAGAAAAGCTGAAGAAATGTGACCTGGAGGGTGGTAGGTTAAATATTATAGAAACATTTTATTCATACAAGTTTTGAGATTCAGAGTAATGAAAAGGCCTCGGGACCAATTACTGATTTCAGGATATGATCGCATCCTATCAAGATTTGTATCCAGATACAAATGATGCTAGGTCCTACGAGTAAGGGTCTGCTCATAGGGATGCTACGGACAACATAAAGAAACACTGCTGGTTCCTTGCCAACCTCATAACTGCTGTGTGTGAGCCCAGGTTGCAGTTGCTGTGTCAGTCCAACTCATCTTTCTGATGACACTGTACTTTTCCAAGCATTAAGCCTTTTTTTCAAGGACTGCTCTTTCTTGCTAATATGTCCAAAGTGTGTGAGGTAAAGTCTCCGAGGAACATTCTGGCTGTACTTCTTCCAAGAGGTATCTGTTTATTCTTCTGGTTGTCCATTACAGTTTCAAGATTTTTTTGCCAGCATCATTATTCAAACAGGTTTTCCTCAGTCAGTGTTCAATTTTCACATACATTTGAAGCAGTTGAAAGTATGGTTTGCATCGGGCCCATCTTAGTCTTTGTTCTTTCACACTGTAAAGTGGTAATTTTCCCAATGCAACACGTGCCTTGATTTCTTGCCAGCTTCCCCCATCAGGATTGATTATGGATCCTAGTAAAAATGACATCCCTGATACTGCAATCCTTTCTCCTTTTAGTACGGCGTTACCTATTATTTCAGTTGTGGAGATACTTGTTTTAATTACATTGAGTTGCAATACAAAAAGCTTTCATTTTCAAGCGCATCAAGACTCCCTCGCTTTCAGCAAGTAAGACTGGGTCATATACATTCTCAGGTTGTTAATAAGCCTTCTTTCTAATCCCGCCTCTGTGACTTTTTGTACAGTCCACATTCTCAGATTATCTGCTCATCATGCAGGTGAAACAAGGACGGTGGAAAGACACAAGCCTGGCACATGTCTTTCCTGCTTTTAAACCAAGTCGTTTTCCCTTGAGGAGTCTGACAGTGTAGTGTGACCACTGAGCTGCTAACTGCCAGGTCAGCACTTAGAAATCATCAGCATCTCGAAGGGAGAAGGGGGAGGTTTCTCCTCCTGTAAAACGTTATAATCTTGAAAACGTATAAAGGCAGTTCTATCCTGACCGACTGGGTCATTAAGAGGTAGCATCAATGATATGACGGTGTTTTTGCGCTTTCATTTTCTCCTGTTCTCTTTTAAGGAGGCCTGGTGGTGTAGCCTTTACCCCTTGGGCTATAAACCACAAGGTCAACAGTTCAAAACCTCCAGACACTCCTCTACAGAAAGTTGAGACGTTGTTCTCCCAGCAAGCATTACTGTCTGAGAAACCCACAGGGGTTACAGGGTCCCTATGAGTTAGAATGGAATTGATGGCAGTGGATATGGTTTTCTGGTTTTCCCTAGTAAACTTAAGTATAGTGTCTGCCTTCTCATTTTCCAAAATAGTATCTAGTATTGAAAAGCTTTGTGTACCAGAGAGTAAAATCTTCCTGGTATTCTTTGCTTTCAGCCAAGGTCCATCTGACATTGGTAAGGAGAGGCCTCATGCCTAGTCCGTTTCTGAACCTGCTTGCATTTGCGGCGGATCTCTGTCAATGGATGCAGAAACTTATCTTTCTATCAGCAGAAGGTTAACTAATTTCTGCATTCTGTTGGGTCAACTTTCTTTGGATTAGAAGAACTATGAATCTCTTCCATTAGATTGACTATCTGAATTTTAAAATCCTTGCCAATGAATATCGAGTGCTTCCAATGAAATATACATTTTTTGAAATATTTGAATTGATGTTCTGTCCATTTATAGAGCCTTCTATTTTTCTAACACCTTCAGGGCAGCTTGGACAAATGTTATATCAATGGATAAATGAGACATATCCAACATGGATGATTTATTTATTTAGAATTCCAAAAACCTCATGTACTGAGACAACTGACTTTAATATCAGGAAAACACGACAATAATATTGAGGGGGGAAATGTAAAGTCTTGCTTTAAGATTGAAAATAACAAATTCTATTAGCGTGAAAGGAAAGCTCCCCTAATGACAGTTCATGTACAAATTGGCATCTAGTTTACCATTAACATTCAATCAAGTTTACTGTTGACTGCAGAATGAGTGAGTAAGCCTATGGGGTCCTTAGATTCCTTACTGAAGGCAGTTTGCCAATGACAAGCATCTACATAAATTGCACAAAAGAAAAAGAAGGTTATCAGGCTCCCTTGATGGTGTACACCCTCAGAAACCCTCGGGAGCAATTCTATTCTAGAAGTCCATTAATGTCGCCATGAATCTGCTTGATGGCAGTGGGTTTTGTGTTTTGTTGTTGCTGTTGTTTTTAGTGCAATGCACTAATTACTAGTTAGGCTGCATGTAAAATACTGAATCTTGTTCTAAGTGAAATATATCAGTTCCTTTGGAGTTCTGCCCTCAGGCTCCTTCGTTGTCTGTATCTATAAAAAAAACAACAGCAACAAAAGCCTATTTGCTACTCGGCTAGTTCTGAATCCTGAGCATCTAGTGCATGTCTGAGCTAAACTGTACTCAGAAGACAGGTGTCTCTTTCAACGTGCCCCAGTTAATAATTTACAAAGGAATGAGCTGTCTTTCAATGAGAGTCTTTGGGAAGAGCCGAAAAAGGGATTCCTATTTTGAGAAAGAGAGTGAAGAAGATAAACTCTTCTCACTTATCTTCAAAGATATTATGATTTTGGATGAAACTGGAAATCAAACACATATCTATTTTCCCTGCCCGTTTCCTTTCTTTCCTTTTTTTCTCGCTTCTTCCACATTCTCTCTCTCTCTCTCTCTCTCTCTCTCTCTCTCTCTCTCTCTCTCTCTCTCTCTTCCTAAAAAATGGTCATTGGAATCGAGACCTTTCATTTTCTCAATTCCGTTTCTGGAAGACTTGCAAAGACATACAAGTGAGACAGTGCCTCCTCGGGGGCAACTGCAGAGTGCTATGCTTTCATTATACACCCTGTGAACACGACTACTCCCAGAGGTGAAAATATTTTGGAATGGAATGTTTTTCCTCCCTAAATATTTTTCTAATAATCTTGGAGAACTCGACCACTTCAGAAAAAAGGGAAGAAAATATCTGCTTCATTTCCCTTGTTAGATAATAAATATTGTCTATCTGACTACAGATATCATACTAGTGCACGGCATTCTTTCAATACCTTCACCTCTTAGAGTCACAGAAATTCCTCAAACAACAGCCCTTGATCAAATGTTATATTCATTCCAGGATACTGTTTGTGCCATCAGCTGGTTCATATAGACCTTACAGGTCAGAAATAGAATTTCCACACAGGGTTTTCTGGGCTCTAATCTTTATAGGAACAGGGCACCAGGGCATCTCTAGCACAGAGTCTCTTGTGGCTGTAAACCACAAGAGACCTTCCTGTTTGCATCCCAGAAAGTCACTAATGTAGCAGAGTTTCTTCATCCCAATAGAGTATTCCTCAAATAATACCGCATTTGGATTGCTAGTACTGCCCTGGCTTATCAAATGCCATACAGTGAAAAGAACGGAAGCATATGGAATTTGCATCCCAACTATTATTCCCAAAGAGCGCTTATATGATGTGAATATCTTCATGTTTCGTGGGAAAGTTATTTAGTACATATGGTATTTCCTCCGTAATATTGAAAATATGAAAAGTTTATGAGAAATTACACAAGTATATAAATGGAATATCATATATCATTACATGATATTCATATATACATACATGTGTGTATATACACATAGATATAGAGATAGACAGGTCAATCTCACATGCATGTGACAGTTGGACACTGAATAAGGAAGACATAAGGAGAATGGATGCACTTGCGTGATGGTGCGGGTGAAGACTATCGAAAGTACCGTGGACTGCCAAAGGAGAAATGCATAAGCCTTCAAAGAAGTGCAGCCGGAATGCTCCTTAGAGACAAGGAAGGTGAGATGGGTCTCACGCACTTTGAACATGTTGGGAGGAGAGATGAGTCCCTGCAGAAGGACATTAAACTTGGTAAAGCAGAGGGGCAGAGAAAGAGAGGAGACTTTGGACAAAATGGATTGACACAGAGGTTGCGTCAGTGAGCTCACACATAAAAACAATTGTGAGGAGGACGGGACAGGATGGGGCAGCAGTTCGTTGGGTAGTACAGAGAGTCAGTGGGCGTCAGCATCGACATCACCTCACAACAGCAACAGCAACGTGTTAGGGTAAGTTAAAAAGCGTTGCTCTAAAAATAATCATAGAAAACTGTGTTTTAAAATTTCAAAATGTAGAGCAGTTATTTCTTAACATAGCCTCCATTTAGGACTCATACTTCTGAAAGCAGTGTTTTCAGCCCTTTAGCTCTTTCCCCCAGGCATTCAGCACTCCTCAATTACACCACATCAAACAGCAGTTTGGGGATCCTTGAAGGTTTCGAAATGTATTCCTTTCAAATGCTCTTTGAGTTTTGGAAGCAAAAAGAAGTTTGAAGGGACACAATCAGGGCTATAGGGTGATGGAGTAAGCTTTCCCAATGAAATTTTCATAGGATATCCCTTGCTTTCCTTTAAGAATAAGCTGGTGTAATTTCCTGATAGGGAAAACTTAATCCTCAGCATATTCTAGTTATTTTTCTCACAAATGTAGTTTTCAATTTTTTAAAACTCTAGGTCCTAGTGGATGCCTTGTGACCTTCTAGAAAATCTATGAACATTTTGTTGTCCTTAGGTGCTGACAGTTGGCTTTAACTCATGGCAACCCTATGTGCAACATAACGAAACATCGTCCAGTCCTGTGACATCCTCACAATCTTTTCTATGTTTGCACTCACAGTTACAGTCATTCTATCAACCCATCTCGTTAAAGGTCTTCTTCTTGTGGTGAAGGGACATTTTTTAATATATATCTTCTATGCATATTCCCTTTTGTGATATATTGTATATTATAGCCTCCATTTCTGGGTTATAATTCCATTCTGGAGGAAATCCTGTGTTATGCTAAACAACAGGATTAAAGTGGCATATATTCTGAGTCTCTCCCTTAGTAGAAGATGTGAATCAAGTCACCACCCTTAGTTTCTTTGGGAGTTGCGTTAGTCTGGGGAGACTAGGGAAACAAATTCATGGACACTGATATGTGTATAAGAAAGAGCTTTATATACAAGAGCAATTGAATATTGAGAAAACATCCTAGCCCAGTCCAGTTCAAGTCCATAAGTCCAGACTTACCCAACACATGCAATGATGCTGAATGCTGAAAGATCGTAGGCCAATGGGTAGAAACCATTGTGGATCCAGTGGCAGTAGAAGCATCTCAGCTGGCAGGGATCTCCAGGTGGCTCCTTCAGCTCCGGAGCTCTAGCATAGCTCAATGTGTCTTGTGCAAAGGAATGTCTCACATGGAGAGTGTGTCTGTGTCCCTCTTCCAGGAAGCTATTCATCTCCTTAATGCCTCCAGAAGAGGTCATCAAGTTACCATCTGATTGATAGGCTAACCTTTACCCCTCCCCTCCTAAGTCTCAAATTAAGAACAGATTATGTAAGTACCTCCAGGGTATAGTTGGCGAAAAACAAACTACACTCCTATCAAAGTCATTCCTCTCTGAATTATAGAGGCATATGGAAGTAGAGTAAGAATCCCAGAATCATCAAATAAGAAGAGCTATAAGAAAAACACATTTGAGATCTCTGCCTAAAGTGGCCAAAGCAGACGACAAGGCAAGAAGACTAGGAAACACAGCAGAGGATCAATGCCAGGATCATGAAAGGAAGAGGTAGAGCAGCATGGTGGCAGAGCCCGAGAGACCACATGGCCGAGAGAGAGAGAGAGAGAGAGAGAGAGAGAGAGAGAGAGAGAGAGAGAGAGAGAGAGAGAGAGAGAGAGAGAGAGAGAGAGACTTGGCTGCTGGATGAGGTGAGACACTGCTGTGGACAAAAGACTATATCCTTAATGTTTTCTGCTCCTGGCTTATGGTAACATGTTAACTGTCCTAACTGGCTCCCATAATTCCAAGTATTATCTGTGAGTTCTGTGTGGCCATTGCAATAGCTTACCTAATCTAGTAGAGAAGGAGAGTACCTACCATGGGAGTTAGGGTTAATGTTAGAATACGATCAAGAAAATGAAGGGTGGGGGTATGTCTGGCCTCTGCTTTATGGCAACCATCCTTGAGCTGGTGTGGAATTGGATGCTCCTTGTGTGGGAGGAGGTCAGATATGGCCTCTGTGCTGTTTATTCACTATTTTATGCTAATGTTTTTTTTAACCAAGTAGGATACCCTTCTCTAAGGACTGATATCTCCTGATGTCATACTCAAACTGCATGAGATGAAGTCTGAGTATCCTCTTTGCTAAGGAGCATTCTGTGCTTCCTCTATACCGGATTTCTTCCTTCTTCGGACAGCCTATCTTCTTGTCAATATTTTTCACTAATACTAGAATTCAAATGGCTCAACAATTCATCAACTTTCCTTATTCACTGTCCAGATTTTGAAAGCATAGAAACCCACTGAAACATCATAACTTGAGTCAGGTGTTCCTTAGTCCACAAAATAACAACTTTGGGTTTTGACAACTGAAAAAAATCCTTCACAACATATTGTCCAATGCACTATTTTGTTTGATTTCTTGACCAATTCTTCCATGGGTGTAGTTGTACATCCACCCAAAATGAATTCCTAGAAAATTTCAATATTTTCTCATTTTATCATGATGCTTATTAAGGATTTTTTACTTTCTTTATATTAATATGTAAATCATATTGAAGGTTACAGTCTTTGATCTTCATAAATATGTATAGCAAGTTCTCTTCACTTTCAGTAACCAAGGTTGTATCATCTACAGATTTTAGGCTGTTAATCAGTTTTGTTCCAATCCTGATAGTGTCTGTGGTCACCTACATATACTACAGTTCATAAGATTCTTGGTTCAGCATACAGATAGAATAAATATATGGAAGAGATGTATATGTTTCCTCATTTTTGTTTCTGCACACTAGCTCCTTGATCTTGTTTGAAAGATCGGCCTCTTATTACATGTGCAGATTCTGCATATACACACTTAAGTATTCTGGAATTCCAAATCTTTGCAATGTAGTCAATAATTTGTTGGGATCCACACAGTGAAATACTTTGAATAGTCAAAAAACACAAGTAAACTTACACTTGGTGTTCCTTGTGTTCGTTCGTGATCCATCTGTTTTCAACAAAAATACCCTTCATTTCTTTTCTGAATTTAGCTTGAATTTCTGACAGTCCCTGTTGATATACAATTGCAACCTATTTTGCATTATCTTCAGTAAAGAATTGCTTCTGTGTGATATTAATTATAACTTTGATAAGTTCTACATTTTTGGATCACCTTTCTTGTGAATATGAATGATGATAGATCTATTTAAGTCAGAATATCCTTTAGGGTCCAAATAAAAAGTCTCCATAATTATCTGAGATTTCTTTTCTGTCTTGAATTTCATTGGATCCTCAGACACCCTTGTCTGCCACAGTGGTGATTTGATCTTTGCTGAAAGGACTCAGATGAGACTAAGACAAGTGCAATACTGAGAGAACATGTCTGCAGAGATCCACTTAAAGTACTGTACTAAATACCAATAAATAGAGGACACTAACAAAAAACGTGGTAAAATAGGACACCAACAGAATAGGTGACTTATCAGCTGCGTTGACAGAGTAACCATTTTGAATTTTTGCAAGCAGCTTAGATCAGGATCAATCTGATAAACTACTCTGCTCATCCAGGACCACACAATTACCCACCCCAATGACAGGAACATAAAAAATATATAAATTACAACCTGTTCCACCCATTTTTCCCTCAACAGAACCATGGTCTTTCCTCACCCCAAACCTTAGCACAGCCCCTGCTCTGCCTGAGGGCAAAGACATACCCTCCTAGGTTAAACACCAAATGTACTCCACTCTGTGCACCTGGAGGTGTGCACACTCAGTTTTCCTGGAGGAGCAGAAAATGTGCTAGAGAGAGTACTCTATTTCCCAGTCACTCCTATTTGGGCAGGAACTTCTCCCAGGACCAAATATCCTAACCCAAGCCAACCTACAAAATCTTCTCCCATGACAAGGTTCCCTGTCTCAAATCACCACCTGAATTAGCATGAACTAAATTGAGCCAGGCACCCCAATTCTAGACATCGCCAAGGCACCAGGAACTCCTTGTAAGTTGGGTGGCATGCCTTCATGTCTTCTTTATCCAGCAGAGGGTGCCCACTGGTACCAGGTGCACTTGCCCTCTGCCTACAAGTGTTCTACTTTGCGTGTCCCTCTCTTCTCCGATGTTCTTTCTTTATCCCCACCCTTTACTTCTTTTCTCTTTCTCTGCTTTCATTTTTTTTCACTCTCTTATTCTGTTCGCTTTTGCTTCCCCACTCCCTTTTTTTACTTTGTTTTCTCTTGGTATTTTCTTTCCTCGGTTCCTTTTCCCCACTTTAGTTTTATTTTACGTTTTCTTTATCTCATTTTGCTTCTCTTGTTCTCTTCTCATTAATTAAGCACTCACTCTCACTGGACAAGGGTGATTGCCCACTATGGCCCCACCGGATCAGTAATGACAGAGACTGACAACAGTCCACCCAGCTCATTCTGAATCTAATGGTGAACAAAGAACTGCACACAGGCTCCCATTTTCATGACACCCATCAAGAAACAGCTGGTGAGAGTCTACAAAACAATTCGCCAATTAAATACCAATACAACACTGTGAAGTTTCACACAACAAAATTCTCAGGTGACACAAAGATATAAGACAGAGTAACTCAGCCAAATTACCAAAATCTAAAGCCAGAAACCTTTAAAGAAGAAGAGGCATTAAAACTACCTGATAAGGGATTCAAAATTATAATATTTAGGTACATTCAATGGATTGAGATAAATATAGAAAACGCTGCTGATGATGTCAAGAAAAACACTAAGAAATCTTAGAGGAATTCAGGACAAATTTTCAACAACAAAAAAAACCTGACAAAATAAATTTAAAAATTAGAAACCATCCGTAAATACCTAAAAGAAATCTAAGTTTAATACTAAGGTTTCAGAGAAGAATATTGTATTGAGAGAGCAAAGAGCAGAGAATTAAGTCAGTGGAAGAAAATACCAGGTTAAAGACTTGATACTAACTGGTTAGAGAAACAGCAATAACAGCAAAACAAATAAATAACAACAAAATATCAAGAAATATGTGAGACCTTTCAAGAGGAATAAATTATAGGCGATCAAAATTCTCAAACAAGAAGAGGTAACAAAGAAAACACACATAGAGAATTACCAAAGATATTTTCCCTTTTATCATAAAAGATGAGAAGATATAAATTCAGTAATCCCAATTAATACCAGACAGAACAGACTTCAAAAGAAAATCATCACAACGTATTAGAATGAAATTTATCAAAACAAAGGACATGGAAAAAATCATGAAAGTCACACAAGGTAAGAAAAACTTAAAAAAAAAAAATTTAACTTGAATGTTGCCTGGTTGACTTAATACCATATGACTGATTTCCCTGTTTCCTTACAAATATGCTAGGGTATCTCTATTGTAAAATTTGTGACTATATCCATCAGATTTGACATATTGAACACAATGAAAATAGACCAAATGAGCCGTGGGAGGAAATAAAGAATATCATTCATGAAGTAAGCAAATAGTCATAAGAGACTCTCAAGCTTGCTTTGAGTCTTAGAGCAGATAAAGCAAATGGAGGAATTGATGCAGTCAAAGAGCTGAATAGAAATTTTTCTAAGGTAGCTTGAGAAGACACGGAAAATATAATGTAATGTGTAAGGACCTAGAGGTATAAACCTAAAAGGGAGAACATGCTTAGCATAACAAACAAAGATGACAAGAAAAAAATTCAAGCCTTAAGCTGCAATATTAAATATTCTATGGGAAAAATGTAATGATGCAGCAAGCATCCAAAGAAGATGGAAAGAGTACAGTCACTGTACCTAAAAGAACTAGCCTACACACCCCACAATTTTAGGAGGTAGTATGAACAAGAACCAATGGAGCTGAAGGAAGAGGTTCACACTGCACTGAAAGCACTAGTCAAAAACAAGGCTCCGGGAATCAATGCATACCAATTGAACTGTTTCAACAAGCTATGAAGAACTGGAAGCAATTGCTAGTAAATGTGGAGGACAGCTACTTGGCCTACTGAATGGAAGAAACCCATATCTGTATTCATTCCAAAGAACCGTGAACCAATAGAATGCCCAAACTATAGAATAATATGACGGACAGCACATGCAAGTAAAATTTTACTGAAGATCATCCAAGAAGAGTTGCAGGAGTACATTGATAGGGAACTGCCAGAAGTTCAGGTCTGATTCAGAAGAGGACATGGTAATATCAACGGCAATGTCAGATGTATCTTGGCTCAAAGCAGATAATACCAGAAAGATGTTTACTTGTGTTTTATTGACTATGTCCATACATTCAACTATGTGGCTAATAACAAATTAGGGATAAATTTGAGAAGAATGGGAAATCCAGAACACAATATTGTGCTCATATAGAACTTACATATGCATCAAGAGGCAGTTTTTCAAACAGACCACTGGAATATTGCAGGGCTTAAATGAGTAAAAGTGTGTGTGTGTGTGTGTGTGTGTGTGTGTGTGTCTGGGTACTTTAGAAAAACAAATCCACAGAAACTCATGTATAAGAGAATTTTATATGAAGGGTAAATGTAGATCAAGAAATCACCCCAATCCAGTGCTTCCTAAGCCCACAAGTCCAACATTAACTCATATGTCAGACACCAATCCACAAAGTCCTCCTCCATCTCACAAAACATGCAATGACGCCAACTACAGGAGGAAAGCCTAATCAGTGAACGTGTAAGCATCTCAGCACTGGCAGGAGTCTCCACATGGCTGCTCCAGCACCCATGGCTGCATCAGGGTAGGTCCATGCAGCTTCTCCTCGGGGATGTCTTGCTGGAAGTGAGCCTTGCCAGCTGAAACAGGGAACTGGCTAAGGCAGCTGCACCCTGGCCCGGCCATCACAAAGCAAGAGACCCGAGAACTAGAAAGGCAAGGCTCACCAAGTCATTTATCACTTCGCTCTTCAATTAACCACACATGTTTATTGGCCAGGTTGGCACAATAAACATTAACTATCTCAGTGTGTCAGGGTTACAGCCTCTTACCATAATTTTTATACTGATCAAATCATCAAAGAAACTGGCTTCTATGAAGAAGAATGTGGCATCAGGATTGGAGGAAGCTTTTTAACAAGTGAGATATGCTGATAACACAACCTTGCTTAAAGTAAAAAGGCCTTGGAGCATTTGCTGATGAATATCAAGGATTTCAAACTTCAGTGTGAATTACGACTCAACATCTAGAAGACAAAAATTTTACAACAGGACCAATTGGTAACACCATGATAAATGCAGAAAAGGTTGAAGTCGTCAAGGATTTTTTCTTGCTTTGATACACAATCAATACTCATGGACACACCAGTGAGGAAATAAAACATGAATTGTATTAGGTAAATTTGCTACACAAAACCTTTTTATAGTACTAAAAAGCAAGGTTACTTTGAGGACTAAGATGAGCCTGAGTGAAGCCATGGTATTATTAATTGCCTGTTATACTTGAAAAATTTTGACCTTGAATAAGGAAGATTGAAGAAGAATTGATGCATTTGAATTGTGTGCTGGCAAAGAATCCTGAAAAATACTGTGGACTTCTAAAAGGACAAACTGACCAGTTTTGGAAGATGTGCGATCAGAGTTCTCCTTAGAGGCAAGGATTGGGAGGCTTTGTCTTACATACATTGGGCATATTGTAAAGAGAGACCAGTCCCTGGAGAAGGACATCATGCTTATTAACATGGAGGAGCCGTGAAAGAGAGGCAGACCTTCAATGAAGTAGATTGACACGGCCCATTGCAGCGACGAGCTCAGGCCTAAGAGCAAAAGTGGGGTTGGCACAGGACTGCTCAATGTTTGTTCTGTGGTATACAGGGGGGCCAGGGTTTGCAACAAGCTCAATAGCACCTGAATGCAACAATATGCATCTCTACACTATGAGTCTTGTCCTTTTTATCCATGGCGTCTTAGACTATTCCTTAGAAATAATGGTGGTAAGACTTCAACACGTTTACTTCAGCTATGTCACTGGGGAAGAGCAAACACTGAAAAAGATGATCATATTTAGTAAAGGAGAAGACACAAAAATGTAATAAAACATACAAATGCCTACAAGAATGGTGCAGGACTGCACATTTTATTTTTATAAGTAAAGTAACTGTAGTTTGGAGTTTACTTGACTACATCTAACAATAAATACCTATTCATGCTCCAAATATATCTTTAGTGTATCAATAGTGGCTTCTCAAAATATGTTTTAGCTAAGACATTTGGATCTTTACTCAAGTACACCATCAATGCAAGAACACTTTGTTCTATTAAACTGGCATTCCATGATGCTCACCTTCCCAACACGATCACTGAAGACAAAGCAGGTGCAGAAGCAAATGTAGTGAAGAAAGCTGATGGTGCCCAGGTATCAAAAGATATAGTGTCTGGGGTTTATAAAAGCTTGAAGGTAAACAAGCGGGCATCTAGCTTAGAAGTAACAAATCCCACATGGAAGAAGCACACCAACCTGTGTGATCATGAAGATCGGGTGTCAGGCATCAAAGAAAAAAAATATCACTGTGAATGAGGGGGAGTGCAGCGTGGGGACCCAGAGTTCATCTGTAGGCAACTGGACATCACCTTGCAGAAGGGTTGTGGGCAGAAAACGAGCCAGTCAGGGTACAGTATATAGCACCAATGAAACATACAACTTTCCTCTAATTCTTTAAAGCTTCCTCCCCACGTCTCCACCATCATGATCCCAATTCTACCTTACAAATCCAGCTAGCTCAGAGGATGTACACTAGTACAAATAAGAACTGGAAACACAGGGAATCCAGGACAGATAATCCCCTCAGGACCAATAATGAGAGTAGCGATATCAGGAGGGGAAAGGAAAGGTGGTGGGTTAGAAAGGATGACCCGACCAAAAGGATCTACATATAACCCCCTCCCTCAGGGCGAGGCAATAGAAAAATGGATGAGGGGAGACATCAGATAGTGTAAGACATGACAAAATAATAATAGTTTATAAATTATTAAGGGTTCATGATGGAGGGAGGAGAAAAAATGAGGAGCTGATATCAAGGGCTCAAGTAGAAAGAAAATGTTTTGAGAATGATGATGACAATAAATGTAGAAATGTGCTTGATACAATGAACGTATGTCTAGATTGTCATAAGAGTTGTATGAGCCCCCAATAACATGATTTAAATATATGTATGTTTTATCTGATAAAACTAGTTTCCCTACAACATTACTTTTATTTAAATATTTTCTATCATTTTTAGAATTTTAATCATGCCCATTTACTGGACAATATATGAATGACTTTAGCTAAGAAAGGTTTTTAGTTGTTTTCTGTATGATAAAATTGTGAATATAACATAACATTATAATGTGAATATATATACAAGTATATACATGGTAAATTATAATATTGACTAATAGTTCATTAATCACATTTCTCTTTCCTCCTGGCCACCAGATAGATGGCATTTCTCATTCTTCCTGATTGGATGAGGTCATTTTACAAGTCCAGCTATTAGAATTGGTACTGAAGTAATTTAAAGCACATTTCTAGGCCCAGCATAGAGAACCTTCTGCCTGATTTTCCTCCTTTCTTTTCCCTGAACTGAGTACAGATATCGAGGGAAATTCTTGTAATCTATATGGTGAAAATAATAATTTTTCTACTTGCCTAGGATCCTGATTAAATGCAAGGAGCAGAAACAGCCCTATTGTGGGTTTAACCGGGACAAGAGACATAAAGTGAGAGAGCTATAATGTTTCAGATTCAATAAAATAAGTCAACATTTTTTGTTTTATTTTCTTATTTGGCTCACTTACACATAATTAAAATTACATGTACTTATGTTTTGTGTATGGGTCCATGATCATCCTTTATTTGAAAACACTGTAATCAGAACTATTTTAGAATTCGAAAGATTTGGAAGTTTATAAGGTAACCTGGTATGTATGCTTATATATACATATAAGTATCCCCAGGCAAGCCTAGGACAACACCCAATAATTAAACACAAATAGATCTGCAAAGAACTAAAAAGATAATCACCATAAATGGGATAAAGACTGTGAATAGCTTGGTGTCACTCCAGGTTTATGGCCAAATAAATTACTGCAAACTTACAAAACTCCTTTGGTTTTCAGCGTTTTTTAGATTTCAGATTTTTGGTTAAAAAAAACCCCATGGCCTTGAAACTTACATAAACGTTTGTGTTATTGTATTTATTGTAGTCAGTCAATGGGCTTTTTTGATGTTTCAGCTCTTTTGTGTTTATTAAGAGAAATAATGTATTCTTAATAAAGTTACACTCCTCTTTACTTCTAAACAACAACCCTTCTGCATTGCAGTGCTAAAATATTCATAGGCACTTAATTCCATATAACTTCATAATAAGAAAAATAAATTTATTTTCATGTTTGTGACCATATGTTTACTTTCCGGCTTTTCTGTTCTAAAGTGTTAGTAACAGACAGGATTTATTAAATGTTGTATTAGATTTGAAAATGGGCAATACTTAGAAAGTATTAAATGGCACCCCATTCCTTCTTACTGTGATTATTGCATATTATATAATAAACATAATTTTGTCTATACCACTGGACAAGATGGTGATTGCTCATAAATAGACTTGCTTAATTAGATGAGCAATTATATAAAACATTGAAATGGCAAAACGTCTTATGCATGCAAAATATTAGGAACTAAAAATCATGTTTGGGTTTCTGATCAAACTTCAGTACATCAAAGTAAGAGACAAGCTCCGGGAGAACTATTTGTAAATGAAGAAAGGCTTGTGCCTAAATAAATTTCATTTCAATTAGCATGACTACAATGAAAGGCATAATTCAACTTTCATGTAAAAATGATTGATACATCCCTATAACACATGTATGGAATAACTGACTATCTCAAATAAAAATACGCTGTGGTCAGATCATGTCACAATGGTGAGACAGTGGAATCCCTTTCTTTCACAACTGAAGGTAGGCCTTTGCAAATGCTCTTCTAGAGCACATCAGATGTTGCTGTCAGTCCAGTTTCCAATCTCCTTTCCCAAGCTACGGCGCCCAGTTCCAGAGGCTGCAGGTGTTAGTGAACAATGGCTCACACCTGCACTCTCTTTGAAAGGATTACCCTCAGTTGACAAGGGTCTTACACTGACAGCGATTAATAATTAATTGATAGGGACTGGAAGGGGGAGGAGGGATATATACAAGGTCATCCCCGTGCCTTAAGGCAAAACAAACTGTGGTACAACTCACACTACAGAGTTCCCTGTCTGACAGATTAAGGCTGGGTTTCAGCTGAAACCGTATCTCAGTCCTCATGTCTTACTGCTTTCTCATGAGAAAAGTTCATAAATAAATTACTTACCCTGAAATCTGAATCTTAGGTTCTGCTTCTAGGAATTCTGATCTAAAACAAATCCCAAGCAAAAACGATTGTCCTCTAATCAATTTCAACTCAGAGTGGCCCTCTAGGACAAGGTGTAACTGTTCCTTAGGGGTTTTGAGATTGGATCTTTCTGAGGACACAAACAGCCTGTGCTTTCTCCCAAGGAGCAGCTGGTGGGTTAACACATGGAGCTGGTAGCTGGCACTCCAATGCCTAACCAACTGTGCCATCCAACAAACACATGGCATTTATGATTAAGCATGTAGTGCGTACTAGGTTTCCTCTAAGATTTATTTGGATATTTTTTCTGGTGACTAAATGTAGACTCAATAATTTTCACAAACAGCTCAGTTCAAATGCTTCAGTTCACCTTGTCATTGTATAGCTTTCACATGCATAGGAAGCAATTTTAAGACTATGCTATCATAGCTTTTGAATGATTTAATTAGGTCTTTTGTAACAGATTTTTCCCCCATGTAATTTATTTGCTTCTTGAATCCTGCTTCCACGGGCACTAAGTTTTGATTCACATGAATTAAAATTCTGGCCAATTCATTTATGTACCATTTATCATGATTTGTCTAGTTGAATATACCTTAGCTTCAAGCCAAATTGAACTCAATTCTGCATTGGAGAAAGTAGAGACTGAACAAATAAATGCCCCTCAGAATTGATAATGGCAAAACTTTAACTTCTTTATCAGGAAAGAACAGCTTTATACAGGTAAAGTACAAAGGTAACAAAGGTGAGAGAAATCTTCTCTGGAATGCATTGACCGTGGCTGCAATAATGAGCTTAAACACAAAAAGTTTTATAAAAATGGCATAGAATAGCTTGATTGTGTTATAGATCAAAACCAAAAACTAAACTCACTTCCATCAAGTCAATGCTAACTCACAGTGACCCACAGGGACGAGTAGAACTTCCTCTGTAGTTTCTGAGACTGTGTCTCTATAGGAATAGAAAATTCCTTCTTTCACCTTCAGAGAGACAAGTGGTTCAAACTACTAACCTTGCAGTTAGCAGGCCAGTACCAATTAACTACTCAACCAGATCATAATATATAGGAACCTTTGCAGCAGAAACTAAAACCAACAAAAAGAATTAAGGTTTCTGTGTGCTCTACATGTGATAGAAATGTATTCTGTAAATAACTCATCAGTGTGAAAGTTATTCACTTATTGTTATAAATTTGGACATTTGAGCAACAAGCATTTTGCTTATAATAAGTAGGAAATCTAAATCAAACTCAGATTAATCTGATTCTATAATCTTTGTTTTTTACCTTTCCTCTCTGCCTTGGTATCACCGTTCTATCCTGGAAATAAATATAAAAATAAAGCTATTCAACTATACTTTTTCTAACAAAATGGAAGTTTATACACATTTTATTTTCCAAACATTGATGTCATTTGTTTGAAATGAAAGTAAGATTGTATGAGTTATGTAATTTCCAAAAACGTTTATTAGTGGACAAGCATGAATTCAATTAAAAAGGAAATAAACATCACATAATACCTTCATTTACTTGAAAGGGAACATTTTTTAGGAGTTGGAAAATGGTAAGGAAGGAAGAGATCATGTCAGCACAATGTTATTGGTCATATACAGCGCAATCTTATGTTTCACCAAGATTTCAACACGGGAAAGAGATATATTAGGGACTGCCTAATTCATAGGTTTTTCTGACCTAGGTACAGTGGTTTCTTTGAAGGATTCTGAAGGAAACGCTATAAGCAATGTTTTGATAACAGCTTCAATAATGCACATTTCAAAGTCAAAACTAGTCAGACATATAACTGTTTACATACTCAACATTTGGGGGGAAAATAAGTGTCAACAGGCTCCACTTTCCCAACCCAGAATAGCATGTGACCTTTTATTATAATTCTCATGAGTCTCTGAATAGGAAGGGAATGTTTTATTTTTGGTTTTTTTTCCATTCTATAAATCAAGGATTCCTTGTTTACTACCATCGGAAAAATAACCCAAAGCTCTTCAGCACCCCCATGTAGCCACTCAGAAAACTTATAAAGTCATGAGATATTAAAAACTCTGTAACAGAAGACATATATCTTATATATCTTTGGTTATAGCAAAAACAAAAGTGGTTTGCACAAAGCAGAACATGAATAAAATTGACTAAATTTTTTAAATTATTCCAAAAATTATTGCTTTAATACTCTGCTATAATAATTTCACAGTGATCAATAATCATTTGGTAATAAAATCTGAAAATATATACTTTTCTAACTATCCCTTCAGCCATTGTTTTCTAAAGAGAAACACAAAAGTATTCACTGCTCCACTAATTATCAACAAACTATTGAATTTTCTACATTTATTTTATTTATGATAAGATATTCTAACAAAGAGAAAACCAACTCTCCTTTAGTGCAGAAATCATATTACTTACTGACAAATTGTTGTGTATCTTTCAGTGTGCGTAATTTAATCTTTTTTTTCCAAGGCTCAATCAATATTAAGAAGAGGTCACTCTCATGTTACTCATTGGACATTATTCTTACTAAGATAAAGTATTGCATTGCTTTTGTGACTTGTAATAGTAGGCAAGAAGTGAATCTAAACCTTGAGTGTTGTTACCTACCTTCAATGTCTATGCTCATAATGACTGTACTATATTGAATCATCATGAAATCTAAAGTAATCATGATTTCTCCTTTTCCATAAAAATCTCACAAAACACATTCTCCACAACTCCCTGTCAATAGTTCCAACATCAAAACAAAAGATATTTTAAATTTTTTTCTCTTAAATTATTACTCAAATTCATCTTTCCCCATATTTATTCTAACATTTCTTCTGTCTGACATGTGACAATGGACTTCCTCTTAATCTACCTCCCTGCCTCAGATCTTAACTCTAACCCCCAATAAACATGTTCCTGTCCTCATATACTATTGCCAACGTACTTTACAAATACACGCCTGGTCACATCATCCATTTGTCTAAATTGTTTCAGTACCTTCTGGGTATAATATGTGCCATTTTCTACAACAATGGGGATTCTACAACATTTCACTGCGCACATGCAGAACCTGTACATATACCAAAAGGCAGTTACTTGTACAAACACAAAAAGAGGCTACTGCATGATTTAACACAGGAAAGATTGTAAATGTATCAGGGTTGTATCTTTTCATCATACATATTCATGATGTGTGCTTAGCAAAAAGTCTGAAAAGCTTAGCAATAAGAAAAATGTAGTATTAACATCAGACAGCTCAATATTAATCTGTGATGTACATGACACAACCTTGTTTGCCGAAAGCCAGAGGATTTGAAACACTTGATGAAAACCAAAGGCTTCAATATGGAATGCAATTCAACCTAAAAAATAAAAATCCTCACAACTAGACAAATAGGCAACATCGTGCTCAACAAAGAAAGCAATGATGTTTCCAAGCATTGCATTTCGCTTGGGTCCACACTCAAGGCTTACAGAAATGGCAGGCCAGATAGCAGATATATTGTAGTGCACAGATCTGCTACACAGAACTCAAAGTGTTGAAGGGCAAGGGTGTCACTTTGAAGACTAGGATGAACCTTCCCCAAGTCATGGTATTTTCATTTGTTTCATGTTCATTTGAAAGTTGGACAATGGATAAGGAAGGCCAGTAGAGAATTGATGCATTTTATTTATATATTGTCAGAGTATTGAAAGTGGCATACACTGTCAGAAGAGGGGAAAAATGGTCTTAGAAGAACAGTCCAAATGCTCTTTAGAAGCCAGGATGGCCAGACTTCATCTCACATATTTTTGACATGCTATCCGACTAGACCAGTCCCTGGAAAAGGGCATCATATTTAGTAAGGTAGAGGGTCAGCAAAAAGAGGGAATCCCTACACAAGATAGAGTGACACAGTGACTGTAACCATGGACTCCAACATAACAATTTTAAAGATGGAGGTGTCTGGTTCTATTATTGATAGGGTCATTCTGAGTGGGAACAAGCTCAGAGTACCGAACAAAACAGCATAGCAAAGACACATTAGATTCCTTAAATCAGGCTGTTCCGCATCTCTTGGATTACTTGCTCTCTCCCCTGAATTAACTTAAAAGATATTTACAAGGCACAATCTTGGTAACCAATGAAATGTGAAATCTATGGAGTATAAGAGACAACAAAAATTAGATTAGCTGTACATTGATTTTAATTTACTGAGGGATGGAATCCCTGGGTGGTGTAAATTGTTCATCAATTCTTCTGCTAGCAAAATGGTTGGAGTTCTCAGTCCACCTGGAGGGGCGTTTTTTAAGCCCTAGAGATCTACTTCCAAAAGTTTAGCCAGTTCTACGCTGACACATCTGGGGTCGCTGTGAGCTGGATTGATCCAACAGCAAACAATCTGATAGATGCTGCTGTACGGTGCCATCAAGTCCACTCTGACTCATAGCAATCCCTGTACAACAGAATAAAAGTCAGCTTTATGCCACCTTAGCAATCGTTGCCATGCTTGAGCCCATTGTTGGGGCCCTTGTGTCAATCCATCTTGTCAAGGATCTTCCTCTTTACCACTGATCCTCTTCTCTACCAACTATGTGCCAGTTGTGTGGAAAATCATATGTGGGTAGATTCAGATGTTTCTTGTTTTTTTCTGCATTTGCCTATTTAACATTACAGTCGTTTCAATAGATACCACTCTCTACTTACTGCCATTGAGGGGATTCGAACTTCTAGTGCCTTGTAGGACAGGGTAGAACTACATCTGTGAGTGTCTGAGATTGTAACTCTTTATGGGAGTGGAAAAATCTAACATTTCTCCAGTGGAGCAGTTGGTGGTTTTGAACTGATGACCTGGCACTTACCAGTGCAACCCATAACCACTAGGCCACAAAGGCTTCTCTTGTCCAAAATCAGACTCAAGATCTCTGGGACCCCTTCCTGAATTTCTTTTAGTACATCTCTCAAGGTGTGTCAGCGCCATCTATGTATCTGTGAGAATCAGAGCTACCAAATGCCAATCCCTCTGCTTTCCACACCTCCTCAGCCATCGGCTATCAACACATTGTGTGAAACAGACTTTTCTATTAATTCACCAAGCAACGATCTTCAATTCATTGTTTCTGTCATCTTCTTAGGAGCCCTGTTGGCATGATAGGTTATGCATTTGGCTGCTAATCAACAGCCCAGCAGTTCAAACCTGCAATATGCTCTGGGGAAGAAAATGGAGGCTCTTTGCTCCCATAAACATTTACAGCCTTGAAAATCAACAGAGGCCATTATAACCTGTCCTAAAGGGGTGCTATGAGTCAGAATTGACTCAATGACAGTGAGCATAGGGATTGGTTTAACTTCCATGTTGTCTCCAGATCAAAAAAAAAACTCACTGCAATTGAGTCAATCCTAACTCACAGCGACCCTACAGTACAGGGTACAACTGCTCCTTTGGGGTTTTGAGGCTGTAAATCTTTATGGGAACAAAAAATTTTCCCTGGAAAACCTGGTCTTTTCAAACTGCTGATCTTATAAGAGGTAGCAGTCCACCACATGAAAGCCTGTATCACCAGGAGGGACTCCCCATCACTACTTAAAGAAACAAAAATCCCACCTCACAACCATGGAGTCAACTCAGACCCACAGCAAACCTCTGGAGCAGGACAGAACTGCCATTGAGAGTTTCTGAGTCTGTAACTCTGTATGAGAATCAAGAGCCTTTTCTTCCTCCTGCAGCAGGGTTGTGGCTGCAAATGGCTGATATGGGTTAGCCATCCAACTTAGTACACCTCTGGGTTTGGGTCTTCCAATGCATCTGTACTGTGAACATATTGATCTTCTCAGTCTGGAAATACGATTATATTTACTCCTACTCGACTTATACACACATAATAAGAAATTTTTTTGTGTTATATTCACAATCCTTATTATGGTGTCATTTTTATATCTTTTATTTTTTATTATTACTAAGTTCCACAAGGCATTCATCGCCTATTGATCTCCAGCAAGTAAATATAATTCTGCTAAACTAATTATCATTATTCTTATGCTGAATAATTGAATAAATTAGTAGTTAGATTTGGATAATAGAGATCCTGACTCCAGTTTTGGTAGCAAGGAGCATAGAGTCAGTGAAATCATGTGTTTGAATATGGATTGTGTTAGTCTGGGTAGACTAGAGAAACAAATCCAGGGAGACTCATATGTGTATAAGAAAGAGCTTTATACTCAAGAGCAATTGAATAGCGAGAAAACATACCAGCCCTGATCAACTCCATAGTCCAAAATTAGCCAGTATATCCAATACTAGTCCATATTCCTTTGTAGACTCACACAGCGATGCAATAATGCAGAATGCAGGACGATCAAAGGCCAGTGGGTGGAAAGTCTGTGAATCCAGTGGTGGGAGAAGCATCTCAGCGCTGGCATGGGTCTCCATGTGGCTCCTCCAGCTCCCAGGGCTCTAGCTGCATCAGTGTAGCACCATCAGACTCATCCTCAGTCATGTCTCGCAGGGAGTGAACATGTGTCCCACCTCCAACACGCTATTTATCTCCTTAGTGCCTCCAAATGAGGTCATAAAGTTTTGACCTGATTGACAGGTTAAACTCCACCCCTTAACACTTAAACCTCAAACTAACAAGAGATTATGTAACTACCACAGACCACCCCTTGTCAAATTGACACTTTCACACATCTTTTTAGCCATATAGAATTTTCAAACTAACAATAATACAATCATATCTGTACCTAACAGGATAAAATCAAAATGAATACAATTCAATATGCACAACCCTCATTTAAACAGCCCTTCCTATAAGTGAACAAAAGTATCCTATACTTATGTGAACACCTACACCATAATCCTATGAACATATTCCTATGACTCTGGCTCAGAACTGACACTAGTTCCAGGAGACCCAAAGTGTTTTGAAGGCCCACCAGTCAGAGTGGGGCTTATGGAGGTCAAGGTATCAATGGAGTTTCAGCTCAGGTGCGCCTCGCTGTGGGTCCAGTGGGCCCCCGGACCCATCCTGTGGTTATTTCCCTAGTTTCAGAATGCATCATTGGACTATACATACTTAGTAACTGGCAGAACTCCCATATTGGATCCCTGAAATGCGGAATAAGGGCTATCATGGTAGGCACGGCCAAATGAACACCATTGTAACTGCTATTGCCTAGGAAAATAGTAAACCAAAAGCAGTACCGCATTCCTGGAGGGATTGCAGAGATCAGTGCCACCATCAAAGACTTGAAAGATGCACGAGTGGTAATTCCTACCACATCCCCATTTAACTAACTTATTTGACCTGTAAAGAAGACGGATGGATCCTGGATAATGACAGTGGATTATCATAAATTTAACCAGGTGGTAACTCCAATTGCAGCTGCCATTCCAGATGTGATTTCAATACTTGAGAAAATTAATACTTCTCCTGGTACTTGGTATGCAGCTATTGATCTGGCTAATGCCTTCTTTTCAATACCAGTCCCTAAGGATCAGCAGAAGCAGTTTGCCTTCACCTGGCAGGGGTAACAATATACTTTCACAACTCTCCCCCATGGGTACATCAACTCTTCTGCCGTGTGCCATAATTTAGTCCTAAGGGATCTTGATCACCTGTCTATTCCACAAAATGTCACACTGGTCCATTATGTTGAGGGCATCATGCTAACTGGACCCACAAAAGAGGATGTATCAAAGACTCTAGATTCACTGGTACAATATCTGTGTACAAGAGGTTGGGAAATTAACCCAATGAGGATTCAGGTTCTCTCCACACCAGTAAAATTCCTAGGGGTCCGGTAGTTTGGCACATGTCGAGATATTCCTACTAAAGTGAAGGATAAGTCATTGCATTTAACTCCCCCAACAACTCAAAAGAGGCACAATGCTTAGTGGGCCTCTTCAGAATTTGGAGGCAACATATCCCTCACATGGGTGTTCTACTTCGACCTATTTTTCAAGTGACACGAAAAGCCTCCAATTTTGAGTGGGGCCCAGAACAAGAAAAGGCTCTTCAACAAGTTCAGGCTGCCATGCAAGCTGCTTTGCCACTGGGACCATATGATCCAACTGACCCAATGGTGCTGGATGTGTCAGTTGTAGATAAAGATGCAGTGTGGAGTCTTTGGCAGACCCCTATTGGTGAATCACAGCATAGACCATTGGGATTTTGGAGTAAAGTCCTGCCATCCTCTGCAGACAACTACACCCCTTTGAAAAACAGCTGTTGACCTGTTACTGGGCTTTGGTGGAGACTGAACGCCTCACCATGGGCCACCAAGTCACCATTAGGCCTGAGCTGCCCATGAACTGGGTATTGTCTGACCCATGAATCATAAAGTTGGACTTGCACAGCAACATTCCATTGTTAAATGGAAGTGGTATATATGAGATTGGACCAAAGCAGTACCTGAAGGGACAAGTCAGCTGCATGAAGAAGTGGCCCAAAAGTCAACAGTCTCCACTCCCATCACATTGCCTCCTTTCTCCCAGTCTGCACCTATGGCCTTCTGGGGAGTTCCTTACCATACTTTAACTGAAGACCAAAAAAGTCACGCTTGGTTTACAGATGGCTCTGCACGATATGCAGGTGCCACTTTTAAGTAGACAGCAGCAGCACTACAGCCCCATTCTGGGATCTCCCTAAAGGACAGTGGTGAAGGGAAATCTTCCCAATAGGCAGAACTTTGAGCTGTGCACCTGACCATTCAGTTTTCATAAAAGGGAAAAAGGCCAGATGTGAGACTGTATATTGATTCATGGGCTGTGGCTAATGGCTTAGATGGATTGTCAGGGAATTGGAAGGACATTGATTGGAAAATTGGTGACAAGGAGGTGTGGGGAAGAGGTATGTGGATAGCCCTCTCTGAATGGGCCAAGAAAGTAAAGGTAATTATATCTCACGTGAATGCTCACCAAAGGATTACCTCTGAAGAGGAGGACTTTAATAATCAAGTGGATGAGATGACACACACTGTGGAGACTGGTCCTCCTCTTTCCTCTACCACTCCTGTTATCGACCAATGGGCACACGAACAACGCGGACATGGTAGCAAGGATGGAGGTTATGCATGGGCACCGCAACATGGACTTCCACTCACCAAGGCTGACTTGGCCACTGCCACAGCTGAGTGCCCCATTTGCCAGCAGCAGAAACCAACATTAAGTCCAAGAGATGGGACCATTCGTCGGGGAGATCAACCATCAACTTGGTGGCAAGTTGACTACATAGGACCACTTCCATCATGGAGGGGACAGTGTTTTGTTCTTACTGGAATAGACACCTACTCTGGATATAGATTTGCCTTCCCTGCACGCGATGCTTCTGCCAAAACTGCTATTCATGGACGTATAGAATGCCTCATCCACCGGCATGGCATCCCACATAGCATTGCTTCAGATCAAGGAACTCACTTTACAGCAAATACAGTGCAGCAATGGGTCAATGTCCATGGAATCCACTGGTCGTATCATGTTCCTCATCATCCTGAAGCTGCCGGCTTGATAGAACGATTGAATTGGTTCCTAAAGACACAATTACAGCACCAACTAGGTGGCAACAACTTGCGGGGCTGAGACAGTGTTCTCCAGGAAGCTGTAAATGCTCTAAACCAGCGGCCAATATATGGTGCTGTGTCTCCAATAGCCAGAATTCATGGGTCCAGGAACCAAGGGGTGGAAGCTGGAGTGGCACCACTCACTATGACTCCTAGTGATCCCCTTGCAGCATTTTTGCTTCCTGTCCCAGCAACCTTGTGTTCCTCAGGCCTGGAGGTCTTGGTCCCGAAGGAAGGAACTCTCCCCCCTAGAAACACAGCATGGATTCCACTGCACTGGCAGCTGAGAATGCCCCCTGGGCACTTTGAGCTTCTCGTGCCTTTACATCAACAGGTCAGGAAGGGTGTCGCTGTACTAAGTGGTGTGATTGATCCTGATTACCAAGGAGAAATTGGACTGGTGCTACATAATGGAGATAAAGAGGAATATGTCTGGAATCCAGGAGATCCCATAGACTGACTCTTAGTGCTACCATGCCCTGTGATTAAAGTAAATGGTAGATTACAGCAACCCAATCCTGACAGGATGTATAAAGACCCAGACCCCTCAGGAACAAAGGTCTGGGTCACCCCACCAGGCAAAAAAACACAGCCAGCTGAGGTGCTTGCTGAGGGCAAAGGTAATATAGAATGGATAGTAGTAGAAGGTAGTTCTACCTATCAATTACGACCACATGATTAATTGCAAAAGTGAGGTTTGTAATTGTCATTGTATTTCCATTTATGTGCTTATTGCATATCTTTCCTTTGTTCAGGTATGATATATCAGATACAATTGAACTCAGTGTGTTTTCATTTATATGTATGATAGATGATTGATGATAAATATAAGTGTGATTTCATCAACGTCCAGAAATTATATAAGTATATATGGCTAAAGAATTGTGTACAGGTGCCAGGTTGGCAAGGGGTGAATTGAGATAGTTTATTGTGCCACCCTGGGCAATGAACACAGTGGGATTAATTGAAGGGCAGAGAGATAAATGGCTCGGTGAGCCTCACCTTTCTTGTCTCTCGCTCTTTGACCATTGGAGCAGTGGTGCAGCTGCCTTGCTTATTCTGTGCCTCAATTTACAAGCTACACTACCTGTGGGACACTTAGCCTGTTGACTGTGTTGCTGTAAGTTGAGGTCCGTTTAAGGCCACACGATTGGAATGTACATCTCTGGAGCTGGGGACTGACAGTTGGTGACCTGGCTGACAGTTGGTGACCTGCCTTGCTGTTTGCTGCCTGTGCTGATATAGCCTAGCTCTCTCTACAGAGGACTACTTGGCAACCCTCAAGACTTGAAGGACTGCCAGTGTCTCACAACTGTCTCACGGGAGTGAGTTGCACTGAGCTATTTGTACTGCTTTATAAAGTAACAGTTCATTTCTTGTGTTATATATCTATTTGTCTTCATAAATATATACATAAAATTATCACCAGTCTGGTTTTATGTCTCTAGCGAACCCGGTCTAACACAGTCACAGACACCAAGTTAGGAGGGAAAACAGATTATTCAACTAGAAACATTCTTCTGAGAAATCTAGATAAAAATTGGGAATTACTTGATTAGAAATAAGTTTGCCTCTTTAATTTCTACCTAGTCCTTTCTTCATGCAATCATTACTTGAAATTTTGCCTAAGCCCCTATCATTAACATAAAATATTCTTAAAATATTATATCTTCATTCAAACATCCTCTGAAGTTACCACATCTATTAACACATTTCTGAAAGTCATAGGGGGAAAAAATCCCTTATTCTCACCTCCATTTAAAAGTGTAATTTCCATAGCATTTTCTCAGAAAATAAAATTTGCAATATCTCACCTATTCACAAAATGTGTTTAACTTGTTGGGATTGTCTCCCTCTACATCCACCTACATCAGTGTGATTTATTACAGATATGATTTTCCACATATCAAGAACAAGATCATGTTTAACATGCATAATAAGGCATCATTGTGATGGCAATGTTAGAAACATTATCATGTGAGCAACCAGAAAACTACATTTCTTCTTAGGAAATAAAACAACCTGACTATGACTGAAAGGGAAATGACTATGAATTGATCTATCCGTTTAGAAATTTTTTGATTTTCAGAAAAGAGGTAGAACTATTTTCACACATAAATGACTCATATTAGAAATATGATTGTGTAGGAGATAACACAAATGCAGTCCCCTACTACCACAAAGTATGCAGCCAAGTGCCTGCTTTGGAGAAATCATAGGGGTCAGCACACCCAAGTGCATGATGAGTCTCCCCAGGGGAAACCAGCTTCACGATCATGGCCTCTCCCCTGTCAGGTCAGCGTGAACATAGAATTCAGTTATAATTCTTGAAAATACGTTCATTACTTATACCATTTGAAGCAATACACAATAAAAATATTTGTAAGCATCTTGCTACATGAATATTACAGGAAGTTCAATGTTTCATCCTATGTAAATACATGAAATACCGTAGCAATTAAAAACAGGAATTTGGAGTGTGTGCAATATAATGTGTATTATCATGTAAGCTCTTGAATATGTAAATATGTGTTTATGTTTGTGAAATTGAGTGGCATTGATAAAGAATATTGATTCTTGACTAAAACCAAAGTATTTTTGCCTTAAACAGACTTTTTAAAAAGGATTTGTTTAAACTAGGCAAACAGTATCTGAACTACTGAGCCACTAAGGGCTTTAAAAATGTATACGATTCAAGAACTTTTATTCTTAAAGCAGTAATTATAAAGTTCTAATTACCATAAAAGCCTATTTCTTCACGGGGCATAGCCTTGGGACTACATGTCAAACTAGTAGGATTTTGGGAATGATAAGAATGTATATAATAATCAAATAAATAACAAGTATTGGAAATTTGGGGTTACAGGTTCCATGGGAGTGGGAGATGGACGGTTTTTAGAACTACAAACTCTATAAAAGAGTGAAACCAAGGTCTAAAAGGAAAAAGCTAATAAAGTCTTACTGCAATTGGTTTACCACAGGGATAAACAAGACATCCAAACAAAAATCAATTGTATCTCATAGCATTTGAAACCTGAGATCAGCAAATGTAAAAACAAAATAGAAAGCTGTTAGTGTGGGATGAATAAAAAAATTTAAATTTCCTAACTATATTTAAAGAAAATTACACCAAAACTACTATGGAATTAGTCCTTCGAGCCTTATTAGGACAAAATCCTCTGCTGTGGAGTCAATTTCCAACTCATAGCAAGCTGTAGAACAGAGTGGAAGTACTCTGCAGTGATTCTAAAGAGATAAATCTTTAGGAAAACAGATTGTCACATCCTTCTCCCATGATCAGTTTGGGGGATCAAACTCTCCCCACCTTTCAGTTGAAAGCCAAGTGCATTAACCAGTGTGCCATTAGGGCCCCAAGCCTTATGAGATCATATAAATCAATTGTCTGTTATAAAATTATATGATAATTTTTCTAGTCTGTACTTTTAATAAGATGGACCAAATAGAGTAGCAAATATGCCTCTGAAATGAATTCCTTCATTTATTTTTACCTACACATTATGTAAGAATAACTTACTAGTTAAGAAATAGTAATTTCCCTCATTGAATTAACTATTGCCCATATGTGGCTATAGGCCTCATAAAATTTACATATATGTTTGCCAAAAGTGAATTAAAATATATTCAAATCCCATGAATATTTAATATTTTATAAGATAAATTTAATATTTGCCTATTCATTCAGTAAATTGCTTTTAAGTAAGCTTAGGATTCTAATAATTAGATCTATCTAAAATATTTTGTATTCTGTTTTAAGTAGTTTGCTATAAAACCATCTAGTATATTCACAAAGCCAATACAGGGAAATTGAAAAATCCATCATAAGTGCCACCCCTTTGGTACACATTACAGATTATGTTTATTATGATATAAAAAGATCCAAAGGCCCAAAATTAGTGACCATAATTTGTTTTCATAATTTCTTGTCCAATTGGACAAGATCTAATTTTCAAGTCAATAACCATCAGCTAATATTGTTATTTGCTGCCAGCAGGGAAGTTATGTTTCATAGTAACCCCATTAAAAACAAAGTGAAATATTACCTTTTTCTGCAACATTTTTATGATTGTTCATATTTTTCAGTCCATTGTTGCAGCCAGTACATCCTTTGAGTGTCTTCCAGTGTAGGCAAAGAGCCTGGTGGTGTAGTGATGAAGCATTTAGCTGCTAACTAAAATCTCAATGATTTGAACCCACAAGATGCTTAACAAGAAAAATATTTGGCAGTCTGGTTTCACAAATATTACAGTTTTGGAAACCCTATGCAGTAGCTGTACTCTGTCCCATGGAGGCACTATAACTAGGAATCACCGTGACGGCAATGGGTTTGGTTTTGCAGGATTTTCCAGATTAGTGAGATCATCTTGCAGCATTAGATTGGATAATATTCTATTTTTATGTATAACATTTGCAGTAGCTAACTTGAGGAAATAGATTTTTCAGATCTCTCTTTCCAGCGTGTCTCTATGTAGAAGTTCCTCTGAAGCTAGTCTAGCATGGATAACACAGATGGTATCTGAAATACCCCTGGAAACACATCCTGCATCACAGCAAGACCAGGGCCACCAGGTCATGACAAACTGTTCATCGGATGATGGCAAACCCACATTAAATGGTACCTACCTACCATACGCTGTAAAAGGTAAATTTAGGGGGAAATCATAAATACATAATAATTATATCTGGAAGTATAAATGTCGAGAAGACTAGACATATGGGAAACAGAAATGCCTTATCTTCCCAATTCCAACTTGACGAACTGTGGATTAGATATGTCTTTAGTCTCTGCATCCCCATCTAGTGCAATGGAAAAGTGACCCATGCTTTCAGTCAAAGACAAACTATTTCATGGTCCTCTGGATATCATATTCTTCCTAAGAATCGCTCTACAGTGGCTATTCCCTTGATTCTTTATATCATCAATACTACTCTTCTATTGGATCAACTCATTAAGATAAAACATGTAGGAACAACAAGCAGAATAAAGGTTTGAGGTGGGGGGGATAGTGGGAGGGGAGGGTGGTAAAAGGGAGATGACGTGATGGAGTCCAGGAAGAAAATGTTTGGAAACTGATTGTTTCCAATTGTACAATACTTGATTTGATTAAACTGTGGAATTATATATTTATTAAAACAAAATTAAGAATATTTTTAAAAGATAAAACATAGCTTAATATTATCAATTTGGAACAAAAACTCCTAGGCAGTGCACATGCTATCATTCAATGCTGTATCTAATTGCAAAAGTTCTCAAAAAATAATTTCTGTTTTTCTGAGGAAATTTAAAGGTTTATTTATTTTAAATAAAGTTATTTATTCTTCACAGTTTCAGCTGCATATAATTTACATATCATGCATTTCAATAGTTCATAATAATTGTGCAACCATCACCACTATCAATTCCAGGATATTTCTTCTTCTTTATACCCTTTGGTGTTAGCTTTCCATTGCCTGCCAACCACTCCTGCCATGTCCCTTTGAAACTATAATTCAGTTGTTTTCTTTATAGCTTTACCTAGCCTGGATTTCATATACAGAAAAGCATACATATTCAAAACAAAACAGAAATAAATTATTTATTTTTGTCTTCCCTAATTCAACTTTCTCTTTTCTAAGCTAAATTTTTTTTAAATTAATGACTTGACTTTTCTACTAGCATTACTAAAACAATACAAATTTAACAAACACTGAACAGAGCTATTATTTCCTAAAATTGGCATTCCTTACAAAATCCCTTCGCAGTAAATGGCACCAGCATCTCCGAATTGTTCAGCCCCAAGCTAGAAGCTATTCTAATTCCCTTTCTTTAACATTCCCCATGCACTCCACCAGGGGATTGGTTTGCTCTGCCTCCGAAACACAGGAAAGGTGCAGCAACTTTACTCATCTCAACTACAGCTTGTATGAAGCACTCACTCTGCCCATTTTAACAAGGACCTGCCTTTCGTTGTGTGTTTGTTTGTTTATGCTTCCATTCTAGTCTTCCTGTCCCACCTACAAGTACAGAGCAGAAATGATATCAGTCTTTCTGATGTGTAAACCAGAGCAGGTCAAATTTCTACTTAACATCCTCCAAGAACTTTCTATTACACTGAGAATGAAGGCCGAATTTTTTAAGCAGCTATATGCTCTAAATACTAGTTTCCAAAAGTTGGTTGATTATGAAATCATAATAGTATCTAGTGAGAACACAGGCCCCTCAGCTCTTCCCCCTAAAGATTTTAATTCAGTAACTTCTACATGGAGCTCAGAGATGCATAATTTCCCATGGTTCAAAAATTAGTCAAGGTTGATAACCTACACTCTAGATGCATGTTTTTTCCCTGTTATTCTCGGTCTCTATATTCACGAATTCAGCCATTCAAGTCTTCTTAGCATTTCTTGAATATGCTATGATTACTGCTATCTCATAGGCTCTACATTTGCTTTTCCTTCTGTGCAAGATATCTCTCCTTCCTAACTCTATACCTGAATGGGCATTTCTCCCTTCCAATGTCGTGCTTGTCTTCTTCATATTCAAGTCCCAACCAATGGTGCCTCAGTAATGTTCTTATCAAATGTAACAAATCATCCAATGTCCTTATTTTATATTCTCAAGAGAATTCACTTAAGGATAAAATTAATTACTTGACATTTAGTTTGTCTTATTTATTTTCTATCTTCCCCCTCTAAAATACAGACCCTGTAAGGTCATGGCCTTGGACATTATCTCAGGTCCCAATGACCAAAAGAGTGCCAGGAATGAGATAGTATGCAAGAAATATCTCTTGGGTGATTGGAATATGGATAGGAATTGGGCAAGGAAAATAGGAACAATTTAATTTCAAAATCTATTATAATAATTTATTATTACACAGTGGTGACTTGATCAAAGCAAATGATAAGTGGGATGGTGATATAGGCTTGGCTTTGCTGCATTTCACAGAACACGCAAGTTCATTTGACCTAGGTAAGAGAACATAGGAAGCCTGTCATAACTGATAATTTTCCAATGTGGGTTACTGATGGCAGTGTTCTGTTATTCCTCGTTGAAGGACATACCAGGAAGATCCCTGTGGTAGATATATAATCTTTTGTCAATTTGAGGATTGAGTGAAGGGGTGGAGTCTAGCTTGTCAAACAGTTCAGAGCCAATAAGGCCCTGTGTGGGCATGGCCTTCTCCTAAGAATTCTGGGAAATCCGTTACTTCCTCCTTAGAGGTGGGAGACACTATCTCTCTCTGTTCACAACCTGGGAGACATAGTAGCAGACAAGACCCATGGACCCACCCTGATGCAGAGACCCTGCCAGCACTAAGATGTTTCCAATGACACTGGATCCAAAGACTTTCTACCCACTGGCCTGTGATCTTCTACATTTGGCATCATTGCATTTGTTTTGTGAGTCTGAAGTAGACTTTATAGATTGGTATCAGACACATGGGCTAACAAAAGACTTAGGGACTTGGTCTGGACTGGGCTGGGATGTTCTCTCAATGTTAAATTGCTCTTGTATATAAATTTGTTATTCACATATGTGTGTCCATGGATTTGTTTCTCTAGTCTACCCAGATTAACACAATACTCATATTAAAAATATTTATTAAGAAAAGTCTACCATTGTGATTAGAAATCTGGGCTTTGCCTCTATAAAGCTGTTTTGCTTGATGGTTTTATTGTTTCACTTGTGATTCAAATTTTAAATGCAGTGGAATATGCTTTCTACCTTTACTATGACACAAATGTTTTTGTCAAATATTAAAGAAAAGCGAACAAGTCTACTTGCTCCCAAACCAATGCATTTATTTTAGCTTACCCTTGTCTAAAGAATCAGATAAAATTCAAATGTTTTGGTAATGATTATTAAGGATCTCAAGAATCCAGCCTCAAATATCACCTGCCCTGTAGTCAACCTCACTGAACACATCTTAGCAGCAATCTGCTAGACTTACAGATCTTTATACATGCTTTTCCCTTTTTAGATCTTCTAACCCTATTTTAAATCTCATTCAGGCTACATCCTCAAATAAACTTTCTATGATTGTCAGTCTGGGTAAAGTCTTTTCAATTATCTAATCAAGGCAATAGTTTTCTATGCATTGTTTTCTTTATGGGGGGGGGATTACAATGAATACCTAAAGATTTAGTGGGCATATGAAATTTTCAATGACTCTGACAGTGAGGAAAAGTCTAAGCTCTTTATTGAGAAAAAACTGGTAAAATAGATCTATTCAAATTTTTGCATCATATTTCTTCTGATTATTTTGCTGCATATCATTCAGTTACTTATTACAGTTTCAGACAGCATCAGTGTCTGTCTTCCTCATTATCTTTGATATCAACATATGAATATTTACAAAAGACAGATATCACCAAATACAATATTGACAAAAATGTAAAATTAAATAGGTATTGCAAACCATATTAAAAACCTTTATGTCTTTGATCTACTCTATTTAAATAAAGCAAAAGCATATTCTCCGCGTGATTCAGCCTTGCACTTCTCTATCATGTAGTCAATTACACATCTTATTAAGCGAGGACGAGAAGGTAGATCAATTAGTCAATATCTTCTAAGTTTTGAATAAATATTATATAAGTGTGGGTCAAAGCTGGAGGAATGTATGTAAGATAAACCAAAGCAGCAAGGAGGTTCAACCGAGGGCTGGCTCGAGAGTGGAGACAACAACGAGTCTGCCTCATACAGGCATGTTCCTCTGCAACGGGTGTTTAGAAGCCTGTTTTTAACTACTTATCTATTTCTATAGATAGAAACGGAAACCAAAAATAACAACTTTGTTCTATACATTCCTATAATACTTAAATCATATGTATTTTTAGCTGTTGGCTAAAAAGGTACTCACGCTCACTTTGCCAGTACGATTGTCTTCTTCTCTCCCGGCCAGGGCCTTCAGAAAGTTATCTTGCAGGTCTTTGCCAGCACTTGTTAGTGTTCTATAACAAAACAAGCAGCTAGTTGTAATATACTAGATACCAAATATGTTTAAAATACTCTGGGCTAACAAATAGGAGCCCTGGTGATGTACTGGGTTCCATGTTGGCCCTAACCACAAGGTCAGCAGTTTGAAATCAGGAGCCACTGCATGAGAGCAATGAGATTTTCTATTTCCCTAAAGAGTCATAGTCTCTGAAACCCACTGCACAGTTCTACTCTGCCTCCAGGGTTGCGATGAGTCAGAATGTATTCAATGGCAGTGAGTATGGCATTTTCTGTTTGTGAGGCTTAGTAGATATTATTTAAAATGGCAATATCCTTAAGCCCTATATACACAAATATTGCATTCTATTAGTTCCTTCAATTTAATTTAGTATAACATTATTGTTTTAAAAACAGTCTGTAATGCAGTTCTACTTTGTATACATAGGATTGTTATGAATGTTGCTAGTGAGCCTTTATTTACAAAAATATTACAATTAAGTTTATAAATAACATGCATGCCCATATCAATATTCATGACAGTGCTAATTCCATCACATGTCTATTTTATCCTTTATTATACTTTGAAAACTCAACATATATAAAGCTTAATTCTTTACAAAATACTTTTAAATACCTATAATTGAATAAAGAGGGAGTGGAATAAGGAGATGAACACTAGAAGGGTAAGCCATTGTAGTTACCAGAATCGAGCATAAAGTTGGATTCTATGAGTAGAGATAATCTGGGGAAGGGGGTGTGGAGGGAATTATCTCAGTCAGAAAGAAGGAAGCATTAAAACAATTAAGGAGAGGGAAGACTTGCTTCTATAAATAAAGGTAAACAGAAATTCATCACAAATTATTCAAATCAAGCAATATTGGACCACATAATAGAAAGCGAGCTTAGGGATCATATCCAGAATAGTAACCCATGCTCCATATGGAGATGTTCTATATAGTCAAGCTATGTTTTATTAAATGTCTACAATGTACCAGGAAAGGGACCTGCTTGTAAAGTGAAGTAAGCGAGAGGCTAGTGGTTTCTACCCACCAGTTGCTCAGCAGAAGAAAAGAGAATCGGTCTGCTTCTGTACACGTTTAAATCCTCAGATCTCCTATAGATCAGTTCTACTCTGTCCTTTAGGTTTTCTTTCTCTTTTTTATTGGGCACCCTTTCAGCTCTTTTCTCAATCCATACATACATCCACCGTGTCAAGCACATGTGTACATTTGTTGACATCATCATTTTCTTTTTTTAAATCATTTTATTAGGGGCTCAGAAAATTCTTATCACAATCCATACATACATCAATTGTGTAAAGCACATTTGTACTTTCATTGCCCTCATCGTTCTCAAAACATTTGCTCTCCACTTAAGCCCCTGGCATCAGCTCCTCATTTCCCCTCCCTTTCCACTCCCCCCTCCCTCATGAACCCTTGATAATTTATAAATTATTATTTTGTCATATCTTGCACTGTCCAACATCTCCCTTCACCCACTTTTCTGTTGTCCATCCCCCAGGGAGGAGGTTATATGTAGATCCTTGTAATCGGTTCCCCCTCCTATAGGTTTTCTATGAGTGGGAATAAACTCAAATGCAATGAGTTGGTATCTTGGAGTTATACTGGAAACTATACCAGGGTAACTAGGAGCCCTTGTGCTTGTTTGGTTTTTTAAAATCATTTTATTGGGGGAGCCATAGTGTTCTAATGCTATAAGCTGGTTCAGCAAAATCAACAGTTCAGAATCAATTTGTTGAAAGAATACTTTGCAACTATGAGAAATCCAGCATGGAAGAGAGCAACTTTCAAGGGACTCTTTGAATATTACAAAGGTCCAGCTAAAGATGCTGAAAGGCATTTAATGTGGTGATGTTAAGAATTCAATGGGTAGAATGATGAAACATTTAAGTGATAGATGAACTTGGTGATTGCTTTGATGTCCAGAGTAAAAGAGAGATGAAGGTTTAATTAATTCAATGTGGACATGTGTATGCTGGACACTTGGTGGCAAAGTGGGGAGAGTTTTCAACTGCTCACAAAAAGATGCCAGGCTTGAACCACCAGCCTAACGATTTTGTTAACCTAGAAATCTAGTTTGTCCTCTTTTATTTCTTTATAGCTTTAGGTGTCCTGGCGTAGAGCAGCGGTTTTCAACCTGTGGGTCGCAACCCCTTTGGGTGTCGAACGACCCTTTCACAGGGATGGCCTGATTCATAACAGTAGCAAAATGACAGTTATTAAGTAACAATGAAAATAATTGTGGTTGGGGTTCTCCACAACATGAGAAACTATATGAAAGGGTCATGACATGAGGAAGGTTGAGGACCACTGGCTTAGAGGATCAGTTCAACTAATAATCAAAACACATATAGAAATGACCACTAAGGTGCAACAACAGGGGTACTTGGTGGCACGGTGGGTTCTGCATTGGACTGATGACTGCAAGGTGGGTGGTTTAAACCCACCAGCTGTCCAGGGGAGAAATGTAAGGTTTTCTGCTCCCATAAAGACTTACAACCTAAGAAACCCAGAGGGGCCACTTTACCCTGTCTGGTAGGGCTGCTAAGAGTTGTACTCGATTTGAAGGCAGAGTGCTTAAGCATACCTTAATTTATCCTTCTTTTGAGTGAAAATGGAGACAATCTAATATTTGCAAATTTTTTTTCAAGTCAAAGACTTTCTAAAGGTAAGTCTGTCACATGACAAGGGGGCCTATGAAATGCTATAGAATGAAATCTCTAAAAGATCGAACTGATTTTGCTAGTCACTTCCTGCAAATATATGAGTGCTTCTCCATTGCTCACAGGGTAGGGTCTTCATAACAGGACTAAGGATGTAAGGCCTTCCACAGTTTACACCGAACGTCCAGGCCCGGGTTCTGTTTTCAAACAGGAGTTTGTTAGAAAGATGCTGTCAGAGTAAAATGAAAGATGCCCAAACCCACTGCCAACAAGTCGATCCTAATTCATAGAAACACTATAGGACAAAGGAGAGATGCCACACAATGCTGTGACGGTTATACATCTTTATGGAAGCAGAGTGGCACCATTTTTCTTTCATAAGAAGCATGTGGCTTGAACCATTGACTTGTTGGTTAGCAGCCCAGCAAAGTATCACCAAGATTCCACCAAATAGAGAATTTGAGACCATAAATTAGTTATAAATCTAACTTTGTCGGTGTAATTTAAGTCATAAACCTACTTCCTTTGCATCAGTTCCAACTAGAATGAGCTTACAGAAGCTTTCTGAGGCTGTAAATCGAGCCTGAATATTTTTAAGGGATCAGGCAGTCCTTCTCTTGTGGAATGGCTGATGGGTTTGAACCAATGACCTTGAAGTTAGCAGCTTAACATCGAATCCACAGCCTGATCATGATTTCTTGTCAGAATAGGTTAGGATTGTTAGGATATGCTATTTTATCAAAAGAGCCAGATCCCAGTTACTTGTGATAAAGGATTATGTCTCAGTAATGCAATTTCCTCACAGCAGGTTGACTGTGGTTTTATTTCTCTTGGAGCTGCTCCACTATTTAGGAGGCTTTATCTGAAACACTCGTGATTATTGTGCCGGGAAGAAAGACAGCATGGCCAAACAGTAGATTCCATCGTTTACTTCTGATTGAAAGTGATACTTATAACATTCATTCAAAATGTATTAGTCCAAATAAGTCCCATGACCAAGCCTGAAATCATTGAGGCAGGAAAGTATAATCCTACTCTGAGAGGCACAGCAGGTATTTGTGGGCAGCCGCCCAAGCTGTCAAGAACAGCCAAAGTTTCACAGCTGATCACTCAGTAAAGGAGAGAAATAGAGAAAATAATTCTAAGTGAATTTTATACTATAAAAAATTTGATAAGCAATGTGGTTCATTGCAATGTGCCAATTAAAGATATTCTTGAGAATTAAAACCACAAATCTTCCACCAGAAATAGAACCTTCCCTCCAATTGGCAACATAATCTGATTTTTATTTAGGAAATGGTCCGTCCTACACTCTGTGTGTTGCTAGGATATTAAGCCAATCACCTAGTTACCACTCCCACCTCCCAAACTTTAACTAAAGATGGCATCAAATGTGACCACTTTCAACTCATGGGACTGAAAATCATGAACAGGGAGAAAGAAAGATGAAGAACCCTTCGTGTCTTAGTCGCTGTCTGAATGCCCACTCCACAGCCATATCACTGAACCGCTTTCTTTGAACCTGAGCTAACTTGTTTTCATCCAATAAATTCATCAGAAATGTTTATTTAGTTCATCAGAATTGGTTTCTACTGTTTAAAACCAAAACTCATTACTGAGGCTCTCCATGTGGCAACTTCTTGTTTGTTTTCAATCTTTTTTTAACATTATTATAGAAAAATTATAGTTTGGTCACCATCCTCAATCCCACAACACCAAAGCAATCATTGTAAGCTTTGTCTGAATCCTTCCAGGCTATTTCAAATGTTTATATCCCTATAATCTAATACCATTTGGTGAGTTGTTCATTGTGTCACATATTTTACAATATTCTGTTTCATGGCTGTTGTTTATTATTGTTTTACCTGGGAATGAATGCTTATGAGAGTGTCAAGAGAAATCAAAATTATTCCCAGGAATACTAGTGTACTAGACAAAAATTCCAAAAGATTAGACTATATCTACATAATATTTCCAAATAGTGGAGAAACTTCAAATATCCTACCACATCTAATTGCAAGTTTTACAGCTGATAGGGGGCCTAGAGATCATTTACCCTAATGAATTTTTCAGTCGATGCTTTGAATTGAGGCAGTTCCTGAGTCAGGAAGAGAGTGCTAGGTGAGCAGTAGAATTCTTACTGCTCCTGAACATTTCCTATGGCATATATTGTTATCTCCTTCCCTACAAAGATGAAAATCACAATTTTTACCTAAACATAATTTTTCAGAATAAAGCCTGCCTTTCTTAGCCTCCAGAAAGCTGTGTGTGCCACATGCCCTCTCTTTCATAGTGGGGTCAAAATAAAGTTAATGTACAAGCTCTAGAACGTGCCTTTAGGGAGCCGTAGTGGCATAAAGGGTAACTTGTTGGGCTGCTAACCAAAGGTCAGCAATTGGAAAGAACCAGCTGCACCCCAGGAGAAAGATGAGGTTTTCAACTCCCATAATGAGTTCCAGGTTCAGAAAGTCACAGGGATAGTTCGACTCTGTCCTGTACTATAGGTGTGAGTTTGAAGTGACTCGCTATGAAGTGAGATAACAGTGTCTTTAAAGTGGAGAGGAGTATTCTTTTTCTGTCGCTGAAATGTGTTATGATAACTGTGATAGTTTAATTTTTGTTTGGGGGGGTGTTTTTTTCCAACATGGCTCCCATACGGACATGTGGGTGGTGTTTAGCCTGTCAGGTTTTATTGGAGGGTGACAGAGATAAATGACTCACTGCAGGCTTGTTCTCTTTCTCCCTGATCATCCAACCAGCACACTGCTGCCTGACTTCGCTGCTCTGCCTCAACTCTGTGCTGTGCTACCTGTGGGCCGAGCCAACCCGTGGATCATGGAGTCCCGCTGGGTATCACTGACTGCATCTTGAGGCTCTAAATCGATCTGCTTAGCTACGGTGCTGCACTGCTAGCCTCTGCTACACCTCGACATCTCATAGTCCTGCTGTGGCTGCCCCACCTTGCCATGTCTACTGCCCGCACTGACTGCTCATCTTGCCTGCAGTCAGATTCTATACTTCCTGCCAACCACTTCCCTGTCCGCTTCCTTGACTTTGGACCAGCAGCCAGTGTGAGTAGGAAGGACCTTCAGTATATTAACTGTCCCAAGAAAGTGAGTTGAACCAAACCCTCCGTACTGCTGTGTGAACTAATTGGCTGCTGTATTACTTCTCCCTATATAAACTTATCCTTTTATCTATATATTATATATTCACAAGTGTCCTGTTTGTTTCTCCAGAGAACCCTGCTTAGCACAATGATTTTATCTCTAGTTTCCATCTTGGACTTAAATAAGAATCCACTATTATAAAAACAGAAAGGAAGAATCATTCAGAGTCATTGATACCTTAGAGTACCCACTCAATCTTGATTTACTTCCTCTAGACTTGTGGAAATGAAACAGAGACAAAGAGCTATTTTGTTTCAGCCACTTTCACCTTGAGTTTCTCTATAGTTTCAACCAAATCTAATCGAGACAAATACTTCTCATATGAAATTTGCTCAAGATTCTGAAAAAGATGATGCTGTGGGATTGACTGTGAGATCAACATAGACTTGAACCTTATCTATAATATTATAGGGACTGATCAGGAGACTGTATTAGTAATGCAATTAAAATAATTTTTATAAAGAATCAGAAAGTTCATCTTAAAAGTGAAGCATGAGATATGGTGGTAATTAAATTGAAATACAAGTTGGGAGGTTAAGTCTTTAATTTCCACTCATCTATCAACTAATTAGACCTAGATTTCCTGGTAGGTTAAATGATCTCTAGGCCCTATATCAGCTGAAAAGCTTGTAATTTAAAATAATAATATTGCCAACAAACATCATTTAATTTAAATTAAGTCTATAACATGAAATCATTATGCAGGAAATGCACTGATATCATATTGTTATTTTATTATTACTAGCCAAGTCTTACATATACACACTGGCATTATCAATTAAAACCACTATACTGAAGACAGAGGTATTTTTATTGTATAAATTCAGAATGCAAAGGATAAGGATCCATTGCCACTGAGTTATGTTCAACAGAGAATATAAAGTTATATAAATAATCATTTTTATGCTATGACATATCTTGAGAAGCTGAAACTTTTCAACAAGAGGAAATATTGGGAAATAAAGTTTGTTGCAAGATGTGTGGTAAGAAATTCGTCCATCGTTAACATGCATTATTCTTATTTAACAAGGTGTTTGTTTAACATTCTGTGGCCTGAGAAATCTTGCTTAAATAAATATTAAAAGAGGAGTTACTTCCTCTAGAGGTGATGGAGGTCTGTTACAAAATCTTAGGGTTATAAATTTTATATTGGCAAATACTCCACTTCTGTAATGTGTATATATTCTGCTATGCTCTTTTCTAAATGTAGTAAGAAGTATATGATATATTAATTTTTAACAAATCCATTTAATCATTAGCTAAAAGTACTTATGTAATCCTACATGAATGACTAAACATTCTTAATCTTCAACAATTAATTGAAACTATTGATTTTATGAGTTAATTGTGTTGTGTGTGTATGTGTATTTCATGTTATTAGATTAGCGTTCCAAGAAAAGAAAACAACACTAGAAAATTTGCTGAAATACAAAGCAATTTTCAAGTTTGCAAGTGGGCTGTTGTTATGGATTGAATTGTGCCCCCTTAAAACATTTGTCACCTTGGCTGGGCTATCATTTGTAATGGTTTTGCAGTTATGCAATGATTTAATCACCACCCCTGCTGGGAGCTGAGGAATCTCTGGTGGCAGAGTGGGTTACACATTGGGATGTTCACTGAAAAGTCAACAGTTCAGCTCCATCAGTCTGTTCCACGAGAGAAAGATGAGGCTTTCTACTCTTATAAAGGGCCTAGCCTCGCAAAGTCAGAGGGAGCAGTTATACTGTGTCTTACAGACTTGCTCTGAGAGGGAGCCCATTTGATCGCAGTGAGAGATGTGCTCTAATGTGATCAGCCCTGATTTAATACATGGCTAGTAGGATGCATTGCAGTACCTTTATTTGGGTCACAGTCCTAAGCAAAAGTAAGGGAATGCCAATGGGATGTAATCCTCATAAACCAGTTTTTTCAGAATGTGCACTGCATCACTTTTTTTGAAAGAAGAGCTGTCGGTGGAGCACATTACTGTGAACCCAAGGTCCTTGTGTTGTGCACCTCCTATACCCAGAGTAAGACTTGGTGCCAAGACACTTGGAGATTTCCAAAGAACATCAAACCCACAGGTGTTAAAAGAAGACAAGAATCTTCCCCGACAGCCAACAGAGAAAGAAAAAGTCTCCCCTAGCCCTTTGAAATTGCACTTTTTGCCTCCTAAATTATGAGAGAAAAACTTCTGTTTAAAGTCATCCACTTTTGACATTTATTTTATAGAAGCACTAGATAATAAAAATAACTGTTAATCTAAAAATGTCCTTTCAAAGTATGGCATTCCACAGAGGTTTGACCTAACTGCACCCGTTGGCAAGGTAACAGTCTTGTTTTGCTCTGACACTTGGCAAGTCTTGATTTCATGGCACTGAATCCAGATCTTCAGAAGTGAAAGGCTCTTGGGTTTGGATGCACATGATCAGACTGCTTCTAAGGAACTCACCATGGCAAATGATTTTATTGGCTGCATAATTGGTATCAAGGCACCAAAATCAATGAGATCTGTCAAATGACAAGGGTGCAGATCGAAATTGGAAATTCAATTGTAGGACCTTCTGCTGGTCAGGTTACCATCACTGGGTCTGATGCCAACATTAGCCTGGTGCAATATCTAATCAATAGCCAACTTTTTGCACAGACAGGTGCAATGAGTCCACTTCCCATTCCTCCTGACTCACATTCTGCTCTTCATCAACAACCATGATCCACCTGAGAGTTTGTGAATAGTGAACTATTCCAAGTTTTAAGTTATTTGTAAATGTTCTCCTTTTACACTTAAATATTTCCCTAAGAGTCCCTTTATTTTAAAGATTGAAAATATTTCAGTATATATTTATGGCTTCTTAATCGTCTCAATTTTGTAAATGCACACTTGGTAATGTTTTAATAGATATATATGCTTAGTTTGTAAACATAGTCTAAAAACTAATTTTAGAACAATAACTAAGAAGTAAAATCCAGGATTAAAACTATTCTAAAATAAATATGGCTAATAAGCATATGAGAAAGTGTCCGAGGTCATTAATCATAAAAGAAATGCAAATAAAAACAACCATGAGATACCATCTAACACCCATGAGGCTAGCTCAAATCAGAAAATCAGAGAGCAACAAGTGTTGGAGGGGCTGTGGTGAAATAGGAACCCTACTACTGGTGGTCGTGTAGATTTGTACAGCCACTGTGGAAAGCAATCTCACAATAGTTAAAGAAAATGGAAATTCATCTACCTTATGACCCAGTCATCCCTCTACTGGGCATATCACCAGTGGAGGTAACAAATAAAATTGGGGCACAATTCACAATCACAAAGACTTGGAAACAGTCTAAGTTTCCATGGATAGATGAGTGGATTAGTAAACTCTGGCACATACACACAATGGAGTACTATGCAGGACAAAAATACGGATGATCACATGAAACACATCATTTCATGGGAAAAGCTGTAAGGAATCATGTTAAGTGAGGTAAGCCAAACTCAAAAGGACAGGTATAACATGAGTCCCCTGAGGTAAGTACAATCAGCACGCCAGGAATAGAAGAATAGACACCTATCTCACAATAAACAGGTGGAAGCATAGATAGTTGTGGGAGGGCAGACCACAGCCAGGGAGGTACATGAGAGCCCAACCTAAAGAAGGGGAAGGGGGACAGGTGGGGGAGAAGCGGGGTGGGGAGAAACTGAGATGATGGCACAGGGGGAACAGGGCACTAACCCACCCAGGGGGATAGTATTAGCTGTGTCCCCACAGAACTGGAATGTGCATACAAACCCCACCATGACACGCCAAATCAGGAGGGCAACATAACACGGGGAGGAGTCCACAAAAAGACTGGACCATATGCCTGGCCCTAATCTCAATCGGCCCGCCCCCCACCATGGAAGGGAGTGCCACAGAAAATGAAAACAGATCGTCTGGTGTGGGAAAGGAACTGACCTACCACACCCAGAAGGAAGCTGAAGCAAATGAAGGAGGAAGAAGGGAGTAGAGCACACGTCGGCCCACCAAGCTCAGAGGCCGATAGCCCTGCTCAGAGCGCCCAATGCACCGAGAGGACCATATGGCCAACCCTACGGCGAGATGCGACATCCTGAACTGACCCATGGCCCTACACAGGACAGCAACGGAGACACAGTGTGGGATGCATGACTGAGCTGACCCCACCACACTGAGGCAAAACACTGGGGGTGTGCAATTGAGCAGCAGGGGAAGCAGAGCAAGAAGGTCATGAGGAAGTATCAAGGATGGACTTTGGGGCCAGGACATGGCACCCATCAGACTCCTCCGGAAAACACTCCTAAAGGTCAACAACAGACCTAAAACTATTAACAGCATTTTCTTTCTTTCTTTTTTTAGTTTTTTTTTGGGGGGTGGTGGTGGTTATATTTTTGTTTTGATTGTTGTTTTTTCTTCTCTTCTCTTCTTTTAAATTTTGCATGTCAGTGGCTTTTTTTGTTTGTTAGCTTTTCGGTGTTGCTGCCATCGTCGCCATGTTCTTATGTGCCACTTTGCTTGGTGCTGTCAAAGCCATCCACAATTTGATGCACACATTATTTTCTCTGCAGGTCTATCTAGATAAGATAGGCTGGATAAACAATGTGAGATGAAAATAACGGGAACCAGAGGGACATGAAAATGTGGAAGGTAGGGGAAGGGAGGAGGTGTTGGGCAACCCAAGGACAAGGGAACAGCGAGTGGTTCAAAACCAGAGGAGGGAGGGGATGGGAGGACTGGTAGGGAGTCACCAAGGGCAATGTAACGGAGAGGAACTACTGAAACCAGAATGAAGGCTGAACATGGTAGTGGGACAGGAGGAAAGCACAAGGAAATCGAGGAAAGGAGCAGCAGGCAAAGGGCATACATAGAGCCTAAGTACAGACATGTACATATGTAAATATATTTATGATTATGGGGGAAATAGACCTATGTGCATATATTTATAGGTTTAGTAGTAGGGTAGCAGGTGAAAATTGGGCTTCCTCACATGCACTACCTTAACACAAGAGCACTTTGCTCAGCTAAACGGTTATTCCATGATACCCACCTTTCCAACATGATCGCTGAAGACAAACGTGTGCATAAGTGAACATGGTAAAGAAAGCTGATGGTGCCCGGCTAGCAAAAGATATAGCATTTTGGGGTCTTAAAGGCTTGAAGGCAAACAAGCAGCCATCTAGCTCGGAAGCAACAAAGCCCACAGAGAAGAAGCACACAAGCCTGTTTGATCACAAGGTGATGAAGGGTTCGGATAGCAGACACCAAAGGACAAAACCATCATTGTGTGATCACCTTCCTCACATAAACGCTGAAGAACGAATGTGTACATTAGTAAGTGTGGTGAAGAAGGCTGATGGTGCCCAGCTATCAAAAGATATAGCATCTGGGGTCTTAAAGGCTTGAAAGTAAACAAGAGGCCATCTAGCCCAGAAGCAACAAAGTCCATATGGAAGCAGCACACCAACATGTGTGATCATGAAGGGCCGAGGGGACAGGTATCAAGCAACAAAGGCGGGTGGGGGGAGGGAAGATCATATCATCATGAATGAGGGGGAGTGCATGATGGGGACCCAATGCCCATCTGTAGACAACTAGACATCCTTTGTAGAGAGGTAGTGGGGAGGGATGAGTCACTCAGGGTTCAGTGTAGCAATAATGAAACTCACAACCTTCTTCTAGTTCTTAAATGCTTCCTCCACGCCACTATCACGATCCCAATTCTACCTTGCAAACCTGGGTAGACCAGTGGATGCACAGCAGTGCAGATGGGAACTGGAAACACAGGGAATCCAGGAAAGATGAACCCCTCAGGTCCAGTGGTGAGAGTGGTGATACCAGGAGGGAAGGGGGGCTAGAAAGGGGAAACAGATCACAAGGACATACATATAACCTCCTCCCTGGGGGGATGGTAAACAGAAAAGTGGGTGAAAAGAGACGCAGGGCAGTGTAAGATAAGATAAAATAATAATTTATAAATTATCAAAGGTTCATGAGGGAGGGAGGAGCAGGGAAGGAGGGGGGGGCGGGAAACGAGCTGATTCCAGGAGTCCAAATGGAAAGTGAGTTTTGAGAAAGATGAGGGCAATGAATGTTTAAGTGTGCTTTACACAATTGATGTATGTGTGGATTGTGATAAGAGTTGTGTGAGCCCCAATAAAATGATAAAAAAAGAAAGAAAGGAAAGATCAAAATGGATGTCAGAAGAGACTCTGAAACTTTCTCTTAATCTTGGAGTAGCTAAGAAAAATGGTAAAATTGATAAAGTAAAAGAGCTGAACAGAAAATTTCCAAAGGAATCTCCCTAAAAGACAAAGTGAATTATTATCATGAAATGTGCCTAGTTTGAATTGGAAAACCAAAAAAGAAGAACACATGCAGTGTATCTTAAACTAAAAACAAAAACTCAAGCCTTGAGTTGCAAGATTGGAATATTCTTTGAGTAAGATATTGAACAATGCAGGAAGCGTCCAAAGAAGATGGAAAGAACACACACAGTAGTTAATCCAATCAACATCCAACGATTTCAAGGACTAGCGTGTGATCAAGAACAAATGGTCATGAAGAAAGAAGGCCAAACCACACTGAAAGTATCCAAAAACAAAACTCCAGAAATTGATGGAATACCCTTTGAAATGTTTCAACAAGTGGATAAAGCACTGGGAGCACTCATTTATCTACACCAAGAAATATGAAGACAGCTGCCTAACCAACTAACTGGAAGAATCCCATATCTGCATCCATTCCAAAGAAAGGAGACCCAACAGAATGCACGATCACAGAACAATATCATTGGTATCACACGCAAGTTAAATGTTGCTGAAAATCATCCAACCTTGGTTGTAGCAGTACATTCATAGACAGGGAGCTTCCAGAGAGTCAGGTCAAATTTCGAAGGGAATGTGGAACAAGTGATATTATTGCCGCCGTCAGATGGATTTTGACCACAAACATAGAATACCAGAAAGATGTTTGCATGTGCTTTACTATGAAAAATTGTGTGTCTCATAAGAAACTATGGATAACCTTGAGAATAATGGGAATTCTAGAACACATAATTGTGCTCATGCAAAACCCATGCATAGATCGAGAAGCAGTTGTGTGTAAAGAACAGAGAATACTGCATCGTTTTAAATCAGGAGAAGTGTGCATCATTGCATGAGTCCAAAGAAGGATTTATGGACTAGTATGGGCTTATGGACTTGACCTGTGATATTTTCCTGATATATAACTACTTGTGGATATAAAGCTCTGTCTTACACATAATGTGCGTGTCAGTCAATTTGTTTCTCTAGTCAACCAGGGCTAACAAAATGCCTATACTTAATCAATCTGGATGTTGAGCAATTGCCCAGGATATCTGGATTATATGAAGAACTAGGTATCATAATTGAAGGAAGGATTATTAATAACTTGTAACATGCAGATGACACAACCTTGATTGCTGACAATGAGGGTAACATGCATATGCTGATGAAGATCAAAGATGGCAGTCATCCGTATGAATTACAACTCACTGTAAAGAAAACAAAAATCCTCAAAACTAGACCAATAGGTAGCATCATGATAAATGGAGACTAGATTGATATGAAGGATTTCATCTTGCTTAGATCCATAATCGATGCTCATGGAAGTAGCGATCAGGAGATCAAACAACACATTGCACTGGGTATGTCTGCTGCACAAGACCTCGTAAAGCTGTTGAAAAGCAAAGGTGTTACTTAGGGGGCTAATGTGCTCCTGACCCAAGCCATGTTCTTTTTAATTACCTCCTATGCATGTCAAAGTTGAACACTGAATAAAGACGACTGAAGAAACATGTATGCATTTGAATTATGGTGCTGGCCAACTATATTTTAAAAACCTCAGACTGCCAAAGGAATGCTTGGGCTGCAATCCACAAGGTTAGCAATTCAAAACCACCAGCTGCTTGTGGGACAAAGATGCCCATTAAGAGCTACAGTCTCAGAAAGTCCAGCGGCAGTTATCCCCAGTTCTACATCCATTCAATGACAATGAGTTTAGTTTGGTTTGGTTAGACTGTCAAAAACAACAAACAGAACTCTCTTGGAAGAAGTAAAACCAGAATGTTCCTGAAAAGCAAGGTTAGTGAGACTTTGTCTTGTCTACTTGGTACACATTATCAGGAGAGACCAGTCCCTGGAAAAGGACACTATTGTTGATAAATGAGAGCGGTACATTAAAAGCAGCAGACCCTCAACAAGATGGATTGACGCAATGGCTCCAACAAGGCACTCACATATAAGAACAGTTATGGAGATGCGGCAGGACGTAGGGGTGTCCTGTTCTGCTGTGCACAGGGCATCAGTGAGTCAGAACCTACCCCAGGGCTCATAACAACAAGAGGATGCACCCACGCTTCACTTATTAACACAATTAGTGAACATTGTATAAAACCATCAGGAAGGAGCTGCATCCTCTTTTTGGCAGTGGTGATACCACTGACGTTCAGTATCCGACTGGTCTTTACTGTCCATTTTGGCATCTACATGGCATGGTCAGACACTCTTCCCCACCATGAGTTTCCCAACATCCCAGAGTCCTTAGCCTTTAGGGGTGGGTCATGGTGGTGGTCAGGTGTGGCTCATCATCTATCGTCTCCCACCACTGGCTTGCTCTTATGAACCCACTTTGTCCTTCATTTGCCCTGCCCTCTGCATTCTTCAAAATCCTGAGTGGGCACTTTCCCATTGCTTCTCTTCTAACTGCCTCCCCCAAACCCCCCTGGCACATTGAGGCTCTCGACCCACACCCTCCATGGCCAGATCATGATATCAAGGGAAAGGACATCCAAGGACTTGTTGTCCTTTATGTGACCTGGTCATCGCCAAAGTCTCATGCATGTCATTTGAGTTGGGGTCCACTGAAAGTGGACTAGGCCTGTCCACAGATCCTCATGGGGCCCAGACCATTGGAGGCACCACCTGAGTAATTTTCAATGGTCACAAATGTAAAATGTGACTAGAGTAGATATCATTTTATCTTCTTAAGAAATAAGCAAAACTTATTTATGAAAATACACTTCACAAATAGCTTTATAGTCCATGAGCATGTCTACTGACAAAAATACAGGTTTGTGTCAAATTAAAGAGACTTGAATTTTTTTAGAGCCTGATAGAAAATACCTTGCAAACTTGATAAATATGATTTTTATCACAACGTGTGGTTTCAGACAATTCATTAGATAGTGAAATATGGGAGGAATGTAACATTTATTATGGTGAAAAATACACAACGGAACACTAATTCAATAATTTTTTACATACGTAACTTAGTGACATTTATTACATTCTTCAAGTTGTGCAACCATTCTCACCGTGGAAAGTAAATCTTTAGCATTTTTGTTGTTTTAAAAGAGAAAATGAGCTTGTGCATTTGCTCCATGACATGATGATTTCATTTTGTATAAATGACACATAAGGGGGGAACAGATCCTACTTTTCTTCAACTAAAATATTTCATAAATATCTTTCAAATTGCTAAACTGTAACATTACTTTTTATCACTGTATTATTGTGTATTTTCTCCTTTTTTCTGTAACTCATTTTCTGCATTTCATTTTCTCTTTCTATAGTATATTTTTCCTTGCCTTATCACCTCTTTTGTACTACTTGGAACTATTTCAAGTTTTCTTTTGTGGGAAACGTTAGCACGTTTTTACTCCCTGTTTACAATATAGTATATTAAATTACTAAATCAGCTAGGTTTAGCTTAATATCATTTTGGTATTCAAGTAGCTTTCACAGATAAGGGAAAGATAAATATAATGATATAAGATCTTGGTATTTTCTAATTCACTAAATGTTAATCACAAATCATTCAATTTTAAGTTTAAAATTTACTTTGTAAGTCTCAAGGCACTTAATATGTTTTCTAGATCATCAAAATGTCAAACTAATTGGAAATATAAGAGTACTTCTAATAGGAAAATATGTCTGCATAAAATTAACTAATCAGGACACACACACAGCTTTATTTTAGGAACACACTTATTTTTATTATTCTACTTTGAAAAAATAATTTTCACCATCCACCCTGGCCCCAAAACTTTGGCAATTGTTACATTAGCAGACCAAAAATTCGAGTTTAAGTATTAAGACTTTAATAAATTTAACAGTAATACTTCTTACATTTTAATGACACTGCTATTAGAATACAATGCAGAATTTAATTACCACTGTATAATTGTTCACATATTGGATTACAAAAATGCAAGAGAATTTCAAATTATATCATCCTAATTCTATTTTATTTTGCTAGACTTTTATATTTTTTTCTGACTTGTTATGCACACTATGAATTTTTTTTGGCCTAATACTAGGTAGGAGGCAAAAAGACAACTAATGAAAATTTCAAGTTTTTCCCATAAAGTGTCAATTAAACAGGAAAATCTATCTTTAATGTCACAGTAATTTTTATAAATCCAAGAGGAAAATAAAGTCCAGCTGAATGTTACGTGTACTTTTAAGCCTCATTTATTTTATAAATTATAAATCCTTCTTGTTGAATTTTCATTTCCTCTTTATATAGTTTTTCAAATGTCCTTAGTGAGGTCGGTCAGGATTATATAAATCCACATAGTTTAAGTACTTTCAGACTGTGTTTTCATGAAATATCCAGGTCAACCACTTTTATTCTAATGGCTCTCAGAAAGGAAGATCAGTAGTTAGAATATAAGAAACATTCATTTGTAAGAAAAAATGAGGACAAAATTTCTGCTGAAAAAGAAACAAGTGGCACCATTTCCCACAACCTTTGCGATGTAAAAGAATTTTTAATTATCAAATATATGGTAAAACTATTAGTGTCTCTGAGGAGGGAAAAACATTATGAGAGCACATACAAGAACATGGAGCGGTGCTAACCTACACACTAACCAGCTGTTTCTTTGCCCTTCCTAGCTCAAGGAAAACCCAATGGGAGACATAAATTCCGGAGTACCTTTATTAGTCAAATTTTACTCCCTTTTGATGATAGCTTTTCCTTTTCTTTGGGGAAACAAAATGGGCTGACTTCTGTATGAAAAAATAAAGTGTCTCTGAACCCATTTTTTGTATATTTGACATGTGTCCCTAATCAATTCTCAAAGATGGCAGGTTGTGATGTTCTCACACTTAGGAGGAACAGGGTTCTTAGAGAGTTAAGGGCTATGCTCAGTCCCTGAGTGGATTCAGTTTATCTTGAAAACATACAATAAAACATAAACTTGTTTTCACTTTCCTTTGGAAGGTAAAAAATTATTTTATCCTGATTTGCCATATTTTTCCTAATTTAACTTTTATCTACAGTAAAATCCAAGGAGAAATGAGCAAGCAGAATTGTTCTTTGTCCGGTATGAATGAACCCAATGAGGTCTCTATCTATCTATCTATCTATCTATCTATCTATCTATCTATCTATCTATCTATCTATCTCTTTTTTCTTTAGGGGAGAGCATGAACTCAGTCCCCCACTACCACTAATTATCCAGCCACATTTCCCAGATTTGGGGAAATCGCAGGCGGCAACACATCCGTAGTGCAATGGATAAGCCTCGCCCTGGGAAAACTACCTTCGTGATCATGGTATCTCCCCTGCCAGGTAAGTATTACCAATGAAGTCTTAAAAATCAATGCTTAAGAGAACAAAGTGTTCTTGCATTGAGGGAGTATTTGAGTGGAGGCCCAGTGTCCATCTGCTACCTTAATACTAAACCTATACATATATGCACATAAACCTATTTCCCCATCATAAATAAGTATATTTACATATGTACATTCCTGCATCTAGACCTCCACAAATGTCCTTTACCTACTAGTTCTTTCCTCTATTTCTTTTTACTTTCCTCTTGCCCCACTATCATGCTCAGCCTTCATTTGGGCTCAATATTTCCTCTCAGTTACATTCCCCTTGCTCAAGCCTTACCAGGCCTCTTACACCCTCCTCACCACCAATTTTGGATCACTTGTTGTTTCCCTGTCCCTGAGTTTGTTAACATCACTTCCTTTCCCCCACCTCCCCCTCTCCCACTTCCCCCCAGAACTGTCGATCCTGTTGTTTTCTCCTCCAGATTGTTTATCCAGGTATGCTCCCTTCTTGACGCACACCATTTTGGAAAGTTCAGACCGTGCTGCTTCCCCACATGTGACCCCAGAAATGTCCGCTGTCGCAGTCTGCTCCAGTAAGGGGACAGTGTGACATGTGCTGTTGTCATTTGCCCAGTCCCCTCTGTGTCCCATTAGCTCCCCATAGGGATGTCATCCTTGGAGCCTGATGAGCAGGTATGGGGTCCAGTCAAATCTAGCTCTCTTCCTTTCCAACCTCCAAACCTGCTTTCATGTGGGTGTGGCATCCTGGCCTCTCTCCCCAACCTGTAGGATCAGTTCTACTCTCCGCCACACCCACATCCAGGGCGGACATCAGTTTGGCTCTGGTTGGGGCTAGCCCTGTAGCTGTCTCTTTTCAAACATCCTTCCATCCATCCTTATGGTTTGCTGCATCGTGGTAGGGTCTGCATGCCCACTCCAGATTCTGTGGAGGCATTCCATGATGCTCACCTTCCCATGAGTGTTGACGACAAATGGGTGCATAAGCAAATGTGGTGAAGAATGTGGATGGTGCCCAGCTATCAAAAGATATAGCATTTGGGGTCTTAAAGGCTGGAAGGTAAACAGCCATCTAGCAAAGAAGCAACCGAGCTCACATGGAAGAAGCACACCAGCCTGTGTGAGCACGAGCTGTGGATAAGATCAGGTAGCAGCCATCAAAGAACAAAAACTCATATCATTGAATGCTCACCTTCCCGATATGATCACTGAAGACAAATGGGTGCATAAGCAAATGTGGTGGAGAAAGCTGATGGAGCCTGGCTTTCAAAAGATATATCATCTGGGGTCTTAAAGGGTTGAAGATAAACAAGCGGCCATCTAGCTCAGTAGCAACAAAGCCCACATGGAAGAAGCACACCAGCCTGTGTGATCACAGGGTGTCAAAGGGATCAGGTATCAGGCATCAAGGAACAAAAAATCATATTTTTGTGAAAGAGGGGGAGTGCAGATTGGGGACACAAAGCCCATCTGTGGGCACTTGGACATTCCCTTACAGAAGGGTTGCGGGAAAGAGATGAGCAAATCAGGGTGCAGTGTACCAATGATGAAACATACAACTTTCCTCTGTTTCTTAAATGCTTCCTCCCTGCCCCCATATCATGATCCCAATTCTACCTTACAAATCCAGCTAAACCAGAAGATGTACACTGGTACAGATAGAAACTGGAAACACAGGTAATCCAGGACAGATGAACTCCTCAGGACTAGTGATGAGAGTGGTGATACTGGGAGTGTGGAGGAAAGGTGGGATAGAAAGGAGGAACCAATTACAAGGATCTACATATAACCTCCTCTCTAGAGCACGGACAACAGAAAAGTGGGTGCAGGGAGACACTGGACAGTGTAAGATATGACAAAATAATAATAATTTATAAATTATCGAGGGTTCATGAGGTAGAGAGGAGTGGGGAGGGAGGGGATGAAATGAGGAGCTGATACCAAGACTCAAGCAGAAAGAAACTGTTTTGAGAATGATGAAGGCAACAATGTACAAATGTGCTTGACACACTGGATATATGTATGGATTGTGATAAGCATTGTCCGAATAAAATGATTTTTTTAAAAGAAAAAAGCCAATGTTTTTATTTTTCTTTGTTTTGTTTTTACGATGTATCTCTAGTGTCTCTCAGTGTTTTCTAAACAATTAACCATGAAAGGGAGTGTATCTCACCAATGGTACTATGTGTTAGGGAGTGTTATGTATTAGGAAGGCATGGATGCTTAAGTGTTCAGAGCACAAAAGTTCAGGATTGGGAGGAGGGACTACATGAAAGTTGGGCTTATCATTGGGGACTGTTGAGAAGAAGATACCTAAAGGATGTGAGGAAGGTTTGGTGCTTGGTGCCTCCTGTTTACACTTTTATGTTGTCCCTTTAATAAGAAGAAAGCTTGTAGTTCTATGATATATGACCTACCCTAAGTGAAAGAGCAAGAAGAAATAAGAGGAAGGAGAGAGAGAGACAGGAGGTGAAATAGAAGGCTGCTAAATTGCCCTTCACTCTATGAGTCCTTGAGTCAAAGAAGTTTGCCTATTAAGAGTTGTGACACCCAGTAATTAGATGACCGTAAAATGATTGACATGCTCACTAACTGGGCAAGAGCATCCCACAGGAAGTGTGGCCTGAGTACAAATGCGCAAGGGATTTCAAAGTATATCTCATGGGAACTTTGGTCAATTACATCCGCTATGCAAGCTCCACAGTCTCCTTTCATCCATATAAAAATAATGAGCTTCAAAGACAGCAATATAGTATCTCATACTCTTTATCTCACATATATCTCAAAAGAAAGTTGTCAATATTACCTGTGTTAGTCTGATAGACTAGAGAAACAAATTCATAGAGCCACTCATATGTGTATAAGAAATAGGTTTATATACAAGAGCAGTTGAATATTGAGAAAACATCCCAGCCCAGTCCATATCAAGTCCATAAGCCCAATATTAGTCCATGTGTCTGATACCAATCGATAAAGTCCTCTTCCAACTCATGAAATACATGCAATGATGCTGAATGCAGGAGGATCACAGGACAGAGGGTTGGCAGTCTTGTGGAAACAGTGGCATTGTAATCATCTCAGTGCTGGCAGGGATCTATATATACATGACTTCCCTGGCTCCAGAGGTCTAGTTGCATTAAGGTAGGTCCATGTGGTTTCTTCAGCTCCCAGAGTGTAGCACCAAGTATCTTGTCAGTAGAGCATCTCCAAGGGAGTGAGCAGAGAGAGTGTGTGTCTTCAGCCTCCAAGGAGGAAATACAGGAGTTCCCAGAATTTTCAGAAGGCCATGACCACACAGAGGCCTCATTAGTTATATCTTTATTGACAGGCTAGACTCCACCCCTTCACTCATACTCTTCTCAAATTGACACCAGAGTATGTAACTACCACATTACAAACAAAAAAAAAACATGTTTATTGAAAACAGCTTATGATTTCCTACAGATAGTTTTTCTTTCCCATATATTCCACTAGGAATGTTTGATGAAATTAATGGATTTAAAAAAGAAACTTTTTTAATGCCTGTGATGTTAGCTGGACTCACAATTAGATAAAAATTGTTCATTGTATTTTCATTTTAAAGACAATTATTTTGCATTACAATTATATAAAATATACATGGGATTTTAAAGCAAAATCATCTACAAAAACGATCTAGATAACCTAATTTCTTTATCACTGCTTATTCTGTTTCCACTGTCTGTCCTTGTTCCGAACCAAACAAACTCACTGCCATTGAGCCCATACTGACTCAGAGAGACCCTAGGACAGAGTAGAATTGCCCTTCTGGGTTTCGAGACCGCAGCTCTTTACAGTAAATAGCAAGCCTCCTCTGTTTCCCAAGGAGCAGCTGCAGGTCACGGCACAAAGTGTAACCACTCTGTAACCTGTGCTCCCCTGCGTTCCTGCTAGGGCCTGACAGTGTTCCTGATTCCTAGCTACCCTGTGCACAACCGAATGAATACTGCCGCATCCTGCGTCATTTTCACAACTGTTGCTGTCAATGACCAAGTTGTTGCTACTACTATGTCGGTCATCCTCTCTTTTCACTGACCCTCTACTTTATCAAGCATCATGTTCTTTTCCAGGGATTGGACACTCCTGACAAAATACTCAAAGCATGTGAGTCAAAAATCTCATCAACTTTGTTTCTAAGGAACAGTCTGGTTGTGCTCCTCCCCAAATAGGTTTATTCATTGTACGGCACCCCAAGATGCATTCAACAGTCTTTAGCCACACCACAATACAAACGTATCAGTTATTCTTCAGTCATGCTTATTGTTTGGCTTTTGCATGCCTATTGGAACTTCAAAGTGATGTCCTTGCTTATTTTTTTTATATTTGTTCAGTTGGTTTTGCCTGTAGTATTTTATATGTAAACTTTAATACATATTAAAATCAGAATTTTGCATTTTACTATTAATTACTCTCTATCTTTTTTCCCAGTCGTTTTATTGGCATATACTTCACATATCATACAATTCAACAGTTTAATCACTTCAAGACGAGTTATACAACTTATATTCTTTAAAGGATTTACCATAGATTTGCCCAACATTTGATTCCTTGAATGCTACTTCCATTGGTGTTGGTTGTAAATACAAGTAAAATTATATCCTTGACCATGTCAAACTTTTCTCTATTTGGCATGCTGTTGCTTATTGGTCTAGTTGAGAGGATTTTTGTTTTCTTAGCGTGGAGGTGTAATCTGTGCTGAAGGATATTACACTGATCTTCATTGGTAAGCGTTTCAAGTCCTGCTGGCTTTCAGAGAGTCAGAATATGTCACCTGCAGATCACAGGCTGTAAATGAGTCTTCCTCTGATCCCAATGCCTTGTGTGTCTTATATAGTCCAATTTATTGGCTTCCTTGCTCAGCATACAGATTGAGTATACATATGATACAATGATAAAATCCTGACACATAGCTTCTGTGATTTAAACCAGACAGTATGACCTTCTTTCAATAGAATGACTGCTTTTGGTCTTTATGAAATTTTGATAAGAACACAATTAAACATTTTAGATTTTCTCTGACACCGTGATTCCCACAATTTGCTATGTTCCACGTGGTTAAATGTCTTTGCACAGTTAATAAAACACAACTAAACAACTTTCTGTTATTCTCTGCTTTCAGCTAGAATTCATTTGACATCAGCAGTGATCTCTCATCCCATGTCCTCTTCTGAATCTGGCTTGCATTTGTGGCAGCTCCCTGTCAATGTACTGCTGCAACTGCTTTTTAATTACCTTCAGCAAAGCTTTACTTACATGTGATATTCATGAGTGATGTGTTTCATAATCTCCACATTCTGCTGGATCATATTTCTTTGGCATGACTATCAATTTGGAATTGGCATGGCTATCAATTTCTGGGAATGCTAGTTTCTATACAGTTTTATCAAGATAATATTGTATGGTTTGCAGACTTTTATCTGCTGTATTAAGTAAGATAATATTTTTCAACATTGTGATGATTTGATTTTCCGTCAACTTGATGGTACATGGGTGGAGGTAGGAGTGGAGTGTCACTGATTTTGTTTCTCCAGAAAATTCGGCCTAATACAATTTGAAATGGGATTCTATGGCAGTCCAGTGGTAGGATGTTTTCTTTCCCTTTGGGAAGCCAGAGACAGTCAGAATGGCCAAGAAGTTTATTCCATTGTTTCTGGAAAGGAAATGAAAAGTGAAAGCTTTGTCTGAGTTTTCTTTTGTTATTCTTGCCTGAAATGACCAAAAGAAATCCAATGTATGGTAAAGTGCAACTGGGTGGAGAAAAGCTGCTTCTAGACTCCCCTGGGATGTAAGACATGCTATTTACACAAAATGGTCAATAGAAGGCCAAGTCTGATGTATGCACCCTGCTCCCAGCCACAAGCCCCAGACCATATGCATATAAACTTTCAACTTGAGTGTTTTAAAAGAGATTGTCTATAGGAATTGACTATACTAGGATTATTAATTTCTCCTACCTATAAAGTGTGAAGAAATTAATGTTGTAAATTCTAATTAGAGAGAGTTTGTGAGCCTTATTATTACTGCTCATTGCCATAGAGTCAACACTAACTCATGGTGACACTATGGGACAGTGTAGATCTGACCCTGTGAGTTTGTGAGATGGAAATGATATACCTGAGTAGACAGCCTTGTCTTTCTCCCCAGGAACAGTTGGTGGTTTCAAACTACAGACCTTGCAGTTATCAGCACAATGTGTGACCACTACACCATAGGTCTAAAAGAAGAGTTAGAAATTTCCCAGTCACCTTAGAGCAAGGAGCTTAGCTTTTTGTCTAAACACCCCACCCTCATTCACCCAATGCCTGGAGCATCAGGATATTTGCATTTGAAAAGATATGTAGACCCACTTAAAGCTGTTAAAATAGACACTATAGAAAAAAGGAACTGTTTTTTCTTTCTCTCTTTTTTTTTTTAACAGTTTGCCTATAAATCTACCTTGTCTGGAAAAATCTGTGCCCTTCAGAGAACCCTCTCCTCTAGGATTGAAAATTAAAGGAAAGCTGCAAACTGCTTGAAACACTTGCTAGGGACCACCTGAAGTCACTTGTTGAGTGAAAATGGGGAGAATACACCAATGATGAGAGACAACTTGAGCCTGGTCAATGACACCCATTGACCTGGTCCAATTGATCAGAGAGGAGAGCCGAGGAAGCACTAACTTGTCTGCAATTTAAAGAGTAGCATGGAAGAGAGGGATAGGGATGAGGAGAACAGGTTAAGGGCCAATGGCCTCAAGTAGAGGGAAATGTATGAATTCTTGGGCTTCCTCCTTGTAGCGATTGACCTAGCTTGGAATGGCTAGCACTGACCAGAACCCAACCAGACGAAGAGGAAAATGTTTGACCCTGTGAGCTGGTGCACATGGATGATATGCTGCTTATAGATATGGACAATGTTCCAACAGGAATGATTATTTCTACATCAAATAAATATATGTTTGTCTCCTCAGAGCACTGGCTTATTAGGAATGGGCAATTTAAAAATTGGATACCCAATATGGGGCTAGATAAAGGCATGACCTGTCTGGACCCCATAAACCAGATCAAGGGGTGTCATTGAACAGGCTCAACCTATCTTTCTCCATTGTGATTTTCCCCAATTTCTACTCAACATGTGAATCCAGGTGGTCACCTAGCAAGTGTTTTCCAACTGCTTGCAAGCTCCATTTAACTTTCAGTCCTACAGGGATTGCTTCTCTGAAGGGCATAGATTTTTTCCAGCCTAGGTGAATTTATAGGGAAACTGGTCAAAATTCCAAAAGCCAGTCACTTTTTTTCTTCAGTGAATTTGATAAAGGCATGAATATTTAGAGTATCACGGTCTGCAAAAAGACAGACTTATCTGTCTTGGAAGCAGTATGTATGACTAGAGTACTCCTTAGAGGCAAGAATAGCAAGACTTCATCTTACATACTTTGGACATGTTATTCAGAGAGACCAGTCCCTGGAGAAGGACATCCTACTTAGTAAAGTGGACGAGCAGCAAAAATGAGGAAGGCTTTCATGGAGATGGATTGACACTATGGCTATACAGGACTGTGCACTGTTGTGCATAGGGTTACTACGGTTGTGACCTCACTCTAAGGTGCCTAACAATGACAAAGGCATGAAATGACTGGCTCACCAGCTTTCATGGGTCTCTTTGGTATCAAATAAGTGGAATAAGGAAGAACCCCCACCCCCAATGGAATAGTTTTCTCTTTTCCAAGTGGGTCTAAACAACAGAGGGTGGAGGAGATGTTGATAGGATCCGAGTGTGTGGGTGATTGTTCACAGAATTTCAATTGCCGGGCATCAAATATTTTGTTTATTTAATATAAGGTATTAATGGGGATGGTAGATTTTCATTTGGATGTAAGCCGGTTGTATCCTGTTAAGTGCAAACATGATTTTATTTGTGTCTCCATTTGGAGATGATATACGGGTTAAATAATTATGTGCGGGTGTTAAGTTGACTAGGGACAATCTGTGATGATTAGGTTTTGTGTCAAATTGATGGGACCTGAGTGGAGGTAGGGGTAGGGTAGCATCAACTTCTCAATAATGTCACAACTAGATGATACTTCTGTTAGGCAGCTTAGCCTAGGGAATTGGGAAGTCCATTTATGCATGCCCAGGAGAGCCAGCATAGGACAAAGCTGGATTTTCCCGCCGGTGGGCTCCCATGGACTTTACACCTGGAGCAGCCCACCTGGGCCAGGTGATTGCAATTCAGCCAATGGGATCAACCTGGGGTCGTTCACCACGCATCCTCAGGGAAAACTTGAAAAGGCAGGGACTGGAAGGGAGAGGGGCTTGGCTGGTCGTCTTCATGGGAGGAGAGATATCCTTGCGTGACCTGGGGCAGTCTCTGCCAGGCCGCATGGTCAGAGGAATCCTATGGGTGCTGCGTAAAACCTGAAACTTCTTTTAACTCATTAAATTCACTTGGATGACGAGCCTGGCTTCAGCGTGAAATCTTTCTCGCGCTGAGCCAAGGACTGAGGTTGGCATCTAGCCAGGAGAGAGAGACCTAACACTTCCTTGTGGGTATGGCCTTTTAATAAGGGGTACACTGTGAATGGCTCTCTCACTTGCGCCTCTTTGCCTTTCAGTTTGTCTGCATTGGGAATCGCTCTAGGATTGAGAATCGGACTCTAGGACATGGCCTGTCAACTCTGGGAGATGTGGTACCCTGCCATGTTCCCACAGAACTTAGATCTATGTGACGCTGCACCAATCTGCCTGTGATCTCCCAGGTGTTCGTGTCACCTTTATGCTTCATCCACAGGTAGAGAGCTGAGTGAATCTGAAGCGGGCTCCAGCTAACATGGATTTCAGTCAGACTAGACTAAGGTGCTTCCTTATTATAAAGTTCTAAAAAATATGTGAGCGGCACTGGTTTTATGTCTCTAAAAATCTCAGCCTAATATAATTATTCATATATTCAGATTTCCTATGCTTAAAGGTCATTCAAATTTATTTATTTGCCAATTGTTGGCTTACTTCTCATTTTTATAGGATCATCAATACATTTCTCCATTTCTTCTTTCAATGTAAGAACTTCTGGTTCTTTTAAAATAAGATGTGATTGTTGTTCAGTTCATCATTCATCTTTTTGTGTCCAGGAATGCTTCCATGAATGCAGAGGGACACGAAAGGATAGTGATTTGATGATGGAGAAAAAGTGAAGAGAAAACGAAGGAGGTGCTGTCAGCCATTCAAATAGATGAGTTTGAAAAATGTTTCCAAAAATGGGATTGCAGACTTGACGAATGTATTAAGTGTAATGGAGAGTACTTTGGAGGTGATGAGATTGTTTTGTAAAAACATTTCAATATATAGCTTTGAAAAATAATTGGTTTGTTTTGAGTACCCATTATAGTTCAAAAAGTTTTAAAACATAAATCTTATGATTATTTCAGCATGATTATCTTAAATTTATAAATAAAATTAGGAAGTGGTTAGAATTTAAATCAACTTGCATTTGTGTGAAAGTGTAGGGGTAGACTGCAATCTGTCAATCAGGTCACAGCCTGATGATACCTCCTTGGGGGTGTCGCCTGTTTAAAAGAAAGAAACTGGGAACTTCTCTCTCTTTGCCCTCTCACCTTCCTGCTTGAGGCTGACTCTGCCTGCCTCTAGGGGTGCCTCCAATGGGCCCCCCAGCCCTGAGAGCTGTTGAGGGTCTGCTATGTTTCCACTAACTTTGGACCAAGGATATCGTCACTCACTGGTCTCTGTTCTTCCTGCATCTGCTTCACTTGCCCCATTATTGGCCAGCAGCTATGTGGGGCTTAAGAAGGCCTGGTTTGCATCATATTTATAGACTTGAATTGGACTGAGTTAGATGCCTTCTTTATATAAAATTATTTATTGATATAAAGTTTTTTCTTATGCATATGTGAGTATTACTGATTCTGTTTCACTAGGCAACACAGACTAATTCAGAGACTAACATTATTTTAAGATGTTGAATCAGCCACACCTCTACATTATTCAAGCCTACCTATTTATTGTTCAGAGCTGTTTTTTCCATGTTTTTTTAAGTTTCTGTCTAGGTATTTTCTTTTCTTTTCAGTAATTGCAAATGGCCTTGCAGCCTTCCCATTGTAGTTTCTTTTTGGCTTTGTGTGCATATGTTGACTCTGTTATGACTAAGTAGTTATCTATTCCTAAATTTCTAATTGTAGTATTTTTATTGTTTGTTTTCCAGATTATATTATCTAAAAATTAATAGAGACAAAAAGAGAAGATAGATGGTAGCTGCTGTGGAATCAATTAACTTATATAGATTTTATCTACAATAGAATGTGTCATTGGCTGGTACTATATCATCTTTACTCTCATTGGAATATTCTAGTCTATTGCTGCAGTTATTGTACTTGTCAATGAATATAGACATTGACGGGTCTTCTACTGGGTAGCCCTATTTTACCAAACATGATATTTTCTTCTAGTAATTGATTCATTTTGTTGTCATGTCAAAAGCAAACAAGTTAAAATGATGTTCTGTTCTCATCCATAAGGTTTTCGTGGACTAATACAAAAAGAAGATTGCCAACCCTTTATTTCTAATTTATCTTGGTCTGGATGCTCTGGTAAGATCAGTCTGTCTTGCAATCTATAAAATATCAGTGGCAAAGATTCCATCATCACAGGAATGCATGATCCACCAGCTTGAGAAACTGATAGGTATATGCTGGTACCCCAAATAGAAATGGTTTTATTTAGTTCCTATTCTTAATCCTCACATTAATTTTTCTTTACATGTTGATTATACTAATCACCATCAGTCACAGTAGATCAGTAGTACAGATGCTGTTCCTTTGGAGAAAGATGAGGCTGTCTACTCCAATAAAGACTTAAAGTCTCAGAAATCCAAAGGGGCAGTTTTATCCTGTCCTACATTGTTGTTTGTTAGGTGCCACCCAGTCGGTCCTGACTTGTACTGACTACGCACAAGGCAACGAACCATTGTATGGTCCTGCACCACCCTCACAATTTTTCTCCTGCTTAGGTCCACTGTTGCACCTATTGTGTCAATACATCTTGGTGAGGGCCTTCCTCCTTTAGCTGCCCATCTACTTTTTAAAAATCATTTTATTAGGGGCTCATACAACTCTTATCACAATCCATAAATACATCAATTGTGTAAAGCACATTTGTACATTCATTGCCCTCATCATTCTCAAAATTCACCCTCTGCCTGGGTTCCTGGAATCAGCTCATTTTCCTTTTTTTTCCTTCCCCCTCCCTCGCCGCTCCCCCCTCCGTCATGAACCCTTAATAATTTATGAATTATTATTTTATCTTATCTTACACTGCCCGGCATCTCGCTTCACCCACTTTCATATTGCCCACCCCCCAGAGAGGAGGTTATATGTAGATCCCCGAGATCAGTTCCCCCTTTCTACACATGTGTACATTTGTTGACATCATCATTTTCTCTTTTTTTAATCATTTTATTATGGGCTCAGACAATTCTTATCACAATCCATACATACACCAAATGTGTAAAGCACATTTGAACTTTCACTGCACTCATCATTCTAAAATCATTTGCTTTCCACTTAAGCCCCTGGCATCAGATCCTCATTTTCCCCTTCTCTCCCCGCTCCCCCCTCCCTAATGAGCCCTTGATAATTTATAAATTATTATTTTGTCATATCTTTCCCTGTACAACGTCTCCCTTCACCCACTGTTCGGTTATTTGTTCCCCAGGGAGGAGGTCTCATGTACATCCATGTAATCGGTTCCCTCTACCCTCCCAGTATTGCCACTGGTCCTGAAGGGATCATTCGCCTGGGATTCCCTGTGTTTCAAGTTCCTATCTGTACCAGTGTACATCCTCTGGTCTAGCCAGACTTGCAAGGTAGAATTGGGATCATGATAGTGGAGGAGGAGGAAGCATTTAGGAACTAGAGGAAAGTTGTATTTTTCATCGTTGCTACATCGCACCCTATCTGGCTCATCTCCTCCCCGAGACCCTTCTGCAAGGGGATGTCCAGTGGCCAACAAATGGGCTTTGGGTCTCCAGTCTGCACCCCTCCCCCTACTATACCAAACATGATGTCCTTCACCCTAGGAACTGGTCTCTCCTGACAACATATCCAAAGCATGAAAGACAAAGTTTTGCCATTCTTGCTTTAAAGAGAACTCTGACCGTATTTCTTCCAATAGAATTTGGTTCTCCTTTTGGCAAGCCATGCTACTTTCAATATTCTCTTCCAGCACCACAATTTAAATGCATCAATTCTTCAATGTCCAACTTTCTCATCCATGAGGGTACTGAAAATGTTATGGCTTGGGTCATATGGATTGGGTACCTCAATCCTCAATGTAACATCCTTGATTTTCAATATTTTAGAGAATTAATGTGAAACAAGCCTGCTCACTGCAATGCATTTAAAAAAATAATTTTATTGGGGGCTCATACAACTCTAATTGCAATCCATACATTGATCTATTGTGTGCCAAGCACATTTATACATTTGTTGCCCTCATCACTTTCAACGTATTTTGCTTTCTACTTGAGCCCTTGGTATCAGCTCCTCATTTTCTCTTCCCTCCCTGCTCCCCCCTCTCTCATGTACCCTTGATAATTAATAAATTATTATTTTGTCACATCTACACTGTCTAACATCTCCCTTCACCCACTTTTCTGTTGTCCATCCCCAAGGGAGGAGGTTATATGTAGATCCTTGTAATCAGTCCCCCCTTTCTACCCCACCTTCCTTCCACCCTCCCATTATCACCACTCTCACCACTGGTCCTGAGGGGTGCATCTGTCCTGGATTCCCTGTGTTTCCAGTTCCTATCTGTACCAGTGTACACTCTCTCATCTAGCCGGATTTGTAAGGTAGAATTGGGATCATGTTAGTGGGAGAGGGAGGAAGCATTTAAGAACTAGAGGAAACTCGTGTGTTTCATTGTTTCTACATTGCACCCTGACTGCCTCGTCTCCTCCCCACAACCCTTCTGTAAGAGGATGTCCAGTTTGCCTACAGATGAGCTTTAGGTCCTTAATCTTCACTCCCCCTCATTCACAATGATATGATGTTTTTGTTCTTTGATGCCTGATACCTGATCCCTTCAACACCTTGTGATCACACAGACTGATGTGCTTCTTCTATGTGGGCTTTGTAGCTTCTCAGCTAGATGGCCGCTTGTTTATCTTCAAGTCTTTAAGACCCCAGACACTCTATCTTTTGATAGCCAAGCACTATTTGCTTTCTTCACCACCTTTGCTTATGCACACATTTGTCTTCAGAGATCGTGTTGGGAAGGTGAGCCTCATGGAATGCAAATTTAATAGAAGAAAGTATTCTTGCATTGAGGGAGTACTTGAGTGGAGGCCCAATGTCCTTCCGCCATCTTAATACTAAACCTATAAATATATGCATATAGATCTATTTCCCCATAATCATTTATATTTACATATATATATGTGCCTGTATTTAGACCTCCACAAATGCCCTTTGCCTCCTAGCTATTTCCTCTATTTCCTTTTACTTTCCTCTTGTCCCACTATGATGCTCAGCCTTAATTTGGGTTTCAGTAATTCCTCTCAGGTACCTTATCCTTGATCAGTCCCTATCAGGCCTCTTAAACCCTCCTTGCCACTGATTTTGGGTCACTTGTTGTTCTCTTGTCCCTTGATTGGTTAATAACCCTTCCTTTCTCCCACCTCCCCCTCTCCCATGTCTCCCTGGAACCATTGGTCCCATTGTTTTCTCATCCAGATAGTTCATTTAGCCCACCTTATCTAGATATACCTGCAGAGATAATAGTATGCACACACACACACAAAAAACAACAGTGCAAAACAAAGCAACAAAAGAAACCAAAATAATGCCAAAAAACAATGCCAAAAATATGTAAAAGCCTGTAAATAGTTGAAGGTCTGCTTATTGACCTATAGGGGTATTTTTTGGTCGAGACTGACTGGATGATATGCCCTGGCCCCAAAGTCTATTTTTGGTACTCCCTCAGGACTTCTGTTCTCTGTTCCCCTTGCTGTTCTGCTGCACACCCTTAGTGTTTTGCCTCGGTGTGGTGGGGACAGATCAGGTGCAATTCCCACAATGTGTCTCTAGTGTTGTCCCCTATAGGGCTATGGGTCAGTGAGGAATGTCATGTCTCATAGCGGGACCAGTCAAATGGTCTTCTCTGTACATTGGCTACTTTGAGTATGGATATAGTCTTCAAGGCCTGGTCGACCAGGATGTGCTCCGCTCTCTCTTCCTCCCCCTTCATTTGCTCCCGTGTGCTCTGATCACACATGTCCCTCTCCCTGAGCTGTAGCTTCCGTGCTGTCCTCTGAAGCAAATTATTCTGTGGGAGCAGCAGCTATCCATGTAGTTGGGATTGGGGCCAGGCCCTCAGCCCTCTCTACTGGCTCACTGCTTCATGCCAGTATATTGCATTCACATTTTGGAACACCAGGTTGAAGTCTGGTCCCTCTTTCCCTGTGGAGATATACACAGTACCCTCCCCTTGGGTGGGTTGTACCCTGTTCCCCAGCTACACAGTTCTATCTTTTCTTTCTCCTCCTTTTTAGTTGGCTACCATATGTACCCCTGGATTTGGTCTGGTCGGCCCCTGCCATACTACCTGGACCTCACCCCAGGAGTGTTTGTATACAGTAATATTTTCCCTATACCCCTTTCATATTTTTTTTAAGTTTACCTCAGCGGACTCATGTTGTAATTGTCCTTTTGTGCTTGGGTTACTTTGCTTACTATCATTTCCTCCAGTTCTTCCCATGTGGCGCTATGTTTCATGCGTTCATCACTTCTTTTTAGAGATGCGTAGTACTCCATTGTATGTATGTACCACAGTTTTTTAATCCATTCATCCGCTGATGGAAATTTGGGTTGTTTCCAACTCCTTGCAACTATGCCATGATGAATATTGGAGCACAGAGTTTAGCCTTGGGTTGTTTCTTGCCTCTTTGGGGTATATGTCCAGTAGGGGGATTGCTGGGTCTAATGGTAGTTCATTCCATCTGTTTTAAAGATCACCAAATCAATTTCCACAGTGGCTGTACATACCTCCAGGTGGACCAGCAGTGGATGAAAGTTCCTATCTCACCATAGCCCCTCCAACACTTGTTGTTTTCTGATTTTTTGAATTGGGCTCTCTTTGAGGGTTTTAGGTGGTATTTCATAGTTGTTTTATTTTGCATTTCTTTTATGGCTAACGATCAAGAACATTTTCTTATATGTTTATTGGCCATTTGGATTTCTGCCCCTGTGAAACTTCTGTTCAGGTCCTTTGCCCACCTCCTCAGTGGGCAGTTATTTCCTTATTATAAACTTGCAAAGTATAGTAGATTTTAGTAATAAGGCCTTTGTCTGATGTGTCATTGCTAAAGATGTTTTCCAAGTTGGTGAGCTTTCTTATTCTCTCTTGATGAATTCTTTCGATGTACCAGATGATTTATCTTCAGCATATCCCATTTGTCAATTTTTGACTCCTGTGTATTTGAATCCTTCCCTACTTCCGATAGCCTATGTATTCCCTGTGTCAAGGTTCTCAGGCTTGTCCCAATTCCCTCATTAATGACTCTAATCATTTGGGGTTTTACCTCAAGGTCTGTGATCTACCTTGAGTTTATTCTTGTGCATTGTGTGGGTTAAGGGTCTTGCTTCATTTTTCTGCAGTTAGATGCCCATTTTTTTCTAGCACCATTTATTGAAGAGGACACCCACATTCCATTTGATATTTTGGGGGCCCTTATCAAAAATCAGTTGCCTGTATGCTGATGTTTTTATTTCTGGGTCTTCAGTTCTTTTGCACTGGTCTGATTATCTGTCATTATACCAGTACCACACTGTTTTGCCCACTGTGGCCGTATAATACATGCTAAAGTCAGAGCAAGCCCTCCCATTTTGTCCTTCTTGAGGCGTTCTCTGCTAATTCTGGGCTTCTTCCCTCTCCATATGAAGCTGGTAGTCAGTTTTGCCAATTCTTTGAAAAAGGATGATCGTATTTGTATTGGGATAGCAATAAAATTATATATAAGTGCCTTGGGCAAAACTGACATCTTTACTATATTGAATCTTCCAATCCATTTGTTGAGGTCACTCTTGGTTTCTTGTAAGAGTGTTCTATAGTTTTCATCGTACAAATCTTTCGTTTTTTTTTAGTTAGGTATCTCCCGAGATATTTCCATTTGTGCTTGGCTATTGTAAAGGGTACTATCTTTTTAATTGCCTCTTCTGTTATCTTGTCTGATATGTATAGCAGTGCGATAGATTTCTGTTTGTTGATCTTGTATCCTGCCACTCTGCCATATTCTTCTATCCACTTCTAACACTCCACTTGCGGAGTTTAGGGGATTTTCAATGTATAAAATCATATCATCTGTGAATAATGAGAGTTTTACCTCTTCTTTCCCCAGATGAATACCTTTGATGTCTTTTCTTTGTCTTGTGTTGTTAGCTAGGACCTCCAGTAGGATGTTGAATAGGAGTGGGGACAAGGGACATCCTTGTCTGGTCCCCTTTTTCAGTGGAATTGTTTTCATCTCTTCTCCAATGACTGCAACGTTGGCTGTTGGTTTTCCATAGATAGCTTGTGTAATACTGAGGAATTTTCCTTCTATTCCAATCTTCATGAGTGTCTTAAACAGGAATCAGTGTTGGATGTTGTCGAATGCTTTTTCCGCATCTATCAATATTATAATGTGGTTCTTATAATTTTTCCTGTCAATGTGATGAATAATACTAATGGTTTTTCATATGTTGAACCATCCTGTATCGCTGGTATGAATCCCACTTGGTCAAAGTGAATTTTTTTTATATATGATTTGTGTTCTATTGGCCAGTATTTTGTTAATGATTTTTGCATAGATGTTCATTACGGATATTGGTCTGTAGTTCTCGATTCTTGTGGGATCCTTTCCCGCTTTAGGTATCAGAGTTATACTAGCTTCACAGAAAGAATTTGGGAATTTTCTGTGAGTTTGTATAGGATTGGTGTCAGTTCTTTCCAGAATGCTTGGTACAATTCTGTGAAGCCATCTGGCCCAGAGGAGTTTTTTTGTTGGTAATCCCTTGATAACTTTATCTATTTCTTCCATTGCAATATATCTTTTGATCTCCTGATTGCTGCTTCCATGAGCATAGACTATGGACCCAAGCAAAATAAAATCTTTGACAATTCCAATGTTTTTCCATTTATCGTGATGTTACCTATTGGTGCAGTTGTGAGGATTTTGGTTTTCTTCACATGTAGTTGTAATAAATAATGAAGGGTGCAATACTTGATCTTAATAAGCAATTGCTTCCATCCCTTCTCGATTTTTATAAGGAAGGTTGTGTCATTTGCATATTTCAGGTTGCTAATAAACCTTCCTCGCATTGGAATTGACTAGATGACATTGAGTTTTGGATGCAAGAGGACATGTTTGTGTTATGACATCAGGCCTGAAGCACAATAAAACTAGCATGCTACATAAGCATATAATTTATTTAATTAAATTTTGTTATCATGAATAGGTGTTAGAATATCTCAAATGCTTGTACTACATCAATATATAGTAGAGCAGTTGTGTTTATAAGGCTGGTTACACCAATATTTCTTAATTACATGTTCATTTTCAATGTGAGTTTCCCATGGTGTGAGCTTGAATCTATTGCTTTTCCCATTAGCTATACAATATATCAGAGTTGCATTAGGAGGCCTGAATACTCCCATTTTCATACTATGGATCAACGCACTATGTAAAAAGTCCAGCTACTTGAATTTCATGTAATGGGTAACTTCAAGCTAGTTAGATGGAGAATTCCCATGAAATGGGAGACTTATTTGGCCCACCTCCAATTGTTTTAATCATCCTCAGCTCAAGCAACCTTTAACTGAAGTAGCCACCACTGATATCCAAGATGCCACATGGAACAGAGACAAGAACTTCCCACCCAAACCTGCTCACATTGCAGAATCACAGACAAATAAATGATTATTATTGTCAGTCAGAAAGCTCAAGTGGTTTGATTTCCAACAACAAATAACAAAGATATATATAATCATTCTTTTTCTCAGAGCCATTTATATGATGGATTATAGTAATTATTTTGTCTCCTATTGAATTACACTTGAACTCCAAGAATAATTATGATGCATTATTTTTTATATTACATTTTTAATGTAGTTGGATTTAATTTAAGATTTTTGTATCATATTCATAAATGAGGAAGTCCCATAAGTATTTGTTAGGTATATTTTAGTGTTTATGAATTAATATTGTACATATTTCATAAATGAACTTGGATTTTTCTCTTTTTCAATTCCATTAGATTTCAGTGTTATCAAATTAAGTAAAACTGGGGGTTATTTGATCTCTAAAGATTGGATGGAATTCTCTGTGAAACCATAGCACCCATTTCTTTTTTAAAAAAACATTTTATTAGGGACTCATATAAGTCTTATCACAATCCATACACACATCACTTGTGTAAAGCACATCTGTATATTTTTGCCCTCATCATTTCCAAAGCATTTGCATAGCATCCGTTTCTATTGGAAGCAAGCAACATTTCAAGGATCTCATTATGAGAGATTAAAGTTTTAACTGCAAAACCACTACCAACATTACACAAAGCCTTAACTATCGCAGAATGGCTGGTGTTTTGTTTTCTTTTTTACCTAAATATGAGTATTTGGATCAATAAATGGGAAAAGAAAGGAAATGAGTATTCTAAGCAGTCATGATTCATAATTATATAAATAAATTACTAAATATAATCAACAGTCATGGCAGATTAAGACTGGTGTGATAGTGAGATAATTTTATTTCAACTAGATACTTCAGGCTAAGAGTGAGGCAAATCAGTCAGTCAGATCACAGCCTGATTCTGTGTCCTTAGACATGGACTTCCTATAAGCAGGGGCCCTGCGGCTGACCCCCTGCCCTTCCCCTTCACCTCTCTGCTACTGATCCCGAGAGCTGCTGGAGCCCTGCATGTTTCCACCGACCTTGGATACGCAGGACTCTGCACCCGCTGACCTGTGGTCTGTGTGAAGATGAAGAGGGCCTTTTCGACTAGTAAGGGGGACTGATGGGCTTGAGTTGGACTGCACTGAAATGCTTTCTTGATCTATAATTTCTTCTTGATATCAACCTCATTCATAATACATACATGAGTGTCACTGGATTTGTTTCTCTAGGCAACTTGGCCTAATACAACTGGATTATGGAGAAGTTTTTTTTAAAACAAAGCAACTTACTTTCTATTGTTCCTACCAATTAATTTCATACTGACTAAGATTCATGGTAATCCTATGTGTGTCTGAATAGAACTATGAGCCATACTATTTACAGAGGCTGATATTTCTAAAATAAGATTTAAGGCCCTTCATTCCCACATACAGACTTGGGAAGGCAGGAACCTCCACCTATTCAGTTAGCAGATGATACCATTACCCACCCTCAGGTATATCTAAAAAGTCTCTGCCAACAAGTTGATTCTGACTCATAACAACCCTTGGGATGGAATAGAACTACCCCTGTGGGTTTCTGAGAGTATAACTGTTTTTTTATTCAACAGTTTTATTGGTATATAGTTCACCAATCATATGATTCAATAGTTCAATCACATCAAGAATTGAACAATCAAGAAGAGCTGTACAATCATCACCACAATCAGTTTTAGAATATTTTCTTCAGTTTTGTACTCATCGTTCTTAACTCATTTCCTCTTCCCCCCACCTCCAGGCATAACCCCAAGGAACCATTAATTCAGTTACTGTCTCTATAGATTTACCAATCCTAGATTTCATATACAGAAGAACATTTTTTAAAAACTAACAACAATAACAAAGTGAAACAGAAAAACCTCAATCTGGAAGAAAATAGAAAGTATTAAAAACTAGAATTAATTTAAGGATATCATAAGGGAGATCAAATGAGAAGGTACCACCTGCATCTGCCACAATCCACTTGTCAGTGCATTCTGCATCAGAGCACAGCTATTCCCATCCCTGGCCCATGGTCAGAAGGGACTCACCAGTGGCTTAATCAAAGTGTATTTCCCCTTCACTTTATAAAAAAACCAACTCAAACAGCTTTAAAATGGGTCAAAGGGGAAATCAAATAAGATACTACATTTTAGCTTATTTCTGTCATAGTTGACTTTCCATTGTTCTCTGATAACAGGGCTATTCAAATCTCTCAATTATGATCAGAGGAAGTTCACCAATGGCTTAATCCATGTGTGGACCTTACAAATGGATTTGGGCTTCCACTGTCATCCGTAGCCTTCTGAAAACCAGGGGTTCACAATTAAAGCTCTGATACCATTCCCTCCTTTAGATTTGAATTATATTATTTACAATCCTTGGATCACACAGGCTGTGTGCTTCTTCTATATGGACTTAGTTCATGCCTCAATTAGACAGCTGCTTGTTTGAATACAAATCTTTAAGACCCAAGATGCTATTCTTTCTGATATTCAGGCACCGTCTAGTTTATTCACCACAGTTTGCTCTAGCACCCAAGCCTTTGAAGGAATTAAAAGCCTCATAGCCTCATCTCTCTCTCTTGGAGCTAATGATGGTTTCAAATTGCTGACCTTGCAGTTCACAGCCCAACTAGGTACAAACACTATGCCACTAGGTCTGCTAAGGGAATATACAGTAAGCATTACATGTTAAAATTATAATATCATTTTGTATATAGTTAAATACTGATTAATATAAAATTAATGTCATTTCACAAACAGCAAGGCTTAAAGTGTTTATAAAACAGAGGGAAAACATTTCAGTAAAAATTAATTTGTGTAGACTATTCTTACTTTTCATTTACCTTGTAGTTTTGAAAAAATACATTTCACCATGCTCAAATAAGCCTTCTATATGTAAAAATTTATTAAAAACATATTTTTTCATTCAGTTTCTTTTAAAATTTCCTTTCCTGTTAGTTCGTAGTATATATATTTTCATTTAACTCAAAAGAAAACTCACTCAAATATGGAATCTAATATGTACTATTAAATACTTTTCTCTGAGAACTTATTTGTTCCTTAAAGCCAGAGTCAGAACAAATTAGAACTACCAGATCAACATTAAAAATAAAAGAATGTTTTCCAAGCCACCCTGTGGAAAGCTTTAATGCACATTAGCATAGTAAAAGTATAGAAATATTTTACAAAATATAACCTTTAACTTTGGCTAAACTAGGTATTTATAAAATTTCTCTTTTCTGTTATTTATCAGAACACTGATTAATAGCTATAAACCATAGAATACTTTTTAAAATGCTTTCATAAAAATTACAATGGTTTAATTAATCTGATCTCTTTTTCTCACACACTACACCAGTTGGTTATGTCTCCCTTTATACTGTAACTAGAGCTCATTCAATTTATTCTGTCTTCATTGGCATTATCTTAATCTAAACTATTGCTGTTATTGGTGTCAAATATTATATTAGCCTCTTAGTGCTTCTTAACCTGTTCTCTTGCTCGTTAATCAATTTTCCTCATAGAAGTCAGGGTACTCTAAGGTGTGTGTCGGGGTGTTGGGGTACTCTTTCTTTCAAAACTCAAATCTGTTACTGTCAAGTCCATTTTGACTCATATTGACCCCTATCATATGAATTCTACTAGAGGAATCAACATGAACTCCTAAGAGAGTATTGCCCCATAGAATTTCCTATAAACCTTTATAGAGTCAACTACCACCTCATTGAAACTGGTTTACACCTGAGCTCTTTAACCTCCAAGGCTCTGTTGTGACTCAATCCAATGAGAATTGGTAAAGAATTGAACCTACTAACAGAGAAGTTTAGAGTTCTCACAAAGTCACACAGAACTCCTCTTCTAGCATTTATAGCATTTGGTGTTAGGAATCATTTTGGGTTTTATGTGAACTTATTCTATGTAATTGCAAATGAAACCAGTAGATGATTGCATTAAATCCCCTATTAATGTGGTTCTTTTCTTCCTACCCCCATTCTCCCATCTCCATAATTTCCTATTCTTCCCCTTTCACTACCCCTGTCTCTGTCCCAAGCCACCTCAGAGTTTGCCAAGGCCTATCTTTTTGTATGAAACCACTTTTATTTTTATATAAGAATGTTGTTAAATATTTATCTTTATAAGACTGACTAACTTTGCTAAGCATTATGTTCTCTAGTTTTGTCCATATCTTGCAGTGTTTAAGACAATCATCATTGTTTATTATTGATGTATAACATTCCACTGTATGAATGTACCAGTTTGTTTCTCCATTACTCTGTAATCAGAGGTTTTGTGGGTTTTTTCATGCATTTGCTATTATAGAACTTTCTATAAACATAGGTGATCACATGTGTTCATATTGTAGTCTTTATTTCTTTAGGGCGTATACCCAGTAAAAGGGTGGCAAGATCATAAATGATCCTATTTGCATCTGTTTAAGGAAGCACCGCACTGATGTCCACAGTGGTTGTAAAGTTCTAAAGTCCCACAAACAATGTATGAGTGTTCTAATCTCTCCATATTTTTACAGTATTTATTTTCTGTATCATATTTTATTTTATCTGTTAGAGTTAAATTTCAGTTTTCCTCAGCAGATTGAATAAGTAAGTAAAAACATTGTCTTTACTTAAGTGAATACCCAGTGAATAGCAAAATGCGTAAGTAAACTTTGTGAATGGGATTAATTTTCACGTGAGTTACCCAATGTACCTGTTAATGTAATAGGGACTCAGAGACTGTTGTTATTTGGTTTCAGTTGCTGCCAATTCAATAGCATATGATCAAAAACTGATGGGATTAGAGAAGTCCAAGATCTACTAATAGCAGTGGTAAGAAACATGGTTCCAAGAGCTGATAGAATACCAAATTGAGCTATTTCAACAAAAAGATACCATTCTGGAAGTGCAGAGTCATTTGTGCCAATAAATTTGGCAGTCTGGCCAACATACTAGAAGAGATTCATAATTGTGTCCATTCCAAAGAAAGGTGACGAACATAATTTTGGAAAATATCATATGCATGTGAAAGTGGGATAAATAAAATGAATACTGAAGAATTATGAATTATAGTATTGGTGAAGAATAGTGGACATATTACAGTCTGTCAGAAAAAATGAGCAAATCTGTTTTAGGGAAGAAGTGTAGCCAGAATAGACCTTAGAAGCGAGGATGATGAGACTTTGTCTCACATATTTTGGACATGCTATCAGGAGGGACCAGTCTCTGGACTGGACTATTTCAAGCATCTAAAAGTAGAAGGTCAGTGAAAAAGAGATGGGTTGACATGGTGGATACGACAGCAGATCCAAGCATAGCAAGGACTGTGAGGATGGCACATGATTGGACAGCATTTGTTGAGTTGCACATAGGAACGCTATGAGTTGGAAACAACTCAAGAGCGTCTAAGAACATTAGTATCAACCCTTGAATTGTTAGAAATAGAATGGCAAAAGATATAGAATTAAGCAGATCATATACGAGAGTATCCACTGCCAACAAAGTGATTCAGACTCATATTAATCCTATAGTCACTGCCATCAAGTTGATTTCAAATTATAGTGACCTTATGTATTAAGACAGGCTAGAAGTGCCCCAGGTAGGTGTGTGTCCAAGGCGGTGCATCTTTACAGACAGAAATCTTTCTACCACAGAGCAGCTAATGGTTCAAACTGCTAACCTTGTAGCTAGCTGAACTTATAACCCACTATGTAACTCTCTAGAAATGAGCAAAATTGCTCTATTAGAGTTTGTTAAGACTAAATTTTTATAGGAGCTGAACGCCTCATCTTTCTCCCATGGAGTTTGTATTGGACAGGGTTCTCTAGAGAGAGAAACCAGATTGGCCAGGCTGGCACAATAAACTATAGCAGAGCTGTTGTCATAACCTCTGACCCCTTAGTTACTAGTCCAATGTTTAACATACTGTATCACCAGGGCTCCTTGCTATGAAGTACAATGAGTGCCAAGTAATTAAAAATAAAATTATATAAAATGCTACATCAAAATCACTCTATGGGCCTCTTAACTCAAGATATATTTCTAAGAAGAAAAATAGTGTTGTATATCTTTAACACACTGAACTTTGACTGAAAGAGCCCATCTGTTTCTTTGAAGAAATGTTTAATCCTTGTAATGGTCAGGCCTACCAACCACAATGGAACAACATGGAAACAAAGAGTTCAAAGGAACTTAATCATGTTTATATGAAGGGCACATAAACAGAGAAATTATATTTCTGCAATGTCTAAGGAAAGTTGGGAAAAAACAGCATGTATATTATTTCTCACAATTATCTCAACTATCATATGAAACATTAATTTTCTCTCTGTAATATATCCAAATCACAAAAAATAGATTCCCCATCATATTGCCTAGAAAAAATCAAATAGTATCACCATCATGATTATTGGAAAAAACCAAGATATCTACAGACGGCAAATTTCTCCTTTGTAACAAGACTTAATATGACTTGGACGCAGGGATCACAGCAAGGATTGAGTCATCTCCTTTTCCGATCCTTCAATGTGGTTTCCAGCTCTGATATTATCAAGAATAAAAATCCTCATCAAAGAACAAATGAGAATTTCATAAAAGTTGAAAGCATTTGCCAGAGTGGTGTCTCATATACAACACGAAAAATATTGATTAGGATTATGCCTTGCATACTCAGGACTCCTCACTCTTTCTAAGCCGTGTATCATACATTACTGCCATAGAAATGAAACCTATAGATGGAGACAGCATATATCAAATTGTGTTTATTTGAATTGGAGACTTTTGCCCAGCCATCCCAGGAGCTCTGGGGACATAATGGTAAAACTCTCTACCATTAATCCAAAGGTTGCTGGAGATGGGCTCTCAATTCAGAAAACATTATTGGTAAATTCTACCCTGTCACATGGGGCAGCGTGATTCAGAACGAACTAGATGGCATCCTATGATGACAACATCAATAACCAACTGCCCATGTGCTGGAAATCCTGATATATGATCACCAGCTCCCCCTCCCCTCTGCCTCTGTTTTTGTGACATTATGCACTAAATAAGTGCCATTTCCTTTCAAACTCTTTATATCAATAAAATCATTATAAAAGCCTACATCTCAAATAGTAGTTTGCAAATAAGTTTGCCTCTTCTTGCTCTCTGCCCTTGTTTGTGGTAATTGGAAATATGTTTATTGTATAGCATTTTATTTACTGAACTAATATACAATTTCAAAATCTTATCATGATTTATAGTAAGGATGTATGTCTCAAACCATGATCATTTCATTGATATTTACACTGGATTAAAATAGTTAAAGGTTACTTTTAATTATTTGAGCTTATATCTTTTACTATTAAAATTTGGAGACCAATAAAAGTGATGAGTGTACAATGTGATGAACATAGCATGGAATTTCACATGTGACTAATGTGAAATGACAAATGTTACATATACATTGTGATTGGTCTCCTGGAAACTTCATGTTGTAGAGTAGAATTGCCTCATAGGATTTTCTTGGTTGTTATCTTTATAGAAGCAGACAGCCCGATCTTTCTCCCACAAAGGGGCTGGGTGTGTTCAAACAACCACCTTCAAGTGACCAGACAAGCACTTAACCATTAGCCTCTAGGGTTCCTTACAGTGTTTTTTTTTAATCCAGGAAAACATTTGGACTCTTTGAAATTTGCTGTTTACCTCGTTGCTTTTAGTTGTAAATAACATTTATCCACTCAGGCTAGGTTAAGCATAAAAGGGACTTCTCAAAGGATCTCAGAAAGTACAGAGCGTTCACAAGAAGGCCAGAAAGCCATAGTTCTAGGAACATTTTCAATCACCCTGAGCTGATTGCTTTGGCATAAACACTATTGACTTTGGCACTTGGACAAACTGTAACAGCTTTTACATAGTGCACAATTTATACAAAAAGTACTGATACCACGTTCCAGAAGATTCTCAAGAACTACTTCCAAGGTGCTCATTTCCCTCACCATCCTTTCCAAACAGAAGTCTCTTCCAAATGCCTGATTGGCCAAACGTAGGTCACATGCTCATACCCTAACAAGCTGGAAAAAGGATCTGTGGTTTCTACTCTGTGGAACTGAAGGCACCCAGCCTGAGGAACTCTCCTAGTCCTGAGCAGGTGTCCCAAAGGTGATATATGACCACAAATCTGTTGAACGGCCAGAACTTCTATTAAGTAAATGGGATAATTTTATTAGTGGATATATTATCCAAGCATTGAATTTAGTAAGAGAAATACAATATGGCATAATTCCCTGGAGAAAATTCTTGTAAATATCTCTTTGCTGTGAAGATGTCTTCAGAACTAGGAGGTAGCTGCCTACAATCTATTAAGGAATTCTCACAGGAAAACAGTGAACCTACTTGTTTATGCAACAAGATTTTGAAAGTCCCTTCGTCTAAGAGTTTCAAAAGCATGGAGCACACTTTTATTACTTTTGGCTAATTAAATAGTTCTCACTGGATGAATTTCAGAGTGGTATAATTGAACATTTTAATGGTATATAAAGTATGTCATATTTCTGAGTTTTTAGCATAATAAATAAGCAGATTTGTAAAGTAAAATCACAGAAACTCCTGAGTCCAGAGTTTCTGTTTCTGAAGGTCAACATTTTCCCCCTTTCAGAAACCTGAAGAAGATTCTCCTGTTAATTTTCCACTTATTTCTTCTGTTTACAAAAAAAAAAAGACAAGGCCAACTACGTCATGCTTCTAATATGCAGATTCTCAGGGTGAATAAACAGGAATAGGAGGAAATAAACACAGTTTTGATGCTTTATGTTCATTCTTGTATGTGATGGTGTTTTGCCTTACTCTGGTGGAAGTGATTCTTCTTAATAGAACATAAACTTTGGCTAAACAATTTTTCTGCAGACTTCTATGAATATCTCAGATCCCATAGATATATACATTACCAGTATTATGCTTTCAAAAATAATGCGAAGGGGCTTCAAAAAGTGCAGCTAGGCCACAAACAGGTTATGCCAATTAATGAATCACAGTCTCAAGTCACAGATCTCCACCGTAAAGAGCTTGCTCTCGTTAATGTCCAGTAGACTGGGAGAGTTTTCTACTCATATAAGCAGGGTTATGTTATTCTGAGCCCCATATAAACAGAAAGCAGTACAGAAGTAGAGACTGTCACCCTTGATCTCATAAAGAATTATGTGTATGAAATATCACACGGGAGAAATGAGATAACACAAGGAAGCAAACGTGGAGCTTTAGACAGAGCATTCACTGAGTCCATGACAACCTCTTGGGGCTACATTTCCCAGGCACCCTTATTACTCAATGGAAGTTCCTAAGATTCTCCTGTGAGTGGGAACCCTTAAAAGATATATGATGAGCATGCAGGGGGCAAGGAATACTGAGGAGATTGTCCCTGCTGGCTGTTAAGATTTTCTTCCTCCTAGGAGTTTCTAAATAAAATTCTCTTGCAATACAAAAACAAATGAAAAGAAAAATTCTATACTGAGAATTTTTGAACCCCCTTGTATGTATAATTACTCATAATATAAATACATAAACAATAGAATTCTACCAGCTTCAACAGTTTAAAATTAACACACAATCAAGAGACATTGATAATTATTGGTGAAAGGAATGTGAACACTGGCACAAAGAGGATTGATTGCTAGTTGAAACACATCACCTTGGTGTTAAAGAGCAATGAAGATTGCGTGATATATTTATGTAAGATCTGAGATTTATTAGTTGCAAATCTCTTTTGTCCAAAAACAGACAAAACAAGAAGAAATATACTGAACCTTTGGAAAGAGGCAATGGAGAAACTCGATATTATCAGTCAAAAGAAGGCCAGGCACCTATTGTGCAAAAAGCCATTGTTCATATGCAAGTTTAGGCAGCATCACAAGAAAATAAAAACAAGTCCACAAGAGCCTACATTCAACCTGAGGATGTTGTTCTGTGTTTTCCAATCAGCTCTAACTCATAGCAACCCTACGTACAACAGAAGTAACACAGCCTAGTCCTATACCATCTTCAAAATTATTGTTGTTTGAGTCCATTTTTGAAGCCAAAGTATCAATTCATTTTGTCAAGTGTCTCTGTCTTTTCACTGGCCCTCTCCTTTTTGAAGCATGATGTCCTTTTCCAAGGACTGAATTTTCCTGATAATAGCTTGCTTCTCAGTTTGATGCTAGCTGAACTACATCCAACACAGATTGTTTTGTGTGGACAGTTCATGGTACTTCCAATAGTTTTTGCCAACATCATAACTCAAATGCATCAATTCTTTTTTTTTAATTTTTCTGTATCAATTCTTCTTTGGATTTTCTTATTAAGTGTGCGGCTTTTACATGCATATAAGGTGATTGAAAATACCATGCTTTGAATCGGGCACCTTGGTCTTCAAAGAGACATCCTTATACTCCGATGCTTTTAAGAGGTTTAGTAGATCAGATCTACCAATACAATACAATATCCTTTAATTGACTACTTGCTTCCATAAGCATTATGAATCCGAGCAAAATAATCCTTGACAATGAGATTTCTTGTCCATTTACCATGTTGTCTACTGACAGTTATGAGGGTTTTAAAAAAAATTATTTTCTGTACATTGAATTGTAATCCATGGTGAATGGCTTCAAATCAGAAGAGGTGTCAGCGTTAGTTCTGTACACTTAACAATAGTCATCAATCTGTACGCTAAGCAAACCATCTGAAAAGCTGAATGATGTGAAGGAGAACCAGGAAGCTTCAGCATTGGAAGAAAGTTTACTAACAGACACAGTAATAGTGTTGAAAACCAAGAGGCCTTCAAGTGCTTGCTGATGATGACCAAAGGCCACTGCTTTCAGTATGGAACAGCAAGGTCCTAGTATCTGTACCAAGTGCCTGTGTCATGATAAATGGAGAAAAGATTTAAACTGTCAAGAAAAGATTTAAGGGGGATGAACAACAGAAACATGGGTGAAGGGAGAAAATGGTAACTGTAAGATATGGAAATAATAATAAGTTATAAATTATCAGGGTTTTATGAGGGAGGAAGGGGCCAGGAGGGAGGGAAAAAAATGAGGATCTGATATCAGGAGCTCAAGTAGAAAGAAAATGTTTTGAAAAGGATGATGCCAACATATGTATAAATGTACTTGGCACAGTGGATGTATGGATTGTTTTAAGAGCTGTGAGAGCGCCCAATAAAATGATTTTTTTGAATTGACTTTATGTCAGTACAATACTATGTAATATAGTGGCAGAATATGAGCTCTTGAGGTTCGAAGGTACACACAATGTGACTGGGAAAAGCTGCTTCTTCCAAGATGAGTTGACTTTAACGGTGTAGATGCAATGAAGCTTTTGTGACCGTCATTTGCTGATGTGGCATGACTCAAAAAGAGAAAAAAAAGATGCAGTGAACACCCATTAATAATGTTAATCAGTTATTTGAAAACGTATAAGTCATAAGAAAGTTACTTAGGAAATGTCTACATTAGACATAGAAACATAGACTCATGTCCAATATTTAACGAATCTAAATAATCTTTATGGAGGCCTGGTGGTGTAGTGGTTACAAGTTGGGTTGGGATCTGCATAGTTGGCAGTTTAAGACCACCAGCAGTTCAGTGGGAGAAGACAAGAGCTTTGTGCTACTCCTTTAAACAACTAGAGTCTCAGAAACCCACTGGGAGTCACTATGAGTCAGCATTGACTTGAGGGCAGTGAGTTTGGTTTTGGAAATAACCTTTTAAGTTCACACTTGACCTGGCATGCAGGTGTGTAGGGAAATTAATTTATTTTCTCTAAACTAGAGGATGCCCTTTGCAACTTATTCAGTGTTGTTCTTCAGACATCTGCCTCTAAAAAAGTGTTGATATAATAACATGTCTATTTTACTGGTATTTCTAGTGAAGTATAAACCTATGACACTCTCTAAAGCAAAAAGAAAATGCTATTTCCTTGGCATATAAAGTTAAAAATCTTGTTTTTCACAATCAACTACTATATTCAATAGGTTTTTCCTTTATATAAGAAAACAAAAGTAACTATGTTCATATCTAATGAACATTTTCTAATGGTTAAATCTTGTCTCCAGTTTTAAATGAAAATCATCAAAATCTAAGAAATAAGTTTCTATTACCAATTATCTCAATTAATTGTGAATTCCCCTTAATTATATTAGTTACTAAGACTATTTCCGTGTAAATTGTCTAAAGCTAGACTTGTTCTATACAGAAGAGTAAAGAAACTTACCTTAATATTCTAATCTTAACAAAAGTGTAATGCGGGGGGAAAAAACGGATTATTTTGTAAAAAGTGTTTTTTGTGGATAAAATATATATTCCAGTAATTTGGATTTTTCAGTGTTATAAAATGACAAATTTAACTTGTGAAAGATTTAAAAGCTGGAAATAAGAAAAAAATTTAAATCCTTTTAAAATTACTTTTAAAAATCTTTTACAGTTTTATATGAGAATTTAAAACATACAACATTCAGAAATTTTGCATCCTTTCCCTAGCCCATGACAGATGACAATATTTAACCAGATTCTTCTATTTCAGCCATCAAATCATTTGTCTCATAATTCTTTTGATTAGAACACTGGATGCAATCAAAATTATATATATATACATATATCCCTATTATTTTTATATCTTACTCTGCAACCTATTTGTTGGTTTCTTACTTAATCTATAAATTGAGTTTTCGATATTATGAATAATTCTGTGATGAATTTCCCTGGGGCATTTTTGCATAAAATGTGAATTTATTTGCCATAAAAGTCTTCTAATATCTACTGCTAAACTGCCGTTAGAAATCTTGTAGACTTCCCTTTCTGCTTCAGTAATGAAGTCTGAGGACCTTAGATGTTCAGCCCACAGAATCCTCTTCAATCCCGCCCGCCCCCCCCCACACACACACACACCCTAACCCAGTTTCCCTGGGGCAGGAAACGGAGTAGCTTTGTTTTGCCAACAATTAAGGCTCTTCTGTAATTAAAATTATAAAAGTTACCCCACTGAAAAGAGAAAAAGGGATTTAGTCACAGACACACACAAAAAGCAACCTTTCTACCTAACGAAGTGAAAGGGGGGATTTAACAGAGACTGGGACATTCCAGTAAAAGAATTTATAAATAAGAAGCCTAGCATTCCACACCTGTGCATACTAATAAAGGTGAACAACATTCATTTGACTTTTTAAAGACTAAAACATAGACAAACTCAGGGCTCATAGTGTTTTTGTCTTTTGTGCTTCACCAGGTAACCACTGACAGCTTGAATTACCCAGACACTGTGATGCAAATGAAACTGAAGCCACAAGTCATGCACCTGTGCTTGCCTCTGGATTCAATATTTCTAATGAGTTCCTAAATCTTGTTCTACAGACAAGCACGTGAGATTGCTCAACTCAGATTACAGTACAGTCTGTGAAAATCTTTTCAAATGTAGACAATACTTTCAAGGAACTCAATAAGACAGAGTATACACAAGGTTTAGACATGGTCAGATGAAAAATAAACCCAACAAAAGCACAATAAAAAATGTAGATGTTTGTTAGTACTAGGATATTCTTCACAGTGACATTAAAGTAATGCGAACAATAACTAAACTAGGGGAAGATTCTTAGCGCTCCATGAGTTTCTCATTATGGGAGGTCCTTTAGAACCCTCTTAACAAGCCTCCTTATAGGAGAGCCTAAATTCTGAGCACTACGTTTGCAGGAAGCTATGGTTTACAGTGATAATCCTACATCCATTTAGAGATACACTCAGCCTCCATTGAACTATTTCTCACCATTAGCGAGCAATGTGAACTGCCTTGCCTTCAGGCAGAGTGCATTAGAAAGTGGATTACTACAACTCCCCTTGCCATGCCAAGGAGGGACAGTCAAGGCCTATGGATCTGCCTGGGTGTGCCCTTGAGAGAAACTGGAATGCAAGAGACACATAATTAGGAGTCATATCCTCACTACTTTGGTTGGACAGTCACTGAATCAATGCTGTAAGCTCTTCAATGTTGTATGTGACCCAATCATGGTCCCATTCCCACTTCTTTCGTCCCACCCACAACTGCCATTTATGATCAGATGCCAAATATGATTTTGTGAAAAATTCCCTGAACATTCCCTTTCTATTTAAATGGCTGGTTTTCTGTAAATCTTTGGATTCATTTGTATGCCTTCAAGCTAATGTTTTTCCACAACCGCATGAAATGTCTCTGTTTTAGTGTGACTTCAATGTGTGTCTATAAATTATACCTGAGTTTGGGGTCTCCTTTGTCCCCTACAGCACCCTCAATGGAGCTGAATCAGATTTGAGAAAGTAGCCTCTTGCTTTGTAGTGTTCTCTTTCTGCTTTATCAACTTTATTTGCATAATATTTCACTGAGTTATTCTAATGAGTAGCAGTATCATACTGTACATATATCTGTAGCTAGCAGTAGACATAAATATAGCAATCAAATAGCAGCAATTACCCTTTGGCAGTTATAGACTACAGGGTTTTATATGATTTACATATTTCCTGAGTCATTCAATCCTCACAACATATTGAAAAGAAAAGAACTGTTTATCTTATTTTACAAATGAGGACACTGATGTTCAGCTGCACGAACCACTGGCCCCAAACCACACAATGATTAAGGGACAGAATGAATAGGACACAATCCTATTTCTAGCTGGTTTACATTTACTATCATGGACAAAGAATCATGCCCTCAATGTTTTTGTGCCTTGAGACATTAATATTATAATATCAATGAATATATGTGGAGAATTTATAAACGCTCAAACATTTTGGGAAGCAGTGTATCCAATTTCCTACTGACATTGATGAGCAATAAAATCAAAATGAGAGAACCCTGGGGAAAGGAAACCAGAGAAAAAAAATTGTACCTGCATTTTATTCTGCCTAGAGCATTTTCAAAAGAAAATGCATTCTGCTTTCTCCCCCACTTACTTCCCTTTCATCTCTTGTTGTTGTTGTTTGTTGCTCTAGTTATCCACGTTTGACCCCCAACTCATGTTGACCTCAGGCAAAACAGTGCAAAATGCATTCTATGATTGCAGATTAGATCATTGTGATCCATAGATTTTCCCTGGTTGTTTTTCAAATAGAGATTGTCAGGTTTTTCTTTCTAACCTTGTTAGTCTGGAAGCTCCACTGATCCCCATGTAGCCTCAGAGGAACATGCAAGCCTCCAAAGCAGCTTTGTGATACCTAGTAATGAGGGGCATTGGTTGGAAAGGGAACTCAATTTCCTGCATTGAAGGGAAGAATTCTAACACTGCCCCTCTTTCTTCTTAAAGGTTATCATTTTGATTGAGGTTTTGCTGACCACACAATGAAAAACTGTGGCAATTTGACAATACACCTGTCCTCAGCCCTTGATGCTAGCTCTACTGCATTCATTTTCTCTAGTGCAGATATCACCCACATAGAACACAGCCATTTACTGTATGCTCACTGTCTTCCTTCCTTCTGCAGACTGTAGTTTCCATGAAAGCAGGGACTTTATTTTTTCACTGCAAAATCCTTGTGCCCCACACAATGTCGAAAACATAGGAGGTAGTCGAATATTTTTAATGGATTGAGAGGATATCATTATTTCAGTAAAAAGGCAGAAAAGTTGTAGAGTACAGAAATAGCAAAGAAATTGATTGTGGCACAATTAAATGCTTAAAATAACAAATTACAACAGCCAGAAATATTATCTAAGTGACAGGGTATCCAAGGATCCTCGGTAGTACTGTTGGATATGTGTGGAATTGCTAGGCACAACCTAAGTAGTTCAAGTCGAAAAGCGCATGCTCTATAGACAAAAGATTAGGATGCCGGCTCCCGTGAAGATGTACAGCCTAGGGAAGACTCTACGGGGCTACTGTGAGTTGGAATCAACTCTCTGACAATGAGTTTGACATTTGGAAAATGGCACCTATATTTTAAAGCACTTTAAGTCATTTCACATGACTATAGCAAGAAGTCTTTGTCCCTTACAAATAAAAAAATATAGTATTTCTGAAAGAAATCTTAAGTTTTAGAATAGCCATTTTATTTTGCTACTCTTTGCATTTCAGATTGTGAAACACTACAGTCATGATTTCAGATATAATTTCAAATGTTTCGTGATTTCATTATAAACATATTCCAAAGCAAACATCTGTTCATTCAAATCCCTTGTTACCTCATAGAAATATTTTCATAATCCTTATGAACATATCTGCTTTACTGACAAGCATGCTTTTAACAAATCGGTATTTATAATCAGAGAGAGAGAAAATACTTCAACTTGGTGATGTTTACTAGTTTTTTTCTCCTTGGGTCACATTTTTCCACCCATTTTCAGATATGGTTCACGAACAAAAGATTAAGTATTTTAAAATATTGTACCATATTACAAAAATGAAAATGTTATTTTAAAGTGTTGCTCATGTCTGAAATTCCGTTTCCTTCCCTTTTCGCCAATGAACTGCTCCATGACCCACTGTACCTGCAGAGGTGAACACTGCCCCACCCCCCGCCCAGTATGTTTCCTGCAACCTGCTTGTCTGCTGAGAAAAGGAAAGCACTGAATCTGTACAGGAAGTCAGCAGGGTCTGGGTGAGCAAAGAGTCCTGAGTCTTTTTCTCTAAGGGAAAAATGTTAAAATTGTAAGTCAAACGTATCAGTTCTACAATAGCCCTTTAAATAATTATCTGACTAAACTGCATACTAAAAATATATACTATGTCAGAACACAGCAACCAACGAATAACTGGTTAAGCCTCACTGGCTAGATGCAGTCAGCAATCTCTATTATAAATGAGTGAAAGGATCAAAGACAGACTGGGATATATAGATAATATAGACAGAACAATGCAAACATTCAGTAGCATGCCCTATTTTTTTGAAAACCAGTGCTGCTCTAGTTGTCAGGACAACAGGGGTATAATTTGTTGTCGGTAATATGTTACACTCTAGAAATGAGCTGAAACCAGAGTGGTCATATTTGTTTGGGGGAAGAACACCGGAAGAGAATCAAGAGAGGCAACATGGGCAAAGACCAGATGGTAAGGCAATATGGTACATGCACACAAATATACATACACGTAAGTGATTCAGACTGCATCTTGGTGAATTCAGCAAGTTAGAAGAAGAAAAACAAGGTGACACCAAATCACAAAAGTCACCAGAACGTTCCCTTGAGTTTTAGAATGATTTCTTTGACTATATGTCGATAATAGAATGTAATGGAACAACTCCAAAAACCAGTAAAGAAGCTGTCAGGGTAATCCAGACAACATGGTTTGATGGCCTGAAGTAAAATGGTGAGTGAGCAGAAGTAGATTGTTAGTGACAGGATTTAGTAATTATCTGAGTAGCCCTGACAAATGTCATAGGGGCCACATCTGACCTCTTCTGGCTCTCAAGGTTCACTGCTATACAGCAGAGGTCAGACATGCCTGCACATCCCAATCTCCCTTTCCTATTCTGACACCCGGAATCCCGTCCACACACACCACTTCCCATCTGGACTCTATAATTCATTTCCCTGGTCACACAGAACTCACAGACCACACTCACTATTGTGGGGGTTATTAAGGAAGGTAACATGTCACAATGCACATGAAAAATGCTCAGGATACAGTTGTTCTGTCAGGACAATCTCTTCTCTGCTGTGCCCATGGGAAGGCCTCCCTCTGGACCTTAGTCTCTGGGCCTGCCCTCTGCCCTGCTTGGGTAATCTTACAAAGCTCTTTTATGGCTGACAATAAATGCCCAAGGACATGCCACTCAGCCATAAGCCTCAGCCTGAAGGCACTCAGATACAACTCTGGGCAACAAATCCAGCTTCCACAATGAAGTGCTGTAAAATACCCAACTCTGCAAAAAATCCTCAGAAGCACATGGCTTTACTTTCTTTGTGGGTTGGGAAACCCACCACTCATTTACATGCCATGACTCCTGCTGCTTCCCCTTGGCCAGTCCTCTGGTGTCAAAGTTGTCTCCTGGATCAAGGAGGTACAGTGGGCAGGAATCTTGTGTTCCACTCCTGGCTCTTCTCTTACTAGTGACAAGTCTTCCTCCCAGCTTCTGAGATGACTCATTTTATACCCAGCAGAATGACAATCACAACCTTGTTAATTATCACTCACAGCTGAATCATAGCATCCTATTTCTCCACTTTCTCTTACCCAGACCCACCAGTTGAAGTTCCTGGTAGAAGCTACAGAGACTATAGCTAGAAGAGTTACATTCTTCACTGCACTGTAAACCTTAATGGGATAATTGAGAATACATAAGGTTGAGATCTTGATCTCTTAGAAAACTGGGTAGATGGTGCTCCAATTCAGTGAGCGCTACATATCTGAGGAAGAGAAATTCAGAGATAATAGAATGTGTTTGGTTTAGAATATTTGGATTGAGGCTACTGTCTGAGGTTCAAAGAAATAATCCAAGAAAGATTCCATCTCATACAATCTGTAAGCAAATCCCATTGACTCTAATTCTGAAATACATCTACCCCAAATCTGATGACTTGCCACCCTGTCCTTTGCTAGCATCTTTCTCCCGTACAGCATCATCATTCGTATTACTCTATTAGTCTCTAATTGGCTCTTTAGTTTCTTACAACAGAGCAGCCATTGTGACCAGGCTGAAACCTACTTCAGATTGTGTCATTTCTTGGCTCATTTCTTATCACACAGAATAAAATCCAAAGCCTTTGTCATAGCCAACAAGGTCATGCCTCCCACCCTACACAGCTCATTTAATTTCTTGACACACCCCTTTCACTGCTGTCTTTGTCATCTCTCCAACAAACCAAACACATTCCTATTTCAGAGCTGTGAGGGAGCTTGCTCCTCCTTCTGCCTGGAACTCTACCTTCAAATAACTCATAGCTTGCGCCTGTAGCTAATGACACTTTATCAGAGAGTCCTCCCTAATAAACCTATCAAAAATAGCACCCACTGTGCCTCTCTTGCTTTTTAATCAATTGTTTTTATTCATATTATTTAGTGTTACCTAAAATGACATTTTATATTTGTTCACCATCGATATCCCTAGATGTAATATAAAATTTATGAACATTATTGATTATTATGTTGTTACTACTTAGAAAAGTTTCTACAACATAGTATGTCTCAGTAATTATTCATTATATATGTATGTGGAGGTAGTCATAAGGCATTATGAGTTATGAGTCTGAAGAAATAGACTAGATAAATAGATTAGTAACTTAAAGGAATAGACAAGTATTTATTTCTATTGGTTAATTATAATTACAGCATATAACATATGATGTATAAAGTAATCTGATATTCAGAAATATCAAAAACAAAGTGCCAATATTGGCAATAACAAATTTGATTTTAAATGTAATAACATGAAAGTATAGAGATGAACATAATATTTAACAAACTATACTTATTTAAAACAATTAGAATACTTAAAAGATTTACCTATCCTTTTAAAAGAAAACAGAGGAAAGATCAAAGAAGCAATGGTATGGATCGAAATATAAACATAGGTGTGCACTTATGTAAATATATATGAATTCATAAAAATAGACGTATTAGCCTTCATGCATTAAGGAAATGGAGAGACTTCCGGGCCTCGGCTCAAGCCCTCCCTCAATGCAAGAACACTTGGTTCTAACCACCTGGCATTCTGTGCCAGGCTCACCCTCCCAATATCATGGCTGATGCCAAGCTCACCCTCCCAACATCATAGCTGAAGACAAATTGGGTGCATAAGCAAATATGGTGAGGAAAGCTGATGTTGCCTGGTTATCAAATGTTATAGCATCTGGGATCTTAAAGGTTTGAAGTTAAACAAGTGACCAAGTAGATGAGAAGCAAGTCCACATGGATGAAGCACACCAGCCTGCGCGATCATGAGGTGTCAACAGAAACTGGTAACGAGTACCAGAAGACCCTAAACAAAAACAACAAAAAACTTATTGTTCAGAAAGAGGGGGTCGGAGAAGAGACCCCAAACCCTTCTGTAGACAATGCAACATTCCTTCACAGAAGGGTCACAAGGAAGGGAAGGGATGAGTCAACTAGGCACAGTATAGCACCAATGAGACACACAATATTCCTCTGATTCATTAAGGCTTCCTCACCCCACACTATCATGACCCCAGTCCTGTCTTTCAGTTCTGGCTAGACCAGAGCATATACACTGGTACAGATAAGAGCTCAGGAATCCAGGTCAGATAAACAGAATCCAGGTCAGATAAACCTCTCAGGAACAAAACAGGGAGTAGCGAGACCAGGAAGGTAGGGGGAAAGTGGGGGGAGGAAGGGAGGAAGGGGGAACCCATAATCCACCCACCCCAGAGGGATGAACAACAGAAATGTGGGTGAAGAGAGACGGCGGTTGTTGTAAGATATGAAAACCATAATAATTTATTATTTATCAAGGGGTCATGAGGATGGAAGGGGGAGGGGGGATAAAAGAGAAGCTGATACCAAGTGTTGAAACTGAAAGTTAATGTTTAGAAAATGATGATGGCAACATATGTACAAATATACTTGATACACCTGATGTATGGATTGTTTTAAGTGCTGTAAGAGCCCCAATAAAATATTTTTAAAGATTTACCTATCTTTTAATTATTAAGGGCAAAATTATGTATCATTTACTTAGATTTTCTAATATAATTTGCTCATTAATAAATATGCATTAGCATCTTGTTGTTAGGTACGATCAAGTCTGCTCTGACCCTAAGTACAACAGATGAAAACACCACCCAGTCCTGCCCCACCTTCCAGTGGTTCCTACATCTCCGTCTACTCCTGAAGCCTCTATGTTGGTGCAGTTCATCGAGGGCCTACTTCTTTTTTGCTGCCCCTCTGCTTTACCAAGCATGATGTCTTTCCCCAGGGACGAGTCTCTACTGACAACATGCCCAAGTTGGTGAGACAAGGTCTCCCCATCATTGCCTATAAGGAGAACTCTGGCTATACTACTAAAACAGATCTGTTTGTTCTTTTAACACTCCATGGTATTTCAATAATAAACTATAATAATAAATTATCAATACTCTAATTCATCAATACTCTAATTCAGAATTTTTCTTTGGTCTTCCTTATCCAATATCCAACTTTCACAAGCATATATGAGGTGACTGAAAATACCATTACTGAAGCCAGGTGTGTCTTCACCCTCAAAGTAAAATCCTTGATTTTCGATACTTTATAGAGGTAGTTCTTTTTAGCACATCTACCTAACACAATGAGTCAGTTATCTTCTGATTGCAATTTCCATGAGCAGATAGTCATGGGCTCTGAGAAAGGAATGTGTGCCAAAGTCTGAACACGGAAATGTTAGTGCCAAATGCTCTGAATGCAAAGAGCCTGGGGCAGAAGAACACTGCCCCAAGCTTCTAAGTAACCGAATGCATTAACTGGAGTGCAGAAACCTCATTTCCTGCATCTAGTAGCACTTGACCACCACATTCCACAGCTTAGGCAAGGCCCCACCAGAAGGTGCTGAGGGCTATTCCTGGGAAGCTGATGCACTGCATGGTCTGACCTTCACCTTAGATAAAATGGACACTTTCCCTCCTGTTCCCTGGGAGGCAGCTGAAACACAGCATTCTTCAAAATACCAGTTACTCCATGTTCCTGGCTTTATATTCCCCTCCAGACCATAGACAAATTGGCTAAAATATTATTGCATCTTTGTTTGCCGTCAGATAATTGTCAACAAGCCCTTTATGTAAAACTGGTCACAGGAGGCAGGGCATGCGACAAGTACTATATATGTCTGCCTTGAATAAAGATCTAAACCTTTAAGTATTCCCTCCTTACACCCCCTACCCCTTTGTCTCTTGTCTTTTATTTCTACTCTAACTCTCTCAAGTGCGACCCTCCCCCTCTCAATCCTGGTTTGATATGTGAGTACTGGCATCTCACAAGCATTGATTGTAGATGCAAGCAAGATGAAATCCTTGACATTCAATCTTTCCTCCATTCATTATGTTATTACCGACTAGTACAGGTATGAGGATTTGGGCTTTCTTTACATTGAGTTGTAGTTCATATTGATGAAGGCATCCTTGATCTATCAGCAAGTACCTGAAGTCCTCACTTTCAGCAAGCAAGGTTGTCAATAAGTCTTCTTGTGACCTTGATGCCTCGTTCTTCTTCATAGAATCGATTGTCTATATTTGCTCACAGAGAGTTGTACAAGTTGTCAGATTTAAGTCCAGGCAGGTTCAAAGTCCATAGGTCACATGTTAACACTTTGATGACTGGCTATTGTAAGCCAAAACTATCCTATAGAACAAGTTCAAACTATCCCATGCAGCCAGCTATAAGAAAGACCTATATTACTTTCAGGGTTAAAAAAATGCATAAACTGAGTACAACTATGACTTAACTTGTAACCTGTCAGCAACATTTGGACATTAAAATATAAGAATATTCATGACAAGTCAGCATTGTGTTAAACTGGAGGCTTCTCGTGATTCACATAGCTGCAGGGGTTGATGAACCCAAGATTAGCATCAAGACCACAGGCTAGTGGCTGCAAGGTCAAATTAAGTGCTCATAGACAGCCTCCTTTCCAAAAGCACATGGCGTTACTTCATCTGTGGGTTGGAATATTTACTACTCATTACACTGTGCTATGTCAGGACATTGGAATTATTAGGTTTGCACTGCCAAAACACTAAGAATCCTGACCCAGTCATGTTGACACCAAACCTACTATCACAATAGGTTAGTGTGTTTGTTTGTTTTTTGTGGAGGGTGATGGCGGTGTCATTTTTAGGTGTCACCAAGTTGGCTATAACTCATAGCTGCTATAACTCAAGTTGGCTATAACTCATAGTGACTTTATGGTCAAAAGAATGAAGTACAGTCCTATTCTATATAATTCAGGCCCATTGTTGAAGCCACTGTGTCAATCCATCTCCTTGAGTGGCTCTCCTTTTCATTGACCTAGTTTACCAGACTTGATGGCTTTTCCGGAACTTATTCTTTGGACACATGAGCAAAATATGGAAGAAGTCTGATAACATGTCCAAAGTACATAAGAAGTCTCCTCATCCTTGTTTCTAAGAAGCATTCTGGCTGTACGTCTTCCAGAAAAGATTTGTTTGTTCTTTTGGGTACTTTCATTATTCTTGGCCAATATCATAATTCAAATGCAACAATTATTCAGTGGCCTGCTTTATTCATTATTCAGTCTTCACATGCATATGAGGCAATTGAAAATACCATGGCTTGGGTCAGGCATACCTTAATCCACACCTCATAGTGACATCTTTGCTCTTTAACACTTTCAAGAGGGCTTGTGCAACAGATTTGCCTAGTGCAGTGCATTGTTTTACTTCCTGACTGCTACTCTCATGAGCTACTCTCATGATTGTGGAGCCTAGTTAAATGAAATCTTTGAAGACTGCAATATTTCATCCATTTGTCATGATGACTAGTTATTCATTTGTCAGATATTTGTTTTGTTTTCTTTTGTTTATAACAAGGTGTAATCCATATTGGAGACTGTAGTCTTTGCTCTTAATAGGTAAGTACTTCAAATTCTCTTTGCTTTCAGAGAGCAAAATGGTGTCATCTGCATTATCTGATGTCTCTTTCATCTTACAATCAAGCTTCACATTGTCTATGGGAGGGCCATATGGCAGAAAATGGTGGGTCAGCTTGCAGATTCGAGGCCCTCTAGGCAACAACTAATGACCTCAGTCTTATAGCCAGAAGGAAATGAATTTTACCATCAACCGAAAGGATCTTGGAAGTATATTACTACCAAACCTCCAAATGAAAATTCAATCAAAATAAACACTTTGATATCTCAGCTTTTTGAGACCCAGTCCTGCTGTTTCCAGATTTCTGATCTGTGATGTAATAAATGTATGTTGTTTTAAGGAGGCGTATTTGTGGTACTTTGTCAATGAGGGAAGGAGAGATGGGATTTAAGTTTCTGGCTTACGTATGTGGGGTTTAGTCACATGTTAGCAAAAGATGGCAAAGAGGACAAATGAGAAGTAGAAGTTCTGTAATGAGCTCTGCTTTGGATATGTTGAAGTTAGTTTCCTGTGAAGCACACAAAAGGAAATATCAATTAGGCAGATGTGTATATTGGGCAAGGAGCCTTCTTGGTATGATTGAACCTGTCTGTTTACTAAGAAGTCAATTTCAGGGGGAAAATGACATCTTCTTTTCCATAAAGATTCATAAAAACAAACCACTACCATCGAGTCCATGACAACTCATGGACACACTATATACAGGCCAGGGTAGAACTGTCCCTTTGAATTTCTGAGACTGTAACTATTTAAAGTAGTAAAAAGCCTCGTCTTCCTCTTGAAGAGGGAGTGGTAGTTTTGAACTGCTGATCTTGCAGATCTCAGTGCAACACATAACCATTCTATCAGCAAGCCTCCTTACATAATGATTATAGCTCATAAAGTCCTCTGTCCTATAGGGTTACTTAGATTCTGAATGAATTCAAAGACACACAACAACAATGCATATGGAGTTGGAGCTCAAGAGAACTCTTAGGTTATATTACTGATGATTTTTCACCCTCGGGAAAACTTGGCCAACATCTAGAAATGCATCTTATTTTTTAGAAAAACATTTTTTGTATCTCCTATTATTATTTTTGAGAATATACACAATAAACGCACACTGATTCAACTGTTTCCACGTGTGCAATTCCGTGCCATTCATTCCATTTGCTCGGTTATACAACCAGTCTCACTTTCCCTTTATGCGTTGTTCCTACCCCATGACACAAACTCACTGTGCCCTAAGCTTCCTCCCCATCTTTCCACTGGTCTTGCTCACTTGGTCCCATGCCCAGTTCTTAAGAGAGCACAATTGTTCAGTGCAGTTATGTTTTGTTATGTTTTTACTAGTTAAATTAAACTAATGTTGGCTTTAAGAAGACTTCAGGGGTTAAGTCTGGCTTAGGGTTTAAAGACAATCTTGGAACAAGAGCTTCAAGGGCCCATTTAACCTCCATTGCTGAAATTATCTTCCGCATCTTTCCCCCTATCCCCCACCCCCTCTTGTGATCAAGGTTCTTCTGGAGATCTTTGACCAAAGGTTCTTCAGGCCTCGTGACAACAAAGACAGGAGTGCATGGAGGCCAATTCACCACACGTTCCATACCCTTCTACTCCTCACTGTCTTTCTCCTGCTGCTGCTCCAGGCTATTGAATCCCATGAGGTTTGGGATATACATAAACATCTCCTCCTTTTCTTTTTGGTCATTGTTATAAATATGTCTATCACCCAATTTCTTGCCATTATAAAATGTGCACAGGTGTATAATTTACAGACAGTTTATGCAACAATCAGCAGTGTAATCCTAAGCTTCTTTTCCATCACTTTGACCACTCCTTCATTCCTATCCCTCCACTTTTAATAGCCACTAATAAACTTTATTTTGATACATTTTTATTTCCTTTTCTTCTATATAAATGACTTGAGAAGGGAGACGCCGGAGAGGGCAAGATATGACAAAATAATAATCTATAAATTATCAAGGGCTCATGAGGGAGGGGGGAGCGGGGACGGAGGGGGAAAAAAGAGGACCTGATGCAAAGGGCTTAAGTGGAGAGCAAATGCTTTGAAAATGATTAGGGCAAAGAATGTACAGATGTGCTTTATACAATTGATGTAAGTATATGCATGAATTGTGATAAGAGTTGTATGAGCCCCTAATAAAATGTTTTAAAAAATGACTTATTTCATTCAGCATAATGCTTTCAAATCCCATCCATTTTATATCACGTACCAAGACTTTCTCCCTCCGATGGCTGACAAGTGCTCCATTTTACGTATGTGCCGCAGTTTGCTCTTCTTGGTGCCTTCGAATGACCCCTTTGGAAAAACTATTACATACACAACTAACTGCCAGAAGAATGAAGAAATCTATCGTAGAGGAAACACCGCTTAAACACTCCTTAGAAGCCAAGATGGCTAGATCTCATTTCATATACTTTACAGATTATCGGGAGGAAACAGGCCTTGAAGAAACGTGTCATGATTGGTAAAGTAGAGAATCTCAGTGCCATCAAGTCTGTTTAGACTCAGCTAAACCGTATAGCACAGGTTAGAGCTGCTCCTATGGATTTCTGAGACTGAAGCTCTTTAGGGATTAGAAGGCCTCAGCTTTCTCCTGCTGAGCGGCTGGTGGATTTGAACTGTTGACCTTTCAGTTAGCAGTCCAATGTGTAACCACTATGCCAGTAGGGCTCCTGCCAGATAAAGGGGGCAGAGGACCCTCCAAGAGATGAATTGACACAGTGGCTACAGCAATGGGCTCAAATATACTAGCAGTTATGATTATGGCACTATAGAGGGTAGATTCGTTTAATTCTACATAAGGTCAGTATAAATCAAAACTAACTCATCAGCACCTAAAAACAATAACACTTTAATTATTTATTCATGTGCTGATAGGCATTTAGGTTATTTTCACCTGTTTGATATTGTGAATTGATATTACAATAAATATTGTTGCATACATGTCAATTTCAAATTTTGTTTTGGTTGTCACAACTAGAGGAATGTCAAATGGCATCTGGTGGGGAGGAGTCAAGGATTTTGTTAGACAGCTTTTAATTCACAGGGAAGATTTCCATACCCTCTCCAAAAAACACAAAGAATAATTTATTCAAAATTATCAATAATTCCAAGGCTGACAAATTATAGGCTTAATATATAATTTTATCCATTTGTGTATGGTTTATTAGTGCAAAGGCATGAATTAGACTATGAAGGACAGTTGAATGTTCCTGGGAAGCAATAATGGTAAGATATTTTCTCACTGACATTGCAAACGTTATCATACTTGACAAAATAGACCACAACAAGAAGAGGAAGCTCAACAAGCAGGGCTGACACAGTGACTACAGCAACGTGCTCCGAGATAACAAAGATTGTGATGATGATGAAGGACTCGCTGCATTGCCTTCTGCTGTGCACAGGACAACTGGAAGGTGAAGCTGACTCTGGCCAGCTAACAAATACGGGGGTGGGGGGCGTAAAATAAAGAGAGGATATTATCTAGAATCGAACCTTCATGAAAGTTATGATTCTAAGACGGGATAGTGAAGAATAGTATACAAAAGTAACAAAGATGGGCTTTAAAAGGAAGGTGGAAGAGAAAACATTAGGGAACCTAAAGGCTTAAATTCTTCCAGCGTTTGCCCTAGCTATGTGTATCTCCCCTTCTAGGCTGCCTTCTCCCTTAATGGTATCACTGAGTTTTTAGTTTCAAGAGATGTTCCAGTGTTAACTACTAGGGCTTGGCCATTGTAAAAGCCCATGGTGGACATTGAGTTCAAATTATCATGTTTTCATTATATATATGAAACTTGATTTCATTCCATAAGCAGTATGTCTCATTCATAAAAGCATTTATTTGTTAAATAATTAACGCATTCTAGCATTTCATCATTAGTGAATATGTTTATATGCAATTTACCAACTAAATCAATGTCCTCTTAGACTTTGGTTTTCCAATCTTAATTCAAAATATATAATGGGTTCTCAAACAGAAAACCCCTAAAAGCTCTCTTTTCATGTCTTATGTGTGTGCTAGAAAATTCTATCTCTGGCATAGATAGAAAGTCTCCTGGGGGCTAAAAGGTGTCCTTGATTTTGAGGATAATTAAAACCAAAAAAACCCATCAATTGTCTATCAATTTGTCATACTATAGTGGCTTGTGTGTTGCTATACTTCTGGAATCTTTGCCATTGATACTTTAAATACCAGTATAGTCGCCTAGAGTACCAGGCTTTCAGCAGAGCTTCCAGACGAAGGGCAGACAACAAAGAAGAAGTCGCTGACCACCTCTGAGGACTCAACCACGGAAAGCTCCTGGACAGCACCGAAGCATTGGCAACGAGGTTTATCTTTGTTTTGGTGTTGCAGCATTCCAAACTTCGATGATCCCTATGAGCCATCTGAGCAACAGGGAAATGTCATAAAGGGATAGTGCTCAAAATGTAAAATGTCCAAAGTCTTGCATTTAACTACTAAGTTGACATTTATGTTTTAATCATGTAAAAGCTTTCTAGGCCTTGAGTTATGGTGAGAAGTACTGTGGGATATGTGGTATTTCTTGGCAGTATTCAGCTCCTATGTCAGAAGTCAAAACTGTCTACTTGAATTATACTTATGAATATTTTCCTTTTTTCAAATCATAATATTCTCTATTCATTTTCTAGTCTCATTTTAATATATTACTTATAAGTTCTTTTCCACTGTTTGACTGAAATCATGTCATCTAAATTTTACTGGGGTGCCGAAAATAGCAAAGTACTATGGAGAAGTAAATATATTAGTTGTTAAACAAATGGATTAGTTTTTAATCTTACATTGTCTTATAAATAAATGACTGGGTCAAGAAATTATCAAATGTCATCCAGCTTGGGATACATTTAAGTTGTTTCAACAATGATTTGAGGCATGCTTTTCCATTTGTTTACTTAAAATATTAATCTATTAAAATACTATAATTGGTATTTTATATCAATATCAAATTCTTATCTTTTGCATTCCTCTCCACACTATACCTCTCTTGAAGTTTCATAATCTTAGAGATAAGATGTATTTTCATTGTAAGAACACAAATTACAATTCAGTTACTATAAACTTTTCAAAAGTATACTTAGATCAAAAAAGGAGCTAGGGATGGGATGCGGAGTATAAGTTTATGTTCTGGAATCAGTAGGGCATTCAAAAATAAACAAAAATTCCCTGAATATATTTTATCACTTGTTCCTATCCTTTATTCAGGAAAATTTCTAAAAGCAAAAAAGCAATTATTCAATATTTTACATAGTTAACTAATTGATTATGCCCAGAAAAATATATCATATCTTTGGCATAGAAAACAAAATTTTATACTTGTTAGATTGAATATGCTGAAAACACTGATTTTGTCATAGCCAAAGACTGTATGCCATAAAGGTAATTTTAAATATTAAAAAGTTCCATATAAAAGAAACATAAACCACTACAATTTAAATCAAATAATAAAATATTCAAATAAACATTCATTTTGTGAAAACTAAGTAAGTATTCTAATAAAATGTAACAATTGTATAATGCCCAAGGAAAATCTGTACCAACAGTTCAGTTCATAGTATCTACTTTTTTGTTGTTGTTGTCCTTGAAAAATTTATAGCTTTCCAAGCAATACCAAAATTTCTTTTCATTGATGTATTTGCTGTCATTGATTTACTGACAATTTTTTCAAATTATTTTTTATCTACTTATATTCTTTCAACTAAGTGCTACCTCCTTGGAATCACTTTTGACTCAGAGTGCGCCTATATAAGGTTTTCAAGATGTTGTGAATCCTTAGGGAGGCAGAGAGTCTCATCTTTGTCCCACTGCTGACTATTAGCTTCAGGCATTGCCGTTGGCAGTCCAGTGTTTACTCCACCATCCTGCAGATCTCCTTAATTGCTACAACATTCACTGACCACTAATGACAGAAGATGTGATGAGCTGGAGGAGGACATCGCAAACATTATACAGGAAGAAAAATAAACATCATTAAAAAGACAGGAAAGAAAGAAAAGAAAACAGTGGATGTCAGAAGAGGCTGTGAAACTTCCTCTTTAACATATAGTAGGTAAGGCAAATGGAAGAAATGATGAAGTTAAAGAGTTGAACAGAAAACCTCAAAGGTCAGCTCAAGAAGACAAAATAAAACATGATAATGAAATGCGCAAAGGCCCAGAGTAAAAAAACCGAAACACAAGAACATGGTCAGCTTACGGTAAACTGAGAAAAGTAAGGGAATAATTCAAGCCTCGAGTGTCAATATTACCATATTCTATGGGTGAAATATTGAAGTATGCGGAGGTATCAACACGAGATGGAAAGGACGGCGTCACTGCATGGGAAAGCATACTTCATTGTGCTCATGAGAACCCTGAACATAGATCCAAAGGAAATTCTGAGAACACACAAGGGAATTCTTCACAGTTTAAATCATGCAAGGTGCACATCAGGACTGTATCTTCTGACCATGTTTATTCAATCTGGATGCTGAACAAATATTCATAGATTCTGGATTATATGCAAAATAATGAAGTGTCAGAATTGGAGGAAGGTTTATTAACAAGCTGAGATGTGCAGATGACACAGCCTTGTTTGCTGAAAATGAGGAGGACTTGAAGCACATGATGATGAAGATCAAGGATGTCAGGCTTTAATATGGATCACAATTTAATGAAAAGAAATCCCAAATCATTACGACTTGACCAATATGTCACATCAACGTAAGAATAATTGTGAGATGGGCACCGGCCCAGGCAGTGTTCCATTCTGCTCGGCTAAGTGGGGCAATCAACTCAAAGCCACCTAAGAACCAGCAACAGTGCGTGATCCTGATGGAAGCAATCCAAGCTACACTAAATGCATTAGTGACGAAAACCTCCAAGAACTTATGGACTATCAACTGATAAGCCTCAAGAAATGCATATAATACTCAAGCTACTTAATTATCTATGACAAAAAATGTCTTAAAGACAGCTACTTTGCCCGTCAACTAAAAAACATTCATACACATGCCTATTCATAAAGTCATGATGTCAAAAATGCAGAACTGTAGAAAAATCTTTAAAATGATATGCAAACAAAATATTACTGAAGATATTAAAAAACACTTGGAAGACTTTAACAGAGAATTATTATTCTGAATTCAGAATAAGATGTTGAAAATGGATACTACCGCTGATGTCAATTGGATATTTGCTGAAACCACAGAATGCCATAAAAATGGACCATACAAATGTTTATCTGTGTTTTCTTGACTATGCAAAGACACTGGGCTGGGTGGATTATATCAAATGATGTGACATTATAAAGAAAGGAATTATCAGTGCATTTAGTGGTCCTCATACAGAACCTGCTCATAGACCGAGAGGCAGTCATTTAAACAGAACAAAGAAAAGCTGCATAGCATAAAATTAGAAAAGGTACATGTCAATGTTGTATCCTTCTGTCTCTAAAGGGAGCCAAAGGCAAATTAAAACAAACGAACAAACACAGAACCAGGAATGGGTTTGGGACTTGCACTAAATCCTAGCTCCAAGTTATGAACAATTGGTTCTTACATCACAGCCCTGCTCGATACTCGCCCTCAAGAAGGGAACACAGAGGAGACATGAGCTACAGCAAAATATGGTGAAGCAATTAGATGGTGCCGGGCTATCAGATAAAATAGCATCTGGAGTCTTAAAGCCTTGTGTCCAAACAAACAGCCATCTAACTGAGATACACACTATGTTCACATGGACGAAGCACTCCAACATCAGTGACCAAAGGACTGTGACTCATAATCTGATGTCAAAGTGGAGAATAGCATCAGAGCCTAAACTGGGAGAGTCTGGTTTCCAGAAGGCTACGGATGACAGTGGAAGCCCAAGATACATTTGTGGGATCGACCCAGAAAAGAGGCCTCCTATGATTTGCCTGTATCCATAATAGAGGGATGGGAAGAAACTGGTTACCAAAAGGAAAAATGACAATAGAAGATCAAAATGAGAAAGCTGACTTCTACAGTCAAACCTTATTCACTTGATCCGCTTTCCAATACACATTGGGCCTGATATGGTTTTCAACATTTTCCATGGGGTTTTTTGTTTTGTTTGGGTTTTTTCCCCCCATCTTGGGATTTATCTCTGATGTATTTTGTCATTGGGGGTAGCTTTCTTGAATTTTTGTTAAATTTTTTTTTCTGGTTTTCAGTATATGAAACCCAGGCTTGATGAACCTATGGAGACAACAAGTAGAATAAGGTTCCTAGGAGGTACAGGGGTGGGGGTGGGGCGGGGAAATGGTAAAAGGGAGCTGATATCAAGGAGTTTAAGAAGGAAAAGCATGTTTTAAAACTGATTGTGGTAGCAATTGTACAATGCTGTTTGATATGATTGAACTATGTAATAACGTGATATCTATATAAGCTTTCAATAAAATCATTCTGAAAAAAAAAGTTGTATCCTTTTGAGATACTTATTCACAACCAAAGATAAGCAGATGACACAACGTTGCTTGCAGAAAGTGAGGCGTACAGGAAGAACCTGCTCATGAAGACCAAGGACTGCAGCCCTCACTATGGATTACAACTCAGTCTTTAAAAATTAGATACAAACCACCCATGATCAGCTGCCAGGGTAATGGCACAACCATTTTTTGTGATAACCAAGGTATTTTGGTGCTGACTTTGCGGAGGATCAATGAACGATATCATGTACTTACTATGAGAATATTTTGATAAATTTAGCTACAGCTTTTACAGAAAAATGCCTGGGAAAGCTTCATTAGCAGTTCATCTCCAACATGATGAAATGCTTCTTCTTACAGCAGGGTGACTTTGTGAGAGTTTTTGGTGAGAAATGATTAGTCCTCCACCTTATAGTCTTTATTTGGCTTTCTGACTTTTTTTTCTTAATTAAAAAAAAAACTTTTCAAGATACTCAGTGTTCTTCAAGTAAGGGTATTAAACCTGCATTGGCATGACTAAAAAGCTAAGGGCCCTTAGTTTTTCAAGGATGAACTAATGGCTGTTACTGTTGTTTACAAATGTGTCTTGGCCTTGACAGAACTTATGTTGTGAAACAAAACACACACACGCATATATGTGTGCATACATATACATATATATGTATATATATCTTTTAAATTTTGCTTTCCTCAACTATATTTGAAGTCCCCTCATATAAATGCATATGTGAAATTTCTTATCATATATTTACATTTCTTAAAAATTAATAAACTTCTTAAAACAAAAATAAGAAGGATTTATAATACATTTTCCCCAACAGTTTAATTGACAGGTAATTTACATAGCATATAATTCAATAGTTCAAGCATTCAATCATATCACAGAGAATTATACAATCACCCCCACATCAATTTTAGAGCATCCCCCCTTGTTTAAATCACCTTTAAGATGATTTAGGTAATCCCAATCCATTCCAGTGCTCCCTCCCATCTTCATTAGTTACTCCAGAAATCCCCTTTCCCTCTCCATCTTCCCCTCCCCCTGTCATCCCTGTATCCCCTTGTACCATTATTATCATTACGCATCGACTCCTCCTGCGCTTCACAGCTGGGAGAACCAACAAAACAATCAAAAACAAAATCATGCCAAGTGGTAAGTGTGAAAACATAATAGTTTACAGTGCTTTGTAGTACATCTGTGATACTTTGATAACTTCTGAGTTATGAATAATTAAGATTTACTACTACTCAACCCAAACAGTTTTTTTAAACATAGAGTACAATGGTTACAGGATTTTGAAAATTACTTTTCAATTTTCTTTAAAAAAGAAAACCAAAATTCTCACAATTGGACCAATACGTGACATCATGATAAATGGAGGGGGGAAAGGAAGTTTTCAAGGATTTTGGCTTGTATTGATCCACAATCAATGTTCATGGAAGCAGCAGTCGGGAGAGCAAATGATGCATTGCATTAGATAATAGAACAGATTCAAACCAAGAGAAAGGGATAACAAGAGCAAAGAAGGAATCATCAGGTATATCAAGAGATAATTAGGTATGACAAGAAGCGATTAAGTTTATGCCTTTCATGTGATTCACTTGAAGCCTCAAGGGACTAGCGAGCTCTGAATAATACATTTTAACTTGGTAGGGACTGGCTGGTCACCTGGTGGCGAATCGTCTGGATTCTCCCACTTTTGTGTCAATACTTCTCTTCCTAGTGACTTAAAATATTAAAGACTTAGAAACTATGATCTACTCTACTACTGGCTCTCTTTTCCCATCATGCTATTATAGGCATTTAAAGTTTATTGTGATTACTAGCTACCTCTTTGTAAAACAGCAAAATTGTCTTACATTTTATTAAATTCCTGAAAGATTAATAACATGATCAAAGAGCAAAAAGCATTAAAATGCAGTTTTCAAATTGTGGTTTCAAATTACTCTCTGAAAGGTTCATGGTCTGCAGTTATTTCAACTACTCCTCTTCCAAAGTGGGTGATATTTTTTAATTTATATTGTGTAGACATCCAAGTCATTTCTGTGATAATAAAAATCATTTATAGGAAACATGGAAAGTATAATTCAAGGACTCCAGAATTATTACTGATAAGCTTTCAACAGTAATACCCTAAGTAGAAATATATTATAGAAATTCCAGGAGACAAAGAGTTCAAATATCTTATGCTACCTCCCTTTATATTATCTCTTTTCTGCCTTCATATTTAAATGCAAATGATTTAAGGTATCTTTTAATAACTTCCATAGGATAATTCAGTCATTTTGTCTTTGCTATGTTTGCATGCTTTTTGTAACCTAACAAAAGTGGGAATACTGCATTGTTTGAAATCAGGAAAGATGTGCATCAGGGCTGGATCCTCTCCTTATAGCTGTCCAATCTGTATGCTGAGCAAATCAGAGAAGCTGGATTATATGATGAAGACTGTGGCATCAAGATTAGAGGAAGGCTTATTAACAAGCTGAGATATGAGGATGACACAACCTTGCTTGCTGAAAGTGAGGAGGACTTGAAGCACTTGCTGATGAAGATCAAGGAGTGTAGCCATCAGCATGGATGACAACTCATTATAAAGAAGACCAAAATGCTCACAGCAGGACCAACAAGTAGCATCATGATAAATGGAGAAAAGATTGCAGTTGTCAAGGATTTTATCTTGTTCAGATCCACAATCAGTGCTCATGGAAGCAGCAATAAGAGATCAAAAGACTTGTTACATTAGGTAAATCTGCTGCAAAAGACTGATATTGAGAAGCTATCTATTGAGAAGCAAGGATGCTACTTTGAGGACTAAGATGCGCCTGACCCAAGTCATGGCATTTTCCATTGCCTCACGTGCATCTGAAAGTTGGACACTGCATAAGGAAGACAGAAGAAAAATCAATTCATTTGAGTTGTGGGACTGGAGAAGGATATTGAAAGTACTGTGGATTGCTTAAAAAGACAACCCCATCTATCTTGGAAGAAGGCCAGAGTGCTCCTTTGGAGGCAAGGATGGCAAGACTTCAGCTTACGTATTTTGACGCATTGTCAGGAAAGACCAGTCACTGGAGAAGGACATCGTGCTAGGTAATCTCTATACAAGTCTTTTGCCACCCATTGAGCCAAAAGGTTGCTGAGGCCAAGATGTTGGCTTAAAACTAAAAAGGAACCATATGAGATTCAAATATCAGTAGTTATCACATCAATGGGGATTTAAGGTTTTCTTCTGTCAGTTACTGGACTCGGGTCCACATTCTTCATTTATAAATGTCAATGATTTTTCTCACTCGGCACTTCTTTGAGGTCTTCTTGGCCTTCCTTAAACTACTTGATGCATCTAAAAATTCCTGTTCTATGTGGGACAGCTTTCCTGTGAACCTCTTACAACATTTCAATGATTTGGAAAGATATCCATTTGAGTTTTGTTAAAAATTTAGATTAGGTCTCACTTCAACATCATATTTTTCCATTGCACTAAAACTTTTTTGGGGGGGAGGCATTCTAAAAGACTAAGACAAATTTATTATTAGAAGAACATGTCTGTAGTGTTCCTGTGATAGAAAAGACATGTATAACCAAGTTTTTTTTTTTTTGTAATTCATGCACATATGTTCTGCAATACTAGTAGCAATCGTTTTGGGGTGGTTCTTGTTGTTTTCTTAACGCTTACATAATTCTTTGTCAATTTTGAACAATGGCCTCTCACACTGGGTGCTACAAATGATCACTACCCTCTTAGTGGGCAACTGGCATTTCATATCCCTAGTAAGCTCTCACTCACCTTCTTTGGGTAGGTTATTACCCAATCCCTTTCAGACACACACCAAACACAAGATAGACTACAGACCAGTACCTCACAAAAAGTATCAAACCATGTTGTTTACATCTTATTCAGGAAATGTCAGTTAACTTGGACAAAAGTCACAAACTCTCTCGGGTGGAAAATTAGTCCAAAGGCAAATTCTCAGGACTTAGAGCAGCAGTCCTCAACCTGTGGGTCACAGCCCCTGTGGGGGTGGAACGACCCTTTCACAGGGTCGCCCGATTCATAACAGCAGCCAAATTGTAGTTATGAAGGAGCAACAAAAATAATTTTATGGTTGGGTGGTCACCACAACCCGAGAAACTGTATTAAAGGATCACGGCATTAGGAAGGTTGAGAACCACTGGCTTAGGGGAACAGTCTAACTGATTGTTTTTAAGGGAATTTGGAATTGATTGGAAAAATAAGAGGCAAGAGAGTAAGTAATTATTATTTTATAATATGGCAGAATCAAGAATTACTAGAGAGAAGAAATTCTGACAATCAGGGTGGGGGTCTTAAAGGAATTATGTTTGCAAGGGAGTTAAAGAAGCATTTCAAGAATTAAAAAAAATAAACAAGATTTTAGAAAGGGCGATGGAATAGTATTTAAAAATTAACAGCTTGGCTATTTTTTAATCAGATTACATCAGTGAGGGTGTTACTGAATCTGCTGTTTTCTCTCCCTTTATTCACAGAAAAAGGTGACAAGTATGACGGGGCTTAAAGGGTGAGTCAGGTATGAGAATGTAGAGATTCTCATGTACTTATCATGTGTGTTATTAAGTATGTATTTCACTTTCACAACCCACATATATGAAATAGAGTCTAGTATAAATTTATAATAACATTGAAATTTTTATTTTATTCAATCATTCAACATTGAAAATTAAAATATATGGTACAAACTAGATAATATTGTACTACACTTTTACTAGATAGTTTCTGGCATGGCTTTAAGTATGAATATCATTTTATAATGTAAATTAAGACTTAATTCTCTGCTTCCAACATATGTCTTGCCATTATAGTTATTCTAGAGAGCTAAATTTTTGTGATTATATTCAGTTTAGAAAATCTGTCTTTTTTTATGCAATGACTTTGAAGCTACAAGTGAAAGATTCATAGCATCCGATTCCTTTTTAAAATCTTTCAGTTCTAAGATACATTAATGAGGAACATAATGAGGTAAGCTGGATGTTTACAGAATTCATTTTATTAATATACCTTTTCCTAGATAGAGCCACAACCCAATGTATCTAAAAGTTAAATGAGTTATAAACGATTTTAAATTCCATATCTTTGAATAATTTAGTAAATGTTGAAATAGGTAACAAAACATAAATGATCCTAAAACATTTCTATAATGCAAGTCACTCCAAAATAAAATACAAATTAGGAATTTTTTCTTAAATACTAAATAAATAATATAAATGATATTAAAAGTTATTAAATGATCTCATAATAAAATGTAAAATAGTTACCATATTTGGAAGTTGCTAAGGATCAGGCATTGTCCTAAGTATGATAGCTCATTTAATTCTTTATACCAGCTTTATCAGGTAGCAATTCTCATACCTATACATAACTTTCGATTTCCATTCCATAGCATACTACATGATAGTTCTCTGAAAGTTTGTTACTCTGAAAAAATGATTTCCCCAGAATGCAGTGTGTTTTCAAAAAGCTTATGGGAACATTCCATTATCTTTCAATTCTACTTTCCCATAAACTTTATGAAGTTTGACTTGTAGCACAGCATATCTCATCATCTTCCCCTAATCAGTAATCTGTCAGGCAAGCTAGGTAATCAGTCAGGATAATTTCTGATATACAAGGGGGGAAAATCTCCCGTGATACTAGGATGTACTGTTCAAAATGTGTAGGTGTCCACAAAACAAAGAATAAGTATGTGGGATTATACTTATTATTTTTCCCCTTTAGGATTACACTGAATTTTCATTTGATCATAAATTCACATGACTAAAACTGTTAGCTGTAGGAGCAGATGAATTTTATTTGTCTCAGGCCCTGGAAAGTCTTAAAGGAGGACATTTCTATTACACATTTAATGATAAAAACTCTCAGCATAAAATTACTGACACCCAAGACTTTAAAAAATGAATTTCCAGCTCTCTGTGGATCTCATGAAAAAATATATATCTTAGTCATACTACCCTGAGTTCTACAAAGATCCTGAGAGAAACTAGCATTAAGATGATCCTTAGTTATTATAACCTCAAAGAGAAGTGGACCTGCTATTTTATGCTTGACTGGACTCTAGTTAGTGGACATACTGTTAAAAGACATAAAGATTTTTTTTTGGCTGACTTTTAGGTCAAGAGAGAGGCAAGGGTCAGTAGCTTCAAAATATATGGCAAAATAGTTTGTTTGAAGAATCTGGTCTATATTTATTAACATTCGAGGGAGAGATGCATACCACAAGTCCTGTGATGATGGTTAATTTCATTATCACTTCCATGGACATTACCTTAATTATTAGTTCCTAGCCCCACCCCCTACCCTTATATCTTCTCCTCAAATATATTAAAATACCAGTCATCTTCAGTTCAATGGAAAAACATGAAATAGTTCAATATTTTATAGTTACAGTAAAATAAGCTTTAACTTTGTAGTGCAAAATATTTGTCAAAATTTCATTTTCAAATTAGCACTGAATATAGTTCAAGTACATCCACACACACAAATGATTAGATGCCATGTGTATTTCTTATATTTCTTGTCAATAGAAACAATCAACTACATCTACAGAACTCTGTGTGCCTCCAGTTCTAGTATTTCATATATACTAATCGATTTCATCTTTATAACTACATAATCAGATCAGTTATAGTCAGGTGTCTTTCAATCCATCCTGACTTACCCTATGCGCAATGGAAGGAAACACTGTCTGGTCTTATATCATCCTCGCCGTTGCTCTGTCTGAGCCCATTGTTGCAAACACCGTGTCAATCCATCACCTTAACAGTTTTGCTATTCTTCCCTGTGTCTTATTATACCAAGGAGAATGTCCTTTGCCAGATATTTGTACCTCCTGATACCCTTTCCAAAGTAGGTGAGATGAAATCTCCTTAGTCTTGCATCTAAGAAGCATTCTGAACATAGTTCTCAGACAGATCTGTTTGTTCTTTTGGCAAACACCCAAACCTCACTATTATCAAGTCAATTCTGACATAGAGGCCTGGTGGCATAATGGGTTACACATTAATTAGACTGCTAACCATAAAGTCAGAGGTTCCCAACTTCCAGTTGAACTTCCAGTTAAAACTTTCACTTTGCTAAAGATTCAGTCTCAGAAACCCACAGGGGCAGTTCTACTCTGTCATACAGGGTCATTAAGAGTTTTTATGGCAGTGTATAGTAATTTCAATATTCTTCACCAGCACCATAATGTCAATGCATCAATAATTTTTCAATCTTCCTTATTCATTATCCATCATTCACATGCACACAAACTGATTAAAATGTGCTTGCTCGAACCAGGCCATTAGTATAAATAAGGAAATTGAGGTACATAGATGTTAAGTAGTAACATGTAAGTGTAAGTGACCTGCTCCAGGTCAAATACAGCTAAAAGTGGAAGCAGCAGGACATAAACCAAATATTGCAGCTTGAGCATCTATCTCTTAATAGCCACACTTTATTGCTTTTCAAAAAAAATCATTTTGTTGTTATTTGTCTAAGTCAGCACTAAAATTCAAGACAAAAATTAATTTAAGCAAGAAACACTAGACATTCTTTGGGGATCCAAACCACATCCCGCTAAGCCAAATGGATCTAGTATTTAGCAGAGAGTGATTAATCTCAAACAGAGTTGTGTACCTCACATCATACGTTTCTACAGGAGATTAATAATCAGAGAGCTATGCACTTGGCAAAGGAGCCAGGTGGGGCCAGGTTATCCCTCTTGGGTACTAACCTAAGCCTACTCACCCAGAGCTCCACAGGAGAAAGGCTGAGCAATCTGCTTTCACAAAGATTATAGCCTCAGAAGCCAAATGGGGCAGTTCTATTTTGTCACACGGGGTCACTGCAAACCAAACATCAACTCAACAGCATGTAACAAACCTTAGTTAATATAGCTTTTTTGTTTTCACAGGATTATCACATTGGCAGTAGTTTGGATAACTGTCTTAATTATAAAGGACATATGTTGATGGCATTTTAAAATTCAAAGATGTGTGTGTTGTTTTCATTGTTAGGCTTCTGTACTAATTTAAAAAACCTCCTGATTAAAAATTATTTTGTCAACAAAACTTAATACACACACATGCGTACACATACACTCATGTATGCACACAATAAAATTATCAGTTCATTTTCATAAAGAAAGTTTATAATTATATATACACAATTTATTATAGAGCTTAGTATTAGATCTACATCAAGAAAGATAATGTTGTGTCAATATCTACTCCCTAAAGGAAAATAAGTTATATAGATAACGAATAAATTAAATATTAATACAGCACCCAATATCAAGTACCACCCTCATGTCTGTCAGTTTCCTGAGCTGACTTCCATGCTGCTGTGGTGCTGGAAGCTTTCTCACTGGCATTTCAAATACCAGTTGGGCCACTGGTGGTGAACACGTTTCAGTATTGCTTGCAGTCTAAGAACAGACAATGAAGAAGGAATGGGATGTGCACTTCTGAGAGGTTGCTCACTGAAATCCTTATGAAAAACAGCAAAACATTGTCAAAATAGTGCCACAAGATTAACCCTGCAGATTAGAAGGCATTCCGAATAGGACAGGGGAAGAGCTGCCTCCTCAAAAGAAATCAACTTGGATGACCCAGATGGAGTAACGCTTTAGAGACCTTAATTTGCTGGTCGGAATTGACTCAAAATTACAAGAAACAAATGCAAATACCCATTAATAATTGGAACATGGCATGAATGAAGTAGGAATCCAAGAAAAGGGTGGGTGGTCCCTTTCATTTCTTTCCCCTTCATACATTCCACGTTCCAACAATCAAGGGATGTTTACAGCTGTTTCTCCTAAACTTCCTTGACCCAGGTTAATAATGTATAACGTCCTCTGTCATAAAATGGCAATGATGTCCCTAAAGTGAACCAGACAAATATATAAACTATCGATACATGAATAGATGGGGGGGGGGGTTCACTGTTAATTCTAACTCCAATCTAAGAACAATTTGTTCTTATGACATGGCCCTACTTGGTTCCAGCAGTCATGAGGAGATCACTGAAGATAGGAGTGTCATCGCGAGGAAATCAGATGATGTACAGCTATCAGAAAGGGTAGTTATGGGGTCTTAACAGCTTGTCCTAAAACAAGCAGCCATGACAGTGAGACATCAACTACATCTAAATGGAAGAAGCACATCAACCTGTGTGCTCCAAGGATTGTAAATAATAAAATTCCAATCTTCGAAAGGAATAGTATCAGAGCTTAAATTGTAAACGCCTCATTTGCAAAAGGCAATTGATGACAACGAAGGCCCAAAATCCGTCTGCAGGGCCCACATACAACTCTTACCTCCTGTGAAGCCCTCTGATCATAGTGGAGGATGTGAACAGATGGAGATCGGTGTAGTCGGTTATGGCAGATGGAGTTAGGCTAAAAATGGACCACCTTAGAATTTGATCTCATCGGACCCATCCTAAAGTTGTTTCGGTTTTTACTATTTTCTGCTTTCTTTGGATTGAGCTTTTTCTATTTTGTCATTGTGGTTGCTTTTTGTTGGTGGCAGTGGCTTTCGTTGCTATTATGTTTGGTATGATTTTCTGTACATGAAGTACAGAATAGATAGCTCTACCGAGATAGGAACTGGATTAACAATTCCTGAGGGCCTTGGTAGGAGTCGTGGTATGTAGTAGTTATTCATTGGGCTGCAATGACTAAATCAAGTCTCCTCTGGCAAGTCTCCTCAAGGGCAATCAAGGTTAGGCTGCCTTCCTCAATCTAGGATCCACCCATATTGTCACAGTTAGCCCCAGTTCCTCCCCTTCCTATTTTGTGTATACCCTTAAATTGCCCCCTCCCATTACTGTATTACCTATAGTACAATCCCTTCCTGTGACATATATCTTTACCTGTAATTAGGGTTCTTATATGCCCCCCAAAAAGATATAAGCTTTGGTTAGTAATAATCGATCTCTTTTGCTCTCTCTCCTGCTCTCTCTCCTGCTCTCTCAGCCCACACTGTGCGTGGACCAGGTTGTTGAGATCTTGGCCTTATAGGAGGTGAGAAAACCACCATGAAATGTGTCTGACTTCTTTATTTTACTCTCTATCTCCCATCTCTCCAATTTATCTCTGACTTTACTATAATCTTTACGTATCTTACCCATACAATTGCACTTACTGAACCCATGATAGTGTGAGGGGCTGGCCTCCCCCACAACAAAGCACAATTCATCTTGAAGCACAATGCAGTCTGTGATAGGATAATAGCTACACATTCACAAGGAAGTTCAGTTCATACAACTACTATTCAAATGTATGCACCAAACACTTAAAGTTATAATGAAGAAATTGAACAATTTAATCAGTTTCTACCATCTGAAATTTCCCAAATATTCAATAAAGATGCATTAATAATTACTGGAAAATTCAATGTAAATGTTGGAAATAAAGAGGAGAGAACAATAGTTGGAAAATACAAAGTTGGTGATAAAAATGAAGCCGGAAATCTTGTGATAAAATTTTGTAACACTAATAATGGCATTGCAAATACCTTTTCTTAACAGTGATTGTAGACATGAACCTCATGAGATGGTATATATAAACATCAATTTAACTATATTATCTGTCGGAAGAGACAGTGGAAAAACTCAGTATCATCAACAAAAACAAGATAAGCATTTGCTCAAATATAAGTTCAGATTTAAGCTGAAGAATATTAACACAAGTCAACAAAGACTAAAATACCATTATGATTATCACCCATACGAATTTACAGAACAGATTTATTCTCTAAAAAAATTAATTTGAAACGTTGAGCACTGAGGACTGAAGACTTAATGAGCTATGGAATGACACTAAGAATACTCAATGTAATTCCCACAAAATGACCTATCCTTGCATGGATCTGGTAAGGTGGGGGAAGATCCTCATAGAATTTGCCTGTGGGTAGTCATAAGCAGTTAAAATTGTAAACAACACAGAAGACATTGCCTCAAACATTCACTAATTTCTGTAGGCCATTGCAGAACCCAAGAATATGAGGGAATACATTCAAGGGACAAGTGGGAGGAGAACAGAGCTGAATAGCATCAAGGAAGAGTTCGTTATTGGGGCATCATCAATCCCCTAGACTCCTTGGGACTAGCCTGGTAGTCATCGTTCTAAAAGAGATCACTGTCACAATAATAAAGAACCAATGGTGTGAAGAAAGTCCACATCGCACTGATGGCGTTATGCTGAACACACATCTTTAGGATATCCATTGAAGTGCTTCCAAAAGCTACAGAAGAACTGTGAGCACTCACTTATCTATGTCACGAAATTTCTGGCCAATTGGCTGGAGAAAAAAAAAATCCTTAATTTGTGCCTATTCCAAAGGAAAGTGACCCAACAGAATGGTTACTGGACAATATCATTAATTCAAATCCAAGTAAAATTATCTTGAAGATCATTCAAAATGGTTGCAGCAGTAATCAACAGGGATTTGTGAAAAATTCAAGCTGGATTCAGAGAAGAATGGCTGAAAACAGCGACTATCAGAAAGGTGTCTGTTGTTGTTAGATGCCTGAAGCTACTTCCGACCCACAGTGAACCTATCCACAACAGAACTAAGGGCTGCATGGTCCTGTGCCAGCCTTGCAATTGTTCTTTCTCTCTTTTTTTAAATCAGTTTATTAGGGGCTCATACAACTCTTATCACAATCCATTCGTACATCAATTGTGTAAAGCACATTTGTACATTCATTGCTCTCATCATTCTCAAAACATTTGGTCTCCACTTAAGCCCCTGGCATCAGCTCATTTTGTCCCCTCCCTTCCCACTCTCCCTCTTGAGCCCTTGATAAAATTATTTTTCCATATCTTGCCCTGTCTCCCTTCACCCACTTTTCTGCTGTCCATCCCCCAGGGAGGAAGTCACATGTAGATCCTTGTAATCGGTTTCCCCTTTCCAACCCACCCTCCCTCTACCCTCCCAGCATCACCACTCACACAACTGGTCCTGAAGGGATCATCCGCTCTGGATTCCCTGTGTTTCCAATTCCTATCTGTACCAGTGTATATCCTCTGGTCTAGCCAGATTTGCAAGGTAGAATTGGGATCATGATAGTGGGAGAGGAAGAAGCATTTAGGAACTAGAGGAAAGTTGTAGGTATCATCATTGCTACATTGCACTCTGACTGGCTCGTCTCCTCCCTGAGACCCTTTTGTAAGGGGATGTCCAGTGGCCTACAAATGGGCTTTGGGACTCCACTCTGCACTCCCTCCCTCATTCACTTTGATAAGATTTTTTGTTCTGATGATGCCTGATACCTGATCCCTTCGACGCCTCGTGATCACACAGGCTGCTGTGCTACTTCCATTTGGGCATTGTTGCTTCTGAACTAGGTGGCCACTTGTTTACTTTCAAGCCCTTAAGACCAACTCCGGACACTATATCTTTTGATAGCCGGGCACCATCAGCTTTCTTTGCCACATTTGCTTGTGCACCTATTTGTCTTCAGCGATCATATCATGGAGGTGAACACACAATGATATGATTTTTTGTTCTTTGATGCCTGATAACTAATCCCTTCGGCACCTCATGATCACACAGGCTGGTGTGCTTCTTCCATGTGAGCTTTGTTGCTTCTGAGCTAGATGGCTGCTTGTTTACCTTCAATTTTTAAGACCTTAGACGCTATATCTCTTTTGATAGGTAGGCACAGCACCATCAGCTTTCTTCACCATATTTGCTTATTCACCCACTTTGCCTTCAGTGGTTGTGTGGGGAAGGTGAGCATCATATCATAGAATGGCGATTTAATGTAGAAAGTAGTCTTGCATTGAGGGAGTACTTTAATGGAGGCCCAATGTCCTTCTGCTACCTTAATACTAAACCTATAAATATATACACATAAATCTATTTCCCCATCCTCATATATAAATATGCACATGTCTTTATATAGACCTCTATAAATGCCCTTTGCCTCCCAGCTCTTTCCTCTATTTCCTTTTACTTTCCTCCTGTCCCACAATCATGCTCAGTCCCCTACAGGGTTTCAGCAATTCCTCTTGGTTACATTACCCTTGATCATGCCCTACTATACCTCCTACACCCTCCTCACCACTGATTTGGAACACTTGTTGTTCCCTTGTCCCTGGCTTTGTTAATACCACTTCCTTTCCCCCTCTCCCATGTCTCCCCGGAACTGTTGGTCCCGTTGTTTTCTCCTCCAGATTGTTCATCCAGCCTATCTTATTTAGACAAACTGCAGAGATAATAACATGCACAAAAACAAGCCAGAACAAAACCAAGCAATAATATACAACAAAACAACAACAACAAACCAATGATAAAAAGCAAAACACAACAAGAAAGAAATGCTTGTAGTTAGCAATTGCTCTTATGTTTGATCCAATTTTGTCAATCATTAACCACAGTGTCAAGCCAGTTTGTCAAGGGCCTTCAGGTTTTTTACTACCCTTCCACTAATACCAAACAAGATGCCCCTCCCAGGGATTATTCTCATCTGATAAAATGTCCAAAGTACTTAAGAAGAAGGTTTATCATCCTTATCTCTATAGAGCACTCTGTACAGAAGGGTTGCAGGGATGAGACGAGCCAGTCAGGGTGCACTATAGCACCGATGAAACTCAACTTTCCTCTAGTTCTTTAATGCTTCTTCCCTACCCTCCGCCCGACTATCATGACCCCAATTCTACCTTCCAAATCTGGCTAGACCAGAGATGTACATGGGTACAGATAAGAACTGTAAACACAGGGTATCCAGGACAGATAAACTACTCATGACCAATAGTGAGAGTAGTCATACCAGGAGGGGAAGGGGAAGGTGGGGGAAGAAAGAGGGAACCTATCACAATGATCTACCTATATCCCTCTCACTGGGAGATGGACAACAGAAAATTGGGTGAAGGGAAACATCGGTCAGTGTAAGACATGAAAAAATAATAATAATTTATAAATTATCAAGGGCTCCTGAGGGAAGAAGGGTGGGAGAGAGAGGGTGGGAAATGAGAAGCTGATACCCAGGGTTCAAGTAGAGAGGAAATGTTTTGAAAATGATGATGGCAACAAATTTCCAAATGTACTTGACACAATGGATGGATGGATGGATTATAATAAGAGATGTATGAGCCCCAACAAAATAATTTAAACAAAAAAACAAAAGGTGGGGGAAGGAGGGAAAAACAAAGAGCTGATACCAAGGGCTCAACAGAAAGTAAATGTTTAAAATAATGTGGACAACATATGTACAAATATGCTTGATACAATTGATGTCTGGATTGTTATATGAGCTGTAAGAGCCACCAATCAAATGACCTTTTAATATATATATAAAACAAATGAGCACTCTGGCCATACTTTATCCATGAGAGTTCAGTTTGTCCTTTTAGCAGTCCAGAGCACTTTCAATATTCTTCACCAGCATTATAATTTAAATACAGAGAGACTTTCTTCCATGTTCCTTATTTGATGTCCAACTTCCACATGCATATAAATGATGGAAAATAACCATGGCTCCGGTCAGGTGCTTATTAGTCCTTGGAGGAAAATCCCTGCTTTTGAACATTTTAAAGAGGGCTTGTGTAGCAGATTTACCCAATGAAATGCATCATTTGATATCTTGACTGCTGCTTCCATGAATATAGTTTGTGGATCCAAACAAGTTAAAATCCTTGACAACTTCAACCTTTTCTCTATTTATCATGATTTACCTACTTGTCCGGTTGTGAGGATTTGTGTCTTTCTTACATTGAGTGGTAATCGATACTGAAGGCTACAATCCTTGACCTTCATCAGCAAATTTTTCAAGTTCTCCTCCCTTTCAGCAAACATTATTTTTATCATCTGCATATTGTAGGTTGTTAGTAGACCTTCCTCCTATCCAGATGCTGCATTCTTCATATAATCCAGCTTCTGTAATTATTTGCTCAGTAGACAGATTGAATAAATATGGTGAGATATTTGAATCCTGAAGCACAACTTTCTTGATTTTAAATTATGCAGTATTCTCATTTTGTTTGTAGAACTGTCTCGATCCATGTACAAGTTCTGAGGAGCACAACTAAGTGTTCTGAGCTTCCTATACTTCTCAGGACTATCCATAGTTTGGGATGACCCACCAATCAAATGCCTTGACATCATTTGTGAAATATAAGTGAACATCCTTCTGGTATCTGTGCTTTCAGCCAAGATCTATATAACATCAGCAATGATATCCTTTGTGGCATGTCCTCTTCTGAATCCATTCTGAACTACTGACAGATACCTGTGAAGATACTGCTACAACCATGTTGGATGATTTTCAGCAAACTTTTACTTGCATGTGATATTAATTATATCATTCTATAATTAGAGCATGCTGCTGTGTCACCTTTCTTTGGAATGGGTTACAAATAAGTATTGCTACCATTCAATTGATCAAGTAGCTGTCTTTCAAATTCCATGGCAAAGTGCAGTGAGTGCTTCCAGTGCTTCAATATCTGGTGGAAACATTTCAATTGATATTTCATCAATTGCTAATGTTTTCAGTGCTGCTTGGACTTCTTCCTTTGCGCTTCTTCTTATGCGCTACCTCTTGAAATGGTTAAATGCAAACTAGTTCTCATGGGTACAATGGTTCTGTGTATTCTTCTCATATTTTCTGGATGTATGAGTCAATATTTTTCCCATAGAATATTGTAGTATTGCAAGTAGATGTTTGGATTTTTTCTTTACTTCTTTCAGTTTAAGATTTTCTAACTCCAACTCTTTCCATATTTCATATAGTATTTTACTTAGTCTTGTTGAGATGCCTTTTGAAATAGTCTGGCTCTCTGACTTCATCATTTCTTACATTTACCTTAGGTACTCTGTGATTAAGCGACAGCTTCTTTCCTGTCTTTTTAATGACTTTCTGCACTTTTTCCATGTAGGGTATTCTTGTTGTCACCCTTCAGCTCTTCTGTCATTAGTGTTCAGTACATACAATCTCTCGAGATTTTTCTATAATGCCTACGTATAAATCAGAGATTGAACAACATATCTCATGCATGCTGTAAGAGAGCATCAGGATATTGTTTTTGCTTTCTAAACTCTAAACTTAATTTTAAGATATTATTTCACATACTTAGAGTGCACATTGAAATGTGTTCTGCATTTAATTCACACAAGCCAAACATAGGCATCCACATCCAACCACACTCTATCCTGTGTTTTAAACATCTTACTCTCTCAGTCTTATCGTTAGTCACCAAGATCAGCATGGAAACATCCTGGGTCAGGAAGATCTCTTCAGAATTTTTATTCATAGAAGTTAAACTCTATCTCTAGAAGCTTGTGATTTTGAGTGTAAAATGTGTTCTCAACTCTGTCCCCTATTGCTTTCTTGGCAGTGATCCACTTGGCCCTTTCTGGTGTCTGGAGAGCTGTGTTCCAGAGCAAACCTATAAACACTGAGGCGAAGAGGTCACTCACTGTGAGCTTGGGAGGTACTTGGCAAAAGGCCTGGAAACTGAAAAAATCTCTGGTTATAGCTTTTGTCTACTAATTTTCTATGTACAACAGAAATAAAGCTATTTAACGTTGGTGAACATCTTGACTATTTCTAGAAATTGTAGCTTGTTTATATCTTGATGTCCCCAAAGTCAGGACAATCCCATTACTAGAGTTTCCACAAAAGACATTATTGCCAATTAGAATCTCAAAAAGGGCTACCACATTGCTAGGTGAGAGCTCCCGAAATTGAGCTGAGTAACCAACGGTCATTCCTCAACATGCCATGGTATGCCGAGTTAGTGAAGAATATACTCATGTACTTGCTAAAACTCGCTGCTGTATAGACCTCTGTAAAGTGTTAGCGTACGAGGATGTCACTTTGAGGACTAAGATGCACCTGACCTAAGCCAAGGTATTTTCAGTTGCCTCATATGCTTGTGAAATTTGGACATCGAATGAAGAAGACTAAAGAAGAATCAATATATTTGAACTTCGTGCTGGAGAAGAATATTGAAAGTTCAATGGGTCTACCAAGGGAACAAACAAATCAATCTTCGGAGATGTGCCTTAATTAATGTTCTATATTTTTTCTCCTAGTTTCTATTATCCATTGCAATGACTAAGCTAAACTCACAGACAAAATTCATGATTAAAAAGTTTATTAAAGAAGTTAACAAGTTGTAATGCCAGTGAAAAATTCTGAGTAGTTGTTTAACCAGGACACGTTACAATGTTTCAGGTTGGCTAATTAGCTAATAAATGCCCAACGGGGCATAGCACTGTGTAATAAACTTCAACCTGAAGGCATTCAGATCAAGCGCTGTGGGTCAGCAACCCCAGCTCCTTGAATTAAATGCCCAGAGGCACCCACTCTACAAGTCAGCCTCTTGCACAAAAGCACTGCTCATCTTAATTTGTTCAGTGGATTGGGAAGTGCATCACTTGTCCCATGCTGTTTCCTGATTCTGCTGCTGCTCCACTGAGGTAAAGCTGTCTTCTAGATCCACACGGTTCACTGTAGGAGAATCTTGGATCCCAAGGATGTCCTGCACACCTGGATCCTGCTAGTAATGAGATCCCTCCTCTTGCTTCTCAGAGGGATCACTTTATACACAGGAGGATGGTCCTCCAGGGAATCCTGTTTGCAATCACTCACATGAGAACTCCATCAGTTATCTTCCCTCACCTTCTCACCAGAACCATGCAGGAAGAGGTCATTTGCTGGGAGTTAGCGACTTAGGCTAGGAGATCCACATTAAATTACTCATTGACCCTGCCAAAGAAGTACAGACAGAATGCTCCTTAGAAGCCAGCATAATGAGAATTTGTCTTACGTACTTTGGGCATGTTATCGGAAAAGACCAGTCCTTGGGAAAGAGCATCATGCTTGGAAAAGTGGAGAAGAGACAAAGAGGAAAACTTTCCAAGAGAAGTTTTCACACAGCGGCTAAAACAATGTGAGGAGCGGGCAGTGTTTTGTCCTGTTGTACATACGGTAGTCATGCACTGATTGGACTTGATGGTACCTAACCAAAACAGCAGAGTTTCTATGAGTCATAAAGGTTAGAATAAATTTGTTTTGTTTTCTTTGGTCGATTGCAACTCAGCCTGGAAATTTATGAGTGGTAGTGCTTTGCATTTAACATGGCAGAATAAAATGTCATTTTGTCACTTATGTAAATGGGTTCTCCTATATTAATTTTTTAGAGTCTAAAACATGCACATTCAAATATATACACAAACAGAAAGTACCAAGAAAATTTTTTTAACTTTTTTAAAGAGTAGGATTTCCTCTTATGATAATAACTTGTATGTATATTTAGTATATACTGTAACCCCAGGAAAGATGTCTATTCCAAGATTTACCATTTTAGGAAGACTATTTTCAGTTCACATGCAGAGGTACATAAGTTTATACATTGAAAGTCACCATTCTGGGAAAATTTAGTATCCAAGTGTGTTGGCTAGAAAAAAATGAGAGGGTGGTTGAACCAATCTGTGTCACTATTCATAAGGATATTTACATTTTAAAATTACTTCCTCTTTCAATTTTTATAGTAATAGTCATTTTTGCAGTTTTATTAAAATACAATAAAAGCAGCTTTATTGTATTTTTCCCCATCTCTGTCAAAACAAATACAAAGGCACATAAGAGAAAGCAAGGAAAGCTTATATCACTCCCTTGTAATAACAGGATACCATTTCAGACATCAATTAGCACCTTCACAATAGATTAATGGAGGGGAAAATATTGCTTTAAAATATAATACTCAGGAAATAACTCGATTAAATTTAGGCCACTGTATATATAATTTAATAGAACAGTTCATTATTCCTCTAAAAGTTTGAAAGAAATAAAGCTTGCAAATTCTAAATACCTAATTTATTACTACCAGAAGGGGAGAGAAAGCATGAAAAGGTGAAGTGCATGCCCACCACCTTCTTACATGTCCCTTGTTCATGTTTCTCTTGGGTCTTAGCAACAACATGATATTCCCTGTCAGCCCATTAAGCTTTGATGTCCCTGCTAAAAAAATGCCACATACTCTCTCATTCCTTCAGTGCCTTCCCATCCTCCATTCTCCACCAACTGCCCCTCCCCCCATGCCGCCCCAAATTCTTAGAAACTCTGGTCTTAATAAACAACGTTGTTTGTATGGTCCTCCAATAGCACATGTGTTTTAGAAAAAGAAGTTTCAATGTATTCGTCCAAAAAGAATTTTTAAGAGATGAGTCATACCATTTTCCAAAGGTAGGGAAAATCTAAAATGGTAAGATTTTTTTAAATGATGATAGAAAATCAAATTTAAATTCTGAGCAGTAAACTTTGTTCACCACATGGGCAACCCTCTACCTTATGTCTTTATAAAGCTTTCCTTGACTATATGTGGGCTCCAAAAGGACCATCAGCCTTTGGTGTAGCCAGAGTACATCTTACCTGATGCTTTCCAATTTTTTAAAAAGGTATTTCCAACTCTGCATCTCCATCATCAACCTTGTTCAGCCAAACACTAATCTAGGTGCTGCTGTGGTGGTACTTTACAAGTTATGTGGGTGAGACTGATGTACAGAGCTGAGTGACCTTAAGAACACCATTAAAGTTTCCTTGAGGAAGAAGTGACTTTCCCCAAGATTAAACATCAGCTCCTGGCTGGCCTTCCTTAATAATTTCCAATTCGCCAATTCCATAATCATGTAAATCTAATACTTGAAATGAATATATCTCTCTCTCTCTTTCTCTCTCTCATGATTGCATATGAAGGCCATATGTGTGAATCCATACACACATACACACACACACACACACACACACACACACACACATATACTTCTGGTTCTGTTTCTCTGGAGGACCATGACTGATAAAACTACAGTAAGAATAAACTGAAGTAGTGGCCCAGGGAAATTGCTAGAAGACAGATTGATAAAACCAAAAGGAAAGCTGGGACAGAATTTTGAAGTGATAGGCAGGACCTGAGATAATATGAAGACAGTCTTGGTCTCAAGTGGTAAATGCTATACAGCAATAAAGTAAGATAATGATTTTTTTTAAAAAAAAAACAAGGAATTGGCTTTTTCCAGAAAATTTTCAATAAAATGATAGAAGGAAATCAGATAGCTATTTACCGATTGCGAGAAAGAAATAGGAGCAGCAGATATCTACTGTGCTTTGAGGAAATTTCCTTTTAAAAACAAATAATAACAACAACAACAACAAAACACAAACCTATCTTGGGGAACTCAGAACTGAGAAAAAGCTGTTCAGATGTGAAAGGAGTATACATTCGGTTTATCAGTTCCATGTAATCCCTCAAATATTGTGTACTAACTCTGTTTAGTAATCCCTACCATGGGACATAGCATCTTAAGATTTTACAGAAGGATCTTTAACTGCACTTTTTTTTTCCTTCTGTTCCTTTCAGGAATTGAAAAACCCATATCCACCTTATGTCATTTTCTCCATCACCATTCCCTTTACCACCGAGTAGTCTATTAATTATGAACAAGATTAAAATCATAGTATTTGAAAAGCATTTATTTATCAGCTGCTGATTGCTCATTTCTGTCTAGAAAAATAAAAGGACCGCATGAGGAAGGAGAGGAAATGTTTGTTTGCAAGCTAATTGGGTATACGGTGAAAACTTTTAGGATGCCATCAGTTTTGAAATAAATTTGCCCTTTAGCATTTGTGGAAACTATTTGATGGTCAGAGTGGCCCAACTCACAGCTTTGGTTTTAAATATGAGGGAAAATTTGTGGAAGGAGGTGATTTTTTTCAACTATTATCAATTAAAATATACAACATAATACCTTATTTCCACATAATTTACTTGACAAATCACTTGGTAAATGCATATTTTCACAAAATTAGATTGTTATGCACAGTAGTGAATATAATTGTGATTTGTCAACACCACAGGCATTTGACTAATTGCTATTGTTAATTGCCATCCAGTAGTCTTCACCTCATGGGAACCATCTGTAGCAGAAAGAAATGTTGGCTGATCATGCCAGCATCGCGACCATTGATACACTTGACTCGCACATGCAGAGCTGAGCACTTCATAGAGGGATTACACCATAGCATTTTTAAAAACATCATTCTTGACAAAGTATAATTAATTTTTTTAAAACAACTGATATCTAATTAATACAATCTCATAATAACTCTATAGGATTGAGTAAAACTGTGCTATAATGCTTCAAAGATTGTAAATCTTTACAGAACGACTGCTATGCTTATCCCCCATAAAGGGACTAGTAGGCAAAACTGTGAGTCTTTGGGTCAACAGCCAAGTGCCCTAACCACTGATCCACTAGGGCATATTATGTACTCACAATATGAAAGTGTTTCAAATAGATTACAATGTGATAAAGCATTGGGAAGTTGAGCAAATTTGAGCCCATCAAGATATCACAGTAAAGTGATAAAAACATTCAAATTCATCCTGAAGAATCAGTAAAACAAAACATTCATCCAAAGTGCTATAGTTTACAGCTTTCATTTCCGTAAAAGCACAAATAAAGAAAGAGAACAAATACTGCATCGTGGAGAGTGCTACCTTTGGGCACTCTAAGAACTTTTATCTGCATTTGAAAGTGTTGAGACAAGTTTGAACAGTTACAAAAACTCTTCAAACTCTATGCAAAGTTACATGAGAAAATATTTCCTATGATGCATATACATTTTGATCATTAGAAACTGAGTTGTTTAATTACAGAAGAAAGCCCTTCTTGAGAATACTGAGTTCACCATTAAGCATAATGTGTCGAATCAATTTCTAGTACTTTTGTTCCCTAACACTCATAACAATTTAAAATTCAATGCACAATACTCAGATTTCAAATCAAGAACAGAAAGATAAGAAGCTAGAGTCATGAGGGCTGCAATCTTACAAATTATCAGAAATGCTGGTCCGTACGCATATATTGGATGTTTCAGCTGCCTCTGTTAACAACCCATTTCCAAATAGGCATGCTTAAATAGCTGTATTTTTGCAGTTATTTGTTCACATTTTGTCTAAGATGGTCCCTTACCACTTGGTTATTCCAGTACTTTGGAGAACTTTAGAAGATCCAGGAAATCCAAAGAGCCACAATGAGCAAGTAGGCGGCCTGCTGGAAGGGAAAATGGTTTGAAAGACAGAACTAAATCGCTTCCTGTGGTTCATGTTTTAGAACCTAGTCCAGAACAGTCTGTACCAACATTGTGGGTTTTTTGGTATCTTACTTATGAGCATCGGAAACAGACTTGCATTGGTGCCAGGCTTTAAGTAAAATGCATGTGTGAGGCAGATGGAACTTGTATTTTATCGGATACAATTAAAGGGTTATTGACAATGCTGCCAAATACCACAAGTATTAAAATTCTTAGAACACATTTACTATTGCTTGGACAGCAGTTTCAACAATGTAGTGTAGGTTATTCCAACAAATGAGAAGACTGAAAACATTGAACAAGGAGAATTACTGCAATTTAAAATATAATAGTTTGGCATATCCTAATTTTATTAATACAATTCATCCTGCACTGGATAAAATTAAAATTTTTTTATTTGATTAAAATACACCCAGCTCTTGTGTGTGTGTGTATGTGTGTGTGTGTGTGTGTGTGTATTCTCTCTCCCTAGTAAAAATTAAACAAAAGAGAATCGATAGAAGTCTAAAGACTAAGTGAAACTACTTTCCCATATAATGGGAAAAGACCACCCACAGGAGACTGCCCACAAGGACACCACTTTACCACAGCTTCCCACCATTTTCTACTGGGAATCCTGGTCTATTAATGTCAAATGTTCCATAGAGAAAAAATTAAATAACAATATTAAATGATCATAAGTCAGGGTTGATGCTGGAAAGGACCATTCAATTAGATGGAAGTTCAACCAAGACTGCAATGGGAAGAAACATTTTTCTTTTATATTGAAAATGTACAAACCTAGCATTTTAATGTACACAAAAGTTAAAAAATCAATAAAGCAAGCATATGTTTTAGTTCAACAGAACTAGGCTAGCCATGTTCATAGCAATTTTAAATAAATAAAATATGATAGGAGAAATGGCAAGATTTAATGAGAAATTATAAGAGATATTTTACAATACTTTAAAATTTAATTTTAATCAAAGAAATATTACTTTAGGATACTTATTACATCCTTTATCAAAAGAAACTATCAAGAGAAGATAGGGCTAAAATGGTAGAAATAGCTTATATTTCAAATCCTCCACATGTATGGGCCAACTTATATTTTATAGAAATTTAAACAGAAAGTAGTAAATGGGTTAAATTTCCCTTCTAACCACCAAAAAAAAAAGCCTAGATTCTCAAATGAAAATTTAGCTACCTTATTTTTTCTTGGATGCACATCAACAGAAATGGCAAAAATTCCTTCTCAAATATTAACAAAAATAACATTGCCTCTTTGAGAAAATATTAACAAATGAAAAATAAGATATAAATTGTAAAGTTACTAAAATGGGGAAATTATAAATAAAGAGAAAATAGGTAGCTATAATTCTTTTCATTAACATTAAGAATTCCACAATGGCATGAACAGCTGCTAGCTGTGTCTGTAATGTGCTTTATATGGGTTTCTTACCATGTTATTTTACATAAAACTTTTAAAGTAAAACTTGTTCTTGATATAGGTCCTTTCTCGCTAAAAAAGCAAGCAATATATATAAGTATAAATTTCAGGAAGGAAATTAAGGCTTCAGCCAAATTAAATATTTTTTCCTTTCCTTCTTGCTACCTATATTATAAAACATAAATTAACACTGAAGTTTAATCTTGTAGAGGAACGTTAAAATTCATAAATATCATCCTATCTATATATTCTTTCAAACGCCCTAGTGGTGCAGTGGTTAGCGGCTTAGCTGCTAACCAGAAGAATGGCGACTTGAACCTACTAGCTGTTCTGTAGAAGGAAAATGAGGCCATTGGGCTTCCATGAAATAAACAGCCTTGACAACACTATGAGGTTGTTTCGCTCTGTCTTATTAACACCACTGTGAATCAGAATCAACTGAACACGATGCTTTTCTGATTAGTGCATACACTTTATCACCAGGAAGTAAAACATAGCATATAAAGTGTGATCCTTTTCTTTTTATTAAAAGATCACTTTATCGGGGCTCTTACAGCTCCTATAACAATTCATACATCAATTGAATCAAACATATTTGTACCTATGTTGTCATCACTATTTTCTAAACATTTACTTTCTATTGAATCCTTATCAGCTCTTTTTCCTTCACTCCACTGACTCCCTTCCCCCATGGTTTCTGTTGTTCATCCCCCGGGGTGGGGGGCAGTGAGGTTTGTGTCCATCATTGCATTGGTTCCTTCTTCCTCCCTTCTCTCCCCACCTTCCCCTTCCCTCCTGGTGCTGTTACTCCCATACCTGTTCTGGGAGTCTGTGTGTCATGAGCTCTTATCTCTTATCTGTGACTTACCCTTTTCTTATAAAGTGTACAGAGTGAAAATAATGTACATTTCTCCTCAGACTATAATGGGGAAAATGCTAGACCTTGAGTTTGACAGAATAGAATTAATCCCCTTAGATAATCAGTTGGATTTTTCTGAGTCTGTCCCACATATATTAAGGTAATCATTTTGTCCACAAACAAAAAACTTGTATAATGTTCTAGTTACTACTCTTGAAAAACTGAAGGTTCAAGTTCATCAAGAGGCACCTCAAATGCAATTCCTTGGAATCTATATCCAAAATAATTATTCATTAAAATCAATATATAGCAAAGTTCTGCTCTGACACACATGGTTGGAGTTGGAGTGAGTTGATTATTGTCACTATAAAAAAGGATGACATTAGAGCACTAGGAGACAAAACCTCTTGAGCTTTTTAGTCCAGTATTTAAAGACAACGCTACATCCACAGAACTTCACAAGGTGAAGCTATTGTAGATGAACAAGAAACATAGGTGAAGGAAAAACTATAATTGACAGAGGCATGGGACAATATAGTTAAATTATTTCTAATGGTCAAGAAATAAGAGAAGTTTGAGATGGATGAGAAGGAGCAACACATGAAGAATATATAACAGAGCAAGCCAAGCAAGGGCCAAAACAAGTATAGATAAAATTGACATGCATTTGGCTTTTGAAGAATTTGAAGACTAAGTGGCCAAAGGGTGAAGACATGGCTAAAGTACTGTGAACATAGATGGAAAACTAAGCAGGAATCAGAAAGCATAGGAACTAATAAGCCATAGTAAGGTGCTATGTTAGATTGTCTTACTGAAGTGCCATATATGTTTCTCAGATGGAGCATGCTATGCTCCTGCAATTTCAAATACCAGTAGAATTACCTACAGTAGATAGTTTCAGCAGAGATTCAAGACTAGGGAAGAAAGCCAGGTGGCACACTTCCCAACATTTTTCCAGTGAAAACATTATCGATCACAACAGAATATTGTTCCTTGACATACTGCTGGACAAGGAGGCTCAAGGTCAGAAGGCACCTGAAATATACAAAGGCAGTGTCCATAATATTAAAATTCGCATGTCTGCAGTCCATCCGGAAATGGAATGGCATGCGACAATATTTCATTCTATTGTCCACGTGGTCATAGTAAGTTGGAGCCAATAGTGGTCAACAACCAAAAAAATCAAGCTTTAAATAAGTAAAACACCTGATCAGATTTGTTTATTTGTTGTTGTTGTTGTTGCTGTTGTTTTAGTTCAGTGAATTTTATTTTTAAAATTTTTTTAACATTTTATTAGGGACTCACAACTCTTATCACAATCCATACATATACATACATCAATTGTATAAAGCACATCTGTACATTCTTTGCCCTAATCATTTTCAAAGCATTTGCTCTCCACTTACGCTCTTTGCATCAAGTCCTCTTTTTTCCCTTCCCTCCCCGCTCCCGTCTCCCTCATGAGCCCTTGATAATTTATAAATTATTATTTTGTCATATCTTGCCCATCTGGCGTCTACCTTCACCCTCTTCTCTGTTGTCCATCCCCCAGGGAGGAGGTCACATGTAGATCCTTGTAGTCGGTTCCCCCTTTCCAACCCACTCACCCTCTACCCTCCTACTATCACCCCTCACACCCCTTGTCCTGAAGGTATCATCCACCCTGGATTCCCTGTGCCTCCAGCTCCTATCTGCACCAGTGTACAACCTCTGCTCTATTCAGACTTGCAAGGTAGAATTCAGATCATGGTAGTGGGTGGGGAGGAAGCATTTAGGAACTGGAGGAAAGCTGTATTCTTCATCGGTGCTACATTGCACCCTGACTGACTCATCTCCTCCTCTAGACCCCTCTGGGAGGGGATCTCCATTGGCCGACAAATGGGCTTTGAGTTTTCACTCTGCACTTCCCCCTTCATTCACTACAGTAAGATTTTTTTTTTTATGATGCCTTATACCTGATCCCTTCAACATCTCGTGATCGCACAGGCTGGTGTGCTTCTTCCATGTGGGCTTTGTTGCTTCTGAGCTAGATGGCCGCTTATTCACCTTCAAGCTTTTAAGACCCCAGACACTATCTCTTAAAGGCTTCAATGTGAACAAGTGGCCATCTAGCTCAGAAGCGACAAAACCCACATGGAAGAAGCACACCAGCCTGTGTAATCATGTGGTTCCGAAGGGATCAGTTATCAGGCATCAAAAAAATAAAAATAATATCATTGGGTGCACACCTCCATGATATGATCGCTGAGGGCAAATATGTGCATAAGCAAATGTGGTGAAGAAAGCTGATGGTGTCCGGCTATCAAAAGAGATAGTGTCCGGGGTCTTAAAGGCTTGTTTATTTTTTTAATATAATTGTATTTCTTGTTATATGAAGTACGACTTATGCTCCCATATTACTCTTCTTTAGCATATTTTTCAGAAAGAAGTTATTTTTTAAAAACCATGAACAAAGCTCATTATTACTTAAGTGCTTTTTCAAATAAGTTTGAAAATTTAAGCCCAATTTACTACTTATATTTTCATGAACATTTTAAGTTTATTAGAATACTGGTATGCAGTCTATATTAATTCTATTATAAGCCACACAATTATCTCTAGAATATAAAATTTTAGCTTATTAAAATACTACATAAAATGCATGGGTTTTCCTGAAAAATGTATTATGATTACTTTTACTACAGTTAAATAATTTTAATCTATAGTTAATGGCATACATATTAGAAAAAACTAATAAGCACATTAAACAAAGTATTTCATGTCAGAATAGTTTTACTCCTGTAAAACATTGTAAAATTCTAAATTAAGCTTTTTCCCAGGGCAAGGACAATTTATTTAGGCATAATTAAGCCAATTGTCAAGGATTTCATTTATTTGGGTCCACAATCAATACTCATGGAAGCAGCAGTCAAGATATCAAACTACATGTTTCATTAGGCAAATCCACTGCATAAGATCTCGTAAAAGTATTGAAGAACAAGGATGCCATTTTGAGGACTAAGGTGCACCATACCTAAGCCATAGTGTTTTCAATCACCTCCTATGCATATGAAAGGTGGACAATACATAAGGAACACAGAAGTAGTGATGGATTTAAATAATGGTATTGAGGAAGAATATTGCACGTGCTATTTCCTGCCAGAGGAAAAAATAAATTTGTCTTGAAATAATTACATGCAGAATGCTCCCTACAAACCAAAATATATATCTTATGTACTTTTCACTCAGAGGAAATAGACTGATGAAACCCCCTGGGAATACCAAAAATAGACTTTGGAGATAGAGTGTGGCACCCCATCAGACTCGACTGGAAAACACTCGTAAAGGCCAACAATCAGACCTTAAACTATTTAAAGGCTTCTCCATTTTTGTCAGTGGCTTTCTTTTTGTTATTGTTATTTTGTGTTTATTTTTTGCTGTTGTTGTTATTGTTTTGACTTCCTTTGTTGTTTTATTTGGCTTTGCCTAGTTTTTGCACTTATTAATGTATCTGCATGTCTTTCTAGATAAGATAGGCGGGATAAATAATTCGGAGATGTAAAGAACAGGCCTAATGGTTCAGGGGGAAACGGGAGAAGGGGAAGTGGGAGAAAGGAAATGCGGGGGTGGGGGGGTGGGGAACAAACCCAGGGAAAAGGCAACAAGTGAACTAAAATCCATGGAAGGAAAGTTGTAGGATGCCTAGTAGGGCTCAATCAAGGGCAATGTAGCAACAAGGAATTACCAAACCCCAATGAAGGCTGAACATGATGGTGGTACAAGAGGTAAGGAAAAAGGAAATAGTGGAAAGAACCAGGAGGCAAAGAACATTTACAGAGGGCTAAATATAGGCATGTACATACATAAATATAAACATAATGAGTGGGGAATGGAACTATGTACTCATATCTATATGTCAAGAATTAAGGCTACAGATGGACATTGGGCCTCAACTCAAGTACTTCCTTAACACAAGAACACTTCATTCTAAGTCCAACATTCTGTGATGCTCACCTTCCCAACACAATCACTGAGGACAAGATGGGTGCATGAACAAATGTGGTAAAGAAAGCTGATGGTGCCCAGCTATCAAAAGATATAGTGTCTGGGGTCTTAAAGGCTTGAAGATAAACAAGCGGTCATCTAGCTCAGAAGCAACAAAGCCCACATGGAAGAGGCACACACACCAGCCTGTGTGATCATGAAGTGCCGATGGGATCAAGTATCAGGCATTTAAGACCCAGAATAAAATCATACCCAATGTGAATGAGATCTGGTAGGGGTGGATGGAGTGGGGGGTTGGACATGGAGTGGAGACCCAATGCTCATCTGTAGACAATTGGACATCCCCTCACAGAGGGGTCACAGGGCAGAGATGAGCCAGACAGGATGCAGTATAGCACCGATAAAACACACAACTTTCCTCTAGTTCTTTGGTGCTTCCTTCCCCCCCACTATCATGACCTCAATTTTACCTTACGAAACAGATTAGACCAGAGCATGCACACTGCTACAGATAAGAACCCACAACATGGTGAATCCAGGATAGAAAAACAAGGAGAGTAGAGAAGGCAGGAGGATTAGGGAGGGTGGGGGGAGAGAGGGGAAATCTGTCACAAGGATCAACTTAAAACCCCCTTCCAGGGGGGCGAGTAACAGAAAAGTGGGTGAGGGGGCGTGGAGGATGACGTAAGACATGAAAAAAATAAGCTATAACTTATCAAGGGTTAGTTGGGGAGGGTGGGTGCGGGAAGGAGGGGGAAGAAATGGGGAGCTGATATCAGGGGCTCAAGTGGGAAGAGAATGCTTTGAAAATGATGATGGTACCATATGTGAAAATGTGCTTGACACATTGGAGGAATATATGGATTGTGATACGAGACGTAAGAACCTCCAATCAAAGCATTTTTAATTAATTTAATTTTTTTAAGTACTTTGCACATGTTATTAGAGACCATTCACTGGAAAAGGACATCATGCTTGGTAAAATAAAAGGTCAGCGAAAAATAGGAAGACTCTTAATGAGATAGATTGACATCTGGTTCCAACAATGGTTGATTCCAACTCATAGCAATCCTATGAATAACAACAGTCTGAAACAAATGCAGGGTCCTGGGCCATCCTCACAATTGTTCTTATGTTTGAGGCCATTGTTGCAGCCACTGTGGTGATCCATTTCATTAAAGGCCTTTCTCCTTTTTGCTGCCCCTCCACTTGACTGAATTTGATTTCCTTTTCCAGGGCTTGGTCTCTCCTGACAATATGTCCAAAGCAGGGAGACAAAGTCCTGCCATCCTTGTGCCAAGGAGCATTCTGGTTGTACTTCTTCCTAGTCAGGTTTGTTTGTTCTCTTGGCAGCCCACGGTACTTTAAGTATTCTTCATCAGCACCATAATTCCAAAGCAGTGATTTTCCTTAGATCTTTCTTATTCCATGTCCAACTTTCATACGCATATTAAGCGACTGAAAACACCATGCTTGGGTCAGGCTCCCCTTAGTCCTCAAATTAACAGCCTTGCTTTTCAACACTTTAAAGAGGTCTGTGCTGCAGATTTACTCAATGCAATTCATCATTTGATCTCGACTGCTGCTTCCTCGAGCATTGGTTGTGGATTCAAGCAAGATGAAATCCTTGACAACTTCAATCTTTTCCACATTTATCATGTTACCTATTGGTCCAATTGTAAGGATTTTAAGTTTTCTTCACATTGAGTTATCATCCATATTGAAGACTGCAGTTCTTTATCTTCGTCAGCAAATGTTTCAAGTGCTCCTTATTTTCAGCAAGCAAGTTTGTGTCTTATGCATATTGAATACTGTTAATATGCCTTCGTGCAACCCTGATACCATATTCTTCTTCAGATAATCCAGCTTCTCTGATGAGTTGCTCAGCACACATTCTGAACACATATGGTTAGAGGATGCAACGCTGGCACACATCTTCCCTAATTGTAAAGCAAGCAGTATTCTCTTGTTCTGTTCGCATAACTAACTCTTGATCCATGTGCAAGTTCCACCCTGAGCACAATGAAATGTTCTGGAATTTCCATCATTCTCAAGATTATCCATAGTTTGTTATTATCCACACAATCAAATGTCTTGGAATAGTCAATAAAATCCAACTAAGCATATTTCTGGTACTCTCTGCTTTCAGTCAAAGTCCATCTGATATCAGCAATGATAACCCTTGTCTGCATAGTAAATTGTAAACTGAAGAAGGTAAGCACTTCACCTCTGAGGACGTGTTGTTGATTACTCTTTATTTTCTATAAATAAAAATATTACGACTTTCACATTGCTAATATTGTGTATCTCATATGTCTGACTTTATTCCAGATGTCTGAGAAGACATAAATGGCTATAATCACTCCTCATTCCTTTTCTCACAATCTTCTTTAAACTTTGAAACAAACCAGTGCATCACCCCTCTGAAGAAAAAAGGTTTGTCTAAATAAGCAGTGGTGCTAAAGAGATAGGAACCTACGCTCCCAATGTGCACATCTGCCTGGCCCTCTTATGGCAATCTGATGGGGAAATTGCACTGCATTCTATACAGTGAGATATACAACTCCTAGCACCAACCCCCATGCTTAATGTAAATAGAGCTCAATAAATTAAGAAATCAATCTGTACAAAGCAACAACTTATAGATTGCAACTCACAGACTATCCTTGCATAGAATCCTCTTATCATCCATCCCTTAAATTCTAAGGTATAAGATAAATCACTGATATTATCAATGCAATCATCTTAGGGGGATGATTACCAATGTTTTTAGATTATTTTGTGTGTTTTGGGGAGGGGCCTGTTTACTTGTTCATTGCTGGCTTTTAAAAAAATATTTTATTAGGGGCTCATACAACTCTTATCACAATCTATATATATCCATACATCAATTGTATAAAGCACATCTGTACATTCTTTGCCCTAATCATTTTCAAAGCATTTGCTCTCCACTTAAGCCCTTTGCATCAGGTCCTTTTTTTTCCCTCCCTCCCCGCTCCCCCTCCCTCATGAGCCTTTGATAATTTATAGATTATTATTTTGTCATATCTTGCCCTATCCAGCGTCTCCCTTCACCCCCTTCTCTGTTGTCCGTCCCCCAGGGAGGAGGTCACATGTAGATCCTTATAATCAGTTCCCCCTTTCCAAACCACTCACCCTACACTCTCCCAGTACTTGTTTTTAGTTTTAGTCATAAGATCCAGCCAAAGTAAGCCAGAGTTGTTTATACCTCATTAATAAGCAGATAGATTTGGGACCCTACATGATTCTCGCCAATCTAAGAACAGTTAGTTCTTATAACATGGTCCTGCTCAATCGTTGCCTTCAGGAAGAGGTCACTGAAGATAAGGGCACTACTGCAAAATGTAGTTAAGAAAGTGGACGGTGTCCACCTATCAATTGGAATAGTGTCTGGGGTCTAAAAAGCTTGTATTCAAACAAGCAGTCAGCTAAGTGAGGCATCAACTAAGTCCACATAGAAGGAACACCTCAGCCTACGTGATCCCAAGTTGAGAATAAAAAGATCCAAATCTGATTAAAGAAAAATGATCAAACCTTAAATTTTGAACCCCCAATATGTAGAAAGCTATGGAGAACAAAGGCTCCAGAAATCCATCTACAGAGTAACTAGTCAGATGAAGCCTATAACAGATCCCCCGAGCCACAGGTGAGGGACTCAAACAGCTTTACTATCAGACAGAGATGACTGTGAACTTGATTATGGGACAGAATCATGGTCAGTTAACCTCCCTCTTGACCTAACCTGAATTTACTCTAAGTTAAAGTAGTTCTTGCTTGTTCCACGACAGAAATCTCCTCTGACTTTTTAAAAAATTTTGATGGTTCTTTTCTTTCTTACTCTTTATTTTTATTTCTATATTTATATTATGATTATTATTCTTTCTGTTTCAATTTGGTTTTGTTTTTTATTGTTGCTGTTAGGGTTCCCAGTTTAGGAAGCACAGAAGGAGTGAGTGCATAGAGATTACACTATGTGGTGATTTACTGTGGAGGTGGCTAGGCAGGGTGAAGGGAACTGGGGAGCAAGCAATGCAGGAGGGCAGAAGGAGCATTTGAACTGGTTATGATGCTATGTATTCAATTATTTTAAAATGTGATTTAACTATAGAAGTGTGTGATATGTGAACATTATATAAAGAAAACTACTTTCTAAAAAAGAAACCAAACCTTACTGGTAGTTTCCATAGATGAAGGAGGAATTGTTTTTGCTTAGTGGGCATTGAGTTTATAAACAATGGCACTGAATTCTACATTTGCAATTTGTTGAATTGGAGAAGGTCTGTTGTGTATAATTTTGCCACAACTGAAAAATATAATTACACGAACAACAATGAGGACAAGGAAAAAGAAAATGTTCTAAAATTGATTGTGGTTGACGATTGTACAACTCCTCTTGATATTGTTGAGCTATTGAATTTTATGATAAGTACATGAAGTGCCAATGAAACTGTTAGAAAAGAGTTACAGTCCCAGAAAAACCACAGAGGCAGTTCTACCCTGTCCAATAGGGTTGTCATGAGTCAGAATTGACTCAATGGAAGTGAGTTTGTGTGTGTGTGTGTTGTCTTTTTTTGACATATTAGTCTAGGATGTGTTTAAGTTTATTCTTCTGAAATATAGAAGTGTAGATTAAGCAAGCAGAAATAGGGGAAATAAAAGTCAGGCTACATAATGATCCTAGTGGACAAGAGAAATGCTGCAAAGTGGCAAAGGCCTGTCTCCAGATTTGACAGGGGCAGAGCGGCTTCCCTACAAGAAGGCCCTGAATTTGGACTTTGGGCTTCAGACAATAAATGTCTGTCTGTTTGTTTGTTTTTTAATGCCATGCATTTGTAATATTTCTGTTATAGCACAACTAGACTCCTAGGACATCACATATTAGCTATTGGATTTATCATGTTTGTGTACTATTCTGGGTATGAGTTTTCTCATGTAAGTTGTCTTATGAGTTGTCTCATGTAAGAAATTGCAATGACAGTACCTCAGAGGATTGATTTAAGGATAAAGTTAAAGTTATATTAAGTAAACAAATGAGCATAGCATCTGGTTTAGGATGACATTGTTGTTGTTTTCTGCCTCCCTTCAAATTGGCCTTCTATGTTAACCCCATTCACAAATGAATCAAATACCATCTCTGTTAGCTCCACGAACGGTGGTGGGACAGACTGTTTGATCAATAGTGTGTTCAGTGATTTGCAGAAGCAAATTGTCGGTTCTTTCTTCCTAGCCTTGCTTCGTCTGGAAGTCCCATTGAAACATGTTCAACATCACAGCAACATATAAGTCATAGAGATGCACTCCTCTGGAATCAAACCCAGGGCTCCTTCATTGAAGGCATGAGTTCTGTCACTGAACCACTGTGGTAGCTACATAATTTCATGTCAAATTGAAGATATACAAAAGTGTAGGGGTGGTATTCAATCTATGCATCCATCAGGTCACAACGTGATCGTGTCTCCTTGTGGGCATGGTCTTCTCATAAAGAGAATCTTAGGAACCTCCCTGTCTCTCTCTACCTTCCTGCTGGTGAGCCACTCTGAAACCAGCCAGAGGCCTGGACTTGGATACACACTACTTTGTACCCACCTGCCTGTGATCTTCCTGTATTCTGCATCATTGCATGTGACTGTGTGTCTGAAGAGGTACTTATGGATTATCATCAGACTTATGGACTTGAGTTGGACTTGGTTTGGATGTTTTCTTAAGACATAATTACTTGTTTAAAAGCACTGTCTTCCACATATATGAGGGTCATTAAATTTGTTTCTCTAGTCAACCCAACCTAAAACAAACACCAATTTCCCTGTTTAGCATAATAAACCATCCAAAATGCTAATTAATATGAGATAATTTAAAATAATATATTTACTATCTCATCTTATTTCTGCCTAGGATAAAGCTATTTTCTGTTATGGTTTAGTGATTTGTGCCTTTTTATTTTAACTCTAATGATTTCTAAGCTGAGTCTTCCATTATAGCCTGCATGCCAAGAGAGTTTATTAAGTCTATGTTAAAACTTTCTCATTTCTTGGGTAACTTAATAGAAAATCTCTTAGGAGGATCATAATCTTAAGTGGTAATTTAATCTTTCTGAAAAGAAAACTATGACATTATCGAGAATGCTATTATTCAACAAATGATAGAATTATTTAGACATAAATGACAGTCCATGGTATTCCACTATAATTCTACTCTCATCAACTAATACCTATACACGATCAGAAGAAAGAGAAAAAGCAACTAAAGCCATCCCTGATATTTTGGCAACAATTTTATTATGTCCTTTCTTATTGATCTAGTACACACTTCTGGTAAAGGAATTTCAAGCATCATAAAATCTTTCCTTAAATTCTATATTCCCTGATAGAGTTGCCACCTGTGCAGCTATAGAGCCATTTTACAAGATCTTCTGACTTCTCCACTTATTTTATTACTATCCAGTTTTAGTTCGTCATCTTTTCTCGTAGAATCACTCAAAGCACGTGTGTTCCCATATGTTCAAGCAATAACATATATATGAGAACACAGAAAAGCACTCTGACTTTTCATTTTCTTGGAGTGGGTGTTCTAAACCAAATGTTGGTTACTGAACATTAACTGTGTACAAGGTACTGAACACAAACCAGGTTCATTCACTAGAAAACTATTAAAAGCACAGAACAAGTGGGGAGATATGTGGCACCACTGTGACTGCTGTACAACTTAAAGTAACTGTTATTGTCATGTTTTAACACATTATAATAAATGTATAATACCATAAATACATTGTTCATTTTCAGGTTTAGGTGTAAAGATTACTATTCCAGCCCTGTCATTAATTAGAATTTTTTTTCAGTTTCATTGGGACAAATCCAGATGTCATACAATCCTATCATTCAGTCATATCAAGAACACTTGTACAATCATTGCCATGAATTTTAAAATATTTTCCTATTTCTTGCATTCCTTGTTGTTGGCTCCCCATTTCTCCTCACCTTGCCCTGTCATACTCCCTAGAAACCATTAATCCCATTACAGTCTTTGTAGATTCATCCTGGATTTCATAACACAACAAACATCAAAAACACAAAGCAAAGAGTCAAAAAGCTAGAAACAATAGCAAAGTAAAATAGAGAAAAACACACTGGGGAAGAAACAAATAATATTAAAAACTAGAAAACTCTTAAATAAATCATGGGGGAGATCAAATGATAAGATATTCAAATTTAACCTAGTTCTATCTGTTGCATTACACTTTCCAATGCGTACTGCATGACAGGAAGGCCATTCACATTCCTGCTCTCTGTTCAGAGAGGAGTCAACGGAGGCCTCAATAGCATGCATGTATTTCCCCTTCACTTTTTTTTTAATCCTAGAAGTACTATGCAATGTATAAGGAATCCTGAAGTTAAATGTTTTGTTTGTTTGTTAAAGAAAGGAAACAGTTAAATGTTCTCACGGATATGTATATTTTTAAAGGAAGCTACCCCCAATAAATGAGGAATAGAACATAGCAAGTAGTTTTTGTCCTCTTCCACATTAAATTTCTACAGCTGGGTATAACCATAATTTTTTTTAAAATCTAGATATGACCATTAGCAGATACTTTGCCAAACTAAGTCAGAACATATGTTTTAGTTTAATAGCAATAGGCTGTGAGCTTTTTGTCACTTGGCCTCTTAGGACTTCCCAAAATGTGTTAATGTTCCAGGTGTACATTTAATTCAGTTAGTACCAACATAAAGAAATTTTTTCCTATATAAAATCTCAACTTGAGTAATTTTATTGGACTCAACTGATATAGCTATCTATAATAGTGTAGTAAGTTCAATATGATTATATAGCATTAATTATCTAATTTTGAATTAAAATTATATTAAATTATCTAAGTTTGACTTAGTGTAATTTAGCCATATTTGCTACTGTTCATAAGTAGATTGGTTTTCATAACCAATAGTTCATTGTTTTATCAGTCTGTCACCAATGTTTATTTATATTTGGGGCCATAAATATGTCCTTGTCTTATCTATTTCTTGAAGAACAACTAATATCACAAACATCCATTTAATTCTGTGTTTTTTGTTTTTCTACAGTGTGTTTAAAAAATTTGAAAGTATTTTAGCTACTTTTCTTCTTCATATTAGTATACTAAATGTTTGGAGACATATTTTAATAAAGTTTTATATTCTTTAACCAGCATTTCCCAAATTTAATCACCTATGAAATATGTATATACCATAAAAGCTTTAACTTGATACAGAAAATACTTTACAAATATTGGCATAAAGAGAATGTTTCCAAGTCCTTCTTGTACACTTCCTTTATAACTCTTGGTTTGGCTTCAAATTCTGAAAATCCAAATGTTCATACTTTGATGGTCCTATGACTCATCCATATTGTTTGGTTGTTTTAAATAGAGGCTGTAATAAACTGGGGTCCATGATCTCAGTTTTTACATAATTCTACTCAATACAGGTAACAATTGCTAAGGTGCTATGTTCGCCATGGGAAAGCTATGATACTATCTCTTACTTTTCATTTCATTAGACAAAATAGACCAATGTTCTATTTTAAAATAATAGTAAATCACAATTTGTGCCCACCTGATCACTCTTCTAGATTTTCTCAAAAAGAATTACAACCATCTTGTGTAGTGATAATACTGATAATTTAAGACATATCAGTCTAACTAATAGAACATAACTGTACCCATGCGCATAGAGCCATGCAAATCAAAATCAAATGAATTAATAATGTTTGAACAAAAGTGATTGGAAAGATAGAATCTGAATTAAGTAAGGAGGATGTGAAGGATTGATGGTTGTAAATGTAAGAATTGTTTTGTTTGTTTATTTGTTTAGCTGCTTTATCGATATATAACCAAACCAAACCAAACTCACTGCCATCAAACCAATGCTGACTCACTGTGACCCCTGTGGCTTCTGGAGACAGTAACTGTTTATGGGAGTAGAATCCCAAGTCTTTCTCCCACAGAGCTGGTGGTGGTTTCAAACTGCCCACCATGTGGACTGCAGTCCAATACATAACTACTATACCACCAAGACTCCTTATTGATATTTGCATTGTATTTAATAGTAAGAGGTTGTTTTAAAAGGTGGTAGATATAATGGACAATAGGTCCTATGTTAGTCTGGGTTGACTAGCGAAACAAATCCAGAGACACTCTCATGTGTGTAAGAGAGAGCTTTATATCAAATAGCAATTGTATATTGAGAAAACAGCCCAGCCCAGCCCCGATCAAGTACGTTAAGTCCTATATTAGCTCGTTTGTCCAATACTAGTTCATAAATACCTCTTTAGACTCATGCAGCACATGCAATGATACCTTATAAAGGAAGATCACAGGCTGGTAGATGCAAAGTCTTATGGATCCAATGGCAAGGATGCCTCTCCTGGGCTGTGGTTGAGCTATCGGTGTGGCTCCATGTGACTTGTCAACAGGAACACCAAAGCAGACAGAGAGTGTGGCCCACCTCCAGGGAGAAAGAGAGGAAGTTCCTAGAATCCTCATGAGAAGGCCATGCTGACAAGAGGCATCATCAGGCTGTGACCTGAATGACAGGTTAGATTCCAACCCTAGACCTATTTATCAAGTTGACATGGAATTATGTAAACACGCCAGGTCCCATAAAGGCAAAAAAAATGTGTAAAATAAAGTTAGTAGGGAGAAAGTGGGGTACTTTAAATGGAGATTAGGATGGGATTATAGAAATGCAGATCTAAGGTCTGACCATGGGTTGAGATGGATAAGGTAGGTGATGGAGAAGCTTATTGAAGGAGAGAAAGTCCAAGCGATAAATGGCCAGATTCAAAGACTTATCACCATCTTTACTGAATCACCAATAGTTACGACAGACACATAGTGATGAAGAAAGTCACCTAAACCAAATGGCAACAGTTGATATCAAGAAGGAGCGGTGGTAAGTGATAGAGTGTGCAGATCTCCTCTTTGAGCTGTGTGGAGCAGGACAAGGAAGAATTATCTAGAAACATCAGGTCCAGGGGTCTGAAGGAATAAAAAATGCTCAATATCACATGAGAGGATTTCAGTGTTTTCAGGGGAAAGCCTGCTGACAGAGACTATAGTTAATTTTTTTGTGCAAAGTTATTACCTATTGGCAGCTGATTTCCAAGCCTTTCTTTCAAGGTTCCTCTGCACAGGTTCAAACTGCTACCCTTTTGGTTACTGTTTAACCATTTGTTCCACCCAGAGACACACCTCTACCTTTAAACACAATGTATTCATGGCTGAGGCCTATTTCCAATGTCTAGCATGATTTTTCTACAAGTATAACTGTAGCCATAACTTTGTCATGAGGTCCAAACTTACATATCAACAACTGACCTGATATTTCACTGAGATTCTAATGCCAAATGAACCTGCTGCCATTGAACTGATTCAGATGCAAACGGGAGCAGACATCTTCATCTTTCTCCCTAAGAGCAGCTGGAGGGTCTCAAGTACTGACCTTGCAGTAGGCAGCCTAACACTGACCCAATGGCACCACTAGATCAGATGCCGTGATAACCCTTGTTCCACAGCCTCTTCTGACGCTAGCCTGAAATTCTGGAAGTTCCCTGTCAATGTGCTGCTCTAACTATTGTTGGATGATCTTAAGTAAAAGTTTATTTGCGTGTGATATCAGTGATATCGTTTTATAGTTGGGAGCATTCAGTTGGGTCACCTTTCTTTGGAATGGGCACAAATAGGAATCTCTTCTAGTCAGTTGGCCAAATAGCTGTCTTCCAAACTTTCTGGGGGAGACAAGTAGGTGCTTCCAGAGCATCTTCAAATTTCTGAAATATTTCACTGGGTATTCTGTCAATTCCTGGAGCCTTATATTTTGCTAGCGAATTTAGCACCATTTGAACATCTTCTTTCAACGTGTGTATAGTTGCCTATTTTGTTGTTGAGAAAAGGTATTTACAATCAATAGTCACTGATCTTACAAAATTCTATCATGCAATCTCCTTTCTACCACCAAGACTATATTTTCCAACTACTGCTCCTTTCTTTTGTTTTCCAAGCTTTGCCATTCAAATAGCCATTGATTATCAATGCATCTTGAGGGGAGGCAATAGGTTACCACAAGTCAGGATCAATGAACAGTAGGAAGACAGTTAGTTATTGGTCTTCTTAGCCAGCAGTCAAGTCTCATGTTCCCAGACTCTCTGTTACGTGGTAGCCAAGTCCTCAGTCTCTCAGTCACATGTGCCATTGGCTTTTGCCTCCATAGACAAAGAAGCCAGCTTGAGTGTCACTCTTTCCCAAAGTTCCATAGTCTTGGACCAGATGAAGAAAAGGTACCACATAATCCCAGTGCTACTACTTTTACTCTCCAAGCCAGCCTCTTATGCATCTGGTCTCAGTGGTCTCTACCACTGCAGGCAGAGATCTTGAATATGATTTTCTAAGGTCCTCAGAGTTTCTTTCTCTGTATTTGCTTCAAAGATGACCCATCCTTATAGCCCAAGGGATGGTTATGGTTACTGACCAGTCTCCTCCATCGGTGTAAAACATGCCCTACTGGCTTATTCCTAGTCAATCATTTTGCGGGAGTTACAGAGACTTGGGCAGAAAAGTCATATTAAGAAATTTCACTCTACCATTAACTGTTGCTTTTATAAATTTGAACCTATATACAAAGTTCTGTAATATAGTATAATTCTCAAGGCATTCTTTATTAATTAAGCTGAACTTCTGCTTCTTTTAAAGAAGATTTCAAGAAAATTTTTTTTATTATTTATGATTTAAAGATACTTTAGGGCAACAGTTACGGGGGTTCATCCAGCCTCAATACTCCAGGAATTCTGAGTTCCTTGTAATTTTGCAATACTGGTCAGCATTTTCTCCCTTTTGATCAGTATTCTTACATAGACTATTTGTTAAAAATGTTCAATAATTGTAGCACGGCACAAGCTACTCTGACCTTATGGCAAAGGTAGCAGTTGTTCACAATTAGCTGCATGTTTTAGTTCTTCTTCCTATTCTGCACTCTCCTTTTCTCTCAATAGCTCTAGGAAAACAGATACTGATTATTCTGAGTGGTATAGACTCTTTCCAGTTTTTGGAGAGCCCGGGCAATAAGCAACAAACTAGGAGAGAGAATTAAACCCAAACCAAACCCACCGCCATTAAGTAGATTCTAATTCATAGCAACACATTAAAGGGATTCTGGAACTGTACATTTCTACAGAAACAAACAACCTCACCCATCTAGAGGGTGGTGGTTTTGAACCATTGACCTTTCAATTAGTAGTCCAATTGTTATCAGAGAGCACCACCATAGAAGCACTAAAAATTATATTATGCCAATTAACTGGAATGTCCTATGAATAATGACCCTAAACCTCCAAACCAAGAAACCAAATTCTATGAGGTGTTTGATTATATATAAGCATCAGAAGCTACTAATATTTATTGCTCTTGTCATAAAAATAAATTATATATAAAACATATATAAATATATGAAACATTTTCCAACTGAACTTTTTATAGCTGTATAACTTAGTTACTTCCATTGCACCAAACTGCTGGGCAACTCTTACTAATAATCAATTCAAAATTTTCATGATCACAGGAAGGGAGTTTGGAGGGCAGGAAGAGCTGATACCAGGGGCTCAATATATAGTAAATTTCTGGAAAAGAATGAGGGCAACATATGTACAAACATGCCTGATTCCATTGATTTATGGATTGTGATAAGAGTTGAATGAGCTCCCATTAAAATTATTTTTTTAATTTCCATCATCATAAACAGAAACTCAGTTCAAATGTTTAAATATAAAAAGATGTTTTATTTTAATATAATTTACAACTAGCCTTTTCTTGATGGCTTATTGATTAAACTACATTTTAATTTTTTCTTTAAATGGCCTGTGCTCTTCCTATGTTCAAAACTCTCTAAGTAAAAGAGATGTTCCATGAGTTGTGTTATAAACCTAGTATGAGGAGGAACCTATCCCTGGAAAAGGACATTGTGGTTGGTAAAATAGAGGATCAGAGAGAAAGAGAAAGACCGTCAAAGAGAAGAAATGACATAGTAGCTCAAACAATGGACTCAGACACCGACACTATCATCAGGATGGAACGGGACTTGACAGCGCTTCCTCCTGTGGATAGTAGGGTGCTGTGCATCAGAGCTGCCTGGATGGTACCTAACAACACAATACTTTGCCTCCTGGAAGGGGAAAAAATACAATTAAAAACGGGAATGTTAAAACGTGTGCCTGTGTGCATTTAAACATATCAAACTTATAAATTTGTCTCCCACAAATCAGGCCTTTTTGTCGCAGTGTTACGCTATCTTTTCAGAACCTCTAAATAGAAGCTTAATTGGCGGTCTGATCTAATGGAACGAACTCCAAATGCACTACAAGATTTGTCATCAGTTGACATCTCACCTTTTTTGATATGAGAAAACCACTCCTACATTTTGAGTTTTTCCCACAGTGCTGTCCTTGTAAGCTGTGTTCAACATCACAACAGTTTCTGCAGCATTTTTCTTGAGCAGGAAACAAAATTTCACGGTTGTACGCTGTTTTCTTAAATCAGTCATCACACAAAATGAGGTTCAAGTGCCTTTATGAAAAATTTACTGTGACCAGACAGAACCTTCCCAGGTGACACTTCTGGGTGAGCTAATCAGAGCCAGTTGCTCAATGCTCAGCTAGTGGGAAAAACGTGTGCTATGAGAGCTCCACTCAGCCCAGCACAATTCCGGTTTTCCTGGGGTACCCTCTCCTATTTGCACACAGCCTTGATTTGCCAAGAAATAGAGACTGCTCATCCCCTAACAGAGAGCATTAAGACACCAGCTATAATGGCTGTGATGGCTGATATTTATGTCTTTTTCCACCACAATAAAAGAAAGACAGAAAAGCAGGGTCCAAGTATTTCATCTTAATTGTTCCTGGAAATGTGTATTATTATTATATAGACTTCTTTCACTCCTGCATATTCTACATGAGATCTAAGAAACCTCAAAACGCCATTACTTTCCCTCACTCCCTTGCTCTCCACTTTACTAAATCACTAGCTCATTTTATGTCTACTATGCCTATTTTTCAAGAGATGTTGATGGGGAAAATATCTCGTGTCCATATGAAAAGCCAGAAGTTAGATGAAAATAAGTCTTCCTCCAGCCCCCATTCTAAAGTTCAACCCTATTTACAGGACACAATTCCAGTTTAGGATTTTAGAAAATGTCTGTGCAACATTCTTAAATGAGTGAGATCCAACAAACTGATTTATATTAAATTCCAAGCAGAGGACTCTTAAGTCAACATTCTCGCAGTGCTGGCTAGTGAGAGTGCAGGGGCAGCAGCGAGGCTTGCCATGGCTGAAAGCAAACCCAAAGCTGTGAGTGAAGGATGGCTGCGAGGTCATGTGCTGCCAAGGCCTCAATGTAAACACAGGTGTGAGGAAGGCGCTCAAGGGGCTCTCCCATCTCACAGCTAAAGCAACACGGGCAGTCACGCTTAAGAGTCTGAATGCTAAATTTCACCAACATATTATTTTGTAAAATTGATACATCTTATTTCACATGTTAATACATCTTCAACTTAAATGGCTCATGAAGCGTACCTGAACCTCAAGTTATTGTTCTACATTGTAAAATAAAGAGATTTCAAAGCAGACCCCACCCCCCTCAGTACCTCCCTGCTGAGCAAGAAAGTCTGATGTTATTGCCACCTCATTTGCTGGCATTCTGAGAGGATTCTTTTTATGGTTGTGTGGAGTTAATGCCGCCAGGGGATTTTTCTAGCCCAAATCTGTTAAATGGCATAAGATTGCTATTAAAACATATGACATGTAATGGATATAAAATATACTATCCAACTATTTATAATTAATCTTTATTACTAGATCCATGCTCCAGGTTTACGTTCACATTTACCGTTTGGCTTTTTGTAGGTGTCATGTGAAATTTTGTTGATTTTTGAGGGGATGGTTGGTTTCATTTTGTGATATATATCTTTCTGCTGCTACACAATACAATGTGAAAATAATTCAGTAGCCATTAGGATAGCCAGTGGTTATACTGATTTGGGTATACAGTAATCACTGATTACTACCATGAAACTTGAGCGTACATCTAAACACTCAGGACAGGATCTGCCTTTGTAAATTGGCACAATAGTGGGTTTTCAGTTGTTGCTGTTGTCAGGTGCCATGAAATCAGGTCTGACTCCTACCGACCATGTACAACAGAAGGAAACCACCCCAGCCCTACTCCGGAAGTGCTCACAGTTGTTATGTTTGAGCCTATAGTTGCCATGACTGTGTCCATCCATCTCATCAAGGGCCTTCCTCTTTTTTGCTGCCCTCCTACGTTAACAAGTATGATGCCCTTTGCCAAGGTTTTGCTATGCTTTCCTGATAACATGTCGACAGTCTTAGCATCCTTACTTCGCAGGAACGTTCTGGCTGTACTTCTTCCAGAGTTGTTTGATTTTCAAGCAATCCACGGGCTTCCAGTACCCTTTTCCAGCACCATAATTCAAATGTGTCGATTCTTCCTGGGTTTCTTGATTCAGAGTCCAACTTTCACACGCATTTGACCTGACTGAAAATACCATGGGTGGGTCAGGTGCAAAGTGACATCGTTGCTCTACAATGCTTCAAAGAGGTCTCTGGCAGCAGATTTACAAAAGTGAATGCAATGTGTCATACGATTTTTTTATTGCTGCGCCCACGAGTGCTGATTGTAGATCCAAGCAAAATAGATACTTCACATCCTCAATCTTTTCTCTGTTGATCATGAGGCTGTGCAGTTGTGAAGATGTCTCTGCAGGACATTACTGTATGTACTACAGGAGCTCATACACACAATCCACTTAGTATTGTGCTTGGAACTAACCCGTATTACTAGGTATTTCCAATGTTTTTTATTATTATTTATATAATAATGCATAATTAACATATTTTTACTTTTTAGATTAAATACTATTAGCCCTGCTCATGTAATGAGGAAAATTTCATTGAAATGAGTAAAATTAGTCACTTGCCCAAAGGAAACAAAAATGCACTGCCATGAAAGCAGTTTCAGCAGTAAGTGTTTATGGGAGCAAGCCGCCTCATCAGTCTCCTACCTGTAGGTTTGAACCACCAGTTGTGATACCTAGCCCAATGCTTAGCTCAATGAACCACCAGCGTTCCTTGCCTGAAGGAAAGTAATAAATATTAGATCTCAATTATTCATAGATCTTACTCGGAATCCCATATTCCCTATTGACTAAAAACAATGTGTCACACTGGAAGTGAATTCTATAGCCAAGGCCCAGACCAGAGTTCTCAAATGTCGGCAGACATCAGCTTCATCTGGAGTCCAGTTCTGCAGGAGGAAGGCAGGGCTTTCTAGAAACTCACCACAGCAGGTCGCCTTGAGTCAGCACTGACTCGATGAAAATGAGAGAGTGGTTAAGGGTGCTTTCAGTAAGCAACAGGGCTCCTCGGGGTTGGGTTGGACAGTGAAACTGACATACAGTGGCTGATGATGGCTTTAGATACTTCGCAGCCATTGCATATAATTAAAGAAACGTGCATGGTAAATATGGCTTGGAGTTGCCCAGCTGCCATCCCCCTGCTTGTGAATGTTAATTGAATGCAGCATTTACGCCGAGGTGCTCTTGCGTATGTGTTTTCAGGTCTGCCGCCTCAGAAGCCCTGTTCATGAATGGCTGAAGAGAGAACAGCCTGAAGAGGGTTAAAATATGTTGTACAACTACTCAGAATGACTTGTAATGCGGTGATTTGTTATGTTTATTTGGTTGTGTGCATATTTTTTTCTCTTGCTTTTCTTTCTCCAAGAAAGGTGGTTTGGGAGGATATATTATAATTCTCTCACAATATAGCAACAAGAAAAGATAAAAGTTGAAGCAATTGTTTGATCCCCTCATTAAAAAGAAAAATGTGATCCAGAGTGGATTCTGATTCAAGGTAACGACCACAGCAAAGCTGCTCCACAGGGTTTGGAGGTTGGTTCTCCAGTCAGGTTCGAATCTTTAGGGAAGCCTATCACTAGCACTCTCTTCCAAAGTACCAACCTGAGGTGAGTAGTTAAGCAAAAACCATTTGGGCCACGTAGGAACTTCAGCTCATACGTGACCCTCCACAGCCCATCAGAACTGAACTCCACAGTATTATACAGGGGGAAGCATGAGGCAGAATCCGCCTCATAGGAACAGGTTTTGGTTTGTTTTGGTGAATTCTCCTTCCTCGTATATAACTACCATTGCTTCCTGAATCTGTGGGATATTTTGGGATCTTCCTCTGTATTCCTCTAGCTGCAATTTCTTAATGCAATAAATTTTGCATTGCTTTTCTCTTTTTCTATAGGAAATTATGACTCCTGAACTGAAACAAACAAAAACCCACTTCCTACCTTCACTCTTCCTGTATTCCAGCTCTGTCTAAACCTGACTCACCAAAAACCAAACTCACTGCCATTGAGTTGATTCTGACTCACGACAACCCTATTGAGCAGAGTAGAACTGCCCCTGGGAGCTTTCCGAACTCTAAACTCTTTGCAGTGATGGAGAGCGCCATTTTTCTCCTTGTGGGACTGGTGGTTTCGAACTGCTAATCTTGTAGATCGCAGTCCAATACATAACCACTTAGATATCGAATCAGATCTAAAGGTTTATTTTAAACATTTATAAAACCAAAACTTATTTTTAATGAACTTTTCTAAGCTTTTATTTATATACATTATGGTTTAATTAAGGAAGAAATGGCGACTTTTATTGTCTTTTTATTTTTGTTTGCTAGAAAATAAAGCCCAATGCAAACAGCAGAAAGACTAGTAATTGAACAAATAAACTGGATCACTTAGGTTCTCTATACTACCACAAATTATCATTTATATTCATCATCGAGTTATACATAAAATTTATTGATACCTCAAAACAACTTAACTATAGGAAATCATTTTAACTAGAATTATGAAAATATTTATCATTTTATTACTGATCTTATTAAAAGGTTATTTTTAACATGACATTATCCCATCATAGAAAAGGGACAAGGGGAAAAAAACTTGAAAAACTTGTCGTGGTTTGTTTTTTGTTGTTTTTTGAGGGGCAGAGTAGTTATTTAAACAGCTGAAAAATGTAAAGACATAAAGGTAATCTCCTAAATTACAGAATCTTTGGGTTTTTAAAAATATTAATCAGTAATACTCCAGTTACCTTTCTAATATGACACAAAATGTCAAAATATTATGACAAGAGAAAAGAAGTTATATAATTTCTGGGATTTATAGTTTGTGTGAATTGTCATTTGGTCCAATTTATTATTTCGAGTTTGTTAAATTTATTATTTATTATTATTTAGAGTTTGTTAAAAATGAATTATTTTGGTATTACTAACTTTATCGGCAAATGGCAAATTGAAGAAAGAGTGTGTTTCAAAGAAAAGGTTAGAAAAATAGCAGAAGTAAAACAAAAACAAAAAGTTTGCTAGTTTTCAGTTTATTTATTAAGTCTTTGAAGTTTGAAATCCTGGACGATATAACCCATCTGTAAAGCTCTGAAGTGTTAGGAGCAAAGTTTTAAATATTGGAAAATTGAAAAACACTCATTGTTTGTAAAGTTCTGCATCACACTGTAACATTTAGAAATGTTTTGAATGGCCACTGAATGTCACCTTGTTTTCACTTCTCGGCCAGCACCACTAGTTCTGAGGGAACGCTCGAGAGTAAGATACATGGAAGAGAGAGCAGACCATTGCAGGTGTCTTGAGTTACACAGCTGCATCATGTGGTTTCCTTGAGCTTAAGGACTAGTCATGCAAGGACATATTACAGGAAGCGACTGGCAGCACAGGGACGTGAAGTATCTACCAAGCTTCTATATTTTTAGGGATATGTAATTTAGTGTTCAGCTGAGGTGGGTTACCCAATAAGCAAGTTTAGCAAGGAGTTGTACTAATTTACTAAACTAGTGAGCAATATGTGGAACTGGTTCACTACAGATGAGTAAAGAAAAGCAACTAACGCCTGTACTTCCCTTGCTTATAGGTGTTCAATCCCTGACAGGGATTATAAATTTGAAAAGAGGCTGATTCTGTAAGAGTGGACTATGTTTGGGGTACAGACAGGTGAAGCCATACCTAGAAGCAGAATTGTTGATGTGGTAAAATAAAAAAAGCTCTGAAATTGTTCACTACAGATTAGTCAATTAGCACAAGCAAGCCTGTGCTTATCTCGCTTACTGGGTAATCTGCCCCTGGTTACCATCTGCTACATATTTAAAATTAACACGGAAGCTCTGGACTGGGAAGAGTGACTTTTTTGTTAGTTTTTTTTTTTTTATCAAATCATACTTTCTTTCTTGGTACTTAGACAGCCAAACTAACAAACAAAAACAGTTCTTTGGCTGAAATTTGAACTTTGATGCATCTCTAATTCAAAACCAGTTTTAACATGAAAAGTGAAATGCTGCAGACATTATGGGTAATGAAGAAACGGTCAGTTTGGCACAATGCTGTACACATGAGACTATACATGCAGTAATAATACTATGCATTAAGCAAAACATCATTCCATGAACCGCTCCTCTGTTTAATAGAATATATAACAAACTGGAAGAGCCTAAAATTATTTCAGCTGAATAATTACACTTAACCTCTTTAAAGGTGTTTCCTTTCAGATCATTGATAAACTCCTTCTGAGAGGTTCACTGGCCGTGTGTTAGGTAGCGCCATATCATTTGTGACATTGATTCCCAGGACAACATTCTGAAAGTCGCCGGTTCTGCTAGGGGAGTTTTAGACTTACACAGTGTTCTTCTGTGTGTTTAGGCTGGTGCTTCTTTTCCCCTTTTTGATGAGCTTACCTCAGAAATTATTCCAACTAGAGTGCCATTCATACATGCACTGATTTATGCTAAACAAAGCCACATTTGTTTATGAACCATTTTGTCTTCGGTGATTGTGTCAGAAAGTTGAGCATGACAGAACACCAGGTTATCAGAACAAAGTGTTCTTGCTTTGAGGGAGTACTTGAGTCGAGGCCCAATGTCCATCTGCTACCTTAATACTTAACATAAAAATACCGTATACACTCGTGTATAAGGCGAGTTTTTCAGCACAAAAATATGTGCTGAAAAACGGGTTTGGCTTATACACGGGTCAGTGGCACCCCAGCGAGGTGTAACATCTCACTGCCCCCACCTCCCGCGCCCCCAGGTAACGGGATGAGCGCCCGTAGTCTCGCGGGTGACTGCCATTTCTCCGCTGTTCATTCAAAGCCCCGCTGACACTGCAGGGCTTTGAATGTTTGTTTACTCACATCAGAGCCGTCCTATGATGTAGACGGCTCCAATTCACAGAAGCACCCTTAGTGATTCACTTATGCTGACAGGTGAACTGGTAAGGATGTGTCTGTGGCTGCGCTCCGTCTCTCCCCTCTGGTCTCTCTGTTAATTCCCATCCTGCATTCCCCGCCTGCACTGGACTAGCCCCCCCCACCCCCCTCCTCCTGGCTAACACATCACGGGGGGGGGGGGGGGGTGTGGAGGGGGGGGGCATTACTATGAAAGTTCTTTTTCAAAGTCTTGTTTTTTTATCCTATTAGAAATGGATACTCTTGAACCAAAACAAAAATGCTGGTCATATGAGGTTTGTTTCAAAATGAAGGTTGTATCAAGAGCAGAAGACAGCAATAACAGTATTGCTAGTAGGGAAATCTGTGTTGGCGAAAAGTAAGTGAGGGAGTGGCGGAAAATGAAGGCTGATTTGGAACAGATTCCAAAAGCTAAAAAAAGCTCCTCGTGGTTTAACGTCTCTTTATTGTGCTCTAGAGAGTGAATTGCATAAATGGGTTATGGAGTGTTGTCAAAATGGTTACTGCGTTACACGCATGGGAATCCACATACGTGCTCTACAAATGGCTAAGGATAGCAAATATAAAGCACCAGACATTGAAAACTCTGTTGCGTCAGCAGGATGGTGTACCCGCTTCATGAATAGGCTTGGCCTACTATGTTTGAGACAAAGAACAAAGATTTCCCAGAAATTGTCACAAGACCTTGAAGAAAAAATTATGTCATTTCAGTCATTTATTATAAAACAAAGAAGGATTTATAATTATGATCTGGAAGATATTGAGAATATGGATGAAGCTGCCATGACTTTTGATCTTCCAAGCAACAGATCTATGGCAAGTTTAGGAGAAAAAAAACATTTTTCTCAAAAACAAAGGAAATGAAAAAATACACTTTGCAGTTGTTCTATCATGCTTGGCCAATGGAACTAAACTGCGTCCTGTCATTATTTTTAAAAGAAAGACCTTGCCTACAAAGATCAATTTCCCACCAAGAATTACTGTGCATTCACATATTAAAGGCTGGATGGATGAAGACAGAACCAAAAAATGGATGGAAGAAATTTGGAACCGACAACCAGAAACAGCCTTAAGGAAAAAGCCACCGTTACTTGTTTGGGATTTGTTCAGAGCCCACCTTTCAGATGACATAAAAAAAATTGGCAAAATGTGGGAAAGTTACTTTAGCCATTATTCCAGGTGGGCTTACATCTGTACTGCAGCCTCTGGATGTGTCTTTGAATAAGCCTTTTAAACACCGTGTGCAAAGGATGTGGCATGAATGGATGGCATCTGGTCAAGCCCGACAAACAAAAAGAGGAAATCTCATGAAGCCTGACATAGAGTTAATAGCAAAGTGGGTTCGAGGTGCATGGGACGACATTCCAGAAGACAAGGTGTGACGTGCCTTCCAGAAATGTAGTATTAGTAATGGCAGTGAAGACTGCGCTGTGTATGAAAATGACAGCAGTGATGGTGATGACAGCGATCTCAGTGAGGACAGCGTCTATGATGACCTCACACCAGCTGAAGCTCTACATTAGGATACAGATGATGAGGAATCCAGTTTTAAAGGATTTTAACTCTTTACATTTTAGCTTGGTTGCTGATTGAGCTCAGGGAATTGTTGATACCTTATTGCTTTTGTTGAACCTATTTTCCACTTACTGTGCTGGCTTACTAATGTTAAATGACTTGTCCTTTTATTTATGTTTTTATTTAAAATAAATATTTAAATACATTACTCCACTGATGTCTCAATTTTTAGTAATTTTATTTTCAATTGTTTTGATTATTGAAACTCACCAATAGCTTCTGCATTTTCCACCCTAGGCTTATACTCAAGTCAATCAGTTTTTCTGGTTTCCCAGGTAATAAATAGGTACCTCGGCTTATACTCGGGTCGGCTTATCTTCAAGTATATATGGTATGTGGGCATAGACCTATCTCCCTATCGTTATATCTTAATATATTTACATATGTACATGTCTATGTTTATACCTCTATAAAAGTCTTTTGCCTTCTAGTTCTTTCCTCTATTTCCTTGTACTTTCCTCCTGTCCCACTATCATGTTCAGCCTTCATTTGGCTCTCAGTAATTCCTCTTGGCTACATTGCACTTGATCAAATCTCACCGGGCATTCTACATCCTCCTTGCCATTGATTTAGACTTCTTGTTGTTCCCATTCCCTGAGTTTGTTACCTCCTCCCTCCTTTCCCCCCACCTTCTTCCCTCCCATGTCCCCCCACACACACCCCACCCCACAAATGATGAGTCCCATTGTTTTCTCCTCTGAATTGTTTATCCAGACTATCTTTTATAAGTAGGCATTAAAAACAAAACAAAACAAAAGCCTATAAATAGTTCCCGGTTTGTCTGCTGACCCTTATGAATGTTTTTTTAATCAGGTCTGATGAGGTACCAATCCTTGGTCCCCCAACTCAGAAGTCTATTTTTAGGATTCCTTGGAGACTTCGTTGCTTTGCTCCCCTTGCTGCTCTGTGACGCTCCCTTACTGTTTATCCCCAGTGTGTGTGGGCGGGGGGGTTACTGGGGGGGCGGGCGACAGGGCACAATCCCTGCACTGAGTCTCCAGTGCTGTCCCCCATAGTGCCATGGGTCAGTGAGAGGACATCATGCCTCATGGTGGGGCCAGCCCTACGGTGCTCTCTGTGTATTGGTTGCCCTGAGTCGAGCTATATCTTCAGTATTGTCCCCTGTAGTGCATTCTTCACGGAGGGGTCAACGTGGCTGGGATTGGGGACTGTCCTCACAGTCCAATCTCTTAGTTCACTGCTCAATGTTGGTATGTTGCCCCCTAGCTTGCCACACCGGGATGATGAGGTCTGGTCTCTCCCTTTCCTGTGTAGACATTAAACAATAACCTCCCCATGGGTGGGTTAGTGCCCTGTTGCCCACTAACCTTGTCGTTTTTTTTCCTTCCCCTCCTTTTGAGTTGGCTGCCATATGTATTCCTGGTTGGGTCTGACCCCTCTCAAGAGTGCCTGGACCTCATCCCAGGAATTTATGCATTCAGTAGCACATTCTGCTTTTTAAGCTTACCTCAGTGGATTCATGTTGTACTTTCCCTTTTGTGCCTGGCTTACTTCACTGAGCTTAACTTCCTCCAATTCTCTCCATGAGGTGATATGCTTCATGCGTTTATCACAGCTTTTTGAGATGTGTCATACTCCATTGTATACATAAAACAGGGTTTTAAAATCCATTAGTAAGTTGATGGAAACTTAGGTTGCTTCCAACTCTTTGTGATTGGGTTCTGTGCTGCGATGAACACTGGAGTACAGATGTCTGGCCGTGGTCTCTTTCTTGCCTCTTCTGGGTATATGGCCAGGAGGGGGGTTGCTGGGCCATATGGTTTTAGGTATTGCCAAGTCGATTTCCATAATGACTGCACATACCTACAGGTCCACCAGTAGTGGATGAGAGTTCTTATCTCACCACAGCCACTCCAACACTTGTTACTTTCTGATTTTTTGAATTAGGCTATTTTTGAGGGTGTTAGGTCGGATCTCATTATTGTTTTAATTTGCATTTCTCTTATGGCTAATGATCGAAAACATTTTCTCATATGTCTATTGGCCATTCAGATTTCTGCCTTTGTGAAACTTCTGTTCAGATCCTTTGTCCACCTCCTCAGTAGGCAATTAGTTTTTTCTTTTCTTTTTGGAAGCTAGCAGAGTATTGTAGATTTTAGCAATAAGGCCTTTGTCTGATGTGTCATTGCTAAAGATGTTTTCCCAGTCCATAGACTCTCTTCTTACTCTCTTGGCAAAATTTTTTCATGGTACACAGGTGTTTTATCTTCAGTATGTCCCACTTGTAAATTTGTGCTTCCTCTGTATTTGTGTCCTTCCCTATATTCAATAGTCTAAGCATTCCCTGTGCCAAAGTTCTCAGGTTTGTCCCAATTCCCTCATTAATGGTCCTAATAGTTTGGGGTTTTACCTCAAGGTCTGTTATCCACCTTGAGTTTATTCTTGTGTGTGGAGTAAGGTAAGGGTCTTGCTTCATTTTTCTGCAGATAGATATCCATTTCTTCCAGTAGCACTTGTTGAAGACGGTATCCACTTCCCATTTGATATTTTGGGGCCCTTATCGAAGATCAGTTGTCTGTATGCTAATGACTTCATTTATGGGCTTGCAGTTCTTTACCATTGCTCTGAATATGTCATTATATGAGTACCACATTGTTTTGACCACTGTGGCTGTACAGTATGTGCTAAAGTCAGGTAAAGCAAGCCCTCCAACTTAGGACAAGAATTTGTATTATTAGTATTACTAATTGGGAGTTAATACATTTATCATATTGTTCCATAGTTCAATCATGTCAAGCAGAATTGTACAATTGCTTCCACAATCAGTTTCCAAACATACTTTTTCTTCATGTACTCAATGACATCATCTCCCTTTTTACCCCTATACTACCACTGTACCTCTGGTACCCCCAAAAATTCTTATTCTACAAGCTGTCCCTATTGGTTCATAATCCTGCATTTCATTTACTGAAAAACATATAACACAACTTCAAGAGGATGACCCCCAATGACATAACACCACTGATCTACAACCTAATATGAACAAACAAAAACAAATAGAAACAGAATGTCCATCACAGGTTTTCCAAAATAATACATATCTTAATACAGCATATAGGGCATTGATGTAGCAAGACCATGTTTGTGCACCTGCCAACAGTCTTGGTTCAACAGTCTTGGTACAGCTGTCCTCCACTTCCTCAGACACCATGGATTTTCTGATTTAAGTTCTCAAGGTACAAGTGTGTCTGAGTGAGAGTCCAGTTCACTCAGTAAAGTTTCTATAGGCGATCTCACTGATGCAGTCTCTGAAGCATGCTGTGTGCCTTGCAGAACCAGGGTTCAGCGAAGGACAGGAATTCTACTGAGAAACTTTACTCTATTCACCCAATTTGAGTCCAAAGGACACCAAAGCTGTCATTTGAAATGGTGTAAATCAAAGAGTATAGAATTCTTCTGGGAGAAGGGTTAGAGAGGCTATACACCAAAGAAGTGTATGGACCTAGATGGAGGGAGGATATATTGAGAAAAAAAGAAGCTTCCCATTTGACATTTATTTTTAATAAAAGTTTCTGTGATTTTGTAGCAATATTTTTTGGTTCATACACAAAAATACCCTGTACTAAGTCTCCAGGTAGTATAAGAGGTTAAGCACTAACCTATTCCCCTAAAAGTTGATGATTTGAATCCACCCAGAGGTATTTCAGAAGAAAACCCTGGTCATCTATTTCTGAAAGGTCACAGCCATTGAAATGCTATGGAGGACAGTTGTACTCTGACACACACAGGGTCACCATGGTGTAGAATCAACTCTGCTAGCAATTAGTCCAGTTTCTCTTCTTCTTCTTTCAGCCTCACATTAGTTATTAAATCACTTTCTTCAGACATACTGTTGTCAAAAGATACAATTTGAAGATTGCTCCGGTCCCACTCACAAGGAGGTGGGCAAATTCTTTTCTCAACTCGACAGTTTCAAGGCAAACGGATTTCACTTCGGTTTCACGCAGGCATTCAACTACCATGTCGTTACTGCCTCTTTCCCCATTCCACTGACCTGAAGTAGTTAATGTGCATGTGTATATGTGTGTGTAGGGGGGATAAAATATCCAACATATTCTCTTATTATTTTGTCTTTCACTGAGAAGGGAATGGTGACATCCACTGAGAAGGAAATTTAGAAATAAGAAGAAATTTTCCTGGGTAGTAAGTTCATGGACACACTTTGAATTTGAAACATATATGGATTGTCCAGTGAGACATATCTAATGATGAGTTTTGCAAACAGACATGAAGTTGTAGAGATTAATGCTATTATAAAATGGGACAACAGGATTGAGATGTGATCACTCATGATCTCTTTTAAAAGAGAGAGTGGGAAGGCATACTACCATCAATTAATAGATGATTTAATGGAGAGTGGAGCAGAGCAAAACAAAACTATACAAGGGGGTACCCCAAAAAACAGGATTTTTTTTCAAAGCTACAAGGGGGTACCCATCCTCCAAACAGAAATTTTTATAAAGTTATATATTTAATTTTTTTATAAAACAACCTCATCACCTTTGAAATACTCTCCATTACACTTAACACATCTGTCAAACCTGTAATTCTATTCTTTGGAACGTTTTTCAAACTCTGTGACCAAAGAGACCTTCCAAGGTGATGCCACCAGGTGCACTAACTCAGAGCAAGTTGCTTGATGCTTGGCCAGTGGGAACAAATATGTACTAGAAAGCTTCGCTTCACCCACTGCAATTCCTGGTTATTTTGGGTAACATCTCATATGTCTGCAAATGCTGCATATCCATATACTCAACTTAATATAGATTAAAATATTATTATATAGATTTAAAGTGATATAAACTGGGCTAGCACTTGGGAACCACCAGCTGCTGCACATGAGAAAAGGTAGGCTTTGTACTGTGTAAAGAGTTACCATCTTGGCAACCCATAGGAACAGGTCTATCCTGCCCTGTATGTTGCTAAGAGTCCGAATCCACTAGATGACAGTGAGTGAAATAAAAGAAAATGATAAAACCGTGCTATAAAATATACAGTATGATCACTGAGTACATCTGATAATCCAGTTAAAGTTGAAGGTGGTGGATTTCAGTGCAAATGCACATAACGGTGGGAATGCCTCTAACACTCAAGAACAGATCAAACATTTCCATGGAAAACGCAAAAGTGTAGATTTATCTTTGCTTACGGTAATACTGGGTGTCCAGGACGTGCCCATGAACAACCAAGTGTCTGAAGTATAGGAAATCTAAGAAGTGTGAAGTGTCAGAGCTGTGTTGAACACTGGAAGTGATGGTGAAGAATGACTATCCGACTAAAACTGCAGCGTGGGTAACAAAATCCTTGGGAAACACAAGAGGTAGACTAATATGGCACTGAAAAAAATAAATGTATGTCAGGCATAAATCTGAAAATAGAAGGGAAGTTTTACTAAGGGATATAAGAGCAATGGCTCAGAAAGTCAACAGAGTGAACATGGAGTCTCCAAAGGACATCATCTTTGTGAAGTAGAGGGATAGGGGGAATCTGAATGAGATTGAGAAGACAGCTGCAATGTGCTCACATGGTCATGAAGCTGGCACAGGACCGAGCAGTTTCATGTTAGTAAGCATAAAGCTGCCATGAGCTGGAGCTGACTCAGCAGCAACTACCATGGCTTTAGCAAAGCGGCCGAGTTTCAGCTAGGGGAAGGAGTTGCATGAAAAATGCTGGGAAAACATTAGTCTTCTGGTTGAATTGTGGTTACAAAAGACCTGGAGGACAACTGACATGAATCCATAGGTAGGCAGCAAAGGACCAGAAGAACAGGCCGAGAAAAATTCAGTGGAGAAAGTATGACTGCAAACCTTTGGTTTTTGAGTGGCAGCCTAAGGAAGCCAGGGTGAGAGCAAGAGGCATAATATTGCCAAATAGAATTCTTGCGTGCATATTGTTTCCAGGATGGATCCCGCAGATCATAGATGAGCAGTATTTGTGCATCAGTTCACATGGGCCTCAGTAGCTCTTGACTGCTTTCACATCACACTGGAGGCACAGTATCTGTGAGAACTTCTGAGAACCCACCTGCCCTAGGTTTACTATGTAGGGTACATCTCTTAGGCAGAGCTAGAGCTCTTGCTACAATGAGGACCGAACAACCCCCACTCTAATACATCAGGGAAGTTTCTATCTGTATCTAGCCACATTTTTAAAGTTTGATTCATCCTTGCTAAACTCCAAACAGGGGCCCTAGGAAAGTAAATTAAGTGAGAAGATGCAATTGACTATGCAATCTTCTTGAAAAACTGGGGTACAGAATGATAGGAGGAACATTTCAAAACCTGCTATCTTTACAAAATAATCTACCACAAATTGATAAATGTATAATAAAGAAAGGGCTAATAGCATTATACATATTTAAAGGAACTTTTAAAAGTCGGAATATTTCCTACTAGTCTGTCAATTCATCCAAGCCAAAAAGGTGATCCATCACTTGATTTTAAGTTACCATAAGTATAAAAACTCATATAAATATGTTTCAAAAAAACCACTGTGGTAATTACATAGTTTCAAGCCAACTTGAAGATGTACAAAAGTATAGGGGTGGTATTCAACCTATGCTTCAGGTCAAAGGTGATGGGGACTCCTTGTGGGTGTGGCCTGCTCATACGAAGGGCCCTGGGAACCTCCCCTTCTCTCTCTGCCTTCACCTGCCTGCTGGCTGACCCTGGTTGCTGCCAGAGCCCTGTTGTTACCACTGCCCCTGGATCCATATGACTTTGCACCCACCAGCCTGTGATATTCCTGCATTCTGCACCATTGTATGTGACTGCGTGAGTCTGAAGAGGGACTTATGGACTTGAGTTGCCTTTGCTGGGATGTTTTCTTGATATATAATTTCTTCTTGATATAAAGCTTTTTCTTACACATATATGAGTGTCAGTGGATTTGTTTCTCTAGTCAACCCAGCCTAACACAACCGCCAATAACACATGCCCTTTGATTCTATTGCTCAAACTAGAAAAATAAGATTGCCAAAAATAACTTTCAAAAATGCCCAGTGATGATGACAGCTTCAGAGATGCTATTAGGACTGGGTGTAATAGCAAGGATTATTACTCAATTTCCCATGTGATTTACTATTGGTGTGGTAGAATAAGCTCCCTGAGGATCATCACGAATTGTGAACTTTGTGTTCCAATTTATTGGCTGACTGAATAATTTATTTCTACTCTGCATACTTCAAAGTTGCAATTGAAGTGACTACATTTTGGTATAATGCAAAAACAACAGTTTGTGCAGTATAATTTCCCATTTTACGTAACCTCATAGTCCCAAACAACAAAGAGAACACCACTACCACCCATTTGCACATGAAAACAATTTTACAAAGCATGTGGATGATTTATCACTGCCTCCTCAAGGAAATACTTTCTTCGGTTGTTATACTTCCTGGGGTCTCTTTCTGACAAACCTCTCTGTGGCAGTGGTTATGTGTTGAGCTGCTAACCTTAAGGGCTACAGTGCAAAACCACGAGCCACTCCATGGAAGAAAAACAAGGCTTTCTACTCCTCTAAAGTGATACAGTCTTAGCAGCCCACAGTGGGCCCTTCTCAACTTAATGGCAGTGAGTGAGTTCTTTATTATCATCCAAACCTCACTATGTTGAAGTGTTGCTGAACTTATTCCTTGAGTCTCTTCTTTATCTTACTGATTCTCATGACTTTAAACGCCAGTATACTTGCATGCATTACAAGTTAGCACCTTAATCCTAAGTGTTTGCTTTTAGTCAGTGGGTCTACCAAGTGAAGCATTACGTTTCAGTAACCTTTCAACAAAATCGAATTCACCTATTTTTCAGCTCATGGTCTTTCCTGCTTTTCATCAGATCTGGCATTCCCGAATCTTGCACCTATTCTGGATTTGTCAAGGAAGATGATCTCCTTCCAGGACCCTTGTCTCTTCATCCTGTCTTTCTTCTAGTACTGCTTTGTATTCGCCAGGAAATTGTAGACCACTAATTGTCACCTCTTAATTTCTTCATCATGGTGTGTTTATACGTTTTAGCCTCTTTGACTGAGAGTTCTGAATTGATCAAGAAAATGTGATCAGCACACCAAATTAAACCAAAAATTTGTCCTGACTTTTAAACATGCTGCAAAACTAAAACCTTAAGGACGTATGCAGGATCACTATGAGTCAGAATCGACTTGACGGGAGTAGGTTTGGTTTAACTAGAAATGGGAAAATGATTTCTGGACTTGATGGATTACGTTTAAGAGTAATTTGCTGTACAGCTGTAGGATAAAAAGAAACAACTGACTTTTTAATGAAAACACTGAAAAACGTGTTAATACTTAAATTACTGAGCTATACTACTGAGTACGTGAGTCTGGATTTATAGGGTAGGACACACTAACACTAAAATGTGAAAACAAATAAAGGACTGAAGAGTGAGGTTCATCTCTTAGTTCAAGTATTCTTTCAAGGTCTTAAATGTCTAGGCCTGAATATTCAAAAAACAACAACAACTTTATTGCCTAATTAGAAACCAGAATGTGAATGACATGTAGGGATCAGTGTAGACAAAAGTGTGAAAAGTATGATACCTCTTGTTTGGGGTTTTTTTTAATGTATGTGTGGCTTGAAAATTCTGCCTTAAATATAAATAAAGGAAAGAGATTAAGATCTTACTGCTTACTCTCCGGCTCTGTAGAATAATAAATGAATGCATAGTCTGTCAATCACATGAAACTTGATAAGATTGCAGTTCTATGAGACTCACGCAGGGGGGACAGTGCCTCCTCAAGTCAGGCATTTTAATAACCTGCGCCAATTTTGGTTTCTTCCCGGCTCTCAACTGCTGTGCAAACACCAAAGGCTGAGTTAATGTAAACATTCTAAGTACCAAATGCATCATCGTGGCCATCTGTTTTTACTCCCATTTCTCATGGTGTCTTTGAATTCAACTAATAATACAAACATCATTTTAAAATTAATCATCGACAGGGTAGTGTGAATTGTTTTAAGTTAAATTAACACCTCTGAAGATGACTAATGAAAAGCACCATTGTGGACAGATGTTTTCAATTGTGGAAAAGTGTTATATCCCTTCAAACAAATCCCATAATCTAGCCCCACAACTTCTAGTGCTTAACAAGTAATCAAGTAAAATATAGTAATTTAATTACATTATTTTCAAACTTATTGTTGCACCACATTGTTCTCATGCAACTTGGTTTGATAGCCCTTTAAACATTGACAATATTAACAATAAAAGCTTTAGTTCCAAAAGGCAGTACATTTCTGCCATGTAAATTATCGACTATCATGTGCATTATACAATATAGTCTTTACCCAAATAGTATGCTATCAGAACTTGGCTAGTTCTATACATGATACAACCGGCCTTTACACACCTAAGAGACCAGGAAATTCTCAGAAGAATTTGTTAAAGTAATTTTATCCTCTCTTCTTTCCCAGAAAGTGGCAGTAGCCAGAAAAAACTAATTTGGATTCACATGCCCTGTAATTTATTCTATTGGGTGGGTATCAAGAGGAATAAACATGAACTTAAAATGAATAGCTGAAGGCTTATTTGCCCCCAAAACATTATGTAATTGACTAAAGGATACTCACAGGCAAAGGTACCATGTTTCTTTAATGTAAGTAAATGATGCAGGCTACAATATACACTTTCAAGAGACACCAAGCAAATGATATGTCAGCCTTCCCAGTCAGAAGGCAGGTTTCCCTTGCTTTCAGGGCGGCACTAAAATCCCACCACCTATATAATGTCTCTGTGGTAAAGATCTTCTAAATTCTACTGAAAGTTATCTTTGTATTTCTGCTGATGGATTTATACTTTCTGCAGCAGTCAACTCTTCTGAATCCTCTGGTTGTGGGCCTACTTGCCTAGCCGGCATTATTTAACAAGTAACACCTTAGCACATTTCCAAGTATTTACTGTGGGGCTGGGTGGAAAGTTGGTCTACTAGTAAGGATTTTCCAGGTTAATAGCCTAGCCTTCAAGCCTGAAGTGATGTACGCTTTTACTGAGCAAGGGTTCTTCTTGCCAGTAACATAATTAGTTTAGAGTAATAGACTAAGATTAGGAGGAAATTAAATTTATCTGAACTATCAATAGAACTTTCTTTAACTGTATGAAACACAGTCAAAAGACAAAACAGACACAAATTGATAATACTGTCAAAAGCAGTACACTTTAATCAGACATTAAGCAGTTTGTTTACCTGGAATGACTTATTCTGAGTTTTTACCACCTTAGTTGTATACATTAATGAACAATATAAAACCCATTCCTACACTAAAAAATAAATAACTCCATTGCATTTTAATTGAGCTAGTACAACATACTCTGAGCAAAAAAAAAGTATGTGGTAATATGCTATATTAGATATTGAAAGTAGCCATACCATGAGGGAAAGGGGAAGGTGGGGGTAGAAAGGTGGAGCGGATCACAATGACCTACCTAAACCCCCTCCCAGGGGGAAGGACAATAGACAAGGGGGTGGGGTGGAGACATAGGACAGGGCAAGACATGAAAAAATAATTTGTAAATTATCAAGGGTTCATGAGGGAGGGAGGGAGGGAGGAAGGAAGAGTGAGAGAGGAGAGAGGAGAAAAAAAATGAGCTGATACTAAGGGCTCAAGTGGAGAGAAAATGATTTGAAAACGATTATGGCAGCATATGTACACGAGTACTTGAGACAGTGTATGTATGTATGGATTGTGGTAAGAGTTGTACAGTCCCAGTAAAATGATTTAAATATATATATATATACTATATTAGAGCATATTATTTTATTGTACCAATTTTAATACAATATACTCCAATATAGTATATTGCAATATAACACACACATACACACACACCAGTAAATATTTCCTGACCTAAATCAGAGGCTGGAATTAGTTCTGGTTGCTCAATTGAGAATAGGTAAGGTTAAGGGTTTGTTCCCCTTCCAGCTGCTTAGTTCCTTATAGTAACATTTTAAGTATGTTTCTCAATTACTAGAAAACTATATTAAAAATTGACAAAGCTTTTACAACTTCACACCAAACATAGTGTTTTCCTTTATTCTTTCATATTTACCTAATTTGGATGACAAATAGAGAACTCATTTAGTTCTAATAACTTCTCTTTGCTTTCTATTTTTAAAGAAGCTGAGTATTTTTAGTCTTTTTTTAAATTAATAAATCTTTTTATTGGGGCTCATACAACTCTTATCACATTCCATACATACATCAATTGAGCAAAGCACCCTTATACATTCATTGCACTCGTTATTCTCAAAATTTGCTTTCCTCTTGGGTTCCTGGAATCAGCTCGGTTTCCTTTTATTTTTGTTTCCCTCCATCTCCCTCCCCGCTCCCCCCTTCCCCCTGCTCCCTTAATAGTTTATAAATAATTATTTTATCTTATCTTACACTGCCCGGTATCTCCCCTCACCCACCTTTCCATTGCCCATCTCCCAAAGAGGAGGTTACACATAGATCTCCAACATCGGTTCTCCCTTTCTACACCCCCTTCCCTCCCGGTGTTGCCACTCCCACCGCTGGCCCTGAAGGGTCCATCCGTCCTAGATTCCCTGTGTTTCCAGATCCCTACTGCACCGCTGTACATCCTCTGGTCTAACCAGGTCCACAAGGTAGAATTGGGGTCATGATACTTGGGAGGGGAGGAAGCGTTCAAGAACTAGAGGAAGGTTTTGAGTTTCATTGTTGCTACCCTGAACCCTGAGTGACCCATCTTCTCCCCACAACTCCTCTGCAAGAGATGTCCAGCTGTCTACAGATGGGCATTGGGTCCCCATCACGCACTCCCCCTCTTTCACGGTGATGTGATTCACTGCCTCCCTGCCTTTGTTGTTTGAGACCTGGTCTTCTCTGCACTTCACGATCACCCATGTCGGTGTGCTGCTTCTGTGTGGGCTTTGTTGCTTCTGGGCTAGATAGCCGTTGTTTGCTTTCAAGCCTGTAAGTTCCCAGACGCTGTATCTCTCAGTAGCCGGGCACCATCAGCCTTCTTCACCACACTTGCTTATGCACACCTTCATCTTCAGCGTTTATGTGAGGAAGGTGATCACACAATGATTGTTTTTGTTCCTTGGTGTCTGCTACCTGGTCCATTCAACACCTTGTATTCGCTTAGGCTGTGTGCTTTTCTGTGGGCTTTGTTGCTTCTGAGCTAGATGGCTGCTTGTTTGCCTTCAAGCCTTTAAGACCCCAGACGCTACATCTTTTTGATAGCCGGGCACCATCAGCTTTCTTCACCACATTTGCTTACACACACGGCTGTCTTCAGTGATCATGTCGGGAAGGTGGGTATCATGCAATGACCGTTTAGCTAGGTGAGGTGCTATTGTATTGGGGGAGTATGCATGAGGAGGCCCAATGTCCATCTGCTACCCTACTACTGAACTTATAAATATATGCACATAAGTCTATTTCCCCCATAATCATAAATATATTTACATATGTACATGTCTGTATTTAGGCTTCTCTGTATGCACGTTGCCTCCTACTCCTTTTCTCTATTTCCTTTCGCTTTCCTCCCATCCCATTACCATATTCAGCCTTCATTCTGGTTTCAGTAATTCCTCTCAGTTAACTTGCAATTGGTCACTCCCTACCAGTCCTCCCATACCCTCCCTCCTCTGGTTTTGAACCACTCGCTGTTCCCTTGTCCCTGTGTTGGCCGACACCTCATCCCTTCCCCTACCTCCCACACTCTCATGTCCCTCCAGAACCATTGGTCCCGTTATTTTCTTCTCTCATTGTTTGTCCAGCCTATCTTGTCTAGGTGGACCTGCTGATATAGTAATATGTGCATACAAATACAGATGACTTTGACAGTGTCCAAGTGGCACATATGAACATGGCTTCAACAGCAGCAACACCGACACGCTGATAAGCAGAAAAGCCACTAACATACCAAATTTAAAAGGTAAAAAAAAGATAGCAAAAAAATTGCTAGTAGTTCAAGGTCTTTTGTTGGCCTTTAGGAGTGTTTTCCAGATGACTTGTGTGGTGTCATGTCCTGGCCCCAAAGTCCATCCTTTATACTCCCTCAGAATCTCTTTGCTCTGCTTCCCCCGCTGCCCCATTACACGGCCCTAGGGTTTGCCTCAGTGTGGTGGGGTCAGTTCAGTCGCACATCCCCCACTGTGTCTCAAGTGCTGTCCCATGTAGGGCCATGGGTTGGTGCAGGATGTCGCATCTCACAGTGTGGCCAGCTGTATGGTCCTCTCTGTACGATGGGTCCTTCGAGCTGGACTCTCGTTCTGTGGGCTTGGTGGGCCCAGGTGTACTCCACTACGTCCTTTCTCCTTCCTTTGTTTCAGCTTCCTTCTGGATGTGGTGTGGTGGGTCAGTTCCTTTCACACACCAGACTATCTATTTTCATTTTCTGTGGTATTCCCTTCGAATGTGGGGGTCAGGCTAATTCTGGATTCGGCCAGCGTATGGTCCAGCCTCTTTATGTTGTCCTCCATATTTTACATTGCCCTCCTTGTTTGGTATGACATGGTGGGGTCCGTATGCATGTTCCAGTTCTGTGGGAACACAACCAACACTCTCCCCCGGGGTGGGTTAGTACCCTGTTCCCCCTCCCATACCATCCACTTGGATTCTCCCCATCCCGGTTCTCCCTCCCCTTGCCCCACTTCCCCTTCTTTATGCTGGGTTCTCATGTACCTTCCTAGGTGTGCCCTGCCATCCCTCCAACTATTTATGCTCCCCCCCCCCCGTTTATTGCGAGATAGGTGTTTATTCTTCTATTCCTGGCATGCTGATTGTACTTTCCTCAGGGGACTCATGTTATACCTGTCCTTTTGAGTCTGGCTTACCTCGCTAACATAATTCCTTCCAGCTCTTCCCATGAAATAACGTGTTTCATGTGATCGTCCTTGCTTTTCAGTACTGCACAGTACCCCATTGTGTGTATGTGCCAGAGTTTACTAATCCACTCATCTATCGATGGAAACTTAGGCTGTTTCCAAGTTTTGCGATTGTGAATTGTGCCACAATAAACATTGGAGCGCATGTGACTGGTCACGTTTTATTTGCTGCTTCCACCGGGTATATGCCCAGTAGAGGGATGGCTGGGTCATAAGGTAGCTCAATTTCCATTTTCTTTAAGTATCGCCAGATTGCTTTCCACAGTGGCTGTACAAATCTACACGACCACCAGCAGTGGAGGAGGGTTCCTACTTCACCACCGCCCCTCCAACACTTGTTGCTCTCTGATTTGCTGATTTGGGCTAGCCTCAGGGATGTTAGGTGGTACCTCATGGTTGCTTTGATTTGCATTTCTCTTATGGCTAAGGACCTGGAACACTTTATATTCCGGACAGCTACTGACTCACTATGATTAAGAAGTGGTTCATCTATGCTGTGGAAATTGTGCCCCACCCCCACCCCAACACACACACACACACACACACACACACACACGTTGGCAAAACACAAGGAGTACAACAGAGCAGCATGGGAGCAAAGCAATGAAGTCCCCGAGGAATCTCAAAAATAGACTTCAGGGTCAGGGCTTGCCACCTCATCAGACTTGATTGGAAAACATTCATTAGGGTCAACAGACAAACCTGGAACTTTTTTCCCCCCCGTGTCTATGTATATAAGGTAGGCAGGATAAACAATCCCAAGGCAAAAATAATTGGACTGATGGCTCCAGGGTACACGGGAGAGGAGGGGGGTGGGGAAGAGAGGAGCCAACAAACCCAGGGACAAGGGAACAATAAATGATCTAAAACTGATGGCAAGGAGGGTGCAGAATGCTTGGTGGGGTTTGTTAAGTGCAAGGTAGCTGAGAGGAATTACTAAAAGAAAGTATAAGGAAATAGAGGAAAGAACTGAGAGGCAAAGGACATTTATAGAGGTATAGAACAGGCATGTACACATGTAAATATATTTATATATAATGATAGGGACATAGATCTATGTACATCTATTTATATATTAAGTATTATGGTAGCAGATGGGCCTCTATTCAACTCTACTTAAGTCATCCCTCAAAACAAGAACATTTTCTTCGGATAACCTGGCATCTTTGATGCAAACCTTCCTGACACAATCGCTGAAGACAAAATGGGTGCATACGCAAAAGTGGCAAATAAAGCTGATGTCACTTAGTTATTAAAATATATAGTGTCTGGGGTCTTAAAGGCTTGAAGGTAAACAAGTGGCCATCTAGCTGGGAAGCACCAAAGCCCACATGGAAGAAACACACCAGCCTGTGTGATCACGAGGTGTGGACAGGATCGGGTATCACTCATCAGAAGACCCAAAATTAACAATCATAATGATGTGAATGAGGAGAGTCAGAGTGGAGACCCAAAACCCACCTGTAGGCAATTGGATATCACCTCACAGAAGGGTCACAAGGTAGAGACAAGTCAGCCAGGGTGAAGTATAGCACCAACATACAACAGTCCTCTAGTTCTTTAATGCTTCCCCACAAAGTCAACAGCATAAACCTTCCAACAGCAAATGAAAAGAAATCATAAAAACAGAGCAAGGAGGAAAGACAAGGCAGGAGAGGGGAGAGGTGGTAAATGAGTGTGGGGTAGCACAAATGCATGAATATTGGGAGGAAAATAGGAGGATGGACCTTATCCATGTGGGAGGAAGTATGACTGAAAATGCTTTTGGGGACCCTAATTGGGGAGTGCTCCTGCTGGCATGCACTAATTAGGCCAAATGGACCTGGGCTTCTAGGTGCATCCTGGGAACCCAGGCTCGTGCCATGGAACTCTGGAGCATTGAATCCTGGATCTCTCAAGGCTACATCAGTGGGATCCCATGCAAAAAAGTCCACTGAGTGAAATGAACACACTTTTAACAGGAAGACTTAAGATTGAAAATCCGTGGTGTCTGAAGAAGATAAGGACAAATGAACCACGATTGCTCAACAGTTGGTAGGCACACAGTCATGGCCTTGCCACATCAGTGCCCCATGCGCTATATTAAGATGTGTATTTTTCTGGGAAACCAGTAACTGACATTGGCAATGAATATTATTGTACATCTTCACTGACAACCAATTACCATTGTTTGTGTAAATAGTGGCCAGCCATGAATGGATTGATTCTGTACAAATAACTCAGGTACCGCAATATGGAGTTAACCTACATTGGTCCTATATCCCTCTCTCAACAGTGCTTTAAAAGATTAGTTCTATACAACTTTCCTCTCATTCCTAAATGCTTCCTCCCCCCAACCCCGACCCACCCACCCACTATCATGATCCGAATTCTACCTTGCAAGTCTGGCTATACCAGAGGATGTACACTGGTACAGATGGGAGCTGGAGGCACATGGAATCCAGGGCGGATGATACCTTCAGGACCATGGGTGTGAGTGGCGATACTGGGAGGGTAGAGGGAGAGTGGGTTGGAAACAGGGAACCGATAACAGGGATCTGCATGTGACCTCCTCCCAGGGAGACAGACAACAGAAAAGGGGGTGAAGGGAGATGTCAGACAGGGCAGGATGTGACAAAATAATAATTTATAAATTATCAAGGGCTCATAAAGGAAGGGGGAGCGGGGAGGGAGGGGAAAAAAAGAGGACCTGATCCCAAGGGCTTAAGTAGAGAGCAAATGCTTTGAAAATGATGAGGGTAAAGAATGTGCAAATGTGCTTTACACAACTGATGTATGTGTGGATTGTGATAAAAGTTGAATGAGCCCCTAATAAAACATTAAAAAATAAATAAATAAATAGATTTTAAAGCCAAATAAATAAATAAATCAGGGGAGAAAAAGAGTAGTTTTAATGGCCAATCAAAGATAATATTAAAGGAAGATCTTTATGCTCAAAGAGAATTATCAGTAAGAGTCTCTACCATAAATTAACAAGGAGGTTCTGAAAAGGTAGTCAAAGTCAGATAAATCAGCATAGATCCAGGAATGGGTTTGGGGCTTGCACTAAATCCTAGCTCCAATTTAAGAACAATTGGTTCTTACATCATGGCCCTGCTACTGGCCCTGAGGAAGGAAACACAGAAGATAGGGTGCTATATTCAAAGTGTGGTGAAGAAATTAGATGATATATGGCTATCAGATAAAATAGCATCTGGGGTCTTAAAGGCTTGTCTCCAAACAAGCATCCATCTGATTGAGATGCCAACTGCGTCCACATGGAAGAAGCACACTAAGCTACGTGACTAAGTGATTGTAAATTATATAATCCAAAGCCAAAGGAGGAATAGTATCAGAGCCTAAATTTTGAGAGTCTGGCGTGCAGAAGACTATAGATGACAGTGGAAGCCCAAGATACATTTGTGGGATCTACCCAGAAAATGGGATTCTGGTGATTTCCCTCTATCCATAATAGAGGGATGGGCAGAAACTGATTACCAAATAGAGTGCATTGGAGAGATGAATATAGAAGATCAAAATGAGAAACCTGGCTCAAATGGTTAAAAGCATGCCAGTTGATCCCCGCTCTGATACACATTAGGCCAGATCTGGTGTTCGAGATTGTATGACTTTTGTTTGTTTGTTTCTTTATATTGACGTTTATCTCAGATGCGTTTTGTTTGTGGGTGATCCTCATGAATTTTAGTCATATATTTGTCTGTTTTTCAGTACATGAACCCCACGATGGATGTGCCAATTGGGACAGCAAATAGTAAAAGGGTTTCTGGGGGTTACAGTGCAGGTGGGGGGAGGTAAAAGGGAGCTGATGTCAAGGAGTTCAAGAAGGAAAATAATGTTTTGAAATTGATTGTGGTAGCAATTGTCAATACCGCTTGATGTGATTGAACTATAGAATGATACAATATCTATTTTAACTCCCAATAAAATTGTTTCAGAAAAATAAAAGATATATATGTCATACGGTCAGGCCCATCTAACTCCTTAAAGTGACATAATACTTTCAAGAGGTCTTTTACAATAGATTTTCAAATGTAATATATGGCTTGGTTTTGTTTGTGTTTTTTATTCCCTGACTCGAAGTAAACCTATAGACAGAGGAGAAGTGCCCCCCTTGAGATTCCAAGGCTGAAATCCTATGGAAGCAGAGTGTCTTATCTTTGTCCCATGGAATGGTTGCTGTATTTCAAGAGCCAATCTTTCGATTAATAATCAAGGATTAATATATGATTTCTTAATAACTGCTTCTATGAATATTGATTCCTCTTTTCTCTCACTCTCAACTTTACCAAGCATGATGTCCTCCTCCAGGGACTGGTGCCTCTTGAAATTAAGATATCAAAATTTTGTCTCACAAAAGTATGTGACAAAGTTTTGATATCTTCTCTTTCTAGGAGCATTATGTCTATGTTTCATCCAAAACAAATTTGTCCATTCTGGAATTCCATAATACAATCAATATTCTTTTGGTCTTCAAAGTGATGTCTTTATCCGTTAGCAGCTTCATGAGTGTTTTAAAATCAGGGGAAGTGTGTGTCAGCATTGTATTCTCTCACCATACTTATTCAATCTATATGCTTAAGAAATAATATGAGATCCTGGATTATATGATGAAGAATGTGGCATCAGGGTTGGAGGAAGGTTTATTAACAACCTGGGATATACAGATGACACAACCTTGCTTGCTGGAAGTGAGGAGGACTTGAAGCACTTGATGATGATCAAGGATTGTAGCCTTCAGTATGGACTACAACTCAGTGTAAAGAGGACCAACATCCTCAAACTGGACAAATAGATAACATCATGATAAATTGAGAAAAGGCTGAATTTCTTAAGGATTTTATCTCAGTTGCCTCAACAGTCAATTCTCATGGAAGCATCAGCCAAGAGATCAAAAGATGTATTAAATTACGTAAATCTGCCGCAGAAGACCTCGATAGTTATCAAGGATGTTTAGTTAGCAAGGTTGTTTCTTTGAAGACTAATGTGCACCTGACCCAAGCCATGAAATTCTCTATTGCATCATGTCCATGTAAATTAGACATCAAATAAGGAAGAGCTATGAAGAATCGATGCATTTTGAATTGTGGTGCTGGAGAAGACTAGTGAAAGTACCATGGACAGTTCGAAGGGCAAACCAGTCTGTGTTGGAAGAAGTAAGAGCAGAGTACGCCTTAGAGTCAAAGATGGCAAGACTTTGTCTTACATACTTTGTAAATATTTTCAGGAGAGACCAGTTCCTGGAGAAGGACAGCATGTCTGGTAAAGTGGAAGGGCAGAGGAGAAAAGACCTCAATGAGATAGAATGACACAGTGGCTACCTCAATGGGTTCAGGCATAGAAACAAGTATAAGGCTGGCACGAGACCATGCAGTGTTTTGTTCTGTTGTGCATAGGGTCACTATGGATCAGAGGCTACTCAATAGCACATAACAATGACAACAAGTATTATATATCATTGTGATGATATCTCATTAAGTTAGCCCAAACTCATAGCAACTAAATTCACAGTAGAAAACAAAAAGCACTGCCAATATGCAGATGATCACTCTGTCATGATTCATGAGGTTTTTATTGGTTGCTTTTCAGAAGTGCAGGTAGTTTCAGGATTATGATTAACTGCCATCCCTAATCCATCTTTAAATTAAATTTGTGTAAATCAAAACAGATAGGTAGAGTTCAGATACATTAATTATTCAAATGTTTGTCTTAATATATAACATACCATTCAATGTACAAAAATCATTCAAGGAACACTTCCAAATACATTAAAAACACCTTTAATGTAATAATGTTGTTAGGTGCGATTGTGTCATTTCCGACCCATGGTAATCTTTTGTACAGCAAAATGAAATGCTGCCTGGTCCTTTGCCACCTTCACAGTTGTTTCCGTGCCTGAGCCCGTTGTTGCAGCCACAGTGTTAATGCATCTCCTTGAAGGCCTTCCTATTTTACGCTGCCCCTCCGCTAACACTACAGTAAGGAGAATAACGTTGGTGTGTGCCATAAAGTAGGTCCCATTTTTATTACACGGACTGGTATGCACTTCAATTTTTTTAAATATAGTAGACTTTACAGGGTGTGGTTAAAATAAAATAAGTTGTATGTTAAGTGAGGCATTTTAACCCATTGTCTGCTTATAGATCACCAGGCCTTCCTTCCAAGTTAGTCTGGGAGTTCTGCTGAAGCCTGTTCAGTAGAACAATGACACGCAAGCTTCCCCTGACAGACAGGTCAAAGAGGAAAATAGCCAAATCAAAAATTACCAGTCTACCTGCAGCATAAAACAGTCCCCCCCCAAAAAAGTTACAAAATCATAAGCAACATGTCAATGTTTACTGTTGTATGCAACTGAAATGTTGAGGTTATTTGTTTTTCAGCAAGAGCTAACTGATATGAGGCCAGAAATATCAACAACTTTATGCAGAGTGATAAAACTCCATTTCCATCCTATGCAGAGGTAGGAAATGCAGGGCCAGTTTGACAGTTCCTCCTATCTTGCTGTGTTGCCTTCCACAAAGAATCATCCTATCTCTTGGTTCAAGACACATTTCAAAAATTAAGGTGATGGGAAGGTTACAAAAACGCAGCACATTTTCTTTTTAAGGACATTCAGATTTTATATATCGCAATTCTCATATCCCATTGGCCAAATGTTAATCACTGGTCATATCAACTTTCAAGAGAGGGAAGAAAATTTATTTGATTGTTGACAATTTTTCAATTATCTAAAAAAATAGGGTCTATAGTACCATAAAAGATAGAAAAGATAAAATTTTCAGTACATTTATGTTCCTTACCACAATGTACTCATATAACAATCCAAATATCTATTCATAACCCCTCTTCTTTTAACACATACATTTCACCTCCTGAAGAGAGAAAACCCCAACATCCCATCAGGTACTGCACTGAGATAAAAGTCACTCATCTCTGCATGATGTGTGGTATTCTCTGTTAAGCATGACCCTGGAGTTTAATGAATTTTCAACCTACATATTAAAATATATAATTAATATTCCCCAGCACATTCATTACTCAAGACTCTAAAGAAAGAGGGTACCAACACCAAAGTGTTGCGGTCAAATCCTTTCCAAAGCACAGACAGCCTATTGGAGAGAGTAGAACACACCTATGGGGTTCCAAGGTTGTAAATATTTTTTTTAACATTTTATTAGGGGCTCATACAACTCTTATCACAATCCATACATATACATACATCAATTGTATAAAGCACATCTATACATTCTTTGCCCTAATCATTTTCAAAGCATTTGCTCTCCACTTAAGCCCTTTGCATCAGGTCCTCTTTTTTTTCCCCCTCCCTCCCCGCTCCCCCCTCCCTCATGAGCCCTTGATAATTTATAGATTGTTATTTTGTCATATCTTGCCCTATCCGGAGCCTCCCTTCCCACTCCTTCTCTGCCATCCATCTCCCAGGGAGGAGGTCACATGTGGATCCTTGTAATCAGTTCCCCCTTTCCAACCCAATCACCCTCCACTCTCCCAGCATCGCCCCTCACACCCCTGGTCCTGAAGGTATCATCCACCCTGGATTCCCTGTGCCTCCAGCTCCCATATGCACCTGTGTACACCCTCTGCCCTATCCAGTCCTGCAAGGTAGAATTCGGATCATGGTAGTTGGGGAGAGGAAGCATCAAGGATCTGGGGGAAAGCTGTGTTCTTAATTGGTACTATATCGCACCCTGACTGACCCATCTCCTCTCCAAAACCCCTCTATGAGGGGATCTCCAGTGGCCAAATGGGCTTTGGGTCTCCACTCTGCACTTCCCCCTTCATTCACTATGGTATATATATATATATATATATATATATATATATATATATATATATATATATATATATATATATATATATATATATATTCTTTTTTTTTTTTGCATGATGCCTGGTCCCTTTGGCACCTCATGATCGCACAGGCTGGTGTGCTTCTTCCATGTGGGCTTTATTGCTTCTGAGCCAGATGGTCACTTGTTCACCTTCAAGCATTTAAGAACCCAGACACTATCTCTTTCGATAGGACTCCTTAGGAAGAGGATAAGGCCATCAGAGAAATGGGGCTGAGAATCATTTAGAAATAGCAGAGCCTTAGTGACAATCGAATCTGACAGTGTAGGAACTACAAACATTCCCCGAACTGACAATACGACTGGTCTCTTGGTTGTTGCCATCTGGAGGGCTCTCATTTTTCCTTGCTGGAATAAAAAAAAAATGTTTATCTTTCCTTCAAGACCTCTAGACCTTCTGGAGCATTTTTTCCCATTTATCTGTTTATCTGTTTGATTGGTTTCATTTTATCTTTTATCCTCTTTTCCTACAATAGGGTAGGCATTAAAGAAACAGCTCTTCTTGAAGATTGTAACACATGTGCGTCCTCCTTCTGGCTGGTCCAGGATTTTGGAGCTCCGGGATTTCCTTAGGAGTTAAAGAGTTACAGTCTTTGGCTGTCCAAGTAGTTCTTTAGCCATACAATTCCTTCCAAAATTTAGTAAGCTCACAGGCAATTTGTTTTGGATCTGGTCCATATGTAAATAACTACAGCCAAAGATCGAATCTAGATGTCAATTTTAAGCTTGACGATGCTTGTCTTTTACATAAGTAACAATACCTCTGTGCTCTGCTCACCCTGTCTTTGGATGGAAGTTACATCAAGGCTATCTAAACCACTTTGATTTGGATTGAAAAGTAACACTCTTAATTTGATTTGGGTCTGGTCTGGCTCCCAAATCTGGCAGAGGATAGGGCTTATCTCCTATGAAGGCAATGGCTTTGAAGCCACCAATTATAATTGCTTTGGTTTGGATTATAGAAGGAGTTGACTCTTTCAGCCTTTTAAGGCCTCAAATTATAGGACTCTCAGGGAAATTGTTTTGCTAACCCAGCACAAAGAGCCTTTCTTACCAGAACTGTATTCTGCTCCACCTCTGCTTGCAGAACAGCCAACTGTAGTTTGAGTTAATGGTATATAGTGTGAGTTCATTTCTGTTATGAGATTTTGCTGAATTAGCAATAAATCAAGGTAATACTCATCAACATTCTAATCTTTCCTAAGGTTTCTCCTAATCTATGGCTTCAAATAGCAAGCTATCTACCTTGTAAGCTATTACAAACAAAAGGAGAGTAATGCTTTGCCTCATTTCATCAGGTTTTCAACCTCTGATAACAACGTCTCTATTTCCATCTTCTCAAATGCTAAGCTTATTACACATATTTAGGTTGTGCCACCATATGTACTCTACTTGGGGTACCAAATTCTGTCTTAATTAACATAAAAACGTAGTATTTACAACACAGATGTCATAGGACATCAGTTTCATACTTTCTTACTATGGCCCGCACATAATAGTCCAGGGTTCTTATGAGGGAGAAGGGTGTACTGCAGCTCTGTCATCTCTATGATGCTGCTCTGGTTCACAAAAACACTTTTCAAGCAGTTGTTTTTGAAGTTGTTGCTCGGTGTCATGAGCTGGTTCTAACCCAAGAGTTTCCCTAAGCACAACAGAATGAAACACTGCCCATTCTGGCGCCATCCCCAACACATTGTTCCAGTCACTGAGTCAATCATGTCATTGAGGACTTTCCTCTTCTTTGATGCCCCTTCTAGAGGCAGTCGGATGGGGAAAATGTGAGACAAAGTTTCCCTCTTCCCGAAATATGTGCTAGAAATTATATACTTCACAACCTAGGGAGCCTGGAAAATACTGTCTTACCTTTGTGGCTGCATGGCCTGCTACAAAGCAAGCATTCTTTCCTAATGGAGAAGATTAGAACAGATAGCTTGAACCAGAAAGTCATTTCTACCATAACCTTAAATCAAGTGACTTATTATTTAACTTTATCTAAAACTTCGATGAATTGAGGACCAATAATTATAACAACAATGAAGTTGACTAGAATGTTGCTTTATAAATACCTGCTATTCCAAAATCTACAGAATATTTTTACTAGGCGCAACACCCAAAATGTAACAGTCTACATTTTATAAGTAGATACAAATCCATACTCATCTATAACATTAAATGTATCACAATTAATAGTCATTTGATAAATAATTACTGGCACAATAAATTGACTAAGGAATGAATATTTATTAAGCATTTGCTATTATTCCATAACTAAGTTAGACACAAAAGAGTTTAAAATATATATGACATATGGTCACTTACTGGAAAGAATCAGCAACATGATCTTTGATGAGACTGAAAATGTGAAGTTTCAGGCACATGTAATAAAGGCTAGGAATATAATGATTTAAAAAATTCTAAAAAGCTTTTTTGTCTGTACAGAAATACAGGTTTTCTAGGAGACTTTCTGTTCACATAAAGAATTACAGCCCCACAGTGCCAGTTCTACCCTGTCTTCTAAAGATGCATTAAGTTGGAATTGACTCAATGACAGTAAGGGTGAGGGGCAAATTTTTTTTAATTCTACAATTTCTAATAACATACTGTTGGCTATTCTCTATTAAAATACCTCTGAATAAGCAGGTTAATCCAAGGATAAATGAATTAATTGATATTTATTTATGTACATTTTACTTTATATTGAATAAGTAAGCAAATAGTACATATTTAATAATTTAGTAATAAAAAATTAAGTGTAACATGAAATTGTGATAATGTACTTAATTACTTGTATAAAATTGAAATATTTTTTAAGTAATGTAACCCAATGGCAAATAAAGTGAACTCTATATAATATGTTGTTGTTTATAGCCCAAATTTTTTTTTAAGAATCAATGATTCATGCAGTTTTGATCAACTGAGGAAACCAGAGCTTGCATCAATTATTTTTTATTTTAATTTCTTGATTTTCCATAAATGTTTCTTTTCTTTTATCCTTCCATTTGTGGAAGTACATTTTATTCATGATGACAAATTATAATCAAGAGTACAAATCTATGGATGTTGGGACATGTCATTGAGGAAGATGTCAATTAGTAAAAGGTGAATGCCTGTCTGCATACTTGTTCTATGAGCCCTGTTGGAATAATGACTACCCATTGGGCTGCTAACTACAAGGTCAGGTCCAGTTTAGTCTTCAAAGTAACTTATTTGCTTTTCAGTATTCTAAAGAGATCAGGTGGAACAGATTTGTCTAATGCAACTCATCTTTTGATCTCTTGATTGCTGCATCCATTGTCATTTATGTGAATGCAAGCAAGATAAAATCCTTGTCAAATTAAACTTCTACTCTATCATGATGCTACCTATTGGTTCAGTTGTAAGAATTTTGGCCTTTATATTGAGTTGCAATCCATACTGAAAGCTGCAATACTTGATCTTCACCAATAAGTGCTGTGTCCTCTGCACATGGAAGGTTATTAATAAGCCTTCCTCCAATCTTGGTACCACATTTTCTTCACCTAAGCCAGCTGCTTTGATGCCTGTTCAGCACACAGATGGATTAAGTTTGGTGAAAGGATGCAGTCTTGAAGCATACCTTCTCTGATTTTAAACCATGCAGCATTCCCTTGTTCTGTCTGTACAAGTTTCACATGAGCACAATGAAATTTTATGAAACTCATATTCTTCTCAAGGTTGTCCCTGGTTTGTTTTCATCCATACAGTTGAATGCCTTACATATCAACAAATCACATATAAACATCTTTCTGGTAGTCTCTTCTTTAAGCAAACATCCATCTTGACACTGGTAATGATATCCCTAGTTTGCTGTCATCTTCTGATTTTTAAACCTTTGGCAGCTCCCTATCAATGTACTGCCGCCACTATTGTTGGATAATGGTCAGCAAATTTTCTTTGTATATGGTATCAATGATAATGTTATATAATTTTAGAATTCTATTGGGTCACCTTTTTTTTTTGGAATGAGTACAATTAGGGATCTCTTCCAGTTAGTTGGTCAAGTAGCTGTCTTCCAAATTTCCTGACATGAACGAGCAAGTACTTCCAGTGCTTCATCAGTTTGTTGAAACAATTCAATTGATAATCCATAAATTCCTGGGACCTCCTTTTTGACTAATGCTTTCAGTTCAGCTTGAAAATATATAACTGTTTTATATAATTTTTGAAATTCCTTTAAATTTAAAGTTTTTGGTCACAAGCAAACAGTTTTCAAAAGCCAAGATTTAAATTTATAAAATACATACTGAAGACAACTAGAATCATGCCTGTTAACACTTATTCAGACATTTGGTAGCAGGCTCACTTTCTTAAAGTCAAAGTTTAGATTTGCACTGTAATAATCAACCTAAGTGTAAACAAACCAAATGTGCTGTAAGATTTCTGCAATGCAGAGGTATAGTTCAAATTAACAAAACTAAAGCACCAGAGCCACCAAAGGAAATTAGCAAGTGAAGAATGGTGGTGACATAACAAGAATGCAACAGTAACATGTCACAATAAGATGTTAAACAGAACTATTCCTGGGTTATTACTTAGATGTCATAGTAATATATTTTAATAATTCTATGTTATAAATAATACATTTTCTCAATGTTATCAACTTAGTGAATATTTAATTATGTTCTAGACGTGGGTTCTTCTTCAACAGGCTAACAAAGAGTCATCTTATTCAGATAAATAACTGAAGCAATGGGTCAATCACAGCAGATGACTGACTGTATGAGTTGAGTATTGGGTGGGATGGATGGAAGCCTACCAGAATTTTCCTAGGCCATTTGCCAGAGGGAGCTGTTGTCAAGAAAAACAGTACTGTGATTTCACCTTTAAACTCTGAACTGCACATTGTGTGAGCTTGGCAAATACTCATCCAACAAATAATCCCATGCTATTTCTTAAACTCTTGCCAAATGCAATGAATCTTATTTAGTGGAAAAGATGTTTACTGCCAAGGAAAATACACATATTATATATAAAGTGTCAATAAGTCTGGAAATATTAGTTTACCTCGCTTTGTTCATGATTTCACTTTAAAAGAATGCAGTGGCCTTTCTTCTGAAATATTTTACCTTAATTAGTTCATTTTTTTCTCTCTCAATAAGACATTCTTTATATGTTATTATGTTTGTACATTATTAGCCTAGAGTGATAAGTTCACCTGGTTAAAACATGATGCTATTTGGGTAAAGGTTTCAAAGTCTGTACCCTCTGCCATCCCCTATTCCCATGCAGATGACATAAATTATTTAAATGACACTTTAGAGCTTAACTCCTACCATGTCTATTTATAGAACACAGATAAAGAAAAGCCACTGCCTGCTTTCGCTTTAAAATAAACTGTTTACAACAACAACAACAAAAATTGGTTGGTAATATTAGGAGCATAATAATTCTATAAGTTTCAAAGCTTTATAAGATTAAAATTAATGATTCTAAAAAAGAATGTGAGGAACTATAGCATAGAGACAAAAAATAGCATCAGAATAGCTGCTAGATGAAATAACAGGGACAAGAATACAGTACAAGTGACCCAACAAATTCTGCTAAAACACATGCCTTCAATTTTGCATGATTTTAGTGTCTTCTGCAGTAATATTCTTGCTAGCATCCTTACTAATTTACTTTGTAGCTGTATTTACTAATCTCTGAGAAACGTCAAGTTGACATGAATGTTTATTCCTTATAGTCACTTGATTATTCTTTATTTTCCCCATGGCACTCAATATGTGACAAATATTATCTATAACATTATAAATGGGCATTTCATATTGGTTTGAAAATATAAATTAACAGATATAAATGAATAGACACCAAAAATCAAGAATCTGAAACCCTAATGAAAAAGGAAACTCAAGTCTGCCATAAATCATTAGCAATAAGGAAAATGGCTCCCTCTTGTTTTAGTTTTGTTTTCACTGGCATCCCATGAAGCTCACCTTCCCAACAAGATCGCTGAAGACAAAGCAGATGCATAAGCAAATGTGAAGAAAGCTGATGGTGCCCAAATATCAAAAAATATACCATCTGGGGTCTTAAAGGCTTGAAGATAAATAAGCGGTCATCTAGTTGAGAAGCAACAAAGGCCACACAAAAGCAGCACACCAGCCTGTGTGATCATGAGGCATCTATGGGATCGGGTATTTGGCATTAAAGAACAAAAAGGCATATCATTGTGAATGAGGAGGAGTACAGAATGAGAGAGTGTGGAATGGGGACCCAAAGTGCATCTGTAGGCAACTGGACACCCCCTTACAGAAGGGTAGCGGGGAGGAGATGAGCCAGTTAAGGGCAGTATAGCAATGATGAAACACATAACTTTCCTCTAGTTCTTTAATACTTCACCCCCCCCCCACCCTACTATCATGACCCCAATTCTACCTTACAAGACAGACAGAAACTGGAAACACAGAGAATCCAGGACAGATAAATCCCTCAGGATAAATAATGAAAGTAGCTCTACCAGGGGGTTAAGGAGACAGTGGGGTAGAAAGGGGAAACCAATCACAAGGATCTACATATAACCCCCTCCCTGGGGGATGGTCAACAGAAAAGTAGGTGAAGGGAGATGGCAGACATTGTAAGACATGAAAAAATAATAATAATTTGTAAATTATCAAGGATTCTTGAAGGAGGGAGAATGGGGGATGGGGGGAGGGAAACAATGAAGGCCTGATACCAAAGGCTAAAGTAGAAAGCAAATGTTTTGAGAATGATGAGGACAACAAATGTACCAATGTGCTTGACACAATGGATGGATGGATGAATTGTGATAAGAGTTGTATGAGACCCCAATGAAATGATTTTTTTTTTAAAAAAGAAAGAACTGGGAAATAATCTAAGCATTATAGGTCAATGAAATGAAAATAAAATGTCCTAAATGCCTTTAATAAATAATTATAGTATATTTTACTCCCCTATCTAAGTACCCAAATTGCTATTAAGTGAGCAGATCATTGACTTGGGAGAAAAAAAAACTAGGGCTGTCAATCGTGAAGTGGGTTTTAACCTTTTCTGAGCCACATAAACTCATGGAGGCTCTAATGTTAAACAATGGGCACTAACTATGGAAAGGTTATACAAATCTTATACAAATGCCAAGAACAATTTTGGAGATATTTACAGAATTCATTAAGCCTTGAGAATTCCAGGACCTCCAAGAGGACACGAACCATAAAATTTAATATCTGTTACTTTTAAAAGACACAGCTAAAATTAATTGTATCAGTGCACAAAATAATTCCTTACACACAGAGGTCACTAAATTACTTTAAATCTTTATTTAACATGTTAAAATCTATTTTAATATGAGAGTTGACTTGATGACAGTGGATCAGCTAATAGGGTAAAAGATGTTAATTGGTGGCCTGGAAACTAAAATAAATGTTGGTGGAGGAGAATTATTTGGCAAAATAAGTTTTGAAATACTGCAGTCAACCAAGTTAAGCAGTTTCTTTACTACATGATTCCTAAGAGCTGTTGCCATATAGAGGCATAAAACTGGGAGAGAGTAGATCATATTTCCAGCTTTATTTAACCACAAACTTGCCTTTTCCTCAAAATACACATTACTTGATTTTAGAAATCATTTTCTTTTTTTATGAATATGTTACAATTTCTTAAATACTATCTAATGAGAAAAAAATCTATATTTTATTCCTCTTGTAAGAAACCTAGATATCAGTTTAAGAGGAACAGAATGGACTCTCTAAGCAGACATTTTAGAGATTTATTTTACATACCCACACTCAAAAGGCCTTATCTCTTAAATACTATTAAGACTTTACTTGAGCAAGCCATGGCCTCATGACTGTACAGAAGGTTGAGTCCCACAAAAAGGATCTGTTGAGGGGGTGAGGATAGGGAATCTAACCCACATAGTATGATTCCTTAAGAAATGAGTACTCATTCCTATCCCTGATAAGGACACATACTTCCAATGTTAACAAAAATTTGGTACAAACAGCAGCAAGGATATGATGTATTAAAGCATATCACACAGCAGAGTTAAACCAACAGAGCAGCAACTCAACCTATTTCCAGTGAGTCAGTTCTGACTAACAACCCTGTAAAGAGTTTCTAAGACCAAAACTCTTTGCAGGAGCTGACAGCCTCATTTCTCTCTCATGGAGCACCTGGTGGGCTTGAAGGGTTACCCTTGAGGTTAGAAATCCAAAGTCTGCTTTACCACTACTTGCACTAATTAATGAGAGTTCTCATGCAAATCGAAATAATTTTACTTTCAAATGTTAATTTATCTTAGATGTGATTTCCTAAGTAGGCTACTTCAAATATTAACAGCCCGTACAGTGAAGATTAAAACTAATGTACACATATACATATGTATCGCATTTGCTATTGAGATATAGTCAATTAATCTGAACTACCTAGAGCAATCCATTTTGTGATTTATTGTCAATTCTAGCCTCTATGCCTGTGGTTATAATCCTGTTTAGAGAGGGCTGTCTGATACAGACTTAAGGTGAGGTAGCTTGTTAGTTTCTATCCTTTTTTTTTAGTAGTCATTGCTTTTCCCAACCCCACCCCTCCTTTGGGGTATGGTCTCCATCAAAGCGATTACTCTGTGTAAGAACCATCTTGGACACACAGAGAACTCCTAGGACCATTAGTAGAAGAGCCACCAATGATGCACATTCAAGACCTTTGTCTGAAGTGGCAGTGGCCCAGCCCTGAGGCACGATAAGCTGTGCCACAGAGACCACAGGGTAGATAAAAGGAGCCAGACTAAGACCAGAGGGGCAGTGGAAAGGCAGAGGCCATGAGGCTGCTGGCTGAGGAGAGATGTTGCTTTGGACCAGTGACTCCATCTTAAATGCTTTCTGATCCTGACTTCTGGTGATTGCTATCTTCCCTAATAAACTCCCTTAGTTGTCAGTCCTTAGAGAACAATTATAGGTATGATTAAATTAGCTCCATAGAGCTAAAAGAGAGCAGGCTGGTTCATTTAATTGTTACATGAAATGCGCTTCAATTTGTTTATGCTAATTAGCATATTCAAACAGAAAATCTGTTTGAGTGTACCCTTACCACTACTACTAATAAACAAAGAAAAATGCACTGTCGTCAAGTAGATTCTAATTTATAGCAACTCTAAGAAGGTTCCAATACTCTTAAGTATTTATGGGAGAAGCCATCTCTTTGCCGGCAGAACATTTCTTGGTCTTCACCCACTGACTCATACAAAAATAATGTCCTACAGAGAAATTGTCACAACTGAACCAATAGACAACATCATGACAAACAGAGAAAAGCTCCAAGTTGCCGAGAATTTAACTTATTTACTTGGATTTACAAACAATGCCCCACAGTCAATAAATCAAATGGCATATTGCATTGGACAAATCTACCGCACAAGACTACTTTAAAGTGTTAAAGAGCTAGGATGTCACTTTGAGGACTAAGGTGTATGTCTTAGTCGAGGTTGACTAAAGAAACAAAATTTATAGGAACTCATATGTGTATAAACAGAGCTTTATATACAAGAGCAACTGAATATTGAGAAAACACCTCAGCCCCGTCGAGACTGAGCTAGGATACCAATCTGTAAAGTTCCTCTTCAGACAAAAAACATATACAATGATGCAGAATGCAAGAAGATCACAGGCCAGTGGGTGGGAAGTCTTGTGGATCCAGTGGCAGTGGAAGCATCTCAGGGCTGGTGTGGGTCTCCACATGGCTCCTCCAGCTCCAGGGCTGTAGCATAGCTCCATGTGTCTTCTCATCAGGAATACAAAACAGAGTGTGAACTATTTATCTCCCTGGTACCTCCAAATGAGGTCATCAAGATGTGACCTGATTGACAGACTAGACTCTAACACTTTGCAAGATGACGTCAAATTATGTAATGGCTGCTCAGAAGATGGCCAACCAGGGGACCCACATACTCTAAGAGCTCTTTTGAACAAGACAGGTTTGGTGCCCAGGTAGCCGAGTGGTAGGACTATGGTGAGTGAAATATCCCCCTGGGACAGCACCCCACGCTCACCCCACGCATTTGTTCTGAGCTGGGGCCTTCATGGGGCATCTCGGGTCAGTAGGCTACCGCCATCCCCATTAAGGCAACGACTAGGTATAACCCCACTCCATCCCCAGGCCAGGACCCTGTGCCCAGAAACGCTTGCCTGCTTTGCCAAGATGTGCTCAGCGGTGGCGGGACCCCAGCAGCAATTGCCCATTCGCGGGAGCCCACTAGGAGGGAAGCTTCCTTTTCCCACGGTTCCCCTCTCCCCACGTGGCAGGGATCTGCCCTTGGGCCCGCGTCCCTCCCTCCATTCATCCAAGGCCTGGGTGGCTGACCTGCAGGCTACCGGGGGCTGTGTGGGCAACACCCATGGGGGACCATCCACCCCCATCGCTGCCTGAGACTTCTCCACCGGCACACCGCTTGCCCGGCTGCCCGCCAGTCAACCTAGCTCCCGCTCCACTCCCGGCTGGGAAACGGAGCCGCATACTTCCTGCTGGCCCTAGCCGGCAGCCGGAACCCAATCCGTTTCTATCCCCCACAAGGCGTTTCCACCGGAGACACTTCAGGCTGGCCTGCCCCACCACGGAGACCTGTAGGCCCAGCCAGGGGCGCTAGACCTGCCTGCCACCAGGCGCCCCGTCCAGCGCTGACAGCGCAGGGCATAAGAATGGGTGCCCCTGCCTACTGGGAGCACGAGCGACAGGGATGTGCACTCTTGCCAGAGCGGCTTTACCCTCCTTCTGTGTGCTCTGGACAGCTCTCACCACCACGATGCCCTGCAGGGACCCAGCACCAACATCTAATCCTGCAAAATGGCATTGCGGCCTGTGCCTCTCTCAGCACCCCTTGCAACCTCAACCTTTTCCAGCCAGTGCAGGAGGCCTGCCCTGTGGGGCTTTTACCGCCTGTGTAGCCTCTCCCCACAGACTTAACTCTACAGGCATGCAAGGACCTGGGAGTGCTTGCTGAACTGAAGACCATTTTCCCTCCACGTAGCCTGGCTCCAGAGCCCAGATCAGCATCAAGTCCCATGGCAGCAAGGCCTTGCCCACCTCCACCTTCTATTAGGCATCACTAGAACATCTTTTATCTCATGCTGGCATTTCTCATTTATCTCTTTTACTTTCGTTTTTATTACTAAACCAAAAAAAGGCTGCTAAGGGTACCCTGACAAACCAGATCAAAGCAGCCTGGGGCACTCACTCAGGCTCCAGCCCCCACTCCAGTCACTGAAACATCTCACCACTGTGGGTCACTAAGCCTTTGGGGAACTCTGCCTACATAGCAGTCTGATCCATCATTATAGTAGGTCATAGGCAGTCAATGAAAGAATCCTTAACAGTAACACAGACAAGGTTCCCCTGGTCTCCCAGAAACATGGGGCCTATGAAAAGATCAAGGAAAAATCAACAGACCAAATCACTGCCCCCCAAAAAAACAAACACAGAGATGAAACATAGTAGTAGAGCTAATGTCTCTCATAGAAGAAACAGATACAGATCTGCCACAGAAGGAAATCTTCAGAAGTCTGCTCCCAGTAATACAGGAGATAAAGGAAGAAACACTGATTAAGGATGTAATGATAGAGGAGATGAAGTCCTAAATAGAAAGGATAGAGTCCACAATAGAGGGAATGAAGTTCAACCACCAAAAGGAACTGCAGGAGCTAACACAGGAGGTAGCAGAAGCGACAAGGAAGGTCACAGAATTTACAATTAGGCTTGAGGAGACAGAGAACTGTATCAGTGATCTCGAAGACACTAAAACAGACCTAAGAAAGTGAGAAAGACAGTCAGGAAAATTAAAGAAACATAGGATAGTCTGAGACCAATGGCAGATGCTATGAAGAGGAGTAATATTTGAATAATAAATCTACTGGAGCACAACATAGCACACAAGTCAACAGCCAAGATAGCAAAAGAATTTCGGGAAGAAAACTTTCCCACCCTAACAAGGGAGAACCAGGCACTCATACAGGAAGAGGAAATGACACCAACTACACTAGACCCCAAGAAGAACATGCCAAGACATATAATAGTAAAAATATCGAACTTAGAGGAAAAAGAGAAAATTTTACAAGCAGCAAGATAAAGGAAGACAGTCACATACAAGGGAGCGCAGGTAAGAATATGCTAAGACCTATCAGCAGATACCATGAATAGGAGGAGAGAATGGAGCAACATCTTCCAAAAGCTGAAAGAAAAAACACCTCCCCCAGAATCCTGTACCCTGCCAAGTTATCCATTAAGATAGATGGTGAGATAAGGGTCTTCCAAGGAAAAAGACTCAAAGAATATGTGGCAAGTTACCCAACCCTGGGGAAGATACTGGCTGACTCACTATGGCCATAGGATCAAACTCCACGAAGAACAAACAGGAGACCACCATATAGCCCATATCCATCTAGAAGCCAACATGCCAGCAACAATTACCAGGACAACAGGGTCTCAGATGGAAAAGAAAACAAGATAGAAATCTCCACTCAAACACAGCACACTGATATGAAGTGAGATAGGTAAAGACCCAAAACACAAAATAGGGTGTGGAAACTATGGATTCACAGATAGTGATTATAACTCTGAATTCCAATGGACTCAATTGTTACATTAAAATAAAAAGGCTTGAGGACTGGCTCAGAAAACATAATCCATCAATCTGTTGCCTGCAAGAGATACATCTTAAGCACACAGACAAGAATATACTAAGAATAAAGGATTGGTAGAAAGTTTACCAATCAAATTTTAACTCCAAAAAGGCAGGGGTGGCTATCTTAACCCGGGAGAAAATGAACCTCAAGATCTAAACCATAAAAAGAGACAAATAGAGAAACCACATAATGCTCAAAGGTTAAGTAAACCAAGAAGCACTTTGCATATTGAATATTTATGCTCCTAATAATGATGCAGCGAATTTCATTAAAAAAACTATTAAAAAGATGAAAAAAGAAATCACGAACTCAACAATAATATTAGGTGACTTTAACGCTCCGCTATCAGAGAAAGACAGATCACTGGGAAAGAAGCTTAGCAAAGAGGCTATAGAGCTAAATAATGTAATTAAGCAACAGGGCCTGATAGACATTTATAGAGCTGTCCATCCAAATGCAAAGGATTTCACATTCTTCTCTATTCCACATGGATCTTTTTCAAGAATAGACCACGTGCTGGGACATAAGTCCAGCCTGAGTAAATTCAAACACAAAGATATTATCCAGACATCTGTCTCAGATCACCAAGCAAAGCAAGGACAAACAATTGGAGGATGAAAAACGATCTTCTGCAACATGAATGGGTACAGGCCCAGATTAGAGAGGATATTAGGAAGTTTCTAGAAACTAATGAAAACAGAATACAATGTACCAAAACTTATGGGACACTGCAAAGACAGTTATCAGAGGTAGCTTAATATCATAAATGCATATATGAAAAAAAGAAGAGAGACGTATCACAGATACATTATCACAAAACCTGCAACAACTAAAACAGAGTAAGCAGAACAACCCCTCCGATAGCAAGACAAAAGAAATAATAAGTATCAGGACAGAGTTAAACCTATGAAAAGACAAGAGGAAAAATGCAAAAGATAAATGCAGCTAAAAGCTGGTTCTACGAGAGAATTAACCAAATTGACAGTAATCTGGCAAAGCTTACCAAGGGTAGAAAGGAGCAAACATCAATAGCCAGGATGAGGGATGAAACAGGGGCAATAACAACAGACCCCAATGATATTAAAGGGATAATCACAAAGTACTATGAAGGTCTGTATTCTAATGAATTCATAAACATGGAAGACATGGATAGATATTTAGAAAAACAATCTCCCTAGATTATCTCAGACAGAGATCAAGAACCTCAACAAACCCATAGCAAAAGAAGAAATAGAGAGGGTCATCAAAAATTTACCACCAACAACAACCAAAAAAGCCCCAGCACCAGATGGCTTCACAGTAGAATTCTACCAAGCAATCAGGGAAGAGTTGATACAGATCCTCCACAGGTATTCCATAACATAGAAGAGGAAGGACTGCAAACTCCCAAACTCACTTTATGAAGCCAGCATTACTTTGATACCCAAACAGGGCAAAGACCTCACAGTATAGAGCATTACAGAACAATATCTATAATGAACATAGATGCAAAAATACTTAACAAAATATTGGCCAATAGAATACAAGTATATAAAACATATCATCCACCACGACCAGGTAGGATTCATCCAAGGGATGCAGGGATGGTTTAACATCCGAAAATCCATCAATATTATACACCACATGGAGGGAAAAAGGATAAAAACCATATGATAATATCCATAGATGCAGAAAAACATTTGACAACATCCAACACCTATTCCGAATCAAGATACTCATGAAGATAAGGTTGGAAGGTAAGTTCCTCAAGCTGGTACAAACTATCTATGAACGACCAACAGCCAACATCATAGTCAATGGAGGAAAGACAAAAACAATCCCATTGAGAAAGGGTACAAGACAAGGATGCCCCCTGTCCCCACTTCTATTCAACATCATTTTGGAGGTTTTGGCTAACAACATAAGACAGTGGAAGGACATCCAAGGGATCCAAATGGGAGAAAAAGAGGTGAAACTATTGCTATTTGCAAATGACATGGTCCTGTACAATGAAAACCCCTTCTACTGGGTCATAAAGTAGATCAATTTCCGGTGGAAGCAACAATACAACATGACCAGTCATCTGTGCTCCAATGTTTATTGTGGCACAATTCACAATAACAAAGACTTGGAAACAGCCTAAGTTTCCATTGATAGATGAGTGGATTAGTAAACTTGGGCACATACACACAATGAAGTACTATGCAGCATGGTAAAGCATGGATGATCACATGAAACACGTCGTTTCATGGGAAGAGCTAGAAGAAATCAAGTGAAGTGAGGTAAGCCAAACTCAAAAGGACAGGTATAACATGAGTCCCCTGAGGTAAGTACAATCAGCACGCCAGGAATAGAAGAATAAACACGTATCTCACAATAAACGGGTGGAAGCATAGATAGTTGGAGGGAGGGCAGGCCACACCTAGGGAGGTACGTGAGAGCCCAACATAAAGAAGGGGAAGGGGGGGCAGGTAGAGGGAGAAGCGGGGTGGGGAGAAACTGAGTTGATGGCACGGGGGAAACAGGGCACTAACCCACCCGGGGGGAGAGTATTGGTTGTGTCCCCACAAACTGGAACATATATACGGACCCACCATGACACGCCAAACCATGAGGGCAACATAATGCATGGAGGAATCCGAAAAGAGACTGGACCACATGCCAGCCCTAACCAGAATTAGCCCGACCCCTACCACCAAAGAGAGTACCACAAAAAAATGAAAAGAGATAGTCTGGTGTGGGAAAGGAACTGACCTACCACACCACATCCAGAAGGAAGCTGAAGCAAAGGAAGGAAGAACGGAGTGGAGCACACCTGGGCCCACCAAGCTCAGAGGATGATAGCCCAGCTCAGAGGGCCCAATGTACAGAGAGGACCATATAGCCGGCCCCACGGCAAGATGCAACATCCTGCACTGACCCAGGGCCCTACACGGGACAACACCGGAGACACAATGTGGGATGTGCGACTGAGCTTCTCCCACCACACTGTGTCAAAACACTGGAGTAAGGAGATCCAGAGGGCGTATAAAGGATGGACTTTGGGGCCAGGACATGGAACCCCATCAGACTCATCTGGAAAATACTCCTAAAGTTTAACAAACAGACCTTGAACTACTAACAGGTTTTTCTTTCTTTTTCCTTTTTTTTCTCTTTTTTTCCTGTCATTTAGATTTGTGCTTTTCTTTTTTTACTCTTCTTTTAAATTTTATACGTCAGTGGCTTTTTTGTTTGTTAGCTTGTCGGTGTTGCTACAGTCATCGCCATGTTCTTCTGTGCCACTTTGGTGCTATCAAAGCCATCCCCAATTTTATGCACATATTTATATATCTGCAGGTACACCAAGATAAGATAGGCTGAAAAAACACTATCAGAAGAAAATAACGGGATCAACAGTCCTGGAGGGACATGAGAGTGTGGGAAGTGGGGGAAGGGAGGAGGTGTTGACCAACCCAGGGACAAAGGAACAACGAGTGGTTCAAAACCAGTGCTAGGAAGGGGATGGGAGGACTGCTAAGGAGTGACCAAGGGTAAGGTAATGGAAAGGAATTACTGAAACCAGATTGAAGGCTCAACATGGTAGTGGGACAGGAGGAAAGCATAAGGAAATAGAGGAAAGGAGTAGGGCACACAAAGAAGCCTAAATATAGACATGCACATATGTAAATATATTTATGATTATTGGGGAAATAGACCTTTGTGCATATATTTATAGGTTTAGTAGTAGGGTAGCAGGTGGACATTGGGCCTCCTTGTGCACATTCCCCTAATACAAGATTACCTTGCTCAGCTAAACAGTCATTTCATGAAACCTACCTTCCCAACATGATCACTGAAGACAGGTGTGTGCATAAGCAAACGTGGTGAAGACAGCTGATGGTGCCCAGCTATCAAAAAGAAATAGCTTCTGGGGTCTTAAAGGCTTGAAGGCAAACAAGCGTCCATCTAGCTCAGAAGCAACAAAGCCCACAGAGAAGAAGCACACAAACCTGTGTGAACACAAGGTGTTGAAGGGAACAGGTAGCAGACACCAAAAAACAAAAACCATCATTGTGTGATCACCTTCCCCACATAAATGCTGAAGACAAATGTGTGCATAAGTAAGTGTGGTGAAGAAGGCTGATGGTGCCCAGCTATCAAGAGATACAGTGTCTGGGATCTTAAAGGCTTGAAAGTAAACAAGCAGCCATCTAGCCGAGAAGCAACAAAGTCCACATGGAAGCAGAACACCTACATGTGTGATCATGAAGGGCTGAGGGGCCCAGGTTTCAAGCACCAAAGGTGGGGGGGGGTTGTATCATCGTGAATGAGGGGAGCACATGATGGGGACCCAATGCCCATCTGTAGACAACTGGATATCCCTTGCAGAGGGGTAGTGGGGATAAGATGAGTCACTCAGGGTTCAGTGTAGCAACACTGAAACTCACAACCTTCCTCGAGTTCTTAAACGCTTCCTCCGCTCAACTATCATGATCCCAATTCTACCTCGCAAACCTGGCTAGACCAGAGGATGCACAGCGGTACAGATGGGAACAGGAAACACATGAAATCTAGGACAGATGAACCCCTCAGGACCAGTGGTGAGAGTGGCAATACCGGAAGGGAAGGATGGGTAGAAAGGGGAACCGATCACAGGATCTACATATAACCTCCTCTCTGGGGAATGGGTAAAGGGAGATGCTGGGCAGTGTAAGATAAGGTAAAATAATAATTTATATGTTATTAAGGGTTCATGAGGGAGAGAGGAATAGGGAGGGAGGGGGAGAGAAAAAAGGAAAATGAGAAGCTGATTCCAGGAACCCAAGCTGAAAGCAAACTTTGAGAATGATGAGGGCAATGAATGTATTAAGTGTGCTTTACACAATTGATGTATGTATAGATGGTGATAAGAGTTGTATGAGCCCCAATAAAATGATTTTTAATTATGTAACTACCACAAAAGACCCGAAACATGGCATCTTCACTAGCTTCACATCATGTAAAAGCTGTGCTTTGTGCTGTGTCTGTAAATGTGCTGTGAGTTGGAGCTTACTTAAAATCATCTAATAACAATACTCTCTTTTTTTCCTTTCAAGATTCATTTTAATAATAATTGAAGCAACAAAATAAATATGAATTGAATGTATTCAGATAAATATAGAAATAATCAGCATACTAAATGCCCTAGCCATGCTTTTTAAAAATCAAATTAAACAGCAAAAGGTGGGGAAAAAGCAGAAGAAAACAGTTAAAAGCTGCAGCTTCTCTGTTAAGCAGGAAATACTGGTTAAGTTATCTTTGGTGATCAACTTCCAAAACTATCCTTATGTTATCAAATTCTTAATGTTGGGGAATAGCTGTTAATTAAATTATCTTTTTTTAGGGGAGAGCATGAACGCAGTCCCCCACTACCACAAATTATGCAGTGGAGTTTCCTCATTTGGGGAAATCGCAGAGTCGGCACACCCCAGGAGCAATGGATGAGCCTTGCCTGTGAAGCCACCTTCCTGATCATGGTAGCTCCCCTGCCAGGTAAGTATGATTAAATTATCTTATGTGTACTTAAACTAAAATCTCACGTTTACTGAGAAATCAACAGAGAGAGAAAACATTTCTAGTGAAATCAGTTTTCATCAAGTTCGTTTACCAGATTTTTTTTTTCTTTTTAACTCAAGAGCCTGCTATTTTTATACAAGACTGTAATCATTCCCCAGCAGAAAATCACTCCCCAGGCCATTCAGTGGCTTAATTAGCAATACCATCTACCCTTTTATTAGCAACCACACAATGAAAGAAATGTTTTAAAAACATGAAATAAGTAAAAAGGCAACATCTGATTAAAATTCAGTATATTATCTCTCTTAAATTGGATTATTGCAGGTACAGAACATACAACTGTCCAGAGGCTTGCTCAGAGCAAGGTTCCCTTCAATCATCAACAATGCTTTCTGTCTAATGTGTGTTTACATAGATTTTAAATTGAGAGACTTAGGGAAAGATAATTGAATGAGGCTAAAAGTCTGTCTTTAACTAAGGAAAGGGTAAAAATAAACCTTGCTCTAGAAAAGGTGTCCCCAAAATGACTTATCTGAAATTTGTATGTAGTAATAAAATGTAAGAGAAAATAGTGATTATTTGTCTAATAGTTGCCAGAAGCAAGAGCTAAGAACCCTCTAAATATCATTTGTTACTCAGCTATCACTTTTAACCACTTACAGAGACAATTATACCCTGCTGTCAACTTATTGTTGAAACCATGCGTTTTCAGTAATGACAGCATTTCTAATGAAATTTTTAAAAATGTAAATTTCAGGCAATATGGATATTGAGGCAATTAGTAAGACACATAGATCCCGTGGGGTCTTTGTTTCCAGTGTTGACAGGAGATCCAAACAGCCCCACCCCGACCCCCACTGGATGACAGCATGCACTAAGAGGTGGATAGCAGCTTCCCACTAAACCTTGTAAGAGGAAAACACAGGGGGGCATAGATTAACCAGAGGATTAATTCAACATGTCCATAATGATAACAAAAAAGAAAACACTACCAACTCTGACTCATAGTGACGCTGTAAGACAGAGTAGAAATACCCTGTAGGATTTCAAGGCTATCAATCCATATTTTTTCTCCCACGAATTTGCAGATTCAAACAGGCAATCTTGATTACCTGCTTAGCGCTTAACCAGCCCACCATGAGGACTCCTCCTGTAAACATTAAAGCAAACACAAACCCATGGCGACTGAGCTGCTTTGAAGCCCTAGGGAGCCCACAGAGCAGACTATAATGGCTCCATGGGGTTTCTGAGATTAGAAATCTTTACTAGAGCAGAGAGCCTCATCTTTCGCAAAAGGAAGGGCTGCTTTTGGTTTGTTTTTGCTTTGAAATACTGACCTTTATACTTAGTAACCCAATGCTTAATTCACTGTACCACCAGAGCTCCTTCAAGTACTCATGAAGGATCTATTATTCTTCCAACAAATAATTGGCAAAATATAAGCCATTGTGTGAAGGAAAAATAAAAAATCACATGAGAAATGTGATCTTGCAAGAAGCATTTATTCAGATATTTAATGAATAGAAATAACACAGTTTATAATCCAGTTACTAGCAGGAAACTTAGACTAAACCAGGTAACCACACAAAATGAGCCTTAGAGATACAAAAGTTAAGTACTAGCTTGCTAAGCAAAATGCAGGAGGTTCAGAGCCACCAGCTGTTCCAAGAGAGAAAGATGCAGCAATCTGATCCTATAAAAATTTATAGCCTTGAAAACTTATGGGACAGTTTCCCTCTTTCTATGAAGTCTGTATAAGTTGGAAAGGAGTTAACATCACACAAAACAAAAACAAAAGTAACACAGAGTACTATGAAAATCCAAACGAAAGAGTGCAGGTTCTACACATTCAGTACTATAGAGTACTTCCCGTATTATTGGTATTATTGTAAATCAATTAAATTCGGAGTCCTTTTCCTTTTCTATTTAAAATTGAGACATGTAAGGAGTATAGTATATTGAATTTTTCAAGGTAACAGATTCCATAATTTCCAATGTTCTTCAGTCTTATTATCCCTCAAATGTATTCAAGGAAACACCATCCTTCTTATGAGATCCTATTAATACTAACAGATAGGAACTAAAAAATACATCATACTTTTGTGATTAATAGTTTCTGTGGAGCCAGTTCTGACTCATGGTGGCCTCGGGTGTGCAAGGCACAAGTGCTTCACAGGGTTTTCAAGGCTGTGTTTTGAAAGCAGACCCCAGGTCTGTTTTCCAAGGGCGTTTGAGTTGGTTCAAACCAAACTTTCTGCTCCTACACTAGTGCTTAACCTTTGCACCACCCAGGAATTCCTATAAATACTATTTTTTAAAATGTCAAAACACTGCCATCAACTCAATTCCAGCTCACAGTGACTCTATAGAACAAAGTAGACCTGCTCCTTAGGGTTTCTGAGACTAACTCTTTGTGGGTAGGGACAGCCTCATTTTTCTCCTAGTGAACTCCTGAGAGATTTGAACTGCCAACCTCAATCCAAGATCTAGTCCACCAGGCAATCATAGCATAGTACTGTTAATAGAAGAGTTAGTGGTTCAAATCCATAGTCTTACAGGAAAATATTTAAAGTCTCCTTGAGTCTAAGTAGTGTTGCTATGAGTTGGAACCAACTAAATGAATCTCTATTTATATGTACTATAACCACATAAAATTGCTAATACCAGGTGATAATATTTTCTTGTTAATGCTCTCTAGAAACTTGAACATTATTAATAATTCAGTTCATTTTTAAGCTTTTCTATTTTTCCCCATCTTTATGTGAATTTGGCTGTTAAAACAAATGTATCCAAGTTCTGATGTAGATTTCCAGATGTATACTTCACCAAACCTCTATTAGTTCATGGTCACACCCTGTGTTTTTAGGACTTTTTAGGAGTATTCTGCCTTGTTAGTAGATGGGCATTAAACAATTTCTAGACATGTAGGGACCTCATTTCTGGACATCCTATGGAGATAGTGTTGGCATTAGCTGAGCTTATAGAATTTTTCCACCAACTTTTTGAAGCCCTGTCATATGATGTGTAAAGATAAATGACATATATGTACAATACACAAAGAAGAAGCATTTGGTATGTTTTATTGTCTAATCATTGCATGTGAAGATTCTTGGGAGTGTTTATTCACTCTCTTCATAAACAAGTTGAGGAACTATTTATGCTTTTTATTGTCAAATGTGCTATTCTTGGCTAATGTCCTATGTTCCTCATTAAGAAAAAAGTAAAAATGTCATTATTACTCTCAATATCATGGCTCTTTGGTCCTAGCAGTTATACTGAAATTAAACAGATTGTACTGTCTCTACGGTTCCTAAAGATGTTAGGGGCCGTAAAGTAGGTTCCCATTCATAGTGACCCTGCATAAAACAGAATGCCACATTGTCCAGTCCTGCACCATCCTCATATTTTCTCTTATATTCGGGCCCATTTTTGTAGCCACCATGTCAATCTCTCTTGTTGAGGATCTGCTAAATTCCCTCTGTCCCTCTACTTTACCAAACATGATAGCCTTTTCCAGGGTTTAATCTCATCTGATAACATGTACAAAGTCTTGTTTCCAAGGAGCATTCTGGCTGTCTCTCTTCCAAGATCAATTTATTTGTTCTTTTGCAGTGCATGACACTGTCAATATTCTTTGCAAGAACTATAATTAAATACTGGTACCTAGATTTTTTTTTGGTCTTCTTTATTCATAGTCTGACTTTTACATGCATATGAGCTGGTTCAAAATACCTGGACTTGAGTCAGGTGCATCTTAATATTAAAAGTAACAGCATTGCTTTCCCCATGTTAAAAAGGTCTGTGCAGAAGATTTACTCAATGAAACCCTTTGATCATTCTGCTTGACTGTGTATCCAGGAAAGATGACATCCTTGGCAACTTCATTTCTCCATTTATCATCCTGGTACTTTTGGTTCATCTTCCAAGTTAGATCAATTTGTTCTTTTGGCAGTCCATGGTTCTTTCGATATTCTTTGCCAGCACCACAATTCAAGCACATACATTCTTCTTTGGTCTTCCTTAGTCAATGCCAACTTTCAAATGCAGAGGCAACTGAAAATGCAAAACTTGGGTCAAGCACATCTTAGTCCTCAAGCATCCTTGCTTGTCAACACTCTAAAGAAGTATTGTGCAGCAGATTTAACCAATGCAATGGGTCCTTTGATCTTTTTACTGCTGCTTCCATGAGCATGGCTTGTGGATCCAAATAAGACATAAGGTAGTATTTCCTAACACCTGGGATTTTTCAAATGTTGATGACCTCATTGCTTGGCAAGCACATGGTGCCATCCAGGAATGCTGCAATCCAGTGACCTACAATGGGTGGCGCTGTGCTTTAATGATGATGACTACCAAGCAAGTCTTGCCTAGAGTACACAGGGAAGTGTTGGTGAAATTCTTTCCCTGTCAAATTGAATTTAGTCTTTGGAATTTTAAATTAACAGAGCAATCTTCTAAGGGTTCCTTTTCTTAAACCTTTTAGGCCATCACTGTATTCTGAAAATGTGAACTCTCCAAGTCAATCCAACCCTGAAAAGAGGATAGGTCATGGGACAAAGAGAACTGTCATATTATGGCAAAGAATGCTCCTGCCCATTCACTAAGGCTCAGGACTGACAAGGGATACGTTAATCCACATAGATGTCACACAAGGGAGGGCATTAATAAGGAATGTCCCAGTGCTGCCATAACAAAACTATCACAAGTAGGTAGCTTTTAAATAGAAATTCACTATCTTATATTGTTGGAAACTAGAAGTACAGGGCACTGGCTTTCACAGAAGGTTCTTTTTTGAAGGGTAGTTTTAGGAGTCCCTTGACATGCCTTGATGGTAAACAGTTCTTCACATGATCTCTTCTCCCTGTGTGTGTTTCTTCATGGCTATATTCCCTTTTACAAAATACCAACATGCTACTGGAAGACCTCATTAGCATACTAAAGGGCAGATCCTATTTCGAAATAGGTACACGACCACAGGAACAGGGATCAGGGCCTCAACATATTTTCTGGGGGAGCAGAATTCCATCCACAGCACCAAGTCAGATCGCTAGACACCTGAAGGCCAAGAATGTACTCTAATCATCCTTGAATGCATAGTGCTCAGTGGCACAGGGCATTTGCTCAATAGAAACTAATGGAAGAAAGAATTCAATTAGTTACACTTAAGCAAAGAATAAACAACCGAATAAGCATAGGCATAAAGTTGAAAAGACACTGCAAGAAATCTTTGTAAAGACTTCTATGATGGGATTAAACGGCTCTATAATGAAGATAATGCTTCAGAAAATGTGGGTTCTGTGTGTAGCACTGATTTATCAAGGCAAGAGGGGCATGATTCCCCTTGTCCACCTTTACAGCCTGTTTCTGTCATGTAGTGTCAACAATTCTTACCTTCTAGTGCAAAACTAGAATAGGGCAGGCTATTCTGGGAATGGGAACATGCAAAACCAGGAAAGGATATATATAAGGGATTAATACCTTAAGAGGCTGAATTGAAATGAGCCAGACCGGGGCGGGGGGGGGGGGGAAAGCCTTGTTTACTGTGTGGCTAATTATTCAACATTTAAATACTCAAAAGACCAAAAAAAAGTATAAAAAATTTCAAAAGATCCAATATTTAAGAAAAAAATTTATAGTGATTGCCAGTTCTTCTGTTTTCTCTGCTGACATAATATTACTTGCCCCATGTCACCAAGTCATGATTCATGTTTTTAAAAGTTCCAAAACTTACAACTAGCAAACCTTATACCCAGCATCTTAATGTAATTATCCTCTTTGCTTTCTTCTTCGTTGAATACTTAATCAATTTTATGCATGTTTATCTATATACCCTGGCCTCCACTAATCAGAAAACAATCCCCCCCTTTTTTTTTTTTAGCAACTTAGTGAATAATTGTTTGGATGACTGTCATAAATAATTCATGATTCAAATCTAAATTAGTCTGAATAACTTTGAAATTGTTTTATATGAATCAGGTGATAAAAGAAAGACCCATAATAACCAAGTTGATTTCTAGTGTTTATCACATTTCGATTTCTAGAGTCTAGAAATAAAATTGATGCTTTTATTTTTGTTTATCTTAAAGTGAAACTTAAAAGTGGTATGTAATAAGGACATGTTTAGATTTGTTGAAATCTTTTTTTGACATTTGTATAAAATTATTTGTGATAAAGTTAATATATCCAGGTGCTCACCAAAGAAACATGTATGGAAACAACTGAGGTTAGATTTTGTAACTGATCAGAATCCCCCACCCCCAAATTTATAATCAGTAGAAAAGACTGTCTAGATGTTGGGGCAGTTCTATGATTTGAATCTGTAACATGTAATAACTGAATTCAGTACCCAAATTTTATGTTGCTAGGATTTTCTCTATAAAAGTTATTCTCCTTCCCCCCCCCCCAAAAAAAAAGAACTTAGAGTCTGTATATGATGCAATGGGAGATGAAATTAGAAAGAAAATGCGGCTCATTATCAGTTCACTTGGTGGCATCTTCAAAAGTCCACAGAAAACAATGGAATTGAAAGATAATGTAACTTTTTCATGAGTGTTCTAAAGCTTTCTTGTGCATGTATGTGTGTGTGTGTACATGTATGTGTATACAAATGTGTCGACGTTTTATTTTTATCTGGGAAGCAATTGAGGATAAATACATGGACATTAGTGTGGGTGGGGGAGAAACAAAACAAAACAAAATTATTTCCCAAACTACAACAGAGAATTATTTTATACTGACAATTTTGTAGAATACTAAATTATAGTATATAATTTGGGTACAGATTTAGTAGGATAAGCGTATCATGATTTCTCTGTTTCCAAGTTTTAAACATAGCAACTATTTGCACTGTCATTTAGTATTTGGGGAAAAATTTCACATAATCTTTCATAATTACCTGTCAGCTCTTGGAACTGTTGACTTCACATTTTTTTATTTCATCCCATTAAGATGTATAAAAACAACTTTGGTATTTATTTGTCTAACTGCTATTAATAAAGAATCTCTTAGCAAACTCTTCTTATTTACTGTTTCCAAGTCCTGACATTTTGCTGACAACCATAATAATCTAAAAAATTATTTGTTATATAGAACTTAGCTTTTAAGAAAGCCATTCATATATATTGACATTCTTGGAAATGCCAGGATAGACAGACGAAGTAAGCTCATTAGAACAGTGGGATTTTAAATTTTTGTTTTGTTTTGTTTTAGTGTGTGTACGTAAAAATTCCATTTGAGAATTGGATAAAAGCTATTGACTTACCAAAAATAAAATGTGCATATAATCTTATGACATTCCCAGGCCCCCTAAAATGCATCCGTGGGGTGCCCTTCCCAAAGTGCTTGGGGAACTGTATTAAATTATTTTCTATTGGGTTTTCTCCTACTTTTCTCTCCTATATAAACATTTTAAGTAAGAGAAAGCCAGGGGGAATTAAAAATTCATGGGAATATAAGATATGCAATAAGTAAGCATTAATTGCTTAGAATGTTGCTATACCAAGACCACAAAAAGTCATAAAATAAATATATTGGTTTCCTAATTTCACCACATAAAATCATCTGTATTTAAGCTATATTTAGGCTGTTTTAAAATCCAATTTTAGTTATTTATCTCATGAATGCATATAAGAGCCTACAAAGTACCAGGGATTATGAGGCAAGCAGAAACTAAAACACAGACTGTGTCCTCAAGGAGACTGTAATCTAATAGAGGCAGTAATAGCCTTACATAAGTAATGATAATGGAAAACAGAGTGTGACTTGCCATAAGAAAAAATACAGATGGTACGACAATATGTTATGAGAGACCAGAAAAAAGGGAGTTCAGGGCTATTAGGATATATCAAGGGAGGCTTCATAAAACATTTTAACCAGGTTTTGAATAATGGATAGGAGTTATATTTGAAGAGATTAGGAAAGAGGTCATTTCTGGTGGAAAACAAAACAGTGCCTAGTACAGAGAAGCCTTTTTAATGCACAGCTATAAATGGATGAACAGAAAGAGGAATGGGAGAAGACAAAGAAACAGGGTTGTCCAAGGCCTGCATAAAGCACAACAAGCAGCTGGTTTGGGTACAGGGAGTAAGAAGGAGGATCGAAGGTAAGCCGATAGGAAAAGTAGGTTGGAGCAATAGTTGAGGGGAAGTTGAAGGATTCGAGTCTGATAGTAGCAAAACTAGAGCTGTGTTTTCAAAGAACGGGGAATAATGTAAAGCTACAGAGGCAGAGATGGCTGCTGAAGAACCAAAGTGGGGCGCATCACAACCTCTCCTCCTCTGTCAAAATCTCCCCCCACCACACAGTACCTCACACAGTAACTGATTTGTGAAGCTCTTGAAACACTTTTCAGTATAATCAAACATGAAGTATACTATTATTTCACATAAACACCTATAATTAACTGAATAGTCCCTGTCCCCTCACATAACTAAGAATAAAATTTAGACACAAATTAAAATGAAATTATATTGGATAGGGGTGCATCTAAATCAGTGTCTGGTGTCTTCGTAAATGAAGTCAAACATAAAGATACAAGGGAAGAAAGCCACATGATGGTGAAGATAAAGATTGGAACAATGAAGCCTTAAGCCAAGGGATGGCAAAGGCACCTCTGGGTGCTAGGAAAGACAAAAGATTCTCTAGAGCCTTTAGGGGTGTTTGACCCTGCTGAGACCTGGAGTTCAGATTTCTAACCTCCAGAAGAAAAAGACAATAAATTTCTGCTTGTTTTGTTGTTGTTGAGACCATATACGATTCAACAATTGTATATATTGACATTCTTGGAAATGCCAGGACAGATAGACAGATAAAGTAAGCTCATTAGAACAGTGGGATTTTAAATTTTTGTTTTGTTTTAGTGTGTGTACGTAAAAATTCCATTTGAGAATTGGGTAAAAGACATGCAGTTCATTGACAAAAGATTATCATCTGAGTTGTGTAACCCTTCACGCCTTTATTTTCTGAGTTGCTCTTTCTTCATTGTATACTCACTGCTCCTTAAAGCTCCTAGAGTCTCCTCCCAGGAACAATAACAGATATTGAGATTACACTTTGTGACAATTAGCTTTGAAAGCCATAAGAAACCAAAGAGGCATTTTATTACTGTAATATATGTCATCAAAATAGACCCTGAACACACTCACTACCCAGGAAAAAGAACCATCACGATCATATTAAGGCATCCGTCATTGAATTCATGCACCACAGGTAGAACTATTTTCCTATTTGATTATCTTCACTCCACCACCTTCCTTCTCTCAATATCAGTGCTACAATCAGTTCTCCTCAGGTCAATGACAGCTTATGGTTGCCCCATGTGTGTCAGAAGAGAACTATACGGTTTCCAATAGCTGATTTCTCAGGCATTGATCACCAGGCCTGTCTTCTGATGTACATTTAGGTGGACTAAATCGATTAAATCTTTTGTGAGCAGCAAACCATGTCAACAATTTGCACCAGCCAGGGACTATCATCAATATGGTAAAGTTTTCCAAATTCTCAGATATCATATCTATACACAGAAGATAGTATTATGATTATTTTAAAGCAATAATAATAGCATTCTAGGACAGTCTGGTGTGATTCATGAAATTCCTTTTTGTAGTAGCTGGCTTGTTCTTGGGAGTTTATTAGAATAGAAATATAATAGAATTTATCTCATTGAATACTGGAATTGAAATCAGCAACTAGAAGGAAGGAAGTTTATGCAAGATGCTTCAAACTTATATTGTGTGCTATAAGTCTTTGATTTTGATGGGAAAACATTTTAGATTTACAATGATAGAATTTTTTAAATTTACTTTTGGGGTGTCAAAGTTCCAAAACTATTGGTATCAACCAGTCTTCTAAAATTCATACTAATGGCAATTTTCTTACCTTCTTCAGATTTTCTAGGAAATGATGCTATCTAAAAATCCATTAAAGTAATTTCTATATACTTTCCTATTATTTATTACAAGAGAAATTATATCTTCCTTAACTCTCTCCTGAGGATGCAATACCCAACCTGCTATGATATTCTGTTCTAAGATGATCTCTGCAGAAACCAAATAAGATGAATCAGTTAACTGTAAACTAGAGTAATCAGCAAAAAGCATTTCAGACTTCTCAGAAAACTTTGAATATTAGTGTGACATTCAAGCAACAATTTAACCTGCTATAAAGTTGTTTCATAATAAAAATGTCCTATAATATAGCACACTCTCAGTAAAGTTTATATACTAAAGCTACTATAAGAATTTACATTTGCTTTTCATATACATAATTGAATGTTTATATATATTTTACTGAAGTCATAATAACTTTAGAACTATTGTATATATCCGTAAAATAAGCATTGAGATCTCATACTATATGCATGTTTCAAAGGAAAGTCACATTTCCCGTTGTTGTATGTCATTGCATCAACTGAAAAATATAACACTGTCATAGAGTAGAACTACACCATAGGGTTTCCTAAACGGTAACCTTTATGGAAAAAAAAATCACTGACTCTGTTCTCCAGCAGTGTAGTTGGTGAGCATGCCTAACAACCTTGTAGCTGACATAAAGTGCTCAACCTCTGCACCACCTGAACTGAATCAACAATATCTATGAGGTTCTCTGTACTTAACAAAAATGATTATAAAACTTCCAACATAAACTACACATACCAAAATGAAGAGCACAGATAATCAAAAAAGTACATAAAGAAAAACAGAATTCCTTTGAAGTATCTCTTGCAGCTGTGTGTGGATGCTGTGGGTAGAGAAGAAGCTAAAAATAAAACTGGAAACCAGCGCCTATTAGGATAAATGTATACATCACAAAGGATGGGGTAGGGAAGTTTCTATGCCTGCTGACATCATGTAAGGCAAGGAATCTACATCTGTTTCATCTTGTGGGGCTGAACATGAATTGGCAAACTTTTCTAATAAAGGAAAAAGAACTTTGGATATCATTGCCTTAATCACTACACTTCTTTTTTAGTCCCTAAATTTGCTCCTCAAGCTGTCCTGGTGGGGAGTTGTGTTAAGCATTTGGCTGCTAATTGCAAGATTAGTGGTTCAAACCAATCAACCACTCTGCAGGAGAAAGTTGATACTGCTCCCATTGTGTTAGACTGGGTAGACTAGAGAAACAAATCTAGGGAGATTCCTATGTGTATAAGTAAGAGCTTTATCTACAAGAGCAATTGAATATTGAGAAAACATCCCAGCCCAGTCCAGATCAGCTCCATAAGTGTGATAGTAGCCCATATGTCTGATACCAATCTATAAATTCCTCTTCAGACTCATGAAACACATGTAATGATGCCAAATACAGGAAATCACAGGCCAGTGGGTGAAAAGTCTGGTGGATCCAGTGGGGGTAGAAGCATCTCAGCACTGGCATGGGTCTCCACATAGCTCCTCCAGGACCTCCTTAGACCTCAAAATGAGGTCATCAAGCTGCAACCTGAATGACAGACTAAACTCCACTCCTTCACTCTTAAGTCTCAAATTGACAACAGATTATGTAACTACCACAGACCACCCCTTGTCAATTTGACACTTTCACACAACTCTTTAATCACATATAATTTTCAAACAAACAATAATATAATCATATCTGTACCTAATAGGATAAAACTAAAATGCATACAATTCAGTATGCGCCACCCTTATTTAAACATAACATCCTATAAGTAAACAAAACAAAACTATACAATGTCTAACAATTGTAGTTAAGTAATACCTATACCTTAATCCTATAATCCTATGAGTATATTCCAGTTGGAACCTTGTGAAAGCCACATCCATTAGCAAAGGCAAATCAGGACAGGCCATCCATAAAGTCAGCAGCAATATGCACCAGTTCACAGGTTTAAATATATTCTCTTTATCTAGTCAGGTTCTGGTCAACTTAATGTGGGCTGCCTCACTTAGCCTCACCAGGGTGACCATACATAAATCAGCTCGCCTTTAGACCATGGGACCCTTCACAAAATCTCAACAACCCTAGCCCCCTTGAGCTAGGTCATGAACTTCAGACCAGTCAACCCGCCCGCATCTTGTCCTCTAGTTCCAGTAAACCAGGTCCATGGCTGTCAGTGGCCAGACTCAACCTGTCACTTTATTCCTGCATTTCTCCCACTTCTACCCAACAAGTGGATCCAGGTGGTCACCTAGCAAGCAGTTCGGCTTGCCCACAAGCTCCCTTTAACAGTTCAGTCCTAGAGCAGAGAGTTTCTTCAGGGCTCCAGATTTCTTCCAGTTTCTGACCAAAAAACCACTAATTCAAGATTCAAAAAGCTCAAAAGTTCCTTTTTCTTCAATCTATCAACAGCCCCCTAGGCAAGTCTCTTGGAATGCAAATGTCCTGAGTACCTGAAAGCCCTGGGTGGAGCTAATCTTTTCAGAACCTTCTTTGCAACAGTGGCCTAAATCCATTTCAGGATCCAATTTTAATAGCTGAAGACAAGCAGGGTTACAAACTCTATTTTCATACTTCCTAATAATCATTCTATCAATCGTTATATCAATAACAATAAGCAGAAGAAATCAGTATAAGCAAAGTAGAATCAGATCCTAAACTCAGTTCTTAAAACAATCAAGTGCAATCCTTATCTATTTTAGCTAAATCCTTATCTAGGCTATTCTATTTATACAAAATATGGGATTAGGCCTTTGACAGCATCAAGCAAGAGCTAGCTAGGTTCTCTGTCAACCATTTTGACCTTCTGTCAGCCATTTTCTCTGAGAAGCTCTAAGAAATTCAGAAGGTCATTTTGTCCCCTGAGTTCAAAATATATTTGTTAATCACATTCACTTTCACCATTTGAAACAGGAATAACCAAAGACTACAAATAAAATAATCAAAATGTCAACTTCCCATACTCTTTCCAGAAAACAACCCAGTAAACTGCATGAACATACCTGACCTCTGGTGAGCCAAGAAGAAAAATTACCCTGAAGCAGAAGTCAAACAAAGACCCACTCTCCATCTTTATGATTTGTTTCTCTAAGCACCCCAATCCCAAGGTACCATAATGTATTAATCTGGGTAGACTAGAGAAACAAATAGACTAGTAGACTCATCTGTGTATAAGAAAGAGTTTTATATACAAGTTCAATTAAACATTAGGAAAACACCCCAGTCCATTCCAGATCAAGTCCTTAAGTCTGATATTAGCCCATATGTCAATACTAATACATAAATTCCTCTTTAGACCATGCAGGCATGCAATGATACTGAATGCAGGAAGATCATAGGCCAGAGGGTAAAAAAACTTGTGGATCCAGTGGTGGTAGAAGCATCTCAGCGCTGGCATGAGTCTCCACATGGCTCCTCCAGCTCCCAGGCTTTGGCTGCCATCAGTATAGCTCCATGTGGCTTTTCAACAGGAATGTCTTACAGGGCATGAATGTGTGTCTCGCCTCCAGCATGCTATTTATCTCCTCAGCACCTCCAAATGAGGTTATCAAGCTTGCAACCTGATTGACAGGCTAAACTCAATCCCTTCACACATAAGTCTCATACTTACAACAGATTATATAACTAACACACCCATACACTTTCAGATTCCTGGTAGAATAAATCTTCTCAATCCTAGATGTTGGACAATTGACTTTATGGCAGTTGATTTGGCTTGATTTTTTTTTTAAACTTGCTCCTTAGATTACAAGGATGGCTAGACTTCATCTCACTTACTTTACACGCATTATCAGGAAGGACTAGTTCCTATAGAAAAATATCATGCATGGGAATATAGATCAGTGGGGGAAAAGGAAGACATCCAACAAGGTAGATCAACACAGTTATTCTTTAAAAAAATAATCATTTTACTTGTTTATTTTCATATATATGCATTAAATTAAGGGTCCTTAACATTTTTGTTTCTTTTAATCATCTTTATTTGCATATAATTCACATATCATATAATTCATAATATCATGATTCAATAGTTCAACTACATCAAGTTGTACAATCACCACAATCAGTTTTAGAATATTTTCCTCATTATTTCACCCATCATTATTAACTCCCCATTTCCCACTAATCTCCCTGCCATTGCCCCCAGGAACCATTCATCCAGTTACCCCCTCTATAGATTTACCTGTCCTGAATTTCATATACAGTACAGGAAAACATTAAAAGTAATAATAATAATAATGTAAAACAGATTAAATCATCAGTGGAAAATAAAGCAGAAAATATCAAAAACTAGAACAAATTTACTGTGGATCATGAGGGAGATCAAATGATAAAACGCTAAATTGTAAACTGAATGTATCTCAAATAATCTACTTCCCAATGCCTTCTACCTGATAGCAAGGCAGGTTACATGCCTGATCTATAATCAGAGGGATTCACCAAACTCTTTATCCACGTATAAGTCCCCTTCATGTCAGAGACAATAAGTAGACTAAGGGTTCCTAGTGGATGGGGGGGGTGTCTCAGGGAGGGGGGAAGGGTAATAGCAGGGAGGCAGGGGGTAGTGGACTCCATACCATGGAGTACAAGATGGAAGAAAATGGTTTGAAAATTATTGTGGTCGCGAAGACATTGCTTGATATGACAGAACTATTGAATGATATGATATCTGTATTATGTCCTAATAAAATGATTTGTGGCAAAATAAATAAATAAATAAAGCCACAGTCATTTTGTCAATGGACTGAAACTTAGTAATGACTGTAAGGATTAGCCAGGACTGGACAGTGTTTCATTCTTTTGTATAAGGTTTCTATGAGTTGAACTGACTCTTATGACACCAAATAACAGTTGGAAGCCTGATGAAAAACTTATTTAGAATTAAGTAGAAATCCTTCAATGTTCTGAGACAAGCAATATCTGTCTAGTTCAATTCACCTGGTACCCTGACTTTAAGCTTTTTCTTGCTTAATGTATTATCTCAAAAGGTACTACGCCAAACGCATTGCATTTAGTAATAGCTTAGTGTAAACATATACTTAATGTGAATTGTACAGATGTTCAGATAATGTTTAATAAGCAAAAATAATCCCATTCTAATTCCGGCTATTTATCAGAATAAGATACAAAATCTTGGAAGAGTTGAAATGACTGCTTTTTACATGGACACATGATCTCGAATATAAAGATTAAGGGCATGGTCAGGAGACAATTGGGGTGTGAATCATAACTTTGCCATTTACTAATTATGTTACTTGGGTAAATCATTTCATCTTCCCATAACTCAGTTTCCCTTTCCATAAAATGGACCAAATAAAGGCCCTTATATCTCGTGGATTATTATGAGAATTTGATGACTTCGAGCACATTAAAATCTCAGAGAAGAAGCTACCATTTAGGAAGTAAGTCACTGCAGAAAATAAATAATAAATTATGACCCCTGTGGTTGACAAAGAACATTGATAATGAGGGTACAATAAAGGATGCTTTTCTTTTTAAGGAGCCCTGGTGGTGTAGTGATTATGCATCAAACGACTAACTGCAATGACAGCAGCAGGTTGAAACCCCAAGGCACTCTGACAGGAAGATGAGGATTTCTGTTTCCTTAAAGAGCTCCAGTCGGGGAAACCCAAAGAGAAGTTGTACCCTTTCCTATAGGGTAACTCGGAATTGACTCAATGGCAGTAAGTGTTATTATTTTTCAATATATAATTGTTATTTCTCTTCATTATGAAGTAAAAGAAATCTAAATTCTGAAATCTCACTCTGGAATCCTAGAAAATAATCCTCCAGGGATTTTAACACCTATTTTCCTGATAAGTTTCCCAAGAATGAGATAATATCACAACAAAAAACTATGACCAAAACAAAGTGAAGGAATCTACTTTTTTCCCACTTTAAAAAATTAATTATTCATAATGTGTAACTGTCAGTTTTCAAGAGTTGTATATTGAATAAATAAGTGAAAAAGACACTATTTTCTGAAAATAATATGAACACAGTAGTATGTTAATTATGAGGCTTTACAAAATTAGATCGTTCATATTCCTTTTTCCAACCAGATTTTCCTAGAGTTAATTGTTTACTAGAAATACAAAGAGTGAGATTCAGTTCTCATTCAACCCACTGCCATTGAGTAGTTTCAGACTATAGTATAGGGAAAGGTAGAACTGCCCCCCTGAGTTTCTGAGACGGTTACGATACTGGAGTAGAAAGTGCCCTCTTTCGCTTGAGAAACTGCTGGTGATGTCAAACTGCTGACCTTGGGGTCAGCAGGCCAACCAGTAACGACTACACTACAAGGGCCTCCCAACTAAATGACAGAAAGTGACAAAATTGAGTAATGACTGAGAATGGACTGACCAGCCACTAAACAAGGAAAAGGGGACAGTCTGCTTCCTTGAAGACTACAGCCTTGAAAACCCTATAGGGAAGTTCTGCTCAGCCCTAAAGGGTATGGACTCAATTTGAAAGCAGTGGGGTGGGTTTTGATGGTTAAAACAGTTAAGACTTAGTGAACTACAAAATTATGTATATAAATTTTTATTTCTTTACATTTGTTTCACATTAGCTCTAGTGTCATTGTATGCTTACCTGTGGAAATCTCAAGATTCCACATAGCACATAGATTACAGAAGTTTAGATGATCAAACTGCAAGCCACAGGCAAGCAGCTATCAACCAGTTACCCTATTTATAAGTCAAATTATCAAACAAATAATCATCCTTGATTACATAGAAGGTTTTCTTAGTGGAAGGGGTTAAATGAATTAGAATACATACCATATCACCACATTTTACCTCACACCCAAGGCTTAGTCCTCAACTTATATTTATGTTTTCCAAATGAAAAGTATTATTTTTGGTGTCTGCTGCCATTATCAATGGAGAATTTTTCTAAATGGACAAAACATCTTCCTAAAATAGTAAGCAGAGAGGAAAAGGCCAACGTTTAAATTATGCCTTTGACACTAACTCGTCGAAGGATTACTCTCTGGTTACCACATTTCTCTAAATCTCATTTCCCTTATCTGTGAAAGGAAAATCATACCACTTCCCTATGATTGAATACAATAATGCAATGCAGTATCTGGCTTTCATGGTAACAGCTGTTGACTTTATTCTTAGGTGCCTTCAAGATGGTTCCAACTCCTGTTAACAATAACTATTACCATTTCCTGAATGTCATTGCAGACACAGGAAGTTCAATGAAAAAATTCCACATTTCCACATAGGCACAGGTAAGAAACACTTTATCCTCTCTGATCAAATCACTAACCCCTATGGAGTTACGAGGAGATCAGAAATTCCAGGTAGCCTCTTGATCTCCATTTCTGCTTCTTTCCTGGGATGACTGTTTCTAGTCAACCCTTCTAAATAATTCCACAGGAATGAAATCAATCTTCACAGAGCCTCAGAACTGAAAGAGATTCAAAGAAGTATTCAAAGATATCCCTATAGGATGGTAGTAGTACTTGAACCATCCAAGGCAGATGGCTATCTAGTCCTACTTTTAAAGATCTCTAAGGATTGAACTTTCTTATGCTCTTTGGTTACCTGTTTCAGTGTTTAATCCCTTCTTTATAGTTAAGTCCATTTTTATGACCAACTGAACTTTTTCTCTTGCTACAATTTAAAAATATTTCCTTTTATATGGTCTCCTGTGAACATAAAGAACATCTGTTCTGCATCTTCCATATAATAACCTTTCAAATACTTGAAGACAGTTAAATCACCCCTTAGCCTTTCCTTCTCCAACTTAAACAGTCCTGATCCCACTGAGCCCACTCTTAGGAACTAGTCCCCATTCCTTACATCACTTTTGCTGATCTTCGCTGGACCATCTCCAGAGTCTCCATATTCTTTGCCAAAAGTGAAGACCAAAATCGAACACAGCAGTAATGCCAAATACAGCAGAAGGATTACTTTTCACTTCTGTATCCCTCACTTGATAAAGCATTCCAGTATCCTGGACTTTTTTTCTCTCAAAAAGAGATATTGTTCTTCCTAAGGACTTTGCTTTGTAATTATCTATGCAATTATCTTGTTTCCCCTTTCACTGTGACTTATATCAGATTTCAGGTGCTTCAACTAATTCCTTCCTGTCAGTAAGAACCAAATTTAGAAACATCCATCTTCTGAACATATTTATACTTTATAGAAAAGCTAAAAGAGAAAAGCTGTGAAAACAAAGTCAAGTTTCATGCAATCCACAAAATAACCATCAACATTTACATCTTGATGACATCTTGGAAACATGACTTTCTTCATGGTATACATGTATGAGTCCACTTATGTTATATAGCATAACGAACTTTATGGGAATGTCTTGCAAATAGCTCATTTAGCCAAACAACTAGAAGAAATCCATATGTGTGTCCATTCCAAAGATACGTGATCCAGTGGAAAGGTGAGCCAATGGAATATGAAAAATACCTAGCAACATTTCTAACAACATATGCAATGAAATTTTTCTGAAAATTATTTTTTTAATGGCTGATGTCATACATCAACAAGGAACTGCCAAAATTCAAGCCAGATTCAGAAGAGTATATGGCATGTGGGATATCATGTCAGATGGAGTTAAGCAAAAGAGCACAAAATAACAGAAAGATGTTTACCTATGCTTTGTTGACTACACAAAGACATTCAATTGTGTGAACCATAATAAATTTGGGGTAAAATTAAAAAATACAAATTGCTGAACACTTCATTGTGCCCATGTAGAAATTTACACAAACTGAAAAGTTGTTCAACTAGAACAAGGGGGTAATATGTAATTTCAAATCAGGGAAAGCTGCACTGAAATATTGCTTTTTCATAATTATTCAATTTGTATACTGAGAAAATAATCCAAGAATTGGACAATATGAAGAAGAATGCAGCATCGGGATTGAAGGAAGGCTCATCAACAGCCTATTAGATCCAAATGACACTTTGCCTGCTCAAAGTGAAGAAGGTCAAAAATCAAAGACTACCACCTTTCATGGGGTATACAACAACATAAATGAAAAATCCTCGTAACTGGACCAATATATAATGCCATGGTAAACAGGAATAAAAAGTTATCAAAGGTTTCACTTTAATTTTATCAACAATAAACACCCAAGGAAGCAGCAGCCAAGAAATCAAACTGTGCATTACCTTGGGCAAATTAGTTGCAAAAGAACTCTTTAAGGTTTTAAAAAGCAAAGATGTCACTTTGAAGATCAATGTGCCCTGAATAAAGCTTTGGTATTTTCAATTTCTTCTTGTGTAAACAAAAGCTAGACAATATATAAGGAAGATTGCAGAGAAATTGGAACATTTGAACTATGATATTTGCAAATAATATTAAATATACTAAGAACTTCCAAAACAAATCTGTCTGGGAAGAAGTACAGCCACAACACTCCTTAGAAGCAACAACAGTGAACATGGTGAGAGTTCATCTCACGGAGGACATGAAACTGGAAGGGACCAATCTCTGCTGAAAGTCATCATGCTTATGAAGTAAAGAACAAAAAAATAAAAATAATTTTTAAAAATCTTAACATCCAAACCCATCACTATCAAGTCAATTCCAAATCATAGAAACCATTTAGGGCGGAAGGGAACTGCACCATAGGGTTCCCATGGCTGTAAATATTAACAGAATCAGGTTGCCCTCTCTCCTGAGGAACAGCTGATGGGTTCAAGCTTGGGGATTTTAATCACTTACTTTTTGGTTAGGAGCTGATCTTTTGTTTAGGGCTTAATCACTGTGCCCTTAGGGCTCCTTGTTATATAGATGGCCAAAAACAACAAAAAAGAAAACCCTCAATGAGATGGGTTGGCATAGTGGCTTCAACAGTAGACTCAAACAGCAACAATGGTGAGGTGGCTGCAGGACCCAACAACATTTTATTCTGTAAGCTATAAGGGCCTTATGATTCGGAACTGAGTCAACAGCACCCAACAATAATATTTCTGAGATTCCTAGAATTATCAACAACTCTAAATTCTTTTATTTTAAACTATTTCATATAAAAGTATGCGGCATTAGCAACTTTGAATCAGAAAAGCATGATTTACTATGCCAGCAGTAACAAAATCAAAAGGAATGGCATGCATTCACTATCAAAAAGAGCATTTCAAAATCAATCCTGAAATACAATTCTGTCTGTGATAAGATATATCTATCAGCCTTCAAGGAGATCCAATCAAAACATGGATTATTCAAATGTATGCATCAACCACAAAAGCTACTGGTGAAGAAATTGAAGAATTCTGCCAACATGTTTAGAGAGATAGTGATCAAATGTGAAATAAAGATGCAGGGATAGTTATTGGCAATGGATACAAAAGTTGGGAACAAAGGGGGAGGTGCAGTAGTTGGAAAATGTCTACTTGGTGATAGAAATGAAGCTGGAGATTGAGTGAGTGATAGAATTTTACATGAGAAATGGCCTCTTTATAGCAATTTCCTTTTTTTCAACAACACAATAGGGGACTATATACATGGACTTCTCCAGACGGAATACATAAATCAAATCCACTATAACTGTGGGAAGACACAATAGAGAAATGCAATATCAGCAGCTAAAACCAGGCCAGGGACTTACTGTGAAACAGACCATTAGTTACTCATATGTAAGTTCAGGTGAAAACTGAAGAAAATTAAACCAAGTTCACAAGAGCCAAAATAAGACCTGAGATCATCCCACCCAAATTTTGATAACATCTCAAAGAGATTTGACACATTCAACACTAATGACAGAAGATCTGGTGAGATGTGGGAGGACATCAAAAAAAGATTATGTGAAAAATCAAAATGTCCTTTAACAGAGAGGAAAAAAAGAAGAAAAGGTCAAAGTGGCTATCACAAAATACTCTGAAATTTGCTCTTAAGGGTACAGTAGCTAAAGAAAACGGAAGAAATGATGAAGTCAAAGAGATTAATAGAAAATTTCAAAGGGCTGCTCGAGAAGACAAAAATAAGTTATTACAGTGAAATGGGTGGAGACCTAGAGTTATAGAACCATAAAAGACTATGTTCAGAACATCTTAAACTGAAAGAACTCAAGAAAAAATTCAAGCCTCAAGTTTCAATATTGAGAAGTTCTACGGGAAAAATATTAAATGATGTAGGAAGAATCAAAAGAAGATGGAGGAGGATTTGAGGCACGTGCTGATGAAGATCAAGGATTGAGGTCTTCAATAGGGATTACAACTCAATGTAAAGAAAACCAAAATCTTCACAACTGGACCAGTAAGTAAACTCATGATCAAAGGATCGACGATTGAAGATATCAAGGGCTTCTGCTTGGATCCAAAACCAATGCTCATGGAAGCAGCAGTCAAGAGATCAAAAGATGCATTGTATTAGGTAAATCTCCTGTACAAGACCTCTTTAGAACATTGAAAATCATGGGTTAAGAACCGCTGCTTTGAAGGCTAAAGTGGGCCTGATCCAAGCCATGGTACTTTCCATTGCCTCGTGTCATATGTATGTGGAAATTGGACATTGAATAATTGTGGTGCTGGAAAAGAACATTGGAAGTACCATGGATTGCTAGGAAAAATGAATATTTCTTAGAAGAAGAATGGCCACAGTGTTCCTTAGAAGCAAGGATGGCAAGACTTTGTCTAACAAACTTTGGACATGTTGTCTGGATAGACCAGTCCCAGAAGAAGGACTTCATACTTAATAAAGTAGAAGGGTAAAGAAAAAGAGGCAGGACCTCAATGAGATGGATTGGCACAGTGCCTGCAACAATGGGCTCGGGCACAGGGACAATTATAAGGCTAGCACAAGTCCAAGGAGATTTTTGCTTTGTTGTGCAAAGGATCACTATGGGTCAGAACCTACTCAATTGCACTTGACCACAACATCTGAAATCAGCTTAAATTTTTTATCCTATGCAATTTTATTTTGTGAAATTATCTATGACTGTACATATTCTTAGTTCATGTACACTGTTACTTCCCTAATGATTGTAGATTTCAATTATCTTGATTTTATAATTCAGCATTTAACCACTTAAATGTTTAGGAGTGCTGAAAGTAAAAGATGGCAAAAGAAAAATGTTGTGGTTGTTTGAAAAAAACAAGTATATATTTTCATTTTAGAGCTGCAATTTTTAAAAGGTAGGGAATTGCCATGCCAGTTCTTAGTGCTTTTCCACAGAGCCCTTTCTAGGTGTCTGCCATTTGGAGCTCTCCCCTCAAATGGCAGTACACAATCTAGAGAATGCGTGCAGGAAAGACCAATGTCCGCCTCTGCCTACACAGAAGCAAATGCAATTGTATAACACACCCTGTAGCTACCTCATGGTCAAACTAACTTTACATTTTCATTGTCAAAAAATGCCTTACAGAAAATTACTAGACAAATTATCAACTGGGAGAAGCTACTTGAAGTATATTTATGGTTGTTGTTGTTGTTAGGTGTCGCTGAGTTGGTTCTAACCTGTGACCCTATGCACAACAGTACAAAATACTGCATAGTCCACCACTTGTCCGTCAGCTTGTCATACTGTGGTGGCTTGTGTGTTGCTGTGATGCTGGAAGCAATGTCACTGGAATTTGTCACCCAAAGTGAACATGTTTCAGCAGAAATTCCAGAAGAACAGACGATGAAGGACTCCGTTACTCACTTAAGAGGGAGAAGACACTATGAAAAGCCATCTTTTTGATGGTATTCTAATTTTCCTTGAACTTCTATTTTACCAAGCATGATGTCTTTTTACAGGGGCTAGTCTCTCCTGATACCGTGCCCAAAGGAGGTAAGATGAACTCTCACCATCCTGGCTACTAAGAAACATTCTGGCTGCACTTCATTCAAGGCACATTTGTGTAGTCTTCTAGCAGTCCATGGCAGTTTCAGTATGCTTTGCCAACACTACGTTCCATTCTGCTGTAGGCTTCTGTGTTTATTGTCAAGCTTCCGCATGAATTTGAGGCAATTGGAAATGCTACAACTGACATCAGATCCACCTTAATCCTCATACAACTTTGCTCTAACACTTTGAAGTGACCTTAAGCAGGAATTTGCCCAATGAAATACATTATTTAATTTCTTGACTGCCGCTTCCACCGAGCATCAATTGTGAATGCAAGCAAGATGAACTCTTTAGCAACTTCATTTGTCATTATGTTTATTGGCCCAGATGTAAGAATTTTTGTTTTCTTTACATTTCTTAGATTTGCTCAGCATACACTTTAATAAGTATGGTGAAAGAGTCAAGTCAGACACATACCTTTCCTGATATTGAACCATGCAATAATCCCATTTCCAGATGAGCACAATGAAATGTTTGGGAATTTCCAGTTTGGGAATTTTATTCATAGTTTGTTATGATCCACACAGTCCAATGTCTTCCCATCGTCAATAAAAAAACAAGCAACATATTTCTGTTATTCCCTGCTTTCATCCACAATTCATCTTTCATCAGCAGTGATATCCCTTGTGCCACATCTTCTGAATTCACCTTGGAATTTTGGCAGTTCCCTGTTGACATACTACTACAACCATTATTGAATGATCTTCAGCAAAATTTTACTTGCATATGATATTAATGAAGTTGTTTGGTAGTTATCTCATTCTGTTATCTTTCTTTGGAATGGGCACAAATATGGATCTCTTCCAGTTGACTGGACAGGTGGCTGTTTCCCAAATTTCTTGACAAGAATTTATCTGCTAGTTGAAACATTCCCATTGGTATTTTGCCAATTCCTGGAACTTTTTGTTTCCCAAACACTTTCAGTAGAATTTGTTCAGTACCATCAGCTCTTGATCATATACTACCTCTTGAAATGATTGAAGCCAACCAGTTCTTTTTGATTCAATGGCACTTTGTATTCCTTCCATCTTCTTTGGATGCTTCTTGAATCATGCAATATGTTTAATATAAAATACTACAATAATTAAACTCTAGGCTCGAATTTTTTCCCATTCTTTCAGCTTGAGAAATTCTGAGTATGTTCTTCCTTTTTTGCTTTCCAATACTAGGTCTTTGCACATTTCATTATAATTGGTTTTCACAAGTTGCTTTTTCTGTTCATCTTTTACCTCATCATTTCTTACATTTAGTATAGCTATGATCAAGTTTCAGAAGGTATTCTAAAATATACCTTAACCTTTTCTTTCTTCCCTGTCTTTTTAATGCTCTTAGTGTTATTCATGTATGATGTCCTAGGTGTCACCCACAGCTCATCAAGTCTTCTGTTCGAAGGACTGACTCTTGATCTATGCACAGAATCTACAGGAGCACAATTAAATGTTCTAGAATTTCTGTTTTTCAGAATACTATCCATAGTTTATTATGATCTACACAATGAGGAACCCATACAAATAAAATAAATACATATAAAGAAATGATGGACACAAAAGCAACCAGGGATATTGGTTAATTTTTAACTGCAAAATTTATTGTAACCAAAATTAAGTTTGTTATACATCCCTCCCCGTATCTAGGCACTTTCTGACTTCTTTCATCATTAGGTGAACTCTCTTTCTTCACTCTTTGAATCTTCACTGGTCTTGTGACTTGCTTTGATGAATAGATTGATACAGAAATGTGCCAATTCTAAACTCAGGCCTTCCCATTAGACCCCTTCCTTTACCACAACAATCCCAGTTTATATATATCATTCTTGCATTATGAACAGATAGAGTATCGACTTGACACTAGGAAATGCAAATTTTAAAACAAAAACAACTACCGCTACATACCTCCACTTGAAGTTTAAGTACCTCTTGAACCAGGTCTTTCGAATATTTTCAAGGCAACGTGCAAGCTGAGAAGAGTCTGAATTAATATTCTGACATTCCTCTGCCTGTCTAACATACTTGTACTTATGTGAGACAGTATTTTTGTTGTTGTTAAGAAATAGTGTGTCCTAATAGGTACTGTTGTTAGCTGCCATCCAGTCGGTTCTGGCTCATAATGACCCTATGTACAACAAAAGAAAACACCGCCTGGTCCAGCATCCTCCTCACAATTGCTGTTACGTTGCAGCCACTGGGCCAATCCATCTTGTGAAGGGCCTTGCTCTTTTTCACTGCCCCTCTACTTTACCACGCATGATGTTCTCTTCCAGAGATGAGCTCTCCTACCAACATGTCCAAAATATGTGAGGCAAAGTGTTGCCATTTTCATTCTAAGGGGCATTCTTGCTGTACTTTTCCTAAGGTAGATGTAAAAAACACTTCGTCAATCCATGGTTCTTTCAACATGCATTCAAAAGCACCATAATTCAAGTGCATTGGTTCTTCTTCAGTCTTTATTATTTAATGTAACATGTTTATGGGACAATTGAAAATACTATAGCATGGGTCAAATGGAACTTAGTCCTCAAAGTGACATCCTTATTCTTCAACCCTTTAAAAAGATCTTGTGTATTGGATTTACCCAATGCAACGTGTTCTTTGATCTCTTTACTACTTCCATGAGCACTGATTGTGGATCCAAGCAAGACAAAATCCTTGACAATTCAATGTTTTCTGATTATTATGATGTTACCTACCTTCCTCCAGTTGAGAGGATTTTTGTTTTCTTTACGTTGAGTTGTAATCCATACTTAAGGCATCAATCCTTGACCTATATCAGCAAGTGCTTCAAGTTCTCTTTCAGTAAGCAAGGTTGGACCTCTACATAGCAAAGGTTACTTATAAGCCTTCCTCTGATCTTGATGGCCCATTCTTCTTCTTAATATAGTGCAGCTGCTTAGATTATTTGCTCCGCATACAGATTGAATAAGTATGATGAAAGGCTACAACCCTGACACATACCATTCCTCATTTTACATGCACGCTTTTCTTGAGTTCCTGTCCTTCGTCTGAAAGCTCCGCAGAAACCTATTCACCATGGGTGATCCTTGATGGCATTTGGAATACCAGTGATAATTTCTAGCATTATAGCAATGCTCAAGCTACCACAAAACAGCAGACTTACAGACAAGTGGTGACACTAGTGCATAATTATAATAAAAAATAACACCACAGTGTTAGACGAGCTAATTAAGGGATATCCGTTGATATCATTAATGTGGTAGTTATATAATCACTTGTCAATTTGAGGATTAAGAGTGAAGGTGTGGAGTTGAGTCTGTCAATGAGATTGTAGCCAATGAGGCCTCTGTGTAGACATGGGCTTCTCTTGCGAATTCTGGGAAACTGGTATTTTCTTCTTCGGAGGCAGGGGACACTTCTCTCTCTGGATTCACCCCCCGCGAGACATTCTACTGACAAGGCTGACTCTCCGTGAGACATCCCTGAGCAGAAGCCACATGGACCTACCTGGATGTAGCCAGAACCCTGAACCTGGAGAAGCCACGTGGAGACCCCTGACAGCATTGAGATGCTTATAACACCACTGGATCAAGAAGACTTTCTACTCACTGGCCTGTAATCATGTTGCATTCGGCATCATTGCATGTGTTTTGTGAGTCAGAAGACTTTATAGATTGGTATCAGACATATGGGCTAATATAGGGCTTATGGACTTGATCTGGACTGGGCTCGGATGTTTTCTCAACTGTCCTTGTATATAAACCTCTTTCTTATACACATGAGTTTCAATGAACTTGTTTCTCTAGTCTACCCAAACTAACACGATTAATAAGTATTGTCATGTTATCTAAAAACTATATGCAAGATTATATCTAATTATTTTGTACAAGCTACAAAGACATTTTCAATGAGTAACAATAAAATTATAAAATCAATTAAAGCTGGTGAAATTCAACATCAATTTGATTACAATGATGATGGGAAAAATGAAACAGTGCTACTAATTGTGAAATTTGCAGAAGGTCTTTAATATATAATATGACAACCTTATGTCTTCATGAATTTACAAGTTTTATGAATGTCCTGTTTCTCTTCCTTTATTCTTTTTAGAATTAAACAATTTTGGAAAAGCTTACTTTGGACACACAGAATGCATACTCAGATGAAGTAGGTTATTCAAGAAATTAACTTGTATTCAAACCTTAGCAAACATTTTATTATTATTCTCATTTTATAAGGTGAAAATAAAAATCATACAACATCTCTACAAAAACAATATTTAAAAATCAAGAATAAACAAGGCATTTTGTCGTGGCTAAATCAAACAGAGTGTTGGAGTTTTATAATGCCAACCAAAGAGCTCCGTAGGCTCAATTTAACAGTCTTGATCCCCAGAGCACCATGGGCTACACTTGGCATCAGGCTGCTCAGAAGAGAGAAACTGCGGGACTCGCAGGGAAGTGGCAGGTGTTCTCTCTATGCAGAAGTTCTTACAGCTCAAGTGAAAGAAAATAACATCCACTTTAGGCAGGTGCTGAATACAGCCAAGCTCAAAGTGCATGTCCCACAAGAGTCTATAGCTCTTGAAGCAACTCTAGCATAAACTTCTAGGATTCCCCAAGGGACATGTCAGTTACATGAGTAACCAGACTCAGGGAAGATGTAGCTTCCTATTAGATATGTACAATTCTTCCAGCTAGTTGCAATTTACCATCAGGGAACATTTTCCCCCTTAAGCAACAGTGCCTGCCAACATAGTTGACATACCACATCTGGCTCTAAAAGAAACAGACTGAACTACAGATAACTGAAGGTAAAATTTTCATGCAAAAGGGGAAAGGCTACATCATCTCTTTCAGCATAAGTTTACACATTGGATTTTTTTTTCTTTTACTCTCTGGAGGGAAATTTGGTAGTTTATGTTAAAGTATATATCCTTTGATCCAGAAGTCTCACTTATAATAATTTACCAAAGGAGATAAATTCACATTAGAGATTTTTTAAGTGACTATTTTTTAAACCTTTATGCAAATGAACCTACATAGGTCTAGCAATAGTAATGAGGTAAAATATAAACCTTAATAGTGAAGAAAGGAAAAGTTAAAGAACCAGAGTATAGTTATGTGTTTCACCAGTGCTCTCCCACACCCTTGATTTATCCTATGTGTGACCCTTCTGAGAGGGACAGTCCAATTATCTTACAGGTAGATTTTATGTCTCCATTACATCCTCACCCCTTCACATCTATCTGGTTGCTTGGGGTTTGTTTGAACTTCTGATACCTCTTCTCATTGACACCTCATGATCACACAAGCTGGTGTGCTTCTTCCATGTGGATTTTGTTGCTTCCTGGCTAGATGGCTGCTTGTTTAACTACAAGTCTCTAAGACCCAGATGCTTTATCTTTTAATAGCTGGGCACCATCAGCTTACTTCATCACATTTGTTTACATATCCATTTTGTGTTCAGTGATCATGTTGGGAAGGTGAGTATCATACAGTGCCACATTCTTAGAACAAACTGTCTTGTACATAAGTAAGATTTTAGTAGAGGCTCAAAGTCCATCTGCTTGTCATTATATTTACATATATATTCAAGTATAGACAAATATACCTATATTTATATAATTATATATTTACATAATTATACACATATAATTTTTTACTCTGTAATATGGATTTTTTAATGCTTGGACATAAAAATTATTTTCTCTCGATCAATGGTTCCTCATCATTCTGCTTCCAATATGGCCTCCTGGAATCAAATAATGTTCTAAGGCAGATAATGGAAATATAAAGAGAGAAACCCTAACAAAGACTGGTCCTGAGGAGCCTGAGGACTTTGCTGATTCATTGACACTGTTGGGATATTTGTCTGGTGATGCAAGATTTTCAGAGCAATCTCCGGATCCACAATTATCAGCGCCTGTGCTTGCAGCAGGGCGTAAGCCAGTTGAGGGTTCTGCAGCAACATGTTCCATGCTTCCTGAGGACCATTCTGGACATAAAGCTTGATTTGTTTCATCAGCTCAAACATCTGTTCTGGCGGAGGACAGGCAACTGCTTTGCTGATGGGCTCAGGAGCATCCTCAGGACTGATGGTCTCTCCATACAGTGAGCCAATGACAGGCACACCAGTGCCAAGGCTGGCTCGTCAACTTGTCTTTGTTCTTCTCACTAGCAGCATTATCCACTCGAAGTGCTCTACCACTGAATTCTCGCCCACTCAGGTTCCGCATGGCACTCAGGGCTGTCCCCTGGTCTTGGTATTCACGGAAGCCATAACCCTTTGGTTTTCCTGTTTGTCTGTCATATACTGATCGGAAACTGACAACAGGCCCAACCTCAGAAAGGATGTCTTTTAGCTGTTCTTCAGTAGCTTCGTAAGGAAAGTTCCCCACGAACGGTCCACCGCAGGGTCCCTAACAGACAAACATGCCATAGCTCTCTTCAGGCAGCTTCCAGTCACACATATATAATTTTAACTTTCTTCTTTTTTCCTCTTCTTTTTCCTTTCCTTCTGCCCACTATCATGCTTAGCCATTGCTCACCTCTAAGTAATTCCTCTGTGACACTTTTCAATCGGTAAAACAGGAACTCTACTCCCTCCTCACCATCAATTATGCACCCATTGCTGTTCACCATGGCCCCCCAGAACCATTGGTCCCAATGCTGTCTCCCAGAGATTGCTAATCCTGCCTACTTTATATAGATAAATGAGAGAGAGAGAGAGAGAGAGAGAGAAACCTTATAGTTCCAAGTCTAACTGGTATCCTGACCCAGAGTAGAGAAATAACGTCTGTTAAATAATGAGGAGGACCTGTTTGCTATAATCCCTCCACCCAATCTCGTTTGAAGCAGAAATGCCAGGATGGATGAGACTTCAGAAACAGCAAGGGCAGTGATGATTCCCTGAGGATATGAGGAGACAGGAGAGCAATGATGACTGTATAGCCCCACTTGAGGGCAATGAAAAAAAATTATATATATTTATATATATATATATATATAATGGGATAAGGTATATAGAGAATAATAGAATAACAATAATAATATATAACAACAATAAGAGCTCCAAGGGAGGATGGTGGGGGAAGGCAGGGATAAAGGGGAGCTAATATCAAAGAGTTCAAGAAGAAAGAAAATGTTCTGAAACTGACTGTAGTAGCAATTATACAATTATTCTTGATCCATTTTAATTATGGAATGTTATGACATCTATAAGAGCTCCCAATAAAGTGATTAATAAAATAAATAAATAAACCTCTATCAAGCTTTTGGTAATGTAATTTTTAAAGCTCGTTGGCCAACATTATGTAACCTTTAGTCGTTGCAAGTGGTGCCCTAGGTGTGTCAATGCTGGAAAACAGTGGTGTTGCAAGCTGAATGCAAATCACTTCACTACTTCCTTGTTCAAAATGTACACAGCAACTGTCACTATGAAATTTTGAATCAAAAATAATTTATTTGACTAGTAGTTGAAAAGGAACTTTATACCACTCAGTAGATTGATTCTGGAGGGCCACTGGTGAGCAAGAGAGAAAACATAGCTGGTCAAATGAACCTTATATGTAGTTGAGAAGAAAGACATTCCATCTGTCGTCCATTCATGAAAACACAAAAGTATCATATAATAAAGGAGAGCAGTCTTATAGTGAGTGACTGAGAGGCTGAGTCCCATCTGGAGGGACCTCTATTGAGATGGGCTGTTTAGACTGAGAGCACAACAAGACAGAGTCAAATATACAAGAATCTATTAGACAAACGAGTTTCCAAGCAGAAAGAAGAGACAGAGCAAAGAGTCTATCTCAGAAGTATGCTTGCCACTGACAAAGAAGTAAAACCAAAACTATCAGCTATTATTAAAATAAAAGCAGAAAAGAATTAAAAACCACATAATAAATTTAAGCCAATGGATAACAACCATGGAATCTATAAACAAGTTACTTCCTATGTTCCAGTCTTTTTGCTTGGAGATTATTAACTTGTTAGAAAAGACAGCAACCACTATTAAAAGGAAGTGTTTTGTAGCACCTATGTAAACAAATATTATTTATTTACTGCTGTGAACTTTCCCAAAATATTTTAAAAGCACAGAGGAGGAAAAAAGTTATCCCTATTTATTCTTGAGAAAGTTTGTTATCACTGTCCAAATCCAGGTGCAAAAACATTTTTTGCTCATGTTAAAAATTCACTACTTAGAGAGAAAAGCTACCCAAACACACCTGCACCTTTTCAAAACTGATTTAATGTTGTATTAAAGTAAACATATTAAGGACATGAATGTTTAGTCATCAAAAAGCTGCATTGCACAACCTTCTACTTAGAGTAAATGAAACAAGCTACTTGGATTCTGATAAAGCTAACCCTTTTATTTCATGATGCCCTGTTCCAAACCTAATATAATCAAGTAATATTAGATGCTTATGATTTGAACCTAGTTTGGACTTCATTATATGATTTACATGGTTGATAAGATGATACATTCTGAAAATATGGTAATTAATGCCATATTTTATTATATGAAGCTGGGAGTGTAGTAATTAGTAACCTAAGGCCTAACACAGACTGCTTAGGCTTCATCGTACTTCTTTCACTTACTAATTGTAAAAATTTTGATTTAAACTGTTTGTATAACGTTTCCCCATCTGTAAAACAGGGTAATAACACATATGTAGGCAGGTGTTTCTGAATATTAAACAAATTTTTTAATTTAAAATGTTGAGGACAGTGCCTGATACATATAAGGAAATGATGGCTATAATACTAATTATTATACCCTCAAAGAACTCTACTATCAAATACTGCACAAAATCTGTGCTCTTAAGAAAGTGTATTTATCTAACTACATGCATGTTAACCAATGAACACAAAAAGAAAGACTACTTAAGGGAAAAAATCCCACAAATTTTAAAAGATATAACATTATAATTTAATAAAAATTAGTTGAAAATATAGACATTACATTTCAGTTTAATGTCTACTATTTATAATTGTGATTTATCATATATACTTTTATCCTCATAAAAAAAGAAAGCAAATAAAAACACACAGAGGGTAAGTCAAAAAGTATTGCTAACTATGGATTTCAGGTCATACATACACGGGATTATTCTAAACAAAACATGTTTAGTCATGTCTGCAATTAGTGGATGGCTGTGGACAAGTTTTCACAGCAATACACGTCTTAATTTCCTTGAGGAAAGGACTGACCTCCGATGGGTATACAGGGAAAGGAGAATCCCATTCCGCATTTGCTCAAGGACCATTCCTATTAGGCTGATTCAGACATACCTCCATCCTGCAACCTTCTGTCTCCTCTTCTGATACCAACTACCCTTCCCATGGTGTTCTACTTCTCTGCTTGGTTTGATAATCTGTTGCAACAGCCATACAGAAATCAAGATAGCACCCACAATCAGTGTTTATTGGGGAAGTTAAAAGCCAGGATCAGAAAGCATCCAGTGTATAGTTATTTTGTTTGCAGCACCTCCTATACTGGCAGACACATCTCTTTGTGGTACTTGCCCCCTCAGACATACAGTCGCTGAGGCTCTGCTAATACAAAGTCCCTTTAGCATTGATAAATGCTCAAAGCCACCTTGTTCTCAAACCAGCCTCCGTCCCCAAAGTTCTGAACATTATTCCTTTCGTGGGCTAGGAAACCCGTAACTCTTGTCTCATGATGCCCAGGCAGCCACCCTGCACTGTCTCATAGTCTCAGGATGCAGTTCTTCTGCTCTCTCTGCCATTTCAGAGACAGGGATCTCACATGTGCTCCCATGAGGTCCTTCTTTCTTCATGGTAGTGGGAGGCCCTCTCTCCCTGCTTCTGAGATGGCTCCCTGCTACACCCAGAGGAATGGCAAAACTGGCGAAGCTCCTCCTTAGAGTCTTCTACATCTTATTTGCATGTTTCCACTCAGTCATTTGGTGGGAATCACAAAGATTAGGAATAGAAGAGTCATACCAAGTAATGTCATTTCACTGTAGGGACCTTCAGAAACAGGTCACCTTTGTGTGATGGGATAGAAATGGTTCTGAAGTTAAAGCTAATGTCATGTTAAAAAACACAACTCAAGTAGATGCCTTCCCAAATTACTTATCTTTGCAACAACTTTGTTGGAATCCTGTCCCTCACAAAACAACTTTGAGTTGGGCCCACAGTCCTAAGAAAGGCCAGAAAAAACTTTAAAATTGACCCAAAAAGAGAGAAGACCATGACCCTCCAAAGTGAATAAACAGAAACTTAAATGAAGAAACTGGTGGAAGGAGACCATAGAATCGCCGTTGACATGACAGCTACTGAAGTTAGAACCACATATGGTTTACTTTTTTCAATTTTAAACAATATCTTTTATACAATAAATTGTAACTGGGGACTAGTCTTCGATTTACTAATATAGCTCAGAGGACAAGGTCCCATCAAAATAGTGGGGGTTTGATTGTTTATTTGTGATGAACTTGTCACGAAAAACCCTAAGTCCATCTCAGTGTTTTGTTCTGTTTTTTAAGGGATCCCCTCGGCTACTTAAATTCAAGGCAGAAGGTTGCGGTGATGGCATTTGTGGTATACCCAAGGAGTAAATTTTGAAAGATTTTCTCAACAGGCAAAGACAATCCTGTGGGCTTATTATAAGGAAATGTTAGAAAGCTGAAAACTGCAATGGTAAAGAAAAAGGCAGGAAAGTTGTGTGGTGTGGGGGAGGGGGTCGTCTTTTTCTGCCTTCACAACAATGAGAGTAGTAAAGGCTAACCCAAGGCAATTTCATCAGGAAACTTATCCCATCCGCACTATAGCTCAGATATTAACATTCCAAACTTCTTTTTGCTCCAAAAATTCAAAAGGCATTTAAAATCACCATTTGAAATTAACACAATTTGAGTCCCTTGGGGATGCTGAAACTGCTTTTTTTAAAATTCATTTTATTGGGAGTCTTACAAATATAACAGTCCATAAATCAATTGCATCAAGGGAACTTATACTGATGCTGCCATCACCATGTCCAAAACATTTTCTTTCTACTTGAGCCCCTTGATATCACCTCTTATACCCTTCCTCCCCCACCTTACCACCCTCATGAATCCTTGATAAATTATATATATTTTTTCATATCTTACACCTTCCGATGTATCCCTTCATCCACAGTTCTGTTATTTGCCCCCATCGAGGGGGGTTATACATCCATCATTACTATCAGGTTCCCTTTCCTCCTTTCCCTCCTCCCTTCCCATACCCACGTATAGTCATTATTTCCATTACAGTTTCTTAGCGGTTCATTCTACCCTGGATCCAATGTGTTAAAACTTCTTCCCTATACCAATATACATATGCTAGTCTAGCAGGATTTGTGAGGTTGAACTTGGACAAAGGGAATGGATAACTCACTCAGGGTGCAGTGTAGCACCAACAAAACATTTCCCTAGTTCTTTAATGCTTCCTCCCCCCCCCCTCTATCATAGCCCTAGTTCAACCTCAAAACTGCTATTTTTACAAGGTGTGAAATGAAGTCAGTAGAAAGATAAGCGCCACATCCAGAAGTGTATAGACATAACAGATATAATGCAAATAGAAGGCTTTAATAAAAATGAATTTATTTTTTCACAGTTTAAGATGCTTGAAAGGAGCACTGGTAGAGCATTGGTTAAGTCTAATGGAAGGTCAGTTGGCCAAACACACTAGCAACTCTGTAGGAGAAAGATGGTGCAGAATGATTCTGCAAAACTGTATCACTTTGAAATACCTGTGGTGCAATTCCACTCCAACCTATAAGGTCAACCTGAGTCAGAACTGTTTGTTTGGTTTTTCAGGAGCCATGGTGGCATAGTATGTTACACGTTGGGCTGCTAACTTCAAGGTCAGCAGTTCAAAGCCACAATATTCTCTGGAGCAGAAATATAAGGCTTTTTACTCCCATAAATATTTAGTCTGAAAAGTCCACAGGGGTAGTTCTACTCTGTCCTCTGAGGTCAATATGAGCAGGAATCAACTCGATGGCAGGGAATTTGCTGTTTTATACAAGATGGCTGAACTCAAACCACTGGATCAAGGGAAAGGATTTCTGTCTCTGTGGACTCTGGGTAAATGCCCTGGTCTCTTTTCAGTTTTTCTCAATGTCTTCCCTTCTAGTCATTTTACCTTTCTTATTCTAATTAATTTTTAAAAGTTATTATCCTTGGCAATTTATTGCCCATGTATGGACAAAAGGGTTGATAATTTTGCTCTTGATTTTTAAAAAAATTATACCTACCATTTCTCTATTGACAATAGTATAGGTGTGTGTGTGTGTGTCATAAAAGATATTGTCTTTATCCAGACTAGTAAGATAGATGACCACACGTAGTTGTTTTTTCCCCCTTTGGATTTAAGTAATAGAAGGCATTAAGAAATTTTAAAACTAAATCCTCCTTGCAATCCTAGGATAGTTGAGCTGGTGATATTTGTCATCATTATCTTTAAATGTTTGTTTGTTTGAGCTCAATTTATTACTAATAACTCCAAGTCCATTTCAGTGTGGCTTCCTTTTTTTTTTTTAATTCACTCAGACCAATATTTAGGTTTGAGGGTTAAGGAATCTGGAGAGATATTTTGTTTGTTTTTAAACAAACCTGCTGTGTAGATTCACACAGCCCATCTCAAGAAGACTTTTTCCATCTTAATTAAGTTACTGCAGTTGCTGTTAGATACCATCCAGTCAGTCCCAAAGCACAGCAGAAAGAAACACTGTCCAGTCTTGAACTATGCTCAATAGTTTCTATGCTTGAGCTTATTTTTGTAGCCATTGTATCAATTCATCTCATTTTTTTCCAACAGGTTTAGTGGCACATAATTTACATATCACACAATGGAATAGTTCAATCATTTACTCATAACAAGGGGAACTGCATAATCACAACAATACCCATCCTAGAGCACTCCTTTCCCCCATGGCCAAAATCGCCTTTAAAATGAGTATGCAATCACGATCAGCTCCAGTGCTCCCTGACCCCTCCTGCCTTCATTATTTACTCCCAAAACGCCCTTTCCCTTCCTATTGCCTATCCCTTACTCCTGCATTCCCTATAGAACACTTTGTATCATTTATTGTCATTATACATCCACTCTTCCTGTGTTTCACAGTTGGAAAACCTCACAGAAAACAATGACAAGCAAATCACAATAAGGTGGTAGGAAAAGATCCTATTAGGGTAAAGACAAAAATCCAAATAATGTGTCAGTGGGAGAAGATCCCCATCAACATTCAAAAGGCAAGGGAAGAAATTTCTGTCATGAAACAACTAAGAGATGTTTGCACCCAGTACCAATTCAGGTCACGTGTATGGGGAGGTCGACTGGCCGAATACTGAGTTCAATCCAGCATAGTCAAGATTACAATTGTCCCTGCCTGCAAGTAGGGCTGTTCAGGACAATTCGTCTCATTGAAGGCCTTCCTCTCTTGCACTGCCCCTCCACTCTACCAAATATGATGTCCTTCTCCAGGGACTGCTCTCTGGTGACAGCGTGTCCAAAGTATTTAAGATGAAGTCTTGCCATCCTTGCCTCTAAGAAGTATTCTATTCTGGTTGTCCTTCCAAGAGAGATTTGTTTGTGCATTCACCAGCCCACGGTACTTCCAATGTTCTTTTCCAGCATTACAACTCAAACATATCAATTCCCTATTCAATGTCCGACTTTCATATGGACATGAGGAAATTGAAAATACCCTGGCCTGGGTCAGGTACATCTTGGTCCTGAAAGTATCATCCTTGTTTTTCAATACTCTGAAGAGGTCTTATTCAAGAGATTTTCTTAATATGATACATTCTTTTATCTCTTTTTATATCATTTTATTAGGGGCTCATACAACTCTTATCATAATACATACACACATCAATTGTGTAAAGCACACTTGTACATTCATTGCCCTAATCATTCTCAAAATATTTTCTCTCCAAATATTTTTGCTCTCTTAAGCCCTTGGCATCAGCTCATTTTCCCCCTCGTTCCCCACTCCCTGCTCCCTCATGGACCCTTGATAATTTATAAATTATTATTTTTTCATATCTTACACTGTCCGACATCTCCCTTCACCCACTTTCCAGTTGTCTATTCCCCAGGGATGAGGTTATATGTGGATCCTTGTATCGGTTCCCCCCTCCACCCTCTCTTGACTGTTGTTTCCACAAACATTGTGGATCCAAGCACGACAGAATACTTGACAACTTCAATCTTTTCTCCATTTGTCATAATCTTAATTGCTGGTCCAGTTGTGAGGATTTTGGTCTTCTTTGTATTGAGTTGTAATCCGTACTGAAGGCTGCAATCATTGATCTTCATCAGCAAGTGCTTCAAGTCCTTCTCACTGTCAGCAAGCCAGGTTATGCTATCTATATATCTCAGGATGTTCATAAACCTTCCTCTAATCCATATGCCATATTCTTCTTTATATAAGCCAGCTTCTTTAATGATTTTCTCAGCATACAGATTAAATAAGTATGGTTAGAGGATACAACCCTGATGCACACCTTTCCTCATTTTAAACCATGCAATATTCCCTTGTTTGGTTCTCATCACTACCTCTTGATCCATGTATAAGTTCCATATAAGCATAAGGAAATGTTCTGGAATTCCCATTCTTCTCGAGGTTATCCATAGTTTGTTATGATCCACAAAGTTGAATAACTTGGTATAGTTCATGAAACACAAGTAAGTATCTCTAGTAGTTACATAGTCTCTTGTCAACTTGAGGATATTAAGAGTGAAGGGGTGGAGTCTAGCCTGTCAATCAGGTCACAGCCTGATGCCTCTTTGTAGGTGTCGCCTTCTCATGAGGATTCTGGAAACTTCCTGTCTTCCTCCCTGAAGGTGGAACACACACACACTCTCTCTCTCTGCTTCACCCTACTGCTGAGGAGATACACTCAGGAGCTAGAGGAGCCATATTGAGATGCTTATACCACCACTGGTTCCACAAGACTTTTCACCCACCTACCTGTGATCTTCCTGCTTTCAGCATCTTTTCGTGTGCTGTGTGAGTGTGAAGAGGAATTTATGAACTAGTATTGAGCATGTGGGCTAATATCAGACTTATGGACTTGATCTGGGCTGTGTTGCGATGATTTCTCAATATACAATTGTTCTTTGATATAAAGCTCTCTCTTACACATATATTTGTAAGTTTGTTTTAGTCTGACTGGTCTAACACAGCATCTCTCTGATATTCTCTGCTTAGAGCCACAACCCATCTACATCAGCAATGATAACCCTTGTTCCAAGTCCTCTTCTGAATCCTTCCTGAACCTCTGATAGATCCCTGTCAATGTACGATCTTCAGCAAAATTTTACCTGCATGTGGTATCAATGATTTTATTCTCTGATGTGAGCATTATATTGAGTCAGCTTTCTTTGGAATGGGTACATATGTAGATCTCTTCCAGTCAGTGGCCAAGTAGCAGTCTTCCAAATTTCCTGGCACCATTGCATGTTTCCAGTGCTTCATCAGCCTGTTGAAACATTTCAAATGAGATTCTATCAATCCCTAGAGGGTTGTTTTTCATTTGTTTGTTTGTTTTGGGGGGATAGCTAATGCTTTCAGGGCAGCTTGAACTTCATCCTTCAGCCCCACTGATTCTTGCTCATATGCTACCTCATGAAATGGTTAAATCTCCACCAATTCATTTTGGTAAAGTAACTGAATTCTTTCCATCTTCTTTTTATGCTTCCTGCATTATTCAATGTTTTGCCCATAGAATCTTTCAACGTTGCAACTTGAAGCTTAAATATTTTCTTGAGTTCTTTCAGTTAAAGATATGTTGAATATGTACCTCCTTTTATAATACTACACATTTCATTATAATATTTGGCTTTGTCTCCTTGAGCTGCCCTTTGAGTTTTTCTACTTAACTCTTTGACTTTATCATTTAAGTTAGATTATATTAATTGAGTTGTCTCGTTGTTGCAATTAACAGTGAAGAAGGACATATCTGATTTCCTCTGCCTTCCTGATTGCCCCCCCGCTCCATCCTTCCTTACCATATTCTGAAACCAACCGTTCCTCCCCCAGCATTCTACATTGATGGTAGATTCCATACGTTTTTGCAGTGGCCACACAGAACTCACAGACAATACCCACAATTAAGGAGATTTAGTCGAGAAGTTAGCACAAACCAGGTTACCACAAGCCAAGATCAATAAACATTAAGGATACAATCAACACATCTCCTCAGCCAGCAGCGAAGTCTCTCGCTTTAGTCCTCAGCCCTTCATGTTCGTCTCTATGAATCAGGAAGCCAGCCCACTGCTTTGCCTCACAGTCTCAGTTTCAGTGCTCTTCCTCTGCGCTGTCTCATGTGATCTTCTTGTCTCTGCTCTTGGTGTCTTTGCTTTCATCCTCCACTGTTTCCAAGATTTTAAATATGCTTCACTTCCAATAGTCTTGGGATTTCTTTCTCTGTTGCTTCAAAGATGGTATATCTTTATGTCCAGGGGGTGGGTAACTAAAACTGACCAATCCCATCTATGAGTGTTATACCCTATTTGTACAGTCCCACCCTCTGATTTGGTGGGAGTGATAGAGACACCACATTTATCTACTCAGTGTTACAGACTACTCACTCCTACCTAATGTAACAGTAACAAAGAACTTTTCTTGTCAGGAGTAATGAAATTGAAAAGCCTTCGTGGGGTTATGAGCTGCTTCCTATAAAAACAGATGCTGTGGAAAAGCTTAGTTTCTGGCTTTGGATCCTACATCTGGCTCAGTGAGCTCAGCTCTTTACACTTGGTCCAATGGTTTGTTATCTTGCCTGCTGATTCTAGAAGCCCTCTTGGACTGCAATCTGACCTATCATCAGTTGATAATCCTGGAACTCTGTGTTTCTGAGGGAAGCATAGAGAAGTTGCTTGAATATCAATTAAAAGGAGAAACTGAATAAAGTGGTGTGAGGGGACAGAAGGACTGGGTGGATTTTGAACTTTCACAAGCAGTGTTCCATGAGGGCAGGAACCTGGTAACTAGCTGAACCAAACAGCCATACTGGTTGCTAGTGACAAGAAAGGTTGTTCTCCTTGTTCCCCACACTGTCTTCATGACCATCCTCTACCTTCACCCACCAGGAAGCTGGTGACATCCCAAAACCCTATCTGAGATAGGGCACTAAATACACATAACCACCCACATCTGGAGACCTGCCCTGTGTTTTCCAAGACCAGCAAAATTTGTTGTGCTGGTTAGGTGGTATGCCCCATTATTCCTGGGTGTCCATGGACTCCTTCAGAAGTAGCCACTATGCCCCAGCTGCCCTCAGGAACCATAAGAACTCTTTCTGGGAACAGGCATCCTGATCCCACATACTCTGTGCCGCCATGAACTCCCTTATCCCACCCTTGCATCAGCTCTTTCCAGGACTAGGCATCCTGAACTCACACACGGCCCTGTGACCTTCATGGCTAGCAGAAGGCCTTGCCCCTACTGTGTGTGTCCTGTCACTAAAAATTTTCCCCTTTTTGCCCTGCTCCCCACTTTTCTGTTTTTCCCTCATTTGTATTTTTCCTGTTATCTCTTTACTTTCCTTTTTTCTTTCCCTTGCTTCTTTTTCCACTTCCCTTATGTTTCCTGGGTATTGTTTCTTCTTTACTGTTTATGTTCGGCCAGGTAGGTTGACTAGAGAAACACATTCAGTGACACTCATATATGTATAGGAAAGAATGTTATATCAAGAAGTAATTCTCTATGTATAAGAAAGAACTTCATATCAGGAAAGCATTCCAGTCTCAAACCCAACTCAAGTCCATATGGCCAAGATTAGTCCATAAGTCCCTCTTCAGATGCACACAGCCACATGTAGTGATGCAGAATGCAGGGAGATCACACGCTGATGGCTGTAGAGTCATGGGGATCCAAGGTTGGTGGAAACATGACTGGGCTCTTGCAGCTCGCAGGGTGTCCACTAAACAGGAAGGTGAGGGAGGAGAGACAGGGTGGGCCCTACTTAAAGGAAGGCCACACCCTCAAGAACACAACATCAGGCTGTGTCCCAACTAAGAGATTCGGGTCCACCCTAGGAGAGTGTCTAGTTGATACAACCATCTGACTACCACGGTATTCAAATTTAAGCATATGTTTATTTGATGTATTGAATATTCAAAGGCATTTCATTTGGTGGAGCATAACAAACTGACAAACCTTGAAAATGATGGGAATTGTAGAACACTTGCATTCGTTCATGTGGAACCTGTACGTATACCAAGCGGCAGTTCCATGAACCAAGATTCAGTGAGACTAGGCGAATCGGGGGTGTGAATCACCAATAGAAGGGATTGGCCCATTTTGATTACCATAACTCTAAGTATAGGAGATCTATCTCAGAAGCTAGAACAGAGAACTTCCAGGACCTCCAAAGAAGAAGAACCACTAGCAGAGCACCTTCAAGATCTTTCCCTGCCTGAAGTGGCAAAGTAGTGGTTCTGCCACACTGAGACCAGCGGCCACGGCAAGGAGACCATGAAACAGAGCAAGGAGCAGCACCAGAGACTATAAAATGGTGAGACAGAGCATCAAGCAGGCTTCTTAGCGCATAGAGACAAAAGCCAAGGGACCATATGGCTGAAAGACTGAGAATGGTATACAGATACCTGAGGATCATCTTGTCACCCTGTTATAGCGAAAGCCTAGTGGGATCAGATAAGAAATGAAATTCAATCTAAAGGATACTTTCTAATATAGCCAGTGTGTTCACAGATGCACTCAGGAATCATTTCCCTAGTCCTAAATGCCTAATTTGGTTTATCATACCTGGCAGTTTTTCCAATTCCCACATCTGATCCTACAATTCCCATATTGGAAGGACTTGAGACTTTCTCACACTCAGCCAAGTTAGTTTTGATCACATCTGTGGTATGACCAGTCAGGTAAATTTGACATCAAATGCATAGAATTAAACTACTGATTTGGTACTTTCTTTTTAGTACCAAACAAAACCAGTTCAGCTCTTCAAAAAGAAAGATCCCTTCACAGATTTGCCTTAGAAATATGCTACCTCTTCCATTTTCTATCGTAATGTAATCTAAAATTACTAGCTATCTTATCAAATTGACTACACTTATATAGAAAAAAAGATAGGAAAGAATGAACAAGAGGTTATTAGTATATTGAATTCTTTTGTACCCATATGCACTCCAGATGAGGGAGATAAACTCTATGAAGATTCAGACAGAGACCCACTGTTTGACAAAGTTTTCAAGGGAATATCAAAGGCTTGCCGGTAAGTGGCTTAAAAGAAAGTGAAGAGGGGAAAAAATGTCCCAGTGAGCAGATTTTCCATGTGATGTATGCACACAGTCATCCACTTTTTGTGAAAAGAGAAAGAAACAAATGTCCTCTTAGGCAATTACTTGTGAATGATGTGGTTAGGCAAGAATTATGAACAAAAACATAAGGGATTGCTGAATACTAGGAATTTCTGAGGAAGATGAATCTGGATGATCATACGAGAATGAACAAAAACTGTGGATATTATTATAATATTCATTAACATCACCACAAATAATGCACTGTCGCTATTGCTGTTAGGTGCCTGTGAGACACTGAGGACTGGAAAAGAGAGTGTATGCGGACGAATTATCTATGTTCATGATTTAAGAAGTCTGGGAGGCCATAATTCTGGGTGGAGGGAGCCCTTCACATTTATGAGTTGGAGAAGAGTCCCAATCACATTCTCCTAATTAAAAATCACCCCCACAATATACTCCCATAGGAGTGCTACCTTAATGTTATTACTTGCAAGCACATATCTAATTACTATGCAGCCATTATCAATAGGAGCAGACATGTTGCAATTGTTATCCCCACTCAGAGGCCAGTCAACTCCCTTCTACCTGCCCCCAGCACAGGTGCTAGGTGACTGCCCCCATTGAACTCAGGAACATCTATGTTAGAACCCTGCCTACCTTGTTACATATGTGGTTGCCTATAGCCAGGGAGGCTTGCATGTCCTGAGACTACATAAATTGGTGAAAGAATACATTCACTCTCTCAATCCTGACACCATGGAGGAGGTGAGCACACTCTCTTCTCTGCCTGTCTCTTTTATATACAACCTTTCCTTAGAACCCATTCACTTTTGAAGAGCTGGTATCCTCCCACGGGTGCCAAAGAGATGGTTCCAATCCATAGCGACCCTGTGGACAGAGGAAGGAAACACTGCCTGCTCTGGGCCATCCTCACAATTCTTCTTGTGCTTGAGCCCATCGTTCAGTCTATCTTGTTGAGGGCTTTCTTCTGTTTCTTTTCTCTTTCACTTTACCAAGCCGATAATATGTCCAAACACAGTAAGATGAAGTCTCAAATCCTTGCCTCTGAGAATTCTGATTGCACTTCTTCCAAGACAGATTTGTTTGTTCCGTTTAGCAGTTCATAGTACTTCCAATATTCCTCACCAACACCATAATTCAAATGCATCTAATTTTTTGGTCTTCCTTATTGAATTTCCTCAATAGCACTGTGATTGGTATACAGATGCATCTTCATCATAAATAAGACACTAGGCAACATAATGACTCAGCCAGGTGATAACAATCAGTCTTGTTAGTCCCTACCTCAATGTTAGCCAAATAGATATATAAACAAGGGTAAAGGAAATGAAAGCTATACAAGGACAAAACACCATAAACTCCCCATTTTAAAGGTCAATCTTGCTATTTCAGTCTCTCTCTGAACAATCTGCCCACAACAGACACCAGTGCTGAGCCCATGACTTGGTAATACATGTAGTGCCTATCTTGCCATCTAACATTTTGAATTTGGGACAACTGTGAAATATCTACTGTCACTATTTTGAACATGAATGGCACACATCTGGTAGTAAGAAAGCCAAGATCCTTGACAGAGTCTCTGATGGTGGGCCCCGTATGTACATAGAAAGGAAGTTCACGTTGTGAAGTCTGGAAAGACCAGTCCCGGGAGAAGAACATGTTTGCTAGAAGGCAGTGAAGGAGACGAAGGCTCTCAAGGAGATGGATTGACACCTTGGCTGCAACAACGGGTCCAAGCATAGTAATAATGTGGAGGATGATGCAGGACCAGGTGGTGTTTCCTTCTGTTGTGCACGAGCTCCAGCTCCAGCTCAATGGCACCTAACAACCACATTGCAGACTATGGACTAGCATCTTCCGCATCCATTCTAGTCAGGTATCTTTAATGAGGTATGTTCATCATCACAGCAACACAGAAGCCTTCAATGGGAGATAGGTGATGACTGCACATGAATTACATTTGCTGAGAAACAAACAATTATATATTCCTTATAATACTCTACACTATGTGGTAGAGTCTATTCTGACTCATAGCAACCCTGTACAGGACAGGCTAGAACTTCATCTTTGGGGTTTCCAAGAATGAAAATTACTACAAGTGCTTAAAATATGCTGCTGTACACATCAATGTTTAAAAAAGATGTAAATTTGTGATATCCACTTTGGGCAGCGACCCAGCCACGTACCTTAGGGAGAACCCTGATTAAAAGTGCCATTTTAAGAACCAGTTTGCCAAACACAAACAAAATATTAAGTATCGGTTCTGCCAAACCAGTGCGAACCTGCTGAATCCCACCACTGACTAAGGCCTAAAAAAACAACACACTGTGTGCAACAAAAGACGTTCTCAATAAAATAAAAAGAGAGCCCATGGACTGGGAAAAGACCCTTTTAACAACGACACGATGCACAAGGGACTGAACTCCAAAATCTACAGAATACTGTAAGACTCCAGTAAGGAAAAAAAAAAAGTAGGAAATTTAAAAGTGGGCAAAACATATTCACAGACATTTCACCAAAAATGACATTCAAAATGCTAATAAGCACATGAGAAAATGCTCATGGTCATTATCATCCGGGAGATGTAAATCAAAACAATGAGAGCTCACTTTACACCTACAACAACAGCCCAATTAAAAACCAGAAAAGAATAAATAGCAGAGAGGGTGCAAAGCGATTTGAACTCTCGTGCATTGCTGGCAGGCCTGCAAGCATATACAGTGGCTGCAGAAAGTAATACGGTGCTCCGAAAACAGCTGAGAAGGGAAAGCCCATACAACCCAGCAGAACATGGCCGGGTATATGCCCTCGAGAAGCAAGAGGCGTCACGCTAACAGACCATGCACGCTCCTGTTCACGGCGGCATTGCTGGCGATATCAAGAAGGTGGAAGCAGTCCAAAAGCCCGCTAAAGTAGAATAGCTAAAGAAACTGTGGTACATATACTACAACATGGTTGGACCCAGAGGAAATTATGAACGCTACACCAGGTGAAGTTAGTCAACCACACAAGGGCAAACACCAAGACAAAGACAGGCATCTGTTGTCAGGTCATGTCATCATTTAATCCAGTCTCCCAATGTGATGGTGTGGAATGTTTACAAGCCACTTATCACTTCTTTATCTATGCATCTCAAAACCCACTTTTTCAGAAGAAACCTCATCTGGGGTAAATTTTTAATTTAGGAGGGAAAGGAACAGGACTAAATAATTTCTGCCGTACAACATTGTCCCACTGTCATCCTAAATTAATAGACACTCCTATCATGGTTTTGACAGATTTTATGTCAGCTTGACCCTGTGTAAACATTATGGGTGGAGTCCAACGTCCTTGGGGGTGTGGACCTTTCTTGAAGAAAGGTGGTGAGAAATTCTCTTCCTCTCTGCTTCTTCATCTTCATCCTTGCTGGGGCTCTATCAGTCTCCAGGTGCGGTCCCAGGTGGGCTGCTGACTCTGGGAGCGAAGCTCTGAGCTGTCTATGTCCCGCCACGTTTCCACTGAGGATGAATCCATCCGACTCTGCACCTTCCTGTGCTATCCCTGCTTCCAATTTCACCTTTCTGTGACATCGACCTGAAGTTACAGGAATCTGAAGAGGGCTCTGGCCAGCATTGGACCCATGGACATAAGTTGGACTGGGCTGGGATGCCTTCTTGATACAAAATTACTTCTTATTATAAAGCTCTTTCTTATACATATATCAGTGTCACTGGCTTGGTTTCTCTAGGCAACCCAGACTAACACAACAGTGATCAATGAATTTCAATTGGAATACATGCCCAAAGGGGGTGGAGATAGGTCTGACTGACTAAAAAGGTGATTTCATTCCTACTGGTGAGGAAGCTAAGGATGGGCAGCCTGCCTGAAGGAAAAAGCTTAATATTACTTATAGAGACTCCAAATGGGACAATATACCCAGTGGTATCTTGATAACCACACATGGTTTTACTGAGTTTCCTTTCAGCCTTCAGTTACCCTGGGTATTACTATAGGCTGCCCGGATCTTAGATTTTTGTCTTTTTGAGGTGTACAATATGATTCATAGACGACATCAAATTTATGTGATTTGGAAACCACGCTGAAGGGAACAAGCTTTACCTGAAACACATCTGTTGCAGATTAAAGAACTGAAATGCTCCTTTCGATTTAAAGCTGAACCTCTCCCCAGCCCCGCCCTAGTGTGAGATTAAGAAACGGACTGTAATCCCCAGCTTGTAGATTTGGAAATCAGTGGACTTTAGCTAAAATCTCTCATTTTTGAGGTTGCTGAATAATTGGCAATTTAAGACTACCGTACACTTGTTATTCTCATACTTTCTTTGATTTGTGATGTCTCAGTTCTGCAGGCAGAGTTTTGCCTTAGTGAAGGAGAATAGTTGAAATCTTTGCCTTGTAGCTAACCCTCATTGCTTTTCAAAACACTGCTCAGTGGTGGGGGAAACAGACTGTTGGCTCCTTTGGCAAACGGGACAGGATCAACACATGTCATGGTCCAAGGTTGTGGAAGAATAACAGTTTCCCCCACACACACACATTCAGTTATTTAAGTTTTTAACTTGTATGTGTGAATATTCCATGTATGTAAAGTTTCCTGAAATATGTATATTTTCATTTTCTCATTAGTGTGGAAGACAAGCCTCCACAACTGAAAGAGTCCAAGGAGCAGTGTGTAATTGAAGGGTAAATTAAAGGAAAAATGGACAAAGCATCAAGTGCTCACCTCTTCCTTGGTAGCTGGAACCAGAGTGAGGGGGGCATGCATTCTCTCACGAGCTTATGTGATCTTGAGCATGCAAGCCACGTCACACACATACTTAACAGGGAGGGGTTTCATTAGAGGCATACATGTAACAAGAAGGAGATGGGCTAAAGGTATACATGCAACATGACGGGGAGGTACTAGAGGCATACATGTGACAGAAAGGTACATACTTCACTAGATGGGTGGGTTGTAGAGTTAAGATGGTGGCCTAACCTTGGTCTTCTCTGAGTTGGCTTGAACTGAAATGGCCCTGAGCTCTTTTCCAGGGAAGCAATCTATGCTCTTTCTCAGGAGGGAGTGGGCCCTACTGAGGATGGGACAGACAATAGAGTCTGTTTGCTCTTGATGGCAGACAACCTTCAGCAGATAGCCTTCAAGCAGTTACCCTTCAAGAGTACAGTAAGCAGCCATATGCTGACAAGCAGCACCTTAAAATTGGCATCATTATGGAGAGAAGTTGTGGGGAACAACTTTTATGTAGAAAAATGTGATTGGGATACATCTGCTTCTCCACGTCCAACCAACAAATGATCAACACACGTCATGGCCCAAGGTTGTGGATGCCTCCCTCCACAAGAGTTTTGGCCTCCCAGGCTTCCAAAATATGAGTACAGAGAATTTGTCTATATGCACTCTCTGCCCGGTTCTCAGTTTCCCACACATTAGTACTTGAAAATCTATATGATTGACTATATTCATGATACTATCATAGAATTACCAAATATCTCATGGAGGTTACTTAAATCATTTCTCAAAAATCTAAACATGCTGTCTCTAAAGTAGACCAGGGATATATATACATTTTAGATGTATGAACGGATTTTGAGCTCATGCTTAACTGTTCATCCTAATACAAAAATAATTAGTTCTCTGCTATAGCCTGTTTAATATTTTCCCCCATGAAATTATATGATCATTGAAGATATGGCTGCTACAAAAAAAAAAGTATGTTGAAAAAATCAGATAGTGCCTGGCTATCGAAAATAACATCTGGGGCCTTAAAATCTTGCCTTAAAACCAGCAGTTGTATAAGTGAGGTGTCAACTAAATCCACATGGAAGGAGCATACCAGCTCATGTGATTCAAGCACTATATAAATAACAAAACCCAAGATAAAAGGAAGGAACTTTATTAAAGCTTAAATGCTGAGACTCAGATTGCAGAAGGCTATGGACAACAGTGAAAGCTCAAAATCCATGAGCAGAGTCTCCATGTAGATTAATTGAACTCCCTGGGACCACTGACCTATTACTAGACTTGCCCTCAGACAGAGTGTGTTGGAAAGCAGGTTACTGCAGAAATAGTGTGTTAGATTGGGTTCTCTAGAGAAGCAAAACCAGTGATGCTTATACGTGTTTACTGTACTCTGGAAGGTTAACTGCTTGAAGGCTATCTGCCTGTAGAATTGGGTAAGTCAGTCCAGTTCAAAGTCAGGCTTCTCCCAACTCATGTAGCTCTGAAAGCTGACAAACAGGAAGCAACATGACAAAATGTGTGTGCATGGGAGGGAGGGGCAATGAAGATGGGAGGTGGGCACAGGATGATGGATGCAGAAGCAAATAAATCCCAGGTCAGCCAAATGAAGGCACTGTCAGTAGTTCGCTGACAGCTCCCAGGATTGGCATGCGACACAACAGGAAATCAATAAACCAGAAGTAAGCAAGACCAAGCAGAAGTGGACGGGCCAAACAGAAATCAACTCTACTCAGTCTCTCTCTTCTACAAAAGGCCACACCTCTAAGAAGGTGTCATCAGGCGATGAGCTGATTAATAGGTTCCACCCCTACCCTTAGCCAGGAATGATCAGTTGACATAATCCCTAACAGGAAGTTATATTAAACATGTAATTATATTTAAATTAACATATTATCATTTGTTTTCCCTTTTAACCATTTTTAATTTGTTTCATTTTCTATTATCTTCTGCTTTCTCTTGGATTGAGGATTTTTCCCTATGTTTTATTTTGTTGTCATCAGATTTTTTTGTAAAATGTTCTTTATACGAAAGCCAGGATAGGTTAATTGATAGAAACAGCAACTGGATTCCTCCAGGTTGTGACAGGCAAAATTATAGGGGTAATAGAGAGCTAATATTAATGGGTACAAGAGAGACAAAAATATTCTAAAATTGATTGTAGTGATGATTGCACTCGTTTTTACTATATTTAAACCATTGGATGGTTATATGCCAATAAAACCGTTAAGATAAAATTTTAAAGAAAGCGGATGCCAGAAGAGACTTAAACTTGCTATGAATGCAAAATTGTTAAGACAAATGGAAGAAATGATGAAGTAAAATAGCTGAACAAAAATTTTCAAAAGGCAATTTAAAAAGAGAAATTAAAGCATTATAATGAAATGTGCAAAGCCCTGGAATAAGAAAACTAAAAGGGAAGAATATGCTCAGTGCATCTCAAGCGGAATGGATTGAAGGAAAGGTGTAAGGTTTGAGTTGTAACTGAAGTATCTAGGAGCAGTGAAGAAATTAAATATGCATGTGAAATAAGGAAGATTAAAGAAGAATTGGCACCTCTGAATTTGTGGAGAACATTGAAATTACTGTGGATTGACACTGGCTGCAATAATAGGCTCAGGTATAGGAACAATTGTAAGGATGGCACATGGTCGTGTAGTATTTCATTTGGTTGTACACAGAGTCACTATGGGTCATAAGTGACTCAATGGCATGTAACAACAGGAGGAAAATACTGAATCATGTAGAATGCAGCAAAAGAAGGTGGAGGAATACACAGTCATTGCACCAAAATGAAGTGTTTGATATTTAACCATTACCAGAGATAGCATATGGTCAAGGACCAATGGTCTCAAAAGAAGAAGTCCAAGCTGCACTGAAGGCACTGGTGAAAAACAAGGCTCCAATAATTGGTCATGCCCATTGAAACCCTGCAGCAGCACTCACTCCTTGATGCCAAGAAACCCGGCAGACAACCTCCTGGCCAGCTACAGGTGCCCTTCTCAAAGAACGGTGACCCAACAGAACTCACAACATCTTTACTACCCCATGCTAGTACATTTTTTTCTGAAGATAATTTTAAAATATTTGTAGCAATGCATCAGCAAGGAGCTTCCAGAAATTCAGGCCAGATTCAGAAGAGGACATGCACAAGGGCTATCACTGGAGACATCGGATGACTCTTAGCTGAAGGCAGAGAACGCCTGACAAACATTTGTGGAATATGGAGATCATGACTGAAAGTGTAAGCAGCCTAATCTCAATACTCATGATTACAGGGATTGGAAGACCAGCGCTAGTGTCCAAGGATAAACCGCCACTGTCACAAGGCTACAGGGAAAGCTGATAATACAGAGTCTCCAGGTAGAGTTTTCCTCACAACTGCCCTCCATTAAGATGCTAATCCAAAAATCTCTCATAGGGCACCTGGCTCCTGCCTACTCCCAGCAGTCAGGCTCCCTTTGTCCCTGTCAAGCTAGCAGTCAATTACTCCTTTGTCTCTTAGATGCCTGAAACCTATCATGGAGGCAGTCATTGGAGCCAGATGATGATGACAGTGTATGGCTTTATATCAGAAAAGCTGTACCTGAAGGTTATCTTCCTTTACCATACTTACTCAATCTGCATGCTGAGGAAATCATCTGAGAAGCTGAACTATATGAGGAATAACCCAGTACCAGGATTGGAAGAAGGCTCATTAACCAGCTCATACCACCTTCCCTACTAAAAGCCACGGGGACTTGAAGATCTTACTGATGAAATTCACACTACCGTGTTCAGTATGTTATATAACTAAATGTAAAGAAACCAAAAATCCTCACTACGGGTTTCATAGAAAACACCATGATAAAGGAGAAAAGTTTGGATTTCTTAGTGACTCTGTTTTACTTGGACCCACGTGGAAGCAGCAGTCAAGATATCAAACATATTGCACTGTGCAATTCTGCTGCACAAAACTTCTTTAAAGTGTTAAATAGCATAGCTGTCATTTGAAAACTGATGTGTGCTTGTCCCAAGTCGTGGTTTATTTTATTCCCTTCATAAGCATGTGAAAAAAGAACACTAAATAAGGAAGACTAAAGAAAAACTGGTGCATTGAATTGGTGGAGGATATTGAAAGTACTGTGGACTTCTAGGACAAGAAAGAAATCTAAGGGTGTACAACTGAGCAGCAAGGGGAGCAAAGCAATGAAGTCCCTAGGGAATACCAAAAATAGATTTGAGGGCCAGGGTGTGGCATCCCAATAGACTCCACCGGAAAACACTACTAAAGGTCAACAAACAGACTTGGAACTATTTATACGCTTTTCTTTTTGTTGTTGTTGTTTTAGTTTCTTGTTTTCATTTGTTGTTTTGCTCTGTCTTGTTTTTGTGCTTTTTATTGTCTCTGCAAGCCTATCTAGATCGTTTATCTAGGCGGGATAAACAATCCAGGGGAGAAAACAATGGGACCCAAGGTTCCAGGGAGACAGGGGAGAGGGGAAGGAGGGGAAAGGAGGTGGTGCTAACAAACCCAGGATCAAGGGAACAAGTGATCTAACATCCATGGCTAGAAGAGCTAGGATGCCTGGTAGGGTTTGATCACGGACAAAGTAACTGAGAGGAATTACTGAAACATGATAATGGGACAAGAAGAAAGTAAAAGGAAATAGAAGAAAGAACTAGGAGGCAAAGGGAATTTATAGAGATTTAAACAGAGGCATGGACATATATAAATATATTTACAATGATAGGGAAATATACTTACTTATATTTCAAATATCAAGGTAGCAGACAAACATTGGGCCTCTACTCAAGTACTCCCTCAATGCAAGAACACTTTGTTCTAATAACCGGGCATTCCATGATGCTCACCTTCTCAACACAATTGCTGAAGACAAAATGGGCGCATAGCAAATGCGAAGACAGCTGATGGTTCCCAGCTATCAAAAGATAGAGCATCTGGGGCCTAAAAGGCTTGAAGATAAACAAGCGGCCATCTAGCAGAGAAGCAACAAAGTCCACATGGAAGAAGCAGACCAGCCTCTGTGATCATGAGGTGTCCATGGGATCAGGTATCAGGCATCGAAGGCCCAGAACAAAAAAATCATACCTTTGTGAATGAGGGGAGTGCAGAGTGGAGACCCAAAGCCCATCTGTAGACAATAGGACGTCCCCTCAGAGAAGGGTCACAAGGAAGAGTTGAGCCAGTCAAGGGGCAATATAATACCAATAAAACATACAACTTTCCACTAGTTCTTTAATGCTTCCTCCCTTCACTATCATGATCCCAATTCTACCTTACAAATCCTGCTAGACTAGGACATTTACATGGATACAGATGAGAGCTGGAAACACAGGGAATCCAGGACAGAAAAACCCCTCCGGACCAATAATGAGAGTGGTAATACCAGGAGGGGAAGGGAGAGGTGCGAGGAGAATGGGAAAACCAATCACAATGATCTAGATACAACTCCCTCCCAGGGGGACGGACAACAGAAAAGTGGGTGAAGGTAGACATCGGTCAGTGTAAGACATGGAAAAATAAGAATTTATAAATCATTAAGGGTTCACGAGGGAGGGAAGGGAGAGGAGGAAGGGGAAAAATGAGGAGCTGATACCAAGGACTCAAGTAGAAAGAAAATGTTTTGAAAATGATGATGGCAACAAACGTACCAATATGCTTGGCACAATGGATGCATGTATGTATTTTGATAAGAGCTATATGAGCCTCCAATAAAATTATTTTTTTAAAAAGAAAGAGAGAGAAATCTGTCTTGGAGGATACATACCTAGATGTCACTTAGATGCTTAGAAGCAAGGATGGGGAGAAGTGGATACTTTAGATATGTTAGCAGGAGAGATTAGTCCTTGGAAAAGGGCATCATGCTTGAAAGTATAGGATCAGCAGAAGAGAACAAGTCTCTCAGTGGGATGGAATGAAGAGTGACTGGGACAATAAGTGTCAAACATAGCAACAATTGTGAGCCTGGCACAGAATGGACAGGCAGTGCTTTTTCTGTTGTACACAAGGTCACTATAATTTGCGGCAGATTGATGACATCTAACAACAACAGCAGAAGTAACTTTATATTTAACTTTTTTTAATTTCCAAACTACTCTGTTTTATATTTTCACTGAAAATGTAGTTGTCTTTTGTTTATTAGCCCTCAAAGTTCTTGACGTCAGGGACAATGTTTTATGCTCTATTATAACAAAAATCCAAACTCACTGCCACTGAGTTGATGGTGATTCACAACAACCTGATAGGACAGGCAGAACTGACCTGCTGTGCGTTTCCAGGACTCTCACTGTTTATGAGAGTAGAAAGCCTGTCTTCCTCTTGGATAGCAGCGGTGGTTTTGAACTGCTGACCTTGTTGATTGCAGGCTAATGTGTAGTCACTATGCCACCAAAGTTCTAAATAATTTTTTTTCACTTTTTGTCTTCTACTTGAACCTCTCTCATCAAAATATGCTCTCCATATATTTAATTTTATTCTATTTAGACTCTTCTACTTTATAGATTTGACCACTTTTTAAAAGGGATTCACTGTAGCTGCTAGACCAGAATTGGAATTGCTGACCTACACATTAGAAAAACGAATGCAAGATTATCTGATAATAGAATTAAGCATTCCCAAATTGGTACCAGTTGGCAGGCAATCAGATGTTTATGCATATTTTCAAAAATGTTGGCAAATAAAGGGAAAGCACAAAGTTGACTCTACAACACCCTCTGCTGTTTCTGCTTTTAGCAACATTCTCAATGAAGGAAGCAAGGTGACTACCACATGGGCACAAAGGAACATATGGGGTCCATCCCAGTACAAAGGCAGCCAAGGAAGATCTGCAGATAAAAGGGTCTTCCAATTCTAGCAGCTCAGGGTGGGGATTAGCTTCCTGTGACTGGCACTTAGTGTAGCCTGATGACTTCCAGCTCTGGCTAGTTAAGGAAGTATAGCATGGTGGAAATATCCGCTTTGATTCTCAAACACAAGCGCAGACATGTGACACAGATAAACATATACTTTAAGCCTGATTTACCTCTCTTGATATGAAATGGGTTATACTTCTTACCAAACCACATGTGAAAACAAATTAATTCCTGGTAAAGTCTCACAAAAATCTCTCTACTTCTACTACTGCCTCATAAATATTGATTGATACTTACCTCTTAAGTTTTATATAAGACACATCACACCACTCGTATACACATAGAATTTATTTCATCTCATTTTTTTAAGAATAAAAATCAAGCGTGATTGTCTTCAACAAGTTATTAAAGTTCTAAAACATTATGTGGGGTAGGTAGAAAGGTCCCCTGAGCACAGTAAAGGGGACAATGCAGATATAATTACATTTATAGCTTAAAATGGGTACACATCCTGGACTGCCTGGATGGGCCCGATGTAATCACATGCATTCTTAGGAAACATGTTCTCTGTCTATAGGCAAAGCAAGGGGAAGGCAGAAAGGCAGAAAATAACTAAGGAATGTGAGCAGCCTCTAGGAACAAAGTATATGCTGGCAAACTATAAGGAACTGTCCATCCTACAAACCCAAGAAACTGGATTTGACCAACTACCTGAATAAGCTTGGAAGCTCACTCCCAAAGCATCCAGAGAACTGGATTGTGATACTCAGAAAACTTAGTTGATTCAAACTGGATCCATATTTCTGACCTAAAAACTATAAATAAATGAATAAATTTGTGTTATTTTAAGCCACTGAAGTGTTATGTGGTAAAGTGTTAGAAGAGCAATAGCAAACTGGCTAATCACTAATTGTCTCAGGTTTCAAAGGAATGAAGAATAAATAGCATGATCAACAGAGAAAAAAAATTGAGGTTGTCAACAAATCCATTTGACTTGAATCAACATCAATATCTGTGGAAGCAAGAGTCAAGAAAGCAAGCCAGGCATTGGGTCAAGTCCTAGGGGTGAAGGGAGTTACATGTTGGGATGTTAACCACAAAGTCCGCGAGTGAACTTTCTCTGTAGGACAAAAATGAAGCTTTTTGTTCCCTCACAGTCTCAGACCCCGACAGCGAGCTGTTGATTCTGTTTTAGAGGGTCACTGTGAGTAGGAATTGACTCAATGGCACTGAGTTTACAGATGCTTTGTTTTGTTTTAATTATTACTGCCCTGAGCAAATCTTTGCAAACAATTTCTTTAATGTTAACAAGCAAAGGTGTCACTTTGATGAGTAAGAAATGTGTCTGGCCAAAGCCAAACTCTTGTCAATTGCCTCTTATGGATGTGAAAGCTTGAGAATGACAGAGAGAGAAGAACTGATTCGTTTACATTGGGATGTTGGTAAAGATTACTAAAATAAACTATTGACTTCCAGAAAAATATACGAATAATCTTAGAAAAAATAAAGCTACTTAGAAGACAGGATGCAGAGTCTTTAAACACCTTAAACATCTTGGTTAGTAACACAGAGGGGCAGAAACAAACAAACAAACAGGAAAATCCTCAATAAGATGTTGTTATTAGATGGCTTGGAGTCCATTCCAACTGAAAGAAAACAAAAAACACCCACAAACCAAATGCATTGCCATCAAGTTGATTTTGACTCATAGTAACCCTCTAGGAGAGAGTAAAACTGCCTTTATGGATTTCTGAGACTGTAAATCTTACCAAGAATAGAAAGCCTCATCTTTTGCCCTTAGAGCAGCTGGTGGTTTTGAACTGCTGATCTTGTGGTTAGCAGCTTAGTGTGTAACCCATTACCAGAGCCATTCCCTCAGAAGATGCAATGCTTGAGCCCCTTGTTGCAGCCACTGTCACGCCCTCTCATTAAAGGTCTTCTTTCTTTTCGCTGCCCCCTACTTTATCAAGCATATCCTTCTGATAATATCTCTGAAGTATTTAAGACAAAGTCTCTTTATTCTCACATCTACATATCATTCTGAATGTATCTCTTCCATGGCATGTTTGCTCCATCTTCAGATCGTAGCATATTCCATATCCTTTACCAACACCATAATTAAGACACATCAATTCTTCTTTTTCAAGATTTAATGTGCATGCACACAGGAGGCAACTGAAATGCCATTACTTAGATCAGGTGGACCTTAATCCTCAAAGCCATGTCTTTGCTTTTTGACATATAAAAAATGTCTGACTTCTGCTTCCATGGACAATTGTGCATCCAAGTGAAATTAAATTCTTCACATCTTCAATCTTTTCTCCATTTATCCTAATGTTGCTTATTGGTCAGATGTGAGGATTTTTGTTTTATCATTTTATGCTGAGCTGTAATACACATGAAAGGTTATGGTCTTTGATCTTCTGAGTAAATGCTTCCAGTTCTAACATCACAGGTGGTTAATGAGTCTTTCTCTAATCCTGAATCCATGCCACATTCTTCTTTATATACTTCAGCTTCTCAGATCATTTGTTGAGTACACAGATTTAATTAGTAGGGTGAAAAGCTACAAGACTGACCCAGACCTTTGACGACTTTACGTCACACGGTATTTCCTGTTTCAAAAGACGGCTTCCTGGTTTAAGACCATGTTCTACATGAGCACATTATTTATTTTGAGATTTCCATTCTTGATAATGCTATCCATAGTCTTTGTATGATCCACACAGTCAAATGCCTTTGTATAGTTAATAAGGCACAAATAAATTCCTTTCTGCTTTCTCTGCTTTGAAGCAAGAGTCAACTGACTTCAGCAATGAATCCCTTATTTCATGTCCTCTTCTAGATTCAATAAAATAAATATATGCAGTAAACCATAACCATTTTGACCTATCTTCAGCAAAATTGTACTTTTGCAGGACATTAATGATATTATTGGATAATTTCCATAATCTGTTGGATCACTTTTATTTGGAAAAGCACAATATAGAGATCTCTGCGAGTTTGTTGCCCAGATAGTGGTCTTCAAATATCTTGCCTAGACAAGTGAGTCCTTCCAATGTACAGTTGTCTTGCTGGCATATCTGCACTGGGGTTCCATCAATTTCTGGAGTCTCTGCAAGGAGCCAAGGTGGCATAGTGTTATGTGTTCGGCTGTTCACCAAAAGGTTAGCAATTTGAAACTACCAATTGCTCTGTGGGAGAAAAATGAGCCTTTCTATCCCATACAGACCTATAGTCTCAGAAACCCACAGGAGCTCTTCTGCCCTGTCCTGTTGCCATGATTAGGTGCTCTGAAATTAGTTCTGACTCATGGAGTTCCTGTGAACAACAGAAAGGAACACCACCTGGTCCTGTGCCATCTTCACAATTGTTCTTATGTTTGAGCCCATTGCTGCAGACACTGTGCCAGTCCATCTTGTTGAGAGCAGATGGCTTTGTTCTTTTGTGCTGCTTCTCTACCAAGGGTGCTGTCCTTTCCATGGACTGGTCTCTCCAGATAATATAGCCGAAGTACAGAAGATGAAGTCTTGCCACCTTAGCTTCTAAGGAGCATTCTGACTGTACTTCTTCTAAGATAGATTTGTTAGTTCTTTTGGCAGCCCATGATACTTTCAATATTCTTCACCAACAACACAATTCAAATGTATCAAGTCTTCTTTGGTCTTCCTATTCAATGTCTAACTGTCACATGCATAGGAGGTGATTGAAAACATTATGGCTTGGGTTAGGCACACTGTAGTCCTCAAAGTAACATCCTTGCTTTTCAACACTTTTAGAGGGTCCGTGGAGCAATGCATTGCATCCTTTGATCTCTTGTCTTGCTGTTTCCATGAGCATTGGTTGTGGATACAAGCAAGACCAAATTCTGGACTACTTTAGTCTTCTCCGCATTTATCATGTTACCTACTGATACACTTGTGAGAATTTTGTTTTTCTTTACTTTGAGTTATAATTCATACTGGACGCTGCAGCCCCTGACCTTCACCAGCAAGTGCTTCTAACCTTCTTCACTTTCAGTAATCAAAGTTGTGTCATTTGCCTGTCGCAGTTTGTTAATGAGCCTTCCTCAAATCCTGATACTGGATATTTCTTCATATAATCCAGATTCTCTAATAACTTGCTCACCATAAAAACAATAAATATAATGAGATGATAAAACCCTGATTTTAAACTATGTTGTATGCCCTTGTTTTATTCACACAACTGCTTCTTGATCCATGTACAGGTTCTGCAGGACCCTGTCCTATAGTGTTGCTTTGAGTCAAAATGGACTGACTCAATAGCAGTGAGTGTGGTTTTTTATTTTGTCTTAACTGTCTTACTACAATACCGTTGATTCTTGATCATATACTACCCACTGAATGGTTGAACATCTATCAAATCCTTTCAGTTCAATAGTATTCCTTCCAACTTGTTCTGATGCTTTTAAAATTGTTCAATTTTTGTTTTTCCTGTAGATTCCTTCAACATTGCAACTTGATGCTTCTTCGTGGACTTCAATTTGAAACATATCAATAGTGTCTGTCTTTTGGTTTTCTAACTCCATTGTCTTTTCACATTTCATCATAATACTTTACATTGTCTTATCAAATAGCTTTTGAAATCTTCTGTTCAGCTCTTTTAGTTCATCATTTCTCTCATTCCCTCTCACTACTCCACATTCAAGACCAAGTCAGTATCTATCCTGGTATCCACTTTGGTCTCCCCTCACCTCCCCATCTTTATCAAGGCGTTTTGCTTTCTTAATGTATAATGTCTTTGATGTCAGCCCACAATTCATCTGATCTCTAGTTATTAGTGTTCAATACTTTAATATATTTTGAAATCATCTCTAAAGTCAGGTGGTTCATGTTCAAGGTTACGCTTGGGCTCTTATGGACTTATTTTGATTTTTTTCAGCTTTAATTTGAATTTACTCAGGCGCAATTGATAGTCTGTGCCACAGTGGGTCCCCAGCCTTGTCTGATTGATCACATAAAGTTTCTCCATCATTTTATTCCAGGAATGTAGTTGATTTGATTTCTCTGTTTTTCATTTGGTGATATCCTCCTGTACAGTCATATTTATTTTGTGGTGAATAATACTTCCAATGAATATGTTGTTTGCTTACAAAATTCTATCATGGTATCTCTTGTATAATTTTTATGAACAAGGCCAAGCTTTCCAAATGCTGTTCCTTTTTACTTGTTTCCAACTTTTGTATTCCTATTTTGAGTACCTAGCAACCCGTCTTGATGGCATATTTAATTCATTTCAGGCCCCTCTGTCTAATGTTCCTTCTTCTATAGGTTCCTATGAACCCTGTTCATCATGGGTGATTTGCACATATTTGAATACTGGTGGCATAGCTTCTAGCATAAAAGCAACATGTATGTCACTAGAGTATGACCAACTGAAAGACGAGTAGTGAATTAATATAATAGTGGCAGAGATGGGTCAAATATACCAATGACCACGAGGATGGAACAGGAAAAAAAAAAAGCAACTTTTTTCTGCTATACATGATATTGTCATCCACAGGTGATTTGATGGCAACTAACAAAAACAACATACCATAGTGTTTAGAAAAATCCATTAAAATTGCATATCTCAAGTCACGGCCAAGTGTTATTTTTCTATAATAAAAATTGAAATGTTCTATTAATAATTACTGATTATCTTTTTCTCAATTACTGAGTATCTTAAAGATATTCTGTAAGACAAATTATAAGTAATTATTCTCTCCAACATTTACAACTTTGTCTCCCATTAAAAAATAACTAAATATCAATTGTTGTATAAATTGCCTCATCCACTTCACTGAGCTCATTGTTGCCTATTTTGCATTCATAATAAAGTTATTAGATTCATATTTTATATAACTAATTACCCACATTAACAAAAGCTGGTGATCAATAATAGAGCTGAATAAATCAATGTTTAGAGAATATAAAAACCTAAAGGAGGCCAAAGATTTACAGGACTCAAAAGTACAAAATATATTGGGCACAAGTCACTCATATGTATCTGTAGTATATAAATAAATAGAACCAATAACAGTGAGTTACTTTTTCCACAAGACTTGATTGGTCTGCTGACCACATCTTGATATTTATATTTCTTAAATTAGTAGTTCAAAGTTGCATGTGACTTTATTGCAAGCATATTGCAGTTCTTCCAGTTCCTGATCTGCAGAACACATGCTGAGGATGGAACTTGTAATAAGTTCTACCTGTTCCAGCAAATGTTGCTTAACAACAACAATGCCAGCCAAACTGGATGTTTCCAGAGACTATACAAGGAGCTTCAAAAACGTCTTGGAAAAGTGCCCTTATCTTCCCATTCTGTTTTCTATGAACTTTTGGAAGTCTACTCATTGAATACAATATAAAATCTAGAATTTGATATGGACACTTACTTTTTCTGAGTTCTTTCAGCCAGCCTTGCAATTTCTATAGCTGCCTTTCTTGACTCAAAATCTTCCCTCTTCACCACCTCCCCAGTCCCTCGGTAGCCTAGTTCGACCAACTGACGGGCCAGGCTTTCATCCTAAAGACAAAAAGCAATTGTTAGATTTATAGGAGAACCACAGTAGTGCTGCAATCACAGAAATACCACAAGCGAGTGACTTTAGAAAACAAATCTGTTTTCTCTCAATGTAGGAGGCTCGAAGTTCAAATTCAGTGTGCCAACATTAGGATAAGGCTTTGTTTCCTCTGTCAGCTCTGGACGAAGATCCCTGAGTCTTCTGAGTTTCTGCTCCTGGACTAGCTTCATGTGGTTGAGCATCTGTCTTTCTCCCATCTCCACTGGTCCACGCAAATGTTTGAATCTCTTTTGCTGACTCAACCACACCCCCTACACTAACCCTGCCATATTAACATAACAAAGACAGCCCATACCCAAATGGGATTATAATCACAAATTTACTGTTGGTATTAGGTATTATCAAGCCCTACGAACTCAGAGCAATCTATTAGTTGAATGAAATACTACCCAATCCTGTGCCATCCTCACAATTTTTGCTGTGTGTGCCCATTATTGAAGTCATTATGTTAATCCATCGTATTGGAGGTCTTCTATTGGGCTGACCTTCTACTATACCAACCATGATGTCCTTTTCTCCAGGAACTGGTCCCTTTTGATAACATATATAAACTACATGAGACTGAGTCTCATCATTGGGGATTCTAAGTAGCATTCTAGCTATACTTCTTCCAAGACAGATCTGTTCATTCTTCTTGTAGCCCATGGTATATTTAATATTCCTGGCCAGCACTACAACTCAAAGCAACAATTAATCTTCAGTCTTTCTGATTAATTGTGCAGCTTTATCCTGTATGTGAGGCAAATGAAAATACCATAACTTGAATTAGGCACCGTCTAGCCCTTAAAGTGGAGCTCTCATGGGATAGTTGGTTATACATCTAGCTGCTAACCACAAGGTTAGCAGTTCAAAAGTATCAGTCTCTCTTCAGGACAAAGATGAAGCTTTCTACTCTCATAAACAGTTAGTAAGGTTATGTAAAAGAGAGGTATAGCTGTAACCCAGGTGGGGACGGAGCATGATAGTGGGGCAGGAGGAAAGTCAAGGGAAATAGAGGAAAGAGCTAGGAGGTAAAGGGCATTTATAGAGGTCTAGACAAAGACATGTACATGCAAATATATATATGAGGATAGGGAAATAGATCTATGTGTCTATATTTATAGGTTTAGTATTAAGGTGGCGGAAAGACCTTGGGCCTCTACTCAAGCACTCCCTCAATGCATGAATACTTTCTTCTATTAAATTAGAATTCTATGATGCTCACCCTACTGACACAACTGCTGAAGCCAAAGCGGGTGAACAAGTAAATGTGGTGAAGAAAGCTGATGATGTCCAGCTATCAAAAGAGATAGTGTCTGGGGTCTTAAAGGCTTGAAGATAAACAAGCGGCCATCTAGCTCAGAAGCAACAAAGCCCACATGGAAGAAGCACGACAGCCTGTGTGATCACGTGGTCCCGAAGGGATCAGTTATCAGGCATCAAAGAACAAAAAATCATATCATTGGCTGCACACCTCCATGATCCGATCGCTGAGGACAAGCGGGTGCATAAGCAAATGTGGCGAAGAAAGCTGATGGTGCCCGGCTATCAAAAGAGATAGTGTCTGGGGTCGTAAAGGCTTGAAGGTGAACAAGTGGCCATCTTGCTCAGAAACAACAAAGCCCAGATGGAAGAAGTACACCAGCCTGTGTGATCACGAGGTGCCAAAGGGATCAGGGATAAGGCATCATCGGAAAAAAAAAAAATCTTACCATAGTGAATGAATGGGGAAGTGCAGAGTGGAGACCCAAAGCCCATTTGTCTGCCACTGGAGACCCCCTCACAGAGGGGTCTTGGGGAGGAGATGAGTCAGTCAGGGTGTGATGTAGCACCGATGAAGAATACAGCTTTCCCCCAGATCCTGATGCTTCCTCCCCCACCAACTACCATGATCCAAATTCTACCTTGCAAGTCTGGATAGAGCAGAGGTTGTACACTGGGGTATATAGGGGCTGGAGGCACAGGGAATCCAGGGTGGATGATACCTTCAGAACCAGTGGGTGAGGGGCGATACTGGGAGAGTAGAGGGTGAGTAGTTTGGAAAGGGGGAACTGATTGCAAGGATCTACATGTGACCTCCTCCCAGGGAGACAGACAACAGAGAAGGGGGTGAAGGGAGATGCCGAATAGGGCAAGATATGACAAAATAATAATTTATAAATTATCAAGGGCTCATGAGGGAGGGGGGAGAGGGGAGGGAGGGGAAAAAAACAGGACCTGATGCAAAGGGCTTAAGTGGAGAGCAAATGATTTGAAAATGATTAGGGCAAAGAATGTACAGATATGTTTTATACAATTGATGTACGTATATGTATGGATTGTGATAAGAGTTGTATGAGCCCCTAATAAAATGTTAATTAATTAATTAATTAATTAAAAACTGTTGACACACACACACACACACAAACAGTTAGTCTCAGAAACCCACAGGGGCAATTCTATCCTGTTCTATAAGGTAGCTATGAGACATGATTGAATCTATGGTGATGAGTTTGGCTCCTGAAGAGTACTTCAAGTGATATTTTTGCATTTTTAATACTTTAAAGAGGTCTTCTGCAGCAGAAATGCCCAATGACACGTGCTGTTTTATTTTGTGATGGTTATTTCCCTGGATGCTCATTGTTGATCCAAGTAAAATTAAATCCTTGACAAGTTCTATCCGTTCTCCGTTTATCAAGATGTGGCTTATTGGTCTGTCAGGGGAAGCCAGCCCCTAACACATCATTGCGGATCCGGTAGGTGCAATTTTACAGTGATAATACGTAAAGATTATAGTAAAGTTATAGAAAGTATGAGAGATAGAAGAAAAGTATTGAAATAAATGGAGTCAGACACAATTCATAGTAGCATGCTCACCTCAGCCCGGCTTGGTGGTTCACGTGGAGGGAGAGAGAGATCTTTAATGCTAGCCCAGGCTTTTTATATTCTCTGGGGACATGCAAGCCCCCTAATTACAGGTGAGGAATTCATCACATGTATACATCACAGGAAGGGGCTGTACTATAGTTAATACAGTAATGAGAGGGAGTGGTCTAGGGACATACACGCAATAGGAAGAGGAGGGATTGGGGGTATACATGTGACAAGATGGGTGGATCCTAGATTTGGGATGACAGTTTAACCTTGGATGGCACAGATTGGTTTGGCCTGTTCCCTGCCTCAACAGATAGAGACCATAATTAATCCACTGTCTCTAGCAGCAGGGAGCAGGCCCACCCCTGTGGTGTGGGGAGAAAGCAGTCTGGCAGAGACTGCCTTCAGGGAAGATGTCTGTAATCATCTGACGTCCCCCCACATTGGTCCAGTGTAATTTTTGTAATGTTCCTTTTTGTTTTCTATAAACAGTTGTATTGGCATATACTTCACTATCATATGAATTAATCATATTAAGAAGAGTTGTGCTTCCCCCAGATCCTGGATGCTTCCTCCCCCCAACTACCATGATCCGAACTCTACCTTGCAGGACTGGATAGGGCAGAGATTGTACACTGGTGCATATGGGAGCTGGAGGCACAGGGAACCCAGGGTGGACGATACCTTCAGGACCAGGGGTGTGAGAGGCGATGCTGGGAGAGTGGAGGGTGAGTGGGTTGGAAAGGGGGAAAAGATTACAAGGATCCACATGTGACCTCCTTCCTGGGAGATGGACGGCAGAGAAGGGGGGGAAGGGAGACTCCGGATAGGGCAAGATATGACAAAATAACCATCTGTGGATTATCAAGGGCTTATGAGGGAGGGGGAAGCGGGGAGGGAGGGGGAAAAAAGAGGACCTGATGCAGAGGGCTTAAGTGGAGAGCAAATGCTTTGAGAGTGATTAGGGCAAAGAATGTACGGATGTGCTTTATACAATTGGTGTATGTATATGTATGGATTGTGATAAGAGCTGTATGAGCCCCTAATAAAATGTTTAAAAAACAAAAGTTGTGCAATCATCACCACAGTAAATTTCAGAGCATTTCCTTTTCTTACTCACTGTCGTCAGCACCCCATTGCCCCCAGTTGAGGCAGTCTTCTTTGCTCTTCATCAGTAAGGACATCAAGTCCTTTTCCCTTTCAGCATCAAGGTGGCATTATCTGCATTTCACAGATTGCTGTTGCATTTGTCTTCATATAGTTCAGTGTCTGGGATCACATGTCCAACATACACAGTGAATGGAGAAAGAATATAATTTTCTGATTTCAAGTTATGCAGTATTGCTTTGTTCTGCTCCAGTGACTCGCTCTTGGTCTATGTAGAGGTTCCTCAGAGCAAAATCATATGTTCTGGAATTTCCAATCTTCAAAATGTTATCTATAATTTTTCATGATCTACTCAGCTAAATACTTTTACATGGTTAATGAAACACAGATAATTATCTTTCTGGTAACATCCATCTGACATCAACTCTGATACTCCCCCTGCCTTGAATTTCTGTAAGTTCCCTATAGATATACTGCTGCAACTATTTTAAAATTATCTTCAGAAAAAATTTACTTGAATCTGATGCTAATGACATTTATTTAATAATATCCATATTCTGATTGGTTGCATTTATTTGGAATGTGCACAAATAGAAGTTAGGAATTACGGCACATATTTTGAAGGGACAAAACTCAATCCCTGGCACAAAGTAATTTTCTTAAATAAAAAATCAAGTAAATTATTTTAAAATGAGATGAAATCTATTAGATATAAAAAATCTTTTAAACTAGGAGGTAAAGGGCATTTATAGATGTTTAAATATAGGCATGTACATATGTAAATATATTTTATATGATGATGGGGAAATAGATCTATGCAAAATATTTATAAGTTTAGTATTAAGATAGCAGATGGACATTGGGCCTCCACTCAAGTACTCCCTCAATGCAAGAATACTTTGTTCTATTGAACTGGCATTCTATGATGCTCACCTTCCTGACACAACTGCTGATGACAAAGTGGGAACATAAACAAATGTGGTAGAAAAAGCTGGTGGTGCCTGGCTATCAAAAGACATAGTGTCTGGGGTCTTAAAGGCTTGGAGATAAACAAGTGGCCGTCTAGCTGAGAAGCAACAAAGTCCACATGGAAGAATCACACCAGCCCCTGTGACCATGAAGTGTCAATAGGATCAGGTATCAGGAATCAAGATCCAGAACAAAAAATCACATCATTGTGAATGAAGGGGAGTGTGGCGTGGAGACCCAAAGCCCATCTGTAGGCACTGAACATCCCTTTACAGAAGGATCTCAGGGAGGAGATGAGCCAGTCAGGGTGAATGAAACATACAACTTTTCTCTAGCTCTTTAATGCTTCCTCCCCGTCCACTCGCATTACCCCAACTCTATTTCACAAATCCAGCTAGACCAGAGCATGTACATGGGTACAGATGAGGGCTGGAAACACAGGGAATCCAGGACAGATAAACCCCTTAAGACCAATATTGAGAGTAGCCATACCAGGAGGGGAAGGGGAAGGTAAGGGGAGATAGGGGAAATCGATCACAATGATCTAAGTATAACCCCCCTCCCAGGGGATGAACAACAGAAAAGTGGACAAAGAGAGGCATTGGTCAGTGTAGGACATGAAAAAATAATAAGAACTTATAAATCATCAAAGAAGGAAGGTAGGGGAAGGAGGAGGAGGAATGGGAAGTTGATGCCAAGGGCTTGTGTAGAAAGAAAATGTTTTGAAACATTTTCAAATGTTTTGAGAATGATGATGGCAACAAATGTACAAATTTGCTTGACACAATGGATGATGTATGGATTGTGATAAGAGTTGCACAAGACTCCAATAAAATGATTTTTTAAATAAAATAAAAATTCTTTTAAATTACATGATTTATTTTTAGAATTAGAATCATTTCCAACAGTTCATTTATATACACTGATTTGGTTGTCCTTTCCCCATATGTATAAAATGAAAAAAAGAAATGGCATCAAACAGTAAATTTTCTCTTAAGAATTGAAAAAGAAAAGTCTGTTGTGTTTTTAATAAATTTATGGGAACAGCTGTAGATACTTAATAGAATATCTTTAAAACAATAAAATTAAAGACAATAGTGTTCATACAAGAAAGACTTTTTTTAATGGTACAAAAAGAGAATTAGGCTGCTTTCAGAATATTCAACATTTCAGAGACTGACTTCCTTGAAGTCAATTAACTGATCACACAGCGCATTATAACTTCAAATATAGAATAAAGAGAAGCAGATGAATTCCCTACCTAACTAGAAAGATATTGATTCCATATAATGGTACCAATAACAACAAAAAAGTAGAAATCCAAGTAGATTACCACAAAATCTTCGAATTATAAAAACAGACATTTATAAAGTCCTCATAATGTTTCTGCTTTTTTGTTTTTCTAATTACTTTAAGAATTTTTTTAACCTTTTTGACATTTGCAAGGTATATTCAAGAGAGAATGCTATTTCCTTACAAATTCAAGAGCTCTCATTTTACATGGAGTCACTTGAATAAAGACTAGTGCATGAAATATTCATGTTTTATTAAGGATCCTTATAGTAGCCCCTTAATGCATTAAATAATTGGAGTATCAATTTTGTTATTCAAGATTCTTTGTTAGTATGTCACTGTTAAACGTAAGAGTTGCCTGAAAGAATTCAATGAAAAAATACAAGATGCAAGGTTAATACATCCATTTTAATATGGAGTGGCTACTTCTCACTTCAGACTACTCAAACACAAAACAAACCTCAAAAGCTTGGGACTTTCTTTTGCTTAATACTAAAAACTCAATAGCAATGCAAATAAACACATTTGCCAAGTTGTTAAACAGGAATGCATCGCCAAGCCTTTGCAAGCCCTGTCTGTTCCCCGTTTCTGAAATGCTTTGGTTTGGTTGCCTTCTCTATGCCATAGGCTGTAGGAGGAACCACAAAAGTGAGCATATGCCTCCACCTAGTGGAATTAATGTTTAATAGAAAAAGAAATGCTGGTTCTCAGTTTGATTTACAAAAATCAAGTTAATTTGAGTATAAATTCTGTTAACAATATTATGAACAAGTGAATTTACAAAAAGAAATTTCAGTCTAACTCTGAAAGTCTTCTACAGGACTATAAATCATTTGTGATCCACAGAAAATTTTACAGTATCAAGATCACTGAAGAGTTCTCACATTTATTTTACACTATATTGAGTGAATTGTGCAACATTATGCCTCTTCCAGGGACACACAAAGCATTTTTTTTAACTTTTGCACTCACCAGCACTATTTTTTCTTGAGACCAATGACAAGATTGTCTGAGAATTTGAGATTGATTCCCATCGCAGGTGGAATCACGAGTCAGCCTTCCATTCACTATTAGAGAATGCATCTCTGGAAACATCCTGAGTTTACCACCATCAAGTTTGTTCTGACTCCAAGCAATCCTGTGGACAGGGTAGAACTGCCCCCTGTGAGTTTCTGAGGCTGTAAAGCTTTATGGGATCAGAAAACCTCATCTTTCTCCCTTGGAGCATGGTGGATTTGAACTGCCGACTTCGTGGTTAAGAGTCCACTTTGTATCCCATTATGCCACCAGGTGCCTTGAAAACAGCATCGTTAGGAGTAAAACTACTAGTCTGTGGGAAATACAATGACCAAGATCATGCTAGCGATCTGAGTCTTTCTTGTGTCATTTCATTTAAAATGGTATCTATACTTAAAAACTATACCATACCTTAATTATGCCAATTATTGAAATAATGGGATTCAGAGAAAGCCAAAATTTTACCTAATGTCAAACACAAGGAATTGGCAGCTTCCTTATTGCTAGAATCAGATTAAAGCCTCAACAACTACAAGGTAGATAGATTCTAACTGGAAAATGAAATCAGTAATCCCACCTAAACAATGATTAACTTCAAAACAAAAATGCCCCCATCCTTCCTCCATGTTCTGTCCTACAATTCAGAAATGCAAAGGAGGCGATAATCAATTGAGTGCCTAGCCACCCACTCCACATCTAGGCTTTTAATTCTTCCTCTGGGTTTCTCCGATGACTCGCTTAGCATACAGATTCATTAAGCATGATGAGATGATACAACACTGAAACACATCTTTTCGGATTTTAAGTTATGCAATATTCCCTTGTTCTGTTCACACAACTGCCTTTTGACACGTGTGTACAGGTTCCTGATGAGCACAATTAGGTGTTCTAGAATTCCCATTTATTTCAAGTTTGTTATGATCTACACAGCCAAATGTCTTGGCATAGTCAATAAAACACAGTATCTTTCTGGTATTCCATGCTTTCAGCTAAGATGCATCTAACATGTCCCCTTCTGAATGCAGCGTGGATCTCTGGCAGCTCCCTGTCAATGCAGGGCTGCAACTGCATCAGCAAAAATTTACTTGCATGTGATATCACTAATATTGTTCTATAGTGTGAGCATTTCATTGAGTCACCTTACTTTGGAATGGGCACAAATATGGATCTCTTCCAGTCAGTAAGCCAAGTAGCTGTCTTCCAAATTTCTTGGCACCATTGAGTGCTTCCAGTGTTTCATCAGCTTGTCGAATCATTTCAATTGGCATCCCATCACTTCTCAGAGACTTGTTTTTGGTTAATGCTCTCAGTGGTGCTCGAACTCCTCCCTCCAGCACCACTGGGTCTTGTTTACATGCTGCCTCCTGAAAGGTGGAATGTTGACTAGTTCTTTTTAGTACAGAGATGATGTGTGTTTGATCTTTCCCATCTTCTTTTTCTTCTTCAAACTGATTCCTTTCATATTTTTATTATGGAATAACCACCTGCAAGGGCAGTAAAGTTACAGGCTGTGTGTTTATTTGGCCTCACTATTGATACTCCATACTTTTTTGCGCTCAAAAACAACAAAATTCCAGAGTATGAGGTAGCATTCCCAAGTGAACCAGAGCAAGAAGAGCATTCTAAGTAAATGGAGCAGCAGGCTCAGGAGTTTGGGATTGGTGACTATGTAGTTTGACATGATTAAAATGAGGTGTGTACGGTGGAGAGTGGTAGAATCTCAGAGTGTGCAGCCCAGGGGCCATATGCATCTCATCTCATCTAATCAGTTCAGTGGAGTTATTTTGTTTTGTTTTTAAGAAATCATTTTATTAGGGGCTCATATGACTCTTATCACAATCCATAGATAGATCCATTGTGTCAAGCACATTTGTACATTTGTTGCCATCGTCATTCTCAAAATATTTTCTTCCTACTTGAACCCTTGGTATCAGCTCCTCATTTTTCCCCTCCCTTGCCTACCTTTCTTCCCTCCCCTCCCTCACCCTTGGTAATTTTTTAATTACTTGTTTCATGTCTTGCACTGATGCTTCCTGCATCATTCAATATTTTTTCCATAGAATCTTTCAATATTGAAAATCAAGACTTGAGTTTTTTCTTTAGTTCTTGCAAGCTTAAAATATGCTGAACATGTTCTTCCTTTTTGCTTTTCTAACTCTAGGTCTTTTCACACTTCATTTTACTTGTATTTCATAATATTTATAATATTTTACTTCATCTTCTTGAGCTTCCCTTTGAAATTTTGTTTTGTTCTTTGACTTCATTTGATTTCTTCACTGCTGCTTCCATGGATATTGATTGTGATCCAAATAATATAATATTCTTTTATTGTTTATTGGTCCTGTTTTGAGAATTTTCATTTTTCTGTATGTTGATTCATAATCCATACTGAAGACTTAAATCATCAGTAAACATTTTAAATCCTCTTTACTTTCAGCAAGCAAGATTGTGGCATCTGTATATTGCAGATTGTTCGCCAATTCTGATGCCATGTTCCCATATAGTCTAGCTTCTTCAATTACTTTCTCAATAGATAGATTGAATAAATACGGCGAAATGGTACAACCTGCAAGCACATGATTAAAATGAGGTGTAAACATTTTTCCTGATTATAAACCACACAGTTTCCTCTTCCACTGTTGAGTAACTGTCAGTTGATCTAAGTACAGCTCCCACATAAGTCTAATTACATGTTCTAGAATTCCCATTTTGCACATTATCAATAATTTGGTATGATCCACATAGTCCAATACTTTGAATAGTTAAAAAACCACAACATATTTCTAGTATTCTCTTCTTACACCAACATCCATCTAGCAGGAGCAATTACATCCAGCATTCTATGATCTCTTCTGAATTCAGCTTGAATTTTTGAAAGTTCAAAAATTCCTGCCAATGTATCGTGGAAATATTTTGAAATTAATCTTCAGCACAATTTTGCTTGCATGTGATGTGAATGACCTTGTTCAATTATTCCCACATTCTGTTGGACCAACTTTCATTGGAATGGGCACAAACACAGATATCTTCCATTTGGTTGGCCAGGCTGTTTTTGTTTTTGTTCCCCGATCAATACTTTAAAGATGTCATTCCATTGACCTATGATCTGCATTGTTTCTGGTACAAAGAAAAAAACGTAGTCATTTTTTTTTCCGTAGTCATTTCTAACTTTGTTTTATTCAACATAATATATTATTTTGCTTATCCTGCCTTATAATGTTCTCTTTGCCACTTGTTTTCAGTAACTTTATTAAGATATTCCTTGGTGCACTGTCCTTTGTGTTTATTTTGTTTCAAAGCCATTGAACTTTTTACCTCTGTGGATTTATACTTCTTTAAATAAAATGTGAAAGTTTTTGTCCATTACGTTTTCATACAAGGGAGTACTCAAAAAAAAAAACAACAACACTGGAATTACGCTGGGCAGAGTAGAGCTGTCACAGTATACACTGTTCCTGCTAAGCAAACATAGAGCTCTGAGGTAGTGCCCCCAGTGGCATCACCTGGGAAAGTTCTCTCTGGTAAAAGTGAATTTTTTTGTAAAAGACATTTCACTTGAACCTCATTTTGTTGTGATGGCCAATTTAAGAGAACAGTGTACGGCTGTGAACTTGTGTTTCTTGCTCAGAAAAAAAGTGCTGCATAAATTGTGATTTTGAACACAGCTTACAAGGACAGCACTATAAGAAAAACTGAAGTGTACCTTTTCTCATTTCAAAAACAGTAAAATGTCAATTGAGGACAAACCTTGTTCTGGACATCCAGCAACGTCTAAAACGGATGAAAATATCGACTCATAGTGAATTTGGAGTTCATTCCACCAGGTCAGACTGTTAATCAAGCTTTCTATTTAGAGGTTCCAAAAAGAACCTCTGTTGTCCATCCCCCAGGCAGGAGGTTCTATGTAGATCCTTATAATCGGTTCGATCTTTCCAACCCACCCTCCCAGTATCGCCACTCACACAACTGGCCCTGAAGGGATCATCTGCCCTGGTCCTATCTGTACCAGTGTACATCCTCTGGTCTAGCCAGATTTGTAAGGTAGAACTGGGATCATGATAGTTGGCAGGGGGTGGTAGGGGAGGAAGCATTAAGGAATTAGAGGAAAGTTGTGTTTCATCGTTGCTACATCGCACCCTGACTGGCTCGTCTCCTCCCCGAAACCCTTTTGTGAGGAGATGTCCAGTGGCCTACAAATGGGCTTTGGGTCTCCACTCCGCACTCTTCCTCTCATTCACAATGATATGATTTTTAGTTCTGATGATGCCTGATACCTGATCCCTTTGACACCTCATGATTGCACAGACTGGTGTGCTTCTTCCATGTGGGCTTTGTTGCTTCTGAGCTAGATGGCCGCTTGTTTACCTTCAAGCCTTTAAGACCCCAGATGCTATAGCTTTTGATAGCCGGGCACCATCAGCTTTCTTCACCACATTTGCTTATCCACCCGCTTTGTCATCAGCAATTGTGTCGGGAAGGTGAGCATCACAGAATGCCAATTCAATAGAACAAAGTATTCTTGTATTGAGGGAATACTTGAGTAGAGGCCCAATGTCCACCTGCTACCTTAATAATACTAAACCTAAAAATATATGCACATAGATCTATTTACCAATCTTCATATATAAATATATTTACAAATATATATATACCTTTATTTAGACCTCTTTAAATACCCTTTGCCTCCTAGCTCTTTCCTTTGACTTTCCTCTTGTCCCACTATCATGTTGTCTTCATTTGTGTTTCAGTAATTCCTCTTGGTTACATTACCCTTGATCACACCCTACCAGGCCTCCTACACCCTCCTCACCACTGACTTGGATCACTTGTTGTTCCCTTGTCACTGAGTTTAACACCACTACCTTTCTCCCCACTCCACTTCTCCCTAGCCCCCCCGGAATTGTTGGTCTCATTGTTTTCTCCTCCAGATTGTTCATCGAGCCTATCTTATTTAGACAGACCTGCGAAAATAATAACATGCACAAAAACAAGACAGAGCAAAACCAAACAACAAAATAAAAGAAAACAACAAGCCAATGACAAAAAAAAAAAAGAAAGAAGAGCTTGTAGTTAGTTCAGGGACTGTTTGTTGGCATTTAGGAGTGTTTTCTAGTCGAGTCTGTTGGGGTACCAAGCCCCGGCCCCAAAGTCTATTTTAAGTATTCCCTGGGGACTTTGTTGCTCTATTTCCTTTGCTGTTCTGTTCCATGCCCTTAGTATTCTGCTTCAGTGTGGTGGAATCAAATCAGGTGGAATTCCCACACTGTGCCTCCAGTGTTGTCCCCTTTAGGGCTATGGGTCAGTGAAGGATGCAGTGTCTCATAGTGGGGCCAGCCATGTGGTCTTCTCTGTGGATTGGCTCCTCAAGGCTTGTTGGGCCAGGATGTGTTCCACTCTCTCTTCCTCCCCGCTTCACTTGTTCCTGTGTGCTCTGATCAGGCATGTCCCTCACCTGGAGCTGCAGATACAGTGCTGTCTCCTCTAATTCTTAAATGCTTTCTCTCCCTTCTCCACCTCCCTACTCTCCTGATCCCAATTCTACCTTACAAACCTAGTTAGACCAGAGGATGTAAGTGGTCCAGATAGGAACTGGAAACACAGGGAATCCAGGACAGATGAACCCCTCAGGAACAGTGGTGAGAGTGGTGATACCAGGAGGGTAGAAGGAAGGTGGGGTGGAAAGGGGAAACCGATTTCAAGGATCTACATATAACCTCCTCCCTGGGGGATGGACAGCAGTAAAGTGAGTGAAGGGAGACATCAGGCAGTGTAAGATATGATAAAATGGTAATGGTTTATAAGTTATCAAGGGTTCATGAAGGATGGGGGATTGGGGAGGGAGGGAAAAATTGAAAAATGAGGAGCCGATTCCAGGAGCCCAAGTGAAAGGCAAATGTTTTGAGAATGATGGGGGTAACAAATATACAGGTGTGCTTGACGCAACGGATGTATATATGGATTATGATGGGAGTTGAACAAGCCCCCAATAAAATGATTTAAATAATAAAAATAAATAAATAGACTTAACTGTCAAAAAATGAAAATAAAGTTAGGTAATACACCCCCCCCCCCCGAAAAAAAAAAGTTACTGCCTTGGAAACTCACAGGGACAGTTCTATCCTATATGGTTGCTATGAGTTGGAATCGACTCCATGGTAGTGAGTTTGGGGTTTTTTGTTGTGGTGGTGTTTTTGGCCTAACTACACATGGCCCTTTTCTTTCATTGCAATATTACACTGGCTAGATTGTTAATGAAATATTACTAATGATGGTATTATTAGGTACTAGTGAGTTGGCTCTGGCTCACAGCAATCCTCCCTACAAGAGAACAATACAATTTGCAGTCCTGTGCCATCCTCATTATTGTCACCGTGTTTCAGCCTGTTTTTGCAGCCATTGTGTCAACCAGTCTTGTTGAAAGCATTCCACTTTTTCACTGACTTCGACTCTGCAAAGCATGTCATGTTAAGTTGGTATCTCTGGATAACATTCCTCTCTTTCATTTTTCATACACTTTTCTTCTAGAATACTACTAAACGGATGCTGACCTCTACCAAACATGATGTCCTTTTCTACGAACTAGTTCTCCGGTTTCCTACATCCAGACCCATCAATAGGCGTGCTGTTTTTGATAGAGAGTCAGTGAAAAAGAAGACCTTCAAGAAAGGTGGAGGGATACAGTGGCTGTACCAATGGGCTCAAACGTAACAATTGTTAGGATGACGCAGGGCAAGGCCATGTTGTATATTTTATCACTATGAAGTTTAAAGTTGTAACCAACTTGATAGTACCTAAAAATAATAGGAAGCATCTATAACTGTGCCACCTATACAATTTAGTTTATTTATAATTGTATATGCAGCAAATACAAACATGTATGTACAACTACCTGTAGAAACACCTATGTGTGCACTCAAATATTCACATGTGCATAACTCCCTACGTAATCACATATCTGTACATACATATAGATTATTGCTAATACTGTTACTGCAAAACTACATATGCTGTGTTTTTCATTTTAAAAAAATTACATCTAAGGAACATTATTATTATACCTCTTACAAGACAGATTCCTGATAGAAAATCTTGGGATGAATTATCCCTAAGACTCAAAGCCCACGAAGAACAAGAACCAAGCCAGTGGTGGTGTGGGGTAGAGTGGGGGGAAAGTAGGCAAGTGTTAGAAAATTTAAAGCTCAAACCAAGTTACCCATAAATGAATTCTGACAGAAGCCACTAAAAAGAAGGAAAGCATATTGAGTAAAAGATCAACTACTTTTGCACTAGAGGTGAAACAAAGCATAGACAGAGCTTCATTAAAAATACATTCAGACTAATCACGTAATGATAGGAATTTTATGCTATTTTATTTGAATAGTGGAGAATAATCTATTTTAATATAAACATTTCGAAAATATGTTTTTCTTCCTTTTTTCTCAAGAAACTGGATGATCTAAAAAACAAAAGTCCTAAAAATGACTTGAAAGCACACCAATTGAGGAAGGCAGAATAAAAGGGGACTGCTTTCATGGATACTGATGTGGATCCAAGTGAAATGACATTTTTGAAAACTAGAATCTTCCCTCCATTGATCGTGATCTTGATTATTGATCCACTTGTGAGGATATTTGTTTTCTTTATGCTGAAGTGTAATTCATACTGAAGGTTGTAGGCTTTCATCTTCCTTAATAAGTGTTTCATTTCACTTTCAGGAAACATTATGGGCAATTTAAAAAATTATCTTCAGCAAAATTCAACTTGTATGATTTTTATGACACTGTTTGATGATTGGCTGCATTCTGTTTGGTCACCTTTCTTTGGAATGCATACAATTATAGAACTCTTCCAATCAGTTAACCAAGTTGTCTTCCAAATCTCTTAGCATAACTGAGTGTTTGCACAGCTACCTCAGGTTGTTGAAACATTTCAATCGGTATTTCACTACTTCCTGGAGCCTTACTTTTCACCAATGTCTTCAGTTCTGGTTGGATTTCTTACTAAAACCATCAATTCTTGATTTGAATTGCCTGAAAGTTGACCAATTCTTTTTGGTATGATGACTCTATGTATTCCTTATGCTTCCTGCTTCATTTAATGTTTTCGTCATAGAATTCTTCACTATTGTAACTCAAGGATTTAATTTAAAAAAAATTTTTTTCAGTTCTTCAGTCTGAGTCATGCTGAACATTCTATTTCCTAATTTCAAGTCTTTGCTGACCTCATTTTAAAAATTTTTTAAATCATTTTATTAGAAGCTCATACAACTCTTTTTACAATCCATACATACATCATTTGTGTCCAGCACATTTGTACATATGTTGTCATCATCATTCTCAAAACACCCACTCTCCACCTGAGCTCCTGGCATCAGGTCCTCATTTTCTCCTCCCTCCCTGATCCCCACTCCCCCCGAACCCTTGATAATTTATAAATAATTATTATTCTATCATATCTTACACCATCGGACATCTTCCTCACCCAGTTCTCCACTATCCATCCTCTAGGGAGGAGGTTACATGGTGACCTTGTCATCTGTTTCCCATTTCTCCCTCACCCTCCCTCCACCTTCCCAATATTGTCACTCTTACCACTGTTCCTGAGGGGCTCATCTGTCCTGGATTCCCCGTATTTCCAGTTTCTATCCGTGCCAGTGTACATCTCCCGGTCGAGCCGGTTATGTAAGGTAGAATTGGGATCATGATAGTGGAGGGGAGGAAGCATGCAAGAACTAGAGGAAAAAATGTATGTTGCATCGTTGCTATACTGCACTCTGACTGGTTCGTCACCTCTCCACAGCCCTTCTGCAAGGGGATGTCCAATTTCCCCCAGATGGGCCCTGGGTCCCCACTCTGCACTCCCCCTCATTCACAATGCTGATTTTTTTTGTACTGACCTCATTATAATAGTTGACTTTGTGTTCTGGAGATGTCCTCTGAATTCCTCCATTCAGCTTTTACCTCCATTTGCTTTAAGTACCCTACAGTCAAGAGCGAATGTCAGAGTCTTTGGTGACATCTAATTTGGCTTTTCCTTTTTTCATAAGGACCTGTTGCTTTCTTAGCAAATGATGTTCTTCTTGATAATATCCCAGAACTCATCAGGTCTTCTGTCATTAGTGTCCAATATATCAAATCTGTTCTTGAATTTCAGGTGAGACATACCCACGGCAATATTTTGCCTTTCTTGGGCATGTTTTAATTTTCCTCGGCTTTAACTTGAACTTACATACAGAGCAATTGGTCTGTTCCACATTCAGCTCCTGACCTACTTTTGATTACAAATATTGAGCTCCTCCCTAGTCTCTTCCAAAAGATGTAGTCATATTGGTGATACACATGTATATAGTTGTACTTATGTTGTTTGGGGGGAAATTGTGGCATTTTCAATGAATAAGTCATTGATCTTGCAAATTTTAACATGCAATCTCCAGCATCCACATTCTACCACCAAAACTATCTTTCTAGCACAAACCAGTGATCTTTTCTCTTTGTTTCCAACTTTCTCATTCCAATGGCCCAATGCATCTAGATTTCATGTTTGATCAACATCAGGCTGCAAAAGCTTGTAGAATTTTTCAATTTCTTTGAAATTGGCTTTAATAGTTGGGGTTTAAATTTTAATAATATTTGTGTTAACCTATTTTCCTTACAATGTCATCACAGACAACATTGTACTTCAATATATATCATTTAAAAAATCATTTTATTGAGGGCTCTTACAGCTCTTATAACAATCCATACACCAATTGTATCAAACACATTTGTACATATGTTGCCATCATCATTTTCAAAACATTTTATTTATACATGGCCCTTTCAAGATAGATCTTGAAATGTTCTTTGGAAGCATTCTTTTTATAAGTTTTCATTTCTGTCTTAGTTAATCATCTGATTGTCCAGTTCAAAATGCCAATACCAGTCTATTTCAACTCTCTTACATGTCATTCAATTTCATTTTTGATAACTTCCTATTTGCTAGATTCATATTTCACATATCTAATATCCTATTTATTAATGGATATTTACAACTGTTTCTTCTCATTTTAAGTTGTGTCACGTCAGCAAATGAAGGTCCTAAAGTGGCTCCATCTACATCTTGAAAGCCTACTCTACTAAAGGAGAGGTAACTGGTCCCCCATCTCATTGTCTCTAGCCTGAGAGGCTCGGGCTTTAGCACTGTATCAGACAGTGTGATGCTGCTTGTCTCCAGGTTTTCAGTGGCTAATTTTTCACAAGTGGTCTCTTCCTTTATTTTTAGTCAGACTCAATCTGCAAACCCAGAAATCTGTCGGTCATTGGTGACCCTGTTGGTATTTGAAATATCAGTGGTATTTTTCAAGCTTCACAGCAGAAGCCAAGTCACCACAAAACAAGAAACAGAGTTGAGTGGTGGAGCTACTTTTTAGATGTAAACAAACATCTCGCAGGATTAGGTTACTGGATTTGAGGGCTAAGAACTATAGGCTGATTGGTCAATTTGCATCAACTAGTCCTCAAGATAACTTTCTACAGTCTCGTTTGCTAAGAAGCATCTGGATCTTAAAAGCATGAGAGTGGCCACGTACTATACAACTATTGTTTCTACTTGTCTGAAGCAAAAAAGAAAGAAGGCAATAAAGGCTGAAAGAGCAGCAACTCTATATAATTAACAGTCTACATGAATCATGGTCTCACCTACCTTGAGACCAGAAGAACTAGAACAAGACGATTCATCACTAACTTTTCTGACCAGGGACAGAATGGATAGTTCCTGATAGAATCAGAACAAAAAGAAATGTAGAACAAAACACAAATTCTTACAAGAATGTATTGACTTAGAAACTAGGGGATCATCTGAGATGATCCCCTTAAGTTACCTTTTAAACTTGAACCTCAAACTATTCCTGGAGGTCATGTACTAGTCAAAAGGCAGAGTGGCTTACACAATAATCAATATTACCCACAAGTACTATGCTCCTCTAGGTAAGCATCTAAATAAGACATAATTGTTCACTTTTACCTTAGACCACAGATGAGAAGATAAGGGGGAACAAGGACACTAGATTCATGAAAACAGAACAAGCAGAAGAGAAATAATGAGAATGCTGGCATTTGTAAAAAGTATAACCAATGTCACTGGGAATGTGTATAAAGCCCAAACCCACTGCCATCATGACAATTCAGATTCACAGAGGTCCTACAGAGGGTTGCTGAGACTAGACATTTACGGCAGCAGACAGCCTCCTCTTTCTCCTGAGGAGTAACTCATCGGGTAGGTGTATACCACTGATATTTTCATGAGCAGCCCAATGCTTCACCCACAGCACTCACAGATCCCTAATTTGCTATATAAATTGCCTCCCAAACCCCAATAAAACTGTTCTTCAGAAATGTACTCCACTCACACCAGCAAAGCCATGTCAATTTCTGATGACAAAAATAGGGGCACAGCGGTGAGAATCACCTCTCATATACATGCCATGAAACATACTTGCCATACCAGTAAATAAATTTGAGGGGTCTCTGTGTCCCCTCTGACTTACATGGGCCATTTAACTTAGATTCTCAGAAATAAATTTGACATTGGCGAGGGGGGGGGAAAGAATTTTGAAAGCATAAATCCCCAGAGGCTAATGCCACTTGGAAGCTTTTCATTACACAATGCAAGCACATGAGACCGATTGACACTGCATTGATCCAACCTCATGTGTGCCAGAGGAGAACTGTGCTCCCAGAGGGTCTCATGTGGCGGAGCATTGTAATTCGATGCCCAGGACTTTCTCCCAAAGATTCTTTGGATGGACTCAGAACTCCAAGCTTTTACCTAATTAGCTGTGCAGTACCTAGCGACACTCTAATCACATATACAACCTTAATACACTTTTTCAAAAATATTTTTTTCATTTTCTTTTCCTGAGAATGCAATGAGCAGGAACTTAACTGATGCAGGCTCAAAAGTAACACCCCCCTCCCCTTTCTTCTAAACATAGTCACCAATTTCCATTTGGGATATCTTTAAATTCCTAGTTAGGAAAATTGTTCATTAGGACTGAGAAAGCAATGCTTTGTGTTTCAATCACCTCGTGTGCATGTGAAAATTCGATATTGAAAGATGAAGACGAAAGAGAAATCGATGCACTTGAACTATGTTGCTGGTATGGAATAGTGAAAGAACCATGGCCTGCAAAAAGGACAGCCAAATCTTGGAAGACGTGCATCCGGAATTTCTGCTCCTGAGAAGCAAAGAAGACAAGACCTACTCTTAAGTACTTTGAGGCGGTCCCTGGAAAGGGGATCATGCTTGGTAAAGTGGAGGAGCCGCGAAAAAGAAGAAACCCCTGAAGGTGATGGATTGACGCAGTGTCTGCAATAAAGGGCTCAAACATCAGAATTGTGAGGCCAGCGAAGGCCCAGGCAGGGTGGGAAGGACTCAATAGTTGCGAATAACAACAAACAACATAGTGTGTTGATGTCTGTCGCCAGGTGCCTTAGCAAATACTGTTTTCTGTCCTCTAACACAAATGGCCAAAGAAAGGGAAACAGGGGTGTCATCCAAAATTGCATCCCACAGGAGAAGTCTTTGGAGGCCTCCCAGCCCAGAGTGCCTTTGGAAGGTGCTTGCTGGTGAGGGGCAAGGTAGAGAAACTCCAGAATCTCCGGGAAGAGGAGGAGGAGGAGGAGAAGGTAGAGGAGGAAGAGGAGGGTGGTGTGTGTGTGTGTGTGTGTGTGTGTGTGTGTGTGTGGTGTGTGTAGGGTGGTGTGTGTGTGTGCGCGCGCGCGTGTGTAGGGTGGTGTGTGTGTGTGGGGTGGTGTGTGTGCGCGTGCGCGTGCGTGTGTGTGCGTGTGTGAGGTGGTGTGTGTGCGTGCGTGTGTGTAGGGTGGTGTGTGTGCGCGTGCGTGTGTGTGTGTGTGTGTGTGCGCGTGTGAGGTGATGTGTGTGTGTTTCTGCCCCGTGTGGCACGAGGCCCTCACACTCCGTGTGAAGCGCCCAGGGAGGCTCCACAGCCGCCGCCGGTAAACCAGGAACGCAGAGACGCGCGCTGCCACCGCCAGGGGGCGGCTGCTCCCCGACTGGGAAGGCCCGGGAAGGACTGAGGGGCCGCAGGCACCCGCCGGACTGGGGCCTCGGAGCCGAGGGGCGGGGCTTCAGCCCTTACCTCCAGGTAGTACAAGTCCACGGTGGTGATCTGCGAGTCCAGGAAATCTTCATAGGTGTTGAACTGAGTGACTATATTGTCCACGGCCGTCAGTCCTTCCTCTTGATCCATGGCAGTTGCTCTGGGAGCCGTCGGCGTCCCTAGCGACGGCGGCGGGGCCCGGAGGCTCCACCCACTGAGTTCTAGCCAATCAGAGAGCTCCGGGTGCTAAGCCCCGCCGAGATTTTAAGGTGGTCCAGACTTCCGTCCAGCTGCAGGGCGCCTCCTCTCAAAGGACTCAGGTCACCGTGGCCCGCACGTCCACTGACTGGAACCTTGGCGAGCCGCGGGGCAAGGAGAGCGAGATCGACAAACTGCCCGAGCGGCTAGACAAAATCATACCGAACGCGTTCCCGATCTCATTCTAAGTCTCTTCTGCAAGACGCAAAGAAAGCTGGGTCCCTGAAGGTCCATTTACACCAAGGTAACATATCAAACCCGAGATCTCTGGAGAGGCTCTGATCAAAGACCGCTAAGTGCATTAATAGTTTTGTTTTTCCGTATGGGTTGAAGGCAAATGCTGCTAATGTTTGATTATACAGAATTTCAGAAGATACGAAACCTCAAGAGAAGGAAACAATAGACACATCTTTGAAGATTTTTTTTGTCCCAAGTGCTTAGTTTTTCATGAAAAAATGAAAACCCTAGCTGTTGAAGCTGCCTGTTTGAAAGGGTGAGAGTTCTGAGGGAATTCTTAAGTTTTTTACTAAAAACTTTTATTTTGCTTTAGAGCAAACGTTCTGCTTTTGAAAATATGGATTTAAAGTAATCCTACATGGCAACTGAAAGTGTTTTCAGAACCCAGTTTTGAATTTTAATATTTTCCAAATCCTCTTTGGGAATTAATCACGTAACAACAATGAACATATGGCAGTTACACTATAGAGCAGTTCTTTTAAAATTGATTTAAAAGATTTTCACAATATGTGCTCTTTTTAAAAATAAATTAAAACATCTGGAGAAATAATTCACTTTCAGTTAGCTTTCCCAGATTAAAATATCCACCTTAAACATTGGTGTGTTATGAATATACATATTTTGAGGGACACAATAAACTCTAAGGCATTACTAACATTTTTTAACTTAATGAATATCTTTTAAATGTTTTAGAGACCACTTTAAGCATTTTTTTCGATCAAACTCTTTTATTAGGACCTAATCCAGACATAATACTATTCCATACTTCAACTATATCAAAGTGTTGTACAATCGTTATCACAATTAGTTTCTAAATATATTTTTCTTGTACTCTTCGATATCAACTCCCCATTACAGCTCCCCCCCCCCCGCCCACAACACACACATCCCTTACCGTACCCACTAGGAGCCCTAATTCTAGTTATTGTCTCTAAAGATCTCCTGGGTTTCATATGCCAAAAAAAAAAAAACAGAAAAAAATACACAACAGAGTCAAGAAAGCGACCAACAATGACTAAATACAGCAGAAATAAAGCCCTATATGGAAAAAAAAAAACCAAATAGTTAAAAATATATCAAGCATAAAGTATATCAAAAGAGAGATCAGATGACAAGGTTTTAGCATTCCGGTTAAGGTTATCGTTTTAACCTATTATAGTCGTCTCTACAATGCTTATCCCCAGGTTATTCCCTCTCCTTGACTATGGCAAGAGGAAAATCACCAGAGGCTTATTTCCTGAGTCAATCCTGCAAATATATTTTGGGCTTCCGCTGTCATCCATAGCCTTCACATTAAGCATTATTTTAAAGGAAATTTAATCGTTAAATTTGAGAAATGAGAATGAAGGGAGAAAGAAACCCTGGCACTCAACAACAACAGCAACAAATAAGAATAATAAATGTAGCAACATTGAGTGAACATCCCCTACATGCTAGGTACTTTCCAAAGAGCTAGCTAGCCCAGTGTACCCTTGGCAACTGTTAATTACATTAAAATTAACAGCAATCAGCAAAATAATAACATCCAATATTGTAAAGGACACAGCAATTGAAATAGCCCAAGAGTAGAGATAAAACCTATGTAGCTAAAGATATTCTAACAAGGAATGACTAGGTCTCAGTATTCTCTAGATATACAACATAGAGAGTTGTCTTTGCGGCATCTTCAATAAGTCCACAGAGAAATTCACTTAAAAGTTTTCAATTAAAATGTGTTTCTCAACATATGCTCTGTCAATTCAAGATGCTACTGTGAGCAATGATTCCAATTTTTTAGTCCATTCCTAAAAACTGAAGATCCTGGAAATTTACCCACTTGAATGTAGTCTTTTTTGACACTATTCATTGAAGAGAAAAAAAAAAACTCACTTCCATTGAGTCGATTCTGACTCAGACACTAGAGGACAGGGTAGAGCTTACTCTGGTTTCTGGACTCTACAAGAGTTTTAAAATAAGGTCTTTAAATGTTGGGGGTTTTGTTGTTGTTTTGGTTTGGTTTGATTAGTTTTTATGCAGGATGGGGGGACTTTTGTTTTAAGATTAGGAAAGAAAAAATAATTTATAAAGAGCCAAATCAAGACTGTAAAATAGATGCCTAACAATTTCCCAGTGAAATTCTCTCAAAATTGTCTTTGTTTGATGAGAGAAGTGAGCAAGCACATTGGATAATGAGAAGGACACTGAAGAACCTTTCCCAGGCATTTTTCTGTTAATTTTTTGCCTAACTTTCTCAAGATACTCTCATAATAAGCGGGTATTATCAATCTTTGGTCTTACGTAATGTACCTTGAGCATTCCAAATAATTGCTTCTGATTGCTCTGCTTTGCTTTGGCTGAACCCCTTCCACCTCATGGCAGCATCTACCATACCAGAGAGTAGTCAGCCCTCAACTAGTCACTGAATAAAATAATTTCCTGTAGATGACATTTAATTATTTTAGGACCTACTAAGTGAAAGGCACTCATCATGAGATGTATAAGATATTCATTTATAACATGATTCAATTTTTATGTATAACAGTCAACTTTTGGCACCTAAAATTTGGGAAGGTATTTAATAATAGGGGATAAGGATGAGGAGCACTAATGACACACAGTTATGAGTTGGGTTGCCAACTGTAGGGTCAGCAGTTTGAAAGCACCAGCTGCTCCGAGGAAGAAAGAAAAGGCTTCCTATTCCCAGAAAGAGTTACAGTCTCAGAAACCCAAAGGGCAGCTCTACTACATCTTACAGGGTCACTGTGTTAGTCTGGAGAGACTAGAGAAACAAAGAGACTTATATATAAGAGCAATTGAACATTGAGCAAACAGCCCAGTCCAGATCGAGTCCATAAGTCTGATATTAGCCCATATGTCTGCTACCAATCTATAAAGTCCTCTTCAGACTCACAAAACATATGCAATGACACCGAATCTACAAGATCACAGGCCAGTGGATAGAAAATCTTTGGATCCAGTGGCATTGGAAACATCTCAGCACTGGCAGGGGTCTGCATGGCTTCTCCAATACCCAGGGCTGTGTCAAGGTGGGTCCATCTATCTTGTCAGCTGCTATGTTTCCCAGGGTGTGAGCAGAGAGTGTGTCTCCTGCCTCCAAGAAAGAATTAACACATTTCCCAAAGTTCTCAGAAGAAGGCCATGCCCACACAGAAGTCTCATTGGCTATCTCCAGATTGACAGCCTAGACTCCACCCCTACACTCTTAATCCTTAAATTGACACCAGATTAGATGACTACCACAGTCACTATAAATTGCAATCAATATGATGGCAGTGAGCTTGGGGTTTTTGAGGTTGGTATAATGATAAATAAGACAGATCATTTTTAAAGCATCTGCTGGTGCAGTGGTTTAGCACTAGACTGCTAAATGAAAGGTGGGTGGTTCAAATCCGCCAGCCATTGGACAGGAGAAAAGATACATGCAGTCTTTTCCTATGGGGCCTTGGAAACCCTATGGGGCAGTTCTCCTCAGTCCTCTGGTGTTGTGATGATTCAGCATTAACTTGATAGCCATGGGCTGTGTGCTTCTTTCTGCAAGAGCAGAGGAGAGAAACATCACTTTTACCTGTGGTAAATTAAGGAAAGTGTAAGCAGTTCTCATCCGGTGGGTCACCACTCCTTTGGGAGTCAAACAACCCTTTCACAAGGTTCACCCGATCCATAACAGTAGCAAAATTACAGTGATGAAGTAGCAACAAAAATAATGTTATGGAAAGGGGGAACTGAGTACAATGATCCACATGTGACCTCCTCCCTGGGAGATGGACGGCAGAGAAGGGGGCCAAGGGAGACTCCGGATAGGGCAAGATATGACAAAATAACAATCTGTGGATTATCAAGGGCTCATGAGGAAAGGGGGAGCGGGGAGGGAGGGGGAAAAAATAGAGGACCTGATGCAGAGGGCTTAAGTGGAGAGCAAATGCTTTTAGAGTGATTAGGGCAAAGAATGTACGGATGTGCTTTATACAATTGATGTATGTATGTGTGGATTGTGATAAGAGTTGTATGAGCCCCTAATAAAATGTTTTCAAAATAATAATAAAAAATAATGTTATGGTTGGTGGATCACCACAACATGAGGAACTATATTAAAGGGTCGTGGTATTGGGAAGGTTGAGAACCACTGGAAAGACTGGAATGCCTTTGGACTTGAAAGGTGAGCTAGAGAGTTGGAACTTTGAATAAAATCCCTGGTGGTATAGCAGTTTATGAGTCTGGCTACTAACCACAAACTCAGCAAACTCACCACCTGCTCTGTAGGCAAAGAACAGACTGTCTACTTCTGTAAAAATTTACAGTCCCCAAACTCAGAAGGACATTTTACTCTGTCCTACAGGATCTCTGTGAGTGGACTTGACACAGTAGCAGTGATTAGATGCTATGAAGGAATCACATCCACTAAGGTTTCAAAGTGAGAAAGCCCAAGCTATGCTTAGGAGCAAGGCCAAAGAAATCGGACTATCCTGCAGGATTTGGATAAAGGGGTAAACCATGAAAAGGTCATTTAGAAGCAAGCCATGATAGGACTTGTCAAATGAAGGGGTTTAACCATATTATCCAAGCAAAGAAGAGTCTAAGGAAGTTTGGGGACAGAAGGAGTAATATAGTCTGGAAAGTGAATTCTGACAGCTGTGAATTCCTGGAGGGGAGGCAGGAAACCTTTTAGGGTCCAAACAGAGGAGGGAAGAGGAGTCTGGATTTGGGAATGGTTGTTGAAATCAAGAAATCTTTAGGGAAAGAATCTAACAGAGGAGCTACTGATTTCAAGTTCCATACACACTCTTTACCCTCAAGCTAGACTCAAAATATTTATTGGGTATCAAACTTTTGCCTGTTCAAAATATGAAGTACACTGATATGACTGGGTTCTTCATAAAACCATCCTGGTGTTTGACAAAAGATCGTGAGGTGAAATGAAATTTGAGCTGAAATTCTAGGCAAAAATTAATAGCGACATCTTTTAAAACCCAAACAAAGTAGAGGCAGGCTGTTTGCCCTCCTACACTGTGTATTGGCCTCTATAGGATTCCTAGGAGAAGAGGCTTGATCTATTGTAAATCAGCATCTTTTTTTCTTACCCACTGAATACATTATCAGAGATTATTAAAGTGTTTTTTTCCAGCCATGATAATAATACAAGATCCATTACAACTAACCCAATACCAAAAAAAAAAGAGTTGTTGTGACTGGTGTTAGGTTCTGTTGAGTTGGGATCCACTTATAGCGACCCTAAGTACAACAAACAAAACACTACTCAGTCCAGTGCTATCCTCACAATGGTCCGTGTTTGAGCCCACTGTTGCAGCCAGTCCATCTTCCCGAGAGTGTTCCTCTTTGGGCTACCCCTCGACTTTGTCAGGCACAATGTCTTTTTCCAGGATCTGCTGTCCACTGGTAGTATGTCCAAAGTCCATGAGACAAAATTTTGCCATTCTTGTTTCTAAGGAGCATTCTGGTTGTACGCCTTCCCAGACAGATTTGTTCATTGTTTTGGCAGTCCATGCTACTTTCAATATTTTTCACCAGCACCATAATTCAAATGCATCTATTTTTCTGTGGTGTTACTTATTCAATGTCAAGTTTCACATGCATTAAAGAAAACAAGTCCACAAGACCCAAATTAATACTAGAATTTCAAGAACATCTCCAAAATATCTGATGCATTAACACTAGTGACAGAAGACCTGATGAGCTGTAGGTTTACATTAAGAACACCATACACCCAAGAAGCAAAAGATCAAGGGGAGCTAACAGCAATGAGTACGAATATGAAGAAAGTACTCTAAAACAGATTATGGTGAAGATTATGCAACTCTTCTTGATGTAATGGAATTTGAAGTTATGTGAAGTATATGCCAATAAAACTATTTTTAGAAAAAGAGGAAAGAAAGAAAATATTAAAGTGGATGTCAGAATTCTGAGACTGAAACATGCACCTGACTATACAGTAGTTAAGGCAAATGGAAGAAATGATTAAGTAAAAAGACTGAACAGAACATTACAAAGGGCAGCTCAAGAAGACAAAAGAAATATTTTAATAAAATGTCTAAAGACTTAATGTTAGAAAACTGGAAAAGGAAGAACACACTCAGCATATCTTAAATTGAAAAAATTAAAAAGAGAAGAATAAATCACTGGATTTTCTAAAGAAATGTTATCAATTTCATTAAGAGTCAATTCAACACATTGCACTCAGCTCTTATTCTTCAGGAAATCAAAAACTCTCTGACTTCAGGTAAATTAGTCACAATAAATGTTGTTTAAAGAACCTATCAGACTTCTCTCACATATCAAATGAAAAATTAAACATGCATAACCGAAAAGTTGCTGTGCTAGGCTCTTAAAATGCAATTGAAAATAAAGTGAGGTCCTTTATTTCTTCAAGGGTGGTACTATTGAGGGATGAAAAGGGGTCTTGAATTTTTTATTTGATTGAGTGGAGAGAAAGAAGAACATAAATTAAGCAGACATGGAGAGAGATTTGCTCAGCCTACAGATTGAACAAGTATGGTAAAATAATCCAACCCTGATGCACATCTTTCCTGATTTTGAATCATTTAGTACTCCTTTATTCTGTTCACACAACTGCCTCTAGATCCATGCCCTGGTTCCACATGAGCACAATGAATGGTTCTGGAATTCTCATTCTTCTCTACGTCATCCACAGTTTCTAATGGTCCACACAGCCTGATGCCTTGGCATAGTCAAGGAAATACAAGTCAACACTTTTCTGGTATTCTTTGCTTTCAGCCAAGATCTGTCTGACATCAGTAATGACATCTCTTGTTCCACATCTTCTTCTGAACCGCCTCAGTCTGAGAGATAGAGAGCTGTGGCATCAGAGATAGTGAGAGATGACAGGGATGTGAAAGAGAAGCAGGGCAGCCAGAGGCAGCAGCATCAATGGCAATTGACATAACAATAGGCTTTCCAGTCTCATGAGACAAGGAAGTGTGTGACTTCAGGCAGGAGGAACTCACTTGTGGACTAGTTGCTTCCAGGCACTTAATCAAGGAGTTAGGTTGCTTCTCCAGGAAACTAAAATTGAGTGCCTTATGAGGTTTATGGCTCAGTGGTGTGCTATTTGGGCATGTATTGGAAGTGCTAAGGAAACTGTGTAACACTTGCTTGAGCAGAGGGTAGGGGGCTGCGCGACTGATGGCTCAGGGGCCAGACTATAGACATTGCTGAGGAAAGACGTTCTTGACTGAAAGAGCTACATCCTGAGCATTAGTGATGCATAATTGTAACCTGTTAACTTCCTTAATAAACTGCCTAGTCATAAGCATTGTCTGTGAATTCAGTGTGGCAATTTCAACAGATTATAAAACCCAATAGGGAAGTAGAGTACTCTAGGAAGGATGGCTAGTGTCAAACTGGGAAAGAAAAGAGGGTGGAGGGACTTCTCACCTCCCCCTCATCAGAACCAGCCTGCTGTGGATGACGATTCCCCTGGTGAAACTATTGAGAAAATATGTAAGTGGATCCAAGTAAAATAAAGTCATAACTAGAGTTCTTTCTCTGTTTGGCTGTGTCCTTATTGGTTTAGTTGTGAGGATTTGTGTTTCCCTACTGAAAGTTGTAGTCTTGATCTTCATCAGTAAGTGCTTTAGGTCCTCTTTGATTTCAGCACGAAAGGTTGTGCCATCTGCACATAAAAAAATGTTAATATCTGAAGGAAGAAAGGAAGGAAGTCAAGCGCTGAATCTAAAATTTCAGAGGACAGCTCAAGAAGACAAAGCCATATATAATAATGAATATCTGCAGGGACCTAGACTGAATGGGTTTGATAGTTCTTCAATGAATTCCATCGGTCTATGTGAAACTTTGATTGTTAAAAACCCCTTTGTTATTCTATAGCCCTTAATAGTGTGTCTGTCTGTCTACCTTTTAAACCCTTTTCAATAACTATCCCAAAATACTAACACATTAGTAAAACTTTTCTTAAACAAAACAAAAACTTCATCTTGCAAATTAGTTATTCTTTCCCTGACTTCATTGTTTATCCTACTCAACAGTAGCATGCAAATATATTCTAGGATCTCTTTATCTTTACAAGATAAACAAAACTTCTTTGACTCCAAACTCTCCTTCAACTACTGTTGTATTTTCCTGCTTGCTTTAAAAACTTCTTAAAGGAGTACTCTATAATAGTCATTATCACTTCAGTGACTCACTGGACTCTCCTAAACTGTCTCCAGTCAAATGCCTTCCCACACCTCTCTACTAATTCGGTTCTTTTTAAGGTCATCAATTACTTTCTCGCTGTAAAATTCAAAGATGTGTGCCTGCTTTTGGTGCCCTTGACTTTGCAGTGGCATTAAATAAATCTCACTGCTCTTTCACTGAGGAATACTTCATTTCCAGAATACTACTCCCATTGGTCATTTCTCCCTTGTACACTTTGTTAATTCTCCCACATTGGTTAAACCCTTAAATGTTGGGGTGTTTCAGAGCTTATCTGATGTTCCCCTGTGTAGTAGTTACATAATTTCATGTCAACTTGATAAATAAGTGCATGGATTGAGTCTAACCTGTCAATCAGGTCACAGACTGATGACGCCTCCTTGTGCGCGTGGCCTTCTCATGAGGATCCTGGGAACATCCTCTCTTCTCCCTGGAGGTGGGCCACTTTCTCTCTGCTTCACTTTCCTGCTCAGAGGCCTGGAGAAGCCACGTGGAGACCTGCACCACAGTTGAGATGTTTTCACCACCACTGGATCCACAAGACTTTCTACCCACCAGCCTGTGATCTTCCTGTATTCGGTATCATTGCATGTGCTGCATGAGTTTAAAGAAGAATTTATGGACTAGTATCAACATATGGGGTAATATTGGACTTATGGACTTGATCTGGACTGGGCTGGGATATTTTCTCAACATGCAATTGTCCTTTGATATAAAGCTCTCTCTTGAACATACATGCGTGCTATTGCATTTATTTCTCTAATCAACCTGAACTAACAAAGCCTGTGTTCTAACAGGCCTTCCCTAGGGAATTTTACCCCAACTCATGTCTTAAAATAATTATATTAGTGATTCAAAAATTCATTAGATATAGCAACAATTGGGAGAATGCTGCAGAACATGGCAGTGTTTCATTCTGTTGCACATAGAATTTCTATGACTTGGTGGCACCTAGTAGCAGACTTCACCATGCCTCAAAACTCCAGATTCTCATAACTAACTGCCAACTTAAAATTTCCATTTGGATATCAATTTAGGCAACTCAGAGTTAACATTCCCATATATTTTTGCACCACTCACAATCTGCTGAATCTCAATAAACAAGCAACACCATTTACCATGTTATGAAAATTAAGAAACTAGAAAACTAACTAGAATTTTCCCTTGTTTATGCCATATCTAATTCATTATCAAGTTTAGCTGTTTTTACTGCTTGTCATAGTGGGTTAAAGTTGGGTTGCTAACCACAGATCAGCAGTTTGAAACTACCAACCACTAAGAGGGAGAAAGATGCAGCTTTCTACTACACTAAATATTACTGTATGGATCATAACAAACTATAATAGCCTTGAGAAAAGGTGGAATTCCAAAACACATCATTGTGTACACGCAGAATGTTAGCATGGGTCAAGAGGCAGTTGTAACAATTGTGCAAACAGAATATTACATGGTTTTAAATTAGGAAAGGTATACGTCATATCCTCTCACTATGTCTATCTAATCTGTACGAAGAGCAAATTATCAGAGAAACTGGATTATATAAAGAGTGTGGCATCTGTCTTGATTTGGTGCATATTATTATTTATGCATGTCTATCTAGATAAGATAAGCAGGATAAACAATCTGGAGGAAAAAAATAACAGGACCGACAGTTCCGGGGGGACTTGGGAGAGGGGGAGGTGAGGGAAAGGAAGTGGGTGTTACCAAACCAAGGGACAAGAGAACAACAAGTGATCTAAAATCAATGGCAAGGAGGGTGTAGAAGGCCTGGTAGGGCTTGATCAAGGGCAATGTAAACATGAGGAATTATTGAAACCCAAATGAAGTCTGAACAAGATAGTGGGACAAGAGGAAAGTAAAAGGAAATAGAAGAAAGAACTAGGAGGCAAAGGGCATTTATGGAGGTCTAAATATAGTCATATACTTAGTAAATATACTTATATATTTTGATGGGGGAATAGATCAATGTACATATATTTATAGGTTTCATATTAGATAGCAGATGGACATTGGGCCTCTACTCAAGTACTTCCTCAATAAAAGAACGCTTTGTTCTATTAACCTGACATTCCATGATGCTCACCTTCCTGACATGATCGCTGAAGACAAAATGGGTACATAAGTAAATGTGGTGAAGGAAGCTGATGGTGCCCGGCTATCAAAAGATATAGTGTCTGGGGTTTTAAAGACTTGAAGATAAACAAGCAGCCATCTAGCTGAGAAGCAACAGAGCCCGCATGGAAGAAGCACACCAGCCCGTGTGATCATGGGATTGGGTATCAGGCATCAAAACCCAGAACAAAAAAGTCATATCAATGTGAAGACCCAAAACCCATTTGTAGGCAATAGGACATCCCCTTACAGAAGGGTCATGGGAGGAGACAAGCCAGTCAGGTTTCAGTATAGCACTGATAAAACACACAACTTTCCTCTAGCCCTTTAATGCTTTCTCCCCCCAGCCCCCTCTATCATGACCCCAATTCTACCTTACAAATCTGTCTAGATCATTGCATGCACATGGGTCTGGAGGAGGAAACACAGGGAATCCAGGATAGATAAACCCCTCAGGACCAACATTGAGAGTAGTCATACCAGGAGGGGAAGGGGAAGGTGTGGGGGAGGGGCAGGGAACCAATGACAATAATCTACATATAACCCCCTCCCGGGGAATGGACAATAGAAAAGTGGGTCAAGGGAGACATCGGTCAGTGTAAGCCATGAAAAAATGACAATAACATAAATTATCAAGGGTTCTTGAGGGAGGAAGGGTGGGGGAAAGAAGGGGGGAAATGAGAAGTTGATACCAGGGGCTCAAATAGAAAGAAAATGTTTTGAAAATGATGATGGCAACAAATGTACAAATGTGTTCTACACAATGGATGGATGGACGGATGGATAGATGGAAGGATGGATGGTGAAAAGAGTTGTATGAACCCCAAATAAAATGATTTTTTAAAAATTGTGGCATCAGGATTGGAGGAAGACTTATTAACAAATTTCAGTATGCAGGTGACACAACCTTGATTATTGAAAATGAGGAGGACTTGAAACACTTGCTGATGAAGATCAAGGAGAGCAACCTTCAGTATGAATTACAACTCAATGTAATCAAACCAAACTCACTGTCAAGTCAATGCCAACTCACAGTGTCACTATAAGACAAGATAGAACTTCTAGGAATTTCTGAGCTTCTAACTCTCTGTAGGTGTAGTATACCTTGACTTTCTACAATGGTGATTTCAAACTGCTGAAGTTGCAGTTAACAGCCCAACACAGAACTCGGTGTAAAGAGGATCAAAATCCTCACAATTAGACTAATAGGTAATTCATGATAAATGGAAGAAAGGTTGCAGTTGTCAAGGATTTGGTCTTGCTTGGATCCACAATCGATGCTCATGGAAGCAGCAGTCAAGGGATCAAATGATGCACAACATTGGGTAAATCTGCTGCACAACTAAAGAGCAAGGATGTTACTTTGAGGACTAAGATGTGCCTGCCCAAGCCATGGTATTTTCTATTGCTGCATGTGCGTGCGAAAGTTGAACATTGAATAAGAACAATCAAAGAAGAAGCCATTCATTTGAACTGTGGTGTTCGTGAAGAGTATTGAGAGCACCACAGACTGCCAAAAGGACAAACCAATCTGTCTTGGAAGAAGTACAGCCAGAGTGACCTTAGAAACAAGGGTAACAAAGACTTTATCTTATAGACTTTGGACATGTTGTTAGGAGAGACCAGTCCCTGGAGAAGGACATTATTGTTGGGAAAGTGGAGCAGCAGTGAAGAAGAGGACGGCCTTCAATGAGATCTATTGACACAGTGGCTGCAACAATGAACCCAAGTGTAGGAAGAATTGTGAGGACGGCGCAGGACTGGGCAGGGTTTCCTTCGGTTGCCCCTAGGGTCACTAGGGGTCAGGTCCAACTTGATAGCACCCAACAAACACAAGAAAGGTTTACAGTCTCTCGGAAACCCACTGGGGCAGTTCTACTCTATCATACAAGGTTACTCTGACTTAATGGCAGTGAGCTTGGTTTGAGTTTATCACTGCTTCTTCCATTCGAGCAACCCATCATGTTGGTTTGTGTTTGTGTGTATGTACCAAAGAGCCACATATGGCTTGAAAGCCACAGTTTACTGACCCCTGATCTAGAGGTCTAGGGAGTCCAAAATGGCCAGAAGGCCTTAACTTACATTTCAATGGAATTGGCACTGTGTCTCCAAGTGGGAGTATTCTTCCCTTTGGGAATAAGACCTCCACACTTGAAGAGCAGGGGACTTCAGGGAGGGGGGAAAAATGTGACAACCCAGTAGGAGTAATAATGAGTGGTGCCACTGCCATTTCCATCTCTTTTTTCCTGGACCTGTGAATCTTAGCTATTGGATAAGCAGCATCACCTATTGGACACTGGTGTAGAGCAATATAGCACCTTCTGAAGAACATTGCCCCACCTTTCAGGGTATTTCCATCAAGTTGGCTTCATAATTGTGTATTTAGAAGTTCATTCCATCATTTTATCAAGGACTGCTTCAGGATGATGGAGAAATGGTAAGACCCGTGGATTCATGAGCACGGGCCCATTGGCACCATTCTTTTGCTGTTAAGTTTGTCCCTTGATCTGAGGCAGTTCTGTGCAGGACATCATGTTGGTGGGTAATAAATTCTGTAAGTCCATAAATGGTCATTTTGGCAGAAGCACTGTTTAAAAAGAAAGCAAATTTGTATCCAGAGTATATTTCTATTCCAGTAAGAAGAAAATACTGCCCTATCCATGAAGGAATGTGTCCTATACAATTGCAATCAATCTTCTACGAGGTTGCTGGTTGATCATGGGCTTAGTTTTGGTATCTGCTGCTGGCTGATTGAGCATTCAATAGTGGCAGTAGCCAAGTCAGTCTCCATAAGTAGAAATCCATATGGCTGAGCCCATGCATAACCTTCGTTCTTGTCACCATATCCACTTTGTTCATGTGCCCCTTTGGTGAGAACAGGAGTAGCTGGGGAAAGAGGATGTCTTGTACCCTCCAAATGTGACATCCTATCCACTTGATTGTTAAAAGACCCCTCAGCAGAGGTAGCACCTTGGTGAGCACTCATATGAGACACAAATATCTTCATTTTTTTGGCCCATTCAGCCACATACCTCTTCCCCACACCTCCTTGGTACCAGTTTTCCAATTATGCTCCTTCTAATTCCCTGTCTATCCAAACAAGTCATTGGCCACAGCCCATGAATCAATATACAATCACACATTTAGCCATTTCTCCTACCCTACAAGAACTCCAAACAACCATGTGTACACTTGAAGTTCTGCCCATTGGGAGGATTTGCCTTCACCACTGTCCATTAGGGAGCTCCCAGAAGGGGACTGTAATAGTGCTAGGGTAGCCTTCTGAGGAGTACCTGCATCTCGTACAGAACCATCAGTAATCCAAGCGTGAGTTTTTGTCCCTCAATCATGAGGAACTCCCCATGAGGCCATAGGGAGAGACTGAGAGAAGGAAGGTACTGTGGAAGGGTGGAAATCATAGGCTTTGGGGCCACTTTTTATGAAGTTTGCTCATGCCTTTATGCCCTGCTCTAGCCTGGTCTCATATATACCACTTCAATTTAATGATGGGGTGCTGCTGTTTGTGTACAACTTTATCACTCTGTGGGTTAAACAATGCTTAGTTCCTGATGGGTAGCCTGGGCTGCATGGTGACTTGGTCGCTCATGTTCAGTCCCCACTAAGGCCAAGTAGTAGGGCAAAAGCTGTTTTTCAAATGGGGAGCAGTTGATTGCAGAGGATGGCAGTTTTACTTCAAAATCCTGAAGGTCTGCAAAAAATGAATTGCCAGTAGGAGAAAATCCTCACAACTGGACCAATAATTAATACCCTGATATATGGAAAGACAATTGATGTTGTCAAGGATTTAATGTTGCTTGGATACACAGTCAATACCAATAGAAGCAGCAGTTGAGAAGTCAAACAATTCATTGTAGTGGGTAAATTTGCTGCACAAGACCCCTTTAAAGTGTTGAAAAGCAAGAATGTCACTCTGAGGACAAAGTCATACTTGACTCAAGCCATATTTTGAATCACCTAATATTAATGTGAAAATTGAACATTGAATAAGGAATATCACAGAAGAATTGGTGCATTTAAATTTGGGTGCTGGTGAAGAATAGTGAAAGTACCATGGATTTTCAAAACAAAAAAATTAATAGACCTGTCTGGGAAGAAGTTACGCTATAATGATCCTTAGATTTGAAGATGGTGAGACTTCTTTTCACATACTTTGGTCATGTTATCGGATAAGATCATTCCCTGGAGAAGGACATCATGCTTGGTAAAGAAGCAAGGTGTCAGCAAAGAAGATCTTGTTCAATCTTATACTGAGCAAATCATCAGAGAAGCAGGATTACATGAAGAAGAATGGCATCAGGATCAGAGGAAGGCTTGTTAACAACCTGCCATATACAGATAATAGAAGCTTGCTTAGTGAAAATAAGGAGCAATTAAAGCACTTGCTGATGCAGATCGGGTATTCAGTGTGGATTATATTGAATTCAAGGAAGACACAAATCCTCACAACTAGACCAATAGGTAGCATCATGATCAGTGGAGAAAAGGTTGAAGTTGTCAAGGATTTTGTCTTACTGGGATCCAAAGTCAATACTCCTGGAAGCAGCAGTCAAGAGATAAAGACATGTTGCATGAGGAAAATCTGCTGCACAAGAACTTTTTAGAACATTGACGGGAAAGGGTGTTACTTTAAGGACTAAGGTGCACCTAAACCAAGCCCTGGTGCTTTCCATTGCATCACACACTTGTGATAGTTGGACACTGCATGAGGAAAACTATAGAAGAATAGATGCATGTGAATTGTGGTAAAATAATATTGAAAGCACCATGGACTACTAAAAGGACTAACTGATCTATATTGAAAGAAGACCAGAGTGCTCCTTAGAGACAAGAATGACAAGACATTGTCTTATATATTTTGGACATTGTCAAGAGAGACCAACCCTTAGAGAAGGACATCATGTTTGGTAGGCATAGGAACAGTTGTGAGGATGGACAGGACTGTGCACTGTGTCCTTCTGATGTACATAGAGTCACTATGGGTCAGAGCTGCCTCAATGTCACCTAACAACAACAAGCCCACATCTCTTTATTTTTGCTAATTTTTTCCTACTGTCACAGTTTTCAATTTCTGTGAAAATTATGTTTCCCCCATGGCACATGTATTTTAGTGCTCCTGTTTCCATTTGTAATATTTTTAAGTTTTCTTTGCATAGTTCACATGTGATACAATTTAAGCATTCAATCATATTAAGAAGATGTGTGCAGTGCATGGAAGAAACCAGACAGTGCCTGGCTTTCTGAAGTCAAAACACAAAACAAAACATGTGGGGTCTTAAGGCTTGCCTGTAAACAAGGCATCAACTAAGTCCACGTGAAAGAAGCACACCAGCCTGTGTGATCCAAGGACTATAAATACTAAAACCTCTATCTGAATGAGGGCATAGTTTAAGAGCTTAAATTGTAAACACCCAATTTGCAGAAGGTTATGGAACACAGAGGACATAAAAAAATCCCACAGAGATTAAGTCTCAAGTGAATCCCCTCTGACCACACCCTGCCATCAGAGAGCATTATAAAGTTGATTATGGCAAATGTAGTTACATTAATATGTAATACATTATCATTTGATCTCCCTTTTGACCATTTAAAGTTGTTTCCATTTTTAATATTTTCTGCTTTTTCTTTGAAGTTTTCGTTTTGTCTTGTCATTATTTTTGTTTTCATTTTAGAATAGAACTGTGATACAGAAGAAGATTGCATAATGGTCAGTGATACAAGTGAAATGGATGCCAGTGAGCCTTGAAAAAATTAAGACCAAAACTTTAAAATGTGCCTTTAAACATGTTTGCCGCTAACCAAATACATTAATGATGATAAATTAAGCCACATTTTAGCATGTCATTAATGTGTGTATGTGGCTTCTTGATGTGTGTTTGTAGTTTCTTCTTTTTCCCCTTATCCTTTTACTCATTAGTTTTATGAGTCAATTATCAGGCTTTGAGGATTTTTGTAAAAAGTGGATCATAAAAATTAATAGCAGAGAACTTTGAGAGCCTTTCATGATAGCCACTCTAGGGAATGAAATAGGGCTTTTTAACCTGTGTTCTTTCATAATATTCCCAGTAGATAACACATTCCAGAAAGTCTACATGCAATATAAAGTGAATGCCTGCATTTCTAAGTACAATGCTGGTTAAGAATATTGTCACTTAATTTCAATAGACTAGTAAAAGGCTTCAAATATTATTATGATAATAAAAGTTATCAAAATAGCATGACTATCAGTAATCATTCTAATTTTCTAAAGTCACTCCGAATTTTCAAAAAATTATTGATCCACAGGAGGAAATGTTATTTTTAATTAAAAACTGATTAAGAGTATGCCAAATAATTAAACATAATATCAAAATTTCGAATGACATCTAGAAAACTGAACTGCATAACAATTCAACACAAAACCATTATATTTTATGCAAAATATTCACATGCTTACCATTATACAACCAAACTCACTACTATTGATGTTTTTCTGTCTCAAGCAATACTCTCTACTTTTCCATCCAGATTCTATCATTCATTACATTGGCTACATAGAACCTATAGGCAATTTTCACAATTATAGGGTTAATTAAAGAAGTTAATAGGTCACAATGGAGGTAAAAAAATGCTCAAGATACAAATGTTTAGCCAGGAAGTATTGCAAATTTCCTTCAGGACTGCTAACACATGGCTGAAGGACATGCAACTCTCCTGAAGACATCAATCCAAAGGCATTCAGTTTTACTTCCAGCCCCACCCAATTAAGTGTCCAGAACAACCCCACTCTACAAGCCAGGCTTCTCTCACAAAGCACTCAGCTTTACTTGCTCTGTGGGCTAGAAATCCACCACTCTGGTCTCACACTCTGACTCCTTGTCCTACTGCTGCTCCTCTGATGTCACAACTGTCTTCTGGACCAAGGAGTTTCACTGAAAATGATTTGGGGATCCAGAAGACTCACTTCTCTCCTGGCCCTTGCTAGTAGTGAGATCCACCACCACCTCCCCTTTTGCTTCTCATAGGACTCACTTTATACCCAGTAGAACAGCAAACCAATGATTCTGTTAACAATTACTCACAGGTGAATCCTATCAGTGTCTCCCTCCACCTTCTTAGACAGTCCTTGAAAAAAAAAAAACAGCATGTGGGAGCAAATGAAGGGGGAGGAAGAGAGAGCGGAGCACATGCTGGCCCACCAAGCCTTGAAGACGATATTCCCGCCCAGAGGAGCCAATCCACAGAGAAGACCATATGGCCAGCCCCACTATGAGACATGATATCCCTCACTGACCCATAACCCTACAGGGGACAACACTGGAGACACAGTGTGGGAATTCTGCCTGATCTGATCCCACCACATGGAGGCAAAACACTAAGGATGTGCAATAGAACAGCAAGAGAACAGATCAACGAAGTCCCCAGGGAATACCAAAAATAGACTTTGGCACCAGGGCTTGGCGCCCCAACAGACTTGACTGGAAAACACTGCTAAAGGCAAACAAACAGTCTTTGAACTAATTATAAGCTTTTCTTTCTTGCTGCTGTGTTTTGTTTTGTTTTGTTTTTTCGACATTGGCTTATTGTTGTTTTGTTGCTTGGTTTTGCTGTGTCTTGTTTCTGTGCATGTTATTATCGCTGCATGTCTGTATAAATAAGATAGGCTGATGAACAATCTGGATGAGAAAACAAAGGGACCAACAGTTCTGGGGGGACATGGGAGAGGGGAGGGTGGGGGGAAAGGTAGTGGTGTTAACAAACCCAGGGACAGGGAACAACAAGTGATCCAAATCAGTGGTGAGGAGGGTGTAGGAGGCCTGGTAGGACTTGATCAAGGGTAATGTAACCAAGAGAAATTACTGAAACCCAAATCAAGACTGAGCATGATAGTGGGACAAGAGGAAAGTCAAAGAAAATAGAGGAAAGAGATCGGAGGCAAAGGACATTTATAGAGGTCTAAATAAAGGCATGTACATATGTAAATATATTTATATATGAGGATAGAGAGATCTATGTGCATACATTTATAGGTTTAGTAATAAGGTAGCAGATGGATATTGGGCCTCCACTCAAGTACTCTCTCAATGCAAGAATACTTTGTTCTATTAAACTGGCATTCTGTGATGCTCATCTTCCTGATGTGATCGCTGAAGACAAAGCGGGTGCATAAGCAAATGTGGCATAGAAAGCTGATGGTGCCCGGCTATCAAAAGATATAGCATCTGGGTCTTAAAGGCTCGAAGGTAAACAAGTGGCCATCTAGCACAGAAGCAACAAAGCCCACATGGAAGAAGCACACCAACCTGTGTGGTCACAAGGTGTCAAAGGGATCAGTTATCAGGCATCATCAAAATAAAAAATTATATCATTCTAAATGAGAGGGAGAGTGTGGAGTGGAGACCCAAAGCCTATTTGTAGGTCACTGGATATCCCCTTACAGAAGGGTCTCGGGGAGGAGATGAGCCAGTCAGGGTGGGATGTAGCAATGATGAAACAAACAACATTCCTCTAGTTCCTAAATGCTTCCTCCCCACCCACTATCATGATCCCAATTCTACCTTACAAATCTGGCTAGACCAGAGGATGTATACTGGTACAGATAGAAACTGGAAACACAGGGAATCCAGGGCGGAAGATCCCTTCAGGGCCAGTGGTGAAAATGGCGATACCGGGAGGGTGGAGGGAGGGTGAGTTGGAAAGGAGTACCAATTACAAGGATCTACATAGAACTTCCTCCCTGGCAGACAGACAACAGAAAAGTGGGTGAAGGGAGACATCAAACAGTAAAAAATATGACAAAATAATAATTTATAAATTATAAAGGGTTCATGAAGGAGGGGGGAGTGGGGAGGGGGCTTAAGTGGAGAACAAATGTTTTGAGAATGATGAGGGCAATGAATGTACAAATGTACTTTACACAATTGACGTATGTATGGATTGTTATAAGAGTTGTAGGAGCCCCTAATAAAATGATTAAAATCAAGAAAAAAAGCAACATGAAGATAGCTGGCCATATCTGATCTCCTCTGGTTTCCCTATGGCCAGGAGATAGGGATCAAACTGGCCTGCACTCCCTATCTTTCTTTGTCCTATTCTGACACCAACCATTCTTCCCATGACAGTCTACTCCTATGCTGGGTTTGATCATTTATTGCAGTGGCCACATAGAAGTCACAGATAATATTCATGGTTAAATATCTTTCCAATCCTCAGCCTCTCGGCCACATGGTAGCAAGTCCCTCTCAAGTACTCAGCCTCTCAGCCAAATAGTCCCTTGTCCTTTATTGCTATGAGTCAGGAAGCCAGGATGTCACTGTACCTCATAGTCCCAAAGTCTTGCACCAGATGAGGAGAAGATAGTCCATAGTCTTGACACTGCTCCTTTGAGTTTCCATGCTACAGCCTCTGGCGCATCTGGTTTCAGCAGCCTCCACTACTTTGGAAAGAGATGTGGATGTGCTTTTCCAATGATCCTCCCATGTCTCTGTGTGTCCTGGATGACGCTTAAGCACTGAGGAATGGCTTTCATAGAGATGCGGTGTGTCTTGTTGCCCATCATGCTCAAGGAAAACAAAGGATTATGTTTTTTTAAATCATTTTATTGGGGGCTCATACAGCTCTTATCACAATCCATACATACATCAATTGTATAGAGCACATTTGTACACTCATTACCCTCATCATTCTCAAAGGATTGTGTTTTAAGGCACACCTTTTTAGCAAAGTACAGCCAAAAGTTTCCCCCAAGGAAACAAAGAGTGACATTCTCTACTAAAACCAAAACCACACTCACAGCCATCGAGTAACTGCCGACTCATAGGACCGTATGAGGACAGAGTAGATCTGCCCCCTTGAGTTTCAAAGACTGTAACTCGTTACAGGAGTAAGGGGTTTTCTCCTATGGAGTGCCTGATAGTTTCAAACTGTTCACCTTGAGGATCACTGTCCAACAACCATTGTGCCAACAGGGTGTATAGTGGAGAACGCCCTCCAAAATGGGATTGTAGCCACAAACATTGAGTCCAGATTATATCACATAAGGAATGATGGCTGGCAGGGCCAAATTAATTGACCACATCAAAGACCCTTGAGAAGAATGGGGATTCCAGAACACTTCATTGTGTTCATAAGGAACTTGTATACCAATGAAGAGGCAGTAGTGCAAACAGAACATGGGAATACTATATGTTTCAGGAAAAGTGTGTGTTGGGGTAGCATCCTCTCATCATATTTATTCAATCTATATGTTGAGCAAATCATCAGAGGGCCTGGTTTAGATGTGGCATCAGGATTGGAACGTTTATTAACATACGAAGATGACACAACTTTGCTTTCATACGTAGATGACACACCTTGCTTGCTAAAAGTGAGGAGGATTTTAAACACTTGCTGATGAAAATCAAGAAGTGCAGCCTTCAATATAGATCACACCTCAATGTAAAAAAACAAAACCACCCTCACAACTGGACAGTAATATGATAAAGGAAGAGTTGAAATTGTTGAGGGTTTTTTTTTTTTCTTGCTTGGATCCACATTCAATGCTCATGGAAGCAGCAGTCAAGAGATCAAAAGATTCATTTCATTGAGCAAATCTGCTGCACGAGACCTCTTAGGAGTGTTGAAAAACAAGGATGTTTCTTTAAGGACCAACGTGAGCCTGAATCAAGCCATGGTATTTTTAATTGCCTCATATGCATGTGTAAGTTGGATTTTGAATAAAGAAAACTGAAGTTTTGATGCATTTGGATTGTGGTGCTGGAGGAGAATATTGAACGTGCCATGGACCACTAAAAGGACAAACTTATCTCTCTTGAAAGATGGATAGCCATGATCCCAATTCTACCTTGCAAACCTGGTTATACCAGAGAGGATGCACAGCAGTACAGTTGGGATCTGGAAACACAGGGAATCTAGGACAGATGAACCCCTCAGGACCAATGGTGAGAGTGGCGATACTGGGAGGGAAGGGCGGGTAGAAAAGGGGAAACGATCTCAGGGATCTACATATAACTTCCTCTCTGGGGGATGGACAACAGGAAAGTGGGTGAAGGGAGACCCCGGCAGTGTAAGATAAGATAAAATAGTAATTCATAAATTATTAAGGGTTCATGAGGAGGGGGGAGCAGGGAGGGAGGGGGAAGGGTAAAGGAAATGAGCTGATTCCAGGAATCAGGAACCCAGGTGGAAGGCGAATTTTGAGAATGATGAGGGCAACAAATGTATAAGGGTGCTTTACTCAATTGATGTATGTATGGATTGTAATAAGAGTTGTATGAGCCCCAATAAAACGATTTTTTTAAAAAAGATGGATAGCCAGAGGACTCCTTAGAGCATGGCAAAACTTTGTCTTACATATGTTGCATATATTGTCCAGAAAGACCTGTCCCTGGAGAAGGACATCATGTTTGGTAAAGTAGTGGGGCATTGAAAGAGGGGACGTCCTCTAGGAGATATATTGGCACCAAGGCTACAGGAATGGGCTGAAGGATAGGATCACTATGAGTCAGATCCAACCCGGTGGCCCCTAACGACAGTCATTAAGATGACAGCCTTGAAACCCTATGGGGCAGTCCTGCTCTCTTACATTATGACGAGGGGTTTGAATCCATTCCTCAGCAACACGTTTCTATTGCTTTATATGTCCCTGGTGAATGCACTTAGCCTCGCTTCCTGTGGGTGGTGCTCCTGCTGGAATCTCTCCATCCCGAAAGTAAGATCCAATCACCGCTGCCTCTCTGCCAGTGCTGCCATGCAGGCTCAGCTCTCCCCACAGGTAAAGACTGTAATAACCTGTGGTCTGAAGGGCAACAGGTCTACCTGCCAAAACTCCCCTGGCAACCTCCCTGAAATTCCAGCCAAGGATCATTAGTGTTGCTCCTTAAAATAACATTGTTGTTTTGCATCTGAAGCATCTTAGACCCCACTCCAATCCAGTGAAATAACTGTTTTCTTCCATGATTATTGAGAACTGTAGGTTGCTTAAGATTTTAACAATTGTTCTTTAGAACAGGCCATTGTGCAGAGTGGATATGTGCACTGTTTTTGTGTTTCTTGTAATCTATGTATTTCCCTTTTATTCTCTTTTACTACATAAGTGAAACATTAGGTTGGCTTTCTTACTAAGGGTAATAAATTCTTATGGATTCAGTGGGCAGCGGCACATTTAGAGAGAAGCTGTCACCAACATGGAAACATCATTGAAAAATGGGTTGTTGCAGGTGCAGTTAGATTGAATTCTATACTCTATCCTTTGAGCTCCCTTATGATCTATGTAAAATTTTCCAGGTTTTCAATATTTTCTGAATTTCTATTGAGGTTTTTATCTATTTTATTTTGTTTTTCTTTTTCGTTGTTTTGTTTCTTTGGGTTTTTAAAAATGTTTTTCTGCATATGGAATTCAGGATAGGTAAATCTGTAAGGATAGTAATGGATTAATGGTTCCTTAAGTGTATGACAGAGGAGGCCAGGGGTAAATGGTGAATGAATGACAATGAGTACAAGAATGAAGAATAGGTTCTAAAATTAATTACAGTGATGATTGTACAACTCTTCTTGATGTGATTATACTATTGAATTGTATGATTTGTTAATTATAATTATAATCATGCTAATAAAACTTGAAAAAAATAAAGGAACCATAGGGGCAATATCAAGACTTATCCTCATCAGATATTTGGCTTCCTAAAATCCAAGATGTTCTTAGTTTGTGTTTTACTGATGCAAATGTTTTTCATAATAAATGCCTTCTGAATAAATGTGGATTCTAACCAGATTAAGCCTTTTGTTATATGTAAGAAAAAAGCACAGTTAATAAATGAGATAGAAAAACATTTCATTGGGTTTTTGTTGGTGGTGGTGATGGGTTGGTTAATTAAGCTATCTTTTAAAAAGCCTGGGCCTTACTGTAACAGACTTTCCATGTTAGTTTGGGGTAGAAAGGGATCAGATCAATTGTAACAGAGAGTACAGATTGACCAGGGACTTTGCTGCTGTTGCAGGTTGCCAACAAGTCAGTTCTGAATGCAGAGTTCCAGGCCTGTCTTCTGAGGTGGTTCTGAGTGAGTTTGAACAATCAACCTACCCACTAGTAGTTGAGTGCTTATTTGTGCCAATCAGCCACCTGACAAAGTGCTAAGAGCAGATCAATGAATAAGCTCTCTGCTGGTCCCTTGGTAGGAGACCCTGGCATGATTTCAGACCAATGCATTTCATGCATAGCCATCACCCGTCTGTCTAAGAAGGTTTGAATATTGCTATACTTTCTAGGTTTCAGTGGCGCTTCCAGACTAAAATTAACTAGGAAGAAGGCCTTGTCGGTTTACTTCTGAAATACCCGCCATTGAAAACATGGTGGAGCAGTTCACCTCTGACCTACATGAGTCATAACCAACTTGATGGCTACTGGTTTGTGTACGTTTACTGGGCTCCAGCCACGTCATTCGGCAAAGTTTTATCTATCTATCTATCTATCTATCTATCTATCTATCTATCTATCTATCTATCTATCTATCTAGAGAATGAGGAGAATAAAGCATACAAAATACAATCCAACAGTCAAGTCAAATAGTTTACCATTTCTTTTCTATTCAGACTGGAAGAAATGTCTGATCATTTAGAATGGTGACATCAATGCATGAGTGAGTTTGATACCATATTCCACTACTGATCTTACTGCACTGCTGTACAAATATACACATATTCTCAATTCAGAGTAACTTTCTATTTAGTTTAAGGCATTAATAAGATTTTATTGCCATACCTCAGAAAAATAGGGGACAACATCTGGCGTGAGAAAGCATTTTATTAAAAAGTATACAAATCTGAATGAAAATTTCATTTCACTGGAAGATACGATAGCCACCAAATGTGCTGCTAATCGCTTTTCTGTGAGTCATAGGAGAGTCACCAATCTTTAAACTTAATCTGTTTCATTTTACAGATGAGAAAACTGAGGTCCAACAAAGTTGGTAGCTAGACTTGAACACAGAACGTGCTTACTTGTATTCATTGGATGAAGAAAATGCTACCCAAAACCAAAGATACCAACAGAACCAGTGACAGCGGCCAGGAATCCTGCCCTGTCCAGTCCTAGACGATTGTTTTACCACCACTCATTTCCATATTGTCCCTAGCTGCATCAAGACGTGATTCTAGTCATGCCAGTCAAACGTTGATACATGAAGGGAAAGGAAAACAAAAACAAAATCAGGAAATGAATATACTCCCAATCACAGGAATGTCTTTGTGAACTTCTACCAAGGAGACCATAGTGTCGATTATTTTTAGGAGCAAAACAAAATTTCTGGCCTGATATTCCACGGGTACAGGACCTTGGCAAACAAGAGTCACACTTCAATTCTGCCCAAATGAAAGCAAAGTAGATGATTTAGCCTCTGCAGTTACACACACACACACACACACACATATCGAAGGGTAGCTAAAACCCTCCTCCTCTGAATTATTAAGTGAAAATCTGATCTACTACAGTTTTCTAGGTACTTCGGCAGACCAGCTCTAATTTTATTTTATTCTGTCAAATATTTTATCAACATACAGTCTTTCATTTATATGAAGAATGAGACTCAAAGAGTCTTTTATTCACAGTTCATTGTCTTTAAAATAATACCACCACAGATCTGCAAAAGCATGGAGTCATTCCCCCCCCCCACCCAAACCAATGTTCCAAATGTAATTCCATCTGCTTGATACTTTGACATTTTAGGTCTGGAAAGCGGAGGGTGAAAGATGGCAAAGAGCAGGGGCATTTTAGTTCAAAATGCAACAGCTCACTTAGAACAAAACTTTAGGGAAGCTGAATCGAAAAACCACTGTGACTAATAACATTTCTTTCAGATTATTAAGTAGACAGGCTCAGAGGCAAAAGCAAGACAAGGAGACCATCAGAACTGACTTTTGTACTAGGTCTTCAGGATTCTGGTGTGATATCCTAAGATCATTTTCATAGCTGGGTAAGAATGATGGATTGTAATATAACTCACTGGCAAGACAATACCTGCTGAAAATAGTATTTTCTACTGAAATATCAACAACCAAAAAAAATGGGTATAAGAGTTACACCAACTGTTTCTCAGGATAGTATGCACCTGTTTAGAAATGGAAAAAAAAGTCCAAAGAAGTTGTTCTCCTATTTCACATCCCTTGACCTTTTCAACCGTTAACGTTACAAAGCTAATAAGTGGCAAAGAGTAAAATAATCTGCCTTGGGGCAGTATTTTAGGACATCTTTTCATCTAGACCAAACAGTCTAGAATTTGGGTTTTTTCTTTTAAAATGTAACACAGGTATTTGTTAAGAGGTGGATAATTAGACTGTTGTTGTCAGTTGCCATTGGGTTATTCTGCCTCAAATCCAACCCATGTGTGTCTGAGTAGAGCTGCACCCCACAGGGTTTTCAGGTGGCGTACTCGCTAGGTTGCTAATTGGGAAGTTCAAACCAGCCACTGTTCCATGAGACTAAAGATGAGGTTTTCTACTCCTGTCCCAGAAACCCATGGGGACAATTCTATCCTGTCCTATAGGGTCAGTAAGAGTTGAAGTCGGCTATACGGCTGTGAATTTGTTTTTTGCGGGACTATTGTGGGGTGTGGGGTGCTTTCGGATGTAGATCACTCGGCCTGTCTTCGAGGCACTTCTGGGTTGCTTCCAACCACCAACTTTTACAATTGGTAGTCAGGTGTTTAGGAGCCATTGTGGTCTAGTGGGTTATGGGTTTGGCTTCTACCCAAGAGGATAGCAGTTCAAAACCACCAGCTGTTCCTCCAGAGAAAGATGAGGCTTGTCACTCTGGTAAAGAGTTACAGTCTCAGAAACCACAGGGACTGGTTTACCCTGTCCTACAGGGTCACTATGAGTCAAAATTGACTCAATGGAAGTGAACTTGGTTTGGTTTGGAGTCCAGGGCTAAATCTTTTGCACCACAGGTGATTTTCATACAAACTTTTAAAAGTATATAATTGTTGTTTTATATAGTTTATCTAAAGTGATACTTTTCTGACTGCTTTATTGAGATATAACTACCAAAATAAAGAATATAATGTAATGGGTTTTATATAGTCACAAACTTGTGTGGCCACTTCTACAATATGGTTTAGAATACTATTATCATCCCCAACAAAATTCTATATCCTTTGGTATATCACCAACTGCCACAACCTCCCCCATATGTCCCATTGCCAGCGAATAAAATTGTAATGAGTCTATATAGGGATTCTGAAACTTTGTCAATCTTTATGAGAGCTGACAGTCTCGTGTGCTTCATGGTGTGTCTGAAGTGCTGAGTTTTCCGTTAACAGTCCAACGCTTACCGAACAGAACTCCTTTCCCATGCCTCTCAAAAAAAAAACCCAACCCACTGCCACCAACTTGACTAGGACTCCCAGTGACCCTGTAGGACAAGGGAGAGCTTTACAGGAATAGAAAGGGTTCTGAATGCCCCACTTCCTACTACAATTTGTTATTTTCCTTATTTTGGGGTGTGTGTGTGTGTGTGTGTGTGTGTGTGTGTGTGCGCGCGCGCACGCATGTGTGTTTTAATTTAAACACCGCTTGTGTGTTGACAGGAGAAAGATGAGGTTTTCTACTACTGTAGAGTTTCAGCCTCGGAAACTCACAGGGGCAATTCTACTCTGTCCTCTAAGTGCCTACGAGTCAAAAAGACCTGGAGGGAACTGAGTGTTTATGGGTTGGAGTGGTATCTCATTGGGGTTTTGATTTGCAAATCCTGATGCTTACTGATGTTAAGGTTTTTTTCATGTCTAGTTGTATTATTTCTATATTTTTGTAGAAATGTCCTTTCATTTCCTTTACCCACTTTAAACTGAATTGCCTTTTTATTGTTAGGATATAAAAATTATTTCTATACAGCGTTTATGATTTCCTTATCAAAAAGATGATGTAAATCACTCCCTTAATCTGTTGTCTTTTCAGCATACAGTCTTTTGAAGCACAAAAGCTGTGTTTTGGGGGTTTTTTCCTGCATTTTTTAAAATGAAATCTATTTCGTCGTTGTTGTGTTACTTGCTCTTTCAGTGGCACAGCAAAGGATCCTTTGCCAAATAAGAAGTATTCCTATAACTTCTTCTGAGAATTTTCATTTTAGTTCTTATATTTAGGACATCTATTTATTTTGAGTTGGCTTTTGTATGTGGTTTGAGTTAAGTGTTCAACTTTATTCCTTTATGTGTATGTCCAGTTGTCCCAGAACCACTCATTTAATAAATGGTTTGGGCACTTTTAAAAATAATTTATTGACCAAACAAAATCAAACACATTGCCATTGATTCAATTCTGACTTATAACAGCAATCCTATAGAACAGGGTAGATCTGTCCCTTTGGGGGTCTAAGCTAGAAATCTATATTTACAGTCTCATCTTGTTTCCTTTGGAGTGGTTGGTGTGTGTGAACATCTGTTTTTGTGGTTAACAACTCAGTGCATAGCCTACGATGCCACCAGGTCCATAACCTACTATGGACCACTTATTGGCCTTGGATGGGAATTGATTTCTGACCACTCAATTCTACTCCCTTTGGTCTCCATGTCTGTCCTCCTATCAAAACTATACTATTGATTACTAGTAATCAATGGGAAAGTATGATTCTTCTAACTTTGGTCTTTTTCAGAACTGTTATTTCAGATTCTTGAAATTCACAGGAGTTTTAAAATCACGGTGTTAATTTCTACAAATAAACCAACTGAGATGTTATGGTTTATTTGGATAATATCTTCACATTAACACTATTAAGTTTTCCAAACCATAAACAGAGGTTATCTTTCCCTTTGTTTATTTTGAAAATATTTTGTACTTCAGGGTTTACATTTTATACTTCTTTTGTTAAGTTTATCTCTATTTTAATCTTTGTGATGCTTTGGTAAATGAAATTGTTTTCTTGATTTTATTTGAGGGATAATTTATTGCAAGTATGAAGAAATAAAATTAATTTTATATTGATCTTATATTCTGCCACCTAGCTAAACTCATTTATTAATTCTTATGTTTTTAATGGATTTCCCAGGATTTTCTTTATATAAGATCATGTCATCTGTGAATAGATTGTTTAACTTATGATGCCTTTAGCAATCATCTAGCCTTTACATTATGTTCTGATATAAGAACCTAGACAATTATGTGGGCTTTTTCTTTTGGTCAATATCCTTTCATTAACTCTATGAGTATCCCTGAAAGAAACATTCCTTCTCTCTCTACATTTGTCTTCCTTATTTGTTTTCTGTTCTTTAATATGAGTTGCTTGGACAACTATTTCCTCTTACTACTTTATTTTCCAATAGTAAAAGTAATTTTTTCTAAAATAAAAATGTTATTGTTTCATTCTGAAAAGATTGTCTTTTTCACACAATTGCAATATATTATTCAATAAATATTATAAATGTTCTTTTACAATGATCTTACATGACTGTAATCAAAATACAGGGAGCACTGTCACATCACTATGGGAGTATATTTGAAGCAATATAAATAAAAAATAGAAGATCTGCCCTAATAAACTCTTTAGCTATGTTTTCCCCACACTAGAAAATGTAAATATTTTGCATCTATGTGTACTTTTCCACTCTACCTAGAAAAATGTGGTAACAATTGTGCAATACAGCTTGATGCAATGGAACTATGGAATGATACGATATCTGCATTAACTCCCAATAAAATGTTTTTGGGAGGTAGGGGAGAAAATTACTTCTGCAATCATTTTGCAAAACACTGAATTTTAAAGAACTGCTGGCATCTGGCACAAGACTGATAGCAAAGCACTAAAAATTAGTCAAGAATTATGTAACTCTTTCTGTGAACACTATGAAGCTTTCAACATGTCTGGCTGTCTCTGCTCAAAATCCATCTATCATCCACATATGGTTGTCTTCATTAGAATTATGTTTCTGGGGCACTCATTAAGTAGTTCAGCTCATGGTTTAGTGTTTTGCCACACAGGGGACTGAGTGCAGGAGTAACCTCCTGACCCCAGCTGTGGCTTCCAGAACTCAAGGAATGTTACAACGTGTATGGCCATTAATTTCTCCTATAAAATATTGTTTCTAAAGGAATTTTATCTGGAGACTAGAAAACAGGGGTGGAGGTGGGGGAGTAAAAGAAACAGAGATGCGGTACTTGGGATGAAATTAAAATAGATTAATTATGATCCACCTTCAGCTGTGTTCATATATATTTTATATTAGGTGCTTTTATAAAGAGAGAGAGAGAGAGAGAGAAAGAGAGAGTGTGTGTGTGCGTGTTTATATGTAAGGTTTACGCAATTAGTCTTATAGCCTGACTGGTTTTATTTCAGTTTTTAACAATTACCCACTCACATTTTTTAAACTAAGCTTTAACTGTTATAAAAACAGTTATTGAATGTATATTAAAAGTTGGCATAGTGGACATCCTAAGTTATCACTAATTCATAATAAAGAAAACCACAAGAATGCTTATTTACAAGTGACTTATCCGAACTTGCCCTTATAAAGTATATGAAAATGCTGTTGATTTTAATCTCATGGAAATCCTGGCATATGTATATTAGCAAAGAAGTAGGAAAAACCATCTATAATCGACTCCAGAGACTTTACTGTTAGGCAGACTGATCTGGATTTGAATCCTGGATCTGCCTTTTTGTGCATATATGGCAATGGGAAAATCACATTATTTATCATTTATAAACTGGTGACACTGAAGTACCTAACCTATGGGGTGTTCTTGGGAATTAAATAGGAAAAATACTTTTCAGCACATTGCTTGGCATTTAGAAAGTTCCCAAAGAGACTGAATGCAATCTCTGTCCTTGGCCGTGTTGCTGTCATTGACCTCCAATAGTTTCCTGCTCATACCAACCCAATATACTCACTCACTGCTGTCTACTCTAGGTCTGCTCACAGAGATCCTTGATTCTCTGAGACTGTAAATGTTTGAGGGAGTAGGACCTGGTCTTTTACCCGAGGAGTGGCTGGTGGTTTTGAACTACAAACCTTGAGGATTTCAGGCCAATATGTAACCATTATGACACTAGGGCTCCTTTGTACAACAAAGCAAAACACCGGCTGGTCTGGCATCATCCTCACAGTTCTTGCTATGTTTGAGCATATTGTTGCAACCATTTGTCAAATCATCTCATTGAGTGTCTTCCTCTATTTCACTAGCCCTCTGCTTTACCACATGTTAGGTCCTTCTACAGGGTCAAAGTACATGATATGCAGTCTTCACATCCTCAAGTCTAAAAAGCATTCTAGATCTGCATCTTCCAAGACAGATTTGTTCTTCTTCTGGCAGTCTATGGCACAATTTTTGCCAACCTCATAATTCAAAGATATCCGTTCTACTCCGATCTTCTTATTCATTATCCATCTTTAGCATGCATTTGAGGCTGTTGAAAACACCATGCTTGTGTCAGGTGCACCTTAGCCTTCAGAGTAGCAATTTGGTTTTTAGCACATTAAAGAGGTCTTTTGAAGCAGATTTGTCCAATGCTATAGGTACTTTAATTTCTTGACTTCTGCTTCCATGGGCATTGATTGTGCATCCAAGTAAAATAAAATCCTTGATAAATTCGATATTTTCATGTTATCAGGGGGGAGCAGACATTGCAAAAGACACTATGTTTGGTAGAATAGAGGGTCAGCAAACGACGTATGACCCTCCATGAAATGGATTGATGCAGCCTGGAGACAGCGTGTTTGTGTACACACATGTGTACATATGTATATGAGGGAGCTTCAAAAAGCTTGTGGAGAACTGAAATTTCAATGTAATGGAATTTTTGCATGAATTACTAAGGTCCATTTGTATATAAATTTGCCTGCGTGTACAGAAAATAAAGGTGATAATTTCATGTAAATATATGTATATACTTAATATGTATGCTTTACAATATATGCAGATGTAAAGAATATCAAAATGTGAAACCATTATTTCTTGACATGTTCTCCACCTGGATCTATATACTTCTGAAGGCAATGTTTCGATCTCTTTAACCCTTCTCAGAAGAATTCTGCAGTCTTTATTATATACCAAGTCAAAATGGCAGTTTTAGAATCCTCCCGGGACTCAAGTCTTGTCCTTTTTCCGTATTGAGTTGGGGGCACAAGAAGAATCCAGAAGGGGCAAGAGTAGGGCAGTCAGGTGACTCGGGTAAGATTTCTCAGTGAAACTCTCATTGGACAGTCTTTACCACCACAGCCAGGTGCACTGTTGGGATGGCAGGACAAATTCCTCAGCACAACTTTCTTGATGTTTCCTCACTCACATAGCTTTCCGTTTTCTTAAAATTTTTTAAATACTAAGTTCCCATGATTGTCCTGTGTCCTTTGGGGAAAAATATTTACTGAGATCAATCTCTGAGATCCCAAATTAACAGTCACATAAACTTCTGAACTGTCCTCTCTGCCTTGAATGTAACTGGCCCAGTGGATCCTCTTGGATTAGAGTTGGTTTTGTGTGAAAAAAAAACATGTCTGTAGCCATCTATTGATAGTAGAGACATGTTTAAACATGTTTCATTTGGAATAAATTTGTTCACATATGAACCAGAACCCTTGTAACGATACTTTTTGACACACACACACACACACACACTATATATATATATATATACTTGTCAAAAGCATTTGAATGGAAGTAGTCATTTATTGATGACCTGTACTTCAGCAACCAAAAATGTGTAGGAATCTTTCAAAGGAGCTCTTCTGATTTACTATTTGGAGGTGTATGAGTAAGGAAGAAAGAACGGGGGGTGGGATGGATAGGAAAGGAAAGAGATCATTTATACGACAGCCGAAGGAATGCGTATGACATTTGAATGTAAGAGGGCTAGATATAATACAGGGGTAATAAAGATAGAGGCCATGTCTGTCTCCTTCCTAAATATTCCATTTATAATCTGATCCTTGCATGGCTTCCAAACCCCACAGTTGAAACCAACCATGATGAATGGAGCGCAATAATTGTGTGATGCGCTTAATCCGATTCCTTTCAGAATCACATGCTATCTGGGGCATAATGTATGAGAATGAAAGAATCTGATGCAGTGAAATCTGCCTCCGTCTGAGCTTTAAGTTGTCTCCATAATAAAAAAGAATCATGAATTCAAATATAAGCAGTTCTAACCATAGTCTAAGGAAAAAGTAGCCTGAGAACGCTTTGATTTTTGCTGATAATCCCCATTCTTTCAGGACAATTTGATTTCAACGGGCTGCATTCGGTGGCACTTGTGAGTTTACAGTTGGAAGAGAGAACGTGGACTCACATTCATGCTATAAACATAATGTTGGAAACGCCTGCATTTATCTTAGCACATTAGTCCTATTGACTGAAAAGTGGAAGATTAGCTTCACTAAATGAAAAAAGACAGAGGTAGAACAATCAGGGTCCCCCAACCTGCGACACATCAAAGTAAGGGTTCCATAAGGTAAATGTACAAAGTCACCACCTAGCATTAAGAGTGAACTTTTTATTTTTGAGATGAAAAAAAGCATATGCAACAGGACAAATAAGGTAACGAGACTACAGAGTTTAGTTTGGGTTATTTGACCTGATTATACAGCTCAAATGCAGATAATTTACCTCAAGGCCAAAGTTCTTTTTATGAAATGTATTATTTAAGCTTAGCCTAAAGGGTGCTTACATATTGTAGTAGGCTTGAACTAAGTGTATACAGCTCCACACTTGCATTACCATAGCAGTCATGTGAAAGACTGCATCACATGTCAGGCTAGGCCAGAGGACAGCTGTCTTTTGGCCTAGTTGTTGTTACGTGTTATTATCCGATGAATGCCCACTCATGGTGACCACGTGTGTAGAGAGAAGAGCCACTCCAAGCATCGCCACGTCTTTCTTCCAAGACCCCTGTAATGAGTTGGAACTATCAATGCGGCAGCTAGTAGCTGAGGACGTCACCATTTGCACCCCCCAGGGAATCCCTCTGCAGCTCAAAGAGAGCCCTGTTTGTGACAGGGGCTCTGGAAACACAGCTAAATGGTAACTACCATCAGCCAGTACATAGTAGATGGCGCTTCAGGGAAACATTACTGACTTTCTCTAAGGACACATTATTAAGAGCCCCGGTGGGTTATGTCTTGGGCTGCTAACCACAAGGTCAGCAGTTCTAAATGACCAGTCACTTGACTGGAAGATGAGGCCTGTCTAGTTCCATAAAGACTTAAAGCCTCTGAAACCCCCAAGGGCAGTTCTCCCCCCCCTGTCCTGGGGACCCTACGAATCAGAATCAACTTGATAGCAATGAAGGGGAAGAGCACATTTAATTTTTTTATGCTTCAAGTCTCAAGTCTCCACAATAGTCATTCCCAAGCCAGGCCTCCCAACAGAATCAGGTAAAGAACTCTTAGAAATACAAACACGTATGCTTTACCTCAGGACAGGTAAATAAGAATTTCTAGGTGGTGGCCTGGAATGGTATTTAAAAAAAAATTTTTTTAAGTATCCCAGAATGATTCTAATGTGCATCCATAATCAAGAACTTCTGCTCCACAGAAGAAATCTGCCTGGAGCTTTCTTCCTGCTCTGCTATGGCTTTCAGTTGTCACAGGGGAAAACTTTACCAGGAGTGTCAGACCCAATTCATAGTTAAGACACTTCTGGTCCTTTTTGTTTCTTTAGAACATTTGCTCTGAGCCAATGTTCTCAGACTTTAATATACATCAGAATCCCCTGAAAGGATTGCTAAAACATGGATTACTGGCCCTTCCCTCAGAGTATCTGACTCAGGAAATCTAAAGTAATACTCAAAAGTTTTCATTTCTAACAAGATCCTAGGTGATGCTGCTGTTTCTGGTCCAGAAATCACTTTCAGAACCGCTCCTCTAAGCAGTTGATAAAAGCCCTTTGGGTTAATTGTGCCATAATGGTCTTGTCCCACAGAAGGTAAGATTATGTAACAGTAAGTTCTTCCAATTTCCCTGCTGCTTGCCTCTGAGCAGTGGCTGATCTCTTTTAGCAATTGCTATTGTGACAATTGCCATTGTTGTGGCAATTGCTATTGTGAGCTGCCATCCAGTGGATCTCCCCTCCTAGTGACCTCAAGCTCAAAGGTATGAAATGCTGATTGAAACGGAGCCATTGAGCCATCCCCAATCAGTTCTGAATTGAACTGCTGTGACCCACAGGTTTTCATTAGCTGCTTTGGGGAAGCAGATCATAAGACCTTTCTTCCTAGTGTGGACGTTCTTCTGAAAACATATCAATATGCAAACTTCTACCTATACGTGGCTATACGTGAGGTACATTTACTGAGCATTGAACCAGGGTCTCATATATTAAAAGCTAGTTGTCTGGGATTTATTGCCACTGCTTCTGCCTCACCTCTATCAAATGCATTGGCTTCTAAATAACTTTAGCAAACCTCCAGCCTATTTTATAAGCGGCACCCTGTCATCTGTCATCCTTAAAGGGGAAAAAAAAACTCTAAAAGAGAAACAGAAAACTAGTAAAATCCAGGTACTTAGACACGAGGTCAGAAAAATTCTGGGGGTAGGAGAAATGAATAAAGAAGAACTGGAGCTGATATCATCTCTGTAGAAGCACAGGAAGAATGTTTTAGGTGAAGTCTGCCTAAGTAACCACCCTGGGTGGTGCAAATGTTTCATGTACTTGGCTGTTAACCAAAAGACGGTGACTCTCAAGAAAGGGCTGGCAATTGGCTTTCCAAACCGTCAGTCACTGAAAGCTGTATGGCGCACAGTTCATGATTCAGAATGGATTCCAGTAGGAATGGTTAGGTGGCTTTGAGGAAGGCTTTTCACTCCAAGGAACCTATCACTTGGGGTGCTCCTCAACATAAGTGCGAGCAGGAATTAAGTAGGAAACCTTGGATGGGAGTTTTAAAAAAGAAAGAAATCCGGTCTGTAGGTTGAGAAACTGCGGGCTGGAGAGAAAGCGTTAACGCAGAAAGATTCAGGTTTAATCCTGATAGTCACTTTCTAGCTGGGTGATCTCAGGCAAATTACTTAATCTAACTCAGGTTTTGTCTTTATCTATAAAAGGGGATAATCATACCTACCTCAGAGAATTGTTGTGAGGATTAAGAGATAATGACAGGCTTGGCACCCAGTAGGAACTCAATTGTCCAAAGGCAGCTGGCAGACTGGGTTCTCCCTCTGGCATAATGGAAGTAGTCCTACCTTTTCCTTTAGTAAAAGCTTTGTCCAGAGGGGGCGGGGGTGGTGGGTAGTGGAGGGGGCTGGTGGTTGGTTGCTTTCCATTATCTGCTTTGTCCTTTTTGAATAAAAATGACCTGAGAGAAAGGAGTGTCTCCCTCCCTGGCTTGTAGGTGGGAAACAGCTACTTATCAGACTTCTTCTCTCATCCTTTCCAACCTTTCTAGTCTTTTTTTTCCCTCTCCTTGGGAGGGGGGTGGGAACTGCCACAGGCAAGTTTATGTACTCAACCAACCAGCTCTGCCTGTGAGGATCAGTCTTAATTAGGTCATTTAGCTAGGATAACTCAGCAGATCTGTGATTTAAGTAGAACTATTCTATATAGAATATAATTTTCCTAATTTCCATTTCACCTTAAACAAGCAAAATGAGCTATTCAGGATGGATGAGACTCGGGTTTCAGTTTTTCTTTTAATCTCATGGTTTAGGTTTGAAAAATTTTAAAGTAAATACTGATACCTAGATGGATTCTGCATGCCAGCTACCTGTCAAGTGTAGCAAGTACTCAGCCAGCTATTGCATTAAATTTTGGTTTAAAGCCACTTTAAGTGATTTATTGTTTTTAAATTATTTACATGGCATTATTCCTTTCTTGTAAAATGCAAAAGTGCTGTCCGGAACAGCGTGGTAGCGATGTTATGAACGGTACTACAAGTAAATCACGGTAACTAGAGGCTTCAAGTTGCAAATACGGACAAGTTCTCCACCAGCCACTCCACTGTCGATAATAAAATTTGCATGATTTCCTGACATTATATTCACCACATATTTTCTCTACACTCTCACTGTAATTACTTAGGGCATGATCTCACACCCATGGCAAGCAGAACTCTCACTGAACCCAACGATGACTATTTCAGATGCTTAGAAATGAAGTAGATGGAATTAAGGGAAGAGTTCCCTACATAGCTTTAGGGATCTGTGATACATCAACCATATCTTGACAGCTAAGTAAAAAGAAAATATTTCCAACTACTCCTAAAGGAGGGGAAATGATCATAGCAGGACTAAAGTATCTCAAAGATAGGATTTGGGTCCCGGATTCCTGCAAATTGTTTTCTGATTCTTTGATGTCGAAACAAAAATAAAACAGTTGATTTTAATTCCTGAAGTGCAAGTCCATCCAGGCATAACTTCAAGAGGAACTATGAGAAGAAAAATACTGCTATTCTTCAACAGTCACCTAAAGATCAGCTGAGTACCTCTGACAATGGACCGGCTAATGCCGGTCAAACTTCAAATCTGCCACCAACAGACAGCCTTTCTTTTCTCTAGGCTGGTCCTTAGTGCTTGCTGTATTTCTCACAGGCACCAACTCATATGCTCTCCATATTCAGTCAAATTGATATCCAATCATTTGCTCTTTTCTAAATTCTATAGCACACCATAGCAAGGAACATGATGGTTATGAACTGTGCCATATATTAGAGATTCAAGCATGAAATACCACATAAACTAAAACTTAGAAATAAATAACTCTTCTTCATATATTGAATGTGAGTTGGAGGGGGGGCGGATTGAATTTGAATTTTGCAATTTAATGGCTTATGATCTGGTAGATTCATATAATCATTCAGCCTCAGTTTCTTTATCAGAAAAAAAGGGAGAACCATGCATATCTCTATGATTGTTGTGAGGGATATGGAGATAAAATAAACATTCTCAGCACAATGCCTGGAATTTAAGAAATACTAACTGAATACAAATTAAAAAGCTAGAACAAATTGTGCATCTATGTGGGTCTTGTTTCATAACTCCTTTAGCAAGCCCTTTAAAATGGAAACACTTACTCTAGAAAGTTAATTATCTGAGTTGAAAAAATATATGTGGGCTTCAAAAAGTTTCTGGAGTACATAGAGTAAAAAGATAATGGAATTTTCCCACAAATGCTTTAAAGCCCTTTTACAAGGAAAAGAATTGTTTACTAGATTTTGAACACACTATCAGACCTGAAAAGAAGTGAAGATTTGAGCTATGGTTTCTCCCCTGACCAGCTGGTAGGACAGAAATAAAAAACAAACATGTTGGAGCAAGTATAAAACAAACATTTTAGGCATTAAAAGTCAATGCTCCAATTTACAGTATCCCTAATCTCAGAAGCACCTACTGTTAAAGACCTATAACAATGAAACACATAAAAGATTCCTAGAATTTAGAATATTCAAACTCAAAACAAATTTAGTCACTAGACCTGCCTCCTCCAGAACTATTATGATGCAGATATCTTTTTTTTCTTTGTATGAATGCCTTCTGGGGGGAGAGGGGCACACTTTTGTGGTGGTAAGGTTGATGAACTTGTAGTAACATATATGAAATCTTTAGAAAAGTAGAATAAAAATCCACTGTAAATAGTTTGTGTTAATTATCCTTAAAGATTACATCAAGCTCTGCGGTAGGTTTACTCATCTTTAATTATATCCATTTTTAGACCAGTAGTAACTGATGAGATTGCTGGAATGTGTTTAGTAATCCACTGAGGAGACTGACTCAGAATCACAGAAGAAAGATATTCAGTGTGTCCAATTGCCATGACTGTTGACTTCTTTCATTTGTTACCCACACTTTAGCATGAACAGAGAATGCGTCAAAAGTACATAGTTCAATTAGCAAAATAGTGAGTAAGAAGCTATTAATGTCGATGTGACATGATCTACATTAAATCGGATGAGCAGTCCTAAGCTTCTACTAAAAACATGCTCGTCATTGTTCTTTAACTGCCCTTTTCTTTGACCTCTGCTGTTCAAGACAAATCATCTTTTGTAGAATTTCCTAGTCTACTCATGTGTGGTTATTGATAACAACAATGTTCTGATTTATCCCACTCAAGATATGTGGAAAATTAGACTTATCAACTCTCCTAAAGACAAAATCATAGGCTTTCCAAATAAGTACTTCACTATCGAAAGTGTGATTTACCACGGAATTATTTCAGTACATATTAATCTCAGTCCTTATGAGGATTGTTATCATAGCTTTCCCCTTTGGTAAAATATTGGTCACATGACTAAAGTTGTTACTAATGTTGCAGCTGGTCAATCAATATGTTTTCAACTATATTTCTAAAAATGATTTTATTGGGAGCTCGTACAACTCTCATCATAATCCATATATACATCCATTATGTCAAGCACCTTTGTCCATTTGTTTCCCTCATCATTCTCAAAACATTTGCTTTCTACTTGAGCCCTTGATATCAGCTCATTTTCCCCCTCCCTCTCCCCATGAACCTTTCATAATTTATAAATTATAATTTTGTCATATCTTATACCATCCAACGTCTCCTTTTACCCACTTCTCCTCTGGCCAGCCCCCAGGGAGAAAGTTATATGTAGATCCATATAATCTGTTCCCCCTAGCTCCCTCATCTTCCCTTCACCCTCCCAGTATTGCCACTCTCACCACTGGTCCTGAGGGGTTCATGTGTCCTGGATTCCCTGTGTTTCCAATTCCTATCTGTACCAGTGTAGATCCTCTGGTCCAGCCGGATTTATAAGGTAGAATTGGGATCATGCCAGTGGGAGGGAGAAAGCATTAAAGAACTAGAAGAAAATTGTATGTTTTAATTATCATTGCTATACTGTACCCTGACTGGCTGCCCCCCGCCCAGCCCTTCTACAATGGGATGTCCAATTTCCAACAGATGAACCCTGGGTCCCTACTCAGCACTCCCCCTCATTCACAATGCCATGATTATGATTTTTTTTGTCTTTGATGCCTGATACCTTTAATACCTAGTGATCTCACAGGCTGGTGTGCTTCATCCATGTGTGCTTTGTTGTTTCTGTTTATCTTCCAGCCTATAGGACGCCAGATTCTATATCTTTTGACAACCAGGCACCATCAGCTTTCTTCACTGCATATGCTTATGCACCCACTTTGTCTTCAGCGATCATGTCAGGGTAGGCTGGTGTGTTTGGAACTATTAAGTGGACTTTTTCCCCCCCACAATTGACAGCAAAACTACAGCCATTTAATAAACACTCCCCTGAACACCTCATCCATCACAGCACCCTGAGAATCCTGGCCCTAAATAAGAGGGAGGGCTGGAGAAAGCCAGAGTGGGTGAATGAATGGCTAGCTTTCTGCCCCCAAAGTCACTGACTCCTGGGAGCACCATATCGGGCTGGACACTCAGTGTCTCCCCTGGCCGGCGGCTGGGCCAGGGGAAGCAGGCAGGGGGGGCACTCCATCCAGCCTGTCTTCAGAGTTCAGCCATCAGGAGCCTAGGGGACACCAACCCTCACACGGGCCTTGCTTTCTTGGTCTTCTCACACCTCACACCTCACGGCCCTATCATGGGCTTTCCGCTTCTCAGCCAGTTTGTTGGCCTCTCAGAACTCTGCAGAGGTGGCCATGCCTCCGTAGTCCCGTCTGCTGGGTGGTCGGGGGAGAAGCCATAGGGTGGGACCCACACGATGGGCTTGGCCCAGCACCTCAGCCTGGTGGTAAATGCCTTTGATGGACAGGAAGCAGGCTGGACGCAGGACGACGCAGCGACGACTACGGAGACAGAGAGCCGGTGGCCCAGCTGCGTGGTTGGCTCGGTGGGCACAGTAGGCACGTGGCCCTTGCCCGTTGGGGGCAGGTGGAGCAGAGGAAGCACGAGGGGAGGGCGTGGCCCAGGGCCCTCAGGGCATCCGTTCCTTCCGCATGCTTCCAGCGTGTAGTTGGGCTTAAATTGTCCTTCAGACGCTCCGTAGGTCTCGCGGGACTTGGACAAGCGCCCTGCCGACCCGGAACTTGCTGAGGACGGCTCGTGGAGGAGGAAGCGGGCGCCTTCGATGAGGTAGAAGGCGCGAGCGGCCGTGGAACCCTTGTTCCCCTTCTTGCGTTTGGGCTCAGGAGGAGCAATGCCTGAAGTGAGCCAGGCTCCGCCCAGCGTCTTCCAGGCTTTGTTTCCGGGGATGTAGTTGCTGGCAGAGCCCCGTTCGTGTCTTTTTCTCCACGCCTCCCATCGCTCCATGTTGAGGGGCCTACCAGCGCAGCGCGGGGACACCACTTCCCCTATTAAGTGGATTTTATGTTTTTTTTAAAAAAAAGCAACACACCATATATTTAGGTAATCCCTGAAGAGCAATTTAATCCAACGTCTATATTTTAATGTATGCATTTATATCTTTGCCTTGGCATTTTGTCATATTTGTGTTTGCAGCTATTAATTTTTCATTTCTTTTTCAGTTGGGAAGAACTAGCGCTAAGAAAAACATGAGTGGTAGAAGGTAAGCATTGCACTGCTAACCAAAAGTTCAATGATTCAAACTCACCAACCTCTCCAAGGGAAAAAGATGAGGTTATCTTCTCCCATAGAGACAGCTAGAATTGGAATCCACTGAATGAGTGGGGTTGCTTTTTGAATAGGAGAGAAAGGTTACTAGGATGACGGAGACGAGTTTTCAAGCAAGTTGGTAGTCACTTAGAAGTGTGCTCTGACTTATAGCGACCCCATGTACAACAAAACAAAACATTGCCTGGTTCGGCACTATCCTCCCGGTCGATATTATGTTTGAACCCATTGTTGACACCACTCTGTCAATCCACCTCCTTGAACATCTTCTTTTTCACTCACATTCTAATTTACTAGCCATGGTATGCTTTTTCCAGGCACTGGTCTCTCCTGATAACATGTCCAAAGTATGTGAGAGGAAGTTTTTACCATCCTTACAGTTAAGGATATTTTGGTTTCTTCAGTGACATATTTGTTTGTTCTTCTGGCATTCTACGGTACATTCAATATTCTCCAGCACCATAATTTAAACACTTCAATCCTTTCCAGTCTTCCTTAATTCACTGTCCAACTTTGACATGCATATGAGGTAATTAAAAATACCCTGACTTGGGTCAAGCACAACTCATTCCCGAAAGTGACATCCTTGCTTTCGATACTTTAAAGAAACCTGTGCAGCAGATTTTCTAATTTCAATATGTCATTTGATTTATTGACTTCTGCTTCCATCACTAGAGCTGGTAGAAGAGTTTAAAGTTTTTTTAGTTATTTTATGTTGGAATGATATCTTCTTCTCCTTCAATACCAGACTTGAATGGTGTTTAAAGATCTAAATTGTGTTAAGCTGAGAATACATCTTGTAGTAAATGGGACAAGACAGCCATACATGAAACAACAAAATAATAATCCTTCCCTTGTCATTTTTACACATCTGAGCATAGTGATTGTTTGACCAATAGTACCTAATAAAACTTATAGCCTCTTTTTCTGAAAAAGAAAATCAGGAAAATAATACCATTTACAATAAGTTAAAAAAAATAACAACCCAAAAGATACCCATCACCTTTGAGGGAATTCTGACTCCAGAAAGCTCCTTTGAAAATAGGATGGTGAGACTTCATTTTAAGTGCTCTGGACATATCATAGGTCCCTGGAAAAGTAGAGGATCACCTAAGACAAGGAAAACCTTCATTAAGACTGATTCACAAATGAGAACAATGGGTTCAAGCAAGGTGAATTGAAATTTCTTGGTATATGGCTCTTCTAGCCAAAATCTTTGTAACTCACCAAATACCTGGATGGAAACATGAAAATGCAGTATAGAGAACTCTCTCTCTCTGGGATTGGTCATTTTTGTAGGCTATAAAGTAAGCCAGTTCAGGAACAAAGAACCCCAGAAGCAGCAAGAAAGAAGACCCAGGAATGATGGGTATCTGAGATCCTTGTATGGCAGAGGAGTAGTGCAGATCCATGAGATGGCACTGAGCTGCTTCCTAGACTGAGATAGTTAAAGTTTGTTTACTGTGCCATCCTGGCCGATAAACACTTACGGGATCAATTGAAGGATGGAGAGATAAATGCCTTGGTAAGCCTCGCCTTTCTAGTTCTCAGGGTCTCTTGCTCTCTGATGGTCAGATCAGGGTCAGCTGCCGTAGCCAGTTCTCTGCTTCATTTGGCAAGGCTCACGTCTTGTGAGACATCTTTGAACAAAAGCCACATGGACCTGCCCTAGGTGCTGGAGCAGACATGTGGAGACCCCTGCCAGTACTGAGATGCTTATACATTAACTGATTTGGCTTTCCTCCTGCAGTCAGTGTCATTGAGTGCGTTTTGTGTGATTGAGGAGGACTTTGTACATTGGTGTTGGACATATGGGTTAATGTTGTACTTATAGGTTTGGACAGCACTGGGTTGGGATGCTTTCTTAATGTACACTTTATATGAAACTCTCATATACATGGGAATTTCTGTAGATTTGTTCCCTGGTTTACCTAGACTAACACATAGACCATGGAACCAGTAAAGCTGAGTGCCTTTGCGCAGAAGGCTGGCTATTAGAGTATGGTATACCCTTTGTGTATTTATCAGTTCTAAGGAAGTTTTCTAGCACTTGCCCAAGCAGAACAGAGACCAAAGAATTATACTGCCAACAAAGAGTTGCCTGGTAGCATGACAAAGAAGAGTAACTGCAGCAAAACCACCATATTTTTTTAACGTTTTGTATACTGCTTTGGTATTAAATGCCATTGAGTCAGTTCCAAATCATTGCTGGACCTGGACCATCCTTACCATTGTCCTTATGTTTGAGCCCATTGTTGCAGCCACTGTTCCGATCCATCTTGTCAAGGATCTTCCTCTTTGTCACTACCCCTCTACTTTACCAACCAGGGACTTGTTTCTCCTGATAATATGCCTGAAGTATGTGAGACCAAGTCTTGCCATCCTTGCTTCTAAAGGGCACTGTGGCTATACTTCTTCCTCAGTAGATTTGTTTGTACTTTTGGCAGTCCACAGTGCTGTCAGTATTCTTGACCAGCATCATAACTCAAATGTATTAATTCTTTTTTATTTCCTCATTTAATTTCCAACTCTCAAATGCATATGAGGTGATTGAAATACCATAGCTTGAGTTAGGTGCATCTTAGGCCTTAAAGTAATTTTGTTTTTCCAATACTTTAAAGAGGTCTTGTGCAATAGATTTACCCAATGCAATGTGTCCTTTGATCTCTTGCCTATAGCTTCCATGTGTAAACTCTCAGCTTCCCTAATATACCTTATAATCACAGGTATTGTTTCTGAACTCTGTATTACCATTTCAATGAATTACCAAGTGCAGAAAAAAGTAAAATTCTATGGAATCGATAGTTGGTATGAGAATAAGATAAAGAAGGGGGAGGCATGTCTGGTCACTGCTTCATAGGAATTCTGGTGGTTACATAATGTGTCAATTTGAAGATTCAGAGTGAAGGGGTGGAGTCTAGCCTGTCAGTCAGGTCATACCCAAGGAGGCCTCTGTGTGGGCATGGTCTTCTCCTGAGAATTCTAGGGGAACTCCTGTATTCCTCCCTGGAGGTGAGAGACACTCTCTCTCTGCTCAGGCTGATGGAGCCAGAACTCTGGAGCCAAAGAAGCCACATGGAGACCTCTGCCAATGCTGATATGTTTACATCATCACTGGATCCATAAGATTTTCCACCCACTGGCCTGTGATCTTCCTGCATTTGACATCGTTGCATGTGTTTCATGAGTCTGAAGAGGACTTTATAGATTGGTATTGGACATATGGGCTAATATCAGAATTATGGACTTGATCTGGACTGGGCTGAGATGTTCGACTGCTCTTGTATATAAAGCTTTTTTGTTTTAATCATTTTATTGGGGGGTTCATGCAACTCCTGTCACATTCCATACATACAACTGTCAAGCACATTTGTACATTTGTTGCCATCATCATCTCAAAACATTTGCTTTCTACTTGAGCCCTTGGTATCAGCTCCTCATTTTTCCCCTCCCTCCATGGCACCCTCCCTTGATAATTTCAAAATTACTATTTTGTCATATCTTACACTGTCCAACATCTCCCTTCACCCACTTTTCTGTTGTTCATCCCCCAGGGAGTAGGTTATATGTAGATCCTTGTAATCAGATACCCCTTTACAACCCACCCTCCCTCCACCCTTACAGTATCGCCACTCTCATCATCTGCCCTGGATTCACTGTGTTTCCAGTTCCTATCTGTTCCAGTGTACATCCTCTGGTCTAGCCAGGTTTTTAAAGTAGAATTGGGATCATGATAGTGGTGGGGTTTGAAGCATACATGAACTAAAGGAAAGTTGTATGTTTCATCGTTGCTACACTGCACCCCGACTGGCTCGTCTCCTCCCCGAGACCCTTCCGTAAGGGGATGTCCAATTGGCCAGGCTTATTTCTAAACACCAGGCATACTACAGTGAATATGCCAAACAGGATCTTCCTCAAGGCACTTTCTTGCTAGTGGAAGGAGACAGTCTACTTATATTCCCAGGAGGAAACCAGAACACTCAAAAATAAACCAGATCATTAAAAATGGGTAAAACATTTTAAAGAAAAATGAGTAGAGTAAGATGAGATAACTTGAGGAAGACACGTTGGATAGAGTCACCCAGAAGGAAAAGCGAAGGTAGTGAAGATCAAGAGGAAAAGTAGTCCAAGTCACAGTGGTTAGAGTCCTGGAGCCATTGTGGATTATTTATTGTCAGAAGTTTGAAACCACTATCTACACCTCTGAAGAACTAAAGCTGTCTGTAGCTGTAAAGATTTACAGGTTCAGAAACCCTACATAGGGTTGCTATGAGTTGAAATCAAATGGCTTTGGGTTTGGTGGTTTAAATCATTCTTGAATGAGATGGAGGGAATCAAGATAAGATAAAAGTGTAAGGAACTTGTCAGACCCATTTCAAGAGTCTGGGAAGTCACAGGAAGAGCACCATTCTACTCTGACACACATAGGTGACGAGTTTGACTTGACTCACTGGTAACTGGTATGCTGTAAAAATGAGGGTAACTTGGACTAAGGTATGGAGAAGTTACAGGACTCTGAATTTATGTTGAAAGTTTAGGCAAAGGGCGTTGCTGGTGGATTGGGTGCGACTGATGAGAGACAGAAGAGACAGACAAGACTCAAGAATGAGCTAGAGATTTTTGGCTCACGTCACGGACCAGACAAATCATCACAGTGTTTATTGAACTGTGTAAGTCCAGAAGCTTAACCAGCGTGGAACAAGAGTTTAATTTTGGACATGCTCACTTTGAGGCACCTGTTACATATCCGAGTCAGAGTGTGAATAGGCACCTGATTGTATGGAAATGAGGAGGGGATACTTTGAAGCTCAACTCACTAAAATCTCAGCCCTCTGAGTCCTTGCTGCAGGCTTTTAGCACCCCTCTAAGGCAGAATGGATCTTCCCCTGTGAGTTTCCAAGATTGTGACTCAATGGGAATGGAAAGCCATGGTTTCAAACTGCTGACCTTGCATTAAATTAGAGAATCATCAAGATTCAAAATAGCAGTGAGATCCCACAAGGAGTGAGTTATAGAGAAAGAGACTAGAAAGGAGCAGTGGGGAGGGGGAGGTACCTGAACCCCGGAATCCTATGAGAGTTAAAAGTCAATTGGATTTTTCTCTTTTTTTAGTGGCATCCAAAAACATCAGGATGGAGCAGCCACTGAGCTAGTTTAAAAACAAGGTGTATCTGACCCTCTGGAGACACACATACACAAAGCATGTTTCATGAAGGAAGGAGTGATCAACCTTTTTAAGAAACTTTCAGAAATACTGGTGATAAGTCACAATACTGATTGTATTCCTTATAGAATGTTGGGACATATAGTCACGTGCTATTGAATAACAGGAAAACACGCATTCTTAGTTTTCATTTTGGATGGTGAAGCTCAGAGTTAAAACCTTACGATAACACCTCAGATAAGTTTAGGTTTTGTGTAGCTGTGGGGACTTCTGAATTTAGCATTGTTGATGGGTATAAAGTGTTTAATGCCTGTGAGGATATTGAAAATTTTCCCCAGAAAAAATGTAAAGAAAGTTTTCTTCTAGCTTCTCTGATTTTTCTCTGGCAGTTCATGGACACTGCTAGCCATATGCCTTCTCTAAGAGGCTAAGTTCTCTACGAAGACTCAGAGGTTGAATGTACTTTTTACCAAACAAAGTAGTTTCTCACAGCCAACTCTGTTAGAACAGAACTGTGTCTTGTATCATTTTCGATGGCTGGTTTGGGGGTCGTAGAATCACCATCCTTGTGGCTAGCATTAACCTTTTGCACCACCCAGGAAACTGGAAAATCCTACACATAGTTTACTAGGGAATGCACTTTAGACACCTATCAGTAGGGTCGCCAGATTTAAGAAATGAAATTTCAGATTGCCCGTGCACTGTTTAGAACAAACTTCTACTAAACAATGGTATTTATTTGAAACACAAATTAGACTGAAAATGCTATTTTTCATCTGGCATTCATAGGAAGTGAAGACAGGACACAGAGAGAAGGTGATCCTTCTTATAACTGAGTTTTCAACTGATCCGACAGTAGCTTTAGAGTTTGGCCCTTTAGACTCATAATACCTTAGAGCAAAGAGGCCAGGCAGTTATATCTGATTCAATCAGCCATGGGCTTCACGGTGCTTCTGAGCAAAATTGTAACATTGAACTAGGCAATTACTTAAGACCCCAAGCGAAAACCTTGGATAGTTGGTATTTCCAGCAGTTGGATGATGGGTGTTATGGTAAGGAAGAGGGAATCTCACCTGTGCACCCAAGTATCCAAAGTTTAATTGAAAACTTTAGAAGTATCCATTACTTCTAGGGGGCTTATCACTATATGTACTAGGATAAAGTAAATGAGAATACATAGTGAACCAAAAAGGTGTTGTTCACATATAAGATAATGGCAATAAATACGGGGCCATGGAGTCAGTTCTGACTCATACAAACCCTAAGTACCACAGAATGAAGATACTGCAAAGGTTGTGCCCTCCTCAACATCTGGCTACATTTGAGCTCATTGTAGTACTCGCTTGTGGGGCGTCTTCAGCCTTCTTGCTGACCCCACCACTTGACCGAGCAGGGTGTCCTTCTCCAGGAACTGGTTCCATTGGATTCTCAAAATCCGAGTCATTGCACATTTCATTGAAGTACTTAAATTCTCTCTTCTCGGGCCCTCCTTTGACATTTTCTGTTCAGTTCTATTATTTCATTATTTCTCTTCTGACATTTAGTTTTTTTTCCTTTCTTCCTGTCTATTAAATGGTTTCTTGATTTCTTCCTGTCCTGATGCCAACCCACAGCTTGCCTGCCTAGAAGTCCATTCCATGATTTAAATTTTCTTGTGCCATACTTTATATATTTAATTTCCCAATTATTAAGGGATGTTTGCAGCTGTTTCTTCTCATGTTGAGTCCTGCAACATCAGCAAATGGCAGTCGTTAGAGAGAAACAAGTTCATCACAAACAAACAAAAATAATGTTTACAAAGCTTTACTGCACCACATTATTGAGGTCAACTCTATTTTGAGGAAGCAGCTCTTCCTCAGGTGTATTTCAAGTATTTTCTAACCAGAGGGGTTCATCTGGCTCTATATCAGATAATGTTCTAGTTCTTTCTATAATATCATCACTGGCCACTTTTTTTCTGAAGTAGGTTACCAGTGTTTTTTTCCTAACCTGTCTTGGTCATGAAAGACCCTGATGGTATTCATAATATTGGTAACCCAGCTTTCAGTGTGCCAGTGACAAGCAAGCCCAGCACAGTATGACAAGCTGACAGATAAGTGGTGGCATAATTATAATAAAGTTATTAATAATAACATATTTTAGAGGCCTCTCCGCAACCATAGCATCTATTGGTCTTATTTGCACACTTCCACCTCTACTATATAAGCTTCCTGAAGGAATAAACTATGTCTTATCTTACCCTGAGTACCCAATACTTAGTCTATTCTTGCTATTGTTGGCTGTCGAGTAATTGATGCCTACCACATAGGAGCCTTAGTGACTAGTGTTTACGCGTTGCACTGTAATCCGAAAGGTCCGTAGATGGAGACCATCCACTCCTCCACAGGAAAAAGACAGCGTTCTACTCTGGTAAAGAGTTACAGTCTCAGAGACTCACAGGACAGTTCAACCTGTCCTATAGGTTCCCTATTCATCAGCATCAATTCAATGGCAGTGAATTTTTTATTAACGGTGACCCATGAACAATGGGGTGATCCACAGGGTTTTCATTGGCTTATTTAAGAAATAGGTTGCTAGGTCTTTCTTAAGAGTATTGCTTAGTCGAGTAGCTTCCATGGATCCTGGTTAGCATCTCTGTAAAAGGCAAACCTCCACTGACAGACCGGTTGGTGACTGAGCATGAGGTGCATTTACTAGGAATCAGGCCCAGGTCTCCTGTACAAAGCATAAGTCTGCTGTTGAACCACCGCTGCCCCCTAATGCTTAGTAGAGTCTTTGACATACAGTAACTACTCAATGTCTATGGAAAGGAAATAGGCAGAAAATAGACACACAAGCCTAGAAAATTTTAATTTACTACACAGATACATTCTTTTTTACAGTACAGAAATGCTTACATTTGTATTAATCCCCCAAATGTATGTGTAATATCATATCCAATTTCCCTATTAGTTTCTTTGTGAATACAGAGGCGATTCTCCTCTTTATTAGGAAATTAGACCTGTGGCCAAACCTTGCGTCATTCGATTTACTAGGTGTTCACTTACTGCTTCCATGCACACTTGAGGCATGTTTTAAAGAGTTGAGGAGAACCGACCCTTTACACTTGAGTCTCTTCCTTTTGTAAACTTTGAGACTTTCTTTCTTTTAGTAAAAGAAAACAATACTTGGCCTCAACTATTAAACATTGGTGAGAAGTACAAGAGGCCTCTCTTTTTCTTCTAATTTGCAACCTCACCTCTTGCGAATTTGAACTTCATTAACCCTTGAATGAGTCACACTGCTGCTTGGTGATGATCCCTTAGTGGACATGCATCTCCTTACAGAATGAGTGTTAATGTGAAGTAGTCTCTAGCTTCCCCAAAGCCAGACCAGTGATCCCAAATTTTAACCACATTGGATCCTGCCTGCACATCCTGCCTCTGGCTCCACACCCACCTTTACGCCCACGGCCTCAAGTTGTGACCACAGAGGCAAGCACTTGCAGGGTGGTCCTCTGAGTACACCCTCAGGGAAAGAGACATGAAATATTTATTGACTGTAGTCCAACGTTACAGGAACGCTGGCTGAAACCTCAGTGAGGGTGCCTCTGTAACACTCACGGTAGACACAGCAACATTTGCCAACCCCCTCAAATGTCCTGGGGGAAGTTCATTTGTGCTAATCCTAGCAACCCAAGAAGCAGCAGCTGTTTTCAAAGGGAATCTGATAAAACCCTTTATTTGAAACCAGCAGTGGGAGGTGGTATTTTATTTAAATAAATAAATAAACTAAACTAAATTATAGTGTTAACTAAATCGTTAACAATTTAGTTAGAAACGAAATCATTAACAATCTTCCTGTTTCCTGCAAATAGGGAGGAAAATAACTAAAAAATGTAGAAGAGACTCGGAGTCACATTCTCGTCTTGTTTTTTTTACCTCACTGGCACCTTTCTATGCTGTGGAACCTTTATCTTGGAAAATAAATCAGTCTCAGAAGCACAAGTGTACTTTTCCACTAGCTGAGCATTCCTGAAATCAGATGGCGATTGATTATCCCGTCCCTGAATGCAGGATAGTGTTGATTGCTCCATACAGAATTTGAGGTCTTTATACTTTTAGTCTATGGGTCATCATCCTCTGCTTTATTTGAGGTTCAGTGATACAATGTTTACCTTCTTGCCATTGAACCTCATATACAGCCACCACCCATCTGCCTATCACTGATGGCTTGTATGTGGGTCTGTTGGTGAACACGTTTTAATACAGCTTCCAGACTAAGACAGAGTGGGTAGAAAAGCTTGGTTCTCTACTTCTGAAGAACAGACAAAGGAAACCCCATTGATCACAGCAATCCTTTCCAAAGCCAGGGATGCGGAGGGTGCAAGATCAGTTGTGCTGCTTAGACATGGGATTGCCATGAGTCATTGGCAACAACAGTGATCCTTTCATCAGCATTAAAAAAGTCTTGCACCTTGAACAATATCCTGTAAGTCAATAACCTAAGGAAAATATGTTATAAATTCCTAAAGGCACTGCTGAAGGAACTTGAGGGCTACTTATGACATAGATATTGCAACTCACATATATACTCGTGTATAAGCCGAGTTTTTGAGCACAATAAAAAATACCTTTATTAGGGGCTCTTACATCTCTTCACAATCCATACATCCAGTATGTCAAGCACATTTGCACATATACCAACATCACTTTCAAAGCATTCTCTTCCCACTTGAGTCCCTGATATCATCTCCCCATTTTCCCCCCTTCATCCCCTGCCAACCCTCCCTCACAAACCCTTGATAAGTCAGATTATTATTTCCATATCTTATATCTTCTTCCGTTGCCCCTTACCCACTTTTCCATTATTTGTCCCCCTGGGAAGGGGTTCTACATTGATCCTTGTGATTGATTCCCTCTTTCTTCCCTTACCATCCCCTAACCCCACTGGTATCTCTGCTCTCATTGTTGGCCCTGAGGGGTTTATCTCTCCTGGATTCCCTGTGTTGTGGGCTCTTATCTGTGGCAGTGTGTATGCAGTGGTCTAATCTGATTTGTAAGGTAGAATTGAGGTCATGATAGTGGGGTGAAGGAAGCACCAAAGAACTAGAGGAAAGTTGTGTGTTTCATCGGTGCTATGCTGCACCCTGATTGGCTCATCTCTTCCCTGTGACTCCTCTATGAGGGTATGTACAATTGTTTACAGATGAGCATTGGGTCTCCACTCTATGTCCCCTCCCCCAATTCACCTTGGTCATGATTTTGTTCTGGGTCTTAGATGCCTGATACCTCATCCCATGAACACCTCGTGATCACACAGGCCAGTGTGCTTCTTCCATGTGGGCTTTGTTACTTCTGAGCTAGATGGCCGCTTGTTTATCTTCTAGCCTTTAAGACCCCAGATGCTATATCTTTTGATAGCTGTGCACCATCAGCTTTCTTCACCACATTTGCTTATGCACCCATTTTGTCTTCAACAATCGTGTAGGGAAGGTGAGTATCACAGAATGTCGGATTGTTAGAAGAAAGTGTTCTTGTGTTAAAGGAGTGCTTGAGTCAAAGCCCAATGTCCATCTGCAACCTTAATTCTTAACATATAAATATGAGTATATAACTCTATTCCCCTCTTGTTATATATGTATTTACGTATGCGCATGCCTGTTTTTAAGCCTCTATAAGTGTCCTTTGCCGCCTGGTTCTGTCCTCTATTTCCTTTTACTTTCCTCTTGTCCCACCTTCATGTTTGGCCTTCATTCAGGTTTAGTAATTCCTTGCTGCTATATTGCCCTTGATTAAGCCCTGCTAAGCATCCTATAACCTTCCTTCCATTGGTTATAGTTCACTTGTTGTTCCCTTGCCCCCAGGTTGGTCACCCCACCCCCCTTCCTTTCTCCCACTTCCCCTTCTCCTGTATATCCCCTGGAACCATTGGTCCCGTTCGTTCCATCTTCGAATTGTTCATCCCGCCTATCTTATCTAGATAGACATGTAGATACATTAATAAGTGCAAAGACCAGGGAAAATCAAATAAAACAACAAAGGAACTCAAAATAACACAGCCAAAACCAAAATCAAAATAACAAAAAGAAAGTCACTGAGAAAAATGGAAAAGCCTATAAATAGTTCAAGGTCTGTTTGTTGGCCTTTACAAGTGTTTTCCAGTCGTGTGTGATGGGTGCCACACTCTTTCTCCCAAGTCTATCTTTGGTATTCCCTGGGGTGTTCATCAGTCTGCTCCCCCTGCTGCTCTGCTGCATGCCCTCAGTGCCTCCCCCGAGCATGATGGGGTCAGACCGTACACTATTCCCGCACTGTGTCTCTAGTGCTTTCAGCAAATTTTTAATGTAGTTTTTGTGCTAAAATTAGATTCCTTGGTTGATATTCGGGTCAGCTTATACTTGAGTGTATACAGTATGTTTGGGGATCTGTTGTGATACAATCTGCTAACTAAAGTTGAATACCTTTGGCAAGAATAAGTATCATTATTAACCTACTGATTACTTCTAGATGAAACTCACAAAAGATATGATTCACCTTCCTTAAGCAAGAATGTCAATTTCCTCCCCATCCAAATTGTGTGTTAAATCTATGCCCATAATTACAATTAGGAATGCCTGCCATGAATAATTAGCAGACAATAAATCATAATTCTTGTCATTTGAGTTGTTTTCTTTGGATCTGGAAGTGTTGCATCACTAAATGTTAAACATCCTTGTTTGGCTAGTGGAATGATCATGTAGTATGTGCTCTGTACTGGCCCACTGGGGTTTTTGTGTCTATTTCTCATTTGGTCTCTTACTTTCCAGATGGTAAAGTCTTAGAATCTTGGAACATATGATTTCTAAGGTGGAAAGAAACTTTGTCCCTAAGCTATTTCATTGAGTCAGCTGATACAGCTAAATCTGTAGCATAAAGAAGCACGACCATCCTCCTAATCATGATTGATAGGAATTACAGGGCTGGTGGTGTACTGGATTGTGCATTAGGCTGCTAACTGCAAGTTAGAAGGTAGACTTCACCAGTGACTCTGAGGAAGAAAGATAAGACTTTCTGCTTCCACAAAGATTTACAGCCTTGGAAACTCAAATGAGCAGGTCTACTCTGTCCTATAGGATTGCTATGAGTTGCAACTAACTCAGTGGCAGTGGGGTTGGGTTGCTTTACAGATCCAAAAGGAGCTTTGGAGGTGTTGTGTGTTAGGCTGTTGACTGCTAACGACACAATCTGTGGTTCCAATCTAACAGCCACTCCACAGGAAAACAATGAAGCTGTCTGTTCCAGTAAAGATTTACAGTCTCAGAAACCATATAACCATGTCCTTAGGAATGGAATTGACTTGATGACAGTGGGTTTGGGTTTTGACAGGCCGTAAGTTGGGCTGCTAACCACAAGGTCAGCAGTTCAAAAAGATCAATGGTCCTGTGAGAGAGAAAGACAAGGCTTTCTGCTCCCATAAAATAATTAGTCTCGGAAACGCACAGAGAGAGTTCTACCCCATCCTGTAGGATTGCTATGAGTCAGCATCAACTCCGTGGCAGTGCATTTTTTTTTAGAAAGGAGTCCCTGAATGGTGGGAAGAGTTAATAAGCTCAGCTTCCAACTATAAGGTTGAAAGTTCATATCCACCCATAGATCTGTCAGAAGAAAGTATCTACTGCTGAAAAATTAAACATGGAATGCTGGCATCTAGCACAGTTGTACTATGAATGACACACATGAAGCTTCCATGAGTCAAAAATGACTGAATGGCAACTAGTTTGTTTTGGGGTTTTTGTTGTTTGCAGACTTCAAATAGGATTTATAGAAATTATCTTGATGGCTTTTGCTCTCTTATTTCAACAGGAAACATATTTTCACTCCTTTTCAATGTATTGCCTCTGCCATAAATAATTGACAGAGAACATGCTATTTTAATGCTGCTTTATCTGTCTAAATTCTAAACTTATTTCCTCACATATTTCATTCCAATACTAGCTGTTAAGGGAGGAGGGGAGAGATCATTCTATATTCTTCCTACATGCTTAATATTCTAGTCTTCAGTTTCACATACTTTCAGGGGTCCTTTATTGAGTACAATGTGGACAACTAGTGAACTTTTTAAAACATGCAAATATATAACCTATGTCAAAATATGAAAACAGTTAGTGGAATGCAAGTATCCCATAAAGAGGGCCCAATGGTAAAATGAAGTACTGCTGTGGAAGCACATCCGTAATTGCACTCCGGAGAGTAAAAGACATTGTGTTGCCTCCTCAGCAGAAATTCCCCTCCCTGTATGAACATCTGATAAATGTTCCAGTTTCCCACAGAGGGAACGGCAGAGAATTTAATGAGAAACACATTGGAATAGGACCTGTCACTGTGTGATTATACACTCACTGATCTCTCTGTCAGGGACAGAAAAGGTCCATTTCTGAGAGCGTTTATCTGAGGAAAGGAAAAAAAAACACATCAAGAAACAAATTACCAAAATGAAATGTTTCATTCTCTCCTGAGACCTTCTAGGATCTCGTTGGACTGCTCATTTGGTCTGCAAATAGCAAAACCACCATCATTTGCACAGTAACTTACAATTGCCAATAAAATTGAAGTCTCACATAATGACTAATTCATACCTAAACACAGCTTTCAATTACCTGATATTTTGTGTCTGATTTCAAAAATCTGCTTTTCACAAGTTTGTGTCCAATACAAAGGACAGTGGGGATGGAGCCATTATATTTTTAACATGGAGTTTGCTTAACCCTCATCATCATCTTCATCAAATAAAATCTCTTAAGCATTTCTGATCACTTAAGGTATGCCAGGTACATACATAAATATACATACTGAGTTCTGTGAATAAGTAGAATATCCAATAAAACAAAAACCGGTACCATCACATAGATTCCCATTCAGTGATTCCCTCTTTTCAAGACCCACGATAGCATGAACTGACACAGTGGCAATAAACGTGGGCTCAAACACAACAACAATTGTGTGCATGGCACAGGACTGGGAAGTGTTATATTCTGTTGTACCTATGGTCATCATGAGTTGGAACTGACTGTATGGCGCTAACAATAACAGTCTTTATAGAAGATACCTCATAGCATCCTCCTGCAAAGCAGCTGGTGTGTCTGAGCCACCAACTCAGTTAACACTTAACCGCTTTGCCAACAGTGCTCTTTAAAATGTTTTATAGCATTCATAGAGTGTTTCAATCACAAGGATGAATAATTTTAAGTTGCTATCTGCTAAGAGCATATTTTAAGGTACCATTGTAGCATAATGGTTAAGCATTCAGATACTAATCACAAGGTTGGCATTAGTTAGTTAACATCCAATGAGGGATCATATCTTTTGTCAGTACCTTGTAGAACTTAATATTTTAAAGCTAGAATAATTATTGATTAGCACCCTGATGGTTTGGCTTTGGGCTGCTAACCTCAAGGTCAGTGCTTTGAAAGCACCAACCGTTCTGTGATTGACAAGGCTTTCTACCTTGGAAAGAGTTACAGTGTCTGAAGCCCACAAAGGTCACTGAGTTGCAATAAACTTGATGGCAAAGAGTTTGGAGAGTCTTCCTACTGCAGTGGTTAGGTATTCAGCTGCTACACAAAAAGGATGGTGACTTGGGACCTCTAGCTGTGAGAGAAAGATGTGATCACCTGCTTATGTAAAGATTATAGCTGTGGAAACCCTATTGGACAGTTCAAGTCCATCTGATACGGTTACTCTGCGATGGCATGGGATATAATTCATGCCAAAGAAGGTGAAAAAGACACCAGAGATTATATGAACAAACGCAGAGGAGATGAGGAAGGCCTGAAGAAGGAACTGTGGTTTTCATAATCAACTGGGAAGTCTGTAAGGAAGCTCTTGATTGCTAATCTAATATCCTTTTGGTTACATAGAATTGATTGGGTAGCTGATTTAGTGAAATATTGATTCTTAGATATGAAAATACTTTTGTTGACTCAGCTCAGATTGAGTTCTTGCCCCCTTTCTCCGGGGCACCTCTCAGAGAGGGCAGAGGGGATGGAGGAGGGAACTCTTTTCTCTGGCAATACCTCATTCATATAGTATTTCAAAAACAGATCAGTAAAATTAAACTGACTATAAAAATATTAATGAGATGTGTTCATTTATCTGAAAGTGTGTCTTTTCAAAAGGCTCTTTGACTACAAAAACAGAGACAGTGTATATGATCTGAAATTATGTGTAACAATGAAGTGAATCTTGAAGGGGGAGGAGAATTCCTTTGACAAGTTATTTTGGTTTGCTTCCCATGGCAGCAATGTGTGCAATGCTGTTTTCATTTTCTTAAATTAACCCTACAGGGAATTTGCTGCAGCTGTGAAAATGGTGCCAATAATTTAGGTTTTGGTTAGTGCAATACTTTCATTTTGTTATAGAACGTGAGGAAAATGGTGGCTTGGAGTTTTTCTCTCTTCTTGAGAGGTTTAAAAAAAAGTTCAGAGTCACAGAATCTACCCATTTTGTATTTCGAGGTCAATACTACAGAGAATTACCCTTACAGATTTATGGTGTTTCATTTTTAGTGAAAGAAATAAAAGCCTCTAAGATAATATAATTATTACATTTGGCAATAATTTAATCCCTTAGTTCTGTCACATGATTTTGAACTCTTGGCTAAGCGAACTCATGTAATTTATGCATGCCCACACTCTCAAATTAGTTTGTTTAGAAGGATTTGCTGACAGAGTTTATGAAATTAAAACCATAGTGTTATTACTTCTTATTGAAAACCTCAATTTGCCTCCATAGATGTTCCATTTAAAGTTATTTTAGACATAATATAATTAATAAAACTAGAAGAGTTTGCCATGTATCTTCTAGGAAAATTAAGTCCCTAAATTTCTATATAAAATTCATTGACTTTTGTAGACAAGCATATATAATAACAATTAAGCAACTTTATGTTCAATGGATCTAGTTATTTCAGTGATCAAAAACTGCATATGCCAGACCATTTTGGATATTAATAAGGAATTATATTTATGTATGTTTTCTGTACTGGAGTTATTCACTTAGTTCATTTCAGTAACTTTATGCTTCACTAAGCATTAATTAAATGTAATTGTGGATGGCCAGTGAATTAATGATGTGTAATTTAAAGTTTTGGGTTTTTTTTAACTTGGCTTTAAATTTTGAAATTAATGAGTCCTGACTTACATAATTTATATTTGGTAGCTAGCCTAGTTGAACCTTCATATGCTAATCAAATCAAACGACGAATATAAGACAAGCTATTACTTTTAGCTTAATATAAATGATCAGCATGTAGCCTAATAAAATACAAGTGTTCATTTTACTGTGTTATTAATCAGCATTAATACTATTTTTTCTTTGCCCATTTACCGACATGTTTGCTATACTCCTATTTGGCAATTTAGATTTTTTATGTTGTGCTAAGAACTTGATACATAATAGGTGATTCTAACCGCTGGAAAGAATGAGCTAGGTGTATTTTTAGCATTACAATGTATTCATAATGTGACATGCCCTCGTGACAATCAGGTAGGACCGACCAGGAGGCATATCATTCTTTTGCACACAGGGTCGCTAGGACTTGGAACTGACTTGACAGCAGTGAATGAAAACATCATGCCCACTGTGTTGGATGGAAATTGGGCATATCTTCATTTTGTAAAATCTCACTCTTTCATTTAAGTTAATTAAAATTTTAATAGAATTTCATTTTATATTTTTAAAATCATACATTAAATGCAAATTTGTTTTAGTGTTAGGGGAGGTGGGGGAGGGAGAATCAATCACAAGGATCAACCTAGACCCCCCTCCCAGGGGGATGAAAATGGAAAAGTGGGTGAGGGGCGACAAAGGACAATGTAAGATATGGAAAAAATAATCTGGAACTTATCAAGCGTCTGTGAGGGAGGGCATGCGGGGCAGTGAGGGGAAAGAAATGGGGAGCTATTATCGGGCTCAAGTGGGAAAAGAATGCTTTGAAAATGATGATGGTGGCATATGTGCAAATGTGCTTGACACACTGGGTTACTGTTTGGATTGTGATAAGGCCCCAATAAAAGTATTTTTAAATGAATACAAAATAAAATACCACACGTTCATGATGGTGTAATTAATAAATGGATATATTGTTTTTCCAATTAAAGCAATTGGTCTAAGTTGTAGTAAGTTCATTTGGGGTAAGTTTCCACCTTCCATTTTTGCACCTAAATTAAGCCATACTTGGTTATAAAAAATGAACTGATTACAAGGATCTACATGTAACCTCCTCCCTTGGGGATGGACAACAGAAAAGTGGGTAAAGGGAGACGTCGGACAGTGTAAGATATGACAAAATAATTATAATTTATAAATTATCAAGGGTTCATGAGGGAGGGGGAGGGGAAATGAGCTTATATTAAGGGCACAAGTAGATAGCAAATGTTTTGAGAATGATGATGGCAACAAAATATACAAATGTGTTTGACACAATATGGATGTATGGATTGTGATAACAATTGTATGAGCCCCCAATAAAATGATTTTTAAAAATATATATGGATTTTATATATTATCACTGTTATTTGAAATAAAGAATATGCTTACGGGAGAGGGGAAGAAGGAGGGTAGGGAGGTGGTGCTGACCAACCCAGGGACAGGGGAGCAATAAGTGATCCAAAATCAGTGGCAAGGAGGGTGTGAAAGGCCTGGTAGGGATTCAGCAAGGGCAAGGTAACCGAGAGAAATGACTGGATTCAGCAAGGGCAAGGTAACTGAGAGAAATGACTGAAACCCAAATGAAGGCTGAGCATGATAGTGAGACAAAAGGAAAGTAAAAGGAAATAGAGGAAAGAACTAGGTGACAAAGGGTATTTACAAAGGTCTAAAGACTGGAATGTGCATATGTAAATATATAAGAATGTGGGGAAACAGATCTGTGTGCATATATTTATAGGTTTAACATTAAGGTAGCAGATGGACATTGGGCCTCCACTCAAGCACTTACTCAGTGAAAGAACATGTTCATTAAATTGGCATCCTAGGATGCATACCTTCCCAACACAATTGCTGAAGAAAAATGTATGCATAAGCAAATATGGTGAAGAAAGCTGATGGTGCCCGGCTATCAAAAAATATAGCTGCTAGGGTCTTAAAGGCTTGAAGATAAACAAGCGACCATCTAGCTGAGAAGCATCAAAGCCCACATGGAAGAAGCACACCAGCCTGTCTGACCACAAGGTGTAGAAGGGACCATTTATCAGACATCAAAGAACTAAAAATTTTATCAGTGGGTGCCCACCTTCCTGATACGATCATTGAAGACGAATGTGTGCATAAGCAAATGTGGTGAAGAAAGCTGATGGTGCCCGGCTAATAAACGGTATAGCATCTGGGGTCTTAAAGGCTTGAAGATAAACAGCCTGTCAAACAATGTGCATAAGTAAATGTGGTGAGGATTGCTGATGGTGCCCGGCTATCAAAAGATATAACATCTGGGGTCATAAATGCTGGAAGATAAACAAGTGGCCATCTAGTTCTGAGGCAGCAAAGCCCACATGGAAGAAACACACCAGCCTGTGTGACCACGGGCTGTCGAAGGGATCAGGTATCAAGCATCAAGGAACAAAAAAAATCATATTGTAAATATTGGTGAGTGCAGAGTGGAGACTCAAAGCCCATCGGTAGCCAATCAGACACCCCCTTACTGAAGGATTGTGGGGAGGAGATGAGCCAGTCAGGGTGTAGGGTAGCAACAATGAAACATATAATTTTCCTGTAGTTCATAAATGCTTCCTCCCACTATCATGGTCCCAATTCTACCTAACAAATCTGTCTAGACCAGAGGATGTACATTGGTACAGATAGCAACTGGAAACACAGGGAATTCAGGACAGATGACTCCTTCAGGACCAGTGGGGGGTGGGAATGGCAATACCTGGAGGGTAGAGAGAATGTGGGGTAAAAAGGGGAAACTAATTACAAGAATCTACATATGGCCTCCTCCCTGAGGGATGGACAGCAAGAAGAGGGCGGGGGGAGACATCAGACTGTAACATATGAAAAAAATAATTTATGAATTATGAAGGGTTCATGAGGTAGGGGGTGTGGGGAGGGAAAAATGAGCAGCGGATATTAAGGACTCAAGCAGAAGGCAAATATTTTGAGAATGATGATGGCAACAAATGTACATATGTGCTTGACACAATGGATGTATGTTTGGATTGTGATAACTGTATGAGCCCCCAGTAAAATGATTTTTTAAAAGAATATGCTTAAATATAAGCCACAAATATCTGTAAATTCATGAGCTCTTACTATGAGAAACATATCTTCTAAACACTGTACCTTTTTTATTGCCACATTTCTGAATATATTTCAGAGAATTCCTTAAAATGATTACCTGAGAAAATAAATGATATGAATTTACTTTTGTTTTCTGTGAATTATTACACAGTGGCCAGCATTTATATAGTGAATTGTTGTATGCTATCTTCAGCTTACTAAATTCCCAAATTGTTGTTTGCGCAGCTTTTTATTAATACTTCAGAGAGCTTCCTTATAAAAGGACAGATCTATTCACTGAAATGGTTTTCTTTAGGACTGGATGTTGAAAAGAGATTTAACTGAGTCATAAAAGAATATTTTTAACAATGGGACTTAACTTAGCTAACTGTTAAAGGATTCATCTCCTTTGCTTCTCTGTGATTTTTCCTTTTTTTCAACCCCTCTAAGTAGAGTGCTCCCCATGGATCTATACAGTGGGAATTGCAAAGGGTCATAGAAGAGGTATTTTTAAGCACTCAAGTTTCATAGTGTGTGCTTCATGGGTAGAATAAAATGTATCCCCCAGCTGTTCGAGAATGAGGGCGGATAAAAGGAGAAGCGAAAGCCAGGCAGAATTCGGTCTCGATGACAGGCTGCAAACTCCGTCTACTTGTACTTCTCATCCCTCCCCTTACCTCCGGCTGCCAGTCTATCCCAGCAGCCCTTACATGTGCCCCCCCTTCCCAGCTGGTACAGCCCTGCCGCCAAAGAAGTAACACTCCACAAATGCAGTGAACCACACAAGGAGGGGGGATCCACACTGAGCCTTTGGTGCTGGGCAAGTGCATTTAAACATGGCAACACATATAACTAAATGTACAGGATCTGAGGTATGGTTGGAAAATGAAAAAGTGCAGTGAATCCACGTTACAAATGGGCTACAAACACATTTATGATTCATTCGACTGCATTAAAACCGATTGCCTATGTCATATTGATTAAAATAATAACCAGTAAGAAAATATGTTCAATGTAGAGGTACTTTTCTTAAAAAACAAAATTCAAGAGTTAATAAAAATACTTTTATCTGCTTCAAAATATTCTTTGGAAACCAAAAGTAAAAATGTATCATGTATGTCCTTTCAAGTTGATCTGTAAAAATCAGAAAAATACATAGTCCATGCTATTTAATGTTCTGAAAAGACAGTGCTCTAAGTATCCCATAAGCATAAAACAAAAAATGCTTTACATCTCACTGAACCGACAGAGTCACCTCATAAAGGTGCAAAGAATTCCAGTCTAGTTCCAATTTGAAAACATGTTGCTTCAGTCAAATTGAAACGAATAACCTGACTTCAATACAGTGTGGTACAGCTGGTACTCGGTCCCAGATTGTTTCTTCTGAGTTCTGAAGATACTCATCAAGACTCCTGAAGGGAAAGATTCTCAGGAGGCCAAAATGAGTGTTATCCAAAGCGAAACTTGAGCCTGTATTTCACTGTGTTGGGGCTTTTCCTGGGTGCAGAAAGGGGAACCTTTGGCTTGACAGGGTTAGGAGGTTTTTTCTTTTCAGGAACTGTAACTGTGAAGGAAAGTTCTGGCTGCTCCGACTGCTTGAATCTTGGCAAAAAATGGGTAGAAATGTGCTGCGGTTTGACCCGTGGGCTGCAGCCTCGTTTAGCTTTCCCTCTTTTATTCAGAGCCACGTACCACTCACGCCCAGTATTTTCAGTTCTGTGTATTGCTGATGCATAGGTATTGTAGCTATTTTCTTGAAATCTCTCCCTGAACTTGCAGTCATCTGTAAATTTAGCCTAGGAGGGAAAAAGAGAAAATTTAAGTCATGGTTATGTTTTCCACCTGCAATAAAATATGGCTTCGTGAACTGGAAAGAAAATCCAACAGTGTCATGAACTCAGCCCCTCCCGTTCCACTTCCTGTCATAAAGGCATGCTTCTTTTAAAGTTGCTTTAAACTCTTTATCCTTCCTTTACTCCTACTTTGTGCATGCCTGTAACAGTTATTTCTGTTTACTGTGTACCTCGTTGTTATTAATTGCTGTCCAGTCCGCTCTGACTCATTGTGATTTTACGTACAACAGAGTGCAAAGTTGCCTGATACTCGGCCATTCTCATAACATTTGGTATGTTAGAGCCCAAGGTTGCTGTTGCTGTATCAGCTCAAGTCCTTAAGGGTTTCCATCCTTTTCACTCATCTTCCTTATGAAACAGTCTAGCAGTTGATCTTACCTGATGACTTGTCAAGATGAGGTCTCTCTATCCTTACTTCTATGGAGCATTTTGGCTACACTTAGTGATCCAAAAATAATATATAAAAATTATAGTCAAAATGCTTAATATGTTTATATACTATTATTGTTTTAAAATGATTTGTAGGTTTTCTTAGTGTTATCTTTTTCTTCCCAAAACCCTAAGAAATAAATAGGAATTTATTGCTAAAAAGTAATCGCTTAGTAAGACATGAATTTATGTTTTACTTTTCTTCATTCTTGTACTCATTGTTGTTCCTTTTTTCTCCAACCTCCCCTATCAGAACCTTAAAAACTATTCATCTAGGCACTGTGTCTATAGATTCGCCTAGGGTGGATTTTACATTAAGAAAATCATACCAACAAACTCTAACAATAAAAACAAAACAAAGAAAAGCTTCAATACAAAAGAAAGAAGAAAATTATAACAGCTAGAACAAATTGAGAATGGCTCAAGGGGGAAAACAAATGATAAGATGTTAAGTTTTATTCTAATTATATCTGCCTTAATTAACTTTCCGATGCACTCTCTCTGCATTCAAAGCTTTTCATATCCCTGCTCAGTGATCTGAGGGAATTCAATAGAGGCTTAATCCTTCGGGGTCTCTGCAAATGGATTTTGGGTTTTCACTGTCTCGCGTAGCCTTCTTGTAAACATATGGCCCTAATGATATTGCATGTGAAAAATGACATGTGTACATATACATGCACAGAATATCTGCTCTTGAAATGTCCACAGAACAATTGGGAAAGCATTCAAGTCTACAGCCACCATAGTGTTGCTTAATAAATGAAACTATGACCATGATATTCAGAGATGATAATGGTAGCATCAAAGAAGGGCACCTAGGAGGGTGGCAAGGGAGGGAAGTCCTCCTACAAAATGTGACACTTGAGCTGAGTCTTCAAGCCTGACTAGATGCTAAGTAAGCAGATGACAGGAAAACGGATTCTTCAGGAGCAGGAAAGGGTTGTTGAAAGGTCAGCATGACACTTCGCAATAACTATAACAAGCTCAGTGTGATTCCACTTAAGATGTGTGGGAGAAGAAATGAGAGGAGGCTGACCAAATGGGCCAGGGTCCACTCTGAGAGGACCCAGAGTTCATCATACTGTGGAATGTGAAGAACCCTGATACCATCAGACACACATGGTATCAAATGCTCATTCTGCAATTGAGATCTCCCCCACAATCCCTAAATCCACAGGAAAATTGTGAAAATGGAATTTTTTTTCCTAGGGAAAGAATTTGTAATTCATCAAACTCAAAGAGGTCCATAACCTCTAAAGAATCAAGAATTCCTGTCCCAGACCAAACAACTAAGTTTCATCATTCTAGGGAGCATAAGTTTCATATAATTGAGGATATAAAAATACCAAAAAGATTATTCAAAAAAACCTGTGTACTTTCTGAGTTATGCCAAATTAATATGATCATCCCAGCTGCAATACCTTATATGTCTAGAATTCACATGCCTGTGACTATGTAGGATAGGATTAAAATCTGACCTTACTAGAGAGTATTAATCAGGCCACACTTACTGTTTATTATCTTGGTTACTGTTAATTATCATGGATGTAAGGAATGATATGCTCTAGCCAAGAGGAGAAAAGCTGCTTCTGAAGTGACCTGAGGGAAAAGCCTGGCTGATTAAGAATAGTAGAAGGCCAGTGTCTACTGGCAACATCCTGCCAGAGGACCTAGGTCATATGTGCATAAATAAGATACAGTCCAGGTGTGGAGTATGGATGATACAGTTGCGTGATGAGCTTTATGTTCATTTGAGTGGACTATTGATAATCAATGTAACCATAATCAGACAACCATTCCCCGCATGGGTCTGGTAAGAAAGTGGGGGCAAGACAGAATTCACTTCGAGTAGTTGTGCATAGGATTCTCGGCAGTGCCTGTTGTGTATAGAATGAGCCCGCTGAGAAGCAGGGGCTATGATCTCATCACTGGCAAGAGATAGGAGTGCAGTGTGTCCTCTGGACCCAGCATCTACTTTATCCCTGCCTAACCTTTGGATTTTGGACAGTACTGCACCCACTACCATGTGAGACATTTCCTTAAAGTTTCCTGAGTTTCTATGGGACACTGCAGAGATTCATAGAATCCAGAAATGTGAGGGAATACACTCACAGGAGAAATTGGGGTGGGGTGGAGAGGCAGGTGGAACAGACTAGCATCTTGAAAGAACTGGACATTTGGGCCTTCTTCAGTCTCTAGTTCCTTGTCATTAGTTTGGTGTTAATTCTTACAAAAGAAATTATTACCACACTTTCTATATCAGCCCAAGAAGTTCTCTACTGTAATAAAATATCCTTTGTTTCTTACATATGATGTGCTAGCTTTTCTCTGCCATGTAAATCATGAATCTGCATTCTGAAAGTCTGAACACTGCAACACAACTACACAGGAAATGTTGGTAGCTCCAGCAAAGTACTGAATACAGCTAGTATCTCAGCATTCCCACAGGTCTTCTTTGTGTACACTAACTCATCCAAATTATCTACATACAAGTATAATTGAATCAATACAGTTATTTGTTTGAGGGCTAGGAATCTATTAATTGTTTTGGACAAATCTGCACAAGACTGGTTAAAAGTGTTGAAGAGGAAGAATGTCACTTTGAAGACTAAGGTGTGCCGGATTCAAACCATGATCTTTTCAATAATCATATGTCCTCAAAAGTTTGACAATGGATAAGGAAGATCACAGAAGAATCAATACATCCGAATCATGATATTGGTGAAGAATATTGTAAGTACTGTGGATTGTAGGAGCTCCAGTGGCCCAATCGGTTAGCGCGCGGTACTTATACAGTACTGTGGATTGTCAGGAGAACAAACAAATCTGTCTTAGAAGAATTCTCCTTAGAATCACGGATGGCAAGACTTTGTCTCACAAACTTCAGATGCGCTATCAGGAGAGACCAGCCCTGGAAAAGGATATCAAGTTTGGTAAAGTAGAGAACTAGCAAAAAAGAGGGAGCGTATCAACAAGATGGGTTAACACAGTGACTGGAACAATGGATTCAAACATCATAACAATTTTGAGAATTGTGCAGTGTTTTGTTCTACTACACATGGGTCACTATGAGTCGGCATAGGCTCCACAAAGCTAACAACCACCGCATGTGTCTCCTGGCGATTCTCTGGATTTAAGCTCTAGTAAATTGGAAACAGTATGCTATAAAGGAAGCAATTTTAAAAGAACTATACTCTCTATAGAACGCCTCCAATCCAGCTTTATAACCTGCTAACCTACTGTCTAAGCCAAGGGTGCTGTGTTGATACCACTTTAGAGGATCACGTATTGATTGTTCCTATATATCATTTAAAATATACTTTTATAAGTTAAATTTTTTCTACAAATGGTCAGTACATAAACAAATGCTCTCTGATATAATTTGCTGTGCCACATTTCTGTTCTATAATGATAACTATAAACCAAACTCACTGCCATCAAGTCAATTCTGGCTCATAGCAACCCTATAGGTTAGAAGAGAACAACTGTACTCTTTACTGGGGTAGAAAGCCTCATCTTTCTCTCCCAGAGCAGCTGGTGGTTATGAACTGCTGACCTTGTGGTTAGCAGCCCACTAGGACACTCAAATATTAAGAACGTATTCTAAAAGGTCGTGGTAGTTATATAATCATTTATCATTTTGAGGATTAAGAGTGTATGGGGTTGAGTCTAGCCTGTCAATTAGATCATAGCCATGGAAGCCTCTGTGTGGGCATGGCCTTCTGAAAATTCTCAAAAATCCGGGATTTTCCTCCTTGGAGATGGGAGACTCTCTGCTCACACCCTGGGAGACATAGCAGATGACAAGACACATGGACCCACCCTGATGTAGAGACCCCTGCCAATGCTGAGATGTTTCCAGTGACACTGGATCCAAAGGCTGTCTACCTATCAGCCTGTGATCTGCATTCAGTGTCATTGCATGTGTTTCATGAGTCTGAAGAGGACTTTATAGTTTGGTATTGGACATATGGGCTAATAATGGACCTGTTCTGAACTGGGCTGGGATGTTTTCTCATTGTTCAATTGCTCTGATATATAAACCTCTTTCTTATACACACATGTGTGTCAATGGATTTGTTTCTCTAGTCTACCCAGACTAACAAGGTTATGGAAAAAATGGAAATAATAATGGAATTTTCTTAGAAGAATCCCACAAACATTTTATTTATTTATATATTTTCACGGCAATAGATATAAATATTATATTATACATAACATAATATTTATTTATATAAATATATAATATAGTAATTAATTAAAATTTTCTATTTATTTATGTGATTTTCACTGCAATAAAAAATAATTTTTGGCAACCCCAAGGTATAATATACAATATATTATTTGAAATGTTCAAATACAATTAAGGGAAAAAATCAGGTCAGGGTAAATATCCCACTATTCTATTTAATGAAACCATCTACAATACACCTTTCTAAACTATTCCAAGTTGCAACTTGAAGACCTTCTTAAAGGTAAATGTTACATTACCCTTGACAGAAACTGAGTGACCCCCAAGCACTTCTCCAAACTTAGGTAACTACTAGTAGACTTTACTCTCAATACATTTGCCTATTCTAGATCTTTGTAGGTTTTTCTTATCTTTTTTTCCTGATTAAAAGCAAACTCACTGACATTAAGTCATTTCGACTCATAGGAAACCTATCACGGTAGAAGTGCCCCTGTGAAATGCCAAGACTATAACTAGGTAAAGCCTCATCTTTCCCCACCAGAGCAGCAGGTGGTCTCAAACTGCTGAACTTGTGATGAACAGCCCAATGTATAACCCCACTACACCACCCGTACCCCTGATAGTGTTATATGCATGCACCCACACGCTCACACACACATCACACCATATAATACTGTATCACCAGATATCAATCTCATCCTAAGGTCACATCCTTGCCTTTCCACTAAAATTTTTTCACCTTTAAAATGCCCTCTCTCTCACACTGAATGTGCTAAACTTCTTTCTTGGCATTTTTCTTTGTCAGGAAATGAATGCTCAGCCTCTAGATTTGCAAGCGCCACCTTCTGGAGTATTGATTAGAGATATTTGGAGCTGTGAAGACCTGCACTTGCAGCCCCTTATCCCTTCCAAATCCCACATAAAAACAGTGAATAAAAGTAACCAGATGTTTTGCTTTGTTAATTGACTTCTAATTTAATGTTTTGTGTGAAAAATTCTTCCAGCTATGATGGAACAAAGCCAGTTGAAACAAATATTTCAGTGGTGATTATTTTTTTACCATCCGGAGTTCTAGTTTCTTCTTGAAGAGTCCACTACTACTTTCAGCATTTCTGTCTTTGTTAAGACAAGGCGTGGGTCTTAAGCAACACATTTACTCCCCTAATAGCTATAGGTATTAAAGTATATACATTTACCATGATTCAATTTTGAAGTATACCCATCAATTTTATTTTTTGAATCTCTGAATTATAAGTCCTTATAATTATTTTTACTAATCTGAAATGCATGTATTTTAAATAATGCAACTTCATTATTTCCCTAAGAGCCCTACTTTTATTGTGATTACACGTTGGGCTGCAATCGGCAGGGGCAGTTCAAAGCCACCAGCAGCTCCCTAGGAGAAAGACGGCTTTCTACTCCCATAAACAGTTACAGTGTCAGAAACCTACATGGAGGTGCTATGTGTCAGTATTGACTCTATGGCAGTGAGTTTGCTTTGCTTTTTTTTTAGGAATTATTTCCCTAGGAAAAATGAACTTGATATAAAGAGTTGTCTACAGTGGGGAGATAAATCAAGTTTCAAACCACCAATTACATTTGATACCCTCATCATTCCTCTGCCCTATCAACCCCAACACCACCACAGAAACAGTCATTAGAATGTGTAAGAAGAATCTTAAAATTTTAATTTCATTAATTCCTCAAATATTTATTGACTGCTTCCCACTTCCCAGAAGCCATCTTTATAATGGGAAAAATATGGACTGATTTGACACTGTTTTACTGACTTTAATTATCCAACATTTTCTCGATGGTTGCTCCTTGATCTTAAAGGTATAAAAAAATTTCTTTCAAGCTATGGGAGCAAAAGTAAAATAAAATGTTCAAATCAATTGATTTCTATCAATTTTGCAAACTCAATAGATTTAAAAATAAACCTTACACAGATTTTGCCATTTCACTGGAATTTTCATAGTTTTCAGGGAAGGAGAGATACAGGTATAAAAAGAAACAAGAACTTGTTTATTAGTAGAGTACCGATCTACTTTCCCCAACATTGAAATCAGACATGGAATGGCTTAAGGAAAGATCAAAGACAGCAATACCTGATTTACTGGAATCATTGAGAACAAATGATTCTGCTTAATTGGAGTCTGAAGATCAACTAAATCAATAGAAAATTCTTTCTGTAATTATAGTGTTAATTCTCTAAAACCTGTTAGCAGATTTTCGTTAATAAATATTTTCCTGTGATTATTGAAGATCTTGGAGTGAATGAATTTGCAGTAGACACACACACACACACACACATTAAAAGAAAGACCAGTTCTCATTGAGTACACCCAGTTGTAAAAATGGGTATCCAGTATATGTAAGAAGAGTAGAAGATAGAAGTGAAATAGGAATGGCATCACTGTAAACATTAGATATTGTGGGATACACAATACATTTTAATTGTTTATTTTACATTGTTTCCCATGATTTGCCTCTTTTAAAGTAAAATAGTAGTAACTGCATGTAAATAATTAAAAAGCAACTATAAATGGGATTGTGCTCTAAGAAAAGTTCCCTTGCTATAAACATCCCTACCACTGATTCTCTTATTTCTTTTTAATGCTAGTTGATTCCCACCAACGATCATGAATGGGGCAGCCTGGGATAGATGCCCTAAGCCTAAGGCTGGTTTGTGTGGGTTATGTGTGTTTCCTATAAGGAAAACACTCAGCTTTAATGGTGAGCCAAAGCTAAACCGTAGTCCCTGATTCAGTTGCTGCCATGCAATATACCCTGGGCAATGCTACCTTTTACTTTTTACCCTATTACCCCCAGTGGGAACTGTGGTAGTTCAATGGTTGAACTCTCCTTCAGTGTGGGAGATTAAGGTTTGATCACAGGCAGTGCACCTCACATGCTGCCACCAGTCATCAGTCAGGGGAGGCTTCCATGTTACTATGAAGCTGAACAGGTTTCAGCATAGTTTCTAAGATTTAGAAAGACCTGGGATCTACTTTGGAAAAATCAACCAATTAAAAGCCTGTGGATCACAATGGCTCCATCCACAACCATAGGGATGACACTGGACAAGGCAGCATGTTGCTTCACTCTGTATGGGGCGACCATGAGTCAGAAACTGACTTGATGGAAGCTAACAACAGCCTGGGCTAGCAGTAGTCATACTATGTTATCTGTTCAATACAGCCACATTCCCTGCTGCTTGGCATTGAATATTTGCTCGTTCTATACCTCCATTTCTCCTAATAACCAACCAATATACAAGTTGTTTTTGTTTTTAATTGTAAGATATCCTGAGTTAATAAAGTGATGAATACCAGTCAGCATTTATTTGCAGGTCACTGTCTTTCCTCCCCAATTCAAAGATTACCTTAAAATAATTTACGAACCAGTTCACAATGCAGACCAAATGCCCTATTTCCAGAGAATAAGTTTCCATTGAGAACCTGAAATAGTATCTTTAACCAGAATTCCATATGATTTTGATGCAAGAAAGGTGAAGAGAAACACCATTTAAGATCAAAGTTTTCTCTGTGTTGCTCTTAAAACTCTAGAAAGTCAAGCGACTGAGCTTCTGTGCACAGGGTATTGTGCCTATTGTTTCAGTCTCACAAGAATCTGTGAATACTTTCAGGGCACAGTCATGGGATGAAGTAGGCAGCGATGATTTTAGAATCTTTGCCGTACATTAGATATTTTCAGTCAGTGGACCTCATGCCCAGTCACCACCCATGTATCTGTTATGGTGTCCCCTTTGGCTAGCATGAAAATAGATGTCAACATGACTACAAGACTCGGGTTGACTAGAAAGGAAGCTGACCTGCTCCTGCAAATCAATGAAAATCTGTGGATGACATGGGTCCAATACAAAAATGACTATGAGGGAAGTTGCTAGAGTGGGCCCTGTTTAAACTCCATGTCGCATGGGTCACCTTGAACCAAAGTCCAAGTTGTTGACAGCTAGCAATTGTCTGATTGTTAAAAAACCAAAATCACCTGCCTTTATCACGTGCCAAGGCAATGCTGTGACTTAAATCTCAAATGTTCGGACTCCTAGACTAGAACTCTCCGCATTATATCTTATAAACCCAGACTATCCTCTAGGATATTTTTAACAGTCTTGCCTGCCTGGAGGTTTCCCTGTGTTAAAAGATTTAAGAAAAAAATGCCACTCCCTAAACCATCAGAAAGATAATACACCATCTTTGTCTTTAAACGAAGATGGGTCTCTGAAGCTATAAGGCAATTCATCACCCCAGATGTCCTCAGTGAAAGAGATTCTCTGTGGAGATCTACAGATGAAAGGGAAGAGATAGTTTTTACTGAAAATAAGCAGCTCTGGATCCTGTGGGGGAGGTGGGTGGATTACTAGATAGTCCATTTTGCTGTATAAATTAGGCACCCTTCGAGGGCAAAGGAAGTTTCTATTTAAATATTTTTATGTAGCTCATCGACTTGACTAGCAGAGTCAAGTGTGTAATAGGTTATTTTTTTCATGATGATAATAACTATTGCTCAAGTCTCCATTTCTTCTTTCAGTAAACATGCCCAGGTTTAGTGGCTGCCCACTCTTGCTCATCTGCCCCCAGCTCAGGAAGTCCAGTCCAGACTCTTAATTCGTGCAGGCCAGCTGGCACCCTGTGAAATCAGGCAAGGAGGCGTTCTAGTCCTTCCTCGGGGCTGATCAAGCACACATTCCATGCCTGTCCATAAACTCTGCAATTAGCTTTCTTTCCAAACATGATCCTCTAAAACCTTGGGAAACAAAAATAAGCCTACCACAGGCTTCTTGCTGGATCTTTAAAATAAGCTAAAATGTTTTCCTACAAATGGCAGTATGCTTTCTTGGAAAAAAAAACAACAAAACATTTCAAGTCTTGAAGAACCTGTGGTGACCACCTTTTCCAGTGTTTACCCCATTTTTAGAGAAAAACAAAGTGCCACATGGAGTTCCAAAATAATTATGAAATGACAACTTTAGGAAATTCTTGCCTGCTTAAGAATTTCAGTCTGGAAATTTTGCTTTCAAAGTCAATGAACCAGAAAAAGAAAACTCCAGGAGATGAGAGAAAATTGAGTACATTTTTTATTTTATTTATTTTTAATAAGTACCAAATAGTCTGCAGACACTACTCTGTTTTACATGTATTATCTCACTTAAAACTGTCAACTATCCCTATTGATTGTAATTTTCATTTTCTTCCTTTTGTAATTGAGAAATCCCAAAAACAGAATTTAAGCAAGATGGTACAAGTAGCTGGTGTTGGATCTAACTGTACTCTTTCTCCTACATACACAACACACACACACACAGCACACACACACACCACAGTTGTCCTTCAGTTGAGTCACCTTGAATTCATGGTCTCCCAATGTAGGTCAGTGGAGAACTATACTTCATAAAATTTTAGGGGGATAGTTTTACAGAAGTAGATTGCCAGATCTTTCTTCCAACTGGGAGGACTTGAACTTCCAGCCTTCCGGTTAGCAACTGAGTTCATTAATCATTTGTACCACTCTTGGATCCCCTTAGCTACCACATCTCTATTCACCCCACATGAATCAAGAAAGATTTTCCATACAGCTTTCAGTCGAAAGAAGCTTGTTCGGTTTAAAAGAGGAGGAAGAGGGAACAGCTGCTGACAGGCAGACAGAAGTGCTCGGCTCCAGTAAGAGGTCTGAGAAAATAAAGGACAGAGTGTGGACCCGATCTACCTTTAAAACTATCTGGGAAGCAATCATTTAGTCCTACTCTGAACGATTCCTGTGTACCTTCAACCTTTGAAAAATACTAAAAAAAAAATCTATTTTTGTTTCAGTCCGGGTTTGTAGCCTAGAAAACCCTGTACAGGTTCCGTATGAGTTGGAATCAGCCCAGTGGTTGTGGTTTGGCTTTGCTTTGTGGTGGTTTTAACAAAGAGCATTGGTGGCATACTGGTCAACGCTGGACTGCCAGTCACCAAATGCTCCGCAGGACAATGGCTAGGCTTTGTGTGCCCGTGAAGAGTTAGGGTCTCAAAACTGACAAGGAACAGTTCTACCCTGGCAGACAGGGTTGCTATGAGTCGAAATCAACTTGGGATTTGGTTTTTGTTGTTTTGTTTGTTTTGTGGTGACGCTGCCAGATAAGCAAAGTCAGGGAGATTCTCCATGAAAGCTGAGACTTCATAAAGATTTACAAAGCTTCAAACCCAAACCAAACTCACTGCCATGAAGCCAATGCTGACTTATAGCTACTCCTTGTGGGTTTCTGAGACTAACGGTTTACAGGAGTAGAAAGCCCAGTCTTTTCTCCAGCAGAGCTGCAGGTGATTTTGAACTGTGGACCATGGAGGTCACAGACTACATCACCAGAGTTCCTTACACAAAGCCTCAGAAATCCTTAACAAGGTCTCCAGGAGTCAAATCTACTCGATGGCAGTGCTTTGGGTGAGTCTAAGTTTTAATGTACATGTAAAAGTTTTAAGGGGCTTGAATGAGTTGCAGGACACAAGACACAGGTAGATGGATGGAGATAAAATAAAACTACTCGCACTGAATTAACAATGGTAGTACAAAAATAAAATCGACATAAACCTTGATTTAATCTGACCATTCTGCAATGGTATTTCAGTCAGCCATATTTGGAAGCACTGACTCTGGGGTCTTTACCAGGTGGTCTTCTGTGAGCAGTGCATGTTTTGTTTCTCTTTCGAAAGTTCTCTGTACAACTTATCATCACACTGAATAAGGAACATTTATAAAGCTCCGTGATCGTCTTGTGGGAGGCACACCCCTTCCTCACTAGACTTTTAAAATGAAGTACAGGTAAAGCAGAAGTAGATGACCAAAATGTGCTCTAAAAGAGAGAGAGACACTGCAAGAAGCAGCAGCTAGAAAGGAAATTTCCAGGGAAACTGCAACTTGAATTACAAATCCAAAATTTCCTACTTACTTAACTCTTCGAGTTCTACAAATTTAACAAGGTTACACCATACGGTCCATTTTTAATATAATATAAAAGTTTCCTTAAAATATTACTTTCCATGATAGAATTGATAAAAAGCAATGTAATTCCTTCCAAACAAAATTGAATGCCATCTTCCATTTTAACTTTTACCTACCAATCATTATAGCTTTTAAAAAGAAATAGTGGGAAATGTTTAAAAGAATGTAGCTGTAGATGCCAACTTTAAAATCTACAATTATCTATGAATCGTTGGCAATTATTTTTCCCAGAATTGTATGAATAGTCCACACATTTAGCACATAGTTTTAAAATACAATCCTAGAAGTAACCTTTAAATATCTCCACACAATTAGTCATTAAAATAACTCATTTAAAGTAAAACCTCAAGATAGAACTTCTAACTTCTAAAGTGTATTTTTACTTACTTGTTGACAATATAATTTTATACAAATCAAAATAAATCAAATAATGTTTAAAGTTACAAGAGGCGGGAAAAGTTCAATGGAGTTAACTAGAAATTAGAAACAAGAAAGAATCATCTGGGCATAAAATTGATACTTACTAGGATTAATAATAATTTTAAATGCAACATTCTTAAAAAGAAATCACTTTGTAATTTAATTGTTTCCATCTAGGGATAAAGTGCTAATAAAAACTCATAAGAGTCAGCTGGCTTGGACAATTGGTTTTTAAAGTATCCACATAATTGTAGGGCTTAATTTTTTATCTACAATTCAACTCAAAGTCATCAGAATGACTTTTATATCAAAGAGCTTTGGTGAGTGACAAGAGCAAGACTTGCTTTGTACCGTTCCAACGTCATCCCATGAAATAACTTTAGACTGCCAAGATGAGAAGGCATAACAGATGTTGTTTTTGCATGATCTGCATTATTTCAAGCAGCCATCCTAAGACATTTGGGTCAAATTTCTATAAATTTGTTACTTGCATTTGACAGAGGAATCACGTATCCTAACCTCTTGGTTTGACCCTTCTAATCGGCATCCATTTGTAATTCTTCCATTTCTATGCCAATTACTCTTAAGCTGGTCCAGTATAGTTTATTTTTTGCACATATAATACACAAATCAGAACACAGGGGAAAAAAACCAAAGATGAGATTTAACCAGTCAGTAAACTGATCAGAGAAAGCTTCTGTATATGTATTGTGTATTTTTATGATGTTTCGGTTTTGAAAGTTCTTTAATCTTTTGAATTTTTAAAATGAAAACAAGGCTTTTTGTGTTCTTTATCGGGTACTTTTAATCATTGGTTTCTATCTTATTGTTAGTTTTGGGTTGTTTTTTTTTAATGAAATGTTGGTTTTAATGTCATGTACTACTTTTTCTACACCAATGAAGAGCTTTACCCATTAAAATAAATAAATGGGAAAACATTGAAAAACAATTATTTTTATAAGAACTGTCTTATACCTTTCTTGAGTATAATACTCAATTTTAAAATTCTGCGAAGTTAGAGAGTTTAATAGTGATATCTCACAAATTTTAGTAAACTGAGATGATGTAAAATTATTGACTTAGAATGTATTCAGTTATATGAATATCTGTAATAGATATTAGGCACATAACAATGTGCAAAATACTGTTCAGGGTGCTTTACATGTATTATATTATTTAATCCTCAAATAACTTGTCGAAATAGTTCAAATTCTATTATCCCCTCCAAGTGGTATCAATAAATCACCTTCAAGATGATTTTAAAGAACTAGATAGCAAAAAAATCATACACATTAAACCAAATGAAATTCTCATTAATTTTTAAAGATTTCTAAAGTAAATTTCTATTGCTTAATTTAAATTGATTGCACTCTTATTTAAAATACCCCAAATGCTTTGAAAGGTGCTGTGGTGGCACTTGGCTACTTACCAAAAGATGGGCAAAAGCTTAAAAGCACCAGCAGCTCCTGGCGAGGGGGTAGGGGGGGTGGGGGGTGGCGTGGGTGCTGTGGAGGGAAGTCTGCTTCCATAGAGATTTGCAGCCACAGAAGCCCTGTGGTGTCATTCTACATGAGCCACTGTAAACTTGACAACACCATTTTGTTTTGTTTCAATATGTTTTGGAAATTGGGGGTGGGAATTTCTCCAATACACTTAGTAAAAAAAAATAAAGGAAACAAAGATTAAAGGTCTAATTTTATAGGATATTTTTTAAAATAATAATTTAAGGTGACAAGACCTGGGTACTAGCAAAAATTGTAAGACTCTTTGAGGTATAGTACATAAACACAAACTCAAGTAACCCTGTATATTTTTTATTAACTTGAAAAATGTATAACTGATCTAAAGGATATCTTAAGATGCAAAATTCATAGTCTTCATAGTTTAAATAAGCAATTTTAAAGATAATTTCTTGAGTTGAAGGTGGGTGTTTACATAGAAAATTAGGTATCCATTGAGCAAATTTTATATAAGTTCTTCCAGGCCACTGGCCCTGTCTCTTCCCAATGTGTCACCCTTCTCATTATTTTCACTCTTTCTGCCCTGTTCAGGTAGGACAGGGCAGCTCTTTACTTTCTCAAACTTTATTCTAGGTAGATGTTGACCGCTTGGTCATAGAAAATATAGAATTAATTATTTTTAATGTAATCAAAAATAGCCTGAGAATTCCTCAGATCAAGTTAAATTTATTTTTAGAAAGTTAAAGCCTTCTCTCATTAATTTTCTTCTTCTATGCTTATCTATGGAAATGGTGTATTATTGAGACCTGATATTTGACTTCATAAATGCTTTTTAAGAATTAAATAATGACTTTTTTAAAACTACAAATTAAAATTCAGACCCACTGAGTCAAGTCAATTCCCACTCACAATTCCCACGGCTGTGACTCTTCCCAGAAGCAGATTGCCACATCTTTGTCCCAAACTCAGTGGGTTCTATGTGCTGACTTTGTGGTTAGCAACTGGGCACTTTAATCATTGTGTCGCCGTGGCCCCTGGGTTAAGCACATACACACACACGTATAATAAGATCAAATAGCCATTAAAGTGTAAACTTTAAAGTCGAGTAGTATATTCTTCCACAATATTTTCTCATTATTTGTACCACTTTTAATAAATAATGACACTCACTTTCACAATAACACTTCCAAATTAGATCTTCCTTTGAAATTTTTTGTGCTTGGATTCTAAAGTATATGTGTAAATAAAATATTTAAAGGAATTTTATAAAATCAAATACATTTATAATGGTAAATATACATGTATGATATTTTTTAATATTGGTTTTTCTGGGAAAATTGTCCTAGTAGCTTGGAAGATCACTTTATGCTGTTTTTAAGATGTAAAATCTCCATAACATCATTAACAAATATAAAATGGTTCTACTTACACTTGCATGGAGTTTTCCTTTTTTTGACATCGCTAAAAATTTGTTGCTGAAAACTCCTCGTATTCCTACAATCCCCTGAGAGACAGCAAATATTTCCAAAATACCTAGGATGACAGAAATCCCAAAATAAAACACAGATTCTTCTTACATAAGCTTTTTATGAAGACTTAAATATTTTCATAGACCCTGTCCATTCTTTATCACTATGATTGAAAAACAATAAAAACCCTAATATGTCCCATACTAGATGTCCATGACATTCATGGTTAAAATTTTTTTTTAAAGGCTAGCATTTCGCTGTATATTTAAAATGATTAGTTTCAAGGTTAAATTTTTGTTCTTCATCAACAGTTCTTTTTTTTTTCTTACAAGTCAACCAATTTTATTTTAAAATGTTGGACATTATAGTCTTCTTGAGTTCGGAAGAAATTTGACAGATAATCTCTACACTTGTTTTGTTTTTGAATAATCATCTATTGTTTTTCCTTTGTATGTAGTACATTATTCTCATAGGAATGCCTAAAATTTCTGTACTCAAGTTTAGAATAAACAATTGAAAGTCTTGAAAATAGCACACAGCTGCATTTTTTAAAATCCCTTTCCTCAAATCACTATTACAAAAATATAAATAAATGTGTATCATACTTAATGAATTAGTGAGTAGTTGATTTATAGACTGCATTAAAAGATATTGAAGGATACTAAATAATTGGGGATTATTGGCTTAGTAAAGTACTTAATGGATTATGGTTTGAGATATCTTGCATTTTAAATGATTTTCCTGGAAAAAAAATTAATGAAGTCTTTCATGTCATCATTTATATTTTATATGCCAGAGTTAGCATTGTCCAGTTCAATGCCTCTGTGTTCCCTAGATTATCTCTGAAATTCTACATACACTGAGTCCAGCAACTCATACAAGAGTACACAGTGTTTTAAGAAGGTGGAACTAAATGTGCTTGACACAATAGATGGATGGATGGATGGATGGATGGATGGATGGATGGATGGGTGGATGGATTGGTGGATGGATGGATGCGTGCATGGTTGGATTGTATTGAGCTGTACGAGCCCCCAATAAAATGATTTTTAAAGAAGATGAAACTCAAAGTCTACATTTCATTGGAGCCCTTGCCTATTAATCATAAACGCACTTATACTGTTATGTAAATATGAAAAAAGCATAAGGCTTTGTTAACTGCTAACATAAAATGGGGGTGGGAGCATGGAGAACACAGTAATATAGTTTATCAGAGAGCAAAAAGTAATCCATCTGAGAAAGACAGGAAGGAAGAAAAAAAACCAGGCAGACAAAAGACAGAGAGAGAGTCAGGAAGAACATCCCAACCGTTGGATATACTGTACTAAGCATACATGTTATAATTAGGGTATCACAATAGAATTCTACTGAATGGAGAAAATTAAGATATTTTTGAAATATCAACCTTACCCTGCAGTATTGGGAATACTTTAAATTTTTTCAACTTACTTGACAAGAGGAGCATAATACATACACATGTGTTGCATATATAATATGTGTAAATGATATGGAACACTTATGTTGTAAAATGTGAGCTAATGCCTAGAATTTTAAGAATACTGATGATTATTGAAGTAATTCTTTTTTAATCAGGAAGTTCCTGGGACGAGGGAATAGCCGAATAACTTGGGATTTTTTTTCTTATAAACATTCTAAGCCTGGAATAAATAAAACATATTTCAAGGAAACTGCATCTACCAATTTTTTAAAATGTGTACCATTAAAAAAAAAAAGCTAAACTAAAGCCATTGTTTAAAAAGGAAGAATTTTAAGAAGAAACTACCAAAGCAACCAGTGTCCCACGAGCTCTTCCCTTTGAGCTGTGTCCGAAATGCTATTTACTACAGGTTCTGATTTACAAAATATTATTTGAATGTGATGCATACTAAAACATGTCGAAGCATTATAATCTTTTTTCAAACAGTAACAAAACTCACCCAAACCTTGGCACAGTTAAATACTCTACACAGATGTGTCATGAAAGTATTTTTACTGCAGCATGGGTGGAACAGCTATTCCCAAGTTACACTTCTAAGAGCAGTATAGTGATACTGAGGGCAGCATGAGGGGTTGAGATATTTAGAAGGGAAGGGATGTGACTTTGAAGAGTCTTCGGACATGTGCGTTAAAGAATATGGAAAGCATGTGTGAAATGATAGATACAAAAGAGCTGATGTGAGTTGGTAGAAAAGAAGCCGTGCTTATATGTTTACCCCAATTTATTCACAGTTCTAAATTGTTAGTTTTATAGTTCATTCTCAGAATAATTATCTGATATTGTAAGTGCAAATCTATTGTTATATTAGTGAAAACTACATTGTAATATCAAAGGTGAAATTCTCCTTATATGTTCATATGTGATCGCAGGCTAACATTTGGAACGTAAAAGGACTCCATAGATATTTGTCTAATGTAGTTACTACCTATTTGGCAACATGAAACTACAATGCTACTATATTCTATCTTTAAGAAAATCTATGTTGACTCATTTAACTTGTACATTCATATCCTGTTCTTAGTTACATAGAATTTGCATTGTAATGTGTCGCATATTGGCAAAGATTAAATAATATATATGAGGTGTCACTATTGTTAATAGATACATCAAGGCTTCTTTTCAAGTAAGTTTGATATAAAAATTATGTATTGCCTTAGAATTAAAGGATTTTATAATTTTAAGAAAATTATATTACATGAGAATTGAATATATATGTGTACATAAAGGTATATATATACCTTAACATTTCTTAATCTATTTGATAGTCTAAAGAATGCAGAAAAGAGAAGAACAATGAGATGAGATCAAAGAACTATTTTTAATGTAATATTTAGAACATCATTAAGAACATGATTTTCAATGTAATTTCAGCAGCTAATTCATAATGTCTTATTTGATTTAGACTATTAGGCAGGTTCTATAAGCTCCACAACTCAGTTCCTTGTTCGCATCCAAGAAATCAGAGACCTATTGATTTCAGGAGAAAGAGTTCTACATATCTTAAAGTTGCATGCAGTAAACTACACATAAATTCCCGGAAAACCTTTCTCTAAAATATCTTTTTTTTAGTTCAGTTATTTCCCATCTTCTATCACTAGGGGATAAGAGCCTCAACAATAGCCTCAAATATATCAGGGATCAACAAAGAATGACCAGGGCCCGGCAATGTTATGTGTAAGGTAGTCCTGTCAGACCCCACTGTATAATCACTAACAAACATTAGGAGCCAGTATTAATACATGTGATAGGATTTATAGTTCACCTATGAATGCCAATGTGGTATTTAAAAGGTCGTGGAAGGCAAACTGTCTGCTAAATCATGACTATTCCATGAACATTTGCCACAGTGAATTGTTTCCTTTGAGCCTTCACACACACACCCCTCTTTCCTTTTTCAGGACATTCTACTTGACAATGTGTTCGGACACAAATCTGACTACTCTCTTCGCTGTTTGGAGTTCGGGGCAATACAAATCCCTTCATACTGTAGTGCTAACATCAGTGTATCTATTATCTTTCATTGTTTATTCACAGTAAGTGGCTCAAAAGAAATAGAAATTAAGGAGGTCTTATAAAATAAGAATGTCATGGTGTCTCTTGGATCATAAGTGCATTGTTTAATCCATACTTACCCTGAAGTAAGTTTATTTCAATAAGAGCACACATTTTTTCCCTTAAACATTCTCCAGATACTTTCATGACAAAAGGGCACTACTAATGGTCGTTGATACAATTATATAAATTCCTTTCTTTTCACCTATTTCTTAATTAATAAGATATAAAAAGGCATACATTTTAATACATTCAATGGTTTTTAACAGCCTATCTAAAAGTCTCTAAAAACTATTTAAAATTCATGTTCCTCTACTTGCATCCACAATGCAATAGGTATCTTGCATCAAGACACCACATATGAGTCTTGAAATACAATAAACAATCATCTTTGATCAATTTTCATCAAAATTATTTTCCCACCTGAGTGCTTTTTGAGTTCAGCAGACACAGATTATAGTTTCCCTAGGAATCGTGGACAATCTAAAGCCGTGGTTCTCAACCTTCCTAATGCCGAGATCCTTTAATACAGTTCCTCATGTTGTGGTAACCCCCGAACAATAAAATTATTTTCATTGCTACTTTATAATTGTAATTTTGCTACTGTTATGAATCAGGCGACCCCTGTGAAAGGGTTGAGAACCGCTGATCTAAATGTTGGCTCTATTTGACAAGAAAATAACAAGTAAATTTGGATTATTTTAAAAATGGGTGTTCTTAAAAACTCTGTCGAGTTCTTTATAATTCTATGTACACACTTTGTCTCCACAGAAAATTATGGATAGCATTACGAAGAAGGGGAATCCCAGAACCCAAAATGAGCTGAGAGGAACCTGTATGGAAATCTAAAGACAGTGTTTTGAGTAAGACAGAGGATTCTGAATGATTTAGTCAGGAAAAGTGTGCATCAGGGTTGCATGCTTTCAGCACATTGCTCAGTATGTAAATTAAGCAAATAATCAGAGAAGCTGGGGTATATGAAGAACAGGGCCTCAGACTTTGACAAAGGCTCATTAACAACCTAGGATATGCATGTGACACAGTCTCACTTGTTGGAGCTTGAAGCAATAGCGGATGAAAATCAGAGTCTGTAGCCTTCCATACGGTTTACACCTCAACATAAAGGAAGCAAAAATCCTCATAAGCAACATTATGATAAATGAGAAAACTGTTGGAATTATAAGGGATCCCTGGTGGTTATAGTTGTTGAGCACTGCGTTGCAATCTGCCTAGTTGGCAGTTTGAAGCCACCAGCAGCTCCTCGGAACACACATTGGGCTTTCTACTCGCGTAAATTACAGTCTTGGAAGCCCACAGGTCACCAAGAGTCAGCATTGACTCCATTGCAGTGAGTTGTTTTGTTTTTGTGTTTTGAAATTGTCAAGGAGTTCATTTGATTTGGATCAGCAATAAAGTCCATGGGAGCAGCAATCAAGAAAGGAACCAGTGTATTGTACTGGGAAAATCTATGGAAAACCACAAAACCTTTTGTAAAGTGTTAAAAAGCAAAGCTATCACTCTGAAGGGGCTGGGGTGCCTAACCAAGTCAATCACCTCATATGCATAGGAACGTTGCACCATTCATGAATAAGGAAAGCCTACTGATAATTGATACTTTTGAATTATGATGTTGATAATGAATATTAAATAGACCATGGCCTGCCAGAGGACACATAAATGTATCTTGAAAAAAGTGCAGCCAAAACATTCTTTAGCAGTGAGGAGGGCGGGTCTTAATCTCACATACTTTCGACATGTAATCAAGAGAGACCAAACCATGGTAAAATATGGCATGCTTGGTATAAAGTAGAAAGATGGCAAAAAGAGGAAGACTCTCACACAGAGGTGGATTGATACAATAGTTGCAACAATAAGCTCAAATATAACAATAGTTCTGAGGATGGTGTAGGACCAGGCAGACTTTCGTTCTGTAATACAGAGGGCCACTGTGGGTCAGAATCAACTCAGTGGCACCTAACATCACCACCACCAGAAGGAGGAGCAAATCTGCTTTAAAAATACAGCCAGAATCCTTTTTAGAAGCAAGAATAAGGAAGTTTTTCGTATGCATTGAACATACTATAAGAGGGCCCCGTCCCAGGGAAAAGGCCTCATACTTGGTAAATTAGAACGTCAGGGTAAAATAGATGGATTGACACAACGATTGCAATGCAGACTTATTGTAAGATGGAGTGGGACTGGGCAGTGCTTTCGGTCTGTTGAGTGTGGGATCCCTATGAGTCAGCCAAGTTGATGACACCTAACAACAGAATATATTTGCGGAATTGGCACATAGTAAATACACAGTTTGGCTTTTTCAGCCATAGCATTAAACTTTTCCTCCCTAACTTTCAGAATTGCCCGATTCTCTATTTTTTAATAGCCTCAAACAAGACAGAAGTATTGTATTGAAAATAAATGCATATACATAAAATCAAAATCTTTGTTTCTTTGCAATAATAGATCTTTAAAAGTGTCTTTTCCTTATTTTTTCAACCCTCCTAGGCTTACCTCATAATATAGGCTTATGTATATTACACTTAATTAAATTTTCTGTCTTTAAAACTTGGAATATATATCTCCATTTATAAGAGAAGCTAGCAATATATTAATTGTTTATTTGAAATAAACTAAACATGTTTCAATTGTATGACTATAATGTACTTGAAAATATTTACAGTTTTCAAATTTTTCTATTTCAAATGGTAATTGTGAAACATGCAGGCATGTACCGTTCAATCTGGGAAATATTACAAAGGTTGAATTTATAAGAACCTGCTAGAATGCAGTTTGTGACAAAGTTTTGAGTCTTTTCTGAATTAATGAGATTGTGAATGCAATAGTAAGTTTAGAGTGAAATGAAATGATTTGCCCTCTGTGGGCTATGTGACCCCACCTGTGTCAGTCAGTCTCTCTCTTAAGACTTAGACAAATGTTTCCTCATACACACTGTGCTACAGTCAAGAACCTCCACCTTAATTGTCAGTGTTGTCCTTAAAAAGGTAAATGATAACTGCAATTAGCAGGTAAGTGGTTTTGCTGCACAGTGGCTTAAGCACAAAAACTCTCTAGAGTCCAAGGCAGAATATATCACTGTGATTTGGGACACCTACATGAAACTTTCCTCTGTAAGAAACAAATAAACCCTAATACCGATGTTACCAAAATGTTAAACCTGGTAAGGTAGGTTTCTCAAAACGGGTGCATGCATAAAGAAGACATGAGAGGCATGCAAAGACTGAAAGCTAAAGGACTGTCATAAACTGGAATAAAGCAAGTTAAACTAAGTTTGATCTAGGCTTTATTTAAGAAATGCTCCTCACTTTATATATATTTTTGCATATATATATATACATCTCAACATGAATTTTAAAATTAATTGTACCTTGGAATTAACATATACTGGCCAATCTAATTTCTTTCCTTTTTTCTTTTGCTAAATGTACCCTTTGTTACTCTTTTGTAACTTTCTTACAACTTCTCCTCTGGCAAGGCCTAAGCTCCAAATGTCTTCCTTTGTTCCGTATGAATTCTTTGACAGGAAGAGGGAATTAGCCTTATCCTCAGAGATCCCCATACCCCAGACACACTTTTCTAGCCCCTAGATTCCAACCTAGTTTTTGTCCCATGTGAAATTTGGATTTAACCTTGGGAACTCAGAACCTGCCCCCTGTTAGTTATAGGTTCCTGGATAAACTAGAAAAAGAAGAGAAGACGGAAGCTTTTCAGGTAATAGAAAAGAGGCCAGATTGCTGAAGGTGAGAGCAAGAATCTCTGGTGTCAGATGGAGAGAATCATTGAGTGGGACAGATGGAAATACTGAAGAAAAGAAAAATCTGAGCTCACTGGCCCTTCAGATCTCATCAAATTCCTCTTCACACTGATAGATCCTGCCTTGAGCATCACAGGAGGGGAGTTACTTGATTTGAGTGGAATGAAAGCCAGGAAAAGTGAGTTCCTGTGAGAAGCCATGGGGCTCACTGGGGTATGTATAGCCCTCTCTCTGGCTTGCTGCTCCCCACAACCTGAAAAACTAAACAGATTAGGGGAGGCATCAGCTTCTACAACCCTGGGAGCGTTGTGAATAGACTTGCACACCCGTGAGCGGGCTCTCAAAGCCAGCCGCTGCTTGGTTGTGCGCTCTTTCAGCTTCAGTGAGAAGCCAGTAGTCCTTGGGACCAAAAGTTTGAGCTGGAGTGAGTGAGTTCTCCGGGGATACACTAAAGTAACACCTAAGGTAGTTTCTCTCCCAGGTTATCTCAGGAGCTCCCTGGGGTCCTAAAAGGTGGATGGATCAACAGAATCATACCCCCCCCCACCACCACACAGTCGCAATCCAAACCATCACCCCCTCAGCTACTAGGGGTCTTGTGAGGAACTAGAAGAGCGCTTGTGATGATCAAGGAAGATGAAGTGAAGAGAAAAGAAAAAGGAGAACGGAGGGAAAGAGCACAATGTAAGGAGGGAACATTTAAAACTTGGTTGTTTTATTACCAAAAAAACATGTAATTTACACCTGTGCTAACTTGAATCTGCTGTTTTTCCCCTAAAATCACGTCCCCTTAGTTGCTCATCGGACGACAGTTTAGCCACTTTTGCCAGCAAGGTGCTGCACGGATTGAAGATAGGAAAGGTAACCTAGCCTGATTCTGAAATTAAGCATTTGAAATGTGCATCACTTCCCCTCTCTCTTGAGGTGAACAGAGTTGTCCAGATCACTGACCTCCTTCAAGACCTTCCACAGAATACATCTCTATTACCAGGCCCCACAATATATGCACACAGTATATATTTGGGTTATGGTAATAGTTGGAGGGAAGGTATTCAGGATTTGGATTGTATACAAATACACATATATTCTGTTATGAGAATATACTTTGGCCCCTAGTGAAAAATGCCAGCTTAGTTCAGCAGTTCAAGCCCACCGGCTGCTTCCTGGAAGAAAGCACGGCTGCCTGCTCCTGTGAAGATTTAGTCTCAGGAATCCTAGACAGAAGGTCTGAGTAGGACTCGCCTGGAGGGCAGTGGAGATGGGCTTTCTTTTCTGCTCTGCGGTGTTCAGATCATATGCAAGAGTAAACAGAAGCTGAAGGAGGACCGGGATCGAGGTGGTCCTTTTTCCTCCGCGGATCCTCTCTGGGGCCAGGGCAGCGGGAACGCGAGGCGCTGCCTGTGTGCCCCTCTCTGGCTAACCTCCCCGTAAGGAGTCACCATCCTCCTTGCCCACAAACAAGAGTCCTGCTTGCACGCCCACCTACCTCCGTCTGGGCCCCACATGCCTGGATGTTGAGGGGACCTGCCAGGTGCCAGTGACAGGTTCCGAAAGAGGCACCCCATCGCCCAGGAATCACCATCCACCCCCTCGGGCTCCCCACACCGCCCAGGATGGGTGTTTTCAGGAAAACACCAGCAACTTACTTAACATATTGGCTTCGTGGGTTCCGTTGACTTTGCCATCCGGGTAGATCTGCAGATGGAAACCGATGCCCACTCTGCAGTAGAGACTGCCGGTCCGGCGTCCCGAGGCGCTCCACTGGAACCCGCTCTGCTCCGATCCGCCTCCTGGGCAGCCGGGAGCCGCCGCGGGGGGCGTCGAGGTGGAGGAGGAGGAGGAAGCGGACGCGGTGCTCCCGCAGCTCGGGCTGGCGTCCGCTGGTACCGGGCTCCTCTCTGTCGCAGCGAGTCCCGGGTGCCCTCCGGGGGCAAGGCGCTTTTCCCCTTGAGCCCAGGCGCTGAGAATCAGGTGGCTGAGGAAGAGGAGCAAGGACAAGCTCATTCTTCCTGCCGCGGGGGTCCGAAGTGCATCTTGCGGGGCCGGTCCTGGGCTGGGTAGCCCCCGTGCGGCGGCGTGCCTCGCGCGCTGCCCCCCGCGCTGCGCCGGGTGGACATAGCCCCCGGGGGTGGGGGGAGGGGGGAAAGGGCGAGCGCGAGGCCACCGGAGCGGATCTCGACGCTGGCACCGGGATATTTATAACGCCGGTGATCTCACTGCTCGGGGCGCGCCGGCGGAGCTGCCCCTCACCCGCCGCTTTGTGTCCTCCCCGGCCGGTCCGGGGAGGGAGCCCCGCGGGCCCGGGGGCGAGCGGGGTGGACGAGGGCGGAGATGCGAGAGAGTGAGTGGGAGGAAAAGCTGGCGGCGCGAAGCGGCACCCCGGGGCGCTGGGGGCGCCCACCCCGGGGCCACGCACGCCAGCAGTTCTCACGAGCAGCCGGGGCCGGAGTCACCCCCAAGTCGGCCTCGCGGACACCGGCGGGTCTCCCAGCGGCGGCGGCGGGAGCGGAGCGTGGCCGCGAAGGCAAAGGTGCTGGACAGCATCCGCCTCCTTCGTCGCCCTCCCCCTTCCCCTTCCCGCCGCACCCCGGCGTCCCAGCGGGGCACTCTGGCCCCGACCGGGAGCCAATTGTCAAAGGTCCTGCCCCTAGGCCAGAAGACACCCCCCTCCACCCCCGCTGTCACAGCCCCCTTCCCCGGGAGCGCTGGGGACCTGGTACCGCCCAGGGACCACACCCCGCCGCGTGCTGGGAGAAGTGGAGGTGGGGGGTGGGGAGCGCACCCCAGGGGGTTTTGCAGGCCAACTTGGGTAGGCTTTAGGGTAAGGCTGTTTCGGTCCGTGCTAGGGGCTGTGCTGGTGGTGGTCGTTACTGGTTTATTCCACCCCCGAGTGTGTTTATTTCAGCGTCTGCCAGCCGCCCTGAGCGTGACGCCACCAACCTCGCTGCTTTCCTAGTGAAAACTCCCGTTTGTGTTAAAGAGCGTCGCCGAGTTTAGATCTCCCTCCGAGAAGCCCTCGCTCCGAGTCGCAGAGGGTGAGGGCACCGGCGCAGCGGCACCGGGACCCTCGCAACATGGCCAGACCTCGGGCACCCACACGTGGGCCAGACAGGCCGCTGGACTGTCCTCTCCCGCCCCAGGGTCCCCGCGGCAGGAAGGATTAGCTCGGGGCTCGCTTTGGCTTCCTCGGAGCTCCCACAGACTGAAGGACCGACCCCAATGAATGATTAATGGCGCGCGCGCTGGATTTCAACCTCGCGAAACCTGAGACCCGAGAATTTCCCTGTGTGCAACGCCTCTCCGCTTATTTATCTGAGAAACATACCTGACTCGCATTCTTGAGATATTTCTGTCTGAAAACACATTTGAAGCTTTAAACAACGCGCGGGTACCTTAGGCAGTGGGCATTTTAATGAAAAGGCTGAGATATGGGCCGACAGAGGTCAGCTTACATAAACTGAAGTTGCTGTGAAGATGTGGGCTTATCCATTATCGAATACCCACTTAGAGATCCCTGCCTTGATCACAGAAAGTCTATCAAACGCATGTAGATGTCTCGGGATTGAAATCCTTCCACATCCCAGGGTGTTTCAAACATCAAGGAAGCTATAAAACAGGAAGTCACCTGGCAGACAAGGTGAAATCACTGGGCGGGGGAAGGGAGGGAACCCAACGCACAGAGAGAAAATAAGTGCCCCGTGGTTGCATTACAAGGTCAACGGTTCAAAACCACCAACTTCTCCGGGGGAGAAAGATGAGGCTTTCTACTCCCGGAAAGAGTTACAGTCTAGGAAACCCACAGAGGCAGTTCTGACTTGTCCTATAAGATCACAGTGAGTCAGAATCAACTGGATGGCAGTAAGTCGTTTAGTTAGGTGTTTGGGGCACACAGCCCTTGACCCGACATACAAGATGCTGCCCTCGGCTGCACAATCCCTCTTTTCGCTGTTGTAGATTTAGACCCAGGCTTCCGTCCTAACTTCTGTAGGTAAGCAGATCCTGACGTGGCGATCCGGAAAATGGCCCTTCAGAACAGACCCAGGGTTCTTCCTCAGAAGGTTGACCCTTCGCTGATGGACAGTTGATACACTGCGCCTTCTAGCGGTGGTTCGCTCGGGCCTGTGATAAAGCTGCTCCCGTTGGAGGCGCTGTTTAAGTTTTGCCGGATATCATCAGAAACTTTCCCCCTCCACCCTCCACCCTTGGGCGCCACCACCTCCGCTAGTGACACAGCCCCCCAGCTATGCCTAAACTGGCAAAGATTCTCCCAAGCAAATCAAGCTCGCTGTTTCCCCCACCTCTTCTTTCTGAGTAGTTGACTCAGAGAACCCACTGCGCAGTGCCCTCCCCCAAATGCACCTTCTGAGCACTTTGCAAACTAAAGAGGCCAAGATGCCTCTGCTCCCGGATTCTGGTCTTTGCATCTTTCCTTCCTGTCCGCTACGTGGGTCCCACTGAAATGGAAGCTTCCTCCTAGCAACCCGATTAGGAACTAGACCCTTGCCTGGAGAAAGAAGAGCAAGGCTCCTGCTTGGCTTCACCTTAACGTGGAGGGGGGCAAGGTGCATTCTGGACTTAACTCTCCCTTTGTGTGGGGTGGGGGGCCGGGGGGCTGGCTGGGAGGGATTCATGCACATATGCATAAAGCCCACTCAGTATTGGTGTGCATAACCGAGAAGGATCCCAAACTCCCTGCTAGGGAGTCAATTCTGAGTCATGAGACCGGGCTAGAAATGCCACCCCCCCGCTTCTCCCCACCCCCCTCCGCCCCCGTGAATTGCAGGGACTGGAGTTCTTAGTGGGGTAGAAAGCCTTGTCTTCTGAGAGGCTGGTGGTTTTTCCACTCAGTACCTAAGCACCACCAGGGTTCCTTACCAATTGGGTTAGAATTTTTAAGCTTTTAAAGTGTACAATAGGAATATTAAAAATACATTTGTCACACACACACACACACATACACCTGTAAATGGAGAAGAACATACCCTGCCTGTTCTGTAAGGTTTGTCCGGAGCCCTCTCCGCGGGCTGCGCAGCCCGGCCTGGGAAACACTTGATAGCCCAGTACTGCGCCTCGCTTAACGCGCCGCGCAGTGGGTTTCTGCGGAGCCAAGTTCACAGGAAATCTGAGGTCAGAAAACTTCTCATTTCCCTGTCTCCTCTAACTCTAGTTTCATTGACATAAATGGACCCCAAAGGCAACGCAAACCTGTTCCACTTTTTCCCTGGCGAATATCCAGATTGCAGATCGCCATAAGCCCCCTGGCTGGTGATGTTTCCGCCGCCTTCCAATTATAAGCCGCCAGGCTTGGTCAAGGTCGCAAAGACGGGCACAGGCAAGTGGTGCGCAGCGAGGTTCCCTAATTCTGGCTCTTTCTAAACCCAGGAAGTAAAGTCGTTAGGCGTGCAAGAGGCTGGCAAACTGCAGAGATTAAGTGGATCATTTCCACTCGGCATGACCTGATTTGAAAAGCCCCCAAACTCCCCAGTAGGTCACTTCGACTCCAGGTCTGGCAGCCCAAGTATCACCTCTCCTTCCCCCAACCCCCTCCAACTCATCTTCAGAAGTCTAGGCAGCACAGCCTCCTGTCGCTCCCCCCCTCCCCTAATTCTTAGGACAGCGGGGTGGGGTGGGGGCTACTGGGAAGAGAATTCGGGCTCACTTCCTTTGTAGCTACAGCTTCGATCTAGTCCTTTGAGACAGAGATCCGGCCAAAGGCAAATACAATGACCTGTATTTTTAGGCAGGAACCAAAAAGACTAAGAAGAGAGAGGTCAGAATGAAGAAGTCGGTGGTCAAGCTTCCCTGCAGCCAAAGACGAACACTCATTATTTGCAAAGTTCCTCAGATGGTAAACACATCTGAGCTGACTAAGGCAGGGTACACCACCTGCTTCTGTGCAGGGAATGGCAAGTGGGTAGTGGGAAAGAATGCCAACCTCAGGCAGTGGACTCTTCCACCGACCAATGCCTGATCAAGCCGTTGCACCTAGTGCCTCAGTTGAGCCCTTGAGGTAGGAGCTCTCTGAAGTGGCCTGTTCTGAGATTTTATGCAGTTGAGTAGAAAGCAAGGTTTGAATTTCATGGCATCTTCCAAACAGATAAGAACTCAGAGACTTTCAGAATGCTTTCCTGGGAAGGCTGCTTTGAACCTGATCCTAAAGGCCTTCACTGCCCGCCCTCTCTCCACATCCTACACCCTCTGCTCCTTCACAACCAGCAGTATCATTTTTTGCTAACTAGGCCACAGATGACTGGGCACTGAAACAATGGAGGTTCAACTGCGTTGTGAGAAGTGAGAAGCTGACTCTGTTGGGGCCTTTCTTTATTCCCTCCAGGCCTGGCTTCTCACCAGGCAAGCTGGCACAACTACAGCAGCACATAGCATGAGCAAACGGAGAGGGGTGGAAGGGGCAAGCGTGTCAGAGGAAGCAAAGGCTAAGACTAATCAGAGGTTCATGGAAGGAGAAGATGGTGTCATTAGAAACTCTACATGTCTTGGGATTAGGTTCCTCCTTCCCACCCCACTGAGGCAGGCACTGGATAAAGGCAACCCACAGTTGGTCTCTATATCCCTGTGTCAGAAGCTCGCCTGTGATAACAGAAAAGGGTCATTTTTGACCTGTGTTGGCACAATAAAGTTGGTTACTTTTTGTCATGAAAGTTAACTCTGGTGCTTTGCAGTTAGCCTAATGATTGTTTTTGTGTTCATCTTTTGCATCTGTGCATTAAATCTCAAAGTACTACAGCTCCCGTTTATTCCAACAGACAATTTCCAATAACATGGAAGTAGCTACTCTGAGGGCATTACAATTAGGTCATGTTTGCAATGATTCTGATTCGCAGCGACCCCATATGTGTCAGAGTCGAGCTGTGTTCCAGGGGATGTGGGTGGCTGATTTTTAAGAAGCAGTTTCATCAAGCCTTTCTTCAGAGGTGCTTCTGAGTGGACTCAAAATGCAAACCATTTGGTCAGGAGCCAAGAGCCGTTTACACAATCCAGTGACTCCCTTGAGGTCCAAAGAGCCTGGACTCCCATTGTCATTCATAGAAGACCGAAAGTGTGTATGTAGTGTAGTTCCTTCTGCTAAGACACATGGTTGTACAAGTCATGAGTTAAGGTCATGGCTATATTCCTTCCCACAAATAGAACCCACTTTGTCCTTTGTGAAGGGCTGTGCTCCTGGCACAGCGTATCTCTAACAAAGTCTCGAGAAAGCATCTGAGGATCTATGCTGAAGTCAGTCACTTCCATTGAGACTTTCCCTCAAATTGCATGATGTAGGAAATGAATGAATTTATCATCTATGGAGGAAAAGAGGATGAATGGGAAAAGCTGCTGTTCAAATATGAAGGTAAGTCTAAAAGCATTGCTATAAAATTATATAAATCTTTATTAAACAAAAAAATCAAAATGTGAAGCTATTATTCCCTCTATCTAGGTTTATACACTTCTGGAAGTGGTGGTTCTATCTCATTAAACTTTCTCCAAAGAGTTCTGCACTCCAGAACTCTTACACCACGTCCTAATGGAAGTTTTTCATTCTCAGAAGATTCAAGTCATGTCCTTTTCATTGTTCTTTGAGTTTGAGGAACAGAAAGCAATATGAAGAGCAAGGTCAGAATTGGAGGGTGAGTGGGCAAAGGTGTGCCAATAAGATTCCCTTCCTACCCTTGAAGAGTGAGCAGGTGCATTGTCAAGATGGGAAACACTTCCCCTGACACAACTTAACTGGCTTTTTCCTCAGCAATACAGTTTTCAATTTTCTTTAAAACTCTTTCTAATAAGCCCCTGTCATCATCCTGTTTCCTTTGAGAAAATCTACGTGGATTATCCTTTGGCAATCTGAAAAAAACCAGTCACCGTAACGTTCTAAGATGATCTCTGTCTTTTGAACATAAGTGACCCTCTTCATACCCACGGAAGCCACTGCTTGAATGGACCGTTTCCAGGCAGGCATTTTAATGAGAAGACAGGAATGTTGCTGAGAGCATCGGCCTGCAGCCATCCACTGGACAGACACATATCTAAATACATTTTGTTTTTAGTAATCTCTGTGTGTATGAACTGGGGGCCTAGTCTTGATTTTTTTTACTTAGCTTAGTAGGCCTGATATTCTGGATGTTTAGTTTGGTTCTCTTTGGAAACATAAGCAAGTGAACACTCATCTGACAAAAAGGGGATGCAGTGGGGTGGTAGATGGGAAAAGCACAGTGCCCTCTCCCAAGACACCCTCTGTGCGCAAGAAGGAGATGGGATTGACACAACATGAATGAAATTAAGGTGAATAAACAGACCAGACGCTACTGAAACCAAGTACATGCACTATCCTTCCCCAGTCATACAAAGACCATTTTCTCAGCAGGTGATTTGCTCAAAGCCAACCTCTCAAGCTAGGTTTAAGGGCCAATCCACATAGACCATGTTTTATTTATTTGTATAATAAGAGTTTTATTTTCTTCCAGTGCTAAAGACATTTGCAGATGCAATTTCAACCACATGCAGGCAAACCAAATTTGCAGATGCAATTGTTGTAGGGAATAAGAAGCAAACAACCTCACTGTGATCTCATTCACTGTAACCCGTAGCCACCCTATAGAGTAAAACTGCCCCTGGGGATTCCAAAGCTATCAATCTTTGTGGGATAAGAAAGCCTCATCGTTCTCCCTAGAAACAGCAAATTTGAACTGTTAAACTTCCAGTTAGCAGCCTGATGCATAACTCAGTAGACCACCAGGGCTCCTTTGCTTTGAGGACAGTGTACAAACATAGAAAGATGTCTCCAACAATAGCAAGTGCATGCTTGGCTTTGGGTAATGTGTTTTTCTCAAGAACAATGTCATTGCTATATTGTTTGTTGTTCACAGTCTTCAATATTGGATACTTCCTGGGAAGTACGAAATATAATTCCTGGCAAACAAAAGGGGATTAAAAAATGAGTACCTTTCTGGTGGCCCCTAGATCAATTAAGTACTAAAAGGCAATTGGTTGTAAGAGGCAATTTTGTTTTATTCAGTTTTTTCTTAACTGAAATGTAGCTATCTAAAGAAGTCCTGGATCTTTCATTCCATAATCAAACTATAATATATTTGATTATCATAGTATATGATCTGGAGTTGAGGTCCCTATCTTTGTCCAGCTCTCTTTGTCCAGCTCTCGTCTTAACATACACAAAGTGGGATTAAAGGTGGAAGAGAGGAACCTAACGTATATCATTTCTTTTTAATAGTATGATCAGAAGTATAAAATGTGAAAATTGCATTGAAAAAAATCTATGACTTCTAATATCTAATGTGATCTGACAGTTTCTTGGCCCACACAGCCCTTTCTTCTTCATTCCTGTAAAATGGCTTATATCAAAGCGGTGGAAAGGATCCTTACTTAGTGTCCCCCCCCCCCAATTAAATGAGTGACTAGTCTATGTTCACAGATTTTATTAAAAAGAGCATTTCCCTTTATATAAACCATCCTATAATCTGTCCTATCTTCAATGCTTAAGGGAGCAGCTAAAGAGCATACAAATACCACAGTGTAGACTGATACTGTTTTTCATAATTTTGTAACTTCCGTGAAGATTTTCAGAGCAGATCATCAGTGTTACATTCAACAATTCATACACATTTGATTCAGCTCATCTATTGCAGTGCCTCAATGTACCCTCATGATCCCATTTCATCCTTCTGTTTCCTATTCCCATGGTGTCTTCCTTCCTAACTACTTTGTCTTTAGGTAAATGCTGACCTTTTACATTTTAAATGATTGATTTAAAGGGAGACAAGAGGGGAGACAGAGGAGAAGGGGCTCAGGTCTAGATCTGAAGGGGCACTAAAGGCCATACTCTTGGGGGTCTTATCAGTCTCTGCACAACCAGTAAGCTATTTTTAAAAAGCCGTTTTATTGACATACATGGTGTGTCAAAAGAGTTGTGCCCTTTTTGTCCCCTCTCTTAGCGCTCGGCCCCCATTCCTGTGCCGCTGCCTTTCCTCCACTGCAGCCTAGCTTTTGACACTGTGGTTTTGGAGACATGAAAACCCCATTGGCCTACAGGTGATCAATGATTGCCAGGCCACCAAGAGTTACACCGACGGCTATATGCCATCTCAAGCAAATGTGATTGAAGCATTCTCCATCCCTCCATCTGCCCACCTGTGTTATACCCTACAGTGGTGTAATCACATCAAGTCTTTGAAAAGGGAAGGGCCAGTTTTCTGGAGTAAGGAAAGCTCTGGGCAAGTATGGCCCTACTAACTTGGAAGACACCACAGGAAGTGGAGCTGCAGGCAGGAAGAATGATGACGACTTTGATCTCTGGGCCTGAAGAGGAGGAGGAGGAGGAGGAGGAGGAAGAGGAGGAGGAGGAGGAGGAGGAGGGTGAAGAAGCAAAGAGGAAAGAATGCCTTGCACAGTATGAGCCAAAGAATGCCCCAAAGCCCGCACTTGTTGCCAAGTGTTCCGTCTTACTCGATGTGACGTCTTGGGACGACAAGACTGATACAGCAACATTGGAAGATTGCAGCCGAAGCATTCAAGCAGATGGCTTGGTCTGGGGCTCATCTAAGCTCGTTCCAGTGGGGCATGGAATTTTACAGCTTCAAATCTGGTGTGCAGTTGAAGATGATAAAGCTGGCACAGACGTGCTGGAGGAACACAGTACTGCTTTTGAAGACTTAGTGCAGTCAGTTCATGGACATGGCGACTTTCAACAAGATCTAGAAGTCATCCTGGATGGTTGCACTTCAATAAATTATTAAAAGACAGACAAACACACATATAAAAGAAGTTGTGCATTCATCACCACAATCCATTTTGGATCATTTTTAATTCTTGTATCCATGATTATTAATTCCTTATCCTGCACCACCACCCCCAACTTCCCGTGTCATATCCCTCAGGATCTATTTATCTAGCTATTGTATCTGTACATTTACCTATTCTAGATTTCATATAAAGAAAATCATGCCCTGGTCTCTTTCATGATTTGGAGTTATGCTACACATTTTCCTCCCATGCTGTAGAAGCCCTTGTGGTAGAGTAGGTATGTGTTCAGCTGCTAAACTCAAGGTCAGCAGTTTGAAACCACCAGCAGCTCCTTAGGAGAAAGATGTGCTTTCTACTCCTTTTAGTCTTATAAAATCACAGGGACCATTCTACCCTGTCCTATAGGGTTGCTATGAGTAGGCATCAACTTGATGGTAGTGAGTTGGATCTGCAGAGGATCTTCTAATGGGATACTTTTCAGAGCACTTGGCCATGGTAGCCATGCGCTATCTAATTCTAATTTCAGGGTTGTGAAGACTGATGTCCATATGGCTCAGTAGCCCATTGGACTGATTGTTCCTATAGGTCTTTCTATTTTCATCACTCTTCTTTCCTCTGGATGGGAAGAGACCAATTAATGGCTATTCAAGAACGTTTAAAACCCTAGTTGCTACTAACCAAAGTAGGATGTCAAACATTGTCTTTAGGGATAATGTTATGACAACTGACCTTAACACTATGGTCCTAAGTCCTCAAATCCAGTGACTATTTCCTTCAAGGGATTTAATTCTGTCTACAAAATTTTCATAACTTTGCCCCTTGTATGCTTCACCGTATCATATATATATATATATATATATAGCAAGTAACCATGTACAAATATCCTCTCTGAGTACACTCGAACTCTCCTTCACACCCCTGTTCAGCCTGTGTGTCTATCCAAGTATCTCCCCATAGGTCACCACAATGACAGGATTGCATATTTAACAGTAATTGCTTCCATTGCCTTCAACTCTTCATTGCTTTTAACCCTCCCAGTGTCTTCTGCCACCACCAAGACTTTTCCTTGGTTGACTCTGAGGAATTTCCATGCTGGGGGTCAGGGGACACACAATAGAACTCTGTGCTGTAATGAGGATCACAATAAAGCATGTGCTGATTCAAGTATCACTTTGTTACTTGGCCATTCTTCTGGGTATATTACCTTAAGTAAATTATAAGTTCTTTAAATACCAGCTCCTTTTAGCATTTGCTGCCTGTAATCCTCCAAATGTACAATTATGTATATCCTAAATGAGAATCCTCATAGTCTGAGAAATGGCTTTAATAACCATTTAAATTTCTCCCCTAAAACTAAGAATGTGAGTGTTTAAACCAACATTGTAATGCTGGGTAATTTGTTGTCTATCATTTATTCTATCCATGTGACTGAGGTTTTGGGAGAGTGTAAGCGTAAATGTGTGTGTATTTTCATTACCATAGCTCTTAATTACAGTAATCATTTTTGCAAATGGGCTTTGTTTTCTACTCTGGTTCCCTGGCTTTTGGCAGGCTACACAGGGCAAACACCTGTTGTCTGGTAATTCAGAGGAACACCTGTCAATGAATCAACTAAGTAGTAACATAGGCGCTGTCATCCGGGGGTCTTGGGAACCTTCCCTATTGTCAGAAGAAAGGAAGGAGCACCTGCTTAGGACCATGGAGGACTGGATGACAGCTCATTGACTTCTGACAGAAGAGGTCTATAAGCCCTTCCCCCTCCTCTCCCTACTCCCAGAGAAATGCAGCCCGGGGCTGCAACATCTGTTAATGAGTGAGTGAATGTGGTCAGATTTGAGAAAAAACTCGTATTCAAGTAGAATGTTGTTCACAAATATTAGGACTTTGTGGTCTCGGACTGTAGGTAGTTCTTACCGCTGATGGGAACAGAAGAGGAAAAATAAGAAGAAAAGACAGGAGGGAGCCAAAAAAGATTGAGAAGCCAAGAAAAATAAGACAGAGTTTTTGTACCGTTTTTCCCCTACTCATATGGTGTTTCCTTCAGAAAACTTCCATTGTGGATGCATTGGTGTAACAGGTTGGTTCTGGGTTGAGACAGACCCACCAAATAGCCATCTCTATAAAAAGGAAGAAGCACAGCCAGAGTACTAGCTAGGAGCAAAGAGAGTGAGATATTGCTTCAATTTAGACATGTTATCTCGAGGTACCCATTCACGGAGAAGGACATCCTGTTTCATAGAGGGAACATGACAAAGAGGCAGACCCTCAGTCAGACCCTCAAGCATATACCTCCTATGATTTAAAGATGGTGTGAGATTGAGGACAGTTTTATTCTGTTCTCCATAGAGTTACTATGAGTCAGAAGTGACTTGAAATCATGTAACAACAATAAAAAGAGTTAGTAACAACTCTTCAAGTAATCCGCTATTCTTTGACAGTGTAGATGTTTATCTAGATAGGGCCGCCATTGAGCCAAAGAGAAAGAGGAGAGCAAAATGAGGAGGGAAAAGGTTCAACAAGGAGGAAGAGAGATTAAAAAGTTTTTCAGAGACGGATTTTAGCATGAATATTTATTCTTAGATTTTCAACCTTTTGTTCCCAGTGCTCAAGATATATAGGCGCCCCTGTTGTCTCAGGAATTTCCTTGAAGCTGCTACATCGTGTGAAAGATCGTCCACAGAGTTGGGCATTGCAAGTACTGACAATTGAGCCTCTCCATCTGTACCTCTTTCCAATTGGAACTGCTTTCCAGGATATTCCGTGGGAGGAACTGCCAGTCAGAATTCCTCCACCAGATGGATTCTGCTTCTCTCCTTTGCCCCATTGCTTTTCATAAAGCCACTATTTTTAAGATAGAATTTTTCGTCCTAAATCCCGGGGCTCTCTTGGCATTCGATATAAAGAGAATACTGGGGTGAGTGGGGGAAATGTAGAAAGGAAGGAGGGCAGGCTGGAGAAATAATTAAAGCAATGTTTAATCTTGATTTATCCATATCTATATCTATATCTATCTATCTATATATATATATAGAGAGAGAGAGAGAGAGAGATGTACCTCTTCTCAAATTCAATAAGAATTTATTTTGGCTCTAACTCCCAACTCTGTCTAGGATCCAACCACTCCTTACCATCTCCACTGCTCCCACCTTCACCTCTTGCATGGATAGCCATATGTTCCTGCCTTGCCCTTTTATTCACCACACCAAAGTTAAAGTCATTCTCAAAGTCAGTTCACACCACCCTTCTGCTGGAGACCACTAATCACATCGCATTTTAGTCAAAATCAAAAACTAAAAGTGTTCCTCAGTATCCTCAAGCTTGATTCCCACATCTCACTCCTCTCTAGCTGTGCTGGTTCTTTGCAGTTGGGGTAGCTCAGCAGCCTCACTGCCAACTTGAACATTCACAGAGTTTTCTCCTCTGTTTAGACAATTCTCCATATATATTTGTCTTGCTAATTCCTCCATCTCCTTCAAGTCTTTGCTTTTATATTTCCTATTCTAATATTGCCTGATCATCCTATAGAAAAATAGCACTTTCCATGGACTCCCTAAAATCCTCATGTTGCTTTTCTTTTCATGTTTTCCCTTACCACAGTAATTTTACTTATTTATTTAGTAAACCATTTCATACCCTCTAATTAAGGGCAAGATATGGTGGCCAGGTTTTAATTAGTCTAATACTCACAATAGCTTTATGGAATAAGAATAATTGTCTTCCTTATTTTATACATGATGAGAAAGATGACTCATCTAGAGGTTGAGTAATTTACTTAAGTCACATAGACTGGGGCAACCTGGCTGCAGATGTCATAGTCTTACAATTGTGCTTTGTTGTAATTATTACCTATTAGCACACTAAAGGATATACATCTGTCTACATTAGTGCTAGATTCCCCCTGCTAGTATGTAGTAAGTTCTATGGGATAATAATCTTTGTTTTGTTCACAAGTATTCACCAAACCCTAGATTAATTCTTGGCCATTGTTGGGTGTCTAATAAATGTTTATTTATTGACTACATGATTCCAATAATTGAAAGTTATTTCCCCAGCTTTGGCTACATTATTGCAGTTCCATTGCCAAGATTTACACTTCACAGGCACTTAAATTTAGATTCTATAAATTTATATTCTATAGCTCACACTTTTTCAGCACATGAGATACTTATAAAATGATCAAGTCAAAATGATCTACCAACTACAAAAATACAAAACAGTTATTTTTATTTATTATATTTATTCATAAATGCATTGAGAATTCTTTATATGTACAATGTATATTTATGTACCTTGCATAACTGCATGAGTCCATAATTGCACAACACAACACAATTAATTGCATACATTTTTTGTCATTACCTGAGTTTACTCTGATGACTTGCACTGAATGGAATGAGCGAGGGATGCATAGTCCAGACAGGAGCTGCTGACAGCCAGCCTCAAGCACGCTTCCAAATGATCATCAGTCATGGTGGATCGGTACTTGGACTTAATGATCTTGATGTGGGAAAAGGCTGTCTCACAGAAATAAGTAGAGCCAAATAATGCAGTCAAGGAGGTAGCACATTTTCACATGTTTGGGTGTTTTCCCTCTTCGAGCAAGTTCCAGCCCTGGACTTCAGCTGAATGTCGGCTTGTAGTGTCAAAATCTCCCATTCCATATGAAAGTGATACGTTTTTGTCTTCTTACTTGGTCCAGCTCCCCCACTCATTTTATACCCTTCCTTATATTTAAGAGAAAAAAACAAGGTCTAAAAATTGGCGATAACTTGGCTTGTCAGTTTTGCTGCACTTAGCGAAGTTGTTTGCACGTGTGTTTGACACCAAGATTGCATCTGATTGGCTGCGCTGTATATCAATTAAGTGACGGGATTGATGATATGCTTACGTCTATTATTTTGATGCTGTGAGATCTACCCACACTACATTTGGGATCGACTAGTGGATCAGCATTGAAGTGCTGAGCTCCCTGCTGTGGGACCTCAGGGCGAATGGAACAAAGAGAAACAAGACAGGGCTCAGGCAATTGACTTCACTTGATATTTTTTATTAATGAGACTGTTTCTGGGTTTCTACTTTTACTGCCTTCTGCTTTTTTTCCCCATCACTTTTCCTTCACTACTTGCTTTTCCTCCCCTGCCCATCTCATGACTGGAGCTGGTAATTAGGAGAAACTTCCAGAGGAAAGGGGACGTGAGGGGTTCATTCTTGGTCTCACACACACATTTAACCTCTTAGACCATATTCCTTTTTTTAAATTTTAATTATTTTATTTGGCCTCACACAACTCATCACAATCCATACATATATCCATTGTGTTAAGCACATTTGTAAATTTGGTGCTATCATAATTTTTTCCTTTTTTTACATTTTATTATATGAACTTTAACTAATGACCACACAGATAGAAATATTGGACTAATAGAAGGTTATATTTGTGGGAGTAGAAATGCAGCTAGTTATTTGAAGTACCCACAATTGAAAACAAAGCACCAAGAACCTCTAACATTCCACATTTCCCTTAACCAGGCCTGCAGAGCAGAGAGGAACCCTCCATCACTTCAACACTGAGCTAATTTTATGAAATCAATATAGGGTGTGGTGAAAATGTCCCACAATAGGCACACTATACCCAGTGGTGACATGACTGGCGGGAGGGGTGCAGTGGGGAGCAGGACTACAGTAAGGGCCACACTGAGGACACTGCATAATCGTCAGCAAAAATTTTGCTTGAATTTGGTATTATAATATTGTTCTATAATTAGCCCATTCTGTTGGATCATCTTTTTTTTAAATGGTTATAAATATAAATCTTTTCCAGTTTTTTGGCCGAGTAGCTGTATTTCAAATTCCTTAGCATAAACCAGATAGTGGCTCCAGTGATTCATCAACTGGTTAAAACACTTCTCTAGGTATTCTGTCAATTCCTGGAACCTTGTTTTTGACAAATGTCTTCAGCACAGGTTGGACTTTATTTCTTCAGTATTGTTGGTGTTTGCTCATATGCTACCTCTTGAAATAGTTAAATGTTTACTGATCCTTTTTGGTATAGTGACTTTGTATTCCTTCCATCTTCTTTAAGTGCTTCTTCCACCATTCAATATATTATCCACAGAATTATTCAATATTGCAACTGGAGTCTTAAATATTTTCTTCAATTCCTTTAGTTTAATGATATGGTGACTGTGCCTATTTGGGTTTCTAACTCCAGGTCTTAGCACATTTAAAAAAATATTTTACTTCATTGGCTCCATTTGCTCTTTGACATGTTCTATTTAACTCGTTGACTTCATCGTTCCTTTTGTTTGCCATAGCTACTCTATAATTAACAAGTTTCAGAGTTTCCTCTAACACCACTTTAATCTTTTTTTCCCTTTCCTATCTTTTTAATGTCCTTCCACTTTCTTCATGTCATCCCACAGTTCATATGGTCTTCTATCATTAGTTTTCAGTGTGTCTAATCTGTTTTTGCATTCAGTTGAAATAGACTCAAGATAGTAGTTTGACTCTCATAAACTTGTTTCCATTTTCTTCACCTTCATATGAGCAATTGAAAGAAAGAAAGAATCGAAGAGCATGTCAGAAGAGATTTTAAAACTTACTAAATCAAATGGAAGAAATGACCAAGTAAAAGAACTTGGAAAAAGGCATTTTGAGAAGACCAACTAAAGTATTAAAATAAAAAAAACAATTTTTGAATGATGAGGGGTTCATGAGGTAGGGGGGAGTGGGGAGGGAGGGGGAAAATAAGTAGCCGATATTAAGGGCTCAAGTGGAAGGCAAATGTTTTGAGAATGATGATGGCAACAAATGTACATATGCACTTGACCCAGTGTATGGATGTATGGATAGTGATAAGAATTGTATGAGCCCCTAATAAAATGATATTTTAAAAGGACAGAAAATTGTCCAGTAGATAGAAAATAAAAATTTTAAGTAATTATTATCAGAAAAAATTGAGTTTTAAAAAGGAAATATGTGTACTGATAAAACAGAGATACAAAGAGACCTATTTATAATATTCATAATAAAATGATAATACAGTAGTGAAAAAACAACCTCACTGCCATTACTCGATGCTCATTCCCAGCCATCTTTATAGGACAGGGTAAGACTGTCCCCATGAAACTGTAACTGTTATGTGAGTAGAAAGCCCAATTTTTCTCCTGTGAAGCATCTGGTGATTTCGAACTGCTGACCTCGTGGCTTGCAATTCAACTCGTAGTTACTATGCCAGTGTAGTAGAAAGATGAGTGAAATGTACACAATCAAAGGGGTATATATGATATCAACAGAAGATGATGTAAGATATGAAAATTATCTATAAGTTATCAAGGGTTCATGAGGGAGGGAAGGTGGGGAAGGAGGAAGAAAAATGAACTGATACCAAGGGCTCATTAGAAAGAAAATGCTTTGAAAATGATGATGGCAGCATATGTGCAAATGTGCTTGACACAATGTATGGATGGATGGATTGTTATGAGATGTAAGAGCCCCAAATAAATGTATTTAATTAAAAAATAAAATGAAACATGTAAAGACTTGGAGTTGGAAGCCAAAAAAATGTGACAAGCTGAATGAACTGGGGGCAGGCGGGGGGGGGGGGATCAATCCTCAAGTTGCAATAGTGAAGGGTCTATGGCTAAAATATTGAATGATAACACAGGACACATCAAAAGGAGATGAAAGCAATACACAGGACCACCGCACCACAAGAATTGGTCAACATTCAACTACTTCAAGAGGTAGCATATGACCAAATACCAACAGCACTGAAGGAGGAATTCTGAGTTGCACTGAAGGGATTAGCCATAAAAATGTTTTTAAGTTTCAGGAATTGATTAAGTAATAATTTAAATATTTCTCCAAGAGGAGAAATCACCAGAGGCACTCATCTAGGCTAAGAAATTTGGAGGGCAGCTATTTGGCCAAGTGACTTGAAGAGATCTATATTTGTACTCCTTCCAAAGAAAAATGGCCCACTAACTAATACTATATATTCAAATTTGCAAACCAATTACTAAAGCCAAAAATTATGAAATTGAAGAATTATAAAACTTCATCAGTTTAAAACTGATCAAGCATGCAATTAAGATGCATTTTAAATTACTAATGAATGGAATGCTAAAATTGGAGACACAGAGGAAGGATCAATAGTTGGAAAACATGACCTTGGTAATAGAAATTATGCTGGAGATCTTATGACAGGATTTTACAAGATTAATGATTTGTTCAATTAAAGTACCTTTTAAAACAATATAAATGGTAAGTGGACCCGTGAAACTCACCAGATGGCATATGCAAAATTCAAATCACCTGTATCTATGAAAACAGACAGTGTAAAAACTCAATACCGTCAGTTAGACCATGGCTGGGTAATTTCTGAGGAACAGACTAACAATTGCTTACAAATAAGTTCATGGTGAAGAAATAAAAGCAAGCCCACAAGAGCCAAAATACAACCTTTTGTATATATCATGTGAATTCAGAGAACAACAGGAATACATTTTACATATAGAACACTAATGACAAGACCAGACAAACTGTGGATGAACATCAAACACATTATAAATGAAGAAATAAATGTGTCTTTTTAAATGATAGTAAAGAAAGATAATGTGGAAAAGCTAAAGTAAATTGAAGAAAATAAATAAAATAACTGAATAGAGAATTTCAATGGACAAATTTCAAAAAGTGAAGAACGTTAAAAGGAATGAATCCCTTTAGCACTTCTTAAACTAAAAGGACTAAAGAACAGACAAGATTTGAGTTGAAACAGTGAGGGATTCTATGGGCAAGATATTGATGCAGGAAGCAGGAAAAGAAAGTAGAAAGATTAAACAGAAGCAGTCATACTTCCAGACTGCATCCATGTGCTGATTGAGGATGCCTGGAACTTAAGACAAAGTCTTGAAATAAAAGGTCTTAGGGTAGAGATGCACAACAGTCACCCTGGAACCTGCAAGACAACATACAGAGAACTGCTTACCTCGGCGATATTGAAATTATTTGGGTGAAATAGAAGTAGTAGAAAGTATCTCATTGTCTAGCATAATCTTAACCCCAAATTGCACTTCAACTTTCTTTTTAATAGTATTGCTCACCTACCAAGTTGGCTAAGTCAGAATGTTTTGAGTTGCCATATCCATTTCCATTCCTCCATCTTCCACATCTAGTGTTGACAATTTTTGCTATTTCAAATATTTGGAATAGCTTTAAATCATGGATTATCTCCCTTTTCACTGCTGCTACCACATCATTTCTTCAATCAACCACCAGCTTCTGAGTTGTTCCATGGTTTCCAGAATACCCACCTCTAGGTCACTTGCTACAAAGCTATGAAGGATATTAAACTATCAGTCTGATTGTGCTACTTAAGAACTCCTCTACTGAAGAATTTTCAATGATTCCCTACAACTTTAGGATATAATACAAATTTATATTAAATAAGTCACTCATAATACAGTTTTCCCCCTCTAATCTCATTAAAGGAGCATTAGTAATGTATTTAGCTACCCCCAGGGTTGCTAATTTCTAGGTCAGTAGTTATAACCCTCTAGCCACACCAAGAAAGAAAAATGAGGCTTTCTGCTCCCATAATGTTGATAGTCTCATAAATACTTGGGAGAAGCTCTCCTCTGCCTTTAGGTTTGCTTTGAGTCAGAATTGATGGCACTAAATTTTATTTAATTCTTAAAATGATTGCATCAACTAAATGAACTAATTTTATTTTATTAACTCCCAGTTATAGTCTTTCTCATCTCCTTGACTTTACACCAACTATGCCTGCTTAGCACAGTTTTCGAATCCTCTTTGTCTCATTAAGTTTTTCTTACTCTTAAATCAACCAATCAATTTTCTTTTCTTTACAGAAGAACTTTTCAAGTACTCTTCCTAATTTGTAAATGTTCAACATGTGTTGCAGTATAATAATAATTTATGGGCATATCTCCATTTTTCTAGAACACACACTGTGAGGAAAAATAATACTAGTTGAGGTCCAAAAATTCCAGTGCACGTAATCCTGCAATATTCAAAGTAGTTAGAACAAAAAATTAACCTTGAGTTCAACAATATAATTAACAAAGCTTTTCCTGATAAATTTATAACTAGAATATGGAAAAACATATGTTACTTTACTATTTTCAGTAGATTAGCAGCTACTTTATTACCAGTAATTGCATAATGCCATATGTGGAACATTCCTGGGCAACGCAAAGCTCTAAATAACACTACATCCATTCTAGTGTATCTACTTAGTCCAAAAAGCCAGCACGTTGACTATCTACTCAAACAAACCAGCTGAAGTCATTTAAATGCCTCATTAAAATAATATGCGGGAGCTTCAAAATGTTCATGAAAAACATTGAATTGAGAGATATGGAATTTTTCCATCAACTTTTTTATAACTCCTTGTAAAATGACCTATCGTTAAAAAGTCATCACACCCAAGAATGGGTGTAATGGTCAGATCACCATTAATGTTAAAACCAAGCCACACGTACTATCAATAATTTTGTTCTTTTTTTCCCAATAAGTAGGCACTCTTTTCATAATAATATTTGTGAATAAAATGTCATTCATATTTTATTTTTTATCACCATGGTAAAGATTTAGAAAAATTAACTACTCAAGAATAGGACTGATGATTCTCCAGATGGAATATACAGTATCAAATTGACTACGCCTGTGGGAAGGGAAGAGGAGAAGCTCAATATCCCCAGCCAAAACAAGGCTGGGGTTGACTGTGAAACAGACTGTTAATTGCTTATATGTAGGTTCAAGTTGAAGTCAAAGAAAATGATAAGAATTCCATGAGAGCCAATATACAATTTTGAGTATATCCCACCTAAAATTTGAGGATATTTCAAGAACAGATGTGGCATATGGAGCATGAATGACTGAAGACCAGATGAGATGCGTGATGATATCAAGACATTGCACACAAAGAAAACAAAGCATCATCTACGTTCTAAGGAAGAAAGAAAAGGCCAAAATGAACTTCAAAAGAAACTTTTAAACTTGCTCTTGAATGTATAATAGCTAAAACTAATGGAGAAAACGATGAAGTAAAAGAGCTGAACCAAAAATTTCTAAGGGCATCTTGAGAAGACAAAGCATAGCATTATAATAAAATGCCCAAAGACCTGGAGTTAGAAGTTCAAAAATGTAGACCATACTGAGATTTTCTCAACTTGAAAGAAATGAAGAAAGTATCCAAGCCTCAAGTTGAAACACTCTATAGCTATAGTATAGATGGAGTATTGAATGACACAGGGAGCATCCAGAGAAGATGGAAGGAATGCAAAGGATCATTGTACTGAAACAGAACTGGCTGACATAAAATCATTTTAAGAGCTAGCATAGGATCAAGAGCTGATGGGACCAAAAGAAGAAGTTTAAGTTGCACTGAACATATTAGCCAAAAATAAAGAATCAGGAATGGAGGAACACTAACTGAAATGTTTGAACAAACCTATGAAGCCCTGGAAGACATCACTAGTCTATGTGAAAGTATTTGGAAGGCAGTAACCTGGCTGAAAGAGATCCATATTTGTGCCTATTACAAAGCATTGATCCAACAGGATGTGGAAAGTATTGAACAATAATATTAATATAATTTTGCTGAAGATAATTTAAAAACAACTGAAGCAATACATGAACTGGAAGTTGTCAGCTATTCAATCCCAATCCAGAAAAGGATATGGAAGGAGGTGTACAACTGCTTATTTAAAGTGGATCTTCACTGAAAGCCAAAAATACCAAAAAGATGTTCACTTGTGTTTCATTGACTATACAAAAGTATTTGACCATGTGGAACATAACAAAGCATGAGCATAATTATAACTAACATCGTAAGGAATAGGAATTTCAGAACAAATTATTGTGCTTATTGCAGAACCTGTACAAACATCAAGAGGCAGTCATTCTAACAGAACAAGGGACTGCTACGTGGTGTAAAAGCAGTGCAGCAGGGTTGTATGCGTTCATCGCATTTAGTCAATCTGTCTGCTGAGCAAATGATCGGAAAACTGGACTATATGAAGAAGAATGTAGCATTAGATTAGAGGAAGGTTTATTAACAACTGCGATATGCGGATGACACAACCTTGCTTGCTGAAAGGGAGGAGGACGTGAAGCACTTACTGTTGAAGATGAAGAATTGTAGCCTTCAGTATGGATCACAACTCAAAGAAAAGAAACATCCTTGTTATAGGACCAGTAGGTAACATCACGATAAATGGAAACAAAGTTTGAAGTTATCAAAGGCCCTGTCTTGTGTGGATGCGCAAACAATGCTTAGGGAAATTTGTTGTTGTTAAGTACCATAAAGTTGATTCCAACCCACAGTGACCTATGCATAACAAATGAAACACTGCATGGCTCCATGCCACGCTTACGGTTGTTCCTGTGCCTGAGCCCATTGTTGCAGCCATGGTATATATCCATCATCTTGAGTACCTTCCTCTCCTTCACTGCCCCTCTACTTTACCAAACATGACATCCTTCTCCAGGGACTGGTCGCTCCTGACAAGATGTTCAAAATATGTAAGATGAAGTTTGCCATCCATTTCGATCTTCTTCTCCAGCAACACTTATGGAAGCAGCAGTCAAGAAATCAAAGAACACATTGTACTGGGTGAATCTGCAAAGATTCAAAGACCTCTTTAAAGTTGTTGCAAAGCAAGGATGTCATTTTGAGGACTAAGGTAAACTTGACCCAAGCCCTGATATTTTCAATCATCTCATCTGCATGTGAAACCTGGACAATGAATAAGGAAGACCACAGAATTTGTGTATTTGAATTATGGTGCTGGCAAAGAATATTGAAAGGACCACTGACTACCGGAGAACAGACAAATCTGTCTTGAAAGATGTGTAGCCAGAATGCTCTGTAGAAGTGAGGATGACTAGACCTTTGCCTCACATACTTTAGACATGTCATCAAGAGAAACTTGTCCCTGAAAAAAAGGAATTATGTTTTGTAAAATACAGCATCAGTGAAAATGAGGAGTATCCATAAGGAGATTAATTCACATATTGCCTGTAACAATGGACACAAACATGACAGCAAGTATGAGGATGCCCCAGAAACCAGCACTGTTTGTTCTTTTGTGCATGCGATCATTCAAAGTCATACTCTATAGCACCTGACAACACAATAGATGATATGGAACCAAAATAACAAAAACGAAAAACCCTCACTGCCATCAAGGCAATTCTGACACATAGTAACCTGCCCAAGATCCACAGTCTTCTGGCTTTGCATAGTCAATAAAACACAAGCAAACATTTTGCTGGTATCCTCTGCTTTCAACAGAGATCCAATTGATATCAGCAATGATATCCTTTGTTACATAAATATGTAATGTTATTTATATATGCGTATATAATTTTCTGTTTTCCTTCTTTTAAAAATGGGATTTTTATAATATACAGGGTTATATGTTTCTCACATAAAAACCACCAATAGTTCCTTTTCAGACTGAAGGAGTCCTGGTGGTGTTGTGGGTTAAGTGTTGGACCCCTAGCTATAAGGTCACGGTTAAAACCTATCTGCTTCTCCACAGGAGAAAGATGAGACTGTCTGCTCCCATAAAGATTTACTGTCTTAAAAATCCTAAGAAATTTTATTCTGTCCTATGAATAGGGATTGACTTCATGACAGTAGATATGAACAGCTCTTGCACAATATATAGATTGAATTCATTCTTTTACCATATGGCTTGATGTTCTCAAAAAGGATGTAAACAATAAGTAAAAATTGTTTCAAACTACTTCCATATATGTTTGACATTATTTTATACTTTAAAAACCATTGCTATTATCAATATAATAATAAATGTTCAAAAATAATTTTATCTCTGAAATAGATTTCTACTATCAGGATAACTAGGTCAAAGCACTCTTGATTTTAATATACATAACAAGATTATATTCTTTAAAAATTGTATAACTCTTCACAGACTCCTCGTATCCCCACGGGAATATGGCTGTCCTGGATTTTACATTTTGAAAAAATGGCATCAAACATTTAAAGTATTTTCAAACAAGATTAGGTTTATTTTCTATCATTCAAAAGCCCAAAGCTATTGTTAATAACATTAAATTTAGGCTTGATTTAATTTTTTTAGCAACTTGAACTGTTCCTAAATGGGAATAGGAAGCGTTGATAGAAAGTCAGATTACTGTTTCTGGAAGCTGTGCAGTGAAAATGACGTTCTTAAAAAGAATCTTATGTTTTCATAGTAGTTTATTGTTTACCTACCACACCTATAGTTTTTATCTCTACAAAAGTTAGTCTCCATTAGTCTACAAGTGAACAGGTATTTAACTTTAGACCTTAAGCAGGCAATAAAATCATGAGGGTGTTTTGAAAATTTATATTAATTCCCAAATACGTTCTCCCATTTCCCCTTTACATGTCTCTATCTCCTGTTTTTTTATTTTTCTGATATTCTGAAAAAACAGAAAGGCTATAGGACAAACCATTTATTCAGAACTGTGCTGTATAGTTGCCAATCTTTTAATTATTGATCCTTTTCCAATAAAGTATAGTTAATATGCACTCCAAAGTCTAATTATTTCATACAGACTTGCCTATAAACACCATAGGGATCTTTCTTCGTGACTTAACTCTGTGTTCTTATTGAATACCAGTGAGGCTGAGACCAGCCCTTGAGCCTCATATATTCTTCTGCCACTCTCCCATAACTAAATGTTATATAAGGATCCAAGAAGGAGATTTAAGAACCAAAATTTAATGTGACAGTTTAATTAATGATTACATTTTATTCTGGTAGATGTTGCAGTTCTTAGAAAGCCAGGAAAAGAATGTATTCTCACAACAGTAAACGCAGCCAACCTGAGAACTTGGTGATTAATATCTTGGCAACAATGAGAATAGTACACTCTCTCAAGGACAGATGACATGATATTTCCCAGATGTCACTGTTTAGTGGTGTCATTGTCCAGCAACAGCCACTGATTAGAAAAAATCCTTCCTGCCCCTGAAGGAGCATGGCAGCACTGAAGGCAGTAGGGGAGATGTTGGCAAGGTACCGGAACAGGTGGCAGCAGCAGGTGTGATAGGCTAGAGATGACAAGGGCACAGAGTGTGCTGTTGGCAAGCTGTCGGTAACCAGAGTTCAGGAACTACTGATAGCAAAGAAACAGCAGAGGTGGTGGCACAGGGATAAGAGGAGCAAGGCAGAACAGACTGTCATAGCAGGGTGACAGGTAGCCTCCAAACAAGCACAAACAGGGAACGTGATGAAAGTGGAAGTGGTGGCCTGCAGCCCTAAATTGGCTTGGGAAGATCACACCATGATGGCAGGGAAGCCTGCGGTCTTGCAGCCGACTTGAGAGTCACCCAGAGCTCATGTGCCAGAAGGCAATTGATATACTGCAGCCACCACGGAGAGAGGAGAACAAATAAAAATTAACATTAATTATATGTAATCTTCATTTAGTGCTGTGCTTGCCTTCTTTTGTGACACTGTAGCAGCAATGATCTGAAAATGGCATCTGAGGATCCCCAACTAACCCCAGACTCCAGAATTCTTAGATTGGGAATCTAAGACTAAGACTAGGAATGCCATAACTGTAATTCTTAGCTGCTCTATAGCTAGTTAAAACCACTTGTCAGATGATTAAAAAAAACATTACTGTCAAATATTTCTATGATTCAATTGAGTTAATAGTTCCTGATGTCAGATAATTGCATAAAAGTTATCTAAAACTGTAGTCACTGAAGGACTGCTGCTACATTATGCAGCTATATGGTGTAAGGACATTTTAATTCAGTGTAATCAAATTTCATCAATATCTTATTATGCTTACCTTGACAAACTGTTTCACACAATAAAGTGTTCCTCTAAGAGAAGAGTATTCCAAAAATATCAATTCTGCTCAAAGTAGAGGTTAAATTGCAAAGCAGAATTTAATTTCCAGGCCTCATATTATGCAATTCTTTTCTGATAACACTTAATAAAAAAAATTAAAAGTCATCAGTGAAATAAACTTGAGAATCCAAAAGCAAATCCATCTGACTATGGACAGCTTATGTTTGAAAAAAAACAAAATGTATAAAATGGACACAAAGGAGACTCTTTAACTAACAAAATGGTAATAACAAAACTAGATGTGTATTTGCAAGAAATGAAACAGGATCCATATTTCAAACCACATACAGGAATTAGGAATTATATAAATGTAAAATCTAAAGCTATAAAGATTATCAATTAAAACTAGATGCAAAGCTATGGACACTAATACTAGGAAAATCTACTTGATGGCAGTGAGTTTTATGAGTTTCTTTCCTAAGCATAACTTGAAACAAAAACAACAGAAAACAAACTAGTGGACTGAGACTTCCTCAAAATTGTACATCAAAAGATCCCAACAAAGTAATAAAAAGAGAACCCACAGACTGGGGGAAATTTTTAGCAGTGACATATTAAACAAGAGACTAATCTATAAAACGTATACAAAACATCAATGACTCAAAAAAAAAGAAGACAATAATAATACAATTTTAAAATGGGCAGAGAACATGAACAGACAGTCCACCAAAGATAATGTAGGCAGACAACAAACATGTGAAGAAATGTTCACAATCATCAGCTATTAGAACGATACACATCAAAACCACAATGAGATATCATCTCACAACAGCATTAAAAGTAGAGTTCAAAACCACAGAAAACAAAAACGAGAAACATGGCAAGGGCATAAAGATTGTAAAATGATGCAACCTTTGTGGGAAATGTATGATGGCTCTTCCCTAAAATGTTAGGAATGCTATGTGACCTACATATGTCCCAGAGAATTAAGAGCCATAACATAGATGTATACACACCCATGCTCATCATAGCACTATTCACAATAACAAGATAGAAACAACACTGGTACATACAAACAATAGGATACTTTGTGTAGCAGTTACATCATTTTAGGTCTTGAAAGTCTAGGGGTGGAGTCAAATCTGTCAATCAGGTCACAGCCTGATACTGTCCTCTGCACCCACCAGCATGTGATCGTCCTGCATTCTGTATCATTGCACATGGCTGTGCCATCTGAAGAGGGGCTTAGGATCAAGTATCAGACTTCGGTTGGACTGGATTGGAAGGCTTTCTTGATATATAATTACTTCTCAATATAAAGCTCTTTCTTATACATATATGAGGGTCACTAGATTTGTTTATCTAGTAAACCTGGCCTAACACACTATGCAACATTAATGGATGACAATGAATCCGTGAAATACCTCAGGACATTAATTTGAGTGAAATTACCGGTAGTTAATCATATAAGAACAAAAGTTATATGAAACTATTATTGTAAAAGTTAAAAAAAAATGTGTTCACCTAAAAGAAACAGACTTTGAGGTTACCAGAATGGGAGACGGGGAGAAGGTCAATTTCTGGTAGACTCATATTAACTTATATGAAGCCAGGAGGCAATAAGAGGAAGGATGACAAAATGATGGAATCAGCAGGGGAACCAATGGGAGTATGAAATAATTAAAGTCAACAGAGATAATTATGCATAATCCTGCAATAATTATGGTCTATTAGTAGATGCATCAATAGACATATACACTGAATGGTTGTGGAAAAGAAAGTGTGAGTATACCCATGAATACATATACATATATTGATATTTGTTCATAGTGTTTACCTTTGCTGCATGTATAGCTATGAATTAGGTGGAGCATAAAGAGGACAGAGTTGTGAGAACTCCTTAGATATAATCTAATACCTTGAGGAAATAAATTTCTGGGCATGGTGGCTTAAAACCACAGTCTTAGAGGACACCAAGGACAGTTGGTATACTATAATGCAAAAAGACAATGTTTAACATGTTAATTTGGTAAGTATCACTGAGATCTTAAAAGCTCATAAGCTCATCTAAGGTGCCATTGATTTCTCCCTGTCCAGAGGATAAAAGAGGAATGAAAATCAGAGACATGTGGAAACAATTATTCCAATGGACTAATGCTTATATCAGCCTCCAGGACCCTGATACCAGAAAAATTACATGGTCCCCACCTTACATACTCTGACAATACTGCTCTGAAAATAGTGCACATGGTGCTTCCAGATAGGAGGGGAGAACTGCGTAGAACAAAACTCAAAATCATATATAGGATTACTGGTTCAATGATAATGTTAGAACCTCTGAGATTATAGATTGACCTTATTTCCACTCTGGAAATAAAGCCACTTGAATAGCTCAATGTCTACCCAAGCAATAGGCAGGTTTATGAGGGAATCAATAAAAATATGAAGGTATGCACAACCTGCAATAATCAATCATGATTTTTTAAAGGTAGTATTTGCCCAAGGAAAAAAATTCACAAAGGTTATGAAAGGATTAATAGAAAAAGAAAACATAGGGAGGAAGCAGGTGCATGTTACATTGAAGTGTTTGCTAGCAATAAAATAAAATGAATGCATATAAATTGTTAAAAAGAAAACTGATCTGCAAATCTTCACCTAATTCATAAGAAATATTAGAATGAAAACAATAACATGGTTATTAAAATGCAAACTTGTAGTAATCACATTCATTTATTTATTCAGAAATTATTGAATGCCTATTTTGCACCAATTACTGATCTAGGCACTACAGAAACAGCAGCAGAAGCAAAATTATAAGAAATAGACAACTACATGCAACTAAATGCAGAAGCATTGCAGCAGCAAAAGAAAAATTATAAGAAATAAACAACTACACAGTATATTAAACAGGGTAAGCAAGATAGACATATTAAATAGAAGGCAGGAATGTTGCTATTTTATAAAAGATAGTCAAGGCAGATCTTTCTCACAAACTTCCATTGGATCCAAACCAAGCCAAATTAACAGCCATAGAGTCAATTCTGACTCAAAACCTTTGGATAGAAATATGATGTGTTAGTCCAGGCTGACTAGAAAAACAAATTGATAGACACTCATATTTGTATAATAAAGAGCTTTACATTCAAGAGCAATTGAATATTGAGAAAACAACCCAGCCCAGTCCAGATCATATTAGCCCATATGTCTGAAACCAATCTATAAATTACTCTTCAAACTCACCCAGCATATGCAATGATGCCGAATCACAGGAAGATCACAGGACAGTGGGTGGAAAGTCTGGTGCGTCCAGTGGTGGTGGAAGCATCTCAGTACTGGCATGGGTCTCCATATGGTTTCTCAACTCCAGGACTCTGGCTCCACCGGCTTCTCTCCATGTGGCTTGTCAACAGGAATAGGGAGTGTCTGTGTCCCACCTCCAGCGAGCTATTTACCTTCTTACCACCTCCAAAAGAGGTCATCAAGCTGTGACCTGATTGACAGGCAAAACTCCACTCCTTTACTCTAAATGTTCTCACGTTGACAGCAGATTATGTAACTGCCACACATGACAAGTGAAGACACAGGCTGCATAAGCTGTGCAGACACCAAGAGGAAGAACATTGTGGAGAAACATCCTTGGTGACATCCAGAAAGAGCAAGGAAGCCAATGTGATACATTGAGAGAATGAGAGTCGTACAAGATCAGGTCAAAGGGAGTGGTGTGTTTATTATGTACAGTCTTACAGAAGGTAAAAAGTATTCTAAGTTCTATTCTGGATGATAAGGGGAAGCAATGAAAGATCCTGAGAAGAAATACATATCTGATAAGTTTCACAAGGATTGTTTTTGTTCCTGGCTAGAGAATTGACTATAGAGAATATAAGGATCAATGACAGAAGTTTTACTAGGAGATTATTTTAATGATCCATTTTTTGAGATGATGGTGGCTTGGAATCATTCATTTACAATGGAGGGAATTAAAGTGGTTGCCTTCTGGATACATATTGAAGATAAAGCAACAATAGTTGCTAATGAATATACTGAATATGGTACAAGATAAAGAGAGGAAGCATGAAATGACACAATTTTTTTAAAAACTAAGCACCTTGATATGGCATTAATTGAGATAAAGAAAAACAATTATCAAATGAGATAATGAGGATGTGGGGGGTGTAGAAGTGAGACAATATCAAGGAGTCCAGGAAGGATGCAAACGTTTGGAAACTGATTGTGGTAGCAATTGTACAATACTGCTTGATGTGATTGAAATACAGCATGATATATGTATTAACTCCAAATTAATAATAAATTAATGCCATCCAGGTAGAATCACCTGCAAAGAACTCCTGCTGTTAGACCAGAAAATTGAGAGGTAAGGATACAAATACTGAGAGGCTGGGTGCTACAAATAGATGGAGTGTGATAGGGTCTAGTTCAGACCTCCCCTGTGATTTTCAGACACGAAGTGATTCAACAACTTGCTGAAACACCCTAAGTTCACTGCATCTACCTGCAGGTTCTTCTAACCCTTCACCAGGTACAGCAAGATGGCATCTACCACCCCTTCTTGTGCCCAAGATATAAGACCCGTAGGAAGCAGTAATTTCCCTAGGCTGCTGTCTAAAAGTGGCCATAATCCCAGGCTTGCAGAGAGACTCTGAGAAGTAGTCACAAGACCTCACACTGGCGTCCCCTCTCTGCTATCCACTCTGCGCCTGCAGTCTAGGGCTTTGCAACTCCCCTCCAGAGCTAGGAATGCAGTGACAACATCCTGAATTTACTTTCCACTCCTTCCTAGCTTCACGTCTGCCAGTGTGGGTAATGATAGATAATTAGACAGTAATTTGCAGCAATTGAAGACCCACTGGGATATTTACCTGCGACAGAACTCAGTTCCCCGGAGCACAAGTGTCAGGACTGGCAGGATAGAGCCAGAAGTGACACAAGAGTGCAGCTGGGGGCAAATTCAGATCCCTTTGGTCCCAAAACCCACTCCATTAATCTGGTCCCCATTCCCTGGGGGACAGAACAGCACAGGCCCAGTACCAGGACACTCCACAAGCCCAGTATAAAAAGGGAAAAAAAACCCACCTTTTTTTAAGGCTTTCAATTCCAGGCTGTGTCCTTTATGTGACTTTGAAAGTAAGTCACCAGAACTCTGTCCATTAGCGTAGCATAACACAAGATAGCCAGAACTCTAATCTCCAAAGCACAGCCAAGGATTTTAACATTTTTTTAAAGGAAAAACCTACAGGTTCTGATAGCCACAGCCCAAGGCAAAAACTGGCTCTACCAGTTTGGGGCTCCACAGAGAGTCTTTAAAAGACCACAAATTGTGGCCAGACAGTCCAGACCAAGCCTGCTACCATGCTATAGTCCCTCCCCAATGAGCCAGTGGCATACCTACAGTTGCCTGCCTCACCCCAGACTTTGAGGCCCCAGACCACTGGCCACTGAGTCGCTGCAACACCCTGCCTACACAGCAGTCCAACCCACCACCATGGTAGGCTGCAGGTGGTCCTCGAAAACACACTTGCCAGTCACATAGAGAAAGAGCTCAGGGTCACTTTGTATCCCAAAAACATGGCAGCCAGTTCTTCCAAAATGCATACAAACAGCAACATACCTCAACACCCTTAACAAGAAAAACAAAACTTAACAGTGGAGGAAGTCATAAACTTAATGACAGAGAAAAATCAGATGTTGATCTGCCACAAGAAGAAATATTTACAAAAGAAAGAAAAGGAATCTTTAGAATGCTGCTTGAAGTAATATGGATATGAGGGAAGCAACATAAAATAGGGACGCAATGATAGAGGAGATGAAGTCCACGCACCAAAGGGAAATACAAGAACTAATGAATGAAGTAACAGAAGCAAAACACAAGATCATGGAACTTACCAACAGACTAGAAAGGGTGAAGAATCATACCACCAATCTTGAGTTCAATCAGGAAGACTCAATAAATGGGAAAGACAGGCAAACAAGATAATCAAAGAGGCAGAAGAAAAAAATCTGTGAACAACGGCAGATGCTATGAATAGGAACAATATTCAAATAATTGGTCTACCAGAATAAGACATAACAAAGAAGTCAACAGCTAAATTAGTGAGGGAATTTCTCAGAGCAAACTTCCTCACCTAATGAATGAGATTCAAACACTAATACAGGAAGCAGAAAGGACACCAATTAAACTAATCACCAGGAAGAACTCACCATAATAGTCAAGTATACAGTAGTAGCACATAATAGTCAAAATATCCAACTTCGAGGGAAAAGAGAAAATTTTAAGAGTATCAAGAGAAAAAGAAGGTGGTCACATACAGTGGTGCTCAGGTAAAAATATGCTCAGACCTATAAGCAGATACTGTAAAGAAGAGTAAAGAGTGCAGTAACATCTTCCAAAAACTGAAAGAAAAAATATCATCCCAAGAATCATCTACCCTGCTAAACTATCTATTAAAATAGACAACAAGGTGAGAATCTTGCAGGAAAAAGAAAAACTCAGAGAATACGCCATAAGACACCCAACCCTGCAGAAAATCCTTGCTGACTCACTGTGATCAGAAGACAAACATCCACCAAACACAAGAAGGAGACTGCCATGTAGCATACCACCAACCAAAAGTCAATGCACCAAAAAGAGTTACCAAGATAACATTGCTTCAAAAGGAAAAGAAGGAAATAATTAAACCACACACACAAACACAGCACACTGATATAAAGAGAGATAGGAAAACACAAAAGGTACAAGATGACAGCAATGAATTCACAGATGGTGATAATAACTCTGAATGTCAACAGGCTGAACTCGCCCATTAAAAGACAAGTGTTAGCAGACTGACTTAGAAAACATAACCCATCAATCTGTTGCCTGAAAGAGATACCTTAAGCTTGCAGACAAAAATAGACTTAGAATAAAAGGGTGGGGGGAAATATACCAGGCAAATGTCAAGTTTTAAAAAGCAGAGGTTGCAATCCTAATTTGACAAAATTTACCTCAAGGAGCAAAGCATAATGAGAGACAAGGTGGAACACTATATAATGCTCAAAGGTTCAGTAGAACAGGAACTAGTGAGCATAATAAATATATACACACTTAACGAATACAAAATTATGTTAAGTGAAGGTAGTCGATCACAAAAGGACAAGTACAACATGAATCCACTGAGGTAAGTATAATCAGCACTGTAGATAGAGAAGAAAAGTCACTAATCTCACACTATACAGATTGAAGTACAGGCAGTCAGGTGGGCAACAGGTCAAATCCAAGGATGTGCATGTCATTCTAACATAAAGAAGGGGAAAGCAGGGAAGGGGGAGGGAGAACAGGGGGGAGGGACGCAGGGGAGATGATGGTACTGTGGGAGCATAGCCCTAACCCTCCCGGAGGGAGAGTATTGGTTATGTCTCCACAAAATTGGGAGTGTGCATCCAGACTCCACCATGGTGCACCAAACCTTTAGGGCAATGTAACCACATGGAGCCATTTATGAACAGAGTGGGCTACAGGGCCGGTCCCAATTAGAGTCAAACCAACCCCCTCCCTGTAAGTAGGGGCTACAGAGGACAACACCAAACCTACAGGTTGGAGAGAAGGGCCGGAATACCACACCCACACAGAAACAAACCAAAAAGAGAGGGTGAGGGTCATGATCCCAAATCAACACACCAAGCCCTAAGGATGACGACCCTGCATGGAGCTGCTACAGCAGAGAAAGAACTGTAGGGCGACAACAGTTCAAGAGCTGAAGTTCCCTCACTGGAGCATACCTCAACAGAGGACAATACTGGGGACACATGGCAGGGAGTGAATCTGGTCTGAAATCCCCACAATGGGGAGAACCAAGAAGGGAACATAACAGGTCAGCAACAGGAGCAAAGCAAATCTGCAAAGTCACAAAGCCCCTGAGGTGAACCCCAAAAATAGACTTTAGGCTAGGAGGGGCAGTTTCTGGAATCCCCCTGGTCCCTTGGGGAGCTCGTAATAAAGGTCAACGGACAGGATTGGAATTCCGTATGCTTTTTTTGTTCTTTTTTTTGCCTCTTTTTATTCAATTTTTTTGTCTCCATTATTGTTGGTTTGACTACCTATGTAAGATAGGCAAGGGAAGCAAACTCGAGGAGAAAGAAATGGGAGCAAGGGTTCTGGTGGGACTTGTGGGGAGGAGGAAGTGGGGGAGATAGCGGTGAGCAAACAACGCCATAGACGGGAACAACTAGGGAATTGAAATCAACAATGAGGAGGTTATAGAGATCCTGGGAATGTTGGACCAACAGCAATCTAGCTGAGAGGAATTACTAAGAGGAAGAAGAAGGGCGAGCATGATGGTGAGGCAGGAGGAAGGTAAAGAAATAGGAAAGTTCTAGAAGCAAACTATAGATAGTGGTATAAACATAGGTGCGCACATATTTAACTACATTAACCCATAAAAATAGAGGTACTGGCGTATGTACATATATTTATACTGACAACAGATTGAGGTAGTGGTCAGCTTCTGCTCAAGCCCTAACTCAACGCAAGAACACTTTGTTCTAACAACCTAGCATTCTGTGATGCTTACCCTCCCAGCATGATCACTAAAGACAAAATGGGTACAGAAACAAGCATGATGATTAAAGCTGATGGTGCCTGGCTATCAAAAGATATAGCATCTGGGGTCTTAAAGGCTTGAAGTTAAATAAGCAGCCATCTAACAGAGAAGCAACAAGCCCACATGGAAGAAGCACACCAGCTGGTGGGTTGATGGGTCAAGTAACAGGCATCAGAAGACCCAAAACAAACATACAAATACATATTGTTGAGAATGAGGAGGGTCGTAGCAGAGACCCCAAACTCATCTGTAGACAATGGGACATAGGACATCCCCTCACAGAATGGTTACAAGAAAAGGATATGTCAACCAGGGCACAGGATAGTACCTATGAAACATTGTAAAATTAGACATTCCTCTGGTTCCTTGAGGCTTCCTCACCCCCCACTATCATGACCCCAGTCCTACCTTTCACCTCAGGCTAGACTGAAGCATGTACACAGGTACAGATAAGAGCTCATGACACATGGAATCCAGGTCAGATAAAGCCCTCAGGAACAGAATGGGGAGTAGTGATACCAGGAGGCTAGCGGAAAGGGGGAGTGGAGGAGAGGAAGGGGGAATTGATTGCAACCACTGACACAACCACACACTCACAAGAGGGATGAGCAACAGAAACCATGGGGGAAGGGAGATAGCGATTGATGTAAGATATGAAAATAATAATTTATAATTTATCAAGGGGTCATAAGGAGGGGAAGGAAGGAACTGATACCAAGGGCTCATACAGAAAGTAAATATTTAGAAAATAATTTTGGTAACATATGTACAAATATGTTTGATACAACTGATATATCAATTGTTATAAGAGTCATAAGAACTCCCAATAAAATTATCTTTTAAAATAATTATGATAATAATAATAATAATGGGAATAGTGAATATTTTGGAGGAAATTGTGAGTTCTGACTTGGATGTATATTCTATAACCACATGATGTTCTGTAGAAATTTGATTGTAATAGTCCAGAATTAAGGAGAAATCTGCTCCAGAAATACACATTCAAACCATCAGCAGATAAAAATAATTCAAAGCCAAGAAACTAGATAAGATCATTCAGGGCATAAATGTAACTATTAAATAGGTCCAAAGACTCAAAAGGTAAAATATAAATGACATGAGATAGAGGGCAAAGGAGATTGGAAAACATTATCCAGTGAGATAAGAGCAGAATTTGAAGGGACAAGGGTAAAAAACAATATAATAAATTATTTTCTGAAGGGAAAAGTGTTAAATGTTAACCTTATCAGATGAGAGCTAAGAATTAACCACTTGTTTCTGTTTTTCAGTATATGAAACCCAGGATTGATAAATTTATAGGGACAGCAAATAAAAGAAGGGTTTAGGGGTGGTGGCGGGAGGGGTAAAAGAGAGACAATGTTAAGGAATCCAGAACAGAATGTTTGGAAAATGACTGTGGTAGCAATTTTACAATACTGCTTGATGTGATTAAACTATGCAATTAAATATGTGTATTGATTCCCAATTAATCATAATTTTAAAATAATAAATAAATAAGATCAAGACTTAAAAAAAAGAATTTACCACTCAATTTGACAGCATTGACCTACAAATGTCAACATGGTTGACCTTCAAAATTATGGTTTTTGGATAGTAATAAAGAAAGCTTAAATATAATTGGTTTAAGGTAAAATGAGAAAAGAAGATTAAGAGAATTCAAGAAAAGACAATTTGTCCAGCCATTCATAAATTTTGTTGTTTGACAGGAACAGATAAATAAGAAAATAGATAAACGGGAATAAATGATCAATGCTTTTGTAAATATGAGAAATATTAAATACATGTTTGTGTGGTGGTATAAATGATCAGAAAAGAGTAACAACCTGATATAAAAGAGGGAAATAAGAGGCACTGGGGTGGGACTCAGTGTATTGGTGTAAGAAAGTTTTCCAACTCCAGGACTATTGACATTTGGGGCCAGATACTTCTTTCTTGGTACGGTAGCAGTTTCATCAGAGTATGAAAGAATGTCAGAATCTGGGGGTTCTATACACCTAATGCTTATAGCACTCCCCGCCGCCCCTACCCCAGTAGAAGTGTGATAATTTTACAATGTCTCTAATCATAAAATGCCACCTGAGGGCACTTTTAGTTCAGATTCACGGGTGGTGAATTTGGAATATAAAAGGAGACAATTCATTGACACTAAAAGGAAGAAAGTCAACACAGAGAGATGTAGGTCATCCTAAAAAATTGACAGTAAAAATACAATTAAAAACAATCAACTAACTTCTGATTGATTATGTTTCATCCAGGAGGAACATGTTGAAGATTAGAAAATAAGAGAGAAAGAATCATGTACTGCACTGGGACGATGAATAGACTTTTGACAGGTAGTTGGATTGAGTTCTGACCCACACTGACCCTACGGATAACAGAAAGAAGCACTGTCTCATCTATCCATATAATGGTTCCTGTGCTTGAGCCCATTGTTGTGCTCAACAGGGTCAATTCATCTCCATAAAGTCCTTCCCCTTTTTTCACTGCCCCTCTACTTTACCAAATATGATGTCCTTCTTCAGGAACTGGTCTTTCCTGACAACACGTCCAAAGGGTGTAAGATGAAGTCTTGCCATTCTTGCCTTTAAAGAAGCACTCTGGCTATACTTCTTCCAAGACAGATCATGTTGTCCTTTTGGCACTTCATGGCACTTTCAATCTTCTTCACCAGCACCACAATTCAAAGGCATCAATTCTTCTGTCTTTTTCATTCAATATCCAACTCTCACATGCACATGAGGCACTTGAAAACACAATGGCTTGGGTAAGGCACAGCCTAGACCTCAAAGTAACACACCCAGACTTTTGAAGACTTTAAAGAGCATGTGTGCAGCATGTTTAGCCAATGCAACACATCTTGTGATCTCTTGACTGCTACTTCCATGAGCATGGATTGTAGCTCCAAGCAAGACAGAATCCCTGACATCAGTCTTTTCTCCATTGATCATGATGTGACCTGTTGCTCCACTAGTGAAGGTTTTTATCTTCTTGAGACTAAGTTTTAATCCAAATAGAAGCTGCAATCTATTGATCATCAGCAGTAAAGGTTTCAAATCTTCCTCACTTAGAGCAACCAAGGTTTTGTCATCTGTATATGGCAGGTTGTTAATAAGTCTTCCTCCACTCCTGATGCCACCTCCTTCATATAACCCAACTTCTCTGATTTTATGCTCAGAAAACAGATTGAATAAGTATGACATGAGGATAAAACTCTGCTGCACATCTTTCCTGATTTTAAATCATGCAGCATTCCCTTGTTCTGCTCATATAACTGCCTATTTAGTCATATACAAATTCTGCATGAGCACAATGAAGTGTTCTGAAATTCCCATTCTTCTCAAGGTTATCCATAGTTTGGTATGGTCCACTCAGTCGAATGCCTTTGCATAAGCAATAAAACACAAGTGAACATATTTCTGGAATTCTCTGCTTTCAGTTAAGATCCATCTGACATGAGCAATGATATCCCTTGTTCCATACCCTCTTCCAAATCTGGCCTGAACCTCTAGCAGCTCTCTGTCAATGTACTGCTACAACAATGATCTTCAACAAAATTTTGCTTATGTGTGGTATCAGTGATATTGTTCTATAATTTGAGCATTCTTTCGGGTCACCTTTCTTTGGAAATGGTACATATATTGATCTTTTCCTGTTGGCCAAGTAGTTGTCTTCCAAATTTCCTGATGTAGATGAGTGAGTGCTCCCATTGCTTCATCATTTTGTTGTCACTGATATTTCAAATGTCAGCAGGGTCACCCAAAGTAAACAGGATTCAGTTTTGTTTCTAGACTCATAACAGATTAGGAAGAAGGACTCCACTGTCCACTTCAGAGGAGAGAGCTATTGAAAACTTATGCACAGTTGCGTTGTGAGAGGGCATTAAAGATAGTGGAAATTAATTGAAAATAAATCAATTGGGATGATTACATAATTTTTTTCAATCATATTCAGCTGCTAAAGTAAAGGGACGGAGCCCATAGAGAACTTGTCAAGCAACTGAAATAATGAGAGAGAAGAAAGATGGTTACCGTATACACTTCAGTATAAGCTGATTCGAATATAAACTGAGGCACCTAGTTTTACCACAAAAAACTGCATCAAAATGTGCTTAAAACTCAGTTTATCAGGACTGACCCAAACCAGAGCTAAACTGACCCCCACCCTGTAAGTGGGTGTGGCGGAGAGTGGCACTAAACCTACAGGTTGGGAAGAGGGGTCAGCATGCCACACCCACACGGAGGCAGGCCAGGAAGGGGGAAGAGAAAGAGAGACCAACTGGACTCCACTCCAGCACACCCAGCCTAGAGGATCACATCCCTGCAGGGAGCTAATGGGACACGAAGGGACTAGGCACCCGACAACAGCATGTGTCACACTGTCCCCTTACTGGAGCCGGCTGCGACAGAGGGCATTGCTGGGGTCACCTGGTGGGGAAGCAGCACAGTCTAAACCCCCGAAAACGGAGCAAATCAAGAAGGAAACATATCTGGATAAACAATCTGGAGGAGAAAACAATAGGACTGATGGTTCCAGGTGGGAAGTGGGAGAAGGGGATGGGGAAGGGGAGGAAAGGAAGTGGTGTTAAAAAACTCAGGGACAAGGAAACAACAAGTGATCCAAAATTGGTGGCACAGAGGGTGTAAGAGACCTGGGAGGGCTGAGCAAGAGTAATGAAACTGAGAGGAAATATTGAAACCCAAATGAAGGCTGAATATGATAGTGGGACAAGAGGAAAGTAAAAGGAAATAGAGGAAAGAAGTATGAGGTAAAGGGCATTTGAGGAGGTCTAGATGCAGGTATGTCCATATGTAAATATGCTTATTTATGATGATGGAAAGGTAGTTGATGGACATTGGGCCTCCACTCAAGTACTCCCTCAATGCAAGAACATTTTGTTCTATTAACCTGGGAATCCATAATGCTCACTTCCCAACATGATCGCTGAAGACAAATAGCTGCATAAGCACATGTGGTGAAGAAAACTGATGGTGCTCAGCTATCAAAAGATATAGCATCTGGGGTCTTCAAAGGCTTAAAGGTAAACAAGCGGCTATCTAGCTGAGAAACAGCCAAGCCCCATGGAAGAAGCAGACCAGCCTGTGTGATCACGAGGTGTCGAAGGAATCAGGTATAAGGCATCAAAGAACAAAAAATCATATCATTGAGAATGAGGGGCAATGCAGAATAGGGACCCAAAGCCCATCTGTAGACAACTGGAGATCCCCTTGCACAAAGGTTGTGGTGAGGAGATTAGCAAGTCAGGGTGCAGTGTGGCAACAATGAAACATACAACTTTCCACTAGTTATTAAATACTCCTCCCCAGCCCCCCCACTATCAAGATCCCATTTTACCTTACAAATCTGGTGAGACCAGAGGCTATACACTGATACAGATAGGGGCTGGAAAAACAGGGAATCCAGGACAGATGATTCCTTCAGGACCAGTGCTAAGAGTGGCGATACTGGGAGGATGGAAGGCGGTTGGGGTAGAAAAGGAGATATGCAAGGATCTGCAAATGGCCTCCTCTCTGGGGGACAGACAACAGAAGGGTGGGTGAAAGGAGACGTCAGACAGTGTAAGATATGACAAAATAATAATAATTTATAAATTATCAAGGATTCATGAGGGAGGAAGGAGGAAGGGAGAAGAATGAGGAGCTGATACTAAGGGTTCAAGTGAAGGACAGATGTTTTGAAAATGATGATGGCAATAAATGTGCAAATTTGCTTGACGCAATGGATGGATGGATGGATGGATTATGATAAACGTTGTAGAAGCCCCCAATAAAATGATTTTAAAAACTCGGCTAATACATGAGTATATACATTAAGTCTTATAAACTGGAAAAAGAAAATATGATGGTATCAGTTAAAAAGTGGTATAATCAGGGATGATTGACTAAAGTATTAATGGGAGAGTGCGTCTGGGAGGGATTGCAGTTAGAGTTTTTTCTTTAATCATTTTATTAGGGGCTCATACAACTCTCGTCACAATCCATACATACATAAATTGTGTAAAGCACACTTGTACATTCATTGCCCTCATCATTCTCAGAACAGTTGCTCTCCACTTAAGCCCCTGGTACCAGGTCCTCATTTTTTACCCTCCCTCCCCACTTCCTGCCCCCTCAGGAACCCTTGATAATATATAAATTATTATTTTGTCATATCCTGCCCTGTCCGACGTCTCCCTTCACCCACTTTTCCGTTGTCCATCCCCCAGGGAGGAGGTCACATGTAGATCCTTGTAATCAGTTTCCCCTTTTCAAAACCATCCTCCCAGTAACACCACTCATACCACTGGTCCTGAAGGGATCATCCGTCCTAGATTCCCTGTGTTTCCAGTTCCTATCTGTACCAGCGTGCATCCTCTGGTCTAGCCACACTTACAAGGTAGAATTGGGATCATGATAGGAGGCGGGGGTGGGGGTGGGAGTGAGGAAGCAAGCATTTAGGAACGAGAGGAAAGTTGTATTTTTCATTGTTACTACATCGCACCCTATCTGCCTTGTCTTCTCCCTAAGACCCCTCTGTAGGGGATCTCCAGTGGCCTACAAATGGGCTTTGGGTCTCCACCCCACGCTCCCCTCATTCACTGTGGTAAGATTTTTTGTTTTGATGATGCCTGATCCCTGATCCCTTCAACACCTTTTGATCTCACAGGCTGGTGTGCGTCTTCCATGTGGGCTTTGTTGCTTCTGAGCTAGATGGCTGCTTGCTTACCTTCAAGCCTTTAAGACCCCAGATGCTATATCTTTTGATAGCCAGGCACCATCAGTTTTCTTCACCATATTTGCTTATTCACCCACTTTGTCTTCAGTGGTTGTGTCGGGAAGATGAGCATCACAGAATGCCAATTTAATAGTAGAAAGTGTTCATGCATTAAGGGAGTACTTGAGTGGAGGCCCAATGTCCTTCCGCTACCTTAATACTAAACCTATAAATATATGCACATAGATCTATTTCCCTATCCTCATATATAAATATATTTGCATATGTACATGTCTTTATCTAGACCTCTATAAATGTCCTCTGCCTCCCAGCTCTTTCCTCTATTTCTCTTGACTTTTCTCCGGTCCCACTATCATGCTCAGTCCCCACCAGGGTTTCAGAAATTCCTCTTGGTTACATTACCCTTGATCATGTCCTACCAGGCCTCCCACACCCTCCTCACCCAATTTGGATCGCTTGTTGTTCCCTTGTCGCTGGGTTTGTTAACACTACTTCCTTTCCCCCCTCCCCCATGTCCCCCCGGACCTGTTAGTCCCATTGTTTTCTCATCCAAATTGTTCATCCAGCCTATCTTATTTAGACAGACCTGCGGAGATAATAACATGCACAAAAACAAGACAAAACAAAACCAAGCAACAATATACAACAAAACAACAACAATAAACCAATGGCAAAAACAAAACACAACAAGAAAGAAAAGCTTGTAGTTAGTTCAAGGATCATTTGTTGGACTAGAGAAGTGTTTTCCAGTCTAGTCTATTGGGGCACCATGCCCTGGCCCCAAAGTCCACCTTCAGCATTCCCTGGGGACCTTGCCGCTCCATTCCCTTGCTGTTCTGTTGCACCCCTTTAGTGTTTTGCCTTGGTGTGGCAGGATCAGATCAGGTGCAATTCCCACACTGTGTCTATGGTGTTGTTCTCTGAAAATTTGGGTTGCTTCCAACTCCTTGCAACTGTGAACTGTGCTGCAATGAACACTGGAGCACAGATGTCTGACCTTCGTTTGTTTCTTGCCTCTTCTGGGTCTATGCCTAGTAAGGGGATTGCTAGGTAGTATGGTAACTCAATTTCCATCTGTTTTAGATCGATTTCCATAGTGGTCACACATACTTACAAGTCAACCAGTAGTGGATGAGAGTTCCTGCCTCCCCATAGCCCCTCCAACACTTGTTGCTTTCTGATTTTTTTAATTGGGGTACCTTTAAGGGTGTTAGGTGGTACCTCGTTTTAATTTGTATTTCTCTTATGGCTAAAGATCGGGAACATGTTTGTTGGCCATTCGGATTTCTGCCCCAGTGAAACTTCTGATCAGATCCTTTGCCCACCTCCTCAGAGGGCAATTAGTTTTTTTTTTCTTTTTGGAAGCTAGCAGAGTATTATAGATTTTAGTTATAAGGCCTTTGTCTGATGTGTCATTGCTAAAGATGTTTCTCAGTCCATAGACTCTCTTATTACTCTCTTGGTGAATTCTTTCAATGTACACAGGTGTTTTATCTTCAGTATATCCCATTTGGCAATTTGTGCCTCCTCTGTGTTTGTGTACTTCCCTATTTCTGATAGCCTATGTATTCCCTGTGCCAAAGTTCTCAAGTTGGTCCTAATTCCCTCAATGATGGCCCTAAGAGTTTGGGGTTTAACTTCAAGATTTGTGATTCACCTTGAATGTATTCTTATGCATGGAGTGAGATAAGGGTCTAGCTTCATTTTTCTGCAGGTAAATATCCATTTTTCCAAGCCCCACTTGTTAAAGAGGGCATCTGCTTCTCATTTGATATTTTTGGGGCCATTATCAAAGATCTGTATGCTGATGATATTATTTCTGGGTTTTCAGTTCTTTTCCATTGGTCTGAGTATCTGTCATTGTACCAATACCATGTGGTTTTGACGACTGTGGCTGTATAGTATGTGCTAAAGTCAGGTAAAGCAAGCCCTCCTACTCTGTCCTTCTTCTTGAGGCGTTTTCTGCTAATTCTGGGCTTCTTCCCTTTCCATATGAAGTTGGTAATGAGTTTTTCCATTTCTTTGAAGAAAGATGAGGGTAATTGTATCGGGATTGCATTAAACTTATATAGTGCCTTTGGCAAAACTGACATCTTCATTATATTGAGTCTTCTAATCCACGAGCATGGAATATCCTTCCATTTTGTTGAGTTCGCTCTTGGTTTCTTGTAATAGTGTTCTGTAATTTTCCCTGGATAGATCTTTTGCTAATTTAGTCAGATATATCCCTAGATATTTCAATTTGTGTTTGGCTACTTTGCAGGGTACCACCTTTTTTATCTCCACTTCTGTAGTCTTATCCGATGTGTATAACAGTCTGATGGACTTCTGTTTGTTGATCTTGTATCCTGCCACTCTGCCAAACTCCTCTATTGCTTCCAGTAGTCCCCTTGTGGAGCTTTTGAGATTTTCCATATATAAAATCATATCATCTGCAAACAACAATAGTTTCACCTCTTCCTTCCCCAGACGAATACCTTTGATGCCTTTTCTTTGCCTTATGCTGTTAGCTAAAACCTCCAGCATGATATTAAATAAGAGTGGGGAAATTTGTTCCCTCCTTTCTTTGGTTAGGTTTGCCAGTGGTCTGTCAATTCTGTTTATCCTTTCAAAGAACCAACTTTTAGCAGTATTATTTTTCCATAGTTTTCTTATTTTCCTTCTCCTAAATCTCAGCCCTGATTTTTATAATTTCTTTTATTTTGCTATTAGTAAGGTTGTCCTTCTGACTCTGCGCTAGTTGTTATAATTTTGTGCCAGCATATCAATCATGAGTCTCTCTTCCCTTCTTGGGTGTGCATGTATTGCTATGAAACGTCTACTGATAACTACCTTTCCTGTGTCGCATACGTTTTGGTATGTTGTGGGCTCATTCTCATTGGTTTCTAGAAATTTCTTAATTTCATCTCTGATCTGCGCCAACATGCACTCCTTTTGTAGTAGCTATTCATCCTCCAATTGTTTGCTCTTATTTTCTTCATCTTCCTTTGTTGATTTCCAGCCTTATGGCAAGTGGTCAGAGAAAGATGTCTGTATGATATTAATGTGCTTAAATTTATGTAGATTCGCCTTATGCCCCAGCATGTGGTCTATCTTCAAATATGTGCCATATAGGCTTGAGAAGAATGTGAATTTTTGTATTTGGATGAAAAGCTCTGTAAATATCAGGTCAAATTGTCTAATTGTACTATTTAGATCTCTAGCCTCCTTGTTGAGTTTCTTTCCCTGTGATCTATCTTTTTCAGAGAGCGGTGTGTTGAAGTCACCCACTATAATTTTTGAGACTGTGATTTCTTTTTTAATCTTTTAGAGTGTTTGGTTAATGTATTCAGCGGGTATCTCATTCTCATAATATATATTTACAATGCTTAGTGGTTCTTTGTCTACCATTCCCTTGAGCATTATATAGTGTCCCTCCTTATCTCTTTTTATGGTTTGCACTTTGAGGTCAATTTTATCCGAGATTAGGATTGCAACCACTGCTTTTTTTGAATTGTTGCTTGTTTGGTATGACTTTCTCCAGCCTTTGATTCTCAGCCCGTTTTGTCTGTAGCCTTGAGTTGTGTCTCCTGTAGGCAGCAGATTGATGGGTTGTGTTTTCTAAGCCAGTCTGCTAGTCTCTTTTTTTTAATGCCTGAGTTCAGGCCATTGATATTCAGGGTTATTATCTCCATCTGCAGACTCTGTCATGTCATCTTATATCTTTTTTGTTGGATGTTTTCCTACTTACCTTTCTCATTAGTCTTTTGTGCATGTGTGTATGTATCATTCTTGTATCATTCTTTCCATCCTTAAGCCAATGCTTATTTGGGGTCTGTTTTCTCTTTTTTGCTCTCTGGATGAGGCTGTTCTATGTGGCAGTCTCTTATTTATGCTTGATGAATGTTGTTCTTCTGTCCATACTGGGTCGGCAAAGATCTTTTGTAGGGATGCATTTCTTCTAACATATCTTTGAGTTTTTCCTTGTCTTGGAAAACTCTTGCTTCTCCATCTATCTTGATCAATAATTTGGCTGGGTAGAGTATTCTTGGGTTTGCATTGTTTTCCTTTAATTTTTGTAGTATGTTACTCCACTCTCTCCTTTTCTTCACAGTTTCTGCTGATAGGTCTGAGCATATTCTTACTTGGGAACCTTTATATATGATTGCTTGTTTTTCCCCAGCTGCTCTAATGATTTTCTCCTTTTCCTCAAAGTTGGATAGTTTAACTATTATGTGCCTTGGTGGCTTCTTCTTGGGAGTAAGTCTAGCTGGTGTTCTTTCAGCCTCCTGAATGGTTGCCTGGTTTTCATTCATTAAGCTGGGGAAGCTTTCCTCCAAGAATTCTCTCACTATTGTTGCAGATAACTTCTTTGTTGTGTCTTCCTCTGATAAGCCAATAATTCTAATGTTGTTCTGCTTTATAGCATCAGACATAGCTCTTAGGTTTTCTTCAGCTTCTCTGATGACTTTATTAGATTTTTGTTAATGTCTGCTTGGCTGCCTTCCAAGTCACTGATGCTGTTCTCTGCTTCCTCCAGTCGATTCTCGGGGTCCATGTTTTGGCTACTGGTTTCTGTTATCTCCTCCCTAAGCTCCTGTATTTCTCTTTGGTGTATGGTCATTATGTCCTTTATCATTTCATCCTTTTTGTGTAGTGTTTCCCTCATATCCTTGTATGACGCCAAACAGATTTCTGAAAATTTCTTTCTGTTTCAGCTCAATGTCTGCTTCTTCTATGCATGTCATTATGTTTATGACATCTTCTGCCATTACCTTTTGTTTCTCCCGTTTTCTCATTGAGCTCGTTGGGTCTGATGGCTGTTAGCATTGCGTTGTTTTAGATGAGCCAGGTGCCGTTTTCCAGGGAGTGGAAGAGCACTGGCTATCTTTGGGAGACTTGTAGGAATGCTTCTTCGAACTGCCTATAGTTTCTTTCACTGTGGAATTAACCTACCATTTTATCCTCCTTTGACTTCCCTCTCAGGGGAGTCACCCAGAATGTTGCTGGGTTGCCTGCTTTGGTGTTGTGGATGTTGGGCAGAAGTTCCTGCAGCAGCTTAGAATGTTGAGGAGTGTTGGCCGAGCTACCTTAGTACCCCAGGCACAGGGGCAGGAATTCCCCAGTAAGAAGCTAAACAGAGTATCCCCTGGAGGAGGTCAGCAGGGCCCTCTCCAGCCTGAGGCTATCTACAGCCTGAGGCTAGCTGGGTGTGGTGCAGGTGTACATGCCCTAGGCTAAGGGGAGTGGTCTGGATGTCAGCAGTAGAGTGTGAGAGAACAGGAAAGTGACAAAGAGGAGGAAAGAAAATTTAAAAGTAAGACCACTTAGACTGTGCTGGAATACAGAGAAGGGAGGGAAACAAAAGTAACAACGTAGCTGAACCCCAATCCCTGCCTGTGGAGCTGTGAGGTTTTAGTCCCCACCCCAGGCTGTCATGGCAAGCTGTAGCTGTTCCAAAATTTAAAAAAGCCCCTGCCTAGGCCTCCAGGACTGTGGGATGACAGGGAGCAGAGATGGAAACAAAAGTCAAAATGTAGCTGAACCCCATTCCCTGCCTGTGGAGCTGCAAGGGTCCAGTCCCTGCCCAGAGGCAGGTGGGGGAAAACTGTGGCTGTGTTGATACCAAGCCTTCCTATGGGATCTAAATGGTCCTGGCTCCGGCAGAGACAGTGGCGCGGCCAATGTCAAGCCCCAGCAAGCTTTCCCTGAGGTAACCCAAAAGCCCCCAGCCTCTTAAAACCCCATGGGTCTGTGCCTACTTATCTTTATGATGCTCCTCCTGTGTTCCAGCCACATTGAATTTCCCTCTAACCAACTCTCCTGGGCTGAATTCTCTGCAGTTATAATTTAAAAGACACTTATGAGAAAGGAAGATGAAAGAATCCACAAGCAAAGGCATTGAAGTATATGTACTGCAGACTTGAGATGCATTAAGAATATGACAGCAATACTGCTAGAGAAAAAAGTGACTGTGAGCCACAAGAGAACATCTTCAAAAGTCAAAGGATATTGATACCTGCAGAGGTCCATCATCTACTTATCTGATAGTGTATCATACTGTGACTAGGAAATTGCTGTGATTTTAGGAGTTATACCATGATCTTTTGAAAAGTGAGCAGGCTCACACACAGTGGACAAGCATCAGTGAAACGTCCAGAGTAACAGACTGGGGAGAAGACTCAACAGTGTACATCTGCAAATATTGTTCAAATGAAGACTTTATGAGTATCAGTGAAAGTTTGAGTGATGGAGAGATGAAGGATGAGCCCCTTGATTTTGATTGAGTGCCCCATTGGAAGGCACTCAAAATATGATTGAGGAGTACAAAATACAGTCGATATTCATGATGAAGTAAAGCTTCCAGGATTTATATTTGCCGAGAATAGAAAACAGCAGCAAACTTCTATTAATAATTAAAATGTGGAATTATGAAGCATGAATTAAGGAAAAATTGAAGATGCAATAAATGAAATGGAAGATTGACAGGAAAGGCATGACTGAGCTGAAGCCAAGTATTGAAGTTTATATCAGTGGTGGGATTCAGCTGGTTTGCACAGGTTCAGCAGAATTCATGCCTAGTTTTTGGTTGAGTTCAGTGAACCATTTGTTAAAATGTCACTTATAATCAGGATTCTCTCTAAAGTAAACAGCTGGGAAGTTACCCAATATGGAAATCACAGATTTATATTCCTTACTGTCTTTTTAACATTCATCTGTGCAAAAGGATATTCAAAGTGCCTGTGGTAATATTATTCCATCCATAAGTATAAAAACTTAGATGGACTTATGTCTATAATATTTATTTATTCATTTCATAAACTAGTTACACTTTTGATGAAATAATACATTTTTAATCCAGTGCTTTTGTTGCTTCAGTAAACAAACATAAAGCGTAAAGAGAAAAACTGCCAAACAGGCAGAGATTGATGCATTGTCATTCATTTCACCTTTGTGTTACACCCCAACTTGCCACAAAATAGTATGAATGAATTTTCACTCTTCCTGAAAAGAGCTAAAAATATTCTCAGAACGATTGTTTTAAGTTCAGCAGATTGAAAGGGATTTTCATAGAAGTAAAGTCGAAGTCACCTGTTTCTAATCTATCAAACACAATGACTAGTCTAATTGGTCTACCGCTAAAGGAATGGCACCCTAGTCCTAGAGTGACAAAATGTTCAGGGATAAATAAAAAAGCCAATGATGCTGTGAATAAAATGAAGAATATTGCAAGTGAGGATCCCAATCAAGAAGCAATATGGAAAAATCTTATTGTTTTGTCAGTGTTTATTAAATTTTTTTCATTAATATATTAAAATGCTTTTAAAAACAATCTATTGTGTACTTCTTTTAGTGTTCTTACTTATTTATTAATTGTATGAAATAATAAGCTATCTTTTGGCATTTGTTTTTTTATACTTAAAATGGTCACTAGGACAGTGAATCAGTTGTTAAATATTTGAATCTCACCATCAGCTTATACGAGTGTATACAGAGAGATTTATATCCAGTAGAATGGCTCACAAAACTGTAGAGGTGGGCAAGTTCCAAGTACAATGATTAGAAGTCAGGTTTCAAAGCAGATATTAGGCTGCAGGCTTCTCCTGAATCATGTCGTTTCTGAAGCTGATGCAGCCAAGACTGACAGGTCAGATAGCAGACTTCTGACCACAGAGGCAAGATACTTCCACGTGTGCATGAAAGAGTTGGAAATTAACTTAAAATTAATGCTTTTGAATATGGTGCTGGCAAAGAATATTGAAAATAACTTGGACTGTAAAAAGAACAAAGAGATCTTTGGATGAAGTACTGACTTGATAGCACCTAACAACAACATACCATGCTCTGCCAGAAGAATGACCAAATACATCTGGGAAGAAGTATAGCCAAGGAGAACAAGTAGGGAATTAGAGTCAACAACAATGAGGAGATGCATATCCTGAGGAGTCAGAGCAACAGCAAAGAGAAAGTTCTGAGAGGTGGAAATAGGGGGAAAGTGAGAATGGGGCAGGAGGAAGGCAAAAGGAAACAGAGGAAGGATCTAGAGGTATGAGCATAGGTGTATACATATGTAAGTATATTAATCCACAAAAATAGAGGTATTGGCCTATGTACATATATTTATATAGCAATACACTGTAGTAGTGGGTGACTTTGGGCCAGCTCATACCCTCCCTCAATACACGAACACTTTGTTCTAATAACTCGGCACTCTGAAATGCTCACCATTCTGATACAATTGCTGAAGACAAAATGGGTGCATAAGCAAATGTGGTGAAGAAGCAGATGGTGCCCAGCTATTAAGAGATACAGCATCTGGGGTCTTCAAGGTTTGAAGTTAAACAAGCGGCCATTCAGCAGAGAAGCAACAAGCTCACATGAAAGAAGCACACCACCAGTGTGATCACAAGGAGTTATTGGGACCAGTTATTAGGCATTAGAAGATACATAACAAACAAACAAACAAAATCATATGGTTGAGAATGAGGGGGGTTGGAGCAGAGACCCAAAGCCCATCTGTAGACAATGGAACAATGCCCCCACAGAGGGACCACAGGGAAAGGATGAGTTAACCAGGGTGCAGTAAAGCATCCATGAAACACACAATATTCTTCTGGTTCCTTGAGGCTTCCTCACCCTCCACTATCATGACCCCAGTATTGCTTCTCAATTCAGAATTGAGCTAGTCTAGATACACTAGAGAAACAAATCCACAGAAACTCATATGTATATAAGAGAGAGTTTTAAAAAAAGAAAGCATCCCAACTCAGTCCAGCCCAAGCTCATAAGTCCAACATTAACCCCTATGTCCAACACAGATCTACAAAGTCCTCCTCAAACTTACAAAACAAATGCAAGAATGCCGAGTGCAGGAGGAAAACCAAATCAGTGAGTGTGTAAGCATCTCAGCGCTGGCAGGGATCTCCACGAAGCTTCTCCAGCACCCAGGGTTGCATCAGGGTAGGTCTATGTGGCTTCTCCTCACAAATGTCTGGCAGGAAGTGAGCCTTGCCAGCTGAAGCAAAGAACTAGCTAAGGCAGATACACACTGGTCTGACCATCAGAGAAAAAGAGACCAGATAAGAAAGGCAAGGCTCACCCAGCATTTCTCTCTGCCCTTCAATTACTCCCACATGTATTTATAGGCCAGGTTGGCATAATAAACCTTAACTATCCTAAGACTAGACTCGAACATGTACACAGGTATAGAAAATAGATGGGGGCTCATGACACACAGAATCCAGGAACAGGAGTGGGAATAGTGATACCAGAAGGGTAGGGATAAAGGGGGGCGGGGCAGGAGGAGGAGAGGAAGGAAGAAAGAGGGAACCGGTTGCAATGATCAACACATAACCATACACCCTCTTTAGGGAGAGGAACAACAGAAAACATGGGGGAATGGAGACAGTGGTAGGTGTAAGATATGAAAATAATACTAATTTATAATCTATCAAGGGGGTATGAGGATTGGATGGACCTGATACCAAGGGTTCATTAGAAAGTAAATTTCAAGAAATTAATGAAGGCAACGTATGTACAAACATGCCTGATGCAATCAATGTATGGACTGTAATTAGAGTTGTAAGAGTCCCTAATAAAGTGATTTTTTAAAGTTTTTTTCATAATAAATCATTTTATTAGGGGCTTGTACAACTCTTATCACAATCCATACACACATCCATTGTGTCAAGCACATTTGTATATTTGTTACCATCATCATTCTCAAAACCTTTTCTTACTACTTGAGCCCTTGGTATCAGCTCCTCATTTTTCCCCTCCCTGTCCTTCCCTCCCTCATGAATCCTTGATCATTTATAAATTATTATTATTATTATTAATGTCTTGCACTGACCAATGTCTCCCTTTACCCACTTATGTGCTGTCCATCCCCCTGGGAGTGGGTTATAGGCTGGTCATTGTAATTGGTTCCTCTTTCTCCCCCCACCTTCTCCTTCCTCTTCTAGTATGGCTACTCTCAATACTGGTCCCAAGGAGTTTATCTGTCTTGTATTCCCTATGTTTCCAGCTCTTATCTGTATCCATGTACATGCTCTGGTCTATCCAGATTTCTAAGGTAGAATTAGGATCTGATAGTGGGGGAGAGGAAGCATTAAAGAACCAGAGGAAAGCTATATGTTTCATTGATGCTATAATACACCCAGACTGGCCCATCCCCTCCCCTCGACCCTTCTGTAAGGGGTTGTTCAAGTGCCTACAGATAGGTTTGGGATCTCTACTCTGCACTCCACCCCACCCCCATTCACTCTGACATGATATTTTGTTCTGGGTCTTTGATGCCTTGTACCCGATCCCATTGACACCTCATGATCACACCGGTGTGCTTCTTCCATATGGCTTTTTTCTCAGCTACATATCCCCTTGTTTATCATCAAGCCTTTAAGACCCAAGATGATATATCTTTTGATAGCCGAGAACCATCAGTTTTCTTCACCACATTTGCTTATGCACCCATTTTGTCTCTAGCGATCATGTAGGGAAGGTGAGCATCTCAGAATGCCGGATTATTAGAACAAAGTGTTCTTGTGTTGAGAGAGTACTTAAGTAGAGGCCCAGTGTCCATCTGCTTCCTTACTAAACCTTCCATCTGCTTCCTTAATACTAAACCTATAAATATATGTCCATAGATCTTTTTCCCCATTGGCATATATAAATATATTTACATATGCACATGCCTGTATTTAGATCTCTATAAATGCCGTTTGCCTCCTAGTTCTTTCCTTTATTTCCTTTTACTTTTTAATTTTTAAAATTTTATTATTTTTTAAATACTTTTATTGGGTTCTCTTACATCTCTTATCACAATCCATACATTCCTCCAATGTGTCAAGCACATTTGCACATATGCCACCATCATTATTTTCAAAGTATTCTCTTCCCACTTGAGCCCCTGATATCAGTTTCTCATTTCTTCCCCCTCCCTGCCCCGCCCACCCTCCCTCACAAACCCTTGATAAGTTATAGATTATTTTTTCCTTATCTTATATCATCCTCCATCGTCCCTCACCCACTTTTCCATTATTCGACACCCTAGGAGGGGGTTCTAGTTTGATCCTTGTGATCCCTTCCCCTTTCTTGCCCCACCCTCCCCTAATCCTCCTGGTATCCCTACTCTCATTTTGGTCCTGAGAGGTTTATCTATCCTGGATTCCCTGTATTTCAGGCTCTCATCTGTAGCAGTGTGCATGCTGTACTACAGTCTAATCCAATTTGTAAGGCAGAATTGAGGTCATGATAATGGGTGAAGGAAGCACCAAAGAACTAAAGGAAAGTTGTGTGTCTCATTGGTGCTATACTGCACTCTGATTGGCTTAGCTCTTCCCTTTGACCGCTTTGTGAGGGGATGTCCAATTGTCTACAGATAGGCATTGGGTCTCCATTCCATTTGCACCCCTCACCACCCACCCGCATTCACCTTGGGTATGATTTTGTTTGTTTGTTTTTGTTTTTACCTTGAGTATGGCTTTATTCTGGGTCTTGGATGCCTGATACCTGATCCCATTGACTCCTCATGATCTTACAGGCTGGTGTGCTTCTTCCATGTGGGCTTTGTTGCTTCTCAGCTCGATGGCCGCTTGTGAGAAGTGAGGATGGGGAGACTTTTTCTACCTTTTCAGGAAGGATCAGTTTTTAGATAAATGCATCCTGCTTATCAGTAAAAGGAAGATCTGCAAAGAGATGAATTGTCACAGTGGCTGCAAAATTGGCCTCAAAAACAGCAACTATTGTGAGGATGACATAGGACCTATCCACAGTTAGTTTATTAGTTTATTCTCATGAATTGATAATTCGGTGTGACAGTATCATCTTTATATAGTGACTGAAATGATTTGTGCTTTTTTAAACAATAGCTATATACTTTTTGACTTTCTCTGGTAGCGCAATGGGTTATAAATTAGGCTGTCAATCCCAAGGTCTGCGGTCAGAAAAGAAATCAGTAATGCTCCAAAGGAGAAAGATAAGGCTTCCTGCTCCCGTGGAGATGCACAGCCTCAGAGAACATGGAGGGCAGTTCTACTCTGCCCTGTACGGTCGCTATGAGCTGGAATTGACTAGATGACTGTGCACTCCAAGACTATTTATACATGTATCCTTGAACTATAATATGATTATTGAGATATAGCCAATTAATATGGTCCTTCCAGCCTTAATTCCTTATGTGATGTATATTTTTCTCCCGAGGAATGGCTGGTGGTTTCAAATTACTGACCTAATTATTAGCAGCTCAACACATAATCCAGTATGCCACCAGGGCTCCTTCATCACAGGATTAAGGAGGGGCTAAATCCTGCCTTGTGTAGAGGGTCTGAATCAAGCCACATCCTTTGTTTCTTTGGAGGCAGCTTTAAACTCTACAAGAGGGTTTGACATCAGGCACCAGTATGGTGGGCAAAAGACAAAACAAACCTCCATCAAAGCCATTCCTGTGTGTATAAGAGTCATCTGGGGTCCAGGGAGAAATAGGAGGCCATTTGGTAAAACAGTCCAAGACGTCTGTCTGAAGTGCTGGAGGCCACCATGACCAGATGCACCAGAGACTGTGGCACAGAGACAGAGGAACCATGCCAAGACTGGGGAGGCCCTTCCTTCTCACTTGGCCCTATGAGGAACAGTGACTGAGAGACCAGAAAGAGACTTGGTACTGGCTGAAGAGCTATTTTGCTGTAACCAGTAAAGACTATCTTTACTGATTGCAGACTTACAGTAACCTATCAACTTCCCGAAAAAGCCCTGTTAATCATGAATGTTGTTTATGAGTTCTGTGTGGCCTTTACAATGAATTATCAAAACCCAACATAGGTGTAGAGTTGTGTGAAAGAATAATTGGTGACAGAATAGGCAAAGCAGGATGGAGTGTGGAGGCACACATGCTTCATGGCCATAGGGAAGCCAGAGACGGTCAGATATGTTCACTTCTGTTGCTGTTTCTGAAAAGATAAAAAATAATAATTGAAAGAATTCCAGTAACCATTAGAAGACATCACCAATGGAAGAAAGAATAGAAAATGGAGTTAGTAACCATAGAGAAGAAGGAAGAGGGATGGAAGGGGGAACGGAAGGAGCGATAAGGAGCAGCTGCAGGATGATAGATCGGCATGGAGCCTAGGTAGTGAACAGGCGCTCTCCTTCTGGATTTTGGTAACTCAGGACTCCAGTCAGATACACCAGCCGGAAGGAAGGACACGGAGGGGAGGGGATGGAAGGACCAGAGAGTGGAGAAACTGAACACCTGAGAAAGGAAAAGGAAGGAAGTGAAACCACTGAGAAGGGAAGTGTAAAGGCTAGAAGATATTTCAAGTATTGGTGCCTCGCTGCTAAAGGCATGAAGTTAGCAGAAGGAAAGAAGGATAACTTCAAAATAGAAACTGATCATCAGACTAAAATTCAAAGACAGCATATTACTTTAAGGCAATCAAGTACACCTTTTGTTAACCCTTACCTAGAAGCAGCTTCGAGATGCTCTTTAAATAAATATACATTTATAAGTATATATGTGATTATAAATGTATCTATTTTATATGGCATATATATTATATAATTTAAAATTGATGCATGTTACATAAATATAGTTTCAAAAAGATAACAGCTAGTACACTCAGAATAGGGATATAGTGAATATTCTGCTTGTTGCTGCTTTGTAAACAGGGAGTGTTGATTGATTTGATAACAGCAGTTTGGAGGATTTGGAGTTTGTGGTTTATTTTCCAATTCTCCTAGGATACTGCCATAGTCAGAACTGTTTTGTGTGTTTTATTTAAATGTTTTCATTATTAATCAGGTGGGTGTTTAAATTTCAGCCCATCGGTCTTATATTCAGTGACCTAAACTACTTTTCAAACCTCCCCTTGATCGCTCTTTTCCTTTTATAGAATGCTCTCTTCCCTTCACCAGAGTGAGCAGCGGTCTACCTGCTAGCCCATTGCTGCATCTTCTCTCCTTTGCCTCCACCCACCTGGATAGGCCTCACAGTCTGTTTCCTTTTGTATGAAAACTTTTGCCCTGGGTTTTCCTTTGCAACAGTATTTTCACACAATATTTATCCTTTTGTGATTGGCTGACTCCACTTAGCATCCTATTCTCCAAGTCCATGAGTTGCTTTGCAGTTTCGCCAGTGTTCTTTAGCGATCCGAGTGTAGCATGGTGCATATGTACCAATGTTTGCCTATCCATCCTTCCACTGATGGGTATTGGAGTTGCTTCCAACTTCTTGCTATTTAGACGTGTAAGCAGCTGTAATGAACATGAGTGTGCATACGCCTGCTTGGCTTCGGCTCTTACATCATTAGGGTACATATCCATAAAGGGATTGCTAGGTCACATGGTAAGAAATAATACCTTTTTGAAATTCTGATCTTAAGTATTGGATATATGTGATTGAAATTTTGAAGAGAGATAACAAAGTATTTTCAGGTCAATTGGAGGTTAGAAATTGATTTTAGATTATTGTACCTGTGTTTTGGAGAATGAAATATTGGCGTGGGGCTTGGGTGATTTAAGCAGTGGGAGAATCCTTAAGTGGACAAAATACTTACGTGCTCAACTACTAGCTAAAAGGTTGCCAGTTCTAACCCACCTGGTTCTGATAGCTCACAGCCTTAAACACCCTATTTTACTCAGCATGCCTGAAGTAGCCATGGGTCAGAATCCACTCAAGAGCAACCACTACTACCCAGCAGTAGGAAGCCTCAAGAGAATGACTGGAAGACATGAAGAAAGAATTTCTGGATCAATCTCCTAGAAAAAATGAGGGGACTGGGGAGAGGTGGTCCAAAGCAGAGCACGTTCATTTTATGGCACAGGCAAGCTAGGTGTCTGCCTAACAGGTTGGATTTCAGGAACATTTAAATTTGGGCTTGTGATCTGTACAGTAACCTGCACAGGAACCCAAGAATCCACTGTCAAAAAGACCTCATGTTTAGTTTAAGGTTCTCTTATTGCCATCTTGAAATTCTTAAAAGTTTTGTCTTTGAACTTGTGGTTTTGGGAACCTACTGGACAGCACCTGACAACAGACAAGGAAGCTTGTGAATAAGCAGAACTACAGGCAAAATGCCACTGCCTTTGTTGCCCCATACTCCTGTAGCCTCCCCTGTGCCCCAGGAGCACACACTCCAGTAGAGCCATGCTGTGTGGAAGCTCAGTGAGATGCAAATCTAATCTGAGCTAGATCTGTTCATAAAGAACTGGGTACAGGGGTGGAGATGAGATGTCAAGAGGCCATGTTCTCCGTTTGAACTGGAACATGTTTTGAATATAGAAAGAAGTCCATGAAGTTTTGATATTTCCTTGTGTCAATGAGTAATAACTAAAAACACAATTGATCTCAAGTCAATTCCACATCAAAGCAACCCCATCAGAGTAGAACTGGGCTCCAAAGAGTTTTCAGTGGCTAATTTGTCGGGCACAGACCAATAGGCCTTTCTTCTGAGATGTTTCACACTTGCGCTCCAACTTTTTGGCCAGCAGCCACATGTATGAACCATTTGTGGCACCTAAGGATTTCACTGTATTAGATAATCCATTATATTGAAAATAATGGCACAAAAGTAAAGGACAACATAGAATAACGGGCATTTCCTTTTCTTTCAGCTCTTCTTTGTTTGTCAGTCAGACAAAGGTAAAGGTTGTTATTAGAATGTGTGCCTATTCTTGAAGTTAGACAAGCAGGGAAGCAACAAAGTCTACACAGAAGAGTCACATCAGCCTCTGTGATCACCAAGCATTGATGGGATCAGGTACCAGGCATCAGAAGAACCCAAACAAACAAGTTTATCAATGTAAATGATGGGGGTCAGAGTGGAAGCCCAGCATCCATGAGTAGACAATTGGGCATTCCCTCATCCCCAGTCATCCAAGGTGCAGTATAGCACCAACAAACACACAACATTACTCTAATTCTTTAAAGCTTCCTTCGCCCCACCTATCATGACCCTGGTTCTACCTTACAAATCTGGCTAGACTGGAGCCTGTACATGGTACAGATAAGAGCTCTCAACACACAGAATCCAGCACAGATAACCTCCTCAGGGATAGTAGTGGGAATAACACTGCCTTGAGGGTAAGGGGAAGGTAGGGGAGAAAAGGGAGAAATAGGGAACTGACTACAATGTATAACACACACACACACACACAGGGGGACAAACAACAAAAACATGGGCAAAGGGAAACAGTGGATGGTATAATATATGAAAATAATAATTCATAATTTATCAAGGGTCCATGAGGGTGGGTGAGTGGGGAGAGAGGGAACATAGAGGAGCTGATACCAAGGACTCAAGCAGAAAGAAAATGATGATGGCAACATACACAATGTGTTTGATACAACTGATGTATGGATTGTTGTAAGAGCTATAAGAGCCCCCAATAAAATAATCCATTAATTTTAAAAAAAGGAATGTGTGCCTATTAAGAAAGGAAATAAAAAGAGATGAGTTCATTGTGCATGACATTTCCATGCTCTGGTAAGAACAAAATCCGCAAATGCATGTACAAGATACAAAATGGCATTGTGCAATTTTTGTGATTCTGCACACATGGTAAATATAATTATGTTTACATTTTTTATTTGTATAGCTTAATATGAAGAAAAACAGTGAAATTGTTGCTAATCACTTGGATTGCTCATTTTTTTCCTTCATTCAACATGCAATGACAGGTGGAGAGAAATGAAGAAGGTTGTGCTTCACACATTGCATAGCACTTGCCCTGATTTTTTAACCAGGACTCCATGTTTCCATTTTGCACTGAGCCCTGCACAAGCCAGACTTGTCTAGGAAAACCCACACCACCCAAAGAATGCCAAAAATTCCCTTCAATTAATTTCATTATTGTTGTTGGCTGCCAAGGATTCAGACCCTGAGTCAGGCAGATCCTATGCACAGTGGAACTAAAAGCTAAATGGTGCTCCACCGTCCCCGTGATGGCAGCAGTTCTCCTACTTACTTCCTGAGCCTGACGTTTTTTTAACATACTACAAAGCTTGTCACTCAACAATTACAAAAAAGCATAAAATGCTAGACATGCGATAAAAAGGGCAGGGAAAAGATCTCAGAACGCTTGGCTTCCAGAGGTATCATTAGCTGTATTTTGAGACATTGCTTAGATGATATGGCCTTAATTTCCTCAACTGCAAACTGAGCTGGATAATCTATAAGGCCCTTTAAAGCTCAAATAACAGTTAATTAAATTCCTATTAACTGTAAGTGATGGCTACATGATAGAACTGTGCACAGATTTTGAGATAGCTAGGGAAAGGTCCACACTATGTGAGAAAGAATTGGGCTACCACTGATGAATTGCTTCAATTTTTATAGGACCAGATTTATGAAAGAAAACATCAAGTAGACTTTAAGGAAATAGTAAACTGAGGACAGAAAACTGGGCCTTTAACAAGATGTATAAAAATCACATGGGGATTTATAAGGATCAACTAGACACTTTATTAAAAATATAGATTTTAATTCAGTATATTTGGAATGGGGATGCAAATTATCAGCAAGGGACCAACAAGAATGAATGCTTCAATGCCCTGTAGAAAAGGCTAATGTTAGGCACTTTCATGCTATTCCACTAGCAGCACCCATCAAACTCACGGGAAAACAGAGTCAGAGGCTACATAAATTACGTGACGCCATACACTAAGTCGTGGATTTTAAACCTAAGTTTGTGTGCCCACAAAGACCATAATCTTCCCACTGACACATTAAAAAAAAGTTTGTTTGAATAGATTAAATAAAATTGTAATAATAAAATGTTCAGTGTACAAGTGAAATGGAGAAGAAGCTCACATACTGATTCTGCTTTAAGTTTCTTAGGAATAAATTGTGGTCAAAGAAAGGCTGTTGGAATTCATTTGAATCAAGGTATCTCTTTTTTATGTATAATCTAACAAAATGTTCATTGTGTAGTGCCTTCTAGCCTAGGGGGCTCATCACCCACCAAAACACTCCATAATATTTTCTTTTGATATTTAACATTCCCAGCAGCTAATTTTCAAAAATAAATTAGCAGGCCCCTTTTCCTAGTCTGTTTTAGTCTAGAAGCTTTATTGAAACCTGTTCTCCATGGGTAACCATGCTGATATGTAAACTACTGGTGGCATAGCTTCTGGTACCCATAGCAACACGCAAGCCATCACAGTATGATAAATTGACAGTCAGGTGGTAGGCTAGGAAGATTTATCCACATTCTTAATAATATATAATTTTTAACATTTTATATAATATTTTAACTAAAATACATAAAACTAGAGTCATATGGAAATATGAAGCATGAATACCTCTTTTTTGATATTTTATCATTCTTATTTTAGGATCTCTGGTTGTTCAGTGGTTATGTGTTAGGTTAAGTGTTGGGCTGCTAACTGAAAGGTAAGAAATTAGAAACTAATTGTTCAGAGGGAAAGACTGGGCTTTTTACGCTCAGAAAGACAAAGAGGAAGGAGGTTTTCTTCTTCCATCAACTAGTACAGTCTTGGAAACCCACAGCGACAGTCCCACCCTATCCCATGGAGTCACAATGAGTCAGCACTGTGAGTTCAGTATGTTTACATGACCTTGTCAATGACAATTGTATAACCATTTGTGCCACCCAAGGATTCTGATATCTTAAAACTTAAAAGTTAATCGAAATAATGGGCATAGTGATTTTGATGTCACTATAGTGATTTTGAGTAGCACAATGCTGTTGCTCTCTCTCCTACAGTCTTTTGATCTAGCCATTCACATATCAAGACAAAAATGTGCTTTTTAAATGGGCTCAAACGAAATCCCTTTCACCTCAATTTGTTAACTTAAAACATTAGGTAGCTCTGTTTCCATGTAGTCTTTCAAAGTATAGTTTGAAAATGTAAACTTTATATTGAAAACATCCGTAGTTCCTTCATTTTGGCCCGTGCAAAGGGGGGGGGGCAGGAGGAACTTCTTATCTCAACTCTCAGAGCACATCAATAACAGACTTCTAAGTTTTACACTTCTCTTATAACTCTAATCATTATTTCTGCTTGCTCATCCCTACCCTAGCAATATATCCTGTGGCCCAATACTAGCTAGTCAACATTCAGAATCTTCAAGTGAGTGAATTTAGCAAAGGCTATGTGATTGTGTTAGGCCTGGTTAACTAGAAAAACAAATCCAGTGACACTCATGTTTGCGTGTGTTATTCTGGGCTGACTAGAGAAGCAATTTTTAGACACTCATATGTGTGTCAGAGAGAACTTCAGCATCTTGGGTCTTCAAGGCTTGAAGTGGAACAAGCGGCCATCTAGCAGAAAAGGCACAGCCCACATAGAAGAAGCACACCGGCCTGTGTATTCATGAGGTATCACCGGGACCAGGTAACATGCATCAGACAACTGAAAACAAACATGTTGTTGAGAATGAGGTGGGTTGAAGTAGAGACCCTAAGCCCTTCTGTAGCGAGTGAGACATCCCCTCACAAAGGGGTCACAGTGAAGGGATGAGTCGATCAGGGTGCAGTAAAGCACCAATGAAATGCATAATACTCCTCTGGTTCCTTGAGGCTTCCTCACCCCTCACTGTCATGACCCTAGTACTGCCTTTCACTGCGGGCTAGACCAAAGCATGTTCACAGGTACAGATAAGCCATAAGAGCTCATGACACAAGAATCCAGGAACAGGAATGTAATGATACCAGGAGGGCAGGGAGGAGGTGGGGAGAGAAGGGGAGGAAGGGGAACCAATTGTGATGATGAACAACAGAAACCATGGGGAAGGGAGACAGCGCTAGGTGTAAGATATGAATATAATAATAATATATGTTATCAAGGGCCCACACAGGTGGGGAAAAGTTGGGGGGGGAGAGGAGTGCTGACACCAAGGGCTCAATAGAAAATAAATGTCTAGAAAACAATGATGGCAACATCTGTACACATGTGCCTGATACAACGGATGTTATGGATTGTTACAAGAGTTGTAGGAGCCTTCAATAAAATGTTTTAAAAAGAGAGAGAGAGAACTTTATATCAAAGGGTAATTGTATATTAAAAAACACAGCTCCATTTTGATTATGTTGATACTAGTTTATAAGTTCCTCTTTAGACTCACATAGCCATGCAATGATGCTGAATGCAGGAAGACTGCAGGCCAGTGGGTGGAAAGTCTTGTGAATCCAGTGGTGGTGGAAGCATCTCAGCACTGGCAATAGGTCTTCATGTGGCCTCTCCAGCTTCAAAGCTCTAGCTCCATCAGTGTAGCTCCGTACTGTTTGTCAAGTTCTCACAGAGAGAATGTGTGTCCCACCTTTAGGGAGGAAGATAGGAGTTCCCAGAATCCTCAGTGGAAGGCCATGCCCACATAGAGGCCTCATTGGCTGTGACCTGATTGACAAGTTAAACTCCACCCCTTCACAAGTAGACAGATTATGCAACTGCCACAACGTGTAATAGCTTTATATCAAGAATTGTGTAACAGGAAACATCTCAGCCTAGTCCAGCTCAAGTCCATAAGTCTGATACTAGTCCATAAGTCTCTCTTCAGACTCTCGCCACCACAGGTAATGAAGCAGAATGCAGGAAGATCACAGGCCAGCGGGTGCAAACTCTTGTGTATCCAATGGCAATAAACTCATCTCCAGGGCTCTAGCAGCAACCAGAATCAGCCAGCAGGAACAAGAAGGTGCAGGGGCTGGGGGGGGGGGGGAGGAGGGAGGAAGGGGGGAGGGGAGAACAGAGTGGAGGTGCCAGGGTCCCCCTTATGAGAAGGCTACGCCCACAAGGCATCACCCTCAGGTTGACCTGATTAACAAATTATACTCCACTCCCACACTTTTATAGATCTTCAAGTTGATATGAAATTATGTAACTACCACAATGATGCTGGTGTGCATATCCTTTGACTCATCCATTCTCAGTGGTGCCAGCATTACAACTGTGAACACTGGAAACCTAGTCATTTTTCACGGCTAAGTCAAACAGCCCATGATTGATAATGTCTCACAAAAATGAACATTTTAAATTATACATGAATAATCTTTTTATTTCTTCATTTGTAATCTATAACAATACAATTTAACCATTAAAATATACACCATTGTCCTGATTTAGATGAAATAATATGTGAAGGAGAGATTTTCAAACTGCAGAAGCTGAATTTCAATACAAAATAACACTGTGGAAAAATGACCAAATTTCAAGATTTACAATTACATCTTAAAACATGAGGCATGAAAAATTTTAATCTGTGTAATTGGCTAATGAAAATTAAGTTAATTTTGTTCTGATGATTTTCAGAAAAATGAACTCAAGCATTCCACTATGGCATCATGGGATAATCTCTCTTGTTCTACTGTGGTGGTGGTGCTTTTCTTGTTTATTTTTTCTCTTTTTATAATTAGCCTAAGATCACCCAATCCAGGACAAACACTTTGGCTTTATAAAGATCTTCTTGTAGACATTTTATCGCCTGGAGTTAGCATCTTTGTTGTCTCTCCTTTGCGTCGTTGGAGCCACTTCCATCTTACCCACTCACTTCTTTACTCAGTGCAGTTCTCTCCAATCACAGGGATGACTTGGAATTAACAAATTTAAGCATCATTATAAAATCCTGTAATATCTGGCTATTCAATCCACCTGAAAACATACTCTGTTCTTGCTTCACAGACACTCTGTGGTACAGTGAATTATGACTCTTCTATCCATAGTCTTTGTAACTCAAGTTGCATGGGTATCATGTAATCAGGGTGTATGAAACTTTAATGTGGGAATTGAGCAGTTTTGCCCTCCCACTGGGTATAATATGCATTATCTCATAAGCATGAACTGAGGATCTTACTACTACTGAGAAAGAAGAGGAGCAGAATGCATGCATTCTCTGGGCCCCAAGATCTGTTTGTTGAAACTCTTTGACCAAAAAAACAGAGTTCTGTGAAAACAGTGGTGGCAGCCGTAGAAGCAAGAAGAGTAGTATGTTCTTTGGGCAATGATTGGAAGCCCTAAAAGAACTTTGTAATACTTGCTGAAGCAGGGTAGGGGCCAAAGAGCCATGTGTTTGAAAGGCCCAGGACCATAAATTGGCAAGCCTATGGGCATGGCTGAGAACATCTGCTGAGGACTAAAGAGCTGTATTCTTAACATTTCTGAATCAGATATGTAAACTGTTAACTTCCTTAATAGACGCTGCAAAGAATTTTCAAACTCAGAAGAGAAATAGAGAGAGACAGTTGGTGCCAGAATTGATAAAGGAGAAAACAGAGTAGAGGCATGTCTTACCTCTGCCGTATATGTGTGTGTGTGTGTTTTTTATGTATATGTGTATATACATATCAACATAAATGACAGGGTCTCAGAAAGACATTTCCTAATTTTATTTGCCTTGTGGCAGTTAATGTTTTTGACATCAGCTTGTTTGTTCATTTGCCTTCATGATATGCTTGTCTTTGCATTGGAATTAAGCTCTTTACAGGCAAGATTATGGTCTCTTGTGCTGATTGATGTACTTTCAGTGGCTTTCAAGTGTCTGCTTATTTGATACTAACTTAGAGTGTTATCATTTGAAGAAAAATCTTCAAAATTCTAAAGAACACATACCTCAAAATAGGAAGGCCAAGAATATAAAGATTAAGAAAGGCATTGTGTTAGTCTGGGTAGACTGGAGAAACAAAATTCATAGACACATATTTTATAAGACAGCATTTTATATAAAGGATAAGTGTATATTAAGAAATCACCCCAACCCAGTGCTGTCCGAGCTAATGTCTAACATTAGCCCATAAGTCTGACAATCATCTACAAATCCTCCTCAATCTCACAAAAGACATGCAATGACACTGAATGCAGGAGGAAAGCCGAATCAGCGCTGGCAGGGGTCTCCGCACGGCTGCTCCAGCACCCAGGGCTGCATCTGGATAGGTCCATGTGGCTTCTCCTCAGGGATGTCTTGCAGAAAGTGAGCCTCACCAGCTGAGGCAGAGAATTAGCTAAGGCAGCCACACACTGGTCCAACCATCAGAGAACAAGAGACAAGACAGGTGAGGCTCACTGAGCCATTTATCTTTCCACCCTTCATTAAACTGCTCTTCAATTAATCCATGTGTTCATTGGCCAGACTGGCACAATAAACCTTAATTATCACAGGCATTTGTGTGTGTGTATATATATATATATATATATATATATATATATATATATATAAACATATTGAGAGCCAATAATACTTATATTTTACTCTATTAACAAAATCAATATTATATATCCCTAATATAGGAATAAACTAAATGTCAGAAATAGTTTTTCTACCTTGAGTTGTTACTAAGATTAAATATATTAATAACTATAAGGTATAAAAATAGTGTTTAATGCGGGAAAATTAAACAAAGTAAAATAAAATTATTGTTCTGAATTATCTTACTTCAATTGGAAATAAAAACAAAGTGGTGTTAATATCACTTTATCCAGTTAGTCTGCACATATTTAGAGTTAGCTTGCATGAAAACTATTGTTTCAGGTTCTAGAGTACAACAAGTGAATAATACATTTTCCAAGGACTTGAAATAGCCTCTCTGTGCATTTAATGCGTGTATGCCTCTTTAAGTGTATGCCAATTGTGAATTCAATTACACTGTCTGTTATGGGGATTAAATGTGTCTTTCCGTTTTATTAGCATGCTTGCTTATTTATTTTCTATTAATTTGCTTTACTAAAGGGAGAGTTAGAAAATTGTTACCAGTGGTGGCAAGCATTTCCAATGCTTAGATGACCTGAAATAACTCTGAGAAAATTTGATAACTACTTTTTTTAGACGGGCCATAGGGAGATTTTCTGATTACTACAGTTGGACATTCCACAGAAGACACACAAGATTATTTTCATTTGATACACACTTAACTCCAAAAGCCCTTCCTCCTGACACTATCTATCTAGTTCATGCTCATGGACTAGATAGATAGTGTCAGGAGGAAGGGCTTTTCAAAGTCCTTGAGAAAATATGCAAACTTTTGAACAAGAAGACATAGCTATAACAAATATCTATGCACAAAATGAAAACAATTTTTAAATATATTAACCAAACTTGTATAGAATTGAAGACACAAATAGATCATAATACAATGATCGTATTGTTGTTGTTAGGAGTGATCAAATTTATTCTGACCCATAGTGACTCATAGAGACCCTATGCACAACAGAAGAAAACACAGCATGGTCCTATTCCATCCTCACAATGTTCCTATGCCTGAGCCCATTGAAGGTGCTACTGTGACAATCGCCGCCTTATTGAAGGCCTTCCTCTTTTCCGCTGCCCTTCCACTTGACCTTACATGATGTCTCTCCAGTGACTGGTTTCCTGAAAACATATCCAAACATGTGCATAAGACGAAGTCTTGTAATTCTTGCCTCTAAGGTGCACTCTGGCTTTACTTCTTCCAATACAGATTGGTTTGTCCTTTCAGCAGTCCGTGATATTTTCAATATTCTTCTCCAGCACCACAATTGGAATGCATCAATTCTGCTACGATCTTCTTTATTCAATGTCCAACTTTCACATGAATCTAATGCAATGGAGAATACCCTGGCTTGGGTCAGATACACCTAAGTCCTCTAAGTGACATACTTGCTCTTCAATGCTCTAAAGAAGTCTTGTGCAGCAGATTTACCCAATGCAATACATCTTTTGATCTCTTACTGCTGTTTCGATGAGCATTGATTATGGATCCAAGCAAAACAAAATCTATAATGACTTAAATCTTCTCTCCATTTAGTGTGATGTCACTTATTCAGTTGTGAGGATTTGGGTTTTCCTTATAATGAGTTTTAATCCATACTGGAGTCTAAAATTCTTGATCATCATCAAGTGCTTCAATTCCTTCTCATTTTCAGCAAGCAAGGCTGGGTCATCTGCACATGATAGGTTGCTAATAAGCCTTCCTCTCCATTCTGATGCCACATTCTTCTTCATATAATTCAGCTTATCTGATGATTTGTTCAAAATATAGATTGAGTAATAATAGTTAGAGGCTATAACACTGACGCACAACTTCCCTGATTTTACTATGCACTATGCCCTTGTTTTGTTTGGGCAACTGCCTCTCGAACTATGTACAACTTCCTCATGAGCACAATGAATTGTTCTGGAATTCCAAATCAACTCAAGGTTATTCATAGTTTATTATGATCCACACAATCAAATGCCATTACATATTCAATGGAACACAAGTAAACATCTTTCTAGTATTCTCTGCTTTGAGCCAAGATCCATCTACATCAGCAATGGTATCCTTTTTCCAAGTCCTCTTCTGAATCTGGCCTGAACTTCTGGTAGTTCCCTATCAATGTGCTGCTGCAACTGTTGTTGGATGATCTTAAGCAAACTGCTACTTGCATGAGATGTCAATGATATCATTCTGTTGTTTGAGCATTTTTTGTGGGGGGGGGGGTACCTTTCTTTGAATGGGCACCGATATAGATCTCTTCCAGTCAGTTGGCCAAGTAGATGTCTTCCAAATTTTCTGGCATAGACAAGTGAATGCTTCTAGTATTTATTCAGTTTTATGAAACATTTTAACAGATATTCTGTCAATCCCTGAGGTCTTCTTTTTGGTGAATCCATTCAGTGCAGTTTGAACTTCTTCCTACAGGGCCTTTGGTTCTTGCTTATATACTAGCTCCTGAAATGGTGGGATATCGATGAGTTATTTTTATTATAGGGACTCTGTGTATTCTTTCCATCTTCTCTTGATGCTTCCTGTATCATTCAATATTTTACCCATATAATCTTTCCATCTTGCAACTAAGCTTGAGTTTTTTTCTTGAGTTCTTTCAGTTTCAGATATGCTGAGAATGTTCTTCCACAAAAATGCTAAACTTCAATGCATACTTTAGAGCAAAGACAGGTCAACTGGAAAGGAAATCAGCAAAGATACAGAAGAGCTAACCAACACTTTTAATCAACTTGATCTCTTAGACAAACCTCTTCGATAATCCACAAGCAAGCCTAACAAAGGAAAGGACGAAAAAAAAGCAAATATTATGGATAAGGAATGGGCAAGTGACATCACAACAGAACCAACTGAAATAAGAAGATATTTCACAATTTTATACAGAACACCTAATCAAACCAAAGCACAATATACATTTTTCAGTATACACTGACCATATTCCAGAATATATCATATGCCAATCCATAAATATTCATCTATAAATTTTAAAATATGAAATGCTACCAACAATTTTTTTCAGTTCACAATGCTCTGATATTAGAAACCAATGATAGGACCATTAACTAGAAATAAAGAAATAAATGACATGGAAATTGAACAATACTGTACTTGAAGCAACTGTGTATTGAAGAAATAAAAAGCACATTTTAAAAGTTCATTGAAACAAATAAGAACAAAAATACAACATACCAAAATCTCTAGGACACAGCAAAGCAGTATTCAGAGGGTAATTTACAGTAATTAGTGCACACACCAAAAAGGCAAGAAGAACAAAAAGAAACACCTTAACATGTCAACAACAATTGGAACAAGACCAGTAAAACAACACTCAGAAACTAGACGTAAAGAATAATAAAGATTAGAGCAGAAATAAATAAATCTGAAAATTAAAAAAATTAATCAACAGGAACAAAAAGTTGGTTCTTTGAATGGATTACACAGATTGATAGACCACTGGTAAACCAAATAAAGTAAAAGAAATGGGGCTCTCTCTGTTTCTCTGCCACCCCGAGCGTGGTGGTGCTCCGACTTCACCATGTCGTCTCATAAGACTTTCAGGATCAAGAGATTCCTGGCCAAGAAACAGAAGCAGAATCGGCCCATTCCCCAATGGATTCGAATGAAAACTGGTAATAAAATCAGGTACAACTCCAAGAGAAGACATTGGAGAAGAACCAAGCTGGGGCTGTAAGGAGCCCCCTGAAGGGTGGCACGCATGCCGCATTTTCCCAGGCTCAAATTTTGTCCCCATCTGATGACTTGAACTTCTATTGGCAAATAATCTGGTTTATTCCTTGGTTTTTTGCTTCCTAATGAAGTTTAACAATAAATGATGTAAGGCTGTTGGTGTGAAAAAAAAAAAGAAATGGGAAAAGCAGATATTATAGTTAGGAAATGAAACAGGCGACATCACAACAGCACCAATTGAAATAAAAATATAATTACATAATATTATGAAAATATATTCCAACAACTTGAAAACTTAGAGGAAATGAATAAATATCTAGAAACACATTAACTAATTAACACAGGCCACGCAGAAAGCCCCATCAGATCTATCACACAAGAAGAAAGAGATCTATCTGGTCATTATAAAAGCTCAGTATCAAAAAGTCCAGGCCAAAATTGTATTGGGTTTTACTGGGGAATTCTACCAATCATTTAGAGAAAAAGTTAATATAAATCTTTCATGGACTATTTCAGAGTATAGAAAAGGATAATATACTATCAAATTCATTTTATGAAGCAAACAACCCTGATACATAAGCCAGGCAAAGACATCGCACGAATTGAACATTATAGACCAATATCCTTAATGAATACTGATTAAGAAAAATCCAACAAAAGTCTAGCCAACAGAATTCAACAGAACTGTTTTTATGTTTGTTTGTTGTTTTGTTTTTAAGTACATCATGATCAAGGAGGATTCATACTAGGCATGCAAGGATGGTTCATCGTTAGAAAAGCAATCTCATCCAACACAGAAAGCAAAGGAAAAGAACCATGTGATGATATCAATTGATGCAGAGAAGGAACTTGATAAAATTCAACACCTACTCTTGATTTTTTTTAAAAACATAATAAATTAGGTAGAGAAGGGAAATCCGTCAGCATAATAAAGGTCATATGTGCAAAACCAATGGTTAGCATCTTATTCAGTGGAGAAAAATGGAAAACATATCCCCTCCACACAGGGTTTCCCTTTATTACCATTCTTATTTATATACTTCTGGACTTTCTAGCCAGAGCCAAAAGACAGCAAAAAGATATTAAAGGCGTCCAGATTGCCACGGGGGGTTGGGGTGGGGGGAGACCTCTTGATTTGCAAATGGTGTGATCCTATATATAGAAAACCCCTAATATTTTAGAACAAGATTCAAAATACTGCTAGAACTAATTTAAATTTCCAAAATATAGCAGGCTATAGAATCAACATACAAAAATCAATTAACTTTCTTGTATATTAAGAAGACTCTAAAAACAAAAGTAAAAGAAAATCATTTACAACAACTACCCAAAAGAATAAATCTAACTGGAGAAACAAAAAATTTATAAAGAACAAATTATTTCAACAACAAAGACTATGATGAGACCATCTGTGGGGGTGATGGGGGTTGGGACAGACAGGAAAATGAGGAGGAAGGATGGGTTGGAAACAACAAAAAAAGAAAGAACTACCTGCACTGGGAGTTTACAGAGATACTGTCAGTGTTTTGATGCAATTAAATACAATAAGGGTTTTGTTGTATGTGCTATATTCCACAAATAAAAGTAAGAAAATAATAATGATGATGAGTAAAATTGAAGAGGAAGAATGGTCACAGCCTTTAACACCCTTGAAGTTCCTTGCCCTTTGGACTTAAACAGTTGTCCGAGTTGTTATAAAAGGAGGAAAAATAACACTGAAACGGATGTAAATTCTTTCATAACACACAAGCTAGTCTCAAACAACAATAAATTCTAAACATTATATATGCAAGCTTTATATATATATATGTATATTTCTGTGCCTACAGGCACCCTCACTGCCAATATTCATGGATAAAAGTTATAAATTGATATTTTAATGGAATCAAATAGCAACTTATTTCTTAAACTCTTTAAGGAGAAAAAATGGTGTTTCTTTCATATGTATATAAAACATGCTGCATTGATGAGTATCAGGGAGTTGGTTCTGACTCATAGGAACCCCACGTATAAGAGATTATGATTGCTACATAGAATTTTCTATGCTGTATTCTTAGGGAAGCAGCTCTTCGGGATGTATTTTGTTTTATTTCTGTACAGAGGAAGTTGACTGATGAATTCAAACTACCAAGCTATGTGTTAGTATCCAGGTGCATGCCCTTTCAGCACAAAGCCCACTGCCATCAAGTTCGTTCTAACATATGTGAGCCCCCAAAGGACAAGGTAGAGAAACACAGAGTGTGTTACAAGGCCAATATTATGCTGACAACAACCGTAGATAAAATACTTCCGGACATTACAAGAAAGGGAAATTACAGGCCGAAATATTTTAAATCAGATGCAAAACTCCTCATCAAAATACCAACAAACCATATTCATTCACAATATATTAAAAAACCTTATACACCATGATCAGATGGGATTTATAGTCAGCATATAAAGTTGGTTCAATATCTGAAAGCTCATCAAAAAATGAAGGGACACACACACACACACACATATTATGGGATCATCCCTACTGATAGTTTTGAACTTTTGACCTTGTGGTTAACCCACTATGCCTCGAGGGCTCAACCACATGTTTGCCAGATTATATTTCTAGATACATACTTGAATGTGCTGTAAATATATCCATGTTTATATGGAATAGTGACTGGAGTCTTAAAAGAGACCAACTATTGATCTCTCCCCAACTGGCGGAAAGAAGAGTTATGGAAGTAGAAAGATACATGGGGGTGGGGGGGCGGGGTGTTGCAGTCTACTGGACTCATGGATCACAGGAACACAACCCTGAAACCAGAATAACTAGATGGTAGCTAGGTACCAACTTCTCTGAAAGGGATCATATGAGGGCCTCCTGAGTCAACATTGCCTCAGTGGCAATGAGTTTGGTTTTGGTTTGGTATAAAGTAGATGAAAAATATGATACCATTAGATGCCAGGTTTACTGATTGGATAGAAACTGGCCTTTAGTTGTTCTTCATGTGTGGAACTAAACTGACCACTAGTTAGAATGATCGACCATTCAGGATAAAGGGGGCAGCATTTATCCAACAACAAAGTTGTTGTTTAGTTAGGAACTGAGAAGAAATAGAAATAAGATACACAAGGAGGAAGTGGGAAACTTACGATAAATTGACGGAATTCCAATAGATGTGTTGAAACAGATTGTGTATGATTTGACTAATGCAAAGCTGGTTATCTGCTCTAGAAACTTTCACTAATGCATAATAAGGAGGAGCCCTGGCCGTGTAATAGTTATGCATTGGGCTGAGATCGGAATGATCAGCAGTTTGAAACCGCCAGAGACTCTGAGGGAGAAAGACTTGGCTTTCTTCTCCTGTAAGCAGTTACAGTCTTGGAAACCCATAGAGGCTGGCTAGGAGTCAGCAAAGACTCAATGATATGAGTGAGAGAATGCACAGTACAAAGTTTTAAAAAGACAAGGTTCTAGAAATCGACAGATGCCAAGTGACATGTTGCAACATATAGATGCCACACTGAAGAAGTCTTCATTTGTGTGTGACAAAATATTTGGAAGACAGCTGACATGGTCAACGGACTAGAAGAGTTCCATATCTGTGTCCCATTCCAAAGAAAGGTGGTGTACAGAATGTGGGAATTATTAACAATACCATTCATATTACACATAAGTAAATTCTTGCTGAAGATAACTAAAAAATCGTTGTGATAACATATCAACAAGTTCAAGTCAAATTGAGAAGAGAACAGGGAACAAATGATAGCATTGGTAATGTTGGATGAAACTTGGTTGGGAAAAAGGTGTTTAAATAAATGCCAGGAAGATGTTCACCTGTGTTTTATTGACTACAAACCCATTTGACTGTGTAGACCACAACAAAGTATGAAGAACATTGTAAAGAATGGGAATCCCAGAACACCCCATTGCGCTCATGCAGAAACTTCACACAGATGAAGAGGCAGCCATTCCAACAGAACAAAAGGCTACTTGCCTGGTTTCAAATTAGCCAGAGTTATATCTCTTAACCATACTTATTCAATCTCCATGTGGAGTAAATCATCTGAGAAGTTGGGCTACATAAAGAAGAACAGAGAATTAGGTTTGGGGGGAGAAATATTAAACACTACAAACTTGCTTGCTGAAAGTGAAGAGGACTTGATGTACTTACTGATGAAGACCAAAGACTATCTTCCGTATTACATTTCACATAAAGAAAAACACTCCTCATAACTGGACGAATAGATGATATCACAAACAGGGAGAAAAAGTGGAAGTTGTCCAGGATTTCCCTTTACTTGGATCCACAACCAATACCCGTAGAAGCAGGAGGCAAGAAATGGAACAATGTATTGCATTGACAAAGTCTGCTCCAAATGACCTATATAAAGTATTAAGAAAACAAAGATGTTCTACAAAGACGAAAGTGACACTGATAGCAAGCCATGGTACTGTCACACACCAACTTTTAGGTTAATAAATAAGCACCATCTAGGGCATTTAAAAATGAACAATATAAACAGTATTCGATGCACTAAAAAGCAATTAAAAAGTGTCACAAGGGAAAATGTACTTGACAAGATTTTTTTTCAGGGAATATTTCAGAAAAAGAAATTCTTAGAAATAGTTTCAGAAGGATTCCAGGAAATGATTCCAGGATTAAAACATTTTTTGGGGAAAATACCAAAAATTTTGTCAGTGGAAAGAAAAGCCCAACTTTAGGTAAAAATTTGTGCAAGAAAAAATTCCCAGACAAAAACTAAGGCAGAATTTTACCCTTGTGCAGAGAAATAAGTTGGAAAAGTGACCTCTAGTGGGCTCTTAGCTCCTCTCACAAAGCTGGTTCTTTAAACCTTTGGGGGGAAAAAAGTTTTTACTTCAAATGTAAGTCACTGTAGGACATCATTAATTTAAAGATATGTTTATCAACATAATATACTTGGTTTGATTTTTAAAATCTTTTTATTATGGTCTCAAGATAATTTCATAATTCCTGATGTAATCTGCTGTTTGAAATAAAGTTAGCTTTAAAATGTACTTTTTAGTGTTTGGCTATTGCTCAAGACTGTATTCCCATTCATACTCGGACAAACGTAACTTAGATTCACGAGAAATGATTAACAAGAGCTGATCAGCAATTTTGTTTATGGATTTGATGCTTCCTTTCTTTCATCTCCCTCCCTCATTGCTGCTCTGTGTCACACCTCTCCAGGACTCACCAGCCCACGTGCTCCCTCCTCTCCTGGTCTAAAATAAGGCTAATCCTCGGCACCAGCCCAGTTCCTCTGCTGAACCAGGGCCATAAGCCAGCACCAGTTGTCTCCTGGCTTCAGAATCTCAATTAAATGGCAGAAGTTGGAAACAAAATGTCAATTGATGGTAGTGTGACAAAACAGTAAAAGCAGAAGATGTCCTCATAGAACTAACGCTGGGATTTATTTTTCAAAAGTGTAATCTCACATATCAGGTTTTTTTTTACATATCAGTTTTTTTTAATAGAAAGGAGATGCCGGTTTTTTCCCACAGAGTGGGGGAAACTTAAGATGCAAGTTGTATAATAAAAAAGAGATATGTGCAGAAATATCATTCTCATACAAATATATCCTGTGTAATTTCCAAAGTACACATGAGAGAGAATTTTCTGAGTGATTATTTCACTTCTGCTTACACAGGAAAATGAGTCAAATTTGTCATCATTTTGAGATGAGATCTTTTTAGAAGCAGAACTTTGTAGGTTATCCTTAACTAACGTAGTTATTATTTTACAAGACTGATGAGGCCCAGGGAAGCCCCAGTGGGCAGTGGTTATACGTTGGGCTGCAATCTGAAAGGTCAATGGTTGGAAACCACCAGCCTATCTGCAGGCGAAAAGACGGGGCTTTACTGTCTTGGAAACTCACAGGGGCATTCTATTCTGTCCTCGAGGGTCATGATGTGTCAGCATCGACTTGATGGCCGTGACTTTGTTGTTGTTTAAGGAGGCCCTAGTGTATAGGCTAGAAAAGAAATTAAAATTCATAAACTATAATTTATAGAGATAACTTTTTTAAGTCTTAAAAGGGCAAAGGCAAAACAAAGACAATCACCCAGATAAAGGAGACCATCCGCAGGAGGTCATAATGTTGCCCAAGTCTTTACTGAAATGCAGCAAGTTAAATAGGATATAGAGTACAGGGGAAACGATCACAAAAGTACGATAGGTGTCCGAGCAATGCACCACAGTAGCAGGTGGAACTACAGAAGTGGTGAAGGAACTCAAATGAGGATATGTACACTACTCAAGATAGATAGATAGATAGATAGATAGATAGATAGATAGATAGATAGATAGATAGATAGATATGTACACTACTCTAGATAGATAGATAGATAGATAGATAGATAGATAGATAGATAGATAGATAGATAGATAGATATGTACACTACTCAAGATAGAAGATATGTACACTACTATAGATAGATAGATAGATATGTATACTACTCAAGATAGAAGATATGTACACTACTATAGATAGATAGATAAGGTAGATAGATAGATAGATACACTATTCAAGATAGATAGATAGATAGATAGATAGATATGTACACTACTCAAGATAGAAGAGCTTACTGACCCTCTGACCATCTAAGGCACGACTCAGGACCATGGTAATCCGAGGACCCAAAGTTCCATCAAGAGCAGACCCAGGCAAGTCCCTAAGGGCTAGGCTACCCCTCCCTGGATGGGCTAGTGGGATAGTAGTAATCACTTTCAAACACACTCTGACTGAAGGTAAAGCTGTTCACATTGCCCTCAGAAAGAAATCCAATGAATGAATCTATGCATAGGTTCAAAATGGATTACTGAAGCTTTCCAAAAACCTAATGCTCATAATTTAAGCTCCAACTCATCAGGAGCTATTAAAAATCTCTACTTGCACAACCTCATACCTATTTAGAAAAATATGAAAATAAAATGAAGTGGCCAAGTTCTGTATTGATTTCATTTGCCTTCAGCTTACTTCCCACTGAGACCAAGGCAAACTGAAGCTAGGATTGAATTTGACCTTCGTTCCTTCTTTTTCTCTTATTTCACCTCGCTTTTTAGAGTAGAAACTACAGAGCAATGAGTTTGGGCTTCATTGCTTATTTTTTAATGTTTTAATATAGCTACTTTGGGGTAAACTCTTGTGGCAGCTAGCTTATTTAGATAAAGGAGACACGACAGCTTCGCTGAAGGAACTGGGTGTTTCCCAAAGCTCACAAATATAATGGAACATTTTATAGATGTAATTATATATTAGAACTTGAATCCAATATTGTGCTAATAAAATTCATGTTTTTATACTTTCAGAGTCGTGACCACTTGATAACTCCCCTTACCAGCATACCCAAATGCTCAGAATGTGTTTTATGACCTTAAACAGCCAGCTTATCAGGACCACCCGGGCTGCTCACTCCTCACTTGAGTGAGCAAACAGGTCTGGCCAGCGTGCCCTAAAGGCCAGCATTCCTGGGCTCCGCCAGACCACCAGGGAAGGGAGCTCCAGAGGCCTGAGCTTCCCCAGGCAGCTGGAGGTGTGCATTTTAAGCCAGGGTGGTGAGGAGCCACACAGAATCCGCTCTCCCGGGTGGAGAAGTTCGTAACACAGACATCGTGGACGTTGTTTGTCCTTGTTTTCAGTTGCCATTCACAAGGAAGGAAACATCGTTTCCAGTGTGACTCCACAATTATCCCCACAGCCTTTTACCTTGCTGCTCAGAGAGAGAAAGAGGTTATGTCCTTTCATTCACAGAAGTAAGTGAAAAGTAAGTAAAGGGCTTCTACCCTAAGATTGAGAAACCACAAGATCATGGAAACTTCACAAAGACCCACAAAGAGAGATTATAAAAATTATAATTTGATAAGTATCAAGTGCCAACAATTGTGAGGAAGGCCCAGGACCACCCAGCATTTCATTCTATTGTGCAGAGGGTCACTACCAGCAACAGCAATGCCTACGATGCCATGCCGCTTGAGTTTCCCATATGTTACCTCTGTTCTTGACAACACCCTATATGGTCTTCCATATACAATGGAAGTTCACAATGCGGAAGAAACGTAGGGTAAGTTTAGAAGGGTAAGGTGAGTTGCCAACAGTGCACACGGCACCAGAATACAACCATTGGGGCGTGTGCCAAAGTTTTTCTAACTCTAAAACCTGTTTTCCCTCTACTTCCTAACACAGCCTAGAAGACTTACCAGAAATTTCAGTACCTAAACAATCATTTCTGCTAGATACCAATGATCCTGAACCCTGATTTAACAAATTTGGCTTCACCAAGCAATATAATCCAAATTGATTGCCAGGAAGCTGATTCGGACTCAGAGCAGCTGTATGCTCCCCGACATCCGTTCTATTCCCGATGATCCCGCAGGACAGTGTGGAACTGTAAGTCTTCACGGGAGGAGAAGTGGCTGGTGGTTTCAAACTACTGGCCTTTCAGATCACAGTCCAAAGTGTAATCGCTGTGCCAGAGTAAAACGGCTCCCGATAGAGTATCCAAGACCGGAAATCTTTACAGAATCAGACAGCACACACAGATCGCTTCCCATAACATGGCTGGCTGGTTTGACTGACCTTTTGGTTAGCAGCCAAGTGTCCAACCAGCGTACCTTCAGATGCTATGGCTTCTTCCATATAAATGCCCAAATGAAGCCTGCAGAAGTAGGTAGATCCAGATAGCATTTGAGCAGTCTTGTATGCTCTGTGTACTAATACATGTATTCTAGAGTATAGCAACAAGAAAAATTAAAAAAACAATTGTCATGACTTAAGATTTTGAGAAAGAAACAAAGATTTTGAATCTCAGACATTTGTTTGACTCTTGGAGCATTAGTATTACTTAGGCTGCTTGTAAAATGAATGTTTTGTTACATCAAAATTTGCTTATTATTATGGATAAATATAAATGTGTATCATAAAACTGAGGATTAATAAAACATTTACAACTAAAGTAGATCTGTTTCATCAGAAAGAACCATTTTAAGTTTTGCCGATAGTTTTAAGATCTCGCCCAACATCACAATTGTTCAGTTCTGAATGCCAATATTATTTGCAAATAATTTCATTACACTATAAGTTCTTTATATTATGAGCCATAGAAAATGTCTGGATGATTTTTTTCAAGTAATACAATTTTGAAAAAACCAATTACCTTTTAAATTACCCATCCTATGTGTCTGCACTTCAGAGATCCTCTTGAAGTGAAATGAAACTTTGTAAAGATAGGTTCCTTGATGGAGCTTGGGGAGCCCAGGAGTCCTGGTGTGCTACGGTTAGCATCCTCCACACAGTCAGGAGTTCAGCACTCCCAGGTGGTCTGCCAGGGAAAGCTGAGGCTGTCTGCTGCAGTCAAGATGTCCACTCAGAAACTCAACTGGACAGTTCTCCTCTGTTCAGTAAGGTGGCCATGAGTTGGAATCGACTCCACTGCGATGTTTTGCCTCTTTAGTTGGGTGGTTTTGTTAGGTCTCTGCGGGTGGTTTTCTTCCATTCTTGCTTCTCAACGCTGAAAGAATTTACCAGGGAGAAGCACTTTGTAAATTCAAATAACTTTCATGAGGGAAAGGGAAGTTCTGGGTAATTCAGTCTCAGATAGCAGATACTATCGCTGGAAAGCCTGCAAGGCCGCGTGGCAGAGCCGTGGGAAAGTTCGAGACCGAAAATGGCCACTTAAGGGGATCGCGGGAGAAAAAAAACTCCTGGGAAGATGGCCTGGCCTGTAAGAGGAGCCAGAGAACCAAAAGGGAGTCCCTGAACCCAAAAAAAAGAAAAAGAAAAGAGCATGCGAGTGGGGACCCTGGCCGGCCCGCAGCCCCCGAGCTAGCCCCTCCGTTTGAGGGTATTAACAGGTCTTAGTGACTGAGTCAGGCGCACCTGTGAGGTCAAGTCCCTGGAGCCCAGTATCCATGGCCAGGTTGCCCTTCACGTGGACCTAGGTGACTTGTGATGTTGGTCTGAGCACGCCCAGCTTTGGACGGTCCCCATAGATGTCAATTGTGTGCCTGGTTTCTTTGCGAGCCCGCCCTAGTGGCCTGGACAGCAAATTTCCCTTTGGCGTAGGCAATCGGTGGAGACCAGCCCCTCTGTTCCTAATCTCTTTACATTTCAGCCTTGATTGGATATGGCAAAAAAAAGTTGCAAGCCTATGAAATTGAAACCAAAGTTTTATTTTGGGCAGTTACTCCACGTACAATTGGAAAGAATTTTATGTTGATTACAAAACAAAAACAACAGGTCCTAAGTCAGCTCCCCCTTTTTTTATGAGATCAACTGACTGGTCACAAGGTGGTCTCAGGTCTTCTTACCCTTTTGAAATCCAAATTTGGTAAGCCCGGGTTCCTGCTATCTGGAAAGACAAGGTTCCAAGCTTTGAGTGACAGAAAAGCCATGGGAAGGATTGAATTTGGTCAAGAGTTTCTTTACAATGACTATTTGGTTTCAAGGGTAAGAAAAATTTTTAAATGAAAGTAGGGTGTCTAATTATTAATGTTTCTCTTCGACAAACATATCATTATTATTCTTACAATTTAGTGCTGTTTCAGTACAACGCAGAGGGAAAAATCTTAACATAACAATAACAAGGAGTTGGCAGATATAGCAATTTAAAGAACAGCTATATCAAGGATTTCAAGAAGAAAGAGTATGCTTTGAAATTGATTTTGGTAGCAATTGACTATGGAATATTATGATATCTGTAAGAGCTCCCAATAAAATGACTAATTAAAAAATTTTTAATTGCCCTCCAGTGTAAGATAAGATATAATAATTATTTATAAACTATTAAGGGACCAGGGGGCAGGGGGGAGCGGGGAGGGAGGGGGAGGGGGGAAAAAGGGAAACGGAGCTGATTCCAGGAACCCAAGTGGAAGGTGAATTTTAAGAATGACGATGGCAATGAATGTGCTTTGCTCAATTGATGTATGTATGAATTGTAATAATAATTGTATGAGCCCAAATAAAGAGATTTATTAATAAAAAATTGCCCTCCTCACAACATTTGTCATGACTTTCAACTTGTCATTGTCAGAGCCAACTGACATTTCCTAAGATAATACCATTATCTCCCTAATTGCGGAATTAGAAGATGTGTAATAAGCTGGTGACATCGATAATGATAGTTTGTAAAAGGAAAGTCTTGCCTCTGCAATTAGATAGGTTTGATTGTAAAGTCACTTCTAGAGAAAAAAGAATAGAAGACAAAGTGCAGTTGAACGTGCTAAGAAAGCAGGTCATTTGCAGCTCCCTGCTTGGGAATGACAACTTACTTTTTTCTGCTAGTTAGCATGTTTAAAAAAAAACCAGAATAGCTAAATGGGCAACATGTACTATAAAGTGCACCCCCAAACCAAAAACCAGAAACCAAGCTCACTGCCATGGAGTTGGTTCTGACTGAGAGTTGACCTGGAGGACAGGGTAGACCTGCCCTTTGGGTTTCCCAAGACTCTAACTCTTGCAAGGCTTTCTTTCACAGAGTGACTAGTGGTTTCGATCTGCCAACCTTGCCCCATGTGTGATCTCTATGCCACCACGAATCAATTATTAATAAAGAGAACCCACACAAAATCAATTTCTATGAAGAAGAAAAAAAAGCAATCTTCACTGTCTGAGCAATTTTCCTTGAAATTTTTCAAAGAAAATGTTATTTAGAAATTTTACTATTTCTTCTCTCCCCCTTCCCTTCCCATCTGTTCCTCCACTTTCTTTTGTGGGAAGGGAAAAGAAAGAAGCAGAAGGTATTAAAAATATAATTAGCACCCTTGTATACCTTGAACAGAAATACTATATCAACTTTTTCTATGTACTATAACTATTTTATTACTACTCCTAAAACAGGTAGTTTCTTGCAACTAATTATTTTTAAATTGAGTGATTATAAGAGACTACCTATCTGTAATATTTTATACTTACTAACTTAGCATACTTTCTCTTTTCCCATATTTCACATTAAGCCCACCCTACTTGAAAGACAAGACCTTTCAGTTTTGCTGCTATCTTAAGGCTGTGCAGAAAGAAATTGTATCCCACAATTTGAACCAAAATAACTTGATAACTTAATCTCCCCGATGACATCATCTGAAATAAGAGCTTGTCAGAGTGCACGCGCATGGTATGGTTAACTAATTGAGGATTGTGATATTCTTGGGACATACCAAGAGCTATTAAAAGGGAAGTATCTTTAAACTCCCCTTTCCTTCCCTGGCCTCTGTTAAGAAAGGCTCTTACAGAATCACCAAGCAGTGACTATCATCCTCCGTGTCTGTTAAAGGTCAGTGACTGGACACCAGTTGATAGGAACTTCCTACAACTTTAGGACAGGAAACAATAAAAGATGCCACATTCAAACAGAAGCTCCAAAGATAACTTAGCAGGATAGAATGTATTTGCTGAGGTTAAAATTAGCCTGGTCACCTTACTCTTACGGGAGAAAAAAACAACACACCTCTGAGAACCTGGCAACCAAATAAACAGAAAGGAACTTGCTCCTCTTTCCTGAGGCGCATGGAGTTCTCTGCTGGTGCCTTATACCAGAAACGCACACGTAATAACGCGCCAGCAGGACTACTTAATGGAGCTCCGACATTCCTCGCATTCTCTAAAGTATTTTGAACTTACTAAATATAATTGTATATTTTAAGCCTAGAGCCTGATCATTTTAGTATTCAGAACATCTTATAGAGCATCTATATCAAGCCTACCTTCTCAAATGAAACAGTAGGTCCAGAGTGGCGATGCTCTGATCTTCTGTGGATGCTCATATTTACCCGTACATTTTTTTGGTCACATTGGCTAAAAGTTTTTTTAGAAAGACGATATTTTATATTATTACTCAGAACATAGCCGTAGTACATGAGTAGTTGGTAAATAAAAATAGAATATATAACTTGAATTAAAAAGTTAAAGTTTTATACTCATGAAACATGGAAGATGGCCTTTAATTATTGTAACATAATTATATATGATGAAAAAGAATTTAAAACGTCTTGAATTAACTATTTTGGGTTTAAAAACTGAACTAAAGTCTGCCTATATTCCACTAGGTGGCAGTATATCTTTTTCTTTACAGTCTTAAGTTTTACTGATTTACTTTCAGTGAGTATTCAACAACAATCTCTTCTGAGCAAACCGTCAAAAATTCAAATTAAAGACACATAGGACATTAGGGATCTACTAGAAGATCCCAGCCTTGTGTTCTAAAAGTCAGCATTTAAGTTTAATATTAAATTCTGGTGAAAGCATGCTCATAGTTAAAATTTAGATTAAATCTACACGACCACATTGAAAATGTGACTTATTGTTCCAATTCAAAACAGATAGACTACTAATTATTAGTAGGGGAAAAAGTTCAAATATTGTCTTAACCCTGGTCTTAAAGCATTATCATCCAGATTAGGTCACATTTTGTAATGTATTACTGAATTCTATAGTCCACTTTCAATGATGATGAAGAAAATTATTCACTGATCATGCTTTTGTATTTTATTTTGGTATAGTTAATATTTGTTGTTGTTTTGGGTATACGTGTGTGTTTTCTCCCAAGTCCATTGATGACTTCGTCTACAGCTTGGCTCGTTCTGAACTCATAATGCAACTAGCCTGCTTTTCCTTACAGCCTTACAGTCAGTTAGGCTTTAGTAATTTGACTGATGAATTTACATGTGCCTGTGTGTAAGCTGGGGTTGTGGAGTAGAAAGAACCAAGGAGCCGGAGCCGGAGCCGGGACTGGAAGTCAGGCTTCTGGAATTCAGGGGTTCTTGCTGTACAAGAGAATTTTTAAAGCAGACTCAGTCCTGACCCTACATTTCTACCTTCTGATAAATGCATTGAACAAGAGCACTCATGAATAATATTTTAGACTTCTCAAATGTTTCATATGAGATCAAAGTGGAGAATCACTGACCTAGGGGAATATTATCCAAAGGTGGTTAGACAGTCCTCCAGAAAGTTTATTAAAATGTGAACTCCTTTACTGGACCAAGGATCCCTGGTGGAAAAGTGGGTTAAATGTTGGATTACTAACTGGAAAATGGGTCACTACAATCTACCAGACTCTCCTACTTGGAGAAAGATGAGAAAAGACAGACACCCTCGGAAAGGCCCTATGGAGCGACAGGCACTGTGGGCAGTTCTACTGCAAGTCGGAGCTGGTAGTGGTTTAATTCTGTTTGTGAGGGTTTTCTGTTGGTTGCTTTGTTTGTATGTAGGAGCTCTGACTTGGTGTCACTGAATATACAGAAACGGAACCAGTTCAGATGCTCAAGTCCTCAGAGATTATCATGAGCCCTAAAATCTGAGAAGCTCTAGTTTAGTCTCATTCTCGTCCTTTATAGATGACAAAACTTGGGTTAGAGAAATAAGTTCACCTAAGGTCACTGGGGAGGAAGCCAGAACAAGATTAGATGTGAAATCTTCTGACACTTTATCTAAATTCTTAGCAGGGGTATCTGCTAGTACAGATCTGTGTGGGATTTTAAATGATCTTCAAGCTATCCCTCCAGCATTGGGTTTCATTTAGCCTTTCTTTCAGACATGTCTAGACATACGAGATGTATAGAAGTCTAAGGAGGTAGGGTTATCACAGCCAAGTTGACATAAAAATGCACTTAAGGAGCCTATTTTGTGTCGGAGATAATGAACAAAATCAGAACTGATGGGTGACTGTGAATAGTGCATTGCGCCTGATACTGCCAGGATCCTGAGAATCAGGCCTGAGCCAGGCATTGAAAAGGGATGAGTAAGAGTTAGTACATGAAGTGAGATGGGACAAAGAATGGAAGGGGTCTGTTTCCCTGGCACCAGTAGCTTCTGCAGGAGGGGCTGGTTGCTTCTGAATAAACAGAAGCCTAGAATGGCTCTACTTCAGAAACTGGCAGCCTCTGTGCAGGCTGGCAGACACAGCAGTTGTTGACTGGTGGGTAGCAAGGAAGACCAGGGCAGCGAGCTGGAGCAGGGAGCAAGCTGCTCCCTGGAGAGCTTTTCCTCCCCTTCCAATTCCAGAGCAACTGACCATCCAAAACCCAGCACTGGCGGAGGAGCGTGCACAGGTGCTTTGTTTCAGAGTCTGCATCTTGGTGAAAGCTGTGGCACACATATATAAACGAGTTGTGACGTAATCGTGGAAAATCTAAGTACATCAAAATAAATAAAAACATTGAAAATCAACTTCTCAGCAACTGAAGGCTTGTATTTTTTATGATCCATGAAGACCAATTAGCTTCAAGATTTTCTTAAATAGGCTTTTTCACTGTCTCTCTGTCTGTCTCACCCCCTACCCCCACCCCCACCCCCTACACGCAATCATAGTAATGACACAGTGGGGAATTCAAACCAAATCAAAATCTTTTCAGACATTCAGACTAACAAGCACCCTATAGCAGAGTAGAATGGTTCTGTAAGGTTTTCTAGGCTGTAAACCGTTTTGTAAATCATGTAAGCATATTGCCACCTCTCTTGATTCAAATGCTTGGGCCCATAAGCATTGTGCGACAAGGGCTCTTAAGTGCAGAAGGATGGTCCAAATGTCAATGCCTTACAAATAATCAGGAATTACAGATCAATGGCCATCCTTCAGACTTTTTATTTTTGTCTCTTTGTAGCTGATGGTTGTCTAGCTCCTTCTCAATTTCTCAAAATGTGGGCTAAGACACACCTGCTCTAAAATGATCTGAGGATGATTTTTTAGATTGCTTGGAGATGATCCCTCCTGAGAGCCATCCAATCTCTGGAAGCACCTTTTTAGGGAGCTACTTAGGTGATCTAGAGAGATATCTTCCTCTCGGACTTCTATAATGGCCTATAGGAATTGTCACTCTTTGTGAGTTATTCATATTCCATTGTTGATCATGAAAATGTTCTGGGAATGGAAATCTTGGGAAAATGACTTTCTTTTGGACCTTACTAGGTCCAAGAGATGATAAAGTCATTATCCTCCTATCTTAAATTGCTTTATGTGATTTTCAGTTTGACCATGGTCCTGGGTCTTCGAATGAGCCAAAACCAACTCACTGCCATCGAGTCAATTCCAACTCCCACCCATGCTATATAGGACAGATTACAATAATCCCTGTGTTTTGCTGAGCCTTCGGCTCTTTGTAAACAGAGGCTGTAAACAGACAGCCTCTTCTTTCTCCCTAGGAGAGGCTGGTGGTTTCGAAGTGCTGACCTTGTAACTACTACACCACCAGAGTTCCTTGAACTGATATAATAGGGAATCAAAGGTTGGACTTATTAAACTTTAAATTCCTTTTCCCCAAATGTGTTCAAACCAAAGCCAGAGCAGGATGGTGCCTACATTAGAAGGCTCACTCTAGTCTCTCTGGAAGGTTTGTGAGTCGCAGTTGACTCCACAGCAGTTGAGAAATCTGAAGTCACTTTTTCTAAGGTGTTGCAAAGTTGGCCTGATACCAAAACGAAAACATCTTTGATATTGAAAGGATTTCAGAAACTTAGATGTGAGCCACTGACAATCCTGCAACTCGATGAGACTTGTTTTAAACTGCTATTACCTTTATTTACGGTGCATGGAATTCTATTTTTGAAAGCTGGGTTTTCTTGGTATCTAAACCTCACCCTGGCTTTAAGTTTAGGCATGTTTGGAGGCTTAATAAACACTTTTAAGTGCCGCCTCTAAGGGGGAGCCCCCGGAGACCTCTGATTTGTCATGACCAAACCTGATGAGGAAGGACCTCTGCATGCCTGTCTTTCCTTAGGCTGTTCCAGATTTAGAAATGAGGCCTGAAAAAGGAAATCGAGGAGAGAACTTTGATGCAAAGCCAGACCCTTTCCTTGCTGGTTATTCAGACAGGTGGGGTTTAGGATACTGTTTCTTTGTGAAAGGCAAAGAATAAGAGAGAGCTCTCAACGCTGACAGGCAGGAGGAAGCTGAACTGGGAAGTTCAGAGTCAAATAGTTATGTGGAGCCATTGGAAGAAGAGGACGGGATGGAACTCACCCAGGCTGTCATTTTTACAGATGTACATCATTAGGCATTTTCTCCCTGGTGCATTCAAAGGGCAACTTTTCCAATTAGGTAGTTGAGTGTTTAACCATTGCATTGTCAGGGCATCTTGGGGAGCAGATTACCTGTTGCTAAAAATAAATTTTAGGCCATTTACTCCTGATCCAGTTTTGCGAGAACAAATAGATTATCTACAACTTCCACTGTACAAAATAGAATCAACCCCTTCCCCAATGCTGACTTTTGTCTTTCTAGAGGAAACCATCTAGAAATAGTCTTTTTTTTTTTCACCGCCTCCACTCTCACTTGGCTACTAGATTGAAACCTGGTGTCCACAGAAGATCTGAACAGGATGGCTACACATGTTTTTCTAACTGTATGATTTGCATCATTTTCTAGGCTGGGTGTCGCTGTTTGGCTGTGTTTGTCTTTCTCAAAGACCCAGTGAGAATATTGCCAGAGGGAGATAAAAACAGATTTTTACTTCATTTTCTTGGGCAAAAAAAGAAGTAATCGATTTTTAAAAATATATATATTCATGCTTCACAAAGAAGTAACAAAACTGGCATGGGGGTGGGGGAGCTACTTTGAATGGCACAGATGATCTGCACCTAGGGGTGCTCATCTACCCACCTAGGGGTGCGTTCCAGAGGAAGGGGATTTTAGTGTCTGTGCCTGGATCTTAGCTTTCACAACAGGTCTGCAGTAGCTCCAGTGGAGAGGAGTTTGGGGACTGATATCAAGAGTTCTTTCCTGAGGTTCACAATCCTGTGGTTCTGTAGAGAAATTAGGCCAAAAGCGAAGAAAAGGGACTTGGCATTGGTGGCCTGCTATTTCTGAGAGCAGAGTGAGGGAGAAAGAACTGAGGTAGTCACTTTTCATTCCACCATTTCTTTCCAGACCTGATCATTTTTCTTGCTTACAAAGAGTGTGCATATTATCGCCAGTGATTTATTCCCTCAAGTACTTGGGAAACAGCAAAAGATACTAAGTCTCTATTTTAAAAGAGAGGAACTATATGGCATTTTTTGTAACTCAGGGTTCATTTGAAAACTTAGAGCTGGAGGCAGGGCTTCCCTCTGATGGATGAATATTGATCATGGATCACAAAGATCTGCAGACCAAGAATTGTCTTCAATAAACACTGAGCCAAACATAATCTTCTAAGCAAGGTGGCCTTTGTTGCACAGTATCTAGGGAGAAGAATGGGCAACTCCCCTGCATTTTGACCTTCCTTTCAATAGAAGGGTAAATTAGAGCTCAGACCACTCTTTCAGACCCATGCTCTTCATCCTCAGCATTATGCTGGTTTGCAGTTTTTAAGTACAGGAATCTTGGTACAGGGAAACGATAAGACTTTCTACGCTTGTAAAAAGATATGGTCTCTAAGAGAGAGAGAGAGAGAGAGAGAGAGAGAGAGAGAGAGAGAGAGAGAGAGAGAGAGAGAGACTCAGAAACTCACAGGGGCAGTTCTACTCTGCCCTGTAGGGTCAATATGAGTTGAAATAGACTCCATGGCAATGAATTTGGTTTTTGGTGGGTTTTTTAAATCTTAGTATTATTGCAGCAAAGTGATTTAAATAGCATATACATGCTTTGACTTACAGACTTCCTTGATTTTATTTCTTAACTATTTATTTCTCGAATCTATGACCCTCCTCAAAGCTTGGAACCTGAGAGAGAAATACCGAGTAAATACATCCAATCCCCTAAATTAGCTAATATTCCTGAGTTAAAAACCATACAAACAAAAAGCCAAGCACAGATCATCAAAGGAATTCAAGTCCTAGTAGACTGCTAACAGTGGTCCTAGAGCATGCTGATGACCAAGAGACCTGGAAGAAGACAGGTTGAAGCTACAGCATATCTCTTTAGCCAACAGAGAAATGGATGAGGTATAACCACATGAAAGACTTCTATAGAAATTTCATCTGTACCAACAGACACTGTTCCCCAACAATTCTAAACTTGGTGGAGTGTCCCCTGGTAACCAGCCTCTTGGGTAAGTTGTAAGAATTTAATCAAATTAACATTTAAAACATGCTTAGAACCGTGCTTTGTAGTGGTCTGCATATATGTGAGTGTTCTTTTATTACGTTTTTAAACCTTGTTTATTGACAGTTGACTATGTTTCAGGCACTGGGCTAAGTGATTTATAAATGTTCTCTCTCAGTCTCCTTAGGTATTAGTCTCATATAACTGAGGTCCTGAAGGATGAAGTGATCTGTCCTAGATTCCATAGGTACTAAAAAAATTGGATTTGAAGCCAGGTCTGGCTGAGCCCTAAGCCCATGCTCCCTAATGACTCCACCACCTTGTCCCCCATTCTGGGTCTGGGGCATTGCCAGAGCCTGAAAAGGGACAACCATAGCTCAAACATAATCCTGACCTATCAGAACTCAGGACCGGGTGGAGCAGCCAGACATGTTTGCTTCAGGTGTGGAAAATGCCAAAAGAGAATTGCATGCATGGGAGCCTGAGCAAGGAGTAGCTCAGTCTCCCTAGGCCAGCTGGAGAATACTGCCTGGTGGTAGCAACCTGGGGTTGGGTCTTGAAGGATGAGTATGAATTTTCCAAGGCACAGAGGAACATTCTAGAAAGTGGGAAACAGCATATGTAAATACCTAAAAACTGAAAATCTCTACTACATGTGACTATTCGGAAAGGAAATGTGTATGTTCATGCATGTGAATATGTAGGTCTGTCAGTTTGCATCTGCATACACACACGTTTGTATCTATTCTTATATAGTCCGTTATAGGATGAGCTGCTAATGCAAGGTCAGCAGTTCAAAACCATCAGCCAGTCCTGGGAGGAAGTTGAAGCTTTCTAGGTCTGCAAAGATTTACAGTCTCGGGAACCCACGGGGACAGTTCTACTCTGTCCTATAGGGCCTCTGTGAGCCAACATTGACTCTGTGAGAGTGAAGTTTTACATTTTTAAAACATGCAACATGCATTCATGTATCTCCCAGCACACATATACATAAATACACTGGAAAGGGGACCAGGAAATCCTTATCACGACTAACTTAGCCATTCTGATAGAAGACCTGTCCAGTCCTCCAGCTTTATAAATTAAAGAACAAAAACAAAATTATTTTTGAAAGCGAGGAATGCTTCCTTCAGTTTCTTCACCTAGTAATAGGCATGCTTCCAAATAGTTCTAAATTTCCCAGTAAAGGTAGGAAAAGCTGGGTTTTCCATTCCAATAGGATCTGCAAAGAAGAGGCAGAGAGCTTCCCTGCACTATGGCTCTGCAGCCTGGCCTACCTTCTATCAGGCGCCACATTCTGGACTCTCCTGGAAACCAACATGCGCTGGAGGAGGAATAGGAGGTGATTCAGGGTCTCACCCCATCCCCAGATTAGCTCAGGGGCAGGTAAAACTTCCATGCCATCTGGAGCTAGTCCTTCACCCTCCAGGTAAGACAGAACTATTTCTAAGCAAAGCCAAAGGTATGTCTAGTCAAAAGCAGGCAGATGCTTTCTGGAAGCTATAGTGAAGCTACAGAGTGTGTGTGTGTGTGTGTGTGTGTGTGTGTGTGTGTGTGTGTGTGTGTGTGTAACTGGCACATCGTTTCTTTTCAAGCCCTGCATGTGGGTAGTAAGGATACTCCCCAGTACCCAGTAAATTGACCCCTCTGCAGTGCAGTTTGCCCCCTGGTTTGGAGCTGTGGCCTATTACAATGAGGAAGTATTAGGTGTTCCCAATGCACCAAGGGCGAGTGTGGTGGGCATCTGGGGAGTTGATACAATTTCCGAAAGGAGAGCAAAGCCCTAGAAGTGCTTAAGAGAGTAAAGGGTCCGGCAAGGGAACCTGAGACACTGGAGAAGGGGACAGAACGTGGGATGGGGCAAAGGGGAAAGAAAGGAAGAGCTAAAACTCCTCCAGCAGACCCTGCTAGCCCCACTCCCTCTATAGAAGGGGACAACGCACTCCAGCACTCCCTAGCGCTGAAGCCAACCGCGGACTGCAGTTGTCCTGGGTCTGCCCAAGCGCCCCCCACCCCTGGGTGCCTGTGTGAAAGAACCTCTCCCCGCTGGCAGTACCTCCAGGGCCGGCAAAGGAGAGCCCACCTGTAAGCAGGAGCTGAGGAGATGACGAGAGGTGACTGCTGGGAGGGGGGGGGGCTTGGGCCGCGAGCATCCCGGCAGCTGGGCCCAAGGGTTCAAGGTCACCTGACCGGCAGCGTCTCTTTCTCCGCTTAGAGCTGCCTAAGGAGATTGCTTGCTCAGAGGGAAAACGTTAAGCGTGAGCGAGAACCTGGGACTCCATTCTGGAGTGGATTCGGACATGAGAAACCGGGAGAGACCCTTGGGCGCCTCTCCTCTACCACCGCCGGCCACCGGGCAGCGCGTCGAAGCAGCCGCACGAGCGTCTGCAGACGTCGGGGAACGCCCCGAGCTCTGAGACCTTGGCACTTTCCCAGAGGGTCCGTTGTCTCTCCGGTGTCTGTCGGTCCCTCGCGGACGCTGGCAGAAGCGCACGGGGGTGGGGTGGGGGGTGTTCCTCCCCAGGCTCGCTCGCCCCTTCCGGCCCAGAGGCAGCCTCTTGATGGCCAAAAACTCGGCCTGGAAGCATCGCCCTGTCAACAGACGCCGGATTCGGAGAAGTCCCTGGCGACCCTCGCGCGCAGCGGTCTGGAATCCAGGGGGGCACGCACGGAGATGGCCTCCTCTTCCCCCCCCCCCCCACCAAGTCAGTTCCCAGGCGTCCTGCTGCTGGTTGGGAAGAAGCAAATCCAGGGCAGCAACCTGTGCGCTCTTCTGTGGCCTCGCTCTTCAAGTCTTGTGCTGAGAGTTTGAGCCACCTGCCTGGCCTTGGCAGGATCAGCCGGTCCCTGTGACTACAGGGACCCGTACCTGCTTCTGAAGCGGCTCTGGTGACGCAGTAGGTTAAGCATCGCGTGGCTGAAGACAAGATGGGTAATTTGAACCCGTCAAAGCCACTAGGTGCTCTGCAGAAGAGAGAGGAAGCAGTTGAAGTCTCTCCAGAGTTCCACCCCAGCAATCCTGTGGGGCAGTTCTATGCTCTGGGGCAAGATTCTGGACTAGTAGGTTTGTTTGTTTGTTTTCCTTTTCATTAAAATCAGCCCAGCAGATGGTTCTGGAACTCCGGAAACTCTCGTCTGAGGAAAGTGTAGATACAGGAGAGGGCTGGATTAACTCTGAACGCTCAAAGAGGCATCACTCGTGGATAATGTTTCTGAGCTCCTTTGAGGCTGAAGGCAACACTAGGTTTGGACACACTTTCCTTACTGCTTTTGACCAAGGAGGTCTTGTAGGCAGATTGATGCGCCTGGCTGTTGGATCCTAAAGTGCAGCGCGATCCCACCTACCTCGAGTGGGGCAGTCCATCCACCCATGCTAGGCTTTCTTTCTGGCTGGGTGATTCAGCTGCCGGCCAAAAGAATATGGGAGAGGTGTCTACAGGTGTCCTTCGAAAATCTGACTTTAGACTATGAAGAAATCCTTTAAAAAACAAAACAGGATTTGCTTACTTTTTTGGCAGATCTCCCTGTATGGATTCCCAACAAGCAATGGCTGGCATTGAAGAGAAGACTTTGGAAGGACTGGGATAGAAGGGAAGAGGCATTCAAGTTTCTTGGAAAGTTACCCCCATAGGACCGCCTTGGTTGTTAGTTTGCTGGTTTTAGATACTTTTGCTCTTGCATTCACTAGCATCTCAGACATGGATGATTTCATCTGTCTTTCGGGTATTGTGATTTGAGGATGCCTTGAGTTACACTTCTTATATGGGAATCCAAATGTTTTTCTAGTTTCTTCCCATGAAATTTTCTTAACAACACATCTCGGCCTTCTCTCTAGATCAGCCACCTTTCTTCCCCCTCCCCTTGACATTTAATTAAAGCTCAATCAACTCACTAGAAGAATTATTCCCTTCTCCCCTCAGTGTTTTTAGTACTTGAGAGAGAACAGAAATTACCTCATCCATTTTACAGCGGGAGGCAAAATTCAGGGAAGTCAAATTACCCCAATAAGTAACATCGAGTCCCACAAATGTACTAGCCATGAATAGCAGGACACTCGTCTGAGAAAAAATGTAGATAGAGGAGAGGGCTCGAATAAGGTCTGGGCCAAGACTTGGCATTTTGGACTCTTTCTCTCGTCATACTTTATTAAAGATGCATTCCTGAGATTATCTAGGAAAACCCAGAGCAGGCCTCAAAGAAATGGTGCCCCTTCCCAAAAGTGCCTAGATGATCTAAGAGAGCCAATCTGCTTTCTTACTAATTAGAATCACATGCTATATGGGTACGCTATTTTGTCTTACCCTGATTTAATCATAATTCACTCTGTCATTGCTCTAGTACAGTGAAAAATTAAAAGCACTTTTAGGAAAACGTCATTACAAGTGTCCTTTTCTGACATAGGTGAAGGAAGGCAGGCTACGAAGGAAGAAGCAATAGGAGCGTGCACTTCCTAAAATAAATGAATACTTCCACAGTAACTCTGTCTAGTTCATCCACAGAGTGACTGTGAAGATGCCCATGGATTTGGTACTCTACCCTAACACCTAATAAAGGATTGCCATCCACCTTTACCTAATGGTTGCTAAACACCATGCACACACAGCCACATCTATGTTCCGTTTAACTAGGAAACACTGTCAGTATATTAAATGTACAAAGGAACTTGTGAACACCAGGCGGGTGGGAGGGAAAGGGAGAACATTATCTGTTGAGTTCGTCGGTGTTGTAATTTCTCCAGACTAGTGTTTTTGGAGCCTTTGGAAAGGAAGCTGGGCCCTACAATCACAGCCCATCACAGGAATCCTGATCGTTTAAACACGCTCCACAGGAACGCCTAATGAATATGACCCTCCGGTGAAAGGTCTTGGACTGGGAGATACTCTCTCATGGAGGCATCATTGGTAGAACTGTAAGTGAACTTCTCATTTGGGCTCCATGATCCAGGCTTGAACATTTTCATTTGTCTCTGGCCATTTATGAAGATGCCAATCATTCCACTGCTGAAAAGTGCGCTGACATCCAGTGACAAGTTAGCATCACGGCAAGCATCCTTGTGGGAATAATATGTCCTCTGATCCAGACACCTAACATGTTCTAGCTAAAGGTTTTCCAAATGATCATCAAACCTTCTTTCAGTTTGAGGCTCTAACTTCGCTTAGATTGATGCAAGTGGGGCATTTATTTAGCTACCCAAAATATTTTAAAGCAATTTCAAAGTGATTGCTTTGAAGAAAATAGTCATTTATTGTCAAAGCATCCAACATACCCGGATAAACTATAAAGTTTAATAAATCTTTTCAGGGGGAAAAAAAGAAACACATAACTATTCAGACTCCATGTCACTGGCACAAAATTACACTTTGTATTAAAAGGAAATACATATTTACATAATTGATGACATTCTTCATTGAAGTCCATAATCATTTCATGATACATGCACTTCCCCCTGGAAACTGAAATCGATTCACAGCCCCCTTTTTATTCGTTTTATTTATTTTTGTAAGAACACGAGCAGTCATCCAGAAATGCAGAAAGCATCTCACCCTCCTCCATATCTAAAATAAAATTTGCCCTCACATATAGTTACTACCTCTCACCTGTAAGTGCTTAATAATTTAAGTAGAAACGTCGTATGACAAATGCATCAATATGTTGCAATATATGACATTTTAAAAATGTACCTTTGTGTTTTGGAAAAGTGAAAATGCGTGCATTTCAAAAGCAAGCCCCTCTCCCCAATAACCCCACCCAATCAAAAATCCACCATCTTGTCTCCTGTGGATGGGTAAACATTTGAATGAGGGTGTGTGTGTGTGTGTGTGTGTGTGTGTGTGTGTGTGTGTGTGTGTGCTGGGGTGGGTGGGGAGGGTAAGCGGTGGGCTTGCGTCCGGGTGGCGCGTTGCGGAGCTCAGGTTGGTGGCAGATGTCCTCCGTGGTGCGTTCGTTCCAGCAGGTGGCCCGACGGCGCGCGCGTGCGCGCTCACGGGCTGGGTCAGTTATGCGAGGTCATGTGCCTGGAGAGGTGGTGGCGCTCCCTGAAGGACTCGTTGCAGATGGGGCACTTGAGCTTCTCCTCCCGCCTCCGTTTCACCAGGGGCTCCAGGGCGTACTCCTTTTTGTGGTGCGAGCGCATGTGGTACACCAGGTCGGAGGTCATGCGGAAGGAGGCGTTGCACTTGGCGCACCAGTTCTGCGCGGGCAGACACAGCGAGGTGAAGGAGGGCGGCAGCAGCGTCAGCGCCGAGGGCAGCTGCAGCTGCAGGGGCCCCGCGGCCGCCGCCGCCGCCGCCGCGCTCTTGGGCCAGAAGGCGGTGGCGTAGACGAAGGGGCTCTGCTTGGGCAGGCCGCCCCCCGCGCCGCCGCCGCCGCCGCCCGCCAGGGTCCCGCAGCCGCCGCCCAGGTCGCCAGCGCCCTGCAGCTTCACGGCCAGCGGGTCGGCGGCGGGGTAGAGGCGCGTGGGCCCCACGGCGTCGCCCGGGTGGCAGGGCTCCAGCGCGCCCAGCTTCTGGCCCAGCACGAGCGGCGGCAGCTGCGCGAAGGAGCGCGCCGGCTGCGAGAAGGCGCTCTTGCGCTCGTCCGCCGCCGCGCCGGGGCCCCCGCCCGCCGGCCCGCCGCCCAGCTGCGGCAGCGACGTGAAGGCGCTGCCCCGCGCCGGGCTGCCGCCCTCCAGCCGGCCGGCCAGCGGGCCCCCGGGCCGCGGGGCCAGCAGCTTGTCGGGGCCCGCGGGCGACGCGGCGGCGGGCGTGGACGAGCCGCCGCCGCCGCCCGCGTCCGGGTCCTCGGCGGCCGCAGCCGCGCCCCCGCCGTCGGCGGCCGCGTCCTCCGGCGGGCCCCCCGCGCGCGCCGCCTTCTTCACCTCCACGAAGGCGCTGCGCTTGGCCTCGGCCGTCTCGGGGCTGGGCGGCGCGAAGAGGCGGCCGTTCTCCTCCAGGCCGAAGTAGCTGCCCGCGGCGCGGTACTGCTGCGGCGTGCACACCAGGTCCTCCTTGGAGGCCGGCGCGGGGCGCTCTGCGAAGCGCGCTCGGCCGCCGCCCTCGGCCGCCACGGCCTCCTCGGGGAATTTCCTCTTGCCCTGGGCGCCGCCCTCGGGGCTCCGCGCCGCCTCCGGGGGGCCGCCGGCCAGGCCCCGGGCGGGGGAGCAGCTGCGGCCGCCCCGGGAGTTCTCCAGCTCCCGGGCCAGGTTGTGGAAGTCCGTCGAGGGCTTGGCTGCGCCGCTGGCCACCGGCGGGTTGCTGCCGTCGGGGGTTGGGGCCGGGTAGTGGTGGATGGGGCCGGCTTTGCAGAATTTGGGACCTGGGCCTAAGGGGGGCTCCTGTGGCTGCTGGTGGGGGTCTTTGGCGCCGCCGCCGCCGTGGTCCTTGGCGCCCAGGCCGCCGCCATGTTCGTCTGGGGAGCTCAGCTCGGGGCCGGGCAGTCTCTTGGGGCAGCGGAAGCGCAGGTGCGCCGAGTAAGGGAACTCGAACTGGAAACGCTGGCTGCATTCCAGGCAAGTGTAGGGGGACGAGCCTGCAGAGCCAGCAAACGCCACACACACACACACACACACACACACACACACACACACACGAAACACCACGCGGTTACTGAGGATTGACCCCCGGCCCAGTTTCCAAGGACCCCTCCTTCACAAACCCACCCTTCCCTCCCAGGCGGGGCCTGAGTCTGTGAGACGTTTTTTGCTGATTTGGGGGAGCAAACTTGATTAAACTAAGTGTCCCTGGGTCCCCCTAGATATATCCTCACCGATATGCCCAACTGCATCCCAGCTGAGGCAGCAAGGAGGAAAGGCGCGGCCTCGTGCCATGGGGGGGGGGGGGAAGAGGGCCCATCGCTGCCCTCCCTTCCCGCATCTCCCTTCTCTAGTGATGTGCCCCACCAGCCAACCTACCATTCATTTTGCCGTGGGATCGAGAGGGGCAGAGCAAGAGCAGCTCAGTCAGTTCTTTCCCGTACCAAACCAGTAACTCTTCGTCTTTGGCAATTCTGCGGAGGGAGCGGTAAAACAACTGTCCGTTTTTGATGTAGGCTTCAAGGTTCTGTTCTTCTTTATCTCTGGCTGATTGGACCAGACGCAGCCACATGAGACCTTCTGAGGAACCATTTGCTGCCGAGGTGTCCACCTACAGTTTACAGCAGAGAAGAAGGAAGAAGGGGCGGGGCGGGGCGGGGAGAGAAAGGGCAAGAAGGAGACCTGGGTGAGGAAATGAAGCCGAAGAAACCAGGACCCTGTCCCAGGAGCTCCAGCTGCCAGAAACCTGGCCACGTTAAGACCCAGACTCGAGTTTGCCACCCGTCAGCAGGCTGGACATCCTCGGATTCCCTGCATCCAGTCATCCTGGTGGATTGTTGAGTCATCCTTCTGTACTGGTTGAAAACCAAATAAGCAGGTTTCTTCTTACACTCCCAAGACACCTTGGTCTCTTGGCATTTTCTTTTTAAATTATCCCACATTACAAAAGCGTGGAGGAAGTGGGGGTGGTTTACTTACTTTGTAAGGAAGGAAAATCAAGCTTAGATATTAGGAACTACCTTGTGACTTCCCTATTCCTAATTTTGCTTTTTTCTCTTAGTAAAGAAAGAATAGTTAAGGAGAGGCTTTTTTATCCTTAAACTTAATCCTGTGGACTCAACATGCTCAGAGGTCAAAATCATTAACATTTTGATTTAAATACAAAACTCTGGGCACCAGCTCAAGTTACCACGGAAAGTTGCCCCCAGACTTTTTAGGTTGGAATGCTGAAGTACCTGGTTTTAGAATTTTGAATACAAATAGCTCTCACCCCTCAGGAAATCACCCAGAGCTAAGAAAGTCAAATGTCCAGCCTGCTGGGAAGTCCAGCATAGAGATTCAATACATTCCAAATGAAACATTGTCACCCATTCTAGAAGAGGAGTGGCTACTACTCTCATTCAGCACAGTGTTCATTTTCTAGAGCTCTTCTCCACTCAGAATTCACCGCAGCTTGTTAGAACCATGACCTTGGTCCGTATTCAACAGAACATTACTTTCATACACCTCCACAAAATGGGGCAAGACTTACCCGGAAGATATAAGGAACTGTTCTCTTGTCAGTAGACTTAAGAGCTATGAAAGCTATGCTGTCGTATAGGGAAGTGTGGCTCAGGACGCAAGGACCAAATATAGCATTCTCAGGGATGTCACAGGTGGTATAAACGCTGGTAAAAATATCTGTCAGACATTGTTGGACAGCCTTGGCATCTCCATCCCAGATGCCTCGGTGGATGCTCAAATCTTCCATCACTGGAGACAGATACACAGACAACGAACATAATTCACTACTGCTTCATGAATACAAGCAATAGATTTCAACTATTAAAACATTCTTTTCCTTGAACTGGGCTGATTTTTATGTACCCCCTGTTCCAAGAAGAAAGCCAGTGGCATATCTGCCATCTTTTAAAGATGCCAACTAGGGGCTGTGTTCTTGCTTTTGTTTTTGATATTTGGAATAGGGTGCTCCAGAGTAGTTTGACTGCTTGGGAGAAAGAAGGGTGGTGGTGGTGGGGGGAAGGTAAGGAAATCAACCATGCCCTTTCTGTATTACCTGGGCAGAGGAGGGGCTAGCTTTTGGGGGTCAATGGTGAGGGGAGAACAATATGATTTTTTTACTACCCTGACTAAAAGAAACTTCAGACGTGTGTGTGTGTGTGTGTGTGTGTGTGTGTTTGGGGGAGTGGGATAAGAAGTTCTCTCTTCTTGTGTGTATGGCCCAGGCAGGCCCAGGTGCAGTGTTTCCTTGTCTGATACACAAGGTCCCTATGTCTGAACATACTCAATGGCACCTAACAACAACCACAGTCTCTCCTCTGCTTTCCTGCTTTTCTGTCCTGTGTATTGAATTGGTGCCTTAGAGCTGACACCCGCCCCCCTTCTTCCAAAGAGGGGAGCAGCATTAAGGAGCAGGCGGAGACAGCCGAGCATAGCGAATGGATTTCAAGTGGAGTGTCAGGGCCACTGATTCCATGTCAGCTAACCTTTCTTTGCAGCCTACAAGAGGGGATGTATGTCTTCTCATTATCATAATCCACAGCACTGTCCCTCGGAGGCTTTAATTAAAAGCAGCAAGCAGAGGTAATTATTTTTTCTCGACATGCTTATTTATGGATGAGGGTGAATCCCAGTTACCTTGTTATACAAGGGAGTAGATTGAGTCGCATGTGGCCTATGGAGGGATCAGGTAGGTACAGGGCGGGCCCAATGTGTCCCCTGTCTGAAATGCCCTGTGTGCAATGACTGGTGAATTCAAGCTCCCTCAGAAGCCTCTGTCTCAGCAAGAGGGGGCAGACCCGCTTGAATAGTCCACAGTGGGTCCTCCAGCTGTTTAATCCACAGCAATTTAGAAAGTAATGCTCCAATGGAGGGCTCTCTATTAAGCTGTCAGAATGGGATCTTTCTCTGCCTCTTTCCTAGGACACCCGCTAAAAGACTTAGCATGAAAAAAAAACCACAAAAAAACAAGCAACAGCCAGCCAGACAAACACACACAAAGGGCCGGTATTTTCAAACTGGCTTGGAACTCACTGAATGTTCACTTTGTCTGACTTATCCAGAGCTTTCCCTGACGGTGTTGTCATTGATAACAATTTGTGCATATTGCGTACAAGTCGCAGGAAAGAATGGGCCTGCTTCTTGTCCTGAGAAGCTGTTCGTTACTATTAGTAACATCCATTTTATTGACATGTTTGTGAACCGAGTCATCTTGTCCATGTGGTTTCCAGGTTTGTTTGCTTGTGTGCGGGTTTTCCAGACTCCAGCTATCAGAGACTGGCGCTTTGCTTCATTCATTCCGCAGCATCCCCCAAATGTCAACTACTGGGTTGTGTCTTCCAAACCGTAGAAATAGAACCCCATCGGGGTAAAAATTTACTTTATCGTGCGACTGCACTAAGAGCCAGGCCCTTTAACCCTGCACCGGTAGGTAGCTTTGCTGGCTGTGGACTGCAGATACCATGCAAGTAAAGCAACCACGGCAGCAAAACTTCCGGACCTCCCCTCTCCGTTTCAACAGATCCTATGCCTCCCCTTTTCAGTTTCTTCCAATGCAGCGTTTTAGCCTCCAATTTCTCTCGGTCTTTGAAAGTCTCTTTCACACAAGCGTTTCATTGTGCGGGAGGTCGCCCGTCACTTCGGGCGACAGCAGGGACGCGGTCATTAAAATGCAGTTTCACCTAACAATACGGAGAAGAGGTCCTCGCCCCGCCGCCGGAACAGAGCTCGGCTCTGCCGCGGCCCGAGCCGCCCCAGACTCGCGCGGGTCACAATAAGTCCCCCCGGGGGGTTCCCCAGCGCGCAGGCTACAGCCCGAGTGCGTCCGTCCTGCGCAGTCGCCCTCACCATCTAACCCGTCACCGCTCGGCCACACGTCTAGCTCCTCGCCCGTCCTCCCCGGAGCAGGGTGGAGGGCATCCTCCCGGAAACCGGCTAGACTCACCGAAAACCCGAGGCTGCAAGGACCGGTCTACCTCCCGGCGCAGGCATTGTCTAGCGGCCGCGCGCTCCCCGGCCGCTCGCTTCTCCACTGAAGTGCTCCCCACCCGCTCCTCCTTTTGTATACTCTAATTGGTAGTACAGATCCCCTCAATAATTACTCCCCTCTTTTGCTGGAAAATGAGAAGGGGAGAGGGTGACAAAATTTTCCACTCCTCACCAAACCTGCCTTCCTCCCATCCCCCTCCCGCATCAATGCAAATGGACTTACCAGGAATAAGGTCAAGATCAAATCGCTCAAATAGGCCACCTGGTATTCCGGAGAAGCAATCGCCTGTCCCTTTTTGCCTATTGTATCAATGTATTTCCATGTCAAGAGGTGTTGGGGTGGCTGTCGGGTAGGCTCTGCGTAAAGAGAGATCGAGAGATGGAGAAACGTGGGGGGGGGGCGAGAAGCGGAGAGAGTTGTACAGATGGACTCGATGCAGTGACTGACTGGCACGCAGACACACACTTTTTGTTTGCTGCACATAATCTGCCCAATGACGCGTGACAGCCCACGTCCCCTCCCTTTAACTCTTTGCTGGGCTGGGCGCTGCCTCCGGCGCCGCCTGCCTCTCAGCCACCTCCCCCGCCTGCCCGCTTTTCCGCAGGTCCTGTTCGCCTCCCTGGGTGACTACGCCTTTCGGAGCGCGGCCACCCCCCTGCCCGCCCCCCGCCCCCCCTGCCCAAAGTTCTGTCCCGCGGAGATTCTTAGGAGTAGGAAATCCGTTTCGGGATCGAAAAGGAAGGTACCTAACGGGCTGCCGACAGCCTTTTCTGTTTTGCTTGGCAGTTGGAAAACCTCTAGCCAGGAGCGGGCCACCCACTGCGCGCGGACCTCGAGGGCCGTCCGGAGTGAGTTCTGCAAAGGGGGACGGGAGGGGAAGCAGAGGGGGTCAGGTTTAGCCCCGGGAAAGTCACTGACCACTGGCCCGCAGCTGTTTGGCACCGCGAGTGATGAACATATGCCAGCCTTGTCCAGGGGCGCCCACCCTGCCAATCACCCCCCTGTGCAAGATTCAGGAGGCATGCTCTTTGCAGGGAATCAGGCTCCGACTTCCTGTGGACCTGGAGGGTGGGGGGCAGGGGGCGGGGAGCGGGGACTCTGCCCGACCTTGGAAGGGTCCCAGGAGGAGGATGGCTGGGCTAGGCTTAGGGAGGTGCGGAAAGCCCGGGTTATTGGCCTCAAGCGGTTGCTGTTCTTCCACCCTCAGTCTGGGCGTTCTGCATCGTCCTGGGGGCGGGGGTGTCCCAGGACGAGGACCGCCGACCCTACAAGATCTTGGGGTGAGGGGAATGGGAGTTCAAAATAAAAAAGATTATGAAGATGAGCTTCGGAGACCTTCTCAGGTCCCAGCGGTGGGGGAGAGCAGGAAGGAGTTGCCACAACCGACAGAGGCGTCTGGTTGGTGCACTAAGCAGCTCGGAGGCGCTCGCTCGCAGGCTTGCTCACCCCTCGGGTGCAGCATCTGATGCTAATGCCTGGAGGGTCTTTAACAGCCCTGAAGTGCCTGCTTCAAAGGGGAGGGCGACACATTTTCGCTAGGAGATCCCCAGGCTCTCCCTCCGAGGCTCGGTTCTCCACTCCTGTGGGAGGGAGGAAAGGCCTTGGAGTGGGATAGGCTCCCCCATCCCTCCAGCTCCACCCCCTACATCCCTACATCGAAGTGGACAATCTGTCAGCTTTAGGGGAAATCGGATTGTGTATCCCGCCAAACCGGACGAGGCAAGAGCCATGATTTAAGGATAAGACTGTCTCATTACCCTTCGCCACGCGGGATTGAAATAAGGTGAGTATAGGAGTGATTGGTAACCAGGAGATTAAGAGAACAGGTTGCCTACTGAATTAATCTGACCCTCGGGAACCCAATGGGATCTCTGCCTTCCTCTTCCCCATCCGAGGTCCTAGAGAGACCAGGGAGATTTGGTCGCGGAGAAAAAGGGCATTTCCCGTGAATTCTCCGCTCTTTGCGCTGGTTCTCTCCGCTCCCCTCTGGTTTGCGCCCCGCCCCCCCCCCCCCCGCCAGCCTCCGGGAAAGTTCTCCCCCTTCTCCCGGGACAGAGCCAGCTGCTGACCTGGACTGGGCTTCTGGGAAGGGAAGGATGCAAACCCCCCATATAGCATGGAGGGCGGATTGGTGCTTTCTTCAATTCAAGGCTACCTACGGACTTTTCAAAGACAGCTGCTTAAACTTCGGTTTCCCTGTCATCCTGAACTATCATTTCTCTTTTATGTAGTTGTACAGAGCTAAGGTGAGGGCAACCCACCAAGTGACCAAGGCTTGGGGCCAGGGGAATCCTTACGTGTCCGTGTCAAAGCATTTGCATCTGTAACTCACTGCTCCTTGCCTTTTGGACTGGCCTCCTCAGAGAGGGTCTGCTCCATTTTGTTAACAAAGGAAAGCGTCCGGCCCCCACCCCACCCCCATCCCAATTGTCTGTAGAAAGAAGCAGAGGGATTCAAAAAGGCCAAAAGCTTTGTCTCCAACATCCAGAAAAAGAAGAAGGGTGGAAGAGCCAGATTCTGAATGGTTCCCAAAATACTGGAGGTTCGCCTCTCAAGGACAGCAAGTCAGGAGGGGAAGAGGCCTAACACATGTGGCCCTAGGACAGTGTCACCTAATACAAGTGAAAGTGTGTTTCAGATGAGGGAGAGCAGAATTCTATTAATTGGTTGACCAGAAAATGCTTTGGTGTCTTCTCTTGCTGTTATTTCAAGAAGGAAAACTTTGCCTTTCCCAGAAAAAGTCACAGGTTTCTATAGCCCCCTGTAAGCCACTCTACACCCTGCTACAGACTGCAAAGATAAATGGGCCCAATCCATAATGCTGTCATTCAAAACACCTCGCCTGGCCTTTCCCTTGTTCAAAGTTGAGGCATTTAGAGGTACCATAACCTAGGCGCCCGTTAGGATAAAACAATGTTTTCTGGAGGAGGTCAACCTTCCAAACTGAGAACAAGCTGACTCGCAGAGGGGAGAGGTGTACCAGAATATGGTCCTCTGACAATGTGCCGCTTCCTCTCCGGCTCATTTTTCTGCCCTTTCAATGAGAGTTTTTCCTCTTTTGTTTTCAGATAAAAGACCGTAGGCTAAACAATTTAAAGCATCTTATGAATCCTAAGAACGTTTTGTCTTATAAGTTAAATGACTTAAAAAGAGCACACACACACACACACACAGCAAGAGTAGCTCTAAAGTGCCCATTTGGGCGATTTTCCAGTGTTCTAAGTAGAACACTTCTTGCTTAGTCAATGACAGTTGCTGATGTGTGGTAAGGAGAATCTACAAAGTCTTTTTATTTCTCTAAGAATTTATGGGTGAAAATGGTACATAAACTACTTTGAAATCACTCTGCAGTCTTAGGGACTGGAACTCACTGGTACTAAATGAAGGGCTGAGACACTTATTCAGCCTCAGACATGACTATAAAAATGCACCTCACCCAGTCGTTGTATCTAATTCACATGGAACAATGAGTTTATGCATATATTTGAAGTTCTTGTCTCTGAGATTTTATTTCCAATTAAAGGACTAGAGGGGTGACAATGAAAAATGAGGAGATGTTCACCTTGTTCTACTTTATAAGGCTTCTTGCACTCACAGTTTGGGGAATAAAAAGTGTGAGCAACTGCATTATTGTTTTGAAGAGATGGAGAGTTTGATGAATGACTCCCAAGGCAGTACATTTTATGACCTAAGTGAGAGGGTGGAGAAAGATAAAGACAAGAAATCTCCTTTATCACAGTATTAAGATGGGAATGTCTTTCTCCTCTCAAGACAGAAAAGTGAGGCCCCAGTACCTCCACTTCTGTGAGGGGAGACTGGAGAAGTCTCTAGGAAATGATTGAGAAGGATTATCGTGTAAGAAAGAAAACATTTGTTAATTTTCCTAGGTCCTGGTTTCTCTCTCTCTCTCTCTCTCTCTCTCTCTCTCTCTCTCTCTCTCTCATCCTAATTCCAAAGCAACACACCAGCAAAAGCTTGGTCATCACAAGAGAAAGACAATTCGTGGTGAAAGAAGAAAACAACAACAACAACAACAAACCCTCAAAGACAAGAGGATGCCAGTCAAGCAGCTTTCCCTTAAGCTTATTGATTTCCAGTGGGATAGTCACTGGAAGGGACTGTGAGAGTTGGAGGAGGGAGAGAGGGAGAGTTCATTGCACTTTCTGGCCTCACCGTCCAGAAGGAGGACCCTGGAAGGGATCTGTTTGACTTGTAGATGGACCAGAAACAGAACTATCCGCTGGTTCGTGGAGGCAAACAACAGCGGTCATGCTAACAGCGCTCATATTCATTTCATGTTACTTTGCCTGCGGCAGAAAAAATGTTACTTCGTAACTTGTTTCTTAAATAGACAGAGTGAGAGATCATCTGCTTATGACTTTTCTAACATCTTGATGAGTAAAGAAGCAGCAAAGATTTGCGGAACAGGATACAGGTTCACAGGGCAGAGGGCATTTTGTTTCTTCTAACTTCACATGGCAAGCCCAGGTTTGGTGGGTTCCTCCCCATAAATATTGTGGCTGGTTCACTGGGTAAGTATTTCCTTTGGCGGGGGGGGGGGGGGGGGGGAGGGGGGGCTGAGAGAGTCAAAGATCTTGGGGCAGACAGTATGCTAGCCAGTGAGGAGGGACTCCAGCACTGACTTGCAGGCATACTTTCTCCATTGTGTTCTATTTTCCCTCTTCTTCAATGAAAGGTAATTGATATTGGTGCTGATGCTGCTCCACCACCACTACCTCTCTCGTTGTTGCTATAATCAATCTGCCTTTCTCAAAGCTCCAACTTTTGAGAGATTCCAACTTTCACTTGCCCTTGTTACAACTGGCCAGCATGGGAGAGCTTTCTTTCAATCCGCCTCACCTCAGGATCTGGGTTGTAGTCAACTGGTGGAATGACTTCTGAGTATGAACTGTTAGGCCTCGTAACCTGGGGATAACCCCCACAGATCTGAAAGCAGTGCTTCTTCCCAACCTGTGTAAGTGTGCTTGTGTATCACAATAGTCAGCATCCCAACTCTCTGGAGGGATGCTCTCCATTCCTCACCTCTCCCCAGATCAATGCCTCCTACTTTGGCAAGTCTTGTTTCCTTTGAAATCCACAAGTTTAAATGTCCCTCACAGGACCCAGAGACCATAACCTTGAAAACATCTTAGTACCAAGGTGGGTGGGGAGAAGGAGATGGAAGCAGGTTCACAGTCAGCCAACTCTTCATCCTCTAGCAAAGCTTTCGAGACGCGGAGGCCCTAGAGTGTCCAGAAGATTCAAATGGAAAAGGGTATGAGATTATGAAAAGACCAATGCAGTGTGTGACAGTGTTGCGAAAAGGGCTCCATGCCATATTTCTTTATATACCAGGAGAGGGAAGATTGTTTCCAGAATCAGCCCCGTGTTGTTCTCTGTGTCATTTGAAAAGAGAGGTAATGTTGGCATACATAGCTTACATCTGAGTAGACTTGCTTCCCTAGGCCCTGATCCCAACTAGTCTTCTGAGATGTGAGATTGGACTGGTGTGGGGTGAACAACAGAAAACCCAGCTGTCCTGGGAAAGAGATCTAGGCAAATGGCTCACATCTCTAGAACTTTCTGGCTTGGAATTAGTCCATGTACTACTCTTCTGAAGCGCAAGTAGAGAGACGTATGCTTTTCTCTGATGCAAAGGGGTAAAAAAGAAAAATGGGGGGGAGGTGTTATCTATTAGTACCACAACCAAGATGGTTTGTATAATTTTCTTAGTGCTTTGGAAATGCAGTTTGATATTTTCACCCACAAATTTTTCTTTCATATCCAAAATGCTCTTCTTCTTATATTACAAATGGAGCTGTTTGAGTGAAAATCATTTTTCATGATTTCCTATTTGAATACACTCCTGTTTAAGGAAAGTTCCTATTCAAATAAATCAATTCAGATAAAAAGGAAGGCCTACAGATATCAACAGATTTACAATTGTGTTTAGACATTATGAATATAAGCCTTTCCTAAATTTGAATACCTAGAAAACAATATAAAGAATTGAAAAATCAACTAGTCACAAAAATATAAACACATAGGACTACTGTATATAATTTTGGATTTACATTAGGAAGTAGAGGAAATTACAGAAAAATGGATTGAAATTATATTTGCTTTCTTCAATTTATTTGAGTCTTTAATAAAGTAGGGCAACTGTAATCAATGGGTAACTTACAGTCTCTAAAGTGTTGATAGAAATGAAAATGAATTATATCCAGTTTTGAAAAATCATTTATAAGTTCATAAGAAGAATAAATGCATGAAATATAATGAAAGGTTGTTGGGATTTCCTGAAGGTCCAGAATTTGAGTTCGACCTGATCAATTCCAGTCCTGTGTTTGTTATGTGTGTTGAAAAAGGGGTGGAGCATTGCTGAGGGTGGGAATAATAAAAAGCCAACTAAAATCCAAAAGCCTTTCAGAAATATCCTCTTCTACGGCATGTTCATAACAGTCAGTGCTTCTGCTGTAAGATCTTTTTGAGAAAATAGAGACCAATTGGTGCCCCCAGAGAAAGAGTTTCATCCTAAAGCATACATTTTCTGCAACAATTTTCATGTTCAGTAACTTGTGCTTGGGTTCAGGTGCCCCAGAAGCATTATTTGCAGTCAGTTAATCGGAGGTAGTAGGAAGTTTATATTATTTCCAGACACACAAGAGGCTGTGCTGAACTGAGTGCAAGTAGCCTCCATTTTTCATCTAGGGATGGAAGGACAAGTTAACTGCTCCTCACAGTGGTGAGACTGAACCAAGAGTTTGGGAGGCAAGGGATGGAAGCACCGGCCACTCCAAGACAATGCCAGTGCCCTGGGTGTCACTAAGGGGTAAGGTGACAAAATGGAATTGGGCAAAGACCAAATGAAGTGAATGACAAGAGCTCTATCTAGAAGAGAAAGGAGCCCAAGTGAGTGGGAGTGTATGTTGGGCTGCACATCTTACAGGCAGTCTTGGAGACTCATGGGAAGAAAGATGAGGCTTTCTACTGGCATAAACAGCTACAGTCTCAGAAACTACAGTGGATGGGTGAGTGGGTGGGGGTGTTGCAGATCTACTAGTGCTAAAATGTCATTATGAGTCAGAATCCTTGGGATAGCAGGGAGTTGTTGAATTGACCCAGGAGAACAGGGGCCCTGGTAGCATGGTAATTATGGGGTGCACTGCTCATTTAAAAGCCAGCAGTGTGAAACTATGGGTAGCTTGCTGGAGAGAGATGAGAAAGGAGTCTTTCTGCTCCTGTCAAGATTTACAGCCTTGGAACTCCTGTGGGAATCTGCTTTAAGGCAGCAAGTTTGCTTTGGGCTCTGGGGGAGACTCAAGTAAGGGCACGGTCCTTATGGTACACGGAAGGGCAGACACTGCTCTCATTTGGAAAAACTAAGGTGTGCAGAGCCTGCTATGCCAACCATAAAGAGACTTGGGCAGGGCAAGAGAAGCCACCTTCAGTGGTTCGCCCTTGTAGAATGCAGCAGGCACAAACCATGAATGTGGGGCAGTAAAAAAGCCACCCTGGCCTCCATTTCCGTCCTGCACAAATCCAGGAAACTTCTACACATGATAACGGACGGCTTTCCGTCCTCTTACTGCGACCCTGTACATGAGTGCCAAGACTGGCTCCTGCTAAGCAATTACTTTCTGCGCAGAAAGGCGACCCAGGGCAGGCGCCTGAAGGACCAGACTCCATGGGCCAGAGGGCAAGCCCCAGCCTGCCCGCGGGACTCCCCACTGGCCCACCCAGGCCTGCCGCCTGTGTTTGCTGGCTCACTCTCTCACTAGAGAGGGTTTTCTTGGTCCAGCTTAGCCTTAGTTTTCTTCCTCAAACAGCTGGCCAGAGTCAGCCCCAGGATCGCGGGAACGACTCAGGGAAGGAAAGGAAAGCGCTCTAGGAAGCCAGTTCCTGAGCGGATGAGGAAGGAGTCCTCCAGGCTGAGCTAGTTTCAGTTCAACCTTGAACTTCCCAGGGAGTTCTCTGGGCCTTCCTCATAGCATAGTCTCCTGGGTTAGAGGCCTGGACCACTGCCCCCAAGACCACAACTCCACCAGGAGAGCTAGCAGGCTTGATTCGAATCATAATGCTGGGCACTTTATGGGTCCCCATCTGAGAACCCCAAGAACTATCAGTCCTCCCCAGGGAGGTTGGGCAGCCCAACAGCACACTCACCACGTGCATAGACCAAAGTCACAGCACATTGTAATACTCAGCTAAGTACTAGCTGCCATTAACTGGGGCATCGTTTTTCTCAAAAGGAGTCCCTGGTGGCGGATCGGGTATGGCGTTGGACTTATAACCCCACGGTCAACGGTTCGAATCCAGTGGCTGGCACTCTCTGGGAGAGAGATGAGATTTTCAGCTCCTGTAAACTGCTACAGCCCAGGAAAGCCTCAGGGATCATTCTACCCTGTCAGTGTTTGCTTTGAGTTGCTTACCGGACAGGGCTTCTAAGAAGACCAGGAGTTGTTGGACCCCCAAAGGTGCTAGGTTCCAACTATCATGGCTGCCCCCACCTCCTCCTGCCGTGAGGGAGAATGGCTAGTGTCCAAGGGGCAGATTGAACTTCTGCCCGTCACCCAAGGCCAAGGCCCTTTCTCTGCAAGCCAAGTGTGAGTGCAGGGCCACGGAGGAAACTCTGGGAGGCCAGGTGTCAGGCCAAGGTAGGAGAGTGAGAAGCAGGTGCACGGACAGTGCCTGGCTTGAAAGCAAGAGACCTGCATCACCCCTGCACTGCCCTAGGTCTCAGTGCGGACTCTGCTTCTTCACACCCAGGAGGCGAAGCTCTGGGCTTGGGAACTGGTGGCCCCAGGCGCCCAGTACAGTCAAGTCTTTGGAGCAAAGGAAAACATGGCGGCCGATAGTGCCTCTCCCAGAAGTGACAAGTCTAGCTGCCCAGATTTCTCACCCATCTGACTCCTTACCAGAGTTTCTGCGGCCTGGTTTACCACCACCACCACCACCCCTGATGCCAGCATGCGGGGCTGTGCGCAAAGCCTTGTGGGCTGTATAGCCGAAGGAGGCCCCAGTCGCGAAGAGGAAGAGCAGCTTCTGAGAGGCCACAAAATGCAGGTCCACAAAGTCATGCTCTGTGGACCTCTTCCCAGCAAAATGTGGCCTCATTCCTGTTCCTTCTGAAAAGTCCCAGTGGCAGTCAGATTGGGGGATCCCAAATTTCAGGTTTGAACCCTGGGCCCAGCTATCTGATGAGCAAAGTAACCTCTCTGAACTTTAATTTCTTCCTTTGGGAAATGACAATACCTATCTCATTGGGTGGCTATGAATTTTGCGAGAGCCCCATACTCTGTTAAGTAGAGGTAATAATACTTAAAGTAGCAGTGATAATAGTATTTAACCAAAGGGGTATTCATAAGAATTAAATGTGACTGACATAGTATTCAGCCTATTACATAGCAGGAGCCCAACAAAGTTAACTATGCCTGCCACTTTGAAATGCTGGGAATACACACACACACACACACACAGGTGTGTGTGTGTGTGTGTGTGTATCATATGTTTCATGGTCCACTTCAGAGAGAAACAATTGGCAAAGGTGCCTCTTGGTATGTGGTAGGGCAGTAGCTTGTGGCTGAAACTGCGGCGTCATTTACGGAATTTGCATGTGTTCCTTTGTGGCCTGTATTCACTTCAGTTTCTAGGAACAACAGTCAAAGTGGAAAGGGCAAAAGAAAAGGGCTCAAGGCACAGAAGTTTTCTTGAATTGAAAGTTGGCCTTTCAAACAGCAGAGAGACAAGGGGTCTGTCTGACGAGGAGGGCTGAGAACGGAGACCCAGAGTTGGGAATGACTTTAGGTAACAGCCCCTGGGAAGGGAAGATTTCAGGGAGGGTGGGGATGGGTGCTGCAGGGAGACAGAATGAACAAGGGATGCGTAGGGAAGAGGAGAAATAAAGCCCAAGAGAAGGAAAGAAAAGAGAAAACATGGGCCTATCTTACAGCATTATTGGCTTTCAGTCTAGAGGTAGTCTTGGCATGTTCCCCAAAGTTTGACAACTCCACTCAAAGTTCCAATCAGGAGTCCCCTTATAGCTCAGGTAGGAGGTGTCCACCTGCATGATCTTATGCCTCATCAGTTCAACAACTTCCACACCAGAACGCTCACTTGACTTTTCAGATGGACCACTTACATGGACACTCCTTGCCCTCTATATTTAATAGCATAATAAATTATAATTCTTCAACCTAGAGAGTAGCAGACAATCTAGCAAAAGATGGTACTAATCCATCATGAAAGATCATACCTCTCTGGGTTGCTCCCCTTCCCCCAGGTCAGAGAAAGCAGATGCAGCAATAAGGGACTACAAGGAGCAATTTCTCTGTTAGAATCGTGACTAAAAAGTGCTATGAGCAGAGAGCAGGATAAAATAAAACCAGTCCCTCAGTGTTTTGACCCCGGGGGCAGAGGAGACAACTGGTGAGAAGGCTCTGCAGCTTGGAAATGATTTATTTTTCCTGGACATAAATCTCACCCCTTGTTCCTCTGCTCAACGAAGCATGATGAAGTCCCTTTCCATAAAGCATTCAGTATTAGAGGCACAAAGCTCCCCCAATCAGAAGCCATCTGCTTCTCCCATAACTGCTGCTCCCGAAGCAGGGAAAGCAGCCGCAGAGAAAGGGCACCACTGTTAGGCTGCTGGACAAACGAGGAGCTTGAATAGCTTTGGTTTTCCTTGTGTATCTGTATCTAGAGAGGCAGGAGAAGAAAGGCTGCATTATCTTGGTGCAACAATTGTAAAACAAAACACGGAAGAGGCATCTAAAGGGCAATATCGCATGCATCAGGGGTCCCCAGATAAAAGGGACACTAACAGATTTATAGAAACCTTTAATTGGTTTTCAATTGAAAGCTCAAGAGGCTGGGGTGAAGCGGTGAAGAGTGGCTAAGCGCTCTCCTTTCGAGGTCTGGAGGCGTGATCGATTTCACCCGGAGGGCAAAGACCATCCTGGCACCTTTGCGAACGCATGCAAAGGAGCAAGGAGCGGGCGCCTCCGCCCTAAGAGCTTTTACTCTTTGGCCCGCACAGATCGGATCAGAACCTAGTCAAACAATCCTTGTGCCTCTCCTTTGGTTTGATAGATGAATGGACTGAGGAGGAAGGAATGGACGCAGGCGTAAAGCGAACTCCTTCCCAGAACAGACGAAAGAGACACCGAGATGAATAAGGCTGGGGCTTTAGACCTGGCCACTCCAGGGGCCTCTTCCTCCTTTGCAGATCTGACCAAGAAAAGCACCCCTGTACTCTCCTGTTAGAGGTCTGGAAGACCTTCGCTGGCACCCTTACGGTTTACTTCAAGTCTCCACGGAGCCAGCCCTTTGTGCCTTCTGCTTCACTCCCAGTGCCGCCACCGGCGGGGGCGCCCAGCAGCCTTGGTGGGCAGTGCCCACCCACACAGAAGCCTCGGACCTCCGTCCACTCTCCCTTCCTCAAGCTCATTTATCAGCCCGACCCTCCATTATCTTGTTCGGTTTCCTAATTAAGCAAAGATAAAAGGCAATGGTGCAAATAACGATTATGAGTGAACTAGAAGCGGATTTTGAAGAAAATGGGAGAAATATGATTAATTAAGAGACATGATAGTGAAATCTCAAGTACAAGGAACAGGCCCCGAGGGGGTAAACCCTGACCCTACTTAAGGAAGCTGTACCCTGCCACCTACTCACACATCCCGAAAGGATACAGCTCTCAAATTAGCCCACTTGGTCAGCGGCCTTTGGAAAGAAGGAAACTGAGTCCTGTCCCCACCCGCCTCTCCGAACCCCTCTAGGAGGCTAATCCTCCCGGCGCTCTGCGCCGCCTCGGCCAGTTTCCAGAGCCGGCAGGCGACTCGGCAGCGGGAGCGCCTTTGGGTTGAAGTAGGAGCCCCGTCCGACTCCAATGCGCCGGACATCCCTTCTCACCGCGTTCCTTGCAGCGTCTGCACTCGCCTCGAGCGAGGCCAGCTCTGGGTGAAATTGCAAGAAGCCCATCTAGTAGGTCAGAGATCGCATTCGCTCGTGTAAGGGATTAATAAAGCCCCTGGCTGATGTGGCTTTCCAGAATTGCGTTCCGGATTAAAAGGCAGCCCCAGCGCGGGCACACATTTTACATTCGCTGCTCCCCGTGATTAATGTTTCCAAGGGGATTTGCGCCGGCAGCTTATGGAGCGTGCTCGCGGGTGTCTAATGCCGGACGGCGCGAGCAGGGGGTCTGAGGGCCGGTGGGCACGCGTCAGCATATTAGGAATTAGCGAGGACGCGGGGGGAGAGGGGGGGGCTCCCGGCGCGGAGGCCTTTTACCGCCCCATTTACCACCCCCATACCCAGCTTTCCAACTGGGAGGAAAACCAGGGCCGCCCCAGGAGGCTGACTTTTGATCTTTTGGGGGGGAGAGGAGGAGGGGATGCTCTTGAAGGTCGGGACTTTGTTGTGGGAGGAAAGTACCGAGCAACAAGTCACTGAACTTCGTGCACGGATGGGAGCGAAATCCTGCGGCGCTCGGCGGCACTCCCAAAGACACCCCCCCCCACACACACACCCCGCAATCAGTCACCGGGACCCTATCTCCAGAGGAAAAGATCGGTGGCTCCCGCGAGCGAGCCTCTCCACAGCCTATCTCCGGGCCGTCTTCCCGGACGCTATGAGAGCCAAGAGTGGGGAGGCGCCGGCGCCCGGGGCTGGAGCTCAGCCCTCCCAGCTCCCTCCCCAGGCGGGCAGACCCTCCCCCAGCCGAGAGAGGGGGCGCGAGGAGAGGGAAAGTTCCGGAGGCCAGCGGTGGGGGGCGGCTGCCCAGAGGCCGGCACCACGTAAAGGAAAGCGGTGGGAACAGAGCAGGGAAAGGCTGTCGGAGCGTGGCAGCGGCGGGCGCGGGCGCGCAGTCCCAGTCTCCGGCAGAAGGGGGCCTCCTTCCCGCGGAGGAAGCCTTCCCCAGGCCGGGGGGGGGGTGTGGGGTGTGGGGGGCGGTACGCCCGCGCCGAGCGCGCCCTCCGGCCCGGGACCCGGGGTGCGGGCGCCCCCTCCTGGCGGCCGCGCCTCCGCTCCCCGCGGGCCCCTGAGCGCCCTGGCGCAGGGGTGGCGCGAGAAAGGGTAGCCTACCGGTGAGGGTGGTACCCTAGCTCCCAGACTCCTCCCGACCCCTCCGGGCCCCGGACCTCCTCACCTAGGGGCTGCGGGCTCGGGGCCCCGCGAGCGCCTCTGCTGCGCGCTCCTCCGGCGACCCCGCGAGCGCCTCGGTCCGAACCCGCAGCCGAGTCCGCCCGCCCCGGAGCGCGGACCGAGGCTCAGCCGCAGCTGCTGGGAGGGAGGAAGCGGCCGCCGGCTGCTGCCGGGCGGCGTCTGGGGGCCGGGAGCGGAGCGCGAGGAGCGGCCATCTGGAGGCTCAGCGGCGGGAGGCGGGCGGGGGGCAGAAGGGGCGGGGTGACTCGCGGAAGGAGGGCGACCGCTAGGGGTGTGCGCGGGGCAGCGGTGCCCGGGCGGCCCGGGAGCGCGCGCGCGCGTCGGCGGGGGGGACCCCGGGGCCGTGGGCACCAGAAGGCCTGCCCCTCTCAAGCCCCAAGGGTAGACTTGCAGAAAGGGCAGGGGACCACCTTGGCACCCTCCCAGCTCCCCCGCTCCCTCTCCCCCACCGGCATGCAAGGCTGTCTGGACACCGCAACCAGGGACAAGGACTTCGGCCAGACGTGGGACGGGGGTGGGGGTGGGTGGGGGCAATGACAAGAGACTACCCTGGGGGATAAATACTCCCTAGTTCCTGCTGGTTGGGGTGCGGATAGCGCTGGGGGAAGGAGATTTTGAAAGAGGTGAGTAGTGTGCTCTTTTCACCGCCTCCGACGCCCCTTAACTTCCAAGGTTGTTCCTTTCTTAACTTTTAAAGACCTTGGCTTTTCTGAGCCTGCAAGGGGAGAACAGCCGCCAGAGAGAGGCAAAGAGAGGTGAAAGTGCAGGAGAGCCGGGAGAAGCAGAGGGAACTCCAGCCCCCTGCAGCTGTGCTGCCTCCGCGGGAAACGCCCTTCAGCCTCCCATCCGCATTAGGGGAGCTGATTGGGCATATGGGCAGTGGCGAGGGGTTTGAATAAAAAATGAAATAAATAAAAGAAAGGCAGACCCACTCCCACCCCAAGGCATTAAAAGACTCCTCCCTCCCTCCCAGCTGTCTCGTGTCCGGCAGAATGGCATTATGTAAAGGATCTGGCATGTCACCCAGTGGCACATCTGGTAGGTGTAGATGGCATTCATTAGCGCGGGGCTTCTACTCTGCTGCATGCCAAAGCCCTGACAGAGATGCCCGCTGCCAATCATTCATTCGCTGCCAATCCCAGAGCGTGGCCGGGTAGGATGGCTCCCTTCCACCCTGGCACCAGGACTAGAGGAAACAATGTGTTGAGATGGTGAGATGGGAAAGGATGAAAGAGGAGCAGGGGGGGGGGGGTGTAAGGCACTCAGCGGATGTGTCCCCAAGGAGATAACCGTGAGAGGAGTCACTGAGCAGGAGACCATATGCAGCTTCTCAGGAGGAAGGTTTGGGCAGGGTTGCCTATGGCTGAATTGGGAAAGGAACAGGAGAACCCTTTGGCAAACCTCGCAATGGAGGTCGATTCTGTAAAACTACTCAAAAGTCAACATTTTACACCCCTAACAGTAAGACGTTGCTGTTAATCCAGAAACCTAACTACCGAAGATCAACTCCTCTTGAGTGGCTTTCTGATGCAGGATCCTCTGCCTTGTTTTAAAAAATGGGAGGGTGGTGGTGCTATTTTTACTGCATTTCAAAGTGCAAAAGTCTTATTTCAGTTCGTATTATTTAAAGGGAGAGAAATATGAACCAAGGAGAGTGAGGGAATGGCCAAACAAAGGCAGAATGCAAAATTCAGAATAGAAGTTCCCTCTTGAGTTGACTTGCTTTTCTTAAGCTTGGTGGTGAGTACCTGGGTGCTCAGTGCACTGCTTTTCTTTGTGACACACATATATTGTATATTTTATACACAGTATTTAGTAGAACAAGCATAACACTATTTAGTGCTTTGATTAATGGAACCTGGATTCAAATTAAATCTAATCTCCCCCTAGTCCTTATCTTTTGGGGAAAAATGGGATATAACGTACATGTACATTTTTAGTGTTTTAAGTATGTGTTGTGGGATATTTGGAACATAGTTTTGTAAAAATTTAATCATGGTTTATCATAAATTTAAATTTAATGGGATATCTTGTATTTAGTAAGTCTGACAACTTGAGTCATGGTCACAAGATGACTGGACATCACACCGTTGAACTAAGAACAAAGAAAGGGTCACAGACAAAAAGGGGTAGTTTCTCTCTCTCATCCTTTCACAACGAACGACATATTTTCACCATTATCTGGCTACTCACAACCAAAACCATACTGCCCTGGAGTCTAATCCAACCTGTCGCAACCGTAAAGGACAGAATGGGTGGGTTTCCACGGCAGTAAATATTGTGGTTATTATGTACCATTGCGTCCCTTCTGACCCACAGAGACCCTGAGAGAGCAGAACAAAACACTGCCTGTTCACGTGTCATCCTCACAGTTGCTCCTATGCTCATTGCCTTTGTTGCAGCTACTGTGTCAATCCTTCCCCTTAAGGGCCTTCCTCCTTTTTACTGCCCCTCTCCTTGACAAAACACCATGTTCTTCTCCGGGACGGCTTTCGCCCGACGACATATCCATTCAAGGAGCACTCCACACACACCCTTCTTGCAAGCAGATTTGCTTGTCCTTTCAGCAATCTGTGGTGCTTTCAGGGTTCTTCTCCAGCACCACAACTCAGATGCAGCCATCCTTCTTTGGTCTTTACTCAATGGCCAGCTTTCACGTGCATATGAGGCAATTGAAAATACCTTGACTTAGTAAATCTTACAAGAGCCAAAAGCCTCATTTTTCTCTCCTAGAGCAGATGATGGGTGTTTGTAATGGTAGCAGCTCAACGCATAACCCAGCAGAGAACCTGTGACGGTGTCTGGTGGAAACGAATCTGTACACTGTGAAAGAGACAGGAGCAAGGGGTTGAGAAGAGCTGGTGCCTTGTAAGCAGAATGCTTGCCAAAACAACTAAAGAGCAAAAGAGCTAATGTTTGCACCAGGCAAGCGCTGATTGCCAAATTATATGGTTACTTTACATAAAGGTCTTCTGTTTTATTATAGCCCTTACAACTTTTAATAATGGATGCTGTACTTGAATTTCAAAATTAATTTATAAATTCTATTTCAAAATAAGAACTCTGACTTAATCAATGTGTTGACAATGCTAAACAAACACACAAACCCAACCCAACTCTACCATTGAGTCGATTCCAACTTTGACATAAACCTGATTTATATTTAAACAAAATAAGTATTTATAAGTGAAAATAGATTTCAAAAAATTCACGGAGCAAGTCCTTTATTTTTAAGTCGATTTCAACAAATTTTTAAAGCCCTATAAAACACTACAATATAAATGAAACTTGGTTACAAATTTAAGTGATACAAAGACAACGGCTTCTGTTTAATTCCAAACTCTATAGTTCATTAGATGTGTGACCTAGGGTATTTTGTAAACTTTCTTTTGGGGCTCTCTGGTGGTGCAGCTGGTTAAGCCACAGGATGCCAACACTAAAACTGGCAGTTCAAACCCACCAGCCATTTCATGGGAGAGCAATAGGCTGTCTGCTCCCATACAGAATGACAACATCACAAGCACTATGGAGCAGTTATACAATATCCTATAGGGTCACTGTATATTAGAATAAATGAGGAAAATGAGGTATTTAAAAAAAATTAACTCTCATTTCCTCATCTAAAAAATGGTTTGTAATGTTGACAATGCTTTTCAGGATTGTGATGAAGCTTAGGGATCACGCTGAAACATGATACTGTACCAGTCAGGAAGACATCAGGGTATATAAATCACCCTGAATGTTTCAAATGAAGAGACTGCTTACAGGGGATGGACAGGTCTTGGGAACAAATGAGATAATAAAGCAACCCATCCACCAGCTCAACAAGAAGTTCTCGTGAGAAGAATTATTGCTTGTGGAGCCTAGGAGAACCACAACTTCCGAGGAAAGGCCTGGCAGCATCACAGTGGCAGTTTAAGAGCACCAAGAGCAGGGAAGAAATACCCCGATGTTTGTTTTCTGCTAGTGTCTTCCGTTAGCCAAATCCAGCAGAAGTTATCCAGTAAGCGAGGAAGGTGATGAAGTCCGTATAGGCCATCTTTTGGGGAGACAGCCAGACGAGACAGCCAGACAACAAAAGGATGGAAAATGAATCTGGGAAGAGAAGGGGAAGATAACCCATACTAGTAGTCACACGAGCATATGACAGCTGCAAACAAGTGGGAAAAGAAATGTCATCAGACCCAGCACTCTCTCTACTTGATATATAGCTGAAGAAATAAGGAACCAAACACAAGCAGATTATGCATGCTCATCTTTGTCGCAACACTCTTGACATTAGCAATGAGATGGAAACACGCTAAATCACCATTGACAGAGGCACAGGTGAACGTTGGTATAGAAATTCAATAGAATACTATGCATCCCTAAAGAATAGTGATGAAACTCTCAAACATCTCATGGCATGGATGCATTTGGAAGATAATATGCTGAGTGAAATCAGTCTCATAAAGACACTGTATGAGACTACTATTATAAAAGAAAAAAAAATCAAGGCCAATGATCTTCATGCCAAAAGAAGCAGACTTCGATGGCTCCAGGGAAACCAAGATGGGGGTTGGGGGGGTGTCAGAGAAAGAAGACAAATAAATTTTCAAATAAAATTGGTACATAGGTAAAAATACAGATAGATAGATACATAGGTTACAAAAGAAGTAGATAATAATGTAGATACCCAGCAGTATAGTTAGATTTTTAAAAATAGATATATGGAAAGATTCAAATCTCTCTTTTTAGTAACATGAACAACAACGAAAAGTTATCTGAGAACTGTACTTACAAACATTTAAAAAATTACTTCTCTTAATGGGAAACTGGGTAGAAATGAAAACATAACTGGCTTTGTAGACTGAAGCAAGTAAGTTTCTGACAATCTTCCCTTCGAGCCCTTTGTCAAGAGTGTTCCTACTAATGTTCGTGAAGGTTTTCTGGAAGCCTCGGAAGATCTTGCAAGTCTAAACTTGGAAGAACTTGAGAGCACACCCCATGGACTTCCTTTGGGCATTCCCAGCTTTCTCGTCATTTTGTGATTTCCTGTGTCAGGACTAGTCTTGCTAAACCTGACTAATCAGTTGCTAGCTGGTTTTGTTCTTTGTCTCCCCTTTCCCCCAACACCCAGCCCCTGCCCCAAGGAAATGATTTCAGCAAAAGTTGACTACCCTGTAACAAAACACCCCACAGCAACAGGGCATCCTGCTAATAGCTTTACTTGAGTTCAGAGTTTGGGTGGACTTGGATTTTTTAAGTAATTTTTTCCCTTTCCAACTTTGTCATTCCTGCCCTTCCCTTTTGAGCCCGAACTAGACAAAACTGATAGAAGAGAATGGCGGAGGCCCCTGCTCTCTTTCCTACACTTTAGCTAAAATTGACAGTCTTGAGTGTTCATTCTGGACATCAGAATAAATAAAGGCACCTTCCAAAATGTCCTGGAAATCAAAGGTTTGAACCTTGAGGGCATTATCGGAAATGCTGGGCGTCAGTTTTAATGGAAAGAAGGAACTAGGGCAAAATGCAAATTGAAAATCAGAGTTAAGCACATCTTGAAGTGTCCTGTGTACGCAATGAACTCTCCCATTGCTGTTGAGTGGATTTTTATGCACAGCTTCCCTGAAGGAGGGAGCAGAACTATCGCCAAGTCTGTAAATCTTTACAGAGCAGACTACCACATCCTTTTACTGAGGAGTGGCTGATGAGTTTGAACCAACAAAGTTTTGGGTCACAGTTCACCAGGTTAGCCCTGGTGCTACCAGGAATCCCCAAATAATAAGTAGAAGAGAAATAACTGAAAAAATAAGCTAAATAACAACAGATCAATCAGTGAGTGTTTAAAAAATCAGTGAGTGTTTATTATTTGGTATGTATCGCTTACATTAAAGAGCAAACATTTGAAGTAAATTATCTTTACTTCATGCAAGAAATCCTCAAGGTACAGGTTATATTAAACAGTATATGGGACAAAAAAGACAGTGCTATATAACACAATATCCAAAAATGTTCATGCACAATCCTAAATTGTCCAATATGAAGAACTTAACTCAATGGAAAAGATACTCCACAAATACCAACCCTAAAATGACACAGATGTTGGAATTTTCAGACAAGGACATAAGAGCAGCTATTATAAAGAAGTTCCAACAGAAAATACAAATTTTCTGGAAACGAAGGGAAAATAGAAAGTCTCAGAGATTTGATAGAAGACATATAGATGCGTCAAGTGCATATCGCAGGACTAAAAACATAGTAACGAATCAATAACTTATTGGATGAGCTCAATTGCAGTATCAAAATGGAAGAGGAAAGTTTATAAATTTCAAAGAAATTATTCAATCTAGACAGGAAACAACACAAGATTTAAAAAAATAAATGGAACTTCAAGAACTTGTGAGAAATGAAAAGACTCTGACATTCATGTCCCTCGAGTTCTAGAAGGGGAGAAAAAAAGAGAGCAGCGCCCAAGAAGATATTTGAAAAATGACCCATTTGAACCTACAAATTCAAGAAGCTCAGGAATCTCGGGTGTCATGGCTAATGGAGGCAATTGGCCATGTCTTCCATTTCCTCCTCCTATGCTGTGTGTATCCTCACCAATAACAATGTAAAGTGATATTGAAATTGGCATTAGTTAAATAAACAGGTCACTAGTACATCATAGAATTATAAAACAGTTCATTCAAAAGAAAGCCTCTCTACCTTCCAAGCCTCATCTTCCTCTGCAGTGATGAAGACCCTACAGGGCAGGGTAGAACTGCCCTTGGGGGCTTCTAAGACTGCATCTCTACTACAATAGAAAGCCTCATCTTTCTCACTCAAGGCAGGTGGCGGCTTCAAACTGCTGGCCTTGTGGTTAGCAGCCCAAAACATAATCACCGCGGACTCAGGGACTGGACAGTTTTATCATCCCTCTTGCTATAAGAACGAGGCATCTTAGAAGTAGAAAGATTTCCTCGGACCACCAAGGCAGAAGAGCCAATAAAGAAGCATATTCGAAATGCCTACTTTAAGTTGCAGAAGCAGCAGAGCCCATGCAATGCTGAGACCAGAGACCAATACAGATAGAGCAGGAGACAAAGGAGGAGAACAGCATTGAGGCTATGAGACTGTGAGGGTGAGCAGCAGGCAGACGGCCGGGCCCACTGAGGCAGGCAAGGACTACATGGAAGAGAGGCTTAGGACTAAAGAGAGACTTGGTTGGTGGCTGAGGGGTGAGGTCGCTATGGGTCAGTGATTGTGACCTTCATATTTCCCGATCGTGGCTTGTAATATAACATGTTAACTTCCCTAATAACTCCCTATAACTGTGAGTGCTGTCTGTGAGTCCGGTGTGGCAATTACAATGTATTAGTGAACCCAGCAGAGAAGTAGTGTATGGTGGGAAGAATGGAAGGTGTCAGAACAGGATAAGAGAAGGATGGATGGTGGAGACATACTTGTTCAATTGTGTAGTGAAAGGCCAGATGTGGCCTTTAAACAGTTCACTCACTCATCAACCACAATTCAGATTTGTACATTTCACTGTATGTAAAAGATACCTTAATTATTTTAAGATTGAAAAATAGTTAAGCAAACTGCAAGAAGAATAAACCTACCGAGAGACATTGTAATCAAACTACTGAGAAGTAAATACACAGAAAAATATTCAAAATAATTTGAGAAAAATGATGTATCAGCAATGATTTAAATGACTAATTATTTCTCATAGAAACCAAGGAAAACAGCAGAAAGTGATGTAATGATTTTGAAATGCTACAAGATAATAATAATAATAATAATAATAATAATAATAATAATAATAATAATAATAATAATTCTGTATCTAGTGAGAATATCCTTCAGTAATAAAAAAAAATTAGGAATATTAGCTGGATGAAATTAAATGCATTCTTTCCAGCATACATCTTCTAAAAGAATTGCTGAAGGAGGATCTTCCAACAGAAAAGAAATGATAAAAAAAGAAAAGAAATGATACTTGAAGAAAATTCATAATAAGTAAATGAATGTTGTAGGTGTTGTTAATTGCTGTCTCGTCGGCTCTGACTCATAGTAAGTCAGAATCATAGCAATACAATGCCTGCACCTACATCATCAGAGTAAAGTCCTCATTAATGATATGCATAGATAAAACCCTTTGAGGACCTTCATTTGCTGATGGGGTGTGACTAAAAGTGAAAATGGACAGCCGAGAGCATCCATTAATAATGAAGACATGGACACCATTAATAACTGAGATATGGACATGGACTATGTGAATCTAGGAAAATTGGAAGTCATTAAAAATGAAATGAAATGCATGAAGATAAATATCCTAGGTATAAATGAGCAAAAATGGAATGAGATTGGTCAGTCATAAGGTGCACGGTGCCAGGAATAATAGATTCAAGAGGAATTGCATTGCATGCATCATCCAAAATAACACTTTGGGATTATTGAAATACAATGCTATATGTGATGGGATAATTATATATATATATATACCCATAGACATCTATAAGTAGTTAATACAATTACTTAAATTTACATACCAACCATTAAAGCCAATGTTAAAGCAATTGAAGAAACCAGTTTCTTCAGTCTGATTTTGATCAAGCATACATTCAAGATACACTAACAATTTAAAGGTTGAAAACAAAGAGGAAGAATCAGTAGTGGGAAAAGATGACCTTGGTAACAGACACAAAACTAGAGATAGCATGAACAATTTTGGAAGACCAATTTCTTTATTACAAATACCATTTCAACAATATAAACAGTGATTATATATATAGACCTCTCCAGTTGGAATACATAGGGATCAAACTAAATCTGTAGGAAGAGATTATGGAGAAGCTTAGTAATATCAAGCAACAGGCCCAAAGTGACACAGATCATTGGTTGCTCACATAGGAGTTCAGGTAGAAACTGAAGGAAATCAAAATAAGTCCATAAGAGTCTAAATATAATCTTGACTATATCCCATTAGAATTAAAAAATATTTCATTGGGGCTCACACAACTCTTATCACAATCCACACATACACGAATTGTGTAAAGCACACTTATACATTTGTTACCCTCATCATTCTCAAAACTCTTGCTTTCTGCTTGGGCTGCTGGAATCAGCTCCTCATTTTTCTTCCTCCCCGCTCCCCCCTCCCTCATGAACCCTTGATAATTTATAACTTATTATTTCATCATATCTGACACTGTCTGGTGTCTCCCTTCACCCACTTTTTGTTTCCCATCCCCCATGAGGAGGTTATATGTAGATTCTTGTAATCCGTTCCCCCTTTCTACACACCCTTCCCTCTTCCATCCTGGTATCGCCACTCACCACTGGTCCTGAGGGGTTCATCTGTCCTAGATTCCCTGTGTTTCCAGTTCCGATCTGTACCGCTGCACATTCTCTGGTCTAACCAGGTTTGTCAGGAAAATTGGGATCGTGATAGGTGGGGCGGGGGGGGAGGAAGCATTTAAGAATTAGAGGAAGGTTGTGAGTTTCATCAATGCTACACTGCACCATGATTGACTCATTTCCTTCCACTACCCCTCTGCAAAGGATGTCCAGTTGTCTACAGATGGGCATTGGATCCCCATCATGTGCTCCCCCATTCATGATGATCTGATTTCCCCCCACCCGCCTTTGGTGCTTGATACCTGGTCCCCTAGACCCTTCGTGGTCAAACATACTGGTGTGCTTCCTCCATGTGGACTTTGTTGCTACTGGGATAGATGGCCACTTGTTTACTTTCAAGTCTGTAAGTCCCCAGATGCTATATCTCTCAATAGCCAGGCACCATCAGCCTTCTTCACCACACTTATTTATGCACACATTCGTCTTCAGTGTCTATATGGGGAAGGTGATCACACAATGATGGTTTTGTCCTTTGGTGTCTGCTACCTGATCCCTTCAACACCTTGTGATCACACAGGCTTGTGTGCTTCTCCCCTGTGGGCTTTGTTGCTTCCAAGCTAGATGGCCGCTTGTTTGCCTTCAAGCCTTTAAGACCCAAGATGCTATATCTTTTGATAGCCAGGCACCATCAGCTTTCTTCACCACGTTTGCTTATGCATACATTTGTTTTCAGCGAGCATGTCGGGAAGGCAGGTATCACAGAGCGACTGTTTCACTGAGCAAAGTGCTCTTATATTGAGGGAATGTATGCGAGGGGCTCCAATGTCCACCTGCTACCCTACTCCTAAACCTATAAATATATGCACATAGGTCTATTTCCCCCATAATCATGAATATATTTACATATGTACATGTCTGTATTTAGGCCTCTATGTATGCCCTTTGCCTCCTACTCCTTTCCTCTATTTCCTTATGCTTTCTTCCTGTCCCACTACCATGTTCAGCCTTTGTTCTGGTTTCAGTAATTCCTCTTGGTTACATTGCCCTTCGACCCTCCCTACCAGTCCTCCCATTCCCTCCCTCCACTGGTTTTGAACCATTCATTCATTGTTCCCTTGTCCCTGGGTTGGCCAACACCTCCTCCTTTCCCCCACCTCCCACTCTCCCATGTCCCCTGGGACCATTGGTCATGTTGTTTTCTTCTCCACATTGTTTATCCGGCCTATCTTATCTAGTTGGACCTGCAGAGATAATAATATGTGCATAAAATTGCAGATGGCCTCAATAGCACCAAACAAAGTGACACATATGAACATGGCGGTGATGGCAGCAACACCTACAAGTTAACACACAAAAAAGCCACTGACATACAAAATCTAAAAGAAGAGAAAAAATAAATAGGAAAAAAAAGAAGAAAGAAATGCCTGTTAATAGTTCTAGGTCTGTTTGTTGACCTTTAGGAGTGGTTTCCAGATGAGTCTGATGCGATGCCACGCCCTGACTCCAAAGTCCATCCTTGATACTCCCTCAGGACCTCCTCCGCTCTGCTTCCCCCGCTGCTCTATTGCACACCCCCAGTGTTTTGCCTCAGTGTGGTGGGTTAGACGGGTCACACACCCACACGGTGCCTCTGGTGCTGTCCTGTGTAGGGCCATGGGTCAGTGCAGGATGTCACATCTCGCAGGGGGGCCTGCCATGTGGTCCTCTCTGTGCATTGGCCACTCTGAGCAGGGCTATTGTTTTCCGAGCTTGGTGGGTCCTGATGTGCTCCATTTCCTTCCTCCCCCTTCATTTGCTCCAGCTTCCTTCTGGGGGTGGTGTGGTGAGTCAGTTCCTTTCCCTCACCAGATGATCTGTTTTCATTTTCTGTGGTACTCCCTTTGATGGTGGGGGTAGGGCTAATTCTGGTTGGGGCCGGCATATGGTCCAGTCTCTTTGTGTATTCCTCCGTGCTTATGTTGCCCTCCTGATTTGGCATGTCATGGTAGGGTCAACATGCATGTTCCAGTTCTGTGGGGACACAACCAATACTCTCCCCTGGGTGGGTTAGTACCCTGTTTGCCCCATGCCATTCACTCAGCTCTCCCCACCCTGCTTCTCCCTCCACCTGCCCCACTTCTCCTTCTTTATGGTGGGCTCTCATGTACCTCCCTAGGTGTGGCCTGCCCTCCCTCCAACTATCTATGCTTCCCCCCCCCCCCCCCCCCGCTTATTGAGAGATAGGTGTTTATTCTTCTATTCCTGGCATGCTGATTGTACTTACATCAGGGGACTCATGTTATACCTGTCCTTTTGAGTCTGGCTTACCTTGCTTAACATAATTCCTTCCAGCTCTTCCCATGAAACAACGTGTTTCATGTGATCGTCCTTGCTTTTCACTACTGCATAGTACTCCATTGTGTGTATGTACCAGAGTTTATTAATCCACTCATCTATTGATGGAAACTTAGGCTGTTTCCAAGTTTTGCGATTGTGAATTGTGCTGTAATAAACATTGGAGCGCATATGACTGGTCGTGTTTTATTTGCTGCTTCCACCGGGTATATGCCCAGTAGAGGGATGGCTGGGTCACAAGGTAGACCAATTTCCATTTTCTTGAAGTATCCCCAGATTGCTTTCCACAGTGGCTGTTCAAATCTACACGACCACCAGCAGTGGAGGAGGGTTCCTACTTCACCACCGCCTCATCAACACTTGTTGCTCTCTGATTTGCTGATTTGGGATAGCCTCAGGGGTGTTAGGTGGTACCTCATGGCTGTTTTGATTTGCATTTCTCTTAGGGCTAAGGACCTGGAATGCCTTTCCATATGCTGATTGGCCATATGGGTCTCCTCTCTTGTGAAAGTTCTATTCAGTTCTTCTACCCACTTCCTTACGGGGTTAACTATTTTCCTCTTTTTGCAGGTCATGATGGTGTTGTAGATTTTAGTAATGAGTCCTTTGTCCTATGTGTCATTACTAAAAATCCTCTCCCAGTCTGTGGATTGTCTTGTCACCCTCTTGGTGAAGTCTTTCAAGGTGCACAGGTGCTTTATTCTTATTAGATCCCATTTGTTGATTTCCAGTTCACCTGTGTGTGTACCCTTCCCTATTGCAGTCAACCTATGAGCTCCTTGGGCCAGTGCTCTGAGTTTTGTCCCGATTCCCTCCTTGATGGTCCTGATGGTTTGGGGTTTAACTTCTAGGTCTGTGACCCACCTTGAGTTTATTCTTGTGCATGGGGTGAAGTAAATGTCTTGTTTCATTTTTTTACATGTGGATATCCATTATTTCCAGCACCACTTGTTAAAAAGGGTATCTGCTTCTCATTTGATGGTTCTGGGACTCTTGTCGAAGATCAGTTGTCTATATGCTGATGGTTTTATTCCTGGGCTTTCTATTCTTTACCATTGGTCTGAGTGTCTGTCATTGTGCCAGTACCACGCTGTTTTGACCACTGTAGATGTGTTATAGTTATTAAAATCATGTAAGGCGAGTCCTCCAACTTTGTCCTTCTTGAGGAGTTCTCTGCTAATTCTGGGTTTCTTCCCTCTCCAGATGAAATTGGTGGTCAGTTTTTCCAATTCTTTGAAGAAGGTTAATGGTATTTGAATTGGTATAGCATTGAACTTGTAAAGAGCTTTAGGTAAGATTGTCATCTTCCGTTTGTGGAGGTCGCTTTTGGTTTCCTATAGTAGGGGCTTAAGTTTTCCTTGTATAGAGCCTTAGTTTTTTTTTTTGTTAAATATATTCCTAGCTATTTTAGTTTGTTCTTAGCTACTGTGAAGGGTACTTCCTTCTTAATCCCTTCTTCCATGGTCCTGTCTGATGTGTATAGAACACCTACCGACTTCTGTTTATTGATCTTGTATCCTGCCACTCTTCCATATTCCTCTATCACTGTAAGTACTCCTGTTGTGGAGCTATTGGGGTTTTCAATGTACAGGATCACGTAGTCTGCAAACAGCAATAGTTTCACCTCCTCCTCTCCCATTTGGATCCCTTTGATGTCCTTCCGCTCTCTTAGGTTGTTAGTCAGAACCTCCAAAACAATATTGAATAGAAGTGGGGACAGGGGGCATCCTTGTCTTGTACCCTTTTTCAGTGGGATTGTTTTTGTCTTTCCTCCATTGACTATGATGTTGGTTGTTGGTCTTTCATAGATAGCTTGTATCAGCTCGAGGAACTTACCTTCCAATCCTATCTTCATCAGTGACTTAATTAGGAGTGGGTGTTGGATGTTGTCAAATGCTTTTTCTGCATCTATGGATATTATCATATGGTTTTTATCTTTTTTTCTTCCGGATGTGGTGCATAATATTGATGAATTTTCGCATGTTAAACCATCCCTGCATCCCTGGGATGAATCCTACCTGGTCGTGGTGGATGATATGGCTTTATGTACTTTTGTATTCTATTGGCCAATATTTTGTTAAGGATTTTTGCATCTATGTTCATTAGAGATATCGGTCTATAATTCTCTCTACCTGTGGGGTCTTTACCCTGTTTGGGTATCAAAGTTATGCTGGCTTTGTAGAATGAGTTTGGGAGTTTGCCATCCTTTTCTATGCTATGGAGGATTGGTGTCAACTCTTTCCTGAATGCTTGGTAGAATTCTGCTGTGAAGCCATCTGACCCGGGGGCATTTTTGTTGGTAGGTTCTTGATGACGCTCTCTATTTCTTCTTTTGCTATGAGAGTGTTAAGGTTCTTGAGTCTGTCTGAGATAATCTAGGAAGAGACTGTTTTTCCGAATATTTATCCATGTTTTCCATGTTTCTGAACTCATTAGAATGCAGACCTTCATAGTATTTTGTGATTATCCTTTTAATCTCATTGGGGTCTGTCGTTATTGCCCCTGTTTCATCCCTCATCCTGGCTATTGATGTTTGCTCCTTTCTATCCTTGGTAAGCTTTGCCACCGGTCTCTCTATTTTGTTGATCATTTCATAGAACCAGCTTTTAGCTGCATTTATCTTTTGCATTGTTCTCTTGTCTCCCCACTTGTTTAACTCTGCCTTGATTTTTATCATTTATTTTCTCTTGCTATTGGAGGGGTTGTTCTGTTGACTCTGTTCTAGTTGTTGGAGTTTTGTGTTAACATATCTGTCATAAGCCTCTCTTCTTTTTTCATATATAAATTTAATGATATCAAGCCACCTCTGATAACTGCCTTTGCAATTATCGAAGAATTTTGAATCTAAGAATTTTCATTCTGGCTGGAGTGATTGGAAGTGGAAGGTTTTAGGGAAAGCCAAACACTGATGTCGTATGCATTTTTAAAATCTTGTTGGACAATATAAAATTCTTTGGAAAAAGTATCTTAATTTTCTCTCTGCTTCATATTTGTGGCAGGATTACTTCCAGGACATGATGTGATTCCAGTAGGGGGCTGGGACATGAGGGCAAGAGAGTGAGCATGGGCAAGGCCTCTGTACTTTCTTTCATGTCTTTCTCATCTGGAAACTAGGGAAACCATGGATATCCAAATTGAGAAAGAATATTAATATGTACTTTTCAAAAAAGTAAAGCATTATTCTGATGTACAGGTGATTTGAAATAATGGATGTGGTTAGATTATCTTAAGTCAATGTACCTAGCACACATTGTGTGCTTTACAACACCATTTTTAAATTTTACTCCTAACTGGATCAGGTTCACCCCATTAACCAGTAAAAGCTGGGTAATGTAAAATGTTCTCAGTTTTCACAAATGACTAAAGAATTGTGGGTGGGCAGTTTTCCTCTGGGATTAATATATTCATCATATCAGTCCTGAGATGTTGTCACTGACCTGCTATGTGTTAGAATTATCTAGTGATTTTCTTACTGGATGATAATACGCTGAAAAAAAAAGACTTCTTTGTTTTGAAAAAGCTGTCTTTCAATTATGTTAATTTTAATTGAAAATCTCCCTGTGCCTAACAACAAAACAAAACAAGAATCAAATGAAACGGACAAGTCTCATAACCATCCCTACCCCACCCAGAAACTGAATAAAACTTGCAAGTAATTCCTGAGATTTGAGTGTTTCTGTTTTGATCTAGATTTTGAGATGTCACTGACTGAAGGCTACATTCAATCAAATGACAACTATGATTTTAGGAAGAAATGTGAGAAACAACAAGGTAAGAAAAACATGTCAACTTTCACTATTCCTGTTGCAGTCTCTAGTTCTAAAATAATAGCATGGAATGCTATTTAAATGTGTTCATTCAAAACAATTACTTCCCGTATCTGATTCATTACCATATAACCATGTTAACTCATGCTAGATTCATTCCCTTTATTTGCTTTCTTTGCAAGCATTTTTTTCACTTTACTGTTTACTGCTTGTCCAATATTTTGTTTTTCTACTATTCTTTGTTCAAACTGCAAAAATCTGAAATAAAAATATAATATAGAAGTATAGGCATCAGCTAGCATTTTCTATGGCATATGGTACTTCAGATGCCATATGTACCAGTGTTTAGTGATTCTGGCAAAGAGGCATAGAATGGTGAAATCCAACTGCCAGGACTGCTGAAAACAAATATGTAAATGCTCCAGGGCTTTTGTTATTCATAACATACCTCTAACACAGCACATACAATATGCTGTTCATTCTGTAACTAATATAACTAAAAAACCACATTTTCCTGTCTCATTTTTAAGGCTTCTCAAGTTTGTGTGGTCTCTTGCCTCTAACCTGGTATCGCTCTCCCGAACTCTGTGTCGCATGGAGCTCTTGTTAATGAATGAGGCGAAGAGCATGTATTCATCCTTTGCTGAGGGCATTTATTTGCTTTCCAGATCAAATCCGAAGTCCTCTGAAGGCTTCCTGTGTGGAACAAAGAAAACCTACTGGGCATGTTTTCAAAGCAGCACACAGTCTTATAGTGGGAGAAGACAACACCAGGAAAAGAAAAGTTTCGTGACTATGTTGCTATCTTGTACTCTTTCCAATGGAGCAACTTACTAATATTTCACAGGAGAGAATGTCTCTGGGTAGGATGATTTTGAGAAAGGAAAATGATGGTCATTTTAGTAACCTTTAAGCTGCTACAAGAATTATGCCCATATACCATGATCACAATATAAAGAATAAAAGTTGCTCTGCTCTCATTGTTTCCGCTGCTGCTTTGGACCCGGATGCCAAGAAATTCCTGGAAGTTCCTGCTTCACAGGTGAGCAGAGCACGTGTAGTGGAGAGAACAGCCGCCCAGCCGTCCGAATCCTTAGAGGTCATTATTGTACACTTGTCATCAGACAAGCTGTTTAACCTCTTTGAGCCTGTTTCCATATGCACGACAGAGATAATATCTTCCCTGGAGATATTACTGTAAGGATAATATCATATAATCTTCGTGAAAGTGCACTTATCCAACATTATTATTATTAAAAAAGAAAGCATCTGCAGATTTGTTGGTAGTTTAAAGGCCTGAGGAGGCTTATACTACTTACCACTGAGTATTTGTCCACACACACACACACACACACACACACACACACACACACACGGATGTTGAAAATGGCAACTCATGAATGTGCCACTGAGATGACACATGGTGACCAACAGTGAAAGTGATTCCTCTGGGTTTCGTGCTTTCAGGAGGACCCAATGCAATTTTCCATTTGTATAGATCAAACATGCCATAATTTGGGAAGTCTCATTGTATTCATTTTAGCTGCTTATGATAACACACACACACACACACACACACACACACCTTTTTCTTTCAAGTTGTTGCCGCAACTAGTAGCCGGAAAAGAAGACTGGTTTTCATTTCTGCTGTTATGCTCCTGTCTGTTCCTTTACCTCTAGTTGGTTCCTAAATTATTTTGATCATAACTCTGAAATTTCTTTCAAATGTAAAGCTTTTATTTCCATAGCCACTGCCTGGGCCCAGGTTTTCATTCTTTGTTAGGATTATTGAAATCATGTTCTACTATGTTAGGCTGATTTGTCTAGAGAAACAGAACCAGTGACACGCATATATGTATGAAAGAGATCAGGAAGATGTCCTAGTTGTAGTCAACTCTAGTCCATAGGCCTGATGCTAGTCTGAGGCCTCTTCAGACTCACACAGAAGCAGGTCAGTGATGCAGCATGGTGACGCGGAAAGCTGGTTAACACAGGCTGGTGGGAGCAGAGTTGAGTAGCCCCAAGGTCAGTGGAACATGGCTACATGGCAGGGTTCTGACAGCTCCCAAGTTGTGCCCAGGGTCAGTTGCCCACATGGGGTGACCCTTGGAGGCAGACACAGAGTCCCCAGCAAGCAGGGAGGGGAAGGGCTGCAGAGAGGAGAGGTCCCACTGTCTCTCCTACAAAGAGACCCCCCACCCCTTCCAAGGGAGGCATCATCAGGCTGAGACCTTAATGATAGGTTGGACACCATCCCTACACGTTCATACCAGGTACAAGCTGACATAAAATCTAACCACCACATCTGCCTTGTATCCACCCTAGTAATTCTCAGTGATGGTAGCAATTTGGAGGACTGAAGGAAGGGCATGGGGGTGTAGTCTGCAGGGATGGCAAACTGTCTTCAGGTTTAATCTGAGATTCACGAAAGAATTGGGGACAGATGTTAAAGATATTAACGGAGGTTGGGAGCAGAACCTGAATACATAGGGAAGAGGAGCTGAGTTGTTTTAAAGAGGAAGCCGCCATCAAGACTGAGAGAGCCTCGGTCAAAGGCAACAGCACTTGCCGTGGACCTATTAGCCTAGGCTGCTCTGGAGTTGAGTTGGGAGGTAAACTACCTATTGCCTGTGGGTGAAAATTGCCCGGATGACTTGATTCTAGTGGGCATAGTGATGCATAGATTTTCTAGAGGAAAAGTAAATGGAACTAAGCTATTGGGGATGCTATTGAAGCATTCCCAAATAGGGATGCTTGCATGAGACACCTTGAATGGTGCCAGGTAACATCTTTTTCTTTTCCAGGGAACAAGTTAAAAACTTAAAAACCAAACTCACTGCCAGCTAGTCCATTCCAACTCATATAAATGTTACAGAGGACCCTTTACAGGGTTTCCAAGGTTGTACATATTTATAGGAGTAGATAGCCTCATCTTCTCTTGCAGAGTGGCTTGGGCTGGCGGGTTTCAACCGGCCTTGCAGATAGTAGTTTAGTAGTTGCTCAATAACGCCACCCAACCGAACACTCCAAACGCACTGCCATTGAGTTGATTCAGGCTCACAGTGACTTTGTAGGACAGAATAGAATTGCCCCTTTGAGTTTTTGAGACGTTAAATCCGTTGAAAGTAGACAACCTCATCATTCTTCCGTGGAGTGACAGATGGGTTTGAACACTGATCTGTGGTCAGCAATTCAGTGTGAAACGACGAGGGCTTCTTAACCAAGGCTCCGTGATTCCAAAAGAAACATACACACGGTCCAGGTTAGACTTATTTTTTTCTCTAAAAAAGTGGTTCAAATTTATTGAACCCTTTTTGAAAAATTGTATCACGGTTTTAAGCAAAAGTGAACAAAATCCCCCTTCTAAAAGTTTCTTTTGTTTAGGCATAGCCCTTGATCAATATTTTGTAGATGTTCATACAAAGTAAGTAAATCTGGTCTCTCTCTGAATTCTAAAGAAGACAAGAGGAGGCCACAGCTGGGTTTCATCACAGGTGTAGTAATCCAAATTGCTCCTGGGGTAAAAATAAGTTTTAGGATACTTCCTAGCCTTAGAGGAATGATAGATTTGACACACCTGCAGCGAACCAGAGATGAAGAATCAGCAAGCCTTAGATTATTTGGCTCCAAATACTGAGGACCTAGTGCTAATTCTGGAACTAATGATCATGAACAATGAAAAACCACCATTGTCAAACTGTGATTTCTTGCTTAGAGAGGGAAGCATCCTCAAATTCAGAATCTGCTAGTGGTGGCAAAAACATAAAGAAGATCTTACATCTAGCCACTGGAAGGAATCCACTTCAGGTAGATATGTTGTAGGGGTGGTGTTACACGCCACTGAAAGCTTAGATCTTAGCAAAAGAAGACAGACTTCAAAAAGAAGTATTAATCACTGTAATTAATTTATAATAAATGCATTTTGAAAAAAACTAGAAAAGAAAAAGTACTTCAGAATAAAGTAGAACTCACTAAATTTGGAACAAGCACATGAGAAAACTCAGGATACATGAGATGATTGTAGACAGGATACATGAGATGATTGTAGACATCAGTAAATCAGTTCAATATCACTGCAATATGTTCTACTTGAGTTACTGAGGATGAAAGACAGATATGACCCAGTTCCAAGCTCACTCTCAAAGAGCTCACAGTCTAACAGAAGAGCAAGATGAGAAAGCCCACAAGACTCATGATGGCCATGCAGTGAGGGGAGGAGTCATAAACTGCGAATGAATTAGTCAGAGAAGGCTTCACAAAGGGGGAGTTCTCTGCATCTGATCCTAAAGGAAGAGGAGCCCTTGTGGCATAGTGGGTTAAGCATTGGGCTGCCAATGGAAAGGTCAGCGGTTCGAAATCACCAGCTGCTCCATAAGAGAAAGATGAGGCTTCTATTCCTTACAGATTTACAGCTTTGGAAACCTAGGGTGCTTTTACTCTGTCTGTAGGGTCACTGAGTCAGAGTTGACTTGTTGGCAGTCAGATCTTGAAGGGAGGGTAACAGCCTACTAGTGTGAAAGGGGGTAAAGATCAGATAATCAGAGGACAGCATTGAGCAGGGTTGCAAGGCCCCAAAGCATAATATTGCAAAGAACAAGGCACGAAAGATGTGAACCTACAGAAAGGAAGGGTTACAGGAAACAGAAACTAGGGAGCTGAATCTAAAAATAATTATGTTAAAGATTCAGAAATGCAGGAACTAGATTAAGCACTAATTTTCACGATAACATGTTGATGATTCAGTTAGTTGGTGCAAAGAACAAATAGACTTAAATTGGATATTAAAGGACCTTAATAGGACCTTACTAATATTCTTGTGTGTAAAAATATTTTCTTATTTTACTAAGCTGAACTTATTTTTATGGAACATATTTTTCTGAGCTATAGAGTGTTGATTCCATTAACAGCATTTTAAATAGAGACAAGTTCTACATTATAAATTGTAAATAGAGATAAGTTTGGGTGTAGGATCTCATTATTATTCCATCACTGTGGCTCTTATTTGCTATGAAAATAACTATTTCTCATTCTAATAGTATCAACTATATAACAGATATAAATGTTGCTGTTAAATATATAAGAATATATCTCTATATAACCATCTATATCTATACATTTCCTAGAACACATGCACACACACACACTAAGGGGATTTAAAATGTTTGTGGGAAAACTCCTTTATCTTTTGCTTCTATTTTTGAAGCCCCCCCGCCCCCACACACATCCCATACATTAGAAAAGAGCCAAAATCCCTTATGACCATTTTCCCAGGAGAATAAACAATCTTGATACAAGGCCAAGCTTGCCAAGTCCTATGAGAACGCGAGTGCGGCTCAGTGTTGCCCAGGGCTCGGGAAGCACCACTACCATGACCCCTCACTCAGGCGCTGTGGTCCCCTGCAGGAAGCTTGGGCGGTGGTTGTTACTGTGCCAAAGCGATGAGACTCCACAGACAGACACAGGAGGCGAAGGCATGTGGTTATGCGTGCATGTGCACGTGTGTGCATATAATTATACGGAGGTACAGCTAAGGGCTTTGCTCGAATACAGTGTATTAATAATTGACGGAAGTAGCCCATTAGGTTTCGATCTTTTTTCACTTAATAGGGCTCATACTTCATTAGAGTCGGGATATTTTCATTCAGGTTATAGTCATGCTCCCAAACTAGAAGAGCAACATAGACTAGCACTCTTCAAATGGTGAGCCGGGAGTGGGTTATGAAAGTGATTGAGAGGGTTGTGAACAGCGTTTTACCAAATAAAGCAGACTAGAAGAGAGAATTACAAAGACCATTGCATATCTTCAGTGTGAATGTTACTTTGTGTATGTAAGTGGTTGGAATTGTAGGGGTGTATGTGTATGTGTGTGTGTTGGGCCATGACCTCCACCTTAAAATGTGGTTTGTAATTTAAAAAGTCTGGAGTTCATTGACATGGAGTTTATATCTTGTGTTCCCCTTCAGAGGATTTTCCCGGTTGGAGATTGTGAACTTTCTGGAGGCAAGGATTGGGTGCATTGCATCTTCATATCCTCCGCAGGCCCACGAGCACCATGCACTTAGTGGAGGGCCACTAGTTATCAAAGCAATGTGGAGAGCTCCCGACGCTTTTATTTAAAAGGAGACCAGACATAATAGTTTGCACCGATTGGCACTTACTACTTTGAAGAGTGCTTTCTCATCAAGGATCTCATCGATAATTCAGAACTATTCTGTTGGAAGGAAGCATACAGAATGTGGCACTAAGTATCTCTCAAGTGTACTGCACATTGCAGTGGTGCCCAATAGGACATTACGGAAGCAGAGGCTATAATTTGTGTTTTGGGGGACAAAATTTTGTGGAGCTAGACACTTGGACACCTTCAGTAACACAAGAATAAAAAGAGATAGAAAATTAGGCACAATATCGAATAATAATGGAAAATTTGGAAAAATTTAAAAAAATTAAAAAGCTCGTTATTACCACAAACATTACAAGTACATGTCTGACAGTGTTAATACTTTGGTCGATCTCAGTTTCTGATTTTTTAAAAAAGTTTTCTTTGAGGAAATTAACTTTCTAGTTAAAATCCTTTATAGGTTCCAGGAAAAAGAAGACATTTTAGTTAATGGCTGACACATCACTATCATAATTTTTCTCCATATTTTTGCAGCATAACACTTTGATTAGCACTTTGACAAGATTTTGTGATGTTCTTTATGATAAAGAGAAGATGTCTGCTAGCATAGCTAGGGAAATTTAAAACTCATTATTGATGTTTGATGCAGGGAACATTTGATTTCACACATATTTATGCTTGCTATTTGTCCTTTGGCTACCCTAGTGTGTTCGCCAAACACACATATTCTTCTTCTTTTTAATTGAAAATTGTATTGGGAAAGACCCTGAGAATTGCTTTACTCTCAGGATAAACCTCAGGCTTTGGAGTTGCCTCACTGCCTCTTCTTCATCCCCAGATTCCACTGGCAACATTGAACTGTTTCTCTCCCCTCCGCACCCCTCCCTCTCTCGTTTTCTTTCCTTCTTTCCTGCCTTCCCTTTCTTTATTTCAGTTTAGGAAAAGTCTGAAGAGAAAACTAGCTAGTTTTCTCTTTACACATATCTTCTTATTCATTCTATGAAATACAAGTCCATTAAAAGGGGGTGGGTTTATAATGGTTGGATTATTGAGTGTCTTTCTAAATGGAGATAACTTTCATTTTTATTTTGAATTCATGTGAATGGAATCATCTGCTTGCAATTTTACATGTCTAATGTAGAATTATTGCAATGATAAGTAGTAGAATTCCCCACTTACTACCTTCTTGTTCCATCCATTCTAAACTCTATTTCCCTTCCATTACTAGCCACAGTTTGCAAAACTATGTCCTGTTGAGTCTACTTCTACCTGTGGAGGTTCTGTGTTTACTTCTGGAGAACTATACTCCTCAGTGTTTTCAAGAATGTGACATTTTGAAAGCAGATCACGAGGCTTTGCCTTGGAGTTGCCTACGGTTGGGTTGAAACGGTCAACCTTTAGATTAGTAGTTGAACACTTAAACATGTGTGCTACTTGTGTCCCAAACACAAGCCATCCAACGAACCCGTTGCTATTGAGTCAATTTTGAGTCAAAGCAACCTAAAGACAGAATAGAACTGCTCCTTACGGTTTTCGAGACGGAGTCTTTATTGGAGCAGAGAGTCTAATTTTTCTCCTAAAGAGCAGCTGATGGGTTTGAATCTTCTACCTTCCAGTTAACAGCCCGATAGTTCACATACAATGCCAACAGGGGTCCTGTTCACTAATATGGGCATTCAGGCTACAACAGCATTCAGTTCATGCTACAAACTCTGGTTCTGTACTTTATGTTCAACCCCATGTAATAGATACATCGAACGATGGTGTAATGGCACATTGCTAAAATGGAACGACCCGACTGCTGAGAGGACAAACTGATCTGCACTGGAAGAAGGAAGGCCAGAGTGCTCCTTAGAGGGAGGGATGGCAAGACTTCAGCTTGCAGGCTTCGGATGGATGGTTAGGAGAGACCGGTCCCTGGAGGAGGACATCATGTATGGTAAAGCAGAGGGGCAGCGAAAAAGAGGAAGGCCCTGGACAAGATGGACTGACACAGCGGCTGCATCAATGGGCTCAGGCATCGGAAGAATTGTGAGGTAGGTGTAGGACAGGGCAGTGTTTTGTTCCGTTGTGTACAGGGTTGCTATGGGTCAGCGCCAACTCTATGGCAACTAGCAACAACAACAACAACAGTATTAAACAAATCAAGAAAGTGATGGTGGACCTAAATAGACTCTTGGAAACCAATCAAATTACATCCCTACTGACTTAGTCAGATCTCAAAAATGTGTGTGGACTTATCAAGCAGGGTGATCTATTGGAAGGGTACTCAGAGTGAAAAAATATAACAGCCTTAGGCAATTGCAGTTAAAATATAATTCTTTGACAAAATTTGCTAAAATATATTATGGTAAATTTGGTTTGGCTCACTTAGACATGAGCAATTATTTCATAGAACAGTTGAGATTATGAAATGATAGCCCAAGGTAAACATTCAGAAAATATCATCAACTATCTTTATTATTCATGTTAAGCAAGATGTAAATCAACAAATAAACAAATAAAGCAAAAGAGTAACCGTTGACTATATCATATGTCAGTTTTTCATACTGTGGTGACTTGTGTATTGTCGTGTTGCTGGAAGCTATGTCACCTATATTTCAAATGCCAGCAGGTTCACCCAAAGTGAACCCCAAAGGTTTCAGTGGCCCTTCCAGCAGACTAAGAATAGATTACAAAGAAGGAATCTTTTCCCACTTCAGACAAATAAGCTTGTAAAAATGTACACGGGGTTCTGAGGCTGTAAATCTTTATAGGAACAGGCAGATTCATCTTTCTCTGGTGCAGAGGTTGCTGGATTTGAACTGTCAACCTTGGGGGTTTGCAGCCAAGCACCTACCCCCCCCCTTCCCTCCAGGGCCACCAGGACTCCTTTGCAGATACATTTAAAAAGCAAAACCAAATTCAACCCAGACTACCTAGGGTGGTGACATAATCTCCTGTCAGTTTCAAAGGGGTGGAGTCTAGCCTGTCAATCAGTTTGTAGCCAATAATGCCTCTGTGTAGGCATTGGCTTTTCCTGAGGATTCTGAGAACTCCTGTCTTTCTCCCAGGAAGCAGGACACACAGATTCTCTACTTTGTATTCTTGCCAACAAGCCACATGGAGACACACTGATGCAGCCAGAGCCCTGGAGCTGGAGAAGCCATGTGGAGACCCACGCCAGTGCTGAGATGTTTCACTGCCACTGGATCCCCAAGAATTTCCACCCACTGGCTTGTGATCTTCCTGCATTCCTTGCATGGGTTGCGTAAACCTGAAGAGGATTTTATAAACTGGTATAGGACATATGGGCTAATATTGGACTTATGGACTTGATCTGGACTGGAGTGGGATATAGTCTCAATATACAATTGGTGCTTGTTATAAAGTTCTATCTCAGGCAAAACAAAACAACTTACGCATAGCATGGAGATGCTGTCAGATCCTGAAGGACTCCTGAAAAGAAGCAGAACATTCTCTGATATAGTGCCAGAAGATAAGCCTTTCAGGTCGGAAAGCTCTCAAAATATACCTGAAGAAGAACTGCCTTATCAAAGTCAAGTCAACCACAGTGACCCGGACGGAATAAAGCCTGCGGCAATAAGGCCTTTGGGGTCTTCATGGTTGATGTGGACATGCCTCAAAATGAGAAGAGATACTTCAAATATCAATTAATAATCATAGCTTAGAATAAATCACGTATGATTATGTAAAGTATCATGAAATTGAATGCATAAAATCAACATTGAAGGTAATAGTAAGCAGAAGTGGATTGTTATTGGCCATTTTGAAACAAATAAACATATGATTTACTATACCGGAATGAAACAATCGAGAGGAATGGCATTGCATTTATTGTCATAAAAGGGCATTTCAAGACCTATCTTGAAGTACATGCTGTCTGTGACAGGATTATGTATATGCAGATTCAAGCAAATCAAGTCAATGCACTTATTATTCAACTTTATGCACCCGTCACAGGGGCTTGTGATGAGAGTATTGCGTAGTTTTACCAATGTCTTCAGTTTGAAGTTGATCAAACATGCAACCAAGCTGCACTGATACTTATTGGCAATTAGAATGCAAAAGTTGGGAACAAAGAGGAAGGAACAATAGTTGGAAAATATGGCCTTGGTGACAGAAACAAAGTTGGAGGTAGCATATAAAATTTTGCAAATCCAACAACTTCATAGAAAATACCTTTCACAGCAACACCAAAGAACTCCTCCAGATGGAATACACAGAAGCCAAATGGACTACATCTGTGGGAAGAGATGATGGAGAAGTTCATTATCAGCAACTAAAACCTGGCCAGCAGCTGACTATGGAGCAGACTATCAATTACTCACATGTACATTCAGGTTGAAGCGGAAGAAAATTAAAACAAGTCCATGAGAGCCAAAATACAGTCATGAGTCTATCCCAGCTGGATTTCTAGAACATCGCAAGAACAGATTTGATGCATTAAACACTGACAGAAGATCTGATGGGCTATAAGATAACATCAAGAACATCACACCTGAGGAAAGGACTAGGTCATTAAATAGAAAAGAAAGAAAAGATTAGTGTGGGTGCCAGAAGAGATTCTGGAACTTGCTCTTAGTTATAGAGTTGTTGTTAAGGAACACGGAAGAAAAGGTGACGTCAAAGAGCTGAAAGAAAATTTGAAAGGTCAGCTCTAGAAGACAAAGTAAAATATTATACTGAAATGTGCAACAAACTAGATTTAGAAAACTAAAAAGGAAGAGCACGCTCAGTAGTTCTTAAACTGAAATAATTCAAGAAAAATTAAAGCCTTGAGTTGCAAGATTGATACATTCTATGGACAAAATGTTAACTATGCAAGAAACATCAATAGAAACTGGAAGAAATATGCAGAGTTACTCTACCAAAAATAATTATTTGACATCATCATTTCAGGACGTAGCATGTGAACATGAACCAAAGGTGCTAACGGGTGAAGTTCGAGCTGCACTGAAAGCCTTGGCCAAAACAAGGTTCCAGGGATTGATGGACTCCCAGTTGAAACAGGCTGATGAAATACTTACTCATGTATTCCAGCAAATTTGGAAGGTAGTTACTTGACCAGCTGACTGGGAGAGATCAATATTTGTACCCATTCCAAAGTAAAGTGACCCAAGAGAATACTCAAATGATAGAAACAACCCCACATTGACTGCTATCGAGTTTGATATTTATTAATTTTTGGCAACTTCCAAGTATCCTAAATGCAAATATTGTGCATCTTGCTTTCAAGCATTAGTGGTTGCTTGACGTTGTTTCTTCTCATTTCGACTCATGCCATGTTTCATCAGCAATTGAAGGTCCAGAAAGGTTGCTCTTACAAGCCTTACCCCATCTGTGTCATGATGTTCAACTGAACTTCAATCAGGCAGCTTTTCCTCAGCCGTATTTTTATTTCCTTCAGACGTGAGGGGCTCATCTTCTGGCACGGTGTCTGACAATGTTCTGCAGCTCAAATGTGTCCACTAAGGCCTATAATTATCGAGTGCAGTTCATAATACTTCCTAGAGTGCAGTTTGCAGGCCGCCTGCATGAAGGGTAGCAGGATGCTTTCAAAGCCTTCTGTGCAGTACAGGGTCCCCAATACATGCAAAAGTATGACTTTAATATACTGTTTATATATATTTTATATAGCCAAATCCAAATCTGCCCAGTACTATTTTTTTCCAATTAGTAGTATAAAAACAAATCTATTTAGGTTTAGTTAAACATACAAGGATTTATGGATTATTCTCTCAATGTCATTTAAAAATTTTCATAATCAGACTTTCCTTCTCCACTTGTACCTAAGTTAGAGTGATTTTTAAATGGTTCTATGGCATCAATAAAGATAGACTTTGTGCTAACCTGTCATTTCACATTTATATTTAATTCAACGCTCCCTATACAAGCTTCCTATTCCACTAGTGGGGCAAACTCAATTATTCACATGAGTGTTGAAGGAGGGGAATAGGACTCTTCCTAAAATTTACTGTTTACTTCATAAATTCTGATCTTATTGTTAAAATAAGTCCTTGAAACTTATTATTAGTTTGAATGTCATGGTTCCTGTGTCCAAAGGTTCATTATGTAGCTTCAAACCTAGTAATCAGATTATACTACTGGTTAGTTAATCTGCATCTGACTAAAAAATGGAAAAGGTACCAAATGAAATGAGTAATAAGGGAGAGAGACCTTTAGTTGCAATATCAATATGTTAACTATTTTTGGTTAAAATTCAAAAGATAGTGTGATTCAGAAACTCTGAGCATGGGGACTGGCAACTATCATCTCATATTGACTCTAGAGGACTTTGGGTGCAAAGAGACCTGGTGATGTAGTGGCTACGCATTGGGCTGGGATCTGCCCAGTGGTTGGCTGTTGGAAATCATCTGCACCTGTAAACAGTTACAGTCTTGGAAGCCCACAGGGGGTCGCTAAGAGTCAGCATTGAGACTCATGGTGGTGAGAGTGAGAGAAATAATCTAGATGTCATAAGGATGTGATTACTTGGCTGCTCATAATAGACAAAGCATTTTACCTCGACCTGTCAGAAATGTCTTTGCCAACATGTCACACATGCATGCCCTAGAAAAACCAAGGTGTTCTGTAACATATTTTGCCTTCCTGGTCTTCCCCTGGAACTCTCTATTTTTCCTTCTGAATAGTCAACCTCATGTACTTTAGAGCCCACTTCTCCTCCCCCTAGATGTGGGGAGTAGCTTTAGTGAAGTAGGAAGATTAATAGTTATTGGGCCACTATGTTGTTCCTGGAAGTTGATATGATCTCAGTTAATCATCACAACATTCAGTTAATTCTCAGAAAGGTCAAATATGTTGCTGAAGATCACACAGGTAGCAGGTGGCCAAGTTAGGATTAAAATCCAGGGCCATCTGGTATCAAAGCCAGGCTTTAATTACTTTACTTTGCTGCTTTCCCTGACTGAGTTTAGGGATAGATACCCTGCTCCCCCAACACCAAAATTCCTCCTAGTTCCCAGCCATATGGAAGATTAATCCTTGTTTTTCCTCTTGCCCATAATAATTATCAGGTGAAAGCTGTAAGACATTATATATTCAATACAGTTTTTTCTTTTTTAAAAAATTGAATAATTATACTCTTATTTATATAGCACTTCAGAGTTTACAAAATATTTTGTAGAGTTGAGTCATGATTTAAGACAGTGTTTCCCAAAGTGGACCATACAGCACCCCAGGGACACTGGCATGACCCAGAGGAACTGCTAAAGCAGATCCCCCCAAACCAAATTCACTGCTATCTGGTTGATGCTGATGCATAAAGACCCTGTGGGACAGAATAGAACTGCCCCAGTGAGTCTTCAAGACTGTGGTTTCAAACTACTGATCTTGGAGTTAGCAGCCCAAGGCATAATCACTACACCCCCAGGGCAAATGCAGATGGATATATTTTATTCTAGATTATGGGATATAGTACAAAAGTTTTTAATCGCCAGGGGGGTGCTGAGTATTTTTTTTTCTGAAAAGGGAGTGGTAGGTCAAATAAATTTGGGAAACTATGATGTACAGCATCTTAATATTGACAACTTTGAAGCTCAATGTAACAGTTATGTGGGAAATTTATTTCTTTTTCTGGTTCTGTGTTATGACCCATTACCTAGGGACTATAGGAATTTTAGTTTTAAGGAAAAAGAATGACCTTTTTTAGGTCTAACGTGTCCTAGAAATTCCCTTTCTGTGGCATAATCTCTCTCGGTAGCACAATGATTCACTGTATTGAAAATGCAAATTGTTCAAGCGAGGTCAGGTCGGATAAATAAAGGAGGAGTGGGAGGATGAGACCACCAGAGGGAAGGGACAGGGATGGTTGTTATTCACTCTTTGTCCCAAGGAGCTCTGAGTTCTCTGAGATCCAGCATTCTCTCCCTGTGCTCCTATAGAATTCCTGGTCTTAGGTGGGTGGCTGACTCTCTATCCAGGAGACTCTCCTGCAAGTGTGAGTGTACTCATGTTCTTTCTGATGTGCTTTAGTGCTGCATTTTTAGAAAATTTAGATATTGGAGAAGGTTTTCCTTGATAACCACCAGGAAGTGTGGATTTCATTACTGTTTAAGCTCATAGTATCTTTATGTGGCGTGGATGGCATTAACACAACAAACTTCCTCTTGAGCCCTCCCTTCGCTGCATAGTGTGGGTTGTGTAGTGGTGGAATTTAAACTTGGCAATTAAAATTATCTCCGAATCTGCTGGTTTAAACAGTTTTATTTAATATAAATATTTAGACATTTCAAAGTTAAGCTTCCTATGAAGGCTCCTTCTCATTCATTCTATTTGAAAGATGGCATCTGGGTCTAAGTGAGGGCTCATAAGCTCTTATGATAGAGGAAACAAAGGTTGGTCTATGTGGGAATTGTGTTTCCTTCTGGCTTCTGGGAAACCCCAGCTCTCTTTGTCCCTCCTAATCACTAGACACCTTTTCACAATCACTTACAGAAGTCTGTGGCTGATGAAACTTGTTATGTGGTCTTTTGGTGATGGGCAGGATTCATTGGTCCTTTACTAATAGAACTGGCTCCACCTTATCTCTTGCTATTATTGTTAGTACTCAGAAGCTTCAATGATGGTATCACATAATTTGCTATCACCCACAGCAGACCTATTGGCTCTCAGCTAAGTTACTTTACATGAAAATTTCTGAATGTCTTTCAAGCCTCATAGGAAAACAAAAACAAAACAAAAAACCCCACTGAGTATTCTTTTTTTTTTTTGCAGGCTTAATTCCCTTTATTATTTTTTATATACCTGGGTCCTCTGCAGGGAGACTTTGGTGTGGGTCTTCACAAGATGCTCAGTGAATTCCTCGTAGGAGGCTCGGTGAACACGGTCTCTTTCCAGAGGTCAAGGTTCAGATGGCTGTAGGTCTTGGAGAGGGCATCAAAGGTGACCCTGGTGAAGTTGCCCAGGGTGGCCATGCAGCCCCAGCCGAGGTGTAGCAGTCATCCATCCCTGCCATCAGCAGCAGCTTCTTGGGCACAGGGGCTGAGAAGACGATGCCAGTGCCCCGGGGGGCAGGGATGAGACGCACCAGCACAGACCCACAGGGCCAGTCACCTTGCAGCGGACCGTCTGGGGCTTGCCGATCTTGTTCCCCCAGTAGCCTCGCCGCACGGGGTCAATGGACAGTTTCGCCAGGACGATGGCCCCATGGATGGCGGTGGCGACTTACTTGGAGCACGTGACACCCAGGCGAACGTAGGCCTTGAACCTGGTCTGCTGGCCAGCTCGGGTCCGCTTCTGCACAGGCAGGCTCTTTAGGACCTCTCCTTGAGGGCCAGCCCCAGGGAGAGGTCAATGATCTCAGACTTCCCGTGATGGGCAGGGAGAACAGAGAGATCTCCAGAGACTTGATCTTCGTGTCCTTGATCAGATGACGCAGGTTGGTGACAGGTAGTTACTCCTTTTCTTTGGCTTTGCCCGCGTGTGCTCTGCGGCTCCGGGCCTCTAGGCCCGCCCGCTGCACTGGCGTCATCTGCTATTTGGTGTTTTCCCGAAGAAGCACTGAGTATTATTCTTGACCCCTTCTTATGCTAAGTGATAAATAGTCTTACTCCCCGCTAGATATTTTATGTTGATGATGGGCAAATTTGATGATGATTTTTCCAAAATTAAAAATTCTAAAGGGCAGAAGCCTCTCTACCCCCTCTCCCACCCAGAGCCCTTCCATTTCTCCGTCTTTTACCTCCGTGTTTGTCTTTAAAAACCCATTCTCCTCCAGAACTAGTCTCTGAAAAAATAAGTGAGTGTATGGTAAATTCAGGAAGCACTTTGAGGGGAATGGGAAAGTGAGGCCAGGAAGGAACAATAAGCCAAGGAAGTGTGAATTACTGAGGCATTTAGCTTGTGGACTGATACGGAGTAAGAATATAAGCCTCAGAGAGATCTTATCCAAAGGTAAGAGGACGTCGGGATGGTTATACCATTCTTGTTAGTTATTGGTTGAGGTTTTTTCCCCCCCACAAGTGGATTAGCGGCAAAAATTATAGACATCGCTGCTGAAGTTGTAACAGAAATGATCTGCCTCTCGTGACACAATCAAGATTTTCTCCTGATCTTTGAACGGAATTTCTGTTTATTTAGGCAGTGTAATCAAGTGATGTCTTTCTCTAGGAACTGGTCTCTTCTGATGGAACATGTAAAGTATGAGGGATGCAATCTCACTACCCTTAGTCCCAAGGAATATTCTGGCTGCACTTCCAAGACAGATTTGTAATCTTCGTTAGCACCATAATTCAAATTCATCAATTCTTCTATAGTCCATATTCAATGTCCAACTTTCACATGTATGTTAGGCAATTGAAAATCCTATGGTTTGGGTCAGATGCACCTTAGTCCTCAAAGGGTCTACTATCCTTGCTCTTCAACATTTAAAGGGGGTCATGTGCATTAGACTTGCTCAGCGCCATGCATCCTTGGATTTATTGACTGCTACTTCCATGAGTGTTCATCGTGGGTCCAAGCAAGAGGAAGTTTTTGACAACTTCAAGTTTGCCTGTTATCATAATGTTACCTATTGGTGCAGTTTTGAGGATTCTGATTTTCTTTACATTGAGTGGGAGTTCATATTGAAGGATTCAATGTTTTTCTTTTCTTTTTTTTTAACATTGATTGTTTTTATTAGATTACTTATTTTATTTTTTTTTCATGGCTAAAGGGTTTAGTAAGGATGTTAACAGGTTAAAATGTAGGTGAGAAATGCTCAGGATGCAGATGTTCACTAAGGACGTGTTACAAAGTTCTTATTTTTTTTCACGGTTAAAAATATTTTAAAAATTAGTTGTATAAACATCATTGCAATTAGTTCTAGTTTCTCCTCCTCCCTCCACATTCATTGCTTGCTCCTTAAGTCCCCTCACCCTCTCCACCTCCCAACCCCCTCCACATCCCCAATAAACGGCATCATTTATTGTCTCTATGCATCTATTCCTTCTATAATTCACAAACTGCAAAACCCAACAAAAACAAAATAAAGTGGCAAGAAGAAAATAACAATATAAAGATAAAAATACAAATAAAGAATAAGAAAGAAAAGATCACTATCAATATTTTAAAAGCCAGGGAATAAATTTTTGCCATGGAACAAGAAAGAAATATTTGAACCTATCACAAATTCAGGTTGGGTCCAGAGGGAGGTCAACTGACCTTCCAGATTAATCTAAATGTGGTTGCTATAATTTCTCATTTGTGGGATGTATCAGGCCTGTAGGCACTAGAGATGCATTACTCAATTCCCTGAGCTCCAGATATACTTTTCTCTATTTAATAGCAATCAGCATAGTTATTAACAGTGATAATTGAGGTAGTTACATAATTTCATGTAACTCTGATAAATAAGTGTAGGGGTGGAGCCTAGCCTGTCAATCTTGCAAAGCCTGATGATGCCTCCTGTGGGCATGGCCTTCTCATGAGGATTCTGGAACGTCCTCTCTTCCTCCTTGGAGGCGTGACACTGTCTGTCTTTGTCTTCCTGTTGAGAAAACACACGAGAGCCTCTGCTTCACCTTCCTGTTGAAGAGCTGGAGGAACCAGCGCTGAGATTCTTCCACCATATTTTCTTGGTTCTTACTAGTACAAATTAGTCAAGTTCTGAAACATTTTTCCCCCTTGCATCCACAAGACTTTACACCCACTGACCTGTGATCTCCCTGCATTTTGCATCATTGCACGTGGCTGTGTGAGTCTGAAGAGGGAATTATGAACTAGTATGAGACTTATGGGCTAATATAGAACTTATGGACTTGATCTGGACTGGGCTGGGATGTTTTCTCAACCTACAATTGCTGTTTGATATAAAGCTCTCTTTCACATATGAGTGTCTGTGGATTTGTTTCTCTAGTCAAGCTGGACTAACACAATAATCAAGTAATAAACTTTTCTCTTTGTCTAAAATGACCAGTAAACAGATTTAATAGGTCGCTTTGGGAAAGGAGAAAGGACACAAACTATTGTGCTCCCATAGACTTACAGTATTATAGACTCTTTCTCTAGGGAGACTGGCTTTTCTCTTCAATCAATGGTTCTAGGTCTGAGAACTGGATGAGGCCGAGAAACACTGTGAAGGATAATTAGTGTTTACTAGTTTACTGTAATCACTAGCATAATTCTTCTCTTTTTTGCTTTTGATCTTTTTTGTCAGTACTCATATTATCTGCCCACTACTTGCTTGTAATAACTCCAAAATATATTAGTTATGGCCTTATATCTTTGTAGGCTCGAGTCCCAAGCTGCCATCAAGTTCGCTGTCTATTATAGTTCTCATGCCCACCTTGCCCCTGAAAGTTAAGTGTTGCCACCTGGTCTCTTCTATTCTGAACTCTTATCCTTCCCAGTGGAATTGGAGGACCAGTCCTAGAGCAACGTGATATTCAGTCAACTCTGGCTTAAGGAGAGCAGCTTTATTTTTAATGATAAAGTCCCTTCCTTGGAGGTTTAATAAAGGGAGTATCCTTTAGGTCCTCCTGGGAAACATAGCTGTTGGATTCTTTTACATAAAAATCTGTGCTAACATGCTCTGACCTTTTCACCCTTTCATCAATACTCTGCCACCCAATCTGGCATTTCTAATTCATTTACCATATGTCATTATCATTTTCAAATTCAAGGAGATATCCCAACAGTGTGTTAGGATTGGCTCTAAGCATCTTGTTCCCAGGATGGCAGGTCACGGGAGAGTGTCTACATATCAATAAATTCTCTTCAACAGTTTTGCATATGCTCCTCCCAATCCTAGGTTAATTCTCAGACATATTTTCTTGGTTCTTACTAGTACAAATTAGTCAAGTTCTGAAACATTTCCCCCCCCTTTCTTTTGTTTTATTCATTTATGGTTAAGTAACCCTTTCTTCCACAGCATATTCCTAGTCTGGACTGAATTGAGAAATGGTCTTGGTTATCTTTCTAGAAAAGTGATTCTGAAAGTGTGGTCTCTGAGTAGTGGCACCACTGGGAATTTGTCAGAAATGTAAATTTCCAAAACCCATCCTAGACTTATTAAATCAGAAATTGGAGGAAGGATGGTTTAATTTTTATCTCAGATGTTCAGAAAAACTTTCTTTCCTGATATTAATCCAAATTAAGACAATTTACCTGTTAGGAGTAATTATTAATACTAGAAATACTAACTCTTCCACATAAAGCAAGGATAAATTTCTTGGCTATTTCATGTATTACTTAATTGGTTATTATGGTGAGAGACTTAGAATTCAATTTTACTGAGGAACTTGCATGAAATCACCTTGAATATAATTAAAATATGCTCCATAAAAGCTGGGAAGCCAAGGCATCTATGCAATGATTCTTTCCCATTGGTTGAGTCACCCCCGTGGGAGTTGCTGCGCTGCTCTGTGTGTAGGAAACTTTAATTCATTTGCTGTAGGTATTGCCGAATCGTTTCCCACAGTGGCTGTACGTATCTACAGGATGACCAGCAGTGGATGAGAGTTACAGTCTCACCACACCCCTCCAGCATTTGTTGCTTTCTGATTTTTTGAATTGGGCTTTCTTTGAAGGTGTTTGGTAGTATCTCATAGTTGTTTTAATTTGCATTTCTCGTGTGGCTGATGATGAGGGACATTTTCTCATATGTTTATTGGCCATTTGGGTTTTCTCACTTGTGAATCAGGTCTTTTGCACACCTCTTCTGCAGGAAATGAACTTTTTTCTTATTACAGGATTTTTGAGTTTTGTAGTTTTTAGTAATAAGCCCTTTGTCTGATATTTTATTGTTAAATATCGTTTCCCAGTCTTTGGGTTTGCTTATTACTCTTTTGATGAAGTCTTTTTGATGAACACAGGTGTGTTATCCTTAGCCTCCTTTATATGTGCATCACTCCCTGTTTCTGGTTGCCTATGCATTCCCTAAACCAAGGTTCTTAGGTTTTTCCCCATTTTCTCGTTGATGATCCTAATAGTTTGGGTTTTACCTCGAGATCTGTGTTCCACCTTGATCTTGTTGTGTATGGAGTGAGATCTTACTTCATTTTTCTGTAGGTAGATATCCAGTTCTTCCAGCACCATTTTTTAAAAAACATTTTATTAGGGACTCATACAACTCTTATCACAATCCATACACACATCAATTGTATAAAGCGCATCTGTACATTCTTTGCCCTCATCATTTTCAAAGCATTTGCTCTCCACTTAAGCCCTATGCATCAAGTCCTCTTTCCCCCCCCCCTCCCCACTCCCTTCTCTCTCATGAGCCCTTGATAATTTATAAATTATTATTTTGTCATATCTTGCCCTGTCGGGCGTCCCCCTTCACCCCCTTTTCTGTTGTCCGTCCCCCAGGAAGGAGGTCACATGTAGATCCTTGTAATCGGTTCCCACTTTCCAGCCCACTCATCCTCTACCCTCCCCACATTGCCCCTCACACCCCTGGTCCTGAAGGTATCATCCGCCCTGGATTCCCTGTGCCTCCCACTCCTATCTGCACCAGTGTGCAACCTCTGCTCTATTCAGACTTGCAAGGTAGAATTCAGATCATGATAGTTGGCGGGGGGAGGAAGCATTTAGGAACTGGAGGAAAGCTGTATTCTTCATTGGTGCTACATCACACCCTGACTGACTCATCTCCTCCCCTAGACCCCTCTTCAAGGGGATCTCCAGTGGCTGACAAATGGGCTTTGGGTCTCCACTCTGAACTTCCCCCTTCATTCACTATGGTAAGATTTTTTTTTCTGATGATGCCTTATACCTGATCCCTTCCACACCTCTTGGTCACTAAGGCTGGTGTGCTTCTTCCATGTGAGCTTTGTTGCTTCTGAGCTAGATGGCTGCTTGTTCACCTTCAAGCCTTTAAGACCCCAGACACTATCCCTTTTGATAGCCGGGCATCATCAGCTTTCTTCGCCACATTTACTTATGCACCCCTTTGTCCTCAGTGATCGTATCATGGAGGTGTGCACCCAATGATATGATTTTTTTGTTCTTTGATGCCTGATAACTGATCCCTATGAAACCACATGATCACACAGGCTGGTGTGTTCTTCCATGTGGGCTTTGTTGCTTCTGAGCTAGATGGCTACTTGTTTATCCTCAAGCCTTTAAGACCCCAGACGCTATATCTTTTGATAGCCGGGCACCATCAGCTTTCTTCACCACATTTGTTTATTCACCTGCTTTGTCTTCAGCGGTTGTGTCAGGAGGGTGAACATCATATAATGCCAATTTAATAGAAGAAAGTATTCTTGCATTGAGGGAGTACTTGAGTGGAGGCCCAATGTCCTTCCGCCACCTTAATACTAAATCTATAAATACAGGCACATAGATCTATTTCTCCGTCCTCATATATATAACTTGCATATGTACATGTCTTTGTCTAGACCTCTATAAATGTCCTTTGCCTCCTAGCTCTTTCCTTTATTTACCTTGACTTTCCTCCTGCCCCACTATCATGCTCCGTCCCCCCCTGGGTTACAGCTATACCTCTTCGTTACCTTACTGTTGATCATTCCCTACCAGGCCTGCCACTCCCACCTCACCACAAATTGGATCCCTTGTTGTTCCCTTTTCCCTGGGTTTGTTAACACCACTTCCTTACCCCCTACCCCCCCTATCCCAAGCCCCCCCGGAACTGTCGGTCCTGTTGTTTTTCCTCTAGATTGTTCATCCAGCCTATCATATTTAGACAGACCTGTGGAGATAATAACATGCACAGAAACAAGACAGAGGAAAACAAAGCAACAGTATACACCAAAACAACAACAACAAACCACTGACAAAGAACAAAACAAAAGACACAAAGAAAGAAAAGCTTGTAGTTAGTTCAAGGATCACTTGTTGGCCTTTAGGAGTGTTCTCCAGTCCAGTCTGTTGGGGCACCACGCCCTGGCCCCAAAGTCCACTTTCAGCATTCCCTGGGGACCTTGCCACTCCATTCCCTTGCTGTTCCACTGCACTCCCCCAACCAGCACCATTTTTAAAAGAGGTGTCCACTTTCTGTTCGAAGCCTTTCGGGCTCTTATTGATCAGTTGCCTGTATGCTACTGCTTTTACTTGTGTTTTCCGTTCCTTTCCATTGGTCCAAGTATCTGTCATTATATCAGTATTATGCTGTTTGGACAACTATGGCTGTATGCTAGGTTTTAAAGTCAGTAAGCACAAGCCCTCAGACTTTTTCTTCTGGAGAAGTTCTTTGTTAATTCTGGGTTTCTTCCCTTTCCATACGAAGTTGGTAGTCAGTTTTTTCATTTCTTTGAAACAAGATACTGGTATTTTTATTGTTGTTGCATTGAACTTATACAGTGCCTTACGTAGGATTGACATCTTTACAATATTTAGTCTTCTGATCCACGAGCATGGGATATCCCTCTGTTTGTGAAGGTCACTTTTGGTTTCTTTTTTTTCAGACTTGAAATTTTTTTATTTTATGTACAAACAGTTGGCATTGTTTCTTCTTTTGGGTAGCGGTGTTGGATTGTCCATCCAAAGACAGCTTAGTCCAGCTTGATGAAGCCGATGTCCTTCACGTACTGACAGAAACACTGATGGCACATATTGAGGCCGTATTTCCGGATCAGACCATGCCGGTTTGAGCACACACAAGAACATGAACCCTGGCCAAATATTTGTGGGGGGCTCCAGTATTGCTGCTGGTGACCCATCTTTTTAGCAGGCTCTCTCCAAGGCAAAAGGGCTGGTTTCTTGTAATAATGTTCCCTTGCTATTTTTGCTGTTGAGTTCTTTTTGTGTCTTGTTCTGGTATCCCAATTATTTGAATGTTGTTCCTTTTCATAACACCATTGATTGTTGTCAAATTTTCTTCAGCTCCTTTATCTTGTTTTACTGTCTTTCCCATTTGTTGAAGTCTGCATGGCTATCTTCTAGATCACTGATATGGCTCTCTGCTTCTTCTAGTCTGTTGGTGAGGTCTCATCTTGTTCTTTGATTCTGTTGTTTCACCCCTTAACCCTTGTATTTCCCTTTGGTATGTGGAATATTTCTTCTCTATTATTTCATCATTTTCTTGAATTGATTTCTTCATATCCTATATGACTCTTAGCAGCATAGTGTAGATTTCTTTCTGTGGTGGATCAATATCTGCTTCTTCTATGAACATAGTTAGCTTCAGGACTTCCTCTGACCTTGCATTTTGTTTCTCTTACTTTATTATTTAGGTTGTTGATGCAGGTTGATGTCTGTGTGTCATTTTGGAGGATCTCAGTATCATTTCCCCAGGATCAGGGATCCCTGAATTTTCTCTCTGTGAGGCTAGTGAGAATGGATCTAAGGGCTACCTGTAGCGAACTCTTCTCCGCGATTGGGCTACTTTATCTCACTAAGGTTTTACTCTCTCCTTAGATAGCCAGGGTTACCTGTTTGGAGGGCAGATTGGGTGGCACTCTTCGGGACCAAGGGAGGGGCAGAGTTGCAGGCAGTGAGGGTAGCACTGTGCAGGGCAGTCACAAGAGCAGACACAGGGGTAGGGATTGTTGGGTGGCGATGGCAGGGAGTTTCAGAATGTGGGCTGAGGCCAATAGAGGTAGACAAGCCACAGGGCTGGGTCTGGGTGAGCTGGCAGGGTAGCTGCAAGTCTGGACTAGGGCAGACCAACAGTGGAGCCATGGGTGCTGGATGGCAGGTGTGGGGGCCATGGTTCTGGGCAGGGTTGGCAAGGGAGCCAGGGACCTATGCTGGCTGGTGGAGGAGAGGGACCAGACCAGTGCAGCAGGGAAGCCACAGAGCCTGTGCTGGGCAGAGTGGGGTGGGTCATGAGCTTGGGCTGGGCCGGCTGGGAGGCCTTGGGGCTGGGTTTCACCAGCAGGAGCGTCATGGGGCCAGCCCAGGTCCACAGAAGAGCTGTGTGGCTGGGGCAGGGCAATGGGAAAGATGCGTGGCCGGGGTGGTTTTGGGGCAAGAGTTGTGGGTTGACAGTAGGTGAGGTTTGGCTGTGGCAGCAAGAGCTGCAGGTGAATGGTGAATGGGCTTCAACTCGAAGGTGGGCAGCAGGTGGACTCTGACCATGGTGGGAAAAGCCGTTGGGGGCAGCGGGCGGGTTCCAGTCGCAGTGGTAAGAGCTGCGGTTGGACAGTGAGGAGGGGTCTGTCCATAGTGGGACAAGCTGTGGATAGACAGAGGACAGGTTTTAATCGTGGTTGTAATTGCTGCGGAGAGTCACGGGTGGGTTCTAGCCATGACCATAAAAGCCGTAGGCTAATGGCTGTGGGGAGGGTCTGGCCATGCTTGTAGAAGCTGTGGTTGGGGAGCGGGCGGCTTCCTGTTGTGGCTGCAAGAGCTGCAATTGGCGAGGAGGGGTCCTGCTGCAGTGGGAAAAACTGTGGGGGCTTTGCAGGTGGACTCCGATGGCAGCTGGACTCCTATAGCCTCGGGTGGATGGTGGGTGGGGGATGGCCATGTTGGGAATTGCAGCAGTCAAGTGATTCTGGCTAGGGTAGCCCTGGCACCAGGCCACAGGTTGTCGGCACTCCACAGTAAGCACTAGTGGAGATGGGGATGGGTGGGGGGAGGATGACCCCTGGGTGGGTGAAGAGCGCCGGGGTGCTACAAGGATAGGTTATATGATCTGGCTCCCCCACTCAGCCTCCTGGTCCCCAAACTCAACAATCATGTCAGAGCTCCCAAAGCAGTCCTCGTAACTGAGCACCATCTTACCAGAAGTCCAATAGCAAATGTTTTTGATAAATCTGATATACAGGTATCGTGTTAATTTGGCTTCTCCTAAATGGACATTAGGTGCTGGTAGTTTCTTGGTTGGAAGATGTGACCCCTGGAATCCAGTAGTGTAAATGCCGAGAGTGAAGCAAGACGAGAAAGGCACCAATTGGTAGTATCGATGAAGAACACAGCTTTCCCCCAGATCCTGGATGCTTCCTCCCCCCAACTACCATGATCCGAATTCTACCTTGCAGGGCTGGATAGGACAGAGGCTGTACACTGGTACATATGAGGGTTGGAGGTACAGGGAATCCAGGGTGGATGATACCTTCAGGACCAAGGGTGTGAGGGACGATGCTGGGAGAGTGGAGGGTGAGTGGGTTGGAAAGGGGGAACTGATTACAATGATCCACATGTGACCTCTTCCTTGGGAGAGGGACAGCAGAGAAGGGGGGAAGGGAGACTCCGGATAGGGCAAGATATGACAAAATAACGATGTATAAATTACCAAGGGCATATGAGGGAGGGGGGAATGGGGAGGGAGGGGGGGGAAAAAAGAGGACCTGATGCAAGGGGCTTAAGTGGAGAGCAAATGCCTTGAGAAGGATTGGGGCAGGGAATGTATGGATGTGCTTTATGCAGTTGATGTATGTATATGTATGGATTGTGGTAAGAGTTGTATGAGTCCCTAATAAAATGTAAAAGAAGAAAAAAAAAAAAAAAGAAAGGCACCAATTATACAAAAGGCATAACTAGAACTCCAGAGTAAGCGCTTTCTAAGGAACCATAGTGGATACGCTCAGAATTGTCCCTTCAAAAGTTAGAGACTGGGACATGAAATGTTTATCTACTGTCTCGCCTTCTCCGTTGTTTGATGGTTGCCTTTGGGAGAGTTCATTCCTAGATACCTCTTGGCTTCCGGGTGTGCAAGCTGGATGTAGGACAAAGGGTACTCTGGGAGTTGGAGGGGAGATGCTGATAAAAGTCACAGCTTGTATAAGACCTTCCCACAACAACTATGGCTCAAAATCAAGCAAACAAATAAAAACCCACTGCCAATTGAGTCCATTCTGACTCCAGGCAATCTGAGGGTATGTGCAGCACAATGCTCAAAAACACCTGGAAAAAGTGTTGAGTGGAGAACGCCATCTACTACATTTATTCCAGTAGTTAGTATCTTAACTGTAGAAATGGTGAAACTAAATAACTGTTTAGTCTCTCATAAATTAAATTCAAGTTTCTGAGAGTCAGTGTCAAAGAGCAGTCAGATATATATCTTTATCTACACTTCTTCCTCTCCATTCATCCAGGCTTGTGGCACTTTACATTAGTTATGTTTATTGCTTGAGTGGGGATTACATATTGACATTGCTTCTTAAATGACATTCATTAGCATCTACGGTAACTGTTCCTGTTAAGGAAGTCGCTCTCCCTTAATCCTGTGCATGTGTTATCGCTGGTACCAATGTGGTGGTTTCCTTGTGGCTTCGACATGATGATTATCCAAGGTGGGTTTTTCATTGGTCTCCACGTGCTGCCACTCTTCTCTTTTTGTCTGGAAAGGCTTTATTTTATTATTTGTGGTTGGGTGGGGATTACAATGGATGAGGACAGGGATGCAATCAGTCTTCATTGGCGGCAGATGTCCTCGTGATGTCTAGGACATTACTCAGTTCTTCTTTTTTCCCATTGACCCAGGTGGGTATCCCTATCCTTTTCTTGATAAAATTTAGGGCATGCTTATCCTGAGGAATCTTGAGCAGATCCACATAGCACCATTCGTATAGTGAAAGACCTGTTGGATCTTGACCCACATGAACTTGGTGCTCAGAGAGTGGCCCAAGGAGGTAACGATGCCTTGACTTGCTCACAATCTTTGTTACCTGTGGCCCTTGTTCAGGCTCATGAGGAAGCACCTGACCATGTCTGCTGTTCTTCTGTGACTGCTTCCATTCCCTCTTGGAAAGTGTGATTGGCAGGGACAGAAAACAGATCCTAGGTAAGAAAGCTTTAGTTATTAGTGATGGGTGCCTAAGCGAAAATACCACTTGCCTTTAAGGGTAGCCAGAATCTGTCTGGTATGAACTCAAGATCTAGGGAGAAAAAAGTGATAACCCACAAGTCATTTTCCTTAAATTAAAAAAAATTTGTGAATCAGGTTGTAAAATTTTGTTGAGATATTCCAATATAATCTCAATAGTACTCATAGATATTAGGTAAAATGTTTGATTTCAAAATTGGCACTGTGGGTTAAGAGATAAAAGCACACACACCTTCGTCCGCAGCAGTGGTTTATCAGGAAGGGAATTCCCAAGAAAATTGCTAAATTGACACTGTTATTTTTTTCTTCTTTCTCTTTAAGGAAGGAAACAGTTTCCTACAGGGTCTTCTTAACTATTGTTTCACCTTCTAAAACTGTTGATTTAATTCATTTATCTTCAAAATCACATTGATTTAAAAATGTATTATGCACTGATATAACAAATGTATTTCTTCCCCACAAATTGCTTTATTTTAGTGATCTATTCAATCATTTAGTATCAGGGATTGGTTCAGAGGCTAGCCTTATTAACATCTTATAAATGATGTGGAAAGGGAAGTGTTTCCAATGAAATTCCCAAGTTTGCCAATGACCCTAACCTCTTCTGGTTAATGAAATGCCAAGCTGATGGGGATAAACTGCAAGAAGACCTCATGAAGCTGTGTTAGTGGAGAGAAAATTGACATATGAGTCTTCAAGAGAACAAAGATAAGATAATGAGCCAATGCACATAGATGAAAATAATCTAAACTATACTTGCAGAGAAATGGGCTTGGAGCTATCGATGACACCTCAGTTATATGGTAGACTCTTTTTCACAGTGATAAGACGACTCAACACTGCTGAGCCCATTAAGGGCTGATGGTACTCTAACCAGGAAGGAAATTGTAACAATATAGAAGTTGTTATATTCTTACAAAAAAAAGGTAAGTGTGCCTGCTAAGAACATATCTGAACCCTATTTCAATAATAACAAAGGAAATATTCAAATGTATGAAAAACTTGAAAAGCATTAAAATATCTGAAACAACTTAGAAGGATGGCAATACTGCCAAATGAGTATAGACAAAAATGATTTAAAATCCAATATAAAAAGATAAAATATGAGCAGAAATAGTGCTAAAACACTTAAAATCTCTAAGTATTTTTTGCTGTATACCTAAACCAGGGAATATTTTTAAAAGAGGAAAAACAAAAACAAAAGCAATTCAATTTAAAAGAATAGATTCAGCATGAAGTAAATTTATCAAATTTGCATTCTAGAGAGATAGATCTTTTTTATTAAATCATTTTATTGGGAAATCTTACAGAAATTATAACAATCCATAATTCGAATAGATCAAGCACAATGGTACAATTGCTTCTATCATCAGTTTTAACATATTTTTTTCTTCTTGAGCTCCTTGATATCAGCTACCCTTTATCCCCTCCTTCCCCTAGCTTACTCCCCAGGAACGCTTATTATTGCATGTTTATATATATATATATAATCTGTGTCTTACTCCATCTAAAGGCTCTGTTCACTTACAACTCTGTCATTCATCCCGCCCCCAAAATGGATGTACACATTCCTAATTGCTATTAGTCCCCCAGCCCTTCCTGTACCGCTGTATACTCGGAATCATTCTTCTCATTACTGTTTCTGAAGGGTTGTCTGTCTTGGCTTTCATACATCTAATGCTCTTAATTATACAATCGACATATACAGGTCTAACAAGATTAATGAGGTAAAACAAAGACTATAATCCTGCAGGGAGAAAACATTAAAGGACTGGAGGATAGTTACATGTTTCATCAGTGCTGTACCATGCCCTGGCTATATCATCCCTTCCGCGTGACCCCACTGTGAGGGACTGTCCAATTACCTTGCAGGTAAGTGTTGGATCCACTTGTCCATGCTTATTCGTGTTAATTTGATTGCTGTTTTTGAACTTCTGATACCTATTCCTGTTGACACTTTATGATCTTACAGTCTGGTGTGCTTCTTCCATGTGGACTTTGTTGCTTTCCTGCTTAACACCAAGCTTTAAAACCCCAGACACGATATCTTTTAATAACCAAGTACCATCAGCTTTCTTCACCACATTTGTTTATGCACCCATTTTGTTTTCAGCAATCATTTCAGGAAGCTGAGTATAATATATTGCCACATTATTAGAAAAACCCGTTCTTGTTTTGAGGTAAGATTTAAGTAGAGGCCTAAAGTCCACCTGCTTTCTTGTTGTATTTACATACACACATGTATATATACACACATAGACACATACATAGATACATACACCTATTTTATATATTTATATAATTATATATAAATGTAGTTTTTATTCTCTTCTCTTCTCTTTTCTTTTCCCACCTGCCCCACTATCATGTTTACCCATCGTTCACCTCTCAGTAATTCCTCTGGGATGCATTTCAATTGCTCGAATATGACCAGGAATGCTACTCAACATCAATTTTAGAGTTCGCTATTCCCCTAACCCTGTTGTTATTAGCTCACCGCTCCCCTTCCCTCTACCATGCCCCCCACACTCCCATCCTGAACCATGGATCCCATTGCTGTCTCTCCTTTCAGAATTGCTTATCCTGCTTATGTAGATAGGCACTAAAAGAAAGAAGAAGAGCCATATAAATAGTTCCAAATCTAATTGTTATCCTGACCCAAAGTAGATGAGGATCTCTTTGTTAAGAAGCAAGCAGGCCCTGTTAAAATCCATCAGCCCAACCCCTTTTTCTTTCAGGGATCCATAGCCTGGGACCCGCTTACCTAACAGCACTTGTACCTTTTTAGTCCTCAGCCTTTGTGACCAGGAGGTGTGCCTTCTACAGGTCCCCATCGCTCTTCCTGCAGTCAGGGATGGAGCTGTCTAGTGTCACCCTTGTTACTAATCTCCATCCATTTCTGATGAGATGCCAAGTACTCTTTTGGTGTGTATAACTTTATAAACTCTTGAAATATATATTTCTATTGTTATTTAAGCAGAAATAATGTCTTTGGCTATATACATATATTTTCTCTCTCTCTCTCTCTCTATATATATATACATATATATATAACACAGACACACTTTTACTATGAAAGAAAAACTAAAAACAATTTCTCAGGACTAATAGTTTCATGAGTTAATAAGTTAAAAATTGAGCCATATAATTAGTAGATGCTTTTCTCACCATCTGTCACATCATATTGTTTATTCATTAAGTCATTGCAATGAATATCCAATAGATTTAATCTCTATAAAATGCAGAAACATTCTTCAATATTTTAATTTTTTTTAGTTAATCCTAATCTTGGGGAGGCTCTATCCGATATTAGCATACCCTGCTCAAACTACCTGGAAGCCTAGGAATTTCTTTACGATTTGAGTTTATATGTTTGTAACAACTGAACCACAACTTAATTACTTCAGTAGAATTGATTTTCAATAACTAATTAAGTATAGTCCAGGGACAGTCAGTCTATTCTAGTGTGACTGGTACTAGATGTCATTGTAACATTCAGAATTCTTTCAGAGTGGTTAACTTAGTAGTCAGGCATCGTCAGAGCCTACTCACAAAATTATACTTTGCAGAGGAAGACACTTCCATACAGGTGTGTCTCCTTACCTATGGTTTTTCTGTTTACAGGACTTGATTTAGTTCACCAATTAACCCACATAGTTACTAAAAATTTAAGACTACATACAAATAAGTATACATGTCCATACCCATATATATGTAAGGCAAGGGACAACTAATACTTTTTGAAAATCTGTTGATGTTGTTAGGTGTCACAAGGCAATTCCAATTCATACAGACCATATTCACAATGCAATGAAACACTCACTGCCTGCTACGATACTTTTGGCAGAATTTTGACTATGCTTGAACCAATTTAAACCCATTATTATAGCCACTGCGCCCACCCATCTCATTGAAAATCTCCCTCTTTCCCCACCCCCCCAACTCTCTACTTTACCAAGCATGATGTCCTTCTCCAGGGACTGTTCTCTCCACATATGTCCAAAGTAGATAAGACAAAATCTTGTCATTCTAAAGAAGAGTGATACAAATCAAATACTCATAGAGACAATTAGTCTAATGGACCAATGGAACACCAGTCTCCAAACCCTGAGGCCCAAAGAACTAGATGGTGCCATCCTACCTCTGTCATCTGTTCACAGTGGGATCACACTAGAAAGTTCTAGATGAGGTTGGAGAAAATGTAAAGCCATAAACAAGATCAGGCCTACTAGTCAGATGGACACTTGAGGGCCCTGAGACTATGGGCCTCAGTATGGCTTCAGGTATGGCAATAAACTTGTCCCCCTCCCCACCCACCAAAACTCAATTTTCAGCCCAATAGATAATAGAAAAGGCTATGAAAATTACACCAACACTGGGGATGTGTACATGCCTTAGAATAACCCACCCTTCGAGATGAAAAGGACACTTACCCAAGGACCAAGTTTAGAAGGGATCGGAAAGACAGGGGAATGGCAATGGGAACAGTGGAGAGTAAGTGGGATGAAGGATGTTTTATTTGGGGGATTACGATAAATGTGTATGAATTGTTGAATGAAAACCTAATCAGCTCTGTAAACCTTCAACTGATTCAAAGTAAAAAGCAAGAGATAATTTTAAAAACATATATTATCATCCTTACTTTTCTATAGTCTTTGATATATATCAATAAATCCTCCATTCTTTCAGGAAGCAAGATTCTATCACTTTCATCATTTATCTTATTGGTAGATGTCAGGGAGCTAATTCCGACTCATGGGAACTTCATGTACAACAGAATGAAGCACTTCCTTATCTTAGACCAGACTTACGATTGTTATGTTTGAGCCTATTGTTTAAGTCACTGTGTTAATCTGTCTTGTTGAAGGTCTGCTGCCTTTGCTCTGACCCTCTACTTTACCAAGCATGATGTCATTTTCTCGGAAATGGTATGTCCTTATACTATGTCCAAAGTATGTGAAACAGGAAGTCTCATCCTTGTTAAGGCTGCACTTCTTTCAAAACAGATTTGTTTGTTCCTCTGACATTCCATGGTATTTTCAACATTCTTTGCCAACAAAACAATTCACAAATTCTCTGGTCTTTCTTATTCAATGTGCAGTTTCCACACGCTTATAAGGATTAGGTCAGGTGCACCTTAGTCCTCAAAGCGACACTTTTGCTTTTTAACATTTTGAAGGGGTCTTGGGTAGCAGTTTTGTCCAATGCCATATGTCATTTTAGGTCTTGACTGCTTCTTCCATGATTACAGCAAAATAAAATCCATGGTAACTTTACCCTTTCTCCATTCTACTCATCATGATGTTGTCTACTGGTCCACTTGTGAGTATTTTTGTGTGTTTTTTTTCACCTTGAGTTGCAATCCATATTATACAATGTAGTCTTTGATGTTCATCAGCCAGGGCTTCAAGTCCCCCTCACTTTCAGCAAACAAATTTGCCTAATACAGGTTAATAAGCATTCCTCCAATCCTGTTGCCTCATCATTCATCCTATTGCCAGTTTCATGGAATATTTGCTCAGCATACAGATTGAATAACTATGATGAAAGGCTACAACCCTGATCAGCACAGTGTGACATAACACATCCCCCATGAAGTGTAGGTCGCAGCCTGATAGCTCCTTGGGGATGTGGGCTATTTCATATCATTAAGTAGGCTGTGGACAACTGGCTCCCTCTTCTTCCTCTTGCTGTCCTGGATTCTGTATATGCCACTTGGGCTGGCAGCCCACTATGTGGCCTGCTAGCCCTAGGAGTTGTTGACAGCCTGCCACATTGCCTGGTTTGGATCGACTTGACTCTTCCTACACCAGCCTGTGGTTTTCCTCCTTCCTATTTACTCTTCTGTTTCCTGCTTTGCCTTCCAGCTTCCTGGTTCTCCAGCACCAGCAGTTGTGTGAGTCAGAAAGTGCATATGACCCATGGATTTGAGCTAGACTGGGTCCACTGCTCTGTGACTATGGGGGCCACATTTTTATGTACATTTCTTTATTATACATCTGTGTCTCTAGCTTTGTTTCTTTGAGAAACAGACTAACACAATGTCCTCTTCCAGGGAGTAGGCTCTTCTCATGATATGTCCAAAATACAGGAGGCAAAGTTCTTTCTTCTAAGGCACATTCTGATTGTACTTTTTCTAAAACAGTTTTGTTTGTTCTTCAGGCAGTTTATGATACTTTTATTGTTACTCACCAACATGATAATGCAGATCTGCCATTTCTTTTGTGGTTTTCCTTATTGACATCTTTATTTCTTTCAAACTTTCACACATATATGAGGTGATTGTAAATACTATAGCTTGGGTCAAGTTCACCTTTGTTCTTAAAGTGATGTGATTATGTACAGCCAATTTGCCTAATACAATATGTCACTTGATTTCTTGATTGCTGCTTCCCTGAGCATTAATTGTGAACCCAAGTGAGATGAAATCCTTGACAACATTATTTTTCTCTATTTATCATTACACTGTCTATTGAGTCAGTTGTGAAGAATTGTTTTCTTTACATTAAATTGAAATCCACACTGAAGCCTGCAGTCTGATTTTCATTAGCAAGTGTTTCAAGTACTCTTGGCTTTCAGTAAGTAAGGCACATATGACAGGTTGTTAATAAGCCTTTCTCCATCTTGATGCCATATTCTTCTTCATGTAATTCTTCTTTTCACATTATTGTTGAGCATACAGATTGGTTAAATATGGTGAAAGTATACAACCCTGATGCACACCTTTTTAGATTGTAAACAATGCTAGTATCACCTTCCAAATATAAAACAAAAGAACAAACAAACAAAAGAAAACCCCTCACCGACATCAAGTCACTTCCAATTCATGGACAACATAATCTGTTGTCAATTTGAGACTTAAAAATGAAGGGGTGGAGTTTAACCTGTCAATAAGTTTCCAGCTTGATGGCCTTATTTAGAGGTGCTAAGGAGATTAAAAAGCTCCCTGGAGGCGGCACACATACCTCTAGGAGACCACGAGCCTGATGGGAGCTACACTGATGCAGCCAGAGTCCTGGAGCTGGAGGAGTCACATGGAGACCCATGCTAACGCTCAGATGCTTACACTGTCACTGATCCACAAGACTTTCCACCCGCTGGCCTGTGATCTTCCTGCATTCGGCATCATTGCATGTGTTTTGTGAGTCTGAAGAGGAAATTATAGACTGGTACTGGAGGTAAGGGCTAATAATGGACTTATGGACTTGATCTGGACTGGGCCGGGATGTTTTCTTAATGTTTTCTCAATATTCAATTGCTCTTTTATATAAAGCTTGTTCTTATACACATATGAGTGTCTATGAATTTGTTTCTCTAGTCTACCCTGTAGTAGTGACCCTGTAGTAGTCCCTTATTCTGGTTTAATGATTGCCTCTTGGTCCAAGTACAGGTTCCAAATGAGCACAATGAATTGTTCTGGAATTCTCTTTCTTCTCAATGTTATCCATACTTTGTTATTATCCGCAGTTAAATACCTTTCCATAAGCAATGTAAGTAATTACTTTTCAGAAATTCTCTGCTTTTAGCCAAGATCCATTTGATGTCAGAAATGATAGCCTTTTTACCATCTTCTGAATCAGGTTGAAATTTCTGGGAGCTCTCTGTACTGCTTCAACCATTTTGAATTATTCTCAGCAACATTTTACATTCATGTGTTATGAATAGTATTGCTTGATCATTTCCACTCACTAATACCTAGGATATTAATCTTTATTGGTTCCATTTTATTTTTGATCACTTCCAATTTTCCTAAATCTATATTTTGTATATTTCATATTCTGATCACTATTGGATTTCTAACAATTTTATTAGCACTGTAGCCACATGTCATATGATTTAATAACTCAATCATATCAAGAAGAATTGAACAATTGTCATCCTATTCAATTCTGAAACATTTTCTTCTTCCTTTTAATCACTGTTATAATTATTATTATTTCTCTAATTGTGGCAAAAATATCCAGAACAGAACATTCTCCAATTCCACAACTTCTACTGGTATAATTCAGTGTCATTGAATATATTCTTCATGCTATCGTTTTCCAAATTATTCTACCACCCTTGACACAATCTCGACGCTCCCTATGCAACAACTCTGCCCTTCACCAAACGTAACCATTGGTCAAATTCTGTTTCTTTACATTTTTTTCATGGTTTTCTTGATGTAGTATTCACATACCATACACATTCACAGTTAAATTACTTTTAAAATGAGTTGTGCAATCACAGTCAGTTCTAGTGTTCCCTCTCCCCTTGCAAGTTTATGGTCTATTCCCTATATGCCATCCCACCCCTATCTCCCACTCCTCACCCTTCCTCTCCCTTTTATCAGTTGTTATCTCTGTGCATCTATTCCCATGATTCACAGACTGGAAAGCCCAACACAAACAATAAAACAGAAAAACAAATTAAATTGGTAAGAATAAAATAATAATAATATAATGATAAAAAGACAAATAATGAGCAAGAAAGAAAAGACCATCAATATTTAAAAAAGCCAGGGAAGACATTTTTTTTTTCTTGGAACAAGCAAGAAATACTTGCCCCTAGAACTAATTCAGGTTAGGTCAAGCGGGAAGTCACCTGACCAAGTACAAAGTTCAATCCAGAAAGATCAAGTTTCTAATGATCTCTATCTGGATGAAACGCTGTTTGAGACCCTTGTCTGTGGTTAGAGGGGATCTACCAAATGCTTATGACTCGATAGACTGCAGATGGATTTTGGGCCCCCACCGATTTCCATAGCCTTCTACAGACTGGTTGTTAACAATTTAAGCTCTGATACTTTTCCCCTTGTCATATTTGGATTTTGTTATTTTCATCTTTGGATCACACAAGCTGGTGTACTTCTTCCTTGTTGACTTAGTTGACTCCTCACTTACATAGCTGTTTGTTTGAATACAAGCCTTTAGACCCTAGGCACTTTCCCAATTGGTAGCCAGGCACCATCTGCTTTCTTCACCACACTTTGCTGTGGCACCCCTATAGCACCCTTGCCTTCAGTGATCATTTCATGCAGGTGAGTATCGAGCACGGCCATGTTATCAGAACTAACTGTTCTTGGATTGGCGCAAGAGTTAAGTGGGAGCCCAATATCCATCTACTTGTTCCTGGAATATGCAAGATTTAAGTTTACTTTGGGGGTGGTAGTATGACAAAATCCAAACCAACTACACCAACAACAGCAACAAACCAACGAGCAAACAAAGCAAAACAAAACAAAAAGTAAGAAAACAAAAACCCAAAGCAACAGAAACTTAATACATGGTCAATCATCCCTCCTGGGGTATAAGGTGATTGCACTGATGACATCATCAATTTTTCCAATGCCACAACACTCCGGACACTGTCAAGATAAGGAGTCTATACAAGTACAATTCCACCAAGAGTCACTACCCATGAGTTGTTCCCAAGTTTCACAGTCCCTGCCCAACAGATCAAAACCTGACATAGGACTGTGAAGGGGGCATGGACGTACTAAATATATGGTGACTTTGGGGTCCCTTTGCCTTGGACACACACCAAGTTGGTGGTTCCCTTCAAGGTCCAATGACCACCACTTCCACGGCCCTAGGGGGCGGTCACTCTGCTTCCTCTCCCGTGTGAGTACCCAGCCCTCAGTCCAAGAGTGCGGGCAGTTTCAAGGCAGGGCTCAGTGCATTCAGCTTCATCTCTATGCCAAGGCTTTCTGGTGTAGCCCGGGTTATGCCGTGCTGCCTGCAAGGCCAGCTACGGTTGGTTATTTGTAGTTGTGTTTCTCATATTGAATTCTCCCACACCAGCAAATACAGGTTATTTAACAAGTGCCATTTTATTCCCCATGAACTTGCTAACAGGTATGTGCACTTTCACAAATGAATGGGCTAATCTGACAATATAATTTACTCCATACCCAAAACCCAAACTCACTGCCATAGATTCGATGCCAACTCAGTGAACCATCAGGGCAGGGTAGAACCGTCACTGTGAGTTTCTGAGACTCTAACTCTTTGTAGAAAGAGAAAGGCCCTCTTTCTCGGGCAGCTGCAGTTGGTTGTTTTCAACGGCTGACCTTTTGGCTAGCAGCCCCATGTGCAACCACTATGACACCAGGGCTCCGGTTTAGTGGAATACTTTACTCCCTTAGAGGAATCTAATTACCCACCCTCGTAGAAGTAAAACAAGAACAAAACATCAAGAGTTAAAAAGAAATAAGAGACATGATAACAGCTGATGTAAATGACAATATGAATTGAGGTAGTAAAGAACTTTCGAGGGCAAGAAATTATAGAAGATAAAAGAATTGCTAGGTGAATGGTCCCTCAATGGGTGAAACAGAAAACATAGGGCCAAGAATTAGGAAAAAAAAACAATAAGGCAATGTGAATGAAAATGTATATTGTTCTAGGGAAATATGAGCATTTCCAGGTAGAATACTAAATGGTAAACATGTGGCTCTGGGTCTCTCTCCCTATCACCAGGATGGCCGCTTTACCACCTACATGTTGTTTTAGTGATGGAGTTTAAGATCGCCCCACTTGCATGCATATTTCCTGACAAGGGAAGGCCAGGGAAGCATTTCAAATAATAGTCCACAGTTTTATTGGTTTTGCATTCCTAATCAGGGAAAGCTTCCTTGGGAAGAAAAATCACACCCATGTGTCCTGACTGTGAAATGAGTTAAGATAAATGAAGATTAAATAACAGACGTGTTAATCAGGATTTGGGGTAGACTTAAATGATCACAGTCCATTTTCTCGCTCTCACTTTCTCGCTCTCTCGAGCCTGTCTTCCTGCTTATACATTCTCACAACACACATCCACACCCACGCACGCCTGTCATACTTTTTCTACCCAGATGGATGAAATGGACTGAAGTTGGGTGCACCAACGCGTCTTTTCTAATCGTTATTCACTGTGTCTCAGAGTCGGACAAATGAGAAGGAAATAAAAAGGATACTGTTGGTTTTTTTAATGCGTTGAGAAATGATTTTCCTATTTTTCTACATGTTATGCTTCTTAATTCACTACCTATCAAGGTCGTGGTAGGTAGGTATTTAACTACCCCACCTGGTAACTCGAAGATTGAAAGTGAGACTTAAGTAGAAACATATCACCAATAGGTGTTTTTGTTTTGTGTTAAATCTCAAAGGAGGTATTTAAAGTAAGTCTCCCTAGCACAAAACACACCCCCAACTTTTTGTCATCTCATTGTATATGAACTGACTCTATGAGCACATGTATAAAACATACATTAAATAATTGCACTTCCTTAGGGAGAACCACTGGAAATTCTATACCCCACCCTGTTTTTAGAGGTTCCAAAGATAGTAAATTTTCTCATTGAAAAGTTAGAAGTAAAACTACTTTTAATTTTAATATATCATTCTTATTTTCTGAATTTAAAAATTGGGGAGCATGTGGTCTGGATACTTTGTAAGTATCTAGGGGAGATGGTGGGGAACATAGATGCTCTGGTGCACTACTATCTAGCTCACTTACCTTCATTTCTAGCAACTCAAGTCAAATTTATATTCGGGGACAAAAGAAGTTATTAAGACATTTTTCCAGGGTCGAAGTGCCCTCCACTGATTTCTTTTTTCTTGTGAATTATGTGGGAGTTTGCATTTCAAAGCATCATTTTTGTATTCAACAACTTATCTAACCTCCCAGTAGCTGTCCTGGCCCCCTTCTCCCTTTTTCGTCTTGACTTGTTAATACTTGTCTACCCTCTACTCTATTGTTTCCCCTTAGTGTATGCCTCTACATTGACAGAATAAATTACTCTGTATTATTCTGCATCAGAACGACTCTCTTTCTTGAATCTGAACATCCTTAAGACCCTTCTAGCCAAAGTACTGAAAGCGCTATGCTTTCAGTAATTGTTCTTTAAAAATGAATGGGGTAATCTATCTAAACTCTATTTTTAGAGAAAGGAAGCAAGAAATAAGAAATCCACTTTAAAACAGAAGTAGATAGCAATTGTATGTTGTTTTAACTTTTCCTTGGCATCAGATATCCATCACCTATCACTTATAGGACAGTAGTTTTCACCCATATTAAGACCATCCCTATTATGTTCGAACATTCTATTGTGGTTTAAGGAGCTCTCATGGTATAGTGGTTACTCATTGGGCTTCAATCCTCAAGGTCAGCAGTTTGAAACCACCACCAGCTCCGTGGAAGAGAGGCTGGCCTTTCTTCTCCCCTGAGCACTAAGGTCTCAGAAACTCACAGGGGTGGTTCTAATTTATCTTGCAGGGTCTCTGAGAATTGGCATCCAATCAATGTCAGTGAGTTATTTATTTATTTATTTTTGGTGGTGTGGTTTGGGTGAAAGTTTACAGAGTCCATTAGTTTCCCATCCAACAATTTATACACAATTTTCTTCATGGCAATGATAGCAATTTCCTTGATATAATAACACTCTTCTAACTTCCTCTCTGGCTTTCCTAATTCCACTGCCTCTACCCTGCCTCTTCCTGCCTTCTGCACTTTGCTTTTGGGCAAACAAAGCCTATCAAAGGCCATAGCATCAGGGATTCCACAGTCTATCTCAGACCGGCAAGACTATTCTTTTTTATGATTTTTGAATTGTGTTCTACATTTTCCTCAAAATTCTGTCCAGAGCCATCTATTGTGATCCGGGTCACCTCGGTTGGTAGAAGTAGCTGCACACCATCTGCTTCTCCTGGTGTCAAGCTGGGAGAGATTGTGGCTTGTGTGGCAAGACCATTGTTTTTATCAGTGTCTAGAGACATGAGAACTAGGAGAAAAGAGTTGAACCAGATTGAAATTGGTTAACTGTAGATTGCTTTTTAGATAATTATAGATACCTGATTTAATCAAAATTATGCACCGAGGCACCGCAGAGCAGCTTGTCAAAATCTGTTTGCTTAAGACTACCCTGTTTTTGCTCTTTTTTTTAATGCATTATAGAAGAAACACTCTTCCCTGGTAACATATGATGAAAGTGACACTAATTTGGAATGTAAATATATGCAGGGTGTTTTAAACCGACAGCATTTTGTATGTAAAAATACTTTTAAAGCATATACTATATTTGAAACTCAATTGACAGAGAATAAAGCAATAACAACCATTCTATTCTAATTTTAAAAGTACGCTTTGGAAAAGAATATTTACTCAATGATAGAGTTATTTTTCCTTTGGAGAAGAGTAAATATCTTAGTTATGTTTTCATTTTTGACTTTGAACTGGGTCTGGCTGCAAAGTTAGCATTTCATGAGGTTGGATAATATAAGATAGATGACATTCAAATGTTTTATTTTTAGCAGCACAAAGGGTCAGTTCACATTGTTCTGCCCCAAACATGGGCTTCTTTAAAAAAAAAATCACCTGAAAGGGGGGGGGGAGTACTTTTTAAAGAATAGCAACTCTTTCATGTGTTACTTATTTTGAATGCATTCTTAAGATTTGGAATTATAATTCTTATAATTGATGCTAAAGGACACCTGGTGTCCCAGAGCCCAACTGCTCCTTGGCTGTTCAAACCTACCAGTCCCTCCCTGGAGAAGGACATGGCCAGCCGCTTCCAAGGTTAAACCCTTGGGAGCCCCAAGGGGCAATTCTATGTCCTATAGGATCATTACGAATGTGAGTCTATATATAGCAATGCTTTCTGCACACAATGCAAGTGATTTGCAACAGATTATTAGCCAATAATTGGTGGTTTGTGTCTGTTCAGTAGCAACAGGAAAGAAAATCCTGACACTATTTCAATAGAATTACTGACATTGAGATATAGGGTAATTTTACTCGGAATCAACTTAATGAGGATAGGTTTTTGTCTACTGTCTTAGAAACAATGTTCATCTAATATCCCATGCTATTTTCTGGGAAGCTAGTCAACAACTTTGGAATTCTCCTCACTTTGAGCTACGGAGTTGTTTCCTACCCATAGCGATTCTAATGGACCGGATAGAACCACCACTGTGGGTTTTCAAGACATACTCTTTACAAGAGTAGTAGGTCTTGTCCTCCTGCAGTGCAGTTGGTAGTTTTAAACTTCTGACCTTGTAGTAGCAGTCCAATGCATATCTCCTAGACTTTTGGAAGTCACATGTATTTCATTATCTGTTGTTGTTATTAGATGCGGTCAAGTCTGTTTTGACTAATAGTGACTCTGTGTACAACAGAACGTAACACCGCCCGGTACTGCTCCACCCTCACAGTTCTTCTTCTCTTTGAACCTGTTGTTGCTGCCACTGTGTCAATCCATCTTTTCAAGAACCTTCCTCGTTATCCTGGCTCTACACTTTACCAAGCATGATGTCCTTCTCTGGGGCCTGAGCTTTCCTAACGCCATGTCCAAAGTACGTGAGACACGAAGTGCCGCCATCCTTGCCTCCAGGGCACAGCCTGGCTGTAGTTCTTCCATGGAGGCGTTGTTTGGTCTTTTGGCCATTCTTGGTATTTTCAATAGTCTTTGTCATTACCACAGTTCACCTGCATCCCTTTTCCCCTCCTTCTTCCTTATTTAATGTTCAGCTTTCACCGGCTTTGGGGGCAATTGAAAACAGTACTGCTCGAGTCAGATCCACTTTAGTTCTCAAAGTAACGCCTTTGCTTTTTAATACTTTAAAAGTGGACTTGTGCAGCAGATTTACCCGATGTGTGCATGGTTTGCTATCTTCATTGCTGCTTGCATGTGCATTGACTGTGGATTCAAGCAAGATGAAAATCCTTGACAACTTCATTTTTTCCCTCCATTTTCCATAATATCACCAATGGTCCAGTTGTGAAGATTTTGGTTTTCTTTACATTGAACTGTAACCCACACTGAAGCTGGTAATTCTGAATCTTGACCAGCAAGTGCTTCAAGTCCTCCTCACCTTCAGCAAGCAAGGTTGTGGCGTCTACCCACTGCATGTTGTTAATAAGCCTTCCTCCGCTCCTGATGCCAAATTCCTCTTCCTACAATATAGCTTTTCTGATTATTTTCTTAGCCTCCAGATTGAATAAGTTTGGGGGAAAGGATACAAATCTGACAAATAGCTTTTATGATTTTAAAATGCAGTATTCCCTTGCTCCATTTGCAAAATTGCCTCTTGATCCATGTACATGTTCAGATAAGCACAATGGAATGTCCTGGAATTCCCATTCTTTTCAAGATTATCCACAGTTTAGTAATTTCATTAAAGTTAATAAACATAAGTAAACATCTCTCTGATAGCCATTGCTTTCAGGCAAGATCCACCTTACATCAGAAATGATTGCCCTAGTTCCACATCCTTTTCTGAATACAAGGCAATCAACACCTGGCAGTTCCCTGTCAATGTACTGCTATGACTGCTCTTGGATAATCTTCAGCAGAATTTTACTTGCATGTGATATCAGTGATATTTTCTATAATTTGCACATTCTGTTGGATCACTTGTCTTTGGAATGGGTACAAATAGGGATCTCTTCCAGGCAACTGACCAAGTAGCTGTCTTCCAAATTTCCCGGCATAGACTAGTTAGTGCTTCCAGTGCTTCATCAGCTTGTTGAAACATTTCAACTGGTATTTATATCAATTCCTGGAGCTCTGTTTTTGGCTAACGCTTTCAGTGAAGCTTGTCCTTGGCTAAGGCCTTTACCATTTTTAAAGTGTTGACAACAACCATTAGTGTGCAAGGACAATTTAAGGAATTCTGATAAATTCACGCACTCATTTACCCACTGCCAAAATCAAATAAAATATTTCCTTTACTCTACTTCATGCTTCTTCACAGTCATGTCCCACCCTCCACCCCTTATCCACTGAAATCACTGATATGATCACTTAGATTAATTTTACTTTCCCTCAAACCACATCCAAACTCACTGCCATCAAACTGATTCCAACTCCCAGGGACCCTGGAACTTATAAAAATAGAATAACATGTAGTCTGCCTTCCCTGCCCCTGGCCAACACCAGCCAGTATATTATTTTGGGAAGTCATCCTAGTTGTGTTATCAGTAGCATATTTCCACTATTCTATTTCTATGTTTTACTATTCTATAGAACGAATAGACTCATAATTTGTTTATCTATTTTAGAGTTGTAATCCTGTTGATCGACACATGGATTATTACTAAATTTGATTTCCTAGGAATAAAACGTCTTTGAAAACTTATATACAAGATTCTGTTTTTTATTTCTCAAGGGTTAGTCACTAGGGGTAGGATTGTTAGGCCATATAGTAAATGTCAATCCAGGTTCTTGGCATAGATGATTTAAAGCTTCCGATGCTTCCTCAGTGTGTTGAATCATTTTAATTGGAATTCTGCCGATCAATCCGGAAGCCTTTTTTTTTAATGTGTGTGTCAATTCCTTCAGTGTAGCTTGGACTTCTTCCTTCATTACAACTGGCTCTTGATTGTACGCTCCCTCTGGAAATGATCGGATCGGTTATTGTTGGTACAGAGATCCAGTGATCAGATTGGTTATTGTTGGTACAGAGATCCAGTGATCAGATTGGTTATTGTTGGTACAGTGATCCAGTGACTGGATCGGTTATTGTTGGTACAGTGATCCAGTGACTGGATCGGTTATTGTTGGTACAGTGATCCAGTGACTGGATCGGTTATTGTTGGTACAGTGATCCAGTGACTGGATCGGTTATTGTTGGTACAGTGATCCAGTGACTGGATCGGTTATTGTTGGTACAGTGATCCAGTGACTGGATCGGTTATTGTTGGTACAGTGATCCAGTGACTGGATCGGTTATTGTTGGTACAGTGATCCAGTGACTGGATCGGTTATTGTTGGTACAGTGATCCAGTGACTGGATCGGTTATTGTTGGTACAGTGATCCAGTGACTGGATCGGTTATTGTTGGTACAGTGATCCAGTGACTGGATCGGTTATTGTTGGTACAGTGATCCAGTGACTGGATCGGTTATTGTTGGTACAGTGATCCAGTGACTGGATCGGTTATTGTTGGTACAGTGATCCGGTGCATTCTTTCCATCTCCTTTTGTTGCTTCCCACGTTGTTAATGTCTTCCCCCTGTTGCTGTTAGGTGCCATTGGGTTTGTTCCAACTTTTAATAACCCTGTGCACAACAGAACGAAACCCTGCAGGTCCAGTGCCATCCTCACCATTGTTACGATGTCTGAGCCCATTGTTGCAGCCGCTGTGTCAGTCCATCTTGTCAAGGGCCTTCCTCTTTTTTGCTGCACCTTTACTTTACCGAGCATAATGTTCTCTTCCAAGGATTCTCTGTCATTTTGTCCATAGAACATTCTACCATTATAGGTTTGTCTTAGGTCAGCTTGACTAGATAAACAACTCCAGAGACCCTCATATATGTGTAAGAAAGAAATTCATATTAAGGAGTAATTAATTGCATATCAGGAAAACATTCCTGTCCATTCAATCTCAAGTCCCTAAGTCCGATACTAGTTCACAAATCCCTCTTCAGGATTACAAAGCCACAGACAATGATGCAGAATGCAGGAAGTTCACAGGCCAGTAGGTGCAAAGTCTTGTGGCTCCAATGGTGGTGGGTGCATTTCCAGGGGTCTGGCAGCAACCAGGGTTCACCAACAGGAAAGATGTAGGCAGAGCGGGAAGGAGAGCTTCCCAGGACTCTCCTTATGAGAAAGCCGCATCCACAAGGAGGCACCATCAGGCTGGGACCTGATGGTCAGGTTTATATTTCTTCACATTGACATGAAATTATGTAACTACCACAAAGCTGAATTTTTGTTTAGTTCTTTCAGCTTAAAATATGCCAAATCTGTTATTCCTTCTCAGTTTTCTAATTCCAGGTCTTTGCATATTTCATTATAATACTTTGTCTTCTCAAGCTGCACTTTGAAATGTTCTGTTCAATTTTTTATGTCATCATTTACTCCAATTTTCCTTGCTTCATACTACGTACATTCTAAGTTCCAATTACTAGTAGACACTAGTAGAAGTGAGGAGGGCAAGACTTCAGTACCATGCTTAGGACATGTAAGGAGAGATCGGTCCCTGGAAAAGGACACCATGCTTGGTAAAGTAGAAGGGCATGGAAAAAGAGGAAGACTTTCAACGAAACGCACTGGCACAGTGGTTACAACAATGAATCAAATACAACAATTGCGAGGATAGTGTAGGATCTGGTAGTGTTTTGTTCTGTTGTATATTGATCACTAGGAGATAAAACTGACTTGCTGGCACCTAAAAACAACATAGTAAATCCCCCAATACAATAGCACCTCGCCCTGCTAAACAGCCATTGCAGGATACCCATCTTCCCGACATGATCACTGAAGACAGACGTGTGTGTAAGCAAATGTGGTGAAGAAAGCTGATGGTGCCCGGCTATCAAAAAAAGATATAGCGTCTGGGGTCTTAAAGGCTTGAAGGCAGATAAGCGGCCATCTAGCTCAGAAGCAACAAAGCCCACAGAGAAGAAGCACACGGCCTAAGCGAATACAAGGTGTTGAATGGACCATGAAGCAGATACAAAGGAATAAAAACAATCATTGTGTGATCACCTTCCTCACATAATCGCTGAAGACGAAAGTGTGCATAAACAAGTGTGGTGAAGAAGGCTGATGGTGCCCGGCTACTGAGAGATATAGCGTCTGGGGACTTAAAGGCTTGAAAGCAAACAAGCGGCCATCTAGCCCAGAACCAACCGAGCCCACACGGAAGCAGCACACCAACATAGGTGACCATGAAGGACAGAGGAGACCAGGTCTCCAACAACAAAGGTGGGGTGGTGGTGAGAATCACATCACCGTGAAAGAGGGGGAGTGCATGATGGGGACCCAATGCCCACCTGTAGACAGCTGGACACCCTTTCCAGAGGGGTAGTGAGGAGGAGATGGGCCACTCAGGGTACAGTGTAGCAATAATGAAACTCAAAACCTTCCTCTAGTTCCTGAACGCTTCCTCCCCTCCCAATCATCATGACCCCAAATTCCACCTTGCCTTGCGGACCTGGTTATACCAGAGGATGTACAGCAGTGCAGTGGGGATCTGGAGGCACAGGGAATCTAGGACAGACAAACCCCTCAACACCAGCGGTGGGAGTGGCGACACCAGGAGGGAAGGGCATGTAGAAAGGGAGAACCGATCTCAGAGATCTATGTGTAACCTCCTCTCTGGGAGATGGGCAATGGGGAGGCGGGTGAGGGGAGACGCCGGGGAGTGTAAGATAAGATACAATAATTACTTATAAACTATCAAGGGACCAGGGGTGGGATCGGGGAGGGAGGGGGATGGGGGAAAAAAAAGGGAAACCGAGCTGATTCCAGGAACCCAAGTGGAAGGTGAATTATGAGAGTGACGAGTGCAACGAATGTATAAGGGTGTTTTGCTCAATTGATGTATGTACAGATTGTGATAAGAGCCTTATGAGCCCCAATAAAAAGATTAAAAAACATAGTAAATATATGTTAAATTTTATAATAACTCACTAAATTATATTTTTAAGTGGCAATATTCTGATTTTTGTTTAATCTCTGTTAATTTTTTTCAAAACAATTTTATTGGCATATAACTCACCTATCGTATAATTCAATAGTTAAATCCCATTGTGTTAGTCTGGGTACATTAGAGAAACAAATCCACAGAAACTCATATGTATAAGAGAGAGAGTTTTATATGAAGGGTAAGTGCACATCTAGAAAACATCCCAACCCAGTACTGCCCAAGGCCACAAGTCCAACATTAGCCCATATGTCCAACACCGATGTGTAAGCATCTCAGCACTGGCAGGTGTCTCCACACGGGTGCTCCAGCACCTACGGCTGCATCGGGGTAGGTCCATGTGGCTTCTCCTCGGGGATGTCTTGCAGGAAGTGAGCCTTGCCAGCTGAAGCAGAGACCTGGCTAAGGCAGCTGCACCCGGTCCAATCATCAAAGAGCAAGAGACCCAAGAACTAGAAAGGCGAGGCTCTCCGCCCTTCAATTAACCCCACATGTGTTTATCGGCCAGGTTGGCAAAATAAACTTTGACTATCTCACCCATCAAGAAGAGTTGCACAATCATTACCACAATCTGTTTTAGAACAAAATTTTTCCATTCTTGTGCTTATTGTTATTTGCGCCCCATTTCTACCCAAGCTCCCCTGTCACACCCCAAAGGAGCCATTAATTCAGTTACTGTCCATTTACATTTTCCTATCCCGGATTTCATATACAGGAAACATTTAAAAAATAAACAAAATGAACAGCAATAACAAAGTAAAACTGATAAAAAACCTCAGTTGAAAAGAAAGCAAAAAAAATTAAAAACTAGAACAAACTTACAATGGCTCATAATGGAGATCAAACTTTAAGGTGTTATATTTTAACCTAACTGCGTCTGAAATTATCCATTTTCTCATCGTGCTGCGTGATAGCAAAGCCATTCACATCCCTGGTCTATGGTCAGAGGGAATCCCCCAGAGGTTTGATCCATGTGTATTCCCCTTTACTTCAAAATAAATAAATAAACGGAAACAACTTTCAAATGAGTTCAAAGGTAAATCAAATGGTAAGAGATTGCATTTTATCTTAACTACATCTGCTATAATCGACTTTACAGTGCCCTCGTCTGGTCACAAGCTATGTGTAGACCTTGTCACTGGAATTTTGGCTTCCACTGTCATCCAGAGCCTTCTACAAACCAGGTGTTCACAATTTAAGCTCTGATGAGGTTCCCTCCTTCCTATTTTGATTTTAGTATTTACACAGGCTGGTGTGCTTCCTCCATGTCAACTTAGTTGATGCCTCACTTAGATGGCTGCATGCATTAAGAAAAGCCTTTAAGACTCCAGCCTCTGTATTCTTTCTAATAGCCGGGCACCATCGGTTTCTTCATCACACTTTGCTACAGCACCCATATCTTTAGTGATTTCTTCGTGAGGGCATGTATCAATTAGGGTCATGTCATAAGAACTAGTTGTTATTAGATTGAGGCTAGAATTAAGTGCAAGCCCCAAACCATTCATATATATATATATATATATATATATATATATATATATATATATATATATATATATATATATATATATATATATATATATATAAAATCTGCTTCACCTGAAATATATAAATGTCATTTTATGGTAAAGAACCTTGGCAATCTTCACCCAGGGCATTACTTCCACTACCATCAAGTCAATGCAGACAAGGTAGAGCTGCCCCTGTGTGTTTCTGAGACTGTAACTTTTATAGCAGTACAAAGCCTCTTTCTCCTGGAGCTGGCTACTGGTTTTAAACTGCTGACCTTTCAATTAGCCGCACTATGCATTGATAGTGTCATTAGTTTAGTTAATGATGTAGAATTGAAAACACTCTTTTTTGCTTTGAAAATTCATTTCATTTTGGGTTTTTGTCATGCAATTTACCAAGCCTTTAAAATAACTAATTTGACCATCTTAAAATAAAAAAGATCATACAAACTCCACTTTTGACTATCTCATTATTTGACATTTCACTTTTAAGACAATAGCAAAAAGCTCTATTCTCTAATACTATCTGATGAGACAAGTCTGGATGCAATGAACATCAGGAAAGGAGTTGAGAGTAATGCTTTCTGTGATGGTCAATGCTGCGTGTATAATTGACTGGACTATGATTCTCAATGATTTATAAATTATGTACTAGTATAATTTGGCAATTATATAGTGATATAACCTCCTCCAGTTTGTGATCTGATATGATAGTCCTCCATTTTTTCATAAGGCTAATTTTCTTTTTTAAAAATCATTTTATTGAGGACTTGTACAACTCTTATCACAATCCATACACACAGCCATTGTGTCAAGCACACTTGTACATTTGTTGCCCTCATCATTCTGAAAACATTTGCTTTCTACTTGAGCTCTTAATATCAACTCCTCATTTTCCCTCCTCCCTCCTGGCTCCCACCTCCTTCATGAACCCTTGATAATTTACAAATTATTATTATTTTGTCATGTCTTACACTGTCTGACATCTCCCTTTACCCACATTTCTGTTGTCCATTCCCTTGGGAGGAGGTTATATGTAGATCCTTGTAATCGGTTCTCCCTTTCTACCCCACCTTCCTTCTACTCTTCTGGTATCACGACTCTCACCACATGTCCTAAAGGGATCATCTGTCCTGGATTCCCTGTGTTTCCAGTTCCTATCTCTACCAATGTACATCTTCTGGTCTAGCCAGATTTGTAAGATTGAATTGGGATCATGATAGTGGGGGCGGGGGGAGAAGCATTTAAGAACTAGAGAAAAACACTCTTAAGAAAGGGAAATTATATACATATAGCCCAGCTATAAACCACAATACTTGGATTGTTGACTTGTATAGATTAAACCCTTAAATGACGACACTATTTATGCAAACAATGGAGGTTGGTGATCAGCCAAAATTTTCAATAATTTTAATTCACATTAGCAAAGCCAGGACTACCAGATCAATACATGTCATACTGAAGCAAGGAGGGCACTAGAATAGTAAGTATATAGTAATTCCAGGCTATCCTTTATTGGCCAGCCTCAAGGAAAATAATTCAAACTAAAATCCAATGCCCACCAAAGTTTCTCACACTAGGGAGTTTCAGGGGTAAGTTCAAGGGCTACAGGTGAGTTTGAGGTAAGTCCCAGTTTAGTTATTGGAATCTCCCCATGTACTCCTTTCTGGTGTATTCTAGGAAGGATGTTGTACAATTTGAAAGAACAGAGTTAAAGTCCCACTAGTCTATAGCACATGGGCCAGGTCACCAACGGCTGCATAGAAACTAGGTCACAAGCATCCAATTAGGAACATAGTACCAGGCACCTTCTCCCCTTGGGTTCTGTATAAGTAGTGTTAAGCATTTTTTCCTGATGGGGTGTTGCTCCTAGTTTTTAATTTTGTTATAGGAAAAAATCCACATTATCACAAATTTAGCAGCTAAAAGCAACACACATTCATCATATTACAATTCTAGAGATCAGAAGTTAAAGTGGATCTCTTGGAGGTAAAGTCAAGACAAAATATTGTTGAGCCTGGTTCTTGCCAGAGTCTCTGAGGGAAGCATCCCTCTTCCTGAAGTTCGAGCTCCTAGTGGCTTGTGATCACCAACTCTTTATGTCTTCACACCTCCCATGGCCTCTTTGAGCTCTGGCTTTCCTCATAGCAGTACCAAACAAGACATGCCCAGATAATCTAGGATAATCCCTCCATCTCCAGGCTCTTAGTTTAATCACATCTACCCCCATATTTTGGAGATCAGAACATTAATGTTTTGTATGCTATTATTCCGCTTACCAGAGTTCCCAGCCATGTAATCAAGTAATTTCAACCAAATTGAGCCAAAGCTCTAAGAAGCAGGCAGTGTCTTCCTATATTCAATAACTACTATTGATTTGTTTTTACTGCGCATCCAGTAAAGGCACCCTTCTGGCATAGTGGGTTCCTTGTGGGACTGCTAAACGCAAAATCAATAGGTTGAAGCTACCAGACGCTCTGGGGCAGAAAATGCCCAAACCGCACACCAAACTCTTTTGAACTGCCAGCCTTGTGGATCCCAGCCCCATCTGAAACCACTGCACCACCACAAAGATGAGGCTTCCCTCCCCTAAAGATGGACAGCCCCATTACTCAAAGGGCAGCTTTCCTGTGTCCTATGCTAAAGGGCAGCTTTCCTGTGTCCAAAATTGGCTTACTGGCGAGTTTGGAGTTTGTGATCCCCACTTTGTGCTACCCACAGTATACATAATCTCCAATCCTCACAACAATGTTACAATATATCTTTAAATGTCCCAGTTTAAAATGAATAGAGAGAGAGAGAGAGAGTCCTTTGTGCACACTTTTGCAGAAGATCACACTATGACAGAGCTAGAATTTAAACTTGTGTCCCCTTACTCAAGGGGATCCCTGGTGGAGTAGTGGTTATGCTTTGGGCTACTAACCACAAGGGCAGGAGTTCAAAACCATCAGCTGCTAAATCCACAGGGGCAGGTCTACTCTTTCCTCTAGAGTTGGTATGAGTCAGAATTGACTTACTGATGGTGAGTTTGGTTAGTTTTGAAATCTTCCTCAAAGTCCATACTTTTAACTATTGCGTCTAAGGATATTTGCCTCATTTAGCCTTTTCTATTTTTTCCCTGCACAATTTAGTTACATGCAGAGACGATTTTGTAAACCAAAATTTTATTTCAGTTATTTGCTATCCTTTTATTTATTTTTTTTCATATTTCCTATTGTTTTATTTACTTTTAATTTTAAAGAATTTATTTCAACTTACTTTTTATACTTCATGGAAAAGGAATATACACATTCTTCATTAATAAATGCTTGATGCTTTAAATGTACAATTACCCTATTTGTGGGAACTTGATAATCACTCCAATTTAAATGGGGGAAAGTATAAAAATTGTATTTCTCTTTCTCTCTTAATTCAAAAAATACTCAGGATAACATCTTCACAACAACCAAATCAAGCAATAGCTACCACATATTAATCAATAAACTTGCCTTTCACAATGATCCCTTTCTCCTCACAAGTTTGATGTGCTATTGAGTCATTTTAATTCATAATGACTCGCTGTGACAGAGAAGAATTGTCCAAGTGGATTGTTATAGGTTATCATTTTTAGGTTATATTGTTGTTTTTTTTTTAATTTTTAAATTTAATTTTATTTTTTTAAACATTTTATTAGGGGCTCATACAACACTTATCACAATCCATACATAGACATACATCAATTGTATAAAGCACATCTGTACATATTTTGCCCTAATCATTTTCTTTTTTTTTTTTTTCTTCTTTTACATTTTATTAGGGACTCCAACAACTCTTACCACAATCCATACATATACATACATCAATTGTACAAAGCACACCCATACACTCCCTGTCCCAATCACTCTCAAGGCATTTGCTCTTCACCTAAGCCCCTTGCATCAGGTCCTCCTTTTTTTCCCCCCCTCCATCCCTTTTCCCCCCTCCCTCATATGCCCTTGGTAATTTATACCTCGTTATTTTGTCATATCTTGCCCTATTCGGGGTCTCCCTTCCCCCCTTCTCTGCTGTCCCTCTCCCAGGGAAGAGGTCACATGTGGCTCCTTGTAATCAGTTTCCCCTTTCCAACCCACTCACCCTCCACTCTCCCAGCATCGTCCCTCACTCCCTTGGTCCTGGAGGTATCATCCACCCTGGATTCCCTGTATCTCCAACCCTCCTATGTACCAGTGTACAGCCTCTGTCCTATCCAGCCCTGCAAGGTAGAATTCGGATCATGGTAGTTGGGGGGAGGAAGCATCCAGGATCTGGGGGAAAGCTGTGTTCTTCATCGATACTACCTCACACCCTAATTAACCCATCTCCTCTCCTAAGCCCCTCTATGAGGGGATCTCCATTGGCTGACACTTGGGCCTTGGGTCTCCACTCTGCACTTCCCCCTTCATTTAATATAATATATATATACACATACATATATACATATACACATAAATACACATACATACACACACTTATATCTTTTTTTTTTTGCATGATGCCTTATATCTGGTCCCTTGGGCACCTCGTGATCGCACTGGCCGGTGTGCTTCTTCCATGTGGGCTTATTTGTTTCTGAGCGAGATGGCCGCTTGTTCACCTTCAAGCCTTTAAGACCCCAGACACTATCTCTTTTGATAGCCGGGCACCATCAGCTTTCTTCACCACATTTGCTTATGCACCCATTTGTCTTCAGCGATCCTATCATGGAGGTGTGCAGTCAATGATATGATTTTTTGTTCTTTGATGCCTGGTAACTGATCCCTTTGGGACCACTCGATCACACAGGCTGGTGTGTTCTTCCATGTGGACTTTGTTGCTTCTGAGCTAGATGGCCGCTTGTTTATCTTCAAGCCTTTAAGACCCCAGTCACTATCTCTTTTGATAGCCGGGCACCATCAGCTTTCTTCACCACATTTACTTGTTCACCCATGTTGGCTCCAGCTGTTGTGTCGGGAGAGTGAGCATCATAGAGTTCCAATTTAATAAAAGAAGGTATTCATGCATAGAGGGAGTGTTTGAGTAGAGGCCCAAGGTCCTTCCGCCACCTTAATACTTGACCTATAAATATAGACACAAAGATCTATTTCCCCAACCTCCTATATATATTTGCATGTACATGTCTTTGTCTAGACCTCCATGAATGCCCTTTGACTCCTAGCTCTTTCCTCCATCTCCCTTGACCTTCCTCCTGCCCTACTACCATGCTTCATTGCCACCTGGGCTAGAGTATACCTCTTCTCTAAGCAACCTTACCCTTGATCATTTCCCACCAGGCCTGCCACTCCCCCTTCTCTACCCTTTGGGGTCCCATGTTTTTCCCTTGTCCCTGGGTTTGTTAACACCACTTCCTTACCCCCCCTACCCCCCACCCCAAGTCCCCCCGGAACTGTCGGTCCCGTTGTTTTTCCTCCAGATAGTTCATCCAGCCTGTCCTATTCAGACAGACCTGTGGAGTCACTAACATGCACGAAAACTAGACAGAGGAACACAAAGCAACAGTATATAACCGGACAACAAAACAACCAAAACAAACCACTGAAAAAGAACAGAACAAAACAGTTCACAAGAGAAAAGCTTGTAGTTAGTTCAGGGATCTTTGCTGGCCCTTAGGAGCGTTTTCCAGTCCAGTCTGTTGGGGCACCACGCCCTGGCCCCAAAGTCCACTTTCAGCATTCCCTGGGGACCTTGCCACTCCATTCCCTTGCTGTTCCGCTGCACTCCCCCAGTGCATTGCCTCGGTGTGGTGGGATCAGGTCAGGTGCAATTCCCACACTGTGTCTCCGGTGCTGTCCCCTGTATCGCCCTTAGTCACTGAGGGGCATCATGTCTCATAGTAGGGCCAGCCATGTTGTTCTCTCTGTGGACTGGCTGCTCTACTCAGGAACATCATCATCACGGCCTGGTGGGCCAGGCTGTGCTCCACTCTCTCCTCCTGCCCCTTCATCTGCTCCCGTGTGCTCTGGTCAAATATGACCATCTCCCATAGCTGCAGGGTCAATGTCGTCCTTTGGAACAAGTTCTTTTCGGGGGAGGGGCAGGAATCCACTTAATTTATGGTGCTGGGGCCTGCCTCCCAGACCTCTCCACCGGTTCCGTCCTCCACGCCGGGATAATGCATTCACACCTTGCGACACTGGGTTGAAGTCTGGTCCCACTTTCCCTGTGGAGATATAAACAATACCCTCCCCTTGGGTGGATTAATGCCCCATTTCTGTCATGCTGATTGTACTTACCTCAGGGGACTCATGTTGTACCTGTCCCTTTGGGACTGGCTTACCTCGCTTAGCATAATTCCTTCCAGCTCTTCCCATGAAATAACGTGTTTCATGTGCTCATCGGTGCTTTTCAATGCTGCATAATACTCCATTGTGTGTATGTGCCAAAGTTTGCTAATCCACTCGTCTATCGATGGAAACTTAGGCTGTTTCCAAGTCTTTGCTATTGTGAATTGTGCCGCAATAAACATTGGAGCGCATATGACTGGTCGTGTTTTATTTGCTGCTTCAACCGGGTATATGCCCAGTAGAGGGATGGCTGGGTCGTAGGGTAGATCGATTTCCATTTTCTTTAGGTATCGCCAGATTGCTTTCCACAGTGTCTGTACAAATCTGCACGACCACCAGCAGTGGAGGAGGGTTCCTATTTCACCACAGCCCCTCCAACACTTGTTGCTCTCTGATTTACTGATCTGGGCTAGCCTCAGGGGTGTTAGGTGGTATCTCATGGTTGTTTTGATTTGCATTTCTCTTATGGCAATATCCTTTTAACTCAAAAGAAAGATGAATTGGGGTGTATAAGCCAGATGCTGAAGATATAGAAGTATAAAAGTCACAAAATTAATGAGATATGTGCTATGGTGGTTAATTTTATCTATCAACATGACCAGGCTGCCTTGCCAGTGGTTTGGCCAGAGACTGGAATGATTTGTCGTAATGCACTGCAATCACGTATGACCAACCAAGCAGTTGAAAGGGGAGTTTCCCTGGGAATATGACCTGCCTTCCGTGTATTCATGCAGAACTCTCTTTCTCTATCCGCTCTGCACTTTTCTCATCATTTGACCTACACAACTTGGGGCTGAAGCATACACAAGTGGCCAGCCTACTGAATGACCCATGAATCTTGGCATATAAGCTTGCAGAAATCTCTACCAGGGTGATATTTAGAAAATTTCCAAATGTAGGCTACAGGTTATATTTTATAAGTGAAAAACACAAAAGAACTTAGTAAGGGTTAAGTAAAATTCTTGGCCTTTTACTACTAAGTAATAGTAATTTTGATGATTTTAATAGTAAAACTTCTTACTATCTGCTAGTGCTAGAAACGGTTCCGAACTACACACACACACACACTCACTCACTCACTCACTCACTCACTCACTCACTCACTCACTCTCTCACTCACTCACTCACTCAGTCACTCACTCACTCACTCACTCACTCACTCACTCACTCACTCACTCACTCTCTCAGTCACACACTCACTCACTCACTCACTCACTCACTCACTCACTCACTCTCTCAGTCACACACTCACTCACTCACACACTCACTCACTCACTCTCTCACTCACTCACACACTCACTCACTCACTCACACACTCACTCACTCACTCACTCACTCACTCTCACTCACTCACTCTCTCACTCACTCACTCACTCACTCTCACTCACTCACTCACTCACTCTCTCACTCACACACTCACTCACTCACTCACTCTCTCACTCACTCACTCACTCACTCACTCACTCACTCACTCACTCACTCACTGCCAGTGAGTTGGTTCCAATTCAATACAAACCTAAAAGAGAGCTTCTGTACCTTAGAGTTTCTGAGGCTGTACATTTTTTATATTAGTTGTGATTTAATACATATATCATATTGTTAGGTCTCTCTCTCCGGGACTAGATTTCAGCCTTGGTCCTTGGCTCCGCACGAGAAAGATTTCACGCTGAAGCCGGGCTCGTGATCCAAGTGAATTTAATGAGAGTTAAAGAAGCATCAGGTTTTACGCGGCTCCCATAGGATTCCTTTGACCATGCGGCCTGGCAGAGACTGCTCCGGGTCATGCAAGGATCTCTCCCCTCCCACAAAGACGACCAGACTGCACAAGCAAGCCAAGACAAGCCCCTCTCCCTTCCAGTCCCTGCCTTTTTCAAGGGTTCCCAGGGGAGGCGTGGTGAACGACCCCAGGTTGATCCCATTGGCTGAATTGCAGTCACCTGGCCCAGGTGGGCTGCTCCAGGTGTAACACCCATCCGACAGCTTTGTCCTATGCTGGCTCTCCTGGGCATGTGTAAATGGACTTCCCAATTCCCTAAGCTAAGCTGCCTAACAATATCATTCCATATTTCAATCATGCCAAGTGGAATTGTACAATTGCTACCACAATCAATTTCCAAACATTCTTTTTCTACATCATCTCCCTTTTACCACCCCTTACCACTGTATCCGCTCTTCCCCAGAACCCATTTTTCTACTTGCTGTCCCTATAGATTCATCAATCCTGGTTTCATATACTGAAAAACAGAGAAGCATATAACACAGTTTCCATTGTCAAACACCTCTGAGATACACCCTACTAAGAACAAACAAAAACCAAACCGAACAATAAAAACAAAAATACGGAAAAATTTGGAAACCATATCAAGACCAGCCTGCATCAACCGAGGGGAATCTATTGACAGTTTTAACTGACCAAGTCAGATTTCTGCCTCTGATCTTCAATACCCCACTCTCCTCCCATGCACTTTGTTTAGGGACCACTCTCCTTCCACCCCTCAGTTTTAGGCAGGGGGAGTTCTATGGAGGCTTATTTCCCACGTAGTTCCGCAAATGATTCTTAGGCTCCCACTGTCTTCCATCGACCTTTTGCACACCAGATTCTCACAATGTAGGCTCTGATCGCGATCCCTCCTTTGACTTCGGATTATATGGATTCCAGTCCTTCAGTGACTGCTGACGGTGTGTTTCTTCCATGTGGACTTAGTTGACATCTCACTTAGATGACTGCTTGTTTGGAGACAAGCCTTGAAGATCGCAGACACGATTCCAGCTGATAACGGGGAGCCATCTAAATTCTTTGCCATTATTTTTCTATAGCACCCATATGTATCTTTTGAATTCCCTTCCTGAGGGCAAGAATCAAGCAAGGCCATGATGTAAGAATGTTCATCAGTTGGAGCTATGCTTTAGTGCGAGCCCCAAACCCCTTTGAGGCTGTGTATTTTGGTGGGATAAAAAAGCTTCATCTTTCTCTGGGGGAGAGGCTGGAGGACTCACACTGCTGACCTGGCAATTTGCAGCACCACCGATTGCACTGCGTCTCCATAGATAAGCGCTGTCATTGTTCACTGCTGTGGAGTTATTTCTCACTAACTGTGACCCCATGTGCGCAAAGTAGAACTGCTTCCGTAGTGTTTTACAGGCTATGACGATGGGAAGAAAGTCATCAAGTCTGATCTTGGGGGTATTTGTGAATGGACTGGAATTGCCATCTTTTAACCAAGTGAGCAGCACATAACAGCTTGCTCTGCCCACTGACTCATACTAAGTGCTGACTTATTTAATCCTAACCCTCCTTTGAGGTCTTGTTGCAGTGAGGGGTCATCAATTCAGTTCTGACTCATAGAAACCCTGTTCACAACAGAACGAAAAGCTACCAGATCCTGTCCCAGCCTCACAATTGTTATGTTCACGCGCCTTCTTGCGGCTGCCGTGTCCACCTGTCTCCCTGAGCATCTTCCTCTTTTTCTCTGACTGGCTCTTTTACCAAGCACAGTGCCTATTTGTCAGGGGCTCTTCTCTGTGGACAGAGTGTCAAAGTATGGGAGATGAAGTCTTGCCATCCTAGATTCTAAGAAACTTTCTAGCTGTACTTCTTCCAAGACAGATTTGTTTGTTCTAATGGTTGTCCTGAATATTTTCAATATTCTTTCCGAAACTATAATTCTAATGTGTTAATTCTTCTGTGATTATCCTTACTCGCCGTGCAATTGTCACATGCATATGAGGCTATTGAAAATATTGAGACACGCGGTGAGCTTCCCAGACCTTATTTTGCTCCTTGAGAGAGGAGAGAAGAGTAAAATGATAAAAGTTTATATATCAAAAGAGATCAAAGCATACCTGGAAGTCACTGAGCTATCTTGAATTGGTGATTTAAAAATTTTTATTAGAACAGACTTGGAAGTGAAGTGAAAATGCTTTACAGAAATGTTACATTGAATACACTTGATTTTTATTGCTTGGGATAGCCATTCTCGGTACATATAAAGAAGAAAAACTAAGACACAGCAGTGCGAGCTGTGCTCTTCCCTGGTTAGTTAACGACCACCCATTCCCTTGGCAGAATTGATCCTGAAGCAGGGCGACCCATCTGTATGCTGCTGCCTAGCACTGCTTTTCATAGGGCACTCGCCACTGTGACCTTTCAGGAGCAGCTCGCCAGGCTTTTCTTGTGTGGCACCTTTGGGTGTGTGCATCCCACCAAACCTGCAGTTAGTAGGTAAGTGCAGACTGTGCCACCCAGAATCCAAGTGATTCTGGTTCCCTGGCAAAACATACCTTTTCTTTAGGATTCCAGATTGCTTGGCTTTAGGATTGTAAGAGTTTTTCTAGGTTAGTCCTTAGAAACATAGCTAATAGAATAAATTTCAAATTCTTGAAAAGAATACAAGAAATAGTATGTGGACAAAATTAAGGGGAAGCATCCCTCCCATATTAAGCAAACAAACAAAAATAATGAAGCAGCTGTTTTCATTTTTCAAAGTCATTTGGCAAAGCCAGGGCTAGTGCCAAGGCCAAGGTCTCTTAAGTAGAATTCATTTCTTGTCCAGCGTGTAATGTAGCGTATCTTCTCTGTGACCGGGATACATTCTGCTCCTCTCCTGCCGCCGCCGCGACTGTCAACTTGCAGTATCAAAGGACGGGACAGGCTCAGGTTTGTCGGTTTTCAAGAAACATAAACCAAGGCAGTATTAGGCTTCCGACTAGTTGTTAATAACAACTTGAGAATGTGAGTGTTGTTGGGCTACAAGGATTTGCTGAAATGAAGAGTTTTGACAGTTTAATGTGAGATACTTTATGGGTGAGGGTGTTTAGGAAAAGAGGCAGAAGATCTGGTTTCCATTTCCTGTTGATTATAATCACATTTGTCACTCACCTACTGGAACTGCTAAAACCCTTCAGGAGGCTGATTGTAGAAGCCTCCTGTGAAGTGAAAAAAAAATCTTCCTTGCCTCTTAGCAAATCCCAGTAAACATGTCAACACATTATGGAACGCAGTAAACTTTTGAATAAGTGAACATCTGACGAGAAGATCTTTTTGATCGGAACTTTTATGTTGGCCCAATAGTCAAGACTAGTTATCCGTGTTGTTTATTTTCAGGTATCTCAGACAGTTATATAAACACGAGGGGATTCAGGGTCAGCTTGCTGTGAAATGTATGGGGGGGAAAGTAACACATAGATTAGAAGAAAAATGATCTCCTTTCTCTTCTTAGTGTTTCAAACTGGGAGATCCTGTTCTAGGATGGTGCCTAGGAATTCTAAAAAAGATGCACTCCATCCAATACAAAATACAGTTAAATTATTTTTTCCCTTGGGTGTTTGCAGCACATTTGTGCAAGTTGTTAAAAGACTTGTTTTGTTGAATTTTCTTTAGCACATTCTTAGTGAGATAGTAACATTCAATATCACTGACAAATATATTGGGCATTTCTTGTAAGAGTTTTTCTAATTATTGAAGTTGCAGATATTCAGGATTTGGCAGGAACTCTAAGTACTAATTATTTATGGAGTCTAGTAAGTACTACGATGACCCTGATTATAAAGATACATGTTCTAACTAATAATCACCACAGCTACAGTTAACTGAGCATTTACTATGTCCCAGGCATTGTCCCCAGTGCTTTAAGTGTGTCAGCTCACAAGTCATAACAGCTCTGTTGTTGTTGTCAGGTGCCCCGTGTGTGATTTGGGTTATAGTGACTCTTGGTTCCACAGCGTGAAACACCGCCAGCTCCTGAGCCAGCCTCCTTGTGGCAGGAATTGTGTCAGTACATCTCATGGAGGCCCTTATTCTTCCCCCTGGCGTATTCTTTACCCAAATGTGATGTCCTTCTCTAGAGATTGGTTTCTTTTTGTAATATGACCAAAATAGGTGAGAAAAAAATCTTGCCATTCTTGTTTCTAAGGAGCATTCTGGCTGTCCTTCTTCCAAGATCAGTTGGTTTGTTCTGAAATCCTTAGGACTTGAACTATTCTTTTCCAACACCATAATTTCAAAGCATAGATTCTTCAATATTCTTTATTCACTTCCCAGATTTCATATGCACATGAAGCAACTGATACATCATGGCCTGTGTCAGTGACACTGCTGTCCTCAAATTGACATCTGAGCTTTTCAACATGCTAGAGGTTTTACCCAGTGCAATGCTTAATTTGATTTCTTGAATGGTGTATCCATGGGAATTGAAATGAAATCTTAGATAACGTCAATCTTTTCTCTGGTTACCAGGATGTTGCTTCTTGGTCCAATGTGAGGATATTTGTTTTGTTTATGTTGAAGTATAACCCCCATCGAAGGCTGTAGTTTTTATCATCATCAGTAAGTGTCCTCAGTCCTCTTTGCTTTCATTAAGGTAAACCATGCTGTCTGCATGTTTCAGGTTTATTAACCACTCTTCTTCCGAGTATGATACTGAATTCTTCTGCATAGAGTCCAGTTCTTGGATTATTTGCTCAGTATATAGATTGAACACGTTTGATAAGAGAATAAAACCTTGGTGAACAGCTTTCCTGATTCTAAGTCATTCGGTACACCCTTGCTTCGTTGATTGCCTACCTGGCTTCCTTTTGGTCTAGGTACAGGCTCTACATAAGCACAAGTAAAGGCAGTGGAATTCCCATTCTTCACAATGTTAGCCATAATTTGTTACAATCCACAAAGTCAAATGTATTTGCATAGTCAATAAAACACAAGCAAGCATTTGCCTGGTATTCTCTGCTTTCAGCCAACATCCCTCTGACATCAGCACTGATCTCCCCAAAGATTCCATGTCCTCTCTTGAATTGAGTTGGAGTTTCTGGCAGCTTTCTGTTGATGCACTGCTTCAACCAGTTTTGAATTATTCTCAGCAATTTTGACTTGTATGTAATGTTGTTGGTATTGTTTCTATTCAGCTCGTTTTGTTTGGAATATGCTGAGTGTGTTCTTCCCCTTTGACTTCCTGTCTCCAAGCCTTTGCAAACTTCATTTTACTACTTTGTCTCCTCAAAGTGCCTTTGCAGTTCAGCCTTTGCACTTCATTGTTCATTTCTCTCATGGGGCTACGATGCTCTATGCGGCAGCTCTTTTTTCATTCTGAGCCTTTTTTATAATTTCCCTTAAATCGTGTTATTATTGCTTTTGTACTCTTTCTTCACGACCACCCCTTTCCTTTTCATTGTTCTCTGTCCTTCGCATCCTTCCTTTCTGTTCATCACAATCAGATAAGGAGCATTTATAGCTTTCTCCGGACTTTTTACTTTGAAACATTGATAAAAGAGTACAAGTTAGAACAGAGGAGTTTTAACTGGGGGAGTTGAGAGAGATCATCCCCCCAAAGGCTATGACCTTCTATTTATTTAAATTTGTATGTCTCTTTTATTTTTTAAATCATTTTATTGGGGGCTAGTACAACTCATCACAATTCATATGTACATCCATTGTGTGTCAAGCACATTTGTTGCCCTCATCATTCTGAAAACATTTGCTTTCTACTTGAGCCCTTGGTATCAGCTCCTCATTTTTTCCACTCCTTCCCCGCTATACCCTCTCTCATGAACCCTTGATAATTTATAAATTATTATTATTTTTTCATATCTTATATTGTTCAACGTCTCCCTTCATCCACTTTTCTGTTGTCCATCCCCCCCCAGGGAGAAGGTTATATGTAGATCCTTGTAATTAGTTCCCCCTTTCTACCCTACTTTCCCTCCACTCTCCCAGTATCGCCACTCTCAGCACTGGTCCTGAAGGGATCATTTGTCCTGGATTCCCTGTGTTTCCTACCTGTACCAGTGTACATAATCTGGTCTAGCTGGATTTGTAAGGTAGGATTGGGATCATGATGTGGTGGAGGTGGTTGTGGAGCAGAGGAGGAAGCATTTAAGAACGAGAGGAAAGTTGTATGTTTCATCATTGCTACACTGCGAGCTGACTGGCTCATCTCCTCCCGGCAACCCTTCTGTAAGATGGGTTTTGGGTCCCCAATCTTCACTCCTCCTCATTAACAATGATATGATTTTTTTTGTTCTTTGATGCCTGATACCTGATCCCTTCGACACCTCGTGATCACACAGGTTGGTGCGCTTCTCCCATGAGGGCTTTGTTGCTTCTGAGATAGATGGCCACTTGCTTACCTTCAAGCCTTTAAGACCCCAGATGCTATATCTTTCGATAGCTGGGCACCATCAACTTTCTTCACCACATTTGCTTATGCACACATTTGTCTTCAGTGATTATGTTGGGAAGGTGAGCATCATGGAATGCTAGGCTAATAGCAATGTGTTCTTCATTGAGGGTGCACTTGAATGGAGGTCCAATGTCCATATGCTGCCTTAATACTAAACCTATAAATATATGCACGTAGATATATTTCCCCACCATCCTATATAAATATATTTACATATGTACATGCCTATATTTAGACCTCTATAAATTCCCTTTGCCTCCTAGTTCTTTCCTCTATTTCCTTTTACTTTCCTCTTGTCCCACTATCATGCTCAGCTTTCATTTAGGCTTCAGCAATTCCTCTTGGTTACATTGCCCTTGATCAAGCCCTACACCGTTCTTGCCACTGATTTTGGATCACTTGTTGTTCCCTTGTCCATGGGTTGTTTAACACCACTTTCTTTCCCTCACTTCCCCCTCTCCCATGTTCCTGTAGAACCACCTGTCCCACTGTTTTCTCCTCCAGATTGTTTAACCAGCCTATCATATCTAGATAGACCTGCAGAGATAATAATATGCACAAAAACAAGAGAGCAAACAAGGCAACAAAAGAAAACCAAACAACGACAACAAAAAACCCAATGACCCCCAAAAGAAAAGCCTGTAAATAGTTTGTCTGTTTGTTGACCTTTAGGAGGGTGTTTACAAGTCGATTCTGATGGGTGCCATGCCCTGGCTCCAAAGTCTATTTTTGGTACTCCCTTGGGACTTCCTTGCTCTGCTCCTCTTGCTGTTCTGTTGCACGCCCTTAGTGTTTTGCATCCGTGTGGTGGGGTCAGATTAGCTGTAATTCCCACACTGTGTCTCCAGTGTTGTCCCCTGTAGCACTATGGGTCAGTGAGGGACGTCGTGTCTCCTAGTGGGGCCAGCCATATGGTCCTCCTTGTGCATTGGCTGCACTGGGTGGGGCTAGCTTCCTCAAGGATTGGTGGGGCAGGATGTGCTCTACTTTCTCTTCTTCCCCTGTAATTTGCTCCCAGGTGCTCTGATCAGACATGGCCCTCTTCCTGAGCTGTAGCTTCAGTGCTCTCCTCTGAAGTCAGTTCATCTGGGGGAGGGGCAGGTGTCCACGTAGTTGGGATTGGGGTCAGGGCCTCGGACCTCTCTATCGGTTCCCTGCTTCATGCCAGTATGTTGCATTCATGTCTTACAGCACCGGGTTGAAGTCTGGTCCCTCTTTCCCTGTGAATATAAAAACAGTCCCCTTCCTTTGGGTGGGTTAGTGACCTGTTCCCCTGCTACCCAGTTCTGAGAGAGATCTGTTACAAATTTTTCAGTTTCATTTTTTTCCTACAGGATTTTAATACATCTAATTTCCATGAGGTAGGCAATGTTATGGCCCCAAGTAATTTTTCACTTTTGTTGTTACTCTGGGTAATAAAAAGGAATAAAAACAAATGACAAAGCTGAACATAGAGGTGACTCACTAATGAGCAGGAGGTTTGAAGGATGAGGCACTAGGAATGGGAAGTGACTCACTAAGGAACATCCCAGGTATAATATCCACTAAAGGGAAGAGAATTTTAGGTGAATGACCGTTGAGTGTGTGGGAGTTAATAAAACAGAATCCCAAGCAGACAGAGTACCACTGAACTTGGATGTGACAATAAGATCTCATGTCTCCCCCATGACTTTTTAGTTCATGACTGAAGGTCCTTTATTGTCTATTCCATTCCCTATTTTAAAATGTGCCCCCCCCAACACACGCAAGAAATAAACATTTATTATTCAATCAGAAAGCATACTTCAGCGGGACTGAATAGGACACTTCTTTTTCCTTAATGATAATCCCATGAACACACACAAGCATTATCTGTCCATTTCCGGAATGATATGTAAGAAATGAAGGATCTTGCCCAATAATACACACCAAGGAGTGGCCATCTGGCTCCAGAGCCCGTCAGCCAATCCACTTTGCGATATTGCCTCCCATTAACAACAAATCAATAATTTCTTAGTGAAGGCATGACTATATCTGTATTTGTCTGCATGGCAAATATTTGAGAAAAAAATGGGAGAAAATGATTTGACAAAGATGAAAGGATGATGTGCATGATGGTGGACTAAGCAGATGCACTAAACACTGGGAGACCGAGGAAACAGGTACAGATATTAACCCTGGAACCCCGAGCCTCAGAGGAAAGGAGAGAGAACCAGATTAAATGCTGGCTGGGAGAGGACTCTAATCACAAGCCGTCAGAGAGGAGACAGCAGGATGGATTGTCAACTGGTTTGACAAAGTGGAGCCAGCATCAGCTCTGCTCCCTTGGGATCAGCCCAATCACTCACCTCAGTGTTTGATGGCAAGAAATGAGTGAACCGCTCGTATTTCTCAGACCCACACTTGTTCGCCACAGACCCCGACTCTCAGAGCTATGTCCTTGTGAACTGGCTTTCAGTGCATTATGTCCCCGTTAGAAGCATGTGAGCGTCACCTCATTAGATCAGTAGGGAATAAAATGCTGGATGAGCAGCCAATCTTTGATCACCACACCTGGGCAAGAGCCCTTTTTATAAGCAACATCTTTGCCTCCGTTGCCCTCTGGGCCCCAAAGAGCTCCCTAACATCATCTACTGTGGTAGTTAAATTTTATATGAACCTGCATTTGTGGAGGGGTGGAGGCTGTGGAGGTCACAGCCTGGTGATGTCTTCTGAGAGATGTGACCTTTGTATAAGAGAGATATTGGGGTCCCTTTTTCTCTGTCCCTATGCCTTTCTGCACGCTGGGACTCTGTGTCTACCTCCAGGGGTGGCCTCATGTGGGCCGTCAACCAAGAGCTATCAGAGCCCTGCTGTGCTTTCTCCGACTGCAGATACACATGACTCTCCACCTGTGACCCTCCTGCTTTTCACTAGGCTGGGATACCTTCTTAAGAGGAAATTACTTCTTGTTAACAAATTCTTTCTTATACATATCTGAGTGTCCCTGGCTTCATTTCTCTAGACAAGCAGCCTAACATAGCCACCACCTAAACCTGTGTGAAATATTTCAGCCAGGTAAAAAAGGCTGACTTTCTACCTTCCAACAACCTCCTCCATTTTCCTGTCACTTTCCCACTTCTCCACCACGCTGTGCACACCTTGGCTGGTGGAAGGTGTTTTCAGCTCTCTACACTTTCCTCTTCTCTCAGTCCCGCCCTGCTCTGGTTTTCTTTCTCCTTTCCCTTTTTGCGCTTCCTTTTTATCCTTTTCCCTTCTCCCTTTCTCTTTGTTATTTTTCTGTTTTTTTTTTCTGTTGCTTTTCTGTTTACTCCCTAGTTTTTTTAAATTTTATTTTCTCTTTCTTTATATTATATTCTTTCCTCCCCTGACTGATGTTTCCCTGTTTCCCCCTTCATACTTTTAAAAGAAACGTGGTTTTCTTTATTGACTGCTGCTTGTTTTCTTCTCTTGAGATTCTTTCCCCTTCCTATTAGTACCCAACTGCAGACAGCGACCACGCTGGCGTGGCCAAGCTACAACTGTATATCCGAGGCAACACCTCCTGGCCAAGGACCACTACCCATTCCTGGATCACTTGATCATCAACAGCTGTTCAAAAAAACCAGCCAAATCTGACATCGACTTTGCTCTACAAGCATCAAACAGGAATTGTACACACACTCAAATCTCTACTACATCCACCATGAGCTAGGCTAAGGTTTCACTAACATATAACCATCATTTAAAAGCAAATACAAAAACATCACACTGTCTCAGAGGCAACAGTTACTTTCATTTCACATGAAGAAATGAGAGCGAGTGGCTCAAGGAAATGACCAATATACAGAATTAGAAGATTTTTCTCAGGGAGAAAAGGCCTGGGAACCATCAAACTGACAGAAAGTTCTAACAAACCAAGGAAAACACAGGAGAAAGAAAACCAACTTTAGAAGAATTTACGAAATCTTTACAAGATGAAGCTCATAAGAAAAATTAGAAATCGTATAAAACATAAAAATTCTAAATATTAATACTAAAATTAAAAATGAAAATTAATTGAAAGAATAAAGGAATAGAGTTAAATCAATTCTGAATTAGGTGAATGAAGAAAAATCACACCACACTTAGAAGAAAAATTAGTAAAAGAAGAAAAAATCCAAAATGATCCTAAACATTATGTAGAACATCATCAAGAGAAACGACCTACATGTGATCAGAATTCCAGAACAGGGAGAAAAAAACAAAGAGAAAATGTTGAAGAGTTGTTGGATGAATGAAAACTTCCAGCAGATACATTCAAAGCGCCAAGTGAATCCCACACAGGATAGATTCCAAAAGGAAATCACCACAACTTATCATAATTAAACTTTCCCAAATCAAAGGCAAAAACTGAGACCTGTGAACAGATTGGGATAAACAAAAACATTACCTTCATAGGGGAACAAACAAGAGTAAGCTTTAATTTATCAACAGAAATTTTGCAGACAAGAAGGCAATGGGATGTGAAAAAATGGTAATGGGGTCACATGTGAGCTCTTCCAGCTTCAGTTGTGGAGGAATCCAACTCCACACCAACCTCAGGCTGATTGCTACACAGCACAGCTCAGACACGCCCTCACATTGCTTCCAATTTTATCCTATTCGGACATCATCTGGCCCTCTTCACTGCAGTCTACTTTTCTCCTGGATTTGATCATTCTTTGCACTGGCCCCACAGAGCTCACAGACATATCTCATCATCACGGCGGTTTGGTAGAGACGCTAACAGGCATATGACACATTGTTCTCCGCCCACTGTCTCCTGGCTGCACGTCTGCTCGTCTGCTCTGCCTCACGGTCGCAAGGCCATGGCCTCTGGTGCATCTGCTGTCTGCTCCCTTCTGATGGTCATGTGCTTCCACTATTCCTGCTTCTGGCCTGGGTCACTTTGGTCATCAAGACTGACTAATACATGAATTAGAGTCCTCTGCACATTTAAAAATAGTTATATTGTCCTATCTTTTGGCTCATGGGATTTCATTGTAATTCCCCGGATGAGGAAACCGATGCTAAAATCAGAATGGATGCTTAGCTGGTGAGTAGAGAATATGACCTAGTGTAGCATGCCAAAATACTAAAGGAATTTTTGGAGAGCAAAGATGATTAGAACACAGAACCCTCCAAGCATGGATAAAGGAAAACCTAGATTTGTTTGGGAGAGGTGGAGCACTAGGACCCAGAGGAAACAGCTGCCAGCAGAGGTGATTATGGCTTTCCTATGACTTCTTCTCACGGGACTTCCCCTTAGCTTTGTCTAATGCCAAAGAATAAAGAACATTGGTTCCCCAAAGAGTAAAAAGACTAGAAGTCAACATAAGTAGCTGATACTGAACTGGAAGCAGAAACATGGAGAGTTGGAGAAGTCTTTGAGATAAACCTTCAGGGTCTAGACAAAGACATTTGGGTTTAAAGAGCAATAACCTCTGGAAGAATTTGAGGTTTTTCTTTAGTCTTTTCAGAGGCTTTGACCATGTGAAGTGGCCTGTATTTTAAAATACTGTCAAGAGAAGTTAGTTTCAATGTCAATAGGATTTACTACTTTATTCAATAAATACTCGAATTCTGGTAATGTGCCAGCCATTGTGCTAGCTAGTAAGTATAGAGCGAAAAACTAAACAAATATAACTTCTGCCATGACAGAATGTACAGGCTGGAGGAGTCAACATAAGTACTAGCACAAAGTTCCAAGGAAACTTAAAGGAAGAGAAGATAGCTCTGTGCTGGATCCTAGGATGAATTGCTCACATCTCCCTTTAAGAAAGATCCTGGGGCTCTGTGCGAGGCAGGTGGCTAGATGCCAACCTTTAGAATTTAGCGTTGTAAGTATTAGCTTCAGCCTTGGGAGTTGAGCTACAATGACCGAATAAGGCAATAAAGATTCTAGCCATTGTTCTCTGAGATAGTTAAGTTTTATTGTGCCTACCTGGCCGATAAACACGTGTGCAGCTAATTGAAGGGCGGAGAGATAAATCGCTTGGTGAGCCTTGCCTTTCTAGTTCTCGGGTCTCTTGCTCTCTGATGGTTGGACCAGGGTGCAGCTGCCTTAGCCAGTTCCCTGCTTCAGCCGGCAAGGCTCACTTCTTGTGATACATCCCTGAGGAGAAGCCACATGGACCTACCCTGATGCAGACCTGGGTGCTGGAGCAGCCGCGTGGAGACCCCTGCCAGCACTGAGGTGTTTACATGCTCACTGATTTGGCTTTCCTCCTACAGTCGATGTCATTGCATGTGTTTTGTGAGATTGAGGAGGACTTTGTTGATCAGTGTTGGATATATGGGTTAATGTTGGACTTATGGGTTTGGACAGCACTGGGTTGGGATGCTTTCTTTTTTTGTCATTATTTTAAAAAATCATTTTATTAGGGGCTCATATAACTTCTATCACAATCCACACATACATCAATTGTGCAAAGCACATCTGTACACCCGTTTCCCTCATCGTTCTCAAAACATTTGCTCTCCACCCAAGCCCCTGGCATCAGGTTCTCACTATTTCCCCTCCTTCCCCCTCCCCCCTCCCTCATGAACCCCTGATAATTCATAAATTATTATTTTGTCATATGTTGCTCTGTCCCACGGCTCCCTTCACCCAACTTTCTGCTGTCTGTCCCCCAGGGAGGAGGTCACATGCAGATCCTTGAAATCGGGTTCCCCTTTCCAATCCACCCTCCCTATTCCCTCCCAGTATCGCCACTCACACCACTGGTCCTGAGGGGATCATCTGCCTGGATTCCCTGTGCCTCCAGTTCCCATCTGTACCAGTGCGCATCCTCTGGTCTAGCCAGACTTGCAAGGTAGGATCCGGATCATGATAGTGGGGGAGGGGGAAAGGAAGCACCTAGGAACTAGAGGAAAGTTGTATTTTTCATCGTTGCTACATTGCACCCTGACTGGGTCGTCTCCTCCCCAAGACCCTTCTGTAAGGGGATGTCCAGTGGCCTACAGTGGCCTACAAATGGGCTTTGGGTCTCCACTCTGCACCACCCCCCCACCCCCCCGCCGCTCATTCACTAAGGTAAGATTTTTTTGTTTTGATGATGCCTTATACCTGATCCCTTTGACACCTTGTGATCGCACAGGCTGGTGTGCTTCTTCCATGTGGGCTTTGTTGCTTCTGAGTTAGATGGCCGCTTGTTTACCTTTAAGCCTTTAAGACTCCAGATGCTATATCTCTTTTAGCCGGGCACCATCAGCTTTCTTTGCCACATTTACTTATGCACCCATTTGTCTTCAGCAGTCATATCAGGGAGGTGAGCACACAATGATAAGATTTTTGTTCTTTGATGCCTGATAACTGATCCCTTTAGCACCTCATGGTCACACAGGCTGGTGTGCTTCTTCCTTGTGGGCTTTATTGCTTCTGAGCCAGATGGCGCTTGTTTACTTTCAAGCCTGTAAGACCCCAGATGCTATATCTTTTGATAGCCGGGCACCATCAGCTTTCTTCACCGCATTTGGTTGTTCACTCTCTTTGTTTTCAGCGGTTGTGTCGGCAAGGTGAGCATCTTTGAATGCCTATTCTTGCATTGAGGGAGTACTTGAGTGGAAGCCAAAATTCCATCTGTTAGCTTAATACTAAACCTATAAATATATGCACATAGATCTATTTCCCCATCCTCATGTATAAATATATTTGCATATGTACATATCTTTATCTAGACCTCTATAAATGTCCTCTGCCTTCCTGTCCCACTATCATGCTCAGTCCCCACCAGGGTATCAGCAATTCCTCTTAGTTACATTACCCTTGATCATGCCCAACCAGGCCTCCCACCCCCTCCTCCACCCCCACCAATTTGGATCACTTATTCCCTTGTCCCTGCGTTTATTAACACCACAACCTTTCCCCCCACCTGTCCCTCTTCCATCACCCTGCAGAACTATCGGTCCCATTGTTTTCTCCTCCAATTGTTCATCCAGCCTATCTTATTTAGACAGACCTGCGGAGATAATAACATGCACAAAAACAAGACAGAGCGCAACCAAGCAAAAACACACAACAACAACAAACCAATGACAAAAAGCAAAATAAAACACAAGAAAGAAAAGCTTGTAGTTAGTTTAAGGATTGTTTATTTTCCTTTAGGAGTGTTTTCCATTCCAGTCTGTTGGGGTACCATGCCCTGGCCCCAAAGTCCACCTTCAGCATTCCCTGGGAACATTGCCACTCCATTCCCTTGCTGGTCAGTTGCACCCCCTTAATGTTTTGCCTTAGTGTGGCGGGATCCGATCGGGTGCAATTCCCATACTGTGTCACTGGTGTTGTCCCCTGTAGGGCTATGGGTCAGTGAGGGGCGTCATGTCTCATAGGGGGGCCAGCCATGTGGTTCTCTCTGTCGACTGGCTGCTCTAATTGGGAACATTGACCTCCAGGCCTAATGGGCCATGATGAGCTCCACTCTCTCCTCCTCCCCTTTCATCTGCTCTCCTGAGCTCAGATCAGATATGTCCCTCTTCCGGAGCTGTAGATTCAGTGCTGTCCTTTGAAATAAATTCTTCTTGGGGGGAGGGGCAAGTGTCCACTTAGTAGTTGGTGTTGGTGCCAGCCCCCAGACCTCTCCACTGGTTCCCTACTCCACGCTGGCATGTTGCATTCACATCTTAGAGCACTGTGTTGAAGTCTGGTCCCTCTTTCCCTGTGGAGACACAAACAATACCCTTCCCTTGGGTGGGTTAGTGCCCTGTGCCCCCCGCTACCCTTTTCTTTTTTTTTAATTATTATTTTTCTTTCCCCCACCTCCTTTTTAGTTGTCTACCATGTGTATGCCTGTATTTGATCTGGTTCCTGCCATATTACCTGGTCCTCTCCCCAGCAATGTTTGATTACAGTAGCTGTTTCCCTCTGCCCCCTTTGCCTTTCTTTCTTTCTTCTTTCTTTTTAAAGCTTACCTTAGCAGCCTTTGAAGTCTATCCATCTTTAAGTCAATGCTATCTTGAGCTCTGTTTTCTCTTTTTTGCCCTCTGGGTGAGGTTGTTCTATGTGGCGGTCTGTTATTTATGCTTGGTAAGTGTTGTTCTTCTGCCCATATTGGTCCTCTTGGTCCCTGTAAACAGTCCACATGAGCAAAAACAAATTTGCTGGAATCCTCAGTCCGATGCCCTTGCACAGTCAATAAAATGCAAGCAAGCAGGGACTGGAGAAGGACAGCATGTTGGGTAGAGTAGAGGGGCAAAGAAGAATAAGAAGGTCCCCAAGAAAATGGATTGAGACCGTTGCAGCAACAATGGGATCAGGCACAGAAACAACGGCCAATATGGCCCAGGAGCAGGCAGGGTTTCCTTCTGTTGTACACAAAGTTGCTATGAGTCAGCAGGAACTGAATGGCATCTAAAAACAGCATTCTGGCTGATGTTTTGAACCTGCTATCCATTCTGGTAACCAGGCCTACTTTGTGTCTATCGATTAAGCACTGCCTCTTGCCTGTATCCCCCACGACACCCATTCAGCCTAATTGTAGGCAAGTATTTTGACTCAATTAGGGCTGTTTCCATGGTCAAATTTGTCAGGAGTCTTCAGAAGGGCTGGGGCTCCCGTCACTAATGTGTTCCTTACTGTTTTTGGAAAAGGTGTGTCCTTTGAGGCACTCTATTTGTGAGTCTACTGACGATCCTGAAAAATCCACGCTAACGTGTCAATGTCCCTTAGCCTTTGGAGACCTGCTTCTACAGTGTGCCAAGTATGACTGGCATTTCATCTTTTAGCTGAGTGCAAGCCACAATTGTTACCACAATCAGTTTCAAGACATCCTCTTCTTGAATTCCTTGATATCAGCTCCCCTTTCTCCCCTCCCCCACCGGAGCCCCAGGTGCCTTATTCTACTTGTCTCCTTCGGTTCATAAATCCTGGGTTTCATATACTGAAAAACAGAAAAAACATATAACCAAAATTCAAGAGGGCTACTCCCAATGGCAAAATACATCTGAGACACTTTTGAGATAAACATATATGAAAAAACTCGAAAAAAAATAACAGAAAATATTGAAAATCAGAACAGACCCAACATGCATCCGAGGGGAGATCAATTGCAAGGTTTTAGCCATTAAAGTTATATTTCTCATTTTGATCTTTTATAGTCATCTCTCTAGTGCATTTGTTTGATAACCAGTCTTTCCATCCCTCTATTAGGGAGAGAAGGAAATCATCAGAGGCACATGTCCTGTGTAGATCCCACAAAAGTATATTGGGCTTCCACTGCCATCCATAGCCTTCTACAAGCTAAATCTCACTGTTTATTGAGCAGGACCATGATGTAAAAGCTACTTGTTCTTTAATTGGGTTAGAGTTTTGTTCTAGCAGTTATTTAGGAAAATAACACACCCCTTCCTGGGTCACCACCTGGACTTCCTCTTTGGGGATTTATTGTGATTTCATCAATCAGCCTGTGTTTGCTGGCACGACACCTGGAGTTGTATCTGGAAGATTTCCTAAGGAAAATGCCTTACAAAATATTGCTCCAAGTTCTCAGGACACACCCCAGAACTCATTATTGCATCCAAATTCCAAATTCACTGCCATCAGTCGATGCTGATTCATAGCAACTCTATAGAATAGGGTAGAACTGTCCCTTCTCTTGGTCCATGTACAGATTCCACATGGGCACAATAAAGTGTTCTGGAATTCCCATTCTTCTCAATGGATGCATAGTTTGTTTGATCCACATTTGACTGCCTTTACACGATCAATAATACATAAATAGACATCTTCCTGGCCTTCTCTACTTTCCGCCAAAATCCATCTGAGGTCAGCAATGATGTCTCTTATTACATGACTTCTGAATTCGGCTTGAATCTCTGGCAGTTTCCTGTTGATGTACTGCTAAAACTGTCTTTATATTATCCTTAGGAAAATATAGGAGCCACGGTGGCTTAGTGGTTATGCATTGGGTTGAGATCCACAAGGTCAATAGTTTGAAACCCCCAGCAGCTCCAAGGATGAAAGATGGAGCTCTCTACTCCTATAGAGTTCCAGTCTCTTAAACTTACATAGGCAACTCTACCCTGTCTTTTAGGGTTACTATGAGTCGATATTGACTTGATGGTAGTGAGTGAGTAGCAAAATATTGCTTGCATGTTATATTAATCATATTATTAGACAATTTCCACTTTCTATTGGGTCACCTTTCATTGGAATGAGGGCAATATGAATCACTTCCTGTCCATTGGCCAAGTAGCTGTCTTCCAAATTTCTTGTCACCAGCTTCTTGAAACATTTTATTTTGGTATTCTGTCCCTTCCTGGAGCCTTGTTTTTCACTAATGCCTTCATCTCCACGTGTGCATGAAAACACTAAATTAAAAAAAGAAAACAGCATCCATGTGTGTCATTGTCCTCTGAACTATTAGGCAAACAACTGAGAATTTCATTGACTTAACGTGACAATGGATTGCATGGCCCGAACAGGTTGTGTGTGTGGCTTAGCAAAACGAAATTAGGAGTCATTCTAGGGAAGGACACTGCCGCAGCTTTGGCATAATTAGGAATCATCATAATCAAATATAGGAAATTGGCACATCTGCTTTTCAGGCTGTTGATCCAACTGTGAGGCTGCCTGTACACACTGGCACGAGCACTTCCGCTGCAGCTCGATGTGTTCTGCAAATCTGTCTTTGCATAAATATTTACATAATTTTCTCCAAACACCACTATACGCAGTTGTTTTTTATCACTTTTTCTCCCTTGGGTTACTATTTCTTTCCATCCCTACTCCTGGTAAAGGAGCGATAGTTTGTTGTTTGAAGGATTTATCTTTCTTCAAGAGGAGGTTAGAGGGAAATGTTACAACTCGTGTTTCTACTCGTATACAGACTTACAGTGTCGGAACCCACCAAGGCGATTCTCCCCTGTCCTCTAGCTCTGCCGTGAGTTTGGATTTTGCTAAAGAATTTCAGCTGGGAACAGTACCTTGCATTCGGTGACCTTTCCTAGAAAGTGACATATGACACCAAACCCTGCTGAAGGGGAAGGAGAAGCTGAGAGATGGAGAAATTGGGGAGGGAACCCATTCAAGAGCTGGAATTGATGAAGAACAGAAAGGCAAATTAGGTGAAGTGGAGTAGCATGTCCTTAAATTCTTCCCGATTTTGGTGAATTACTTCGAGGTAAACAATTTCTCTTACAGAAACATTGGTTTAGACATTCTTTTAGTACTAGACAACCCTTTTGCCATTTTTTCCCTCCTCATTAAAATGGTCTGGGGGATCTGTTATGTCTCTTCCTTTATATTTCACATGGTGGAGACTATAACATCTATTATTCATTTATATACATGTTGTAACAGGTATTTTACTGGTTGTTTTGAAGTAAATATATAGACATTATGAAATATTAGTACAAAATTATCAACGCACATACCAAAATTCTAAAATGGCATGCAATTATAATTCTTTTCTAAATTCTAGTGACTTGTAAGCTTTAAGTTTGGAGGTAAATTTTCCTGAAGAGGATATTAAGTACTGCTGTCTTCAAAGATTGGTAATCTGTTGTGACACTAGACCCACTCATTCAAAAGCTAACGTTGCAAACACTTGTTGTTAGGCGCCATCAAGGTGGTTCTAGCCCATAACGACTGTAGGAAAGAACACACACCCGATCCTGAATTACATTCACAAGTATTGCTTTGCCTGAGCCCATTGTTGCAGCCACAGTATCAATCCATCTTCTTGAGAGCCTTCCTCTCCTTCATGGTTCCTCCACTTTCCCAAACATGATGTCCTTCTCTAAGGGCTGGTCTCTCTTGACAACATGTCTGAAGTAGGTAAGGTCTTATCATCCTTGCTTCTAAGGCTCACACTAGCTGTACTTTTCCTGAGACAGATTTGGTTGTCCTTCCAGCAGTCCACAGTAGTCTCAGCATTCTTCTCTAGACCACAATTCAAATTCATCATTTCTTCTTTCATCTTCTTTATGTTAGGTCCAACTTTCACATGCATATGAGACAAGTGAATATGCATGTCTTGGGTCAGTCCTCAAAGTGACATCCTTGCTTTTCAATAATCTAAAGGGGTCTTCTGCAGCAGATTTACCTAATGAAACGCATCTTTTGATCTCTTGTCTGCTGCTTCCATGACCATTGACTGTGGATCCAAGCAAAACAAAATCCTTAACTTCCATCCTCTCTCCACTTATTATGATGTTACCTATGGATTCAGTTGTGAAGATTTTGGTTTTCTTGACATTGAATTGTAATCCATACTCAGGGCTATAATCCTTGATTTTTATCAGCAAATACTTTAATTTCTCCTCACTTTCAGCAAGCAAGATCGTGTCAACTGAACATCTCAGGTTGTCAATAAGCCTTCCTCCAAACCTGATGTCACATTTTCTTCATATAGTCCAGCTTTTTCGGGTGATTTTCTCAGTATACAGATTGAATAAGCATGATGAAAGCACGTAACCTTGTCCCACACTTTTTCAGTATTCCCTTGTTCTGTTTGCACACCTGTTTCTTGGTCCATGTACAAGTTCCTCATGAGCATAATGAAGTGTTCTGGAATGCGCACCCTCAAGCTTTCAACATTTCACAATGCAAGTTCATGCAATTCATCAGAGAACCTGCACTGCCACAAATCTCTTAAATAATCTCTTAAATAATACTAAAAGTCTTCCTTTTCTCACGTTTGTGTCCTTAGAATACCGACTTTTCTTCTTGAACTTATATCCTCAAAGGCTTAAAGTGGCTGCTGTAACAACCAAAAACTACAACACAGGATAAGAATTAGTTTCTGTTTAATGACAACTGTGCTGTAGATCAATTGGAACCCCCATTTATTCTCTTTTAATTGTACATTTGTCTTCTCATCTTTTATCGTCGGCATCTCCTTTTCACATGCTGCTGAAGTTTTTCATCAATCACTAATAAGATTGCTGGAGATTTTCATTTTATGGTTGGAGAACTCTCAGAACTCAAGTACTTGGAATTATCCAACAATTCATAGCCAGATTTAGGAATATAATCATGTATATAGTGCTTGAGTCAGATTTTCTGTACTGAAGATTCAATGAGTCTTTTAGAACTTTAGAAAGATTTTATATTTTTCATACCTGTGTATACTTAGAAAATTATTACATTTGAATTATATATATGTATATATCCACCACTTGCTTGTTAGTTTTACATACTGTCATGGTTTGTTTGTTGCTGTGATGTTGGAAGATATACAACTGGTATTTCAGAGCTCCCAGACTGAGAACAGACTATGAAAAAAGAATTGGTGTCCATTTCAGACAAATTAGCCACTAAAAACCTTTTGAATAGCAAGGAAACATTGTTAGATACTGAAGGCCTAATGAACAGAAAGAAGAAGAACATTGTCAGAGTTAGTTCCAGAAGATGAGCCTCTCAGATCAGAAGGCACTCAAAATATGACGGAAGAAGAGCTGCCTTCTCAAAGTCACAGTTGACCATAAAAGCATGATTGGAGCAAGGCTTGTTGGTGTAAAGCCTCTGGGACCTTCATTTGCTGATGGAGCACAATAGAAAATTAGAAGAAACAATTGGAAAAATCCACTCATTGAAACTTAGAATGTATAAATTATGAATCTAGGCAACTTGGAAGTTGTCAGAAATGACAAACAACGTGTACAGATCAATATCCTAGGCAGGAATGATCCAAAACGGGCTGGTATTGATGATTTTGAATCATAAATCATATGGTTTACTATGCTGGGAATGACACAATCAAGAACAATGGCATTACTTTCATCTTCGAAGACAGCATTTCAAGGTATATCCTAAAATACAGTGCTGTCTATGATGGGATTGTATTTATCCATATTCAACAAAATTCACTCTACAACTATGATTCAAATTTATGCATTAACCACTAAAGTTAGTGACATGCAGAAATTGAAGAAATCTACTAAAGTCTTCGGTCTGAAATTGATCAAGCATGCCATCAAGATGCATTGATAATTATTGGTAATTGGAATACAAGAGATAGAAACAAAGAGGAAGGAGCAGTAGTGAAATCATGGTCATGGTGTTAGAACTGAAGCTGGAGATAACATGATAGAATTTTGCAAGCCCAGAGAAAATCCCTTCTTCAATAATGCAATTGGCAACCTTTTTGTGTTGGACTTCTCCAGATGGAATATACAAAAATCAAATTGACATTTGTGGGAGAGAAAATAGAGAAGTACAAAATCAGTAGCTAAAACCAGGCAATGGACTGACTGGAACAGGCCATCAATTGCTCATGTGAAAGTTTAGGTTGAAGCTAAAGAAAAGTAATACAAACCCATAAAAGCCAAAATGTGACATCGAGTATATGCCAGCTGGATGTCAAGCACATGTCAAGAACAGATTTGATGCATTACACACTAATGACAGAAGACCTGCTGAACTGTGGGATGACATCAAGAGAACAATATATGAAGACAGAAAAATATCATTAAAAAGCAGGAAAGTAAGAAAATATCAAAGTGGTTATCAGAAGAGACTCCAAAACCTTCTCTTAATCATATAGTAGCTAAAACAAGTGGAAGAAATGATGACGTTAAAGAACTAAATAAAACATTTCAAAGAGTAGTTCAAGAAGATACAGCAAAATAGTATAATGAAATGTGCAAAACCCTAGAGTTAGAAAACCAAAAGGGAATAACATGCTCAGAATATCTTAAATGGAAAAAACTCAAGAAAAAGTCATATGTCTAGTTTAAGTATTGAAAGATTCTATACACGAAATAATGCACGATGCAGGATGTATCCAAAGAAGATTGAAAGAACATAGAGAGTTACTATACCAAAAAGAACTAGTCAACATTCAGTCATCTCAAGAGATACCATATGAGCAAGAACTAATGTTACAGAAAGAAGTTCCAGCAGCACTGAAAGCATTAGCTGAAAATGCGACTTCAGGAATTGATGGAATACCGATGGAAATGTTTCAACCATTTGACAAAGCACTATGCCAGGAAATTAGGAATACAGTTACTTGACCAATTGACTGGAAAAGATCATTGTTTTTATATATCCCAAAGAAAGGTGATTCGAAAGAATGTTCAAACTCTAGAACAATATCATTAATATCACATGCAGGTAATATTTTGTTGCCAGGGGTTCAGGCCTGATTCAGAAGAGGACATGGAACAAGGGATATCATTGCTGATGCCAGATGCATATTTTCTGAAAGCAGAGAATACCATAAAGATGTTTACTTTTGTTTTGTTGATTTCACTAAAGCGTTAGGTTATGTGGCTCATCACAAACTATGGGTAGCATTGAGAAGAATGGGAGTCCCAGAAAAGTACATTGTGCTCACACACAACTTATATGCATGGACCAGTTAGCAGTTGTGTAAATAGAACACAACTGCATAGTTTAAAATCAGGAGAAGTGTGTGTCGGGATTGTATTCTATCACCATAATTATTCAGTGTTTATGTGGAGCAAATAATCAAAGAAGCTGGATTATCCGTTTAAGAATGGCATCAAGATTGGAGGAAGGTGGAAACAGATCTATGTATTAAGGTAGCAGATGGACATTGGCCCTCTACTTAAGTACTCCCTCAATGCAAGAATATTTTGTTTTAGTAACCTGGCATTCCATGAAGCTTAGCTTCCCTACATGAGCGCTGAAGACAAAATGGGTGCATCAGCAAATGTGGTGAAGAAAACTGATGGTTCCTGGCTACCAAAAGATAAAGCAGCTGAGGCCTTAAAGGCTTGAAGATTAACAAGTGGCCATCTAGCTGAGAAGCAACATAGTCCACATGGGAGAAGCACACCAGACTGTGTGATCATGGGGTGTCAGTGGGATCAGGCAGGCATCAGGCATCAAAGACCCAGAACAAAAAATCATGTCAATGTGAATGAGGGGGAGGGTAGAGTGGAGACCCAAAGCCCATTTGTAGATAATTGGACATCCCTTTTCAGAAGGTTAACAAGGAAGAGACAAGCCAGGGTGCAATGTAGGAATGATGAAACATACAACTTTCCTCTAGTTCTTTAATGCTCTCCCCTCCCTATAATGACCCCAATTCTACCTTACAAATCCGGCTAGACACAGCATATACATGGGCACAGATAAGAGCTGGAGACACAGGGGATTCAGGAAAGATAAACCCCTAAGGACTAATAATGAGAGTAGCGATACTAGGAGAGTAAGGGTAAAGTGGGAGGAGAAAGGGGGAACCGATCACAATTACCTATATATTACCCCATCCCAGGGGGATGGACAACAGAAAAGTGGGTGAAGGGAGACATCAGTCAGTGTAAGACATAAAAAATAATAATAATTTATAAATTATCAAGGGTTCATGAGGGAGGGTGGGAGAAGGAAGGAGCTGATACCAAGGACTCCAGTAGAAAGAAAATGTCTTTAAAATGATGATGGCCCTCCCTCCACGTGGACCACCAAGCGGGGCTGAGGCTGAGAGCGATGCGACAGGCGTGATGGAGGTCGAGTCCTCCTACTCAGACTTCATCTCCTGTGACCAGACAGGCCGCCGGAACGCCGTGCCCAACATCCAGGGAGACTCTGAGGCCGTGAGCGTGCGGAAGCTGGCTGGAGACATGGGCGAGCTGGCCCTCGAGGGAGCAGAAGGGCAGGCGGAGGCAAGCGCCCAAGACAAGGCTGCGAGCACCCAACCTGAGAGCAGCGATGGGACCACCTCTTCCTGAGCCTGAGCCTGATCTGCCGCCCCTGCAGGAAGAGAAGCCCCCGGAGCCTCCTCTGACGCCCATGGTCCCCGCACCAGACTGAGAAGCCCGCCTGGGCCCACCCACCTGACACTGTCACTGCAGGGTGTCATTTATTCGGTGGGGACTTGGGCAGGGTCCTGCCCACGGCTGTGAGCAGCCTACTCAGGAAGAAGCCTCTCCCCACTGCCCCCCCCCCCCACCGGGAGGCCTGGGCAGGGACTATGTCCCGACACCACCCCCTTCTCTCAGCCCCTACCGTTGGGGTCAAGACCTTCTTATTCCTTTTATAAGAAAATGCTTTTAAACTTTTTAAATACTTCAAATCTTTTTTTTTCTCCAGCCAACCAGGAGGGAGCTGACAATTCATTCAGTTGTGTTTGTTTGTAAGTCATTGTAAGCTACCCCGCTGACCGTCTATGCAGCCCCAGGGAGCTGGGTGCTGGGGGAGGAGCTTGGCAAGTCCTCTTCTAGGGAAGCGGCTCTGTGCTTGAAATGATCTGTGCACATCCTGCCCTTCGCGCTGCCAGAGGGGCCCCTGGCGTCTGGGAATAAAGCTCTGGGCTGCAGAGGAAAAAAAATGATGATGGCAACAAATGTACAAATATGCTTGACACAATGGATATGTATATGTGTATTGTGATAAGAGCTGTATGAACCCCCAATAAAATGATTAAAAATTAAAACAGAGCTTTTACAATAAAAAGTATTGGAGGAAGGCTTTCTAAGAACCCACAATATGCAGATGACATAACCTTACTTGTGGAAAGTGAGGAGAAATTGACACACTGGTTGATGAATGTCAAGGGTTGCAGCCTTCATTATGGATTACAATTCAATTTAAAGAAGACCAAGATTCTCACGGCTAGATCAGTTGTTAACGTCATGATCAAGGGAGAGATATTGAAGCTGTTCAGGATTTGCTCTTGCTTGGATCTACAGTCCTTGCTCATGGAGGCAGTCGCCAGGAGATCAAATGACACATTGCACTGGGTAGCCTGATCAAGATTTCTTTAATATGTGGAAAAGTAAGGAGGTTACTTCGAGTACTAAGGTGAGTCTGACCCAAGCCATGGTATTTTCAATCGCCTCATACGCATGTGAAAATTGGACATTGAGTAAGGAAGACAATGGAAGAATTAGTGCATTTAAATTATTTTGCTGGCCAAGAATATTGCAAGTACTATGTCCTGCTAAAAGAAAAATAGATATCTGTTTTGAAAGAAGAAAGAATGCTCCTTATCGGCAAGGATGGGGAGAGAATGTTTTAGCTATTGAGAATTAATTTGCCACCCACACTGGTGTGCGCGTGTCTGCTGGCATCTCTGTTTTCAGGTCTCTTGATTATGACAGCTGAGGCAAAGGAAACAGACAAATGGGATAAATGGGATTTTATCAAAATTATAAGCATCTGTGCATCAAAGGGGAGCTGTGGTCGTGTAGTGGTTACGCATTGGGCTGTGATCCTCACTGTTAGCAGTTCGAAACCACCAACTGCTCCATGGATGAAATAATTCCATTCCCATCAAGAACTACAGTCTTCGAAGCCCACAGGGGAGTCGCCTTAAGTCGGCGTCGACTCAGTGGGAGTAAGTTCGGTTCTGTGCATCAAAGGTCTTAGTCAACCAAATGAAAGATAATATACAGCTTGGGACACAAACTGTGGAAACGATATTTTGAGCAATTATGTAAGATAAATAATAAAGTACTCCTACAATGTAATAACAACAAAAATAAAGTAAGCAATACAACTGAGAAACGGGGAAAGGACCTGCATAGATGTTGCAGCATAAAGGATATGGCCAAAAATGGGTACAAATACATACTCAGTCATGAGCCATCTCACTGAAGAAACAAAACCAAAACTCACAGGGGCTCCTAGGACAGAGCAGAATTGCCCCCACGGTTAAAAAAAATTTTTTTTTATGAGAGCAAAGCAAAAATCTTCATATTTCTTGCAAGATGGCAGATAATTTTGAAATACTGACAGTGTGCCTTGGTTTAGCAGCCCAGCATGAATCAAACCATGGCGAGCTAACCCTTCCCTCTTACTGGTATGGCTAAGATGAAAGAAAGGAAGGAAGGAGGGAGTGAAAAAAAAGGAAGGGAGGGAAAGAAAGGAAAATAGGAAGCAAGAGAGGAAGGAAGGAGGAAGAAGGAAGGTGGAAAAGATAGGAAAATAACAAGTGTTGGCGAGGATATGAAAAAATGGAAACATGTCTATTGCTAGTGGGATTTCCAAGTGGTAAGGACTTCATGGAATATGGTTGGCAATCCCTCCAAGCAATCAAGTACTATTTTTTAAGTTTAAATTTACAGAATTTTATGTTAATTTGATTAGCCATATATGATAGTGCTCAAGGGTTCAGGGTTAGGCATCTATCTAGTTGAATTTGCAAGTAATGTAACCTTATGCATGTAATGACATCAGTGTCTATAATTCTGTTTCTTAACTATAAAATAAAATAAGATTGTCATTAGGATTTGATATGAAAAATCTACAAGATTGATTGATATATTTTTATTATTAATAAAAATCCAATTTTTCTGTAAAAGTATTGGTTGGAGGTGGTTTCCAGAAATATTGAGGTACTTACAAATAAAAAATAAATTTCGACATGTGTGTAATGGGCAAATCCATTCAGCTTTCAGTGTTACCACAGCTGTTGCTGGGAAACAGATTTCGTTTATGGGTCTTGGCTGCCAGATGAATGAAGCTGAGAGCTACTTTTGTTTAGGGGGCCCCACATGATCCCCGGGAGTGGCCGGAATGTGGGGAAGGTGCTGTGTGCCATACTTTTGCAAATCTCTCTTCCTGTCAGCAGTGACATTAAGCAGTGGCTTAGCCTAGTCATCCCACCCTATTGCCAGCAGGACAACTGTAATATAGAAACAAACAAGAAACCCTGAGCCAGGCAAAATAAGCCACTGGGGAATGTAAGAAGGGGGTACTGAGAACATGTGGAAAGATAAACAAGAACTAAAAGAAGCTGAGGGAAAGGCTTTTTAGAAAAACAGGAAGTAAAATAGATTTATCTCATGAGCTTCCAGTAGGAAAAAGTGGGATAACATTAAAATATATTATTCACATGTTTCTTGGAAATTTCAATTCCCCGACTCCTTCCTCCCAAGCTCAATCTCTAGCCCTCCTCTCCTTTCAGACTGAAGCTGTTTGGTACTTGCCGCATGGACACATGGCATTGAGAACAAGAGATGCCTGACCTTCCCCTACTCCTTCTCCATGTTTCCATACACCGAGGGACATTGGAGAAGCCCCTCTGAAAATGAAAGAGAGTTATTGAAATTGCATGAATTTATTCATTACTCTCCCCAGTAGAAATCAAATAGAGCAAAATAAATATTTAATTTGATGATGGTATATATATATATATATATATATATATATATATATATATATATATATATATATATATATATATAAAATGGATTTTTATATAATCATTCTTGCCTTTCATTTCTAGATTCTATCCAAAGTGATAATTTCATAGCAATACACAAAGAAATAGTCCCATTTTCATGATACTTATAAATAGTGCAGTCTGATAAAGTTTCTCAAAATGATTTCAGTGCTGTTCCATATAATCCTAAAGTAGGATATCAATGCAACATAGCTACATTTTAAAGTAACAATAGCAGAAAATCCTAAGTCTTGTTAGTTGACCTAAACTGAACCCCTGAGAGAATAGGTCTTTTTCTTCGTTCATTCAACGGACCTTTGCTGAGCACAAATTATGGGTCAGATAGCATATTCTTGGCCCAAGAGATACATTAACAAGAAGAGTATATGTTCAGGGAAAAAGACTGTAAGCAGACAAGATAAACTTGTATGTGAAATATTTGTGATGGGCGAGTATAGTTCATAAAATTATATGAGGTTATAAAATTATAAATTTTAGTGGGCATTGGGTAATCTGTAATATCCTCCCCTAACTGGCATTCTAATTTTTAAAATAGCTTTGGAGAGGGACAAGATACTGTGGGACGGCTTGTCCCCATTGGTTAATATGGCTTGCTAATTTAAACGAAAGGCCTCACCTCTCAATCACTCACTTAACATTCCAGTACATTTTGGAACAACATAATTTTGGAATCTGCTAAGCAGATGGATGAATGGTAAGTGACTTAGCAAATCTAGAGAAGCTGAAACATAAGCCTACCAATATGCTAATTAAAACTGCTGAACACTTGAATTCAATTGGCAACACCAGGTGCTTCTAAATGTGAGAATGCAGTTTGACCCTGATAATCAAGAAGTTTTATAAGGAGGAGGCCGGCCACTTGATTCCCATCCATCCTAACTCTTACTCTCAGGCATAAAACTGGAAGTTCACATGTTGAGCTAAAGAGAGTGTTTACTTAGAGATACCAGTCACAGTTAAGAGAGGGTATGGAAGCCATAACCGTTATCACTACCCCCAAACCTCCTTTGTTTCCTTGATGAGTCTGGTAAGAAAGTGGGTGAAGATCTGATTGGAGCATATGATCAATGTAAGTGACTGGTAACAGTGTTCATTGTGACTGGCATCCTGCTGGGCATAAAATCAGCCATTGGAGACAGGAAGAGGAATCTCACTACCAGTAAGAGAAAAGAGTCCGGAGTGTTCAGCACTTAGTGTCTGAGTTCCCTGTGCATTGCACCTCCTCAATCCAGGAAACAACTTCTATGCCAGAGGAGCAGCAGAGAAGCTGTAGCAATAGAATCAGGAGCCAGACCATGAGACAGAACAGTGAACCTCCTAGCCTACAGAGCAAGTAAAGCAAGGGATTGGGGGCAGAAAGCTGGCTTGTGGAATAGGCTGCTACCAGACATTTAATTGGGGGAACTGAGTTTGCTGACCTACAAACCTGGAGCTGGGTGTTTTCAGGATGAGGCAGATAGCAATGAATGGAATGCTCTTTGAACATTTTTTTTGGACTGCCCTAAAAGTTTGTAAAATTGCCTAAGTATGACAGAGACCAGGCCAATTGCCTGAGGGCCACTGAGAGGCTTGCCTGTAGGCAGAGTGGAGATAAACTGTCTTGACTGATGTGGTAGTTACATAATCGGATGTCAATTTGGGACTTGAGAGGATTGAGAGTGAAGAGGTAGAGCCTAGTTTGCCAATAGGATCACAGCCAATGAGGCCTCTGTGTGGGCATGGCTTTCTCCTGAGGTTTTTGAGAAATCCAGTATTTTCTCTTTGGAGGCGGGAGACACCTCTCTCTCTGCTCACTCCCTGGGAGACATTGCAGCTGGCAAGACACATGGGCTACTCTAGTGCCCTGAGCTGGAGAAGTCACATGGATCTACCCTGATGCAGCCAGACTCTGAAGCTGGAGAAGCCACGGAGAGACCCCTGCCAGCACTGAGATGCTTACAACACCACTGGATCCAAAGACTTTTTACTCACCGGCCTGTGATTTTATTGCATTCGATGTCATTGAATGTGTTTTGTGAGTCTGAAGAGGACTTTATAGATTGGTGTCAGATATATAGGCTAATATTAGACTTATGGACTTGATCTATACTGGGCTGGGATGCTTTCTTGGTGTACAATTACCCTTAACATAAAACTCTTTCTTCTACCCATATGGATTTCTATGGACTTGTTTCTCTAGTCTTCCTAGACTAACACAACTGAACAACTCTATCTTGAACATTTCTTACCTGAATTGTAACCTGTTAAGTTCCCTAATAAATCACATAATCACAAGCATTGTTTGTGAGTTCAGTGTGACCATTGCAGTGAATTACCGATTCCAACCATAGAAATAAAGTTACCAAGGGGCAAGTGGTTGTTGTCAGAACAGGTAAAAAGAGATGGGAATGGAAGCATGCCTGACTTTTCCGGACTTGGGAGCTGGAGGTGATGGGCTGTGGGCCTGGTGCCATTTCCCCAGAAGGGTAATGACAAAGTTTAAAAAAAGGAGGAAATGAGAACATACATTCTGAAATATGAAACTCTCCATGATTCATCTCCAGAACACTGATGACTAGGATTATAGTTCTGAATCAGGAAACTGTAGATTTTTTATGGGTTAAAATCACCTAAGGAAAGAACCTTACTGATAATGTCTTTTGTAACTTTAAAAATAAGAATGAAGTAAAAAAAACTTCCCAAACTAGATTATGCGCACAAAATCCCCTGCTTACAAATGAATGAACAGTCGTGGCCACCAGATAGACCACGTCTATTATATCCCTGCATTCATTCTCAAACCCTTTAACTAGGAACTTTGGGAGTAAATTATTTTCTGGATAAACTGACTGACACAAAAAAAGACACAGAGATACTGGCATTAGACTACATGGCCACCTTTTGTTGAAATCCATCAGTTAATCTCTTCATGTATAAAGAAGCACAAATATGGAGGCACCGGGCAGTGTAAGATAGGATAGAGTAATAATTTATAAGTTATTAAGGGTTTGTGAGGGAGGGGGGAGTGAGGACGGATGGGGAGGGAAAAAAGGAAAATGAGCTGATTCCAGGAACCCAAGTGGAAGGCGAATTTTGAGATGATTGATGAGGGAAACTAATGTATAAGGGTGCTTTACTCAATTGATGTATGTATGGATTGGGATAAGAGTTGTATGAGCCCCAATAAAATGATTCATTAAGAAAAATGTTTAAAAAAGAAATACAAATAGTCGTTTATGTTCCTCACTTCTAAATTTAAATAGAGATTCAAAATACTAAACAATAATCTAGATGTGATTGTGTTTTTCAACTCAAGGCTACTTTTAATGGCCAAATTGTCTAGACTGAGTGTGATAGCTAAGGATTTGTGCTCACTTTATTGGTACAGGATTCTCAATGATGTGGTAGGAAAGATCTTGGGAGTGTGATCTGCTTTTGATATAAGTGGATGCTGTGGAAAGGCTTTCTTGCTTTTTTGTTAAGTCTAGATCCTGCTCATCATCTGACCTCTGGGTCTTTAGACTTGTGCCCCCAGTCTGGTGTGTGTTCTTAGGAATTATCCGCAGGCTGCCATTTTACCTGCTCACCTTGGGTTACTTTGCCTCTGCATTCAGAAAAAGGTTATCTGACCTGTAACCTGAGTTCATAAATTCCTACAGCTACATGAGTTAGGAGAAGCCTCTAGCTTAACATCTGACCTATAAACTTGGATCTTGGTTGCCCTTACGACTGTGGGGCCATTTCCTTTAAGTAAGCCATTCTGATATATATATATATATTTCCCTGGTTTTACTTCTTTAGAGAACTCAGCTTAAGATACAGAGCAACAAAATGAATATAACAGTAATCCTAACACATGGAATAAAGTGAAGTTAACTACTGATGTAGAACATTGCTACAGAAAAAAAGACCTACATTAATAAAAGAATATTACATGTTCATGGATACTAGGGCTTAATATTGTAAAAATGTCAATATTACCCAAAGAAAACTATTAAATATAATGCAGTTCTGATTCAGATGCCAGCTTCCTTCTTTAAAGAAATGGAAGGAGTGATTACTAATTTTATATGCAGAGGAAAAAGAACTAGGAAAATGAAAGAACCTTGTAAGGAAAAGAACAAAGTAGCAAGCTTTCACTCCCCAGTCTCAAAACCACACAGCCACAGCAGGTAAAAAAGCTTGGTATTGGTACAATGATATATACATAGATCAATGGAACAGAATAAAGAACCAAGAAAACCAAGAAATATACTAATCTACCTATAGAAAACTGATCTTCAACAAAGACCCCCCAAAATTAGATGGGATGATTTCTTTAGTCTCATAATCTCTTTAAAAAATAGTACTTGGCAAGGAAGTGGTGTTAACAAACCCAGGGACAAGGGAAAAACATGGGACCCCAAATGGTAGAGAAGGGGGAGTGGCAGGCATGGTGGGAAATGATCAAGGGTAAGGTTGCTTAGAGAAGAGGTATACTCTAGCCCAGGTGGCAATGAAGCATGGTAGTAGGGCAGGAGGAAGGTCAAGGGAGATGGAGGAAAGAGCTAGGAGTCAAAGGGCATTCATGGAGGTCTAGACAAAGACATGTACATGCAAATATATATAGGAGGATGGGGAAATAGATCTATGTGTCTATATTTATAGGTCAAGTATTAAGGTGGCGGAAGGACCTTGGGCCTCTACTCAAACACTCCTTCAATGCATGAATACCTTCTTTTATTAAATTGGAACTCTATGATGCTCACTCTCCCGACACAACGGCTGGAGCCAAAGTGGGTGAACAAGTAAATGTGGTGAAGAAAGCTGATGGTGCCAGGCTATCAAAAGAGATAGTGACTGGGGTCTTAAAGGCTTGAAGATAAACAAGCGGCCATCTAGCTCAGAAGCAACAAAGTCCACATGGAAGAACAGACCAGCCTGTGTGATTGAGTGGTCCCAAAGGGATCAGTTACCAGGCATCAAAGAACAAAAAATCATATCATTGACTGCACACCTCCATGATAGGATCGCTGAAGACAAATGGGTGCATAAGCAAATGTGGTGAAGAAAGCTGATGGTGCCCGGCTATCAAAAGAGATAGTGTCTGGGGTCTTAAAGGCTTGAAGGTGAACAAGCGGCCATCTAGCTCAGAAGCAAAAAAGCCCACATGGAAGAAGCACACCGGCCAGTACGATCACGAGGTGCCAAGGGACCAGGTATAAGGCATCATGCAAAAAAAAACAACAACGATATAAGTGTGTGTATATATGTGTATATGTATATATATACCATATTAAATGAAGGGGGAAGTGCAGAGTGGAGACCCAAGGCCCAAGTGTCGGCCAATGGAGATCCCCTTATAGAGGGGTTTAGGAGAGGAGATGGGTCAGTCAGGGTGCGATGTAGTACCGATGAAGAACACAGCTCTCCCCCAGATCCTGGATGCTTCCTCCCCCCAACTACCATGATCCGAATTCTACCTTGCAGGACTGGATAGGGCAGAGGCTGTACACTGGTACATATGAGGGCTGGAGGTACAGGGAATCCAGGGTGGATGATACCTTCAGGACCAAGGGTGTGAGGGGCGATGCTGGGAGAGTGGAGGGTGAGTGGATTGGAAGGGGGGAACTGATTACAATGATCCACATGTGACCTCTTCCCTGGGAGAGGGACAGCAGAGAAGGGGGGAAGGGAGACTCCGGATAGGGCAAGATATGACAAAATAACGAGGTATAAATTACCAAGGGCACATGAGGGAGGGGGAAAAGGGGAGGGAGGGGGAAAAAAAAGAGGACCTGATACAAGGGGCTTAAGTGGAGAGCAAATGCTTTGAGAATGATTGGGGCAGGGAATGTATGGATGTGCTTTATATAATTGATGTATGTATATGTATGGATGGTGATAAGAGTTGTATGGGTCCCTAATAAAATGTAAAAAAAGAAAAGAGGAGAAAAAATGATTAGGGCAGGGACTGTACAAATGTGCTTTATACAATTGATGTATGTATATGTATGAACTGTGATAAGAATTGTATGAGCCCCTAATAAATTGTTAAAATTAAAAAAATAAATAAATAAAAATAGTACTTGAAAAATTGAATTTCCATCTGCAGAAGAATGAAACAGAACCTATACTTCATTTTATTTACAAAACAACTCAAAATGGATCAAAGACATAGTAAGTTCTAAAGCTACAAAGATCATCAATGAGAAAATAAGGATAAACATATGGGCCCTATTGCAGCTCATAAACACACTACCAACTATTATGAAGAGAACACACACAGTAGATGACAAAACTGATGACTGGGATCTACTAAAAATATAGCAATTATGTACATTAAAAGGCTTCATCAACAGAGTAAAAGGAGAACTGATTGAATGGGATTTTTTTTTTAAACAATGACAAAAGGGACAAGGGACGAATCTCTAAAATCTATTTAAGACTGCAACCCCTCAATAAGAAAAAAAAAACAATAACTTACCCGTATATACTCGTGTATAAGCCGAGTTTTTCAGCACAAAAAATGTGCTGAAAGCTGGGGTTTGGCTTATACAAGGGTCAGTGGTACCCCAGCAAGGTGTAACATCTCGCGGGTGATTGCCATTATTCTGCTGTTCATTCAAAACCCCGCTGACACTGCAGGGCTTTGAATGTTTGTTTACGCACATCTAACCAATCAGAGCCATCCTATGACATGAATTGCTCCAATTCACAGAAGGACCCATAGTGACTCACTTACTCTGGCAGCTGAACTTTTAAGGATGTGTCTGTGGCTGCCCTCCGTCTATCCCCACTGGTCTCTGTGTTAATTCTCACCCTTCATTTCCCACCCTGGGCTTATACTCGAGTCAATCAGTTTTCCTCGTTTCCCAGGTAATAATTAGGTACCTCGGCTTATACTCTGGTCGGCTTATATTAGAGTACATATGGTAATTAAAAATTGGGAAAAGGACATGAACAGACAAATTCACCAAAGATGACATGCAGATGACCAACAAACACATGAAGAAATGCTCACAATAGCCAGCCATCTGGGAGATGCAAATCAAGCAGCAATGAGTACTACCTTATACTGACATTGCCAGTCAAGTTAAAAATAAAAAACAACAAACAACAGAAAATAACCTATGCTGGAGCTACTGCAAAGAGATCGGAACTCCCATACACTGCTGGTGGGATGGTAAACATATACAACTACTGTGGGAAGTGATATGGCACTGCCTCACACAACTGGAATACAAGTGCTATACAAGCCAGTAAGAACTCTGCTGCATATCTCACTGCTACCAAGTTGATGTCTACCCATAGCGCCCCTACAGGACAGAGTAGAACTGCTCCGTGAGTTTCTGAGACTGTAACTCTTTACAGTAGTAGAAAGCCCTGTCTTTCTCCTATAGAGCTGCCGGTGATGTCAAAGGCTGACACAATGCCACCAGGACACCTAGGTATTTAACCTAAAGAAAAATAGGCATAGAACCTAAAGAAATAAGAACCACAAGACAAACAGACATATGCAAACCCATGTTCATCTCAGCACTGTTCACAATGACAAGAAGATGGAAACAATCTAAATGCCCATCAGTAGAATGAAAGAAGAAAGTATGAAACATACACATAGTAGAATACTCTGCAGTGCTGTAAAACTGTGCTGAAATCAAGAAGCACCTCATGACATGGATGGACTTGTAAGCCCCTATCTATATTACAAAAAAATCATTTATAGTCTCAGAAACTCTAGTGTGCAGTTCTAAATGTCCAATAGGGTTGCTATGTATTAGAATTGATTGGTGATTGAATGGCAGCGGGCTAGTTGGGAAGTTATTTTTATATTGAAAATTAAATAGCTGAGAATATTAAAGGTTTTTTGTTTGCATTCACAATTACTTAAAAAATCTGTCTCAGGAAAGGAATCTAGGATGTCACTTGTTTATTTTGCTTCTGGGGACAAAGGACATATGTAATGCATAAGTAAGTCAAATGTAAGTGTTTTTACTTTCTTGAAGCAAATTTTAGGATCATATTTTATAATAAAAATATATTTTAGCATAAAAAAGAGTTGGTAGCTGATAGTGATATAAATAAATAATTTAATAAGTAAATTAACAGAAAATAGAAAATTCTCCTTAACAGTAGAATCTCAACTAATCAATGTATAGGTACTGGTAAAAATATTTGGCAAGTGCCATAATAATATTTATTTCAGGCAAGAATCATACAAATTTGGTTATAATTGTTTATTCTTTTTTTAATTGCTTATTCTTATAATTTAATGTAATGCTCTACTTGCTCATTTTCAATGAGAAGCATAACTGCAAAAAACAGCTGAAATACTTATATTACCTGGACATGCTCTCTTGTTTTGATACGTATATACTAAGCAATGAAAAAAAACAATATTACAATGAATCAAATCAATGTCACTGAATTTCACTTGTAGAAATTGCTGAGATTATATATGCTTATTTTCACTGTAATGCAATTTTTCAAGATGAAAAAAAATCTCCATGAAAACCCAATTAGGTGGTAAACATACAGTAAGTAGACATTTATAGGATAATCTTAAGGATCAATATTGTAAAAATTATGATATAATGCTCCCTAATATACTCTTAGGCTGGAGCTGCTCAGTTACTGAGCCCACCCTTGTCGGCTGAACACGTCGGCACCTTCATCTGTGGGTGGTGCTGAGACCACACTGACATAACTGTGTACTCTGACATCATGCAGGCATCTGCTGACAGATTTTCTTTAGCTATAGTTCAATGCTGGTTAGGGTAAAGCCATCTCATGTGTCAAATCACATCCTGGGTATGTTTTCTTGATAAGCATTAAATATTTCAAATGAAAAATTTACAACTTAGTTTCTGCAGAAATTAGATATGAGTAATATATCCATATGGTTTTCTAATATTCTTAGAAGTGCATCAACAGACAGCTTTATAATTGACTAAAATGAACTAAAGTTCATTTAGATCAGAATGCAGCTAAAGATGACTAATCTATTGGATTAAACAAATATGGCATTAGAAGCATTGGTGCTACTGTCAGGATATAGAATGCACAGCCCGTGATATTCTTTATAGTGTGTGTACATTTAAGATGCTCTCAAATGCTTTTAATCACCACCCTTGTGTTAGAAGCTCTGTTTGTCTTAGCTAGGGAAATGTCACTTCAACAAAACCAAAAGAATTTCAAATATACCCACATGCTTAGAAAGCAGAAAATAGCAAAATGTGGGAAAAGAGTCATCTTTGCAAGGAAAGGTCGGGAGAAACATATGGATTCCAAGTGAAATTAAAATAAGGTTTCTGTACAGACTAGACACTGTGGCAGATAACGGTGCCACAGGCCAGACAGAAGGTTCCCAAGGCCCCAGGCTGCTTTCTTTCTTCTGCTCGGCTGAAGACTTTATCCAACATTATTTTGGTGATAACACTTGTTATACATCCTCTGGATCCTCAGATGCTAAATCATCCTGTAATAGACTTCATCCAGAAAACCTAAAGGCCAGCCATATTTCAACATTTCTTAAGTTTCAGTGATTGTAAAACAGCCATCTGTACATGTCTGGAAGCATATTTTTATTTTGCTTATTATCTGAGAATGTACAGACAATCCAGTCTCCAATATTCTCAAATGTGCCTCTTAAGCTGCTAGAGAAATATTGTTATGGTTTAAAAATTATTTCATTTAGCTAAATTGAAAGACTTTCCCAATGTATATTAAATAAAGAAGAATAAATAATTGTATGGTATAAAAACAAAATGTTTACTGAAAAAAACATAATTAATCTCATTGAATTTTTAAAACTCCCATTTATTTGATTTTTAGTTTTTGTTGTAAATATATATACATATACATATATATATCAAAATGTACACCCATCATTTCAGCAATTTCTACATATAGAATTCAAGGTCACTGATTATATTTTCAAGCTGCGTAACTATCCTCACCCTACTTTTCTAAATTGTACCTCCTCCCCTAATAAAAACTCATCACTAAGTTTCCTATCTAGTTTTGTTATCAACTTGATCCTGTATAGATCACTTAAAAAATGAGTATAAGGCTCAAGGTCAATATTCTTTACTAGTTAAGTTCACTAAGAATAAGGAATCTGAAGTACACCTCTGAGGGATTAGTCCCTGAAAACCTTATGTGTAGCAAAGAAGCATTGATGTCAGGCCAGAAGATAAGCCCCTGAGGTTGAAAGGTACTCAGAAGATGACTCAGAAGTGGAGAGCAAATGCTTTAGAAATGATTAGGGCAAAGAATGTACAGATGTGCTTTATACAATTGATGTATATATATGTATAGATTGTGATAAGAGTTGTATGAGCCCCTAATAAAAAAAAAAAAGAAGAAATGACTCAGGAAGAACCGCCTTCTCAAAGTAGAAGTGACTTTGACTACAGATAGAGCTTTCAGGATATTCAGCTGCTCATGGAGCACAATGCAAAATGAAAGAAACACCTGCAAACATCCATTAATTATCAGAATGTGGAATGTACAAAGTATGAATCTAGGAAAATTGGGAGTTGTTCAAAATAAAATGCAAAGCATAAAGATTGATAGTCTAAGCATTAACTGACATGTACTGCACTTGGCTATTTTGAATCAGACAATCATATGGTTTACTAACCTTAGAACGACAAGTTCAAAAGGAATACTCACATTCATCATCCAAAACAATTTTTTTCAAGATCTATTTTGATGTACCATGGTGTCTGCGATTGGGTAATATCTATATGTTCCCAAGGAAAATCAACTGATATAACTATTGCAGGGCAGTGACTTAGTTCTAATTCCCACCAACCTTTTTCTGCATGCATCTAGTAAGAAGGTGGAGGAATGATATTGATAGGATTCACTTGTGAGTAACTGCAAACAAGATTCCCTGTATTGCCATCCTGCTTTGTATGAAACGAGCCCTCTGAGAAGTGGGAGGGGGTCTCTCTCATTACCAACAAGATGCAGGATTAGAGTGCATGTTCTGGACCCAAGACACCTGTGCAGTGAGCTTCCAGGACCCAGATGACAGTTATGTTAGCAGAGGAGCAGCAACAGAACCAAGAGCCACGAGTGACGGACTTCCCAACCCACGGAACTAGTTACGATGAGTGCTTTTGTGCAGGAGGCTGACTTGTGGAGTGGGCTGCCTCTGGGCACTTAATTGGGGGATTTGGATTTGCTGACCTTGGAAGTGGAGTTGTGTGCCTTTGGGCTGAGGCTTATTGGAGTGGCGTGTCTCTAGGTGTTTCATGGAACTGGGTTTGCCCTTTTGGGCATTTATTAGCAGACCTGAAACTGTAACATGTCCTGGTAAAAAATCAACTCTGAGCATTTCTTACTGGCATTACCATTTATTAATTTCCATAGTAAACCCGTTAATCATGAATTTTATCTGTTAGGTTTGTGTAGCCATGGCAATAAATATTAGAACCTAAATGTCACTGAAGATGATGAGGCTACAGCAAAGTGTGGTGAAGAAAGCAGATGGTGCCCCACTAGCAACTGGAATAGTGTCTGGGGTGTTAAAGGCTTGTATTCAAACAAGCAGCCATTTAAGTGAGGCATCAACTAAGTCCACATGGAAGAAGTCCAAATATGATGAGGGGAAAATGATCCGAGCTTAAATTGTGAATCCCTCATTTGTAGAAGGTGATGGAAGGTCGTGGCAGTCCCAAATCCAACTGCAGAGTATCTAGTCAGATTGAGTCTCTGGCAGATTCAGTCTGGTTCAGACTTGTCCAGTGCAGACAGAGATTATTGTAAACTTGACTATGGTGGATCGAACCATGGTATCATATGACACTTGGCCAGTTGACCTCCCTCTTGACCCGACATGAATTTACTCTAGGCTTAAATATTTCTTGCTTGTTCCATGACAGAAATTTCTTCTCTGGATTTTAAAATATTGTTAGTGGTCTTTTCTTTCTTACTCTTTACTTTTAGATTATTATTTTCTTTTTCTCTGTTTTGTTTTTTATTATTTATGTTAGATTTCCCAGTTTATGAAGCACAGAAGGAGTGCATGCATAGAGACACTAACTGATGCAGTGGTTTATCAGGGATGGGGGGCGGGGAGGGTGAAGGGAATTGCAGAGCGAACAGTGAATGCAGGAGCGGGCAAGGAACACTAGAACAGATGGTGATGATGTACACACAACTCTTTAAAAAGCAACTTAGCCATGAAAGTGCATGCTTTGTGAGTTCTATATCATGAAAACTATTGGAATAAGAAAGAAAGAAACCAACACTGACCACTGGTTACCGTGGGTGAAGAAAGAAGGGTTTTTGCTTAGGTGGCATTGAGTTTATGTTGATGGTGGTGGAATAATTTGGAAAGGAATATAAATAATGGTTGCACAACATGAAGAAGATAATAAAAGTCACTGAATTATATATGTAGAAGTTGTTAGATTGGAGAATATTTTGTTGTGCATATTTTCCCACAATAAAAATGTAATTACACTTAATAAGAAGAAAATATTCTAAAATTGACTTTGGTAATGACTATACAACACTTCTTGATATAATTTAACTATTGAATTGTATCCTATGTGGATGAACTGCTAATAAAAGTGTTTAAAAAATCTTACTAGGACAATAAATAACTTCTTCATAGCAAACTCCATTTCCCAACCACAAAAAGATGACTATATACACCGACCTCACTATTGGAAAACAGAACACAAGCTCACTTCAACAGTCGGGAGAGGCTGTGGAGTAAGCTCTCTATCATCAGACAAAACACGGTCAAATTTGTACTGTTGGACAAGCCACCATTGTCATATTGAAGCTCACATCTAAGCTGAAGGCGATGGAAACAAAGCACAACAGTTAAAATATGTCCCTGGAACAATCCCCCAAATAACTTTGATATATTCACCTCTAATGACAGAAGACCAGACAAGTTTTGTGATAACATCAACAATTTTATACACGATGAAAACAAAATCATTAAAAATACAGGAAAATGTGAGTGAAGGGAGATAATGGATAGTGTAAGATACTAAATAATAATAACAATATATAATTGATCAAGGATTCATGAGCGTGGGAGGGTGGGGGAGGTAGGGGAAAAATAGTAGCTTGTACCAAGGACTCACATAGAAAGTGTTTTGGAAATGATGATGGTAACATATGTACAAATGTGCTTGATACAATTGATGTATGGAATTTTGTAAGAGCCCCTAATAAAATGATTTTTGAAAAAGTTATATTTACACTATATTATAATCTATTGGGTGTACTGTTGCAATATGAAAAAGTTTGAAGTGTTGTGAGAATAACCAAAATGTGACTGAGGAAGCACATGTTGATAGAAAAATTATGTTCATAGACTTATTAATGTATGGTTGACACAAATCTTCAATTTGTGAAAAACACAGATTCTGTGACATGCAATAAAATAAAACACAATGAAACGAGAAAAAATACAGGAAGGAAAGAAAAGAACAGAGCAGATGTCAGAAGAAGAGTTCTTGTAATTATAGAATAGTTAAAGCAACTCGAAGAAATAATAACGTGAAAGAGTTGAACACAGTGTCCCAAAGGCAGCGCCAGAAGACAAAGGGAAGCGGTGTAAAGACACGTGCAGAGGCCTGGTTGGTTCGAAGGAAAAGTGAAGAACACAATGAGGATGTCTCGACTGGAAAGAGTTGAATGAGGATTCAAGCTTCAAATATTTCAGAAGGTTATCATATGCTCCACCAGTCAGGGTGTTGAAGGAAGAGGTTTCAGCTGCACTGAACAGTAGCCCAAATCAAAATGTTAGGAAATGATGAAACACCAATGAAAAAGTTTTAAAAAACTAGAAATGCTCACTTATCTATATGAAGAAATCTGGAAAGCAGCAGCTTGGCCAAGTGACTAAGAGATTTTTATTTGTGCCCATTCCAAAGAAAAAGAACCCCAAAGAATGCAGAAATTATTAAACAATATGAATATTAAATATAAGTGCAATGTTGCTGAAGATAATTTTAAAGCTACTGTAAGCAGGTCATCATCTGGGATTTGCCAGAAATTCAAATTGGCTTCAGAAGAAGACATAGAACAAGGGATATCATTACTGATTGCAGATGGATGTTGGCTGGAAGCAGCGAATACCCAAAATATTATTACTTGTGTTTTATTGACTATGCAAAGGCATTCAACGATGTGCATTATGAATCCGGACAAATTATGGACAACATTGGGAAGAAAGTCAATGACAGAAGAAATAACTGTGCTCATGCCTAGCCTGTACACTGACCACAAGGCCGTCATTCAAACAGAACATCAGACTATTCCATTGTTTAAAATAGAGGACGGAGTATGGCGTGGCTGTATCTTTTCAGCATCTTTACTATATCTGTAGGCTGAGCAAATCATATGAGAAACTAGACTATAGAATAGAATAGTTCTATATGACTATAGTTTCAAATAGTTAATGATTCCATGAAAAGGAATGCAGCATCAGGATTGGAGAAAAGCTTTTTAATAATGCGTTGATATGCACATGATACAATTTTGCTCTTTGAAAGGGAAGAGGACTTGAAGCATTTCTTGATAACGATGGAAGACTCCAAGCTTCAATGTAGATTACAAGTCAGGGTTCCATAAAGGAATAGAAAACCCACTGCTATGGAGTAAATTCTGACTTAGAGGGAGTCTGAATGCAGTGCTTCATGGGAGCAGAGGTCTCCTCTCTCCGGGGGAGCAACTGGTCTGCTTGAAAGCTAAACCTTCTGGTTAGCAGCCCGATGTTTATTCATATAGCCTTTCTTTTATAAAGGACGTCAATGAGGGTGCAAGATTCACTTAAAAAATCATTTTATTTGGGCTCATACAACTCTTATCACAATCCATACATACATCAATTGTACAAAGCACCCTTATACATTCGTTGCCCTCATCATTCTCAAAATTCGCCTTCCACTTGGGTTCCTGGAATTAGCTCATTTTCCTTTTTTCCCTCCCCCTCCTTCCCTGCTTCCCCCTCCCTCATGAACCCTTTATAATTTATAAATTATTATTTTATCTTATCTTACACTGCCCAATGTCTCCCTTCACCCACTTTCCTGTTGCCCATCCCTGAGAGAGGAGGTTATATGTAGATCCCCGAGATTGGTTCCCCCTTTCTACCCACCCTTCCCTCCCGATATCACCACTCTCACCATTGGTCCTGAGGGGTTCATCTGTCCTAGATTCCTTGTGTTTCCAGATCCCAACTGTACCACTGTGCATCCTCTAGTCTAATTAGGTTTGCAAGGTAGAATTGGGGTCATAATTGTTGGCGGGGGGGAGGAAACGTTTAAGAACTAGAGGAAGGTTGTGAGTTTCATTATTGCTATACTGAACCCTGAGTGACTTATCTCCTCCCCACTACCCCTTTGAAAGGGATGTCCAGTTGTCTACAGATGGGCATTGTGTCCCCATCATGCACTCTCCTCACTCACGATGATGTGATTCCTCTCCACCCCCCGCCTTTGTTGCTTGAAACCTGGTCCCCTTGGCCCTTCATGATCACACATGTTGGTGTGCTGCTTCCATGTGGGCTTTGTTGCTTCTGGGCTAGATGGCCACTTGTTTACTTTCAAACCTTTAAGTCCCCAGATGCTATATCTCTCAATAGCCAGGCACCATCAGCCTTCTTCATCACACTTACTTATGCACACATTCATCTTCAGCGTTTATGTGGGGAAGGTGATCACACAATCATGGTTTTTGCTCTTTGGTGTCTGCTACCTGATCCCTTCAACACCTCGTGTTCACTTAGGCTTGTGTGCTTTTTCTCTGTGGGTTTTGTTGCTTACGAGCTAGATACCTGCTTGTTTGCCTTCAAGCCTTTAAGACCCCAGATGCTAGATCTTTTTGATAGCCGGGCACCATCACCTTTCTTCACCACGTTTGCTTATACACACGTCTCTCTTCAGCGATCATGTTGGGAAGGTGGGTATAATGGAATGACTGTTTAGTTGAGCAAGGTGCTCTTGTATTGAGGGAATGCGCACAGGAGGTCCAATGTCCATCTGCTACCCTACTACTGAATCTATAAATATATGCACATAGGTTTATTTCCCCCATAATCATAAAAATATGTACATATGTACATGTCTGTATTTAGGCTTCTTATGCCTTTTCTCTGTTTCCTTATGCTTTCCTCCTGTTCCACTACCATGTTCAGCCTTTGTTCTGGTTTAAGTAATTCCTCTCAGTTACCTTTCCCTGGTCACTCCCTACCAGTCCTCCCATCCCCTCCCTCCACTGGTTTTGAACCACTCGTTGTTCCCTTGTCCCTGGGTTGGCCAACACCTCCTCCCTTCCCCTACTTCCCATACTCTCATGTCCCTCCGGTATCGTTGGTCCTGTTATTTTCTTCTCACATTGTTTGTCCAGCCTATCTTATCTAGGTGGACCTGCAGATAGAGCAATATGTGCACAAAAATGCGGATGGCTTTGACAGCACCAAAGTGGCACGTAAGAACATGACATCAACAGTAGCAACAGCGATAAGCTAACAAACAAAAAAGCCACTGACATACAAAATTTTAAAGCAGAGAAAAAAAAGAAAAAAATAGGAGACTCATGTTATACCTATCCTTTTGAGTTTGGCTTACCTCACTTAACATGATTCCTTCCAGCTCGTTCCATGAAATGACGTGTTTCATGTGATTTTCCTTGCTTATCAGTGCTGCATAGTACTCCATTGCATGTCTGAGTTTACTAATACACTCATCTATGGATGGAAGCTTACGCTGTTTCCAAGTTTTGCGATTGTGAATTGTGCCACAATAAACATTGGAATGCAGATGACTGGTCATATTTTATTCGTTACCTCCACTGGGTATATGCCCAGTAGAGGGATGGCTGGGTCATAAGGTAGATCAATTTCCATTTTCTTTAAGTATTGCCAGATTGCTTTCCACAGTGGCTGTACAAATCTACACAACCACCAGCAGTGGAGGAGGGTTCCTACTTCACCACAGCCCCATCAACACTTGTTGCTCTCTGATTTGCTGATTTGGGCTAGCTCAGGGGTGTTAGGTGGTAGCTCATGGTTGTTTTGATTTGCATTTCTCTTAGGGCTAAGGACCTGGAACACTTTCTCATATGCTTATTGGCCATATGGGTCTCCTCCCCAGTGAAAGTTATTTTCAGTTCTTTTGCCCACTTCCTTAGGGCGTTAACTGTTTTCCTCTTTTTGCAGGTTATGATGGTGTTGTCGATTTTAGTAATGAGCCTTTTGTCTGATGTGTCATTACTAAAAATCCTCTCCCAGTCTGTGGGTTGCCTTGTCACCCTCTTGATTAAGTCTTTCGAGGTGCATAGGTGCTTTATTCTTATTAAATTCCATTTTCCAATTTCCAGTTCACCTGTGTGTGTACCGCATGATCCATTTTATAAACATTATATCTATAGCCAAATTCATGGGATATCTGTTTCCTATAGTTCATTCCTTATACTGTTTATACTCATCATAGCCTCCTCTATTCTTTGTTCAAAATACCATTTTCCCCACCATAAGCTGAGTTAGACAAAGAGGAGACTGAAAGATGACTTTATCATTTGCAAATAATTATAGTGAACCTTCTGTATTACAAAATATTAAAGAGAATTTAAATGTAGTGCATGGTCTTATTGAAAACCTGTGTATATGAAACTCTGACCTTGACAAATTTGTATGTTAAAGACATTCCTTAAGGCATAAATATTGAATATACACCAAGGGAACTGCGTAGGCCCAAGCGTCAATATGTTAAGGGTATTGCAGATACTCCAGCTGGAGGTGATTAGCTTAACCGTCATTGATTTCTGGTCTTTGAGTTAATGTCTTTTTAGATCAGACATGATGCGTTACAGGAGAAGTCATGTGACAGTAAAAAAAAAATAAGCTAACAAAGTGGATATCTTCACCATCCATCATTTCCTTGACACTTGTAATGAAATGATTTTCTGCCCTGAATTCAAAACAGAAGACTTCACATAGAATTTTAAACTGCATGGAAGTTAGAAACTATCACAACACAACGTCAAACTGGTGAGATCAAACACATAATTTCTCTGTCCCTTGATGCCAACCTAAGAAGTGCATTGTTCCTTTTAACTGGTAATTTGTTTTATAAAAGCGACTTGCAAGAGATAACATGCATATTGACAGTCTTCTTATATAACTATATGCTGAGATTTTTTCTAAAAGCTAATTTCAGGGCATGGGGTGGGGGAGGCAAAAATAGATAATGTTTTTAAGTTTCCTTGCTGTGGCTCAGTGAGAAATGTAACAGTGCAGACTAAAAATGTGTGAGTATGAAATAAATTTCTGAAGAAATATGCCAAAATATTTGCAATCACCCCCTTGTTAAAAACTATGAGTAATTTCATTTCCATTTTATGTGAGGTAGTTATGTCCACACTATATCTTTAGTCAGACCTCTACTAGCATCATGCATACAATGACATACTACTTAGCCAGAAAGAGGAAGGAAGTCATGATGCACATTAACATGTAGGCTGATCTTGAAGACACTATGCTAAGTGAAATAAGCTAATCACAAAAGGAAAAATACTGTATGGTCTCACTTATATAAAAAGACAAGACCAGGCAAATGTATGCAGTCCAAAATTTATTAGTAATTAACAGAGAAAGAGGAGCTCTGTTTCTGGAGTACAGTGTTTCGGATGACAGTGTTAGAAAAAGCACATTAATCAAGGGAAGGTTTGCCCCGTTGATTAATACAGCTATTGCCAGTGACATATACACTTGTAAAAAGTTGAAGGGACAAAAGCTGTGCCATATTGTTCCAAAAAAGAACAAAAAGAATGAGCAGTGACTGGGACCACTTATAGTCAACTGAGCAGCTCATCAATTTGGGTTCTTGATTTAGACTCTCAGGGATATAGTTGCATGACACACTCCAGTTCAATGACCTATTATCATATTTGGCGCTTCTGTTCTATCTCCGAATTTGTTGTGTAAAGACTTGTGTGCCAATAATGTTGCTATTTTCATCAAAGAATACGTAGAAGAATCCTGATCAAAAGTGAGAAAAATGCAGAATGGATTTTCAAACTCTTATGGAATACAGATATCTGGAGCTACAGAGGCTAAGAAAATACCTGGAAGTATAAATCTGAGATGGTATATAATCCTTAAAACACAACATATCTCAGTTTTTTAGATTGTGAATTTTTTTAGTTTTTATTTTAAGCATTTTATTGTTATAAAGTTGACATATCATAAAATTCAATTGTTTAAACATATTGAAGAGTTGTGTGATCATCACAATCATTTTTTAAAAAGTTTCTTCATTCTTGTACTCATTATTAGTAGTTCCACATTTCTTCCCAACTTTCCCTGCCATAACCTTAAGAAATTATTAATTCAGTTACTGTCTCTACCCTAGCCCGGATTTCATATTAAAAAAAAGAAACAAAAATCCCAGGAAGGCTTTTTAAAAATAAATCAGTTTATTGGGAGCTCTTACAGATAGTTAGTTACCATAGCATTCCACGGTTCAGTCACATCAAGCAGTGTTGTACAGTTGCTACCATAATCAATTTCAAAATATTTTCTTTCTTCTGGCACTCCTTTCTATCTGCTCCCTTCTGTCCCCTCTCTTTCCCACCATACCACCCAGGAACCCTTATTTATTTATTTTTGCCATGTCTTACACATCCAATGTATCCATTCACGTACGATTCTGTTGTTCGATGCCGTCAAGTGGGGGTATACAGTCATCAATACTATGAGCTCCCTATTCCCCCTGCCCCCTCCTCTTCCCGTACCCTCCAGGGAACTGTTACTCCTGTTATTGTTTCTGAAGGGTTATCTATCTTGTCTTTGCTGTATTGAATGATCTTAAATATACAAATTAACCTTTGCAAATATGACATGATTAATGAGGTAAGAAAAATAAAAACCATAATAGTAAGGGGAGGAAATATTAAAGATCCAAAGGATAGTTATGTGGTTCACCAGTGCTGTATAGCACTCTGGCTTTATCATCCCTTCTGCGTGGCCCTTCTGAGAGGGACAGTCCAATTAACGCTCTTATTCATGTAGTCCAGCTTCTCGGGTAATTTGTGCAGCATACAGATTGAACAAGTCTGGTGAGAGGATACTACAACTCTGACACACACCTTTCCTGATTTTACACCATGCAGTATACCCTTGTTCTTTTGGAACAACTGCCTCTGATTCACGTACACGTTTCACATGAGCACAATGAAGTGTTCTGGAATTCCCATTCTTCTCAAGGCCATCCACAGCTTATGATCCACACAGCTGAATGCCATTGCATAGTGAATCAAACAAAAGTAAACATCTTTCTGGTGTTCTCTGCCTTGAGCCAAGATTCATATGACAGCAGAAATGATAACCCTTGTTCCACATCCTCTTCTGAATCCAGCCTGAACTTCTGGCAGTTCCCTGCCAAGATGCTGCTGCACTGCTGTTGGATGATCTTCAGAAACGTTTTACTTGTGTGCAATATCAATGGCAGCACTCTATAGTTTGAGTATTCTGTTGGATAACTTTTCTTTGTAATGGGCCCAAATATGGATCTCTTCCACTGAGTTGGCTAGGTAACTGTCTTCCAAATTTCCTGCCATAGACGGGTGACTGATTTAATTGCTTCTTCAGTTGTTTAAAACATTTAATAGGTATTCCATCAATTCCTGGAGCCTTCCTGGCACATCAATTAGACTGTTCTAAAGTGTGCTGGTGGAGCAGTAGGTTAAGCTAGCATGGTGGTTCAAGCATCATCAGGTGCTCCATGGGAGAAAGATGAGGTAACTTGCTCGAATAGGAAAAGTGGTGATGGCAGGGCGGGAGGAGGCAAAAGGAAACAGAGGCAAGCTGTAGGAAGCAAAGGCATAGATAGGGAGATTAACAGAGGTGGGCACTTATGCAAATATATTAATCCATAACAATAGGGGTATTGGCCTATGTACATATATTTAGAAGGCAATATACTGAAGCTGCAGATGGGCCTTGGGCCTCGGCTCACACCTTCCCTCAATATAAGAACACTTTGTTCTAACAAACTGGCATTCTGTGATGCTCTTCTCCCGGCCCCAACCCCCATAATTGCTGAAGACAAAATGGGTGCATAAGCAGATGTGGTAAAGACAGAGGGTGGTGCCTGGTTATTAAAATATATCATGTCTGGGGTCTTAAAGGCTTCCAGTCAAACAAGTGGCCATCCAACAGTGAAGCAACAAGCCCACAGGGAAGAAGCACACTAGCCAGTGCAATTGTGAAGTGTCATCGAGACTGCACAAAGAGCATCAGAAGATTTACAATAAACAGTAAACAAACAACAACAATGCATTGGTGAGAATGGAGAGGGGGTTGGAGGGGAGGCCCAAAGCCCATCTATGGGCCATGGAACATCCCCCCATAGAGGGGTTGCAGGGAGGGGGTGAGTCAATCAGGGTGCAATAGAGCACTAACAGGTCACACAATATACCTCTGTTCCCTAGAGGACCCCTCACCCCCCATTATCATGACCTCAGTGCCGCTGCCCAATCTAGACTAGACAGGAACATGTACATAGGTATAGGCAATAGACAAAACTCACAATACATGGAACCCAGGAACAGGATTGGGAATAGAGATACCAAAAGGGTAGGGGGAAGGGGGGAGAAGTGGGGAGGGAGGGGAGCACAGATCTCCATGAATGGCACATCACCACACATACCCAGCCAGGGGGAAGAACAATCGAGACCACAGGGGATGGGAGACATCAGTCGGTGAGAGATTTGAATATAATGAACAAGCTACAATCTATAAAGGACCACGCTGTGGAGGGAGGGAGAAAAAGAGGAGCTGATCCCAAGGGCTCAATGGCAAGTAAATGTCTAGAAAAGAACAATGGAATGCATGTACGAATATATTGGATACAATTGATAAATGGTTTATAACAAGAGTTGTAAGAGCCCCCAATGAAATGATTAAAAAACAATAATTTATAGTCTTAAAAATCCTAAGGATTAATTAGGAGTGAGAATTCACTTGATGATGGTGGGTTTGGGGTGAGATTGAGGTGTAGCCAATTCATCGTGCTGAGGAAAGTCAGAGGTGATTACCTCTCATTCCCTCCCCTCCACTGATATCTCCACCATTTTCAGAAGGTTAAATATACATGAATAAAATGTAAACCTCTCTAGTCAACCATGCTCTAATTTCAAGAATATTTAGGCAACATGAAAGAGATAATTTCTTTTGCTTGTTTTTCAGTTTTAACAACTATAGTGTGTCTGCTCCAAGATAGTCATGCTTGGGTATAAACCACTTTTTATGAAAAAAGTGTTTGAAGTGTAATTTTGCTATTTGGAATACTTACTATAAGTACTACAATTAAAAATAATTTTCATATTTTGGACGCCCTGTGTTTCTCATGGAAACCACTTTATTATTGCATATCCAACTTTATTTTAACAGCACATATGGTACATAGATCATCGATCCCAGTTTTTCCTGGGAAGTTCTTTGAAAGGAGCAGTAAGAAAGTTGTCAATCCCCAAATGGCCAATGGGTTTCATATGTAACAAATTTGGCTCTCAAAAACATGAATTTAAATTCAGCAGTAATGGGCAAGTGCCTGGGGATATTTTTTCAGAGGGCAGTAAATCAGGGGTTTCTCTTTGAACTGATCTTTCTACAGAGTTAACACTTCTTCATTGCATTGAGAGAATTTTAATTGTAAGAAATCAATTGATAACTTCTCTTAAATTTGTTCATCAAATCTTGGAGTGTACAGAGGCTATTAAAGGATATGAGGACCTTAATAGGACAGTGGTTAAGTTTTTGACTAATAACAGAAAGGCCCGTGCTTCAAACTTACAAGGCACTCTGTGGCGGAAAGATGTTACAGTACATGTCTGTAATGCTTTACAACCGCAGAAATCCTCTGGGCCATCCTTTTTTTTTTTTTTTTTTTTGCCTTATAGGGTTACTATATGTCAGAATCAACTCTATGCCTGTAGACTTGTGGTTTATTAAGTGAGACATCCACCACATTAAACATTCCAGCTATTGAGTAAGAGACATAAACCAATAACAATAATGGCAAAATTAAGACAATGTGATGAAGTGTAATAGGAATTCTGAAAGGGGAGAAATTTGGACCTAGCTGGATGGGTAAGGGTTGCTGAAAGATGTAGCACTTAATCTGCATCCTGATGGATGAGTAGCATTTTTTGGATTGCTTCAAGTATGAAGAATAATGCATAGAAAGAGGATGTCCTTTTATTTTAGGGGAAGTGTGGGAAAGTAAGGGCAACATCTTTAAGTGGGATGGATAGAGGTGGAAGCATATATTTAAAAAGGAATAATTAGAAGCAACCAAACTCACATGGAAGAAGCACACCAGCCTGTCTTGAGTTATCAAAGGGATCAGGTTTCAGGCATCAAAGAAGAAAAAACCATATCATTGTGTGCTTACCTTCCTGATATGATTGCTGAAGACAAATGAGTGCATAAGCAAATGTGCTGGAGAAAGTTGGTGGTGCCCAGCTATCAAAAGATACAGCATCTGGGGTCTTAAAGACTTGATGATAAACAAGTGGCCATCTAGCTGAGAAGTAACAAAGCCCACATGGAAGAAGCACACCAGCCTCTGTGATCACGAGGTGCCAAAGGGATCAGTTTTCAGGCATCAAGGGGAAAAAATCATATCATTGTGAATGAGGGGGATTTCAGATTGGTACCCAAAGCCCATCTGTGGGTAACTGGACAACCCCTTAAGAAGAGTCACGGGAGGAGATGAGCCAGTCAGGGTTCAGCGTAGCAATGATGAAACATACAACTTTCCTCTAGTTCTTAAATGCTTCGGCCCCACCACCCCGTCCTACTATCATGATCCCAATTTTGCCTTACAAATTCGGCTAGACCAGAGGATGTATACTGGTACAGATAGGAACTGGAAACACAGGGAATCCAGGACAGATAAACCTCTCAGGACCAGTGGCAATATGGCAAGAGTGGTGATACTGGGAGGGTAGAGCGAAGGCAGTGTAGAAAGGGGAAACCGATTACAAGGATCTACATATAGCATCCTCCCTGGGGGACGGACAACAGAAAAGTGGGTGAAGAGAGATGTTGGACAGTGTAAGACATGACAAAATAATAGTAATTTATAAATTATCAAGGGTTCATGAGGGAGGGGGGAGTGGAGAGGAAGGGAAGAAAATGAGGAGCTGATTTCAAGGGCTCAAGTAGAAAGCAAATGTTTTGAGAATGATGAATGCAACAAAAGTACAAATGTGCTTGACACAGTGAATGTATATATGGATTGTGAGAAGCGTATGAGCCCTCAATAAAATGATTTTAAAAAGGGGAGGGGAATAATTATTTGGCTACTTTCTTTACCCGACTGACTATATATATATATATATATATATATATATATATATATATATATATATATATACACATATAAAATAGTATTAGAATTGATATTCTGACCATTTATTTTTCTTTCAGTTAAAACTTCTCATCAAGCTCTGAACAAATGCATGTCAGCATATTAGCTGAAATCTGATGCAAGCACACCTCTTATGCAGCTAGCATTAACAGCAGATATGATGCAGTAAAAGACCTGAATAGACACCTCCATAAAGCCCTTTGAGAAGACAAAGTATTATGATAAAATATGCAAAGACCTAGAGTTCCAAAGCCAAAAAAGAATATTATCAGCATATCCCAAGCTGAAAACAAACTGAATTAAATTCAAGCCTCAAGTGTCAATATTCAAGGATTCTCTGGGCCAACTATTAAGTGATACAGGAAGGATCAAAAAAGACGGGAAGAATACACAGAGTCACTACATCAAAAGCAAACTGGTCAGCACTCAACCATTGCAAGAGGTACTATACAAGCAAAACTGCTGTCACTGAAAGAAGTTCAACCTACCTGGAAGTCATTAGCCAAGGACAAGGCTTCGGGAATTGATGAAATACCAAGTTATATGTTTCAAGAATCTGATGATGAGCGGGAGCACTCACAACTCTATGTCAGGAAATTTGGAAGACAGATCCCTGGTCAATCAATTTGAAGACATCTATACTTGTGCCCATTCCAAAGAAAGTTGCTCCAACAGAACTTGAAAATTGCCAAGCAACACCATTAATATCAAATGCAAGTAAAAATTTGCTGAAAGTAATTCAACATCAGTTGAAGCCGTAATTGACAGGCATTGAAGCCAGATTCAGAAGAGGTCATGGCACGAGGGATATCATTTCAAGGGATATCATTGCTGATGTCTGATATCTCTTGACTGAAAGCAAGATTTACCAGAATGGTATTTACTTGTGTCTTACTGACTATTCAAAGGTGTTTGGCTGTGTGGACACAACCAACTATGAATAACAATGAAAGAATGGAAATTACAGGCCATTTCATGGTGCTCACGAGGCACCTGTCCCGAGGCAGTTGCTTGAACAGAATAAGGAAGCACTGGATGGTCTCATATCAGTAAATGTGTGCAGCAAGCATTTTTCAACACACACGTCCATCTGTATGCTGAGAAAATATTTAGAGAAGCTGAACACAGCATCAGGATTGGAGGAAGGCTTATTAATGAACTTCCATATGCAGATGAAATTACCTGCTTGCTAAAAGCCAGGAAGACTTGAAGCACTTAGTGATGGAGATCACAGATTGAAGATGCCAGTGTGGATTACAACTCAGTATAAACAAAACCAAAATTCTCCCATCTGGACCAATATGCAATATCATGATAAATGGACCAAAGATTGACGTTGTCAAGGATTTTGTCTTGTTTGGATCCACAATCAACACCAATGGAAGCAGCAGCGAAGAGATCAAAAGATGTGTTGCATTAGGTAAATCTTCTGGACAAGACCTCCTTAGAATGGTGAAGAGCAAGGATGTTTCTTTGAGGACTAAGGTACATTTGACTCCTCAAGTCAGGGTCTTTTCCATTGCATCATATGCGTGTGAAAGTTAGTTGCTGAATACGGAAGACCATAGAAGAATGGATGCATTTGAATTGTAGTGCTGGATAACATTGAAAGCACCATGGACTCTTAAGAGGACAAACCAATCGATATTGGAGAAAGTAAGGCCGGCACGCTCCTTAGAAGGAAGGATAGCCAAACTTTGTCTCCCATACTTTGGACATATTTTCAACAGAGACTAGTCCCTGGAGAAGGACATCTTGTTTGGTACAGTAGAAAGGTAGCAAAAAAAGGGAAGGGACCCAATGAGATGAACTGATCCAGTGGTTGTACTGGTGGACTCAAGCATAGGAACAACCATGTGGATGGGGTTTCATTCTATTGTGTCTAATATCACTGTGAGGGTTGGAGCTGACTCGATGGCACTGTAACAGCAACAACATTTATGCACCATCCCTAGAAGAACCAAGGAATCTCTGAGTGGTGGAACCAGGGAAGCACTTGAAGACTCCTTGAAAGCTTGATTGTTTCAACTCACCCAGAGGCATCTCAGAAGACAGGCTCAATAACCTGTTTCCAAAGGTCATAGCCTTTTAAAAAAGTAATCATTTTATTAGGGTTCTTACAACTCTTCTTACAAACCATACATCAATTGTATCTGACATATTCATACATATATTCCATCGTTCTTTTCTAGACATTTACTTTCCATTGAGCCCTTGGGATCAGCTCCGCTTATTCCTCCCAACACCCACCCCTAACCCTCATGGTCCCTTGATAGACTGTAGACTATTAATGATTTTCAAATCTCACACCAACCACAAAGGTCATGACCTTGAAACCCTATAGAATAGTTCAACTCTACACATATGGATCATCATGAGATGAAAGGAATTAAATGGCAACTAACTAGGAGAATCCAGGTGGTTTTGTTTGTTTCTCCCCCCCCCATTTTATTGGGAGCTCTTACAGATATTATAACAATACATAGTTCAATTAGATCCAGCATAATTATACACTTGCTGCCACCATCCATATTCTTTCTTTCTTTTTTAAAAATAATTTTATTGGGGGCTTGTAAAACTCTTATGACAATCCATATATACATCCACGTGTCAAGCACATTTGTACATTTGTTGCCATCATCATTCTCAAAACATTTGCTTTCTACTTGTACCCTTGGTATCAGTTCCTCATTTCCCCCTCCCTCCCAACTCCTCTTTCCTCATGAACCCTTGATAATTTATAAATTATTATTATTATTTTGTCATACCTTATACTATCTGATGTCTCCCTTCACCCACTTTTCTACTGTCTACCCCAGGGAGGAGGTTATATGTAGGTCCTTGTAATCAGTTCCCCTTTTCTACCTCACCTTCCCTCCATCCTCCCGGTATTGCCACTCTCACCACTGGTCCTGAAGGGATCATCTATCCTGGATTCCCTGTGTTTCCAGTTCCTATCTGTACCAGTGAACATCCTCTTGTCTAGCCAGATTTGTAAAGCAGAATTGAGATCATGGTAGTTGGGGGGGGGCGTGGGGGCATGGGGAGGATGCATTTAGGAACTAGAGGAAAGTTATGTGTTTCATCGACAAAAGTTATGTGTTTCATCGACCCTGCACCCTGCACACCGCACTCCTTCCCATGACCCCTCTGCATTGTTTGCTTCTTTTGAGGATGATGGCAGGAAGGTGATATTAGTTTCGAGTATTGTTAACTATTAATGCACCCAGCTTCAAAAAGCCAGTTTTTGAAAACTAGATATATGGATCTATTAAACAGACAATACAATTAAAGCACCTCAAAAGTAAACTGTGATACCAATTTGCTCCTATTATTATTTCCCAAGTTTTCTGTTATCACCACAACATGCTATAAGAACAGGAGCTCTGGTGGCATAATGGGTCTGTTATGTGTTGGACTGATAGCCACGAGGCCAGCAGTTTGAATTTATCAGATGCTCCTTGTGAGAAAAATGAGACTTTCTGCTCTGGTAAAGATTTACATCCTTGGAAACCCAAATGGGGCTGCTCCACTCTGTCTAACAGACTCAATATGAGTGGGAATTAAATCAATGATAGTGTTGTTTTAATTTTTAAAATGTATATGAGAGTAAGAAAAACAAGTACTCTTACCAGGAGCCCCGGTGCTGTAGTGGTTATGAGTTGAACTGCTAACTTCAAGATCCCATGTTCAAATCCACCAGCTGCTTCATGGGCAGAAGACAAGACTTTCTACTGCCACCAAATGTTTACCAACCTAGGACTCCACAGGGCGATTCTACCTGGTCCTATAGAGTCACTATGAATCGGAATCCACTTGATGCAGTGAATTTGAATTTGAGTTTAACCAGGGTTCCAAATCATACATGCAGGTGTTTATTCTAAACATGTGTTTACACATGCCTTCCACGGCCACAGAGACGTTCTTTCAGTAATAAACTTGTTTTATCCTCTGTGGCATGCTCCTCTTTTCCTTCAATTAGTTCTTATTTAAAATCTGGCATGAATTTATTTTATGAGTTAATTCTAAATGATGAAAAGACCCACCTGAAAAAGAAGCTAGATGCTGTTCAATACAGAGCTTTTTCTAGCATGCTAAAAGGATCAGCGTTGAAGTTCACACCCGATGCCCATTCCAGTCATTGTTTCTATTTTCTTTTAGTACTGCTGCCCTCCTTGTCCCAGGATGCTGATGAACAGTTAGATGAATGCAAATTATTGCTTCTAGAAAGTAAAATCTAGGGTCGGAGAACTTTGAAAATTGGGTGATGAATCAAATGGTATCAAAATGCACGAAGGACCTAAAATAAGAATGACTGAAAAATTAATAAATAATCAAAGAAATATCAATGTGAGTTGAATCAATTAAGTAAAATTTCAAAAATTTAGAATACCAAGTGTTGTCTAGCTTTCTGTAATAATATAACTTAGAAAATGTTCTGAAGCCCACAGCACATGTTAATTGGAGCTCTGGTAGAGCACTGGTTAAATGCCTGGTGCTAATTGGAAGTTGGATCCACTAACAGCACTGCAGGTTAAAGATCTGGTAGTCTGCTAATGTAAAGATTTACATAATTCTGAAACTCTATGGTGTAGTTCTACTGTACTAATGAACACAATGCTGTATGTGATCAGAAAATCTCCGAATGTCAACAAATCAATGCATTTAAAACATCAATTATTAAAATTCATGCACCAACCACTAAAACTAGTGATGAAGATGATTGAAGAATTCTATGAACTTCTTCAATTTGAATAAACATTACAATCAAGATGCATTAACAATGTCAAAGTTGGAAGCAAAGAGGAAGGACCAGCTGTTGTGGTAGCTCTTGTGGTAGAAACCAAGCTTGAGATCTCATGACAGAATTGAACAAGACCAAAGGTTCTAGACAGCCTTGAGAAGCATGGGAATTTCAGGGCACTCCATTATGCTTGTGTGGAGCCTGCACACGGAGCAAGGGACAGTGGCGCAAACAGAACAAGGGGAAACTGCATGGTTTGAAATCAGGACAAGTGTGTGTCAGCGTTAGATCCTCTCACCATATTTATTCATCTGTATTCTGAGTAAATGAGAGAAGCTAGATTATATGAAGATGAGTGTGAAATCAGGGTTACAAGAAGGTTTATTAACAATCTGAGTTATGTAGATGATACAACCTTGCTTGCTGAAAGTGAGGAGGGCTTGAAGCACTTGCGCTGAAGATCAAGGATTGCAGCCTTCAGTAAGGATTACAACTTAATGTAAAGAAGACCAAAAAATCTCACAACTGGACCAATAGCTAACTTCATGATAGAAAAAATATGGACGTTGCCAAGGATTTCATCGTGCTTGAAACCACAATCAATTCACATGTAAGCATCAATCAAAAGATCAAAGGATATATTGCATTGGGAAGCCTTCAGCACAAGACCTCTTTAAAGTGTTGAAAAGTAAGGATATTACTTTGAGTTCTAGGTGTGACTGACTCAAGCCAGGGTATTTGGATAATCTCATGTGCATGTGAAATTTTAGATGGTAAGTAAGTAAGTCTGAAGAAGAATTGATGCCTTTGGATTACAGTGTTGGCAAAAAAATATTGAAAGTACCTTGGGCTGTGAAATAGTTTATTGTGCCAGCCTGGCCAATAAACACAAGCGGGATTAATTGAAGGGCGGAAAGATAAATGGCTCAGTGAGCCTCGCCTTTCTTGTCTCTCGCTCTTTGATCATCGGACCAGTATGCGGCTGCCTTACTTGTTCTGTGCCTCAATTTACAAGCTACACTACCTGTGGGATGTCTAGCCTGTCGAGTGTGTTGCTGTAAGTTGAGTTCCCTTTAAGACCACATGATTGGAATTTACATCTCTGGAGCTGGGGACTGACAGTTGGTGACCTGGCTGAGAGTTGGTGACCTGCCTTGCTTTTTGCTGCCTGTGCTGGAATAGCCTAGCTCTCTCTACAGAGGACTACCTGGTGGTCCTCAAGACTTGAAGGACTGCCAGTGTCTCACAACTCTCTCACGGGAGTGAGTTGCACTGAGCCATTTGTACTGCTTTATAATTTAACTGTTTATTTCTTATATTATCTATCTATCTGTTTATAATTTAACAGTTCATTTCTTGTGTTATCTATCTATATAATTATCAGCAATCTGGTTTTAGCTCTCTGGAGAACCCTAACACAGGCTGCCAAAAGAAGAAACAACTTAAGTGTGTTAATGGGGAAGTTGTCTACTTGTCAAGAGGTAGTCAGTCTAATATAATAACATGGATTAAAATCAGAACAGGTGTCTGTGAGAGTTGTATCCTTACCCCCACACTTGTAAGTATTTATGCTTGCAAATAATCTGAGAAGATGGCCTGCTGAAGAAGAAGGTGACATCAGGGTTGGAGGAAGGCTAATTAACAGACCGGCATGCCTTGCTGCTGACAGCAACACGGCACACAGCACTTGCTGATGAAGATTAAATGCTGCAGTGTGGGTTACAAGTCATTGTAAAGAATATAAAAACCCTCATAACTGATCCAGTACGTATCATTCTAACTGGGAAAAGACTGACTTCTCCCCAAAGAATTTCATCTCATTTGGAACAACCATCAATGTTCATAAAAGCAGCAGTCAAAAATCAAATGTCATATTTCTTTGTTCAGATCTGGAATACAAGGTCTCTTCAAAAAGCAAGGATACCACTTTGGGGACCATGGTACACTTAAGTCATGGTATTTTCAGTTGCCTCATATTCATGTGAAATTTGGACCATGCGTAAGGAAGATTGCAGGAGAAGTTATCAATCATAATCATGGTGTTGGGAAGCATATTGAAAGTACTGTGGACTGTCAGAAACCAAACAGAACTGTTCTAGAAGTACAGTCAGAATGTGTCATAGAAGTGAGTATGGGGAGATGTCTTTGAACATATTTTCAGGAATGGTCACTTCCTGGGAATGACATCATACTTGATGAAGTGATGGGTGAACAAAAAAAGAAGGGTGAATTGACATAGTAGCTGCAACAATAGGGTCAGCATAGAACACTTTTGAGAATTATGCAGGATATGGCAGTATTTTTTTCTATTGTAAATAGGGTTGCTAAGGATCTGAACCAACTCAAGGTACCTCACAACAAAACAACAGCAACGATTTAACTTGAGAGCCAATAGTTTTTGTTTGCTTGTTTTTATTTTTTTAATATAAGCTCATAGTAAGTTACAGTCCATAAGCTCAAGAAATTAGCAAAAGACTGAAACATATAAACAAATATGCAATACAAGTAAAATAAGGGAAGCCTGTCATGGATACCACTGAATTGTCAAAGGATAAATAGATGCTGACTATGGGGTAAAATGGGATAAGTCGCAAAATGTTCTAGGAAGGAGAGGCTACAAGAAATAGGCCTAGGAGAATGAGTAGTGTTTTGATAATTTGAGTAGAACTTGAAGTATGAATAATATTTAACTATATTAAATTTTTACTTTAGGGATTCTTCTGGAGGACTAAGAAGGCTGAGTCTGATAAAGCAAGACTCAGCTGATACAATCCTCCTAGATAAAAGGGGTGGAGAGAGCAGCCCTTATTGAGAGCATCACAAGGCTGACTGTACTACCCAACATTAGAAAAAAAAAGAAAAAAATTAGGAATTATTTTATTTATTGTTATAAAATATGTGTAAAACACAACATTTGAAATCCATTATATTTTTACTGTGCGATTTATTTAAATCAATTACATGAATGATGTGCAACTGTCGCCCATAATTGCTGCCCAATGTCCTCTTATAATAAGCAGAAGCCTCACTGCTTCCCAACCAATAATGAAGACAAGTGAAAATAAAGGCAAATTTGGAAACCTTGCCATGCCATGGAAGAGTGTTCGCAAGGGCATCATTCTCCCTTCTCTATCAGGGAGTCGATTCAGATGTGTCTCCTTAGGACTAGCCAAGTAAGTGTTCAAACTCACTTTTGCATGATGTTCGCTATGCTGGCTACCCCTTGTCTGCCAGTTTGTTGCACTGTGGTGGCTTGTGTGTTGCCGTGATGCTGGAAGCTCTGTCATTGGTATTTCAGGAGATGAGACCAGTACTTCGAGAAAGACATTATGCTTGGAAATCAGAGAGGCAACACAAAGAGGAAGGCCCTTAAGGAGATGGATGGACACAGTGGCTGCAACAATGGCCTTAGGTTTATGAACATTTGTGGAGATGGGTTAGGACCAGGCAGTGTTTTGTTTGTCGTGCACAGGGCTGACATCGATTCGATGCACCTAACAATAACAACAGCAGCAGTTAAAACAGTTGTACAGAACCCTTGTTTGACATTCAGTTTTAAAGCAAGTGTCAAACCACACTTAAAAGCAAGAGAGATTTTAGCTGGCTCTATTTAGGTAAATAAATTATATTTTCCCTCCCCTTTTTCAGGTTATTTGGATCTTTATTGAAATACTTTACGAGGGAGCGAGGTGGTATAGCGGGTTTTAAATAGGGCTGCTCACAGAAAGGTTAGCTCTTTAAAACCACCTGCGGCTCTATGGAGACAGACAGGTGAGCCTGTATAGTCCAAATGAAGGCCAAACATGATAGTGGGACAGGAGGAAAGCAAAAGGAAATACAGGAAAGAAGTAGAAGGCAAAAGACATTTATAGAGGTCTAAATATAGGCGTGTATATATGTAAATATAGTAATATATAACAATAGGGATATAAATCTATGGACATATATTTATATGTTGTGTTAAGGTGGCAGACAGACATTAGGCCTCTACTCGAGTCCTCCCTCAAAGCAAGAACTCTTTGTTAGAATAATCTGGCATTCTGTGACTCTCACCTTCCTGGCATGATGGCTGAAGGCAAAGTGGGTGCATACGCAAATGTGGTGAAGAAAGCTGATAGTGACTGGCTATTACAAGACATAGCATCTGGGGTCTTAAGGCTTGAAGTTAAACAAGTAGCCATCTAGCAGGGAAGCAACAAAGCCCACATAGAGGAAGGACACCAGCTTGTGTGATCACGAGGTGTCAACAGGATCAGGCATCAGAAGACCCCAAACAAATAATCATATCGATGTGAATTAGGTGGGTCAGAATGGAGACCCAAAGCTCATCTGTAGACAGTCACACATCCCCTCACAGTAGGGTCACAAGGAAGGGATGAGTCAGCCAGGGTGCAGTATACACACAACATTCCTCTAGTTCTTTAATGCTTTCCTCTCCCCCCCTCCCCGCCCCTGCCCTGACTATCATGACTCCAGTTCCACTTTATAAGTCTGGCCAGACTAGAGTATGTACATAGTACAGTTAAGAGCACTGGACACTGGGAATCCAGGACAGATAAACCCCCTCAGGAACAGGAATGGGAGTAGCGATACCATGTGGGTAGGGGGAAGATGTGTGGAGAAGGTGGAGAAAGGAGCAACCAATGACAAGGATTGACCTTTACTCCCTCCTACCCCTCCCCCAATACCTCGCCCTGCCTAGGGGTATGAACAACAGAAATGTGAAGGGAGACAAGGGATGGTGTTTCGAGAATAATGATGGCAATAAATGTACAAATGTGATTGACACAATGGATGTATGTATAGATTGTGATAAGAGTTCTACGAGCCCCCAATAAAATTACTTTTTAAAAAAAGATATGAAAATAACAATAATTTATTAAAGGTTCATGAGGGTGGGTGAGGGAGGGAAAAAAGAGGAGTTAAGGGCTCAAGTGGAAAGAAAATCTTTTGGAAACGAGGATGGCAACCTATGTACCAATGTGCTTGACACAGCTGATGTATGGATTGTTCTAAGAGCTGTAAGAGCCTCCAATAAAAATGATTTATTAAAAAGATTTATAGCCATGGAAACCCACAGGGGCAGTGTGTGCGCTCATATTACTATTGTTTAAATCTCTACAAAATACCTTCCATTATCGGACAGTTTTCTTATTTGTTCATCTCTTTCCTGTCTTCTTTTAAAAACATTCCCAAACGTCAGAAAAGAGGACACTTTCCATCTTCTCCTGTATGTTAAAGGAGACTCCTACAACAAAGCCTGGCCCACAGTAGACACTCAAGAAATCTTCGTTCAAGTGACTGGTTTCTGCCCTCAAAGAGGGAACCCATCTGATTTTGTAGCAAAGGTAATATAAACAAACAAATAAAAAAACCCACTGCCATCCAGTGGATGCCAATCAGAGAGTTGGCCGGGAAGAGCTGCTCCTATGAATTTCTGAGACTGTCGTTCTCTGTGGGAGGAGAGAACCCTGTCTTTCTCCAGTGGAGCGCTAGTGGTTTTGAACTGCTGACAGCCTGTGTGTGTGTGTGTGTGTGTGTGTGTGTGTAAAGAACATACATGAACTTTGATCAGCAAGCACTGACTTTGTGAGCGAGCATCAAAAGGAAGAGGTGGCATTTCAAAGCAGCTTCCATTGCTGATGGTACATTCCAAAAGCCTCTTTTGACAAGGGGATGGGGAAGGTGGAGATGTTGGGGAAGGGGTGGGGTTGGTGCAGACAGCATCAGCAGAGAACTTGCACGCTAACTTCAGCTCCAGCACCCAGTTTTCATGAGAGGCCTAGTTTGCCCCTAGCTGGAAGCCTTCCTAGCGGGTGCTTGGGTTAACAGTGGGATGAAATTTGACTGACAAATTTCCATCCCTACAGAGGCTCATCCCTGCTCCCTCGTCTCTACCTCCCTTTTCTTCTAGGCCTTAGTGATTTGAAGTTATTTAAAAAAAAGTTCTCTCCTCCCTCCCTTCCTTTTCTTTCAAGGAGTAAGTTCTCCTTAGACAGGGCTGCCTGGTAAAGAGCTGCAGTGTCAGAAACCCACAGGGCCGGCACTACCCTCTCTTACAGGGTCTTGGGGAGAGGGGAGGGGGATAGGAGGCCATCACGCCCCAGGGAATGGCTGGTACTGGGCCTCTAAACCACACCGTTCCCCAAACAGGCCAGACCCGCGGGGCAGAAGTGTATGTTTAGTTTCTCGGGGACATTTGTTTTTCTACATTGCTGCTCCTTGTTCCCAAATCTGGCGAGCGTTAGCAAGCGTCCACTCCAGAAGAACCCACAAGTGTGCGATCAGGCCCCGCCCTCGTCCGCCGGCGCTCGGGGACGATCGGAGAGCACACCGAACCCCAGCCCACCGCTCCAAGGCCCGGCCCGCCTCCCTCCCGAGGGGCCGGCCCGCGCGAACTTTGGGACTGCGGCGGGGAGTCGTGGGGCGCAGCCGCGCGCGCCGCGGCCCACAGGGAGGGACCGCCGAGTCTCCGCTCCAAGTTTGTGCGTCGCTCGCCGCGACCCCGGGCGCCCGGCCAGCTGCGCGCCGCGGCGCCCGGCCTTGGGCTCGCGGGCGGAGTGGGGCCGCGGGGCGCGTCGGGGGCCGGCGCGAGAGGCCGGCCCGGAGGCCGGAAGCCCGGGAGCAACTTCTCTCTCGGGGCGCTTGTCCTGGGTCCTCCCCGTCGCCACGGCACGGACCCTCCGGAATCCGGGCGGGGGCTCGACCGGCCTGGGATTCGTCCGGAGTTGCGGCCGCAGCTGCCGCGGTGGCGGTGACTCTTTGTCCTGCAAGGACCTCCCCCCGCCGCCGCTCCCGCCCCCGGTCACTCCCTAGGTCCCCCGTGCCCGGCGCCCGCGCGCTCGCCCGGGCTTGCAGGCGCCTGCCCCGCGCTCGGCCCCCGGCGACTCGGCCGCCCTGCATCCCCGCCGAGTGGAGCCTCCGGCCCTGGACCGCAGGATGGTGGCGGGGCCGTGGCGGGCTCGTAACCCAGGGAGCTGGCTGATCGCCGGGCTGTGGCTGCTGGCGCTCAGCGGTCCTTGGGGGCTTCGTAGCGCCCAGGAGCAACCGTCCTGCCGGGGAGCCTTCGATCTCTACTTCGTCCTAGACAAGTGAGTACCCGAGGAGCTCCCGGATCTCCTGGGGAGGGCGGCACTGGTCAGCTGGGGCTGGGGACGAGGAAGGGTGGGTGGGCGCCATCGGGATGGCGTTGGAAACTCGCTGGTGCGTGTCTCGTAGCTCTCTCTCTGGCTGAAGGGCCAGTGCTCCGGATCTGTGAGGGGTGGGGGCGAGACAGGAGGATGGGAGGTAGCAGGTGCCCTGGACCACTGGGCTTCTGGGGTGGTAGGGTCTCCTCTCCTTGCTAGTCCTGGAGCCTCTTGGACAGTGGGCGTGTGACTCCCACGAACCAAGCCTGTCCTTTTTCATTCCCTTGATCCTCTGCGCTGCCTCAGCCCCTGCGCCCCACTCTCCTTGTCCACGCAAACTAAAGTTTTTCTCTGAACCCATCACTGTCTGTCAGCCTGGAAAAGGCAGAGATTAATATATTCAGTGCGGTTTGCATTTCCTGCCAGGACAGGATTTTGTGTTTATCTTTGAAAAGTCATGTCCTATTCTAGATAATTAGCAAACAGGTTGTCTCCTCTCCACACGCCCCCGCACCCCCCTCACCAACATGGGCTGACTTTCTTGCCTCATCTAGCACCTAAGCTTCAACTACGAGAACAGACACTTAGCTTGAGAAACAGGCCAGGTTGCCCCCATGTCCACTGGTATTCTAGTAGGGATCAGTTTGAAATGTTTACCTTTCAGGCCTGTGTCTTGTGTTACTAAACAGTTCCTTTGCTTTTTTCAGGTCTGGGAGTGTGGCAAATAATTGGATTGAAATTTACAGTTTTGTCCAGCAACTGACGGAGAGATTTGTAAGGTATATCTGCTTCCGCGCTTTCCTTTTCTAGACCGGCCCGTCTGAGGTGGAGAGGAAGGAGACACACAGCTCAGAGAATGGGCAGAGTGCATACATGCTGTTGTTTCGCGCACAGGCTTTGAGTCCTGGAGGGCTTATTTCATCTGGATCACAGAAACTTGGCTCAGGTTCTGGGGAAGCATCTTCAAATACTATTCCAAAATGTCTTTTCCTTTCCAAATTTTCATCTGTTTTGAATTTCAGTTATGCTTTCTCATAATTTATCTCATTAAAAAAATAAATTTTATGCTAATAGTACCCATAATATAATTTCCACACAATTCATCCTATTCTAGGGCTCCTCATAAAAAAAAAAGTGTTGGAAAAATTTCAAATGAGCATGGGCTAATATCCCATTACCAGAAAAGGCACTGTGTGTGTGTGTGTGTGTGTGTGTTTAAAGAAGTGACTTGTGTTTACACAATGTGTGGGTGTGTGGCTGGTTTAGAATTTAACTGTTCTATGTATGCAATAGGGAACCCTTGTGGCACAGTGGTTACACACTTGGCTGCTAATTGAAAGGTGAGCAGTTCAAACCCACCAGCCACTCCAGTAGGAGAAAGTTTGCTTCCATAAAGATAACAGCTTCGGAACCCTCTGGGCACAGTCCTATACGCTGCTATGAGTCTGAATTGACTTGCTGGCAATGGGTTTAGTGGTTTTTTGGTAAATATACAAAAAACCTGAAAAAATGAGCCTAAAAATCATAACTGCTATGAAATCCAAGTTACTCTCTTATTTAGAGGCAACTAGGAATTAGTGGTGTCTTTTATTTAAAAATAGCTTTGGGAACCTGGAGTTTGAGGTTTTTATGTTTTGTTTTTTAAGTAGAAAAAAGTGCAAGGAGAAAATATAAATTTATCAAGATAATGGGAAGACACAAATAAGAATGACATCATTCAATATTGCTTCTTTCGTTTTTGTTAGCACAATGTTTTCTGTAAAACAGGCTTGTTTGATCAAAACATTTTGAATGTCATGTTGCAAGTAACTTCAAGCAATCTGTAGAGACCTAGGCAATTCTAGCTTTCAGTTGTTGGCACCAGTAAACTTGTCCCTATTCAAAAAAAATATATGCTTGTCCATGTTAAGAAGACACATAGCACTTCTGGTAAAATTAGTATCAGGTAAAATTCTCTAGAAAAGGAAAAATAAAGAAGACATATCAAAGGCAAGAAGTGATAGATTATTAATTTCCTGATTTAATCTGAGAGTGTGTGAGGACTGTCACACAGGGTTTGGTCCTATGTGATGGATTATTTCAACACTACATCTTTGCTGAGGCTGAGCTCTTATTTACTTAACCTGGCTTGCAAGTTGGAGTTCTATCATACCCAGTTGTCTGGCTCAAGTTTAACTGATTTGGGTCCTAACAACATATTTAAGGGGCCACTACATAAAAAATACCTTGTAAAATTTGTAGGAGATCATTCTTATCTTACATTTGGTGCCTGCTCTTCAGTTTAAGTTCCAGAACTTTGTAAATGGTTGCACCGCATGCCCTAGAAACAAGAACCACCATGTGTGATATTTGTGCCATAGCCTGAGAGATGTTGCTGAGTGTGACCACTGATGCCAATTGGAAATCTTTTGTGGTCGAAACTTGGGAAATGGAAACTACATAATCAAAATTTATTCCAACATTTAAGTTTCCTTAAGTATTCTTATTTCAAGATGTTTGCCTGGGTTCATGTCATAATTTTGGTAATTAAGCAATTAAGCTGCTCTTTGGCTCTAAACATTGCTGATGCGAGCTACACTGTAGGACCTGCCCTTCTTTGAGAAACACCAAAGGAAGAAATATTTTTCTACAAAATAATTTTACACTGACCTCAAACTCATCATTCTACTTCAGGACCCCTGGTGGTACAATGGTTCAGTCCTCAGTTGCTAATTGGAATGTTGATGGATTAGATTTAGCAAGGGCTCTGTAGGCGAGGAGGGAGACCGGTGATCTGCTCCCATGAAGAGTTCAGCTTAGGATGCTCTATAACCAAAAGGCTCACCGCCATTGAGCCAATTCTAACTCATAATGACCCTGCAGGACAAAGTAGAACTGCCTCTGTGGGCTTTCCAGGTTGTAAATCTTTACAGCAGAAGCAACTGGGCCTCAGAAGCAACTGAGAAGCAACTGGGGCTGGGGTGGGGAGGGGGGTTGAACTGTTGACGTTGCAGAGAGCAGCACAATGTGTGACCCTTGACACCACCTCTGCTCTGTCATACTTGACAGCCTCCTCCTAAGTCCACATTGCTGTGGCCCATGGAGGAGGGCATTTTGGAAGCATTGACTAAATCCAAAATGACGTATACAGTAATGTTAAGCAGAGTTACTGAATTTACTTTGAGAGTTCCATTTAAAGAAGCCTGAACCAGTGATTGAGACCAATTTAAAATGAGGCTTCCTAGCTATGTATCTGTTTAGCATCAATATCTCTTTCAAAAATGTTTTAACCACCTCTTTCTTTATTTTGCAGCCCTCAAATGAGACTATCTTTCATTGTGTTTTCTTCACAAGCAACCATTATTTTGCCATTAACTGGAGACAGGTTAGTACATTATCGTTTCATTGCAGGCTTTTAGTAGAGACTAATCTTAAAGGCATGATTGATTTCTCCAATTGGTGATGCAGGCCTCTCAATGGAATCAAGCAAATGCACAGACAATTCAACCTTTTCACTAAGAGTGGAAGAAAGGAGGTATGCATACTACAAAGGAGTAGATAATCATAAATTAATACCTGGTATATTGGTTTTGAACTGTATCAAGGAACCAAGATTCCTGACTCAGTTGTAAATTCACTCCTTCCCTCCTCTCCTAAGTTGGCTACTGCAAGGAATTCTGTATATATTAGTTTAGATATAGTAATTAACATGAAGTAGAATGGAAGGAAAAAATTATGGGTCTCTTGGAAGTCCTAAATATGTTTTAAAGGGCAGTCGTTTTCCAGGCAGTCAGTTATACTTTCCATTCTGTGGCTTCCATGATGGTAAGGGAATATTGTCATGTTCAGTTTACTATTTACTTTTCCTAGTACTTGTTCAATAAATTCCTATTGAATAAATGAATGTGATTTTGAACCTAAATTCCTCTAAGTTTCCATTCTAACAAAGGAGTCTGCTGTACTTTGTTGTGCACATGTGGATGTGTACATGGTTGAGCCGCCTTGCAGTCTTTATAAATCAAGTGTTTCCCTGCCAACTGTCAATCTAGGACACACCTTAAAGAGACTTGTGGAGAGAAAATGTCTATAATTCACAGGATTGTGTTGGCAAAGCAGATGCTTATCTATCTGCCTTCTAATTTGTGCTTTAACTTCTACTGGAGAGGGAATTTCTCTGAAGTTGAGGCAGATCAGCCTGAACCTTAGTCTTCCCTTTGAATCTTCCACTCCATACTTCCCTGTGTGCGTCTGCTTCTCATTGAGGCTGGAAAGATAGTAGTCCCTTGCAATCCATAGCAATCGATTTCTATGTGCAGTGTTATAAGAAAACAGTTCTTCCATTTATGGAAATGGGGTCTCTGCAACCAAGTTTATTTTCCAGAGAAGTAGTTTTCTATGCAGCTTAACCATTAGAAGAAAAATATATAGAATTATTAGAAGAGAAAAATAATCTAACATTTATGGTACCTACTTACCATAAATATATATACTGCAGGCACACAGTCACATGTATATAGGTGTACCATATACATATATTCACTTAAATAACACCAGGCATGAAGTAGATGAGCAGTAATTATCAGATGTATGTATTGTCCCATGTTCACTGTTGGACACTTCAGATCTGGGTCCTCTAGCACTTGGAACATATATCGTAGTCACTGGCCAACCAGTTTAGTATTACTTAGAAATGTATGGAAAGGGTATTAGGTCTTAATCTAAGTCGACTCTTTTCTTTTTAAAATCATTTTATTGGGGCCTCATACAACTCTTACCACAATCCATATATACATCCATTGTGTCAAGCACATTTGTACATTTGTTGCCATCATCATTTTCAAAACATTTTTTTTCTACTTGAACCCTTGGTATCAGCTCCTCATTTTTCTCCTCCCTCCCCACCCTCCCTCTCTCACAAACCCTTGATAATTTATAAATTGTTATTGGTTTGTCATGTCTTACACTGTCCATTGTCTCCCTTTGCCTACTTTTTTGTTGTCTGTCCCCCAGGGAGGGGTTATGTGTAGATCATCATAATTGGTTCCCTCTTTCTCCCCCACCTTCCCCTTCCCTTCTTGGTATTACTAATCTTATTATTGGTCCTGAGGGATTTATCTGTCCTGGATTCCCTGTGTTTCCAGCTCTTATTTGTACCAGTGTACATCCTCTGCTCTAGCCTGACATGTAAGGTAGGATTGAGATCATGATGTGGTGGTGGGGGAGTGGGGCGGGGGAGGAAGCTTTAAAGAACTAGAGGAAAGTTGTATGTTTCATTGGCGCTATACTGCACCCTGACTGGCTCGTCTCCTCCCTGAGACCCTTCTGTAAGGGGATGTCTAATTGCTTATAGATGGGCTTTGGGTCTCCACTCTGCACTCCCCCTCATTCACAATGATATGATTTTTTGTTCTTTGATGCCTGATCCCATGAACACCTCGTGATCACACAGGCTGGTGTGCTTTTTCCATATGGGCTTTGTTGTTTCTGAGCTAGGAGGCTGCTTGTTTATCTTTAAGCCTTTAAGACCCCAGACACTATATTTTTTGATAGCCGGGCACCATCAGTTTTTCTTCGCCACATTTGCTTATGTACTTATTTTATCTTCAGTGATCATGTTGGGAAATTGAGCACCACAGAATGCCGGATTATTAGAACAAAGTGTTCTTGCATTGAGGGAGTACTTGAGTGGAGGCCCAATGTCCATCTGCTACCTTAATACTAACCTATAAATATATGTACACAGATCTATTTCCCCACCATCATATATAAATATATTTACCTATGCACATGCCTGTATTTAGACCTCTACAAATGCCCTTTGCCACCTAGTTCCTTCCTCTATTTCCTTTTACTTTCCTTTTGTCCCACTATCATGTTCAACCTTCATTTGGGTTTTAGTAATTCCTCTCAGTTACATTGCCCTGATCAAGCCCTACCAGGCCTCCTACACCCTCCTCGCCATCGATTTTAGGTCACTTGTTATTCCCTTGTTCCTGGGTTTGTTAACACCCACTTCCTTTCCCCCACGTTCTCCTCTCCCATGTCCCCTCAGAACCGTAGGTCCTGTTGTTTTCTCCTCCAGCTTGTTTATCCCGCCTATCTTATTTAGATAGACCTTCAGAGATAATAATATGCACAAAAAACAAGACAGAGCAAAACAAAGCAGCAAAAGAGAAAAAAATACAGCAACAACAAAAAACCAACAACAACAAAAAAGAAAAGCCTGTAAATAGTTCAAGGTCTGTTTGTTGACCATTAGGAGTGTTTCCCAGTCGAGGTTTTTTAGTATTCCCTAGGGACTTTGTTGCTCTGCTCCCCTTGCTTTTCTGTTGCACGCCCTTAGTGTTTCTCCTGAGTGTGGTGGGGTCAGATCGGGTGCCGAGGGAGCTCAGGGAGAGGGACGTGTCGGATCAGAGTACACAGGAGCAAATGCAGGGAGAGCAAGAGAGAGTACAACACATTCTGGCCCACCAATCCCTGAGGACGATAGTCCCGCTCATAGTAGCCAATGCACAGAGAGGACCATAGGCTGCCCCCACTACAAGACACGATGTCCCTCGCTGACCCACAGCTCTACAGGGACAACACTGGAGGCACAGTGCGGGCATTGCGCCTGATCCAACCCCATCACACTAAGTTGACTCTTATTGGTGGTTGGGTCTGATAAGGCAGAGACTGGAGTGGGACTGAGACTTCTCTCTTTTAAGAGGCAACTTGCTGTTGTCAAGACAGAAACTATAGAACCAAGTCTACTTGAGTTCACATCCTGATCCTACAATATATTAGCCCAAACGGTCCTAACCTCTCGATGTCACTGTATTTTACACTGATGTAATGTCAGTGAAGAGGGTAAGGATATCAGTATCTACTTCATGAGGTTGTTGATGGATGTTGCTGAATATGGAGGATGTAGACAGTCTGCACATCAAGTCCTCAATAGAAGAAAACTTTGTCATTATGATTGTTCTTTGTACCTGAGTTTAGAAAATACACAGAAATCCCTGACTCATGTAAATGCTGAATCACCGGACTAGCTGAAAAGCTGGTGTTTCCAACCCAATTGGAGTCACTCGGTGATGGTGATCTGCTTCTGAAATGGCATGGCCTGGAAACTCTCCAGAGCAGCGGGAGTCTGCACAAGTGGGCGTGGTGGGAATTGGAAAAGATGCCACAGCAGCCAACAACAGAAAATCAGTATTTTGAGGGCATATTGTCCTACTTGAAAGGATTTTCTATACTCCAGGAACAATTTAATAAGGCTATTTATGGATTATTTTATATAAAGCTGCCCCCTGGGTCTTTCTAAATAGAAATACTTTAAGTTTTAATGGACTTTACTATTGATGGCATATTGAATTAGTTTTCATGTTGAATAAATTATACCAAGAAGCCTCAGGTTAGGGTTACCATTGTTCCACTGATTCTGAGCGTTGGGTAGTTCCCGTACTCAGAGTGTCAGGGGTTGTCTCTGTAAAATCGGCCATGTCTTTTTTTTTTTTTTTTTAACATTTTATTAGAGACTCATACAACTCTTATCACAATCCATACATATACATACATCAATTGCATAAAGCACATCTGTACATGCTTTTCCCTAATCATTTTCAAAGCATTTGCTCTCCACTTAAGCCCTTTGCATCAAGTCCTCTTTCCCCCTGCCCTCGCTGCTTCCCCCTCCCTAATGAGCCCTTGATAATTTATAAAATATTATTTGTCATTTCTTGCCCTATCCATTGTCTCCCTTCACCCCCTTTTCTGTTGTCTGTCCCCCAGGCAGGAGGTCACATGTAGATCCTTATAATCGGTTCCCTCTTTCCAACCCACTCACCCACTACTCTCCCAGTATCACCCCTCACACCCCTTGTCCTGAAGGTATCATCCACCCTGGATTCCCTGTGCCTCCAGCTCCTATCTGCACCAGTGTACAACTTCTGCTCTATCCAGACTTGCAAGGTAGAATTCGGATCACGGTAGTGGGGGTGGGGTTGGGGGTGGGGGAGGAAGCCTTTAGGAACTAAAGGAAAACTCTATTCTTCATCGATGCTAGATGCTAGGTAGCATCCTGACTGACTCATCTCCTCCCCTAGACCCCTCTGGGGCCATGTCTTTTAAAGGGAATTGCTGCGAAGATCAAACTAAGATAATGTCTAGCCAAGCACTTGGCATATTATCAAACAGTCTCCACGAGAGAATATTTTCTCCTCCTACTTTGTGTTTATCTGAATGATGTTTAATTGAACCAGTAGCTTCTAACATTTCTATGGTCCTCAGCCTTTTATATAGAATTGCTTTTTAGCTGTTCAAAAAATTTAAGTGTGTTGTGTCTTTAGATACAATCATGCAACTCTTGGAGATCTTGGCTTCAAAGTCTAGAAATTCAAATTCTACCTATCGAGTTCCTTTCTTCACAAATTTTATCCTAAGTCATATTTCTCACTCAAAAATAAACACATGTGTATGAGAAAATCAAAGGTTAAACAAAGATATAGAAATGATAAGGAGAAAAGGTTTCGTCATTTCAGACCTACCCATAATTCTCCAGACCTTGGCAAATATGAGAAGTCCCTCTTTCATGTTTATCAGAGGGTTGCTACTGATTATCAGTAGAGCATAAGCAAGATTAGAAGACAGTACGTCCTTACCATACGGATATATCTCTGTGTGTTACAGTTTGAGGGTGGCCTTCAGCTCCATCTAAAAGCACAACTATTATTGTACATATGAATGACAAGAAAGTATCAGTGACCCGTGTAATATCCACATCATTTTACCAAACCAAAAGACGAATGTGACCTTCTAACACTCTTTCAAATCCGTCAGTTGGAAACATTCTCTTTCTTATCCCCTCTTGCTCTGATGATTTTTATCTTCTCTGTTTGTATTCCTTCCAGTCACCTACCTGCCGACGTGCTACTCCTACTTACTCACTGCCTTCTGGCTAAGCCAACTCATAGCAACCCTGTAGGATGGAGTGGACTGATCTTGTCAGTTTTTAAGACTGTAACTCTTGATGAGAGAAAACAGTTCTGTTTTCTCCCACAGAGCAGCTGGTGTTTTCAAACTGATGGCCTTTGGATTACAGCCCCAAGTGTAACTACTGACACCATCAGGGTTGAACTCATCTACGATATACTGAGTACAGTGACCTCCGTGGAGAAGGAAAGATGTGGAACCCAGCGGGGGGAGTGGGAGGGGAAGAGTGAAAAGTTGTGCACATGCGCTGTTTTAGCCCAGGGGTGTTATTACAACGTGGAAGAAGTATGGCCAGACAGCTCCTTAGAGGCAAGGGTGGCGAGATTTCATCTTAGGAGCTTTCGACATACATGCAATCAGGAGAGAGCAGCGCCTGGAGAAGGACGTCATCTCTGGTAAAGTGGAGGGGCAGGGAAACTGAGGAAGGCCCTCAAGGAGATGATGGACTGACGCAGTGACTGCAGCTGTGGGCTCCAGCACAGGAGAGATTGTGAGGATGGTGCAGGGCCGGGGAGTGTTTTGCTCTGTCGTGCACAAGGTCGCTATGGGTCAGCGCCAATATGGAATCATGACTAGTATTAAGAGATATTTTTAATTACTATGTTGCATAATTAGGGATAGTAGAGTCTGCTCAGTTCCTTTATTGCCTTAATCCTGTAATCATGCTGTAGTTGAAAACATATGCTGAGCTCTTGCTGTGTGCCAGCCAATGTACAGAGTGCTTTCCATGCCTTGCTGCAGTGCATCACCGTGCCAATTCTCTGTAATGGCTGTGTCATCATCTCTGCTTTACCAATGAGGAAACTGAAGCTGGGGCGGCTTCTCTAAGGACGCTCAGCTTGTAGGTGGTGAACAGTATGGGAACCAAGAAAGAGCTTTACAGATATCTAGTCCCTCATGCCCTTCTCATGCATAAAGTAGTATACTGACTTAGAATAGAAAGTGAACTCTGAACCCTGACCTGCAAACGCTACCGAATCTGGGGGTCCTGGTGCTGTTCCAAGGTGGGCGGCTAACCAGGAAGTCAGCAGTTTGAAACCAGTTTGAAGGACGGGGGTTTACAGCCTCAGAAAAGCACAGGGGCAGTTCTGCTCTGTCCTGTAGGGTTACTGTGAGGTTGTTTTGTGTGTGAATCCATCCAGAGACCTCATCTACACACCATGCCCGCAGCATCACCTGACTAACTCTCCATTCTACAAACACACCAAGCTTTTATCTGTACACAGCCTTTGATTTTCTCTGACCCAGAACTCTCCCTGACTGGCTTGCCCTTGTCGTTCAAGTTTCATCTCCTGTGTTCTGTGGCCACCTAATCTGAAGGTGCTCCTCCCATCCTCCAGTCATGTCTTGTAACACAAGAATGTCTTTCAACATGTTTTAAAATTATTTTGTCAATCATTTTACTCTTATTTTCATGAATTGAATATAATCTCCTACTGTAAAAAATGAGAGCAACTGTATCTTCTTTGCCTTGCTTGCCCTTAATGCCAACAGTTACATCCGAGTCTTGCACATAGTAGATGCTCAATAAAAGGGTTGAATGACAGAATGGATGAGGTGATCGATCTTTAGCATACACATTATTAACAATTATGATACATTGTCTATCTTCATAAGCCTGTGTTGCTATGTCGATTCTGGCTCGTGGGGACCCTATAGGACAGAGTAGAACAGCACCATGAATTTCCGAGGCTGCAATCTTTATAGAAACAGACCCCTACATCTTTTTCCCGTGAAGCAGCTGGTGGATTTGAACTACTGGCCTTCTGATTAGCAGTTGAGTCCTTAGCTCTGTACACCCACGACTCCTTTTTCTGATTGTACCACAATACACGACGACATATTTTTCTTAACCTTTGCTCCTTTTCTCTTCTTTACTTTTTCTTAGAGGTTCATTATAAGACACTTTTTAATGCACTCACGGAAAAGAAAACCTCAAAACATTCCATAACTGAAAATATCATCATTTGTTTTGACCCGAGCACAATAATAATTGCTAAGGGGAACATTTTCCCTCAGGCCACCTTTTAGGAAGGTTTAAAAAAAACCATTAAGTTTAGATCATATAGACCTTTCACAGTTACGTTGTCTTTGGAAGCGATGACATTAAAGAGGGGATTTACAATTTTAAAAATTCGATCACTTCCTCTTAGTCCCCATGCCTGTTTGACTCCAAAGTCCAGCCCGTCTTTTCATTTTCGCCGGAGCCACCGGAATTTGCAAAGCAGCAGTTTCATGGGCACTATTCTTGAATGCTTTTTCTGTCCGGTCCCTAAATTCCACGATGAACGCACACACACGACTTCATAATCCAAGTTTTATACCTCTGGGTGATTCGGGTTGGCTGTCAGTGCCCATGGTTGGCATATTTGACTGCTAAATGACAGCCCGGCGGCAGTTTGAGTTCACCCAGAAGTGCTTGAGAAGAAAGGTCTGGTGATCTATTTATAAGATTGTTCTTGTTGTTAGGGGCTGTCCAGTCAGTTTTAAAAAATTTGATGAGTTAAAAAAAATCTCATAGTGTCCTGTGTACAACAACATAAAAACATTAGTCATAAAAACCTTATGAAGCATAGCTCTTCTCAGACAAAAGGGCCCACCATGAGTCAACCCGATGGCTTTTAGGTCATGCTTAGTTATCTGGTGTTGTCTTGTCAGAATTGCTCTAAGGAGGCAGCTTTGACCTACGGAGACTTGTTTTCTTGTAGGGTAAGAGGCTCGAAGCCCGAATTTCGGGGGATGGCCCCACAGAAGAAGGCATCCTCTCTCTGCTGGCTTTGGAGGAAGGCCCTTGTCTTTCCGGAACTTCTGCTTTGTGGTCATCTTCATGTGGCTTGCCACCTTTCTTCTTCCATTGATCTTTCGCTTATGCTTGCTTAATGTCTTTGCTGTGCTAATCCTGCATCACTAACCTAGCAAAGACAATCCTTTCCCAAATTGAACCAGGGAGCTTCGAGGTCAGAGTTTCTAGCACCTACTTTGTAGGAGTGAGGGTGGCCACTAGTTAATTTATAGAATGTATTATTTGTAAAGAAAGAACAAAAATGTTTTCATTTTTTTTTTCGTTTGAATGATAACGGTAACTCCCTATGTAGCCAGAGATAGTTATTTAGGAATCCTCATGGAATTCAGGGATTGCTCGGGAATAGAGCGCACCAGCTTGTGGCCCTGGAGATCCTGATGGCCCTTGCTAACGTGAACAGGCTAGGATTGGACCTTGGAGTCAAACACACATGGGACTACGTACCGGCTCTTTCGCCTGGGAAAAGTTACCTAGCCTCTTGCTGCCCTATTATCTTGCCAGTTAAAATGAGCTGATCATTTATTCCAAATAGAAATGCTGAAAAGATTAAGTGGTGATGGTACCTGAGAAGGCCCTGCTCAAAGATATCTGAGAAATACTCAGGTAGACTGTGCAACAGATCTTTGTCATTTTAATAATTTACTTGTCTTTTTCTGTTTTCTCTTCTCTTTTACTTTATTTTTTTTTGCCTCTATCACTTCCCCTAAGGACCTACCTTTTACTACTTCTCCATGACAATTGTTCTAGTTTAGTTTCCTTCTTGTGGGCTAATGTTGGTGTTGATGATTAAATAAGAAGGAGCTAAGATTAAATTAATATTTGAAAGTTACCAGTGTACAGCACCATTATCTTCCTCTTGACCCAGCACAGTGTGACAATAGTTTTGAGAAGTAAAAGGACTTTGTTCTGAACAATACACTCAGTAGTTGAAGCAGGGGTTCAAATCCAGGTCTGCCTCCTAAGCTTGAGCACTTAACCACTGCACTGACTCAAGTTTTCTATGCTCTCCCTTCTCCAGTTTGCACAATTTGTCAGAATTCATGAGTATATGGATTAAATGTAGTCTATTCTCTTACAAACCGGTGTGGTGGTGAGAGGAAGTGAGCACAGTTAGTTAAAACAAAACAAAACAAAATAAAAAGCTTTTAAGGAAGTGGTTACTCCTGCCTAGAAAATTCTGCTTAGACTGCACATCATGCTAACATCAGTGGTCTCAGCGTGGCAGAGCTGAGATTAATGAGAGATATGTTAGTAGTTACTTTCAATGAAACTGTTCTGCTTTATAAGTACATTCTAAAAAAATGAAGTTTATGGTTATGCATGCTTGGTGTCTATCGAAATGGGAAAAGGTAGGACTCAACTTCTGAGAGCTTAAGAAGGGAGCAGGTGGGGAAACTGGTTTAAAATATATTGATGCAGCAGATTTGAATTTGAGGTGTGATCCCTGTACCCCACTTTGGTAAATGCAGAATAAAGTGGAGAAACACATCCATATGATCTAGATTGTGCAGAGCACTTTATAAGCAGATGCATTTGGGATCCAGGGCTTCTACTTTGGATGCATTTGCACTGGACTCTGGACCACAGAGAGCTTGATGTATGGTGGCATAACACGGCATGTTAAATAAGTGATAGCCCGAGTTTCATATAAACTATTCAGCAACCCTGGTGGCATTGTGGTTATACATCGAGCTCCTAACTGCAAGGTCAGCTGTGTGAAACCCCAGCTGTTCTGTGTGGGAGAAAGCTGGGGATTTCTACTCCTATAGAGTTAGAGCTTGGAAACTCATGGGGGCAGGTCTGTCCTGGTCTGTAGGGTCATTAGGAGGTGGCATTGACTTGATGAGTTTGTTTGTTTTAACTGAGGAGATAATTAAACCTGTTTGGTTATATGAAAATAGGATATATTAGCATTTTTTGCCTTTAGAAATTAGGGCCTGCAAGAGAATGCATTACTTTTTGAGCGCTTATTTTTCGAGTGACATGAAGTGTAGCAGGATGAGGGGTTCCACAATGTTTGTGGAGAAATTCCATTTTCCCGATGCTCCCTCACATGTAATGTGGATGTTGACAGAAAGCAGAACAGATCTGAAAGATGCTTTCTTGTGTTTAATTGCTTATGCAAAGGCATTCATTTAGCTGCATGGACCATACAAACTATGGGTAACAATGAGAAGAACGGGAATTATGCACATCTAGAACTTATGCATAGACCAAGAGGTAGTTGTGTGAACAGAATGTGGGGTCACTGTCAAGAGAGAGGTGCCTCACGGATGGATCCTTTTATGAGTCTTCAAGCTGATGCAGGACAAACATCCTGAACAGCCATACAAAGAAGAATGGGGAATCAGGCTGATCAACCAAAAGTTTCACGACTGGACCAAATGACCCCCTCAAGAGAAACAGAGAAGTTGTTAAGGATTTTATTTTACTTGGATTCACAATGAACCATTATGGAGGTAGCAGTCAGAAAATCAAATGACATGTTTCATTCGGAAAATTTGTTGCATAAGACCTCTATAAAGTGTGGAATAGTAAAGATGTCACTTGGAGGCCTAATGGGCACTTGGCCTCAAACAATGGTATTTTAAAAATCAATTAATTACTTTAAAAATTAGTTTATTTGAAGCATTTTCACATACATACAATCCACATATCATATATTTCAATAGTTTAGTCACATTCATGAGTTTTATGCAACTATCAATTTCAGACATTTCTTCTTATTGTTGGGAGAGCCCATTTCCACTAGTCTCCCCAGTCATGTCCTTCTGAATCTATTGATCCAATATTTTTCTCTATAGGTGTTCTTTATCTGGGTTTCATGCACAGAAAATCATACAACATCATGACAGAGTACAAATAGCCCAATAACAATGATATACTGAAACAAAATAAAACCTCAAGTGATAATAAAGCGGATAAAATGAAAAAACTCAGGCAATTATTCATCAGGTCAAGAGGGAGATGGCTGACAAGGTGTCACATTTTGACATAGCTACAGTTCCAGCCAGCTACCCTGCAGTGGACTGTGTCTGGTAACAAGGGCTTTCCCATCTCTGGTCCATAAACAGATTGGAGACTGCAGAGGCTTCATCTGTGCGGGAGGTCCTACAAATGAGTTTTCGGTTTCACTGTCATCTGCAGCCTTCTACAAACCAGGTGTTCAGAATTTAAGCTCTAGTACCATTTCCTACTCTGGGTTTGTTTTTTTAAAATATACAGTCCTTGGATCACACAGGCTAGTACTTCCACGTGGACTTAGGGATGCCTTGCTTAGGTGGCTGCTTATTTTAAGACAAACCTTTAAGACCGCAGATGCTATTCTTCCCGATAGCTGGGCACCACCTGCTTTCTTCACCATGCTTTTCTGCAGCACCCAGTTCCCACTGCTCACATCAAGAGGGTAGTTATTGAGCAGGGCCTTGTCATGAGAACAAGACTCTTCCGTTGTCTTGATGTTTCTTTTTATAGTGGTGGTCTCATACAATATTAGCCCTTAAGTGATTAAGCCAAGGCGTTTTCAATGCCTCATATGCCTATGAAAACTGGACCATGAATTAGAAAGACCACAGAATAATGGGTGCATTGAATGTCTTTAAAGACGTCAGCCAGAATGCTTCTTGGAAGCAAAGATGTTGAGACTTCATTTGATAGATCTTGGATATATTATCAAGAAAGGCCAGTACCCAGAAAAGGACATCATACATTTGCGAAAATACGAGGGGAGCCAAAAAGTATTGCAGAACAAGTACTTGAAAGGTAAGATGTAAAATACCAAGGATGTGTTTCTGACACATCCTCCACTTCTGAAGGCAGTGCTTCCATCCCTCTGTTCCCTGATGTTACATCACGCACAATGGCAGTTTGGGCATCCACCAGGGGCCCAAATTGTGTTCTCTGAAATAGTCTTTGAATTTTGGGAACATAAGAACATCCGGAGGGGCAATATCAGGGGTGTAGGATGGATGAGGCGAGGCTTTCCAATGCTCCTGGACAGCTCTTGCGCTCGAAGAAGGAGCAGAAGCATTGCCATGATGGAACAGCCGTCTCTTGGCGTCATTTCCTTGGCCTTTTCATTTCACTATTGTAGTTCTCAGTTTTCCCTCATCTTCTTCCCAGAAGCCCTGGTGATCGCCTGTGCCCTTTTAGAAAACCTACAACATTTTCTCTTTGAAATTCTCCCCAGAGGCACTATACCTTTCTCAGCTCACCTGTCTTGTCTTAAGTTAACTGTCCCAGTAGATCTCCCCAGGAGCCACTGTTTTGGTTGGATCCCTTTTGTTCTGCTTTTAAAGCCCCCAAGGGGCCCTGGCAGCCGAGTGGTTAGAGCTGGGCTGCTGACTGCAAGGTCCGCAATCAGCGCCTCCGCAGGGCTTTCTTCTCTGTAAAGAGACACCGTCTTGGAAACTCGCAGGGGCAGTTCTGCTGTGTTTTTTTTTGTTGTTGTTGTTGTTGTTTTAACGGCAACTTGTCGATAGTCATTCACAGATCCCAGAAACAGGTTTAGGCATAGCTATGTGGAATAAACTCATGCATATATGAACTAGATTCTTAGAAGCAAGACTTTAGAACTGACCATCCTATAGGAAAGTACCGGCTGGATTACCTGTCAGTAATTGTTGCACAGATATGTGAGTGAAATCTGTAGAGATTTCAAACCCACAGTTGTTCCCGCGCCTGCGCACATTGTTACAGCCACCGGGTAAGCGGGCTCCGCGAGAGCCTTCCTCCTTTTGCTGCCCTCCACTTCACCGAGCGTGATGTCCTTCCCCAGCACTGGCTCCCTTGCAGCGTGTCCAGTGGAGGGAAGGCGAAGTTCACCGTCCTGGCCACACTGCCGAGCCCGAGCGCTTTGCCGGTTAGCAGTCCGCGTGCTTCCAGCGTTCTTCTTCCAAGCACACCCCTTCCTCTTGCAACGTGGTCCAATGCAGATCCACCTGGACACACAGACTTCTCGGTGCCGTGGAGCCAGTTTCCACTCAGCGAATTGACCGTGGAGCAGACCGGCCCCTTGGAGCTGGCGAGGCTGTCAATCTTTCCCGGAGCAGTCTCCTCTTTCTCCGGCCACCTCCCCGTTCCTGGTGGAGCAGGAGCAGCCGGTGGGCTGAACTGCAGCCATTGCGCTTAGCAGCCCCGTGTAAACCGCTGCATGCCTCCGCCACTGCCCATTGTTAAGATGCACTCCCATGGCCCGGTCATTGTGTTAGCTGAGTAGTCAGCGTTCGCTGCCATTTTATTTAGGCCGTTATCTCAGCATATCAGGGGCGGTGGGGGCCCTCGGGGTAAAGGTTAGGCTGCCGACCCTATCGGATCCCCTATCTGCTGCACAGGAGCAAGATGAGGCTCTCTGCCGCGGTGGAAATTCAATCTGTTTACTGTGCTATTCGTGTTTGTTCGGTTTGTTAATGCTTTCCTGTGCATGAAATCCAGGGCAGGTAAATCTATAGAGACAGTAACTGGGTTAGTGGTTTCTTGGAGTATGCCAGGGGAAGTTGGGGGCGAAATGAGGAGCTAATAGCCACGTGCACAAGAATGAAGAAAGTATTCTCAAACTGATGGTGGTCGTGGCTGTGCCGTTCTTCTTGAGGGACTGAGCTATTGAATTGTATGCTATGCCAATAAAACTGTTGGGGGAAAATTAAAGCCTCAGAAACCATAGGGAACGATCTTTTCTGACCTCTAAGGTTGCTATGAGTTTGAATCAATTCCATGATAATACCTTTTGTTGGACTTTCTCATCGATTGTTATTTTCGTTAGGAAGTCATTAATGTTGGATTATCCAGTAACCAAGCTAAGCACAAGTTTACGGTGTGACTAGTTTGTTGACCTCCTTTAATGGGTGGTCTGCCCTTGGAAGTCACCGTACATGCAGAGCAAGCGGTTGCAGAAAAGCCACTGCTTTCGTGCAGTGCAGGGCAGCTGGCTGTGCTGTAATGTTTCCTCTCGTTCCTGCTTCCTTTCCCTATGCTGCAGACTTTTAGAAACGCAGTATTAGTTAATTTCATAGATGAAAAAATGAGGAAGTATGTGCTTTCGTCTCTCCTCTTATTCAAGCAATAAGGAGAAAATGAATGATAAAGTTGCTTTTCTGATTCACAATTTAAAAAAATCAGAGGTTTAATATTTTATTTGTTAAAATAACTTTTTTCCAAAAGTATTTGAAACTGCATAGACTATAACAATATAACTATGCATATATTCTTATATATATAATATGTAAATCATGGGAATGTAGTAATGTGATAACCATAGAAACTTAGCTGAATTATCATGAATGATTAAATCTTTTACTGTAAAGTTTTCAGTAGGCAGAGAAAGAACTAGACAAAATTTACATAGGTATTACTAGCAGCAAAGAGGAAGTATACAGCAATTACTCAGGAGTGACAAAGAAACTTCTGAGTAATGCCTTATAGGGTATATTGCATGCCAATCCTTGGCAACAGCTTCAAAACAAATACTAAAGATGATTTAATATTACTGTTGCTTTTAGTTGAAGACATAGCATAAAAGTCACATTCAGTAAAATTGAACTTCAAAGATATTGGATTAAAAACAAACAAACCAAAAAATCTACTTTTCGCCTTTATTATTTTTTCTCATGCTTTCCTTCTGAGTTTTCTTTAAGGTGACAGTGCAAATCAGTAGGTTCTTTTTTTAACCTTGTTCTAGCAGAGAAAAGAGAGCCCAGTTTCAAATACAATTCAATCTTAATCAGACAAAGACGAGAAAAAAACACGATGAGTCCTTCTGGATACAGAAGACCGTCAGCATGATGTCATACTGGTGTCCACGAATTGACAGAAAGTTGGACACATGAGGACACAGAGAGCAAAGGAAACTGTCACCACATCGTGCGTGGCAGCAGATCAGTTCATCACAGTTGCAGGTGGGACGACAGAAGCAGGAAAGGGACCGTGATTGGGACACACACATACATTATTGCAACAAGTTTGGCTCAAGGCGCTGCAGTCAGGGCAGTCAGGGTGTGACCCATGACTATGAACTGGAGTTCCCCAATTTCCATCAATGACACACCTAGGCAAGTCCCGGAAGGTGGGGACTGCGTCAGAGAGTGGTAGGAATCCACTTCTGCACACAGTCCCTGAGAGCAGTTTTTCGCGCTAGTGATTAGCAGTCAGAAAAAACTCAATGGAGGTTGAATCTGTGTGGAGACAAAAATGGATTTAGGGTTCCTACCTTAACCTTCTGTAAACTGTAGTCCTCTGTAACCCCAGTACTTACAATTTAAGCTCTAAATACCACCTACAGCAGTGGTTCTCAACCTTCCTAATGCACGACCCTTTAATATCGTTCCTCATGTTGTGGTGACCCCCAACTATAAAATGATTTTCATTGCTACTTCATCATTGAAATCTTGCTACTGTTATAAATCGGGTGACCCCTGTGAAAGGGTTGTCTGACTCCCAAAGGGGTTGTGACCCACAGCATCCCCTTAACTGTTTTCTACTAACCTGAGAATTTTCTTGTAGATGATTAAGTGAGCTGAAATCATGGAGAGCTGAAGGCTCTTTTTGTCAGGAAAATCTATCTGTGTAAACTTGAATTTCAGTTGTATTTTTTTTCCCTTTTGGCAGCAAACAATGCTTACGGACACACTGCCACTCAATTCTGGGAAACATCAAATATTGGATTTATATCTGTGTGCAGATAGAATCAGTTTCAAGTCATTTCTGAAGATACTGAGCATAAATATTTAGATAAAACAAGCTTATACATTTTTGTACTTGACTCAGTTATCTGTATAAGTATGAATTTTCAAATGGTGGATTGAAAGTTTTGCAGTGGGCATCATAATGAGTAAGCCTATACATGAGAGAGATACATTTTAAATAAAACACATAGTGATAACCTATTCTAAACTTCCAGGTTAGTTAAGAAGTAAGAATACGAGATTAAATGAATTAAATTATTTTAAAGTAGAAAATAAACAAAATGATGATCAGAGTCAGCGTTGAATATGGGTATGCAGAGAAACTGGGGCGTGACAGAGAAATGATTGTGACATAGAGAATGGTCCATAGGACCGTAGGTTTTGAACCTGGTGTTATGTCAGCAAAGCAACGTGCGTTGGCGGAGATGACTAAACTATGAAAAGGGAAGATTAGCTCATGTTTTGGGGTGTTTTTTTAAAGCTGCTCCCCCTTATTTTTAAGCAGAGAAAAAGTTCTTGAGAATGGAGAACTTGTTTGTTAATCATTTATAGTACAGACATAAATATGTAAACAAAAAGAGACTTTTCATAGAGTGCCTAAGGTTCTTTGAATGCTGATTTATTTTTAATGTTTTATATCACAAAACAAGTTTAGATTATTTTTCGATAAATTATAATAGTGCATCTGTGTGTGTGTGTGTGTGAGAGAGAGAGAGAGAGAGAGAGAGAGAGAGAGAGAGAGAGAGAGAGAGAGAGAGAGAGAGAGAGAGCAGTAAGTTTCCTTAATGCGACTGACTCTCCTTCCATTTGTCATTGTTCACACTGTATGAATTGTATTTGTTTCTTTGTTGGCACTGTACTTTGTTATTTCAAGACTTTTCTCGTAAGAAAGACCACTTTCTTTACTTCTTTCCATTTAGACATATTCCACTGGGCAAATAAATAGTCAAGAAAATCATTCTATGGCTTTTCTTCTTTTTATAATTACTACTACCTATCCATGCATGTCTGCATGCATCAATTCATCCAGACGTTCACTCATCAAATCTGTATTAAGCGCCCAAGGAGAGTGTGCTGGTGTCTGGGTGAGTGTGGAGGTACCATGCAGTGAATGAATCATGAGACTTATGACCCCAGTGGATACAAGTGGGAAATGGTTAGTCTCTGTAAATAGTGGTTAAGAAATTTAGAAATAGCCGGGGAAATTCCGTACTTTTGGTGAGGAGATGTGAACATTGCACAAATGCTTTGGGAGCAAGTGCCAAAGCCGAACTACTTAATCCTTGTGTTTTGCTTTTTTGGTGGATAAAGAGGAAAAAAGTTTTACTCTAATATTTACTAAAATCTGTATGATTGACGTTATCCGCTCTCCGTGAAAAATGCCTAAAATAGGCTTTTGTTTTTAAAGCCATTTCACATTGTTAGCATTTCTCACTTTTATAATTTCAATATAGAAACTATAACTGCTCATTAAAGTAGTAAAATGGTGTGAGGAGCTCTCTGCCTTCAAAGCTGATATTCTTTCTTCTACTTTTTGTTAAGGAATGCTGAGTTTCAGTTCTGCCATGCCTTTAGAGAAGCACTTATTGTGATTTTTGCTCATTTCCTTTTGTTTAATATTATGATATATTATTTTCAGAGGTGAAATTAGCCATGGGTTGGAGGACTTAAAACAAGTTCAACCGGCAGGAGAGACATATATTCACGAAGGACTAAAGCTAGTAAGTTTTCTTATGTTTTTAGCACGGGAGAGAAAGTACTATATTCACAACCGAGCTCAATAGCCCACCTGCCTGTTTATATTTTCTGATCTGTGGTCACATGTAATGGTTCTAGGCATGAGAGTATAGGCTCCCTAAAAGGTATCTGGCTGGCATGGTGGTAACAGAGTGAGCTGCTAACTGAAAGGTCAGCAGTTCGAAACCACCATCTGCTCTTTGGGAGAAAGAGGAGACATCTACGAATAGGATCGCTGTCAGTCAGAAACGACTTTATGGTAGTTCATTTTTTTGAGGGTTGCTATAAGTTGGGACCAACTCAATGACACTGACTTTATGTGAGCGGTGCGAGTGAACATTAGTGTGGAAAAATGAGCTGGTAGTGTGATAAGAAACATTTAGATTTATCTTCGCCTGTTTAGGAATTTTCCATGTTCTCAGGGGTTACATTCAAAGTAGTCAACCACAGTTACAAAAAAACCCAAAAGCCTGAAACAAAAAAAACATATTCCTTAAACCTGGGATTTAGTGACTCTCTCGTGAAGGTGCGACTATTCAAGTAAAATAGAATTAACACAAGGACATAGTTTTATTGAAGGCCAGTTAGTAATGTTTTGATTTTGTCAAATATACAAATTTGGCTTGATGAACCATAGTGGTTCAAAGTTAAAATTAAATTATGAGTTGGATAATTATTCCCCGTTTTCAGGCAAATGAACAAATCCAGAAAGCAGGAGGCCTAAAGACCTCTAGCATCATAATTGCGCTGACAGATGGTAAGCTGGACGGTCTGGTGCCATCGTATGCAGAGAAAGAGGTGAGTATTGAACTGAGACTGGCTCTTGACTCCCTGCTGTACTCTGTTGTGTGTCTCTGCGTGCGCTCTCTAATATTTGAAGAATTCACCTCTCTCTCTCTCTCCCCTCTGAAATAGGCAAAATCATCTCGGTCACTTGGGGCTAGAGTTTATTGTGTGGGTGTCCTTGATTTTGAACAAGCACAGGTGAGTACAGATCTGAAAATTTTAATCTAAATTACATCATTCTAGGAAGGATGGTTTGTCAAAAATATTTTCACAGGAAACTGTTGACATTGATTGATTGTTAGTTATTTTCTATACAACTATTAAATTCTTGGTTGTACATCTTGAAGTCAATATAAATAACTTATGAATAATGATAGATTTCATTACTGAATATGAAAATCTGAACAATACTTGATTTGGGCAACTAATCTAAAGATAAAATTTTGTGTTGAGCCAGGGTTTTAAAATTTGACTCAGATGTGCAGGAATTTAGAAAGTCCATTAGGAGAAATCTTAAAAAATATTTTTTTTCAGACTTTAAAAAATTAAATGTACTTTGGTAAAGCATTAAGGGATTATATACTTGAAAAAGTATTTTTCCACTCACAAATGGATCTTGCATTTAAATTTTGGGTTGAGCATGGCCCAAACTCCCATGACTTCAGCCCAGTACGGATCTTAGAGCTCTGCACTTTGCAAAGTTGCTGTAGCCCATCTCAGTTCATCTTGTGGTGGACGTTCGGGCAGCACCAGTGCTGCTACTTTTGGTCACTGACCTCTCCCACAAACCACACTGTGGCAGATTAACTACTGTGCTGTAATTTTTCAGGTGAACTTAAAATCAAAATGACATTTCTAAAGTATTATATGGTCGTAACCAGGGTTCCTCAGTGGTGTAGTGGTTCAGCATTCAGCTGTAAACTGAAATCCACTAACCAACTTGTGGGAGAAAGATGTAGCAGTCTGCTTCTGTAATTGAAAAGCCCATGCGGCAGTGATGGGGAGGCCTGATGGTGTGCTGGGTCACTCATGGGACTGCTAACCACACGGTAAACAGTTCAAAACCACAAGCAGCTCTGTGGGAGAAAGATGAGGCTGTCTATTCCAAGGGCAGTTTTGCTTTCTCCTGTAGGGTCTCTATGAGCTGGAACGACTTGATGTCAAGAGTTTAGTTTTGGTTGAATCTTATTCACCCCTTAATTATTTTTCCCCCATTTTCCCCCTGAAGCTGGAAAGAATTGCTGATTCCAAAGAACAAGTTTTCCCTGTCAAAGGTGGTTTTCAAGCTCTCAAAGGAATAATTAATTCTGTGAGTAAATTTCTGTCATCAGAGGAAGCACATGATGTTAGATATATTTTTTAAACTATAAACCTTGATCCCAGGGCACATCATGATACTTTCTTGAGGGAAGGGGGTAAGAAGGTGTTTTGCTTAGTATTGAGTACACAGGGTGGTGCTTGTCAGTGAGATTTGATAGTCATACTTGCAGGGGGTGCTTGGTGAGTCTGGGTTTGTGATTTCAAGTTTTAAGGTTTTCATAAACGGCCCCAGACACATCTTCCCATGGGGCATGGAGTCCCTAACTGTCTTGATATCTTGAAAGTTTTATAGGCTTATAGAAAAAGCATGTAAGATAAAAATTTGGATTGCAATGTGATTACTCCCTCCTTCCCACTGGTATTTCTTAGCGATCAGTAAGGCAACCTGAACGAGCGACGGACTATTTGATTGCTGTTGTTTTCTCCATTTTAATGATTAATGGTTTCACCGGAGCTCATACTATTTCCGTTTGGAATTCAGGAGAGCTGTCTCCGGGGATCATTAGAATCTGGGCTACCCTAACGGGGGACAGGGAAGGGAGTGATGAAATGCAAGCCCAAGCGCAGGGGTTCACACAGCTGAGGTTTATGTTTCATTTTACTGCTCTGTGCTGGAAGCACTCGGAGCAGTTGCTATTAAGCATTTATGATATTTTGGTAAACACCATCCTAAAATGGAAGTGAATAATATATATTCTCTAAGCCAAACCTAAACCTTTCCCTTTAATCTCTAGGTGTTTATTGTAGGGAAAAAAAATCTTAATTTCTTCTGACATTGAATACTTTTACTTAACTAGTCTGTTTTTCAGACACACAGAGATGCACTGAATTTGTTTTAGTGGCAAGTAGGTTTTCTTTTCCTTTTTAATTAATGGAGGCTTCAATATAATCACATAATATATATAAACACATCAAAATGCAGAATGGAACACAGGCTCAGTTATTTTAGGAGTTTACCTATGTTATTGTGTCCCTTTTTAGGGGAACTTGTTATGTAAATAGATATTTTTATAACTGGATTCAAGCTAAGTACTTTAAAATTGTATCTTAAGTTTTACAATACAGGAGAAAGGATGGACAACCCAAAAGGGTGCATAATTTGGGCATTGAATAAACAAGTCTTCACAGTACCTTAAACAGAATTTTATTATATTTTGGGCTTTCAATAATTGTTATAATTCCCTTAGAAAAGTGAACGGACCTTCTTCTTTCCCCCTTGGATTCCTCCCCCTCGCGCACCCCCCCCCCCAGGCCTGGGATAAAGAGTTTGATTGATAATTCTGCAGATAGCCGATTATCTTTTCAAACATGTCTTTTTATGGGTTACAACTAGAGATTTTCTTTTTAGGACTTGAGGCTAACAAAGAGATAAAGTTGTTCCTTTGTGATATTAATTTCTTAAATTTTCTTTTCTCTTTTGTGTCAGGGAAACTTTATATTGTTTTTTTTCTTTACAAATCATTTTATTGGGGGTTCTTTGTATCGAGCACATTTGTACATATGTTGCCACCATCATTTTCAAAACATTTTCTTTCTACTTGAGCTCTTGGTATCAGCTCCTCATTTTCCCTTCCCTCCCTCCCCCACCCTCCCACCCTTCCTGCTGAACTCTTGATAAATTATAACTTATTATTATTTTCATATATTCCAACATCCACTATCTCCCTTCACCCATATTTCTGTTGTTTGTCCCCCATGGGGTGGGTGATTTATATGTCATTGTGATAGGTTCCTCCTTTCTGCCTCTTCTCCGAGCTCTCATGGTATCACTACTCCCATTACTGTTCTGAGGGGTTTAGCTGTCCTGGATACTGCGTGGCAAGAGCTCTTATCTCTACCAGTGTACATGCTCTCATCTAGCCAGATTTGTAAGGTAGAACTGGGTCATGATAGGGGAGGGGATCAAGCATTAAAGTCTGAATATTGTGTGTTTCTGGCTGACTTGTCCCTTCCTTGTGACTCCTCTGTGAGGGATGTCCACTATCTATACAGATGGGCTTTGGGCCTCCACTCCACACTCCCCCTCATTCACATTGATGAGATTTTTGGTTTTGGGTCTTTGATGTCTGATACCTCATCCCATTGATACCTCATGATCATGCAGGCTGGTGTGCTTCTTCCATGTGGGCTTTGTTGCTTCTCAGCTAGATGGCTACTTGCTTATTCAAGACTTAAGACCCCAGACCCCGTATCTTTCGACAGACAGGCACCATCAGCTTTCTTCACCATATTTGTTTATGCACCCATTATCAAGCACATTTATATATATGTTGCCAATATCCTTTTCAAAACATTTTCTTTTCCTTTGAGCCCTTGGTATCAGCTTCTCTTTTTTTCTCTCCCTCCCCCACCTTCCCACCTTCATAAACACTTGATAAATTATAAATTATTATTATTTTCATATCTTACACCACTCATTGTCTCCCTTCACCCATGTTTCTGTTGTTCATCACCCTGGGGGTGGGGGTGCAGTTGTAGGTTGATCATTGAGATTGTTTACCCCTTTCTCCTCCTACCTTCCCCCTACCCTCATGGTAGTAGTGCTCCTATTGCTAGTCCCGAGGGGTTTATCTGTGCTGGATTCTGTGTGTTTAGAGCTCTCATCTGTACTCAGATTTGTCAGGTAGAACTGGGCTCATGATAGTGGCACGGGAGGAAGTAGTAAAAAACTAGAAGAATGGTGTGTGTTTCATCGGTGCTACACTGCGCCCTGGCTGACTCGTCCCTTCTTCGTGCGCCTTCTGTGAGGGGATATTCACTTGTCTACAGATAGGCTCTAGGTCTCTACTGCAACCTCTCTCATTTTCATCCATATGATTTTTTTATTTGTCAGTGCCTCGTGATCACACAGGCTGGCGTGCTACTTCCATGTGGACTTTGTTGCCTCAGCTAGATGGGCACTTGTTTACCTTCAAGCCTTTAAGACCCCAGATGCTATATCTTTTAATAGCCATACACCATCAGCTTTCTTCACCAAATTTGCTTATTCACCCATTTTATCTTCAAAGATCGTGTGGGGAAGATGAGCATCACAGAATGTAAGGTTATAAATGACTCGATCAAGAGCAATGTAACTGAGAGGAATTACTGAAACCGAGATGAAGGCTGAACATGATAGTGGAACAAGAGGAAAGTAAAAGGAAATAGAGGAAAGAACTAGGAGGCAAAGGGCATTTAGAGAGGTTTAAATACAGGCATGTACATAAACAAACAAACAAACAAATAAATAAATAATGGGGGAAAAGAAAAAGTACATATATTTTTAGGTTTAATATCAAGTTAGCAGATGGACATTGGGCTTCTCTACCCAAGTACTCCCTCAACTCAAGAACACTTTGTTCTAATAACCCGGCATTCTGTGGTGTTCACCTTCCCAACACAATCACTGAAGACAAAATAGGTGCATAAGCAAATGTAGTGAAGAAAGCTGATGGTGCCCAGCTATCAAAAGATAAAGCATCTGGGGTCTTAAAGGCTTGAAGGTAAACCAGCTGCCATATAGCTTAGAAGCAACAAAGCCCACATGGGAGAAGCACATCAGCCTGTGTGATCATGAGGTGTCAATGGGATCAGGTATCAGGCATCAAAGACCCAAAACAAAAAATCATATCATTGTGAATGATGGGGAGTACAGAGAGGACACCTAAAGCCCATTTGTAGGTAATTGGACAGTCCCTTACAGAAGGGTTGTGGGGAGAATATGAGCATGTCAGGGTGTAGAATAGGAACAATGAAACATACAACTTTTCTCTAGTTCTTTAATGCTTCCCTCCCCCCACTATCATGATCACCAATTCTTCTTTACTAATCTGGTACACAAGGGCATGTGCATGGGTACAGATAAGAGCAGGAAACACAGATAAACCCCTCAGGACCAATATTGAGAGTAGCCATACCAAGATGGTCAGGGGAAGGTTGGGGGAGAATGGGGAAACCAATCACAATGATCTACCTATAACCCCCTCCCAGGGTTATGGACAACAGAAAAGTGGGTGAAGGGAGACATTACTCAGTATCAGTCAGTGTAAGACATGAAAACATAATAATAATAATTTTAAAATTATCAATGGTTCATAGGGAAGGGGGAAATAAATAAGGAGATGATACTAAGGGCTCAAGTAGAAAGTAAATGATTTGAGAATGATGACGGCAACAAATGTACAAATATGCTTGACACAATGAATGGATGTATGAATTGTGACAAGAGTTGTATAGACCCTAATAAAATGATTAGAGAAAAAAAAGAATATCGCAAAAAGAGTAAAAAAACTCAAAGTGTTCTTGAATTCAGGGAGTACTTGAGTAGAGGCCCAATGTCCGTTTGCTACCTTAATACTTAACATATAAATATATGTGTATAGACCTATTTCCCTATTGTTATATATAATTTTATTTAAATTTTAAGTATTAAAAATGAAAAAAAGAAGAAAAATCTCAAGCACCAAGTAAGCTTCCTGTCCTGGTAAAAATTGAAGAATGAGCAGTGTCGGGGCTGAGCCTTTAGATAAAAAATGTGCATATCTCACAGAGCAAGGTGCTAAGGAGCCTTACCTGGGAATATTAGCTTTGTTGTTGTTATTGTGATAGAAATTAAACCAGTTATAAAACGGTAGATTGGGAAAACTTCAAAAGAAATCGATAGAAACTGAGAACTCATGGATGTAGTATTCAAGGGCTATAGAGGCGAGTCAAATGTAACTTGGCCAGTCTTCCCCTGTCTGAAGTGAAGAACTTGGAGCAGCTAGGGGGACGTCAGCTTCCCTCATGGGGCAGTTTCTGAGTGTTGGATGGAGCAGAAGGGCAGAGATGTTGAACGGAGCTGGGGAAATTCCAGAATAGGGTGTCCCTTTGGAACTTGGTGGGCCAGAGAAATGTTAAGGTTAGACATTTTTGACTTTGAATCCTTCTTCCCCATCTTGTTCTCTTTCACTTCCCATTGTTCGAAAAAGCCAGTATCTGTTCTTCTAACTTTCGCTTTAGTGTGAAAATCTTGGCATATAAAGTAAAACACACACACACACACACACACACACACATTTGGGGAGTGATTGCAGAGTATTTATTTGAAAATGAAACCTTTGCTTGAACTGTGCGAGTCAGATGGACCTTCCCTGGGTTCTCACTCAATGTCTCATAATGCAGCACTGTGGGAAGAAGACATTAAAAACAAACAAAACCACAGGTAGGTGAATAATAATGGAAAGAATAAGAATCAAAACTCTCTGTGGAAACTTCTCCCTCACGCCCTCTGTCTTCTAAGAACCGAACCACTGGATGCGTCACTATTTCGAATTACTGCTGATCTTTTCACCGGCCTGCTTGTTTGTTTTGATTGGTTTATTTTGGTAGAGTACCTCACAAGTATTACGCAAAAAGAGATGAATTCATTGCAAAACGAATTTCCAAAATAATGTGGTCCAAAAGCATTAGAAACCCTAAAGCCTCATAGATGGCAATTAATTCCAGAATTTCTAAGTAACTAATGGGGAAGTTTAACAAACAAAGAAGCACAACTTGAAACCAAGTAAGAAACATAACCGTCGTTTTCAAGTCAGTTCTGATTCCTTGGGACCCCGTGTGTGTCAGAGTAGAACTGGGCGCCACAGGGTTTTCCATAGCTGGTTTTCTGGAAGGGGTTTGCCAGACTTTTCTTCTGGGGTGTCTCTTGGTGGCCTATGCACGCCAACCTCTTGTGAGTGTCCAAGCGCATAACCATGTGCGCTCCAAGGATTCAGAGGAAAGCGTAAGAGCGCGGAGCCCTCGTGGCATCAAGGTCAGCAGCTCCAAAGCAACAGCTGCTTCCGGGGAGACAGATGGAACTTTGTACTTGCTGGAGTTGCAGATGGGAAACTCCCAGGGCAGTTCTGCCCTGCCCTTTCAGGCATTGTCCTTCACCATCGACGCTGTGACAGGGAGCTTGCTTTGTTTTTGAGTATGAGCACATGAGTATGGTGGAAATGGACACATTTGTTCAGGAATGAAGTAAATAAAATCCATAATAACCTTAGAAGATATTGATAAAATGTAGTTGAGGGTTTCAAAAGTTTGTACAAAAGTCCCATTGTCCTTTCAGTCCTTTTGTTCTACACATTTTTTGAAACCCCGTTATTTGAGCATTTTAGCCATCAACTTCCCTTTGGACAGAAGCCACTTAAATTTGAATAGACTTCTGATTTTCTGTGACTTTGATTTCATGCTCTTGTTTCCACCGCATTGGATGCCATGGCACGGTGTGACAGAGTGGAAGGTGCTCTGGACTGTTGTCTGCCAGAAGTACATTTCTAAGAAACCACAGAGCCACCGAGTTCCAACAGTGGATCTTTCTGGTTAGCAGCCTCCTATTTAAAAATTGAGCAACGAGGCTTCCTCCCTTGTATTAGGAATCTTGATCACAAGTGACAGAAACCTAACTTGTACTAGCATTAGCGAATAAAAGAGACCCTGTGGCTTATCCAATTGGAAGTTCTAGAGAGTGGAATTGACTCAAATCAAGCCGAACCCGCAAGATTTAGTCATAGTCCTTTCTCTCAAACAATGTGTCTGGGCATTTCTGTACTTACCTGACTTATTTTCTCCTCCCTCAGACAAATGCCAGGAGAGATAATTGACTAATAATTCAGGCTGATAAGGGAAAGCTGTTCTCCATATACAGTCAAACCCAAACCAAGAAGCACACACATGCTGCCATCACATTGTTTCTGACTCACAGTGACTCAGAAGAGTCATATGCAGTCAGTGAGCTGTTAATCAGCATGTAGACTTAGTTAAGAACTGCGAGGCTGACGCAGACCATCCACTCATCCCTGCTCTACTAGTGGGGAAAGTGCAGTTTGGACCAGACTGGGTCATGTCCCCACCCCATGACAAGGGGATCCAGATGAGGTGGAATGGAAAAAGAAGGTGCCATGGTTGACAGTCTCACAAGGATCACGTTGAGAGGAGAACTATATGCCCAATGTAAAGGGAACACTGATCTGGGGAGGAAGCAAAAAATCAGGCTTACTCCCCCCAGTCATTTCTAACTCATAATAACCCTATAAAAACCAGTAGCTACCACCACACCAAAAAACCCAAGCCCATTGCCATTGAGTTGATTCTGAATCACAGTGACCCTGTATAGGGGTTCGGAGACTATAAATCTTTATGGAAGCAGCCGGCCTCATCTTTGTCCCAAGGAGGAGCAGTGGAGGGGTTTGCAATGCTTAACCCTGTGGTTAGCAGCCCCGAGTCTAATCCAGAGCACCACCATTGCTGCCACAGTCCACGATTAAAACAGATTTCAAATATTTCTGACTTCTATTCTTGTAAGGCCACTCCTTCTAAATTTTCTTAACGAAATAGTAAAATGGAAACTTTGCTTTTATTAACTTGGTTTATAATAATATTTTGGAATTCATTGCCTTTCACTATTTGTTTGACTAACTTGATTCATTCTTTTCTTTATGGGGGGGGCTGGGATTATAGGTGAAGGACATCACATCCGCTTTGAATATTTATTTACAATTGTGTGACATTTTGTGAGCAAATTATGTAAACCATTGAATTAACCCTGACTCATGCTGAGCTTAAGTGTCAGAATAGAGATATGCTCCATAGGATTTTATGATTGATTTTTTTTTAAAAGAAGATCATTAGGTCTTTTTTACAAGGTTCCTCTGGTGGGCCTGCATTTAGGTTAGCAGCTACACTTGCTAAGACCACCATCCAGAGTCCAGTTAGATTGTTATTTCTTGGAACCTTTTACATGATCTCATTGGAGTGGGTTACTTATGGGCTGCTAACTTTGAGGACAGAAGTTCAACACCACCAACTTCTCCAAGAGAAAGCGATGCAACTCCCATGAAGAGTTACAGTCTCAAAATATCACAGAGGAAGTTTAACTCTGCTCTATAGGTCACCGTCAGTCAGAATGGCTAGATGGTTGCATATTTGATTTGGTTTGGTTGTGCTACAAAAGATCAACTTTAGAAGCTCACCTGTTCTTAATAGTAAAGTGAATTGCCTAGAAGGACGTTGGAAAAGGGGAGAAATGGTTAACTTTTATGGCAAAAATTTCCATCAATATAAATTTAATTGGATAAATGAATAATCCCTGAGTTGTACCTCATTAAAATATTAATTTTTAGTTTTTCAAAAGGATTTATTAAATATTCACTATACTTATTAAATATCGATTATGCTCTGCTCAAGATACTTGTACTGAGTTATATAACTAGATATGATATTCCTGGCTTCTGAGCTTATAATTATTAGTGTAAGTATTTGACTGGAAAATTTATAGAGACATTGCTTAAAAACTTCCTCCAAATTATTGTTGCACAAAGAATCATTTATTTACCACTCTAAATTTGTGACAAACTAAGTGTAACATTCAGTCTGGGAATGGTTGGAAAATTTATGCCATACTTTATTTCAAATTTGCCCACATTTAAAAATCACATTTAATAGAAAGTCTATTGTTCTTTTAAGAAAGTACTAAGTGATTATTCTGAGTTTCTATTGACCAAAGAGGGGATGAGGGGAGAAGAGACAGAGGAAACTTTGTTTCGAACAAAAATTATTTTTGATGTTTTGTATGTTGTAGCGAGAAATGATGCCTTGGCCCTAGGAAGTGATATGACTTGATTCCAGTTGTGAAATGCTGAGGAACTCAAATCTTTGTTGTTATTTCAAAGTGCGATGCAGGCATGTTTTCACCAACATTGTAATCAGAACTCTGTGGTTTTTCTTTTTGTTTTTGGAGCTAAGACAAGTAAAGGGCAGTCAGAGCACTTATGTTATTTTCTGAGTAAAAGTTTGTTTATGAGTTTGTCGGTTGTGCACGCATTACTCATGTACTTGCAAAAGAAGAGCTGATCCTTATTTCGATGTGGGTCAGCAACTGCTCTTAGGAAGCTTTAAACAGTTTTCAGAGAACGAACTCAACCAAAGCACATGATTGCAGACTATAAAATGTTTTTAATTGGTGTCCTATTGGCTGTAATATAAAAACATGCCTGACCAAGTTGTTTAGCAGCTAGAGGGAAAGCGAAACCACACGCTGAGCAATGAAAGGTAAAAGCAGAGTAGAAAATATCAGGAGAAACAATTTCAGTTGTTTTGCAGCCTACTTTGTTTACATACATGGTAAGGTAACACTACATTTTGGTGGGACTGTTAAGAGTTCAGCGCTGTTAGATGATTTTTCTTCTGGCCCAGAGTTTATGTTTGCCATTTGCAACCTCGTGGGGAAGTTTTGCTTATGGTGCTATCATGGACCTACCATTACTATACTATATGAAGCCAACCCATATCAATTTAGAACATGACTGAAATATCCAGGGCAAAATTTCATTCTGATGCTTTATTCAAGTCAGGTGGTGGAGACGGTACAGGACAATGGGCTCCACTTTCATCTCTTGCCAAACATCTGTAATCTCAAAGGGGGCCGCAGGCAATGCCGTCACAGCTGACTCCTTAGGCTGCATCCAGACTTAACTGCTAACCAGAAGCTAACTCCGAGGGTGGGAAAAAATAGCTATCTTTTATTCTCTTTTCCTCCTTTGTCAAATAGAGAAATCCCATGAAATTAGCATTTGCAGCTTCACTGAATATTGAGCGTTTTCTGTTTGTTAAATTTGTACAAATATTGCATCAAATGTTGTGTGAAATCAGTTAGAAGCAACGGAGTATAGTTTAACTGCAAGGGGTAGGCAGTGTTGGTTCAATTGTAGAATTCTTGCCTTCCATCCCAGATTTTCTGACAATGCAACTCAAGTACAGCCACTGCTCATGTCAGCAGAGACTTGAGTGTTGTGATACTGAATGGTTTCAGGGAGAGTTCAGACTAAGATGGAGTAGAAAGAAAGGCCTGGCAATCTACTTTTGAAAATTAGGCAATGAATGGTCTGTGGTATCTAATTGTGGTGGGTTCATCCAATCTAAAGTACCGTATGTATTCTAATATAAGCTGACCCGAGTATAAGCCGAGGCACCTAATTATTACCTGGGAAACCAGAAAAACCGATAGACTTGAGTATAAGCCTAGAGTGGAAAATGCAGAAGCTATTGGTGAGTTTCAATAATCAAAACAAATGAAATAAAATTACTAAAAATTGAGACATCCGTGGGGTAATGTATTTAAATATTCGTTTTAAATAAACAAACATAAATAAAAGGACAAATCATTTAGCATTAGTAAACCAGCACAGTAAGTGGAAAATAGGTTCAACAAAAACAATAAGGTATCAACAATGATACCTTAAGAGTACTATTCCTGAGCTCAATCAGCAACCAAACTAAAATGTAAACAGTTAAAATCCTTCAAACCTGGATTCCTCATCATCCTCCGTATCCCAGTGCAGAGCTTCCTCTGGTGTGAGGTCATCATAGACGCTGTCCTCACTGAGATCGCTGTCATCACCATCACTGCTGTCATTTTCATACAAAGCGCAGTCTTCACTGCCATCCATAGCATTACTAATGCTACATTTCTGGACGGCACGTCGCACCCTGTCTTCTGGAATGTCTTCCCATGCATCTCCAACCCACTTTGCTATTAACTCTATGTCGGGCTTCATGAGATTTCCTCCTTTTGTTAGTCGGGCTTGACCAGATGGCATCCATTCATGCCACTGACCCGTGTATAAGCCGAACCCCAGTTTTTCAGCACATTTTTTGGTTTTCTAACTCCATGTGTTTGTTTCTTCCAAACTAAGGACCGATTATGAAGAAGAAATAGGCTGCCCAGTTTGAGGGAAGAAGCAGCTGAAAATCTCATGCATAGATTCTCACCTTAGAAAACACGTTCTCTCATGTTGCTAGTCTTTCTTGGTTTACACGGTTTGTTACAATGTCTGAAATTCTGTCTGTAAGATGTTTTTGTTCTTCTCTTTGAGACAGATTTTGCCTATCCTGGGCTTTTCCCTCTCTTAACGAAGCTCCTAAGTCTTTTTTTCCCACTTCTTTGAAGAATGGTGCTGGAATTCAGACTGGGATTACATTGAATTGGTAGATTGTTTAAGGTAGTGACATTTTCAAAATAATGAGTCTTCTGATCTATGTACATGGAATGTTCTTTCATTCGTGTAGATATCTTTTGGTTTCCTTTCACAATGTTCTGTAGTTTTCTTCATACAGGTCTTTTGTTTGTATTTCAGCCTGTTTACAGTAATTCTATTGTAGACACTTTAGGATTCTCAATAGATAAAATCATATCATCTGCCAACAGAGAAAGTTTCACTTCTCCTTTACCAAATTGAACTCCCTTGATGTAATTTTGGGGGGTTTAATTGGTGTTCTTTCTTCTTCCTCCTTTGTGATATTGGGGAGATTTTCTTCCAAGAATTACTATATTATTTTAACTGAAGGCTTTATTCCTTTCTGCCTGTTCAGGCACCCCAATAATTTGAACGTTGTTTCCCTTCATGCTATCCCATATTATCCTCCGATCTTCTTCAGATTCTTTTGCTTTTTTGTTTGATTGCTTCTCTTGTTTGCTGAATTCTGCTTGGTTAGCTTCAAGTTCGCTGATTCGATTTTCCATTTCTTCTATTGTTAATCTTTCACCTTGTTCCTTAATTTTGCTACATCATTTCTTAACAATTAGATTTCCCTTGTGAGGATTCTAGTATCTCCATATTTTCATCTGTTTTCAGGATTGATCCTCTAATTTCTTATATGTCCCCAGGCACCAGCTTTTTTGTATTCTCTATGTGGCAATTGAAGGACTTTTCTGTATAATCCATTGGGTTTAGATAGTCTTCAGCAATTGACTTTTGTTTCCCTTGATTCTTTGTGGTAGCTGTTGGTGTTGGCTGTTGTTTATATCACATAGTGGGTGAACTACGTGATGCATAGGCTTCTGGAATATTTAGGACAAGGGTTGGCTGCCTTTTAGGTTAGGGGCAGATCAGATAGGTGCTGGAAAACATATTGTGTGTAGATGAGGAGGGAGTGTTAGGTGAGTGAGAGGAAGAGGTGTGCTTAGGTGTGTTTTTAAGTAGTGGTATTAGTCATAGGAAGACTTCCTTTTAAATATAGTAATTGTTAATGAGTTGGAGAAAAGGATAATGGAAACTGTGATTTTATGTGGTAAATGAGAGTATATGTTACTGAAGTAAATGAAGCAGGTCCTAGAGGTTATGAAGGTTGAGTTATAGAGAGATATATTAAATCTACCAGCGTCATTTATTGATCCTGTATATTATGTAGGCAGAGTACAGTCCTTCCAACTGTCTTGGGCTATTTCCCCTCACTGGCCAGTCACCACACTAGGGGAAGGGGAAGAGGCTGGCAGGCTCTGCCCCATTGACAATGGAGGTAATGTGTGGGTGGGCACTGAGAAGGGAATGCACGCATGGTGAGCACAGCTTAGTTCTCCATGGGAGAACGGACAAAAGTCCAGGGCTTGTATGCAAATGCTCGAATTGGTCACTATACCTGTTGATCCGGTTATCATCCAATGGGAACTTCACGTGTGTGATTCTTCATTGGTGCCATCTTACCAGAAACCCTTGTTTATTCTTTTTCATGGGCTTTCTCTTTGTAAATTCTTGGTTTTCCGATTTCTAAGAAATTGAAAAATAAGTAAAGCATTTCTGTTTTTAATGCGTTCTTTCAACCTCTCTCATAATTTCCTTTGAAATTGGTACCTGAAATAGTCTTAGTTCATGCTGCTAGAAGTGAGCCTAAAATAACCAATGTAGTGACGACAAACTGAGAGATACCATTTTCTTAATAGGATCTATTTTAAAATAAGTTGGAGAGAAAAAGGATTTGGTGGATGTGATATTGACTTTCACCTTTGCTATCAAATGCTCTCTTCTTTATCTCTGCTAAAACTACCACTAATGTCTTAATTTTGCTAGCTGAGAACTTTAGCTCCATATTCTTTTAGAAAAGCTTTCCTATCCTTTCTCCAGAGTCTTGTTATATTTATAATAAAATTTAAAAGTGATAGTGATTCGAAATATTACCACTCCAAAAGGGCACATTGACCTTTAGCAGTGACCTTCAAGTCTCCATTCTGCAGGAGAAAGCGTGGTTGTAGTAGATAAAGTAGCAGACTGAAGATATTTGGGGTTACGTGGTTGTGTGGAAGTTGTGGAATCTTTTTGGACACTTCTGAATTCAAATAAAACCCATTTGAATTTCTTCTCTACAAACATCTTATTTAGTTCCAAGACCGAAGAATAGGGGCATTTGAAGTGTGGTGCTGGAGAAGAGTCCTGAAAGTGCCATGGGGTGCCAGAGAACCAATGTCCCCTACAGGAAATGCAGCTAGCGTTCTCCTTAAGGGCAAGGGTGGCGAGACTTTGTCTTGTGAACTTTGTCATGTTATTTGGAGAGACTGGTCCCTGGAGAAAGACAACGTGCTTGGTACTGTGGAAGGGCAGCAAGAAAGAGGAAGTTCTCTGATTAGATGGATTGACACAGTGGCTGCAACAATGTGCAAAAACAATAGAACAAATGTGAAGACGCCACAGGACTGGATGATGTTTCCTTCTGGTGTTTATAGGTCTGCTCTGAATAGGAACATCTAACAACAACAACAGCAAAAAAACATCAGTTACTCAGGTCTCAGTTACTAGGGAAGTTATTTCACTAGATAATAACATTAAAAAGTACAAATGATGAATCCTTTTAGAGAGCATGCCCAGCAGCAAAAATGTTAAGACCTGGCATTTTAGGGATAGCCCATTTTAATCTCTACTTTTATTAAAGAAAGATCCGAGAGTGTTCTTTTTCCTGCAACTGTCCTAACTTCCCGTTCTAGCCATGGACCGGACATGCTATAGGCCCCTGGACACGGCCTGTTTTTAACTTCTGTCAAGAAGGGAATGCCACTCAAAGATCATTTGGAATTTGTCTGACCGTGATGATGATTCAGTGCGGAGCAGTTCTAAAGATAATGCCAGGCTTGTTGGGTGCATTACCAGCAGCTTACTTCGTCATTGCTGCTTTTCAGCTGTTGCTTCATGCCTTGTATGGCAGTTTCTGAATCCAAGACTAAGCTAAGAAGAACCAGTCTCTTCCTGTGCTCTGGAGATGCTTGAATACAGTCTGTTTTTTAAAAATAATAATATTTGGCTCATACAGGAAGCCTGTGTTCTGCAGGAGTAATATTTGATCCATGTGAGAACTATACTGAGGTTGTAAAGGATTCCATTTTACTTGAATTCTATTGTCATCATCCATGGAAGCAGGAAAGGAGAGGAAATAAGGAGGATGGGCAATGGTAAACACAGGGAGGAAGCGGAAAGGGCACAGTCACATTGTGAGGACTGCAACCATTAGCAAAAACAAAATGCATGTGCACCATTGAACGGAAAGCCAACATACCCTAGTAACTCACTCAAAGCACCGTTTAGGGAGAGAGTGTGTGTATAGGCTGGGTTGCCTAGAGATACAAAACCAGTGATACTCATATATGTATAAAAATAACTTGATATCAAGAAGTGGTTTTATATAAAGAGGAGTCCCAGTCAGTCCAACTCAAGTCTATGGATCTGATAGTAGCTGGGTTCCCCTTCAAACTCTTGGAGTTGCAGGCGAGTGGCACAGAAAGAAGATATGGATAGCTATCGCAGCAGCCCACATAGGGCCACCTACGGAGACAGGCGTAGTGTCCCAGCAAGGACAAAGGCAAAAGCGAAGAGAGGAGAGAATCTTCACTGTATCTTTTATAGAAAACCTATCCCCAAAGGTGGCATCATCAGATTGTGATCTGGTTGATAGGTGGGACGCTACCCCTACACTTTCACACAGGCTTGTGTTGGCATAAGATTTAACTGTATGAGAGAGAGCGAGAGAGAGAGAGAGAATTTGAGAGAGAGCAAACATATCTAACAGGCGGCTCATGCAGAAGAAAGAAAGAGGAGGGTGGGAGGGAGAGAAGGGAGGAAGAAAAGGAAGAAGGGGCATATGCTGCATAAGATCACTTTAAGTGTTCAAAAGCGAACATGTTACCTTAAGGACTAGGTGCACCTGACAAGCCAAGCCATAGTATTTCCAATAGCTTCACATTGCATTTGAAAGCTGGATAAGGAACGAGTGGGAACGACAGAGGCAGACTGCCTCTGAGTTATGGTGTTGGTAAATAATATCGAGTACACCACGGGCTGCAAGAAGACAAAGAAGCCACTCTGCCTTGGCACGAAAACAGAACGTTTCTTAGAATTGAGAATGGTGAGACTTGTCTTGGTTACTTTGGACGTCTTCTCAGGAGGGATCACTCTCTGGATAGGAGGTCATGCTTGATAGAGTAGATTGCCAGCGAGCGGAGAGAGGAAAACCCTTAAGGAGACGGACTAACGCCTAACAGTGGGTTCAAATATAGCAACAATCGTGAAAACAACTGTGATGATTGTGCAGGACCCAGCAGTGTTTCATCGTTAAAAGGGGTCACTGTTAGTCAGAACTAGCTTGATGACACCGAACAACAGAACAATGATCATTGTAAGAGAATAGAACCGAGATGTCACAATCAAACGAAGAAGTGTTTTTTTTCAATATTAAATTGAATCTGTAAATAAAAAAGAAAACAAAAAACTTCAATATACATTGTTCAAAAGAAGATTTGATTTTCTACTTGTACTTTCCTGATAGGAGTCCCGGGGTTGTTAAGTGGATAATGTGTTTGGTTGTAACGGAGAGCTTGGAGATTGGAGTTGACCCCCAGGGACTTTGACAGAAAGGCCCGGCAATATATTTCCAAAAACCCAGCCACTGACAACTGTATGGAGCACAATTCTATTCCGATGCACATTGGATTGCCATGAGTTGGAATAGACTGAATAGCAATTAGTTTTTGTTCTATCCCCTTTCATGAAGTTGCCTGATCCTGAATCAGCATTGCTTTTATGATTATACGGGAGTTTTCACCTATCTTTTTTAAAAAAAAATCATTTTATTGGGGGCTCGTACAAATCTTATCACAATCCATCCATCCATCCATTGTGTCAAGCACATTTGTTGCCATCATGATTCTCAAAACATTTGCCTTCTACTTGAGCCCTTAATATCGACTCCTCATTTTCCCTCCTCCCTCCCCACACCCCCTCCCTCATGAACCCTTCATAATTCATAAATTATTATTATTTTGTCATATGTTACACTGTCCGACGTCTCCCCTCGCCCATTTCTCTGTTGCCCATCCCCCAGGGAGGAGGTTATATGTAGATTCTTGCAATCGGTTCCCCGTTTCCACCCCACATTCCCTCCACCCTCCAGGCATCACCACTCTCACCACTGGTCCTGAAGGAGTCATCTGTCCTGGATTCCCTGTGTTTCCAGTTCCTATCTGTACCAGTGTACATCCTCTGGTCTAGCCCTACTTGTAGGGTAGAATTGGGGTCATGATAGCGTGGGGGTGAGGAGGAAGCATTTAAGAATTAGAGGAAAGTTGTATGTTTCATCAGTCTGGACCCTGACTGGCTCATCTTCTCCCCACAACCTTTTTAGTAAGGGGCTGTCCAGTTGCCTACCGATGGGCTTTGAGTCTCCACTCTGCACTCCCCCTCATTTACAATATGACTTTTTGTTACCTGTCTTTTTTATGCTCAAGACACCTTGGAGTATTATAGATTAGGCAGTAGGCTGCTCCTGACTGGTTGGGAGAAAGATGAGGCTGGCTGTCTGCTCCCATAAAGATTAAGCACCCTATATAGGCTGCTATGAATTGGAATCAACTCGATGACAGAGGTTTTTAGTCCTTTAAACATTATGTATATTTATATACACATACTCAAGGCCTAGAGTATTTAATCCTAGACTCTTTTCTGAATGATACTACAGACATTTCCTAAGGATGATACCTCTATGCATTACTGTTAATACATGTTCTCAGTTTTAAAAAGAGAACCTATGAAATTTAAAAAGAAAAACTCACAGCTATTTGTAATCTTATAATTCATAGTGTGTGTTATAATTGAATCCTTTATTTTTTTTCTCTTGTAGATATTAGATCAGTCATGCACTGAAATCCTGGAATTGCGACCATCCAGTGTCTGTGTGGGGCGTAAGTATTTGGAATATGAAAACACTATGAAAGAAATTGAATGATTTTTGTAGTTGAAATATATAGTTTGAAGTTCACGTTGCAAAGCAAATAACAAAATTAACTTTTTTGGCATCTTTTTCTGTAAGAATTTTAAAATAATTCCTTGAAATACTTTTATTTTAAATTCAAGATTTTTTAAAGTGAGATTGGAGTGTTATGTTAAATGAGCATATTGTGTGGCAGGCTTTTAGAATCTTTTGTGTACTTCATACACCATCGAGACTGTTCCTGTGGCAAGCAAAATTCAATATCAGATGTTTCCTTTTATTTGATTATACAGAGTCATGTATCTCTAGACTTTGAACTCTGTGCTTTACTGACTTGGCCACCGTCCACTGTCTGCCAGCTCAGGGTGCGTAAGCAACTGACTTACTGGTTTCTGGCAGGAAGGAAGCAGGTGGCTTCATCGGCTGTGCGGTGCTACAGCCGTCTTTACCCAAAGACAGTGCGGCTCTCTTGGGCCTGTTTTATTTCTTCTGCAATTTTAACCTGGCGTTCCTTTTAATTTAAGTTTACTTAGAAAAGGAAATTACTGAGTCTGCTAGAGGATTGCTACGAGCCAGCGGCAGTTGGCTGGATTTTCATTTTGAATGCTGTATGTGAGACAAAGTTTTCTCCTCTTCCTCCTGAGGAGTGGCTGGTGGTTTTGAACCTCTTACATTGTGATTAGCAGCGGCAGGGCTTATGCTATAACACCAAGACATGCCATTTGCTGAAGAAAGACATCATGCTTGATAAAGCAGAGGGTCAGTAAAAAAGCAGGAGCCCCTCACTGAGTTGGATCGACACAGCTGTAAACAAGAGTAAAACACAGCAACAGATGCGAGGATGGTGCAGGACTGACTGGGTGGTGTTTCAGGTGGGGCTACTGTCAATCAGGACCCACTTGAGGGCACCTAGTAACAGCAGCAAGAATAGCAACCAGATAATCACAGGAGCATCTTGCAGCTAAGCACCAAGAACTTAGCTCCCTATCAAGATAGGCTATCAGCGCTGCTCTGGCAGCATTTTTACACTCTAGTGATTTCTCTATAGATAGGGTACAGTAAGTTAAATCAACTTCCTTTAAGGACTTTCCATAGGTTCTTAGCAGTCCACAAGGCTTGACTGTTGATGCATTATCAATTACAACAGAAAATAAAGCCCGGATTAGTAAATCTGAGATACTATTAAAAAAGAATTCTGTAATAGGAGTTACTGATTAAACAAACAAACAAAAAAGCTTCAAGACTGGCTTCAGAATCAAAGAACAATAATAATTAGTTTTTCGTGTATTCTCTGTATTTCCTGTACCTTAAGGGTACAGGAAAATAAATTTTTTTTCCTGATGACATTTTTCAAAAGAGAGAGAATCTGGGGAGGCTTGTGCTCTCTCCAGATAACACTTTGGCGCTCCTCTGGTGCTTGGTGGGGGAAGCATTGCGCCGTTCAAACAGGAAAGAACGCGTCTCTGCAAGGCAGCAGTGGGGGGTGCCGCTGCCTTTCCCCTGAGGATCTCAAAGCCAGTGGATGTGGACATGTCCTCCTGGAGATCATTTGGCTGAATAGTATGAACCCCAATTACTGGGAATTCTATGTACCTGGATACTTTATTTTCAACATGTCTTTTTATTTTGAAAAAAAAAAAGTGTTTAAAATGTTTACCATTCCTTTTGCTTCCAGAGGAATTTCAGATCGTTTTGAATGGAAGAGGATTCATATTGGGGAAGACAAGTGACAGTGTGCTTTGCACATACACTGTCAATGAAACCTTCACAAAGAGTAGGTATTTCCATCATCTCAGTGTCACTACTTTACTGTCTGTCTGCAAAACTTTTCAAAACCAAATGCTTTGTTTGTCCCCTGACTACAACTAGCTACACTATAAATCAGACGTCCTCAAACTACGGCCCGCGGGCCACATGCGGCCCGCCGAGGACATTTATCTGGCCCGCCGAGTGAATTTTGCCCCGTTTGTTTTTTAACTTCAAAATCAGATATGTGCAGTGTGCATAGGAATTTGTTCGTAGTTTTTTTTTATACTGTAGTCCAGCCCTCCAACGAATCTGAGGGACAGTGAACTGGCCTCCTATTAAAAAAGTTTGAGGACCCTGCTATAAAGGCTAATAAAAGCAAAAGAAATCAAGTACTGCAGAGTACTATTATGGTAGTAATAGCAACTATGTAGTAGCTACTGAACAACGGCAACATTTGTTCATCAATAATAAATGCTGGATCTTATGGAAATTGCCTCAAGGATCTCTGGTGTCATAGTTGAGCTGCCAACCCCAAGGCTAGCTGTTTGAACCCACCAGCTTGCTCTGGGAGAGAAGAGGAGGCTTTCTGTGTGTGGAAAGATTTACAGCTTCCGAAATACAAGGAGGCCGTTCTGCTCTGTCCTAGAGGGTCACTGTGAGTCGTAATTGATGGGAAAGCCATGGGATTTTCAGTATGTCACTCAGTTTACGCAGGATGGTCGCTGACTCAGACTACATGACGAGTCTCCAGTCACACAGCTAACATTGGACAGACCCATTCACAGCTGTCCTGACTGCACTCTGCATAGACTGCCTGAGTTCATACCCCTTCCTTAGATTTATTTCTTGTTATCCTTGCCTTAAAATCGAAATCTCTCAGACTGCATTGCTACTTCCTGCCTATTTCACTGTCATTTGTTTTATCTATCTTCCCAAGAAGGCTTTTTGCCTTGTAGCTCGTTTGTGCCCAGCACAGTGTTTGTGGAAAATTATCATACTTATGACTTGAGGTTTTTCCATGCCTTGGCTTTCCAAAACTAAGAGGAGTGAAATATCTGTGTCCTCACTTGGAGGAGACGCGGTCGTCAAAAAGGACTGGTGGTCTTCTGAACACATGGGTTGTCGTGTAAGCACGCATTCCTGGTGATTGCGGATATTACGTTCTGGGAGTTTATCCCGTGGCGCAGCGTTACAGCCGTGCACAGCCCTGGTGGTGGTCTCGTTGGAGAGCTTTGTCTCCTATTTCATTGCTTATGTGATCATCCTAAAGGCTGCAGCTGGCAGTTTTGGCCACACAGAGTAAGAGTTCAATATGGATTACTGACTAGAAGTGGTGACAATCTCAGTGTGGTGAATGTAGTGAATTCTCCTCCTTCCTTATGTCAATTATCATCGTGGTAAAGGAAACAATGTGTGTAGCAAACTCTTGTCATAATCCGTTCCACAATGGAAGAAAACCACATGATTTTTATTCAGTAGCTGTGATACAGATACAGAAACGATCTGTATCCTTGAGTTATCTATATGTGACTGTTCTACATTTTGGTGACAGTAAACAGCATTTCAATGTGCACACGTCTAATTCATTGCTGTTGACCGCATGCTTAAAGTTTTGCAAACTGAAGAAGAGTGTGGCGTCGGGACGAGAGGAAGGCTCATTAACAAGCTAAGATATGCAGCTGAAACTACCTTGCCTGCTGCAAACGAGGAGGACTTGAAGCACTTGCTGAGGAGGATCAAGGATTTCACTTTTTATTATGGATTACAAATCAGAGAACAAAATCCAAAAAATTGGACCAATAGGTAGCATTGTGGTAGTTATATAATCATTTGTCAATTTGAGAATTAAGGATATAGGGGTGGAGTCTAGCCTGTCAATCAGATCCTAGCCAATGAGGCCTTTGTGTGGCATGGCCTTCTCCTTCTTCTGGGAAATCCTTGGAGCGAGGAGAGACTCACTATCACTATGCACTCCCTGAGAGACATTGCAGCTGACAAGATACATGGAACTACCCTCAGGCCCTGAGCCGGACAAGCCACATGGATGCAACTAGACCTCTGAAGCCGGAGACCCACGTAGAGACCCCTGCCAACGCTGAGGTGCTTATAACACCACTGGACCCAAAGACTTTCTACCCACTGGCTTGTGATCGTTCTGCATTTGGCGTCATTGCATGTGGTTCATGAGCCTGAGAAGGACTTTATAGATTGGTATCAGACATATGGGCTAATAACGGACTTATGACTTTGGCCTGAACTGGGTTGGGATGTTTTCTCAATGTTCAATTCCTCTTGCATATAAACCTCTTCCTTATGCACATGTGTCTCCATGAATTTGTTTCTCCAGTCTACCCAGACTAACGCAAACATCCTGATGCATGGAGAAAAGGTTGAAGTTGTTAAGGGTTTTGTCTTGCATGGATCCACAATCCATTCTCAAGAGATCAAAAGACATGTTGCATTAGGTAAACCTGCTGCACAAGCCTTTGTAGAGTTCTGAAAAGCAAGGATGTTACTTGGAGGACTAAGATGTGCCTGATCCAAACCACGTTTTTTTCCGTTGCCTCATTTGCATGTGAAAATTGAATATTGAATAAAGAAGACGGAAGACTAATTGATTCATTTGAATTGGGGTGCTGGAGAAGAATATTACAAGTACCACGGGCTGCTAAATAGACAAGCTGCTTTGACGAAATACGGGCAGAGTGCTCTCAGAGGCAAGAGTGGCGAGACTTTGTCTTTCCTCTTTTGGGCATGTTGTCAGGCGAGACCAGCCCACGCCGCAGGACATCATGTGTGGTAATGTAGAGGGACAGCCGCGGACGGGAAGGCTCTCGAGGAGATGGATTGGCATCGTGACAGCACAATAGGCTCAAGCCTGGGAGCACGTCTTCGGATATCTGCGGACCGGGCAGTGTATCATTCTGTTGTACAGAGGGTTGTTGTGGGCCAGACTTGACTTGATTGCCCTTAACAACAATTGCATCACGGAATATATAATCTCATACCACATTCTACTTTATTTCCCTTTGTCTTTTGATTGGTATCTTTTAAAAAATTTTATGCTCATGTGTCTAATTTTTCACACTTGAACTCTGAGTACAGAACGCTCTTCACACCATTAGTGAACCTGGGCAAGGTGCGTTTATTAATTACATTATATTTTGCTTTGCAGGTGTGACACCAGTGAGCGTGCAACTTAATTCTATGCTTTGTCCTGCACCTGCTTTGAACAAAGTTGGAGAGTAAGTACTTCACTGAGAACAATGGCAAACATTTTGCCTAAAGATTATTAGAAATTTTTGTAACATGTGTCTTTTATTGTATCTTATTTTGTTGCAAAGGCAAACACTTTAGTTAGCATGTCCAATCCTAGTAGGTGGAACTTGGTGAGGTCTGTCTCATTTGATTTTTAACTACTGCTTCAAAGGATCTTCAAGTATCTATTCAGATGGGTTTGCAAACCATTATCAAGGTCTATAAATAAGTAGGGTCACATCATTATTGTAGGGTATTGAACTTAGATACATACACATAATTCTAAAGTGAGTTTTTGATTAATGATTATAATATTGCATAAAGATTAATATGAAGTAGCAATAGGAACATCAATTTGACACACCTTAGATCGGAAAACATTTGTACATTGGTATCAATTAATAGTTTAATGTGTGCCAAATCCTATTAAATTTTATACTATCATTTGTGAAAAGCAAGAACAGCTAAAAGGAAATTCTGGCTTGGAAGAGGATTCTTATTTAAATCACTTACATAATTAATTACACTATTATTTTAGTATTTTTGTTTGCCAACTTATGCACCCTCTCTTATGCAGGGAGTCCCTGAGTGACATAATCATGGGCAGCTGGAACCCCCTTGGATGTACTTTGGAAGTTAGTGGTCTACCTTGGAGATGAAATTAACTCCATGACAACTAACAATGTTAACAAAACATTTCAAAATATTACTTAGCGCATCAGCAGTGGCTGCACGATGTTTGGATAATGAAGAGAATACAGTTTTCTGAAGTTCCCTTGTGTTGGTCTTTTGGCTAGAACAGCGAAAAGATAAGATGCGTTAGGCCAGGCTGTCTAGAGAAACAAATCCGGTTATATCTATGTATAAGAAAGAGTTTTATATAAAGAAGTAATTGTGCAGTATGAAGGCATCCCAGCCCAGTCCACCGGAAGTCTCTAAGACTGATGCTAGTCTATAAGTCCCTCTGCAGGTTCATGTCACCGCATGTTGGTGATGTCGAATGGTGAACCCAGAAAAAAATGATCACAGGTCAATGAGTACAGTCATGTGGCTCCAAAGCTGGTGGAAACATAGCAGGGAAATGACACGTCTCCAAGTTCATGAGCCCACACGAGGCCTCTCGTAGAGGTAGACACATAGACCCAGTGAACTCCCAGGGAGGAAGAAGTCCAAGTGATAGAGCCCCTCACTCTTAGACAAAAGGCCACTACTACTTGATTGATAGTTTTGACTCCACCTCCAGCCAGGAGTGTCTAGTTGACATAAAACGATCCAGCTACGACGTAAGTCCACCATTCATTCAAAGTCTGGATTAATGTTCAGGGAGTGATGTTTGTGTGTTTCTCCATGGAACTCAAAATAATTATTTTAGGAGTTTTTAGTTGACGAGCATTTGACTTCCATGAGTGTTTAAATAACTCAACATACCTATTGATAACAGAGTTTGTTATATTGACTGAAAGGATTTACCAAATACAGTTTTCAAAAGCAAGTCTATCAGGCTAAAAAGGCATTTTCTCTATTATGTGGTAATTTAGTATGACTGAGACCACACCTACGACTCACTTTGGATGGGTCTGGAACTTAGGACTTCAGAGAGGTCAAGTTTGTTTGGAGCCATTTAAGATTATCGTCAGTGCTCAGTGGGACTCAGTACCTCCCAGAGGAGTCAGGTATTGGCCATGAGAGTCAGTTGACTTCGAGCGTGTGTTCCTTTGGCAAATCTGTTACTTCGTGTTGAACCTCGTGATCGTGTTGAACCCAAGGGTGCGCCCTGACCTATCTTCTCTTGGCACCGACATCATTCTTGCTCAGCTGGAAGGCCTTTGGGCGATCACTCACGTCATTCTTTACCGTCCACTCAGTCCGTCAGCACAGCTCCTTCACTCCGTTTCAATGCACCCCACCCACCCCCCTCTCCTCTCTACCTCCATGGTTACCAGTATCTTATACAAAGCACCTATTATGTCTTGCTTAGATTATTAATGTCCCAAGGAGTCTTTCTGTTTCTGCCCTTGACAGGTGTGATCACATTGAGACAGAACAGTTTCTATTCACTCGACTGCTTAAAATCGTTTTATCGGTCAAAGCTCAGAATAAAAGGCTGCAATGTTCTACAAGGTTCTGAAGGCTCTGCTCCCTTCTCACGGCCCAGACTTCATCATCGATGTCCCCGTCCTCACTGTGGTATAAGACAGTGGCGTCTTCACTGCTCTTGAGCCACACCAGGTCACTCCACTTCCACACTGTTGCATCCGATCCCCCTCCACTTGAATTGTCTCCCTGCTGTAGCTTACTCCCTCACCTTTTGCAAGTCTGGTTCACGTGTCACATTCTCAGTAGGTCCTCTCCCACCTTCCAGTCAGTGTCTAAGAATGCAGGCTTCTGGCCTCTAGGTCCTTCCTTTATGTTTCTTTTCCTCCAAAGCACTTACTGCTGAGTCTCTTTGCTGAGACACAATAGTGTAAATCTTGTTCTTTGCTGTGTCCCTCAGCACATAGTAAAGCCTGTAGTGTTTGTTGTATGACAGGATTAATATTTACGTAAGCTTATCAGTTAATATACAAAACTGAAAGGAAGCCCTTGACTGCTGGAGCTAGTTGCCTCTTTCAGTGAAGAGAAACTTGATTAGGAGTCTATTCAAATGTTTATGGCTTCTTAAAAGGAGCCCAGCTTACATTCTTCTGTTCTGTCCCAGGCATGGAATTTGTTTGCTCGAGAATTTTTCTTAGGGTATACACTCATTTAGAATAGAATCCGATAGAGATTGCTGATAAACATTTCTGATTTGTTGAGAAGCCTGGAGATAGAATTTAAAAAGTTGCATATACTGCCATAAATAGCAGACATGAGAAGCTGTCATTCTTCCATCAAGCTGAGAATGTTTTGGGAAGGAGATATGTCTGAGAGAAAAGCTTTCTCTTTTCTTTTTTTGGTACTTACTTGATACCACTGAGGCAAAGCTTGAGAAGATTGTATTTGCCATATTGGGCAATTGAGAACAACATCATTATCGCGCTTACCTTTTCTATTGCTAGTAATTTGGACCCTTCCTTTGCCTTGAATTTTCATTGGGTACTTTTTTTAGGTGATGAGCTCCCTTATGAGATTGGATCAAAATCAACACAACTGAAACAGTTTAGCCTTGTAAGGTGACTGATGCTTAATATGTCTGCTTAATTAGCTTTTGGCTAAGGATTGAAACCCATTAAATAGCTAGTTAATCTATGTTTCAGATAAGCACATCTGGTCAACAGTGAAGGAAGGTTTTTCTTGTGTGAGGGTGACAGATGTGGCGATGGTTCCTTCCGTCCTCACACTTAAATAATTAACAACACACTGGCGAAGTAGCCCTAGACAGACAGCCACAGAGCCAGATGCAGAGTCCCTGAGCTGGATCCATGGGAATGTGCCTCGTCTCATTAGCTCGCTCTCTTGTTTCCTTTCTTATCCATAAGTGATTCCAGAATTGTATTATATTTTAGGATTATCCTTTTTTAAAAAAAATACTTACGGATTTTGAGTTAAAAGAGGGTTAACATGAAGATATTAAGAATACAACAGAGGACCCAGTACTTGGGATACAGATCTGCATTTGGAAATGGATGTTATACAGTAAACAAAAACATGTATTGGAAAACTTTATCCAGAAGAAGAAAAAATGGATCAAGTGATAGTTAATAAATAAGAAAACATACGTGAATTTATGTGTGTGTGTATGTGTGTGCATATACACCCAGAGTTAGGGGAATCTCTGGTGGGAAGAAGGATTGAGTGATTGACTATTAACAAAAAGTTGAGGATTTGAATCCTTCTCAAAAAGGCTTGGCGATTGACTACTGACCATCCTGTGGAGCATGCTTCTTCTCTGACCGCATCGGGCCACCAGGAAGCAGGTTCACTTGTTGGCAAAGAGTTTAGTTTTTATGTAGGATAAGACGAAAAGGAGTTCTTAAGAGTCAAAATACTACAGTTATTCTTCTCTGTGCCTTTCACTGGATGCAACTTAAGGAACAAAGCATGCCACATAAGCAACTTGTTTTACCAAGGAAAATTTACACATTGTTTAGTTTGTTTGTGCCACTGGCTCATTTGCCACCACAATGTCCTCTTTATTTCTGACAAGGAGGTACTCTTGAATTTCCTTTGATTCCTCTGTCTCGCAGGGCAGCAGCCTTACCATTCGCATGCAGGTATCAGCGGTCCTGGTGAGGCAGACTCACTCTTCCCTTGTCTTGTGAGGCCTCCACACTAGCACAGCTGCTTCACAGTAGTTGAGATCTCAAACCTGTAATTTGGCAAGAAGAACAGAACAAATTGGGTAAATATACATAAACACATTGTGAAGAAAGAAAAACAGAACAGAATGAACCAGAGCTTTATCCTACAGCTTGTTTGATAGAGATGATTTAAGGAGGCATATGGTATAGTTAAATGTGCTTTCAAAAACATTGGCCAGAATCTTCTGGCAAATATGAAATAAATATCTAAATCAGATGAAACTGATAGTATTATTTCTCTTAGAAGGCAGTGTGGGGAGGCTCTTGACAGCGTGTTTTGAATGAGATGTGTGGGGCCATTAGTTAGTGGAAAATGAAAAGCACCTGATGCTGAAGGAGCATTGAGACCAACAGGGTGGCCGACTCGGCTGGGGCTAGAGTCTGCCTTAATAATAGAATCCTTTGACTTCTGCCGACATTATTTATTTAATTAAACCACTCGGCTTTATCTATTTTGCCTAAATTAAAGCTGATTATTTTAATTTAGGCAAAATTAAAACTTTCCCAGTTGGAGGGATTCTGTATATAGCATAGCTTCTCACGTGAACACTTTTCAGCAACATGCCGTCCGAGATATGCTTATTGTCCTAGGAGTATGTGCTACTGTCACAATTTTATTCTTTCTCTGCTTCTTGGGACATTAGACTTTATTTTTAAACCCATGGGTACCAATGAATTAATGTCACAAATTTGAATATAAATATTAGAGTCTTGGTGAAATGAGGTTTATGACCCTTTTTGTTTCTGTATTTCTCCATCTTCCTCCAAAATAGTGAAAAATTGATCTCTTCTTTACACAATATATTACTCTCTGATTATATCTATAAATATAATAAGGCTCACTAATCTAGATTGCCTACACTCAATTATGCATATTATATTCAGTTACAGAAGATGTCTATTAAGAGGAAAATTATTTCAAGCACATCTGTGAGGGGCCAACAAGGTATTGACAGATAGTATAGTGTAGAATTGCCCCTGTGTGTTTCAGAGACTGTAAATCTTTATGGGATAGAAGGCCTCACCTTTATCCTTCAGAGTGGCTGGTTGTTTTGAACTGCTGGCCTTGTGGTTAGCAATCCAACGAGTTGCCCACTGTGCCACTAGGGCTCCCTATTGATAGGTATGGGAAAGTTAAATATGATGAATATTAAAATATAAAAAACAATATGCTTCAGGTGTGACACATTGAACTCTCATCAGACGTGAGCAACATTCACATTTCACCATGTGAAAATGAGATTTGATTTATTCTTTGTTGCTCTCAGAAAAAGGGAAAGGAAAGAGTAGAAGAAAAGGAAGTACACTTCAGCTCAAGAGAAGGAGCTTTCTTACAAAATTATTGAGTTAACAGTGTTCAAATAGGGACAGCTAAATGCTAATGTGGAAAATACTGCTTAAATATGCACTTAAATTCTCTTATATCTCTGCTTCTAAATTTTATACTATAGCAGTCTTTATTATACTAAGACGTGACATTTTTGGATGAAAGGCACTAAAAATTTGGACATTATTTCCAAGTACCTTTTAAATTATTTTATTATAATCCACAAAATAGACATTTTTTTAGTGTAACACTAAAAAAATTATTATATAACTTTAGGTGTGATGCCCAGTACCTCTCAGAATATAAATAATTTTTTAATCAAGCAAACATCTAGACAATACTACTTGTTATGGATATTGAGATACACCAAGAAGGAATTATTTGATCTACATTTCTAAAACATATTGGAGAGTGTCCTTTTACATAATACATTAGTTTATATTTACTCTTAGCTAGAAGGAGAATGTTTATATTGGGGCCAGATATGGAACCTTCTTCTTTAAATTAAAAAAAAATTTTTTGGAAACTTATTTTTCAACATATAGCCTTTATTATTCATACAGTTAATTTTTAACGAGCTCTGCAGAGTATTAAATGCTAACACTTGATTTCAAAATATCTTAAGTCACCATAATTTAAATAACTTTGAGTAGTTGCCAGTTTAATTTTCAGTCTGTGAAAACTGGAGGTAAATTATTTACTACTTCCAGCAAGCGTCTTTCATAATTTTACTTAATTTTTCCAGCTTTTTAATGGATCATAAAAGGATGATCTTTTATTGGATACTCATACACTCAGGAGCAAATGAATACTTTGAAAAGAGGTTACTGTGGATTGAAATGTCAGCCATGTTTTATAGAGTACAAGATTTCTCCGATCAGAGTCGCTCTGATATATGGCATCGAACCATTCTGTTCTGTAGGTGCAGTTATGTCCCTAGACAGTAAATGAAAGTATGTGCCCATTAGCACACTCCGAATTTTATTTACTTAATTATAGTTCACAGAACTGTTTAATCTTTTGTATAGAATTAAATTTAGCTTACTTGAATTTAGTGTTGGCACTATCAAGTGAGTGTGAGTGCGTATAAAATTCACTTCGAATAATCTCTTTGTTAAGTTGTTAATGTGTTTCTTCTGTCTTTTGTTTTGAAAAAAATACTCAAAGGAGGGAGCAAAGACTAGATTAAGCTCTTTGCAAAACATTCTAAACAATGCTGAGCCTAGTTCTGAGAAGGGAACTGGAAGAGTTGCCAGTTCTCAGTGTCATCTTCCTGGACCGTCCTGCAGTGTGCAGGCCACTGACCACTTGCTTCGTGACGTCCAGTTTTCTCCTTGGCTGCTTTTCTCCTGGGTGGACTCGGCCCCTTTCCTTCGTACAGTCCTTCAACTGTCCATTTTTATCGTGACCAGATTCTTGACCCACGAGCTCATGTCCCCCGAGGGTTCCTGTTCCTGCTGCCGAGCTCCCAGTCTCTGCTCACTGGTTTCTGTTAGCGCTCAGCCCATTTTCTACACACTTACTAGTCAGATCTCCCTGACGGAACTCTCCCAACTTGATCGGCTAACGGATGTCCAATCTTGAAGGTCCCAAATTAAGTTAACTACATTTCTGCTCAGATCAGCTCCTCAGTTGGTGTGTTGCACGCAAGACTATTTACCAATTCATGGCCAGCAAATACCATGAAGTCATCGCTATTATACCATTGACTTCTTTCATTCCACAAGTGATCAAGTCCTAGCTATTCTGATTTCTTCATCTCGCTACATTTTTCATTTTTCACACCACCCCCGTTTGCCATTAAGGCAGTTCAGCTCTCCTTCGGTTCTTATTTAAGATGTAGGAACAGGCTCGCCATGGGTCTTCGTACTGTAGAAACGTTCTGTTCTATAGAGTTCCTCTGTTGCGCAGGAGAGGCATTTGTAACACGGATTTCTAGTCATGTGCTCATGTAGCTGAAATAGATTTACCACTGTTTCCCGACGTCTAATAAAGACTCGCTGAGTTCTTAATGACCTTTTTCTATTCCCTTTTCTGCCACAATTTTTCCTAGTTTTACTGTGACACTGTGCTGATGGCATTTTGAGTGGCTTTTCGGTTCTTGATTGTTCTATGTTTTTCTTGCCATCTGACCGATAAGATAATGTTCTGCTGACCTGGTTGTTTCCTATTCTTTTTATCAAAGTCTTGGCCATTCCCTAGGACTTTTTAGAGGTAAAGCTTTGTTAATACCTCCATGCCAAGGCTAAGTGGGTACTGTCGCCCACATGGTCCTCTAGCACCTGCTTTTTCCTGCCTTGTTAACTATACGCCATTCTGACAGTTTCTTTGACGCCCTTTCTCAGTTTAACTGCCTGCCCTCTGAACTGTGTCATTGCGGCCCTGTCACTCAGTGCAGCCTGGCTGCATGTGACTAATGAAGAGATGTTCTAAAGTAGCAAGTGATAGCATGAGATTGCAGCTCACTCTTAGTTTTGAAGTTGGAGCACACACACAGCAGACCTCTACTGCCGGGTCTAAGAAAAATATTGTTCTGTTAATAGAAAGCATGCAGTATTAGAAAATAATCGGGCGAGAGGGGGGCTCACATTTGGCTTCACAAGGAGGAAGGAGCATCTGATCCGAGAGGGAAAGCCCGGCGTTCCGTGCAGGAAGATGAGGCTGTGCGCTTCTGTAACGATGGAAAGGCTCCCCCAGCAAAGGAGCAGTTCCATCCTGTCCTGTAGGTTGATGGCGTTGGCATCAACTTGATGGCAGTGAGTTACCTTTGTATTCTGAGTAATCTGTTGGATAAATACATGCTACAGTGATTTATAGATACCTTTGTGTCCCAGGCATGATGTTGTACATTACACATACATTAGAAAACATTTCTCCCAAACAATATGTGTAGCTTTTCTGTTGTGCAAATGGAGGCATTCAAGATTAAGAGTGGACTGGGTTTCAAACCCCAGGTAGTCTTGTCCTCAGGTGCAGGCCAAACTGAGACGATGACGTGCAATGTGTCAGAAGTGGCTTGGCTCAAAGTGGAGAACACCAGGAAGATGTTTGCTTTTTGTTTTATTGTCTAGGCTAAAACATTTAATTCAGCCCTTCCTTTAATTTCATTGGGTCCTCAGGATAAACAAAGATAAACTTCTCCTTTTTCTTATGTCTGAAATTATGTAAGCACATTGCTTAAACGTGATTTTATCCATCTTAAATATGTCTGACAGTATGCGTTCCACTATCAGATAATGCTAATAGAAATGAGAAGTTATATAGGAATAAAGAAAACTTAAACTCACTGAAATCAAGTCTGCCTGGCTCATACCTATCCTATTGCGACCCTGTAGGTATAAACATTCCAGAGATACAAGCAGAAATGGCACAAAATAGTAGAAAGCATTAAATGTGCGTATCTAACTTTTCGAGCAAGGAAGGTTCAAGGTTTGGGTTTGGGCTGGAGAGAGGTGGCTGCATCCGTTTGTGTGACAGGAAGGGGATACTAGTACCTTCAGAAAAGGTGCCAGTCCATTAGGGGGCCAATATCCTGCCAATAATTTAACTATTTATTTCCTAAGGAAACAATGAAATTTAAAAGAATCAGTTTTACATTGCGTTTTTCATGTTTGAACACTTCGGAAAAAGTTTTCAGCAAGTTTCCTAAGTGTAAGTATATATAGTAAATTAATATACACTAAAATATGTCTACTTAGAATATTACTAATATTCTCATTAACCGTTGAGACATATAAAAATTTAATTAAAAACTGGAAGAGGGACACTAAACCATTGAGAGAAATGTAAATAGCAGACTGTAAAATATTCATGGAGATTTGCGAGGAGATGCTCCAGCTTAGAAGTTAAGCGCTTCAACTGCAGAGTCAGGGAAGTACGCTGCTTGGGAAGGTTTGTCACCTCGAAAATAGCCATGATAATAGTGCTTACTTAATAGATTTCTCTGAGAATTACTGGAGCCATGTAGCATTGCAGGCTAACTGTTGTGTTGCTCACCGCAGGGTGGGAGAAAGATGAGGCTTTATTCTACAGGGCTGTAGTCTCTGAAGTGAACTGAGCCATTTCTACCCTGCCCCGGAAGGTCACTGGGTCTGAATCCACTTGATGCTAGTGAGTGGTGAGTTTGACTTTGGCGCTTATCAGAAGGAAACAGTCAATGGCAGTCATTAGTAGTGTTACTGATATGGAAAGAATACAGATAGGTACGGCACCAAAAAGAGCTAGTCAGCATTCGAACATTTCAGGAGGTAACATATGAGGAAGAACCAATGGTGCTGAAGGCAGAAGCTCAAGCTGCACTGAGAGCATTAGCCAAAAATAAGGCTGCAGGATTCAACGGAGTACCAACTGAAATGCTTCAAGAAGCCGAGAAAGCACTGGAAGCACTCACCTGTGTATGCCAGGACATTTGGAAGACAGCTAGTTGGTCACCTGACTGGAAGAGATCCATTTTTGTACCCATTTCAAAGAAACAGACCCCACAGAATGTTAAAATTACAGAAGAATATCATTAATTTCACATGCATGTAAAATTTTGCTAGAAATCATTCAACAACTGTTGTAATAGTGCATTGACAGGGAGCTACCAAAGGTTCAGGCCAGATTCAGACGATGTGGAATATGGGATATCACTGCTGATGTCAGATATCTATCTTGGCGGAACGTGGAGAATACCAGAAAGATGTTTATTTTGTTTCATTGTCTGGGCTAAGGCTTTCAAATTGAGTGTATCATAACAAACTATGGAAAGCCTGGAGAAGAATGGCAACCCTTCATTATGTGCATGTGGAACTTGTACAGGGATCAAGAGACAGCTGTGTGGGCAAAACAAGGGAATACTGCATGGGTTAAAATCCGGAAAGGGGTCTGGCAGGGTTGTATCCTCTCACCATATTGTTCAATCTCTGTGCTGAGCACATCATCAGGGAAGCTGGCTTATATGAAGAAGAATGTGGCATCAGGATTGGAGGAAGGCTTATTAACAATCTGCAATATTCAGACGACATAACTTTGCTTTCTAAAAACAAGGAGGTGCTAAAGTACTTGCTGACGAAGATCTAGAATTGCAGCCTTCAGTGTGGGCTGCAACGCAATGTAAACAGAACAAAATCCGCACCACTGGACCAATAATTAACATAACACCATGCTAAATGGTGAAGAGACTGAAGTTGTATTTTGTCTTTCTTGCATCTACAATCAATGCTCATGGAAGCAGTAGTCAGTAGAGCAAAAGGTGCATTGCATTGGCTAAGTCTGATGCACAAACCAATTTAAAGCATTGAAAAACAAGCAAGTTATTTGGAGGACAAAGGTGCACCTGGCTCAAGCCGTGGTATTTTAAATAGCCTCATGTGCATTGAATGAGGACCCTGGAGAAGAATCAATGATTTTTGAATTATGGTGTTTGTAAAGAATACTGAAAACATCAAAGCAACAAACAAATCTCTTAGAAGAAGTAAAGCAAGCATGCTCCTTAGAGGCAAGGATGGGGAGGCTTTGTCTCCTGTGCTTTGGACATGCTGTCAGGAGAGAACAGACCCAGGAGGATGACATCATGCTTGGTATGGTAGAAGGGCTGTGAAAATAGAAAGGCCCTCAATAAGACGGATTGACACAGTGGCTACATCAATGGTCTCAGATAACAGGAATTGTGGCGATGGCCCAGGACCCAATGGTGTTGTCTTCTGTTGAATACAGGGTTGCTATGAGTTGGAACTTATTAGACGGCATCTAATATAACATCAACAGTGACTAGTACGACTGTCAGGAAGATAAAAATTTATGTTGTTTGAACTGATTACGTCTCTATCAAAAGTATCAGGAGAATTTCTGTGTCTGGAGACTCAGGCAGTTGCAGTTGACAGTTACTATCATATTACGGGAGCCCTGGTGGCCTAGTGGCTGTGCTTTGCGCTGCTGTGGCAAAGTCAGCAGTTCCAAACCACAAGCCAGTGTGAGGCAGAAAGAGACGGGTTTCTGCTCCCTTTGAGAATTCCAGTCGCAGAAATTCACAGGGGCAGAGCTAGCTTATCCCATACCATAGGGATGGGTTAGAGTCGGCTGGATGGCAGTAACTTGTATGTTTTTTTCTACTCATCTTTTTCTAGGGGTGTGAGGATATTTTGGTAGCCTGCATGGTATCATGAGTATGTAGTTATACTCTAGGAAAGAGTGAGCTATAAATGTTTGTCATCTTTTATTGCATTTCAGCAAGCATTAACAGAATCAGATGCTTCCTTCACTAATTAGCGAAGGGTTTCATTTCTTGTGAACTCTGAATGACAGGTTATAAACAAACCCAGTCAATAGCTATTGATGCCTTTGAAGTTGAAGTACATAATAAGATTAGCTGCAACAATCACACTTTATTTTTAATAAAAATAATCCTCCTAGCTAATAAAATCATGCCCAGTATGCCCTATGCTTCCTGGTAGGCACTTTAAATGGAGGAATTTGGAACCAGGAATGATTATTTTTGGATTAAATTATGCTTAGTTGTTAAAAAATCTGGGAAAAAACAAACAAGGCACTTAGTTTCACACAATGAACAATTAACTTTAAGTTTTCTTTTTTAAACAGACCATTTGGCACCGTGTGTTGGAATAATTCAGAAGTTAAGTTAATATAAATACACAGTTCTTTTTTTTTGTTTGTGTGTAATTTAACTCAACTTTATTTGTTTATATTTTACAAGAATTTGGAAGAGCTTAGCTGGGAAGTCACTGGTAGAGTTTGCCCTGGTCGTTGTATTTCCATCTGACTCTGAAGTATAAGTGTAACACTGAGGGGAGAAGCCACTGAGAACTTTGATGCTATCCCTTCTCTGTGGGAAAGAGCTCAGGAGTAGTTATTGATTAAGTCCCGGTGCTACGACTTTGGGGAAGATCATTAGCTTTTTTGCACCTCAGGTACTTTATACATAAAACTGTGAAAATTACTACTTATTTTCAGAGTAATTGTGAATATTAAGTGAAAAGTCCTTAAAATGCCTAGATAATGTACGACACCTCCCTTGTTAGTCTACTTCCCTTGAGTCAATGTTGACTCATCGTCACCCTAGAGGACAAGGTGGAATTGACCCATTGTGTTTCCAAGATTGGGAAATATTTGAAAGAAATTGCCACATGTTTCTCCCTGGTTTGAACTTCTGACCTCTCTGTTAGCAGCTGAATGCTTAAGCACCAGGGCTTTGTGCCTGACACCTAACCACTGCCATCAAAACATTTCAGATTTACGGAGACTCTATATTGCATTTTCGAGACTGTAAATCTTTATGGAAGTAGACAGTCTCATCTTTCTCCTCCTGTCTGGCACACAGCAGTTATTAAATGACACTTTGATCTTACCTTTCTGACATTATCTATTAAATATCTTTGAGGTTGCCTCTGCCTATCACTAACTGCCTGTCCAGAAGTACTTGGCAGTCAATTTAAGGCACTAGAAAGAAATTTTCTCTATAACAAAATTTTACTAGTTAAAAATGCAAATATATACATATATGTGTGTGTGTATATGTATATATACCATAGTGAATGAAGGGGGAAGTGCAGAGTGGAGACCCGAGGCCCAAATGTCGACCACTGGAGATCCCCTCATAGAGGGGTTTAGGAGAGGAGATGGGTCAGTCAGGGTGCGATGTAGTACCGATGAAGAACACAGCTTTCCCCCAGATCCTGGATGCTTCCTCCCCCCAACTGCCATGATCCTAATTCTACCTTGCAGGACTGGATAGGGCAGAGGTTGTACACTGGTACATTTGGGAGCTGGAGGCACAGGGAATCCAGGGTGGACGATACCTTCAGGACCAAGGGTGTGAGGGGCGATGCTGGGAGAGTGCAGGGTAAGTGGGTTGGAAAGGGGGAACTGATTAAAAGGATCCACATGTGACCTCCTCCCTGGGAGATGGACGGCAGAGAAGGGGGGGAAGGGAGACTCTGGATAGGGCAAGATATGACAAAACAACAATCTATAAATTATCAAGGGCTCATGAGGGAGGGGGCAGCAGGGAGTTAGGGGAAATAAAAAGAGGACCTGATGCAAAGGGCTTAAGTGGAAAGCAAATACTTTGAGAGTGATTAGGGCAAAGAATGTGCTTCATACAATTGATGTATGTATATGTGTGGATTGTGATAAGAGTTGTATGAGCCCCTAATAAAATGTAAAAAAAGAAAAGAAAAGAAAATGATTAGGGCAAAGAATGTACAGATGTGCTCTATACAATTGATGTATGTATATGTGTGGATTGTGATAAGAGTTGTATGAGCCCCTAATAAAATGTTTAAAAAAATAATTAAGATAAAGTTTATGAATTCCAATATTTGATGTTAGAATGTTATGAGTTGGAGCTTGATGTTTTGTAAAGCACAGTAGTGTACATAACCAGACTAACAAATTATTACTATTTTTTACTTTGAGGAGTGGATAGCATTGATTCTTTGGTACCCCTATTAGCATATGAGAGTTGTCACATTATCATATGAGACTCATCATATCGTATCATATCAAATAGTGATTTTCCTTACATACTTTAAAATGTCCTTATCATTTCCCCTTCTTTAATATTTCTCATAGCTGTTTAAAATGTTCCCAAGGTAAATTTCCTCCCAAGTCCTGCCTAAATGATCCCAAGATGATGAATTGTTACAATCTAAGTTAATGAAATTTTAATTCATAGTACATTATTTTATAATTCGGGAGCCATATTTTAGTTATACTATTTCTTAGGCATGGACAAAACCAGTCCGCTCTTTTCCCTGCTTTGGTGAAGGTATTTTCATGTCCTGGGCCTACTAGTCCCTCAACAAGTTAGAGTCTCAGAAGCTCACAGGGAGCAGTTCTCCCCTGGCCTCCAGGGTTGCTATGAGCTGGCATGCATCCGAGGCAATGAGTTTGGTTTGGAGTTGTATCTGTGGCCAAAGAGCTGTGGCGGCACAGAGGTGTGTGCAATGGCTGCTACCTGGAGAGTCAGCGCTTAGAGACCAGCAGCCACTACAGGGGAGAACGATGAGGTTTTCTACTAACCTGAAGGGTTACGGTCTCAGAAACCCACAGGGGCAGAGCTACTCTGGGCGTCTAAGTTGGAATTGACTTGATGGCGGCGAGTTATCTACCACAAATGCTTACATACAAATCTCTTGATCTGCCTGATTTCTTTCTCTGTATTTTAACTGGAATGGTTTCTAGCTTTTGGTGTTACATACTTAAACAATGATGTTGCAATGCGAGGAATGTCTGTGTTGTTCTAGTTGGGGGGTGCCATTGTTTGAGTTGATTCTGATTCATTATGACCTCATGTGATAGAGTAGAAGCGCCCAGCAGAAAATATCCTAATTTCTCCTCTCTCCCCACCCCACATGCTTCTGCGTCCTTTTACGTTGGTTTGAACCAATAGCCTTGTCTTGCCATTTGAACGCTTGCTTGTTTATTTTACAATATCTGGCAACAAGGGATAGTTAAAGTAAAAAGTGTTTAAGGATTTCTTTTTATGTGTATGTGTGTGTGTGAAAATGAAACAATTCTAATACTTGTCTGGATTAAAGAATTTTTAAAATGAACCTTATTTATGTAAATGCTTCTTTTAGGAAAAAAATAGTCACTTAAGGAATTTGTTCTGCCTCTCAAGGACTTGCAACCAAGGAAGAAAACCTCTGGGATCTTGGATAGAAGGCTTTGACTCTGAGTTTCCTTTCTGGCTAGTTTACATGGCAGTTGCTAGGGAATCAGTTCATTATGATTTCATGTATGCCAGAATAAAAGTGAGCTCGAGTGGATTGTTAATAGCTGAAGTTTGGGGACTGGATTGTCAGGTCTGTCTTCTGCGGAACCCCTGGGCAGACCAGCGTTCAAGCACATTCACCGTTTCTACCACCTAGCCACTCTTGACCACTAGAAGTAAAAGAGAAAACTTCTATCATCTTTTTTTATTCAAATAATTTCCCATTGTTTCTTCTTTTTCTTCCAGAACTCTTGATGTCTCAGTGAGTTTCAATGGAGGAAAATCTGTCATCTCAAGCTCACTAATAGTCACAGCCACAGAATGTGTAAGTATGAGGAGAGGTTAGCTGTCTGAAATAGTTCTACCCAGAAATCACTTATGTAATTCCAGTGCTGCATTCTAAAATGAAAAAGTTAAAAGCTACAATGTAGGCGACGCATATAAGGGAGCGTGTACAGATGTTTATTTTAGATTGGTTTTGCATTTAGCTTTCTTTTGAAGGAATTTTGTTGTTGTTGTTGGGTGCCATCGTGGCTGTTTCAACCCATAGTGACCTGTGCAAAACAGAAGGAAACACTGCCTGGTCCTGTGCCATCCTCACAATTGTTCCCATTGCGGCAGCCACAGCGTCAGCCCATCTTGTCAAGGGCCTTCCTCTTTTTCGCTGTCCTTATACTTTACTAAGCATCTCTCTCTGGGGACTGGTTTCTCCTGACAATACTCCACATTAGATATGGCGAAGTGCCACCGCCCTTGCCTCTAAGGAGCACTATGGCCATACTTCTTCGGATACTGTAATTTTATTTTGACATTTATAAAATTTAAAAGCCACATTTAAGGTAAAAATAATGTAGGGGATTACATTTTATAAAGTGCTCTTTTCCCTAAAATATGAAAGATATAAATTAATGATGTTTTAAAAATATATTTAGATCTAAGTATCTACGACATTTATCATGTTTTGAAAGTATTAGTGCCTCCAAATGGGTGCTTTATAACATGAGAGAATTTGATTTTGATAATGTTTTGGTAACTTAGTTTAAAACTACACTGACACTATTTTAGGTATGATGATGGATTTATGATGCCTAAGATGCAATATTTCTAGATATAAACTCCATTCATGAGGCAATTTTCCCCCTGTAGTTAATTTTCAGATTTGTAGACAGTTTGACATTAGGATTTGGAGTATGAAAACATGAAGCACTGCAAGGGTGTGACCACAGGCAGTCTCTATTTTCTATGTGAAAAGTATATAAATTAAATGAAACAAACAAACAAACATTGATGCATTTGAAAGACCAGAATTCCAAACCTGAACTTTTTTTTCACATTGAAAGATGTCAGTTTTTATAACTTGCTCTCACTTTAGCAGATCTCTGCCTTTCAGAAAACAAGCAAAGCAACTCACTGTTGTCTGCACACAGGTTCTCGTTGTGAGGCAGATTTGCAGGGAAAGGCCATAGCAAGTGAGACCCCGGTTGGAGCCCTGGCGGCTTAGTGGTTACACAGTGGGCCGTGGACCGCAAGGTTGGCAGTTTGAAACACCAGCCCCTCCCCAGCAGAAGAAAGATGGAGTTTTCTACTCTGGTTAACAGTGTCTGGGGTACCCACAGCAACAGTTCTGCCCTGCCCTACAGGGCCCATAAGGTGGCATCGACTCAATGAGAGTGAGACCCTCAGGATAGCGTTGAACTCTCTCGGTCACTCTTTAACCAAACGTTCTTCTATTATAAACGTCACCTACAACCTTGCCCCTGAGCTCATCTGTGATCCTGTTGCAATTTGTAGAGTTTATAAGTGTTGTAATTTGTAGGTTTCCAGGATGTGGTTAACGTTACAAAGTTTGTGGCATGTATTTTCTTGGTATGTAGCTCATTGAAATGGTGTTCTTTCTGCATCCTTCTTGTTAGTCTGCCCACCCAGCTATCTTCCTGTACCATTTTCCCCACACAACCAAGAACACTTAACAATTACTAAGCAGTCTATATGTGCTAAGTACTTTATTGCCGTATTTCATATTCACAGCCCAAGTTGACTATAACCACTACGCTAATTTTACAACCAAAAAGAAACCAACCACACAAAAAACAGGAATAGGAAGTCACCTCTCATCTTTAGCAATAATGTGTTCAAGCAAGAAAACACCTTAGAAAAAGATGCTCCTTGTATTCGGTGGACCCTCTACAAGATTGGAAGAATCGAAGATGTGCAAGTTCAGCCCCAACTGCTCAGGCCGGGGGAGGAGTCTGAGCGCAGGAGACTTGACGGGTTTCCCAGTTTAGTCACTACCAGTTGCCGTTGAGCCAATATTGACTGACAGCTACTCAGTGGGCTAAGAGTAGAAAAACTGTGCTCCGTAGAATTTTCAATAGCTGACATTTTGGGGAAGTAGATCACCAGTTCCTTTTTCTGAGTCACCTCTGAATGGACTGGAATTACAAAACCTTTGGTTAGCACCAAACATAGTATCTGGTTTTGCCACCAAGGAACACCTTTGGTGACAATTATATTGAGAACTGAAACCAAGTTTATCTTTCTTGTTAGCCTTTATACCTGCTCACTTTGCTAAGGAGTTTGGTTCTAAATAATTAATGTAGAACAAGGAATGTACCCCCCCTCCCCCCGCCTGTCTGGGACCAGCTAGTACACATTTCAGATTTTGAATCCACATGGCCTTTGTTCCAACTCCTGAAAACTGCCATAGTGGGACACCAGCAGCTACAGAAACCATGTAAATCAGTGATTGCAGCTGTGCTTCGTAAAGTCACGGATATACACTGAAGGTGAACTTTTGTGGAATTTAACCTTCCATGAAATATTTTCATCTATTGATATTTTGTTCTATGTAATAATGTGAAAAATACCCTTAAACGACTATTCTTAAGACCTTATCGGTCTATTGGCTAGATTTAGGTTGCAGTTGGATGATACCTTGTTGATACTGGAGACCCCAAAAGAATCCACTGTATGCAGTAGTCCCGCTTCTGTGACAATTTATCTTATCTTAATACTAAATTGTGAATGTTGGACGTTGAATAAGGACAACTCAAGAATTGATGCCTTTGAATTACGTGCTGACGAGCAACATTGAGAGTAGCACGGACTGCTGAAAGGACAGCCAATCTGTCTTGGAAGAAGTACAGCCAGAGAGCTTGTTCCTTAGAGGCAAGAATGGCGAGACTTATTCTCATGTACTTTTGACAGGGTTTCACGCCCAAGCAGTCCCTGGAAAAGGACATCATGCTGGGTGAAGTGAGGGGCAGGGATAAGAGGAAGGCCCTCGGTAAGAGGAACCGACACAGTGGCTGAAACAGTGGGCTCAAACATTAGAACAGTTGTGAAGATGGCACAGGATTGTGTCTGCTCTGTTGTTCACAGCGTCACTATGATGGCATCTAACAACAATGACAACACTAAATTCATGGAAACAGAATTGTGTACATCTATTTTACCTTTTTAGTGTCTGTTTCCTTGCCATAGAGTTTCCATAATTAATTATCCTCTGGACTCTGGGGTTAGATGCTGTTGAGTTGCTTCCAAGTCATAGTGACCACATGTGAGCTAGAAAGAAATACTGCCTGGTCTTGCATGTTCTTCACAATCATTGCTGTGTTTGAACCATTTGCTGGAGCCACCGTGTCAATCCATTTTGTGGAGTTGCTAATGAATCTGAACCAAGTTGGACACCATCAAGTATGATGTCCTTTTCCCAGGAACTGTTCCCTCCTGGCCATATTTCCAAAATATCTTGGAAGCCATCCTGGCTTCTAAGAAACATTCTTCCAAGACAGATAGGTTTGCTCCTCTGTTAATCCATGCTATATTCAAAGTGCTTTACAAATATCAGAACTCAAAGGCATCAAATCTTCTTTGGTGTTCGTTGTTCAGTATTTAGGCAATTGAAAACACCATGGCATGGACCAGATGTGCCATAATCCTCAGAGTGACTTTGTTGATTTTTAACAAAATGCTTTGTCAGTGCTATTCCTGTCTGATGCATGATTCTTTGATTTCCCGACTGCTGTTTCCATGGGTCTTAATAGTGACTCCACGTAAAAGAAAAGCTTTGAAAACATTCTTCTTTTCCTGCATTTATCATGATGATGTGTATTGGTACAGTTGTGAGGATATTTGTTTTCTTTCTGTTGAGATGCCATTCATACTGAAGGCTGTCATCTTCTATCTTCATCAAAAAGTGTTCAAACCCTCTTCACTTTCTGTAAGCAAGCTTGTGTGATTTGCAGGTATCAGGATGGTAATGAGTCTGTCTTGAATCTTGATGCTGTGTTCTCTTTCAAATAGTCCAAATTCTTGGATTCTTTGCTCCACATACAGATTGAATAAGTGTGGTGAAAGGATACAACCCCGAAATACAGATTAATTGATTTGAAACCATGCAGTACAGGTACACGAACGTAAGGTAGCATTCTGGAATACCCTTCTCCCCAGTGTGGATCATCATTTATTATGACCCACACAGTACGAGCTCTGCATTGTCAGTAAAACACAGGTAAATACTTTTCTGGTATTTTTTGTTTTTAGTCAAGATCCAGCTGATATTAACAATGATATCCTTTGTTACACATTCTCTTCTGAATCTTGCCCAAATGTCTGTCAGTTACCTGACAATTCACTGCTGTGACCATTTTTTTGTGCTATTCCAGCAAAATGTTGATAGTATGTGGTAGTTTTTCCTAGTGTCTACATTTTGTTAAATTACTTATTTCTAGAATGAGTACATGTGTGGATCTCTTACCGTCAGTTGGCCAAATTTCTTGGCTTGGTGTGCGCTTCCAGCACGGCGTCCTTTTGTTGAAACATCTAATTGGTATTCTTCCAATTCCTAGAGTCTCCTTATTTGGGCTTTTCTTTCAATGCCATTGGCCCCTGAGCATCGATTACCTCCTGAAATGGTTGAATACCAACTAATCGTTACAGCTATTTTTCATATTCTTTTGATAATACCTTTGTCGTTTATTTTCACATCCATAGAATCTTTCAGTATTGCATCTTGAGGCTTGAATATTTTGTTCACTTTTTTCAGTATGAGATATACTGAGCACAATCTTTTATTTTGATTCCGTAAGCCTTCGTTTTTGAGCATTTAATTAGAATACTTTAGTTTGTCTTATTGGACCTCTTCTGAAATCGTTTGTTCAGCTCTTTTGCATCATCTGTTCTTCTAGTCACTTAGCTGTACAACATTCAAAGCAAGTTTCAAAGTCTGCTCTGATACCTTTTTGGCTCTTTGTTTCTTTCTTTCTTGTTTTTAAAGATCTTTTACTGTCTTTCTGTCTGATGCTCTTAAGGTCATTCCACATCTCTTCTGGTCTTCAGTCATCCGTGTATGACATTTATGTTTGAGATAGTCTCTAAATTGAGATGGAATATACTTATTTTGTACATTGGCTTTCATTTTACCCGTCTTCATCTTCAACCTAAACGTGCATGCAAGTAATTGGTCATTTGCTCCATAGTCGACCCTTGGTCAGGGCTGACTGACGGTACTGCGCTTCTCTCATAGCTCTTCCCACACATGTCGTCAGTTTGATTCTTTGTATTGCTTCCAGCAAGCTCCACATGTATGGTCACTACTTACACTGTTACAAAAAATATTTCTGAAGAATAAGTTGTTGGTCATAGAAAATTGTATCTTGCCACTTCTGGCATCATTTCTTTCACCAGAGCCATATTTTCTAACTATTGAGTCTTTGTTTGAAATTGTTGCTTTCCAATCACTAGTAATTACAAGTGCATCTTGCTTGCATGTCTGATCAATTCCAGACAATCAAAGTTGGTAAAAATTTTTGATTCCTTCACCGTTGGCACTCGTGTTGGTGGACCTATTGGAATAAAAGTTGCATTAATTGGTCTTTCTTGTGGTCACATGGATATGATCCTGTTCCTGAGCGAGCCGTGCTTTAGTATCGGTCTGGAACTGGTCTTTTTGACACTGAGCGTGCTGCCGCTGCCCGTCAGCTTGCCATGCGTGGCCCAGCATTGTCATCGTCTGAATTAAAGTGGTCAATAGCAGTGCAGTTTAGCTCACCCATCCTTACTATTGAGATCTTTATGGGTTCTCTTTTATTTTTGAATGCTTCTAATTTTGCTAGATGTATATTTTGGATATGCCACATTCCAATGATTTATGGGTGCTCGCTGCTGCTTTTCCTCCCTTGATTTGAGTTATGTCACATCAGTAAGTTGTAATATTTTGAGTGAATAATATTTCATGTTTTTAGATAGATAATAACATCTCATTCACTCTGGTTTTGAAACTTTTGACTGATTCCTCTTTCCTGTAGTTACTTTGCAGATACAGCACTCACTCTGGTTTGTGTTTACATATGTATACTTCTGGCACCTGAAATGTTAGTTATCTTTGATAGCGCAGAGTATCTGACTGTGTGAGCGGGCTTACAATTTGGAAACATGGAAGGAAAAGATTATTGTCTTTTATAACAAACCATTTCAATACAGCTTATTTTGTTGAATGATGAAAAACAATAGATGCAGGCTTGATTCAAAAACATTGAATATCCTAATATGATAGCATCACACGCAAAGTTCTGACATGTCTCTTGTTTAACCCTTAAAAGAGTTTCAGTTTCTTACTCTTGAGCAGTGTCTGGGTATGGAATCTCAAACTGGACTGCTTCAGTTAACTTTCACACCCAACTTTTCCTAAAACCTGTTGCCAGTTACTCTACCCAGTTTTGGGAACCTTATGGGATGATTCCACTCTGACCTATTGGGTTGTTATGAGTCGGCATTGACAGGAAATTGGGGGGTGAGTTCGCTTTGCTCTCTACAGAAGCAGAACACCACGTCTTTTTTCCATGCCACTGCCTGGTAGGTTTGGACCAGCAACCTTCTAATGATTAGTCCATGTGCACCACCCAGGTAACGGAGTCTTCCTCGACATCTGACAATGGTTCTTATTTTTCAGGCCTTACAGTTGGGGTGAATTCACCCAAGATGTGGCCATTAAACTAACAAAAAGTCAATTTTCTATGTAGTAAGGAACATTCTAGCTTTTTAGAAGTTTGTTTTTGATATTTTTATTTAGAATATTCAGTTGCCACTCAATGCCCTCAAACTATGCTGCAGCTGGTTCTAGGAAGTCACTAACCTTGCTCCCTCCCCCCATCTCCATCTGTCCTAAGATTTCCTTAGGTGATTCCTGAGATAGGTCCTTTCCATAGCTAGAGCAAGTTCCATCCTGCTTTCCATGTTTCTATTGCACTCTCTCTCTTCCAGCATTCTTCACACTGGTAGTTATTTGTCCAAGAGTTTGTGTCTCTAACTCACTTGTAGGTTTTGTGAAGATTTGCTCAACATTGCGTTTAGTAACTTGACATCTACCTAAGTGACTAGCGTGTATTAGGTGCTCATCAAATATTTTGATTGGAGGAAATACTTTATATATCTATATCTATATCTATCTATCTATCTATCTATCTATCTATCTATCTATCTATCTATCTATCTATCTATCTATATATAATTTTCTTAGTTTAAGAACATTGTCATTTTAGTGTTAACTGATTGTTAATCATTTCTTGGCCCGATGACTATGTAAAGAAATCATACCGAACTAAAGTTTCTGAGAGACAAGTCTGAACTTAGTCATGTCACTCTTAAGTCTGCAGTTTGCACTACGACCTGCAGATTCACAAGTCTGAAGTCTATGTGTTTGACCTTTCCTTAATTTGTGTATCAAGTTATGAGAACTATGAAAGCATTTTCCTTTTATGGCTGACGTCTCCCCTGCTCTGATAATATCTCCTACAAATCCAAACAAAGGAAACGGCAAACCTGAGTTTGTGTGCATTCTGTGACTGCTTCATTAGGGCTGTTTCTTATACGTTTATGTACAATAGGGTTACCACGATTACTTTTACCTGGGACCCCCTCCCATAATTCTTAGCTTCAATATTATGAAGATTTGTGCTGTTATTTCTGATGTGCAGAGGCAGAATCTTTGCATTTTAATTTAAATTTTATAAGAGACAAAGCTTTGCAATCGGTTGGGACGGTAATATCGGCATCGTAAATGGTTCGTTTCCTGGTGCAGAATGCTTTGTCAGTGCTATTCCTAAATACTTTTTGAGGGGAAATGGAACATTTCAGGTAGGGCCAGAGCATGTACTTTCTGTTCTAAATGACAGAACCACTGTTGTGTTGCTAGGTGTCCTTCGGTTGCTTTTCACCTCACAGCAACAGGACCTGACAGCCTAGAACAGCCCACAGCCAGTCAGCAAGCTCGCCTGGATTTCCTGTTGACTGCACCTGCAGAGAATGAACATGCTGATTACCAAATGCATGTCCTCTAGTGTCACATCTTTGTCTGGAACCTAAGATGTGGATTCTACCTACAGGGGAAACCCATGTTCTTAGAGGGTGGGGGTTGGGGAGAAGTACCTTTGGAAACTTGATCTCTACACTAAAATTTCAATAATCCTTTTTTCCTATCTGTGGCTTTTCACAGATATGAAGTATTCAGCAGTAAGTATATTGGACATAGTCCATGCCTCCCTAAATCCCATAATGAATTGTGGCAGAAAGGAGAGAGTAATAATCACAAAATGCTTCACAAATTAATTGCTTTGTGATAAATGCTCAAGATTAAATTACAGAAAACTATGAATTACATAATAAGGAGGGGCATCTCCTTGGGCAGCAAGATTAAAGTATAAAGAACTCAATATTCACTGCCATAGAGTCAATTCTGACTGATAGCAACTGTAAAGGATAGAGTGGAACTAACCCTTTGGTTTTCCGAGATGGTAAATCTTTATGAGAGCTAAATGTCTCCTCTTTTTCCCACAGAGTAGCTGGTGGATTCACACTACTGACCTTGTAGTTAGCAGTCCGACATATAACCCACATGCAAGTAGGGCTCCATTACAGAGAAGTAGGAGTTGTATAATAGGGAGGGTCATTTTCTAGTCGAGGGACCTAAGAAAGGCTTCCCTGAGAAAGTGTCTTAACCTGATCCCTATGAGGTGGGCAGACAGCTTATGAAGGGGTCGGGGACAGAGTCCAGACCAGATGCATTACGACTGCTGGAGCTGACCTGTTCGAAAGTGAAAGCACACTTGCATGGCTATTGTGCAGGTAGGAGCAGAGCAGCAGTGAGCAATTCTCTGACATATGGAGCCTGGGAGTGCATTTTGGCCTTGATAATTATATACCATTTGCCTACAAGAACCATTGTTGTTGGTTTGTCATCTATTTGGTGAGTTTTAAATCTTCATCATTACATTTCAAATTAAAAATGATATTCATCATTATCATTGAAATATATAAAATAAATCATGGTCTGTCCTCAAAAGGCCTGGGGACATTTTGCCTAAATTCTTTTTTTTGTTATTGTTGTTAGCTTTTCTTTATTAAAAAAAACAAAACATTTTATTGGGGGGCTCTTATAGCTCTTCTTACAATCCACACGTACAACCATTGTGCATTGGGTCAAGCACATTTGTCCATATGATACCATCATCATTTCAAAACATGTTCTTTCTACTTGAGCCCTTGGTATCAGCTCCTCATTTTTTCCCTCCCTCCCTCAGGAACCCTTAAAAATTTATGGGCTTGATCAAGTGTAATATATTATTATTTTTTTAATTTCTTACACTGACTGTTGTCTTGCTTCACTCACTTTTCTGTTGTTTGTCCTCCTTTGGGGGGGGGGCGTGATATATGTTGATCTTTGCGATCAGTTCCTCCTATGTCCCTCCACCTTCCCCTTCCCCTCCTGGTATTGAGGGGTTTATCTGTCCTGGATTCCCTGTGTTTCCAGCTGTTATCTGTACCAATGTACATGCTCTGGTCTAGCCGGATATGTAAGGTAGTTTGAGGGTCATGATAGTGAGGGGGCATTAAAGAACTAGAGGAAAGTTGTATATTTTATCAGAGCTACTGTACTGCACCCTGACTTTTGACCCTTCTGTGATGGGATGGCCAATTGTCTACAGATTGACCTGGGGTCTCTACTTTGCCCTCTCCCTCATTCATATTGATACAAATTTTGTTCTGGGTTTTTGATGCCTGACACCTGATTCCATCGACACCTCATGATCGCATAGGCTGGGGTGCTTCCTCCATGTGGCTTTGTTGCTTCTGAGCTAGATGGCTGCTTGTTTACCTTCAAGCCTTTAAGACCCCAAATGCTATCTCTTTTGATAGCCTGTTCACCCTTTGATAGCCTGTTCAGCTTTGTTCACCACATTTGCTTATGCACACATTTATCTTCACCGACTGTCACGAAGGTGAGCATCACAGAATGCCAGGTTATTAGAACAAAGTGTCCTTGTGTTGAGGGAGGACTTGAGTAGAGTTGAGTAGAGGCCCGATGTCCATCTGCTACCTTAATACTTAACAGATAGATACAGGTACATAGATCTATTTCCCTATCATTATATATAAATATATTTACATATATGCATGCCTGTATTTAGACCTTTATAAATGTCCTTTGCCTCCCAGTTCTTTCCTCTATTTCCTTTTACTTTCTTCCTGTCCCACTATCATGAGCTACCTTCATTAATTCCACTTGACAACATTACACTTGATGGAGCCCCAGCAGGCATCCTACGCCCTCCTCACCATTGATTTTACATCACCTCTTGTTCCCTTTTCCCTGGGTTTGTTGGGACCCCCTTCCCCCCCTCCCCTCATCTCCTGTGTCCCTTTGTTTCCCCTTAGGATTGTTTCTCCCACCTATCTTATCTAGATAGAAATGCAAAAAAACAAACAAAAGAAAAACCCTCAAACATCAAAAGCAACAACAAAAAAGAAAAGTGTATGAATAATTCCAGGTCTGTTTGTTGACATTTATGAGTGTTTTCCAGTGGAGTTCAATAAGCTGCCACTCCCTGCCCCCAAGTCGGTTTTAGGTTGGTTTTGGGGATCCTCCGGGACTTCAGGTTTTTGCTCCCCTGGATGCTCTGCTACACGCCCTTGGTGTTTCACCCTAGTATGGTGGGGTCTTGCCTAAATTCTCGATCCTAATTAAGAAAGAAAAAAAGAGGGATCATATGGACCACTCATCTCACCCCAAGTGCTAATTTTCCATACAGACTTTTAAATGCTCTTCAGCCTTTTGGAAGATTTTTATTTATGATCGCTTGTCCTAATATGTGAAGTAGATTTTAAAAAGACATGGCATTTCAACAATTTCAATATGTATAGTAGAAATTTAGGTTCCACATTATTATGCTTTCTATGGTTTTTTCTACTGTTTCCTAAAAAGCATACACATGCCGTTCAGTTTTCCTAACCACTTCGCTTTGTCTTTGGAAATTCTAGTCCAATGGAATCGCCGCCCTCATTGCTATCTTGGTGTTGCTGCTGCTCGCGGGCATCGGGTTGATGTGGTGGTTCTGGCCCCTGTGCTGCAAAGTGGTAAGAAGGATTTACATTTCTAGTTCTACTCTCTCTCTCTCCCCTCTTTTTAAATAATGTTAAATCTGAAACATGAATGAATGCCATGTTGTGTAACAGCATCCGATTTAGTAACCAAGTTTCATTTTAATTGTTTTCTTTGGTCCCATAAACTATAGAAAGCCTATATCCCAGTTGATGTTTATTACAAAGCTCAATGTACAAAGAAGTTCACAACTGGGTGTGAAGGGAGGAGTGTGTGGGGAGGGCAGGTAGAAGAGGTCATAGGGAGAAGAGGCCTCTCCACTCAGGACCAGAGAGATTCAAATAAAAGGAATGATTTATTTCCTGCTGGATTCAACAACTCTTTCAAGGAGAACGCATGGTGCAGTGTCGTTAAACATTGATTAGCTACCCTCAAGGCTGGTGGTTCAAACCCACCATCTGTTCCACAGAGAAAGAGGAGACCATCATTCCTGTTATGAACTGCAGTCTCGGACCCCATGGGACAGGCCCTCTCTGTCCTGATTGGGCCCCTGGGAGGCAGGGCTGGCTGGGGCAGTGGGTAGGCAGAGCGAGGTCCCTTTCCTCTCGTTGACAGTAATACTATATCAAGACCTTCTCTGTGCCTCTCAAAAACCATTTTCAGATTGTGTCATCGTCCTATGTTTAGGATGTCTGTTAAACTGTCGCCTGTGCGGGAAGAGGGGTGCTTTCGGTGTGTGTCATGCTCAGTGCTGGTGTAAGCGTTCTGAAAGGTGATGGGGGTCAGCACTGGTGTCGCTAAGGCCGGCGTCAGCCACAATTGGACCACTCATCCAGCTGCCCCGGGACTCTGCTTGCTCCAGACTAGACAGAGTCCTTGGTCCGAGTTAGTGTACAGTGGAATCCCAGAAGAATATGTGATACATGTAGTTGTCAATTGCTTGAATGTAATATTTTTTAGATTATATGCATACTAGAGAACTATTGTTGTTACGAAATCTCTCTACATTGAAATACAACATTAGTTACATATTAGTAACTGAGTGGAAACTGTTAACATTTTTTCACCTCTTATGCCTTTTATTACCACTCCTTCTCAAAAAGTTATTGATATCAGTTCACAAATGCTACTCCTACTATAACGTACTGAACCACCAGAAAAATCGACAGAATTAGTAACTATAAAAATATTGGCAGTAGTAGGGGGTGGGGCGGTGCTGAAAAACCAGAAGTTTGCTCTGGCGCTCAAAAAAAAAAAAATGCTGGCAGTACGGACAGCAGCAACAATTGAGTGTAGACATACGGACGAAAGCACTCTATCCGAAGCAGAATTGCAGCTGAGTAATAATGACAGCCGGACCGAATGCGTCAGAGGGGTCAAAACATAAATCTGCGTTGGTGTATCCCTGGAGGCACATTGCCACACATAAAGGAAACACAAACGCACTGCCATCAAGTCAGTCCTGACTCACTGACGCTACAGGACAGAGTGGAGCTGCCTCTGTGGGACTCTTAGGCTGGAATCCATCACCAGAGTACTACGTCCTACCTGTCTCCTGTGGAGTTGCTGGTGGGTTCAACTGCTGACCTTGAAGTTAGCAGTTCGAAACCACTAGCCCACTCCTCCGGGGAAAGCAGAGCTTTCTACTCCTGGGACAGTTCGGCAGGAGCACTTTCTCAAAGCATGTCTACTAGTTTGTTTGTTTGTTTAAATGCTATTCCCCCATGACCCCAACACATTAGTTAGAACTTTATGTTCTGTAGATCACTGTAGGGGTTTATATACTTTGACAATACTAAAAAAAAATCTCCTTTGCTGACTGAATGCAGCTTTCTTGTGATTTCAGACAATGCACTCCATCACTGCTGCTTTTGTTATTAATTGTCCTTCAGTCTGCTCTCATGAGGCAACGTTACAGTTTTTTATCTTTGAGCAGTTGGTCCACGGAAGAGGCACAGAATTGACTCAGACAACGGCAGAGACAAGAAGCATCCTGTCTCTCTGCTCAACTAATCCGTTTCCTGCCATAGCAATTTATGCTCAAGCAGTTTCCTGCTGCAGTCTCCTCGATTATTCTAGATAGGGTAGCTAGCGTTCTTGAGCGCCAAATTAAAAAGCAGAACGATGTCCTAACATGATTTGTGCTCCTTGGTTTTTTAATTTAAACTTCCCAGTGGGGGATCCCCTCCCTTCAGTGCTTTGCAGTTTCACCTATTACTGACCAGAGAGCTCAACAGTGGCAAAGCAGATGCTTTTTGGAAAGACACAAAGCTTCCAGTGAGAAGTAATCATTCTCTTGCTGATGTTACTGAGCTCAAATCCAAGTCTAGACTGTTATTTTAAGTAATATAAGAGCGATCCTTGTAGCCCTGGGACTCTGCAGCTAATAGTGTGTTTTGCAGATGTCAGTAAGGCTTCCTGTCTCAGACACATCTGCAAATTCTGACTAATTTCTGGAACAAGCTTAATAGGGGAAGTCACTCTTCGTTTATTTATTACTGTTTTATCACTTGAAATAGAGATGAAAAAGCAGCTAGCCTTGGGCATTTTTCAAAATGCTTAGGGCATATCTTTAAAGTGTTAAAAAAACAAAGATGTCACGTGGAAGACTAAGGTGTGCCTGCCCCAAACGTGATATTTGGAACCAACTACTATGTAAGCGCCCCGCCCCCACCCCCAGGGGAAGGAGCAACAGAAACGTGGGTGAAGGGAGACAGCAGATGGTGTAAGATATGAAAATAATAATAATTTATAATTTATCAAGGGTTCATTCACTAGGGTGGAAGTGTCGTGGAGGGAGGGAAAAAAGAGGAGCTAATAGTAGAAAGAAAATGTTTTGAAAATGACGTAGAAAATATTTTGAAAATGATGTTGGCAACGTATGTACCAATATGCTCAATACAATTGATGTATGGATTGTTACAAGAGCTGTAAGAGTCCCCAATAAAATTATTTATTAAAAAAATAGAAAATTGGCCGTTGAGTAAAGAATACCAAAGAAGAGTGGATGCATTTGAATTCTGGTTCTGGTGGAGAATAGTGGTAGTGCCATGGGCCTCCAAACTCTGTTTTGGAAGAAGTGCCATCAGAATGCTCCCTGGAAGTGAGGACAGGAGCCCTCCTCTCATGCACCTTGGATATGTTTTCAGGAGAGACTAGTCTCTGGAGAAGACCATTGTGCTTGGTACAGAGAAGGGCAGTAAAAAGAGGAAGGCTCTCAACAAGATGCATGGGCACAGTGGCTCCAACGACGGGCTCAAATGGAGGAACCCTGTGAGGAGGCACAGGACCAGCGGTGTTTTGTTCTGTTACGCACAGGGTTGCTATGAGGTAGAATCAATTCCAAGGCGCACAACAACGGCAGCATCACACCAAGAATGTACTGAGCAGCAAATCTGTGCCAAGCCGGTGATACAAAATTACTGTGATAAGCTGTGCCCTTTTCCTTAAGAAATTAAAAATGCATTCTAGAAACTCAATCATGTATCGGAAATATGTATATGCTGCCTGGGTTAAGCGTGCCCCAGTAATATGATGTGGGAAGGTAAGAAAATGAAACAGTGGAGATTTGTCAGAGAGCAAAGGGGATGTCTGAGAAAAACCTGATTGGACAGACGACCCTGCATTTTGAAAGCCGGGCAAAGACATTTCAGATGAAGTATCTGCCGGATTACAACTTGCGCTGCCATACTTTGTGTATGTGCTAGGCTCAGGTCAAGGGTGCAAGTGGAAAAGGATGGTGTGAGTTTTAGTTTAGAATTTCTTTAGTCAGTGTCTCAAATGTCTCTTAGGAAATCTGAACTCATCCATGGATAATGAGAAGCCTTTAAAGAGATTTAATGAGTTTCATCATGTGAAAGAAGCGTCGCTCTTGTGGTACTGGCTTGGATAATTTAAGACTGTGTTCATTTTAGTTCTCTGAACAATTGTTGGAGAAAGCGATTGGACAGAGAGTTCCTTCTCTCCATGGCTGGGGCAAAGTGTGACTAACAACTTGTAGGCAGTTGGAATCTAAGATATAAGCTTTGGGGCTAAAGAAAAATGAAGAGATGGTGTAATGAGAAGACTCCGCAGGAGACAATAAGCTTGTGAAAAGGGGATGTTGAATGTACTCGGTTATGCTTCAGTAGACTTGTGAACATTCTTATAAAATGTTAGAGTAGAATGCAGTTAGTTAAATAGAATTCTTTGCTGTTGTTATGGGTGCCGTCGAGTCGATTCTGACTTATAGCATCCCCACGTGACGGAGTAGAACCGCCCGCCGCGGTTTTCCTGGCTGCGATCTTCTCAGAAGCAAATCCACCAGCCTTTCTCTTGTCGAGCTACCAGATGGGTTTGACCTGCCAACCTTCCAGATTGCGATGGCTTGCTTCATACTTGTGCCACCAGTGATTCTTGAGAAGCGCCTGTTAGTTCTCATTGTTAGGTGCTGTTGAGTCAGCTTTAGTCAGAGCAACCCGATGCAAAGCTGAACACAGCCCTGCTGGGTCCTGTGTCATCTCGCACTGGCTGCCGTGCTCGTCGTGTTTTATGGCCACTGTGTCACTCTTTCTCATTAAAGTCCTCCACTCTTTCCCTGATCCTGTTTTATCAAGCATCATGTCCTTTTTCAGGGAATGTCTCTCTTGATAACATGCCCAACGTCCCAAAAAACCCAGAATGCACGGCTATCGAGTCGATGCTGACTCATAGTGACACCCCCACGCCCAGGTTTTTCTCCTGTGGAGATGCTGATGGTTTAGAACTGCTGACCTTGCAGATTGCAGACCAATGGGTCGCCGCCACGCTACAGATGAAATTTCACTTTCTTCGTTTCTAAGGGGCATGCTCGCTGTACTTCATGACCAACTTGTTTACGGCAATCCACGGTATTTTTAATATAGTCAGTCAAATGCGCGAAACCTACTCCGTTCCTTCTTATTCATTCTTCGTATATTATTTCATGCACAAAAGGCGACTGAAAATATCTTGGCATGGGTTAGGCACACCTTAATCCTCAAATAAAATTTTAGCAGTATTAAATGATCAGGGATCCATTTGACCTTGACTATTTCCTTTTACCATAGTGTAACTTTTTAATGGAGAACTAGATGGATTTGTTTGCCTGGTGTTGCCCACATTTCTTTTTATTAAGTGTCTTCTAGGTATGGTGGCAATTATTTAAGTCTAATGTTTCAACTGAAACATGGCCAAACAGCTTAAAATATCCATTCTCAGTCACATTTAAGTTTACGTCAGCTACCTACCTCCTCCTCTTTCAGGGAGCGCTGGTGGCTTAGTGGCTATGCATTGGGCTGTGATCCACAAGGTCAGTAATTCACAAACTACCAGCTGTTCTGAGAGAGAACGGGCTTTCTGCTCTATAAACAGTTGTGGTCTCAGGAACGCACAAGTACAGTTTTACCTAAGGCGTCACTGATTCAGCATTGACTCGATGGCAGTGAGTCTGGTTTGTCTTTCTTTATCTACCTCCTTGGCTGTCATCCTCAGAAGCCCTTACCTTGATAGAAATCCTGAGGATAAAAGGTCCTGAACAGAGACTTCAGTCTGCACCAGACATCCTTCATACATTGTTATATATGAGAGGGCTTGGGGGATTTGTGGAAAATGGAAGGAAAAAGAATGGCATTTCTTTTTTTACATTTTATTGGGGGCTCATACAACTCTTATCACAATCCATACATATACATACATCAATTGTATAAAGCACATCCCTACATTCTTTGCTCTAATCACTCTCAAAGCATTTGCTCTCCACTTAAGCCCTCTGCATCAGTTCCTCTTTTTCCCCCTCCCTCCCCGCTTCCCCCTCCCTCATGCGCCCTTGATAATCCACGGATTGTTATTTTGTCATATCTTGCCCTATCCGGAGTCTCCCTTCCCCCCCCTTCTCTGCCGTCCATCTCCCAAGGAGGAGGTCACATGTGGATCCTTTTAATCAGTTCCCCCTTTCCAACCCACTCACTCTCCACTCTCCCAGCATCGCCCCTCACACCCCTGGTCCTGAAGGTATGAAAAAAAAAAAGAAAATGATTAGGGAAAAGAATGTACAGATGTGCTTTATACAATTGATGTATGTATATGCATGGATTGTGATAAGAGTTGTATGAGCCCCTAATAAAATGTTAAAAAAAAAAGAATGGCATTTCCCCACAAATGTTGTGAAGCCCTCTCATATCATGCATTGATTGGATCATTTATTGTCCAAAGATTAAAATTCTGCAGCTATCTGATCAGTAGCTGTGTGATGGCAGTGTTATTCGTATGGTGAATATTAGTTTTTTCATTTGTTGGTTGGTTTTGCGCCAGATAACTGGAAACTCTCAAAGCAATAAATATTATTAAAGTCCCAGTAGTGGCAAGTCTTCCTGAGGCAAAAGGGAACAAGTGAATCAGGGGGAGTCATATCCTGCATTAATTGCAGATGGAAAGGCCCTCTTTGGTAAACTGAATCATGACTACCAGAGTTACTCTAATCTGTGGCAGCTGTGAATATAATATTACTTTTAATGGTAGAAGTGGATTGTCTGTTCCAGTGAAGTTTAAGGATCTGGAGATGCGGAGATCTTCCTAGATTAGCTGGATGGGTCCGGAATGGAATTACAAATGTCCTAACAAGAGATAGGCAGAGGAGGATTGATTACAGAAGAGGAGAAAGCATTGTGACCATGGACACCCGAGAGTGGCATGCTGTGACCACAGCCTAGGGGTGCCTGCACCCACCAGAAGCTGGAAGACAAAGGGAGAGTTTCCCTTGGAGTTTCTGGAAGGAACCAACCCTTCTGCCACCTTGATTTTAGCCCCATAGAAATCAGCTTAGATTTCTGACTTCCAGACATATGAGCCAATATATTTCTGTTCTTCCAAGCCTCTAAGATTTTGGTAATGTGTTACAGCAGCAAATGAGAAATCATACACTGCTTTCTTCCACGCTCCTGCTTCCTCCACTCCCCACCCCCAAAGCGGTTCCTCAGCGTGGAATTCCATTTTCAAGGCTATTTCAATATCACATATTAGGGAATTCTTAGATGATGTGTTTTCCAATAACCTCTGTACAAAACTGCTCTCAGAGTACAAGAGGCACTATGATGAAAGGCAATGAAATATCTTTCAAAATGTTTGCAGTGGCACCCAGTTTACTAAAACCATTACATCTCCTTTAAACTTAGAAAATGCGGAAACATCTCTGATAGACGGTTTTCTCATGACATTTTAGCCCATATTTCTTAAAAGCCACCATCAAGAAAATGCAATTTTGTGGTATTTAATCCGACTCCAGTTCAATGATTATTTATGTGATGAATTTGTCCAAAATATCTTCCCTTATAGTCTAAGAATTTTATGAGGATACTGTGTGTATTTTACTCCTCATTATAAATGTGGCATTTTGCAACATTGATTCTTTTTCATAGGTGCATTTTCTTGAAATATACCAATTTTTTAAAATGAAGGTATTGTGGTTTATCTATTTGGAAGGCAATGCCAAAATGCAGTGTCTTGTTGCTAGCTGCAAGTATCATCAAAATGTTGTCAATTATGAGGAAATAGTTTGCATGAGACAATTCCTATGATATAATCTTCATTCTTTTTTTTAAAAAAAAACGTTTTATTAGGGGCTCATACAACTCTTATCACAGTCCGTACATATACATACATTCTTTACATTATTTTCTTTGACCTAACTTAAAATGTGTCTATACACTAGGAAATGTACATTTTTAAAACTCTATACAACAACAAGTTCTGGTGGCACAGTGATCATACATTGGACTGCTAACCACAGGGTCTGCAGTTCGAATCACCAGCAACCACGTGGGAGAAAGACGTTTTGCTCCTACACAGAGTTACAGCCTTGGGAATGCAAAAGGGCCGTCATTCTACTCTGTTCTATCGGGTGGCTGTGAGTCACAGTTGACTTGACAGCAGTGAGTTCAATATAATAGGAACAAAAATGCTATCATATCAGAATTCTTAATTATAATACACTTTGAGGTAGAAACTCTTATTATTATTTTTCATAATTGTTGCAAGAACTATCCTGAAGAATCACCAACTTAGGATTGTGAACTTGGATGGAGAAAATATACATCTTTCCTTGTACATTGAACTGAAATTTATAATTTCTGTATGTAAGACCTAACCCTCCCCAAGTATTACAAATCCTGAAGTCCTTTATTACCACAGATTATTCTGATATTTTAATGATGTCTTTTCCATGCATTGTTCATATATTTTGAAAATATCTTTTACATGCATTACTATTTCGAAACTATGATGGTTACTAGACCTGCTACTGGATCTCACTTACAGTGAGTTAACAGAGGCACATATGCCTTTATATAGCAGATTTATTATCTCTATAGGTTTGATCATTGTACCTCAATAAAATAGGGATCCTTTAAAATCCTATGTATTTTAATTAACAAATTTCTATATATTTTCCTGCAAAGGAGTTCATAGGCTTACTAGTCCACCAAAGAGGGACAAGGATTACATAAGATTAAGAAACCGCTTCTGCTGTGGATTAGCTGGTCACCCAAGGTGCATTTCATATGAGACACCTTTATGATTTCCAGGATTTTTGTGTATGAGATGAGTGTTTTCAACACTGACTTAGAGAGATGATGTCATTTAAATTATTTCAGAGAAGTGTCCCCTTTGTGTGTCTGAGGATGGGGGACCACATTTCAAGCAAAAGTAGAAATCTCAATCAACGATATTTGGAGGCTGGCGTCTAGTGATAATTGTAATAGAAGAACTCTTGGGCCAAGGTGAATTGGTAATTCTGGTGTGTGTTGAGTTTGCAAATGACTGGATGGGAGGGAAAGTTCTCGTTTTTGTGAGAAGTGATTTGTCACCATCTGTTGAGCCTGTGTTCTCCTAATTCGGCAGTTTTGCATTGAATCTCGGCAGCCGCTTTGCTTTAAGGAAGTCACCACCTCCCACCCCCCCTTTGGCTTGGGATGATGAAGGAGGGCATGAGGAGTTTAGGAAACAAACGGACACCTACTCATGATAGGCGGCAGCTCTGGCGAACAGGAGACTATTGGGACGCTTTCATCATTGCTCAGCTGGGAGGCCGTGCTGCTTGGGTGGCAGATTGGTTTTACTAATCAGATGGCAGACGTGAGAGTCCTACGGGCTGAGCAGACACTCCGCAGAATTACAGATGTAAGGCTAATGAGGTGGCAAACAAAGGCTTTCTGGAGTGTTTTCAATTAGAGTGTGTTATGCAGCTGCAAATAAATATCTGAATGCGCTGGACATGATAAATGCTTACTTTGCTCTTGTCCAGTGTCCTGGGCCAACATTTCCTATCATCGAGGTAAAACTGCAAGTTAATTTTTCCTTAGTGTCTTTAAGACATTGCATGAAGATCTCCTACATTGCAGTCTAAGAAGCTATTTGAAAAGTTATCTTTTTAAATGCCCAATTTACTTATAAGTAGGTGAAGCTTTCACGACCAGGGCATCTCTGAGTGGAGCTCTGTAGAGTCATTTGCTTAGCCAATAACAGCTGGCTGTTCTTCCTAAATCGTCAGAATGCTTCTGCATCTTTGTTGAAGAGGACTCCAGGTGCCTTTATTGAGTTACTTTGAGAACAGCCTGACTTTTTTTGGGGGGGATGCACAATAAAAACAGAAGGAATTTAAATTTTAATATGCTTTCTTTATACCATTAATTAAAGCAATTGGTGTTTGCTTTCCCCCCTGAAATGGAAACGAACGTCAGGACATGCGGCTTCCAGGCGCTGCTTTCTAACAGGGTCCTTTCTGAGCAGGGATCCATTCTTCCTGGTCCCAGGAGAGCTGCTTGGACAGGTCCCTTGCTTAACTCCTGACAGAACACACTCCAACACTTCCCGGTCTCTATGTGACATTATGAACAATATTTATTTTTCAGATTTCCGGCCAGTTATTTATTTGATCAGAGCAAAGAAAGCCTCTTTGAGCCGATGAGCCTGTCAGAGAGGAAAGGGGAGGGCAGAGGAGGGAACTCAGACCATATCTTGGTTTGATTGTTGAAAGCGTTGTGGTGTGTGAGGAAGAAGGGCTTCCTAAGTACTAATATTAAAAGAACTTTGCGTGTGCGCCTCTCAAAGGGAAAGCCTATCCTTACTTTTATCTTATCAAAAAGGAAAAAGGGGGATGAAAGGAAAGTCTGTATTTGCTGTAACCCAGAATCGAGAACAGGAAGAAGGGTTTCTCTGTTGTACACGGGCCCTTCTTGGGCCCCTACTTAACGTTGCTGATGAACTGGGTATTTCCTTTGTCACTGGCAAAACTCAGTCCTGAAATCCTGCTTGATCTGCAGTCGCTGTACAGTATCGCTCTCTCTCTTTTTCCACCCAAAGCAGTTCGCTGTTGACAGCTCTTTTCACTTTTTCCTGAATATCGGAACATATGATCGCATTAAGCTGGCTGCAGCCTCCAGTGCTGACATTTTCTAGCGCAGAGAATGCCCACATCACTCGAACATTTGAAAAGTGTTAATGAGCAGATCAAAAGGACTGTTGCCTGAAGCAGCTAATTTTTTTTTTCAAAGAAATCGGCTCTCCTCCAAACTGAAATCTTCATTCTAGCAGCTAAGTAGATGAGATGCGATTCTCCCCAATGATGATAATAACAAATAAAAAAAATTGGAGAAGAATCAAACTCTGCATATGGTTCATAAAGTGGTGAAAGTGTTTTCCAGAATCTTCAATACAGAGCTGAAGGATGCTAATGGAAAAAATCCTGGCAACCAGGCAATATTATGCCTTTTAAAATCTGCAAATTCTCATAAAATACGGTGCATATGAACACATCCTTTTCTGAAATGAATGTGTTCCTGCATTATTTAATGTAGGAATGTGGACTCTCAGAACTGTTTTAAAAATATATATAAATCACTAATAGTAAAGTTCCCCCCCCTTTTTTTTCATACACTAGGTTTAGTAAAATGTAAGGATTTCTGTTTGTGTGCCATTTTTAACTTTTGAGGCTAATGGCCTAAGATGGTTTTAGCTTTCCTTTGTTATGCCGGAGGGCATATTTAGAAATATTACACATCCTCCAAAAAACAAGTGCATTTTCATTTCCTGTTCCAATATGTCTAGGTGAGTGATGCTGGGCTTGCTAATTCATGCTATGCTTCTTTAAAATGGCTGAGGAGCTCTATCTTAGTTGTTTTAAGGTGTAAGTGAAACTAATCAGATGTATTTATCCATTCATCTCTCCATCTCTCCGGCCATCAGTTCCTTTGCCCCTCCTAACTCCACAAATCTCATTTTCCTCTGTGTCTTTTCCCTCTGAAGCCCAACTTCTCGTTAAGAAGACATCATGTGGCCGGAGTTTGAACTCAAGGTGTTTGAGTCACTGGACCTGTTATGGGGGTTTGAATCCTTAGAGTTATGGGAATTTGAAGATTCTCTCTTTATATTATAAAAAGGAATATGCACAGTAACTATACAAAATTAATCTGAGACTAAGAGAGAGATAAAATTTGCAGTCTCTAGCAGCACCAATGACGGGTGGTGTTTTTACAGCACAGAGCCTCAGCTCTGTCCCAGCTTCTGAGGGCATTATTGTCTGTAGATGTGGTTGCGCACATCTCTTAATGTACAGGAACACAATTTGGGGTGATTTTAAAGAACTCTCTTTCTGTTGTGAAGAAAATAAAGTATATTTTACACTCATGTGGATTTTAAAATTACTTAAGATTTATGCATGAGTTATACATTTGCTCATTCATAAGATTAATTATACAATACTGGAGAAATATACTTTATGGACAAAGGTGGATAGAATTACATATAGATAAATTTAATGGAAAAAACAGAAGCAAAAGAACTCGATGGACATATTTTGTTGTGGAATTTTTTATCATTGTATTTGAATTTTCATGTTGGAAGGGACCTACCATTAAGTCAATTTATTTCCCTTGTGAAGAAACTTGGGACGATCTTATGCCTTCCCATCTGCTATTGAATTCATTCATTTTCTGACTTTATTGGTTGTCAGAGAAAGATGATGTTTCATTATCTTTAAAATTAGCAATATTTGAGTTTCTTGGGAATCTGTCTTCATAGGTCTAACTGTCTAAACATATATCTAATTGGGTTTAAATCAGCTCAATGGGATCCAACAACAGCGTGTGCACCCTTAGTGTTTTTTGCATTGAAATTTGGAGGTGGATTATGGTCTTTTCTGATTTTTTGTGGCTTCATATTTCCTTAGTTTCACATGCAATCATGCGTGTAGCACTGGCTGTTGGTCAAACACTTCATTAGCCATTAATGATATTTATAAAGAATGTACACTCTTAGAGGGTGATATAAAGTCCCAAAATAAACATATATATTTAAGCTATTGAGGTACGAATGATTTAATTGTGTAGCAATATATATTTATAAATGCTTTAAGCTTTCTGGATAAAGTAATAGAACATTGGTAGACTATTGTGTAAAGCACGAGTGGAATTAAACATAGAAATAATACTTTATTTGAAGGTATCCAAATATTGTCAGTATGGCAGGAAGGGAGGTTCCTGTGTATGGGTGCGGATAGGAGGGGTGTTAGGACTGGCCTCTGGAGGGACCCACACACTGTGTTGGGGCATCTGACCATGAAAGTACAACAGCTGGCTGCACAGATGTGCTCAAAATGGCCTTTGGTTTTCTAGATCAGGGGTTGGCAAACTTCTGAGACAGAAAAGCCAAACCTGTCCCTCGCAAGAATTTAAAAATTATTCGTGGGTCATAAATATATTTTTACAAACACATGAAGTCACCATTATCTGAATAATCTCCTTTAAAAATGTTCAATTAAAAAAATTTTTTTTAAATGTTCAATTTTACTTCAAAGCCACATGTACCTACCAAAAGGGTTGTGTATGGCTCACGAGCCAGAGTTTGCTGGCTCCTAGTCTAGATCACTCCAGGGTCTCCAGCGAATGGAAAGAACATGACGATATTTCTTGTAGTGACGTTCGAGTGTGTCAGCAGCGGCTGTCTGAGAACTTTAACTTGAAAATAAGCAAAGTACAGAATACTGAGTACGGCCAAGAGAAGAAGAAGCAGTCATGGAGGGAGGGTATTCCTTGTTTCTAAGAATATATTATAGGACAGAATTGGGGATACTATTTGTGTTCCAAGATATTCATAGGCCACATCACAAGCAACAGATAATAAGCAGAGAATATTTCCATCAAGAAGTGAATTTTTATTTCAGCTTTAGTATAATGGATGAATGTACTTTGATGTTTGTTTAGTTGAGAATTTCCAAGAACACTTAGTGAAAATTCAGAGAGGTAAAACTGAAAGTGAGAACATGATTCGGAAGGTCCTTGTTGCCCTGGAGGCTTCGTTAGGTGCGTGTTGAACTGCAGCAAGGTGGATTGTTTTAACCCACCAGCCAGTTCGTAGGAGAGAACCCAGGCTATCTCCTCCTGGGTAGGTTTGAATGAGTTTCAGTAATTCCGTTATTCTGGTTGTGGGACAGTTATCCATGAGTCATTTGGATTCAGAAGTTGATGGATTAAGCTTGTGTTTGGAGGCTATTGGCCTGGTCACATAGGTGAGCTTGAGGAATAGATCCGACATAATTAAAAAGCTAGATGTGTCAAACATGACGAGCTCAGTAAGTAGAGCAGGTAGGTATTGATGCCAAATGATAGACATCAATTACCTGTAATTATAGGCTATCAATATATTTCATCAGAATTTATTAATTAAAATACTTAGAATAGTGCTGAGGGGCGGTATGGTATGGGTTCATCCGCTTTGTGTGAAAATCAGCTTCATTAAAGGGGAAATTTTTCGAAGTAAAGAGTTGCTTGCCAATGTGATAAATTGCTTTCTAAGGTAGTGGATTTCCCTTTATTGGAGACATTTCAGCATCACTGGAGTGCTAACTGGTAGGAAGCTTTTAGAGTATTGAAGCGTGGTTGGGTTCATATGGGAAGAACTATAGAATGTTGTACTAGGTGCTTTGAAGGTCCAGAGAAGGCTGAGTTTATGATTTTAGGTAAGACAAGATATCATAAACATCTTTCTCTCCCCTTGTCTTTTCTTTCTTTTTGTACATGCTGCATACTTATCTCCTCCCTCTTTTCTTCTGCCTTCCTTCATCCTCCTCACATCCTTTTTGTCTCACCACCTTCCTCCCCCCTTGTGGTTTCCTTTCTTTTACTCTTCCTGATAGCCCATTTTGTGTCTCTCTAGGAGTATAGTGAGGAACAATTCAGGCCCAGAGAATAATTTCAACAAACTCACAGTTTTGGGGAACAAGATAAAATGACAACTGCACCATGGTGATGTAGTAGTTATATTTTAGCCTGCTAACTACAAAGCCAGCAGTTCAAAACCAGAAGCTACTCTAAGGGAGAAAGATTGGGCTTTCTACTCTCATGAAAAGTTACAGTCTTGGAAACTCACAGGGGCAGCCCTACCCTGTCCTATAAGTTGATATAAGTTGGCATCCACTCGATGGTAATGAGTTTTCTTTTATTTTTTGGAGGGGGTGAAGTGGCTGACACCTGTGCATGTGCTCTGTTGTCAGGAGACTGGGGGAGTTCCTCAGAGTTGTGGACAGTGTCAAAGAATCTATAAGACCTGGTATGTGAGTTTGTGAGGTGGACTTATGGATTATACAGATATTTTGCTATTGCAATCGGAACAGAGTGGCATTAGGAAGAACGGGGATGAGGTGTGGGTGGGAACAGGGAGTTGACTTTTAAAAGAAGATGATTGTGCTGATTTTGACCTGGTTGAGTGTGAAATACTGACAGATCTAGTTTCTTTGGTTGTCTTTTGGACTCGTATGTGGATAATGAAATGAGAGTCTTCCTGATTATAAAGGAAGGATACCTGTCGCTTGATAAGCCTAACATTATTTTGCTATTCTGTATCATTCTTTTCCATATTAATCCTCCAGTGGCATTTATATATATACTATAAATGTTAACTAACTGGAAAAAATTCACAGATTTTTACCCTGCAAGATTCCTAAATAGAACTGCAATTATTTGCTTATTGCTCAAATCAAACTGAATTAAAATGGCTAAATAGAATTAAAATAGTTCATAATAGTATTTAAAAGAATTCAGTCCAACTAAATTACTATCCAATTATATGTACGTAGTTGTAGCTACTGTCTTATAATTGTATTTTCATGAGGGTGAGATCTAAACTAAAATTTCAGATGAAAATTTTAGAAATACAAACTGTCTGAGTTAGTTTTCTAAACACCACCAGAAAGATTATATAAGTATTTTATAAACTTTCAATTATAAAAAAATTTCAAACATGTTTAAACAGGTATTACTATAACGAATCTCCTACATCCCCTATTAAGATTTAGTGATTCTCAACCTATAGTCCATGTTATGCCATAATCCACTCTAAATTATTTTTATTCAGTTCTCAGAATCTCTTTATTTCATATAAAACTATTTCAGCATATAATTTAAAAAGATAAATAAGATTAAACAAAGCATACCCATAATAAAATGAATAAACCTAAATAGTAATCATATGGTATTCATTTTCAAAGTTACTATTAATTTAGAAGATTTAATAACAACACATAACAAAGTTGCTATTAGTTTAGAAGATTTAATAATAAGTCTGTCATTAGATGAACTGAAGCAATGATACTGTTAGTGATTGCTCTTAGAGCAGAGACATGGCACTTGCTCAAATGTTTTCTATCATTGTGGTGGAAAAGTCTAGATGCCCTTAGACCAGTAAAGAGGATTTCAAACTATGCCTCAGGCCTCTTTTCCTCTCAGTAAAGAATTAACTGTATAAGATTTCATGTGACGAGATACCGATTTACAATTCACAGGAATATTGGCTAAAACATTTATATCCAAGTTAGAAGATTTAAAAAAATAAGAGTATAGCCATTCCTCACTTACAGACATAATTAGGTTCCAAAGACTTGTTTGGCACCTCTGGTGCATTTCAGGATGCATACAGTGTAGTGGCCCCGCCTCTCTCCCCATATCATCTTTGGAAAGAGTTGGGGTTGGGGGTGGTGATAGTGGTCAGAGGTTTTCTTCACCTTTGCAGCAGCAAGAGTCTGCCACCATCATCTGGATGATTCGTCCTTTCCTCTCTGCCCAGGAGACCGGTGTCTGGTCGGTGGCTGCAGGGCTTACAGCTAGGTGAACTCTAGGCACATAGAACCTATGGAGGCTGCAGAAGTAGTAGAGAGACTTTTATGGAGGAAGACACACCCACACACACACACAGACACACACACAGACACACACACACACACACACACACACACACACACTTTCCACCCCCGGCCTCCCCATTCATGTGGCTTCTGCTCCCACCACATTCTCATGGCCTGCCTCTTCCTGCCTCTGGTTCAAGGTCTCTGGGAGCCTGGCCCAGCTTCCCTGATGTCAGGAAATCTCTCCCTCCTTTTTGCCCTGTCAACTGGACTCCTCCCATTTAGTTATCAAGTGCTTTACTATGGTCATCAATGGGAAGCATTGATGGCCAAATAATTGCCAAGGGAGGAGAAGTTATATACCAATTTTCATATCTCATCCAAACAAGCTCAATTTTTTTTCATGATCAACTTATGAAAAACTGTCAATGACACATAGCAGGGATATTTTGCTAGGAAAATGGACTTACTGGAAACAGTTTGGTTCTGACATTGGAAGAACCATCTACTTAATACAACAAAGTAGACACTATAGTCTTTGGGTCTTGCTATTCATTTATCAAATGAAGCGAATAAACCTGCGGCACCTTGTTGTGGGAGCTGCTGTTGAGTCGTCATCTACGTCGTGTGCAGTGGGATTGGCTGGAAAAAACATGCAACACAACTTCAAGAGGCTGTCCTCCAGTGACCTGACACCTCTGAGATACATCCTAAGTGGACAAGCAAACACCAAACAGAACAAACCAAACCAAAGATACAGACAGTTCAGGAAACCAGATCAGGTCCAGCCTGCATCATAGTGGGGGACTGACTGGCAAAGTTTTAACTGTTCAAGTCAGATTTATGTCTTTGATCTTCTATACTCATCTCTCCAAAGCTCTCTGTTTAGTAACCACTTTCCTTTCATTCCTCAATTGTAGATAGAGGGAGTTCTCCAGAGTCTTATTTCCTATGTAGTTAGTTCCACAACTGAATCTTGGGTTCCCACTGTCACCCATAACCTTCTATACAGAGGGTTCTCACAATTTAGGCTCTGATACTAGTCCCTCTGACTTGGGATTATTTGGTTTACCATCCTTCAGTGCCTGATGAAAGTGTGCTTTTTCCATGTGGACTTTTTTGACATCTCTTAAATGATTTCTCTTTTGTTTTGTTATTGTGTGATTCTAGGTTTAAATATAGCTGACTTCCCCCAGAGTGAATCCATTTTCCAAAGATGATGTTCTTATTGCATGCCATTGAGTTGATTCCAACTCATTAAGGCTTAGGAAAAGCTGAACAACTTCTATAACAAAAAAAAGTTGTGTGCTGTCATTCTGCCTTTATGGTATTGGTTTAGTAATTACAGGCCAGAATAAAACCATACCCAAGGTGAATGGGGGGTGGGGCAGTGGCATGACATGGAGTGGAAATCTATGTCCATCTGCAGACAATTGGGGTCATAAGGAAGAGATGAGCCAGTCAGGGTGCTGTATAGCACTGATGAAACACACAACTTTCCTCTAGCTGTTTGGTGCTTCCTTCCCCCCACTATCATGACCTCAATGCTATCTTACAAATTGGATCAGACAAGAGCATGCACACTGTTACAAATAAGAGCCTGCAACACAGGGAATCCAGGATAGATAAACTTCTCAGGGCCAACAAGGAGAGTAGAGATACCAGGAGGATTAGAGTAGAGTGGGGGAAGAAAGGGAGAATCAATCACAAAGATCAACATAGAACCCCCTCCCAGGGGGATGATTAATGGAAAAGTGGGTAAGGGGAGATGGAGGACGATGTAAGATATGGAAAAAATAATCTATAACTCATCAAGGGTTCGTGAGGGAGGGTGGCTGAGGGAGGGAGGGGGAAGAAATGGGGAGCTGATATCAGGGGCTCAAGTGGGAAGAGAATGCTTTGAAAATGATGATGGCGGTGTATGTGCAACTGTGCTTGACATATTGGAGAAATATATGGATTGTGATAAGATATATAAGAGCCCCCCCCCAAAAGCATTAAAAGACAAAACAAAATTAGTCATAGGATAGGCCTGATTCAAAGAGAAGAACATTAATATTGGGGAGTCAGATTCATTGGGGGACACCTTTGAAGCCACTAAAGTGTTTTGCCAATCTAATGATTTTTACACATTTTGTAACTTAAATTTTTATACATCTGTTTATTTTATTAACAGGTTATTAAGGATCCTCCACCACCACCCCCTGCACCGAAAGAGGTAAATGTCCAATAATGCATTTGTGGTACTTTGTTGTTTTAATTTTAATTTAAAGTTGGAGGACTTAAATTTTCTGTAGAAGATTATGATAGCTATATATTAAATATAAAATTTATTCGAGTCAGTTGTTAGTTGTAATCTTACAATTTTTTTAATGTGATAATGGGATGGCACTTTCACACATTGGTAAAATGTAATGATTTAATAAAATAATAATTTAATAAAATCATCTAATTAAAACATATTAATGATTTAATGAACTTTTAAGAAGTCCATATTCTAATATTTCTATTGTTCTCATATATTAATATCTCTTGTATTTAATTTTTAAAAGTTTAGATGATACAAAAATAAGTCAAAATATACTGACAGTTGGGTTCCAGTGCATAAATCCACAGGTCTCTTCCACATAGACACCATGTAAACATGTCTCTGTCACCAGTGGATGGCTGTAGACAAGCTGCCTCAGTCTTCTTGTCTTAGTCTTCTTAGGGTGCCTTTAAAAATAAAAAGGTCCAATCAAAACTGAACAGTGGCTTCCTAGCTATCTGTACTAGCCAGTTCAATTCAAGGCAGAGAGGTTAGCTCAGAAGCATACTGTGTCTGTAATTCACTGTTTCAAAGGGATAATCTTGATAGATTGTCTCAAGGGATACAGTACATTCATGGGGACTTATGGTGAGATGTTCCACAAGATATTTAACATGGTACTAGTTTAAACTAGTTTGTAAAAGTTTAAGAGCTGCGTTAGTGAGGAAAATACCGGTCAGGTGGCACTGAGGATGTCTTTTTCCATCACAATGCACCTGCATCTGCCGAGAGGGGCAAAGGCTGTGCGATGCAAGTCTAACCGGAAACCTCCCTAACTGTCCTACATCCCTGATTTTGCCTTTTCTGATTTCTTTTGATTCCAAAACTCAAAGAAAATTTAAGCGAAGCCGTCTTGAGGGGGCCAATGCTGCCATTTTGTCATGGTTGAAATCTAAGCGTGCAGGATTTTGGCACATTAGTTGGAGAGGTTGATACACTGCCTCCACAACTGTAGACCTAGATGGAGGATATCGTCAGAAAGAGCGACTTCACATTTGGACACCTGTTTAATAAACATTTCTATGATTTTGTTGCAGTGAACTTTGACTTGTTCTTGTATATCTGGCCATTTCAAATGTTAACCTTTCCTTTAAAGTGATCATTACTTCTATAGTACCTGTTTGTTTGATGATGTAAATCTATCAACATGAAATATGGTATGCATTTTTGTTGTAAATTTTCAAAGTTTGTTAACAGCTTATCTTCTTAGTTCAGATTTCACAAAGATCAGTGTATTCATGGTTTAAATGGGTCTTGAAGTGCTATTCTGCTTTTTATGTGGTATATCTTCAAATACAGAGTCATTAATAGATAATGATGTTCATGGTTAAGGAGCAAGTTCTTGCCATCAAAGAGCGGAATAAAGATAATTCTAAATACCGAGGAAGGGCAGAAGGCCTTGCAGCCTCTAGAACTCCACCTGAAATGTATGCATACATGCATAAATACATGCAGTTCACATGCCGAGGTTCACTACAGTTTTCCCCATTTCAATAATATTATTTAGAAAAGCTTTCCAATGTAAATCAGTTCTGAATATAAACTATTTTAAGAAATCAATATTTTTCCCCTCCCAAATTTATATCTGCCAAGGTGGAGGAAGAAGAACCAATGCCTACGAAGAAATGGCCCACTGTCGATGCTTCCTATTACGGAGGTAGAGGAGTTGGGGGAATCAAAAGGATGGAGGTTGGTATTATTCAAAAAACAGAAGCTGTTACTCATCTGAAATATGCATTTCTGGGACTACTAAGTAATGGAAACTGTACTTTTCATGGTTCAATGTCTTAGTGTCATGTTTTATACTTCACACTGGCTCTTTTCTGGATCATTTTTTTCCTCTCTCTCTAAGGAATCATCCTTTCCATTTTGAAACCGTTCACGAACAGCTGTGTTCACTAATCAAAGGATTACATTGATAAAACCTCTGAGTTCCAAAGAGCAAAACAAAACTAGGGCTTTTCTCAAGATTTTGGAAAAAACATCACTGCACAGAATATCAGCTTTGAGGCAGCCAAGCTCTTGACGCGGCAACACTGCTTGCCTTTGAGCAGTTCCCAGGGCCCTCTAATATTTGAGAACATCATAAACTATTCAGCAGCATGGACCTGACCTTATCCCACATGTACAGGAAGCACATCTAAAGTTTTTTTTAACAGTTTTCTGTTACCAATTATAAGCTATAATGCTTAATATTAATTGTCATTTGTAGAATTCATTGATTTGAATTGAAGAATGATTTTATATGGTAAAAATCAAAAGGGTTTTCTCAAAACCACAGAAATGTTTTTGAAAGTGATGGATTCATTGACAGTAAGCAATCATTGCCAGTTCTGAGCACTTACCAGCAACATAGACTGGCCAGCCTATCACCCTGGAGAGCAATTTGAGAAATGTTTTCATTGGCATATTGAATTTATTATTAAGCACAGATCATATATAGCCTTCCCTTCTTGTTGGATTGACAGCTGCTGTGCTGTTGACTTTAACTAATTTGATACATAATAAAATGAACTGTTCTCTGGCCCCTTGGCATCATTGACCACCCTTGTGGTCTGGTTCATAATTGCGGTTACTGTGCCTCCTAGCTCCCAGAGAGAGTCTTTCTCGCCCTCCTTGGCCCTGTGTGTCACCAAATATGATGTCTCCTCTAGTATTTGATGCCTCCCCCTGATGTGTTTGAAGTAGTGAGTTGGACAATATCCTATTGTGACCTGTAAGATTTCCATTAGCTAATGTGCAGAGGAAAATCACCAGGCCCTTTCCCCCCTAGCCTTAGTTCCCGCTGGGTAATCCCACTGACCTTTGAAATACCAGTGGCACAGTTTCTAGCATCACAGTTAATTTCTCTCATTTACTCTAATTTTACTTCTTGATAAGAAAGATGTTCATGTATTTTGTAAATCATTTTACATGCCTCCCATCGTTAGATCTAGTTTCTCCCATTGCTGCTCACAAAAATCAAGAAGTTAATTAACAACACTCAACTATTATACTTCTCTCTTTTCGGTGCAATTTACCATCCCAAGAAGAGTTTTTTTCCCCCAAGAGGTCTAGACATATGTAACATGATTGCTATCACTTAAGTGTTTATTCTGACAGTGATTCTCACTCTCCTGACCTCATGAGAACATCATAGCGGAGCACCACTTCCTTGTTGAAATAGCTCCTACGGAGGAACCTCTCTAATAACAAGCTACAGGAGAAGGCAGATGCTAACACTAAACAAAACCAACAAAGCACAACTCCCCTGCCATCCAGTGTAAGCCATTTCATAGCAATCCTATAAAAAGTTTCCAAGGCGATAAGACTTCAAGAGAGCGGCCAGCCTCCACTCACTCTGTAGGAGTGGCTGGTACTGTTGTCAGCTGTCTCACTCTTAGCCCACAGCAACACCCCATTGGAGCAGATATTATATATATATATTTCCGTGTGGGTAATTGGGGATATCAAACTGTACAAGAGAAAATAGTTCACTTAAAAGTGTAGTTTTGACTCTCACTCACTCACTCTTGCTCACTCACTCACTCACTCATTCAATCACTCTCACTTGCTCTCACTTACTCTCCCATTCACTCTCTTACTCTCTCAGTCACTCAGTCACTCACTCACTCTCTCACTCACTCACTCACTCACTCTCACTCACAAAATAAAAAGAAAATAGTGTAGCTTTAGAAAAAATAGTTCACTTGATAGTCTAGCTCTTGTAACTTGTCCCAGAAGGAAGTCTATTTTCCTTCCACTTGGGGTTGGTGTGGAATTCTATGATTGGAGGAATAGGGTAAAAATGAATATGGCAAAGATTCATGAATATATTATTAGAAACAGACATCTTAATATGAGCATACAATTTATTTTCACCTTATTTAGTCTCATTCCAAAATATGTATATGCAAACAGGCTATATGTAAGAGAGTAAATGGCTTTGTGGTATATAGTGAAATATGCTCATTGGTTTGTATAGATGAGAAGAGTCCCACTTTGTGATATTTATTTCCTAATTTTTTTAAATTTAAAAATTAACATGCACTACTTTTAAACTCAAAATGATAAATTTAATTCCCTTTTCAATAAAATACAACACAAGAATAAGGCAAGGTTATGTAAAAACAAAACACAACATAACATAACACAACTCAAACTCACTGCTTTGAGTCAATCCCCACTCATACCAATCCTAGAGGACAAAGCAGAGTTGCCTGCATGGATTTCTGAGACTGTGAATACTGATGGGATTAGAGAGTCTCATCTTTTTTTTAAAGCGTTTGAACTGCTGACCTTGTGATTAGCAGCCCGATTCATATGCCACTATGCCACCAGAGGTCCTCATCTATGTTAGTGTGCAGTATATGCATGATTAACGCTCCACTGGAAATACTAGGGGGTGTGTAAAGCCACATTTTTCATTGGCCACTATTCTAATGTTCCAAAACATGAGGCCTCTTTGTAAATAAAAAGGAAGAGGGTGCATTAGCCCTCATATGGACCCCGAACTTAAAAGAATGTTTGTTGAGCAAAAGAATCAAGATTCGTGCACCTCCCATCCAAGTTTCAAGAGTTTTTGGCTCTTCATATGTGTAGGAACGGGCATGGCTCTAGCCCGTTAGTACTGCTCAACGGAAAGAGAAGGCAGAGACTTCGAGGGTCACCGTGAGCATGAACGATTGATAGCAGTGGTTTGGTGTGGCTTTCACATCTTCCCTAAGGAAGAACATTTGTGAATAGGACTTAGCCACTTTTAACCACCGTGAGGCTTATTAGTCTGGGCTAATATTGACTATTGGAGGAATTATTCCTTCAATTTATACGATTGAGGAAACAGTGGAAAAGCAAGTGTGGGCATTTTAAAGGCATACACAATATATTTAAAAATTTGTACCTGTTCACATACAATTCTGCTATTCCATCCCATTGAGTGGAATTATAAGATCATCAATGCTATCAGCTCTCCCCCCCCCACTCTTCCACACGCTCTCTTCCTGTACCCTCAGGGAACCATTCCTCCTGTTAGAGAACCCTTCTGAAAGAGTAACAGGAGTTTCTGACCTAAATGTACTGAACCATCTTCAATATACAAATGAACATATGTAAGTAAATCTAACATACTTAATGGGGTAAAACACATAAAAGCCACAATAGTAAGGGGAGGAAGTATTAAAGAACTAGAGGATAGTATGTGGTCTATCAGTGCCATGCTGCCCCTGGATTTACCATGCCTTCCCTGTGGTCCTTCCGAGAGGGACTGCTGTATAAGATACGGCGGAAAACAAACTATTATCGAAACCAAAACCAGAAGAAGGGTTCCTAGGGTGTATGGTGAGGGAGGGAGGGTGGGAGGCCCCAAAAGGGAACTGACATCAAGGAGCTCGAGAAAAAAAGAAAATGTTTTTGAAACTGATTGTGGCAGCAATTGTACAATAGTGCCTGATGCGATTGAGCTATGGAATGGTATGATATCCGTCAGAACTCCCCATAACATGATTAAAAAAATTCAACTAAACTTATGAACTATGACTGAGAAATACCTATTAATTTAGAATATATTCATTAAAGTTGGGAATTAGGTGTTAGTAAAATTTTGTTAGTATGAATTTTGTGTGGAAAAATAGAAAATTCTTAGAGAAGAGGGTGATTTAGCTGTCTCTAGTGGCTTTTTAGCTGTCTCTAGTGGCTTAAAAAACAACAAAAAGAAACTCAGTGTAGAGGAAAAGTACAAAAAATATATGAGCAAATCTGAGTTAAAGAACGAATCAGCATAACTGTGATTATTTTAGGGTAGAATATAAATTTGCCTAATTTTTCTTACTCCTGTCTATTAAATATTTAAACACTATCGTGATGGCAATTTACAGAAGGATGTAGCTCAGTTGATGGTAATAACAGCAGTGACTCCAACTCATCCCACAATGCCTAGTGACTTCAAATATGTGCCTGCCAATTCAGCACGAAACCGATCTTATTTCTTTTCTCAAGAATGAAATTACCCCTCTATGATACAACCCCACAGCCATCCAAATGTGATCTGGAAGTAATAAGATTTTATTGTTTAATAACGAAAGCCAGGTAGAGTTGGAAACATTTAGTTCTCAATTGTAATATAGCTATCAAGCTTAACATTTACTTTTTTTTTCTTCTACATAATAGAAAGTCCAGATGCATCAATTCATCTGTCTCACTTTGGCTATTTATACTTGTTATTTTTCCAACCTTTTTATTTCCTTAATGTGGTCAAATTAAAAATATATTCAAATTTATATATATGTGTATAGATCATCTCTTTAAGAGTTTTATGAAAACTATAAAGTATCACTTAGTCTCCTAAATTGATCCTAAGTTTAGATTTAGTGAGAAATGTTTGTTGTATTGTTTATGGTGGTAGTGATGGTGATGAAAGAAAAACTAGCTTGTGGACTCCCACTAAAGACTTTTCCTCTGAGTCCTTAGCAACTCTAGCTTTATCAAGTGTGGTCTGTGGACTGTTAAATCCACAGAACTCTCGCTCACCTGACTTCCTGCTCATTGTCTGAAAGTGTTGCCTGTAATAGCTAAAATCACGATACAATTGACTTTATTTCTGCTATTTCAGTTGTAATGGCAATCTATTATCTCTAAATAAATTTAATTTAAAACTATTTCTACATATAAATGCATTTCTACTTTTATTTACTTCTCTGTGTTACAAACTGAATGTATTTACTAATTGTGTTTCTCTTTTTATTGATTTTTCCCTTAAAATTGAGATTTTGCAACTTTAAGGATATGCATCTTGCCTTGAAAGGTTTTTTTTTTTTTTTTTGCGTGTGGATTTCTTTTTGCTACCTTATTATTGTTGTATTGGGTGAAGGTTTACAGAGCACATCAACATTTCATATGCATCTTTTTCAACTCATCCATTTCAATACTTTCGGTGTACCATCATCCACCCCACCCCTTTCTTTCTTACTTTTCCTGTTTCTATTCCTCCTTCTTTCATAATCTTGAACATGGTACTTGGGTAAATTCTGCTCTTTGATCTCAAAAGGTTGGTTTTCCTAAGGTGTGCATTTTGTTTTTAATTAAATTTTTCTGTACCTAAAGAGTTTATAAGTTTTAGTTTATTTGAGTGAAGGCCTGTGATTTGAAAGAGAAGGTAATTTCTCAGGAAGGAAAGGTAACTCTTAGCTCTACAGGTTTAATGGTGTTTAAAACAATTTTAACAACCTCATAAAGAATAGTCAAGTACCACTGATCAAACTACCAGATAAAGATACATTTTAATGACTCAACAGGGTCCATTTGAAATTGAAGGCCTATTTTAAAAATGTAGTAACAAAAGAAAAGAGAAAACATCTACAAAAATCCTTTTCAAAGAGCTGTGAAAAGTCTTTCTATGAACAGTGATCATTTGCATTTCTGCCACTGACTCAGGGCATTGAAATGCTTTGATGAGCATTTAATTTTTTTTTCCTTCATAGATGTCACTTAAATACGATGAGTCATGTATGTGTCCCAGTTAGCCCTTCTCAGTTCTTTTTATAGTCCAATTTTCCTTATCTTTGTGGTTTTGAGAAATGACCTTGGTTTTCATAAGTCCTTCTAAACACTGTGTAATTGGGAAATGTTCTTAGCCAGGGGCCAAATCTTTTGCACGTGATGACACATGAAACGTTGGTGCAGCCAGCGTTTGCCCTAGTTCCAGTTCCTTGCAAGATAAGAGTCATAAGACTGTTGTTTTCAATGCGAGGGGTTTTCAGGAAAAGAAATTCTCTAGAGTTTGTGTCCTTTTGGGGGTCTTCTTTTCAATGCAGAATCTTTTCAAAGTTGTCAGTGAAAATTTCACATGCCAAAAAGACTATTTATAAGGACAAACTATTTAAATCATACCTTTTGCCTTGATCAAATTTGATGAAAAATTTGAAAGGAGCAATTAAGTCCTTTGTATAAAATATATTTGTAAAATTCAAACTTATTAATCACTGTTTAACAACTTTTATATGGTTTAGGCTCAGATCCAAGATCAGCTACTTCATGACTCCATGGCTTTGGGTAGATCAGTGACGCTCTCAGTGACTTGCTTTCCTCCACTGAAAATATAGTATCTATCTCATTGTGTGGATTAATTGGTACATAAATACAGCAGATAGGTAGCTGCCATTTAATTGACTCGTGTGATTTATGGTGACCTTACATATAAAAAACCAAAATATTACTTCATTTTGCATCCTATTTATAATCACCAGCATTTTGAGTCCAGTACTGCTCCTATTGTGCCTATTCATCCCACCAAGGACCACCCTCCCCTGCCTGCACCTTTTCTTTCACCCACGATGTATCTTTATTTGGCAGTTACTCCCTACTAATGATGTATCCAAAGCAAGTGAGTTGGAAATTGTGCTGTGGCGATCCATAAAGTGTTCACTGCGCTGCTCAGAAGTGTTTCTTTTTATCATTATAATTTCACCATCAGTTTCTCCCAGGATCATCATTGTAAGTGGTTATTTGTTGACCTAGTAAGGGATCGTGCCCAACTGGAGGGCAGAATTGCAAACTGTCATATTTTTCCTATATAAACAAATGAACTCCTGATTTGAAACTATGGAAAAATAGTTGTTTCAAATTTAATTTATTCCAGATATTTATGGAAGAACTGCCCCTGCACCCCCCCCCCTCCCCTCAGGATCTCAGTGTTAAGTACAGAGTAGTGAGAAACACATTATAGCAAAAGGAGAATTTGTTAAGTCAGCAGTCCGTCAACAACACAAACAACTGCCACCTGACTGGCGGTGACCTGACAGGACAGGGTAACACTGCTCCGGTCGATTTCTGAGATTCTAACTCTTAGCAGGAATAGCCAGCCTCATCTTTCTCCTCCTGAGCAGATGGCGATCTCGAACTCCTGATCTCTGTTTGGTAGCACAAAGCACAACTCACTAAGGCACCAGGGAGTCCTTAGGTGGTGCAAATGGTTAAGGCCCCTATCCTAAAATCCCAAACTCAAACTCCATGGGATACAAGGGGATTCCAATTCATAATAACCCTATAGGACAGAGTAGAATTGTCCATTGGGTTTCCAAGGCTGTAAAGCTTTTTTGGAAGCTAAGTGCCTCATCTTTCACCTGCTGAGTTTTCCAGTCTCTTGCTTAGTGACCCAGTACTCAACCCATTGTCCTACCATGACTCCTTGATGACATAAACATTTGTTTTTTAAAGTCTACCCAGAGGTGCCTCAAACATAAGCGTAGTGATCTACTTCTAAGTATGCCAGCCACTGAAAACCTTTTGGGGCAGAGCCCTATTCCAAAGCACCCGAGTCAGAATGAACTGGGTGGCAGTTGCTTTTTGTATGTTGTGTTTGCATACAGTGTCCATTTCTTTTCCCTTTGAGATCGTGAACCAAAGGACCATGCTTTAAATAAAGAGTTTGCTCCTCTCGAATAGCGTATTCTGATAGTATTATTTATCTTCGATTTTCAAGGTCCGTTGGGGAGATAAAGGATCTACTGAAGAAGGAGCGAGACTAGAAAAAGCCAAAAATGCTGTGGTAACAATTCCTGAAGAAGAAGAGGAACCAGCCAGGCCTAGACCACCTAAGCCCAAACCACTTCACCAGTCTTCTCAGACAAAGTGGTACACCCCAATTAAGGTACTTGTCTCGATGTTGTGCAATTTGACGTAAACCTTTGGTAGAAATGATAACTTTTTAGATTCCTTCCCCTGCTATCTGGAGGACGTGATAATTGACTGGTAGTTTAAATGGCTGGAGAATTTAGTTAAAAGATGAAGACCAAACTTATAACAATAGGTCGTTTTCTATCAGGAATGGACTTTATTGAAATTTCTTACCTGTGGCTTAGTGCATTCCCCACTCTTTATCACTAAAGGATGATAATTGGTCATTACTTGAATAAGACAATATGAAAAATACTTTATTACATTAAAGCATTAACTATAATTATTAATACATTTATTTTTATTCATGAAGGAATAAAATACATGTATCCATCATCTCACACTGCAATTAATATGTCCTTCACTATAGTCGTGATAGTGGAGATCATACTCCATGCAGGATTCATTTATTCTTTTGTTCATTTATGTACTTTTGCACATATTGGGTCCATAGGTAAGCACTTACTCATGTTATTGTGTCCTTTTTTACCTTCTCTTGCAATGGATAAATGATAAATTGTGTGGCCACGCATAATTACCTTATTTTTTGGACATATAATTTCTAGTAGCAAACTTAGAAGTAACACACGGTGAATATAGATTTGGTTGTTACTTTTTAATTAAAAATGACATATTACATAAATAATTCTATAAGTAAGCATTACAAAATTTAATAGTAGCATCATGGCAAAGTGGAAAGTATGATATCACTTATCAAATTCATAATTTTATGAGATAAAAGCATACTTCAAGGTTGTTATTCTGAGGACCTATGAAAGAAAATCTCTTCCCTAAAATCTGTAACTGTTATATCTAATTGTTTGGTACCTCAATGCAGGCCACAGGCAATATGTCAAATTACAGTTTAAAAAAACAGACAACCTAACAGGGAGTCAAAGTAATTTACTTGATCCAAGAATAAGACTTACAATATAGAGAACTGGATCAATTAAGTAAGCATTCATAACTATATATTTAAAAGACAAAACCTTGATAAAAGTTTGGATAGTAGTCGTCGAAATAGTACTACAATATTGCATATTGGATTTTTGAAAAGTCTACAGGAAAACTAATGAAAGCACAGAGCCCAAGATAGCTGTCACCAAACTGCTTCCCCCAAGCCTTGACTGAGTTCTCCTGTGCACTGGAAGTCTTGGAGAACACCAAACTTAACCGTAGGGAAATTTCTCGACAGAAAATATTACAGCAGGGGAGTAAAAAAGATTCAGAGACAAATACATTGATATTGAAAAAAGACAGAAAAATAAGATTGAACAGAAGTGAGGTTTGATCAAATAGCAGACAGACATCTTAAATGCAAACAGCTGAATACTTTATTGATGGTGAGACCCTCCAGGTTTTTCTTTAGATATTTTAGTGCAGGTTTTAATAGGACAAAGGCAAGGGACTAAGGTCGGTATACTCCCTGGGAATTTACAAATTACCTTTCTCTCCAGGGTCGTCTTGATGCGCTCTGGGCCTTGCTAAGGCGGCAGTATGACCGCGTGTCCCTGATGAGACCTCAGGAAGGAGACGAGGTTAGTACGTGGGCATGTACTGGGAACGAGCCGAGGGCGGTCGATATAATGAAGTAGTGAAATAATAATAAAGAGATCCAAAATCCTGATTACATCTCAGGACGGGGCTCCTTTTGTGCAGTTGAATTGCTAAACCATAGAGTGAAATGCATCCTGAAGCGCTGGCTTAACACCACTTAATGTAATGCATACACATCAAGGTCTTTTGTGCTCATGCTTTCAACCTCTGACTTAGAAGATGTCGTGGTCTGGGGTCATCCCCAGTGGGAAAGACAGACTGGAAGTTATTAGTTCAAGTCCTTCCCTAGGATTTACTAGCAACAAGACCTCAGAACCACATAAATTAAGATTCGTTTGTTTTCAGAACATTGGCTAGAAGGGTTTTAAAGAATGCTATATTACCATTATTTCTGATCGTGTAAATCTAAGAAAAAACGTTTTAAACCGTTTCTTATGTATCAGGATGTAGTTTGGGTTTGGAGGCATACTACTGTTTACAATATTAGGATTATTTTTATTGAGTCAACATGATAATATCTCCATTTTAACAGAAGATAAATGTACAGGAGTCAATTTAAGAGTCCTTTATATTCAATCAAAAATTTCACTTACAATTTTAAAGGATAAAATGAAAATTTACCTTATAGTTAAGATATTTAGTATTAATATAATTAAGTCATGTAGTATTATAAAATTCTAGTAAGATGGCTAAAGCATCACATTAAGAGTGTACATCTTAACATTTACTTATATGAGATGGAGGGAATTTTTTTTCCCAGTCCACTTTGCTTTTATTTTTTTCTTAAAAAAGAAAAAGGAACCAACCAGACGAAAACAGAAGGCTGCCCTTGGCAGCTGGGCATGCACTGTGGGGCCGGGAGTCTTTGTACCCCGGCGCCGTTGGTGCTGTGACCTGTGAGGACATGTCACAGCCAACACCTCCGGCCCGCGCAAGAGATGGAGGGAATTTTAACAACTATTTCGGAATTCAACTATTTTGGAATTCCCATTGGGGAAAGTCTTGCTGCAATGTTTCTGACAGATCATTATTTGTCATCTGGTAGGACCAAATGCAGAGAAGCTGGCTTATGAAACATCCTCTGTCATACCCAGGTCACAGTGGTTAATAGAAAACTCTTCTATTTAAATGTGTGGAGCTCTTTCCACAAAAAAGGCAACAAGTCTGTGTCTTGTGCAGCGTGGTAGACCTTCCCTTTACCTGTTTTAAAATTGTCTTGCCTGTATCAGTTTAGGAATTTTCCCTCCTTAGGTTAGACATTGGTTCATGTGTATGATCCTTTTCTCTTTCGTAAGTACTGGGTTTGCACTGAAAATACACTACCCGTCAAAAGGAAACAGTGGTGTCTGCCCTGCTATTAATATTTCCTTTAAATACATCAACTCCTCACTTACTGGCATTGTTAGGTTCCCACAACCAGGTTGTTAGGCAACAATTGGCATTATGAAAAAGTGAGGATGCCCACATCAACTCACAAAATGGAGGGAGACCTCATCAGTACATTATCGCCAAATTTTATAGTACGTAAATGCCCAACCATATTGCATAACTTCCATGAGAATCATGGCCCAGGCAAGTTGACACACAAAACCTCAGTTAACCACGAGAGCCAGTATTACTCATTTTTCACTACATCATACTTTCTGATTATACAGATTAATGAGAAAAATAGTGGATGATAGATCTTTTTACTATTATTTTAAATGAAAAATGCCAGGTAATGAGATCATTTATAAGGGAGAAGTAGGTGTGTCAGAATTCAGAATTAGTTAGTTTTTCCTCATTTCGACCAAATCAGATTCAATTCAATACTGCTTGGATTATACAAGCACAGAGTGCTGAAATATGATCTGTGCTATATTAGAGCACAGGATGCTATGCCACATACTCTTCATGCACACAAGAGAAGTTAACTCTCAGTAGAAGAAAATTACGGCAAGCCTTTTAGAAGATATCTGTGTCTGACAATGGAAAGGATTTAACAGCTGATGTTAACGGAACGAGTATTTCCATAGATGAAGCTTCAAGAGCAGGGTCACAGAAGCAGCCAAATAGAGTGGTTGGTGAGTTGCTAGATTTCTAGGATGCGGAAGGAAAAGTTAATGTGGCGAAGCTGATGGTGCCCGGCTATCAAATGATATAGCGTCTGGGGTCTTAAAGGTTTGAAGGTAAACAAGCAGCCATCTAGCTCAGAAGCAACAAAGACCACATGGAAGAAGCACACAGCCTGTGCGATCACAAGGTGTCGAAGGGATCAGGTATCAGGCATCATCAGAACAAAAAAAAATCATATCATTGTGAAGAAGGGGAGTGAGGGGTGGAGACCCCAGACTCATCTGTAGGCTATTGGACATCCTCTTCCGGAAGGGTTGTGGTGAGCAGACCAGCCAGTCAGGGTGCAGTGTAGCAATGATGTAACATACAACATTCCTCTAGTTCCTAAATGTTTCCTTGCCCCCCCACCCCCCACTATCATGATCCCAATTCTACCTTACATGCGAAGAGTCCAAATTCAAGGTGCTGGCTCGAGGGGAAAATTTCTCACTGGATCATTTCTGCAGAAAGGCCCATACTTGTCTCTTAATAGAGTCTATTCCTGGGTGATCTTCCAGTGGCTTGCCCTTGCCCTTTGTCCCATCTCTGCCTGGCTCACTTTTTTGTAATCTCTTATGTTTCAAAAGAACCTTATTTAAGACGTTCCTTACCCAAATACTATCTCATTAACATAACAAAGAACTCCATTCCCAAATGGGTTTCTAATCTCAGGTATAGTGGTGAAGACAACAAGTGTTTTTTTAAGGGGATGGGGAAGACACATTTTAATCCATTAACAGGTGTCTATTGTCCTTTGGAGCAGTTTATCACCTTATATTTAAAGAAACACTTTTATTTTTCTTATCACATGTTCTCATTCTATTTTAGGGCCTATGTTAATGGTATTACATTAGAGACACCGATCCCCTCTCAAATGTTTTGTCAGTGCTTACAAATAACTCATTAGAACAAGGCCAATTCTTAAAAAAAAGTTTGTATTAATATATAGATTGATGAATATGCTTGGCAAATATTTTTACGTTTATGTGCTCACAAGGGATTTGAATAATACCATGGACAAGGTGTGAGCATGTATAGGTAATACATAGTAATTTTTTACATTGTAGAAATTAAATTTGGAAAACTTAATTCTAGTTGTTAAAAATGTGTTCTCTTCTCATACTTGAGTTTTAAAGGAAGCAATAGGCGGTGTTTCTTTCTTTCTTTTTTAAAGGTAAGACAAACTTTATGCTGCTTGAGAGACAATAAAACGAGATGACTCTCAGGTTATGGTTCGTAGTTCCCAAATACCAGTAGTTCCCAAAAGCCTGGTCCACAGCTTGCTTTCTGCTTTAGAAACCAGCCTTGTCGTTTATTTACACATCATTGACTGCAGACCACGCAGTCTCTGGAGAGCTCAGTTTAGCAGACAAATCCGTGCCTGTCTCCTCAAAGCCAGCGCCAGGCAGATCCCTCTGCAAACCCCTCACGCCAATTCCAGGCCAAACGCTTTCCTTTGGCGGCGCCACGGGCCACACCGAGCTCTTTTGCAGAAGGCGCAGCTGAATTGAAGGCCTGGATCCCGTCATTGAAGTTCAGGCATAAAGTATCAAAGCGGCGCGAGGCCTCTCTGGCTTGTCCCTCAGCTCCTGCGGGGTGGCGGGGTCCGCGGGCTGCGCCCCGCCTGGCTCAGCCTCCAGTCCTGAAGGTTTCAGCGCCGCGCGCCCGGGCGGGGGCTCGCAGGGTGTCGCCCGCATCTGTTTGCCGCAGCCCGCAGCGAGTGGCCGGAGGTGGCTGAGCGAGGCAGGGCCGTTTTGGTGTCACAGTACTGCCTGGAGGGCTGACACCCCGAAGGGAGGAGTGGGGCTGGACACAGCTGGGCTCCCCAACTTGCCCGAGGCACAAATAGAGAGATCTAATGTAGTTTGACTCTGTTGCGGTGGGGAGACAGGACAGAAAGCCACTTCAGAGACAACTCAGCGCTGCAACATCTGCCACCAAGTTTGCAGGGAGTGACAGGGGACAGCAGGTACAGATCGAAGTCTCCACAGACACAACCTCCGCTAAGCCGTGGACTCTTTTGAAGGGTTTCTATCAAACGCGCTGGAGTCCGCAGCAGGAGTGTGCTTGCTTTTTCAAAGCAGTGTTTTGTTGTTGCACTAACAAGGTAATTTATAAATGATGCATCACCATGCATTCTGTTTGCTTTTAATTTGCAAATCCAGAGTTAGAGAAAGAAAGGCAAAGGAAGAAGAAAGCGCAAGAGTGGTTTTGGAGTTGTTCCACAAACCAATTAAATCTCTCAGGGCTGCTTGACTGGTAACGGAGGTTATGTTAACCTTCATTTCCACATTCACCAGGAAGTAGGCATGAATTTATATACTGCAAGATAGGAACGACAGTGTACTGTGGGGACAGCCTCCCAATCTATCTGCTAGTTTTAAAATGGATAGGATTTCATATTACACAGAGGTGAAATTTAATTACAACGTTGCAGACACATGCCATTTATTTATTTTTTTTTTAGGAAAGCAAAATTTAGAAAATGGCATTGTGTCAGGTTGGGTTCTTTGGGGAAGCAAAACCAGGGACGCTTGTACACGGTTTCCTGTAGAAAGAGATTTGTAGCAAGCAGTGGCTTACACAGTTGTAAGACGGTGGAAGCAGCGGTAACATAAATTGGAAGCTAGCTGTCTGTGTGCACAGTTGGTAGTCTGCTAGCAGGTCCTGGGATCAGCAGTGGACGCAGCAGGAGATCTAGCAACCAGTCCAAATCCCTCAGAAGATGAAGGGCCAAAGAGAGATGGACTCTGTACTCTACTGCCACAGCCCTCAAGGAAGCGTTATCAAACTTCAACCTGATTCATAGGTTGGGCTCCACTTTGACCCTTACCCAGGTGTGTCTAGTTCACATCATGCCTAATCATCACAGGCATTGACTTTAATTCTTCTTTATAGTGATTTCAGACTTAACAGTTGGATACTTGAGAAACATAAAAGTTCAAAGCAAAGTTAAAATTACAAGTTAATGCTAACATTAAAAAAATTTTAAAGCTAACATTTTAAAAAGTTTTTGTTTATTTTCTGGACATTTCCTTTTTTAATTATTTAATCGTTTTTATGGGGGTCTCATACAACTCTTTTCACAATCACCAACTGATGAAAGGGTAGCACAGCCACTCTGAGATAAAGGCAAGGCGAAGTCCCCAGGGTATCCTGTGGAGCACTGATAGCAAGAGAGCAAAGGCTCAAACCAGAGTCACTGCCATCAGTCTAGTCCAACTCATAGCAAGGTGACCCTACAGATGAGGGTAGAACTGTCCCTGTGGGCTTCCACGGCTATACTACTTTTTTTTCTCAATTATTTTATTGGGGGCTCATACAATTCTTATCTCAATCCACACATCCATCATTGTGTCAAGCACATATGTACATTTGTTGCCATCATCATTCTCAAAACATTTGCCTTCTACTTGAGCCCTTAATATCTGCTGCTCTCCACTCCCCCTCCCTCATGAACCCTTCATTATTCATATATTATTATTATAATTATTTTGTCATATATTACACTGTCTGACGCCTCCCCCCACCCTCTTCTCTGCTGTCCTTCCCCCAGGGAGGAGGCTATGTGTAGATTCCTGTAATCAGTTCCCCCTTTCTACCCCACATTCCCTCCACCCTCCAGGCATCGCCACTCTCACCACTGGTCCTGAAGGAGTAATCTCTCCTGGATTCCCTGTGTTTCCAGTTGCTATCTGTACCAATGTACATCCTCTGGTCTAGCCAGATTTGCAAGGTAGAATTGGGATCATGATAGTGGCGGGTATGGGGGGGGGGAGTATTTAAGAACTAGAGGAAAGTTATATGTTTCATTGTTGCTACCCTACACACTGCCTGGTTCATTTCCTCCCCACATCCTCTCAGCAAGGGGTATCCAGTTGGCTAGCATTGGGCTTTGAGTCTCCACTCTGCACTCACCCAAATTTACAATAATATGATTTTTTGTTCCTTGATGCTTGATACCTAATCCGTTCAACAGCTTGTTGTCACACAGGCTGGTGTGTTTCTTCCATGTGGGCGTTGTTGCTTCTGAGCTATATAGCCACTTGTTTATCTTCGGGCTGTACTTCTTTATACGAGTAGAACACCTCACCTTTCCCTAGCTGAGCAGTTGGTGGTTTTGAACTGCCGATCTTGTAGGTAACAATCCGCCTCATAACCTGCTACATTGCCAGCATGTGACAAAGTTCTCATCACTCAGCGATGTGATAAAAAACATGAAATATAATGAGTTTTCAATTAAGCAAGACTGATTACATTAAGAGAACTCTTGTTATTGTGCAGTTATAACTTTGATTTTATGAAACAATGGTTGGTAGCAGCTTAAAAAGATAATGCTCATTCTTTAAAATAAATCACCGTCAATTCTTCACTTTAAAAAAATCTACAACATTAAAAAGAATCTGATAACATTAGGTAATGTGTTGTTGTTAAGTTGCCTAGGAGTTGATTCTAGCTCATGGTGATCATGTGGCTTAGGCAAAATCAGTGAAGCTTCTATATGCTTATGTACATAGAGTTTATGTAAAAGAGAAAGCGCACGCAGCTGTAGAGGTGGGCAAGATCAAAGCGTGTGGCTCAGATGTCAGGCTGGAGACTCCTTTTTTTAATAATCATTTTATTGTGGGCTCATACAACTCTTATCACAATCTATACTTCCATACATTGTGTCAAGCACATGTGTACATTCGTTACCCTTATCCTCAAAACATTTGCTCTCCACCTAAGTCCCTGGCATCAGCTCCTCATTTTTCCCCCTCCCTCCCCACTCCACCTTCCCTCATGAACCCTTGATAACTTATAAAATATTATTTTGTCATATCTTACACTGTCCAACGCCTCCCTTCACCCACTTTTCTGTTGTACATCCCCCAGGGAAGAGGTTATATGTAGCTCCCAGCAATCGGTTCCCCCTTTATACCCCACCCTCCTTCCACCCTCCTGGTATCACTACTGTCACCACTGGTCCTGAAGGGATCATCTGTCCTGGATTCCCTGTGTTTCCAGTTTCTATCTGTAGTAGTGTACATCCTCTGGTCTAGCCACATTTGTAAGGTAGAATTGGGATCATGATAGTGGGGGGAAGCGGGAAGGAAACATTTAGGAAGTAGAGGAAAGTTGTATGTTTCATCGTTGCTACACTGGACCCTGACTAGCTCGTCTGCTCACCGCGACTCTTCCATAAGAGGATGTCCAATTGCCTACAGATGGGCCTTGGGTCCCCACTCCACACTCCCCCTCATTCACAATGTATGGTGTTTTGTTCTGTGATGCCTGATACCTCATCCCTTTGACACCTCATGGTCACACAGATTGGTGTCCTTCTTCCATGTGGCCTTTGCTGCTTCTGAACTGGATGGCTGTTTGTTTATCTTCAAGTATTTATGACCCTAGACGCTATATCTTTTGATAGTTAGGCTCCATCAGCTTTCATTGCCACATTTGCTTATGCATCCGCTTTGTCTTCAGCGATTTTGTCGGGAAGGTGAGCATCATGGAATGCCAGTTTAATAGAACAAAGTATTGTTGCATTGAGGGAATACTTGAGTGGAGGCCCAATGTCCATCTGCTACCTTACTACTAAACCTATAAATGTATGCACATAAATCTATTTCCCTATCCTCATATATTAATGTATTTGCATATGCACATGCCTGTATTTAGACCTCTATAATTGTCCTTTGCCTCCTAACTTTTTCCTCTGTTTCATTTTATTTTCCACTTGTCTCACTGTCATGCTCAGCCTTCATTTGGGTTTCAGTAATTCTTCTTTATTACCCTTTATTACTCCCTACCAGGCCTCCTACACCCTCCTTACCACCGATTTGGATCACTTGTTGTTCCATTGTCCCTGGGTTTATTAACACCACTTCCTTTTCTCCTACCTCCCTCTCTCTCATTCCCCCCTCAGGACTGTTGGTCCTGTTGTTTTCTCCTCCAGATTTTTCATCCAGCTTATCTTATTTAGACAGACCTGTGCAGATAATAACATGCACAAAAACAAGACATAGCAAAACTAAGCAACAAAAGAAAACAAAACAACAACAAGCCAATGAAAACAAAACAAAAAAATAAAACAGAAAACCACAACACAACAAGATCAAAAAAGAAAGGCTTGTAGTTAGTTCCAGGATGCTTCTTTTAGCACATGGAGCTATAGGGACTGATGAAGCCAACACTGATAGGTCAGATGGCAGGCTTCTGGCTACAGAAGCAAATGAATCCAAGGTTGACTGGCATGATGACAGACTGCTGACAAATCCCAAAATTGATAGGGAACGTGACAGACCACTGACTCAAGTCTAAAGAACTAGAACTCAGATGGCAAGCCAGTTGCAGTATGCAGGCCTATCGAAAAGCGAGCAAGCTTGTCCACAATGTTCACATCTGTTGAAAGCAGACCACACGCCCAAAGAAACTTCCAGTTGACTGACTTCTAGCAGACTTCATCGTGCAAGTCATCAGATTATATTGGATTTCATCATGAGGGAATATTAGTCTCAGCTACCAGACCATCGACAAGCCAGCCCAGCCACGTGTGCAGAGTAGAACTGGCCCCAAAGTTTTCAAGGTTGTGACCTTCATGGAAAAAAACCCCCAACAAAACTAGGTCTGTCTTCTGAAACACCTTTGGGTGGATTCAAACCACCCAACTTTTGACCAGTAGCTGAATGTTGAATTGTTTACATCACTCAGGGATTCCATCAGGTGTCATGCTCCAAAAACCAAGCTCACTGCCATCTATTCAGTTCCTGAGGCAAAGCAGTACTAAAGGACACAGTAGAAGTGTCCCTCTGCATTTCTAAGACTGTAACTCTCAATGGGAGTGGAAAGCTGTATCTTTCTCCCAGGACATTATCAATGGTTTTGAACTGCTGACCCTGTGGTTTGCAGCCCAACATTTAACCCACTACACTACCAGGGTGGCAAAGGTTCTTTTAAAGGGCCTCAAAGAAGCCTGATGACTTCAGTGACAAATGAGGCAGACTCAGCCTCTTGTTTAGAACTCTAGTTTAAGATGCATGTTCACGCCTACTTCTTCAGAATGCTCGTGCTCAAAGCAAACAGAACTCACCCTCTTCAATGGCATCTCCTTTATTGAGTCTGTCCTTTCAGGGGTCCCTCTAAACACTGCTGTGCTAGTAAATCACCTCATCTTCAGATTGATTAAAATAGATATCTTCGTGTCAAAGATCTTGCAATGGCACTGCCTTAAGGCTCCCCAGGACACTTGCAAAGTGTAAAAATCATTAGTGGGTGTGTGAGAGACACTCAAATCTAAGACTCGGCTAATTTGATAGTTCAGATGTTTTCAGTGCTTGGAATTATACTGTTAAAATGACTATACTCCAAAATCTGCCATGAGGACTCCAGATGCATATTTAAATTCAATAATACTTTAAAAATATTGAGATACTTTATACTGTCTATGTAAATGTTATAATAGATGTTAGGAAACTGTGAAAAAAAATTTAAACCCAAATGAATAAAACATATTATACAGAAAGTGACCTTGGTACTTTCAAGCTTTTCCGTTAGCTCTGATGAAACACACAACCTTCCTCTAGTTCTTTGACGCTTCCCCTCCGCCCACTACTATGACCTCAATTCTAGCTTACAAATCTGGCTAGACCAGAGGATGTACACTGGTACAGAGAAGCGCTCACAACACAGGGAATCCAGGACAGATAAACCCCCCAGGACCAAGAAGGGGAGCAGTGATAGTAGGAAGGTAATGGTATGTGGGGGCGGGGAGTAAGGGGGAACCGATCACAATAATTGACATATGGCCCTCCTCCCAAGTGGACAGACAGCAGAAAAGTGGGTGAAATGAGATAGTGGTTGGTGTAAGACATGGGGGAAAAATACTAATTTATAAATTATCTAGAGGACATGAGAGAGGGAGGGTGGGAGAAGGAGGGGGAAAATGAGGAGCTGATGAAAATGTTTTGAAAAAGATGATGACAACATGTACAGATGTGTTTGACACAATGGATGTGTATATGGATTGTGATTAGAGCTGTAAGAGCCCCCAATAATCATAAAAACAACTCTAAAATGAAAGAGTAGAGAAAAATATTAGTAAACTCTTTATCTTCTATAAGACCTGAAATTTGCTATGTCATTGAGGTCAATAATAATGGGACACCACTCTATTTTTTATTTCAAAGAAATTATCATAATACTGTTCAGAAAATGAGCACAAATGAGTCTCTCTTGCTCAGTTACTTAAAAAAATCTATTTGATTAGAATGTATTTTTCATAACTTATTATAAAGATACATGCTTTTAAAGTTTTTAAAGCTAAATAACTTTGATTTCCTTTAAATTTCTAAATGAGGACATGTATAATATCTATTTATAATCTCAAAGTAATTCCCTATTTAAAATCACTCCTAGGTACACCTGATAGTCATTTACATTTTCCATTAATTTTACTTAAACCGAATTTAACTTCTTATATTAAAAAAATTGACACACAAATTTAGGTCATGAAATAACATGATCTTTAAAAAAATCTTTTAAGAAATTATATCTAAGAATAGAAGTAGGCATCAATTTCATAGTTTGAATTAATATTAGCTCATTCAAAAGTACTATAAGAAGTTTGGTTTCTTTTCTCTATGTTTCTTATGCTTCTTAAAAAAGAAATCAATGAAGTTGGGACAATTTTGCCCCATCTTCTCCATTGCAAGACAAGTTTATTCTCAAATAGGCACCAGTCTCTTCCATAATCTAATGTTTCACTCAGGAAATGGGAAAGTGGAAATGCTTCCAATTTCCTAAAGTTTAAATTTCCATAGTACTTTTCAGCAGGCAGATTAGTGTACTGGAAATAAAACATATTATATATGTATTCATAATCTTATGCAGTACCAAACACATTTAGGGTTTGAATACAAAGTATAAAAAATTAACTTTGTTTTTTCCTAGTGATCTCTTAACATTTCTTATCATATCTTAACGATGCATTTTAACAGTCTGATTATATATTCAGTACATTTTATTCAAATAACAGTAAGACCTACACTAGTGAGTATTAGACACACACACAATCATACCCACACACATATAGGATTGTATGAATTTTCAATTTTCTGTATCCACAAACAAACAAGCAAACAAAAACCAACCCACTACCATCAAGTTGATTCCAACTCATGGTGACCCGTAGTATTGAATAGCATTGCTCCCTAGCACTGAGAGTTTCTGAAACTGTAAGTCTTCACAGGAGCAAACAGACTGCCTCATCTTTCTCCTCGGGAGTAGTTTCTGGGTTTGAACTGTTGATGGTAGGAAAAGCAATGGAACTCAGAACCCGCTACTCTAACAACTCACATCACATATCTAGATACATACACACACATCTATATGCAGACACGTACATATGTACATGTATATGTGTGTGTTTAATGCCAAAGCTATTGCTAAAGCAATATATCTCTAAAATTGCCAGGTAGTATGTATATTATGCATTGCATACAGGTAAAAATCCTGGAGTGAAGAGGTATTCTGTGATCATCTTTCTCGAATTCATTTTATTTATATCCCAATACTGATCAATTCCTAAGCATCAACCCAGGATCCTTCCCTTTTCCTCAGGGTACACATCAACTGGAACCGCTTTTCTATCGCCAGTAGGCACCTCAGTCTTAGACAACCCAGTCCTTCTTCCCTACTTCCATTCTCATGTCTCCAAGAATTTGCATGGCCATTCCATTTGGATGTTCTTTTCTTACCACGTTATCTGTGTTTGTCTGAGCTTACATGCATGGCTTTCACATGTTAGCTTCTCAGCCACTCCTTCTTCACTCCACCTGCCCTTTCCACGGAGCAGCGGCCCATCATAGCTAACCACGCCTTGGGGTGCTCAGCTCAGCAAACTGGGCCAAGACTTTAATTTTCTAATTCTGAGCACAGTGTTCTACACTAGTAAGTCACAGTGTTTTCCTATAATATGCACAAGACAGCGATTCAGTGGCCCGAGCCATGTGCATGATGCCGCTTTTATCACATGAGACCACCAAGAAACAGAATTGACTCAAAGATGGCAAGCAGAAATAGCATTAATAATTTATTAAGAATAAAAACGAAGTACGGTAGGACCCTGGGACTCGACCACACCAGTACTCCACATAATCCGATTTTGACGCGAAATGTCGAGAAAATGCTGTATCAGGCTTGAACAAAACTTTGGAATCCGACCTGATGCACCTGATTTTTGTAAACAAACGCAGTGTGGGTTTCGGTCACTCTGCGTTAGTTGACGTTGTTAGTATGTGTTGTTTAAACCCTTTGCGGCTGTGTTCCAAATGCTTTGCTATAATCTTCCTAGTTTTTGTGGATTTTGTACTGTTTTTAGATTAAAATAATCATAGGTCCTAAGGAAGAGTTTTATGAAAAGAACCATCATGATAAGGAACTGGTTAACCGAGTTATTGATGTTGTTGATGAGAATTTGTAAACCTTTTTAGAACACAGTGAAGGAAACGCCAAAAGCAGACCACATCAGACAGATTTTCTTTCTTTTTGAGAAAGTCATCCAGGTTCTAGTGAAAAAAGGCCAAGAAGGGGAAAAATAAACCCTCCCGAAAAGCAGTTACCAGTTGATTTCATGTAAGGGGATTCCCCTTCCGAACAATGGCTGACTCTCCATCCCTCCTCTCTACATCCGTGTCCACAGATCCAGATCCTCCTCAGTCTCAAGGGATGGGCCATACTGTAGTTGTTAAAAACTTGTTTAATGTTGTGTTTCTTATTTAAATTATATGATTTAATTCTAATTTACTTTAAAATTTCTGTGTAATGTTTTGTACAAAAAAGCAAGTTTAGGATAAAAACTTGGTGGTCAAGAATGGATTAACCCGTTTTTGTTTATTTCTTATGGGTAAAAATTGATTTGGAACTCGATTGCCTTGCATCTCGATGCTCCTTCGAGAATGAATTAGCGTCCAGGTCCTGGGTCCTACTGTATTGTTGAATATATGCCTTAGAGCGTAGTAATTCTTAAGAGATACATCATTTTTGACTCTGGAGAATTTAAAATCTTCTGTTATCATGACTTATGACATTTCCCTTAAACCTGAGATAATCAAGGCAACTCTAAAATTGGGCAGTTTTTATAATACTTATAAAGGTAAAGTTGAGGATACTGCTATAGGAAAGTAAGCTAACATTTATCATTGTTGGATGGTGATCAATTTGTAATTTATAATTAAATCTGTGGAATATTTTCTGAGTTATATAGCATAATACAATCATTTTCCTTTAGACTGAATTCTACATAGAAGGAAGATTGGAATTCCTACCAATTCCCTGTTTACCAGGATGTGTTTATTATTTCCTTATTGATAGTTGCATTCCTCTCAATTTTATTTTCTGATTCAGATTTAATTTTTGTTTGTTTTATTTTTGATGCAAGAAAGTTTTCACTCTCTGAATTGCTTCTCTGTATTTTGTCCCAATCAGATTGTGAATTCTAATGCCGGACACTCACAGAGTAATTTGGTGTGAAAGCCCATCTGTGAGGTGTGCTAGGTCTGAGTTGCACAGTGGTCCGGTATATAGAAATGCTGGCAGCTCTCAAGAAATGGCAAGAGGAGAGCAGGTCATTTACTTCAGCTCCCACTTTGCAAATGAGATGTGGTGGCCGTAACTGTTCTCTCAGTCCAGATTTATGAACTAGTCCTTGGCATTTAACTAGATTAGTTCCTCTTCCATTAACTGCTTAAAGTAGAGTAACTGTTGGAAAGGATGGTTGTCAACTTGCCAGTCTGCTTTGTTAAAATCAGATACAAAATGCCAAAGATAACAGGGTCAAAGTTTTAGAACCCAGAGTTTTAAGAACCAGAAATGAGCGAGGAAGGGTCGATGGCGTGAGAATTGAGGAAGTGCGAGCAGGGAAAGGGGGGGGGGGAGTTTTGTCATTAATCTGAATTAATTGCCAAGAGTTTTATATCTGAATTATTTATAATGAAGTAAAGTCTTTCGTACACTCTTCTTGCTTTGACATCTGATGCTCTTTTATGAGTTAAAGAGGTTTAGGAGGAAAAGGAAAGCGTGAGCGAGCGAGCGAGCGAGCGAGAGAGAGAGAGAGAGAGAGAGAGAGAGAGAGAGGTGTGCTTATCTTACGCAAATATTTTCATTTATATCTTTCAGACATATCCCTGGGTTAATAGTCAGTCCTTCACTTTTTGACAGTTACTGTAGGGTAGTTAGGAATGATAGACAAGTAACAATAAATCCAAATAAAATCCCGAGGTACAGCTATAGCAGTAAATCTGAGTAATATTGCTTTCGTGTTTGCCTGCATACAAAACACTTTGCTGAAAGCGAAGTGTGTGATTATGAGGTCAAATAGAAGGAGGAAAGTGTAGGAGCTAGAAAGGGTAAAAGGAGAAAATGGGAAGAAGAGACATAAAGGGTGAGGAAGAGAAGTTATTTCTCAAAGCAATGTACTGGCAATATGAAAAATTTACTAGTTAAATAGGAAATTACAACTTATGGATGTTTAAACTTTTCTCTTCCACTGCTGTAACCCTAATCCCTCCGTCAGATTGAATCTTGAACTGAACAAGCAGTCTTTGCTGAGAAGCTCTCTCGCTGTCATTCCTGGGGCAACTGTTTCGTTCTCTTATGGCCGCCTCTTCATTATTAAATCCATCTTACCCTTTTGTAATATTTTTCAGTGAGACATGGGAAGGAACTCTATATTGACTATGAATATTGTATCTACTGAGAAGTGGGCTGTAATTCTTCAGGGAACATTTTTAATAGATGGATAACGTTCAAAACACTAAGAAACATGCTCGCAGGATTCTGTGTCATCCTGTCCATGCAACTGGGCAATATTAAAAGAGACCATTAAACATACAACACACTCAATTAGTATGCTTTTTACATGTGCATCATTTTCTGATGACTATGAATTGCATTTTAGTAGCAAGACATAGTCAGTGGCTTGGGTGTTACTGTCTTCACGGTCCTGTACTGCAGTCCATATAGAACTAGATTGACAGGCCGTTCTCCCACAGATCTGTTTGTGAGTTTGACCTGCTAATGTAGGCAAGTTTAATAATAGCACCTTAATTTTGTATTAACAATGGTAAGAGTTATGCGTCCTATTGATTTTCTTTTATTGTGCGGGATATGTGATCTAGAGAGGTCAAGAGATTTTCTCAAAGTTAATTTGCTGACAGATTCAATACCCTGGCTTGCGTGTTTGTTTTGTTCAATTTTATTTCAGATTGCTTGCGTGCTTGCGATGCTCTGTGAGCACTTTACCGTACAGTTCTTTAGTCTTCTTCCCAGTCATCAAAAGCTTTGCCGTTACTGTAACAATTGGGAAGTACTCTTAACATTTCCATGTTGAACCTGATTCTTGCAGTGCCCAAACGATCAACTTTGTATTTCTATCTTTATCTGCCGATTGTTTTCATTTGTATTCCGGATGCGTTCATAGTCTACCACATGCACCAAACCAAACCAGCTGCTGCTGAACGGGTTCTGCTCTCTGTGAAGCACAGCAGCACTGTGCCCACAGGGTCTCTGTGGGTGTGACTGAGAAAATAGTTTTGGAAGCAAATATCTAGGACGTTCTTTGGGGACATCTCTGAGTGGCTTTGAACCATCAATTATTTGGTTAGCAGCAGAATGCCTAACCACTTGTACTACCCAGAGATTCTACTCAATATAGAACTATATAAAATGGGTTCACCGAAAGTTGGAATGTATTCAGTGTGAACTCACAACTATGTATATACGAATATATATTTAAATTTGTATGCATCTATACGTAACATTTAATATTTTGAAGAAGCAGTAACTTCGTCAGGATGTTCACATGCTTTATGAATAAGAAAGTTTTGCATCACAAGGAACCTTAGATTTTGCATATTTCAGTCCCCATCTGACACTGAAACCTCACTTCCACTTTAATTTTGTCCCCCAGCAGGTAGGAAAAATTAAAAAGCATGAGAAGTTGAAGTAGTGTATATATTCTAAAAATTATAAATAGTTTTGTAGATTGGAACAAGAGATGATTTATGGAGGACAGATTTAAGGAAATTCCTAAAGCTCTTGGTGGCAGGTTGGAAAGAACACTAAATTGGGTTCTGCATTCTTGTCATCGATCGGCTTGAAATCTTGCACAAGTTTCTAATCCCTCTAGTTCTCATTTTTTATTTGCATATATAGAAATATTTTTTAATTCAAGCAATTAATCTTTTTATGTAATTCCAATCAGACCAGCTCAGGGAATATGGAACTTGTATGTTCTACTACTAGGGTATCTCTAGGCCTTTAAACTTTGCCTTAGATGGCAGGCTTGCACTATCAATGATGAGTGAAAGAATGTGACATTCTGGGTTATTGCTTTTGTGTATGTTTGAATTAATTCATATTTTTAGTACTCTGCTTTTTTTGAGGTCATTGACAATAATATATAAACATTTTACAAATTGCAAATAAGAAAAATATGTATATTACTCACAATTTTGGGAGCTGGATTTTGATTGCCTATAGTGATATCATAGTTCTAAATTAATAATGGATATATTGAAACTGTTATGATTTAAAATAAATGAAAAACTAACAGGATATGAGAAAAAAGTAAACGACATGATTTTGAGGGCAGACTTAAATTTCATACCAGGTTTTTGCATCTTCATAGGCTTATTTGGTTTTTTTTCCAGCTGGTCTTCTTTCAAAAATGAGAAGATATTAATATGTTCTGTTGGATTATTCCCATTGTCATTTTGATATTGTTGCATTTTTCTGCCTGCGATAGCAACTGCAGTGTGATTTAAAGAAGCATTTCTTTCCCCCTTCAGTTCTACTATGAGTAGTGCAGTACCAATGTGTTTCTGTCATTAACTACATATGGGTACATGAAATTAGTTGCCCATTGGGTCACTCTTAAATTGGTTTTCCTACTTGGGCTAACTACAGTGGTCAAATATAAAATAAAAATCAATTACTTTTATTTATCCCAGCAAAATACCCTCCTTTTATCAAGGGTTCTTCCCTACAGCCAACCAGATGAAAAACAACACTAAGCTGATATCTATGCTGTGAATATTTGAAGTATAAACTTCTAAAGACAAATAATTTGGTTGTCGGTTCATTCTTGTTCCAGAACTATCAAACTTGTAAACAATTGGTTAAAACTGTATTTTACATATTTCTTATAAATAGACAAAATTATGAATTAATGCTTTTCAATCACAAGGTCTTAGACCTTTTATATTTCAAGTGTATATCATAATTTCTTCATTAAGTTAAAAACAAATCTGGATAGAATAATCAAAATTGTATTGGGAAGTATAGAGTCTTAAAGACATAGAAGCACAACAGCTGTTAGCTTCATTTTTAAGACAAGAAGATGAAACATCAAAATGATGTAATATGCACCTGACCTATTTCAAAGTAGCTATTCTGATGTTGGGACAATACTGGTATTCAAAAATGAGAAGCCCAGCATAAGAACCCAAACCTGGAGGGACCACTTAGAAAAGCCGTTTAAGAATATAGTATTTCTTTTTTTAAGAACATAGTTTTTCAAGAAAGTCAGTTGCTACCACTCTCATTGTTAATATCTTCGTCAACAATAGAAACAACACAATCTGAAGAACGTCACAGGGTATCAGGTGCTGTATTAGTGGCCTTGTCTATAATACTCTACTTCTCAAATCCACTCATCCCACAGTGGTTTTACCCCGTTTCGTACATAAGCAATGGGAGGCTCAGAAAGGTGCAGTAAGTTGCCCCAAACACCACAGATAGGTGATGAGGAAGTGGTATTAACTGTTTGAACTTTAAATATGTTAGTGCAAAGTTTAGATTATCATTGAAATTCTGCTGTGTAATTGCAATGTCACCACACTATTGCACAAGAACTGCACGGTTGATTACTAATTGTTTTATTTGCAATGTATTGCTCTGTGTCTTGACAAGGAAAACACAGACATGGGAAGAACTCACTGTCATTGAGTCAATGCCAACTCATGGCGACCCTCTACAGGGCAGGGTGGAACTGCCCTGTGAATTTTCCAGACTATAACTCTTACTGGAGAGGAAAACTCTGTCTTTCTCTATAGAAGCAGGCAGTCGTTTTGAACCGCTCGCTCTTCTGGGTTCCTTGGGAAGTACTAGAAGATGACATATATAACATAGGATCCAGCAGTCATCTCTTTAGTATCGAATGTCCTAAATGTAATCAATGGGGTATTTTCATCAATCACATTGCTTTCACTGTTGGATTCAGAAGATCACTTGTCTATTCATTTGAAGAGCTCTGGTGGCGCTGCTGCTTAAGTATTGGACTGCTAACTGCAACATCCGCACTTCAAACCCATCAGCTCCTCCCAAGGGAGAAAAAATTGAGGCTGTCTGTAAAGATTTGTAGCTCTACGCTGTGTTCGAATCTAATCGATGGCAGTGGGTTTGGGGTTTGACTTCGGGTTTTGATTTCCAGTGGGGTAAGCACTGGGCTACTAACCATAAGGTTTACTCACACTCCCTCCCTGCCATGGAGTCGAGGCCTACTCACAGCGACCCTAGAGGACAGGGTCCAGCTGCCCTGGGGGCCTTGCGACTATTACTGTGCATGGGAGTAGAAGGCCTCCTCTCTCTCCCGCGGAGCAGTTGGTGGCTTAGCGCTGCTGATCCCGCAGGTAGCAGCCCCAGTGTGCCGCCCCCTCCCCCCGGCCCCCCGGACTACCCGGGCTCCTTAGAGATTTTCAGTCTTGGAAAACCTATGAGGCCGTTTTCTACTCGTTTCTCTAGGTAGTGAATTGTTCAGGTACATTTGTAAACATAAACACCGTTATGAAACAATCATTTTTAATAAAGAATGAAAACATAATGGTATAGAATTAACTGGAGGCTCTCTTTAAAACTAGACTTTTGAAACGGATCACGCTCCTAATCTAGTCACTCAGCTGAAAGGATGGTTCCTTCTGCAGGCTCAGAGCACCACACATCACTTCAGGGTTCCCGCATTCCCTCGAGCGCCACCCTGGTGCTTAGTTTAGGGTACTGCTGGCACACGGATGTAATTTATTGTGTACAATCCCCCTTAAGATCTAGTTTTCAAAAATATTTCTTCACCACTTTAGGCTCCAGTTTAATTTATATCGAATTTAATTTTTATTTCACAGCTCTTTCCTCTTCTTTGAGCTGCTCCTTTGGATCTATGGAGCTCCTGAATCCGCTTGTCAAAATTATTCCTTGATGCAGTGGAAAATAGTCCGCTTAAAACCATCCTACACAAATACAGCCTGATGTAATCTTTAGAGTATCTCTTCAGTTATGTTAGTGAGACTGGAGGTAAATAGGCTTCTAGGCATTCCTTGTGAAGAAACCCCTTAGCATGTGAGTGGTGGGAACCGACGAACAGCATGCTAACAGGCCCACGTTCTCTTTTAGCCTGCCTCCCCTCACCACCAGGTCAGCTGCTATCTGTGGTTCTGCCATTTCACATGGAGACCAGGGCTTGACATGGTAAAATATCTTAGAAGTCGCCTTTGGGGAGTCATCTTACAAGACTTTTATGCCACGGCATGCTAACAGCAATTGCTTGTCATTTCTATTAATGTTTAGCTGAGACCTGACTGTTAAAACAAAATTTAAGAACTAGAATATCTATCTAATTCCCAGGGTGTCATTCTGTATATTTCTTCTAACATAAAAATATAATGAGGGATAGTAGCACTGATAAGATAGTGTAACTTGAGCGATAAGAAAAATGCCCATTAAAGCTTAAGCTACAGTCTCAACAATAAAATGTATTTCCAATCATTGGTAATTTCTTTGGTTATTTTCTGAAATAGTTTTAAGAGTCAGAAATAAGATAATGAAACCATGAATGGTATTGATGAAAATATCATGCAAAGGATATAGCAGTATAGATGAGCAGCAGTAAATGCACGGAGAAGCCCTGTTGGTACAGTGGTTCACACATTTCAATCACCATTACTTCTCAATACATCGTGATTGCTTGATTGATCAACATTGGACTGTGGAAGTTGGTGAAATGATCAATATCTCCATTTTTGGCATTAATGATTCATGGATAAATTTGAATTGAAGTTGTATTGGTTGCTCTTCTTGGTAGGCTGTGGATATTACCCTATCACTGACAGCATTGCACTTAAGCATAGATGGGAAAGTGTTCTTTTTGATGAGCAATGTAGAGATTTCTTTTCAATGTATTGCTTTTTGCATAGTAGACAATATGGTAGTTCAATCCTAATGATCACTAATGGTTCATTTCAGCTCATTAATGCCTAGTGTGTAAACCGTCGTATGTTTGACCTCATTCATGGTGACTTACGATCCTCCTAGAACCATACTCCTTGTACAATGGGTGAACATTTGCAGTTGCTTGTTTTCCTTTTGAGTTGTGCCGTATGAAAGCAAGCATGCCTTCACCTATGTCACTGAGGTAAACTCTCCTTTGAGGAGGCTGCTCGTTTCCCGGTTGTATTCTAAGTGTCTTTCAACCCGAGGGTCTTGTTGTCTGACCCTATAACCGACAGAGACTGTACTCCTGCTATTCAAGGAATGCCCTCTGAACAGTTTTTAAAAGAGCAGCTCATTAGAGCGTGCTTCAGTCCCTGTCTTAGTCTAGAAGCGCCACTGGAACCTTTGCCTTCGGGGTAGTACTGTTAGTGTTTGAAATACATTCGGCAGAGCTTCCAGCGTCATAACAACATGCAAGTCCCTGTAGATTCCATCAGATCTGGTGGCGGGGTGGGGGGTGAGGATAACTGAAATGAGACTGGATCAGGGTGTGGACTGAAAAGGATAGAAAGAAGATGGAAGATTTGAGGATGGTGCTGTGGAATCCAGCTTGAGATAGATAGATAGATAGATAGATAGATAGATAGATAGATAGATAGATAGATAGATAGATAGATAGATAGATAGATACTTGGAAATACTCTGTAGGAAGTTATAAATCTTAGATTTGGCAGAACCGTTGGGGTTACACATGCAGACTGGAGAGATTACTTGTCAAGTGAAGCTATGAAAATGCTTAAGGAACTCGTGATCCATTTGTCTTACTTTAATGTTAGATGTTTTATCTCTTGTTGGTTGAAAATAAGCATATGTGCGGTTTTTATTAAACAATAGCATCATGAGCTTTAGTTGACAAAAATGTTCTGATTTCCTAATTCTTTGCCATTGCTGGACAGCAGAACATTTGCAGAGACTGGAACATTTGAATACTCAATCTGTAAAGGAGAGGGCAGTGGAAGGAAGAGGCACGTGAAGAGGAAAGAAGGAGTAATAGGTTTGGTTTGTAAAATGACGAAGGGATTGATTGCGACAGGAGTTTTCGGCAGCTCATCCCTTTCAGTAATGCATATGTGTGTTATTGTGGCTGGAATTATGGCTTTGTTTTCCTGCTGAGACAGCGAGACTCCCCACGCGGGGAAGGATCGCTACTAAATGGGAGACCAGACTCTTCAGGTCATTGGGAGTATCGTATCTGAAAAAAGTGGTCAGTTAGAAAATGATGTGAATGATGATGTTTTTAGAAGCATGGGCACATAGTAAATATTGAAGTCAAATAGGCAAAGAGTATGATTGAGGAGAAATAAAACATTATTTGACTGTATTTGTACAATGGTTTCCAAGATGCATGATTCAGCAGTCTTAGAAGGATTGTTTTGTTTTTTATTTTTAAAAAAAGAACAGACGTTTGACAAAACGCTGAACACGGAATGGAATTTTATATCATGACTTAAAAATGACAATTCCTTAGTATGTTTTAATAATTTAGCTGGAACTATCTATATACAATATATTCTAGTCTCTTCTTAATCATAAAAATGTGTGTGTAGTTATTATTTGTATGCTTTTTTCAAATATTGGGCATGTTTTATTGTTTACAAGTTGATTATTTTTCAGCAAAGCCATGTAAGAATGGCATGCCCATTAACATGCAATTTTAGTCTAGTTTTGACCAATAGGTCTATGATTTAGTGGTAGACTAAATTTCTTTGCTAGAACTCCCATGTGCTAACTGTGTTATGCGTTTTTCTTATTTTGCCCTCATGAAAAATTGCTTTTATGTTATGAAGCTTAATATGCCGACACCAAGGCCCATACTCTACTGACACAGTGCTGCAGTTAGTGACTTAGAAAGTTAGAACTTTTCAGAAAGTCAGTGAGTGGACCGTTGCGGACTCTGGGCTCTTTGGTGTCTCTTTCTCTGTATGAAAAATAAAGAACCCAGCACACTCTCATCGGGTCTCTTCTGAGCCCTCACATCCCTGTAGGACAGAGCAAAACTGCTCCACGGGGTTTCTGCCATTGGAAGCCTGGCCCAAGCACACAGGCACACCTCTCTTCTGGGCACCGGCATGTAGTTTTGAGCCACCGACTCTATGGTCATCAGGCCGATGCTTAACTCACTGAACCACGTGGGATTCTTCTGCATGCAAGAACCAAGCATCGTGACCATAGAGGATAGGGCAGAGCTGCCCCTGTGGGGCTCCAGGACTGCGGCACTTTAAGGAGTAGAAAGCTCCTTCTTTCTCCCAAAGAGCAGCTGGTGGTTTCAAACTGCGGACCTTGCAGATCGCAGGCCAACTCATAACCACTATACCGCCCAGGCTCCACAATAGTTATCATTATTTATAGTTGGGTTTGGGCTGCTGTATTGGTCTGCATTTTCCAAGGAAGACCTCCATTGAGATAAGGATTATGGGGTTACCCACCTGGGAAGTTGGAGGCGGCTACAGCTGAATCTAGCCCTTGTCATCCTCAATGACCTGCATTTGATACTTTATCCCAGCAATCCTTGTTTAGTATTAGAATAATTATTACCTGTCACCCTCTGTTTAAAAGACAGCTCCTCTTAGTCATCCAGGCATGTCAGTCACGTGGTGCTGCACCAAATCAATGCTGGCTCCTGTGTTTCCAACCAGTTTGTAGCTACCTGTGGCCTCTATGTTACTTTTTATTGTCATTATCTTCAAAGACATTTTGTACCTAAACTTAAGGTTGTCATCATTCTGTTATGTACATTGAAGGGATTACTTCTTAAATAATAGGTAAACACTTGTTCAGGAGTACTGAGTACTGTTTTCTGGATATAAAGCATGAGTCTGTGTTCATTTTGTTAAAAGAGCAGAAAATTCAAAGAAGAAATGGGGGAAAGAAATAGGAGTGTTGATTTCATTAATGGTGGATAAGTAAATCCAAAGGTCTATTATAAATAATTGGACATATATATCTACACATATATACATATTATTTATTTATATTTTACACACACAATTATTTATAATTATATATACTTCAAGATATGGGATACTTTTATTTAGTTCATAGAGAAAGAAAAAATTCACTAAATAGCTGAAGTGGAAGAGCCCCATCATGATTTTAATTATGAATTAAAATCATAACCAGTGTTTCAGTATAGAAATCCCTTTGTTCTTGAGTTTGAAGGTGGCATGTTTTAAAAGTTATAATCTTTGTTTTAGTTAAGATCTTGTTTGTAGGCATCTCTTATCATTCATTTTACTTAGGAGAATTATCTACATACATGCTGCAATTTCTGTGAATCTTGAGTTGACACTGTAAGAAAACAGAGTAAGTGTGATTGGGAATCACACATGCTTTGTATTCATTTTGTGGCTTGCACTCACACTGTGCTTACTTCAGCTTTACTTTCAGAAGTCCAGGTTCAAATTCAAGCCTTTTTCATTTTACAAACTGGCTGTCCCTGGACAAATTTTATGATCTCTCTGAGATACTCCCCCAACTCTCTCCCTCAATCAGCCAGTTTCAACAGTGACTCTTCATCTGAACCACAGAACAGAGAAAGTGACTTGAGGCACAGTTTACTCCAGGACCCTACAAAACGAATGTAAGTCTGTGAGAGAAGTAAGACTATTGTGTACAATGGGTTCCTTAAACTATTAGGTCTTAAGGTATTAATGAAATTCTGGTTGAGAGAATGCTAATGGGGATACAATTTTTTCTACCTTGTAATTTCTATTGTTATTTTTCTCATTAATTGAGAAAAAGCTTTGTCTCCAAAGCATTGGCCATTAATAGTTTATTCCATCAAGTTCCTAGAAATCTCAGTGAAAAGATATTTTTAAGCTAAAATTAATTTCTTAAGTAGATATCTTCTAAATAATGCATTTTAGAACAATTATAAGAGAGTAGACAGAGATAAACTTTTACATGAACTTATTCAAACTTGTATTTGTGAAATTCAGTTTATATGTACATTATATTTGAGGGGAAAGCTCTTTGAGAGTTTTTCTGATATTTACTGACAAAACTCATAAAGTAGATAATGATTATTGTGCATGGCTATACATTTTCACCATAAGGTGTATCATCACTCAAAAGTGACCTTGTTAGGGGAGGGAGAAGGCAGGAGAGACAGTCAGTGCCTCCTGAGAACAGGTGGAGTGATGCGTATCAGGAGAAGACACTAAAGATTTATTGTCTGTGGCAAAGGAAACACAGATCTCTGCTTGTGCAGTAAGTGTTTTTGACATCACCCCCAGGAAGGGTGATTGGAAGCTGTAGGTTAGAAAATGTTCTGCCAAGCAAAGTCATGATCATTTTTGTGTTGTTCGTGTTATGGGCTTGTCTTGATATTTAGTCTCTAGCACTTAAGAACTGAATGGTGGTCATGCCGAAAAACAATTCTTTTTATAAATAGAGTTGTTATATCGAAATCATCAGATTCACCTAATTTACTTTAAGTCCTGTGCATGACCAGATTCTGCTAGGAGAGGCAGTAGATAGATGGATCTGCATAATTATTTGTTAGTTTTTTTAATTTCATATTTTCTTTACTGAGAACATTCCCCTCTGTATATATCAGCTGGTTTAAAATAGAAGAGATGTGGGTGATCCATTTGGCTCAGAATTTGCACAAAGGAGGATAATCCTGATGGGAAAACCTGCAGACTTTTCAGGATCTGCTCCATGGCCTTGAACAGTCCTGCCCGGCTGAGAAGGGAGGATTATGATTGAGTTCTTGCAGCGGAGATACTATTGGCTTCTGGACAGAAAAAGCAGGCAACTTTGTAGCAATTTGGGATATTGTCTTATGGGTGTTAGTCATCTCTCCCAAGAAAAGGGAAAAGGGGCTATGTGCCCACTTTTTTTAAAAAATGCTATCAGCATACTAAAATGTTAAGGTTCAGATATGGGGTATTAGGACCCTTATTGCATAGATCTAGCCTATTTATTTATCTATATTTATGTGGAGATAACTTCTCTAAGGAAGTAAATACCTCTAGTTACAAGAAAACAAACAAAAAAGCAGAGGTTTTTTGGATTCATCACCTGTTTTTTTCTTTCCTTCCCCCTCCCTCCCTTCTCTCTTTTTCCTTTCTCTCTCTGTCTGATTCCTTCCTTCCTTCCTTCTTTCTTTCCTTCTTTCCTTCCTTCCTTCCTTCCTTCCTTCCTTCCTTCCTTCCTTCCTTCCTTCCTTCCTTCCTTCCTTCCTTCCTTCCACTTGTTTTGCCTTTGTAGAAGTCCTTCATAAAATCATTAGGCAATTCCTGAGAAATATAGGAAAGCTGCATTTATTCTAATAGTTTAATGGGAACAGAATAAGTAGTTGAGATCTCTCATCTGTAATATTTTTCCCCATGGTGGTTTTGACATTCTGCTTCAATAGAATGATGGGAATGAACCAAGTTTTAATATCGCTAAATTGAGACCTTTAGCTGTAGATACTGTGGTGTGCAATCCAGCGCCCCCTGCAGGATGGAGGGAAATATTGGTCATTGCCAGATGGACAGTTTACAACGGAGGCTGTCTGGGAGGATGCTTCATGACCATTAGTTAGGTGGCTCTAGTGTCGGGGAAAGTAGCTCAAAAACAACAAAAATAAACTACTTGAAATTAAGGCTAGTTTCATGAATTAGATCCTTTAGGTAGTATAGTCAAACATTTAAAAATAGCCATTTAAAACCATTTATATTTGATTTTAGCTTAGATGTAGAAAATTGTGGCTTCACTAGGAAGCTCTAGAATAGCCAAGCCATACCCTCTATAGTAAATTTCAATTCCTAGGCCCTATCACATAGAGTAGAGCTGTCCATACGGTTTCCATGGCTGTGACTCTTTCTGGAAGGAGCTGACCACATCTTTGTCCTGTGGAGTAATTGGCAGGTTTGAAAAGCTGACCTTTCAGTTAGCAGCCAAGAACTTTTAACCTCTGCACCACCAGGGCTGCTAATTACACAGCAACAACGCTGTAATTTTAATTGAATTTATTTATCTTCATGTTGGCAGCAGTCAACTCTGTATGCTGAAACTTCCAACTCTAGGGAGCAAACACTGGGCCAGAAAGAAGGAGAACCAAAGGGTCTGGAGAGTGTGCCAGCAGTGGGGGACATGCTTCATGTGTTCACAAGATTAATGGAATATTGAAATGAGAATGATCAACAATGCATGTTGTACTAAACTCACACACACACACACACACACTCACACACATATACAACAACTCTATGGGCTTGAGCTTAGGCCAGTGCTTACCTTTATATTGTGACAGGCATAGAACAGGTCATTTTTATGGTGAGGTCTGAAACACATATATTTTATTTGTCACACAAAGTAGAAATGTATTTAACTAAAAGAACTCTGGTTCACATTTTTCCCCCACAATAAGTGTAGTTCATCATTTTTTGGTGTGGTGCCAGAGTATGATACTGTAAAAATGTGAACATTTTTCTCTTACTGCAGCAGTTTAAAATGGTTTTGTGATTTAATGACTTTTAATGAGTATAACAGTAGTAATTATTTCTATATATAATACAATATATTAGCCACCATGGATAACAAAGAAGCAATACTGAAAGTAATGTATTACTCTGGCAGCATTATTTTAATTTTTCTGTAGGGACTGAATTGGTCATAGAGAGCCTGGCATGAAAAATGCAAAAAGAATTTTAGATCCATTTAATGGACTTGAATTCTAGAGCCTTCTTCTCTTTGCTGCTTGTCTGCTGCTATCCTGTGCCTCAGAAAGAGACCCTCTAGACTAAAATATTTTGTCATCTGTAGGAGGAACATTACCAGTCTTTTTATATTCTGCAAAGTTTCTGGCTGATTTTAATTACCTTGATTCAAATTCAGAAAAGAATGACATTTTGCCTTTAGACTTAGCAGGAGAACTTGCCTTTTTGTTGTTCTGTATTTGCCTTTCCCATGGACCATCTATGTCTAAATGTGAAATAATAATATTTATAATCCACATGGTGGTAAGTTTTGCACAGACATGAAACTAGAGTTGATGAGGATGTTGCGGTTGGTGCTGTCCAGGCATTTCTAACTCAGGAGCTCTGTGTGTAAAAGAGCAAAACACTACCCGGCCCAGCACCATCCTCAAGGTCATTGCCATTTGAGCCCATCGTTGCAGTCAATGTGTTGACTCAACTCATGGAGGGTTTTCTCTTGAAATCATCCCGTTACGTTACCAAATAGGACGCCCTTCTCCAGGGACCCCTAATAAGAGGCCCAAACTAAGGGAGACGTTTTTGGACATGACTATTTGTCCTTCCTGAAGTCTCTGGTATATTCAGTATTCTTTCCTACCATCTTAGATGGAAACGCACCCGTTCTTCTGAGGGCTTCCACATGTTTATGAGGTGATTGAAGATACCAAAGTAAGCCACACAGTCCTTTTTCCTGGGTTGTTTTAGTCTAAAGGCTCCACTGAAGCACTCTCACCGCTGGGTGACTCTGGCAGTATTGAAATACCAGCGACAAAGCTTCCAGGGACACCACACATGGCTTGCTGTAGGACAGAGTGACCGTGGCAGAACAAACAGGCTGCTATCTAACATGCATAAAACCCACAGCCATTGTGTATATTCGGACTCACTGTCCTGCGGTGGGGCAGGGTCTCACTGACTCTCTGGGTTCCTCTAGCAGCCAGTCTTTTGTGGAGCAGAAAGCCTTATCTTTTTCCTGAATTATGCCTGGTGGATTCCAATGGCTGACCTTGCCGTTAGCGGTCAAAAGCATAACCCTTTAATATACATGGTGAGATAACCTACTCCGCGGGAAACACTGGATTGCTGGCCAAAAGGAAGACAATTATATGCATAAATTCAAATAAGACACATGATTAAGATAGTGTTTCAAAATAGGAGCTACTTCCTTCTCCATGTACCAAGAGATCTTTTTAGTCAAAATGTGAATTTACTGAAAACTAGTGTCTAGTAAGTTACCTTTATGTACAAAGAACCGTTGGTTTCTTAGTCCATTGAACTGAAACATGCTGAAGTTGTCCATTCAGAGTTAAATAGCAAAAAAAGTTGACTTTTACTCCCTTTTGATTATATTCTAAGGACTTTGTAATTATCTAAAATATATTCCAGAAACAAAAACATGTTTAAAGTCTATTCACAAGTCAAGCTTGAGTTGACAGCTCATACCAGATGGATAGGTAGATAGATAGATAACCATATAGATGATAGATAGTGACAGATAGCAAGCAGGCATACATATAGATATACAGAGTCAATTTTAGTCATCATAGAGAAATACACTTTTATATTCTAAGACAGAATAACTTCCAAGAAATAAAGAATATGCGTAATCTATTCTTTTATTTAAGGTGTCCTGGTGGCACTAATTGGCAAGCATTGGACTCCTAACTGCATGGTCAGTGGTTCAAACCTACCCGTTTCTCTGATGGAGAAAGATGTTCCCATAACGATTTATAGCCTTAAAAAACCTACATGGAATTGCTATGGGTTGGAAGTGACTTGATGGAAGTAGGTTTGGTTCTGGTTTGATATAATAGGCCATCGTATGTCTTGCTGACCAAAATGCCTGAGTTTGAATGGGTAAGGCAGTAATGTATTATAAGATATTAGTGTGAAATAGTGACTGGAGATCAAATATCATTTGTTGTTATTGAAAGTGAGGAATGGTTCAGTATCATTAACTCATGGTTGTGGAGCCAATGCCAACTCCTAGTGAGCCTACAGGACAAAGTGGAATTGCTGCTTTGTTAATCACGCACAGCATTTCACAACTGCTTTATACCAGTCTTCAGATAGTAGTGGCTCCAGGGTGACGTTCTTGTCTCCATACAGGAAGCAGGTTTGATTCCTGGCAGTGCAACTCAAGCTCAGCCAGTGCCCATTTGTTACTGGAGGCTGATGTGGTGCTAGAATGCTGTATAGGATTCCCTGGAGCTTCCAAATAAAGAGGTACTAGCAAGAACACCCTGGAAATCTACTTGGAAAATGAGCCCATGAAAATTCAATAGATGACAATAATCCATTTCTGTTGTTCATGGATGTCTTGTGTCCATGACAGCTAACAACAAAGGTCCTTCTAGCAAGACAGGCAGATGTTGAAAACCAGGCCCGGGATTTCGAATGCAGGAAAAGCCCCCAGCTTGAGTCAGCAGTTCATCCCAGATAAATAGATACATACATGGCTGCACAGATAACCAAGTAGATATTAGATAGGGGATAGATAGTAAGCAGACATGCATACTCCTACGGATTTACAGTTACAGCTATAAGGAGTCCATTCTCATGATCGTGAATCACTAGACAGCGACAGTTTTCTGTGGATGAGAAACTCTTTTCATGAAGATAAGTTCAAATGCAAATAATAAAAAATTAGCCATACTAGCTTCAACTTTTAGAAATATAGTAAACTGTCTTCCTGAGACTTTTTCAGTTTTATGCTGCCTTAGGCAGCTGTATGAGATTTGGCTTTCAAATAGCTTAATTGAGACAAATCTCTGTGAAATGTTTAGGTTTCCTATTACTAGTAATTGCCTCATTATGAAAATGAAATGAGCACCTTGTTTTCTTAATGCCACGATTGAGACTATAGTGATTGGTTTTTATTTGTTTAATAATATAATTAAAAACTTAATTAAGCAGATGGGTGTTTTTTAACTATAAAATTCAGACTAATTAATTTTCTTAAAAGTAAAGCAAGACAATTATCAACAAGTTTTTCTTTCTTTGTAACAAATACCAAAATGAGATGTACTTTATATGATCGACTAGATGCACACATAATAAAATATTCATTGCAGGCCAAATTTGGACCTGACATTTCTGCTAAAAACTCCAACCCAATGTCACTGAGTCCAGTCAGACTCAATAGTGACCATGTTGGACAGAGCAGGCTGCTCCTGTGGGTGTGAATTATTGCTCCACAGGAGCAGACAGCTTTCTCCTTCTCCACTGGAGAGGCCGATGGGCTTGACCCACTGACTGTGGATAACAGCCCAATGCTTAACCCACTACACCACCGGCCTCTTTTGAAGATACTGCTTATCTTGTATAGTCCTGGATAGGAAAGACTATCAATACAAAGATCATTGTGAACTATACAGCAATAAAGAACCACAGTTTAAAGGGAATTATGGAAACTGCAACAATTTAAAAATCAATTTACTCCTAATTATTTCATTGTTTAGTTTTTTGGCTCCTTTCCCATCTTTTAGATTTAATACAGTGTTCTTTCTTTTGCATTTTCCTTCAGTCCCTGAGTCCAAGCTGAATCTTGTTGAAATGTTTCACTCTTTCTTTACACCAGTGATTATATCATGACTTGTATTGGGGGGATAAATTACCCAAAAATGAAAAAAAAACCAGCTTTTATAAAATTAGAAAAATATAAGACCACTTTTGTTGTTCACTTAAGTTTGGGATATGAGAGGAAAAAGGAAATCTGAATATGGGAGGCAGTTCAAAAGTAGGAGTCCCAATTTGAGAGAGGTTTGATCACAGAAGTTCTAAAAATAACCATTAAACAGCTTTGTGTCATTTACAAATTTATCTGAGTAGAAACTGATTATGCATTTGGCAAAAAGGAATGTCCCCATGACTGAATAATGAAATTACTTTAAAAACTAAGCAAAACAACCCACTGCTGCTGCATCTATTCAATTCATGGTGAGTCCCAGTGGTGCAGCGTAGGATGGCTCCATAAGGTGTTCTGGGCCATCATCTTTCTGAAAGCAGATCACCAAACTTCCCTTTTATGGGACCACAAGGTGGATTTGAACCACCAGTTTGTAGTTGCACCCATAATGTTTATTCCATCCAGGGGTTTTTTTCATAGTAACAGTAGTGATTGATGCATTTGAATCTTCTAAAATAGTAACATCATAATAACACTGGAGGTGATATATAGTTATTTCTTGCATTTTTAGAACCAAGAAAAAATTTTCAGAATTGAAATATGTGATCACTTATCCAGCTGTTTATGTATTAAATCTTAATGAATTTCATTTAGTTTTATAACTTTTAGTGGGACTGGAGATTCTATTTTGTTTTGTAGAGCTTAAGAATCTTGATTCTATAGGGATTCTGTAGGGAGTAAAGTCAGCCCTTGATTGTACATTAACTCAGGTGCCATAGTAGAAATAAATGCATTACACATAATTGCAGCACATCAGCTAGCAAATGTTCTTTTCAAGAGCTATTGCAAAATAATATTCAATGGGCACAGCAATCCCATTGCTGATTCACCTTAGATTTCTAAGCCCTTTGATTGAATTACAAGTTTCTTAAAATTTTCCACATTGTGGCATATCTGTAGCCAAAATAAATAACCGTGTACTTTCTGTCCAATTTATTTTACATATTTTAGCCACATAATTATACACATTTGTGCCCTTTTTTAGTTCACAAGGACAAACATTTATTATGAGAATGTACAGTCCAAAGCTACTGAGAAAGAACACGTTTTCTAACCAGCCTGTGCTTTCCCAGCCATTCCTCTCTCCGGGTGTCTAATTTTTGGGTGGTTCCAGTTTTCTAGTTTGTCCTCTGCTGTTTCTGTTTTCAGTTATGTTTGACAGCGTATTTCTGCCATGTGTCAGGGACCCTAAATTGTCCCCTATGTTTTCACTGGTGATCTTTACGGGTCCACGTTTTACATTTGGGTCTTCTGTTCATCTTGAGTTTATTTTTGTATATGACTAAGTTATGGGTCCTGTTTCATTCTTCTGCAGACGAATACCCAATTTTGTCAACACAGTTTGTTAGAGAGATGATCTTGTCTTCATTTAATAATCTCCAGCCCTTTGTTAGAAATCAGCTGCCCCTTGGGTCTTTGTGTTTGTCCTTACCGACATACCCACCTGTTTGTCGGCCATGGTGTGGGGTTGTTTGGAGAATGGTAATGTGAGCCCTCCAACTCTGTTCCTTCTTCTTTGGTAGTGCTTTGACTAGGAAGGCTTTCTTCTCTTTTCATGTAAACTTCATGACTCATTTTCCTATCTCTTTGAAAAACAGTGTTGACAGCGGGATTGGAATTCCATTTGTGTGCATCACTGTGGGTAATATTGACATTTTCACAATGTTAAGTCTTCCTATCAATAAACATGGTATTTGCATCTTTGTCAGTCTGTGCAGTATTTTTGTAGTTTTCTTGATACAGGGATTCTCCCCCCGCCCCCGCCTTTAAGTTAAATATTTTAAATATTTAATCTTACATATTTTATCTCTTACTTTGTTACTTCAAAAACACATGGGTTTCCTGAGTTCCAATCCAGAGTTCATTTGTTAATGTAAAGAATTTGAACTGATTTTTGTCTGTTGGTTTTGTACTCTGACACTTTGCTGTATCCTTTTATTAGCTCCATCAATTTCCTTGCCAGGTGTGAGATTTCCGTGTGCTTTCTTGCAGGCTGGTATCGATTTCACTTCCTCCTGCTGGAGCTATGACCCGGCATTCACCATAGTTATTGCTCTGGTTTTGCTCCGACTTTCAGGTCCCTTTCTTCCCAGTCCACCTGGCCTCTGAGCCTCTCTTTGTAGAGTTGATTTTTCTACTATACATTGCCCCGGCTGTTACTGCTTTTGTCACTACATCATTTCCCCTTTTCTGATTGAAGAGGTTCCACGCAGACTATAGACAATTTCAGGAATCTGGTTTCTAGTTCAGCAAACTGACCGGGCTTCGTCAAAGGTGGAAAATGTGGCGTGGATGCTGGAGTGGAGGGCCATTTGTGCTGGCTAACCGCGTGGCCTGGAGGAAAGGATGCGTGTGGAAACAATGAGAACATGTGATTTTAAAACTAATGCTTCCGCAAAGATGGTTAGGAGATGAGAGGATTGGTGGAATTGAGAGGACTGGTGGAAATGTCAGGCCACTGGCAGGTCTGACTAGGGAAGAGTGGGAGGGGATACAAATAGGGTAACCAGGAGGGAGGTGGGCCACATTACAATGGAGCCAACTCATATTGGGAAGAAGAGGATGGACTGCTGTGAGAAATGGTACTTTGTGTTAGTCGGGGTGGACTAGAGAAACAAATCCACAGAAACTCATATGCATAAGAGAGAGTTTTATATAAAGGATAAGTGTATATTAAGAAAGCATCCCAACCTAGTGCTGCCCAAGCCCATAAGTCCAAAATTTAGCCCATATGTCCGACACCAAACCACAAAGTCCTCCTCAATCTCACAAAACATACACAATGACATTGACTGCAGGAGGAAAGCCAAATCAGTGAGCGTGTAAGCATCTCAGTGCTGGCAGGGGTCTCCACGCGGCTGTTCCATCACTCAGGGCTGCATCGGGGTAGGTCCATGTGGCTTCTCCTTAGGGATGTCTCACAGGAAGTGAGCCTTGCCAGGTGAAGCAGGGAACTTGCTAAGGCAGCCTCACCCTGGTCTGATCATCAGAGAGCAAGAGACCTGAGAACTAGAAAGGTCAGGTTCACTGAGCCATTTATTTCTCCGCCCTTCAATTAATCCCACATGTGTTTATTGGACAGGTTGGTACAATAAATCTTAACTATCTAGTTCTTTAACAGACTTCAAACCTTGGGGAGATGGACAGGCTTCTAGAATCACAGTACTTAACCAGATTAGCATGGACTGAAGTGGCAGGTCTGACTGGACCCATCACAATGGAGGAGATTGGTTGGGTCATTGGAAGACTCTTTGAACAGGAAAGCCCTGGCCCAAATGACTTCACTGTTGAATTCTGCAAGGATTTCAGAGGGGGCTGGCGCCAGTTCTACGTTGACTTTTCAAAGGTGTGGCGGAGGGTGATGGACTTCAGGTTGGTGTTGTGAAGGGAGCATGGCCCAGTGATGTGATCGAAAAAAGAGCTCTCACTGACGGGGTCCATAGTAGGTCCCTTATGGAAGTGAAAGCAAGGATTCTTGATGGGTGGTGTCTAGTGAGGTACTGGAAAGGGAGTGCATCATACCAGGTGGAGGTGGTTCAGCATTGGAGGGTCAATCACTGTAATACACTGCCTGGGTAAGACAGGGAATCAGAACCTGTGGGTCACTACAGAGAGGCCATTTGGCAGGGTCAAGCACTGCTCTCTGATGGAGGAGCTCAGCAAGGTGAGGATGGAAGGAAAGCTAGTTAACAGAGATGGGGCATGTATACAAGACCAGCAGCCGATATTGCTGTCAGAGGAGGGGACCTAGGAACATGTTTTCACATTTGTTATAGTTTTAGAGGGATTTTGCCTACCTTTCTAAACATCCATAACAATAATTAGCACGGTCCAATTGCTATTTAAAATGTTTGTTTTCTTTTAAATACCAAAAAAAAAAAAAAAAACAAGACAAAACTATCAAAGAAGGAGAGCTTTGCTTTCGCGTTGTGGCTTACGGGAGCCATGCAGGAGAACAGAACTGCCCCAGAAAGCCCGCCAGGTTGTAAATCTTTATGGAAATAGATTGCCTCGTCTTTCTCCTGCCAACCTTTTAATGGGTTAGCCCACTGTACCACTGACACCCCTCCTCTGTTTGTAAATAGAATGTCCAAAATCAGTTCCTGGAAAGCACATCTATCAAGCAGTTTGGTCTCTATCAAGCAGTATGTATCTTGTATGAAAGATGTTAAATAGGCAGATACTTCTTGGGTTTAGAACATGATTGTTGAAGAACATTTGACTAAATATCTGGCTCGAAGACTTATTTTAAAAATTTTAAAAACCAACACTATGCCAGTGCTGGTCTGTTATACGTAAATGACTAGTTACCTTCAGCATTTGTTTAATATGGGTCATGTGTGAGGCATTGTGCTTTCACCGTAATTTCAAAATTCTGTATTGGTTTCTGCATTTTATAAGTGACACATAAGTGATAACTGGGACATTTATAAAGAGGTGCATTGTTCAAAGTCCCTTATAAAAGACAAGGTCAGCCCCCAAAGCCGCAGGAGCCTGCGTCCTTGACTGCCGAGCTTTGTCCCTCCACGTAGTTATCCTTATTCCAGGGCCTGAACAGAGTCTTGAACTCTTGCCACAGAAGTTCATTTCTGATGTTTATCCCATGCACATTTGTATATGCCCCTGCTTTCTGATGGAAAACTCAGGATTATTAGTAACTATTTTGTTTCTTCCAATAATTTTGCCCAATGGTAAGATTACAATGAAGAGAAAATTATCTGTGTGTGTTCGTGCGTGTGAAATCTAGGATAAAATACATAAATAACTAAACAGGCAAACTTATTTTGGATTTATTTTGTATTTCAACAGAAATACATGCTTATTAAACAAGAATTGCTTTATATTTACACCGTTATTGCTTTTATACCCTGACACAATTGCTTATAAAAGTCACATAGAATTTACCAAAAAAATTTACTATAGTTAATTTAGCAACCCTCTGTTTGAGCATATTTAGTATTTTTTCATGGGCCGGGGAATGAGAACAACATTATAACTAGTGTAGCAATGATTGTATTTATTCCCAGTTATACATTGTTGAGGAAAAATATGCTTATAATGAATAATTTGAAGAAATATCTTTTTTCAAGTAAAAACACAACCCAAACAAAGAACATCAATTTTATGCCATAATTAATTGTGAAGCATTTAAAAAATTGTAGGGAATCCTTCATTTACTGCCATTGCTATTCTTCTAGAATTCCTCTTTTATGAATATATTTTCTCTCACTAGCACATTGAAAATTAAGCTGATTTCTGTTCTTGATGGTCCTTTCCAGGAAGCAAATGTAATGTACGGTGTACACATGAACCATATGACCAGCCCACCCACTCCAATTCTCTACCTTCAGGTTGATTCCCAAGGGGACTTATAGGACAGAGAAGGTCTGCTCTATAAAGTTTCTCGGCTGTAAATATTTTCTGGAGCAGACAGCCCTGTCTCTCTCCTGGTGTGGCTGGTGGATTTGAACCACCAACCCAAGGCTAACCTGAGTTTAGTAATGTTTTTCTTGTATTTAAGATTGAGCAAAATATGAGTGTTAAAGATCTGAGCTATACTTGCTTAACAAAGAAAGAGAGGGTAGAGAGAGAAGGGAGGAAGAAACCCCAAACCCAACTCGGTGCCAGTGAGTCCATTTTGATGTGGTGGGCACTTCAAGTTTAAGCTGTGATGATCCTACTTATGTTTTTAAAACAGAAAAAAGAGAGAAAATAGTGACTACCCTCAAGATACTGTTTATTGGCAGCATGTATTATATTCAAATCCTCATAATGGCGTCACGCAATGTGAGTGCGTTTCTTCTTTTCTTCCTTTACTCTAATGTGGATTCAATCACAAATTGACTACCAGCCATGTGGAGACATGTGGAGACATCAGGGAAAACGATACGTTCTCATGAGGCTTACCTATATTTCTGAAAACAGATCGTAAAACAAGTAATGAAAACAACTATACGACACGTTAAATGAAGAGGGTTATAAATGAGAATAACTATAGGAGGCACAATTTGGTATATCAATATGCAAATAATGATACATTCAGGTAAGAGAAAGTGCTATAAAAACGCAAAACAAACTAAGAAAATAGACAATGGGTGGGAAAAATTGACACATACTCAAATATGCATGACACTCATGCGCTCAAATTTGATTATCCTCATTTAGTATTATTCTGAGGAGATATTATTTATCTAAATACCATTTAGCTTAATACATTTATGGCAAATAGCAGTAAATATGCTCATTTGCTTGAGAATTTCTATTGTCGATCTGGGAACCAACAGTGAGCTCTCACAGTTGCAGCTTTAACCTTGCCAATCACAGACTTCCTGTAAGTGCACCGCAGTTATTTGGAACCTTTTCTGGGTTGGCGTTGGCATTCTTTTACTAGATTACATTTATGCATTAGCACCATCTGTGCCTGCTGTACCTTCTGTGAGTTACCCCTGGCCAAATGACTGGCATTTATCTGGAAGGAGAGAGAGGGAGGGAGAGGAACTCAGAGAGAGAGAGAGAGAGAGAGAGAGAGAGAGAGAGAGAGAGAGAGAGAGAGAGAGAGAGAGAGAGAGAGAGAGAGAGAGAGAGAGAACACAGGAGATAGAACAAGCAAAGGGAAAGTGAGCTATCCTGGAGCATTTTACTCTCTGTTGGCACGAGTGACATCTAGGAAAGGAAACACATCAGTGAGCATAAAATATTTGCAGTGTCCCTGATTTCACCCTTAAAACTCTACTCATTTGCTTTTTCTTAAAATAAAAATATGATAGCTATTTTTAGACCGTGATATGCAAATAACTTAATACAACAAAGTATATTTGCAAGGTTTTCAAGTTGAAAAAATTATGAGCAATTTAAATCTGTATGCATATCATATCATTTTGAACTGTATAAGATGTGTTGAAACAATATCAAACCACATATAGGTTCATAGTTCCAACACCTATAAAGCCTACTAATAAAAAATTAGAGGTGCTTACAATGGTTCATAATAATAAGATGATGTTACTTTTCAATATATCAAAACACTATTATTCTTTTAATTTATAATTATGTTAAATAAATCTTATACCTGAAAGTGTTTAATATTTTATAAATATGTTATACCTTATATTATTTATTAAGACAAACATTTGACTGATATTAGATATGAACTGTACCTACCTGTTAACTTACATACAAATTCAACTTAAAAGCAGATTTAGTAATGCAATTAATTTATATTCTATTGACAGCTGGATTATGGTAGTTTATTTGCATAATGTCAAATAAATAACATTCTGTTTCATAGACTGAACTTGGACCTTAAGCAATATCTAACAGTATACTCTCTCCTCACTACCAGCTATCATGTTATCTGACATTTCACATTTCCAACAATAGTAAAAAAATCTAGCATCCCACTATTTTACTCATTAATGACATGTGCCTGGCAGTAACAAATGCCAGGGTTCAAGACATGAGTAATACTGGCAATAATGGTTAAGGTTATGTGTTAGCGTGGCTGAACCATGCCTTTCAGTTGGTTAGCAACCACGTAGTGATGTTGTTTTGTGCTCTGATGTAGTCATCCTCCATTTTTTGCATAATGCTGAGTTTTGTGTAGCAACCTGGTCCTTGGCACCTAACCATGTTGATAAGTGAGGAGAGGGTGTATATGACAGTGAATACATGATGTGAAGCTTGATTTAGTTGACTATGTTTGGTAAACTCCTCTCTTATTTTCTTAGATATAATTAAAATGTAGACTTTAAATATGAGAATCACATTTAGAAAAAGTGAAGCTCTATATTCAATACATAATCAGGGCACTGAATTTATTCTGTAGAATGTATCTGCGATTATATTAATTGTATGGTATTGCATATTCAAATTGTACAGTATAAATCAGCACTCCCATACCTACAACATACTCTAGACCAGTGGTTCTTAACCTGTGGGTCACAACTCCTTGGGGGGTTGAATGACCCTTTCACAGGGATCACCTAAGATCATCAGAAAACACATATTTCCAATGGTCTTAGGAACCAAAACATTGGCTTTTTATGCATACTGTCGCAAAATGTAGCAATGTAGTTTACTGTTATATTAAGACTTTTACCCATGCTGCACCATGCTTCAAGACAAAATTTCATTCATTTGTAAATAGAAATAAATATTTTACAACATGTAATTACATAGTGTTTTGTGATTTATTAATATGCTTTAATTATGTTCAATTTGTAACAATGAAATATATCCTGCATATCAGATATTTACATTATGATTCATAACAGTAGCAACATTATGGTAATGAAGTAGCAATGAAAATAATTTTATGGTTGGGGGATCACCACAACATGGGAACTGTATTAAAGGGTTGCGGCATTAGGAAGGTTGAGAACCACTGCTCTAGACCTATAAGTGGAAATAAATACATAAATACTTTCTACTTAGTAAAAAATGAATGGTTAAGTTACAGATCATGTTAACACTAGGAGAAAAATATGACAGCATTATCTAGTATACTAGGCACTAGTTTTATCTTTGTTGGAGAAATTATCAAACTAGTAGATTCTCCAAAAGACATAAACCCAACTAGTGGTAACTAAGGTTTCTGGTGGCCCTGTCATTTACATGTTAGACTGCTACTGCCAGGTCAGCAGTTCACCCATCTGCTCTGCAGGAGAAAAATGAGGCAATCTGCTAATACATACTTATAGCCTCGGAAATTCTCCCTGGGTTCAATATGAGACAGAATCAACTTGATGGCCCTGGGCTTGCTGTGGGTTTCATCGTAATTTTATCCTTGCACTTTCTGGAATCTCTCAACTTTTATTTTTAATGGTCAAGATTGTGAGCCCAATAGTGGCCACCTACGGCCATCTGACAGAAGCCAACAAGGAAGGGATGCCCATCAAAGCCAACTCGAGTGAATAAGAGACAAGAGGCTAGAGTAAAACATTATTCTGTGCCACTCATTCTCTAATACCAGGGTAATTGTTTCATTCTTGAATGACTTTTCCCACCTATTATGAACTGTGATTTACTAGCTATTCAATGGCATTCTACTGTGTGGATCATAAAAAAATTATCAACACTCAAACTATTAGGAATTCTAGAACAATTCATTGTGCTTATGCATCATAACCTTTACATAGAACAGTTCAAACAAAGAGGATACTGAGTGGTTTAAAATCAGAAGAGATGCGTGCCAGGGTTTTATCCTTGCATCATACTGGTTCAATCCGGATGCTGAGCAAATCATTCAAGAAGCTGGTCTGTATGAAAGCCAAGGTCCATGCATAGGCATGCAAAATCTGAACAGTTCATAAAGAAGACTGAAGACAAATTGATGCCTTTGTGTTATAATACTCGTGAAGAATATTGAGCATAACATGAACTGCCAGAAGAACAAACCAATCTCTCTTAGAAGAAGTATAACAAGCATGCTCCTTATAAGCTCACATACTTTGAAATGTTCTTAGAAGGGACTCATCCCTGGAGAAGACCATGATGCTTAAGAAAGTAGGGGGTCAGAAATGGATATGAAGACCCCCAGGATGATGAATTGGCACAGTGGCTGTAATAACAGTTTCAAACAGCACTGAGCATTAGGGTAGGAAGGGTGCCTTTCTTTTGCATACAAAGTCACTATGAGACAGAACCAGCTGATGGTACCTTGCAAGCACCGCCAACAACTGTTATGTGGAATCAAAGTTTTGTTTGATTGTTAACAAACTGTTGGGTTATTATAGTAATACAAGTATTTCTAAAATATCATTTGAGTTCACTTTTGAAGTATAAAATATTTCTAGGTCAGTATTTTTCTTTTATTCGACTAGAGCACTTTTAGATTCACAAGGAGCCCTGATGGCACTGTCCAGTAAACTTTGAACTGCTAATCACAAGGTTGTCTCTTCAAAGCCAAGTTTCTCCGAGGGAGAAAGATGAGGCTGTCTGTTCTTATAAAGACTTACAGCCTCAGAAGCCCTATAAAGGGTCACTGTGTATCAGAACTGATCTGATGGCAGTGGGATTTAGGTTTACAGAAAAATTGTTCAGAAAGTACAGAGATTTCTCATTTTCCCCCACCCCACCCTATTTTTCCTCTGGGGCCCTGGCTTTCCTATTAACAAAGTGCTTTGTACGCAGAGTGTCCATGAGTTGGAATAAAAGCAAGGGTAAATGAGGGCTATTTAAAAAATGTATTTGTGGTTGTTTTTGGTTTTCCTGTGGTACATTTGTGATCTCCAATGAATCAATATTGGTAAAGTACCGTTTTCTAAAATCTGTGCAGTTTGCATTAAGTTTCGTTTTTCATATATTTTAGTTCTGTAGGCTTTGGCAAATCACATATCAAATCAAAATATCCTTTTGCATATCAGTTAATAAAGGAAAAGAACTTAGGACAATGAAGTCATTTTCTAGGGACCCGTAAGGACCCTATAATTGATGTTAGACATTTTCTAAGACCATTTTTAAAAGGCCATTCCTCCCCCGCTCCCGCCATAACAGTTAAAGGCAACAAAAGGAAAGTACTAAGAATTTTCAGTCATCTGGTGCTTGGTGAAAAACTATTACATGTTTCTGGGTCAGATTCTGGGGGCTCAGTACTTAAGTGTTGATGAATACCACCTCTGTGATTATGCGATTATGGATAGATGAAAGATGTTACAGTAAAGATGTCTACTGCTTAGTGCTAATTAATTTATGCACTGGATAATTTGCATAGGTGTTATTTTTAATATCACTCAATTAGAAGTGACCTCCGCCACACGAAGGAAATATCATCTCTTGACCTTTTAATATCTGAGAACGAATTTTGGAAAGCCTGAACAATATGACATCACATTGGGAAATTTAAGTGATGGAGGTTTGTATGGTTAAAGCAAAGATATTTTGCTTTGGTCAGCTTTGAATTTCAGTAGCCTGCATGATTTGTGATAACCATAAAGTAATGTGTAGTATAAGCTTCTAAATCAACATTTGTGCCCGGAATTTAGATTTGATTTTTCATTTTTCCATATGCTCTGTTTTAAGCATATGCTAAGCTGCTTATCTACAACTAGAAATACCAAAACCTGTACAGAAATATGTTTCCTTCATTACCAAAGCCCGCAGTGTCATCGTCGTTTGAGAAAAAGAAATGGATCCATGAATATAATTTAAGTTTATAAAGCATACTTTTCATAGAGCAAGGAAAGAAAGAACATCTGGCTTTCTTTTTTGCAAGGTGCATTTATGTTGTCAGAAGAGATTGAATTAAAATGATGATACAATTGTCCAGGTTCAGGATTTGCCAATACAAGAAAAATTTATTCATTCAGCATTCTCCAGTTCTAACGCTTGGTGTTAGCTCTGATGGAAAAATTACAATGATACATATGTAGAGTGACCGGTCTTCTCCATTGAATCTAAAAATGTGCTACTGCAGTTGGATTTCTCTCAGGGATGCCATTCAAACAGCATGCCCCATTGTCATCCCACACATTCTTCCTATCTGCGATGGCAGGATGTGAGGGTGATGTTTGACAGCTCCGCGCAGCTCTTCTTATGGCATCTCACTGATGCATGACTAGGAGGACCTCTTGTTGTTTTTGTAGTCACCAGAGAGATACTTCAAGTGACAGGGTTTTGAAATGGATTTTTCTTGGCTCACTGTAAAAGCCGATCAGACATTGATGTTAAAGGCAGCGTGCCATTGTGAAAGGCAGTTTTCCACCCATTCATGTTCCTGTCTCTGAAATGTTCTGTGCTCCCAGTCCTGCCAGAGAATTTTTCTTATAAAATCTCATCCAAGGTGAGAAATCAGTTAGCTAAGGGCTATTTCCTGATATACCGTGTATCCACGTGCATGGGTTGCTCAGAACGGCCACGTCCTGCTTACAGACCCATGTGCTGCATTGCGGTCGAAGGCTTACCAAAGACAGAGGCATAACATACACTTCCACTCTGTTCTCTTTCTGGTAGTGGATTCCCACTTGAACCTGACCCCACTTCTTGCTCCCCAGCTTCGTTCACATCACCTTGGGGTAGGTGTATGATCAGTTGTCATTTTGAGAGGATTCACAGTGAAGGGGTGGACTTTGGCCTGGCGATCAGGTCGGAGCTTGATGACCCTCCTTCGGAGGAGCTAAGGAGGTAACTAGTTCTTCGTGCATTCGGCATCAGTGTCTGTGTTGCGTGAGTCTGAAGAGGACTTCATAGATTGGTATCAGACTTATGGACTTGATTTCACCGGACTGGGATGCTTTATTAATGTACAGTTACTCTTATACAAATCGGAGTGTCTGTGAATTTGTTTCTCTAGAGTGCCTAGACTAACACACACCTGTATTTAAATCACTTCCCTATTACACCAGGCCTCTGGGCCACACATATAGGAATTGTCATGTCTAAGCCTGCTTGGTTAAAATTTATCAAATAAACCCGGAAGACATTGTTTCTGCATTTTTGCCCATGGTTTGGTTGTTCGTGTTGCTTAATTACAAGTTATTGTTTAATTGTAAATTATAAACTTATTAAAAAGTTTATAGTTTTCTGTTTGCATTATTAGATGTACCAGCCATTTTATTTTCTTCTCTCATTTCCTTCTCTCAGTTTGGTTGAAATTATTGTAATACCATACTAATGCCAATTAAATATTTTAGAAAGAGATCAGTTGCATAGATGGAATTTAACATTTCAAATTCAATAGTTATCATTTACTCAAAAATTATTTGTTAACTCCTTACATGGAAAGCTGAAGAATGTCTTAAATATTAGCAAAATAGTTAAACAGAAATGTCCAACTCATTGTGAAACTTGCATTTTAAGAGAGAAGACAGATTGTAAACAAATACTTAGATATGTTTATTTGAAAAAATAGAGTGAGTTATAATGTTGTACAAACATTGCTACCACGCACAGTCTAATAAGGTTTTTGCATTAGAATAAGAGTATAAATAAACAGTAAACCTGCTGTCATTGAGTCAATCCTGAGTCATGGCAACTCCAGGTGTAACAGCATAGAAATTCTCCATGGGATTATCTTGGCAGTAATCTTTGCAGACACAGATTGCCAGGTCTTTCTTCTGCAGGACTGCTGGGTTGGTTTGAACCACTAAAGAGAGCAAAAACCAAGGACCTCCAAATTTAAGAATAACCCTACCTCACAGCCATTGAGTTGAGTCTGAGGCACAGCTACCTTCTACAGGGTTTCTGAGGCTGTAGATCTTAATGGGAGCAGGTAGCCTTGTCTTTCTCCCTCTGAGAATTTGGTGCGTTTGAACAGCCAGTCTTTCAGTTAGCAGCCTAGTGTTTGCCGGACAGCCACCAGGGCACCTTACATAAAAGTATAGGTTTATTATGTTGTTTATTTCTTTGAACTCACCGGGCTTACAATCTAAGAATTTGTTACTCTAAGATAACTAAAAGTTAACTATATTCACCTCTACCTACCTACTTACCACCTATTGTCTGTCATGAGCTGTAGACTCAAGGCGTAAATTGGAGATAGACTTAAACTGCTGTTTTTGATTCTTGTATATAATTACACAAAGACATTATAGCGTAATTAGATGGAGATTAAAAGCAAAGCCAACCTCCCCCCTCCTGCTATTTATCTCTGAAATATATTTTTAAGCATTCTAAAGCATGTATTTTAAGCATCTCTGAAATGCATTTTTAAGTCCTATGAACTAAGAAACTCACTGTTCTTTTTAGATAGAAGTAATTTACTAGACATTAGTTTTCAGTCCATTAGTGTTTTCACTGAAAGGGTCTCTTGGTACATGAAGGAAGCTCATGTTTTGAAATAGTATCACAAGCATATAATTTATTTGAATATATCTATACTAGTCGGTATACACATTTTAAAATTTGGAAAATGTATATATTTTATTCGCAGCTATTAATTATATCTCTAGGCATTTTTATTCTTTAGTTGATCTAAAGCATTTGGACTATAAGTATCTGTACTAATTAAGAGAGAAAATTAATCTACAGTGAGTTTTTTTTCCAAATTATGTGCATGGCTTCCCTATTGGGTATCCTGTATTTATTGATCATTGAAATAACACCTGGGTCACAGAGATGTATATAAATCCCTGTGTTACATATTCAAAGGCAAGTTAATATTTGGATCTGTACATAAAAGCGGGGTATATGTCATGTTATCAGCCTAATTTGAGCACACATGATTTACAGTTTTGTTTTCCATGCTGTAAATTTAGCAGTAAGTATAGTCATGTGTCTGCTGCTCTAGCAGGAGAATGTAGCACTATGTTAATGTGAAAACTTTTCATCTACTTTACTATGTATTATAAAAAGCTTACATAATTCATATCATACATCTAAATAGTAGTCAATAATAAGCATTCGATATTGACTTCTGGCTTTGGAAGAATAGATAACTTTTGGGAATGTATAAAAATTGCCTCAGTAATTGTTTAAAAATTTTTTCCAAAGTAATAAGAGCATTTAATACATAAATTTGTTGTAATCTTCTCTTACAACTGAAGCGCTAGGATATGTTCAGAAAATACTTGTAGCTGTACTAAAAGAAAACAGCATCACCATAACAGATCTTTAGGCAAAATTTTTTATAAAGATTTGTATTTTGAAACCTTTCAAAACATAATAGAGAATTTTCCTCCAAATGGATGCTTTACAAACTAAATAGGTCTATGAAAATATTTAATTGATTATATAAATGTATGAAATATCATTTTAAGAACAACAAAGGAGACATTTTTAATAATTATCTTTACTTTAAAGAACATGTTAAATAACTATTCTTAATCTAAAACTAACTGGTAATTTAGCTCTCTAACAAACCATTCCATTAGCTGTGGATACTTATAAATGGAAACAGCTAATAAAAATCTATATAAAGCAAGTGTGGACTGAATTTATCAATGTATTTTCAGCTGCTGATTTGTGACTAGAACACCATACTTGGTATCAGATTCCTCAAAGTGAGAAATTATTACTGAGGCATCAGTTAATCAGGGATCAGAAATCATATTTGCAGGACTATATGCATCAGGAATGTTCCTCAATAAATGATTTTTATAACTTAATGGAATATAAGCATTAAAGATCTCTCTAAACCTTCTAAATGCAGTTATAGAAAATAAATGTATTACCACAAGGCCTAATTTTTTAGGAAAAACATCATGAAGTTACACAAAAAAGTTCTGTGGTGTGAACAACAAATAAGGTTAAAACATTAAGTCTGAAAATGTACCCTTGTGCAAATGAGTATTTCCACATCAGCATTTGTCCATACTGAGTAATATATTCTATTTCTCACCTAACTAAACACTATTTGAGATGATGGTTGGAATTTGAGATCTTTAACTAGTCTGATACTCTCAGCTGAGAATATTATTATAAAATTTGTAAATACAGATCTTAAGAACTTTGGGAAGTAAATAACTCAATCTGCTTTATATATATATTTAAAGGAAGATGGAATTCAGATGTTAACATTGTATAATTACTAGCTTTGCTGTACAAAAAGAGAATTGATAACAGCTATTGCTAGAAGGTTAAGCTCCATAGAGCTCCTGTTTCTTCTCTAGCCGCCTCATCCATTGGGTCCTCTCATTCTGTTCCTACCACACTAATGCTACTGCTTTTTCACAGATAGGCACAAGAAACTTTCACTGCAGGGTCTCTTCCTGTGTGAGTCCGGGTACACTAGAGAAACAAATCCAGAGACACTCATATGTGTGTAATAGAGAATTTTATATCAAAGAGTAATTGTATATTAAGAAAACATCTCAGCCCAGTCCAGATCAAGTCCAAAATCTGATATTAGCCCATATGGCCAATTCTAATTTACAAATAGCTCTTCAGATTCATGCAACATATGCAATGATACCAAATGCAGGAAGATCACAGTGAATGGAAAGTCTTGGGGATCTAGAGGCGGTGGAAGCATCTCAGCGCTGCTGTGAGTCTCTTTGTGGCGCCTCCAGCTCCAAGGCTCAGGCTGCCATCAGCATAGCTCCTTGTGGCATGTCAACAGGAATGCCTCTCAGGGAGGGAGCCTGTCTCTAACCTCCAGTAAGTTATCTGCTGTGCCTCTGAATGAGGTCATCATGCTGTGACCTGATTGACAGGCTAAGCTCCACCCCTTCACTCTTAATAGTCTCAAATTGAAACCATATTATGTAAATATAACACTTCTCTTGATGGTTTCTCTACCAGGGTCATTCTTCCCTCAGATTTTCAGTCTCACTCAGTGACTTCCTTTATATTTCTGCTCAACTGTCACTTGAATACACTATACTATTTTAACCATTTTAACACTTGCCCCTCAACCTTCACACATCCACCCACCCATGAACTGAGAACATCTTTTTGTCTTTGGGATGAATTATTCACAAATGGTACAGTGTGCTTTATAATGCATCACATCCATTGTTCCGCTATTAGTGATACCAAGCTATAGCAGAAGTCTTGGTTAAGTGTGATTCTTCATGGTGGTCCATTTCTTTTAGGTGCAGGATGTCCCAGACTTATATGTGGCATTTTCTTCTTCAGATGTGGAAATGGACACTCAACACAGGGACGCTATAGCTTTTTTCGTCCTTCTACAAAGGAGTGGCTGGCAGATTTTAACCGTGGACTATGCAGTTGGCATTCCCGGGCTTTAGCTGCAGTGCCACCAAATCTTTTAGAGACTATTAGGGATACTAACTGTAATTTAGTTTTCTTTATTTCTGGGTATGTTTAGCAGGCCCAAAACTAGCTAAATCAAACTAAAATCCTATGTTGGATTTCTGAAACTTTAAATCTGTTGTAGAGCAGAGAGCTTGACATTTCCTCTGTGGAGCACCTGGTAGATTTGAACTTCTGGTCTTGAGGTTGGCAGTCCGGTGCTTGTCTGAAAGCAGTTACAGGGAAGATCTAGGAAATTCAGTAGCTGTCTTGAAAAAAGAACAACCCCAAATCCCGTAACTCATAGCAATACTGCTAATTCCAATTTAATATTAAATTATTTTACTGAATTGTTTGCATGAACAATTGTGCACTGATAAGTATGAATGTGAATATAAAAGTTTAAATTATGTACATATAAATTAACAATGAATTATTAGTAACATTAGACCAATGAGTGATACACAACATTCATTTTCTGATTGATTTGTTTGTAGATTGTGTTCTATCATTTGTGATACAGACGAAATATTATCTTAAGTCACTTGAGATAGTTCATTTTCTGTATAGTGTTATGTCTTCGGTTTCTGTTTCCAACCTTTCCAGTGTTTCAGTCTACCGCACTTTACTCACTCATCTTTGTCTTCCCATCCGTTAGCCTGCTTTTGCCCCTTTTTCTGCCCTCCTTTAGGTTGTTGTAGTATTTTTGTAAATTCATCCACTTCACCTTTTTAACTTACGACTCCTTGTTACGGCTTTGGTGATTGTTCTAGATATTTCAATGTGCTTCTATAGCTTTTTGTAGTCTACTATCAAGTGATAACTATATTAGGTCCAGAGCACTGAGTACATGCATCTTACCAATGAAGAGTTTAACTTCCTTCTTCCTGCTCTGTGTGCTGTTATTGAACTATTTTCTTTCCACGTCTGAGTTCCACAATGCATTTTATACTATCAATTGTGTTATAAATAAATTTATATTTCTTATTTAGTTATTTACATATTTATTGTTTCATCTCTTGCATTTTTTCTTGTAAACTTTTGGCCTCCGTTTAGTACCTTCTTCATAGTACCTTGCCATTGACGTGTTATTACCAATAAATCTTTATTTTGCCCCCCTTTAAGGATATTTTCTCTGGATATAGAATTCTACATTGATATAGTCCCTTATTTAATGTTTTAGAGATGTTCTCATTGTTTTGGGTCCTCTATAGTTTCTGGAAAAAAGTCAGCTGCTCTGCTTCTACTTATTCTCTCTGTTTTCTTTTTTTTTTTTTAGAGGTTTGCCATCGTGTAACTTTTATTTAATTAAAAAAAAATTTTTTTATTTTAACAATTTATTGGGGCTGATACAATTCTTTTCACAGTTCATACATATACATACATCAATTGTATAAAGCACATCTGTACAGTCTTTGCCCTAATTATTTTTTTCTCTTTTCTTCTTTTACATTTTATTAGGGACTCAAACAACTCTTACCACAATCCATACATATACATACATCAATTGTATAAAGCACATCCATACATTCCCTGCCCCAATCATTCTCAAGGCATTTGCTCTCCACTTAAGCCCCCTGCATCAGGTCCTCTTTTTTTCCCCCCCTCCCTCCCTTTCCTCCCCTCCCTCATATGCCCTTGGTAATTTATACCTCGTTATTTTGTCATATCTTGCCCTATCCGGAGTCTCCCCTCCCCCCTTCTCTGCTGTCCCTCTCCCAGGGAAGAGGTCACATGTGGATCCTTGTAATCAGTTCTCTGTTTTCAATATGTAATTAGCAGGTTGGGCTACAGGGCTGGGTAGTGGTGGTGCTGAGGAATGCTTCCATGATTTTCTTTGACTTTCACAAGATTTACTAGTGTGCCTGATATGGATTTCTTCTTGTCTTTAACCTGTTTGAGCTCCAAATAAGCCTTTCATCAACTGGAGGAAGTTCTTGGCGATTTTTCTCCAAATATTTTTGGAGAAATTTGCCAAAATGCAATTCTCTATCGTTTTTCCAAGATAACACTGATTCATATTACAGACCACTAGATATTTTCCCTCAAATCTCAGATTTCCTTAACAATTTTCCCTTTTTTGTTTCAATTTGGAGAATTCAAATTGATTTCGGTCACCTTCAAGTTCAGTGGCTCCTCTTTCTGATGTGTCCAATCTGTGCATGCCAATTAAGTGAATTATTCATTTCTCGGTAAAATGTTCTTTAACCTTTTCACTTGGTTCTTAGCTGTAATATTCATCTCTGCCAACCAGTCCTTTAATGTAGTTATAGTTATTTTAGTACATTGAGTCTATTGACTGATTTCTCTTGATTATGAACACATTTCTCTGCTTCTGGTCAATGTTTTTGTGCTTCTTTGTGTCATGAGATGTAATTGTATCCTGGACAATACGTATAAAAGAACACAGCATCTGAAGTAGGTCATGTCGTTGTTTTTTTAGGTGCCCTTGAGTGAGTTAAAATTCACAGTGACTGTGCACAACAGAACAGAACATTGCCTGGCCCTGCACCACCTCACAGTGAGGCACGTGGTTGCAGCCACTTGCCAAGTCACCTCACTGAGGGTCTTCCTCTCTTTCAGTGAACCTCTATTTTATCGAGCATCCGGTCCTCTCCAGAGACTGGTCTCTCTAGATTACATGCCCAAAGTCCATAAGACAGAATCACACTATCCTCCCTTCTAAGGAGTAGTCTGGCTGTTCATCCAAGATACGTCGGCACTTTGTTCTCACAATCGGTGGTGTATTCCGTACTCTTTACCAACATCTTAATTCAAAACATCAGTTCTTCTTTGGATTCCTTGTTGTTTTGTTTCATACGGATATGAGATGATTGAAAATACCATGGCTTGGGTCAAGTGCACCTTTATTTTCAAAGTGATATCTTTGCTTTTTTAACACTTTACAGAGATCTCTTACAGATTTATCCAATGCAGTATACTCAGCATACTGTTTAATCAAGTATGGTGATACCATATAACCCTGATGCATGTCTTTCCAGGTTTTAAACCTTGCAGCATCCCCTTGCTACGGTCTGGCTGACTGCCTCTTGGTCTATGTACATACAGGCTGCATTTGAGTACACTGCGGTGTTTTGATATTTCCACCCTTCCCAATGCTCTCCACATTTTGTTAGGAGTCGTACAATAGAATGACTGTACACATAGAATGACTATACTCATAGTAATAAAAAGAGACAAACATCTTTCGGGCACTGACGATGGTGTAGTTAATCATTTGACTGCTAACATGAAAGTAAGAAGTTCAAATCCACCTTTCTACAAATCTTTCTCTGTATGAGAAAGATGAGTCTCTCTGTTCTTGTAAAGATTTCGAGTCTAGGAAACTACATAGGCCTGCTGTGAGTTGGAATATATTTGAGAGTAGTAGGTTTGGGTTTAAATATATCTCCAGTATTTTCTGCTTTCATCCAAGGTCCATTTTACTTGAGCAATAATATCCTTCAGACTACTTCTTTTGCTGAGTTCAACTTGGATTTCTAGCTGCAACCACTTTTGGAACGATCTTTATTGAAATTTTACTTGACAATTTCCACATTCTTGTAGATCACCGTTCTTTGGAAAGGGCATGATATGGATCTCTTCCAGCACAGAGTTGTTCACTTTGCTTGAAGTCCATGATATCATAAATTTTCTTCACCAACACCGTAATTTAAAAGCATACAATTCTGTGTTCATTGTTCAGCTCTCGCATACATACAGAGCAATTGATAATACTGTTAGGTAGCTTAGCCTAGGGATTGGGAAGTCCATTGATGCATGCCTAGGAGAGCCAGCATAGGACAAAGCTGGATTTTCCCGCCAGTGGCCACCGATGGGCTTTGAACCTGGATCGGCCCACCTGGGCCAGGTGATTGCAATTCAGCCAATGGGATCGACCTGGGGTCGTTCACCACGCCTCCCCCGGGATTCCTTGAAAAGGCAGGAGCCGGGAGGGAGAGGGGGCTTGTCTAGTCGTTTTCGGAGGAAAACTTGGGAGAGAGATCTTTGCGTGACTCTGAGCAGTCTCTGCCAGGCCGCATGGTCAGAGGAATCCTATGCATGCCGCTTAAAACCTGAAGCTTCTTTTAACTCTCATTAAATTCGCTTGGATCATGAGCCTGGCTTCGGCGTGAATTCTTAATCGTGCGGAGCCAAGGACCGAGGCTGGAATCTAGCCCGGAGAGAGAGACCTTACAATACCACAGGCTGAGTCAGGAACACTCTAGTCTTTAAAGTAACAGCTTTGTTTCTGGGACTTTAAAGAGTATTTTCCCAGTACAATATGTCATTTAATTTCTTGACTGCTGTTTCTATAGGCATTATTTGCGGATAAAAATAAAATGAAACCATTTAAATACTCAAACGTTTTATCATTGTTGTGATGTTGGTTATTGGGTCATTTGTGAGGATTTGTGTTTTTATGTTAAGGAATAATCCATGTTGAAAACTGGAGATTTTATTCTTCATCAGTTTCCTAAATTCTCTTAGTTTTTAGCAAGCAAGACTATGTCATCAGCATATCACAGACTGTTAATGAATCTTCCTCCAGAGCTGATGTGGTGTTCTTCTTATAGCCCACGGTGGTAGTTACACAATCTGTTGTTCTTGTGAGCATTAAGAGAGAAGGGGCAGAGTTTAGTCTGTCAATCAGGTGGCAGTTTGAGGACCTCATTTGGAGGTGCTTAAGGAGATAATAGCTTGCTAGAGGCGGGACACACGGTCACTCCCTGTGCGACATCGCTATGGAGAAGACAAATGGAGAGAGGCTCATGGAGCCAGACCTCTGGAGCCACATGTGAGATCCCTGCCAATGCTGAGATGCTCACATCGCCACTGAATCCACAAGGCTTCTCCCCCACTGGCCTGTGATCTTCTTTATTCAGCATCATTGCATGTGTTTTGTGAGTCCGAAGAGGACTTTATAGATTCGTATCGGACATATGGGCTGATATTGGACTTATAGATTTGATCTGGACTGGGCTGGGATGTTTTCTCAATATTCAACTGCTCTTGTATATAGACCTCTCCTATGCCCACGAGTCTCCCTGGATTTGTCTCTCTAGTCTACCCGGAATAACATACCCTCCTTCTTAGATTAGCTGCTCACCATGCGGACTCTCCATGGAATTCCTCAGTAGTGTAATGGAAGCTTGTCATTCTTCAATCCTCTACCCCTGAACATTGCTGACTGTGTTCCTTTACTACTCTAACTCTATGTCTTTGTACATTGTCAGCTCACGGTAGCCTTTGAAATCTTCCGTTCAGCTCTATTACGTAATTTCTTACATTTGCTTTAGTTATTTTATTTCTACCATTTTCTCTGAGGTGGTGCTAGCCTATACTTGACCTGAATTTGGGTTTTGTTGAAATTTTAGTTATTTTTAGTTCACTACCAACCTCGAATACTTTTAGGGCAGGATCAGCACTTTCCATGTATCACCGATTGCTATGCTCTCTAACATGCTTACAGTTCAGCTGTAAGCCTTTTGATCTGTGGAGGAGTTATCTTTGCGTCTTGGCCTATTGCCCCTCTAGCTTAACTTTCTGTAAACTGTTTTCAAGTCTGTTGCCTTTTACTGGATACTGTCTGAAGCTTTGTTAAAGTCTCACGAGCCTCAGAGAAATTATGCTCAGCTCTCCTACTCCCAGCTCACAGGAAATGGTTGCTTCTGTCTGTGGAAGAGCCTGCTCTCCAAGATTTACTATTCAGCCCTCTTGCTTTTCTTCAGGCCCTTTGTGGCCTGCTTCACATCCCCTGGGGAAAGCCTCCTGGGCTTTTGGAGGGGATGATAGCCTTTAACTCACCTGCCTTTCCCCAGCCCTCAGCTCGATGCTACCTTGTTCTCAAGGAAAAATGCACGTCCAGCTTGGAGCACTCGCCCAGCTTTCTCGCATGCACATACACAGCCGCATACAAATATATTTAAAGTCTACAGAGTTAAGATACGACTTCAGGAAGTTTTTGGAAAACGAGACTAAAGGATAATGAAATGTGTCCACTGGTATATATGTGAATGAATACACACACACACACTGACACGCCTCACTTATTGACCATCTTTGCATTTACTGTAATAGTAAATAGGTTTCACATTAACAATGTACATCTGGCAGCCACAAATACTGAGGTTTGAGTTAAGAGTCACACTGCCTGTGATTATTAAGGGCATGTGTCCAGGTGACTGAGCCATGATTCTCCAGAGGTGTGGCAATGGCATCAGAATGTAGTTTGATAGTTATATAACAATGTTGTGGTATGTGATCTGATGCAGTCGTCCTTTAGTTTGACCTAATGCCAGTTTTTGCATAATAGCTTTGCCTATGAAACTTAATTAGATTGATAAGTGAGATGGGCATATCCATTTAAAAAATTTGAAATGTGTCATGTGTGCATCTTAATGCTGGTTTATTTCCTTCTTTTTTTAGTAGAAAAGAGACTAAAGTATGTATAATATCTCACCTTGCTACCCCCCAACCCCCATACATCCTTGCCATTGTGATCACTTTACACCTGTGGGTGGAGACCTTCCTCATCCCATGTAATAACTGAATAATTTATGAAATTCTTTATTTGTATGTATCATAGTTTAGTCAACATATCCTTTGTGTTTCTATTTAAGTTGTGTTCAATTTTTGTTGATATCAGAAATGAGGATATCTTCAGAAGTCATCTATTTTTCTATTGATTTGAATTCATAGTACTAAGTATTTAATTTTTAGTATTGGTTGAAGACGTAAGATATGATCAGTTCTCTAAAACTGGAAGGAGGAAATTAATTCCTATATTACCTTTGATATGTATCCAGGGAAAGAAGTGCTCACCAACTAAAAGATATACAGCATTTTGAACTGGTTTCAAATATACATTAAAACCTGTTTGTAAGCAGTGCTTTATGTCAATTTCATATCTGATTATCATTCAGTAAGTGTTAGGTGTTTTGTTACCTGCCCCATCTTTCTTCCAAGAAGTTGAACTTTTAATAAATATTAATAAGTGTGATTATTCATAAAAGAAATATAACCGTATGAATTGAGCAACTCAAGTTTGCAGATGCTATGATAGAAAATCTCTCTCTCTCTATTTGAAGGTCAATTTACCATGCAACCTTACACTTCCCTTCATGACGCTACTGATTCTCCCTATGGTGTGTGGTCTCTACTGTACAATGGGACATTCACAGGTTAAGCTCGGTTAGGGAAACGTATGTGGCATTTACTTCAGCTCAAATTCTCACAGTTTTATTTAGGCAAAGGACAGCACACATTCGCTCATATAGAGAGGATAGCCAATGCCCTCTCCTGAGTCTTGTGCACCCACGTGCTGACAGAAAATCTCCACTCACAGAATTTATTGCATTTTAATGTCCACATTCTCTTCCAGCATCCGTGACTTCCTAGGCTTCTCGAGTTTTCTCTGTGTGTGTGCATACCTGTGTTTCATACACAGTTTCAAATTTGAAACGCTGTTTGCTGTTGGAGAGAGCACGAGGGTTTGGTGACCTCTTTTGGAAGTGGAGCCATAACTAAAGCAGCCATCTAGGTATGAAAAGTCTAAACGAAAGTGCAGTTGTATACTTCAACTCGTCGATGGGTATTTATGAGGTGAGCATGATACTGTAATGGTCCTGGCAGTGAAGTACATCCCGTGCAGAGAGCTAGTAAAAGAGCTCACGAGCACTCATGCCAGTGGAATTTTAATGCTGGAGAAATGGGAAGCACTTGTTCTGGCTGATTCTATTCTTACTGGTCACGGTGAATGAATGAGCGAAGTTAGTTTTCAAACAAAGGTGGGTCTATATACTTTTTACCAAAACCGACATGACACTGCTGATTATTGTCTTTTTCCTGTCTTGGTTTAGTTGACTGTATAGCAGGAAGGAAGCAGAAGAAAATTTACTTTTGGGGCCTCTATTTCCCATTCTCACTTATTATGAGGCCTAAGAGAAGGTATTTGCCAACAATAATTTCTGGAGAAATGTCAGTACTGTGCTTATCTAATAGACACTAGCTCCTGCCTCAGTCATTTCATGACACTGAAGCTGACAGAGTCTGATTGCGAGGTTAGCCTTTGTGGTGACCAGGGTCTTGCTTGTGAAGTAACCTTGTTGCTTCTGTTCTTTTTCTGCACATGGGAAGTTCTTTGTATAGTTTGCACATTCCTCTAAGAGATGAATTAGAAATGTTAATAATTGTCTAGTTTACAGAGAACCACATTGTGCTTCCATTTCCCACCCCCCCTAGCTGGCAGCGAGAATGAGTTTCATTTTATCTCTTTAGAGTCTAAAGTTCAGACCTATGGCATTTATTGCTGATAGGAAAACATGGCGATTATATGATTAATAGTACCGTTCCAACATGATTGCGTGGTAACTTCAAGTTCCTATCTGTTACTCTCTATGTTCACTTAACCCAGGTTAAGTTCAAAGCAGTCTACATTTAACATAATTTAGTTCTGGGTTTTAACATGATCAAATCTCATTTAGCATTATTTGACGTAACAATCTATGTAGGATGCTATTAAGTCCTACCAGAACAAGGGAGGAGAGAATAGAAGACCATTGGAAATAGCATAGTCTTTCTGTATCGTGTAGGGGTTGAAGCAACGCAATTGTGGCTAAGATTTTAGTGGTTAAGAAGAGTTGAATTTGAATTATTTGTAATTGTGAAAATTAAGAATGATACTTAGTTTATTTCTAAAGGAACAGAGAGGGAAATGCCATAAAACTTCAGGAAAAACAATCATGGGATGACGTCTCACCACCGTTGCCTCTAAGGAACATTCTGACTGTTCTTCTTTCAGGATAGGTCGGTTTATCATTTTAGCTGTCCGTGGCACTTTCAATATTCTTTTCCAGCACCACATTTCAAATACATGTGTTCTGTCTTCCTTATTCAGTCTAACTTTCACATACATATGAAGGAATTGAAAATACCATGGCTAGGGTCAGGCATCTTAAAAAAAATCATTTTATTGGGGCTCATATAACTCGTATCAAATCTATACATACATCAATTGTGTAAAGCACACTTAAACATTTGTTGACCTCATCATTCTCAAAATTCACTTTCTGCTTGGGTTCCTGGAATCAGCTCCTCATTTTCCTTTTTTCCCTCCCCCTCCCTACCTGCTCCCTCATGAACCCTTAATAATTTATAAATTATTATTTTATCTTATCTTACACTGCCCAATGTCTCCCTTCACCCACTTTTCTGTTGCCCATTCCCCAGAGAGGAGGTTATATGTAGATCCTTGTGATTGGTTACCCCTTTCTACCTACTCTCCCCTCCTGATATCACCACTCTTATTGCTGGTCCTGAGGGGTTCATCTGTCCTGTATTCCCTGTGTTTCCAGTTCCCATTTGTACCGCTGTGCATCCTCTGGTCTAACCAGGTTTGCAAGGTAGAATTGAGACCATGATAGTTGTGGGGAGGAAGTGTTTAAGAACTAGAGGAAGGTTGTGAGTTTCATTATTGCTACACTGAACCCTGAGTGACTAATCACCTCCCCACTACTCCTCTGCAAGGGATGTCCAGTTGTCTACAGATGGACATTGGGTCCCCATCACGTGCTCCCCTCATTCATGATGATATAATTTTTTTTCTCCTCCTGCCTTTGTTGCTTGAAACCTGGTCCCCTTGGCCCTTCATGATCACATATGTTGCTGTACTGCTTCCATGTGGGCCGTTTTGCTTCTGGGCCAGATGGCCACCTGTTCACTTTCAAGCCTTTAGGATCCCAGATGCTACATCTTTCTATAGCTGGGCACAATAAGCCTTCACCATACTTATGCACACATTCGTCTTCGGCGTTTATGTGGGGAACGTGATCACACAATAATGGCTTTTGTCCTTTGGTGTCTGCTACCTGATCCCTTCAACACCTCATGATCACACAGGCTTGTGTGCTTCTTCTCTGTGGGCTTTGTTGCTCCCGAGCTAGATGGCTGTTTGTTTGCCTCCAAGCCTTTAAGACCTCAGATGCTATATCTTTTGATAGCTGGGCACCATCAGCTTTTCTCACCACTTTTGCTTATGCACACGTCTGTCGTCAGTGATCATGTTGGGAAGGTGGGTATCATGAAATGACCATTTAGCTGAGCAAGGTGCTCTTGTATTAAGGGAATGAACGCAAGGAGACCCAATGTCCACCTGCAACCCTACTACTAAACTTATAAATATATGCACATAGGTCTACTTCCCCCTAATCATAAATATATATACATATACACATGTCTGTATTTAGGCTTCTATGTATGTCCTTTGCCTCCTACTCCTTTCCTCTATTTCCTGGGTCAGGCACATCTTAATCCCCAAAGTAACATCTTTGCTTTTCAATACTTAAAGAGGTCTTGTGCACCAATGCAATACATCTTTCGAACTCTCGACTGCTGGTTCCATAAGCATTGATTGTGGATCCAAGCAAGACAAAATCCTTGACAACTTCAACATTTTCCTTCCATTGATCATGATGTTATCTATTGGTATAGTTATGAGGATTTGGGTGGTTTTGAATTTTTGACTTATAGTGACAGTGTAGGGCAGGTTATAATTCCCTTGTGAGTTTCTGAAACTGTAACTCTTGATGAGAATTGATAGTCTTCTCCTTCAGGACTGACAGCAACAACTACTTGTTAATTGGAACAATCTGAAGACAAAACACAAAGAAAAACAAGTTACTTTGCTTAGTTGTTATTATGGAATTAAATAATGTTTACCTATCACCAGAGTTCCAGGAAAATTGATACATAAAGGGCAGTTTCATAGTAGCAATTTTCTAAAATGCCAAAATTCTTTTCCTATGACCAGATACCATAGGAATTCTTCCTATCCCTAATACTGAAAGGATAATACTGTAGTGCTTGAATAGATGTATGGAGAAACTCCTGGAAAAAAGTAAATAAACCAAATCAAGGTATATAAATTATTTCCTAGTCATTTGACTCAGTAGAGCTATGAAATAAGCTGGGGTAATAGGCTATGCCCTGAGTTGCTTACCACAAGGTTGGTGGTTTGAACCCACTAGACACTTCGTGAGAGAAATATGAAGCAGTTGATTTCCTTAAAAACGGAAACTTTCAGAAACCCAAAGGGGTCATTCTCTTATGTCCTATAGGCTCATTATGAATCAGAATGAACTCAATGGCATTGATTTTTAAGAATGAAATACTCTTGCCTTGAATTGCAATTTTGAATTATATATGAGAGTGGAGCTACTTGGATGAAATCTGGAATGAGAAAGTTTAAGGTTTTCCATTAATTGCTTGCTCATGAACTACCCTTGAGACTCCTTGTGGAACCAAAGGAATTCATAGAATACTCAATAAAACCAAACAAAAACCAAACGGACTCATGGCAACCCTAAAGGATAGGATAAAACTGTCCCTGCGGGTTTCTAAGACTATAAATGTTTATCTGAGTAGACAACCCTGTCTTCCACTATTTTTTATTTCCATTTATCTTTTTAAAAAAAATTATTGGGGGCTCATACAACTTTTATCACAATCTACACATCCATCCATTGTGTCAAGCACATTTGTACACTTGTTGCCATCATCATTCTCAAAACATTTTCTTTCTACTTCAGCCCTTGGTATCAGCTCCTCCTTCCCTCCACCCCCATCCCCATGCTTCTTCCATGTGGACTTTGTTGCTTCTCAGCTAGATGGTTGCTTGTTTATCTTCAAACCTTTAAAAGACCTCAGATGCCATATCTTTTGATAGCTGGGCATAATCAGCTTTCTTCACCACATTTGCTTATGCACCCACTTTGTCTTCAGCAATTGTGTCAGGAAGGTGAGCATGTTGAGAGACAGCAGCTTCACCTGTTGATATTTCCATTTAATACGGGTTTCTATGATTTGTAATAATACACATTGACTTATCCTGATATATTTTTTGTACTGTATAGCCTTTGCTTCTTTAAATGGTTAGGAGTTAGTCCCCCCAATCTGTTACTGTATATACTCATATATAAGCCGAGTTTTTCAGCATATTTTTAATGCAGTTCTGGTGATACTACCAGGTGCCTCAGCTGGTATTCGGGTTGGCTTATACTTGAGTATATACAGTATATAATACAAAATGATTTCATTTACCACTGATTTCAGAACATCTGAGCAATGCTGTATTCTAAACCAGGAAAAAGGTGAAAACTATTTATAGTTAATTTTTAAATGGATTAAATCTCAGGATTTAATTCAATTCAACTTTATATCAGCTATATTTTATAATTGTTATAAACTTTATATCCCAAGGATTTATAAGGCATTATCCATCTAAACCAGATTGCTAGTAATTTTATATATATATGTACATATATATATAACACAAGAAATGAACTGTTAAATTATATACAGATAGATAATACAAGAAATGAACAGTTAAATTATAAAGAGGTACAAATGGCTCAGTGCAACTCACTCTTGTGATACGAGTTGTGAGACACCGGCAGAGCTTTAAGTCTTGACATCCGCCAATTCGTCCTCTGTAGAGAGAGAGAGCTAGGCTATATCAGCACAGGCAGCAAACAGCAAGGCAGGTCACCGACTGTCAGCCAGGTCTCCAACCATCAGTCCCCAGCTCCAGAGATGTACATTCCAATCGTGTGGTCTTAAAGGGGCCTCAATTTATCGTGACACAGTCCACCAGCTAGGCGTCCCACAAGTAGCGTAGCCTGTAAATGGAGGCACAGAACAAGCAAGGCAGCCGCACACTGGTCTGATGATCAAAGAGAGAGAGACAAGAAAGGTAAGGCTCACTGAGCCATTTATCTCTCCGTCCTTCAATTAATCCCACTTGTGTTTATCAGCCAGGCTGGCACAATAAACTATCTCAATTGTTTAATTAAATACATTTTATATGTTTTGCCTAAAGCATCATAATAGCAAATATTTGCTTTGTATATGATTGAGAAACATGATTAGATCATAATTTTAAGTCAAGAAAATTATTTAATATATTGAAACAAATTTCCCCCAATAGGGAAAGTATTGTTTCTTTATATTAATAAGTATAATATATAGCATAATATTACTTAAATTAATATATTTAAAGCTTTTTGAGGCACATGTTCATTTTGGGAACTAATATTTCAAGCATAACTTGATAGGCGCAAGATTACACATTTATCTTAACTCTTGCTAATGTAATTCTAATTCTCACCTTTTTTACCATCCTCAATTTTATCGTGGTTTATTTTAGTGACTATCTTATTTTTTCTCTCTTTAGTAATATTAACTTAATATACTCCAGATAAAACTCACTCACGCCAATTGTAAATTGGTATGGCAGCAGAAGGCCTAGAACTGCTGGCCTTGCAATTACCAGTCCAACAATTACCCACTCTGCCACTCAACTAAAGCTCCATTTACTTCATAGACAATAAAATATTAAAATTATGAATATGTATGTCTATATTTATATACTATATATGTTACACTTAATAATTTCAACCCATTTAATTAGCAATTTACAGTTCTCATTGCTTGCATTATTTAGCTAAATAAAACATAAACAAAGTTTCTAGAATGAAGAAGTACTATGATGTAATACTGCTTTTTGTTCTGTTTTACTCTGCGGGTTGAATGTGCATGTTATTTTACATTGCTTTGCTTCTTACCTTGATAACATTCCTTTATTGTGGATCACTCTAAGTATGAAGGTCTGACAGACCTGTAAGGCTTGTCACATCCCATTTCCTGCAAATAAAAATTGCTGTGCCGTGTTCTGACTTAGAGTGTAGCCTAAATATTCTTGGCTTTGAATATAATGAACATTATCGCTAATGTGTTTTGTAAGGTAGTATTGGTAGTATTTGGGGGTCACAGCCACTATGTTGCTATTGTAGGCCCTACATAGCCAGGACACGTTACCCCAATTTTAGAATATTCTTTGAGTTGCAGTCAACTCAATGGCGGTGAATTTGGTCTTGGAGTAATTGAAAGGTAACCACCAGCTTGAATAATCCTCTGGAAATAATGAGTCTGGCAGAATACTGAATAAACATTTCCTTCTGACTAATAGGTTCTTTTTTCCCTCCTATCCTTTCTTCTTTAAGGTTGCTTTCGTCCTATTCATTCTTTATTTTCTTCTTTCTTTTCTGCATTTATATTTCTATTCTTTCCTTTGCAATCTATTTTTCTGTCTCAAATTCATACTTATTCTGTTCTCTCATTATTGTTAAATATGGCTCCTCCCCAAATGGAAGTATTTGTTCATTACTTTTTATTTATGGAGGTATTTGTTTACTTTCTAATTCACAGAGATATTGGTTTATTAATTCATGCATCCATTACCCACCCATTCATTTGTTCATGAGTCAATATTTATTGAAAGCCTGCTCCATATTAGATAGTGTGCAAAGAATTGGATAGGAAAATGAATATCTTTTGTTTTGGTGAGTTTACCACATGCCAGTTACTTTTAAAAGCATGTTTATGTTGTAAGCATATCAATCAGTTAATCTTTACATCAGTCTTAAGAAAAAGTCTAACTTTTAATCAATATTTTACTGAAGATATGAGTAGCTAAGGAGTTGTCCACGGTCACAGTAAATTGAAGAGGTGGAATGCATACACAGGCTCCAGAGCCCTCACACTTAGCTGCTATTATCTTGCCTTTTGGTGATTTGGACAATTAATTATGACACAGTGTGGTTTGGCTGTAGGGGGAATTTGTGATATTATTGAGGGAAGGAGCCCCATGACTGGAAAAGAGGTGGTGGGGTGGGCGGGGATGAGTCACCGAGGATGTAATATTTGAAAATATCTTAGTGGCCAACTTTTAAAACTCTTTAAAATAGAAGTGCACCCAGCCATTATTAGACATTAAAACTGCAAAACCCCGAGAGTCAATCATTGAGAGGGGAAAACATTCAGCTGTCTTTTGTCAGTAGGTGTATACTGTAAAATATATAGGTTAATAACACTTTTAGAATCTCCAGAGGCACAGAATATTAAGCAGTTGGCCACTAAAAGAAAGATTGATCGTTTAAATCCTTCTAGCATGCCTGAGAAGAAAGACCTACCAACCTATTTTTGAAGATAACCATTCAAAATCCTGAGGAGCAATTCAGGATCGCTGTGAATTAGAGTGAACTTGACAGCAACTGGTTTACTACCTTTAACAGGACTTCTAGGGTAATTCAATAATAGTTATTTGGCCGCTGATGATTAATTGTGAATCTCAACCTGTAGAAGAGTTGTGGTAGAGACACGAGTCAGAATCAATAGGGTTTTCTCCGTTTAAGTTTCTTTGTCTTTAAATACAGTACATTAAAATGAAACGGGTACTGAGTTGGATGCATCAATTAGGGGTAGATATGATTTGGATAACTTAGGAAGACTTAGAATTTCATTTGTTAAACACCAATCTTTTAAAGTAAATGGTTCAGGGTCATTTTTTAGGAAGAATAATCGGATAATCAGAAAGATGTTGCCTTTATTCAGATACAGTTAATGAGCATTGAAACCCAAGTAAAAGAGAAGGTGTGTATAAAATTATCTTAAGAAATATATGGAATAGAGAAAACTGCCACTCTCTGACTCCTAAATATGTAAGAGAAAATTTCATTAATTTATATCTCTTCTGTCATACATCATTCCTCTTATATATCTTTGAGTCTGGGAAATATTCAGAAGATATTTTAAATGGTAATCAGCTTTTTAATATGCATGGTTCAAATAAATTTCTCATTGCATGTACAATTACACTACTGTGGCTGCGAAAAACTTACTTTTTCCTTTCTCACTTTGCAGTGCCATCAGTATGGGTTACTATAGGGCGGGGTGCAGCTGATACCATGTGGCAAGTTTTCTGCTCAGTTACTAATTATGTAGAAAGATTGATACAATAATTTTGATGGTCATAGTCATAATCTAAGAAATATCATAAGCAATCCACTACTATGTATTTTTTTTTACTTTTTAATTTGAATCCAATGAAGGTCCTCAGAGCAGATCATCAATTTTACATTCAATGCTTCCATACACATGTGGTTTCACCTCATTAATTGCAATCCCTTAGATGTAACATCACTTATCACTAACTGTCCGTGTTTCTTCTTTACATTTCTCCTTTTTTCCAAACTCTTCTGAACATTGTCCTTGGGGAAACACTGCCCTTTGGATCTCAAAGGAGTGACTATGCTAAGGTGTGCATACTTCTCTAGTGTGATTGTTCCCTTTATAAACCTCTCTGTTGTTCAAGTGGAAATCGAGTCATGGGCGTCCTATACTGATCACAGATTATTCCATGAATACAATTTATCCTAAAAATTAAGGAGGGTGCCGTAAGATCTGGTACAAAAGAATGTCTGTGGAAGGGAGTGACACTATGACTTACCACACTGGTGGCACCAGCCCTAGAAACACCATTATTACTTTGCTCAGATATTTATTATGTCATTTGTCCTTGTTTCTCTCATCAAAAGAGGGATATGTCCTTAAAATAGCATTTGAAAATTTTTCTTGGCTTTTTTTGTGTGGGGGCAGGCATATTTTACTCTCTTAGCTAATCTGGAGAATGAGATCACTTCACAAATACTCATTCAAAAAATCCTTGAAGGTTCAAGATAATACAAAAGTGCAGTCTGAGTAATTGATCCCTGAATATTGCATTATCAGGGAAATTTGATCTCCCTCAAAGGTGGTTTTATTTCTACTACTCTCCCATTTTCCTCTGAACTAATAATTAAACAGACATTAAGTTCAAAGTTAGTCACAGACTTGGAAATTGTAGCAATGTTGCTTCCAAAATTATTTAGGATAGACCATTTCATAAATGTTTTCAGTCAAAAGTCCATAGAATTTATAAGTGTTAATTATTTATACTTTTCAGTTTCTACATTAATTTCTGAAATTTCCATCTTGACTGAATAGACATTTGTGAGAGACAATACATACAAATCCTGTTTTTTTAATATTCCCATCATATTTTTCTCCAACAAAATTCCCATGTTTTCCCCTCAAGAATATTTTTTGTTATTTTTTCATTTACTTTGAAACATCAATAACAATGCATCCGATATTTAAAATAGTGTTCACAGAGGGAGGAAAAAAGGAAACTTCTAATGTACATGATGATTCAAGGCACATATTGTGAATCAAAGAACCATCTCAATAGAACAATAATCTTGATCCTATGGTAGAAATCTGTGTGCTATTTATAGAGTACATCAACTTTGTTATAAAAAGAAGAGGAACTTTTGTCACAAATGGAAGCTTTGTTTTCACCTACTCTTGGATTACATATAAAAACTGCATCCATGACCCCTTCGTTCAACTGCTAAGGCACTGGAAAGGCAAAGACACTTTGGAAATGTGCAGTTATTAGAAATAGTCAATCACGATGGGCAGGATCACTAATGAGTGTCTTGTAAAAGCATTTTTACAGAATGAGAAGACTTTCCTTAGAACCAACTAGCAGTGCAGATAACAGAAAGAACTTTCTCAAGAGCCAAGGAATATAAATGAAACCTTACTATAGTGATATGAAAGCAAGCTGTTTTAATTGTACATGTTTGTCATTGTTTCAGTATCTCAATATGAATTTCTTTCTTTTTTCAGGGCCGGTGCATAAACTTCTCTCGAGTTCCCTCTCAATAATAGCAAAGCAGGAAAACCAAAGAGGTACTACGAAGGTGTTACATCTTCACACTGCTAATTTCCAACAGAGTGAAATAAGGAAAAGGGCGACATCTCAGAAGATTTTGGAAGAGCAACTTAATCCCTCTCAGGCATAAACTCTTCTCTGCCTTCTGCTTTGCTTGCAGCAAACATTTTCAAACACATGTTCTACATAGGAGTCCCTGAAACCCAATGGTAATGCATGACTAATGACCTTGAAAAAAAAGAGGAACGTTGGTCGGTTGCTAGGGCTTCTACAAGAGTGTTGATTTCAATGCGCAGAAGCGGAAGGAGCGGACCAACAATCAGGACATGCTACCGCGTGAAGATGGTGTCCAAACAGGGATCTCAAGAAAAGTAGCCAGGATGGGTCTTTAATGGAGAGAGGAGTTTTCTTACATGGAAACATGGCGCTTGGTTTTACACGACAAGATAATTAGCTACCGGCAGAGTATAAAATTTCCCACCAGGCTAAGCAAATAAAGGAGTCCCTTGCCTTATAGCTATGTCAGGTCACAAAATCCTCCCAAGTCTCCTATCACAGTGTGCCGTAGGGATGCTCCTGACTGCGATTCTTGTCATTCTAACACTGAAAAGTGCACACGCATGACAAAATGTAGACAGGATGCCTCAAGGTATCAGTAGCAAGCAAGATTTTGCCCTTTAGTTTGTGAAGAAACCTTTCTTTCATTATGCACTTGGGACAAGAAGAAAATTAATAGAGCGTTATTCTTTGGAAAGACAGTCCCCAGCCAGCAATCTTGAGTGGAGTTTAAGGGACTCATGATTTGCAACTATGTCTCTGTGACTGGTTGGTTTTCCCATTTTTTTGTATGTTGAGGTTTTAGTAGTGCATAAAACATTAATATCTGTAAACATACTTAGAAGTGTGTTTTCTTTTTAATTTAAAGGAAGCCGTAACCACAAAGCTTCCGCTCAGGGTTTTTTTTTTTTTACTCCAAGTCTCCAAGGGCTCTTCAACGTCACAAGCCAGCAACTCTCTTTGCATGAAAATTTCAAAGTTTAATTAATATAATTAAAGGCAACAGCAAGCAGCAGCCTGTGAAGATTTTGCTCATCTTTTTTATGCCTTTTGACATTGAATGACCTATTACTGTATGCGCATTATTTGGGTTTTGAGTGGCACTCCACCTTGGCTATGATTCATAGAGGAAAAAGATTTCATCAATTTATAAATTAAACTTTCAGGAGGATTGGCCATCACAAACATTGGCGATGTATGTATCATAAGTTTTTATTTTTTATTTTTAGCAAAACCACCGCCGTGTCACGTCGGCCATGCCAAATGGTGTTAGCGGGAGCGGAAGCACTGGGGGGAGGGGTGTAGAAGGCGGCAGCTGAAGGAAACAGCTCAAATGATCTAGTCACTTTCGATACTGTACTTCAGACGAGAAATGGATATTCGACCCGAAACCTGACAAAGCGCGCCTGCTTTGATGTGAACTGGTATAGACAATGACCAGTGGCTGGGTCAGTGGGATGTCTCTCTGCGAGCACAAAGGCTTATCAAATGACACTAAAAATAAGTTCAACAACCATCACATCGCAAGGGAGAACGTGAACATTTTATGTTTGGCGGGCATGTGTGTGCACCAGAAAGAAGAGTGAGCTGCAGCATCCGGGTAGAATCACCACCATTGTGCTCTTAAGGGACACTTCAAGAGACCTGAGTGATTGTGTGGGTTGGTATCCAGCTTTGTAGCACTGCTCCTTACACACACACACACACACACACACACACACAGTATATATACATATGTATCCTCTAGCTGGAATCTTTTGCTCGAGTGTATTTATGTCACTGGCTGGCTGGGTCCCAAGTCACGTGCCCATGTATTCATAAATAAAATTTTTTACCTGTGCTTCTGCTTCCATTTTCTTTAAACCCAAAGAAAGCTTCACTCTTAATTGAATACAAAGTCGACCTAGTTAGGGAATTGTATTCAGTTCCAAAATGTCCTTCAGGTTCACAGATGGTACTGCTCCTGGTACCCACTGATGTGTATACGGGTGACCTGGAAGCTGGATGTGGTACACCCCTCCCTTTCTGCAGCTCATTTCGTTGGACCTTTTGTTTCTGGTACATGACTTGTTTCTGATACTCACTGTACACCCTTACTAAGAAAAATTAGAATACCACAAAACTAAGGTTAGTTGGTAGTTGCTTTTTATTTGTCTAATATCATAGATCATACTTACGTTTTGCGCATGAACAATTTCAGTGGACCTTTTGTTCTTAAATGGAAAAATACCCTTCTGTAGATCATCACACAAATGAAGAATACTCGACACCACTGTGAAGGGCTCAGAGTGAAAAAGAGAAATCAATTGGTCTATATGGTGACTGAAAAAATACCAGGCATAAAGTCCAAAGACAGATGGAATTTCATGCCACTCAAAAATGTGAGCTAGATTGATGTTATGATATGCTGTTTAGGCTAACTAGAAAATTCAAAGCATTTCTTTTTAAAAATACAGTTTCTCACCAAAGAACCAGAGCACAAACCTCCCAAACTTTCAACCAGGAAAATAATTGGTCAGAATTATTCCAAATATATAAATACAATTGCACTTGGTATTTTAGAGATGAAATTCCAGTTTCATTTTCTGGACATGATGTCAGTCAAGATCTGTTCTCTGGGTGCACACAAATGAGTCTTTATCCATAATCCATTTGTGTTGCATAAGGTTGCAAAGCAATTAAGTGGGAAATGACTTCTAACTTATGTGTCTACTCTGCCTAGAAAGAAAATTTTGAAGGCATCTATATATATTTCATAACAATGTCTGTTCTTTATGGATTTGATCCATAAATATTTATCTATCTGAAAACTTTGATACTTGGAATGTTTTCCTCAAAGCATTTGGTGCTCCACGAAGAAACATTTGGTGCTGAGAGTTGCAGTACTGATGCCTCTCCCCAAGTTAATTCTATTTTAGAAATTTATATTTCATTCCAATGAGATGCAGAGTAAAATTTGAGACCTTCCATTAAGTAGGGAACAGCATCTGTCAGCTATAGAGAATTAGTATTTTGACAAAAGTAAGAGGTTTAAACCCCTATATTTAAAAATGCTTGAGAAAGAAGTGACTTACTGCTATTTACCTTTAAATTTTATTTGAACAATTTCACAATTTATTCAATATTTCTTTTTGTATTCAAACATTAATACTTTAAAAAATCATTTTATTAGGGGCTCATAACTCTTATCACAATCCATACATACATCAATTTTGTGAAGCAAAACATTTGCTTTCCACTTAAGTCCTTGGCATCAAGTCCTAATTTTTCCCCTCCATCCCCGCTCACCCCTCCCTCATGAGCCCTTAATAATTTATTAATAATTATTTTGTCATATCTTTCCCTGTCCGACGTCTCCTTTCATCCACATTTCTGTTGTTCGTCCCCCAAGGAGGAGGTCACATGTAGATCCTTGTAATCGATTCCCTCTTTCCAACCCACTCTTCCTCTACCCTCCCAGTATTGCTACTCACACCCCTGGTCCTGAAGGCATCATCCACCCTGGAGTCCCTGTGTTTCCAGTTCCTATCTGTACCAGTGTACATCCTCTGGTCTAGCCAGACTTGCAAGGTAGAATTCGGAGCATGATAGTTGGGGGGTGGGGGGAGCATTTAAGAACTGAAGGACATTTGTATTTTTCATCAGTGCTACATCGCACTTGACTGACTCATCTCCTCACCTAGACCCCTCTGGAAGAGGATCCCCAGTGGCTGACAAATGGCCTTTCGGTCCCCACTCTGCACTATCCCCTTCATTCGCTATGGTAACAGTATTTTGTTCTGATGATGCCTGATACCTGATCCCTTTGACACCTCGTGATCGCACAAGCTGGTGTGCTTCTTCCATGTGGACTTTGTTGCTTCTGAGTTAGATGGCCGCTTGTTTACCTTCAAGCCTTTAAGACCCCAGATGCTATCTCTTTTGATAGCTGGGCACCATCAGCTTTCTTTGTAACATTTGCTTATGCACCTATTTATCCTCAGCGATTGTATCATGGAGGTATGCACTCGATATGATTTTTCGGTTTTTGTTGCCTGATAACTGATCCCTTCAGCACCTCATGATCACACAGGCTAGTGTGTTCTTCCATGTGGACTTTGTTGCTTCTGAACTAGATGGTCGCTTGTTTACCCTCAAGTTTTTAAGACCCCAGATGCTATATCTTTGGATAGTCGGGCACCATCAGCTTTCTTCACCACATTTCCTTATTCACCCACGTTGTCTTCAGCGGTTGTGTCGGGAAGGCGAGCATCATAGAATGTCAATTTAATAAAGGAAGTATTCTTGCATTGAGGGAGTACTTGAGTGGAGGCCCAATGTCCTTCTTCAACCTTAACACTAAACCTATAAATATTGACACATAGATCTATTTCCCCATCATTATATATAAATATATTTGCATATGTATATATCTTTATCTAGACCTCTATAAATGCCCTTTGCCTCCCAGCTCTTTCCTCTATTTCCCTTGACTTTCCTCCTGTCACACTATCATGCTCAGTCCCCACCTGGGTTTCAGTCATACCTCTTCGTTACATTACCCTTGATCATGCCCTACCAGGCCTCCCACACCCACCTCACCACCAATTTGGATGACTTGCTGTTCCCTTGTCCCTGGGTTTGTTAACACCACTTCCTTTCCTCCCAGCTCCCCTTATCCCATGTCCCCCAGGAACTGTCAGTCCCATTGTTTTCTCCTCCAGATTGTTCATCCAGCCTATCTTATTTAGTCAGACCTGCGGAGAGAATAACATGCACAAAAACAAGACAGAGCAAAGCCAAGCAACAATATACAACACAACAACAACAAACCACTGACAAAGAACAAAACCAAACACAGCAAGAAAGAAAAGCTTGTAGTTAGTTCAAGGATCCTTTGTTGGCCTTTAGGAGTGTTTTCCAGTCCAGTCTGTTGGGGCACTAAGCCCTGGCCCCAAAGTCCACCTTCAGCATCCCTGGGGACCTTGCTGCTCCATTCTGTTGCTGTTCCACTGCACTCCCCCAGTGCTTTGCCTTGGTATGGAGGGAACAGGTTGGGCGCAATTCCCACACTGTGTCTCAGGTGCTGTCCCCCGCAGGGCCATGGGTCAGTGAGGGGCGTCATGTCTCATAGAGGCCTGGCCATGTGGTCCTCTCTGCTACTCTAATTGGGGTCAATGTCCTCAAGGCCTGGTGGGCCAGGATGTGTTCCACTCTCTCCTACTCCCCCTTCATCTGCTCCCTTGTGCTCTGATCAGATATGTCTCTCTCCCGGAGCTGCAGTTTCAATGCCGTCCTTCGAAATAAATTCTTCTGTGGGGAGGGGCAGGTGTCTACTTTTATTTGGTCCTGGGGCCAGCCCCCCAGACCTCTCCACTGGTTCCCTACTCCACGCTAGAATGTTGCATTCACACCTTGTGGCACTGGGTTGAAGTCTGGTCCCTCTTTTCCTGTGTTGATATAAACAATAACCTCCCCTTGGGTGGGTTAGCGCCCCATTCATCCACTACCCATTTCTTCCTTATTTTCATCATTTTTTCCCTTTCCCCACCGACTCCCCAGTTGTCTACCATGTGCATCCCTGCATTTGATCTGGTCCCTGCCATACTACACGGTCCTCACCCAAAGAATATTTGTATACAGTACCTTTTCCCTACACCTCCTTTTGCATTTTTTTAACGTTTACCTCAGCGGACTCATGTTGTACTTGTCCTTTTTTTGCCTGACTTAATTTGTTTAGCATGACTTTCTTCAGTTCTTCCCATGCAGCGATGTGCTTCATATGTTCATCACTGCTTTGTAGTGATGCTTAGTACTCCATTGTAGGTCTATACCACAGATTTTTTAATACAATCATCACTTGATGGAAATTTGATATGCTTCCAACTCCTTGCAATTCTGAACTGTGCCGCCATGAACATTGGAGCACAGATGTCTGTCCTTGGTTTGTTTCTTGTCTCTTCTGGGTCTATGCCCAGCAGGGGGATTGCTAGGTCGTATGGTAACTCAATTTCCATCTGTTTTAGATATCGCCAGATTGATTTCCATAGTGGTCGTACATACTTACAAGTTCACCAACAGTGGATGAGAGTTCCTGTCTCCCCACAGCCTCTCCAACACTTGTTGCTTTCTGATTTTTTGAATTGGGCTACCTTTGAGGGTGTTAGGTGGTACCTCATTATTGTTCTAATTTGCATTTCTAGTGCCTAAAGATCAGGAACATTTTCTCATATGTTTGTTGGCCATTTGGATTTCTGTCCCTGTGAAATTTCTGTTCAAGTCCTTTTCCCACCTCTCAAGTGGGCAATTCATTTTTTCTTTTTGAAAGCTAGCAGAGTATTGTAGATTTTAGTAATAAGGCCTTTGTCTGATGTGTCATTGCTAAAGATGTTTTCCCAGTCTGTGGACTCTCTTATTACTCTCTTGGTGAATTCTTTAGATGTACACAAATGCTTTATCTTCAGTATATCCCATTTGTCAATTTGTGCCTCATCTGTGTTTGTGTCCTTCCCTATTTCTGATAGCCTATGTATTCCCTGTGCCAAAGTTCTCAAGTTGGTCCCAATTCTCTCATTGATGGCCCTAATATTTGGGGTTTAACATCAAGGTCTGGGATCCACCTTGAGTTTATTCTTGTGCAGGTAATGAAATAAGGGTCTTGCTTCAGTTTTCTGCAAGTAGATATCCTTTTTTCCAGCACCACTTGTTATAGAGGGCATCTGCTTCCCATTTGATATTTTTGGGGCCCTCATCAATGATCAGTTGTCTGTATGCTGTTGCTTTTATTTCTGGATTTTCAGTTCTTTTCCATTGGTCTGAGTATCTGTCATTGTACCAATACCATGCAGTTTTGAAAACTGTGGCTGTATAGTATGTGCTAAAGTCAGGTAAAGCAAGCCCTCCTACTCTGTCCTTCTTCTTGAAGAATTCTCTAATTCTGGGCTTCTTCCCTCTCTGTATGAAGTTGGTAATCAGTTTTCCCATTTCTTTGAAGAATTGTATTAGGATTGCATTAAACTTATATAGTGCCTATGGCAGAACTGACATATTGGAGCCTTCCAATCCACGAGCATGGGATATCCTTTCATTTGTTGAGGTCGCTCTTGGTTTCTTGTAATAGTGTTCTGTAGTTTTCCCGGTATAGATCTTTTGTTCTTTTAGTCAGGTATATCCCTAGATATTTCCATTTGTATTTGGCTTTTGTGAAGGGTACCCCCTTTTGGGTTCCCTTTTCTGTGGTCTTATCTGATGTGTATAATAGTTCGATGGACTTCTGTTTGTTGATCTTCTATGCTGCTACTCTGCCAAACTCCTCTATTGCTTCCAGTACTCCCCTTGTGGAACTTTTGGTGTTTTCCATATATAAAATCATATTATCTGCAAATAATGATAGTTTCACCTCTTCCTTCTGCAGATGAATACTTTGATGTCTCTTCTTTGCCTTATGCTGTTAGCTAAAACCTCCAGCACGATATTAAATAAGAGTGGGGACAAGGGGCATCCTTGTCTGGTCCTCTTTTTCAGGGGAATTTTGTTAGTCTTTTCTCCATTGACTGTTGGCTGTTGGTTTTTCATATATAGTTTGTATTATCTTGAGGAACTTTCCTTCCATTCCTATCTTTTCAAGAGTCTTAAATATGAATTGATGTTGCATGTTGTCAAATGCTTTTTCTGCATCTATCGATATTATCATGTGGATCTTACAGTTTTTCGTGTCAATATGACAAGTAATACCAATGGTTTTTTGTTGTTGTTGTTGTTGTTGAACCCTCCCTGCATCCCTGGTATGAATCCCACTTCGTCATGGTGAAGTATTTGTTTTATATACTTTTATATACTGTTGGCTAGTATTTTGTTTAGGATTTTTGCATAGATATTCATTATGAATATTGGTCTGTAGTTCTCAATTCTTATTGGACCCTTGCCTGGTTTTGGTATCAGAGTTATACTAGCTTCATAGAAGGAATTCGGGAGTTTGCCATCTTTTCTATGTTCTGGAAGGGTTTGTGTAGGATTGGCGTTAGTTCTTCTCTAAATGCTTGGTAGAATTCTCCAGTGAAGCCATATGGTCTAGGGGATTATTTTGTTGGAAATCCCTTGATAACCTTTTCTATTTCTTCTATTGCTATGGGTCTGCTGAGATTCCTGACGTCCACCGAGGATAGTCTAGGGAGGTATTGTTTTTCCAAGAATTTGTCCATGTCTTCCAAATTGTTGAATTCATTGGAGTACAATCCTTTGTAGTACTGTGTAACTATCCTTTTGATTTCTTTGGGCTCTGTTTTAATGTCCCCCTCTTTCATCCCTTATTCTTGCAATTGAAATTTGTTCCCTCCTTTCTTTGGTTAGCTTTATCAGTGGTATATCAATTCTGTTTATCCTTTCAAAGAGCCAACTTTTAGCAGTATTAATTTTTTCCATAGTTTTCTTATTTTCCTTCTCCTGAATCGCAGCCCTGATTTTTATAATTTGTTGTCTTTTGCTATTAGTAGGATTGTCCTGCTGACTCTGCTCTAGTTGTTGTAAATTTTGTGCTAGCATATCAATCATGACTCTCTCTTCCTTTCTCAGGTGTGCATGCATTGCTACGAAACTTCTTCTGATGAATTTCTTTGCTGCGTCCCATACGTTTTGGTATGTCATGTGCTCAGTCTTGTTTGTTTCTAGAAATTTCCTAATTTCATCTCTGATCTGCGACAGTACACACTCCTTTTGCAGTAGAGAGTTATTCATCCTCCAATTGTTTGCTCTAGTTTTTGTTGTCTTCTGTTTGTTGATTTCCAGCCTTATGGCATAATGGTCAGAGAGAGGGGGGACCTGTATGAATTCAATGTGCTTAAATTTATGTAGATTTGCCTTATGCCCCAGCATGTGGTTTATCTGAATCTGTGCCATGTGGGCTTGAAAAGAATGTGAATTTTTTTTGTATTTGGATGAAAAGCTCTGTAATATCTATCAGGTCAAATTGTCTAATTGTGGTGTTTAGATCTCTAGCCTCCTTGTTGAGTTTCTTTCCCTGTGATCTATCCTTCTCAGAGAGTGGTGTGTTGAAGTCACCCACTATAATTGTTGAGGCTGTGATTTCTTTTTTAATCTTTTGGAGTATTTGGTTGACATAGTCAGTGGGTCTCTCATTTGGGGAATATATGTTTACAATTCTTAGTGGTTCTTTGTCTACCATTCCCTTGGGCATTATATAGTGTCCCTCCTTATCTCTTTTTATGGTTTGCACTTTGAGGTCAATTTTACCTTATATTAGGATTGCCATCCCTGCTTTTTTGAACTGTTCTTTGCATGGTATGACTTTCTCCAGCCTTTGATTCCCAGCCTATTTTTGTCTCGAACCTTGAGATGTGTCTCCTGTAGGCATCAGATTTAAGGGTTGTGTTTTCTAAGCCAGACTGCTAGTCTAAGTCTTTTAATGCCTGAGTTCAGGCCATTGATTTTCAGGGTTATTATCTCCATCTACGGACTTTGTGATGTCATCTTATACTTTTTGTGTTGGGAGTTTTCCTACTTTCCTTTTTCATTAGTGTGTTGTGCATGTGTGTGTGTGTATCATTCTTGACTTCTTTCCATCCTTAAGCCAGTGCTGTCTTGGGGTCTGTTTTTTCTTTGTTGCCCTTTGGGTGAGGTTGTTCTATGTGGCGGTCTCTTATTTATTCTTGGTGAGTGTTGTTCTTCTGCCCATACTGAGTCGGCAAGTTTTTTTTGTAGGGCTTAGTTTCTTCTAATGTATTCTTTAAGTTTTTCCTTGTCTGGGAAGATTCTCACTTCTTCATCTATCTTGATCGATACTTTGGTTGGGTAGAGAATTCTTGGGTTTGCATTGTTTTCTATTAATTTTTGGAATATGTTACTCCACTCTCTCCTCTTCTTCATAGTTTCTGCTGATAGATCTGAGCATATTCTTATTTGGGATCCTTTATATGTGATTGCTTGTTTTTCCCTAGCTGCTCTCATGATTTTCTCCTTTTCCTCAAAGTTGGATAGTTTAACTATTATGTGCCTTGATGACTTCTTGGAATTCAGTCTAGTTGATGTTCTTTCAGCCTCCTGAATGGTTGCCTGGTTTTCATTCATTAAGCAGGGGAAGTTTTCCTCCAAGAATTCTCTCACTATTGTTGCAGATGACTTCTTGGTTATGTCTTCCTCCGATAAGTCAATAATTCTAATGTTGTTCCACTTGTTCATCTTCTCTGATGATTTTATTTGATTTTTGTTTGCGTTAGTTAAAGTCTGCTTGCCTGCCCTCCAAGTTACTGATGCAGTTCTCTGCTTCCTCCAGTTGATTCTCCAAGTCCGTGTTTCTGCTACTGGTTTTTGTTATCTCCTCCTTAAGCTTCTGTATTTCCCTTTGGTGTATGACCTTTATCTCCTCTATCATTTCATCCTTTTCCTGTATTGTTTCCCTCATATACTGTATGACTCCAAGCAGCATTCTGAAAATTTATTTTAGTGGCAGCTCAATGTCTGCTTCTTCTATGTATGCTGTTATGTTGGGGAAATCTTCTGCCATTGCCTTTTGTTTCTTCTGTTTTTTAGTTAACATCGTTGGGGCTGATGGCTTTTTGTATTGCATTGTTTTAGAGGAGCCAGATGCTATTTTCTAGGCAGTCAAAGAGCACTGGCTCTCTCTGGCAGACTTATAGGAATGCTTTTTTGAACTGCTTAGTATGGGATTAACCTACCTCTGTATCCTCCAGTGGCTTCCCTATCAGGAAAATGCCCCAGAAGGCTGATGGGTTGCCTGCATTGGTGTTGCGGAGTTCGTGCTGAGGTTTCAGCAACAGCTTGGAATGTTGATGAGTGTTGGCCGAGCTGCCTTATGCTTCCTGGTACACAGGCAGAAATTCCCCAATGAGAAGTTGGGCAGAGTATCCCCTGGAAGGAAAGTCTGGGGCTAGCTACACAGGGTGGAGCTCACTCAGCTGGGTGTGGTGCAGGCATAAATGCCCTAAACTAAGGGGAGTGTTGTAGGTCAGCAATGGAGTGTGAGAGAACAGGAAAGAGACAAAGAGGAAGAAAAAAATTAAAAATAAGGCAGTTTAGACTGTGTGGGAATATAGGGAAGAGAGGGAAACAAAAGCAACTACTTAGCTGAGTCCCACTCCCAACCGTGGAGCTGCAATGGTTTAGTCCCTGCCTTGAGGCAGCTGTGGCCCAGAGCTGGGAAAAAGCCCCTGTGTAGCCCTCAAAAGACTGAGGGGGGTACAGAGAGCAGAGATGTAAACAAAAACAACAATGTAGCTGAACCCGGATCCTTGCCCATGGAGCTGCTGTGAGGGTCTAGTCCCTGCCCAGAGGCAGCGGTGGCAAGTTATTGCTGCGCCGAGAAAATGCCCCTGTGCAGCCTTCCAGAAGCAACAATTCAACTGTACCTGATCCCTGCCGTGGAGCTGCAAAGGTCCTGTCCCTGCCCTGAGGCAGGTGGGAGCAAACTGTGGCTGAGACCCTGCCCCACCTATGGGCTCCAAATGGTCCCAGCTCTGGCATATGCAGTGGCGGGGTCAAGATCAAGCCCAGCCGGCTTCCACTGAGGTAAGCCAAAAGCCCCCATCCCCTCAAAACCCCATGGGTCTGTGCCTACTTATCTTTATGATGCTCCTCCTGTGTTCCAGCAGTGTTGCATTTCCCTCTAAGCAACTCTCCTGGGTTTGATTCTGCAGAGTCCCTCGGGTATGTGTCTCAATATTGCTTTTGATAGGAAATCCTACTGAATATAAGAATAACATATCTCTGTGAATATAACTTAATATACCCATCACTGACCATTGTTTACTGCTCGCATGTAACGTATGTGCTTTTGTTAAAATTAAAGAAAATGTATGTTAGAAAATGGTTAAATTAACTTTTTATTGATCATCTTAACATACTATTTTAAAATTGTTACAGTTCAAAACCACCAGCCCCTCCACAGGACAGAGATGAAAATTTCTGCTCAAATGAAAATTTCCAGCCTCTTTATCCTACAGCGGGCAGTTCTACTTTGATTGTTAGGGCCTCTACAAGGCAGAATCATCTCTACATCAGGGAGCAAGAGGGAAAAACATAATTAGATTTAATTAAAACTATAAAAATTTAAGTCAACACAAGGATTATTCTAAGCAGTTTTACTGGATATATGTAGGACAGCCAATCTGATTTAAAAAAATAAAAATGAGAATGGCTAGAAGTTGGCTAATTACAAGAAAGCTCATATAGAAAAGAATAGAAAATACACCATTGACGAATGTGATTGGCTGAACCTTGCCTGTCCTCTTTCACTGAAATCTAATTATATTTTGCCCTCTTGCTCCCTGACTTGAATTTGAGTCACAAACTGATCTCTTGCCCTACACTCACCTGCAGCCACCATGTCTTTTGAAAAAAATAATTCGTGTTGGGATTAGCAATGTGGGGTGCAAAAAAAGAGACCAACGGCAGGATTGATTTTGAGTTAGGTATGCATATAGTTAATCATTGGTTTTGTGGTAAAGTAAGGTATCTGTTACTAAATTTTCCCTTTGATAGTTATGTTGACATGTGTTATAAAAGCATTGTAGCTGTTTCTTCCACATGTACACTGCAAAACCCTAGTTAACTTTTACTAGAATTTGCACAGCACAACATCTCTTAGGAAATTTATTGGGTTTTTTTTACTACTAGAACATTATGGCAGGTGTGTGTGCACAGGAGATAAATATATTTATTTTCTACTCTAACATGAAAGGAAATATATGATATAAACCATAGAATGATTCTAGTGCATCTGTTACATACTTAAGAGAGAAACAGATAGATGAAGATGGAAAATGATGCCTATTTTCAGGTTACCAAGTGAGGAGAGCCACATTCTAGATTTAGGGTTAGTTTAATTTTTTGCTTAACGAGTTTCTACTGCACAGTTCTAAGAAAAGTCTTATTTTAATATAGTGCTTTACTTTCTGGTGCACAGCGGTTCAAATACACCAGCCATTCTGCAGGTGAAAAACGAGTAGGCTGTGTGTTCCCTAAACTGGCTTGCAATCTAGAAACCCTCAGAGGTTATCCAGCCTCGGAGCAAACTGGACAGTAGTGAATTTTTGCCTATATTTACTGGATTCAAATTTAGTCATTGGTTAAAAAAGATTTCTTTTTTGGTCTTTTATAATCCATGATGGAAACAACACTGTGTTAGTTTGTTGTTGTTGTTTGCTTGTTTGTGTATAATTTATCTTATTTTTCCACTCCTCTTCCAAAAGGAAATTCTGGTAAGAAAGTGCATGGTGTAACCTGCAAATTTATTTCATGAAATTGCTTTTCCAATGAGCATGATGAGAACTTGATGAAGTAAAGTGTGAGAGAGAGTGAGCTGACTCATGGGTTGGGTAGAATTTGGGCTTGGAAATGTGATGGTATTGAGTGAGTCAGCATCTCAACCATTTCCTGGGACCAAAGATAAAGAAACAGCCAGCTCCACTAACCGCTCTTTAAAAACAAATGATATTTCAGTATATATCTATCTCATATTTTTAATGACTAGCTCTATTTGTAAAGCCTGACAGTATTGGTGCTGTAAATTCCTGTTCAGTTATAAAGTTGAAAATGAATCACTGTACGTCATTTATAATTAACCATGCAGAGTCCTATTTAATTAATTTCTTGTAGCTAGATTTTGTCAAAGAGGCCACTGATAATATAGTTTCATCTGCTGAAGCATCTTAAAAGGTGAATAAAGTACTCTGAAGCATATACACATATCCACTAGGATTTCACTGCCCTCATAAATGTTTCCAATCCATATATAAGATGTTCTCAAAGTGTTAAGAAAATGTTACTTTCAATGGCATACTTTCAACATTGTGTTGTTTTGGTCATGTGCTGTGATATATTCAATATTCTTCAACAACACCATGACTAAAAGGTATCAGCTTTTCACTGGTCTTCCTTGGTCAATACTCAGCTTTTGCATCTGTCTGAAGGAATTGAAAATGCCCTGGCTAGAGTCAGATGTACTTTTAGTCTCAAAGGCATATTACTTTTTAACACATGAAAGAGGTCTTCTGTAGCAGTTTCCCAGGACTGTATCTCATTTAGTTTCTTTTAAAATCATTTTATTGGGGGCTCGTACAACTCTTATCACAATCCATGCATACATCCATTGTGTCAAGCATATTTGTACATTTGTTGCCATCATCATTCTCAAGACATTTGCTTTCAACTTGAGCCCTTGGTATCAGATCCTTATCTCATTTAGTTTATTGACTGCTGTTTCTATGGGCACTGATTGTGGGTCCAAGAAAAAATAAATCCTGACAATTTAGATATTTTCTCCATTAATCATAAGATTGCTAATTGGTCCAGTTGTGAGGATTTTTAGTTTCTTCACACTGAAGTGTAACCCATACTTTATTAAGGTTGCAGTCTTTGGCTTTAATCAATAATTGCTTCAAATCCTCTTCAATTTCAACCATCATGGTTGTTCATCTGCATAGTATAGACTGTTACCGATATTTCTCCAATCCTGACACAATGTTGTTCGTATAGGTCTGCATCTTGGATGATTTGCTCAACATACAGATTCAATAATGTGCTGAAAGGACATAACTGTGACACACCCATTCAGAACTGTAAGCTAGACTCTTTTCTTCATCTCTTTGAGTGTGAGATCTGCTGAATGCACTCTTGGAACATTTCCTAGTAACACGTCACTGTGTCTTCTTGAGCTGCCCTTTGAAATCTTCTCTTCAGCTCATCTTGTTCAGCATTTCCACCATTTATTTGAGCTACTGTACATTTAAGAATGAGCTTCAGAATCTCTACTGACATCTATTTGGCCTTTTCTTTCCTGTCTCTTGAATGAGCTTTTACTATAGATATTACTTGTTGATGTTCATCTACAACTTGTTTGGTCTTTGTTCATTAGTGCTCAAAGTATCCAATCAATTCTTAAGATGGTTTCTAAATTCAGGTGTAATATATCCAAGCTCATAGCTGAACTCTCATTGACTTGTTTCAATTTCCTTCAGCTTCAATATGTTCTTGCTAATTAGGAAATAATCCTTTGTTCTGCAGTTGACACATGGCCTTTCTGTGACTGAGACTATTGAGCTTCCCCATTGACTCTTTCTATAGCATAGTGGATTTGATTCCTGTATATTCTATATGACCAGGTATTAATCTATAGTTGCCATGAATATTGTTGAAAAGGGTACTTCCAATGAATATGTTATTGACCTTGCAAAATATTTCCATGCAGACTCTGGTGCCATTTCTATCATCAAATCCAGTTACTTCTTTTTGCTTCCGATTTTTACATTCAAATAACCAGCAGAAGTTGGAAAGTTATCTCCAATATTTTCATTAGTGGTAATTGTGTAAATGTGATCAATCTTTGTGTTTTCTTGTGTTTTGTAGGTGTGTGGACATCATTCTGTCACTGACATTGTATTCAGGATAGATCTTGAGATGTTCTCTTTTTTTAATCATTTTATTGGGGGTTTGTACAAGTCTTATCACAATCCATACACATATCCACTGTGTTAAGCACATTTGTATATTTGTTGCCATCATCATTCTCAAAACATCTGCTATCTGCTTGAACCCTTGACACCAGCTCCTTATTTCCCCCCTTCTCACTTCCTCATGAACCCTTGATAATTGATAAATTATTATTATTTTGTCATGTCTTACACTGTCCGACATCTCCCTTCACCCACTTTTTGAGTATGAATGCCATGTCATTCAGTTCAATTTTCCATTCCTGGCACAGTAAACTAGGTCGATGTTGTTGTTGTGGTTAGGTTCCCTTGAGTTGGTTCTGATTCATATCTGGGGCAGAAACACCATTCTGCACCGTATCATCTTCATATGTGCCATTATCATTACATTTGCACCCATTGCTGCAGCCTCTGTATCAATCCATTTTGGTCAGGGTCTTCCTCATTTTGTCCAATTCAAAATGCACTGACTGACTAGTTCATTTTATCTCAGTAATGCTTAGTTTATTGAACTCCATGTCTTCCATTTTATTTTGGATGACTTCTCATTTTCCTAGATGCATACTTTGTCCATGGCATATTCTGCTTATTTGGATGTTTGCAGATGTTTCAAATCCTTCTGTCAGTTTATCCTAATGTAGTCGCTTTTGTGTTTCTGTGATGTTGCAAGCTTTCCCACTGGTATTTCAAATACTAATATGACCACCCACAGTGGACAGGTTTTAGCCAAGCTTCTAGATGAAAACAAACTAGGGAAAAGACTGAATACTTGTGGAGGTTCTGAAGGGAGAATTTGTTTCCTTGGCTTTTTCAGCTTCTTGTAGCTGCCTATATTCTTTGGCTTTGGGTTTATTCCTCTATCTTTAAATGGCATCACTCCTATCTCTGCTTTAGTCATTAGTGGTGTGGGTTAGCCTTGGGTTGCTAGCTGCAAGACGGGTAGTTCAAACTTTCCAGATGCTCTGCAGAAGGATGACGTTGTCTGCTTTTGTAAAGATTTACAGAAAGCCCTACATTGAGTCACTAGGAGTCAGAATTGACTTGATGCCAGTAGGCTTGCTTTGGTTTGTGTCATTATACTAAAGGATCTTTATTTGTGCAGTAGTTAAACACAAGACTGCTAACCAAAAGATTGGCAGTTCCTACACATCAGCTGATATGGGGGAGAAAGCATTTCAGAAAGTTTGTAATATTTTCCTGGCATTACATGTTTGTGCTTAATGGCTAAGGAACTACACAAGTTGAGTGCAACTTTCTGCATTAGATTTTTACCTGTCAAAATTCTTCAGTCATGTCATACCAGGGATTTTTGTATAAATTCCATTTCCCCACACTTTACAGCTTTATATTGTACTTGATATTTTCTCATTGAAGGAAAAATATCAAGAGTGTGAATTCTTGTGAATTTTATTCCCAAATAGGCAAAATTCGCATGAGAAAAGATTAGGGGCAGTTTGTGTGTGTGTTCATGTTTTGCTTATGAAATATTTTCCTGGTCAATCTGCAAAAAATCAGAATTTTGCCTAAATTTAGTTTCTGCAATCATCTTCTGCCATCACACTTAAAATTTATGAAGGAGAGTTTGAAATATTACCATAGACAAAATTGATATTCTAATGATAACATATGTTATAATTCATGACTTCTATTCATGATGTACTTCAGCACTAGAAGTACAAAGAGAGAATTCAATTGACATTTATTAAATTCTTGTACTAACTCTTTGCTTTAAATCCCATGACCAGGTTCTTGGGAGAGTCTTAAACATTTCCGATTGTGTTACAAGATCATTTTTATTCTTGAGTGGCATTCACATATAACACTCTATGTTCAAACAGGACATTGTTCCAATTTTCCCACTCATATGCCTCGGCAATATTGTGTTTTTCCACATAAGATAACAATTTCACTCCAGAAATAGTCCTTTCACAACAGAGGATTCAACAAATAGTGATTGAGCCTCAGAGAAAGAGAATTAATAGTGAGTTCCTGGGGAAGTGGTAAAGAGAAAAAAAGATAGGCAGATATGGTGAAGGGAAAGCACTTGGTATGACTCTTCTATCAATAGTATTGGTAGTGTCCAATCATCAAATGACTGGGGGGAAATGGAATTAGGTGTAGAGAACTTATTCGGGGATTGGTCAGTTTTGCTATTATGCTGGTATAAAGTGAGCCATTTCAAAAGCAAAAGCAGGAAAGAAGAAGCATGGAGCGAAGTCTGTCCAAGATTGTTTCATGTAAAAGCCGGGGTAGTAGCAGTAAAGACCATGAGGCCCTGAGGGGCTGTCTTCTCAGACCATGGAAAAATTCAACCTGAGGGTCTTCCAGCAGGAGCCTGGCTTACAAAGCAGGGTGCCATTTGGGCATTTATCGGTAATAAAAGAGCTTTGTAATTGCTGAACGAGACAGAGGCCAATGGACCATGTGGCTGAGAACGGTCTTTGGACCATTTGGACCAAAGACTGTAGAGCAAGACATGTCCACTAGAATAGCTGAAAACAGGCACAGCAGACAAAAGAACGGCGTGCTTCATGTTTCTGCTCCAGACATGCAACCTGTTAGCTTTCCAAATACACTTCCACAATTATATGTATCCCACGTGGCCCCTGAAACAGATTGTCAAGCCTAGCAGAGAAATAGAGTGCCATGAGAAGAATGCGCAAATGTCAGAACATGTTCAAGAAAGTTGGTCATGGACGCTTCTTCCGTTTCCGCAGCAGGATGGCCAGAAAGGTAGCAGAATGTGTAGAATAATGTGAACTACCTTGGACGATCCCATTAAATGAAGAAATAAAAGGAGAGAGAGAGAGAGAGAGAGAGAGAGAGAGAGAGAGAGAGAGAGAGAGAGAAAGCATTTCCACAAATCTTTGAAGGTCTGAGACATAAAGGCAACAATGTCAGACTGACATTTTGAAGTAATCTTAGTAGAGAACATAAAGCATAAGAAAGTAAAACCAGTTGCCATCAAATTGATTGCAACTCATGGTCACCCCGAGTTTGCCAAAATAGAGCTGCTCTTTGTGGGATTTACAGGGGCTAAATTTTTGGTAATGGATTCCCAGCTCTTTCTTTTAAGGCTCTGCTAGGTGTACTTGAAGTCCCGATCTCTCAGTTAGTAATGGTTTGTGTCACCCTGCGTAGAAGAGCCAAACCAAAACCAAACTCACTGCCAGCAAGTAAATTCTGACTCATAATGACCCTGTAAGACAGCGGAGAACTGCTCCTGTGGATTTCCAAGACTGCTCATCTTGACAAGAGTAGAAAATCTCATCTCTCTCCGATGGAGTGCCTGGTGGTTTTGAATTGCTTTGTGGTTAGCAGCTCAACCTGTTGCGCCAAATGGGAACATAAAAGTAAGGGTATGTTACAGGATGTACCACATCTCTTTTCCGGTTAATATCAGTTTATAATCTGGATGTCATATTTTTGAGATTGTCATAGACCTTTGCATTATGAGAGCCCTTATTTTGTCCTTCTTACTTAAAACATAACTCCAACAGTTTTAAATATGTCTCATCTGTTTAAAGTTAGAGTTAGTCAATCTTGTGTTATTTTCTGCTATTTCTAAAGATTCAGACAATGTACTATATTGAATTATTAGGACCATGCTGTTTCCTCATCCACCTGTTGTGGGACTTCTATTACTTGTGCTTAGCTCTCCAGGGTCCTTCCAACGACCCAAGTCTCTTGTTGCCTTCTTAATTCTAGTGCCTTCACCTTATATTAACTGGAGGTGATATGCTAATGCTTGCACAACCAATTTTACAGGATCAGCACATCCTGCCCAGAAGGGCTAATAATGAATGTTAAGATGTCATATCTATTAAATTATTTTGACTTTTAGACTTTTTGCTCTAACTAAGACTTAAAAGAATCCTTTTTTAATATTGCAATTTATTATAGTCAGAAAACAGTATTGAAGAGGGACAAAGCCTCTGCCATCATGAATTTTACGTTCAAGTGGGGAAATGGAAAATAAACAATGGTATTGCCAGACAGACAGTCTAATAAGTCAGATAAATTATATAATACATGCTGTGTGTTCTGAGAAAACCATAATACCGGGTGAGATAAGATTATGTAGGAAATAATTTAGAAATGTGTTCGTCAGACCATGACCCTCTGAGGGGGTAAAAATCCCCGACAGTTGGAATTTCAAGGACTTAAGTAGAAATGAGCTTGGCAATAACAGGGCATTGAAGGAAGAGGCCCAATAAGGACGGACAGTAACAGGTGATAGGAAAAGAAGGTAAGGTAACAACGACTAATGTCAACAGGGCTTTCATGGCCATGCATGAAGATAATACTAAAGAAACTTTTTTTAGAGGAACAAAATGGGTAAATGGCATATTCTGTTTTATAAGTAATTCCAGCTTTCAGGTGGAGAGTAGACTTTAGAAGGTAAAAATTGAAGCCCTTGGAGACAGAGTAGTCAAGGCAAAAGATTAAGATGGGTTAGTACAGAATTATATATACGAGGAACCTGTATGTATTTTGAGGTTAAGCAGAATTTACTAGCATGGATGTAGAAACATTATTCAAGATATCCTGTGGGGTTTGGGCCATGGGTTGTGGAAATCAGAAGTTCTATTTTGGATATGTTTATTCCAGTATCACTAGACATGACAGGAACCTAGGTGCATTGCTGGGTAAACATTTGCTCACTAACTTCAAGGCCATCAGCTCAAATCTACCAGCTAGTCTACAGAAGGATGGTGACTCTACTTCTATAAAAATCCACAGCCTTGGGAATCCTATCTAGGCTCACTATGAGTCAGGATAATCTCAATAGCATGAGTTTGGGGGAACTTGGTATTAAACAGGAGAATGGCACCGGATTGAACTGGATCCTAGAAGAGCAATCTGGGCTGGGTTTTGTCAGCTTACCCATAATATTTAAAGCTAAAGAATTATGTTGGTTTTTGAGGGTGTGAATTTGGATAGAGAAGAGACAATTGTTGAGGAATGAGTCCAAGAGAAATCCAGAATTGGCAAGTTAAATGGAAGAAGGGTAGATTTACAAAAGAAATGAGATTGTATTTTTATTTCATTTAAAAACTGCTATTCTTAGGAATTAATACATATATTATATCATTCCATAGTTCAATCACCTAAGGCAAAATTTTTCATTTGTTACCACACTCAGTTTCCAACCATTTATTTTCTAAATGGACTTCTTCACATCATCTCCCCTTTACTCCCGACCACCACCACCATTGGATGCTCCTACCCCCAAATCCCTTTTCTACTTTCTATCTCTATAGGTTCATCAATCCTGGTTTCATATACCAATAAAAGAAAAAACATATAGCACAACTGCAAGAGGGTCACCCCAATGACCTATGGGAACTCTTCTGAAATACCCCCTAATATGTACAAACAAAAGCCAAACAGAACAATGCAAGCCAAAGATACAGAGAAATTTGGAACCCAGATCAGATCTATAGCATGCATCATACGGGGAGTGGGGTGTGTCTGCTGACAAAGTTTTAACTGTCCAAGTCAAATTTATGTTTTTAGTCTTCTATACTCAAGTCTCTAATGCACTTTGTTTAGTAACCATTTTCCTCCTATCCCTTAATTGTGAAGGTTTATTTCCTATGAAGTGCCACAATGGATCTTGGACTTCCATTGGCATCCACAGCCTTCTGCAAATCAGATTCTTGCAATTTAGCTTCTGATCCGCCTTTGACTTTGGATTATATGCTAATGGTGGTGTGCTTCTTCCATGTGGACTTAGTTGACTTCTCCCTTAGATGGCTGCTTGTTTGGAGACAAACCTTTTATACCCCAGATGCCATTTTATCTCATAGCCAGTCACCATCTAATTACTTTACCACATGTTGCGATAGTTCCTGTATCCTCTGTGTGCCCTTCCTGGAGGCGAGTATCAAACAGGTTCAGGATGAAAAAACTAATGGTTTTTAAGTTGGAGTTAGGGTTCAGTGTAAGCCCCAAATCCATTCCTGGATCTATGTGTTTTTGTTGTTCTTTTTGCTTATCATTACTTGGGCACTATTACAAATGTTATATCATTGCATTGTGCATTCACGTCAAACAGAATTGTACCATTGCTTCCAAATCAGTTTCTAAGTATATGATTTCTTCTTTGGTTCTTTGACATGGTCTCTCTTTTACACTACCCCCAGCCTCTCCTATACACACCATCCCTGAAATCCTTGTTCTACTTGATATCCCTATAGGTCCATCAATCCTGGGTTTGATTTACCAAGAAACAAAAACATATATCACAACTTCAAGAGGGTAGCCCTCAATGACATACCACTTCTGAGATACACTCTAATATGAACAAACAAAAACCATATAAAACAGAATGACCATCACCAGATTGCTAGATATCTTAATACAACATAGAGGGAATTGATGTAGCTAGGCTTGATTTGTGTGCTTAACAACATCGCATCAATCATGGTGCAGCTTTCTTCTGCTTCCTCAGAATTGTCTGACTTATGCCCTCAAGTTCTAGGTGCCTTTGAGGTAGAATCCGATTCACCCAGTGAAGTTACCATATGGGATCTCACTGTGCAGCCTCTGGAGCCTGCTGTGTGTGCGAAGAAGATCCAGGATTCACTGTCCCAGCAAACGTCGGTGCCTGGCCTTTGTTCCCAGGATGCATTCAAATTCTGGGTCAATGTGGTCCATCTTAAACACTCCCTGTGTAGGGGCCCCCAAAGCATTTCCAGTCATTCTTCCCCAAATGCGGAAGTCAGTCCTCCTTATTTTCCTACCAGCAGATATGCCTTGTGTCCCTCTGGACTTGTTTGCTCCCTTTCCTCTCACCTGCATTGTTTTTCCATCCATATCCCTCTTTCCTCTGATAGGGTTGTCTACCTGCCCAGGGGGCCATCATCAAAGATTCACATGTCAGTCTCTTATTAACCATCCCCCAACTTGACCGTCCCTCAACTTGACCCCGAACATTGATCCCAGCTGATTTGAGGTGGCATCTGGCCTACTGACCTTCAAAATACTTAACCTAGAGTTGGTGGTGTATGGTTCATTGGCACTGGTCAGGCTCTCTACAAGGCTGTCTTGTCCCCCACTCAATAGACTGGATGCCTACAAGCCTGAGCTTGTGACCCTCTTCTTGCTTGTTCCTACAGCAGTGGACTCATACAGTATTTGTCTTTTTTGTGCTTCACTAATTTCACTCAACATAATGCCCTTCAGTTCAGAAATGAGATTTTTTGTGTGTTTTTCAAATTAAGAGAGGGCTAACAAAATTCCCTGATTTTGGGGGGTTTTGTTTTAATCATTTTATTGGGGGCTCACATAACTCATCACAATCCATACATCCATCTATTGTGTCAAGCACATTTTTACATTTGTTGCCATCATCATTCTCAAAAGATTTGCTTTCTGCTTGAGCCCTTGGTATCAGCTCCTCATTTTTCCTCTCTCTCTCTGCTCCCACCTCCCTCATGAACCCCTGATAATTAAAAAAATCATTTTATTGGAGGTTCTTACAGCTCATATCACAATCCATCTATCCATCCATTGTGTCAAGCATATTTGTACATCTCTTGAGACTGTAACTATTTTTTTCCCCAAAGTGACCTTTTTGCTTTATTTATTTATTTTAATTGTTTTATTAGGGGCTCATATAACTCTTATCACAATCCATACATACATCCATTGTGTAAAGAACATTTGTACATTCATTGCCCTCATCATTCTCAAAACATTTGTTCTCCACTTAAGCATCTGGCATCAGCTCCTCATTTTTCCCCTCCCTCCCTGCTCCGTCCTCCCTCATGAACCCTTGATAGTTTATTAATTATTATTTTGTCATATCTTTCCCTGTCCGAGGCCTCCCTTCACTCACTTTTCTGTTTTCTGTCCCCCAGGGAGGAGGTCACATGTAGATCCTTGTAATTGGTTTCCCTTTTCCAACCCGCCCTCCCTCTATCCTTCCAGTATCGCCACTCACATTACTGGTCCTGAAGAGATCACCTGCCATGGATTCCCTGTGTTCCGGTTCCTATCTGTATCAGTGTACATCCTCTGGTCTAGCCAGACTTGCAAGGTAGAATTGGGATCATGATAGTGTGTGTGTGGGGGTGGGGGGTGGGGGGAGGGAAGCATTTAGGAACTAGAGGAAAGTTGTATTTTTCATCGTTGTTGCATTGCACCCTGATTTGCTCATCTTCTCCCCAAACCCTTCTGTAAGATGATGTCCAGTGGCCTACAAATGGGCTTTGCGTTTCCACCCTGCGTTCCCAACCTCATTCACTATGGTAAGATTTTTTTTGTTCTGATGATGCCTGATACCTGATCCCTTCGACACCTCGTGATCGCAAAGGTTGTTGTGCTTCTTCCATGTGGGCTTTGTTGCTTCTGAGCTAGATAGCCTCTTGTTTACCTTCAAGCCTTTAAGACCCCAGACGCTATATCTTTCGATAGCCAGTCAGCATCAGCTTTCTCCGCCACATTTGCTTTTGCACCCATTTGTCTTCAGTGATCGTATCAGGGAGGTGAGCACACGATGATATGATTTTCTCATCTTTGGTGCCTGATAACTGATCCCTTTAGCACCTCGTGATCACACCGTCTGGGCTTCTTCCATGTGGTCTCTGTTGCTTCTGAACTAGATGGCTGCTTGTTTATCTTCAAGCCTTTAAGATCCCAGATGCTATACCTTTGGATAGCCGGGCACCATCAGATTTCTTCACCACATTTGCTTATTCACCTACTTTGTCTTTAGAGGTTGTGTCAGGAAGGTGAGTATCATAGAATGCCAATTTAATAGAAGAAGTTATTCTTGCATTGAGGGAGTTCTTGAGTAGAGACCCAATGTCCTTCTGCTACCTTACTACTAAACCTATAAATATATGCACATAGATCTATTTCCCCATCCTCACTTATAAATATACTTGCATATGTACATGCCTTTATCTAGACCTCTATAAATGCCATTTGCCTCCCAGCTCTTTCCTCTATTTCCTTTGACTTTCCTCTTGTCCCACCATCATGCTCAGTCCCCACCTGGGTTTCAGCAATTCCTCACATGGTAGACAACTAAAAAGGGGGTAGGGAAAGGAATAAAAAATAATAAAAAAAAGAAATGGGTAGCGGGGGCACAGGGCACCAACCCAAACAAGGGGAGGGTAGTTTTTCTATCTTCACAGGGAACGAGGGTCCAGACTTCAACCAAGTGCTTCAAGATGTGAATGCAACATGCTGGCATGGAGGAGGGAACCAGTGGAGAGGTCTGGGGTGCCGGCCCCAATCCCAACTACTATGTGAACACCTTCCCCTCCACCCAGGAGAATTTATTTCAAAGGACAGCATTGAATCTGCAGCTCTGGGAGAGGGACATATCTGATCAGAGCACACGTGAGGGGAAGGAGGAGAGAGTGGAGCATATCTTGGCCCACAAGACTGTGAGGATGATGTTTCCAATTAGAGCAGCCAGTCCACAGGGAGGACAACATGGCAGGCCCCACTAGGAGACATGATGCCCTTCACTGACGCATAGCCCTACAGGGGACAACAGCAGTGACACAGTGTGGGAATTGCACCCGATCTGATCCCGCCACACTGAGGCAAAACACTAAGCGGGTGCAAGAGAACAGCAAGGGAATGGAGCGACGAGGTCCCTAGGGAATACCCTAGTGAACTTTGGGGCCAGGGTGTGGTGCCCCAACAGACTGGACTGGAAAACACTCCTAAAGGACAACAAACAATCCTTGAACTAACTACAAGCTTTTCTTTCTTGTTGTGTTTTATTTTTTTTGTCATTGGTTTGTTGTTGTTGTCATGTTGTATATTGTTGCTTGGCTTTGCTCTGTTTTGTTTTTGTGCATGTCATTATCTCTGCAGGTACATTAGCAATATGTGGATGACAAGTGAAGAGGGTTTAAAGCACCTTCTGATAACATCGAAGAATACAGTCTTCAGTATGAATTATAACTCAGTATACACAACACCAAAATCCTCACAACTGGACCAATAGACAACATCATGATAAAATGAGAAAAGATGGAAGTTGCCAATGGTTTCATTTTCCTTGGATCCATAGTCAATGCACATGGAAGCAGCAGTCAAGACATCAAGGCATATTGCCTTGGGAAAATGTGCTGCCCAGGACTTTAAAGTGCCATGAAGCGAAGATGTCATTTTTAGGACTAAGGTGCATGTGAGTCAAACCAGTGTCTTTCATTGGTCTTATATGCATGTGAAAGTTGGACGGTGAGTGAGGAAAACTGCTAAAGAATTGACTTATTAAAAAAAGCATCGATTCATTTGATTTATGCTGTTGGTGGAGAATATTGAAAATAGCATGGACTGCCAGAAAAACAGAAAAAATAAAAACCATCTCACAGAAGTTCAACCAGAAAGGTCCTTAGAAGCAAGGATGGGGACATTTTCTCACACATTAGCAGCAAAGACCCATGCCTGGAAAAGGACACCATGCTTGGTGAAGTGTAAGGTCAGAGAAAACGAGGAAGCACCGTGACTAGATGCATTAGGAAGGACAGTGGCTGCCACAGTGGGCTCAAGCATAGCAGCAGTTAGAGAGTGACACAAACCCGGCACATGCTTTGTTCTCTTTGTTCATAGGTTTGGGCTGAGTTTGAATGGACTTAGGTGCACTTAACAAAAATAATCTCGAGGAGGTCTCTTCATTTCCCAGGAGCACCTGGACAACTAGGCAGATAATCTCTTAGGATGTCAACTATAAGACCCTTATTTAGGGAGATATTTTACTATAAATAACTATTATTGTTAGATGTTTTTGATCAGTCCCAACCTATAGTATCTCAAAGTACAGCAGCGTGAAACACTGCCTACTTCTGCCCTGTCTTAAACTCATTGTCGTCTGAGCCCATGGCAGCCACTGATAGAAAATCATCTTATTGAAGATATTTTTGTTGACCTTCTACTTTAACAAGAGTGATGTTCTTTTCCAGGGACCAATCTGTCCTGATAATATGTCCATAATAGATGTGACAAGTTCTTGCCAGACTTCTAAGGAGCATTCCGAGTGTACTTCCTCCAAGACAGGTTTCTTTCTGTTAGAGCTGCAGCCCATAACGCAGTCAATATTCTTTAGACACCCAATAAGGCAAACATATAAGTTCTCCTGCAGTCTTCCTAATTATTGTCCAGTTTTTGTACATATATGAGTAAATAAATACATGGCTTAAGTTAAGCACATCTTATTTCTCTTTGCCTTTTTATACTTTAAAGACTCATTTGCAACACATTTTTATCAGAAGATGCAATCAATATAGCTTCTGATTTTTTTACTTCTGCTTGTGCATGCTTTGATTATAGCACAAGTAAAATAAAATCTTTGATAGCTTTCTTCTTTTATCTGTTTATGATGGTGTTGCTCATTGGTCTGCTTGGATTTCTGTTTCGTTTGCATTGAAATGCAGTCTGTACTGAAGACTGTCGTATTTGATATCAGTAAGTACTTCAAGTTCCCTGCATTTTCAGAAAGAAAAGTTGTACTATTGGCCTTTATTTGAATAAGTCTTCCTCTAGTACCAAGGCTGAATTCTTATTCATATTCTACAGCTTCTTGGATTATTTGCTCAACACACAGGTGGAAAAGTATGAAGACAGGATACAACCTGGTACACCATTCATATAGCTCTGTTTTATTTTTCTTCTGTTTGAAGAAAAGCTTTTTGCAGGTTCCTCATGAGCACAATGGAATGTTCTGGGATTCCCATTTGTTGAAATGTTATCCACTATTTGTTCTAGTCGACAGAGTTGAATGCTTTTGCATAATCAATAAAACACAAGTAAGCATCTTTCTGATATTCTCTCAGCCAAGACTCATCTGACATGAATGATATCCCACAGTCCACACTCTCTTCTGAATCCTTCCTGGATTTCTGGCCATTCTCTTCAACTTTTAAAAATTATCATTAGCAAAAATATATGTGTATGTGATACAAGTAATATTGTTTGTGTCTCCATTCTGTTGATCACATTTCTTTGGAAAAGGCACATATGTGGATCTCTTCGTGTTGGTGGGCCATGTTAGCTGTCTTTCATATTTCTTAGCATAAATGAGAACTTCTAGCATTAAAATTATTTCTTTACACATTAGAACTGGCATTCTGTCAATATTTTACTATTAATATCTTCAGTGGATTTCTTCCTTTAGTACCATTAGTTCACTATGATAAATGCTCTCTGTGATATGAGGATGATACTCCTTGCTTGCGCAAATGAGATGAACTTGAAGTACATGCTGACAGAGATTGAGGATTGCAGCCTTTAATTTGGACAACTGAAGCAGTAAAATTGAAAATCCTCACAACTAGATGAATAGGTAATTTCATGATAAACAGAGAAAAAAGGACTAGGATTTCATCTTGCTTGGATCCGCAGTCAATGTTCACATAAGAAGCAGTCAAGAGATCAAATGTTATGTTGCATTTGGCAAATCTCCTGCACAAGGTCTCAAGCAGGGTGATTAGCTGAGGACTAAGGTAAGCTTGACCATGGTGTCGTCAATCACCTCTTATGCATGTGAAAGTTGGACATTAAATAATAAAGGTCAAAGACAAATCAATGCATTTGAATTATGGCACTGACAAAGAATATCTGCCTGAGAAGTACAGCCAGAATGCTTCTAAGAAGCAAGGATGGGGAGGCTTCATCTCGTGTATTTTGGACATGTCAGGAGATCCGAGTCCTTGAAGGACCACACGCGATGTAAAGTGGAAAAGCAGCAGAAAAGAAGACGGTCAAGGAGATGAATTGACATAGTGGCTGCAAGAATGGGCTCAAAAGAAAGAATAGTCAGGATGACTAGGTTCTGGCAGTGCTTCCTTCTGTTAGCCAGAAGATCGGCTGTCAGTTGGAATGGAGTTGCTGGCACCTGCAAACAACTCCTGAAATGTTGAAAATCAACCAATTATCTTTGGTATCAGGACTCTCTTTGCTTCTTTGCTTGCTTTCTTCTTCTTCCTCCTCCTCCTCCTCCTCCTTCTTCTTCCTCTTCCTCCTCCTCTTCTTTTTCTTCTTTGATACTTAGTACATCCTCAACATTTTGTACATAGAATTGTTGTAAAAATGAGATGGAAAACCACACCTGACCTCTTCTGGCTGCACAAAGGAAAAGGTGAATCCAAGGCTGACTGACACCAGGCAGAATTCAGACATTCCTCCCTGTTCAGCCGCTCATTACGCATATGCAGATATTACCCGCCCTCCTCGCCTCTCCTTCGTTTCCCGTACCGGGTAGCCTATTGCTCTGCCTGATGGCCACAGTGTTTCTCCTCTGCTTTGCTTCATCATTTCAGCACTGGTCTTGGTGCCAAAGTCTCAGCCTCAGGTGCCTCTGGTGTCTGCTACTTCAGTTTGGGATCTAGCACGTGCTCTGCTGGTGCCTTTTCCTTTCTTGCTGGTCACAGAATTGTCTCTCTGCTTCTGGGTTGGCTCACACTTAGACACTCTATGGATAGCAAAACTGACCAATCCCTTCTATTAATACTTCACATTATTTGCCTGGTCTCTCCCAATCATTTTATGGGAGTTATAAGTACCTGGCTAGAAGAGCCATATTAAACTATTTCACTCACCATAATCCTTCAATAATGTAACTCAAGCCTTGATTTTTTAAAAAGTTCTTTTAGCTTGAGTAATATTGAACATGCTCTTTACTTTTGATTTCCTGATTTCTGATCTTAGCAATCAAAAAATCATAATAATTAATTTTACTTCCTTGGACCACCCTCAGTCTTCCTCACTTCAGTCCTTTTTAATCATTTCTTACTTTCTCTTTAGCTTCTCAAAATTAAGAATTCCTTTCTCACATCCATTTTGCTTTTATCCATTTCTTGTCTTTTTAAACACGTTTCGCTTTCTTCATGTATGGTGCCCTGGATGCCATTCATCAACGTGTCCGGTCTTCAGTGAGCAGTGTTCGGTGTGCCCAGTCTTTCTTGAGGAAGCCTCTGTTGGATATTCTCAAGATCACCGTTGGCTTTCAAGGACTTGTTTTAATTTTTTTCAATTATAAATTGAACTTTCATTGAACAATTGATGGTCCATTCCACAGTCTGCCCCTGACGTTGTTCTGACTGAAGACTGAGCTTCTTCATCACCTCTTTCTAAAGACAGGGTGATTGTTCTGTCTGATGAGGTCATAAGTCTAATAGTCATGTATATACTGAAAGTAGATAATTTCAGTGAATAGGTCATCCATTTTGCAAAATTCTATCATGTGATCACTGGCATTCTTTGTATCACCAAGGTGATATTTTCCAACCACCGATCTTTGTTTGCAGATTTTGTATTGCAGTAGCGGTGATTATCAATTTATCTGAATTACATGTTTGCTCAATTTCAGTTGCAGAAGTTAGTATAAATCTTCCAATTCCCCCTCTTCAGCATTAGTAATTGAAGTATACATTTGGAGAATAGTCATCTAAACTGATGTTACTTCTAAACATAGGATTATCATCTGTCTCTGACAGTATTGTACTTCAGGGAAAATCTTGAAACGTTCTTTTTGACATTGGATGTGATGTTATCACTCTTCAGTTTGTCATTTTCGAAATAGTAAATCATGTTATTTGGTTTAAATGCCAACACCAGTCCAGTTCACCTGGACTACACCTACAGCTTCCACCTTGAAGTGTGCCAGTTCATGTTCGACAACATCCAGTTTTCCTAGTTTCATTTGCTCATCTATGTCAAAGTTATTAATGGATGTTTGCAGCTGTTGCATCGTATTGCAACCTATGCCAAATTTGCAAATAAAGGTCCATAATTTTTTTCTTTTCATTAAAATCAATTCTACTTTGAGGAGGCATAGCTTCTCAAATCCTATTTTAGGTGCCTCCCAGTCTGCGGAATGTACCTTTTGATATCATGTCAAATAATGCTCCGCTGCTGCTCAGAAGGGTTTGCACTAGCTAATCTTTCTAGAAGTGGATTGCCAGGTGCTTAATTTTAGTCTGTCTGAGTCTATAAGTTCTGTTGAAACCTGTCCAACATGGGTCACCCTGTTGGTGTTGGAAATACTGGTTGCATAGCTTTTATGATCACATCAACATGCAAGTTATAACAGTACAGCAAACTGAAAAAGGAGAGATTCTGTAATTAATTAGGGTTTTTTACTATTCTTCTTTAATATTTAGTTTTCTGGAAGTAAACTTAGTTACAATTTATCAGTCTGTTTTGAGAGAACACATAAAAATATAGCTACTGCAAAAAATAATGTTAAAATAAATTTATGTGATGTTGCTTGGTTTCAGTTAAAATACTTATAAATTTTATAAATGTTGATTTTCTCTAAAATCTTGAAATCATGTACAGATACATGGTCAGTTGGAGATATGTTCCCATGGCCTGATGTTCTAAGATGCTATCTGACAACATACTAACTGTAAGTATTTGAGACAAAGTAATTCATGTGTTTACATATATCAATGTGTATAACATTATATAGTGAAGAGAGAAGCTAGTCTAGGCTGTTTACTCCTATGAGATTTAATTAGCCTCACATTTCCGACAGGAATTATGGGAACAGGTAAGGATGCATCTCTAACCTTATTCATTAGAGTGCTGTTATATTGGCCCTCTCATCAGGCAAAGAAGAGCAAAAGCTCCCAAATTCCTGAATTCAGTGCCCTAGAATGATTTGCTATACTTTTTCTATTCATAATCCTTGTAAATCCCACCCAGTGACTCAGCGGGATCACACAAATAAAGTGTAGAAAACTCAGAGCTTGAAAAACAACGGGACCGACAGTTTTGGGGGGACTTGGGGTGGGGGGGGTAGGGGGCTAAGGAAGTGGTGTTAACAAACCCAGGGACAAGGGAAAAACATGGGACCCCAAATGGTAGAGACGTGGGAGTGGCAGGCCTGGTGGGAAATGATCAAGGGTAAGGTTGCTTAGAGAAGAGATATACTCTAGCCCAGGTGGCGATGAAGCATGGTAGTAGGGCAGGAGGAAAGTCAAGGGAGATGGAGGAAAGAGCTAGGAGTCAAAGGGCATTCATGGAGGTCTAGACAAAGACATGTACATGCAAATATATATAGGAGGATGGGGAAATAGATCTATGTGTCTATATTTATAGGTCAAGTATTAAGGTGGCGGAAGGACCTTGGGCCTCTACTCAAACACTCCCTCAATGCATGAATACCTTCTTTTATTAAATTGGAACTCTATGATGCTCACTCTCCCGACACAACGGCTGGAGCCAAAGTGTGTGAACAAGTAAATGTGGTGAAGAAAGCTGAAGGTGCCCGGCTATCAAAAGAGATAGTGACTGGGGTCTTAAAGGCTTGAAGATAAACAAGCGGCCATCTAGCTCAGAAGCAACAAAGTCCACATGGAAGAACACACCAGCCTGAGTGAGCGAGTGGTCCCAAAGGGATCAGTTACCAGGCATCAAAGAACAAAAAATCATATCATTGACTGCACACCTCCATGATAGGATCGCTGAAGACAAATGGGTGCATAAGCAAATGTGGTGAAGAAAGCTGATGGTGCCCGGCTATCAAAAGAGATAGTGTCTGGGGTCTTAAAGGCTTGAAGGTGAACAAGCGGCCATCTAGCTCAGAAGCAAATAAGCCCACATGGAAGAAGCACACCGGCCAGTGCGATCACGAGGTGCCCAAGGGACCAGGTATAAGGCATCATGCAAAAAAAAAAAAAAAGATATAAGTGTGTGTATGTATGTGTATATGTGTGTATATGTATATATGTATGTATATATATGTATATATATATATCATATTAAATGAAGGGGGAAGTGCAGAGTGGAGACCCAAGGCCCAAGTGTCGACCAATGGAGATCCCCTCATAGAGGGGTTTAGGAGAGGAGATGGGTTAATTAGGGTGTGAGGTAGTATCGATGAAGAACACAGCTTTCCCCCGGATCCTGGATGCTTCCTCCCCCCAACTACCATGATCCGAATTCTACCTTGCAGGGCTGGATAGGACAGAGGCTGTACACTGGTGCATATGAGGGTTGGAGGTACAGGGAATCCAGGGTGGATGATACCTTCAGGACCAAGGGTGTGAGGGACGATGCTGGGAGAGTGGAGGGTGAGTGGGTTGGAAAGGGGGAACTGATTACAAGGATCCACATGTGACCTCTTCCCTGGGAGAGGGACAGCAGAGAAGGGGGGAAGGGAGACTCCGGATAGGGCAAGATGTGACAAAACAACGATGTATAAATTACCAAGGGCATATGAGGGAGGGGGGAATGGGGAGGGAGGAGGGGAAAAAAAAGAGGACCTGATGCAAGGGGCTTAAGTGGAGAGCAAATGCCTTGAGAATGATTGGGGCAGGGAATGTATGGATGTGCTTTATACAATTGATGTATGTATATGTATGGATTGTGGTAAGAGTTGTATGAGTCCCTAATAAAATGTAAAAGAAGAAAAGAGAAAAAAATGATTAGGGCAAAGACTGTACAGATGTGCTTTATACAATTGTATATATATGAACTGTGAAAAGAATTGTATGAGCCCCAATAAATTGTTAAAATTAAAAAAAAAAAGAATGATCTGAAACAAAAAGCATATGAATTGCTGAATGGAAAATAGATTTACTCTGTAAAGTTTCACCGAACTCACAATAAATACTTAAAAAAAAAAAGAAAAGAAAAGAAAACTCTGAGCTGGAAATGAGTCAGTTTTGCCCATTCGGCTGTGTATACAGGTAAGTTATTCCAGAAGCTAGAATGGGAATCCCATAATCCTCAGCGATAAAAGAGCCACTAGCAGAGTTCAGGCTATATGAAATTGCAATGCCTTTAGGAATAGTGGCACATTGTAGCCTTTCCCTCAGCTAAGAAACCCATATCATTCGCTTTCTACACGAGCGTACTTAGCACTCAGACACAAGGACTAGTTGAAGTTTCCAGATATTCCCAGTTTAAACATGGAAAGCAGCATTCCGTCAGTGTGTGTAAGTTACGAAAGAAACTATTCTTTTAAATACTTTATAAGTGGAAGATGACTTAGAATTTTTTTGAAGAACAGTTACTAATATATATTAACTGTATTTCAGGTTGAAAAATTAGTAAAAGGAGTAGCTGAGAAATTAAAAATACATTTCCCCCTAGTTGTTTATGTATTTGGGTAACTATAAAATTCATTGCCTTTTCTCCCATCTGCTTTGTAGAACAAAGAAGTGTAGGGACCTTTGATAAAACCCAGTGAGGGCTGTGGCATTCTTACAAACACCACATTGGATGCTTTACCTGATCTCATGCAGGTGAAGTTCATCCCACATTGTGCGTCCTAGAAGAATACGTGAAAACTGACTTTTCCTGCATACAAATAACAATATGGAGGGAATCCCCCCCCCCCCCTGAAATGTGCAAGCCAGAAAAAGGGGTTGGGGTTGGAGGGAGAAGAGGAATTAACAACATCAGCTTAATTAAAGCATCACTGAAGAAATGACAGGAAAGTTAATATATAATAGATTTCCCCAATATTTTCCTTTAAGTTCCTTCATTCTTGCAATTTAAATCCTTCCATCTTCTCACAATTTCATCTTTATGCTAATTCTGCTTTTGTGTCAGTTAAGGAAGTAGACCAAATTCAATAACAAGGAAATAATTCCTAAAACTACCTAACACAAAGAGAAGCCTTTCCAAAAAATTTGCAAAAACATGAGGAGGATTGGTCATTCCTGACCTGAGGCATGGGATTAAGACATCCTTATTTATGTATCTGAAATAGAGTGTTGTCCCCAGCTACTGTCTGTTTTTTCCCAGAATTAAAAAAGACTATTACCTAAAAAAAAATTACTTTTAAGGTTAATCAAGCAAACATTTTTAAAGCAGCAATCCAGGATAAGGCATCGATAAAATCAAAGTGATGATGTAAAGATGAGGTCAGAGTCTCCAGTATGATTTCTCCCAAAACATAGCATCATGTGGTAGCGTGTCCTGAGTTTTTAGGAACAAATAATTAAATTCTATAAAATCAATGATTTCATGTTCATCATACACCGACTCATGTCTGAAAAATACATATTCTACGAATGACTCACAATCTAAACTTTTATGTACTTCATGATTTCTGGTTAATTCTGAAAGCAATTAGCATTGTAAAATGATTTATTAACACACTGAATGAAAACAAAGCAAATAAACTGTTACTAACAAATTGCATTTATATATGTTTATATTTTTCAAAGTACATGTATTATTCATTGTTTTTATTTAATAATATGGATTGCAGACTATTATGTATACAGTACTAATTTTGACAAAATCTAGGCTCAAGGGGGATATATTGGGTTGTGAATGTGTGGGTGGAGGGTGGAAGGGCTGGCTTTCTCATGATACTGAAGGAAAAGAAAAAGAAGTCACAGCATGAATTCTAAGTAACCCACTTAAAAATAAACCATGCTCACATGAAATGAGATTTAATGTGAAATGAGGCCAGTTTTATATGAGCAACTCCAGATAAACTCTGTAGTGCTTAGACTATCTCATTTTGTTGCCACGCCATTTTCAGTGTATGTTAACAACCTTCCTGAGGAAGCAACTGCTTTTAAATCATTCTATTTGTTGCAAAACATTAGTCTAAATCACAGATAAGTTGCACCATATAAAAATGTAACATCCGAAGGGAATAGAAAACAAAACAAAATACCATTAACCTGATGAGGTTAAGAGGGATGGCATAATTACTAAAAATAGGGGAGAGTTCTATCGTTTTGAAGCCCAGTTGAAGGATATGATGATAGAGATTATATGTTCAACATAATTTCAGAGGAATTCATGTTGAATAAAGGAAAGGAAATTGAATAAAGTGAAAGGACAGTTAATGCATAGTCTTAGTTGTAATCTCAAATATTCATATGGGATAGTGACCTTCAGACTGGAAAATGAAATAGCTCTCTATATATATATATATATATATATCTGGGTGGCACACAGTATTAAGCAGTAAGCAAATAAATGGAAGGTTGGTGGCTAAAAATATAATTTCCTTCCTTCCTTCTTACCATTATGCCATTATAAATTATTATTATTTTGGCATAGCTTACACTGTCCGATGTCTCCCTTCACCCACTTTTCTGTTGTCCGTCCCCCAGGGAGGAGGTCGCATGTAGTCCCTTGTAATCCTTTCCCCCTTTCCACCCCACCCCCTCCACCCTCCCGGTATTGTCACTCTCACCACTGGTCCTGAAGGGGTTCATCTGTCCTGGATTCCCTGTTTTTCCAGTTCCTATCTGTACCAGTGTGCATCCTCTGGTCTAGTCAGATTTTTAAGGTAGAATTGGGATCATGATAGTGGGGGTTAGGGGGAAGAAGCATTTAGGAACAAGAAGGAAGTTGAGAGGTAATTATACAGTTATAATAAATTATCAATAGATCTAAACATCTAGGATCAATGTATTTTATTTTATGTGAATTATATTCATTTTAATGGAGGTGTTAAATACAAAATGTTGTTTTTTTATCCCTACCTTCAACAAATAAGGCCGTGGCTTATATTTTGGTATTAAAATTAAAATAACAAAAGAAAATCCACCAAAGCTAGTAATGACATGTATACACATAAGTAACACTTTCTAGAGAAACAGAAGCAAGATTTCTAGACATCATGTGAAACTAAGCGAACGCAATGTCCCCCCGTGGTGTAGATACCCAGACCCGAAGAGATACCAAATGGCTTGCTCCAGGAAAAGGTATTGATTAGTATGTGATATGTGGTTAAGACATGGAAAGACAAATGCCAATTAGTTTCACTTAACTAATTTGACCAAATTTTCCACAGTACCTAATGATCTTCAGAGAACAAAATAGATCAAGGAATTCTTAAGCCAAATGTTTCTTCAATATATTGCTCGCAAATTTGTTCTGAATCAAGGCTTAGTTGTACGAAACATGAAGTCTACATATTTAAATAACTAGTCAATTACTGGGCAAGCCCTAATGGCTGTACTCTATCATGAACAAAATATGAAGTGTATGCAGTCCATCATACTTACTACATATTTGCGTCAGTTCCCGAGTGCCTATTTGCAGGATAAATTGCAGCAGCTCCAAGCTAGCACGTGTTAAGGTCATGAAAGAGCCGCGAGTCAGCGCCGCTGCAAGAGGACTTAGTGTCATGTCGTTCTAAGTGGAAATTAGAAAATCCTTTGGTGTCATTTAGGCAACAGGCTACTCAAGTTATAGTTTTATTTTCTTGTTTTCATATTTACAATTTTTATGGGAAACAAATAAACAATATAAACTTTGCCAGTTCAACACTTGCCACATATATATTTGCAAGGAAATAAAAACAATTACCTCAATCATGAGCACATATTGCAATTACATGTTGCTAAATCTTTCATCCCCACAAAAACTTTATTACCTAAGCAACACTTATCAGCATTAATTAGAGACATTCGTTCAATCAAAATAAGTCAATTAACACCAAGGGACCAACTTTCAGGAAAATTAAATATATTTGTCCTATACAAATAACTGGCAAATTACTGACTCAAACCAAATCCACAAGCCCAAGTCCACTACCATCTCGTGAACTGATGAATCATGTGGCAGGAGACCTGGTGTCCTAGTGGTCAGGCATTGGGCTGTGATCTACAAGGTCAGCAGCTTAAATGCACAAGCTGCTGCCAGGACCAAAGATGGCAGTGAGTTTTGAGTTTTTATAGATGCTTTGTAGCTTTTGTTTCTTGTAAGTAAAAGAGATATGTAATTAGATGTGTACATTATAAAAGTAGTAGGACACAGCTGAGTGAATGGATTGAAGGTTGTAAAATTTTAGAGACAGAGGGAAATTTTTTATCATAATTGTAAACTCAAATAGCTATAAAAATGAATTAGAAAAATACATATAATATGGAGCTAGAATGAAGGCATGGCCATTGATTACCTATTTAAGCTGAAAGGAGTTAAGAAATCAAAGTCACTTGATATATTTCTGACTTATGCAATTTGGCAATCTGCTGATGTCATTCATTTTTGTGAAAAATGAAAGAATATGTTTAATATAACCAACACCTAGAAAAGTCCTGTTTTACTTCTACTGCATGCCATTATTATAGGGCACACAATTGCTACATATCACTGGCTACCGTAGATTTTGGTGCCTCAAATGTTAGAGTTGTTTCTGAGTATATTTGACTTGATGATTCCCCCCCATCAGCTCTAGTTTTTGAGATACAGAACCTATGCCATATATTACTCTTCACCCTGCTTGTCCATAAAAGTCAGGATATTTTAATGTCATGTTAGCTAGCTGAGACAGAAGAAGTACATGCTGGCTTTATTTAGAGTAATGGGTGTTATATTTCACGTGGTTTCCTTTGATTCACAGATATATTTGAACAGTGAAAATTATATGTACTTGGAATTTTCCACATGTATTCCTTTACTTTTATTATGAACTGAATAGCATGGAGTTCCAATCTTCAAAAAGTCCAGAAATAAGTACAATCAATAAGGAGCTCTGTTTTTTTTTGGGGGGGGGTGATGTGTTTGATTGCTAACCACAAGGTCATTTATTCCATCCATCCAACCACCCTACAACATAAAGATGAGAATTTCTGCTCCTATAAAGATTTATAGTCTCAGAAACCCACCAGAGAAGTAAGACCCTGTCCTTTATTAAAATCAAAATGTTTCTGATTTTGTTATAAGATGACAATTTAATGTTCTACTGAGGTATTTAACATTTAATTTACTGACAATTTAATGTTCAAAAGTTAGTGATGCAAAAGAGTAAAATATCCATAATCTCATAGAATTTGTTGGAGCAGCTTAACTAGATAGTTCTGGTTTAGGGTCTCTTGTAAGATAAAAGCCAAGACATTATTTGGGGCTTGAGTCATCTGTGGGTCTGATTGGACTCTAGAGTTGCTTTTAAGAGAACTTGCTCTCATGGCTGTTAGCAGGAGGCTTCAGTTCTTCATATGAGGCAGACAGAACCCCTTGAGTCTGCAATTCAGAACTTATCAGTATGAATTACCAACATTCATCCAATCAAACCAAGCCAATTAAATACTCAGTGATTGAATTTCTCCAAAAAGGAAAATTAAATATAATTAACCTTCAAAACAACGAGTAGATTACTGATTGATTTCCACCATAACCAATTATCTCAGAGACAGAGTTCATAACGATTTTATTATTTGTGTTGGAAGCCACAGACCATCATTTTTGCCACATCATATTTATGAGAAAGGAGTCACTGAGTCCAGACCATGCTTAAGGTGGGAGGCTGTGAGCTTATCTGTGTGGCAGTTAACTTTGCTCTACCATTGGGAATGTTTGTGGATAGTTCCTGCGATAGTTAGGTTTATTGTGCCAACCTGGCCAATAGGAGCATGTGGGATCAATCAGGTTGCAGTTTGATGGGCAGAGAGATAAATGGCTCTGCAAAGCCGGCCCCCCTTCCTCTTACTCTCTGGTGATTGGAACATGCTGGGACCTGCGTGCTGTTGCTGTAACTAGTTCTCTGCCTCAACCCATGAGCTACTGTACCTGTGGGCCAGGCCAACCCGTGGATGTGTTGCTAGAGCTTGAGGCTCCTTCCAGACCTGATTCACCACGCTGCTGGTGCATACATTGCTTGAGCCTGAGGCCGGTGGAGCCTGTCACCTTGCATTGCTTGTGTTAGATATCCCATCTGAGCCTGCTTCACTAAGCTCCCGAGCTATGACTGTTGGTGACCCAGCTTGTTGCTTTCTGCCTCGTTGGCAGACTCTTCTCGCCTGGACCCAGAGAGGACTCGCCTTCTGCTTCCTTGACCTTGGACCCAGTACCCCATGTGAGTTGAAGCAGAAGTGAGTTGAATTGAACCCTCAGTACTGCTCTGTGGACTAATAAGCAGTTATATTCCTTCGTGCTGTATAAACCTATCCATATATATTATATAAATATTACATAAAATCATAAGGATTATATATAATTGTAAGTGGACTAATTGGCTGTTATGTTCCTTCTTACTGTATAAGTCTATCCATATATATATAATCATAAGTGTCCAGGTTTCATTTAGAGAACCCTGTCTAACACAGTTTCATTCCCTAAGAATAGTTTACCTAAGTTGAAAGAAAAAAGTCTAATCAACAAATTTCTTCAAGCAGTAGCTGTTTATGAACAGGGGACATCCAAGTTGAAATGCTGTTTTAAAAGTTTATCTGAGTACGTAAGAAGACCTGGTGACACAGCATTAGGTTAATCATTGGGCTGAGAACCGAAAGATCAGCAATTCACCAGCTGCTCCACAGGTGAAAGATGCAGCAGTGTGTTTCTGTAAAGATTTATAGCCCTAGAAAATCTGTGGGAAAGTTCTACTCTGTCCTATAGGGTTGCTATGAGGCAGACTCGACTAGATGGGAGTGGGCTTGGTTTAGGGGTTTGGTATGAATAGGTATCTTGCCCATTGTTTTCAATGGTTAATTATATTTACTTTTCCTTTTTGGAGAAATTCAGTCACTGGATATTAAGTTAGCTTACTTGGATAGTATGAATGTTGGTAATTCATACTGATAAGTATTGTAGACTCAAGGTAACTCATGCTGAAAACAATTTGTTTACATTTAATAATGTTTAAAGTTGCTACCTTTAACATGGCCACCCCAACATCTGTGCTTTTCCAATGACACCACATCCAAATGTTATTCTGAGAGTCTCAACTACGTTTCCTTTCATTTGGGCAACAAAAAGAAGACTGAAGGGAGGAAGATCAAGGCCATAGGATGGCTAGAACAAGGATTCTTGATGAAATTCTTCTAGGACAGCCCTTCTACTCTAAGAGAACCAGCAGATGCCTTGTTGGTATGGGAGGAAATCCTCGGCACCACTTTCCTGGCATTTTATTACCATTGCAGATTTCAATCTTCTGGAAACGTCTTCATAATACGTCTCTGTGACCATTCTCTGTCCTTTAAGATAAACTATCAAGATTGCAACTTCAGGATCCCAAAAATCATTGCCATTAACTTCTGAGCTAAACTCAATGGCTTGAATTGAACTGACCAGGCAGTTCGTCTTGGAGGGCATTGCTCTGACTGGAGCTTTTCTTGAAGGCACTTTAAAGAGGAAGTGAGACTAGGACCAGTGTCTACTGAGAGAACTTGTGCGCAGACTTCCACTGACTACAGAGATATGTTAAAATATGTTGGTTTGAAGTAAATTCATGCATGTGTGGACTGGAATCCTAGTGTACATATTTTTGACTTAATCTTTGTTTTCTTTTTAAATAATTTTATTAGGACTCATACAACTCTTATCACAATCCATACTTAATCTTTTATTGAATATATTAACAAAATTCTAAAGAATGATTAAACTTAGCCAAATCCTGTAAAAGTCAAGGAGGACAAGAATGGAAAATTTCCTTTGTATTTTGATATGAGATGATCATTATGGACTTGGAAAGCAACAATTTCAGTTAACTGGTGGAGGTATTTGACAAATTTAAGTGAGCTAAGTAGCTAATAGTAACCCTGGGGCACATTGGTTAACATTCACCGGCTCGCTGAAAAGCCAACAGTTCAAATCCACCAAGAGATAAAACTAAATGTTCTTCTTCTGTATGGATTACAGTGCAGAAAAGAAAAAGAACACCTGTGGGGCAGTTCTGTTCTGCCTTCTGGATTCAAGTCTATTCGATGGGACACAGCAATGGCAGTAACAATAATAATCCAAGAGACTGCTAGTTGTTCCTTTATAGAATCATTACCTTCCATGATAGAGACCAAGGCACCCCTCTATGCTAATGTATCTCATGAACAGCCCCTCTCCATTGGTCAGTGAAGGCTACTAAGTTGCTGCCACAGACTAAGAAGCTCCAGACTGGCAGCAGAGCTTCCAGAATCTGGCAGATAAACAAGGAGAGCCGAGTGAGCTACCTAAGAAAATCCATAATGAAAACTCTAGGAGTCAGAGCACTTCAAGCCACAACTGAGCGTGGGGCCAGTGAAGGAGACCGCAGCATCCCCCCCCATTGTGCATGGAATGGCCAGGAGGCATGTCAGTCAGCTGCACAGCAACTAACAAACACCACAAGAAGTTGTTAAGAAAGGGTGAGAAATGAAGACGTCATGGGATCAAAGCAAGTTTGTTCCTCACTCTCTCTTTTTCACATTTTCCTTTTTTTAAAAAAGGGGGAACTTTCCAAAAAAAAAGTCAATAGAGGCGTGTGATAATAGAGTCACACCCCAAAGGGACAGGAGTAAATCCAGAGCAGATAGATGGCTTGCCATGAATTAGACACGAGCATTTCTCCTTTCTTCATCTGGTGCAGAAGAAAAGATCGCAGGGTGAAAATATAAGCTCCTATCACAACAGGAAAGTAAGAGGTCGCCTTAAAGAAAGACTCTTTCCTGAAATGGAGAGGAGTGGGGAGGGGAAGAGACTCTGATGGCGGTGGTAAAAGGTGTCTGTTCAAGAAATCAGAAAGGGGTCCACAAACATCTTGAATTATTCACAGGCTTTTCTTTTGTTGCTGTTGTTCTTTGTTTTGCTCTGTCTTTATTTTTGTGCAGATTATTATCTCTGCAAGTCAATCAAGTTAAGATAGGTGGGATAAACAATCTGGAGGAGAAAAACAACAGGACCTAGGATTCCGGAGGGACATGGAAGAGGGGAAATCAGGGAAAAGGAAGCTGGTGTTAACAAACCCAGGGACAAGGGACCAACAGGTGATCCAAAATCAGTGACGAGGAGAGTGTGGGAGGCCTGAAAGGGTGTCATCAAGGGCAATGTAACTGAGAAGAATTACTGAAACTCAAATGATAGTTGAATATGATAGTGGGACAAAAGGAAAGTAGAAGAAAATAGAGGAAAGAATTAGGAAGCAAATTGAATTTATAAAGACCTTATTACAGAGATGTACATATGAAATATATTTATATATGATGATGAGGAAATAGATATATGTGCAAATATTTATAGGTTTAGTATTAAGGTAGCAGATGGACACTGGGCCTCTACTCAAGTACTCCCTCAATGCAAGACACTTTGTTCTATGAAACTGGCATTTCATGACCTTTACCTTCCAGACACAATTGCTGAAGACAAAGTGGGTACATTAGCAAATGTGGGGAAGAAAACTGATGGTGCCCAGCTATCAGAAGATATAGCGTCTGTGGTATTAAATGCTTGAAGATAAACAAGCAGCCATGTAGCTGAGAAGCAACCAAGCCGCCATGGCGGAAGCACACCAGCCTGTGTAATCACAAGGCGTCAATAGGATCATGTATCAGGCATCAAAGAACATAAAAAGTCCTATCATTGTGAATTAGGGGTAGTGCAGAGTAGAGACCCAAAGCCCATCTGTAGGACATCCCCTTACAGAAGGGTTGCAGAGAGGAGATGAGCCAGTCAGGGTGCAGTATAGCACCGATGAAACATACAACATTCCTCTAGTTCTTTAATGCTTCCTCCCCACCTCCTCCATTTATCATGATCCCAATTCTAACTTACAAATCCACCTCGACCAGAGGATGTACTTGGGTACAGATCAAAGATGGAAACACAGGGAATCCAGGACAGGTCATCCTTAGGACCAGTAATGAGAATACAGGGATACAAGGAGGCTAAGGGGAAGAAAGGGGAACCGATCACAATGATCTACAAATAACCCCCTCCCTGGAGACAGACAACAGAAAAGTGGGTGAAGGGAGAGATTGGACAGTGTAAGACATGAAAAAAATAATTTATAAATTATGAAGGGTTTATGAGGGAGTGAGGGTAGGTGAGGAAGGGGGGAAAATGAGAAGCTGATACCAAGGGCTCAATAAAAGCAAATGTTTTGAGAATGATGAAGACGAATGTATGACTCTGCTTGATACAATGGATGTATGTATGGATTGTGATAAGAGTTGTATGAGCGCCTAATAAAAGGATTGAAAAAAAAAACAACTAAGGTAATGAATTTAGAGGTGGCTGGGTACTGGTGTTTAGTTTGAAAAGTGGAACTGTCAATCTACAACCTGGAATAAACAACAGGTAGCAGTGATGCAGGGGAGAAGGAAAGCTAGATGACCAGCACGTCCTTCCTGGAGCAACTCCTTGTGGCACAGTTTCCTATTGTGTTTACACTCATGAGAACTTATCATGCATGCTCATGTTCAAGTGCAAAGTCCTGCCTCTACACACAACCCATTCTTTCATTTGGGGATACTCGGTGTAACTGTCATCCCCGGTAATGTTAACAAGTAAGAGCTGGCTGCACTACTTGGCTACGATGGATCATTTTCCTAACCTCAGCTGATGGATGTGTTATGAAAAACTGACATTTATTTATATTCCTTGGGTCAAGAAGGTTTCTCAAAAATTTGAAAATCAAAACCTGATTTGGAATAGAAAAACAAAAAAAAATACAATTAAGCATGCAAAAAATATCAGAAAGGAATAAGAAACAAATAAAACAATTTATAATGGCGGAGTCAAAAATTTGAGTTACATTGGTCCATTTTCAAGAAGCGGATGCTGAGAAACACCAAATGTTTATTGGGAACCAACCCTTATGAAAATGGAAATTATCAAATGACTTATTGTCAAAAGTAAATAAGCAGGATACCATTTGTGTAGTGAAAATAAGTATTTCAATATAGATCAGGCCTCAAAACCCAACATTAACAAGAAGAAGAACAACATAAAGCTGCAAAAGCACACCTAGTATTTGATATGATTTATGTAAAATTTAAAAGCAAACCCAACAACAATGTATTATGCATACAATGTATGTACTGCATATGTATGTAGGTAATAAAAGGACACGGACTCTGGGAATGAGGCAAAGCAAGTAACTTACCGCTGGAAAGCACTGCCGGGTCTGATGGAGGGGACCTGTCAGACACCCTGCCATTTTAATTCTTATTAGTATGGACACTATCTCAGTTATAATATTTCATTTTCTTGTATGCTTGAAATATTTATACTTGGTGATTATGCATGTGATGGTTAGGGGATTTTTTTGGTGCCAACATGGCACTTGTAAGAAGATATGGGTGGAGTTCAGCATGTCCATCAGGTCGCAGCTTGATGAGCTCCTTTGGATGTGCCACTGAGATAAATGACTCTCTGGAACCCAGCCCCTCCTTGTCTCTGCCATCACCGTCCTGTGCCACGCTACTCTAAGACCTGCCAGAGCCCTGGAGATGCATCCAACACCATTGGATCCACAAAACTTTCCCCCCACCAAATTGTGATCTTCCTGCATTCTACATCATTGCGTGAGACTGTGCGAGTCTAAAGAGGGACTTAGGGACTTGTATTGGACTCAGGGACTTCAGTTGGACTGGAATAGGATGTTTTCCTGTTATATAAAGCTTCTTGATATAAAGCTCTTTCTTACACATATATGAGTGACCCTAGATTTGGTTCTCTAGCCAACCCAGCCTAACATGATGCACATACACAAATATATCATTAGAAGCTGATTCCTATTCATACAAGATGAAAAATAATGATTTTTGACCCAATATTTGAATTTATCCTCAAATTTCTGAAGGTCAAAATCCTATGAATTGGTAACCAAGTAAAACAGTTGTGAAGAGCACATTATTGGATGAGCACTCACCCGCACACACACACACATATCATCATCATCCTTTCAGTATCAAATAAACATCAGTAGCCTCATTTAAAGACTAAGATTAACTACCGTTGCTTTTGTCTTTATCTAGTAGATTTTTAAGAGAGAAAACTATCCCTTTATGCTCAGCCAACCATCCCTAGAATATTGGGAACACTCCATAAATAATGATTAATTCAGTCCATTAATAACTAAACATTTATTTAATAAATAATAATGCTAATGAAATGAGAAAAACAGTGGAGAAACTTGAAACAGTTATGAGATATACCTGTTTGTATCTAATTAAATGCGCTTTCATGGAATATGCATATACTTGTGTATGAGCTGAGTTTTCAGCACATTTTTAAGCAGTTTTGTGGTAAAATTAGGTGCCTGATATTTGCATTGTCTTATACTCTAGTATATAGATTTTAGGACATTCTTGTTCTTTTAATTCATGTTGTCAAGAATGTCTCAGCTGGGTTCTCTTCTATGTGTCATATATGTGTGTGTATCTATACATATACATAAGCATGTCTGTATATATGTGTGTGTATTTATATATGTGTGTGTTCAAATGAACACAATTAAGTGTGCTTGTATTCTCTTTCTTCACAATATTACCCATAATTTGTTATAATTCACACAGCAAAATGACTGCAGAATCAGTAATACAAGTAGAATATCCCTGTAAGAGTTCCATCTGTCCCCCATACTTACTGCCTGCTTCCTTAACAACAGTCTGAGAAGCTAGACAATTCAAGAAGATTACAGCCTCAGGATTGAAGGACATCTCATTAAACATATTGAGAAACGCAGGTAATACAGCCTTTCTTGTTGAAAATGAAGAGGATGCAAAGCATTTACTGGTAAAGAGCCAAGATCGCAGCCTTCAGTATGGATTACACCTCAACAGCAAGAAAACAGACATCTTCAAAGTGGAACACAGCAAGATAACAAGAGATGACATTGAGTTGTCAAAGACTTCATTTTACTTGAATCCACAGTCAACACCCATTGAAGCAGCAGTTCAAAACCTCAGCATATTACTCTGTGGGGGTAGCTGGTCTCCCAGAACAAATCACTGGTTCCGTAAGCGCAATTGTACAGTTGAGATATATAAAGATTATAATAAAGTCATAGAGAGTAAGAGCAATAGGAGAGAGAGTAAAATAAAGAAGTCAGACACATTTCATGGTAGCATGCTCACTTCAGTTCCTCTTGGTCCAGGGCAGGAGAGAGATTTATTGCAAGCCCTCTAATTACAGGTAAAGGCATATGTTACAGGAAAGGGTTGTACTATAGGTAATAGAGTAATGGGAAGAGGGAGATCTAGGGGTATAAGTGCAATAGGAAGAGGAGGGATTAAGGGTATACATGTGACAAGTTGGGTGGATCCTAGATTCATGATGGAGGCCTAACCTTGATTATCCTAGAGCTGGAGACTTGATTAAGCCTAAGCTTTCAGGAGAAGCAATCTACTGTCCCTAACAGCAGGGCGTGAGCCCTACCCATAGTGGTAGAAACAATGGTGTCTGCTTTCTCTGGAAGGCTGGTGTCTTCAGGGAGATAGCTTGACAATCTTTACCATTCGTTGCAATCAATGTCCTAAGACACATATTTGGGGGAGTCAAGGGCAGGCAGTGTTTTTGTATCCCACATTACTGTATTGGGCAATTCTGCAAAAGACTCTTGGGAGTGCTAAACAGCACAAGTGTCCCCTCAAGCACTGAGGGATGCCTCATGGAGGTCAGGGTATTTTTACTGCCCTCACATGCATGCACAGGAAGGAAAGTGAATAAGGAGGAGTAAAGAAGAATTAAAGCCTTGGAATTATGATGCTGGCGGATCCAACAGAACATGCCATGGACCGCCAGAAGAAGGAACCGATCTGTCTTGGGAAGTACAACCAGGACGCTCCAGAGGAGCGAGGAGAGGACGGGGAGACTTGAACTCGTGTCAGGAGACACCAGTCCCGGGAGTAGGTCATTGTATTTGGTAAAACAGAAGGTCAGTGTTAAAGGCGAGGGCTTGAAATCCCAGCTGCAACAGCGGATTCAAATTTACAGCAATGACTGTAAAGATGGCGCAGGAAAGGACCATGCTTTGTCGTATATGAGGTTGCGCTAAGTCAGAACTGACTTCATGGCACCTAGCAACAAAACAAGTTATGTATACATGGCTGTATACATATTTATGTCTCTATACACGTATCATTGAAGTATCGTAAAATACAGATTTCATTTTACCTGGATGCACATAAACACTGAGGGAGAGAGATGTAAATCCATAAAGATTTACAACCTGCAGGGTAGTTCTATTTTGTTCTACAAGCTTAACATGAGTCAACAATGGCAGTGAGGTTTGTTTTTTTTTTAATCTCAGTATTATAGAGCCTTGTTAAGTCTCTGAGTCATCATATATATATATATATATATATATTTTTTTTTTCCTTCTTTAATTTTTGCAACACCGTGAAACAGCTTACTTCTGAAAGCTGACTGTGCGAAGCTTATTTTATACACCTTGTCCTCAACTATTGTAAAGTTAGCGTTCCTTGCTCTTTGGCTTTAGAACTCTAGGATTGTGACTTAAACATAGACTGCCGATTGATATGTCCTGGATTAAAATCTTCCTTCGGTCACTTTTTATATCACTTTGGGCAAGTTGCTCAACTCTCAATATCTCAGTTTCTGATCTTTAAATTGGGAACACTAATAAAAACTATGTTCCTTGAGAAGAGTGCTTGAAAGCCCTTTTAAGGTTACACACAGCTCCCTTACCCCCATGCCTGATGTATAGCTAACACAATGCTTGACATACAAACACCATAAATATTAGCTATTATGATTATTTTTATATTATTCTTTAATATTATAAACCAGTAACTCAATAAATTACTTTCTCATCAAAATTTTTGATACTTTCTCTGAAAAAATGTGTTTGGTAGTATGAAATTCAAACATATCTACATTGGAAATAAAAGTCAATAGGGATTTTTCGAGGTTACTGAAATTATAGCTTATTTGCATATTCTTGCTTCTAATTTCAGAAGGGAAGAAAAATATAGTCAGTCATTTGTTTCCAGGTATTGAGCTCTTCCATCATACAAAATTAATATTTTGCATTGTTTATTTAAGTTTTAAAGAGAAGGATACAGTTCTTTTAGAAATATAAACAAACTCTCAGAAGCCCATTTGGTAAGCAGAGAAATACATGGCAAAACAAGTGAGATGTTGGAAAACCATGTGTATGTAACAACAATCATGAGTTAAATTTCCTATTTGTTTCCCATTTGAAATTCTTATCTGAGATTCTTAACTCATTTACTCTACTGTCCTCCATAACTACAACTGAAATGAAATCGAAATTCAGGATTCAGGATATAGCTTTATACATACATACATACATACATACATACATATATACCATCTGTCCCCTTTCTCAGGCGGTTCCATAGAACAACTGGAAAGAATGACCACCACAGACTAAGCTGTGTGTAATTCAGAAAATGCTTTTGCTGTTGACACAGTTTCCGTCTAAGGCCTGGGAAAGCTCAATACAATTCACTGCCATTGAGTATGGGACCCAGTCAAAGTGCCCCTCAGACTGCAAGTGTGTGCAGAAGTAGAGAGTTCCATGTTTCTCCTGATGGCCGGAAGGTTCCTGATAGAATCAAGGTGGATATTAATTGTGTGGATAGATGTTGGTGATGTCCTCTCCCCACCTGCATCCCTCACCCCCATCCTGCCGCGTTGAGCTTGAAAGTCAACTTTGGAGTCAGGGACTTTCTGTATTATGCTGGGTTGTTCACTTGCACACATTTTGAACACATGGTTATCTCATATATAATAAATCCTCAACATGTGTATGTTTGGAAAGGATTGACTTACTCCAGTTTATACAAGAATAAATATTTTCATTTCAACAGGGAATTTGCTTGCCGAGTCCTCTAATGCCCGAGAGTCTATTCCGCCCCTCGAACACTGCCCTTGGTTACTAATGGCAGAGCCGTCACTGAGGATGAAAGACATCAGTCCACAAGGGCCATTTCTCATACTTTACCTGCTCATTCAATGCTGAGATAGTTTTTACTCAGTTATAAACCTGCCAATGAAAATGGTGGGCAAAGGCAACCTCAAGGCCATGTTTTTCATTTCCATTATTGTTCTCTAGTGAGTTACAAAGTTGCAACCTCTCCTACAACAATTTATATTGATCCAAGATTCATCAATCTGGTACAGTAGACTGCGTTGTTGAGCTACATGTTATGATCATGTATTTATGCTAACAATGTTAATCGATTGCTTAAGAGGAAGTAGCAATTCACAAGTGCTTTCTGCCATGCTCTTGACAGACAGGGCATCTTAACAGAGGACTCCCGCCAATGTGTCTCCTCTCCGGAGTCCCACACTTGTTTTTCTCTGTAGTTCTTCCAGCTCAAATTTGCACTCTGCTTTGATATTGGCAATTAAAGTTGATCATAAAGGACTATATATTGGTCAAGATAAATATGTACAAGCCCCAAGCTTTAAAGATGGAGATATAATTTAAAGGACAGAAAGAACATTGGCACAACTAAGATCACTACTCTGCAGTGTAAACATCCAATAGCCATTGAAAATGTATTTGAAACTTTCACTTTTCAGATAAACGTTTTTAATTTTTGCCTTGTCATGGACTAATTCTAACTCTGCTTTAACAGTGAGTAAATATCCCCTTAAGGAAATACTGGAGTTCACTGGAAGCCAGCCGACACATCTGTCTCTAAAGTCTTCCAAGGTGAAAATACAAACAATAGGCTTGTATTTGACCACCATCATTTATGTGGAAAAGGGAGACGTGTGACAAATTTTTGACTGCATTCCATTAGAATACAAAATGTTAGATTAGTATTAATGACATAAAATAAATGAGATTAATTTAAATCTGTACCCTGTAATTACACCACTTCTCACTGTTGTACCTAAAAAATAAAGTACTTCTAAATATTTTGATTAAAATATTAAAGGTAAAAAATATTAAGATACATTTTGTTGAACACTATTCTCGCTGATACTGGTGAGTAGAGCAGAGAGCATTTATGTTTTTCTTGTTTCTCTCTCTCTCTCTTTTTAAACTTTCATGAAGCACAAAGTGTGCAGGGGACATTTTGTCTTAATTGTTAATCACAAAATAGATGACTTTTTATTTGGAAGAAACAGAAAAGTCCTCAGAGTTTATTTTCATTCTTACTAGTGTACATAATGTGTTACATTTTCAGATAATGTTCTTCCTATCCTTCTGTCACTTCTAAAAATTTTAGAAAACCATTAGTAAGAGTTTAGTTGCATACGATTTATCAGAATGATTAATTTAAAACTAATTTCAATTTGACATTTTACTTATTGTTTAAAAAAAATCAGAAGCAGCAGCCCTCTGGCATAGTGAGTTATATGCTAATTGCAAGAGTAATGGTTCAAAACCACCAGTCATTTCAAGGGAGAAAGAGGAGCCGTTCTACTCAAGTAAAGTTTTACAGTCTCTGAAATTCACAGGGGCGATTCTATCTTGTCCTAGAGGGTGGCTATGAGTCAGAACAGAGTCAGTGACAGTGAACTTTTTGAGAATTATTATTTGTAATATTGATTTTCTAGTTATACTAAGAGTTGAAGTAGGAAGTTCAACTTTGACTTTTCAAAACATATCTGCTTTAGGCTGGATTGTCTAGAGAAATCAAATGACACTCAGACGTACATGAAAGAGCTTTATACCAAGGGGTCATCTTACCTCCAGAAGGCGTCCCCATCCAGCCCTAACTCAATTCCCTAAGGCCTAGGCCAGTCAGGGCCCATCTAGAACTGACATAGCTATGGGCTGAAATACTCCATGAACAGGCATAGTGCGGGCTGGTGGGTGAACAGTCACGTAGATTCAAGGCCAATGAAAACATGACAGGGCACTCACAACTCTCAGGCTTGGGTGGCCCACATGGGACTTCCCGTGGAGGCAGACACCAAGTCCCAGTGAAGGGGAAGGTGAAGTGTCAGAGAAGGAAGGTTCCTGCTTCTCCCACACTTCCCATGAAGGCATTATCAGACTGTGATATTAAAATTGACATGAAATCTACCTGCCAGAATACCAAATGGTAATTTCGCTCAGCTTATTTTAGCCTAGGTTTGCAGCAGTGTTTTGCCACTAACTGGTTGCTTTGTAAGGCCATGGATTCCCTCAGCATTGGCTGTATGGTAAGGGTACTTTAGTGCTACAGATTCATAATAGACAAAGCAATAAATAAATGGAATACTTACTGTTTATTAAGTCAACCTTAAACCATCTGCACCAAGTCTACATTTTGTCTAGAAAACAGTATGAGGGTAATAAAGAAGCTTAAGGGTACGTTGTGTAGTACAAAAGGGCTTCAGAAAGCTTTAGAAATTTTCTATTACTTTTTGACTCCATTTTTCACAAATATTTTGAAGTTCCCTCATACAATTCATCTCTGAAAATAACACTAATGTTACTATTTCTTTTTATACATGCAATAGTAAAACCACTGTATAAATATTTGGGTTTTGCTTGTAAATGCAGTGTAGTTAGGTGCTATCAACTTAGTTATGTTTCATAGCTACCTGATGTGCAATAGAACAAAGCACTGCTCTTTCTTGTGTCATCTGCATATGCATTATGTCTGAATCTATTATTGCAGCCAATGTCCATCCATCTTGATAAAATGTGTCTTAGACTGGGTTGACTAGAGAAACAAATCCAGGGACATTCATATATTTATGGGAAAGAGCTTTATATGGAAGTGTAATTTTATATTGGACTTATGCACTTGATCAGACCAGTTAGATCAAGTCCATAAGTCCAATATTAGCCCATAAGTTTGATTCTGATCCAGAAATTCCTCTTCAGACTCATGCAAAACATGCAATGATGCCGAATGCGGCAAGATGGTCTTGATGCGATTCAACAATGTAATAATATGATAAGTCTTATCAATTTAATGGCAGTGGCAGCGCTCAGCACTGGTGCAGGTTTCCACGTGGCTCCTTAGCTCTCTGAGTGCCTCTTCAACAGGAAGGTGAAGCAGAGAGAGGGGCTACTTGCAGGTCTCAGCAAGTCTCTACGTGATTTTCAAACAAGAAGTCAGAGAGAGGAAGTTCCCAGCATCCTCATTAGAAGGCCATGCTCACAAGGTGGGATCAAAGGCTGTGTGACCTGAATGACAGGCTCAACTCCACCTCTTCATTCTCAATACCTTCAAGTTGACATGAAATTATGTAATTACCAAAAAAGTCTTCTTCTGCTTTTGCTACCTTCTCGTTTCTCAAACATGATGTCCTCCTTCAAGGACTGGTCCTTTCTGATGACATGACCAAAGGATGCGAGTAAATGTGTCACCATTTTGACTTCTCATGAGCATCTGATTGTATTACTTCCAAGAAATATTTGCTAATTCTTCAGGCAGTCCAAGGTATGGTCAATAATTACCACCAGTACCATAATTCCAAGGCACCAATTCTTCTTTGGGTTTCCTTATCCATGGCTTAGGTTGGGTATACATATTAGATGACTGAAAATACCATGGCTTTGGTCATGTACACCTTAGTTCTCAATATGACATCTTTGACTTTTGATACTGTCAAGTGTTCGTTTGCAGCAGATTTGTCCAGGGCAAAGGAACCCCATATGACTTCTTTTTTTCTTTTTCCAAAACCATTTTATTGGGAACTAATACAAATATCATATCATTCCACAGTTCAATCACATCAAGCTGTATTGTAAAATTGCTACCACAATCAGTTTAAAACATTCTCTTCCTTCTTGAACTCTTTGATATCAGCTCCCATTTACCTCCTCCCCACTCCCACTGTACCCCCAAGGAACCCCAATTATAGTTACTGTTTCTACAGGTTCATCAATCTTCGGTTTTATATACATAAAAACATATGATCAAAATTCAAGAGGGTTACCCCCAATGACAAAATACAACCGAGTAAACCTCAATATGAAAAACAAAGACAAAAAACAGACAACAACAATAACAAAGAGACCACACAGAAAATATTGGAAACCAAATCAGGCTCAACTGAGCGGGGTTCAACTGACAAGGCTTTAACTGTTCAAGTCAGGTTTATCATTTTGATCTCCTATAGTCATCTGCTACCTTAATATTTAACATATAAATATAAGTATGTAGATCTATCTCCCTATCATTATATATAAATACATTTACATGTGTCGGTACTTCTAAGAAAGCTTTACTTATTCATCTGTCAGCCTTTAGTACTTTCAATATTCTTCATCAGCACCATAATTTAAATGATCAATTTTCTGTGGTCTTCTTTATTTAATGTCCAACTTCCTATGCACATGAGAAACCATGTAAGGTCATGTACATTTTATTCCTTAAAGGAATATGTTTTTGTCACTTTAAATAGGTCATGTGTAGCAGACTTGCCCAACGCATTGTGTCAATCAATTTCTTGGCAGCTTTTTTCGTGAGCATTGATTGTGAATCCTGCAAGATGAAATCCATGGTAACGTCAATCTTTTGTATCATGATGTCTGGTAGTGCAGTTATAAGGACTTGTTTTCTTTACACTGAGTTGAAATCTATACTGAAATTTGTAACCTTTGATCTTCATCAGCAAGTGTGCTTCAATTCTTCTTTGTTTCAGCAAGCCAAATTGTTACATCTGCACACCACAAGTTAGTAATAACTCAACCTCCAAATCGGATTCCATTCCCCACCCCCACCCTTTTAGTTCTAGTTTCTCAAATGATTTGCTCAGTTTACCGGTCGCATAAGTACAGTGAAAGTATACACCCTGCACATACATTTCTTGATTTTATGCCACACAATATCTCCTTCTTCTGATCAAATAGCTGCCTCTTGCTCGTGTCCCACACGAGCCAATTCATGTTCCAGAATTCCGATTCTTCCCAATGGTACCCATAATTTGCCATGATCCACACAATTGAATGTTTTTGTTTGGAACCACTGTCTTACTTATAGACATATCAATATCACTTTATCACAGACAGCATATTTCATGATATATCTTGAAATATTCTTTTGTTCTTTCAGCTGCTCAAAAGTATTTTTTTAGCAAATAATTATTATGGTTCTGTATAAGAGAGGAGCCTGGGTGGTGTAGTGGCTATGAGTTGGGTAGCAATCTGCATGGACAGCAGCTCAAAACCACCAGCTGCTCCACCTGGAGAAAGCCTTGACTTTCTATTCCCATAAACAGGTACAGTCATGGAAATCCATAAGGGGGTCACTATGACTTAGCATCAACTGATGGCAGTGAGTGAGATAGAAGTACTACGTTAGGTTCAAAGATTACAGGGCTAAATATAGCACCATTGAGAAACTCACAACTAAGAAACACGCAGGTAGAAAATATATTCATGAGAAATGAATCATCTCTTCTGTCAGTGTCAGCCAGGGGTCTTAGATGATCCATGAGGCTTGAATCACGTATCCCAAATTGTCTCACCGGATGCACTCCAGTGCCATGCTCAGATAGCCTATTGACTAGACTAACACCATCCCACGTGATAATGAGGTGCACAGCCATGGATTGAGGGACCAACCATTATGCTGGAATGGGACCAATCAGGAAGCAAGAGTAAGTACCAATGGGAAAACGGGATACGGGCTCAAGCAAGCCAATGGTACTGCTATGATGATGGCCCCTATGAAACCCAATGTCTTACCCCTAGACACCACCAACCTCCTCAAGTCAGGAGGTGACCTGGTCCATGGCTGAAGGGTACTTTGCCTATTACATCTCTGCTCCTCTTGCTGTCTGTTATTACTCTCTGTGTGTGTGACCCCTCTGTTGTAGTGACAGACTACTCGGGAGAAACTTGCCGTTTGGTCTGAGGAAGAAATGTCTGACACCATTGGCTTATGCCACATAATGTTTTCCACAAAGGGCACTGGAATAAAATTGCCCCCAAATCACAGTACACATAAACATTAATTGAATCAGATCATAAATTGGTGTAAAAACCAAAATGACTTGGGGTTGACTTGATGACAGTGAAGGTTTTTTGTCTCTTTTTTATTCATGGTGTATGTAAAGTCACTATGAGTTGAAATTGACTTGACAGCATCTAACAACAACAACAAACAACAACTATATATTAATTTGATAGAAAAATATTAATAATATTATGTTTTGACACTGTGGGTCAAAACCAAAAACATCATGCTGAGCAAAAGAAGTCAGGCACAGGCAAGTACATATTACAGTATGACTCCATTTATAAGAAGGTCAAGACCTTGTAAAACTGATCTATAGAGATAGCAATCAAGAAGCAGTGCTTGGGTGGCATAATCGTTGCCATGGAGATATTGAATTCAAGGAAATTTCAAGAGAAATAAAAGTGTTGGATAGTTTAATGGTTGTTTTATGATTAAGCAAGTGTGTCATGTCAAAATTCATCAAACTATTCCTGAGATTTGTGAATTTTATCATGTGTAAAATATGTAAACTATAAACAAATAAATACATTCTTAATATGTGATACATAAAAAGAGTGGGAGAAATGCAAAAAAAATTATTGAGCCTTTGAATTTGACTGAATATAAAAGCCTTGGAATGAAGTCTGTGATGTAATGTGACGACTCCTTTGGGAACCCATGTTGGGCCCAGACACCGAGAAAGAATGCACACAACAACAGTATGGTACTCTATGGGAGCAGAGCCTTTGATCAGTAATGATACTCCTTCCTACCCTTGAAGTCCACAGTCCCATCACTTCTAGCACAATCAGACCTAAAGAAGCAGGTGCCATGGTCATTTGTGAGGAGAACTGCTGCCTCACAATAAAATCCGTCACTTTTTCAGGCCAGTGTTTCAAATACACTAACTGGGCAGAGAACCTTTGAGTTTTGGAGCTCATTCCTGAGGTTATTGTGTTGGTGCAGCCAGAATTCTAACCTTCAGGCCACAGGGCAAGTTCCATCTGCTTCTCCTCATTGTGCAGGGCGGGGTGTTTAGTTTCAGTCTCTGGGGGAAGGGTGGGGATGTGATTCTCTTGTTAATTTTAAGTAGATACAGAAGACCAACAGTTGAATATGGTTTTATATTCAAAGTCAAAATAAAAAAAAATAATAAGGTCAAGACAGCTGATTGAATGGTATATAGCTTTTCTTTCTTTTCAAAGAAAGATTCATGAGGATATACTCTGACTCTTGTTCTAAGCCCAAGCTCCCATTCCTTAAAGGTGTTTTGTATTGGTTAAGTCGTGTGTAAAACTTTGCCCCCTGTTTGCTCTACTCTACTGTATACTTGGCAATATTGGCAACACGGGCAAATATGTATGCAGCAAACTAATAGATGCTCATGGAAGCACCCCCATGTACCATCTAAAACCTATATAGCTTACATCTCTACCTAGGTGCCTACTAGTAAATTAATGTTTGCTCTTACTGTTATGCCTGTAAAAATTTTTTTTCTTTTTTATACTGTAATGCAGGAGCATTACTTGTGCTTTGCGTTAGGCATTGGACTGATACCTGCAAGGCTGGTGGTTCAAACCTACCAGCTACTCTGGGGAAGAAAGGATGAGGCTATCTGTGAAGATTTACAGAGCCAGAAACCTCTAGTAGGGAATTTATGAATCAGGATCCACTGGATGGCAGTGGGTTTTTTGCTTTATTGTGCCTGTGCCTATATATTTTGAATTTTTGAGGACTATAGAAGTGTAACCAGAATGGAGTTCTTCTTTCATTTCTTCATACATGTCTTCATTTTGCAAATATTTATTGGGCACCTACTAAGTGAAAAGCACATCTTGGGGAGATGAAGATAAATACGGCACATCCCCCGCCTTCAAAGAGACCGATACGTAGCTTTGAATGAAGCTTAGAGAAAAGCAGTAACCTTCTCCCAAAGGACAGAGTGCCCAGAGGTGACAGATCACACCACTCCTATTTCATTACAAAAACGTTCACCGGCTCACGTCCTTTCTTTAGCAGGGGTCTTACCTTATGTAGAACTTCCTGAGAACCAGAAAGGTGTTCTTTTTGTTTGTTTGGCTTTCCATTCTCTCTCTTTTGGTACCTAAATGAATCACATAGAAGCAACCAATCGCCAGTTAATACTCTCGTCTGTCCTTCCAAAGCCTCAGCCCAAAATAAAGGTGCTGCGGAGGTGGAGAACACAGTGTTCATTCTAAGTTTCGCACAGTGGGTTTCAGTCAATTAAAATGCCTGTTCCTAAGATACAGTTGCTTATGGAGGCATGGAACACCCACATTTTTGGGAAGCAATGATTTTGGTCTACAGGCACTTTCTTCCCTGAATACCTGTGGAGACCTCAGGTAGGGACTTGGTTCCATTTGGAGGGGATGTCGGGAGGCGTTACCTTTGCTCAGGCAGCAGCTTCCTCCTGTTCCCTGGATCTGGACTTCTCTTCACTGCACAGCGAATGTCCTGGGGTGGAAACAGCACACTCATCATCTCTTATCTCACTAAGGCCTTGGGACCAACCCATCTGGCTGGCTTTTGGGTAAATCTAGTTTATAACGAGATTGTTTTTGGTGTAGGATTCAGTTATTAAACCCCATTGGATGGGGTTCAAGATGGACCTGCCTTATGCTGAATTTTGCTTTATAGCAAACTGCTAGTCACAGGTGCCAGAAAGTTTGAAAACTAGAATGAGAAATCTAACCAGTAGTAGGAAATCAGTTTTCCCTCAAGTGTTTTCCTTGGCCTTCATTCCACTCCTTTTCAAGGTGTGCAAGTCCTTCAAATGGTCCCTTGGACAGCATCGTCATCTGATTATCTGCTGTCTTCAAAATGAAATCAAGTCAGGAGAATCTTCAAGTTGTTACCTCATGGCTAAAGTGTAATCAAAGCCCCTTGTTCCTCATCTGTTAAATAAAGCAGAGCTGGACCCAGTCTGGGGATGTAGCTCACTATCATTATAATAAGATGTTAATTAAAAACCCGATATTGCTTTCTTGTTGTCATTGGTACCTGGTCTGCTTGAAATATCAAAGAACTGTTATCTTTGGAATACGTTCTGAATATGATATGTTTCTTTTGACTGATTTACCTTGTCATTCCTAAACAGCAAAAGTATAAATCAATGCAAAAATGTGATTAAAAGTCCAGTCATGGTTTCTTTTGCTCTTGATATACTGTGGAAAATGTTCAGCTTCTGGGCCAGTTTTACACACCCTGCGCTGGCCAAATGCATACCTATATTTTCAGTTACAGGTCATGGAAAGCGTATATGAAGCTTGAGAACTTTCTTCTGGCCACGGATTCATATAAAATTCTCTTCATAAAACATCACCACTTTGATTGGACTTTCACTCTTCCCTGTCTTTTGACTCTCTCTCTTGAATCCACTTCCTGGCTATTGAACAGAGCCATCTCTTGACATGCTTGTATGTTTTCTGAGCCATGATCTTGTCATTCATATTGCAGTACTGAGGCCTCATTTAGCCAGGAAAGCAACACCCTTGTGATTGCTAATTGGGTACCATTTCACTTTTATACGAGGCTAAATCATTTGAATCTTTTAAATAGATAATGAACTCAGAAACTCTCTTCAGGTCAGAGAATAGCATGCTTGAGGAGGAGCGGGCCATTCGAGTTTTAACATTTCCTATCCTTGGCCATAGACTTACTTTCCGTTTAGGCCTCTTTGATTCCGGTCTCGGCCCCTTGAATACATGTGGTCTAGCCTCCCAAGTAAAGACAGAATGTTCCTGAATTCCTGGGAATTTACCAGATGGTGCCACGTTTCCGAAAACAAGTGGTGAATTTGACCACGTTTTGGCTCTTGTGCTGCCTGGCTGAAACCACAACCTTGTTGTGTTTAAATTGTGAGAAGAATGTGCTGAAGTCTTGACTCTTCAAAGTCTAACCCCAACCAAACTCAAACCCTACCATCACGTCAATTCCAACTCAAAATGCCCTATAAGACAGAGCAGAATAGCTCCACGTGGTTTCCAACGCCTAAGTCTTTATGGAAACAGACTTGACACACCTTGCTCTGGCAGAGCTGCTGGTGACTTTGAATCCCGGACCTTTCAGCTCTACCACCACCGGGGCTTCCTGGAAAGGATGAAGAGGGAACTGTGGTGCCGTAAGACCTGCCGTATGAATGACTTTGGAGCTTACACTTGAGAAAGATCTCCATCCCACTCACACTGAGGTTCTTTGAAGCTGCATACGAAATTATAATTCACATGGTAATTTTGGGGGGAGGGGGATTGCCACCAAATTTCTAAGCAATTTTAAGCTCTGCTTTGGTTTCATGCCTTCAAGGAAAGTTACCTAGGTGGAAGCCCAGGCATGTTACCATCCAGACATGTTCAAGGAGGCAGTGTAAGACAGGTGCCCAAACTGCTGACAAGCTCTTCAACCTTAGGTAAAGCTAAAATAGTGCGTTACAAAATTGCCAAATGGAATGTATTTCCAGTCACAAGCTCCTGAGAGTGCACAGCATGCTAATTTCAAAGACTTGTCAACTGACTCTTTTATTCTTGGGGTTTTTGTATGGCAGCGATCATTCGCTGTGGGGTTTTGTTCTCTATTTGATCCTAGGCAATGGAATGCTCAGAGTATCATGGTAACTGTGGATATTGGAAGACTCTGAAAGACACATGAACTGACCTTCCCAACTTGCTACCTGAAAGTCCTCTTTATTAGTTAAGTGTTTTATATAGTTAAAGTTTATTGTGCCCACCGATAAACACATGTGGGGTTATTTGACGGGCACAGAGATAAGTGGCTCAATGAGCCTCGCCTTTCTAGTTCTCGGGTCTCTTGCTTTCTGATGGTCGGTCTAGGGTGCAGCTGCCTTAGCCAGTTCCCTGCTTCAGCTGGCAAGGCTCACTTCCTGGAAGACATCCCCAAGGAGAAGCTGCATGGACCTACCCTGATGCAGCCCTGGGTGCTGGAGCACCAATGTGGAGACCCCTGCCAGCGTTGAGATGTTTATTACCTACCCCAATGCAGCCCTGGGTGCTGGAGCAGCCGTGTGGAGATGCTTACACATTCACTATCTCGACTTTCCTTTTGTAGTCGGCATCATTGCGTCTGTGTTGTGAGATGGAGGAGGACTTTGTGGATTGGTGTTGGACATATGGGTTAATGGGCTGATGTTGGACTTGTGGGTTTGGGCAGCACTGGATTGGGATGTTTTCTTGATGTGCACTTACCCTTTATATAAAACTCTCTCTATACATGAGTTACTGTGGATTTGTTTCTCTCATGTACCTAGATCAACACAGTGTTCATCTCAGAAACTTCTCCCGAAAGCAGAATCCTGAAGCCTTGAGCTCCCTTTGGCCAGTGAGCAACAGTTCTCTCAGGCGAGGGGGTAGGTTGTGAATGCGTGGTAGGCAGCACGCTGGCCTGGGTTTGCAATAGTGACTCTGAGCTGCTGACGTCCAAAAGAGGAAGAGGTGAGAGGCACAGTGAGCACTCAGAGCTATACGCTTTGAAAATATGCATCAAGAAGCGGGGGGGGGGGGGGTCTGTGCTGGCACAGTCGGTGACAAAACAACAGAGAATGTCATGTAAGCAAATCACCTAAAGCAAACGTGGCTTATTATGAGTCAGACCTACGATTAGGGATTCCAAGGGGAATGGCACATGGGCTTCATTGGAAAAGTCTTTTTTGTCTTTGGTGAAAAAGTTATCATTGCATGTAGAAGACACAGTCTTTTAGGGAGAATAGATTTTAAATGTTATAATGTTTTCCAGATACATTAGACTCTGCATCTAGAGTCATTTACATGAAACTGTACAGGAAATTCAATCAAAGGCTTCACCTCTCATGCCTATTCCAGTCTCTGAGAGCTATTCCTGAGAGAGGACTTTCAGGTTTTTCTTCTGGTATTTTGTTGTATTTTTCTAAATAGCAAGAAAATACTATTATTTCTTAGCTATAGCATTGTATAGATTATTATTTGCTTTCTTACTATGGATAAGTATACCTTCTCTCTCTGTTCATCTCACTACAGGCACATATGTTACTTCTCCCTCTATTTATCATAAAGAACCCCAGTGGTACCAGGCATGCTCTCTCCTTGGGGGTCTGTAAAACAATTGTACAGTCATTTTCCTCCACTAGGAAGCCGCTCCTCCCACTTTTTCTACCAATAGAAATTCACTTGTCTTCTTGCAGACGTGCTCTCCTTCCCTCTTCTTGACTTGATTTTTTTGATCAGTATCACTTATCACTCGGGCAGGAATGGCTGCTGATGTGGAGGTCCCCATCACACTTTTGCATAACAGCCACTGAGTGGTCGTCTTCCTATGCCTTACTCTTGAAAATCTGATGCTGGCTGAAAGGAGGACTCCTGGGTCAACATAGTTTACAAGACATACATACAGCGAAGGTGGTGTCTGGTTCATGGACACTCATCCAGCTCTCTATGGCATGAATCTAGAGAGTCAACAACTAGAATAAGGATTCTTGGGGTACAGCAGGGAAGGGAGAGGGTGATGGGGAGCTTATATGCAAGAGTACAAGAAGGAAGAAAAAAATTTGAAAATGCTTCTGGCAGCGATTGTACAACACTGCTTAATATGACAAAACTATTGAATGGTGTTATGTCTGGATGATGTCCTAAGAAAATGGGTTGGAATAAAATAATACTGCTGATGGCGCAATGGTTAAGCATCGGTCTGAAAGGTTGGCAGCTGGAATTCACTGACTTTGCTGTGGAGAGAGAGAAGGCATTCCTCTTATATAAAGATTTTCAGCTTGGAAAACCCAATGGAGAAGTTTTATTCTGATCTGGAGGATCCCTATCAGTTGGAATAGATACAGTAACAGATGATCCGTTAGGGGGGTTGTACCAGTCTTGGTTAAGTCAGTATGGACTCCTTGCATTATTGATGTTACCTGCAGTTGTTGGGTGCCCTCAAGTCGGTTCTGACTCCTAACGGCCCTACGTACAACAACAGGAAACATCGTCTGGTCCTCTTCCATCGCACAATTGTTGTTATATTTGAGCCCTTGTAGCCACTGTATAAATTTATCTTGTCAAGTGTGTTAGGCCAGGTTAACTAGCAAAACAAATCCCTTGGCACACATGTATGTGTATGAAAGAACTTTATATTAAGAAGTAGTTATAAATCAGGAAAACATCCCAGCCCAGTCCAACTCAAGTCCATAAGTCTGATACTAGTGCATAAGGACCTCTTGAGACTCACACAGTTACAAGCAATGATGCAGAATACAGGAAGATCACAGGCTGGTGGGTGGAAAGTCTTGTGGATCTAATGGCAGTGATTTTGGCAGCAATCGGGGTCTGCCAGCAGGAAGGTGAAGCCCGCGAGAGAGGGAGAGGTTTTCAGGGCCTTCCTTCTGAGTACGTCATGCGCACATGGAGGCACCATCAGGCTGTGACCTGATTGACATGTTGAATATCACCCCATACTTTTATCGATCTTCAGATTGATATGAAAGTATATAATTACCACATCAAGGATCTCCCTTTTTTTGTTTCTTCTCTACTTTACCAAGCCTGTTGTCCTTTTCCAGGGACTGACCTGTCAAAGTATGTGAGATGAGTTCTTACCATTCTAAGGAACCTTCTGGTTGTATTCTTTCCAAGCAAATGTGTTTGTTCTTTTGGCAGAACGTTCAATGTTCCTTTCCAACACAATAATTCAAATACATCCATTCTTCTCAGGTCTTCCTTATTCATTGTCCAACTTCCATATGAATATGAGATAATAAAAAATACCGTGGCTTGGGTCCGGGACACCTTTGTTCTCAAAGTAAGAAACTTGCGTTCCAACACTTTTAAGAACTATTACGCAGCAGATTTACCCAAGGCAATGCATCCATTGATCTCTCAAGTGCTACTTCTGTCTTAATATGATGGAGTTTCTTCACAATCACCCTCATCTTTTTTGTCATGAGTCCCACATGGCTATCTTTCATGTTTTCTTTTCCTATTGGTTTGCGCCTTAATTTTGTTAAAGACCATTCTCTAGTAGCTTTCTCACGTTGAGAAAGATTCTCTGTAGACTGGTTTCTCTAGCAAAGGAATCAGTGATATGCCATTGCTTGCTCACTACCATGTTGATTCTGGCTCATGGCAACCCAATAGGACAGGATAGAATTGTACCTGTGGGTTCCTGAGACTAAATATTTATGAGAGAAAAGGCCTCATATTTCTTCCTTTAAAAATATATATATATATATATATTGCTGAAGACAATTTAAATATGACTTCACTATACTTGATGGAGTACTTCCAGAAATTCAATTTGCATTTGTGAGGATATGGGACAAGGGATATTGTTGCTGATAGCAACTGAATCCTGGCAGAGAAGACCAGGAAGATGTTTGGTTTTATTCTATTGACTATGCAAAGACATTTGATTGTGTAATTCATAACAAATTATGGATAACATTGTGAAGAATAGGAGTTCCTGTACATATCAACCTGTTCATCAGGAACCCGTACATCAATCTAAAGTTAGGTTTTCAAATGGAATAGGAGAATGCCACATGATTTAAAATCAGGAAAGGTATGTGTCAGGTTTATCTTCTTTCAATATATTTATTCAATTTGTATACTGAGCAAATAATCTGAGAAATTGTGGCATCTTTATGTGGCATCAGACTTAAAAGAAGGATCAGTAACAATTAGATGGATCAGACTTAAAAGAAGGATCAGTAACACAAAGATGCTCCAACTTTGCTTGTTGAAAGTGAGGAGGACCTGACACACTTACTGGTGAAGGCCAAACATTACAGCCACATACAGAAAACAAGAAATCTGCCAAATGGACTAATAAGCAATATGATACATGGAGAAAATATTGACATAATTAAGGTTTTTATTTTACTTGGTGAGGTAGTTAGTTCATTGTGCCAACCTGGCCGATAAAACATATGTGGGGTTAATTGGAGGGCAGAGGGATAAATGGCTCAGTGAGACTTGCCCTTTTAGTTCTTGGGTCTCTTGCTTTGATGGTCGGCCCAGGGTGCAGCTGCCTTAGCCAATTCCCTGCTTCAGCTGGCAAGGCTCACTTTATGCAAGAGATCTCCAAGGAGAAGCCACATAGCCTACCCCAGTGCAGCCCTGGGTGCTGGAGCAGCTGTGTGGAGACCCCTGCCAGCACTGAGATGCTTACACATTTACTGACTCGGCTTTCCTCCTGCAGTCTGCATCAATGTGTCTGTTTTGTGAGATGGAGGAGGACTTTGTGCATTGGTGTTGGACATGTGGGTTAATGTTGGACTTGTGGCTTGGGCAGCACTGGGTTGGGAAGTTTTCTCTTTTTTAAAAATCATTTTATTGGGGGCTTATACAATTCTTATCACAATCCATACATACATCCATTGTCATTGTGTCAAGCACATTTGCACATTGGTTTCCATCATCATTCTCAAAACATTTGTCTTTTACTTGAGCCCTTGGTATCAGCTCCTCTTGATGCATAGGTAACCTTTATATAAAAATGCTCTCTTAAACGTGAATTTATGTGGATCTGTTTCTTTAAAGTACCTAGACTAGTACGCTTGGCTCCATCATCAATGAACATAGGGCACATTTGCTGCAAAAGGACTTTTTAATATGTTAAAAATTAAGGATGTCACCTAAGGAGTAATGTATACCTGACCCAAGTCATGTTTTATTTTTGCTTTGTTTCCAGTAATTGCCTCATAAGCATTTGAAAACTGGATAGTGAGTGAGGAAGCCCCAGGAAGAATCGATTCCTTTACATTACAGTTTGGCAAAGAAGGTAAGTGTGGCCTAGACTACGGAAAGCATGACCAAGTCTGTTTTGGAAGGAGGACAGCAAGAATGCTTCTCACGTGTGAGGAGGCCAAACATTCACACCAGGGACGTTAGACATGAAAGAGCAGCCACTGGAAAAGGACATGGAGCTTTGTAGAAGTAGTGGGAGGAAGGGGGGAGAAAAAGTTCTTGAAATAGGTTTCCAAACTGGCTACCAACTCAAGTCTGACTGTTATACCACCAGGACTTCTTAGCCAGGAATATTATCAAATATGCACATAGACGACAGCTGTGGTCTCCATTATCAAAGCTATTTATCCTCACTGAACTTACTTATTCTGTAGGACAGCCTTGAGATTTTGACTTTGTTTTACATTTTTTTTTGTGGCTTACTTGACTCTATGCTTTGATATGAATTCTTTGCTAATCAACTCTGGAAACACCCTTGTTAGGAGTAAGTGACTTTGCTTCTTCCTCCAAATGTGCTCTACTATCCCCATAATATATATAACTCTTGGGCTATCTGGCAAATGATTTCTGATCCATTTACTAATGAGCCATGTTCATTCTATAGGCCCTTATGGTTATTACCTTTCTTGCTGTGAGTTATAAAAGCCACAAATTGCAAGATAACTCTAGCTTACCTAAACAACTTTCTATTATACTCACTAAACTCAGTGCCCTCTAGTGAATCCATAGAAGTCATTAAACTTCACTCCAATCTTGTCAAATAGGGAAGGAAACTTGAATCCTTCCGTTGTTTGGAAACCAACTTGATATCCCTGAAACCAAAAATGTGTGGCTGTAGAGCTGATTCTGACTCATTGTGAACCCATGAGTGTTGGGCAGGATCGTCTAGTGAAACAAACTATGTATACTCATCTATGTACAAGAAAGAATTTTATACGATGAAGTATCCTCCAGAAGACACCCGGCCCAGTCCCACTCAAGGCCAGAGCTATCACTGGCCAATTGGTGCAGTCTCGTGGATCTAAGGTTGGTGCAAACACGGCAGCACATTGACAGCTTTCAGGGTTGAGGGGCCCACACGAGGCTGCTCCTGGAGGCAGACACAGAGCCCCAGGGATGTCCCAGGGTAGAAGAAGGCAAAGTGGCAGAGAAAGTGGCAGTTCCCAGAGTCCTTCCCTCTCAGACAAAAGGCCAACTCCCCAAAGAGGTGCCATCAAGCTCCCACTTGGGGGACATGTTTGACCTCACCCCTAGCCAGGCACGTCTAGTTGGCCTAAAACCAGCCACTCCCTCACCACGTGTTACAGAGTCGAACCCCTCGATAGGGGTTTCTTAGCTGTGCTCTTTATGGAAGCAGTACGACTGGCCTTTCCCCCCTCTGTAGCAGCATTGTTTGAACTGCCATTCTTGGGTTAGGTGAGCACAAAGCATTTTCCTCCTGTCCACCAGTGAACCTTTGAGACGTCTCCTCAAGACTTGTCTTACAGGAAGAGGATTTAGCCTAGCCCTCTGTGATAACTCCTTGATTTATGGGTTTGAGGTTTTCCAAATAGCATAAATTTTCACCATGAATATTTTAAATGAAGGCTTGAGACACCTCTGCTAACAGAGCCATGGCCATAAATCTGCCATGTCAGCTCTTCTGTGTCAACTTGGAATGCTGGGGATGCTGGCCCTCTTAAAGCCCGAGCAGTATAGGGGGCTTGCAGTGCCGATTCCACAGTGAGTTGAGTTGGTTAACTCAACAGGAGTTTTGGAAAATTTACTTGGGTGAGGATAATATAAAAATAGTTTCCCTTGGGGGCTATTACAAAGCTGGAACATCATTTTGCACACTATGACCCCTTTTCCACAACTTGAATTCTTATTCATGTAATATATGCTATGCATTTCTGTTTGAACAATTGAGTTATCTTTTAATTATGGTTGGCAAAATCTTTTTGAAACCCCTTTTGGAAGTTATTTAAGTTGGCAAAAACAAGATAACTTCATGCTGAGGAAAAAACAAGGAGAAAAATTACGGAGTTGATAAATAGGGAGATTTTCTCACACCTTTCCAGGGATAAATACTAATGTTGATAAGATCATAGACTAGAAGACTGAATCTAAACTTGGCCTCTGTTTCTGACATGGTATGTGCTGACAGTAGAAGTTCTGGGAAATATAAATATAAAATACTTAATGAAATACACAGACACAAATTCTTGAATTACTAATCACCTTTACTCCAATAAGAAATCAATTAATATACTAAGATATAGTGCCCAGAACAACCAGAAAACATGAAAAATCATTGGTCCCATTTTGTGCTTTTAAAGATTACTGCAACACTTAGCAGAATGGGATGAAAGTTTTTTTTATCTGTTTTCTTTCTGCTGCTTGATTTATTTTCATAATGTTTTCACAATAATGTATGCTAACTCATCTGTGAGAGAAATAGAATATAAATCAGAGATGTATAGGGCCACACTTGTGATGGCTATCTCATGAGTTTAGTCATAGATCTAGTCTATAATTAGGATTTATTTTTTAAAAACCAGATTGATGACTATACATTCGTATTAGATGCTGTTAAATAGGTTCCAACCCATAGTAATTCTGTGTACTACAGAATGAAACCCTGCCCAGTCCTGCACCATCCTCACTATTGTTATGCTGGGTACATTGTTGCAGCCACTGTGTCATTTCATCTCCTTGAAGATGCTCTTTTCTGCTAACCTTCTACCTTACAAAGCCTTTTCCAGGAACCCTGGTGGTGTAGTGGTTATGTATTGGGCTTCAATCGCATGGTTGTCAATTCAAAACCACCAGCAGCTCTGATGGAGAAAGACTTGACTTTCTACTCCCATAAACAGTAAACAGTATTGGAAATCCACAGGGGAGTCACTGAGTCAGCATCGAATCAATGGCAGTGAGTTTTGTTTTGAGAAAAACTACAACAAACTCACTGTCATGAAGTCAACGTCAACTCATAGCATACCTATACGACAGGGTAGAGCTGCCCTGGTAGGTTTTCAACTCTGTAGAAAGTTCTGCCTTATTCCCATGGAGCGGCTGGTGTTTTCGAACTGTTACCTCCTAATGAGTATAGGCTCATTATGAATCTGGAACTGGAACTTTACAATGGATCCTAACAATAGAATATGACAACAGCAATAATACTTCTTAACACTTTGGGCACTAATTATTATTTTTCTTTCCATTATCATTGCCAACATTCAAAGAAAATTTATTTTTTGTATTTTCAAGTATTCGATATTTATAATTTTTATCATTTTGACTCTTTTAACCCCATCAAAATCTTCTACAATATTTTTTGTTTTTACTGAAGAATGACATTCCCCTGCCTACATCATATACCAGATTACTCGTAAACCTGGACCATATGTCACTGCAATTTACTGATGGGCTCAAGCTGTTTTGGTAGATAAAAAAAATCCAAGAGGATTAGTATGGCTCAATTCTCACTTGTGAACACAGCATCATCCACAGGGCAGCTACACACAACCCTCTTCTTTCCTTGTCAACAATCATCTCTGTTCTCTTAATTTAGCTCCTTTATGACCCACCCCCTGGGATGACTTTAAAATCAAACCAAATTGTGTCAAGTTAGGTCTGACTCATAGAAATCCTATAGATCACACAAATACCCACAACAACGAATTTCTCTTCTTTCTTCAGACATCTAGGAAGAAAAATGAGAGTCTCTATTTTCATAAAGATTTAGTTTTGGAACCTACAGGGGCAGTTCTACTCTGTCATTTAAGAACACTATGAGTCAGAAACCACTCAATAGCATTGTTCTGTCTTAGACTTCTGGACAAATATAAATTTTTCAGAGTCACAGCAAGCCATGCATGGGATGAAATGGAAATGTTTATATGAAAATGTAGGAAACTTTTCCCTAAATTCTAGTTTCAAGAAGGTTCTGGCAGAAGAAGAAAAATAACTCTTTAATTGGTAAGTGTCACAAAACACATTTCTCCAATCCTTAGCTGTGTTCAGGTTCCCTAGAGAAACAAAAGCAGGAAACATGATTTTATAGATAGATAGATAGAGAGATAGAGAGAGAGATAGATAGATAGAGAGATAGAGAGAGATAGGTAGATAGATACAGGATGAAGGACTATAACAACTGAATAGTCCACACAGCAGTACAGAGGGCTCAGTTCAACTCACTTCTGTGAAACAGTTAATACACTGGAAGTCCTTCAACTCACAGGGACTCAAGGTCAAGGAAGCAGGCAACTGAGTCTTCTGTAGAGCAATGCAGGCAGTCTGACCACAGGCAGCAGACAGCAGGATGGGTCACCAACAGTCAAGCAGATACCAGGATCTGACAATGCCCAGCTCAGATGATATATACACCAGCATTGTGGTGAATCAGGTCTTGAAGGAACCTCAAGCTCTAGTGACATGGTCCATGGCTTGGGTGTCCCCCAAGTAGTGTAGCTCGCAAATTGAGGCAGAGAACTAACTAAGGCAACCACACACTGGCCCAATCACCAGAGAGCAAGAGAGAGGCAGGTGGGACTCTCTGAGCCATTTATCCTTTTGCCCTCCAATCAAACTGCAGCCATATTAATCCCGCATGTTCTTTTCGGTCAGGTTGGCACAATAAACCTACCTATGACATTGGCTATACTTGTATTTTCTGCTCAGCAGAGTTAATGGTGTCATTTTTGAAAGATTTCAAGTTCTTTATGTGTAATGAAGTGAACCTCCAGTACTATTCACCTGAAATCAGAATCTGATGGTTGATTAAATTATTGAAATATAACATGATCTTTGGGAAAATACAGTTATCTTGAAGCCATTTCCCCATGCTTCCACTTTTCCTTTCCATCACAAGGGAAACTTTCTCCTACAGAGGAAATTCGTAGGACTTATATTTTGCACCTTGAAATCTATTTTGTTGAGGGTAGCTCCTGGTTTTTTTATGCCTGACATTGTTTCTGTGAAGTTTGAATAATGAAACATATTCTCATTGAAATATTTTAATTCTTTATAATGCAAACATAAAACAGAATACATTTTAATTGTTCACATTTCTGATTCTGTTGCTGCTGAACAGATCTCACACAGTACAGTAGTGTGTGGAACTAGGAGAATAGAGTAGTGTAAGCTTAGAGTTGGAAACATCACGGAGCCATCCGGCGAACGCAGAGGTTACCATTGTGCTTAACTCTTGGCCAATGCAAGAATTATGTTTACTTATTTCTGACCAAAAAAAAAACCAAACCATAGACACTTTGAACATGTTGGTGATTTGGACTGCTAGAGAGTAATTTTAAAAGTTGAATTTGAATTTTCATCCCTCTTTAATTCATGTTTTTTTCACTTTGTCTTTGAGGACTCAGCAAAACCATGTAAATTCCTTTCTTCCTCATGACAGTCGCTCAATTACTTGTCTGAGAAACAGGTTTCTGTCTTCAGGAATTTGACATTTATGATGACTGAACTTTCAAATGAATTCACCTTCCTTTGATAGCCCATTCCTTATGTACAGGGAAGGGCTCTGTCATATGTAAGCCATTATTGTATCACAAGATGGAAACCAGACAAGACTGACTGTATATGTATACAAAATTAATCACACACGTTCAGTCACCCACTATGGTTGTTCATTCCCTCATTAAAACTGAAGATCTCTTGTAGTCAGAAAAGCATCATGGTCTCCTGTGCATTCTTATGCTTTGTGGAGTGTAAAATTTGGCTTCTTTAGAAGGCTTGGCATGGACTCAACACATGGAGTCACTGTTAATCAGGGTGGGCTCAATAGCAACTGATTTCCACTACCCATCTGTCAATTTGTCATACTGTGGTGATTTGTGTGTTGGTAGCGGTACTTTATATGTTAGTAAAATCCCCCATTTCACTTCCATTGAGTCAGTTTTGACACATAGTGATCCTATTGGATGGAGTGAAACTGTCTCATTGGGCTTTGGAGGTGGACAATCTTTAAGGGAGCAGACGCCTTCCTCTTTCTCCCTCAGATTGCTTGGTGGTTTTAAACTGCTCACCTTGAAGTTATCAACCCAACATAGACCCTGTGATACCTCCAGGGACCATCCATGGTTTTGTTAGGTGCTTTGTGGCCAGTGCAGACCCATTGTGACCCTGTGGAGCACCGAGGAAACAGAAGGAAACGCTGCACCATTCTCACAATGGTCGTGACAGAGCCCTATCATGGCAACCACAGTGTCAATCCATCTTGCTGAGACTCTTTGTCCTTTTTTTTTTTTTTTTGCTGCCTCTCCACTTTACTGAGTATGATGTCCTTGCCAAGGACTAGTCTCTTCTGAGAACTTGTCTAAATTACGTGCGACAAAGTTTCACCATTCTTGCTCCTGAAGAGCATTATGGCGACAGGTTTTCAAAGACCGATTTGTTGGTTCCGTTGGCAGTCCACAGTACTTTTAATACTCTTTACCAGTACCATATTTAATATGCATGAGTTCTTCTTTGGTTTTTCTTTTCATTGCCAAAATTTCACCTGCATTTGCGCCAATTGAAATAGCACAGCATAGGTCAGTCACACCTTAGTCCTCAAAGTATCTTCCCTGCTTTTCAACCCTTTAAAGAGATTTTCTGAAGCAGATTTACCCAATGCAATGAATGCATCATTTGATCATTTGACTGCTGCTTCCATGAGCATTGATTGAAGATTCAAGCAAGAGGAAATCCTCGACAACTTCAATCTTTCACCTGTATTAGATGGATTTTAGGAGAGCTTCCAGATCATGATAGAGTAAGAAGAAAGGTGATTTACTTGCAAAAATTAGCCAAATGAAACCTCAGGTTTCATAATACAAATTGTCTGACTTGTTTGCTGTGGATGTGTGAGGGTGCTACAGGACGAAGCAATATTTCATTATTTGTGTATAATATTACCAAGAAAAGAGAAAGAATGGAATGTTAGCTATCAATCTTTGTTTCTTGTTTTTAAGTTCTGACCCATAGTGACTGTAAGCACAACAGAATGAAGCACTGCCTTGTCTTGCACGATGCTTACACTTCTTGCTATTGCTGAGTTCATTGTTGCAGCCACTGTGTCAATCCACCTTGAGGGGGGTCTTCTTTTCCACTGCCTTTCCACTTTACCTTGCACGATATCCTTCTCCTGGGATTGGTCTCCCTGACAACTCATCCAAGGTACGTGCAAAGTCTTGCCCTCCTTCCCTTGAAAGAGTAATCTGGCCATTTTTCTTCTAAGATCGATTTATTTGTCCTTTACCAATCTATGGTACTTTCAATATTCTTCTCAAGTACCACAATTCAAATGCATGTATTCTTATGTGGTAGTCCTCATTTAATGTCCTGCTTTTATATGCAAATAAGGCAGTCAGAAACGCCACAGCTGGGTCAGACACATCTGTGCTTTTCAACACTCTCAAGAGTTCTTGGGGAACAGACTTACCTAAGGCAAGGCATCTTTTCATCTCTTGGCGGATGCTTCCGTGAGCATTGATTGTGGATCCGAGACAAAATCCTTGAAAACGTCAGCTTTTTCTCAATTTTTTCGGTCCACTAGTAAAGATTTTGATCTTCTTTATATTGTTCTAATCCATACTGAAGCCTACAATCTTTGACCACGATCAGCAAGAGCTTCAAGTCCTTTTCACTGTCAGCAAGCATGGCTGTGTCATCTGCACATCGCAGGTTGTTAAGCCTTCCTCCAATCGATGGCACGTTATCCTTCATATAAACCAACTTTTCTGATGATTTGCTCAGCATGCAGCTTGAATAAACATTGTGAGAGGATATGACCCTGACACACACCTTTCCTGATTTGAAACCAGGTTTTATTTTTTTTATTGTGTTCCCACAACTGCCTCTTGATACATGTACAATGTCTGCATAAGCACAATGAAATGTTATAGACTTTCCATTTCTCTCAATGTTATCCATAGTTTGTTATGATCCACACACTCAAATGCCTTGACACAATCTATAAATCACAAGTAAACATGTTTCTGGTATTTTCTGCTTTCAACCAAGATCCATCTCACATCAACAATGATATGCCCTGTTCCGTGTGCTCTTCTGGATCCAGCCTGAACCTCTGGAAGCTCCCTGTCAATGTACTACAACAATTGTTGTTGGATGATCTTCAGCAAAATTTGGTTGCATGTGATATCAATAATATTGTTCTATAGCCTGAGCATTTAAGTGGGTCATTTTTCTTTGTAATGGGTGAAAAGATGGATCTCTTCTAGTCAGTTGGCCAACCAGCTGTCTTCTAAATTTCCTGGCATAGACTAGTATGTACGTCCAGTGCTACATCAGCTTGCTTAAAGATTTGAATTAGTTTTCCATTTTTCAGTGCAGCTTGAACTTCTTCCTTCAGCACCATTGGTTCTTGCTCATATGCTCCCTCCTGAAACGGTGGAATGTGGACCACTTCTTTTTGGTGCAGTGATTCTGTATATTCTTTTCGTCTTCTTGTATCATTCATATTGTTACCATGTAATGTTTCAGTATTGCAACTCTAGGTTTGAATGTATTCTTTCAGTTTACAATATGCCGAAGGTGTTCTTTATTTTTGGTTTTCTAACTAGGTTTTTGCATAATTCATTATAGCACTTTAATTTGTCTTCTCAATATTTTCACATTTTCTGTTCAGCTCTTTGATTTAATTATTTCTTCTACTTACCTCAGCTATTCCATGATTCAGAACAAGTTTCAGAGTCTCATCTGGCATCTACTTTGATCTTTTTTTCTTGCCTGACTTTTTACTGATCTCTCTCTCTCTCTCTTTCTTTCTTTCTTCAACTTTTGTTCTCTTCATGAACTATGGTCTTAATGGCCTCCCATAACCATCAGCTCTTCTGCCATTAGTGCCCCATGCATCAAATTAATTCTTGAGATGTTCTCAAAATCCAGGTGGCATTGCCTCAAGGTTGTATTTTGGCCTTTGTGGAATTGTTTTAATTTTCTTGGGCTGTATCCTGAATTTACATATTTGCAGTTGATGATATCTTTGACAGTCAGCCCCTGGCCAGGGAGTAGTTGCTGATATTGAGCTTCTTCACCCATCTTTGTTGAGTCTTTCACAGTTCTAGTGATGAAACATTCTTCCTTCATCTTGCATTCACTCGGCAACTGCTTAAATTTCCTTTAGTTTGGAAAGTAAACTCAAAATTCATGCCTATCAAGTAGATGATGATTCATATTTAGCCTGTAGGGCAGGTAGAACTTCTCCTGTGAGTATTCATGGCTACACATCTTTATGAGAGCAGAAAGTTTCATCTTTCTTCCATGAAGTTCCTAGTGGATTTGAACCAACAACCTAGTGGTCAGAACTCCTTATTCCAAGTAACACAATCTTACTTCAGTTTACCATGAGGGGCAACAGTATTTTTATTTTTTGTCTCTTTGTTTTTCCCCACAAGAACTTGGGTGCATGACTCAATAAGGTAAGCAAAGCTTTCCCCCGCCCCCTTATCTGTTGGTTTCATGACTCCCATCTTGTAATCTTTGTTGGTTTTGTGTATGTAGCAAGGGATATGGCTATAAATAGCCTCAAGATTGCATCAGCATCTCAGTAACATTAAAGGAAAAGGGAAAACCCTGTAAGTTTCTACATGAACAATTCTAGGAATGTTGAGGAAACACATACATGGTACATGTATTAGTCAGGCTAGAGACATATATGTACCAATTTGTATCCAGCTTCCAGTAAGAACCTAGCTGGTCTTTTCATCGTTTCGCTTTCTCTCTCCAATAGGATGCCTCGGTTTTCTGCTCATTGCTACATTTCTTGTGAGATGAGCATTTAGCTTCCCCTCATGACCCCTCCCTCCATTTCCCCCCGCTTTTTAGGGTGTCCTTACCTAAAACCAGTAACGAGGTCTTAATCTTTCAAAAGTGCAATTCACCCATTATAAACTCAGGGTAATTTTATCTTCATCATAGACTTATTGTAAGGATTAATGAATGCTTGTAATAGAGCAAATATTTAAATGTGTACATTCTCTCCTGATGCATTTATTCATAGAAAACCATGAAAGAAGGAACATTGGCTAATATAAAAGGCCAGGTGGTTCAATGCAGCGTGCATATGATTAATAAAAATGCTGTGAAGTTACAGTTTGTATCTTCCCAATGATTTTTAGAATTTTGCATATTGAACATGTACATTCTTCTTCATTATTGTTTGCCATTGCAATGGAGAAAACATTTTTCACTAACCTATGCCTGAAGGTGATCAAAAGTTCATCTATTTCAGAAAAGTATTTATTATTCTGAGATTATTTAAAGTCTTAAGCCTATAAAATGTCAAATAGATGGACACAGATTTCCTTTTTTATCATCATCTGACTTTGCTCTTTTTCTTTATAATAATTTTCATATTTCAATTACTATATATACTCATGAATAAACCGAGTTTTACAGCACTTTTTAAATGCAGTTTTTGTGTTAAAATTAGGTGCTTCAACTGATATTTGAGTCAGCTTATACTTGACTATATATGGTATGCACTTATTTTTGTTTTCTTTTTCCTATCTCCTTGAGATGGCTTTAAGATTTTTGACGTGGAAGAACATCTCTGTTTTATACATGTGTCACTCACAGGTCTCAGTACATAGTTCCTGTTCCAGTTAGATGCTCTGGAGTCCGTTCTGACCCATAGCAACCATATGCACAACAAAATGAAACCCTGGATGACCCTGTGCTCTCCTCATAATTGTTCTTATACCTGAGCCCATTCCTGCCGCCATAGTGTCCATCCATCTCCAAGGACTGGTTTATCCTGACCACATGTCCAAGGTACGCTAGACCAAGTCTCCCCATCCTTGTCTCTAAGGAGCATCCTGACCAACTTCTTCCAAGATCGATGTGTTTGTCCTTTTGGCAGCCCATGGTATTTTCAGTGTTCTCCAGCACCACAATTCAATAGGTACTCAATAAATATTTGTTAAATATTAAATTTAGCTTTATAATAAAGTTATAGAATCACAGTTTCTGTGCTCCTAAAGTTATCATTTTGTTGGAATTGAAATGCAAAGAGAGTATGAACTAGAACTTCTTTCAGGGGTAACAAAGACAAGAATGGTCAAGAATGGATAGTTAGCTTAGACAAATATAACTGACAACTATGTAGCTTGTAAAATCAAATACCTTTTGAAAGAAATCTTTAAATAAGACATTTCATTTCAATGAAGTTTTGAGTATCAATAAGGGCTAAAGTGTGTCATGGATGATCTCCATTCTTAATCACTTCTCTAATGTATTTTCAGGTTATCTTTAGTTATTCAAATATACTCAGCTGCCATCAAGTCAATTCTGACTCATTGTGACTATAAAGGAAAGGGTAGAACTGCCCTTATGAGTTTCCTAGACTGTAAATCTTTGTAGGATTAGAAAGCCTCATTTTTCACCCATGGAGTAGTTGGTAATTTCAAACTGATCACCTCGCAGTTAGCAACTGAATATGTACCCACTTTACTGCCAGGGTTCCTCTTTGTTCATCATGCTTTTCTGTATGGTTAATTAGGTAGTACAAGTCCATCTGAAATACTTTGAATTATAAGACATGATAACTTTTCCCAAAAACTTAAAAAAATACATTTTATTTCCAAAGCTTCTGTATTAGATAAAGTATATTAGGAAGAAAAAAATCTCTTATTTCCCTGGATACATATTCAGAAACAAAACAAGACAAAAATTCAACAAATTATATAAAATGTACAAAGCGAGAACTTGTGCATGGAAAAGTTACTATAGAAAGAAATGAAAGAATGATTTTGTTGTTCTTTTGTGATTGCAGCTTTCCTTTTTCACTGAAAGGAGGTTCTACTTTCCTTTGCTCAATATTGATGAAAAGAAATTGACTTAGCTTTCCTCTTCTACCATGGAAGGCTTAAAGCTTGAATCCCACTTTTCATTACCCTGAGAAGTAAATATTAATGGTGTTTGAGAAAGGGAGATTATAACCCATTGTGTCCTTCTGTAGTGACTATCGCTCCCTCAACAGTGAGGTTAAAGGTCTCAGAGCTGTAGGTCTGTCCATCTACAAGATGCAAAACTAGGACACATAATACAATTCAAAACAGCTTTGTGCTGTGACAGTATCATAGGCAATGAGGTTTATGCAAGATATTATTGTTGCTGGTTCTACAATCCAAAACTTTGTCTCTATTTTCCATGGGTGTGACCTTAGGAGGGTTATGTTTTTCATAAGCCTTTTATGCAATCCTTCCCATAGTCTCTTCCAAAACTGAAAAATGAGATAATTGTAAAGTCCTTTGTATGAATATTAAAAACTGAAATCCATGCAGAAAACATTATAATGGGAGCACTATATAGAAACAATGATTATGTACCTATACTCTGATATTTTAGATTACTAATTTGGTTTTAATGTCTTTGTAACATTTTAATCAGGAAAAAACTGCTATGTTGTTGCCCTGAAAAATATTCTGTTGATGAGACTGAAATATTATTCCATAATCATTCTCTCAAATATGACTCATATCCCCTTGACTTTGTCAGATATCAGGAAGTCAGAGCTGAATTGAAAAAAGCAGTGAAAGGATGCTGTAAGGTAGATTCATTTACAGTTTTTAGAACCAAATCAAGATAATTTTTGATGCATTCTATTCCTTATGAGAAAATGATGTCTTCAAGGTAACAGCTAAAGTTACAAAGACTCTTTATTGTCAGGTAGAATGCTTAACCAATACCAAACCGTGTAGAGATGAATTATCCAGTTTTTATAGATAAACTACCATTAAATATTTTAAAAATCTCACAGCATTTTAATGCTTATAAACAGTGCAAACTGTGGGAAGTGTGAAATAAAAACTGTTTTTGCTCATTAGAAATGACCTTACATAGTTTCACAACTTAGGAGTTATTAGGACATCTGTAACTTATGACAATTATTTTAATATCTTTTTTCTAGCATTATGTATTTTCTCTTTATTTCTGGAAACATGTAAATAAGAAAATGTACAAACATAATATTTCTATTTAATTATTTGCATCAATTCATTAAAATTGAAATTTAAATGCATTAATAAGCATCCCATCAAAGTCATAGCTAACATTCCAAGTTGTAGACAACCTCAGAGGCTTTTCCAAGCACGATGGCACTGATTCTAATGAGATGGGAAATGAATGGAGAATTTGAGGTAGTATCGGCCTGGCCTGGCTGTGTTGCACACTGGGAAAGTGGGTCGGGCCAGTGACACCTTTTTGAAACAATTGCAAAAGAAGTATTCGTGGCTTTGCAAAAGAGAGAAGTGATAGAGGCAGGAAGAAAGGATGGGATCCTAGACACATTTAGAGTCATACAATTTTCTTCTGACAGTCAAGATGTAAGTTCGGAGATAGGGGAGTAAAGAATCACTTCAAAGTTTTAATTGAGAAACAGAAAATAGAAAGAAGGATATTGCTGCTAATTGTGTTTTTAGAGATATTTCATAGGTTTGTGAGAAAGCTTAGGTTTTGTAGAGAATAAATTTGTGATACCTATTAGTTATCAATGGAAAAAATTTAAAAGACTAGATAAATGTGCCTGGAGTTTAAGAGAGGATGAGTGAAGCTGAGAATTCTGGAATCAAATACTGTCTGGCTGTTATACTGTTGCAGACAGTTGCTATTGAGTCAATTCCAACTTACAATGACCCACACTGGATGAATACTGAGAAGTCTGAGGATTTATCTTTGCGCTATTTCCATATTTAGAAGTTAGAGGATCATGATAGTTAGGTTTATTGTGCCAATATGGCAAATAGGGACATGTGGGCAGAGATTAATCAGGTCACAGTTTGATTGGAGGACAAAGAGCTAAGTGGCTCTGCAAAGCCCTTCCCGGCCCCGCTTGCTCTCTGGTGGTTGGACCAGCATGCTGCTGCTTGCTGCTTTAGCTAGTTCTCTGCCTCAACCTGGTGCTACACTACCTGTGGGTCAAGCCAACCTATGGATTGTAGCTAGAGCTTGGGGTCCCTTTGAGACCAAGATGCTGGTGTGTACATTGCTTGAACTCAGGGCTGGTAGATCCTGTCACCTTGCATTGCTTGAGTTCAACATCCATTCTGGGCTGCATTGCTAAGTTCCTGTGCTTAGCTGTTGCTGGCCCACCCTGCTGTCTTCTGCCTGTGGACAGACTGCCTGCTTTGCCCGAGGAAAGACTCAACTGTCTGATTCCTTGATCTTGGACCTGGCAACCCATGTGAGTTGAAAGACTTCCAGTATATTAAATGTTCCATCACAAAAGTGAGTTGAACTGAGCCCTCTGTACTGCTGTGTGGACTAATTAGCTGTTATAGTTTTTCTTGCTGTATAAGCCTATCCATAAGTATAAATATAAAATCAAGAGTGTCCTGGTTTTGTTTCTCTAGAGAACCCTGCCTAACACAGGGACTAAGGAAAAACTTGTAATTGAACCAGAAACGAAATGAACAAAAATACCAAAAATTTTTAATGGATTAGGATGGAGTAGTGGGGCTGGAAGGGTCAAGAAAAAGATTTTATTTCTTTTTAAATGATGAGAGTTGCCATGGCATGCATGTAAGCTACTTAATAGAAGTTACTTGTTACAAACTCAATGCCAATGACTTGACACACATTTAAGTGGTTGTTGTTGTTAGGTCAGTTACAACTCACAGCAATCCTATGTACAACAGATTGAAACACTGCCTGGTCCTGAGCTGTCTTCACAATTGTTGTTATACTTCAACCCGTTGTTGCAGTTACTGTGTCAATCCATTTATTCGGAGCCTTCCTCCTTTTCCACTGTCCTACTTCACATTCATAGAGACCCTGGATGACAGACTGGAACTACACAATAGGGTTTCTGAGGTTATGGACTCACTTGGAAGCAGATTGCCACGTCTTTTTCCTGTGGAGAGACTAAGGGATTCCAAGTGTCAAACTTTGGGCTCGCAGAAAGCGGTTTAACCACTGGATGGTAGGAAGTCCCAGAAGTTATTCAGGAGAAAGTGAAAATTAATGATGCAAAGGATAAGGAGGCAGTGCTATATTGATGGCCCCTCCACACAGAGAAGACCTTATTGTACATGTAGGTGGAGCAAAGCTTGTGGACACTTCATTTGCTGATATGATGAAACTCAAGATGAGAAGAAATAACTGAAAATAAACCTTTAGCAATTAGAAGCTATTTTGAATAAGACAACCACGTGGTCTCCTGTGTCAGGAATGAAAAAAATGAAGAGGAATGGTTCTGTAAGCATTGTTAAAAATAGTATTACAAGATCTATTCTGAAACACAATGCTGTCAGTGATACGATAATATCCAGATGCTTATCAGGAATACCAATTAATATGATTATTATTAAAATTTATTCACCCACTACTAATGAAAAAAGATGAGGAAGTGGAAGATTTTTACCAACTTGGAAGTCTGAAATTGATCAAACACACAGTTAAGATGCATTGATAGTGATCAGTTGAAAGCAAACGTTTTGAGAATGATGAGGGAAACAAATGCACACAAGTGCTTGACACAACGGATGGATGTATGGATTGTTATGAGTTGTATGAGCCCCCAATAAAATGATTTAGAAAAAGAAAGTTGAAAACAAACTAAAAATATTAACACTTGGAAAATATTACCTTGGTGATAGAAATTACTCCAGGGATCATATGATAGAATTTTGAAAGAGCAATGACTTATCCATTGCAAATACATTTTTTCCTACCAAATAAATGGTGGATGATATAATATGGTCCTCATTGGGATGGAATACACAAAAATCAAATTAAGTTCATCTGTTAAAGAGAAGAGGAAGAAACTAAGTATAATCAGTCAGAACAAAACCATGGGTGGAGTGATCAGAACAGACCATAGTTTTTTCACATGGAAATTCAAGTTGAAGCTGAAGAAAATTAAAACAAGTCCACATGCGTCAAAATTAAACCTTAAGTATATAACACCTGACTATACTGCCAGGAGAACAAACAAGTCTTCCTTGGAAGAAGCCAGAAGGCTCCATAGAAGCAAACATATGCATATTATCAGAAGGGAATAGTCCATGGAGGAGGGCATCCAAGTAGAGGGAAGTTGAAAAGAGACAGACTTCATGATATGGGTTAATATAGTAGCAGTAAACAATAGACTCAACAACAAAGTTGAATAGACAAGAGATCTTGAGATCTAGTATATAAGTGGCCTTCTACAGGAACACACAGTTTTTTTTTTAATGCAAGAAACTAGAAGAAGAGGTGACACAGATGCAGGAAGGTGACCATAATGCAAATTTCTAGATTTATCCTCTCATGGAAGACAATTTCATATAAAATAGGAAGAAAGCTCAGCAGCTAAAATAAAGATTGAAGGGGAGGTGTGGGATACAGGAAGACTGGGAAGGAGGTTTGAAGTATTCATCCAGAATATTTGGGAGAGTGAATAGATTAGGAAAATGTATGTGACTTTCAATAGCTTTAGGGATCGATTTTATATTGGACACTTGAAATTTTATCTTTCAGCTATGTTCAGTGTGATCTAGGTGTAGAAAAATAGAAAAGTTGAATTTTACCAGGGTCAGGGTGGTGTTAGTGAGTTGATAAAACAATATAGACACAAGGTAACTGAGGGTGTATAAGAAGAATTTATTTAAGTGATAGCAAGAGTCTTATCATTATTTTGTCAATCATTTTGTTATACTCCGATGGCATGTGTATTGCAATACCTTCAGTATCTCACCTACCAGAACAGTCAATCTTGGTGAAAGCTTTCAGAGGATTTCCTCGACTAAGAACAGATGAGAAACAAGGAAGAGACAGTTCACTTTGGAAAATTCAGTGACTGAAACCCCAGGGGATAGTAGCAGAACACTGTCTAATATAGTGTCTGAAAAGGAGCCCCTCAGGTTGGGAGGCACTCACAATATGGTTGGGAAAGGATTAATTCCTTAGAGTGAAGTCTGCATTGCTATGTGGATGAAGCAAGGCTTTCTAGACCTTTATTTGTTGATGGGCACAACTAAAAATGTGAGGAACCAACAGCAAACATCCACTGGAACATAGAACATAGGAAGTATGAATTGATATAAATTGGAAGTAATCAAAATCAAAATAGAATACATAAAATAATCCAGGCTTTGGTGAGCTGAAACAGCCATGATTTATTACACTGGGATAATAAATTCAAAAGGTACAGTCTGAAATTCATCATCAAAGAGAACATTCCAAGATTTATATTGAAGTGGATTGGTGTTTGTGATAGGAAAAATTTTATATGCCTACAATAAAGTCCATATAATATAAATATTATTCAAATTTACAAACAGACCACTAAAGCAATGATTAAGACATTCAATAACTTTATCAGTTTCTTCAGTCTGAGATTGATCATACATGTGATCAAAATCCCTAATAATTATTGATGATAGGAATTCAAAAATTAGGGACAGCAGGGAAGAATTTTGTAGCTGGAAAGTATGACCATGGTAATAGAAAAGAAGGTGATATTGCATGACCCACAACTTCTTTATTGAAAATGCATTTTGGATATGGAACTCAATAGACACAGCACACAGGAATCAAATAAAATACAGCTGGGGAAGATATGATGGAGTTCAGTATATTTAGCCAAAATAAGACTAAAGGATGACTGTGAAATAGATCATTAATTACAAAAATGCAAATTCAAGTTGGAATTAAACAAATTTGAAAAAATTCTAAGAGATCTAAAAGATGACCTGGAATATATGTCACATGAGTTTAGAGAATATCTCACAGGCAGACTTTATGCCTTCAACATTAATGAAGGGAGATCAATGAGTGGTAGGATGGAATCAAGAAGGTCACATATGAAGAAGGTAAAAAGTCGTTCAAAATAAAGGAGTGAAAGGAAACAAAACAAACAAAACGGATGTCAGAATAATTCTGATATTTGCTTTTGTAAATAGAGTAGCTTGATGAATGGAGGAAGTGACTAAGTAAACGAACTGAAAAGAAAATATCAAAATACAATGCAAGAAGGAAACCCCGAAGCATTATCGTTAAATGTGGAAAGACAAGGGGGTTAGAAAATGGCCAAGAAGTGGCACAGTCAACATATCTGGAGCTGATGGAATTAAAGAAGAGACATTCACGCCTTAAGTTGCATGTGGAAGAATGTTAGGGGAACAGGTTCATTGATGCAGAAGCATCAAAATAAAAGGGATATGCAGATTCACTGTACTAATAATAATTCATCAACACTCAACCATGTCAGGAAGTACTTTAGGATCACGGACCAATGACTGGAAGAAGTCCAAGCTTCTCTGAAGGTATCATCAGAAAACAAGTTTCCAGGAATGGACATACTACCAATCAAAATGTTTTAAAATACTAGTGCACTGATGGAAGAACATACTTGTCTATGTCAAGAAATTTGGGAGACAGTTATCTGGACAACTGACTGGTTCATATCTATGTTTGTGTCCACTCTAAAAAATGTGACCCAGCAGAATGTATGAGCAAAATGTATTTTTAATATCATATGCAAGTAAAATTTTACTTACGATAATTAAAAAATGGTTGCAGCAGCATTCACAGCAGCCAGAAAATGTAAACCACATTCAGATTTTGGCTGAAATCAGAGAAAGATTGTTACTGATGTCTTTTTGACACTGCAAAATATTTGATCGTGTGGATCATAACAAGCTACGGAATCCCATCGGACTTCATTGCATCCATGTGGAATCAGCAGATATCCCTTTAAACATCATCAGGCAGTGTACGCGTTTTAAAATCATGAAAAATGTGCACTCCTCGGGGCTGTAGCCTTTCAAATAAGGAGGAGTCTGGCGGCAGCATTGGATCGGCTTTTACCATCAGTAAAACATGGCACAGCTGAAAGCGAAGACCATCTGAAGCACTAACACACGAGAATCAGCATGGATTGCTCCTCAGTGCAGAGAAAGCAAAAGTCCTCACAAGTGGATCCAGAGACAGCAGCGTGGCAAACGGACAAAAAACCAAGGTGGACAAGAATCTCCTTCATATGGACCTGCAAGCAGTGTCCATGGTAGATAGCTAACATGACCAGCAGCTAACCAAAAAGCTGGAAGAAAGAGCTCGTGATCTCCTTTGGAAAAATTAGCCATTGAAAGCCCCACGGATACAATTCTATTCTATCATACGTGAGGCTGCCATAAGTTGAAAAATTTTGTGCCAACGGCTTTGTTTGTTTGTTTTTAATTAAGGGTTATAAGAATAGGATAGTAAATCATGCTTCTTGGTATTTGAAATCTCCCTGCCATGCTGTATTTCTCCCCCTGCTTCTACACTTCTACCCCTGATTTGCAGGGGTGGAAACTTAGCCTTAAATGTATTGAACAGCCCTGTTATGGTCACACAAACTATGGGAACTCAGAAAGTAACAAGGCATCCCCTCCCCACTGCCCCTAAAACTCATCACTCTGAAACAGGGGTGAGGAAACTCTGGCCTGCTGTTTGCATTCATAAAAGTCTTATTGAAACAAACCAATATCCATTTATTTACATACATCTATGTCTTCTTTCCTGCTACAATGGCAGAGTTGAATTGCAACAGATATTGTATGAACTGCAGTGCCCAACATAACCACTATCTTATCTTTTACAGAAAAGTTTGCTAACTCATGTTGTAACATATTTTAATTATTTTAGAAATTAAAAAATTAAATATTTTATAAAAGTACCTTAAGTAGATGTAAAACTGACCAGTTATGTTATTAGCTAGATATAATTGATTGCATAATATTTAATTAATATCTATAATATTTATAAAATATGATCTTCTAAAAATTCTATTTCTCAGTGAGATTAAAGGTCAGTCCTCACCTATTATTTCTCATATTCAGAAATGTTCTCTAAGATGAGGCAAAACACATGAACTGAACCCAGATTTAAACATTAATTTTGTGATGTTTGCCAGACCAGATGGTTAGAAAAGTTAAATACCATTGATTTAATTTTACCCTTTATGAGTCAACATCAGAGACAATGGATCTTATCCAAACAAATGAGTTTAAACAACAGAATGTAGATCAGTGAAAAATGAAAAACAAATGCTATTGGATTTATCATGCTATAATTAATTTTATATGTAGGAAAGCAAAGCTTATTAGCAAATTGTAAACTGTGTCAGCCAGGTTTTTTTCTACTGACAACTGGTTCGGGATGGGCTTTTCTGTTGCAGGACTGTCGCTTCTCTTCGGGGAGTCCTGGGAATGTGACTGCCAGTGCCCTGGGATGATGCTTTCAAGCCAGCGCCACAAATTCATCCAGCAAGTTCCTTTGAGCATGTTTATGTGTATGAACTCGAAGCTGGAAAACATCACCAGAACACTCTTACAATATAGAGATAATGGTCCATATTTTGGGGGGATCACAGACCCTTCTGTATATTTTTTCAAAGCTGCATATCCTACTTTTAGGGGATAAAGTAAAGACACATGCTAAGAAAAGTTAAACTGTATATATTTTAAGGAATTTTGAATTTATGGAAGTCCTTTGTGGATGTCCATATAGAGCTTACCACACTTTTAGAACCTTCATGGTACAGCTTGTCCACAAACAGACGTATGAGTCTGTGTATATGTTTGCTCACATGTGTGGGTATGTGTACGTATGCATACACATATTCAGATTACTGTGAATAATGCATTACTGCTGCTCCTAACTTATAGTTGATTTCCTCTTGACTTGATTCCTTTTACTTTTTCTTTTTGAGAATTCAAAAATTTTTGAAGTGAATATGTACTACTAAACAAATATCTTTATATACACATTATGAAATTTAATTTTATATCAATATTAATGGGCTACTTATATTTTGTTTACCTAAAAGAAAATCGAGATGCTGAATGCTTATAAACTTACTCACAGTCCTCATGGAACAGTGGTTATGTGTTGGGCTGCTGACCGTAAGGTTAACAGTTCAAATGCACCTGATGATACCAACAGCTTGGTAGAAGAACAAGACTTTCTACTCCCATAATGATTACTGTCTCTGATGTCTCTAGAGTCAGTTCTTCCCTGTCTTATAGGATTGCTATTTGTCAGAATCAATTGGATGGCAGTGAGGTTAGTATTTTGCTTGTTGACCCAGCTAAAAGTGACAGAGTTGGGAACTGAATATTTTTTTGTATCCTTACCCCAAATTCTCTATATATTTTTATTCTGTTTAAATACCCATTTTTTAAAAGAATGATATAATTTGTGGCTAATGTAGAATGCTCTCTAAGAGTAATCAGTTTTTAAGGAACAACAGAATTTGAAGAGTTACGGTGTTGTTCAGTGATCCCTTCAGTCTTATGCACCATTATGTTTTGTTATAAAGGTTTATAGAGCTGGAGAAATTGAGGCTGACAAAATGGACCAGAAGAACTAAGACCTGGATTACAGGTATGTGAATCACTCCAAAATTCAAATTGTATAAACAGTAAAGAAGATGAAAGATCATGAAGAACAAAATGCATTAGAGAATTCATATAACAAAACTAGCATTGTGAAAAATATTATCTGGGTTTCTACAGGCAGAAAATTAACAAAGGAGGACTTCTGAATGGCTAATAAGCACATGAATAAATGCTCACATTAGTAGCTATCCGGGAAATGGGAATCAAACAATGATGAGAAACCATCTAACACCCCCAGTAGTCCCACTTTAAAAATAAACAAACAACAACAAAGCCTCAGTGAACAACAAATGCTGGAACGGCTGTGGGGAGATTGGAACTGTTACAAACTCCTGGCGGGCCAGCAAACATGTACAACCACTGTGGAAAGTGATTTGGCAATTCCTAAAGTAGCTGGCGATAGAAATACCTATGACCCAACAATGCCATTGCTGGGCATGTACCCCAAAGAAATAGAGATCGATCATGCACAGTGACGGTTTTCCTGTGTTTACTGCAGGATAATTCACAATAGCAAGAAGTTGGAAACAGCCAAATACCTTCAGTAGAAGAATGGACAAATATATAAGTAAATAAAAACATTGATATATATATACACACACAATGGAATACTATGCATCCCTAAAAACAGTGATTAAATCATGAAACACCTCATGACATGGAGGGATCTGGAAATTATTATTCTATGTGGAGTTAGTTAATCACCAAAGGACAAAAACTGTATGAGTCCACTGCTGTAGGAATGAGAACCCGAATGGAAGTAGGCTCAGGCTTTCAGGCCATCCAGTCTGCTTGCCAGAGAGGCTGGGCAGCTTGGCAGAGAGCCTGACTAGTGGCCCTGAACCAATGACCATCCTCTCTGTGGGTATCTTTAAGGCCGTTTTGGTGGAGGGGGTCCTCACTTCAGCGGGGCCCAATTTTTGAGAGAAGGGGAGGGAAGGATGACTGTGTAGTGGCTGCCATGCAAAGAAATGAAGACGTATTCCAGACTGGAGGACATTCCTATTAGAGTGATGAGGGATACTGATGGGAAAGTCAAGTTGAGGGTGGGGAAAGGGAGAACACACGTCTGGGAGAAGACAAGTGCAGGTCTGCTGGTAGAAAATGGAGGACCAACATCCTAGTGTTGGAAAAATGATGACCAATCTTGTTACAGAACTTAAGGGCGTGTATGCTGCTAATATGCTCCTAATAAGCCACATAGGTTCGAGTTGCTGAAAACTCTTTTGGGACCCAGGCCATGTGCATTAGGCTACTGGGGAATTGAATTCTGGATCGTTAAGACACAGAACATACTCCAAAGGCCATACCAGAGGGGTGTGATATGGAAACCTCACAAGGCAGAGGATTTAAGACTGAAACTACATGGTATATGAAGAAGCCGAAAGCAGCTAAACCAAGAGTATTGAACTGTCAGTAGGAGGATGAATATAACATTAGTACTTTAATACCTTACTTTCTGTATCAAGATATGTATTGTTCTGGCAGAGCTCTGTCTGGCATTGTCAGTGAATATTATGGTAAGTTTCTGGCTATCAGATAAAATAGCATCTGGGATCTTGTTTCAAAAACCAAAACCTTGTTTCAAAACAAGCAGCTGTCTAAGTGAGATATCAACTAAATCCACATGGGTGAAGCACACCAGCATCCATGACTCAAGGATTGTCAATTACATGATCTAAAGATGAAGGAGGAAATCGTATCGGAGCTTAAATTGTAAGAGTATGGTTTATAGAAGGTCATGGATGAGACTGGAAGCCCAAGATATATTTGTGAGGTCTACATAAGAAGCAAGCCTCCTGTGAGTTCCCTCTATTCAGAATAGAGGATTGGGAATAGCCTGATTATCAGACAGAGAAGTGGAGAGGTGACGATAGTAGATTAAAATGGTAACTCTGGCTTGAACAGTTAAAACCTTGTCACTTAATCTCCTTCTGATACACTTTGGGCTTGATCTGGTTTTCATTATTTTTCTGAGTTTTTTTTCATATTGGGGTTTGCATCTGTTACATTTTGTCATTGTTGGAAGACCTCTTAACCCTTTGTTATGTGTGTTTTTGATTTTTGGTATATGAAACCTAGGATAAGTGAGTATATAGAGACAACAATTAGAATACGTTTTCCTGGGGGGATGGCAAGGAAAGTGGTGGTGGAGTTGAGGATACGTTTTCCTGGGGGGATGGCAAGGAAAGTGGTGGTGGAGTTGAGGATACGTTTTCCTGGGGGGATGGCAAGGAAAGTGGTGGTGGAGTTGAGGATACGTTTTCCTGGGGGGATGGCAAGGAAAGTGGTGGTGGAGTTGAGGATACGTTTTCCTGGGGGGATGGCAAGGAAAGTGGTGGTGGAGTTGAGGATACGTTTTCCTGGGGGGATGGCAAGGAAAGTGGTGGTGGAGTTGAGGGGGAGCTGATATCAGGGGTGCAAGAAGGAAAAAACAGTTTTGGAACTGTGGTAGAATTGGACAACACTGTTTGATATCATTAAATAGCATGATGTCTGGATTAACTCCTAATAAAATGGTTTGGGAAGAAAACAAAGAGAAAAGGTCTCCAGGGATGGAGAAAATATCTAATTACAACTCGAAAACTGAGAGCCCTGGTGGTGTAGTGGATGATGAGTCGGGCCACTAATGACGTGGTCGGCCATTCATACCCATCAGCTGCTCCACTAGAGAAGGGGAGGCTTTCTACTCCTGCAGCTATGTAGTCTTGGAACCCCCCGGGGGCAGTTTACCCTGCTCACTAGTGTCTCTATGAGTTGGAATTGACTGGAGGGGAATGAGCTTGTTTTGTGAAGTGGTGAAGGCCGTGATTGCTTAAATCCACCCCTACTGAGTTCATTCTGACTCATAGTGATCCTCTAGTGAGGAGTAAAACTACCAGAAAGCCTCAGGTTTCTCCTCCGGAGAGGCTGATAAATTCAAGTGGCAGATCTTGTGGTTGGTAGCCCAATTCAATGTCCACCATGTTACCAGGGCTAACTAGTGATCACTTAGGGACAATAAACATTATGCATATTTGGCTCAAATATAATAATTTAAAGTGTCAAACAAGAATTAAAATGAACTCTTATAGTTTTTTTTCTTTTTCCATAATAGATTACCCCTAGAAGGCCATTTCAAAATTAATACCCATTAACTCTTATACGGATAAAGTTGAAAAGAATGGGATTCAGGAACACTTAATTTTGCTTATGTGGAATTGATGAATGGAACATACCTACGAGCAAACAAGGTACATTGCGTCTTTTAAGATCAGGAAAGATATACACCAGGATTGCAACCTTTCACCATACTTATGCAATTTTTATGCAGAGCAAATAATCCAAGATATTAGACAATATGAAGAAGAACATGGCTTCTGGATTGGAGGAATGCTTACTAAGAACATGTGGATGAAAGCAAGAAAGACTTGCTGATGGAAATCAAGGACTGCAGCTTTCAGGACGGATTGCAATTCAGTGTAAAGAAAACCCAAATCCTTCTACCTGGACCAAGTGGACCACATCGTGATAGACAAGCCGAAGATCAAAGTTGTCCTGGATTTCATTTTTCACGGATCCCAAATCAGTGCACAAGGAAGCAACAGTCAAGAAATCAAATATGCATTGCATTGACAAATCTGCTTCCCAGGCCATCGTTCAAGTGGTGAAGAGCAAAGATGTTACTCTGAGGTGTGCCTGACCCAAGACATGGCATTTTAGTCTCCTCGTATGCATGTGAAAGATACGTGAGGAATACAGAAGAACTGATGCACTCAGATTATAGATCAGGTGGAGAATATTGAGGACTGCCAGAACAAACAGATGTGTCTTGGAAGAAGTGCCTTCTTAGAAGAAAGGGTGGTGCTACTTTTTCTCACATACTTTGTACATATTTTCAGGGGAGACCAATTCCTGGAAAGGGGCATTGTGCTTAGTAAAATAGGAGGTCTGTTGAAAAGAGAATGGCCTTCAACAATCTGGGTTGATCAAATGGCTGCAACAATTAGCTCTTCCATCACCAAAATTGTGAGGTTGGTGCAGGTCTAGGAAGTGTTTCCTTCTGGGCTACTCTGAGTCAGAACTGACTGCATGACACCTAGCAACAATCAAAATCCACTGTATTCTATTGAGCATGGAAGCCAATCAAACATGAGGGAGTCTGTGGTGATAGATCAAGAATTTGGAATACTATTTAGGACCTTAAGCTACTAGAAAGATCATAATTACAGTTGACACAAAATTTGAGATTTGATGATTACCAGAATGCAGTGCAAGGCTATTGTAAATCCAATAGAAAAAGAGAAGATAATGGTGATTCAACATGTCAAAGGCAGTGAATTTCCAGTACACGAATCTGGAATCTGGCTGGATTAATTATTGTGCTTAGGATTTAGGATTTAGTCTGATTAAAATACAATAAGGTCCATCATATGGTGAAATAATTTCTGTTGAGGCTTACTGAGTCTCATTAGAGGAAAGGGAAAGGAGCCAAAGGCACCTCCCAGTGTCCTAAATGGCAGGGATGTACATCTGGACCACAACATGTTTAGAGTGGCTTGTTTTGGTGCCCTCCTCTGTGAGGACAAGCTCACACTCTGTTACTGGAGAGCTCGTCAAACTACAGCTCTGTTGACGCAGAGGTTACTGTGACCTTTCTGGCCCATCTTCCCTTCAGCTGGATCCCAAGCACAGCCCCAGTTTCACAGCCTTGCCTCATCTCCTGGGAACACAGCCAGCGGCAGAGGAACAGCTGGGAAAGGGTGGTTGGACAAGTCCCCAAGGAATCTAAGGAGTATCCCAAAATCCGCTCTACAAAGTGGCCCTGTGGAACCCGAGGACACTTATCAGACAAAATGACAGTGTGAGGAGAGTGGCCAGTGGGTTGTAGGGAGTGGGGTGCATGCTGAGAGTGGGGGACCCCATTAAAGGGCAGAAGGTATTTGGAACAGTGCTACAAGTTTTAAAAATATTTTTCAGCATTTGATAATAGTATGATAGACATGTTTACTAAAGCCTAAGGACAGATGCTCGTGGTAGAACAATAGGGCATAGAGGTCTACAGAAATCTGAATTATGTCTTAGTAAGAGGAATACCTATTTTACAGGAATTTTTGATTGTTCAGTGTCATTGTTCACATTGTGACTTAAAAAAAATTCCAGGTTTGGAGTGACATTTTAGACTACAGAAATAGCTGTAATCTGACTGGAATTACTTTAAGAGTCTCTCAGTTGTTATTTTATTTTTTCCCCTCTGAATTGAAAGGCACGACTATTCATGAATATCTCAGAGAGATCTCAAACATTTCCCCTTCTATTTTCATTCTGCTGCTCCATGATTTACTTGCTGAGTATTCTTGCAGAAGTTTTAATCTCTCTGTGCCTGAGTAATTACAGTTACAAAATAGTATAATGTCAAAAATATACCTGATACAGTCGTTGGAGAATTAAATAGATAAAATATGTAAAGTGCTTAGCAGAATGCTTGGGACATCGAAAGCACTCAATAAGTGTTAGCTGTAATAGTTTTATATCACCTTCGTCATCAGTCATTGAAATTTATGTCTCTTCTAGTAGGTCAAGAATACACTAATTTTAAAATAATAAATTTTATCTTTGAAGATAGCATATAATTTCTCATTATTAACTTTACATAGTTATCATTACTGCCTAATTAAAAATGTACAAAAACTTCAACACCCTCCAAATTTAAAATTTGCTAGGTAAGAGAGTCATATATAAATAGGGAAAGTTTTTTTTAAGTAAATCTACTGAAATATTAAATTCAGATTAATTTTTAGGCATGACTGTTTGAATTGTGTCAAAACTGGAAATCTCAATGATCAAGTTTGTTAATGATCATGTGTCTATCATATATTTCATATATATTTCATATAGCCAAAAGTCTAATATATCAACATTAAGACACGAGTTTTAAAATTCGTTCCTTTTTTTGAAAGAAAGAAAAAACAACAACATATGGAAACATTTGTATACCAATGTGTAATGCTTACAACATGTGCCAAGCAGAGAAAGTTGAATGTAATGTTTATGAATATCAAACTCATCTTGCATTTGTACATTTTTAGAGCAACACAGTCTCACGCTTTATCGAGAAATGCTTGGAGATGAGTGTAAAGGAAATTGATGTGCGTCAATATCTGTTTACTACAGCATCAAGATTTCCCTTTATTTAAAGGCCAGCCAAGCATTGTCCTTGTATCTTCCTCTGAATATCCAAATGAAATAAATGGGAGTGTCAGTATTGGAATCTTTCCAGACTTGACTACATCATATGCTGTTTTGTTTTTTCAATTTGAGGGTAATTTCTAAGCTAGTTTTCTAAAACTTCACATAGACTAGAATTAGAGCAAATCCTGATCTATTAAACAAGTGAATTTCTCCAGATCCTTTTGTAGAAATATAATATCTCTGACTTCTCAATATATCATTTACTATCACTAATAGTACCTCGGCATTTATCTGGGAATATTCTATTGATGAGAAATGCCACAGTCTTGTTCAATTTGTTACTCTAGACATAGTAGTTCATTTGACTGTTATATCGCAATAATCAATAGCAATCATTTTAACTCATTGATACCTAGTACAATGCTCCATAAGCATTCCATTTTGTTTTCCAATTTCACAAGTTCATACTTTATACAAGCCACACTCTGATTTTTAATGGATATTTGCAGCTGTGCTCATTTTGAGTCAAGCCATATCAACAAAATAAGGTCTCTGAGCTTCACTCTTTCACATCATCCAGACCGACTTTAAACTGAGAAGTCAACTCTGTGTAAGTATGCTTTGATTACCTTCAATAGTATGTCATCTAATAATTTGCTGGTATCTGTAAGATTTTCACTCTTTTTCTCTCCTAGTAATCGATGACCAGATCTTTCTTCTCTTTCTTTCGCAGTCTAGAATATCTGCTGAAACTTGTCTCTCATGTGTGACTGCCAGTACATACTGTATCATACCGATATTCAGGCAACCACACTACCACAGACTGATGTAGGAGTTATTTCTGACTACCCAATATGAATATGATTTTTCTTTCTCTTTTGTAACAGTAGGGTTTACAGGGTCTTTGACTGTGTCAATCATTCAATGAACATGGACTGCCCAAAAAGAAGAGTGAATTTTTGAAGCCCCTCCATAGTACTCCCATACATACACAGGCTTGCTGCTGGGCCACTGACCTTCTTGGCTTGAAGGCTCTTATGATGCTCTTCTCATGATAAGTAACTCAGGCCCCATAGTCATCTGGTATTTCAATAAAGTCCAGTCTTTGTGAGTGTTCCATTATCTTCTAGGGGCTGGTTTTCAAAGAGTGAGTAATACTCTTCTATAGAAGGCTTACCCTTGATGCAGCTTTTGAATAATCTGCTCTGTGAATTTCTTTCTGGTATTTGCCTGAGACTGCAAACATCATCATCATCCCATTCCCTATGGATACCTCTTAGCTAGACAGGTCTTCTGGGCCATGCGATCTGACTGGTAGGACAGCTTGCATTGCATCCTGTACCTGATGGTAAATCCTCTTTTGCTCTGTAGGCCACTGAAAGCCAGCACACTTCTTAATCACCCCAAAAATGTCTCAGAAACGTGTTTCCAAGATTGATATGGGTCGTACAAAATTTCATAAACCCACCCATTGCCATCCCCGCTCTCGTGGTAGACTGGCGTTGAGATGGCTTTTTGGGCCCTGCCTTGTGTGTTGGTGCTGCGTGCTGTGGCATTGGTTGACTCACAGTGATCCCGGGGGCTCGAGTAGAACTTCCCATGATGGTTTTTGGCCATCATCTCTATGGAAATGAATCATCAGGACTCTTTCCTGTGGAGTCCCATGGTGGGTTAAAATGCCCAGCCTTTTGGTTAGTCGCTTAGTGCTGAGCCATCAGACCTCCTGGATGTGGATTTCACTAGACCGAAGTGTCATTTTTGTAATATTGCCTCTGATAGTAATTGAGAGAAAAGTGTACCACAAAGATGGTTTTCATGAAATCTGTTCATTTAGTTTATTTATTCTACACGGATCTGGTCAGGTCTTAACCCCAACATTACGAATGCTTTTTTTTTTTTTTTAAGTCTTTTTGGAAAGGCTAGAATGGAGCTTCTTCACATGGTAAAGCAGGTGTATTAGGGGTTTTGCAGTATTTGTGATGTACTCAGACATTTGGGCTCACCTTTGTGGTGGGATAAGAATCAGACCATATTTTCTCCAAGTCCCACCATTTTCCCTTCTGTTTCTCCAAATCCCCAGCCAGGTGTGTAGGTAGCTTCCCGGTGGAGTATGCCAGCTCTCGTTCACAGTTGACTTCAAGGCTGAGCAATTCATAGGCTCCTGTTCCTTCTCATTGGCATCAGTTTGCCTTTGCTCTCCTCTACTGCACTTTGATATTCACTTTCTGACTTCCAGCCCAGCTGGCTTCTGAAATGACATTAAGATGCGGTGGCTTATAAAGAGTGCTACATAAGCAACTACAATCATGCAAGGTCTAATCACTATAATGACCTCCTTATATTCTTACTACTTCTCTTTGTGAACTCTGCTGTGAGGTGCCTTCAAATTGATTCTGACTCCTGCGACTCTAATAAAAAGAGTAAAACCGTCCCACAGGGTATATTAGACTTGCCAGGATTCTTCTCTTTGAGAGGTGCTGGTAGGTTATAACCACCCACCTTTTGGTTTCCTGTCCAGCACTTAACCATTCTGTCACCAAGGCTTCAAAAGATCACCACCACCACCACCACCACCACCACCACCTCCACCACCACCCAAGACACATACACCAAACAAACAAACAAACAATGCAAACACACTGCCTTTGTGTCAATGCGTACTCACAGTCACTTGATGGTACAGAGCAGAACCTCCTACAGGTTTTAGAGACTATAAATCTTTGCAGGAGCAGACACTCTCAGTTCCATCTTGCAGAGAAACTGGTGGGTTTGAACCATTGACCTTATGTTTTGAAGGCCAATTCCTATCCCATTGCACCACCAAAGCCCTTGAGATATGGCTCAGTATATGCAGTAAATTGAACCCTTAAAATCTTCACTAATGTGGCAGACTACTGAATGTTTGAAGTTTATCTCTAGCAAAGAAAGTTCTTATAACCTTTCAATACTTGCCACTTCCCTTTCACCAGCTTCAGTTAGCATGATGTCATAGATACAGTAATTAGCAAAATATTATGAAGAATATCAACACAATAAAGTACCCTGTGTGCTAAATTTTTACAAAGAGAGAAAAAAAAGGAAATTAACCTGGCTTTGAGATAAGACAGCAAATATATTCGGATATCTTCTCATGAAAGCCCAGCAGCTTTTAAGCTTCATCACCAAGAGAGTTTCAGACTCCAACCCTGTATTTCCAATCTCAGGGTTCTAATGCTTTCTTATCATGACCTTGACTATGCATTCTTGAGACCATGCATTCATTCCCCTTTATAATCAGTTCTTGACATTTTAATCACCATGGTTTCTGTTGTACTGAAGGGTATAAAGGAAGCTTGGTGATGTAGTGATTTAGTGTTGGGCTACTACCTGCAAGATCAGCAGTTCAAAAGAACCCCTATATCCCCTGCTAAGATAAAGCTTTTTACTCCTGCAAACAGTTTTGGAAACCTACAGGGGCAATTCTAGCCTGCCCTATAGGGTTATGATGAGTGGGCATCAACCCAATGGCAGGGGTGGGTTTCTGTGTTTGGGAGGAATAGTGGGTTAAGAGTTGGTCTGTTAACTGAGAGGCCAATAGTTAAAACCTTGCAGCCACCCAATGGGAGAGAGATGAAGCTGTCTGCTTCCACAGCAATGTATAACCTTGGGGACCTACTGGGGCAGCTCTACTCTGTCCTGTAGAGTTACTAAGAGTTGAAATTGTCTATGGCAGGGTTTGAGTTGGATACATTGTCTGCATAAATACTGAGGAGACAACGCTCTACATTCTCAACTTTTATTAACTTGATAATAACTAGCTGATTGAAGTTTATTATTATTCGTAAGGTATGTACAGGAGTTCACAGTCACCATAATGACTACTGTCTCCCATTGCCTAGAAGGAACAGCTTCCACAGATCCCAGCACTGCTCCTGCCACCAGCTCCTCCTCTACCCCAATCAAAATTTCTGGAATATAAGGGTGTCACCCATCAGGAGCTATTATAATTTCTCTTACGACTGGAAACGAGCCCATTTTACCACCAGACCACAATGATCAGATCCAAAACCTCATTTGGAGGACTATTTCTGGTAACAACTTTATTGGCCTGTTTCCTCAGTAATCAGAATTCTAAACAAAGGCTCTTATTAAAGAAGTGACCCTGGAACCGGAATGAGGGATCAGATAGTGGAAGGGAAGTAAATAAAACGATGTGTTATTCAGTTGGCAGTCGCTGCAAGGGAATAGTACTTAAACAATCAATTGGGTGAACTTTATGAACTGTATCTCTGAACTATTCACTCAGGATGAAAAAGGGAAGCATCAATCCATTACTGGTCAAGTGTTCGTCTCACGGTAATTACTTTGTAATTTACTATTCATTGGTATTACCATAACCCCAGAGAAGGGAGAAAGGGCTTCACAAATGATATTGATATTAGACAAGGCAATATCAAGTTGGAGTAAAATGTTTGGCTCCAAAGATTAGAAGTACAAATAATAGGTGCCTGATAGAACACACCTATTGGTGTAGCTTTTATAGAAGAGTTGGCACCCTATACATTCTAATACTCGGGTTTTAAATCCTAGGGCAGAGATCAAAGGTAACAAAGATTGACATAAGAAATCACTTTTTGAAATATTATTTTCTTGAATGAATGAAATAAAATGACTCAATGAAAAGAACATATATTCAGGGGCTTCAAACATTCATGGAAAAATTCCATGATCATTTCATTCCATTTTCCATGCCTTTCAAAGCTCCTTCATATCATTTGCAAAGAGAATAGTCAAAGTAAATTCCATTTTCTCTTTGGAATCCAGTACTTGAATATAGTTATAATTGAGGTCTCTTTACTTATTTTTCTCAGTATATATATGATAAAATCTTAAGATTTCAAAACATTTCAAACCTATTCCTTTGCATATATCTAACTCTGTATCTTCAAAAAACTTGTTTCTAAAAATTTACCAGTATTTTAATAATATATTTTAACATTTGACAATCTTGGGTAAAACCTAACATCTGTGTTCTCCACACTGTAATTTAGATTAATTTCCTCTAAATTTTTCATATTTTCCCACCCAAAGTATATCAGACATATTATATTTCTATACATGAACTTCTGTGTGATATTGCAGTTGTAAGATTAAGTAGGCTTAAAAGAAATTATTTGGCCTCTTCCCCTCAAAAACTGTAGTCTATAAGAGAGGGATATTGGGCACAATATTAACAGATGATCTTTATGCCCCAGGGAGTTGATCCATAAGACTCTCTACCATTAATTAACAAGGAGGTTTTGAAATGGAACAAAAGCAGATCAATAAACAAAACAAACACATAAATCCATAGGAATGGATTTGTGGCTCATACTAAAGTCTAGGTCAAATTTAAGAATAATTAGTTCTTACATCATGACCCTGCTGAATACTCGCCCTAAGGAAGGGAACACCGGAAGATATCGGTGCGATAGCAAAGTGTGGTGAAGAAATTAGATGGTGCCCAGCTATCAGATAAAATAGCACATCAGGTCTTAAAAGATTTTTTCCAAACAAGGGAGATGTCAACTAAATCCACTTGGAAGAAGCACACCAATATCAGTGACCAAAGGATTGTAAATCATATAATCTGAAGCCAAAGGAGGGAATCATATCAGAGCCTAAATTGTGAGAATGTGTTCTGCAGGAGACTCTGGATGACAGTGGGAGTCCCAGAGATCTTTGTGAGATCTACATACGAAATAAGCCTCCGGTGAGTTCCCTCTGTCCACAGAGGGATGGGAAGAAACTGGTCGCCAATAGAGCACATTGAAGAAATGACCATAGAAGATCAAAATGAGAAACCTGGCTTGAATGGTTAAAACCCTCTTACTTGATCCTCCCTCTGATGCAGGTTATGTTTGATCTGGTTTTTAACAGAAGAATTCATCCCATATCCATGAGGTGGGGACTTTAGACTACAGTTCTTTTTTTTTTCTGAAACCATTTTATTGGGAGTTGAAACAGATATCGTATCATTCCATAGTTGAATCATACCAAACAGTATTATACAATTGCTACTCAGTTTTAAAACATTCAATTCTTTTTTGAACTCCTAGATATCAGCTCCCTTTTACCACACAACTCCAAATGTACCACCAAGAAACCTTACTTTCCTTGCTGTCCCTATAGGTTCATCAATCCTGGGTTTCATCTACTGAAAATCAGAAAAGCATATAACAAAAATTCAAGACGGTGACCCCCAATGACATAACATTTCTGAATAAACCCTAATATGAGCAAACAAAAGAATACATATGCAACCTCATGTGCAACCATATGAAAGCCATAGAGTGAATTGCTCTTCCTAGTTCTTCACAAATTCCTAATGTTTAAAATAAAGAGCAGTTAAGAATGTTGTCTCTCATAGTGTTAGGGTAACCTGTTAGGAAGCAATAACAAGTGGAACCAATTACTCATGTCAAGTTTCCTACTCTGTACATAATTTTGATCAATTTCTTTAATTCTGACAACACTGCAAAGTAAGTGTTATTACCATTTTGCAGCTGAAGATAGTGAAGTTCAGAGGGTACAACCTCCAAATGTCATGCAACAAGGGAAATTCAGAGTTGGAATTTAAGCCTAATAATTTAGACTTCTTGCCCTACCCTGACCAAGCAAATAAAAAATTAAACAATACTAAAAAAGTGTCAAATTTATATGACACTGATTAAATTTTAAAATGTGTGCATTTTCAAATCGAATACTTAAAACACAATCTAGGGGTTAGCATGCACAGGCTGGGGGTAACCATTTTGACTGGGAGGGCCCTAAGAAAACACATGGACTGCGACCACGGGAACTAACTGTCTTGCCTGGTGGGTGGTGATGCCAAATGGCCGAGAACAAGGCATCGGAAATAATCTGCAACAACTTTTGTAAAGCTGTTGAAGAGCATAGCAATGAAGAGCAATTTCATGTTGAAACACTGAAAAGCAGGAGCAAAAATATAACGAGTGTCTGTAAAATGTGAATGATTAGAGTGCTTTGCTGTAAATGACCTTTGATGAAATTCTAGTTCTTCAATATTTAACCTAACATAAAAAATTAACCTAGCATAGAAATTGTTCATTATTTAACCTGACACAAAAAGGAGAAGCCATTTTCTTTTCTTTTTATCCCTTTTATAGGTTTGCTGTCAAAACAGAAATATTAAGCTTAAACAGCTGTATAATAAGCCAAGACTGGTTAAGAGACTATGATATAAGATTATGCCCTTTCACTCACACATCTTTCTCTCTCTCATTATATATACATTACAACGTGACAAAATATATTATATATAATTTGGTTTCCTGGGATTTTATGTGCATTTTGAAGTTTATTTACACAAACTAAAAACATTTTCCTTTTCTTATTCTGTTTGATTTATACAGTTTAAAATTATTGGTGATAAATAAAGGCAAAGTAAGTTTTTATCCCTGCTTATCTCTTTACCTCTTAGGTTGCTCTAGCATTTCCTCTGAGTTTATTTACTTTATTCCTCTACATTATAGGGGTTTTATATACGGGCTAGGCATTTAATGCACATATACTCAAATTTGACTCTTTTGATTGATGGTCCTTCAATATCAGTGCATAAGAATCATCTGGGGAAGGCATGATAAAAACCATAACTGTCAGAGCAACATTGTCAAAGAATTTGATTCAATGCTGGTGGAGCTTTATTCTTAAGGTAAACTTTTAAAATACATTTTGAAGATGATCTGAACATCTATTTGGACAAACACTGCAGTGAGATATTATCCCTGAATTTTCAGTAACTATCATCAGATTATAGAGTGCCATTTGCCATAAATTACCAAATAGGTACATGCCACCTATACAAAGGTATATGTTGTCATAGAAATACTTGAAAAATACATTTCTTAGTTTAAAATATTACTATAAATATTCTCTAAAAGTAAATGTAAAAAATATTAATGATAACTATTTGAGATTATTGCTTAATCACTTTTTAATACAAAATTAAAATACCTTGAACATCAAAAGACAACCACAGGATGGAAGACAATATTTACAAAGCATCTATCTAATAAGAAGCCTGCATGAATTATCTAAAGAGCCATAGTAGTAAGTGGTTTAAGTTCTCAGCTACTAACTGAAAAGTTGAGTTTGATATCTGTAACAACTGTTGAAAACTAGGCAAAATAAGAATAGATGCTTCTCCAAAGAAGATAAACAAATGATATACCTATAATTTTTTCAAATCAGATACACAAATAACATGCATACAACAAATGAAGAATATATATTTGACATTTATGAAATAAGAAATACTCAGAGCTTAGTAAAAAGAAAAATATCTTAATTAAAAATTAGGCAAAATATCTGAGTAGACATTTCTCAAAAAGAGGGAAAAATCTACTGTATACAAACACACCAGGAATGAGGTCCAGGCAGTATGGAGGGGCCAGACCAAATCCAGGGGTACATATTTTAGCCAACTAAAAAGGAGTGGGGATGTGGGGGGAGGTAAGGGAAAAAAAAGAAAGACAGAGAGAGATGTGTGGCGGGGGGGGGGGGGAGGGTTGGGGGGTGGGGGGGGATAGGGCACTGACCCGCCTAAGGGGAATGTATTGTTTGTGTCTCCACAGGGAAATAGGGACCAGACTTAAATCCGGGGTGTGAATGCAGATGCCTGCATGGAGAGGGGAGCCAGTGGAGTGGGCCTGAGGGCTCGGCCCCCATACCAGCTATGTGGATCACTGGCCCTCCCCCAGAAGAATTTACTTTAGAGGACAGCACTGATGCTGCAGCTAGAGGAGAGGGACATGTCTGATCAGAGCACAGGGGAGCAAATGAAGGGGGAGGAAGAGAGAGTGGAGCGCAAACTGGCCCACCAGGCATGGAGGACCATATCCCTGCACCAAACAGCCAATGCACAGAGAGAACCATATGGCTGATCCCACTATGAGACACTCACTGACCCAGGGACCTAAGGGGGACAACACTGGAGACTCAGTGTCAGGATTGGCCAGGACTGACCCGGTGACACCATGGCAAAACCCTAAAGGCATGCGGCAGAGCAATTGTGGAGCAGAGCAGGGAGATCCAGAGGGAGTGCAAAGAATAGACTTTGGGACTAGAGTGTGGCACCCCATCGGATTTGACTGGAAGACACACTTAGACGTCAAAAATCAAACCCTGATCTATTTATAGGTCTTTCTTTTTAAAATTTTTTAATTAAAATTTTTAAAAATTAACTTATTCTTTTCTGGATCATTGGTTTTCTTTTTTGTTGTCATCATTGTGTTCTCTTTTGTTGCTTTGTCTTGTTTTTTGGTGCATATTATTATCTCTGCAGATCTATGTAGATAAGATAGGCTGGATGAACAGTCTGGAGGAGAAAACAATGGGACCGATGGTTCCTGGGGCACATTGGAGAGGGTTAGGTAGGGGAAAGGAGATGGTGTTGACCAACCCAGGGACAAGGGAACAACAAGCGATCCAAAATTAGTGGCAAGGAGGGTGTGAGGGGCCTGGTAGGATCCAGCAAGGGCAATGTAACTGAGAGAAATTACTGAAAACCAAATGAAGGTTGCGCATGATAGTGGGACAAGAGGAAAGTAAAAGGAAATAGAGGTAAGAACTAGGAGGCAAAGGGTTTATAGAGGTCTACATACAGGCATGTACATATGTAAATATATTTATATAGGATGGTGGGAAAATAGATCTACGTGCATATATTTATAGGTTTAGTATTAAGGCAGTAGATGGACATTGGATCACCACTCAATTACTTTCTCAATGCAAGAACACTGTTCTATTAAATTGGCAGTCCATGATGCACACCTTCCTGACATGATCGCTGAAGACAAATGTTGCATAAGAAAATGTGGTGAAGATAGCTGATGTTGCCCAGCTATCAAACGATAGCGTGTCTGAGGTCTTAAAAGCTTGAAGATAAACAAGCAACCATCTAGCTCAGAAGCATCAAAGCCCACATGGAAGAAGCACACCAGCCTGTGTGACTATAAGGTGTAGAAGGGACCAGGTATCAGACATCAAAGAACAAAAAATAATATCATTGTAAATGAGGGTGAGTGAAGAGTAGAGACCCAAAGCCCATGTGTGTGCAACTGGACACCCCTTACGGAAGGGTCGCAGGGAGGAGGCAAGCCAGTAAGGGTGCAGTGTAGCAACAATGAAACATACCATTTTCCTCTAGTTCTTAAATGCTTCCTCCTTCCCCACTATCATGATCCCAATTCTACCTTACAAATGTGGGTAGACCAGACAATGTACATTGGTGCAGATAGCAACTGGAAACACAGGGAACCCAGGATAGATGACCCCATCAGGACCAGTGGTGAGAGTGGTAATACCTGGGAAGTGAAGGGAAGGTAGTATAGAAAGGGCTAACCGATTACAAGGATCTACGTATAACCTCCTCTCTGGGGGACGGACAACAGAAAAGTAGGTGGAGGGAGGCGTCAGACAGTGTAAGTAAGATATACCAAAATAATAATTTACAAATTATCAAGGGTTCATGAGGGAGAGGAGAGTGGGGAGGGACAGGGCAAAATGAGGAGCAGATACCAAGGGCTCAAGTACAAAGCAAATGTTTTGAGAATGATGATGACAACAGATGTACAAATGTGCTTGACACAATGGATGTATGTATGGATTGTGATGAGTTGTATGAACCCCAAATAAAATGATTTTTTTAAAAAGGGGGAAAAAAGGAGAAACCATGGTTTATGTTAAAACCACGCGTGTTTCCATAGATTTGAAGTGGTTTAATTTTTCATAAAGAGGGTAAAATAATTTAAATACATCATTTAACTGATATATACCTAAAGATTTCACTTGTTAATTTTGTAATAAACAATTATGGCTTTAATTTCTATTTATGAGAAGGTAGTGCAAAACCAGAATTTTTCCCCAAAGCTATGTGTTTAGATTTTTTTTTGCAAAACAACCTTATCAACTTCATATTACTCTCCACTACATTTCATATGCTCATCAAATCTGTGATTCCGTTCTTGGAAACATTTTTCAAACTCATCTATTTGGATGGCTGCCAGCACCTCTTCTATGTCATCAAACCAACGTCCTTTCATGTCCCTCTTCATTTGCATGAACAAAAAGAAGTTTCAGGAGCAAGGTCAGGTGAGTAAGCTGCATGGGGCGAGAGAAGCATGATGCTTTTTGCCAAAAACTGGTGCACTAAGATGGCTGTGTGGGCAAGTGTATTGTTGTGGTGGCAAAATCAGTCCCGTCTGATACAAATCAGGCATTTTAGGCACACACACTTACAAAATCTTTTCAGAACCTCTAAATAGAAAGCATGATTAATAGTCTGAGCTGGTGGAACAAACTCCAAAGGCACTATCCTTCTCATATCACAGAAACAAGAGAGCATAGTTTTGATCTTTGATTTCATGTGAGGAGCATTTGTTGGTGAGGTGAAGATGATGTTGTCCACTGGCTTGATTGATGGTTGCTCTTGGGATCCTAAGAAGAGCACCATGCCTCATAACCAGGAACGACTTTGGGAAAAAATTCTTGGTCACTTTGAAGCTGTTCTTTCAAAGCAGGGCATGTGTCCTCTCAAAATGGTTTTTCCTGGTCAGTCAGAACCTGAGGCACACATTTCACAGGGACCCTTCTCATTCCTAAATCTTCCATTAAAATTCACTTAGCTGAGCTCCAAAATAATCCAGATAATTCCTCCATCTTTTCAATGGTCTGCCATAGGTCTTTGAGCACTAGTGCACAAATTTTGTCGACATTTCCCTCCTTTCGGGAAGTTGACGGCGGTCCAGAATGAGGTTTGTCATCATTTAACAGTTCACCTTTTTTGCAACAAGAAAACCACTCATACACCTGAGTTTTTCCCATAGTGCTGTCCTTGTAAACTGTGCTCCACACCACAACAGTTCTGTGGCATTTTTCCTGAGCAGGAAACAAATTTTTACAGCTGTACACTGTTCTCTTAAATAGGCCATCACAAAAAAACGAGGTTTGAGTGAAACTGCTTTTACAAAAAAATTCACTGTCACCAGAGAGAACCTTCCCAGATGATGCCACAGGGTGCTCTAACTCAGAGCAAGTTGCTAATGCTCACCTAGCAGGAAAAATGTGTACTACAAAAACTTCCCCTAGGGAAGATTTTTTTTTCCATTTTAGCGGGGAGTATCCCCTAGTATATATACTTATTTTCTTACTGCCATCAAGTCATTTTGAATTGCTACTAGTTTACATAAAACTAAAATATCTCAAACTCACTTTAATCGACTTGATTCCAAACAATAACAATGTTTTCTGGCAAAGTTGAAGTGCCTCTTTGAGTTTCTCAGAGTTTAATTTTTTAAAATCATTTTATTGAGGGCTCATACAACTCATCACAATCCATCCGTTCGGTCATTGTGTGTCAAGCACATTTGTACATTTGTTGCCCTCATCATTCTCAAAACATTTGCTTTCTACTTGCGCCCTTGGTATCAGCTCCTCATTTCTCCCCCCTTCCTCTCTACTCCCCACTCCCACATGAAACCCTGATAACTTACAAATTATTATTATTTTGTCATATCTTACACTGGCCAACATATCCCTTCATTCACTCTTCTGCTGTATACCCCCAGGAAGGAGATTATATGTGGATTAATTGGTTCCCCCTTTCTTCCCCAACTTCCTTCCAACCTCCCAGTATCGCCACTCACACCACTGGTCCTGAAGAGATCATCTGTCCTGGATTCCCTGTGTTTCCAATTCCTATCTTTACCAGTGTACATCCTCTGGTCTAGGGAGATTTGTAAGGTAGAATTGGGATCATGATAGTGGGGGAAGAGGAACTAGAGGAAAGTTGTATGCTTCATCGTTGCTACACTTCACCCTGACTGGCTCGCCTCCTCCCCGTGACCCTTATGTAAGGGGATGTCCCTTTGCCTAAAGATGGGCTTTGGTCCCCACTCTGCACTACCTCTCATTCACAATGATATGATTTTTTTGTTCTTTGATGCCTGATACCTGATCCCTTTAACAATTCATGGTCATACAGGCTGGTGTGCTTCTTCCATGTGGGCTCTGTTGCTTCTGAGCTAGATGGTTGCTTGTTTATCTTCAAGCTTTAAGACCCCAGATTCTACATCTTTTGATAGCCAGGCATTAAGAGAGCATTGGACTTTTTGTAGTTTGGAACCTTGATATATGATGGTTCAAGAATGACTGCTAATAAAAAAATTGGCAGTTTTTTACCAGTTACTTTATGGAGAAAGACGTACCGGTCTGTTTCCACAAAGATTGCAACTTAGAAACCCAGGAGGAGAGTTAAACTCTACATTATATAGGCATTCCATGTTGTATTTGACTCAGCAGCAGTGAATATGGAGAAGACACATTGTTTGAACCTTGTTTATACAGAATAAGGAAGTGATTTCTAGATAAACGTTTCTCTTATAAGCACGGGGAACTCTTAAAAAAACAGTTAAGATGTATGATCTCTGTGGAAGAATACATGAAACATGTAAATAGTCTCCTATTTTATGAAAGCAGTTTAGTTAGTGTCATTCAAGGAAACGAAGAAGAAGAAGCCGCAGCAGCCGCCACCGCCATATTCTTTCAAATAGAAGAAATTCAGTACAAGGGGTTGTTCATACAGGATGGCGAAGAACTAAGAAGTCAAGTAGTTTGGGGTTTTGATGATGCAGGGATTAGTCACATCAGGAAGCCCTTCAATTTCCTGGGACAGAGAAAAGATAGGAAGAAGCAATGCTACTGAAAGTGGGGCTTGTAGCGCAAAGTAGAATCATGGCAGAAGTGACCTATCAAGAGCTGAAGGAAGGAGCAAAGAGAGCAGCCCTGCAGGAAAAGTCTCTGGAAGCAGAAAGATCCTGCTTTTTCTACTCCTGGATCCTTTGAGTCAGCTTGATAATCCCTATTATTTTCTAGAATTTTAACTATATAATAATCCCCCTTGCAGTCTGAGAAATGTACTATATTTCTTATAACCCTCCCTGATAGTTTCTGGACTACAGAAGGAATTCAAACTGTTGATGATTATTGGAATTATGCAGGTGTCCTGGAAGGCAAAGATACTTTTGAGAATGTTTGGGAACTTCCTGGACTTTCTTTCCCTAGATAGTAAGTAATCTTATGACTTTTGTAGAAAAGTAATGAGTATTAGCATTCATTTAAATGAAAATGCCCAAAGATTAGAAAAATTATTTTGTATGGGTAATTGTAGCAGATATTGTTCGTGCTCCCTGTGGATTAAAAAAAAGAAACACTCTCAGGAAGGGAGCATTGATGCTAGGGGTGCAACAGCAAAGTGTGGTGAAGAAATTAGATGGTGCCCAACTCTTAAATAAAATATCAATGGGGTCTTAAAGGCTTGTTTACAAAAAAGCACACATCCAAGTGAGATGACAACGATGTCCACATAGAAGAAGCCCACCAACATCTGTCACTGTAGGGTTGTAAATCATACACTCCAAAGTCAAAGGAAGGAAGAATATCAGAGCCTAAATTTTGAAAATCTGCTGTGCAGAAGCCTATGCATGACAGTGGGAGCCCAAGATACATTTGTGGGATGTACATAGGAAATAAGCCTCAAACGATTTTCCTGTATTCATAACAGAGGAATGGGATGAAAGTGGTTAGTTACTAAATAGAGCACATTGGAGGGAGGGCTACTGAAGATCAAAATGAGAAGCGTGACTTGAATGGTTAACTCCTTGTCAGTTGATGCCCTCCCTGATGCACATTATTTCTGGCCTGCTTTTCAACATTTTCTGTATTTTTTTGTTGTTGTTCATATTGGGATTTATATCAGGTGTGTTATGTCGTTAGGAGTGACTCTCTTGAATTTTTATTATATGGTTTTCTGTTTTTCAGCATATGAAACCCAGGATTCATGAACCTATAGAGACAGAAACCTATAGGTTTCTGGGAGTACATGGGGGAGACCAGTAAAAAGGGAGCTGACATAATGACCAAACCAAAACCAAACTCACTGATATCAAGTAGATTCTGACTGATAGTGACCCTTTAGGACAGGTTAAAACTACCCTGGGGTTCATGACTGTAAATCTTTCTGAGAGTAGAAGGCTTCATCTTACTGCTGACCTTGCAGTTAGCAGTGTAACATGTAACCCACGATACCACCCAGACACTTTGATATAATTACAAGGCTCCTATAAAGTGGAAGAGAAAAGTGGAAGAGAAGGTTAAAATGATTTAGTCAATGCAATTATTATTGAAAAGTACACAATCACTAGAACTCCAAAACCAAACTCTTGGTTATTGAATTGATTCCAAGCCAGAGTGGCAGAGTGGGTTATGTGTTGGACTATTAATGGCAAGGCCAGCAGTTTGAAACCACCAGCCACTGCACAGAAGAAAGATGAGGCTTTTTACTCTAGCAAAAAGTTACAGTCTCAGAAACACACAGGGGCAGTTATAGTCTATCATACAGTTGCTATGAGTCCACTAAAGCTAGTGATTTAAAGTAAAATGGACACATTCTACTAACATTTTCAGTCTGGTCTTAATCAAATATTCACTCAAGATGGACTGATAATTATTGATTACTGAAATGCAAATATGGAAACACAGGGGAAAGAACAGTAATTAGAAAATATGGCCTGACGGAAAGAAAAGAAGGCCACTTGTAAAATAGAATTTTGCAAAACCTACCACTTCATGACAAATATCTCTATATATTAAACATCATAAATGGTAACTATATACATCAATCTCTTCAAGTGGAATGCAGAGCATTAAAATTATTCTATTTATGGGAAATGACTATGGAGAAGCTCAATATCAGCAGCCAAACCAAGGTCATTGTCGGACTGTGAAACAAACCATCCATTGCTCAGATGTAACTTAAGTTTGAAGTTGAAGAATATAAAATATGTCCATGAGAGCCATAATGTTACCATGAGTAAATCCCACCTGAAGACCTGGTGAGCAGTGGGAAGACATCAAGAATAGCATACATGCAGAAAGCACAAGATCATTAAAAAGACCAAATAGAAAGAAAAGATCAAATTGGATGTCAGAAGATATATGGAAAAGTACTTTTGATTGTAGAGTAATTACAGCAAATGGAAGATGTGATCAAGTAAAAGAAAGTTCCAAATGTCAGCGCCAGAAGACAAAGTATTTTAATGAAACGTGTAAAGACTTTGAGTTAGAAAATCAAACAGAAAGAACACACCAGGTATCAAGCTGAATGAATTGAAGAAAAATGTCAAGCCTCAAGTTACTATATGAAAAGGTTCTTTGGACAGAATGTTGAAAGATGTAGGGAGCATCAAAAAAAATGAAAGGAAATACATGGAGTCCCTATATAAAAAAGAAGAGTTGGCATTCAGTCATTTCAAGAGAAAGAATATGATCAAGAGCCAATAATATGGAAGAGAGAAGTCCAAGTTAGGCTGAAAGAATTTGTCAAAAGCAAGGCTCCAGGAATGGATGGAATACCAACTGAAATCATCGAGAAAGCAAAAGCAAAAACGGGAAGATCTCAGTCATCTAAGCTAAGAAATTGGACAAGAGCGACCTGGCCAACTGGTGGGGAAGAGATCCGTGTTTTTGTCTATTTAAAAAAGTGACCCTGCAGGTGGTGGAGATTATTGAATAATAACATTGACCTCATATTCAAATAAAAATGTGCCAAAGATTATAAACAACCTTCGTAGTAGTAAATCGACAGGGAGCTGCCAGAAATTCAAACTGAATTTGGAAGAGGATGTAGAACCAGGGATATCATTGCTGACTTCAGATGGATCATGGATCACACAGGGACTAACAGAAAATATTTGCTTGTGCTTTATTGACTATGCAAAGTCATTCAACTGTGTAGATCATAGCAAGCTATAGATAACCTTGAGAAGAATGGGAATTCCAGAGCACTCCATCGGCCTCAAGAGAAACTTCTATATGGACCAAGAGATGGTCCTTCAAACAGAACAAGGGAGTACTATTGTTGTTAGGTGCCATGGAAAAGGTTCTGACCCGTAGCAACCCTGTGCACAACAGCACGAAACACGGCTTGTCCCCCACCACGCTCACAATGGTTCCTTTGCCTGAGCCCATTGTTGCAGCCACTGTGCCAATCAATCTACTTGAAGGCCTTCCTGTTTTTTGGTGCCCCTCCTTCCACTTGACCAAACATGTTGACCTTCTCCAAGGACTAGTCTTTCCTGACAATATGTCTAAAGCATGTTAGAGAAAGTCTTGCCATTCTTGCCTCTAAGGAGCACTCTGACTATATATCTTCCAAGGTAGATCTTTTTGTCAGGAAAATCCTGCATGGTTTAAAATCAGGGAAGGTGTGTCTGGGTTGTATCCAGTCACCATAGTATCCGGTCTGTGTGCCTAGCAAAGGATCCAAGAAGCTGGGCTCTATGAAGAAGAACGTGGCAAAAGGATGGAGAAAGGCTTATCAACAATATGTAGGGGACATAAACTTACCTGCTGAAAGCAATGAGGACTCGAAGCACTAGCTGAAGAAGATCAAGGATCGCAGTCTTCAGAATGGATTACAACTCATTGAAAGAAAACAAAAATTTTCAGAACAGAACCCATGAATTACATCACATTGCACCGAGATAGCGTTGATGCTGTCTGTCTATTTATCTTGCTGGGATCCACAAGCAATGTTCAAGGAAGCAGCAGATCAAGTGATACATTGAATTGGGTAAATCTGCTGCACAAAATGTCTTTTTAAAGCGTTGAAGAACAAGAATGCCACTTTGAGAGTATGGGCTGGCCTGACTCAAGTCATAACATTTTCAATCACCTCATACGCATGTACAAGTCAGGCATTGAATTAAAAAGACTGAAAAAGAATGTTTGCATTTGAATTATGGTACCAGAGAAGAATATTGAAAGTTCTATGGACTTCCAGAAGAACAAAGAGATCTGCCTTGGAAGACATACAACCTGAATGCTCCTGAGAAGTGTGTGTGATGAGACTCTGTCTCTTTACCTTGGAAATTTTTTCAGGAGCGATTGTTTCCTGGGAAAAAAGACATCACACTCGGTAAAGTATAAGGGTAGACAAACAGAGGAAGACCCTTGATAAGGCTCAAACATAAAACAATATTGACTGGGAGGCGTTTCATTTTGCTGTACAGAGAGGCACTATGAGTCCTAAGTGGCTCGCCTAACACCACACCACCATCCCAGTATGATCCAATATAATGTATACAAACTAATCTTGCAATTTTCTTTAATCCTTTTAGTGGGGGCTCTTACATCTCTTACCACAATCCATACATTCATGCGGCCATCATCATTCTCAACACATTCTCTTCCCACTTGAGCCCCTGATATCAGCTCCCTATTTCTTCCCCCTCCCTCACCTGCCCACCCTCCCTCATGAACCCTTGGTAAGTTATAGCTTATTTTTTCCTTATCTTACATTGCCCTCCATCGCCCCTCACCAACTTTCCCATTATTCATCCCCCTGGGAGGGGGTTCTAGGATGATCCTTGTGATCAATTCCCCTTTTCTCCCTTCACCCTCACTAATCCTCCTGGTATCTCTCCTCTTCTTGTTGGCCCTGAGGGGTGTATCTATCTTGGATTCCCTATGTTGTGGGCTCTTATCTGTAGCAGTGTGCATGTTCTGGTCTAATCTGATTTGTAAGGTATAATTGAGGTCATGATAGTGCGGGGAAGGAAGCACCAAAGAACTAGCAGAAAGTTGTGTGTTTCATCGGTACTATACTGCACCCTGACTGGCTCATCTCTTCCCTGTGACCCCTCTGTGAGCAAATGTCCAATTGTCTACAGGTGGTGATTGGGTCTGGACTCCATGCCACCACGCCCAACTAACCTTGTGATTTCAAGGTAATTTATTACTAACCTTAATTCTATTTGCATTCTAATTTTTCTTTGTCATGTAACAGAATACATTTATAAGTTTCCTGATTTACCGCAACAGCATTTTTAAACCAAAACCAAACCACTGATACCAAGTTGATTACTACTTATAGGTGCACTATGCAGGGTTTCTCCCACCGACAGTTGTTAAAAGAACATTGGCTTTAACATTCTCCTAATGGAGGTTCATTATTCTCTCTGCCACCAAAGTGTGAAAGGTGCCACTGGGGGGGCGGGGGGAAGTGTCACCAATGTCTGTCTTCAATATCTGTCTTGTTAAGAACAAGAGGTCTATGAAAAGCCACATCACACTTAAGTTAAATCGGTTTCCAAGATCTGTGCTCCATTTTGGTCCTGTTAATTATGCTTAGCTCAGGAACTTAATCTAATCTCGGTGTGTCTGGGGGACAAGCTCCTCTTGCCAATGTAAAGCAAACAAGGAAGACCAGAAGTTCAGCAATGATGATGGGGAAATGAACATCTTCTTTAAAATTGGAAATTAAAAGGTATGAGAATTATTTCTTTAGTAGGATATTTCCTTTTACTTAGTGTTAAAACTCTAATAATATTAATATATTATATAATAATGGAAGGGGATAAAGGGGAGCTATTATCAAGGAGTTCAAGAAAAAAGAAAATGTATTGAAAATGATGATTGCTGCAATTATACATCTATATTTGATCGAATGAAACAATGGGTTGCAATGATCTATGTAAGAGCTCCTAATAAAATGTTAAAAACAAATAAAAAACTGCCTGAGTGTCAACTGCTTAAAAACATTGCAATAAAAAGTCAAAGTATGCTAACAATTAGACAGCTGTTGGGATAAGGTGTTGAACTGGTTCTGATTCATCAGAATGAAACACTGCCAGTCTTGCCTCCTTCTCTTCATTGTTGTTTCAGCCCATTGTTTCCCTTTGCATTCTGAGTGCCTTTCATTCTGAGGGCAGAAAACATTCAGCTGCTATTCATGAAGTTTTCAGTGACTAATTATCAGAAGAGGACCACTTATATTCCTTGCTTTCCAGTCTGCCTTCTTCTGAGAACCTCTCTGAAACCAGTACACAACACCCTGCTGGTAGCTGAAAACCCCATGGCATAGCTTTCAGCAGGAAAGCACAAGCAAGCCCCCACGTACAACAAGCTGACGGCCAACGAGTTGGACAATATACTAGATACCTTCATCCCAAGTTTAGTATTGCAGTGAAAACAACAAAATGAAGGCAAGCTTGGTTTGGAAACTTTTGAGATCACACACACACTCAACCAATTTTCCAGCAAAAAGGGAGCGTTAGAAGAGTCTCTATTTGCCAGAAGCTACCTACTCTCTCACTAATAAGATACTCAGCAACACATGCAGAAATGATAGTATTCTGACTCATGTTCAAAACCAAATATTTTAGCTTTGGGGGAAGTTGGGAAAGCCTTCCTTGGGAGCTTGGAAGAGTTTGGTAAAGTGGAGAGATTCATAAATTAAGTACTCATGTAAGAGAATACTTTGAAACCAAGAGAAAAAGGACTTTTTCATGTGCTTATTCTATTCTATTGGATGCCAAACAAAACAAAACAAAACACCACACTAGAACGAATTCTTTGTCATATCTGAACTGTTGATCAGGAACTCAGAAAGGTATTTACAAAGTGGAATGTCAGCTTGTTCTGAAAAAACTGGGGGCTGCTTGCCAAGACCGAAAATCCCATTAGTCCCAGATCCCGTGTAGTACAGCGTTTCTTCTAAATTTGTCTTCTTATAATTATAAACGATGTGAGGTTATACACATGAGATTGTTATATGTATTGCTTTTTTGCTCTGTCAGATGCAGCTTTATTTAATATCAACTTCTCTGGCAAAATCTCTGAGGGTTTGGATTGCAGTGGGTCCTTAAATTTTAGGGATCCCAAGTGATGTTTAGGTTCTTTTTTTTTATCTTTTGCCAAGCTCCAATTTTCTCCTTTCAGTAGTTGGTACACGATTGCTATTAAAGAAATCTCTGTTAAACGATTCATCAAGAATGAACAGAGAGTGAATGACTTAACAATTGAACAACAATGATTAGTTGAGATGGTTCTCCAGTCTTTTGTCAAATTTGACACTGAACAGTTTAAGCTTAAGTTGCTGTTTTTGTTGCTAGGTGCTGTCCAGTCAGTTCCAAAACGCAAGTGACCCTATGAACAATTGAACAAAATACGACCCAGTCCTGCTTCACAATTACAATCATTGTTATATCGAGCCCATTGTTGCTGTCACGGTGTTGATGAGAGTTAAGGTTCTGTGTCTATTTGGTGAGGACAGCATTCTCAGTGGTTCGGGAGTTAAGACCTAGAAATCCTCCACGATGTTATATTTTCAAGAATATAATCTGTTTTCAAAATAATTGGACTCTGGAAAGACTGACTTGCCTTTTGATGGGTTTAGATTTTATATATGGTTGTTAGACTTTCAGGTCTTTAAAGTTGAGCCAATGGGTTACCTTCTTGCCTGCCGATCCTGATTTTGGATATAGATTTGCTGTTGTTGCTGCTGGCAGGTGTTGTCAAACCAGTTTTGCGACATAGCCACTCTATGTGCAACAGAATGAACCACTGCCTGGCCCTGTACCACGCTCACAGCGGTTGTTCTGTTAGATGCCATTGTTGCAGCCACTCTGCCAATTCGTCTCATCGAGGGCCTTCCTCTTTTTCCCCTCCGTCGTCATTTTACTAAGCATGGTATCCCTTTCATTAGTCTGGTCACTCCTGTCACATGTCCAAAGTAAAGAGGTTTAGTCTCGTCATCCTCACTCCCAAGGAGCATGGTGGTTGTAGTTCTGTTAGGACTGAGAGGAAGTAGTACTTCTCACCGTCTCTCTTGTGGAAGAGGCCACACTCCTGAGCATCACCTGGCTGGTGTCTGATTCAAACTGACATGAAATCTAACTGCCACAGGACCAAAGAAGATAAGGTTATTGACACCAGCTTTTCTTCATTTATTATGATGTTACCTGTTGGTCCTGACAGCAGCACCTAACAACAACAATTGTTCCATTTGTGAAGATTTTGTTTTCATTACATTGAATTGAATCTATATGGAAGGCTGAAAATCATAATAAAGATTTTATATAGAGAGATATTTCCATTTTTTTCTATTTTCCTCTTATTTGTAGACTATTACACACACAGGGAAAAGCAAGCAAAACGCAGTTGAACCGGCAGTCTCATCAGAGCAGTGACAGTATCTCAGTAAACCAGTGTGGTCACTTCTGTTTTTTATTTTCCTTTCCACTTGCCTCTTCCCCGTCCTCTACTCCCTCCATCCTACTCCCCATTCCCAGAATGGCCACAGCCTGCAAAGCTTCTTTTGGCACTAAACCCATTTTTTCTTAGCTTTTTCCCCTTTTCTAATTATGATGTCATGTAGTATTTTTCTTCAAGAGCTCATGTATAATTGTTGAGCACAATATCTTCCACACGTGTCTATGTAATGTGTTATTTGACAGTTTCATTGATGTTTTCTAGATGATGTTTGCATGATATTCCATTGTGCATATCTACCAGAGTTCACTTATCCATTCCTCCGCCAATGAGCTTTATGGTTGTTTCCGTCTTTTAGCTATTATTAAAATCATTGTGAAAACATGGATGTGCATGTATCCATTCATATTTTGGTCTGCATTTCTTTGGGGCACATACCTAGTTAAGCGATAATGCAGTCATATGGTATTTCTATCAACATTTGTTTAAGGAAGGGCCCTATTATTTTCCGTAGTGGCTGAACAATTAATTCTGCAATCTCACCAGCAGTGTCAGTGACCAGCTAATGGTCAAATTTCTCCACAATCTCTACTCGTTGGACAGCGATCCGCAAGGTCAGCAGTATGGAACCACCATGCGCTCCATGGGCAAAGACTAGACTTTCTACTCCTGGAAACAGTTATAGTCTCAGTAACTCGTGGGGCAGTTCTTCTCTGTCCCCTTGGGTCACTATGAGTCTGCATTGACTCCATGGCAGTCAATGTTGTGCCTCATGGAGTTTTAGATTTTATACTAGACATGGTGAGTGATACATAGTAAAGAAGAAAGAGTCTGCTATTTTCTTCTGAAGATTTAAGGCAGTGAACATAGCTGACCTAAAACACTCCACTCTTTCTCCCTTGCAGTGGCAAGCAACAAACAATTTTTACTTGGTTCTAAATACTTTCTAGTATTGTTTTCTACTACTTTGTTGGAATCACCAAAATTAGATCAGCCCAGTGAGCAATTTCTTGTTTGTTTGCTTTGTCGATAATTAATTAATGTCTCCTGGTGTCTATGAAAGTGTCCTGAATGTGCAGTGGTTTCACTTTGGGCTGTTAACCACAGGTGAGCAGTTGGAAACCACCGTCATTCTGTAGGAGAAAGATGAGGCTTTCTCCACCGTTAAACTGTTCACAGTCTCAGAAACCTACAAGGGCAGTTCTGACCTGTGGGTCAGAATTGACCTCAGGCAGTGAATTTGGGTTTTGGTTTTGGATTTCTATCGAATCAATTTTTAGATAAGATATTATAATACAAATTTCTATACAACTCAGAAGCTGCATTTACATCATAAAATGGTTAATACATTCAACTGCCAAATGGAAGTGCCTCATAAGAAAGGGCCAGGGGGCGACTTTTGAAAAGTCAGCCATTGGAAGCTATGGAACATGATTTTACTTTGGTGCACAAAGGCCACCGTGAGTTATTATTTACTTATTTAGTTTTATTTGTGTGTTGCTTGTCTGTTTTTTTGGGGGGCTGTCTAGGCTCAGAAGAACAACACACAAGCAAGCAAACAAACCAATAAACAAAAACCCCAATTACCCAATCAACACAGTTTCTCTTTAGCCCATTTCTCCTTGCTTTGTGTCGTCAAAAAGTTGGTTTCAATAGACCGGATCCATTCTCTCATGCCAGGCAGGTAATCTACTGCTTCTCTTGATAAAACTTTTCTAGTGGTTTAGGTAAAAGTTTAAAGAGAAGAATATTGGTCTTAAAGTCAATAATTCATATGTATTTTGTTTTAACTCGTCTATTGCAATTCCCCTGGATATAGCATCACTTATTCCACTTTCAGTCTGTGTTTCCTGTTTCCATTCCTCCCTTGTTCCGAACCACTGGACTTTGCCACGCTCTTTTGATTTTCAGTGGTTGATTACTTCAACATGGTATGAGTTCAGTTCCAGACCTGAAGGGTGAATAAGGACTTGGGGTCCTACCAGTTTCTATCTTAACAATAAACTTAGTTTCTTTTAATGATTTGAGTCTTGTTCTACTTTTTTTCTTGTACTTTCTCCAGGGTCTTCTGAACCTTCTTTATAAATGCATTCCTTTGTAAATCAATGGGCAGTGGTATCCAGGCACCACCCAGTACTCTGGCCTCAAGATTGTGAGGCTGATGCTTGTGGGAAGTGTTAGTCCACTGGACTAGTTGTTTCCTTATTCATCATTCTTCTTTCTGTGGGATGGGACATACCAATAGTTCAACCTAGGTAAATGTTTATGAGTTTTTAAGTTTCCAGGCCCTACCTAGAAAATTAAGATAACCCACTAGTTCTTGCCTCTCTCACCAAGGGATATTTGTGCAGGTAATTTGAGAAAAGCATCCCTATTCTAAGAAAAGTCTGGAAAAAATAAATCAGAGCTCATACATCTTCTATGTGTGGATGCATATTTTATAGCATTTTGCCAATATTTTAAGCTCTCAGGGATATATATGTATATATAATATGTACATATGAAAATTATATGTATACATAAATATATGTGTATGTATTTTTGTTCTTTTTTAATTGGTAGTCCAAACAGTACTTTTAAAACTTTTCATTCATATTGCACCCTTTAGATAAAAGTGATAAATATAAAATGATATCAGATTTATGATGCTTCTTTTGCTGTTCAGATGGTTTAGAATTTCTTGAATCTCACAGTATAGATTTTTACTGCATCTTAAACCCTTCAACTTAAGTGGCATTTATTACAGCTTATTGTTTAGTATAAAGTTTCATATAATTTTGAGGATAGACAGGTTGCATTAAGGCATTAGATTTATCATGTACTTATGTGACATTAAGCAAACTGTTGAATTCCACTTCCATATATTAGTACCATATATACTCGAGTATGAGTCAAAACAAATATCAGCTGAGGCACCTAATTTTACCACAAAAACTGCATTTAAAAATGTGCTGAAAAACTCGACTCATACATGAGCATATTTATAAATACCCATTTAATAGATACTGGAGAACATGGAACAACTGACACATAGGAATTGCCAGGTAAGGAGCATTGGTGGCAATGGTTCAGTGCCAGTGCCAATGAAAATGTCAGCTGTGTGAATTCACCAGCCATTCTACTGGAATCAGATCTAGCATTCTGCTTCCACAAAAGTCATAGCCTTGGAAACCATATGGAACAGTTCTGCTTTGTTCTATAGGATCTAGACTGAGTAGAAATGACGTGACAGAAATGGGTTTATTTTGAGATTTTACTTGCTGAATAATAGTAGTAGCTAGGGTCATTATTCTAGAGAATGATATGTAAATGAACTAAACTGTGATTTAATTGCTATGATGTTTGCTTGCTAAGTTCTCCCTTTATGATCCTTGACAAGAAAGAAATGTGTATCCTTTTCCTTTATTTTGTCAGAGAAACAGAAAAATGGGTAACAATAGTTCCTACGTTCGAGGATCGTGATGTCTAAGGGTTAGGCTTAGTAGGAGTGAAGCTTTGCTCATGGTCGTTTATGCCAGCTGGTAGCATGTTATCTTTTGTCTTGTCTACATCCTGACCTTTCAGCTTTATAACTTCCAAATGTTTATGTAATGAGAACTGCCCTTTTAAAATTGACACAGTGATTAAAATTGAAAATGAGAACAGAGACTCTTCTCTAATAAATAGGCTGGATCTGAGCATACATCTGTCCAGCAAAAATCTTCTCAGCAAGCAGGCACACATTTCTTTGCTTGTATCAAAAGAGTGAAGGTGACATTTATACCGTTCAATGATTTTTCTCTCCATCTGTTTATATAATGGTGAGATTGAAGTTGGCAAATGGAATATTCACATTGATACCACTCTTAGGCTATCTTTCAATTATTCAACTTTTAGATGGATGCATCTAGAGTCTTGTTGACACATAGCAATTCCAATTTATAAAGTACCCCTGCAAGTAAAGGATTAAAATCGAAGCAGAAGCTTCCCTACTCAAGCAATTCATCTTGCTAACAGGCCTGCCAGTTCCATAAAAGTTACCGGGGTCCTATATAAGATTTTTCCAATAACTTTCTCTACTTTGAAGCATATATCTAATTTACTTTTCATGTGACTAGAGATGAGTTTCAATTATTCAAAGCCTTCTTTCTAAGAGAATAGAAAATAATTATCAAAACATAACATAGTACCTATGAAGGGAAGACTTCTTGTTTTGGTGGAAATGCGGTTGAGACACTTGCTCATTTCCACCTTTATTGTAAATATGCTGTGATGTATTTATCCAGTACTAAAGCAACACAAAAGATACCTGTGCCATCACATTGGCCCTGACTCATGGCGCTCCCACGTGTTACAGCGTCGGGTTGTTCTTAGGGTTTTCATGGATGTAATCTTTATAGAAATAGATTGCCAGACCTTTCTTCCCAAGGCCGCCACATGGGTTTGGATCTGTAGTTGAATGCAAACTGTTTACACCTTGACAGTACAATGAAGACACATAAAACACTGAATCGTTCTCTATGATTTATGAGCAATGTCAAGCGCACCTTGGAACAGTGTGTCCATATTCAGTTATTCAAGGTTTCATTCTTTTGCTCACGTATATTACACATGTAGGTCGTCCACATAATCCTGAAAGACACACAGCTGGAATCGTAAGTGTACGTATGAAAATAGGCAAGAAAAGTATGAGACTTCTCTTCCCACCAGTCTGCTAGTGGTGGGAACTCTCAGCGGGCAAAAACTCTACTTCATCATGTGAAATCGCCCTGTCTTGAAAATAAGTGAAATAACCACTTTGAAGTTTATTTCCATTTGTGCTTCTTATTTTATGAATTGCCTCTTTGTAGTGGTTTGCCTATTTTTCTGATTGAATAATGATCTCTTCTCAAATTATTAAAGAGCTATTTATGCTTAATTATATGGAATCTTTGCTGTATACGGTGCAAGTATTTTTCTCCCTAGTACAAACCCGGTGGCAGAAGGAAAACATAGTACGTTCAGAGAAATTAGAAAAAATGGGAGAAAATTCATGCTATGGCAGATGTGCAAAGTGATACTATAGAGTCTTAGACACACACAGGTTGTATAAAAATATTACTGTTTATCATAAAGCGATAGGACATACTGAAATATTTGGCATTGTGAGTGCAGGCTGCGTGAAGTATAGAGATAATGGGGGTTGTAAATTGAGGCTTATTATAAAAAATTAAGTCTTTCTAAAACTTCCAAGGAAGCAAAGCAAACATATATGTATTGAACATATGAACAAATATTTTCATCATTAATGTAAGTATAATGACTACTATAATCATTTCTATCAGGAGACTAAGGTTTTAAGAGGCTAAATGATTTTTCTCCAATGGCACAGCTATCAAGAATCATAGACAGCTGCTTCAAAGCTAGATATCGTCCTCATTTTGATATCCAGAGTGTAAGTGTGTCTGCGATGAGCAATTCTTACACTCAAACACAAATTCAAACAGGGGATTGAGTCTGTTACAGACAGAAACATTAGGCATATTAAGCACAGAAATGTAATTATGCCATTGGGTTCCTCTCAGGAGAGTCATATCAAGTACATGCCATGAATACATTGGAGGCTAAAAGACTCAATTGCAAAAGCATTTAAACAGAATAGGTTTTGAGAAACAATATTACGCCCATTAGAGGGTTAGCGTGCCAGGATTTACTAGTGGCATTTTTCAATATTAACTAATGTGCAAGCTTAGGGTTCACCAGCACCTAACTCAGTGTTATAGATATTGTGGGTTCTCAATAAACTTTAGCTGACTGACTGACAGATAAACACCCCATCTTTCCTTCTATGTCAACTGTGGCCATATATTTGAAGAGGCAGTATCAGATCTATGTGTATAAACTGGAGATGAAAATATGAGAGGCAGCAAAAATGCAATAGTGAAAATATCTTTCTAAATTGGTGAGTTTCTTCAGTGGCAAATGAGATAAAACCCAAGTGTAATTAAAGAATATAGAATGAAAGTTTCCTAATATAATTTTACTCCACAAAATAGGCGTGCTTTTTAAATATTTATATGTGAATCAATTTCTATAACTTTAAATCTGTACTATGTCTAGCAATGAGTGTATCACTAATACTCTGACCGATATGGAGACAATCTTTAGTTAGTAATTGAAAGGACAGCACTTAATTGCTTTTGACCTTGGGCAAAATTTAACTTGAGTTTAGCCTTTTTTTTCCATCTTATTAAGGAATAATAACTCATTATATAATTGTTTCAAACAAAATGTTTTGGAAAATTATGTAGACTATCTTACAGTGCTGAGTATTAAACAGTGTGGAATAGATTGCTATAAATAATTATAGCAATGTCATATTATTATTAATTGGTGACAATAATGGTAACTTCCCTAGGAACAAAATTATACTTATACATAATCCCTCTTGATAATGGAGCAGTAGAGGAAAAACCTAGTTTTGACAGCTGAGACAGCTTAATGATGGGATGACACCACAGCCTCTGGGGAACAGGGCAAGTCTGACTTAAAGGAGGGTCTTGCTCTCTGGGTTGGTAAAGTGGATTGAGCCATTCATCCTGACTAGATCCAAAGGAGAAAGAAGACCATAAAACTACAAATAATCTCATTTTCAGAGAAAGACAAGTGAGTAAATAATCCTAAATAAGAATAAAGAGAGAACCCAAACCTCAGGATAAAGACACAATTCAATCTATTATATTAATAATTAAGGCAATTTGCTTTGTTGTAGGTAATGTTTGTTTTATGATACTTATCTGCTATTTTTATCTACATAAATAAAATATTAAATTAAAGGTCACACCGTTTTTCCTATAGTATGCTTAGAAATTATAAGATTGTAGACATCCAAAACATTTTTTATGTTGTATAATTTAAAATATTGTATAACCTGTAAAATTGATGTGCAAGACTGTCTATTGTTCATTACCCACCATTACATCCTCCATCTGAACTTCTAATTAAAATACTCATTTATTAATACTATTGTCAACTAGAAATTGATCAAAACTTACTCTTCTAAGGCGTATGCACAATGAAAGATACAACTGATATTGATTCTGTTTAAAAGAATTTGAATTTTATTGATTGGCTATGCCACCTTTCAAGGAAAGTAGTATTTAAATGGGAAGAAGAATTCAGAACTATCTTTCAAAGAGCTTAAACTTTATCTTCAGAGATCAGCCAACATAAAATACTCAAGTTTGTCTCTTTGAGATATGTAAAAATTACTAGGAAGACCCAGAGAGATTTGTGCTGTGCTTTAGATTGACTTTAAATGGTGACCTAGAGGGAAAATTCCATCGCAGGGAGCTCTCATATTGCCGATGATAATAAAATCACTCGAACAGTAAATAATAAAGAACTATGCAGCCAGGAGCAGAAGTCGGTTCACTTAAGTACCTGGCCTAAAAGATGGCAAATGCCAGAAATCAATGCAGATAAATGTAGAATACTGAATCTTGAGGAAGAAAAAAAAGAGGCAATGTTGGCAAAAAATTTTTAAAAAAATTCTTCAGCATATTACCTGAAGAGGAGATTTGGGAGTTATGGAACAATCCTATGAAGCCTGAAATACATTTTGTATCTCTACAATGATGGAAGCAAAGATGGTGACATATTTGTCCTTGAATTGCAGGATAAATCAATAGGAAGAGGAAAGATACTTGGACATTCCCAAAGCAAGTAACTGAGTATATTGCTGATATTAGCCATATTTATGCATGGGAAGACATGGGCAGGGGCAAGGGATCATTTTTAATGCTACTAAAAGTTGGAATTGAACTTTATTCTACCACTTTTTTTCTCAAAACAATATTTATACATTTCCTGTAAGTCGTGAAGCAAATATCCCTTTTAAATAACTTGAATATCTGTCAAAAATTTTGCTTTAAATCAACATATTTGCATGGACTTCCACTCCCTGGTGGTATAGTGGTTATTCACTGGGCTGATAACTGCAAGGTCAGCAGTTTGAAATCACCACAGCTCCAGGGGAGAAAGACAGTCGGAAGACAGGGAGCTCTACCGCTGGTAAAGAGCGGCAGGTTCGGAAACTCACAGGGCGGTTCCACTCTGTCCTATAGGGCACTGTGGGTCAGCATTGACTCCAGGGCAGTGGGTTTGGGTTAGAGTTTCAGTCTTGTAACTCAGTGCATTCCTTTAAAAATATTGTATTGGAAACAAAGCATTTTTTTCTAAGTTGGAAAAGGATTGTTTTTAAAAGTACTTACTTTTAACAGATGCTGGTAGGTTTTCTCTCCCTATTTTTTCACTTTCTTACTTTTCTTTATTTCTTAGTCTTAGTGATGAAGAGCTTAGTATGTCTCTTTTTTGCTAACTTTCTATCATTGGTATATTCTGGCTACCTCTAAAACCAGTACCTATTGCCATTGAGTCTATCGTGACCCATGACAATCACGTGTGTGCTTTCAGGACTCTGACCGAGGATCTGGCCTTCCAAATGTAGGTTCCTATTGAAGCATTTAGCCATTTGGACTACCCATGATATACCAACCATAGAAGACCTTAAAAATGGATGTTGTTTGCATTTCTTTTAAAAAAAATCATTTTATTGGGGCTTATACAACTCATCACAATCTATACATACATGAATTGTGTACAGCACACTTATACATCCATTGCCCTCATCATTCTCAAAATTTGCCTTTTGCTTGGGTTCTTGGAATGTATTTCTAACAATGCTAAAGTCCTTGGTATCTTAATGGAAATACCATTAACTTAGTATTTGTGAAATTGCAAAATGAATTTTACAAATCAAAAAACCAGGGAACATCTTATAAAAACATTCTGTGTTAGGTATTATGTGAAATGCAGAAATGCATTATTTTAAATTTTCATCATAACTCTATGAAATAAGCCCTTCATTATCACGCTGGTTTCAAAGGAGGAACTTGTAGTTCTGAAGAATTCATACAACATTACTGAATGCTAGATCAGAAGTACGTGAAACCAAAAATACCTGGTTCCAGGGCACGACATTGCCTCATCACACCGCTATCTTGCCTGAGCTAGAAACAATGTGGTTAGTTTTTATGAGACTTGCCTATTCATTAATAGTTCCCAAGATAATGCAAGGCATGCACAAATAGTTACATATTTTGCTATTCCATTATGAGAGGAGACACGCTTCATGTCCTGAAAGGTAAATGCCATTCCATTTCTCTGCCTCATTTTCTTCATTTCCTTCTATTTGCTTGTAAAAGCAAATGAGAATGTAGAAAATCTTTAGTGTATCACTTGGACATATGAAGTACATGAGTAGCCTAATGGTTTCCTAGATTTTTTTCTAAGCCATAAACAAATCATAATACCTTATTACCTTTCTGTTTTAATGGATAAAAGCAGGCAAAATGAAACTCAGTCCTTGAATTTGTCTCTTACATGAGACTGAACCAAGTATAAGATACAGCTGACTTCATGTTAATAGTTATCTTACAAACTATTGGAGATATATTATCATAACGAGGGGCATTACAAAATAAATGTAAAATTACTAGTGAAAGTGAACCCTAATTTAAAAAGTCTTGTTGTGGAATGCCAGAGAAGATTGGACAAAGCAGATTCCTTCCAAATTCAAAGTGATTGTGAAATCTTGCCTCCTCAGATGTCAGTATCCTAAGAACTAGCCTTTTAATTAGAATCTTATTTTATCTAAAGACATGAACACTCACAGCAGTCATCCTGCCTAGCATCTAAGTTGCTTAGAACACAAAGTTGTGACCTAGAAAAAAAGAAAATCAGGACGGTAACCATCTAGATAGATAAGTATGTACTTGGCCTATCATTTTCTGGTAACAAATGGCAAAAAATATCCGGGTGACAGTGAGGGAGCCGTGCAGAGGGCCTTCTTTATCACCTACCTCTGACTATGTTTCCCAAGCAGCACGATCCCCGCTCTTACGCCCCCTGCCATCATTAGTCCTTGCACATGGAAGCAATGAAGGTGTCTTCGAAAGTAAATCATTCAAGGTTTTTATAATCTCAAATAAAATGTCCTAATATTTTTTTCAAAGTTTTCCAGGTTTAAGATTTTAATCTTTTATTATTTATTGTGCAGCAGTTTTGAAGAGGATGGGAAGAAGCCCTGAATAAATAGTTGGGTGGCAAAACATGTGCCATAGAAGGCTCTATTAAAAACTAATAAGTTCTTCCTTTTTTCATATTTCACTGTTCTATCCTGTGGTGCTTAAAACTTAATAGCGTGTGGGTTTATAATCCTTTGGCTGTCCATTAGGAAAATCGCTGAAGAATATCCTTTAGAGATTTCATGGGAAAAAGTCTGCATATCAATTTTCTTTTCAACCACTGAAAAGACGATTGGCAGTCATTACACCTGATCGTATTTTCTGGTTGTTTTAATATATATATATATAATATAAGAATAAATAAATATAATGCTAAGCACACACATCTACTCCAACTGCAACTTTGAAAATTAATAAGAAAGGTGTAAATAATTCAGGTGCTGTGGGATAAAGGTACTTACTATATCTTACTTCACTACTAATGAAAATCTTATACAATAACTAATTATTGAAGATATTTTGCCTTGGGGCAAATTTAATCAGAATAACTTCAGTAAGAATGAAAACATTTAAACACTAGTTTTTAAATGACTAAGCCTCAGAATTTACATCTGGAGTTTAATACAATCAATTTGCATCTGCTTCTTAAGGTTCTGATATGGGTCATGTTAGAGAATTATGAAACTGGAAAGGATGTGACTCTGATCTTTGGAGGGAAAAATAGAAAGCAGGCAGAATCACAACAAGAGTGAGAAGCTACAATTACAGTGGCTACTTAAAGTGGCCTTTGTGGTGCAGTGGTTAGTCATTAGGCTGTTAACTGCAAGATCAGCAGTTCAAAACAACCAGCCGCTCATTGGGAAGAAAGACTGGCCTTTCTACTCCCAGAGAACTCCATCCTCAGAGATACACTGGGGTAGAACTGCTCTGTTCTCGAGGGTCACTGTCAGTCAGCACCGACTTTTTGGCAATGGGTTTGGGTTGGTGTTCTGATTTATTGAATTATTATTCACATATATTTTATATGTTCATATTTACAATCCACCTAGGAAGACAGAGTGAAAGAAGGAAAAATGAGAAAGAAGGAAAGGATAGGAGGCTAAGGAATGTGAGGCATGCAAAAGGAGGAAGACTAATAATTACTGGTGACTGTATTAAGAATTGAATTACATATAAAATTACTTGAAGTTCTGTGGTGCTTCACAAAACTATTTCTAAGCAGTACTCTTCTGTCCATGTTTTCTTGTCACTGTCGGCACTGTTGCTTCTGCCTCATAGTGACTCTTTCACAACACAACTAGACATTGCTCGGTTCTGTACCAACTTGACAGCTGTCCGTATGCTTGACCTCCTTGTTGCACTCTGCCAACTTCCTCCTTTTCCTTGATACTTTACTTTACTAAGCACCGTGTCCTTCTCCAGGGAAGGCGTTCCAAAGTACATGGTAAGTCTTGCCTTTCTCTATTCTAAGGAGAAGACCATAGTTATTCCCACTCAGGTCTGTTGACATTCTGCCAGTCTATAGCATAGTTCATATTCTCTGACAACACCCTAATTCAAAGGCATAAATCCCCAGGCACGATTCCTTGTTCACTGTCCGGCTTTTACATGCACACGGCTGAGGCAATGACCAGTGCATGGCTGGCAGGCACACTGCATCTGCCCGTTGTACTGTGTTGCTTGATTTCCTAACTGCAGTGTTCACGAGTGTTCATTGTAAATCCAAGTGAAATGAAACGCTGGGCAATTTCAATATTACCACTGTTTATTGTGATGCTTCCTTTGGGCCGAGGGGTGGGGAACTTTTATTTCTTTATGTTAATGTCTAATCCATTGTGAAGGTTGTCGACCTTCGTCTTCCTCGTTAAGCACGTCCAACTCATTTTTATCTCAGCAAACAAGATTGTGCATCTTACCACGTGGCTGTGGTGTTCTTTTTTATACAGTAAAGCTGTTCAGAGGCAGTGGAACCTTGACTGGTGTCATTCTGGAAGATAATAAGCCTCTCAGATTGGAAAGCATCCAAAATATGACCAGGGAAGAGCTGCCTCCTCAAAGGAGAGCTGAACTTAATGATGTGGGTGGAGGGGGAAAAAAGCACTGATATGACATGACCGAAAATGACAAGAAACAGCTGTCAACATTCATTAATAGTCAGAACACATGCTGCACAAGGAAGGAATCTGAGAAAATTATGTCACCAATTAGAAAATAGAATGTATCAAGATAGATAACTTAGTCATTTTGCAGAAGACAATCATATAGGTTACAATGTTGGGAATTCTACATTGAAGAGGAATGGCATCGTATTCATCTTTACAGAGAACATTTCACGATCTATCGTGGAGTGCAAGGTTGTCACAGTCAGGAAAATATACATCGGTCTAAGAGTAAGAGCAGATACTACAATGATGATAAAACTTTATACTTTAGTGACCGCAGCCAAAGCTGAGGCAATGGTCTGCAAGCTGCCCTGAAGACTTTGTGGACTGCAAGCCTCCGGGTGTTGGCAGAGCTCCCCATGGATTGCTCAGCGCCTGGTGCAACGCTAGAGGGGCTCCCTCTAGAGGTGTGAGCCACAGAATGTGGAAGACAGCTGCCTTGCCAACTGAGTAGAAGTTACACACACAGGTGCCCAAAGAAAGGCAGTCTAACAAGGTAAGAGCATGATGCAGCAGTGTCATTAATCTCATACGCAAGTAAAATGTTGCTGAAGATAATTAAACTTTGGTTTCAGCAGTACATCCATGGGGAGCTTTCAGAAACTCAAGCTGTATTCAGAAGAGAATCTGGATGAGGGGTTTGCTGCCGATGCCATCGGTTGAAAGCACATACACCAGAGAGATGCTCACTTGTGCTTTGCTGCTTGCAGAGTCGTTGCTTCCCTTGGATCATAACATTATGAAAAGTGGAACTCCAGGACATTCTCTTGAGCTGCTCCAGAACTTGTCCATATTCAGCAGCAGTTGTTCAAACAGAATAATGAAATTCTACGTGGTTCAGCACCAGGCAATGGCGTATCAGGATTATCGCCTTCTTATCGTTAGTGTTACAACAGAACATTCCATCTATACCTCCAAGATAAGCATATTTCTGTTTCTACTAGACTCTGGGTTTAAAGGCTTTCGTTTTAGATTACGTATGCCAGTTGGAGCTTCAATTCGTTTGTGGCAGAAAGCATTCTGAGTGCACTGTTTTTCTTCTTGTTGATATCTTCCAGTGAGCATTTAGTTCCACTATGATCTCCTGGAACATTTTATTCTCGAAGAGGCTTTTCACAGGCCGATTCTTTATTCTGAAGGATGCCTCACAAACCTCTCTAGGCTTTAAAATATGGAACATGATATTTTTAATAATAAAAACTTAACAAAATGATCAGAACTGGGACATGCTTATGATATTCATATTGAATAATTCCATTTCCTTTTGCAAATGAAAGTATGTGGGAAACAACCTGACATTTATAATCAATGCATTTAAGATTTGTATTAATGAAAACAAACATGTGGATGGAAACTAACTTACATAGTTCTACAAGAAGTCTTCCTCATTGCTTTTTATCCAACAATTCTTTCTTTCTTTTTGAAAGTTCCATCGTGAATGCAGTGAATTTATTAATTAAATGAAATCAACTAATTCAAGTGGAATTATTTTCTGTTTTTCCCCTTAAGTAAAGAATGTCTTAGGTGCTTTTTATATGAATATTACATTATTGGCCTAAGTCATCTTTATGGTTTTTAAAAATGCAAAGAGTTATTAGTAGAAATTGAATTTTTAACAAATGTGGTTAAGTGAATTTAATTCTTATTATAACTGTATATAGACCCATGTAAAAGTACCTTGTAAGATTTACTTTATAAAAATTATTTCCAATTGATATGTATTTCTAAAAATACATTTATAGTGCCTTACACAAAAGTAGCAAGGTCATTGTAGGTGCTGAGGCATCTTACACAGAAGTAGCAAGGTGATTATAAATATAGATAAGTTAGAAGAGCAAAATATATATGGTTTTTTAATAAAAATATTATAATAGGAATATAGGACAAGACATTTTTAGGTATATTTAAATATACGTCTGGGCTTCCTGATTGCCCGGCCCAAATAAAGGCACATTTATATTATATGGCAAAAGAAACATACCAAATGATGTAGTAAATACTTACAATTACATAAATATTTATATTTACATAAATATTTTCATTTGCTCTGGAAAAGTAAATTCTCAAGGCACATGTTATAGATGGGCTCGTGCAAATATGTAGATAGAAATTGCCTATATGTTTTTGATGAAGTGGAGAAAATATGTTCCCTCCCCTGGCTATCAATTCTCCACATTTATTTAACAAACTTCTTCCATAATAGTGTTCATGAGGGGTTGCAATGTCTCTTCACATATGTGGTTCTCTGTCTGAAATGCTCTTCTTCCCTGATTCCAGTATTTCTTGTTTACACCTATGCCTAAAACTGGTTGATTCTGACTCAGGACAACCCATGTATGTCATAGTAAAACTGATCCATATGTTTTTATATAATTGGAGGCTCTCACAGCTCTTATCACAATCCATGCATATATCCATTGTGTCAAGCACATCTGTACCTATGGCTCTTTCTACTTGACCCCTTGGTATCAGCTCACTTTTTCTCTTTGGTCCCCACCCTCCCCCATGAAACCTTGATAATCTGTATCCCATCATCTGTTGTCTCCTGTCATTCACTTTTCTGTTGTTCATCCTCCTGGAAGAGGGCCATACGTCAATCATTATGATCAGTTCCCCCTTACTACCTCCCCCACCCTTACCTTCCTACTATCACTGCTCCCCTTATTGGTCCTGTGGGGCTTATTTGTCCTGGTTTCCCTGTGTTAGGAGCTCTTATCTGCACCTGTGTACATGTTCTAGTCTAGGAAATTTTGTAAGGTAGAATTGGTGTGACCCATATGGTTTTTAAAGGCTTCTTTTTCAGAAGCAAATCACCAGTGCTTTCTTCTTAAGTGTGCACTTTATGTTTCATCTTTTTGATCAAATGTTTTAGCTGTTTCCATTACCCAGCGATGCCTTTTAGGAAATTTCTACTCATTCTTAGTTCTTAAATGCTTCCTTCCCTACACTGTCATGATCCCAATTCTACCTTACAAATCGGCTATACCAGAGGATGTACACTGGTACAGATAGCAACCGGAAACACAGGGAATCCAGGACAGATGAACCCTTCAGGACCAGTGGTGAGAGTGGTGATACCGGGAGGGTGGAGGGAAGGTGAGATTGAAAGGGGGAACCAATTACAAGGATCTAAATATAGCCTCTTCTCTAGGGAATGGACAACAGAAAAGTGGGTGAAGGGAGACCTCAGACAGCGTAAGGTATAACAAAATAATAATAATTTATAAATTATCAAGGATTCCTGAGGCAGGAGGAGTGGGGAGGGAGGGGAAATGAGGACCTTATATCAAGGGCTCGAGTAGAAAGCAAATGTTTTGAGAATGATGATGGCAACAAGTGTACAAATGTGCTTGACATGATGGATGGATGGATGGGTTGTGATAAGCGTTGTACGAGCCCCCAAATAAAAGGATTTTAAAAAAATCTCCTTGTAAACGTTTTCTCTTAAAGGAAGTTTTCCATTAGCATCCCTTGCACAGGGCACTTTTCTCTTTGTTCTTAGAATTAATTTACTTCTCTGCTGAACTACGGACATCCTAAAAGCATGGAGCATCTTCGACGATGTCTCATTCACATACTAACATGTCCTCTGACAGCGAATAGAAGAGCTCTAAATCTTGGACAGAACTGGGATGGCTTGAGGAATGAGAGAGTGAGGTTCGGGCTGCAGTGGAGTCTTGTCTTCAGAGAGTTTGGGGTGAGGCAATGCAGTGAGAAGCCAAAAGGATCTCTGTTTAGAGGGGTCCGGAAGTATCCTGAGCCAGAGCTCAGCAATTGTTTGCTTCCTCGGGCAGCTTCCCAATCCCTAAAAGTCAGTGTAGTTCATTCTTGTAAATGGAATATGGTGAAATATAACAAAAGATTTACCCAATCACATTTACACATATCAAGCTATATATGTACTCAAGGACTGCAAGCAAAGAACAGAACATTTTATACGACTCTAAAATTTTTGTGCATTCGTTCTGCCTTGGTCATAGTTGCCTCTGAGAAAGGCAATTTATATTTAGCAAGAACTGATATTAATTAGTATTCAAATGCATAGCCTTTCTTTCTGTTCATTCGGATGTTCCAGAATTGCAAGGAAAAAACTGCCTGTCATTTAATTATATTAAATAAGAAATGTGAACAATCCAATTCTGACGTCAATGACTGTTTTAGCAAATTATGCCAATTAGAAATACACAGCAAGCATTGTGCACTTTCCTTTTGAATCAGTGGCTTTTAAATCATATAGTGGCATGATAATATTCAGTGAGCACGGTATGACTGTCACATTTCCCACCCATTCATTTTTAGCTTTTTAAAGAAAACATACAGTATGTTTTAGGCCTACACATAAAATGCTTCCCATAATATCAGAGATAATTATATGCATAAGGAGTAATGTGAAAACATTATTCATTAGATAATTATAAATAGTTATTTCTCAATGTGGGATGCTACCCAAGAAGTAAAGACATACTGCACATTGGGAAGTCATCCATTTTTAATAGGAGATAGTACCCCATGAAATAAAAACAAAAAAAGATTTATTAGTTTTATCCTGTACAAATGAGCAGCCTAAAGTAAAAGAATAATCAGAAATTAACAAACTCAAAATACCGAATTAAAAATAATTCCTATAAGAACTGAATAGACTTGACGGCACTTGACAACACAAGAGCCAGAGTTACAGCCAGTCTGTGGGAATAATTGTTAGTGTTCATAAAGTCTTCAAGAAGTGGAACAAGTAATCATATACTTCACATTAGGGGAAAACACAGGGTACACAGCACACTATTAAAAAACAAGAACACTATCATTCCCAGATTTCAAATCCTACTATAAGCCACAGTTTCGTCTCTGAAACCCACAGGGGTAAGTTCTACCCTATTTTTAGAGTAACTCTGAGTCAGCAGACTCAGTGACAGTGGGTTTGTTTTTTGGATGTTGTTATTGCCATTAGGTGCCATCAAATCAGCTCTGAACCCATAGCGACCTTATGCACAGCACAACAGAATGAAACACTTCTCTGTACAAGGGTTCACAGCAATTATGCCTAAGCAGGATCCCATTGTTGTAGTCACGGTGTTCATCCATCTCCTTTAGGGTCTTCCTCAGTTTTTTTGGGTTTTTTGCTGTCACTTTACCAAACATGCTGTTCCTCTCCAGAGACTGATCTCTCCGACCAGGTGTCCAAAGTATGTAAGATGAAATCTCGCTGTCCTTGCCTCTAAGAGCTCTCTGCAGTTCAAGATATGCTTCTTCCAATACAGACTGGTTTGTCCTTTAGCAGTCCATGGTATTGTCAATATTCTCCTCCAGAACCACAATTCTAATGCATCCGTTCTTCTGCGGTCTTCTTTATTCAATGGCCAATGTTCACGTGCATATCGAGCAACTGAAAATACTACTGCTTGGATCTGGCACAGATTACTCCTTAAAGTAGCATCCTTTCTTTTCAATACTCAAAAGAGGTCTTGTGCACCAGACTTACCCAGTCCAATGCTTCTTTTGATCTGTTGACTACTGCCCTCATGAGCATTGAATGTGGATCCATGCAAAAAAATTTCTTGACAACTATAACCTTTTCGCTATTTACCTGGCAGTTAGGATTTTCATCTTCTTGACATTGAGTTGTAATCCACAATGAAGACTGCAATCTTTGATGTTCATCAGCAAAGTGCTTAAGTCCTCCTTAACTTTTGCAAGCAAGGCTGTATTATCTGTCTATGACAGGGTCAAACTGTCTCTTCCTCCAATACTGATGCCACATTCTTTTTCATTCAAATAATTCTTTGCTTATTTTATCCACATGCAAATTAAACAAGTATGGTGAGAGGATACAATCAGGAAGCATACCTTTCCTGATTTAAACCATGCAATATTCCTTTTTCCTGTGTGTACAACTGCATATTGATGCACATACAGATTCTGCAAGAGCACACACTGTAGTGTTGTGGGATTCTCCTTCTTATCAGGGTTATCTATAATTTGTTATGATCCACACAGTCTTAGGCCTTAGCATAGTCAAGGAAACACAAGGAAATATCCTCTGGTATTCCGTGATTTTAGCAAAAATTCATCTGATATCAGCAATGGTATCCCTTGTTCCACATCCTCTTCTGAATCCAGCCTGAACATCTGACTCCTCTCTGTCAATGTACTGCTGCAAACATTGTTGAATGTTCTTCAGCAAAATTTTATTTGCATGCGATATTAATTATATTGTTCCCTAATTTAAGCATTATATTGGGTCAACTTTTTTTTGTAGTGATACAAATATCAATCTGTTCCAGTTAGTTAGCCATGCAGATATCTTCCACAATTTTTCATAGACAAATAAGTATTCCCAGTGATTCATCAGCTTGTTGAAACATTTCAGTTGTTAGTTGATTCTGTTGATCCAGGATTTGGCTAATGACTTCAGTGCTGCTTGAACTTCTTCCTTCGGTGCCATTGGTTCTTTTTCATCTGCTATCTGTGACATGGTTGAATGTTGGCTCGTTCTTTTTGGTACAGTGACTGTGTACTTTTTCCTTCTTGTTTTGGTATTTCCTTTACCATCCAATATTTTGCCCAGAGAATCTTTTAATATTGCAATTGGAGGCTTGACTTTTTTCTTGAGTTCCTTCACTTTCAAATCTGCTGACTGGGTTCCTTCTTTTTGGTTTTCTCGCTCCAGGTCTCTGCCCATGTTATTATAATAGTTGACTTTTCCTCTTGAGCTGTGTCCTTTTATAATTTCTCTTCAGCTCTTCATTTCTCCAGTCTACATGAGCTAGTCTATTATTAACAGCAAGTTTCAGAGTCTCTTCTGACATACAATTTGATCTTTATTTTATTCCCCATTTTTCTAATGACCATCTGATTTCTTCATGTATGATGTTCTCGATCTCCCACAGTTTGTCCAGTCTTCTGTGATAAACATTCAGTACAAAAAAATCTGCTCTTGAGATTATTTTTAAATTCTGACAGTCTGTATTCAAGATCATTTTTTGTCTCCTGTGGACTTGTTTAATTTTTTTTAACTTCAGACTGAACTTGTATATGAACAATTTCCCTGGCTGGATTTAGCTATTTATCTTGAGTTTCTCCATCATGTATTCCCACAGATGTATTGAATTTTATGCATTTCATCTGTAGAAGTCCATCTGTATATACTTGTGTTATTGTAAAGTGGTATTTGCTATGAGGAAGTAGTTGATCTTATTAAGTTCTATTGTGAGATCTCTGGCTTCCTTTCTATCACCAAGACTAATTTTTCCAATCACTGATCATTCCTCTTTGTTTCCAACTTCTGCATTCCAATAGCCAATAGTTATCAATGAATCTTGATAGCATGTTTGATCAATTTCAGACTGGCGATGTTGGTAGAATTTTTCAAGTTCTTCAACTAACTTTTTTCAGATGAATTGTGAAATGACATTAAGAAAATCATATATGATAAAGCAAAAGGTTTTTAAAAAGACAGGGGGAAATAAAGATCACAGTAGATATAAGACACTGCGATAATTTTTCGTAACTGAAAAGTATCTAAAGCAAATAGAAGAAATAATGATGTTACAGAGATGAACAGATCTCGAGACAGCTCAATATGGCAAAGTAAAGTATTATAATTAAACATGATAAGATTTGATGATGGGAAAACAAAAGGAAGAATATCTAGCTGAAATAATTGAAAAGAAAATTCGTGCTGAAAGAACTGAAGAAAAATTCAAGAATCGAGCTATAATATATAATTTTATATGAAAATGTTGAATGACACAGTATACACTCAAAAAGGAAGAAGTAAAAAAGGAAGAAGTATACAGATTTGGACAACATTCAACCATTTTAAGAGGTAGTATATGGTCAAGAATCAATGGTATTAAAGGAAGAAATCTAAGCTGCATTGAAGGCATTAGGGAAAAACAAGACTCCAGGAATTGGTGAGAGAAGAGTGGAAATATTTCAGCAAAATTATGCAGCCATAGAAACACTTATTAGTCGATGCTAAGAAATATGGAAGATAACTACCTGCTAACCAAGTGTCAGAGATTCAGTTTGTGTCCAAAAATGAAATTTGCCCTACCAGACTCTCAATATTATTGAACAATATCATTAATATCCCATTTAAGTAAAATTTTTCTGAAGATAATACAAAAGCAGTTGCAGCAGAAACTGACAGGGAGCTGCCAGAAATCCAATCTGGATTCAGAAAAGGACTTGAAACAGGGGCTATAAGGGGCTATAAAGGACTTGAAACAATTGACATCAGATGGATGGTGGCTGAAAGCAGAGAATACCAGAGAGATGCTTGCCTGTGTTCCATTGGCTATGCCAAGTCATTTGACTGTGCGGATCATAAGAAACTATGGGTTGCATCGCGAAGAATGTAAATTTTATATTCTTATCACATAAAGAATGATGTTATCCATCATATCTTCCCAAAGTTTTCAAAGTTCACCTTCAGATTCAACCTAGAGCAAAATTCCTCTTCATTGTGGACCTGAACTATAAGTTGTCTTCTTTCTTTTCCCAACAGTTTTATTGGCACATAATTTACATATCATACGAGTCAATGATTCAATCAGATCAAGGAGAATTGTATAATAATTGCCACATCAACTTTAGTGTATCCCACCCCCACCCCCCATGGTTAAAACGCCTTCAAAATGAGTTGTGCATTCACAGTAAATTTCTATTGCTCCCTCTCCTCTCCCGCCTTTATCATTTATTCCTGAAAACCACTTTCCTTCTATTTTACCCACCCCTCACCGCTATCTTCCATATCTCCCCTATATCAGTTATTATCATTCTGCATACACTCCTATGCTTCACAGCTGGGGAAACCATAGGTTGTCTTATTTCAATGTACAATGGTACAACATGCACACACTAGACATTTTCATGATAAATGAGAGTGCTTAGAAGACCATGCAGGATCGTGGGCACCAAGTACATTGAAATTCTAGTAGGAAAATGTATGCTTATATCTTTGCTCTGAGGCCATCCAAGCTAGGACTCTATCCTCCAGACACTGCCATGCTCTCTGAACTTCTGGTCGAGCCCTCCCAATCCTCGGTGTCAGCTCTACCTTCCAGACTTGCTGGAATGACAATTCTGCTCACAAGGCTGACATCTTGGAAAGGTCTGATTCACCTAGTCCATCTGAGTGTTGATCCAATGTCCTCGGCCTTAAACAAGCCCTTATCACAATTCACGAATATGATGTATTTCTTCTAAGCATGGTATTTGAGCATGCATATAGTGGCACTTATTTTGGAGTTTATAACCTACAAACTACAAAAATGCAAACCTTCATTTAATCATTATTCTCTATGATTTCAGGTCCCCTAGAAGATATTATTTTAGCATCTTGAGCAGTGGATTTCATTCTTTGGCTACATACAGAGGAAGAATGCACAATACAGTCCATCACATAAATAAAACAAAGGGAAATAACTACACAATATTATCAACTGATACAGAAAAGGCATCTGAAAAAAAAATCCAGAGTCAATTCTAGATCAAAGCACACAACAAAATAGAGTGAGAACTTCTAAACATAACTAAATCAATGATCAGCATGACTCTCAATGAATAGAAACAAAACATTCCTCTTGCAAACAGGAATCAGATGAGGTTTTTCTTGATCACTATTCCTATTCAATATTGTGTTATAAGTCTTAGACAGAACTATCACCCTTATTTAGGTCACAGCCCTTAAACAATTGCCTCATGGGTACAACCTTCTTCCGATATTAGTGGAAGCTGTGAAAAACTTGCTTGCTTTTGCTGGGTCCAGATCCTGCATCTGGCTCATCAGCCTTCAGTTATTTGCATTTTAGCCAACAGCCTGTCCTATTGCATTCTTATCCTATGACCTACCATTTGACCTTATTACCTTAGCCTAATTCACCTCTGCAGCCACCAGCCTGCTATCTTCCTGTTGATCTTGGGTTCACCCGTCCCTGACGCTACATGAGTCAGGAGAAGCCTCTAGTCTAACATCTGACTTGGAACCTGGTTGAACTTAGACTTGCCCATTTCTACAGCCATGTAAGCCTTTTTCTTGATATATAAATATATTTTTATATGAACACATATAAACTTCACTGGTTTTGTTTCTCTAGAGAACCCAGCCTAAGACATCAAAAAAGGGACACAACTGTAATATTTCTGAAAAACAAGAACATGTTGACAAGAAAAAAACAAATAGTCCAATTAAAATATGGGCAGAGTATATGAACAGAAACTTCACCAAAGGAAACATTATGGTAGCCAACAGATAGATGAAAAACTGCTCACGATCATTAGTCATTTAGGAGATGTAAATTGAAACATCAATGAGCTGTCACCTCACCCTAGCATTCAAAAAAAACCCAAAAACAGCTGGAACCTCATAGACTGATAGTGGAATTGTAAAGCAATACAGCCCTGTGGAGGGCACCTTGGGGCTTCCTCAAAAACTTAGGACCAGAAATACCTTGCAACCTAGTAAGCCTTCTACTTGATTCCGATTCTAGAGAAATAAGGACAACAAGAAAAGCTATGTGCACATCCATGTTCATTGCAGTACTATTCCCAATAGCAGAAGATGGAAACAATCCGAGGGACTCGTAGGGAAAGAATGGATGCACTTTGGTACATACACATAATGGATGATTATGCAAAGTTGAAGAATAAATATTAATCTGTAAAACATTTTATATCATGGTTGAACCAGGAAAGCATTATGTGAGTGAAATTAGTCAGTTACATAAGGACAAATATCATATTAGTCCACGACTAAAAGAGTCAAGAAATTACTTTCATATTAAAATAAACATTATTTTATGGTGACCAGAGCTGGAAGAGGATAGTGGGGAGGGGACATGACAGACTAGTGTGAACATAAGTGTTAGCTTGGGTGAAGGGGAGGCAATATACAATATGATGCAGGTGGGCAATAAAAAGATGGAGTCTGGGGAGACACTGGAAGGTTTGGAAGCATGTAAGGCGACAGAGACAAACTCTGTTAGATACACAATCCTTCAGTACACACGATCAAACAATCCTTCAAATGGTGGTCTATGAGTATATTTAAGTACTCAAAGCCACCCTATTTCCCAAGCCATCTTCCTGTCCCCAAGCACTCTACTTTACTAGATCTGTAGGCTGGGAAGTCCACCACTCATTTCATGCTCTGGCTCATGGTTCTGCTGCTGCTCTTCTGATGTCACAGTAGCCTTCTGGATCCAAGAGGTTCACTTAGCAGGGATTTGATTGTCCAGAATTCGGCCACTCCTGCCTCCTGCTGATAGTGAGATCCCTGTTCCTGCTTCTCTGAGGGCTCATTTTATACATAGCAGGATGGCAATCACAATGTTTCCTGTTAGCAGTCACTCACAGGTGCATTTTTACCAGTGCCTCCGCCTGCACCCTTTGCACTCAGACTCATGCAGATAAAGGTCATTTGGGGAGAACGAGGGACATTGGCTAGAACAGCCACGTTCAATAGTTCACTGCTCCCACATCCCCTAAGTCTGTGCAACTTAGTCACCTCAGGCCTGAAACTGAACTCATCCCTTTGTTAGAATAATCAATCATTTTAGAAAAAAAGGACGGCATTTAACCAACTATAAAGCTCAGTGAGTTAGAGTAGAAGGGATTAAACAGGAAACACAGAGAGGAAGGAGGAAAGTGATGGTACATGGAAAAGATTGCAACAGATCAATTGAAACAAAATGTGTATGAATTGGTGAGTATAAACTATGATCCGCTCTGTAAAATTCATCTAATTTGCAATCAAAAGTAAAAAAAAAGATAAAAATCTCCACACAAAATATTTCAACATTACATTTGATAATAAAAGTAAAGAAAGAGCAATTGGAATATTAAATTACAATTTAAATTACTATACATAAATGAAAGGCTGTAAAATTGATATTTATTTTAAATACAAGTAGCTTTCCCATTGTCTCAAAAATAGTAGAATTCTGTTTAGTTACTTACTTAAAGAATTGAAACATTATGCATTAAGATATAGCTGGATTATTTTGGTAATTTTGCTGTCCCTCTTCCCTTCAATCTCTCAATGTCCAGTTGGTCCAGGGCATATTTCATATATATAATATGGATATAGATAAAATCGCTTTTTTAAATATAAAGCTCCTTCATATACATATATGAGTGTCACTGGATTTGTTTCTCTAGTCAACCCAACCTAACACAAATGCCAATATATGCCAGATATTTTCCATATCCTAGTAACAAGATAACTGGACAATAAATTAGGAAGTCTAAAAGACTGATGCCTTCAAATTATGAAGATTAAATACATCATGAACTGCCAGAGGAATGAGAAATATGCACAGCCAGAGTGGCTCCTAAAGTCAAGAGTGAGGAGACTTGGCCTCATGTACATAGGACATGTTATCAGGAAGGGTAAGTCCCTGGAGCAGGGCATCATGTTCTGCAGAATAGAGGATCAGTGGGAAAACAGGAGGCCTCTCCCACGTGTATGGACACACTGGTTGCAAGAATGGTCTCAAACCTGGCAAATAGTGTAAGTGTAGGGCAGAGGTAGGGCATGTTTTGTTTTAACATAGGATTGGAATTGATATCTAACAACAATGACAAGGCATAGAAGAAGAGATTGAGGGAGAGGAGTAAATTCCATAGACAAAATAAATAAATATGAAAGGCCCCAAGGACTCAGGGGATGGTGCTTAATTAAACAGGGTTAGAGAGTAGTTCCCTTATCAAATCAAATCAAATCAATCTCACTGCCATGGAGTCAGTGCTGATCCATCGTGATCCTATGTGACAAGGCAAAAGCGCTTCAGTGAAATTCTAAGATAATAAGTCTTTACAAAAGTAGAAAGCCCTCTCCCACAGAGCAGCTGGTGGATTTGAACTGCTGCCCTCACAGTTAGCAGCACAACATGCAGTCACTATACCACTAAGGGCCCTTACATCCTTTATAATAGAGAAAAATTGAAATAATTCTGGAAAATAAGCTGAAACCACATAAGCCTTGTTAATTGAAACTTGATGCTATTAATCAGGAGGATGACTTAAATGGTATTTCTGCATGTAGTAAAAGAGATTATTAATGCACTGAATTTGAACCACAACAAAAACAAATAAACAAAGAGATAAACTCACTGCTGTTAAGTAAATTTGACTCATGACCTCTCAACAGAACTGTCCTTTGGGGTTTCTGAGCATGCAAATATTTTATTTTATTAATTCAGTGGTTTAAATATATTAAAGCAGTTGGGCAACCATCAACACAATAAATTTTATAACATTTTCTTCATTTTTGTATCCATTATTATTAGCATTCCAAACCCCTGCAAATCCCCCTGACATAACCCTAAGAAACTATAAATCCAGCCATGGATTTACCTATCATGGATTTCATATTAAAAATAATACACAACCCCCACCCCGCACCCCCAACAACACTAAGAAATAAAACAGAAAAAACTCTATAGAAAAGAAAGAAGGAAGTAATTTAAAAAAACAGTACATTTAAAATGGCTAAATTTTAACCTAACTACAGATGCATTAATCACTTTCCAGTGCACTCTGTCTGGTTAATAGTCCATGGTACGCACACAGGCTGTATTCACGTGGAGACCCTGCAAATGGACTTTGGGCTTTCACTGTCAACCATAGCCTCCTGCAAACTGGGTGCTCTGAATTTAAGCTCCAATTTAAGCTCTCTTCTGATCTTCGATTTTATTATTTACAATATTTAAGGGTGTAGGAAGCCTCATCGGTAGCTTGTGGGTTCAAACTTCTGACCTTTTGGTTAGCTGCCTGTGGCAGTTACATAATCGCGTTTCAGTTTGAGGGTATTAAGAGTGAAGGGGTGGTTTTCGTCTGTCAATCAAGTCACAGCATGATTGGAGGGCAGCCAAGATAAATGGCTCTCTGCAGGACTGCCTCCCTTTCCTTTGGCTTTCTCCTTCCTGTTGACAAGCCACATGAAGCCATGCTGAGACCTCTGAGAGCCCTGGAGAGGCTTCCAGCACCTCTGGATCCACAAGCTTTTGCACCAACTGGCCTGTGATCATGCTGCATTTCACATCATCGCATGTGTTGCATGTGTCTGAAGAGGAATTTACAGATTGGTCTTGGACATCTGGGCTAATATCAGACATATGGACTTGATCTGGACTGGGCTGGTACTTTTAAAAATATACAATTACTCTTTGATACGAAGCTCTTCTTACACATGTATGAAGCTCTTTGATACGAAGCTCTTCTTACACATGTATGAGTGTGTCTGGATTTGTTTCTGTGACACACGGCTCAAGCACGTTCTCCTTACACCACCAGGACTCCTCTGGAACATGTCTCACTGCCATAGGTCAGGTTCATATGGACTCAGCAGCCCTGAGGGACAGGGTAGAACTGCCCCTATGTGTTTCCAAGCCTGTAACTCTTTAAGGAAGTAGAAAGCCCTGTCTTTCTCGTGCAGAGCAGCCGGCAATTTCAAACAGCACACCTTGAAGTTAATAGACTCGCACACAATCACTACACAACCAGGGATCCGGACCTGTTAGATGGATACACAGAGAGGAGTTTGAGAGCAACTTTTGTGAAGGCGGAGCAGGTACAGAATTACATGCATAAAAAGGGAACTGCCAAAGTGTTAGACCAGATGCAGATGAGGACTTGGAGCAAAGGCTATCATTGTTCATGTCAGATGGATCTTGGCTCAAAGGAGAGAATATCAAAAAAGGTGTTTACTGAGTTTTGTTAACTACGGAAAACATTCGACTGTGTGGACCTTATTAAACTACAGATAACCGTGAGAAGAATGGGAATAATAGAACACGTCATATGCTCCTGTGGAATTTGTCCGTGGATCAAGAGGCAGATGTGAGACTAGAACAAGGGAATTGCACATGTTTAAAATCAGGAAAGGTGTGTGGGAAGGAAGTATCCTATAACTATATTTTTTCAATCCAATACTAGGCACACAATCAGAGAAATTCTTGGAGGAAGGCTTATTAACAACCTATGATATGCAGATGACACAACTTGCTTGCTGGAAATGAGGAGAACTTGAAGTACTTCCTGATGAAGATAAAAGATTGTAGCCTTCAATATAAAGAAGACCAAACTCTTTACAACAGGATAAATGGAGACCATGTTGAAGTTGTCAAGGATTTCACCTCTCGTGGATCCGTACTCAACGCTCATGGAAGCAGTGGTCAAAAGATGCATTGCATCAGGCAAATCTGCTCCCCGTGACCAATTTAGATAATTGAAAAGCAAGGATGTTACTTTGAGGACCAAAGTATGTCTGACCGAACCCCTAGTATTTTCAATAGCCTCGTGGTCACCTGAAAGTTGGACATTGAATAAGGAGCCCCAAGAAGATCTGATGCATTAGAATTGGGGTGCTTGAGACCAATAATGAAAGTGCCGTGGATTGCTGAAAGGATAAACTAAGCTGTATTGGAAGAAGTACAACCAGGGTGCTCTTTGAAGGCAAGGAGAGCAAGACTTCCTCTATCCTCAGGACGAGAGAGCAGTCCATGGAGAAGAGCATCGTGTCTGGGAAGATAGAGGGGCAGTGAAAAAGAGCAAAGCCCTCAATGAGGTGATTGACAATGCGGCTGCAGCAATGGGCTCAGGCATAAGAACAATTGTAAGTATGGCCCAGGACCTTGTAGTGCTTCATTCTGTTGTGCGCAAGGTTGCTCTCGGTCAGAACTCGATGGCACCTAACGAAACAACAACAAAAGAGGTAACCGAGTAAAGTCAAGAAGGAACTACAGCAGAATTTGAGGGAAACTACAAACATAATATATGAAAAGCCAATTGAAAAGAGGGCTCACATATAAAGGAAAAAAATGACAATGATCAAATTCTGCAAAAGAATTATTAAGAATGAGAAATTAAAACAGATCACAGGTTCCAAAGTTGTCTATTTTGATTTTCTACTTAAGTAAATAGAGGACACTCTCTGGTGGCTTAGTTTATAAAAACAAACAAAATGAAACCCCACTAACTAGAAAACATAGATATGTACATGGGGAAAATGTTAAGTAATTGGAAATTTACATTAGGTTTAAGTTTCCTAGTATAGTATGAAAATCAGGGAGGTTTCAAAATATACTCCAATTTTTAAGAGTTATCCCGAAAATTTTAATATGTAAAAATGTCCAGCACTGAAGTCAAAACGGGTGCATAAGCAAATGTGGTGAAGTAAGTTGATGGTTCCTGGCTATTAAAAGACATAGCATCTAGGGTCTTAAAGGCTTGAAATAGGCATCTAACAGGGAAGCAACAAAGCCCACATGGAAGAAGCACACCAGTTTTTGTGATCATGAAGTGTCTATGGGATAAAGTATTAGGCATCAGAAACCCCAAACAAACAAATATATTGATGCAAATGGTGGAGGTCAGAGTAGAGACCCAAAGCCCATCTATAGATAATTGGACATTCCCTTAAGGGAGGGTCACAAGGAAAGGATGAGACAGCTGGGGTGCAGTGTAGCACCAATGAAACACAACATTCTTCTAGCTCTTTAATCCTTCCTCCCCTACTGGAGTTACTAGCATGACTCCAGTCTACCTTACAAATCCAGCAAGACCAGAGTGTGTAAACAGGTACGGTTCAGAACTCTGGACACACGGAATCCAGGACAAATAAACCCCCCAGGAACAGCAATGGGAATAGCGATGCCATGAGGGTAGTGAGAAGGGGGAGAAATGGGAAACTGACTACAATGATGTGTAATTCCCCTCTACTCCCCAGGGGAACCAACAACAATAACATGGACGAGTAGAGACAGCTGGTGATGTAAGGTATGAAAATAATAATAATAATAATTTATAATTTATCAGGGGTCCGTGAAGGTGGGAAGTCAGGAGAGGGAGGGGAAAAAAGAGGAGCTCATATCAAGGGCTCAAACAGAAAGAAAATATTTTGAAAATGATGAAGGTAACAAATGTACAAGTGTGCTTGATACGATTGATGTATGGATTGTTATAAGAGCTGTAAGAGCTCCCATTGCCAAAAATGATTTATTTATTTTAAAAATGTCCAGCAGCAGCAAAATTATAATAAAACGATACAAAAATGATACGAAACAAGACTTCTTGTGTGAGAGCAACTTGTATTGTAAAACCAGTGGAATCTTAAATATCATCTTATACATTTCTCTAGTCTGAATTTTTGCTGATGGGGAAACTGAAGTGCAGAAATCAAAATACTCCCTCAACCTTACCTGGGTTCCTAGGGACAGCAATAGGAATAGAATTCTGTTTCCTTACACTCATTTCAGGGAACTTTCTCACTAAACTGCACTGAAGCATATTAAAAATTGGTGTTGTTAGGGGCTGTGGAGCTGGTTCCAACTCACAGCAGCTGTCTCCACAACAATATGAAATCCCGCCCTCACATTCTGCACGATCTCTCCTAGTTGAGCCCCTGTGCCAATCCATCTCCTTGATGGACTTCCTGTTTTTTACCTACCTTTTACAAAACAATACACTTCCCATAATTGGTTCCTCTTAAAAATATATCCAAATCTTACCACCTTTGCTTCTTAGGAGCATATTGTCTGTATTTCTTCCAAATTGTATGCTTTATGCCTGGCCATCTTCACTAATGCCATAACTCAAAGGCATCAACTGTTCTTTGGTTTTCTTGCTGTATTCCCTGCTTTTTTATGCATGTAAGGTGATTGGAGATACCCTGGTTTAGGTAAGGTGCACTTTAATCTTCAAAGCAATGCCTGTTTTAAAAACTTTATTTGAATACTTTAGAGAGGCTTTCTGCAGCAGGTTTCCTAATGTAGTATATCATTTGATTTCTTGACTGCTGCTTCTGTGGGCATTGATTGTAAACCTAAGTAAAATGAAATCCTTGACCACTTCTATCTTTCCTCATGCTGTTAAAGAAGCCCCGGTGGAACAGTCAGGTAAGCATTGGCCTGGTAGCCACAAGGTCAGTGGTTAAAGCTGACCGGCCTCTGAGAGGGAGAGAAATGATCGGTGTGCTCTTCCAGTGATTTGTAGCCCTGAAAACCACACACAGGGACACTGGGAGTTGATTTGACTCGATGGTAACGATAGTCTTTTTTTTTTAGGGGGGGTGGCATTTATCATGCTGTGACTTGTCCAGCGTGCTGATTTTGTTCCTGTGGGTTAAGGTGTGCTGAAGGCTGTAGTCTTCGTTTGCTGATGTGGCACAAGTTAGCATGAGAAGAAACAGCTACAAACATACAAGCATCTATCTTAAAAATTACTGACTGGAAAGCAGAACAGTGTAATTAGCAATGGGATGAAGCCCAAGCAGATGTTCTGGTGAGGTAAAACTTATGGCACGGAGCAGAGACACAATTAGCAAACACTGTTGGAGCTGCTATGGAGGAAGGGAGTTTATGACTCATAGCTACACCCCTCAAAGGAGGATTTGGGGAGTTCCAGGTCAGCTTTCAGCAGCACCTGCTTGAGACTCGGCTTGTTTAATGGGCTGAGCTACTCTCCATTCTCTTGGGGCTAATTAGACAAATGACTCTCATATTTAGACCTTGAGATTTGAAGTTTAAGTTGCTAGTGCTATAAAAGAGAGACTAGAACTGACTGTTAATATCAAAGAGTGACAGATTATTGATATCTGAATGTGGGGAAACAATTCTAGTTCCATTTTGAGGACATTTAATATAATGCAAATCATGTTGCCATCTTTTTAAACAGAAACTTGAATAAGGGAAATTATAGTTGAGCTGTATTTTCTTATAGTTTGTCTGTTATTTCTAGATTACACTAGTCTAGTCATTATCTTATTTCCTATTGGCCAAGGATAAACGCTAAAATCAACCACAGCAAAATTGGTGAATTATGAAAAATACAAATAATGTTGGAACTCTAGCAAAATGCAGCAAACAAATCTGCAGGGCAAGGTAAAACCCATGTAATGATTTTTGATAACTCTCCTAGGGGTTCCTGCAAATTAATCACAAAAATCACAAAGACTCAACTGTGCATTTTTACTCAAGACTTCTAGAACTGGAGGGAAAGTGAAGTTATAAAAGAGTAAGCAGAGAACAATGAACTCATTTCAAGCAGGAATAAGCAAAGAAACGGAGTCATACTTCACCAACCTCTGAGGAACTGGGGCAATACGATAGTCTGGCTCTGAGAAACCAGGGGAACTTGGGTGAGTAACTTCTCAGAGTCAAAATATATTGTGTTGAACTTACTCCAAAGTCCATGATACCTTTAAGACTGGTGTATTGGAAGAAGCCTTTCTAACACAGTGTTCATGCGCTGGGCTACTACAAGGTCGCCAGTTCGAAAACAGCCGCTGCTCTGAAGGAGAAAGATGAACTTTCCACTCCTTCAAACAGTTAAATTTCAGAAACCCACAGTGGGGTTGCTATCAGCAAGAAAGGACTCAATTGCAGTGAGTTTGGTGTGTTTTAGCCACGTATTTGATTGCATTGTCTTTTGTGTGGATTTCTGTTTAGTAGGTCCTGCACTAACCTGCTAGACATCTTGCAGAAAGATGTCAATTCAAGTACGCATTCTTCATTTCATGAAAAGCCCCTCTGAGGCTGTTGGCATGTTCATTTCTTGATTCAGAATTGAAGCTGAGACTATAAATGAGAAGATGGGTTGAACATTGCTTAGCTTGTGAGGAGGGAGACTGGGAAACAGCTTTCAAATCAACTGATGCACTTTAGTTATGTAATCTCCCAACAAACAGCTTACTCAATCAAGTTTGTTGCCAATATTAAGTTCTAATTTCTTTCTGTTGTGAAATTTTCATGTTGGACTTGAGTCAATAGTTTGTTGTGCCGTGAGTTTTCACTAAGGAAAATGGTGCGTGATGAATTGCAGACTTTATATTTAAAAACATTAATCTTAGGGTCTTCCTCCACTGAAAATTGCTGTATAAAAATTCCATGATATTATTTTTTTCTTCAGTAGTAGATATTATATGAGCATTAGCAGCCTTGAAGAAAATAAAAAGACTATTGTAAGAGAAGCTTTGTAAATATAAAGTTTAACACAATCCTAAAATGTGTTTTTCTGTCGCCATCTTCCTGATTGGCCTAAACATGAATTGTCTAGCACCGACTATAATTCCTTCCCCCTTGGGAAAGGGACAGATAGAGTCAGACAGGAAAACAAGGTGATAAGGCTATAGGGTCTCTTAAATCACACACAAAAACAAACCCATCTTTTGTTTGCTTTTCTGTACCTTCCACCATGTCTGAGTATTGAAATCTGAGATTAAGTGGAGTGGACAGGACAGAAAGGCAGCAGGCATGCGATTGTGTGGATGAGCAAACAGAGGATCCTGGAAGGAAGCGTTCTGCTGCAATCTCTGGTTCTGTACAAAGGGATGACTTCTCCTACTATTTTCCCCCGTTACAGTGCTTATAAAATGAGTGAGAGATTAAGTACCCATGTTGCTTGCTCCTCATTCACTTTGAGACATATTTCATTAAGTATAATTTCCCAACTGGTAAACTGATTCTACTAGAAGTAACCTCGGAAAGTTGCCCCATTTGGAATGTGTCACAGGTATAGGAAGGCGAAAAGAGAGAGGGAAGAGCAAGTGGGCAATGCACGCACTCCATGGTTCCTTGAGAAACACAGTGGCTGCCAGCAGGTGTCCCTGACAAATTTCTCAGCAGTTTAGAGGTTTTTAGGGACCTGTGAAGAGCACCAGTGAGCAGCGGAGTGCTTCTCTGCTTCAATTAGGCATAAGCCCAGTTCACAGAAAGTTGGGGAGCAGAAAAGACAGCCCCCCCTCAACTCTGTCTCTCTCTCTCTCTCTTTGAAGTAAAATGACAAGTTTACTTCTGAAAGGAAAAAAAAAGCATTTAGTGTGTTTTTTTTGGGGGGGGGGCAGCCCAGTAAAGCAATGCTATTGTCCAGAATTTTAAAAAGAAGCAACCACAAGTGGCAAATGTTGGTTATTGCAAATATGGGAAGCCTGGTGGCACTGTGGTTAAAGCACTTGATTGCTAGCCAAAATAGGTCAGATATTCAAATCCACAAGCTACTCTGCAGAAAAAAAGATTTGGCAGTCAGCTTCCATGAAGATTTATAGCCTAGAACTCCTGTGGAGCCGACCTGCTTTGTCCTATGGAGCTTTTGTCAGGTAAAGGAGACTTGGCAGCAGTGGGCTTGACTCTTGGCCATTGCAAATATGCAGCCTGCCTACACTGCACAGGGTTTCCTTCAGAGCAAAAAAGTTTTCTTCTTCCTGAAACCAGTGACCCCCAAACTCTGTCATTAATAACAATAATTAAAAGGTGCTTTAAAAGGAAATGGCTGGGTGATTGCTACTAAGAGGAACATTCTCATTAATTTATTACCAATTTTTAACTTTGCTTCATTAGGGCATGTCTGTTGAAGGCCATTTAGGACTCAGGGGATTTGCGGGCACTTCACATCGTCTCCACGTTGGTTACAGAGAGGGAGGATCGTTTGGTTTGTTGTCCTCCATGGACCCGCACGTACAAGGAGTTGGGAGAAACTCTACTGCCTTGTCAATCTTCCAATCAGATACGTGGTCAGCTTCTTCAGGATGTTCTTGGAATGGACAAGGAGTCCTTTACAAGCCAGTTCTCACAAAGCAATCATCACTTCAGCAAAGTGTGAAGCAGTTTACATGCCATTTATGTTCCTGCCTCAGTAAAATATGCATCAAGTTTGACCTTGTCCCAGCCAATTGGGGACCTAAGTTATAGGATTGCGAAACCTCTTCAGCTCCATGTTCCCTCCGCAGCTTTTATTTTCTCTGTTTCCAGTGGTCACACCCTCTCTGAAGACTTCCTCAAGGACAAAGGTGAGCTCTGTACGTTACTGGACCATGGAGCAGGCTCCGCTGGGACCAGCATCGGAGGGTTTATCTCAGGGCTGTTCTCTGCATGAGTCCGCAGAACAGGGAGTTCCAAAAAAAAAAAATCTAGTCAAATAAATTATTCTTATCATCTCTCTGCCTGAGAGCTATTCATAAAGACCTGCCTCCTAGCTTCACCATCTTGTAATGGAGGTATAAATGCAAAAATTGGTCTACTCTCAAGGAAACTAGAATTAGACATTTGTTGGTTGTCTGTAGCATCGTTTATGAGGCCTTGTCTCGTCTCTTATAGAGCAGCAAGTGTCATACCACATGCCCTTGAACTTCATTTGAAAGATCAGCTCCTTAGGCGCCTTTAGGCTGGGATTCTCTTTGTCATGATTATTGCTTTCATCTCCAAAATCCCAACACTATCCTGATGCACACTGAGCTCGGGGTAATTGGATAATTGAATACAGTGTCAGCGTGTCCTGAGTGTGGGGGTCTTTATATTGCTCTCCCATCCAGTGCTTGATAGAGATTGTGTCCCAAGAGTTTGTGATGTAAATTCTTAAACAAACACTAGAAATAATATTTACTTTAACCATATACTGAAAGACACATATAATTTAAAAAATCTTATTAGAAGGCTTAAATATCTGTGCTATGCTTTTAAGCATTAAAAACCAAAACATAACAATAACCAGCCTATTAAAGACCTGGGAATCCCCAAATTACCATGGTAAAAAACAGACACACAAAATGTATTCATTATCCAAGACTCATAAAACACTGTTTACCAATAATTAACAAATCCAATTGATATTAAGAACTTAGCCCCATCTAATCGAGCAGGCAACAGGGAAATATCAAAGATGTGCTAGCAGCTGGCCTGTTCATATTCTGTATTTTTTTCTCCTACAAGAAAAGAAAAAGGGAAAACCCAGAAACATTTGTGCATTGGTCTTATTTAAGAGAGATAATAAAAACCAAAACTACTAATTGGGTTGATAGCAATACCATATACCAAATCATAAATTAAAATATTAGTTAGAAACATATGAAACGGTAGCAGCTTAGCAGCACTAATCCTTAAGTCACTGACATTATTCTTTAATGACTACTTCAATAATAGCCACAGATCCTAAATTGGACAGGAACATTTATCTCATTACGTCACTACTGCAAGCCTCCTGCTCCCGAGTCTAAATGCGAAGGAGCCCTTCCAAGAGCAAACCAAAAAGGAAGACGTCCATAGAGAATGCTACGTCTCACTTTCCCTTGTATTTCATTTTCCACAGTTTAGTTTATTTTAACCACTCTGCATGTAGTTATCTGAAGAGGTGGAAATTGACATGAAAACAAAGTAATCCTTCTAAGGGGAAAGCACAACCATGACTGGGGGATGCTTTTACCTTCCTCAACCATTCAGGCCGTTCACATTAGGTCTCATCCCAAGGGCACTGCTTGAGCAAGCCCTCCCTGATGCCCATGCACGGAGAACTCTCCACTCACACATAATGTCTGAATCAATACCACATGTTGATTTTCAGGGTGCTAAGTCAACATTTATACTTGGTGCAGGTGCAGCTCTATCCTTCTAAGAACCCCGTGGAGTGTCTGGCACGTGGTAGATAGGCAATCACTGCTAACTGAACAAATAGGTAAGTGAAAGAAAAGAAATAAATAGGTGATGAAAGAGTAATAAAGATACCATTGTTCCAGCATGACTCTAAGCTAATTAGATATTTTAAAATGATATTGTATAGATCTCAATTAGGGAGATACTTTTAAAGCCACTTTAGTTTCCAGAACATTCTACATGCTACATGTAGTACAGATCTAAAGAGTAGAAGGGGGCAGTTCATGATTTAACTTGGGGGAAAGTATGTGACAGGGTTGCTTCCTTTCACCACACTTATTTAAATATGTGTGCTGGGAAAATAATCTGAGAAATTGGACTGGATGAAGGAGAAGGATGATTTCACATTAAGATTAGAGGAAGGCTAATGATCCAACAAGCTTTGGACTCGGGATCTGATTTTGCATAGTCTTAATTACAATGGAGAATTTATTTTAAAATAAACTTAGATTACAATTCAAAGAGTTTGAAGAAAGAACAGCAATAGAAATATTAGTTAGGAAAGAAGTAAAGAGAAGGAAATTGTACAGATTTTACAAATGAGGAAATTATCCATTGAAAGTTTATTAATTTGCAAGGCTAATACAGTCAGACAAAAAGAGTACCAAGACTTAGATATAAATTAATGTGGTGTCAAAGCCTTTGAACAACGTGTCTCCACACAAAACTCCTTCTCCAAAGTAAGATGACAACAGGCATAATAAAGGACTGATTGGGTGCAGGGCCTTTGGAATATAAATCCGAAGTCCAGCCACACAATGGATCATATGTTGACAGCATAGGACAGAAGATGGGCTTGCATTTTGCATGCTGCGTCAAAGAAGGCCATTGAAACAATAGATGGAATTAATGGTCTGAAGTTGGCAACATGAAAGGAATGCTGTGATCAAGTTGCTAGACTCCAGAATAAAAAGCTTCCAGGAACTTTCTGGATCCTGCCACCATGGAGAGTGAGAGTCTCCCGGTGGAAGGAGATGGTCAGGATTGGACTGATACTCAGCCTTCCGAATGCCCTTCATAGATACCAGATATATGCTGTCAGCAGATTTTATTGAAACAAATGGAAGGTTAAAAATACACAACTGGTTTTAGGTGAAAACCTTAGGACTTTGCTTTAAAGTATAGAATACAGTTGCCCAAAGATTCACATAATGTTCTTTTTCTTTCTTTTTAAAAAATAAAATAACTGCTTTATTGGGACATAATCCAAATAGCATTCATTTTAATAGTTCAATCTTATCAAAAAGAGTGGTACAATCATCACCACTATCAATTTTAGAACATTTTCTTCTTTCTTGTACTCATTATTAACTGCTTGCTTACTCACAACCCCCTTGCCAGTCCCCCCCAAAATCACTAATTAAGTTACTGTCTCTGTGGATTCACCCATCCTGGATTTCATGTACTGAAAAACATACAGAAACAAAAAACAAAAAGCCTAACAAGTTAAGAACAATAACAAAATAAAACAGAGGAAAAACACTAGTTGAAAAGGAAATAGAAAATATGAAAACCTAGAGCAACTTTAAAATGGTCAAAAGGGAAATCAAGTGATAAGGTGACTAATATATTCATATTTAGCAAGTATATATGTTGATAAGAAAACAAAAATAAATAGTGCATTATAGAAATAAAGGATTAGGCCCTTGATCAATCTTATCCTTGATTTTTTTTAATGTTGGTCGTTTCCTTTTAATTAACAAACATTCTTTAAACATGAATGCGTTAGTGACGACACAGAGATGCTGGCATTTTTCAGTTGAGAGGGCTTTTTATAAAGCATTTGGAAAATGTGTGGCGGGGCCGTGGACTTTATCTTTAGCCTTCGGACAGCTGTGACTCCAAAATTTGGTGTGAAGAGGCAAGCAAAGAGTGTTTTATTACGAGTCTCTAAAACACATTTTATTGGAAACTTTTATGTCTGTAGGTTTTAGTAGTTTTTATAGTGAGGAGTTCTGAAAACTGCCATAAAATTTTGCCTTGGGGGTTATGATTGCATTTGTATCTTTCCCAAACTTATATAAATAAAAAAGACAGTTTTTACTGTGAAAGCTTAAAAGGTTAGAGAGGTATTTGGTCTATGATGAACCTTTTATAGGTCTGATGTTAAAGGAATTTATTTTTAAAATATCAGTAAAAATGCAACTTTAGAGGTCTTGATAAATAAATCACAGGGAACTTGAAGTTTCTATTTAAATAAACCTACTAAGGATCATTTAATTAATTTATTGTACTAAGCAAGCAATCCTTAATAGCAGATGATGCTACAAATTTATTGAGCTGTGATATGTAATTTATAATGTATTTTCATGGCTGGACAGATATAGGCAGCCCAGTTTTCCTTCCTGGTGCTGTTTAAACCTTACTAGAAATTTATAAAGAAAATTGAAACATCTTAGGGGAAAATGGGCCAGATGGACACTACGATCCCTTTCCAAACCAGAGACTAAACTTCTTTTAAGATGTAAGAGAACTATGTGGATATGTCTTCCTTTCTTCATAATTTTTCACACCAGAGGATTTATTTCACAAAAATAGATTTGATATCAAGAGAAGGATGAAGAAAGAAAAAACTGAGCAGGAAAAAAAAGAAGGAATATTTTTAATGTCAATCACCTGTCAGTGATTTAAATTAACAGTGTAAGAAGTAAGAATGTTGTCATTTTCTAAATGTGGTAATTGAGTTAATGTAGAGCTAGAACTAAATCCAAAATCTCATTGACACCCAGACCTGTGTTTTTCTACATTGTGTAACCATTTTTCCTTTACAGCAGAAGGTAAGGTAGAAGGTGGGGAAACTAAATGATTTATATACTATAACATAGCTTGCTTATGTATGACTTTAACATAATATGGATGCAATATCATGAACTATTTAATATGATTCTTCTACACACAGCTTTTGTTGCTCCCACCAAATGGTCTTGCTTTTTCTGTTGGGTCTTGTTAAGAAGATGAGGGAAGATACTGATGGGTTATACAATTCAATTGTAGCTGGTTGTTAATGGGTCTAATTATCATTGCTATCCATCTGGGAATAAAACCAGCCATTTCAGAAGCAGGATGGTGAGAATTTCATTACCAGCAAAAGAGAAGAGCCGGTAGTGAGTGCTTACTTCAGACCTAAGATTCCTGGGCATTGCAACCCCTTGATCTAGGAGATAGCTTTACCACCATAAGCAGGGGCCAGAGCATGTGGAAGTCCCAGAACAAAGAGCAAGTAAAGCCGAGGACTGTGCAGCAGGAGACTGGTGTGTGGAGTAGGTTAGGGGCAGCTCTAGGAGCTTAAGAAGGGAGTTTGGTTTGCTATCAATGGAGGATAGCTGAGTGCCTGAGGGCTGAGGCTTATAATGAAGAGGTGTGTTTTTTTTTTTTATCATTTATTGGCAGCCCACAAAAGATCATCAGAACACTGCATGAGCTGGGGAGAGGTCAGGCCAAGAGAACAAAGGCCAGAGAGGGGCCTTCAGGTACAACAGAGCAGAAACTGTCGTGATCGAACAACTGTATCCTGAGCATTTCTGATCTGAATTGTAGCCTACAGAATTCCCAATAAGCTCCATAATCATGAATATTTATGAATCTGTGTGGTCATGCAATAAATGATAGCCACAGGATTAAAATGCCCCGAGAGGAAAAGTTGGTGTCAGAATAGGATAAAAAAGGGATGTGGTGTGCAGGCAGAGCTTGGCAGCCAGAGGAGGTCAGATGCGACTCAAGTAGGTTTCCATAATGAATATGGGCTTCAAAGTTTGGGTGCTTGTCAGTTGGATAATCCAAAAATAACTTATTGGGTACAAATTATGAATGAGAGAACTCATGAAAAAAATTCAAGTTTCAAATTGCAATATTGAAGATTCTACAAGCAAATTAATGAATGTTGCAGGAAGTACCCAAAGAAGATGGAGTACTAAAAATAATTAGTTGACATTCTACTATTTCAGGAGGTTGCACATGAGCAAGTACCAAAGATACTGAAGGAAAAAATTTAATTTGCACCAAATGTGTTAGCGAAAAACAAGGGTCAATTTGACGGACTCAACAATTGAAATATTTCAACAAAGTGATGATGCATTGGAAGTACTCACTTATCTATGCCAGGAAATTTGGGAGACAGCTACGTGGGCAACTGATAGGAAGAGATCCACATTTCTACCCATGCCCCAAATAGATGACCTAGCAGAATGCTCAAACTGTAGAACAACATCATTGATAATACATGCAAGTAAAATTTTGCTGAAGATCATCCAATAACAGTTGCAGCAGTACATTGACAGAGAACTACCAGAAGTTCAGGGTGGATTCAGAATGGGACATTGAAGAAGGGATATCATTACTGATGTCAGATGGATATTTGCTGAAAGCATAGAATGCCAGAAAGATGTTTGTTTTTAATTGACTCTGTCCAGGCATTTGACTGGGAGGATCGTAGCAAAGTGTGGGTAGCCTTGAGAACACTGAGATATCAGAGCACTTCGGTGTGCTCATGTGCAACTTGTACCTTCATCAACAGGCAGTTGTTACAACAGGACAAAGGAATACTGTGTGGTTTATAATGAGGAAAGGTGCTCATTGGGTTGTATTTTCTCACATGCTTACTTAATTTGTATGTTGAACAGATCCTCAGAGAGGCTGGCTTATATAAAGAATAATGTGGCATCAGCATTGGAGGAAACTTTATTAACAAGCTATGATATGCAGACGACACAACCTCACTTGCTGAAAGAGAGGAGGACTTGAAAGTCTTTCTGATGAAGGTCAAAGATTTACATCATCAGTATGGATTACAACTGAAGGGAATGAAGACCAGAATCGTCACAACAGAACCAATAGATAACATCATGATAAATGGAGAAAAGTTGAAGTTATCAAGGATTTCTCTTGCTTGGACCCACAATCAATGCTCGTGTAAGCAGCAGTCAAGGTCAAAAGATGAGTTGCACTACCTAAATCTGCAGCACAAGACCTCTTTAGAGAACTGAAAAAGCAAGGGTGTTTCTTTAAGGGCTATGGCATGCCTGCAGTCGTGGAATTTTCACAATAGTCTCATACGCATATGACAGTTGGACACTGAATGAGGAAGACTGAGGAAGAATGGATATATACGAAATGTGGTGCTGGAGAATATTGAAATTGCAATGGATTGATGTAAGGACAAACTGCTCTTCCTTGGAAGAAGTACAGACAGACTGCTCCTAAGAGACAAGGATGACAAGGGGTTGCTTTATAGCCTTTGGACCTATTGTCAGGAGAGACCAGTATGTTAGTCTGGGTAGAGAAACAAATTCATAGACACCCACATGTGTATGAGAAAGAGCATTATATACAAGAGCAATTAAATATTGAGCAAACATCCCAGCCCAGGCCAGATAAAGTCCTTAAGTCCAATATTAGCCTGTATTTCAACCTCATGAAATACATGAAAGATGCTGAATGCAGGACAATCATAGGCCAGTAAGTGGGAAGTCTTGGGGATCCAGTGGCAGTGTAAACATCTTAGGTCAGGCAGGCGGCTCCACGTGGCTTCTCCAGCTCAGGGCACTAGCTTAGTTCTGTGTGTCTTGTCAGTAGAGCATCTCTGAGGGAGTGAGCAGAGAGAGAGACAGACAGAGAGACAAAGTGTCTCCCTCCTCCAAGGTGGAAAAACAGGAGTTCCCAGAATCCTCAGCAGGAGGTCATGGCCACACAGAGGCCTCATTGGTTATATCATGATTAATAGGCCAGATTCCACCCCATCATTCATAATCCTTTCAAATTGACACCAGATTATGTAACTACCACAATCAGGCCTGGAAAAGGACATCATGTTTGGTAAAGTAGAAGGACAGAGAAAAAGAGGAAGGCCCTCGTGGAGATAGATGGGCACCTTGGCAGTCGCAGTGAGTGGGCTCAAGCGCATGAACAATTGTGAGGCTGCTGCAGGAACAGACATTGTTGTTCTCTGTTGTGTATAGGGTTGATATGGGTCAGAACCACCTCGATGATGCCTAACAACAACAACAACAACAACAACAACAAAATAACCTGAATTGGAATCTCTTTGTAGAGTAGTCAAGAGTTTATGCACTTAGAAAGCTTAGGCTTACTAGTAGATGGGAAAGGGAAGAGACTGACAAACAACAAAACTAAGAAAATGTCAGTCATTGAATAGTAGTTTGAAGAAAATAAATTGAAGAAATATCATGGAGAGTGATATTGCTGCAGTTTGAGAACTGGTGGCCTGGGAAAGGCTTTCTTTGTGATTATTATTATAAGATCATTTTATTGGGGCTCTTACAACTCTTTTTACAATCCACGCCCCCATCGCATCAGGCGTGTTTGTGCATCTGTTACCATCCTTCTCTTCTGGACTTTCCTCCATCAAGCCCCAGGCTTTCTTCTGTTATTGTTGGTTTCGGTTGAGTAGACTCTTACTTGTGGAAATTCCACGTGGCAAGGGTGTTATTTGTGTTAAACTCTGAGTAGAAACCTTTTCCCTTGGAAGATCTAGGACATATTTCTGACAGGTACACAGACCCAAAAGGGCAGCTGGAGAGTAAGTGTACATGAGGAAAATAGAGCATGGAAGTTACGGCTTTTCATGAGGAGTCATGGATCAGATGGTTTCACTTCTGTCGACCAAAGGAGTGGATACTATTTTGATTATAAATGAAAACGTTGAATAGTTCAAATGGGAAAATCAAGAATTAGATTCTCTTTTTGGGTATTTGATTCTATAGAAAGGCAAGATCAACATTACGAATGGCAGTCACGACTCTATTGCCCTCAGATATTTAGGCAAGAGGCATGCTGGGGAATTTATAGTGAAGGTGCAACAGACTGTGGGATGTATTTTTACACTTGATCTTAGCCAAAAGGCCGAGAAGCGATGTGGGATGTATTTTTAAAAAAAGAGTTCCTAGGGCATAGTGATATATTTTCATATGGAGGTTGAAGAAAAGAAAAGGATCAAGGATGATTTTTAGGTTTGGAATCTTAATCAGATGATCAAAAAATCGTGACATATACGAACATGGAAAATATGTGGAAGGTAAGAGAGAAAGAGAATTAAGTGATGAAATGGGAATTAATAATTGTATTTTAGGGCAATTAGAATTTGAACCAAGAATGACAACTTTCAAACAAAAAAAAATGTTGGTTAACTCAGTGTCTGAGTGGTCTGAGAATGATAAAGAAGACTTGAGAGGAGTTTGTTGAAAGCATTAAAAACCAGGCTAAGGAGCTAGTAAGTAACAAGTAGTACAAGAAAGAAAATAAAAGTTCTGCAAATTGATTGGGGTGATGATTATACAACTCTTCTTCATGTGATATCTAGATTGTATCACAATGTTTTATTAAGTAAGGGAAACAACATCAAAAGGTTTTAACTTGAATTCACAGGGAAAGCAAGGATTCTGTAACAATTTTTGGCTGTGTTTTATACATGTAACTCTGCTCACAGTGTGGAGACTGTCGTTTGGGATCCCTGGGTGGTTCAAGAATGTAAACATCACTTGGTTAGTAACCCTCACTTTGGTAGTTTGAATCTACCCAGGGTGTCTGAAAATAAATCCTGGTGTTCTACATCGAAAGATGGAGCACAGTTCCTCTTTGAAACACATGGATACCTATGTGTTGAAAATGTCTTCAGAACGATCATATTTTCATATGGTATTTTATTACCAGGGCAATCAGAACATAGATGGACAAAAAAGACTAGAGCACACACTCTTTATGAAATGTAAGGATAATTATTAATGATGTGTATGGAGTGGGAAAGACGATATGCTACTACACAGCTAGGCTTGCAGATTGGATCAAGACAGCACTCCTATTCAGAGAAATGAAGGATTAAAAAGAAGCAGGAAAAAATGTTATGGATTAAATTGTGCCTCCAAAATAACTTTTGTGAATCCTGAACCGTATGATTATATTCTCACCTAATCCCTATGATAACATATTCAGCTGCACAGAAAGTATTGGCCAAAAACCAACCTTCAGGAAGAGATGCACGACCAACTGAAATGTGTTAGCAAGATGGCGCCTAGCTATCAAAAGATATAGAGTCTGGGGTCTTTGGGGTCTTAAAGGCTTGAAGGTAAACAAAACCTACATGGAAGAAGCACACCAACCTGTGTGATCACAAAGTGTCGAAGGGATCAGATTAGGCATCAAAGAACAAAAAAATCATATCATTGTGAATGAGGGGGAGTGCAGAGTGGAGACTCAAAGTCCATCTGTAGGCAATTGGACATCCCCTTACAAAAGGGTCATGGGGAGGAGATGAGCCGGTCAGAATGCAGTGTAGCAGCAATGAAACATACAACTTTCATCTAGTTCTTAAATGCTCCCACCCCCGACTATCATGATCCCAATTTTACCTTACAAATCTGGCAAGGCCAGTGCATGTGCATTGGTACAGATAGGAACTGAAAACACAGGGAATCCAGGGCAGATGGACAGATGACCCGTTCAGGACCAGTGGTGAGAGTGGCGAAACCGGGATGGTGGAGGGAAGGTGGGGTATAAAGGGGAAACCGATTACAGGGATCTACATATAATCCCCTCCATGGGGAACGGATAACAGAAAAGTGAGTGAAGGGAGATGTTGGACAATGTAAGACCTGACAAAATAATAATTTATCAATTATCAGGAGTTCATGAGGGAGAGGGTAGTGGGGAGGGAGGGGGAAAAGTAAAATTTTGCTTATGATCATCCAACCAGGGTTGCAGCAGTACCTTGACAAAGAGCTACCAGAGGTTCAGGGTGGATTCAGAAGGGGACACGAAACACGGGATGCTATTGCTGTGTTTTAGCTGAAAACAGAGACTATCAGAAAAATGTTTACTTACGTTTTATTGACTGTGCCAAGACTTTCAACTGTGTGTACTATGACATCCATAAACTATGGATAAACTTTGGAAGAAAGGGCATTCCAGAACATTTGATTGTGCTCACGAGGCATTTGCACATGGATCCAGAGGCACCCCTGAGAACAGAACGAGGGCAGACTGCATGTGTACAATCAGGAAAGGGGCTACAGAGCTGAGGCTTCTCCCATACTCGTTCCATCTGTACACTGAGCAAATTATCCTAGAAGCTGAATTAGATGGATGACCATGTGACATCATCTGGCTCTAACTATATTTTTAATAGTCTGCTTTCCATTTGCTTTGCTAGTTAACAAGACTCAATCAAAGACAGATGTGAGAGGGGCCTACCTTACCCTGTATAGATTACTGTGAGCATTAGTATAGTATAGTGTCATGATAATGGAATACAGCATTCAGCATTACGGGCTCAAGTCCAAATTACAGGGTGAGGAGGTCATTACATTGACCCCCTGGGACCTCTGTGTTCCTCATTGAACTCACAGTATTCTTAAAGCATTAAGTGGGGTGGTTTATATGTAGGTGCTCTGTGGATTAATGTGCAGATAGTAGGTGTGTCATTGGTCATTGCTGTCTGGCATAGTGGTTAACGGTCTACTGAGCAACTGATCATCTCCATTAAGGATTCTTGGATATGACTCAATAAAATTGTCTCTTTACATATTTGTAACCTTAAGTATGATATTAATTCCTCCTGCATTTAACAGCATAAGCTTTATCTGATCTAACAAATATATTAAATTATTACACAAATATGGATAAACTAGTTATGTAATTATGCTAAATAAAATAGTCCCTTTTTTCATTTTGATTCGGCATATTCAGGCATCTTGATTTCCCCTTTTCTGTAATTTTTTTCATTTATTGCTCAAGTATACAAAAGAACATAAAATATGTAAAAGCTCTATAAAATGTTACATAAAAGTAAAACCACCAGAGAAGGCTATCATTTTGTGAAATTTTCTTTCAGTCATGACTTTTATAGGGCCTACTAGATTGTATTTACCTTATAACATTTTTTTCTTAATAAAAATATATATCACTGATTTGGGGGCTTGTCATAAAAACCTTCAACTTAACACTTGCAAGCCATGATTATTTCTTAGAACTTCTTACAGATTTTTATATCCAATTCGGTGACCTCACAGAGACTATTGCGCTCCAGTCAATAGGTTGCTTTCTTTCCTACCAGAGGCACTAAAGCGCCAATGTATGCCGCATGAATAGATTTGCTTAGATTGCAGGTAATAACTAGTACCAATGACAGAGATGACCAGCACTGAAGACCTAACTCCAGTATCAACTTTGACCTGCAGAGCTATGGCTGTTGTATCAGAAACAGAACAAACGAGAGCCTTAAAAACAAACAGGCACACAAATGTATTTCCTTCACAAGTTAAGAGTCTTGAAGTCCAAAGTAAGGGTATTAACTGTCAGGAAAGTTCTCTCTGTCTACTCTAGGAGAAGGACCTCGTCTCTTACTCACTCTTTTTTGACAATGTTGACTTTATTGGAGAGATGGTGACTTTAGCTTCCAGAAAAGGGAAAGGGTGAGCACTTGGTAACATTGATCATCCCTAGGCCTTACTGCTGATCCTGAACTCAGGAGTCTGATACGAAACCAGGGGGAGGGGAGGAGGGCGGGGAGGCGCCCCTGAGTCCTCCACAACCAGAAGACCCCAAGGCTCTCACTCTGATAGCTCTAGTCTGATGGAAATTTCATTGAGCTTCTTCTTAGACAATGAAAAACATAAAAACAAAAATGCCTTTCCAAATAGGATTATAATTAAGATGTGTTGTTAGGTATCTTCTAGATGGCTCCCTCTATAGCAACCCTCTGGACAGAAGATTGAAACCCCGCCCAGTCCTGTGCCGCCCCTACAATTGCTCTGTTGCACCGAGAGTCAGAGGAAGGTGGAAATGCCTCCGCACCGCCTAAGAACAGAGATGTATTTAAGGTCTCTCCCATGAAGCCATCGGGCCTTGAGAGTCGGTTTTGTCATCTATATTACAACAGTACAAAGTAGGGTTGAAATCATTGAATAAGTATTTAAGTTTATCCTTTATTGGGACTTCCTCCAGGCATGCCCTTAGTTGAGCACATTACATGTATTTCTTCATTAATGATCAGCACGACTTTTTGAAGGGGTTAGCAACTCAATATAGTTCATGACATCGCCAGAGCGCCTTTAAATGCATACAGGGAAATTGAAAATGCTCTGACTTGAAATAGTACACCTTATTCGTCAAAGGGTCTTTTTAGTTCTACAACACTTTAAAGAGATCTTCTTGTACAGCAGATCTGACCAATGCAATGTTACTTGATTTACTGACTGCTACTTCCTTGAGCATTGGTTATAAATCTTTAAGAAAATGAAATATTTGAACATGCCAAATTTTTCTCAGTTTATCATGATGTTTTCGATTGTTCTAATTGTGAAGACTTTGGATTTCTTCACATGGAATTGCAATTGATACTGAAGGCTGCAGTCTTTGATCTTCATCAGTAGTGCTTCAAGTTGTCCTTGCTCTCAGCAAGCATGGCTGTTTCATCTCCATATCAAAGGCTGTTAATAAGCCTTCTTACCATCTTGATGCCACACTCTTCTTTATACTGGTTATGACTTTTTCAGCATTTGTATTGACTAAGTATGGTGAAAGGATACAACCCCGATGAACATGCAACAGCACAATGAAGTATTCTGAAATTTCTATTCTTGTCAATATTACTTCTAGTTTGTTATGATCCACACATTTGAGAGCCTTTTCATCATCAACAAAGCACAGGGAACCATCTTTCTTGTACTCTCCATTTTTATCAAAGATCCATTTGACACCAGCCATGATAGCTCTCTTTTCATGTCTTCTAAATTTGGCTTGAATTTCTAGAAGCTTCCTGTCGAGCTTTATATGAGTCTAATAATGTTGGTGTAGTGATTGGTGAGCTCTTGACCTTCACCAAGAGGTTATCTTAGCAGGATTTTAATAATCAAGTGGATGAGCTGTCATGTTCTATGGAAACCAATCATGCTCTTTCCCCAGCCACTCCTGTCAATGGGCCGTGGGCCTAAAAACAAGTCATAGTTATGTTGTCAGGGATGGAGTTTATGTATAGGTTCAGCAAAATTAATTTCCAACCACTGTGGCTGACGTGGCTATTGCCACTGCTAAGCACTCAATATACTAGGAGCAAACAACCATCAATGAGTCCAAGATATGGGACTATTCTTCAGGGAGGTCAGTCAGCAACCTGGAGGCAGGTTGATTACATTAATCTACTTCCATCATGGGAGCAACGGTATTTTGTTCTTACTGGAATAAACACCTATCCTGGATACAGATTTGCCTTTCCAGCATGCATGCTTCTGCCCAAACTACCATTTATGGATTTACAGAATGCCTTATCCATAATCTTTATATGAGATACATAGCCATGATCGTGATATCTGACTCAGCATTGCCGTGGACCAAGAAACTGAGTTCACACTATAACTAGTGTAATAATGGGTCCATTATCACGGAATTAATTGGTCTTATCAGGTTCGTCATCCTGAAGTTGCTGGCTTTATAAAATGATGACGCTCTTTTCTAAAGGCACTAAATTCTTTAGTGGGCGGGATAGGTGGCAATACCATGCTAGTCGTGTAGATATCTTCCAGGAGACTCTATATGCACTCAATCAGTGTTGAATGCATAGTACTGGTTCTTCAGTAACCCGGAGTCCCGAGTCCAGTAGTCAAGGGGTGAAATAGGAGAGCACTCACTTTTATTTCTGGTGACCCACTTGAAGTATGTTCAATGTCCGTCCCTGAAGTCCTCTGTTCTTCAGGTCTGGGATTCTGAGTTCCAAAGGACTGAGTACTCCTACATGGAGACACAATAGTGATTCCATTGAACTGGAAGTTAACAATGTCCCCTAGATACTCTGGGCTTTTCTTTTCAACTCTGCAATAGACAAGAAGGGGGTTTCTCCAGTGGATAGTGTGGGTGATTCTGATAAGCAAGAAAAAAAATCAAGGGATATTACACACGGGAAGTAAAGAAAACAGGTGTGAATCCAGAAGGCTACTTATGACTTCTAGCAGCACTTCACGCCGTATGATTAATTCAGCAGTAACTCCAACAACCGAGTCTGGCCGTGGTTGTTCAATGACCCCAAGCTTTCAGGAATAAAGATTTGGGTCACCTCACTACACAAAGAACTATGACAAGATGAGGTACTTTTTGAGGGCAAAGGGAAGATAGAATGGGTGGTGGAAAAAGTAGTTCTAAATACCAGCTGTAGCCACATGATCAGTGGTGGGCACAAGGGCTATAATGAAAACTGATTAATTTGTAATAGCTTTAATGATATAGCTATTAATTTATGTCTTTTCTACTTCCTCCAAGTATTATTTTTAAACGTTTCAGTGTAGTAATGGTATTTTGTTAAATTTATTCGTATTTTTATCATTTTATTCCTATGGAAGGAGGAAATAAAATGATCATTTCCAGTTGTTCTCTGTTAGTGTGTAAACATACAATTTATTTTTTATATTGACGCTATGACTTAAAAAACCAACACCAAACTCACTAACATTAAGCAAATTGCTGCTCATAGAAACCCAATGGGCAAGATAAAACTGTGTTTCTTTACAGGAATTGCAGTTCTGTCTTTCTCTTGCATAGTGGCATGGGTTTGAACTGCTGACCTTGTGGTTAGCTGCCCAACATGTAATTACTACCAGACCATTACTTAAAACCTTGTTATATTCACATAACTTCTAGTAGCTTTCTCTTTTAATATTTTTAAAGGTTCTTCTGTAGATAATCATTTTGTTTATGAGCAAGAAAATTGTGGATTATTTAATTTACCAATTTCCAATTTTTATGCTTTTCAACTTTTTCTAGCCTTTTTCCTGACCTGGAAGCTCCCAATTGGCACTCATGGTTTGCAACTGGCTGCTAATCTAAAGAGTGTCCCTTGGACACACAATGGCGTTGTCACTCTTTTCATACTGTGCCTCATGGTTGGTTAATTTACACCCCAAAATAAATGGAGAATTGAGTCTCTTCTGGGCAATGGGACAGGAACCACAGGGTCAGCAAGAAATAGAACATCCACCTAATCTCCCAGCTGCTTCTAGTTTAATATTCAAAGTTTCTAGATCACGAAAGAAACATTATTTCACTTTTCTTGTACTTTCAATAATATTTAAGAAAAAAATACTAATTTTTTTCTTTTTCTTTTCCTTCAAGGGACATCTATGGACACAGTAGTCTCATGATCGATTTTAGGTTCCGGGCAGGCATCCTTGACATTTTAAACTTCTATTCTGTGTGATTCTTCCGTCTTCACCAGCAGCCCTTTCCAGTGCCCCTCTGAGTGCCAAATGTGTTCTGTCTTGTCCCTCTCACTCACTCGCTCATGGTTATTTGGAACATTGGCCTTTGTGTTTCTTCAATGGCGTGTGTGTTAGAAATGCCAAGGGGAAATCATTGCAGAATGCAACCGACTCAAAGCTTCAGAGCTTCATTGTGTTTCTAATGTTCTAGCTGTTGTCAGAGACCTCCTTGGTTAAATCCCAGGCAGTAATCAGGAAGTTCTTGTTTATGAAAAAGTATCTTGGGAGAACATGCCTCTTGAATGAATTCTTTAAGCATTGTCTCATTTAATTTTCTCACTGATCTCTTTCCATTCACAAATCATTACCACTGTCTTTTCAAGTTACCATGAACGAAGGGAATCCCTAAGATAAGGTTTGTTTTTTTTTATTGAGCATGGATATTTATCATGGGGGAGTAATGGGGGACTTGAAAGTGTTAAAAAAAAAGTCAAGTTTCACATCTAGATTAAGTCAGCCAATTTTAGTGTGGACTCTTTCTAATGCAATCCTTTTTAAAATGAAGAGAAAAGGGAAAGATTACAGCTGTTTTCAGTTGATCTTTACTTTTCCTTTAGTTGAGTACTCTCACAATGACTTCCATATAACAGAATAAAACACTGCCCTGTCCCATTGCAAGCTCTGTTTCACTTTCTGCTGATATCTTTGGGTCCCGAAACAAATAATCTCCAACTCTGAGGCCTGATGATTTCTGTCAAGATTGTTGTGAAGTGTCATCGCCTCAGTTCTGACCCACAGCAAACCGATGCCCAACAGAACGAAACTGCACAGTCCTGCGCCCTCCTCACAATGGTGTCTGTGCTTGAGCCCATTGCTGCAGCCACTGTGTCACCCATCTCATTCAGGGCCTTCCTTTTTTCACTGCTTCTTTACTTTCGAAGATTAAACAGATAAAATTCTAGGTTAACACAGCCCCTCACATGAAACCAGGTGAGTGAGCATAACGCATCAGGATATTAATTATTATTGTTGTTAGGTGCCATCGAGTTGGTTCCAACTCTTAATAATCCCATCTACAACAGAATGAAATGCTGTCTAGTTCTTCACCATCCTCAAAATTGAGGAGCCCATTATTCCACCCCCTCTGTCCATCTCATTTTTCTCTCTTTTTCTATGACTTTCTATTGTAGCAAGCATGATGCCGTTTTCCAGGGCTGGCCTATGGTGTGGTGGGTTATAATTTGGGCTGCTCACTGGAAGGTCAGCTGTTTGAAACTACCAGCCACTCTGTGGGAGAAAGAGGAAGCTTTCTACTCCTCTAAAGAGCTGCAGTCTCAGAAAACCACAGGGGCCAGTCCACCTTGTCCTGCAGGGTCGTTATGAGTTGGCATTGACTCAATCAGTGTTAGGCTAGGTGAGGTCTCTTCTGATACCATGTCCACACGACGTAAGTCTCACTGTCTTTGTCAAGCGATTGGTCTGTCCTGATGACTTTTTCCAAGTAAGCAAGAGAAATTCTTTCTCTGTGTGTTTCTAAGGAATATTCTGGTTACATTTGTTCTAAGGCTGAGTTGTTGATACCTGTGATTATATATTAAAAAATATTTTCCAACAATTTTTAATTGGTATATAAAAGGTTCTATTAACCCCTTTAAAGTATAATAAATATTCCTTTATTGAACCTTTCTGTGCTCAGAGCAATGTAATCATTTTCTCCACATCATATAGCATTCCTTTTGTTCTCGGATTCAGTTTGGTAAATCTTACCATAGAGAGATTATTTTCATGAAGTCTAATGTTTTGATTTTTGAGTTAATAGTTTAAAAAGGCATAAAGTGGTTGTTGGGGTCTCCTTTTATTTCACAGAATAATTCATTGAAAACATTTTTCTCTTCTTTGACCCCACAGTTAAAGAAGAGAATGTGATACTTTGTCCCCACATATTAATCCTATTACATATCCTTTCTCAAAATACTTAAACAATGAAATTTATTTTTAACTAAAATATTATTGAGGTAAATTTAGAATAAGATATCAGTAGCTGCAAAAGTCCTTCATTCTAAATCCTCACTTATTTAAAGGATCCCTTCAATCAAGAAGTTAAATGAACCATAGAATTAGTGAGGTCATAAGGAAATGAACTTCTCTGTTGGGATTGAAGATAGGACATTTCCTTGGGATGCAGGTTACGGGATTACTACAAAGATAATTTTCCTGTCTTCATAGTTTGGTCTACTATCCACTCTAGCTATGCTATACAAAATTATTTCCAAGTTCATATTTCTAAAATGAACACTCAAATGATTGTATTTATGCTATTGTAAGAGCACTTTTTGTTACTTTATTAGCATTAAGTATTATAATTTATATTCTAGCAAATTTTTAGAAAATATCTTTATTACTATATTTTCTTTTTAATTGAGAGTTAATAGCTTTATTTTTCTGTGATTTGTTCCTTTATATTTTTTATGCATGATGTCTTGGTTATGTGGGAACTGATGATATAATTTGTAATAATTCTAGTCTGATTTTACCTGTCATATTCTCAGTTGTTCTGCTTTATGAATAATTTCGGTGAGCACGAGGCATTAAAAATTAAATGACTATTGTCTTTTCTAAGCAGCCATCAAGGGTTATTTGATGAGTCAGACTCCCAAGCCCACTGCCGTTGAGCTGTTTCAGAGGTCTGCTGACCCTACTGCACAGGGAGAACCGCTCCAGGCTTCCTTAGGCGGTGCTTTTAGCAGAACAAGCTGTCTCATCTCTCTTCCACAGAACAGCCGGTGGGCTCAAATCTTTCCATTGGCATCCCAATATTTATTCCACTTCCCCTCCGATGCTCCATTATTTGATGCTCACATTGTGCAAAACAATGAAAATACAGACAAATCTCATTCTCTTGCCGTTCAATGAATTGTATTATACAGAGATGGTGTTTTTTTACAAATTCAAAATTTGTGGCAACTATGGGTCAAGCAAGTCTATCAGTTACGTTTTTCTAACCATATGTTTACTTCCTATTTCTGTGTCTCATTTTGGTAACTTCCAAATATTTCAAACTGTTTTGGTAATACTATTACAAATTAATAGATGACAGTACAAACATCACGTTTATATGCAGTAGAAAATCAAAAAAGAAAAAGGATCTGACTCCATTTTTAGATTAAATTTTTTCAGGTGGACAGAGACTGAACCAAGATAGCTCTGTTGGTTACACATTTAGTTTATCTTACTGATTTCAGGTTGTCTGAATATCTTGAATTTATTTGTATCCACCCCTATCAAAGAGTCCATGTTCACTCATAGTGACCCTATACTGTCAACCTTGACAGGAGTGAATAGCCTCACCTTTCTTCCATGAAGTCACTGATGGTTTTGAACTACAGACCTGGAAATTTTATCAAAAATAGACTGACAAGCACATGCAACCTAAAATACTAAAAACATTATTTGTAATGTCAGAAAGGAAAGTATGACTTATATGACATTGTATTTTAAAAGTTGGCCATTGCAATATGCCAAGGAAAAAATGTTACAAAATTATTGAGAAAGAAGATCATTTAAAAACATATTTTCAATTTCTTTGCTAGATGCTCTAGATCCATTACAACACAAAGTGACTTCAATACTGCTCAGTCCTGCGTGATTCTTGCAATCATTGCTCTGTTTTAGCCCATTGTCCCAGCCATTGTATCAAGCCATCTTCTTTGACCATCTACTTTACCCTCAGTGGTGTCCTTCGCACGGATTAGTCTCTCCTCATAACGTGCTGAGATTAAGGCTTGTCATCTTCACTTCTATGAAGCATTCTGTCTGTACTTCCAACACATATCTATTTCTTTTTCGATGTTCTTCACCAAAACTGTAGTGTGAAGACATCAATTTTTATTCTGTGTTCCTTCTTCATTGGCTAGCATTCATATACAAGTTGGTGATTGGAAATACATTGCTTGGGTCAGGAGCACCTTTGTCCTCAAAATGACACTTTTGTTTTTTAAACTGAAAATTTGCACCAGGTTTGTCCAATATAATGCGTAGTTTAATTTCTTGACTGTTGCTAGTAGGGATGTTGACTATTAAATAATTATAATCAATAACAAAATTAAAAAATAAAGATTATATGAAGCTAACAATAACAAGTCATATGAAAGTAAATCTATTTTTACATGTTAAGCATAATAGATTAGTATATAAGATGAAGGGAAACTTTATTTATAATAATGAGAAAAATGATTGATTAAACAAGAAATATATCATACTAACAAAGTAAAGTATGAAAATTTACCAAATGACATTAATGAAATACTTGAATAATGAGGATAAACTATTACAGGAAGACTCTTGGTGATCAAGGCATTAAAATTAATATAAAATCAGAATAAATAAGTCTAACCTGAACCACAAAAAATACATATGTGGTTGGAATATTATAAGAACAAATGCCACAAAAGAAGTAGAAAACTCTATATCAAAATAGACAATAATAAACAGTCAAGTTACAAACTAGGAACATATATCTGTGGTTAGTACAGTTGATAAGGATTTACTGTAAGAGTTACCATATACATAATTTTTAAATATTAAAAATAAAATGACTAACAATAAAGTAGAGAAATATAAAAGTAATATATAGACATAGGAAGCTAAATGGCCAATACTGTGGAAACATGGTCATTGTCACTTTATTGAGGCAAATACAAAATTAAATATTTGGTCCAAACTGAACACAGATGTCAAGACCAAGTGTTTTAGAAGTTCTAGAGAACTGGGAACCATAATATTCAGGAAATGTTATTGTTAGTTTGGATCTGAATATAAGTCTTGAAAGAATTTCAAATAGAAAGATACCCGAATTCAGTGCAAGGGGAGTTGCCGTGGGCCATCCCCTGATATTTTTCCAGAAATTGCCTTGGTTCCGATGAGCAATGGTTTCAGGAGTCATGCTCTGCTTTGAAGAATAGTTGCTTTATTGTCTGCTGGAGGGGCAGAATCCCTGATGATGTTTTCTATTGCCTTTAGTCATGATTTATTGTGTCTTTCAGCACGAAGGGACTTATTGCTGGATTGAGGACCAGGCCACTTAGAGTTGTACAGGAAAAGTTGAAGCAAGAACAAGTTGATTCTATTGAAAATTATTGTTATTACAATGATCAGATCCCTGAAATTTTTAACTTCGAACCATTCATGATTATGAATATATCTAATTGCTATACAAACTCCTTCTTAAATTTTAAAACCATGATAAGGTGGGTGCCCATCATATTGAAAACTTTGCCGCCATTAGCAGCAAGGTTAGAATTTCCTGTGGATAATCTCTGAAGTAAACCTGCTTAGTTTGTGCATGAAGAATTCTAAACACCTCTGCCAACAGATTTAGAAATTTCAGACACTCTAAAACAATTTCACTTCCCTCAATATCTCATTATTTTTTTCCTGGAGTTTTTAATGAAAACTCTGTAGGGTAAGTATTAAGCATACGGGAAGAGCTGCTTGTACTCAGGATGATCCAGATTGGCATCTTCAAAGGCATGTGATTTTGCCAAGTCTCTATCACGAATCGATGTTTGTAATTTACAACCTGGGCACACTGCGGCCTGAGAATCACAGCAGTGGCGCTGAGCATTTCTGGGAAGTTACCATCATCCCAGCACCAATTACTAAACCCTCCCTCACACATTAAAGCTATAAAGATTAAAAATATAGCACACTTGTCATTAAATATGGATGACTTCATGTAATATGCATTATATACAAAAACAATGTCCTGCCACTTGAGCTTTATCACCACCCTACGGAAAATCCACAAACCCAGAGTCCCACATCTAAGCTCATTTTGGCAAACACAGGGAACAATTTCGTCATGCAAAATAAACACAGATGTTCCACAAACAGGCAACTGGCTCAAAGGAGATGGTGCATCAGGGGATGCATGGCCCTGTAGAAACCATTGCCTCCTTAAATACACTCCATTATCTTATGCGGAGGCTGCAGACTTTTTAAAAAGACTGATTCTGCTGTTTGAAAACATGGTATTTCCTGACTCCCGGACTGCGAACACAGTGAACTGCTCTGTTCTGCAGGCATGCAGCGAGATAGCGCATGCTTTCGAGTTTTAAAAGAAGAAGTAAATTTCATTTTCATTTAAGCCGTGATTTTTTGCTAGTGATTTATTGATTTCTGTCTGTGAGGTATGCTGTTCCTAGCCATATTAATTCTTCGACACCCTGAGAAACGAAAAGTTTCTCGCCTCTGCCATTAGCCGACTGTGAATGCTGGGTGGTTCCAGCCCACCAGACAGCTATAATTGGCTTCCCTTTGTTCCTTTCATGTTTAGCTAATTGCAACAGAATATCTCTGCTCAACAAAAATTCCTGGGACTCCGATGCAGTTTCTCCAGAAACTAAAGGATCGTTGCAAAAAATGAAGAATGCATTTTTAAGGTTTCAAATACGTGGCCGATAATGGTGTCGGCATTCAGTGAAGGCACGCTTCCAGTATCTACTTTGCTCTCCCCCAACTCCACCACCGCCTCCATATTGGCCTATGTTTGCGGAAGACATTAAATTGCTCGGATAGGTTTCCGGGTGTCATTGCTAATTTGGAACTGAGTAAATGTTAAAAGATGTTCCCATAGAAATCTACCTGAATTCAGTGCCAGGGGAGATGCAGTGGGCCAGCGCCTTACATTTTTCCAGTAGTTGTCCTGCTCCTAATGAGCAATGGTTTCTGGTAGTCACACTACACTTAGTGAAATATTTGTTTTTAAAATGTTTCGTGAAATAAATAAGCTCTTGGGATAACCAAAGTTAGTTTTGCCTATCTTCTCTCATCATCGGTAGTTGAATGTCATGTCGTAGGGGTGAAAGGCAGAGAATGCTAGACTTCATCTCATTTCCTTGCCAGGCTTCAAGTACTTACTTGTGTTATTTTGCTCGCTCTCTCACATGCCCTTTAAACTGTACTAAGCATGTGCTCTTATTGACATTTTTTAGCACATGCTGCAAATATTTATTTATTAAAGCACGTGCCATTAGACAGATACATATTTACATGTGTTTTCAAAAATGAAAGTGAAATCATGACACAACTTTTAAAGATAGCTTATTTTGTATACTTTCAAAGCACTGAAATGTTACTCTTTTATTTTTCACTAAAGTAGTAAATGGACTGAAAACAATGTGCCAAATGTGACAAAACATGCTTTTCAAAGCTGCCTTTGCTCTTATATGATAGCAATTTGGGAATCTGATGCTAAATGGAGTTTATTGCCATACTTGGTAATGATAACTTGTCAAAGCTGAAAATGATCCTGTATGGAAATATATTGAGCCAAATGGGAGAAAAAAAGTTTTGGCTTCAATTACGAAATCATGATATTAATTTAAAATTCCCATCCCCCAAATATGTAAAACTTATTTTATGAATATTTGACTAATACATTTCCATCTTCTTTGTTGCCAATCAGTTTTCTTATAAACTAATCTGAAGTTTTTGCATTCATTTTAATGAATGTTTCAAAATCCATCAAAATTCAATTTTCAAGGTTTAACCAAGCACAGTTTTGAAAATTTTATATGGACTTGTCTGTTTAAAGCTATAAAATCACTTAGGAAGGGAAATACTTCCAAATATGAACCTTCAAGATGCCCTATCCATAGTCCAAATGCCAGTTGGAGGAGTTGACCAGAGTCTAAACTTCCAAAGATAGAACTATATCAAATGTTAATTTTTCAAAATATATGTTTTTTATTTTTAAAATCATGATGGTTAAAGTATGCCTCCTCTGTCAACCTGTTCTTAAATGACTCATAAAAACAATTCTTTTTTTATTCCATTATTGAAATAAGATCTGGAAAATATACTAAGCTATGACAATATGTCAGCAGATGGATAGATATAAGGTAACGTGAATGAGATTCCCTTTCTTTCCATTTCTGATGCCATGATTTTTGCCTCTCCAGTCTAGGGGCTGCAGAGTCTGCGGTCCAGAGGTCCAGATAAGAGAGAAACCTATGGGGTCTTGGCAAACAGAATTGAAGAACTGGTGATGAGGTCCCACGCCCTCTCCCACTGTACTCCTTCCGTATCCCCCTTCCACTTTCCTCTATGCTTCATAGTATGCTGGACAACATACGGGAAGCAGTGTCTGAAAGATATCAACAGTCTACTGGCATGACTCTGATACACCCAGGGTCCCCTTAAAGGAAAGCCACCATAAAGCTGCAGATGAGGGTAGTAGTTCTCCCTGGCCCCTGGCTATGCGGGAGTAAAAGACTATTGAAAAGGGGTACGGTTCTCCCAAGTGCCTCAGTGGGGGAGGACAGAATGCTAGCATCTACAATACATGTTTATGGAGTTAGAGACCCTCTGTGAGATTCATGCCCTGTAGGGTATCACAGCAAATACAAGCAAACCACATCAAGTCAGCAGAGGAAAATAACAAACCTCTTCACGTGGGTCACCAGTCAGGGAAATTAATCCAAACAATCAACAAGAATTCAGTGAAACACAACAGCTTGGGGACAGAGATGATTACCTGAATTGTTAAAAAGATGAAATTAAAACAATAAAATCAGAAAAATTTGAGTTCAGCAATTGTACGTATGCATGTATGTAGCACATGCGCCCTTTTCGAAAGGTTAAAAAGGAGGAAGAGTTTGAATTCAAAATACTGTGGATGAGTGAGAGAACAGATAGTCATTGATGACACTGATCATGTTATTCATATGGAAAATTTCAATACATTGAGAAAAAGGTAGAAATTATAAGTTCATTCTCTGGTTTTCATTTAATAAAATTATGCATAAAAAACCCAAGGGGACTTATGTTTACATGAAACCAAGCCCCAAATCTCACTGCCCTGGAGTCGATTCTGATCTATGGCTGCCCTGTAGGACCCAGCAGAGTTACTCCCATGACTTCCCAAGGCTGTAACACTTTATAGGAGCGCAAGGCTTCTCTCCCATGGAAACAATACATTAAAATTAAGGAGGAAATAGTAATCTCTATATAAGGAAAATATTAGTATGAAAATATCTACCTTTACTAGAAATACTTCCATGGGAAAATAAACCAAAAGCCATATTCAAGATAGAAATTTCCTTATGGGATTGCAAGCTTGTAACTCTTTCCAGGAGTAGAAAGCCTCATTGTTCTCCCTCAGAGAAGCTAAGTGGGTTTGAACTGCTGACCTTATAGTTAGCAGCTCAACACATAACCACTATGCCCCTAGGGCTCCAGATACCCCCGTTGTTGAAGATGACAACCCACAATGGTAAAAACTTGGTAGAAAATATAAAAAGAATTTTAAGATATGTCTTAAAAGACTAAGAAAATGGAATATTATACCTGAGAACCATATTTTAAAACATTTAGAATCAGTGCAAAGAAAAATCAGTACAAAATATAGTTATGATACTTAAGCTTTTGTGTCAACTGGACTGGGTCAGGGTTTCAAGTGTTAAGACATAGTTAAGACATAGTAAGTCTCAATAATGAGATCTCTTCAGTGATGTGAACTACTTCTATATAAGTGGACTCTATCAACAAAATCTTGCTTGCTTTTTGCTGAGCCTGAATTGTGCATTTGGCTCATCAGTTGACCACTGATTCTTTGGACTTGAGCCAGTGGCTCGCTATACTTCTGCAGATCCTGAGACTTATCAGCATCCTGCTCCCTCAGCCATCTCGCCTTCCAGTCTTGGGTTCATTCACGTCTGCACCCAGAGGCCTGCCACCTGATCTGCTGACTTTAGGTTCATCCAGTCCTGAAATATGAGTCAAAAGAAGCCTCCTGCCTGACATCTGACCCATTGACTTGAAGTTTGTTTGCCTCTACAACTGCCTGAGATATTTCCATGATATAAAATGTTCTCCATATAAGCATATATAAACTTCACTGGTTTTGCTTATCTGGAGAACCAAGACTAATCCAATAGTTATTTGAAAAGCATAATAAATATCCTCAAAGTAAATAAAATAATAAACAAATAATAAACTAAAAGCCACGAATTAAATAGAAGACATAATACAGGCAAAGGGAGGATTTTAAAATAGCTATTTATTTGTCAGTTTATTAGACTATCATAACTATTTTTCCCATGATGTAGTTGATAAAAAGATTTATGTTGATTATTTGTCCGGTTGTAATAATTTTTTTCCTCCTTGTCTTGTAGTATAAACAAAGCCTGTAGTCTTTGATCTTTATCAGTAAATACACCCAGTCCTCTCCACGTTCAGCAAGCAGAGTTGTGTCACATGTACACTGTGTCACCTGTACATTGAAGGCTGTCATAGAGCCTTCTTGCAGTTATAGTGACACACTTTCCTTCTTATCATCCAGATCCTCAGAGCTGTTTCTCAATATATAGATTGAGTACATAATGGTGAAAATCTGCAACCTTAAAACACAACGTATCTGATTTAAAATAATGCTGTGTTCCATTCTGTTCAAGAAACTGTTTCTAAGTCTATGTATCAAACCCACACGAGCACATTTAAGCATTTTGAAGATGATATTATTCACAATGCTATGTATCATATGTTAGGAAGCCCACAGTTGAGTGCCTTTGCGTAGTCAATGAAACACAGGTAAACATTTCTGATATTCTCTCTGCTGTCAGTCAATAACCACCTGATATCGGTAATGACAGCCCTCCTATGTCATCATCTATATCAGGATTAAATTTCTGGCCTCTCCCTGTTGATGTGCTTCTCATTTTAAATATCATCTGTAACTTTTTAATTGCAGGTTATATCAATGATAGTTTTCAATACTTTCCACATTCTATTGGCTCACCTTTCTTTGAGATGAGCATGAACATAGATTCCTGTTAGTCAGTTGGCCAAATTAATTGACTTAGATCAGTGAGTTCCTGCACTGTGTTTGTTGCTGAAACATTGTAATTAGTATCCCTTTGGTCCCCGAGTCTTGTTTGTTTTTTGTTTATGCCTTCAGTGCATCTTTTACTTATTTATTCAATGCCATCACTTCTTGATCATTTACTACCTCTTGAAATTGGTGAACACTCGACGACTTATTTTTTGTAGTGACTCTGTATTCTTTCTATCTTCTTTTTAAAAATAGTTTCATTGGCAAAAAGTTCACATGACATATAATTTAATCACTAATACTTTTCAGAAGATTTGTGCAATCATCACGACAATCGATTCAGAACATTTTCTTCTCATACTCACTGTTGTTAGCTCCACATTTCACCATAACCTTTCCCTGCCATGCCACAAGGTAATTATTAGTCCAGTTACTGTTTCTATAGATTTATCAATCCTAATTTCATATACAGAAAATCAGGCAAAGCACATACAGGAAGCAAACAAATCAAAACAAACAAAAAGAAAACCACCACCACCACGAGACAAGACACAGAAGCACCTGAATCAAAGAGAAAGCAGAACTATTAAAACAGAAACAACTTTTAAAAGGTCAAACGGGAGATCAAATGATACTGCATTTTAACGCAACCGCATCTGCCACAACTGACTCTACAATCTCTCTGTCTGATAACTAAGCTATTCATATTCCTGGATTTTGATCAGAGCAGATAGACCAGATACATACTCCATGTGGGGACCCTGAAAATGAATTAAGGGCTTCCACTGTCAAACATAGCCTTCTGCAAACAGGGGATTCAGAGTTTAAGGTCTGATACAATCCCCTCTTTAGGATATGGGTGTTATTGGATCACGCAGGCTGCTGTGTTTCTTTCATGTGGATTTAGTTGATGCTTCGCTTAGATGACTGCATGTTTGAAGACAAGCCTTTAAGAATATAGCCACTTTTCTTCATGATAGCCGAGCACCATCTAGTTTCTTCCCCACACTTTGCTATAACACCCATATCTTCAGTGATCTCTTCATGAGAGTGAGTATCAAGTAGGGCCATGCCATAAGAAATGATTGTTCTCAGAATGGGGCTAAAATTAAGTGAGAGCTCCCAAATTCACTCACATATGTATAATTTATGTACATTCCTGGTCCACTAGAGACATCATTATCATTCTTGACAGAGAACATTATACATCAACCCCCTGAGGCATAGGGGAATTCTACTGATAGAGTCATTAATTTAGCCAGTGGTATAGGATTTAAAACAATGATGCGAAAAGGAAATTATACATATGTGGGCCAGCTTTTCATGCTGCAGCAGATGAGTTGTTGACTTGTACAGATTAAAGGCTAAGTGACTGCTCACTATTTGTATGAACAATGGGATTTAGTGAGAGAGCACAACTTTCAGTAACACTCATTCACAGAGTTAGAACCATGTCTACCAGATTAATACATGTCATCTGAAAGCGAGGAGAACATTAAAATTAAAATATATGGTTGTCTTGGGTCACTATTAATGGGCACCCTCAAATCAAGAGATCTGAAACAAAGTCTAATGATCACCAATTCCATAACCTTAGAAGAGCAATCATCTGTTTCTTCTCACAGGAGGGTGTTTCAACTTTAAATATAACAGAGTATGTCAGTTCCTTTCATCTGCTACAGATGAGTTTCTTTTTAATCATTTAATTGGGGGCTCATAAAATTCTTATTGCAATCCATACAAACATCTATTGTTTCAAGCACATTTGTACATTTGTTGCCATCATCATTCTCAAAACATTTGCCTTCTACTCGAGCCCTTAATATCATCTCCTCATTTTTCCCCTCCTCCTCACTCCCCTCCCTCATGAGCCCTTTATAATTCATAAATTATTATTATTTTGTCATATATTACACTGTCTGACGTCTCCCCCAGCCCCCTTCTCTGTTGTCCATCCCCCAGGGAAAAGGTTACATGTAGGTTCTTGTAATTGGTCCCCCATTTCCACCCCACATTCCCTCCAGCCTCCAGGTATCACCACTCTCACCACTGGTCCTGAAGTGGTCATCTGTCCTGGATTCCCCGTGTTTCCAGTTGCTATCTGTGTCAATGTCCATCTTCTGGTCCAGCCAGAATTGTAAGGTAGAATTGGGATCATGATAATGAGGGGGAGGAAGCATTTAAGAAGTAGACAAAAAGTTATATGTTTCATCATTGCTACCCTGCACCCTGATTGGCTTGTCTCCTCCCCACAACCCTTCTGTAATGGGGTGTACAGTTGCCTACCAATGGACTTTGAGTCTCCACTCTGCACTCACCCTCATTTGCATTGATATGATTTTTTTTCTTTAATGCCTGATTCCTGAACCCTTCCACATCTCGCGGTCACACAGACTGGTGTGTTTCTTCCATGCGGGCTTTGTTGCTTCTGAGCTAGATGGCCACTTGTTTATCAAGTGTGTGCATAAGCAAATGTAGTGAAGAAAGCTGATGGTGCCCGGTTATCAAAAGGCATAGCCTCTGGGGTTTTAAAGGCTTGAAGGTACAGATGAGTTTTAAGGTAAAGCCCATTTTGTTTAGTGGAGTCACCACATGCAGTCCTTGTAATATGACCAATGAAGGATGTTGAATACCTAGAAAAGACAGACTCTAAAGTCCCAGTTGTCTATAATACAAAGCCCAGGTAACCAAGTACTAGATATAAAATAGCCTGCATTCTCTAATTAGGAACATAGTAATGAGAATATTCTTCCTCTTGGGTCCTATATGAGTATTGTTAAGTGTTTTTTTTTCCCCAATGGGAGGTTGCTTCACCTGGTTTACCCACCAACTGAAACGTAATTGCCTTCTCTGGAAAACACATTCTCCTCTCCTCTAATCTTGACTTGAAAGTCCAATATGGTTCTCCTGTCACTCTTGAAGGAATGACGGTCATTTTATATCAGTGTTATTTGTTAAGTGATTATAGGATATAAAACAGAAGTTCAATGTATAAATGATGAATTACAAGTCAAAAATTGAACTGCTTTTATCTAAAACTCTGCATATCCTTCAAATTCTTTATGCCACATTCTTTGGTTATCCCAAGAGCGTATGTATTCCATTACATGTTGACTAAACCTGGAACACATTTCCTTTGTGGCAATTAAGTGACTATGTTGAAATACGAGGGGTACCACGCCCCTGGCCCCCTCCCCCACCCAAGTGGAAAAAGCTCTGCTTGTGAACTTTCACAGTTCACATTTTTCCAGTAGGTGAGCATCAAGCAACCCTTTCTGAGTCAGTGCAGACCGTGGCATCTCCTTGGAAATTCTCTCTGTTCACACTAAATTTTTTCATAAAAGCATTTTCACTGAAACCTCATTTTTTGTGATGGCCCATTTAAAAGAACAGCCTGCAGCTGTCAAATATTATTTCCTGCTCAGGAACAATGTGGCAGAAACAGTTGTGATGTTGAACACAGCTTACATGGATAGCACTATGGGAATGTGTTAGAATGGCTTTCTCCTTTCAAAAAAGGTGAAATGTCCATTGAGAACCAACCTCGTTCTGGACATCTGTCAACTTCCCAAATGGAAAAAATATTGACAAAATTTGTGCACTTGTGTTTGAGGACCGCCAACGGACCATTGAAGAGATGGGGAAGTTATCTGGACTATCTTAGAGCACAGTACAACAAATTTTAACAGGAGTTTTGAGACTGAGAAGGGTCATTATGGAATTTGTGTCTTCGGTACTGCCTAACCAGAAAAAAAGATTGTCCAGTGGAAACATGCTGTGCTTTGAAAGATCAGCTCTGAAGGGACCCAGACTGTTTTCTCAAGGTCATTACTGATGATGAGACATGGTGCTCTTCTTACAACCCCACAAGCAAACATCAGTCAAGCCAGTGGAAGATGCCATCATCACCTCACCCTCCAAAACTCATCAAGATAGAGATGATGCTTTTTTCCTTAATGTGAGGAGGGTGTTGCATTTGGAGTTAGTTCCCCCGGGTCGGACTATTAATTAAGCTTTCTATTTAGAGGTTCTGAAAAGACTGCATAACTGCGCAGCAAAACGGGCTTGATTTGTGGCAGACAGGGGCCTGGTTTTGCCACCACAACAATGCGCTTGCTTATGCAGCCATTACAGTGAGCCAGATTTGGGTAAAAACCAGCATGCCTCTTTTGCACCATGCACCTGACTCACCTGAACTCACTCCATAGGACTTCTTGTTGTTTCTGAGGATGAAGAGGGGCAAGAAAGGACAGTGATGACAGCATAGAGAAAGTAAGGGGAGGTGCTGTCAGCCACCCAAACAGATGAGCTTGAAAATATGTTTCCAAGAATGAGATCTCAGATTTGGCAAATGTATTGTGTAATAGAGAGTACTTTGAAAGTTATAAGATTGTTTTGTTAAAAAAATTCTATCTCCCAGTTGAAAGACTGCATTTGTCAATTTATCTCTATGAGGTATATTTTGAATCCATCTGAATTTTATCCCATTTTTACTTCTATAGTAAACAGTTATAATCTTTCACCTAATACAATAATTTTCTTTTTCTGCCACAGTCCAGCTGCAGCAAGGTCCAGGGGTCCCTCATGGCGGGTCACAGAGTTGGCGAGTGAGAGACAGAAACCATACGACTCAGAGGTTGCGGGTGACTGTTCCAATTTTATTCATGCAAAGATTCAACTTACATATTCTTTTTCTAGGCTTAAAGCTTATGGCCTGAGGTCATACATCAGGAAATTCTCAGGCCACAAGACCATGACAAGTTACATAATCACATCATGGTTCTTGGTTAAAAATTAGTACAGCTTGAAACTAAAATTGTTTCAACCACAGGGTGATAGACATAAACCTTCTAACAATAACTGAGCACACTTTATCCAACTAGGACGCATTGTTCTAACTATGAAATCAATAAAGCATTAATGCATTTCATTATCGATCACAAAAAATACTTGACAGGCTTTGGCTATTCTTTCTGTTCTTTCTTAGGCTGTTCCTCTAGGGTTTTCATTTCTTGTTCTTTCTTTTCCACTAAGTTCCCATAAATTAAACTCCCAAAAGTCTTCCTGTACCAAGGCATGAGTTGCCTCACGATAGGTAGCTTTCCTTCAGTGGACTTCAAACACCACGGGGCCCTCCTCTTGCTAACCTTTCCGTAAAACTTAAACTACTAAAAGGAACTTGTACACCTTCTTTGTTAACCATTCTTATGCCATTTTCATTATAAGCCCCTGTATAAGGTAAATCGGGGCCAGGAACTCTATTTCTCTTTGGCTTATTTCCTGGAGGGGGATGCCGTATTCTACCCCCATGTGGTAACCATTATAAGGAGGGGGGAAATCGTGGGAAGAGGATGATAAACTTTTTTAGAGTCTTGCACAAAAGTTTCCAAATGAGCCTCTGAGATTTCCGTGGGTTTTGGTTGCAATAGCTCAGCCTGCTCAAGGTCTAACATAAACTCCTTAAGGTGGGGGGAGGAGGTGGTTTCTGGCTTCCAGTTTCTAGTTTTATTGTACAATATACTCTGCACGCAGTCAGGACATGGATCTTTCAAAGCTATAGAAAGGGGAGTAACCTCAACTTCTGGGGAATATTTCTCAGTTGTTATCAGTTGTTTCCTAAAAGGGGAAGTGATCAAAATGATCAGGAACCAGAGAGCAGCTACAATTATCAATAATGATATCAGGCCAAGAATTCCAAAGGGTTCACGGAAGGGACCTTCCTCGGTGGAGCCTTCTTTGAATGCTCCTCCTCCATGCGCTGACTTCGTCAAGGCCCATGGTTGGAAGTGGTCTCGGCACTTTTCTGTTGCCATTCTTGTCCTACCATGGTCTGTTCTCTTTAGAGAAACTCTAAAGCCCAAATCCAAATAAAATGAACATACATTTTCCATGGCATGGGTTCTAACTCATGCTGACACCACAGATTTCGGAGCCCTGTAAGGTTTTCAACGTTTGACACCTTGGAAGTACATCACCAAGCCTTTCTTTAAACGCACCTATGGGTGGACATAAATTGCCAACATTTCAGTTAGAACCCAAGTGTTTCATAACTTACACACTCAGGAGATCTTATAGGATAACCCCAATAATAGTTTAACAGTAAAAACCAACTCAATCTGAGGCTCTGACAGAAATTCTCCATGTATTTAGAAGAAAATGCAAACACTGTACCCTAGCTTAATAAGCTTTGCATTATTTATTCTTTTGAGACTTCATCTCAGAAACATTGGCATTCTTTCAGCTGATTGAACAAACTCTGCATCGACTACTGTTTTAATTAACTAGTGCTGCTATAACAGAAACACAGCAAGAAGGTGGCCTTGATGAAGAGTAATGTCTGCTCTCGTAATGTAAGAGGCTGGGGGTCCACATCAAGCGTGTGGCTCTAGGAGAAAGTGGGTTGCAGCATATTAGGCAGAATTCCTTTGAGGTATGGAGCTTGCACAATCAGCCCCTGATTTTCAAAGATAGGATGTCTTTCCTCCATTGTGCTCTGGTCTCAATATCTATGCTGCTTGGGACACCTTACAAGTAATTATATTTAGAACACTCCCTACACCAATAGGGCCTCACTGGCATAACAAAGAAAACCCTACTTCCAACCGGCACTATATCCGCAGTATAGGAATGAGGGTTCCAGCACGTATTTCGGTAAAACACAATTTAATGCTTAGCACCTCCCTTTAGGCCTTTGCAGTCTCAGTTTCTTTTAGCTGGAATCACCCATGACGTTCTTGTGGCGGATGTGACCCTGACCATCGAGATTGGCCATCACCATCACTGCATCCGAGTGGCCTCCAGCTTCACCTAGCCCATAGGGTTCCTGACTCACTGACCTACTGCCCACTTTCAGAAAGAAACAAAACAAAACAAAACCCTCAGCACCCCTGGCCGTTAAAAAGTTCTGTGCTGTCATCTCCAATACAGTGTAAAATGGATCTGCTTTTGCAGCGGCCTCAGGGTTGCTCTAGGGATCCTCTCGCCACCACCAGCCACCACCTGGGAATGATCTCTCTCAATTCAACAATAGTCTACAGCATATTTTCAATCACTGTGTGTATACATCATTGCTTAGTTTTCTATGTTAGTTCTATGCATAGAATTCATCCTGCATTTCTCATCTTTATGTTAGTCATTGTCATTCTTTCTCAGATACTCAACCCCTTTTAGTGGGTAAGCATACGTTTCTATTCTCAAAACCAAGGGTCTTATTCTAAACCCAAAGGACCTAGAACAATGTGAAGCGACACATAGTGAATAAAATGTCTGTTGCCAGTGGATTTTAAAACATGGCACCCAGATCCTCTTCAGTCTGATCTTCTTTAGTTATACATTCAACTCCTTAGTCAGTGCTTTAAAAAGTTTATGGGAAATCTTCACAATCTTTCATTGCTATCCACCCTGAACTTTTTGGAGCTAACTTCCAGGTATGTGTATAGACCTACATTCATTTTTCCATCTTGTTTTTCCATGTACCAGAAGTCTGCCTAGAAAATCATGAGAGCTACAGTTGAATCCTGGCCTTTATTATTCTAATTTGACACATTATATATGGTTCAAAATATCTCTATCATCTCTGAATAAGACTCTTATTGTGACGACATTCATTCCTTTTGCTTAGGTCCACTTTTCAGCCTTCTGCACCTTGTTATCTTCCCTGGGATTTGGACTTGTATTAATTGTACTAATAACATGGAAACAGTCAACAGGGAGCCCAAGAAGTTCAGAAGGAAGTTGAAGAATAAGCTTAGAATACTATTACCTATTCCTCTATTTGCAGGACACACTGGCATTGTCCAGGTTACTCTTTTGAGAGCAGTGGTCTCTTCATACTTAAGTAATTCATGCCTCTCTATGTACTGCACCATAGATTTCCACACTCTCTCAGGCGGTTCGTCTCACTCCCACCTCTGTAAATAGGCCCTTATTTGGAGTATGCCTTCAGTTTCAAGATGGGTTCCCGATAAGGGACTCTCAATGAAGTGTCAGAAGTGTTTTCCAGGGTGGGAGATGACTCCATATTCTAACTAAAATTTTATAAAAAGAAAACAATTAGTGGTATGCAAATCATGAAAACAAACATCAAAGTTAAAGATTTTAGGAATTCTCATGTCTGATCGATTTTCCTAAGCGTCTTCTTAACTCTCAAATGTATTGCAATGAGAGTATGTTGTGTCTGTAAAAGGATGTCAGTCTGGTGTCCTGGATTAACTTCCATGGGGTCATAGAACCACTCAGGTTTAGAAAGTTACATTGTCTCCTCTGCATTGAGGCCATAAAAGTGCCCAAGTCCCAGCGCAGGTGGCCAGGCTCTGCGCCAAATGTCCGCCATGCAAAACAAGAAGGTATGCCATCGACCTGTGGAGGTCGTTGACAAACTGACTAGCTGCCTACCACACCTGCCTGAGCACTGATGGAAGTCCAGGACATTATCTGTGACAGAAAATCAGACAAACTCCTTTAACAGTACACTTTGTATGCATATTTGGGAGTTGGAGCACTACTAGAGGGAATTTAAACTAATTTACTATCTTTAAAACCTAGTCTGACAGGAAAAAGCATGCTTTTGAATTATTTTGTTATCTACAGATTTTATTACAAATTAACTCACTAATTTGGTAGAAAGAAGCTCCTTCTTCATCTCCCTCAGGCATAATTTAATTTCAGTAGATTAAGTGACTGCTGATATTCCTTCTTATTAATCATGAATGCAGAATTCTATCATGAAATCATCTCAGGGTACTTAATAATAGAGCTCAAAAAACACCATTGACACACTACCAAGGGTTTTGGCAATTTCTTCAATATTTTGGGGAGAGAATAATCTGTTAACATAGTGTGTTAAGAAATGACTACAGTATGATATTTGCAATGTACCTACAAAATCAATGTAAAAATATGCCCATTTTTGCTTTCATTAGGACTGAAAAAGAAAATATGATATTTATATTTTAAAATGTACATTTTAATTAATCCTTTCCTAGGGTCACAATTTAGCTACCTAATTTGACTGAGTTCTTCTTGGTCTATATTCTCTTCCCTTGAAAATAAATTCTCACCCAGATTCATGTAAGTTGTGAGAGATATTATCCTACACATCTCATTTACATACTATAGAATAGGAATATAATTGAGTTATTTATTTTATCCATTGGAATATAATTAATGGAAAAATTGGAATCTTAACGACTGACGAATTAATAAGTAATTTCATGAGGATTTAAGACGCATATATTCTATAACCATCAGTTACCAATGAAAATGCAAAGGCACTATGTAAAGGAAACGTACCCAAGCAGTAGCTTTCAAATTTTGTCACACGACTTTGCATAATAGGAGAACCTGGAAGCCAAAGTGTTAACATCTATAAGCTGTTCCAACAGGGGGAATATATACTGTTAAATATTGGGAGTTATTTAAAATGCCAGTGAGTATAATAGCAGTGCTCTGAAATAACCATTTCATCTGCCTACATTACTCTAAAATTAATGAATAATGAAGCGATGCCCTTCACATTCTCTTCCCTTTCTATTCCAAGATATATTGATCAGATGACATTTATTTAAGTTTGGGATAATGTATTAATTTCAAGATAATTATTCAATATACTTTTGTCACTGTTGATATGCTTCAATGTCATCCAGGGGCCGGGGGATGAATAAACTGTGATCTGACATTGCTGGACAGGGTGTTAGAAATAAATGCAGCTTTTCTCCTTGACATTCACTGACTTGGGATTTTTTTTATGTGGGGTGGGGGTCACGTGGCGGGGATACCGCCGAAGGGGGAGAGGTGATGGTGTAAGTTGGATTGGAGGCGAAGGAGGTAAGGATTTTTAGAAAGATGGTGCAGGGGGACAAAGTGCTTCTCCGTTGTCGCCGGGTCAGGCTGATCCTCAGCAAAGCTGACAGGGCCCATCCTTGGTGGATGCCACCGCCAGATTAACACTCATATGGAGCAGATGTGGCTAAAAGCATGAAACAGTGAACAAACAGCTGCCATAGATCCAGTCCATTGCGTACGCACCTATGTTCTATTAATGCGTAGGTTGCTCAGGCCGCGAGGGCGGACGGTGCGCCGCAGGCTTTAGCTGTTAGCGGGTCAAACGAAGGCTCCTTGAGAAGCAGTGCCTCGTAGAAGAATTCCTGCGTTTTAGGGAAATATTTTCATTTACTCAAAAGGAGAACGCTATGCGGTGGCAATTTTCAAATGTGCCTTCACTTCCATCGTCTTAAATTTGGTTTAATTTGACTTTGGTTTTCCTTTCATGGCATGCCAGTGTTAGGAGGCTACCTCTCCCTTCGCCCCCACCTCCTGCATGTGCGCGTCTGTATAAGGTGTGTGCATGCAGCATTCTGCACGCAGGCTTGTTGAGATTCCCATTCTTCCAGTTTATGTATTCAAATTTGTCTAAACAGTGGGTCTAATCACATTGCTTCCCAGTCTACAGTACTCAGTTTGACACCTATATGGCTTTAGCATGGAAGGTTTTGTTGTTGTTGGAACAATTTGAAGTTTAAGGCTGAAAGCAAGACGTTAAATATGACTGCTAGCTACAATTTGTTTAGGATGGAAAATCAACAGGTCTCTTGCTTTCCTGAAATGTAGGAATTCCCTGAGTAATATTGTAACTTTCAAGAGTAAAAGAGCAGGCAATGATTTAGCTTTTCTCTCTCAGGCGAATACGGTATGTAATCTGTTGACTGCCCACTGCCCCCTGTAGCCTAGAATCACCTGGATAATTAACCCTTGGCAAATTGCCACACTGACCTCCAGAATATATTCAATTCCCTCCAATTGAGTTGAAGTAAGAGAATATGCTATAGAGATATATAGAAATACATTTTTATTAAATTTCAGAAAACAATGTTTCCAAACAATAATTACACTGCAGCATACTTCACATTGTAAACTCTTTACTCTAACTTCAGGATGAAAAAAGATAGAAAAGGAAAAGGAAAGCTAGAAGGAGAGAGAAAATAGAGCCATAATTAGAAAAATTGTATAGAAAAGAAAGAAGTACTTCATTTAATCATGCATTTTTGCATATATCATATGCCAGGCCCTACACCACAGGTATCATTAAAGATATATTGACAGGGTTGTTTATCATGAAAGTTGCATTGTAGTGAAAGGTGACTGATGAAAAATAAGTAGAAAAAATGAAATTAAAGTTCAACACATTAAACAAAGATTAACAAATCAACCATACCATCTCAGATTCTTGGTTAAGAAATTAAATAGGATACTATATCAGAGAGTACCTAAGAATAAGTGTGTTCATCTGAGTACTTTGGAGAAACAAATCCACAGAGACTCATGTATAAGAGTTTTATATAAAGGTTAAATGCATATCAAGAAAACATCCCAAGCCCACATTAACCCATATATCCAACACCAATCAACAAAGTCCTCGTTCATCTCACAAAACACATGCCATGATGCCGACTGCAGGAGGAAAGCCAAATCAGTGAACGTGTAAGCATATCAGCACTGGCAGGGGTCTCCACAGGGCTGCGCCAGCACCCAAGGCTACATTGGGGTAGGTCCATGTGTCTTCTCCTTGGAGATGTCTTGCAGGAAGTGAGCCTTGCAAGCTGAAGCAGGGAACTGCTAAGGCAGCTGCACCCTGGTCTGACCATCACAAAGCAAGAGACCCGAGAACTAGAAAGGCGAGGCTGACTGAGCCATTTATCAAGTAACCCCACATGTGTTTATTGGCCAGGTTGGCACAATAAACTTACTACCTCAAGAATCAATGACTTTAGACAGCATGGTAGGAAAGACTTCTTGGAGCTTTGAGAAGATGTCCTGAGTCCTGAGAGCCAGCTACCAGGTGAGGAGGAGGAATCACTGTGCTCATGGGCAGCAAGCGAAGGCAGGAGAAGGCACAGTACAGAAGAGGGCCCTACTGCTGAAACAAATAGGACTTGTGGAAAAGAAAACTTATATTTTATTTGATTTTGCTTGGGAAACAGAAACACTTAGATTATGCTGTAAATGTTGCCTGTTAAATTGTTTGAACCTGGAGTTTAGAAAAGAAAAGGTAACTCAGGAATGGTGACTTTGGCCTCTGGGGATTCCTTTAACAGTGGCCCCCACATAACTTTGTTCACTGATTGAGATCTCCCTCCAAACCCTAGGCAACGTTCCACAAAGCAGGCGTTGTCCTGACAAGAGAGAGAGGCTGTGATGGGGAAATGCCTCTGCTGAGACATGCCATATCCACCGCGCTACTGCAAACGGCAGTCACCTTTCCAAATCTGGGGACAATGCGCAACTTTGCCAGGGGTCCAGCCAACCTCATGGGAACGGTGCACCATGCTCTTCCGGTTCTCCCGATGCCTCAGAATTGACTGAAAATGAAATGAGTGGAGAAGGGTGCCAGAGGGGAAGTGGGCTCACGGCCTTTCTTCTTTTCTTCTCTTTTTTTCCCCCATCACCCGACAAGAAACAGTTTCAAAGCCATGAAGTGGCAGTTCTAAACAAGTCGTGCTAGATGCTGCTTAGAAATCGTGAGGAAACGTGTGACAGGACTGTGTCATTTTGAAATGTTTACGGCTTCTGGTGAGAGGGAAATGACCGGAACTCAGTTTCTTTCCTTCCCCCTCTCACTGCCGGTCAGCGGGTTCTGACTCATAGTGACCCTACAGGACAGGGTAGACCTGCCCCTGTGAGTTTCCTAGGCTCTACTTATGGTTCTCAGGCCAGCATTTAGCCCATCACACCACTGCAAGGCCCTCTAAAAGCAAATTGAAGCTGATAAAAGCCAAAGAGAAGAAAGTGCCAGGATATCAGCATCATTATAAAACTCATGTAACCATGCAAACAATGAAGGAATGTGGGGTAGGGAAGGGGGCCTAGGCATGATGTTAAAAGTGGAGCAGTCCTTTACTCATATCCGGGTTCATATGTCTGGGTATATAGCTATATATCTTTATCTCTATCAATATATCTACTTCTATCTATCTATCTATCATCTATCTATCTATCTATCTATCTATCTATCTATAACCAATGTCACTGCCATTAAGTCAATTCTGATTCATGGTAACCCTATTGGGGCCAGTTGAAACTTCTCCTGTGTGTTTCTAAGACCATAACTCTTTGCAAGAGTGGGAGCCTCATCTTTCTTCCATGGAGTGGCTGGTGGTTTCAGCAGACTGCTCCCTTCTGGTTAGCAGCCCAGCTTCTTGTAACCCTGATGCCACTAGAGCTATCTATCTATCTATCTATCTATCTATCTATCTATCTATCTATCTATCTATCTACCTACCTACTTACCTACTTACCTACCTATCTATCTATCATGTATCGAATCATTTATCAATTTTTCTATTGTTTGTCTATCTCTATATTCGTTATTTAAAAAAAATTATATGCATTAAGTTTTTAAAAACATTTTATTAGGGGCTCATACAACTCTTATCACAATCCATACATATACATACATCAATTGTATAAAGCACATCCGTACATTCTTTGCCCTAATCATTTTCAAAGCATTTGCTCTCCACTTAAGCGCTTTGCATCAGGTCCTCTTCCCCCCCTCCCGTCCCCTCTCCCGATCCCATACTTTGTATATATCTCTTTCTTTTACTTTCATCCACACGCCTCATTTCAGACCAAGCTTAATGCAGGATAGCTGGTCTAATCCCTGCAGGGGAGCAAGCATTTAGGATCTGGGGGAAAGCTGTATTTTTCATCAGTGCTACATCACACCCTGACTGACTCATCTCCTCCGTAGACCCTTCTGTGAGGGGATCTCCAGTGGCTGACAAATGGGCTTTGAGTCTCCACTCTGCACTTACCCCTTCATTCACTATGGTAAGATTTGTGTGTGTGTGTGTGTGTGTGTGTGTGTGATGATGCCTTGTATCTGATCCCTTTGGCACCTTGTGATCGCACAGGCTGGTGTGCTTCTTCCATGTGGGCTTTGTTGCTTCTGAGCTAGATGGCTGCTTGTTCACCTTCAAGCCTTTAAGACCCCAGACACTATCTCTTTTGATAGCCGGGCACCATCAGCTTTCTTCACCACATTTGCTTATGCACCCGTTTGTCCTCGGCAATCATATCATGAAGGTGTGCAGCCAATGATATGATTTTTTGTTCTTTGATGCCTGATAACTGATCCCTTTGGGACCACATGATCACACAGGCTGGTGTGTTCTTCCATGTGGGCTCTGTTACTTCTGAGCTAGATGGCCGCTTGTTTATCTTCAAGCCTTTAAGACTCAGACACTATCTCTTTTGATAGCCGGGCACCATCAGCTTTCTTCACCACATTTACTTGTTCACCCGCTTTGGCTTCAGCAGTTGTGTCGGGAGGGTGAGCATCATAGAATGCCAATTTAATAGAAGAAAGTATTCATGCACTGAGGGAGTGCTTGAGTAGAGGCCCAAGGTCCTTCCGCCACCTTAATACTAAACCTATAAATATAGACACATAGATCTATTTCCCCATCCATATATATATATATATATATATATATATATATATATATATATATATATATATATATATATATATATATATTTGCATGTGCATGTCTTTGTCTAGACCTCTATAAATGCCCTTTGCATCCTAGCTCTTTCCTCTATTTCCCTTGACTTTCCTCCTGCCCTACTATCATGCTCCGTCCCCACCTGGGTTACAGCAATACCAGGCCTGCCACTCCCCCCTCACCACCAATTTGGATCCCATGTAGTTTCCTTGTCCCTGGGTTTGTTAACACCACTTCCTTACCCCCCACTCCCCACCTCCCCCTACCCCAAATCCCCCCCAGAACTGTCGGTCCCGTTGTTTTTCCTCCAGATAGCTTATCCAACCTGTCTTATTTAGACAGACCTATAGAGACAATAACATGCACAAAAACAAGACAGAGGAAAACAAAGCAACAGTACACAACCAGACAACAAAACAACAACAAACAACTGACAAAGAACAAAACAAAACACATCAAGAAAGAAAAGCTTGTAGTTAGTTCAAGGATCGTTTGTTGGCCTTTAGGAGTGTTTTCCAGTCCAGTCTGTTGGGGCACCATGGCCTAGCCCCAAAAGAAAGGAGGTAGAAGCCATTTTTAACTCTGACAGTGTGCTCTTTTGATTGACATCATAAGCAAACAAACACAATTGGAGTGGGCCTAGCCCTTTCTCTGCTTATACGACAACAATATAGTCTGCTAAGGTAGTTCTAAGTTCTATATCTCTAACATATTTCTTTGCACATGATTGGTTTTCAGTGACTGAAACTGTCTGATGCAGTTTTTGCAGTCCAGTGGTAGCCATGTTGAGACAACATCAGTTTGCGCCTCCTTCTCTGTGCGGCCTCCTTTGTTTATAGTGCACGCCCCTCTGCTGGCAGTGTATCCTACACTTAAATACACGGGACTCTTTCATTCTGGATGGTAATTATTTTCTTAGTTTTGCCCTGTCAGTTCGATTGGAATATCCATAAAGACATACCAGCACTTTCTTTTCATTTGCTTTTATCAGCTTCAACTTACTTTATGTATTAAGTGCTCAAGCACTAGAATAATGCTGAACTCATTATAGGTGAATAAAAATATTTGTTGATTATTTCAGAAATAAATTCCAACTCATTAAAACACATATCAACTTGGAACAATACCCCTGTAACATCTGCTTTCTTTATGAACTCTAAACCTCATTTGAAATTATTTAGAAAAATATTTATGATCAATTTTAAAGTCTCTAACTATCTCCATCACCGTCTTACTGATTTTCAATCAAGTAGCAGATAGGATAGATTAGAACTGCTTAGTCTAAACATAGTTTACAAAACTATGAGATTAACAGAATCTGAATGCATGCATTCCTCTTGCAGAGTAGTTGGTGGATTTGTACTCGCATCCTTTCCATTAGTACCTGAGTGTCTAACCACGGCGCCACTAGGGCTTCATTTGATTTATCAAACACATACATATTCAGTCTTATTCTAGGTGGACGTCAGGGGAGGAAATCTGTGTTATATTGTGCTTCAGTTTTGTCATTTGAAGTGAGTATAAAATGGACACAAATGTATTGGCAGCATTCATTTTCCATACTCCACCTAGTGAGACAGATTGTATATGAAAATTATACTCGGGAGTTCAAGATTTTAATCTTCTTTCTTCCTCAAAGTTCATGTGACTCTAATTCCAAAACAACAGCTACATTTCCTGTTGCTACGTTTTACAGCAGTTGGTCACATGGTTCTCATCTAATTAGCTACCCAATATTTCTTATCTATGATTCTCAAGAGAAAGTTATGACTCGTGCCTTCCAGGATGCCTGGAAGTCTGATTTAGAAGCTGCCTGTGATGCTCAGTGACCTCTTTAGAGGATGGTCCTCTGTAAACACCAGAGACTGTTGTCGGTGAGTCTCCAAGACATTAGTCCAGTAGATGGCATTCCCTGGCCTCAAATGCAGGTTAAGTAGTATAGCATACGCTCTCTTTGGAACACTGACGACTCTGGTAAAACTGCCACCTGGCTAACAAGCCCAATGAGAAATGTACAGGGGGCTCTGGTGTCATTTATAACAATGCCTATACATTGGAAAACAAGGGCAGCATTGGCTCCCACCTCGGTTGGCTACCTTAAAGGCTGGCCTGCCTCTCTGAGCGGCTGTTGGCCGTTGCCACCTGCTGGCTCTGGCACACCATTCCCCTGGCCCTCCTCCTGGCACTGTCCTGGCAGCCACTGCACACTGCCAAATTCCAGCCAGCGCGCAGGGCTGTTTGGAGCGCTTCACGGTGCTCAGGCTGGGCCGTACAAAGTGGCTGACAGCAGGGCGGCTTGCTGCTCTCCAGAGTCACAGTGTGTTGACTATGGTGATCAGCTGGCTGGCAGCACCAGTGATTGGAAATTGCCCCACAGAACGTCACACGTTGGCAAAGAAAGACTGCCCAGGGAACAAGCCTTTACAAGTGAAAACAAACAATGCTTTATGCGGTAGCTGCGGCGAGCATTTCTCTCAGGTAAATTCATTTCAGGCATTCAAAACTTCTCTCAGACAGTTGTAGTTGACGGTGTTTATTGTTTGTTTTGCTTTAAAGGTAATGGCAACTTAAAATCAGTTACTCTTGAGTCAATTCTGACTTCAGGTGACCCCACGTGTTTCAGAAAAGTGATAGACAGCATGTTCATGGCTGTGAACATCTGAAGCAGACTGCCAGCCCTTTATTCTGAGGTACCTCTGAGTAGAGTGTAGAGCTCCTTGATGGCTACTCACCACAGTCTTGGCACGGCAGTGTACACAGAGAGTAAACAATGAACTAAACAAGGAGGGGAGAGAAGGAAGGAAAGAAAAGGGAAGGACGGAGAGAAAAGAAAGGATGGAAACGTCAACAGAAACACGACTGTGTTGAGTGTTAATGCCATGTGTCATGGGTGCCGGTCCTTTGAATAAGCCGCACAAGTTCGATGAAGAAGAGAAATCCTAGAAAAACCCCACATCCCAATTCTGCTTTGTTTGGCTTTGCTTTCTTGAATGATAGACTGCAGGAAGAAGGGAGGGTTTGGCTTTGTTTTGTTGTTGTGCTGGGTTTCTAATGAATGGAAGTCATGAAGGAGAAAGACCTGGGGTTGGACCCTGGCTCTGGCCCTGAGGATTTTGGCGAGATTGGGTGACTTCCTTAAGACCAGCGTCCTTTATCATCAATGTGGCAATAGTAACAGTAACCTTGAGGGATTGTTTTAAATGTTAACTTTAGCAAGTTCAATTCTATTAGAAGGGCAAACATAAGAAAATTTGATCAATTATGTATATATACACACACATCATATATAGTACTATCTATGGGTTTCCCTTTTATTTCATGCTTTCATTAACAATGTATTTTAATTTTCCATTTTCATCTCCTTCTAGTAGACGTTATCACTATTCCTACTTATTCTACGGAAGTGGCTTATGGGGAAGGATAATTTGACCATGTATCAGCATCAAGAAGCATTAAAAGACTGCAGACTTGCTACAAGGGAGGGTTAACATTTTAAAAATTCTCTCTAGTCTCAAAGTGACCTATGACTCTGTTTTCCCTTTATCAAACAAAAACATCTAACATGTATGTATGGCCATTTTCCATTTACATGTCATATGTGCTTATCAAAGATAGCAAGGTTAATGATGAAGAATTGAAGGAAGAAAACCTTTCCCTAGTCTTTCCACTCAGACTCATTTCATTTTCATGCTTTCTCATTCAGTGCACTTTTTTACCAAAATTAATATTTAAAATATAGTGTTTAAACCAATTCTGTCACTATCTGGGTTTTACAGACCCTAGCTGTGCTGTATTTTCATTATTTACCACTATTCATTTTAGCCAAGGCAACCACGTGAAAATGCAGACTAGATTATGCTTACCTCCTTAATAAGCACTACTATACCATAACGGAGAAGCCCAGAGATTCATGATTCCTTCAATACTCAACTACCAACCCAAAGTATCGGTGGTTTGAACATACCCAGAGCTTCCTGGGGAGAAAGGCCTATTCTGCTTCTGGCAAATGGCTTTGAAAACCTGACGGAGTACAGTTGCAGCATATAGGGTGGCCATGAATTGAAATCTGTGCATCCGAAATCTCAACAGCAATTGTTTGTGGGCTTGTTTTGTTAAATAATCATATGGTGGATATAAATTTCATATTTTATTGAATGTCATATCATAACTATAAAGACCCCCTAGTGATGTAGTGGGCTGATAACCACAAGGCTAGCAGTTTGAATGTACCATCTTTCTTTAGTGAGTACAAGATGAGGTGATCTGTAAAGATTTACAGGGTTGGAAACTCAGAGTCCTCTAGATTCACTATGAGTGAGAATTGGCTCAACAGCAGTGATTTTGTTTTGTTTCTTGGTCAAGGGAGGGGAAGGGATGTTGTCTACTGAATGGCTGACATGCAAAGCTATGATGGGGTCCCCCTAGACAGGTAGATAGCCCTATCATAGGGGTGAGGGATACCGAAGGGAAAAACAGGACAGGAGAGGGGAGAGGGAGCAAACCGGTCTGGGGGAATACAAATGCATGTCTCTTGATTGGAAAAGCAGGTGGAATTTCCTCCATATGGGGGTAAAAATGACTGAAAATTCTTTTAGGGACCCTAGGTGGGGAGTGTTCTTGGTAGTATTCACTGGACAGGTCACATTGACTCGGGCTTCTGAGTGCATCTGGGGACCTAGATTGGGTGCGGTGGAATGCTGGGACACTGAATCCTGGTTCTTCAAGACATGCTCCAGAGGCTGAATCAGTGTGGTCAGATGTAGAAACTTCACTGTGTGAACTGGCTCAGCCTCAGACACTCTTGTAACCTGAGGACTTAAATCAGAAAATACATGGTGTCTGAGCAAGCACAAGATAGCTTTACCAAGACTGTTGAACTATTGGTAATGGATAAACATGGTCTTGCTATATCAAAGCCCTATATGCTGTATTAAGATATGTATTATTCCGGTGAGTCTATGACTGACATGGGAACATTGATTATTATTGTAAATTTTCCCTGACAATAAGCTCCCATTGTTTGTGTAAATATTATCCAGCCATGAAAGGAATGATTCTGTACAAGTGAATAATTCAGGTACTGTGACATGGAGTTAGATTACATTGGCCCAATATCTCTCTCACAACATGGCTTTTAAAAATTAGTGCCATGGCTAATCAAAGACAATATTCACAAAAGAGAGTTATGCCGCAGGGGGGTGCTCAATAAGACCCTCTACCATAAATTAATAGGGAGATGTTGAAAGGGAGCCCCCCAAAAAAACAAAACATAGATCCAGGAATGGGGTTGGGGCTCACACTAAATCCTTGCTCCAACCTAAGAACCGTTAGTTCTTATATCGTGGCCCTGCTGGATAGTCGCCCTCTGGAAGGGAACTCAGAATATATGGGTGCTGTAGAAAAGTATGGCGAAGAAATCAGATGGTTCCTGACTACCAGATAAAATAGAGTCTTGGGTCGTAAAGGCTTGTCTCCAAACAAGCAGCCATCTAAGGGAGATGGCAGCTAAGTTCCACGTGGAAGAAGCACACTGGCCTCAATCACAGATGGACTGTACATCACATAAGCTAAAGTCAAAGGAGGGATCAGTATCAGAGCCTAAGTTGTGAGACTCCAGTTTGCAGAAGCCTATGGAGCCCAAGACACATGTGTGGGAACCACATAGGAACTAAGCCTCCAATGAGCCCCTTTGTGCATAACAGATGGATGGGAGGAGGGTGGTTACTAAAAGGACTGCACTGGACAGACGAGTACAGAAGATCAAAGGGATAAGTCTGGTTAAAATCTTGCCAGCTCATACCTCCTCTGATGCACACTTGGACCTGACCTGGCTTTCAACATGTTCTGTATTTTTGTTTGTTCACATTGGGGTTTATCTCACATGTATTATGTCATTGGGAATCACCCTCTTGAATTGGTGTTGTATACTTTTCTGTTTTTCAATATATAAAACCCAGGATTGAGGAGCCTATAGGGACTACAAACAGAATAAGGGTTTCAGGGTCTCAGGGGTAGGACTGGGGGGCAGTGAGGGTGTGGTGGTTGGGGGCAGGGGCGTTCAAAAGGAGCTGATGTCCAGGAGGCCAGGAAAGCAAGAATATTTGGAAATTGTGGTGACAATTATACGGTACTGTTTCCTGTGATTGAACTATGGAATACTATGACAGAGGTATTAACTCCAAATTTAAAAATATGATGGACTGAGGGAGGGAGAGTAATGCTCACTGAATGTTGCTGGAAGGTGATGAGTCCGTCTTTTTAATATATGTTGTTTGTTTTTTCCTCTGAAATATATTTTCCATAAAAATAACGAGTTATTATTATTGGTCTGTATTAACTGGGTTGCTTCCTGTGGTGAGTATAATTCTAAAGAAAGAATAAACTTGTCATTGGTGTATCATTCTGATGTTGGAGGAGCAATTGTTATGTGGTTTCCATAATAGATCAGAATGCATGTTAGGTCCGCTTAGTCATCAGCAAATCTGATCTCTTTTTGAACAAGGTTCTGATGCCCAGGAATCACATCAGAGAACTTCAAAAAACACTGCCCTCTGCCCAGCAGAGAAGACATGAAGCCTTACTAGAGGACGAATTACTAAAAGAATTAGAACTTCAGCCTCATGAGCCTGAGAGTTATGGTCAAGAATATAAGGGTTTACTTGTAATAAAAAGAAATGAATGGTCTAAGGATGACTTCAAACTACAAAATTAAAAATAATAAGTAAATATATATATATATATCAACAAGTTTGGGAATAAATATGGAGTCCTTTGATAACACAAGCTATTAAAATGCTTAATCACTACGCAAAAGGTTGAGGTTTGAATCCACTTCAGGTACCTCTGAACAAAGACCTGGCATTGTACTTCTGAACGATCAGTCAGTCATCGACACCGCAATGGATCACAGCTGCAGTGTGAGACACAAGCAGTGAACACGGGTTTAATGAATTTCTATCACAACTGTTTTGTAAGAGCAAATACAATGAAGGATATTCTAAATATTGGAGGTCTCCAGAATTAGAAACGTTGCTCTGGAAAGTAGTGCATTTCCTTTCACCAGAGCCGTCTGGGCATAAGTCCGAAACGTCCCAGGGAGTGGAGAGGCACGCAGACATCGACTGAATTACCTCTAAAATCTTATGCAGTCTCGGATTGTCTGATGCTGGGAGCCCGAACATCCAACAAGCAACTGCAGAGAGTCTGAGACTCGACAGATATTGTAGGGAACGCTGAAGCACCACCTGCACTTCTCCTTGAGCCAAGAACTTTAGCGTCGCCTTATCTCTCCTACTCAGGCCTTCCCTGGTTGCCAAGAAAGCAGGGGAGTGAGAGACTGCGTTATCTTGATAGACGGGCGGGAAATCCTCACACAGCTGTGTTGTGGAAATGTTCCCTATTTCCCTCATGATAACATTGAGTCATAAAAGGGGAAAATGAACATTTATTTGCCAACTCCACCTGTCTGTTGGGCCCACCATAACTATATTAGCAACAAGGGAGCTTGCCTCTAGTGCTGAAATGTTTATCAGTAGGGAAGAAGCAACTGTGCTTTCTCATACATTGTCGTTCAAGCCACTTCTTTTTTTCCCACCAGAAGCTAAATGATGAACTTGAGCGTCGGATGACTCATTTGTCAGCATTTACATGTAGTACTGTTGGGAGCCTAAAAGCTGATAGCTTTTGAGCTTCATGTTGTGAAAAACTCGGATGGAAATGACTTTTGTTATGAATCTAGTCTGAATACACAGAATAGTCTTTCTTTGAGAAAAGAGGGGGAAAGGACAAGTTAATTATGGTTGAAAGATTGTATGAAAGGCGAAAGAAAAAGTGAATGAAAATTGAAAAGGAGACATATTTTCTTAGAATTCAAAGTTCTGGGATTCATTCATTACTTCTCTTGCATTTCTAGAAAATCAGAACTCCCTTATTTCTATAATCTTCTGTTATGAAAGAGGATTCATTTTAGAATTGAGTGGGGAGCTAGTGTTGAATCTATGCAGATTAATTGGTGCACAAATTGAAAGGTTTGTTTTTTTAATTTTTTATTTGAAATTAGCCAGTCTGCTTCCTTTACACTTTTAATTCTAGATAATTTTAATATAGTCGAACCTTTTGAACATAATATGTGACCTTTGGCCCACATTCTGTAACCAAAGGGAATGTATGACTTAGTAGGACAATGAGTGCATTAATCTGATTTGAAAATAATTCAAACCCCAGACGAAAAGTAATCAACAACAAAAACAAAGCAGGTTCTCTGGACCACAACAGTAAATCAGACCTGGCATCTGGGCCCACCATACTCCCCACTTGATGGATAACTGTGATTTGCTGACTCCCTCAATTACTCTGGATTCATTACAGTCTGCGAAATGTGCCAAACATGCGTTTGGTTTTTATTCTTCTTTTAGTCTTTGGCTTAAATATAAAGCCCCAAACTGTTACTTCAGAGAAAGGATCGGTAAATATACAAGCAAAAGGTGTTTTTTTGGGAAGTTTATTCATCTTGTCCCTGTAATCAAGATCATATTGCACCATTACTATAAAACTATATGAAGTCTCACCATTATTATTCTGGGCACAGCAAACTGGCACAAAACTTGTTTATGTTTCCTAATGCTCAACTTCTATGTTTATTTGATTTTTATTATTTCAAAATTATATTTATGTTATTATTGTTGTTAAGCATCCACACAGCAATGCATACACTAATTGAAGTTTCTAATGTACCATTTACTGACAGTGATTACATCTTCCAGTCGGGCAGCCATTCTCCTCTTCTTTTCCTGGGTTGTTTGTTCCCCATCACTATCGAGTCCCTGAAGCCTAGGGTTTCTATCTATACTTTCCAGTTGCAGTTGTCTATAGGATCCCACGAAGTACTTAAAAGAGTTTAATGCTCAAAGCAGATTTGAAAAAATAGTTAGCAGTTGTTTGATTTTAAGAAGACATCCTAAAACCTATTTGGATTAAGGTTTAAAGACTGTCACGGCAGTCATTGCGTTCATCCAAATGTCATGGATTCAGGAAGCCTGCAGCTGACAATGTAAAATTCTATTCTTTATTTCCCCCCTTTTAACTACAATTCTTCCATAGCTTCTTTGGCTATAACATTTAACAATGGCAGTTGGGCACCATCCACTTCTGGACTCATTGCAAGTCAGGTGCTGCTCACGGAAGCAATTCTCCACACCTTCCACGGCTTCTACCAAGAGATGCTCCTCCTTTAGTCACTGTGGCTGAAGGGAGACCAGTCTCTGTGCCTGGGGTGATCACCTGCAAGCTTTTAAGACACCAAATACGAAGCAATGAAACAAGGAAGAAGCAGAGCAATATAAATGTCATTAGAGCAATTAACTGGAATTCCCATAAAACCATGACCCTAAAACTCCAAACCAAGAACCCAAAGTCCATGAGGGTTTTGGTTGTACATAAGAAAACTCAGTATCTGATTGCTTTCTAGTGCTATCATCTATCTACTGTACAACTTTTGCTGATTCAAATTTTGACAAGTATACAGCCTATTATTAGTGAAAACATACAGACAGTTCTCAAATTACAAATGAATTCTACTCTTACATTTGTTTCTAAGTCAGAGTATGTAAATTCATAGAGGTATAATAGGTATAATTTGTATTTAATGTTGGTCAAATGTTAATATATAAGGTTATATAGCTCTTAGTATATACAGGTAACATGCAGTCCAGTCTGACTTAAGTAAAACTTATATTTTTGATCCAACCGCTCTATGTTAGTCTGGGTATTTTAGAGAAACAAATCCACAGAAACTCATGTATAAGAGAGAGTTTTATATAAAGCTTAAGTGCTCATCAAGAAGACATCCCAACCCAGTGCTGCCCAAGCCCACAAGGCAAACATTAACCCATTTTTTCTGACACCAATTCACAAAGTCCACCTCCAGCTCACAAAATACATGCAGTGATTCTGACTGCAGGAGGAAAGCCGAGTCAGTGAACGTGTAAGCATCTCAGCACTGGCAGGGGTCTCCACATGGCTGCTCCAGCACCCAGGGCTGCATTGGGGTAGGTCCATGCATTTTTTTCTTGGGGATGTCTTGCAGGTAGTAAGCCTTGCCAGCTGAAGCAGGGAACTTGCTAAGGCAGCTGTACCCTGGTCTGACCATCACAAAGCAAGAGACCCAAGAACTAAAAAGGCAAGGCTCACTGAGCCAGTTATCCCAATACCTTTCAATTAACCCCACATGAGTTTATCAGCCAAGTTGGCACAATAAACTAACTACCTCACGTGCTAAAACCAATTATATTAGAAATTTTAAGTGCATGCAATGGCTTGTAATAACAGATGTTGTTAAGTGATGTCAAGATGTTGTTAAGTGATGTCAAGTGTTGTTAAGTGATGTCAAGGTAATAACAGATGTTGTTAAGTGATGTCAAGGCGGCTGACTCACAGCCACCCTCTGTATAATGGAAGGAAACACGCCAGGCCTGGCAACATGCTCACAAATGGTGCTGGGCTTGAACCCATTATTGCAGGCACTGCTATCAGAGGTTTTTGTTTTGTGCTGTTCTTCTGCTTTATCAAGCAAGGTACCCTTTTCCAGGGACTGGTCTTTCTTGATAACAAGTCCAAATTACATGAGACAGTCTCAACACCCCTGCTTCTAAGAAAGATTTACATTCTGCCTATACTTCTACCAAGACCAATCTGTTTGTCCTTATGGCAGCCCATCATACTTCTGACAAACACGCTCTATCAGTACCATCATTCAAATGCACCGATTCTTCTCTGGTCTTCCTCATGCCATGGCCAACTGTCACACTCATATGAGCCAACTGAAAATGCCATGGCTTGCGTCAGGCACTCCTCAGATGAACATCCTTGCTCTTCAAAACTTTAAAGAGATCCTGCACAGCAGATTTGGTAAATGTAAGGTTCCATTTGATCTCTTGGCTGCTGCTTCCATGAGCCTTGACCATGGATCTTTGTAAGACAGAATCCTTAACAACTTCAATCTCTTCTCCATTTACCTATTTGGTCCAGTTGTGAGGATTTGGGTTTTCTTTACAATAGTTTGCAATCAATATAGAAGGCTATAATCCTTGATCTTCATCAAGTGCTTCAAGTTCTCACTTTCGGCAAGTGAAATTATGTCATCTGCATTTCAAAGGTTGTTAATAAGCCTTTTTTTAAATCCTGCTACCATATTCTTCTTTACATAGTTCATCTGCTTGAATTACCGTATATACTTGAATATAAGCTGATCCGAGTATAACCCTAGGCACCTAAATATTACCTAGGAAACCAGAAAAAGGAATTGACTCGAGTATAAGCCTAGGGTGAAAAATGCAGAAACTATTGGTGAGTTTCAATAGTCAAAACAAATGAAAAGAAAATTACTAAAAATTGAGACATCAGTGACGTAATGTATTTAAATATTTATTTTAAATAAAAAGCATAAATAAAAGGACAAGTCATTTAACATTAGTAAGCCAGCACAGTAAGTGGAAAATAGGTTCAACAAAAGCAATAAATTATCAACAATGATGCCTTAAGAGTACTATTCCCTGAGCTCAATCAGCAACCAAGCTAAAATGTAAAGAGTTAAAATCCTTCAAAACTGGCTTCCTCATCATCATCCGTATCCCAAACACGAGCTTCAGCTGGTGTGAGGTCATCATAGAAGCTGTCCTCACTGAGATCGCCGTCATCAGCATCACTGCTGTCATTTTCATACAAAGCGCAGTCTTCACTGCCATCCATAGCATTACTAATACTACATTTCTGGAAGGCACGTCGCACCATGTCTTCTGGAATGTCTTCCCATGCACCTCAAACCCACTTTGCTATTAACTCTATGTCAGGCTTCATGAGATTTCCTCCTTTTGTTAATCTGGCTTGACCAGATGACATCCATTCATGCCACTGACCCGTGTATAAGCCGAACCCCAGTTTTTCAGCACACTTTTTGTGCTGAAAAACTCAGCTTTTACACAAGTATATACGGTATTTGTGCAGCATACAGATTGAATAAGTATGGTGAAAAGATACAATCTTGACACGCACCTTTTCTGATTGTAAACCATGCAGTGGCCCCTTGTTCTGTTCAATTGGCTGCTTCTCATCCCATGTAAAGGTTCTGCAGGAGAACATGAAGTGGTCTGCAATACCCATTCTTCTAAAGGCTTTTCATGGTTTGTCAGAGTCCACACAGTCAAATACCCTTGCTTAGTCAATATAGGGAGGATGATTGGAAGCAGCTGCTGATGGATATCAAGGATTGCAATCTTCAGTGTGGATTACAACTCAATGTAGAGAAACCCTGAATCTTAACCAATGTGATAATTCCTTATCTTTTTGTAAAAGCAAGGTCATATTTTATTTGTATTTCTGTGATTTATTAGTTCATTTGGCCTCATGACTTCCTGTTCCATCCATATGATATCATGTGTCAAGACTTCATTCTCCTATTAGCTGTGTGGAATTGTATTGCACATATGTACCAAATTTTGTTTATCCATTCATCTCTTTTTGAATATTTATGTTGTATCAACTTTTAGGCTATGATGAAAAGTGTTGCATTCAACACTGGTATACAAGTTCTCGAGTCTTTGATTTCAAATCTTTTGAATATATATGTAGGAGTAGGATTTGTGGCTCACATGATAATTCTATTTTTAGCCACATTGTTTTTATATGGCTATACTTGGCTTTCCTTTTTATTCTGATAATAATATCCATGATCTAGCCTCAAGGGAGCAGAATCAAGTCCAGTCCATTGTAATAACATCCTTCATCTTCAGCTGAATGGTCACGGATCAACATGCAACAGGGTTTGGAGATGACTTGGACCTAAAAGGACAGCACTGTACACTACAATGCTAGCATCTTTCCAGTATTGTAGACACTCAGGATGCTTTAATTTTGCAACATTTACACAAAAATAATAAACCAGGTAATTCATTTTGTATTATTAATATTTGAGAATATGGTATGCTTCACTGAAAGTTTACATGGGTCCTCAGACTCTGGTCACTAAAACTAGGGGATGTAAGATTGAGGTTAAATTTAGAAGTTTGATTACTGCTTTTTTAATATGTAGTTTGAAATTTTTATTAAGGATTTCAGTTCCTGTCCATTCTTAAGTGTCCCTGTTCTTCAATTAGCATCAGAATTGTGGTATATTTGTTTCTAAATAGAACACAGATGTGTGACAGATAAGCAGAGTCTAAATAGTGTCACTTATACATAATAACAAATAATATTTTCTCTTAGTAAAGTATAGATAAAAGCACCAGAAAATGAAAAGTGATCTCTTTTAATTATATTTTAAATCTGATTAATAATTATGTTAAAATTCTCCTTCTACACCATTATAACTAAAGGGTAGACTTGCCAGTCAGATTGCTCAATTCGCCAGAGCTCCAGTGTAATGTTTACCAGTAGAAATGCATTGAGCTGGGATTGGAAAGGAATCTGCTTGTCTCTAATAACAACATCCATATCTAAAACTTTGAGACTGGGCACCTTTTACACTTAATTTACATGAGGATATTTTCATTGTACTTTCTTTTTAAATAATCTTATTCACACTCACATACATCCTCTCTTCTCTGTACACAGTCTATTTCCTGGGGTAGGTGGATATAAAGCCTAAAATTAAGATGTGATATTATTAGATGCCTTTAAATCTGGAAAAACTAAGAGGTCCTCTAAAGGATTTAGGACAGCTTCCATTTCCCACTGTGCTGCTGTGGAGATGGTCCCCTAGCAACAACCAAGATGAATTGGTGCAATTGCTGGATCCCTCTGAATTGACTTTTCAATTTCCTTTCAGTCTGCAGGATTACACATACAAGCAAGCCAATCAACCTTTCCACAATACCCAGAATGAACCCCACTCCCTCCATAATACAAACTCTTCACCTTAACTCTGTCCCTGATACAACCCTATTTGACTTCACATCGCATGCCCCGTACACCTCTCTCCGCCTGGGAGTATATGCTACTAGTATTCTGCTTCGGATCTCATATTTCCAGCTCAGGGCGTCATTTACTTAGCCATTCCCACACGAGAATGGGAATGTCCTTATCATCATTAGGGTCAACATCAGACTTAAACTCATGGTCTTCCAGTGGATTCCAACTCATGATCCATGCATTCCTTAGGATTGTCTTGTCTGTAAATTCTATGGAAGCAGATTGGATTGCCAGATTTGTCTTCCACAATGAGCTTGGGTGACTCAAATGACCAACCTTAAGTTTTGTAGTCAAGAGCAAACCACTTGCACCGTGTAAGAATTTTTACTGGATGATTAGGGTATGATTAAAACAACTATATAGCAAGCTCTTTCAGGGTCCATATACTTTCAAATATATCCTTGTGTTCTCTCCATACTCAAGCACAGAACTTTATATACTATTGCAGGGCCATCCATCAAGACTAGCGATGTACACCAGCTCACAGGGTCAGCATCTTACTGTTTCTATTCAGTTGGCTCTGGTCAACTCAATTCCAGCTGCCATCCATGTTAGAGTAACACATATCTCCCTACATTTCAGATTGGGTGATGCCCTCACATATTATCAACCCTTACTTCATCAGGGTAGCTCATGGCATAGACTCAGATTCCATACAACTCTTTAAACTTCGGACTGGCCAGCTTTCCTCTTTCACCTTTCTTGGCCTCAGATGCCAGTGGCCAAACACAACCCATTTCTTTATTGCTGAATATCCCCCACTTCCATTGAATAAGTGAATCCAAAGGTCACCAAGCAAGCATGCCAGGCTGCCTGCTGGCTCTTTTTAACTTCCAGTCCTAGAAGGCTGTGTTCTTTGATGGGCAGAAAACAATCGCCTTATTATTGTTGTTGTTATTTCTCTGCTGTGTCTGTATGTCTTTTCAGATGTAAAGATCTTGGTACTCAATGTTGTGTGTAGGGCTTAGTTTTACATCTAAAACCCTTCATGGTTTAAAACGAAAGCTCTTCAGGGCAATTTATAACTTCTCTTATAGAAAATCCAACTGTAAAGGTCAAAATAGGACTTACAAGGTCTTTCTAATCATTATTTCCAAAATTCATTTCTCTCATATATTAGGTCTAGAACAAAAAGTAGGAGATATTGATATAATCCTGGTGTGGTTGTGGTTCTTAGGTGTCTCTGACTTGGTTCCAACTCTTTGAGACACTGACACTATGCACAACACAACAAAACACCAACCTGTACCAACCTCACAGTTGTTCTTATATTTGACTCTTTTCAACTACATTTGACCCTATTTTCAACTACATGCCTTCCTCTTTGTTTCTAACTCTGGCATTCCAATCACCAGTAATGATCAATGGAGCCACTGTGCCCATCCATCTCATTGGGGGCCTCCCTCCTGCTAGCTGCCACTCCACTTTACCAAGCATAAAGTCTTTTTCCAGGGGCTGGTCCCACCTGACAACATGTCCAAAGCACATGAGACATGAAGCCTCATCATGCTTTCTTCTAATGAGAATTCTGGCTGTTTTCCAAGAAAGAATTTTTATTTTTGTTGTTCCTTTGGCAGTGAAAGGTGCTTTCAATATACTTCACCAGCACCATAATTCAAATGCAAATATTCCTCTTTGGTCTTTGTTATTCAATGTCCAACTTTCAAATGCATATGAGGTGATTGATAATACCATGGCTTGGGTCAGGGGCACCTCAGTCTTCAAAGGTAACACCTTGCTTTCTCACACTTTCAGGAGGGAGGACTTCAGCAGTAGATTCACCCCTATGCAGTGCATTCTTTGATGTCTTCGCTGCTATTCCATGAGAATTGATTGAGGATCCAAGCAATATCAAATCCTTGACAACTTCAACCTTTCCCCCTTTATCCTGATGATACCCGTTAGTCAAGTTGTGAGGATTTGGGTTTTCTTGGCATTGAGTTGTCATCCTAGTGAAGGCTGTCCTCAAGTCCTCCTCTTTTTCATCAAGCAAGGTTATCTCATCTGCATATTGCGGGTCATTATGGAGCCTTACTTCAATCCTCATATTATATTCTTATTCATATAATCCAGCTGCTCTCCTTACTTGTTCAACATATAAATTGAATACGTGTGGTGAGGGGATACAATGCTAATGCACACCTTTTCTGATTTTAAGCCATGAATTAGTCCCTTGGGCTGTTTGCATAACTGCCTCTTCATCCATGTACAAGTTCCTCATGAGCACAATGAAATGTGCTGGAATTCCAGGGTGGACGATACCTTCAGGACCAGGGGTGTGAGGGGCGATGCTGGGAGAGTGGAGGGTGAGTGGGTTGGAAAGGGGGAACTGATTACAAGGATCCACATGTGACCTCCTTCCTGGGAGAGGGACGGCAGAGAAGGGGGGGAAGGGAGACTCCAGATTGAGCAAGATATGACAAAATAACAATCTGTGGATTATCAAGGGCTCATGAGGGAGGGGGAAGCGAGGGGGAAAAAAAAGAGGACCTGATGCAGAGGGCTTAAGTGGAGAGCAAATGCTTTGAGAGTGATTAGGGCAAAGAATGTATGGATGTGCTTTATACAATTGATGTGTGTATATGCATGGATTGTGATAAGATTTGTATGAGCCCCTAATAAAATGTTAAAAAAAAAAAAAAAGAAATGTGCTGGAATTCCAGTCTTCTCAAGGTTGTCTGTAATTTGCCACGATCCACAATGTTTAACACCTTAGCAAAGTCATGCAAGTAAACCCAAGTAAACAGCTATATGGAATTTTCTACTCAACTAGATCCATCTGACATTGGCAGTGGTATCTCTTGCTCCACATCCTCTTCTGAATCCAACCTGAACCTCTGGCAGCTCCCTGTCAATGTGCTGACACAATCCTGATTGCATGATCTTTATCAAAAATTTACTTCCGTGTGATATCAATGATATTGTTATATAATTTGAGCCTTCTTTTGGGTCACCTTGAGATGTTCTCAGAATTCATGTGGGACATTCTCAAGGGTGTAGTTTGTCTCGTGTGGGTTATTTTAATTTTAACTGCAACGTGGACTTACATACGGGCAATTGATTGTCTGTGTCATACTTAGCTCCTGGCTTGGCTTAGCTGCTGACAGTGAGTCCCTCATTTCTTGCCACAGATGTTGTCAGTTTGGTGCATTTCATCTGGAGAAGTTCAAGTGTTTTGGGTAAAAGAAGTATTTGACTTATAGAAAATGTTGGTCTTGCAAATATATACTGTGCAATCTCCAGCTTTGATTCCATCACCAGGACCATATTTTCAACTACAATGTCCTTCCTCTTTGTTTCTAACTCTTGCATTCCAATTGCCAATAATTATCAATGCTTCTCAATTGCCCATTTCATCAATATCCAACATAAGGCTATGACAGAATTCTTCAATTTCTGCCTCACTAGCTTTAGTGGTTGGCACATAAATTTGAATAAGAGTTGTATGTATTGGGTTTGCTTAGATGTGGATAGAAATTGTCCTATCACAAACAGCATTGTGCTTCAAAATAATTCTTGGAATGTCCTGTTTTGCTATAAATGCAAGGCCATCCCTCTCTATTGTGTCATCTACAGCACAGTAAACCAAATGATTTTCTGACTCAAAATGATACATAACAGTCCACTTCAGCTCACTAATGCCTAGAATATCAATCCTTATACATTCCATTTTATTTTTAATGACTTCTAGTTTTTCTAGATTCATCATTCATTGCAAGTTCCAATTTTTAACAGATGCTTGCAACTGTTTCTTCTCATTTGGAGTCATGCCTCATCAGCCAATGAAGGTCCCAACATTTTCATAGTCACGGTCTGTACTCCATCCATGTCCTCATGGTCAACTCTACATTTATAAGGCAGAGCATGCTCAGTCATATTTTGAGTGCTTTCCAAATGGAGAGGATCATCTTTTGGCACTCTCTCTGACAATGTTCTACTTCTGTTCATTAGGTTTTCAGTAACCCAGAGTCATTCGATGCTATCTATAGAATTTTCAGTGGCTAATTCCTCTGAAGTCGACAGTCTATGCCTTCTTTGTAGTCTGTTGTTAATATGGAAACTCTGCTGAAACCTGTTTGTGGGGAGACGGGGCCAGCCCCCCGCCCACTAACCACAGGTCCGGTAGGCACAATTGTATAGCTGTAATAAGTAAAGATTATAGTAAAGTCATAGAGAGCACGAGAGAGAGGAGAGATTGAAGTAATGGAGTCAGACACATTTCATGGTAGCCTGCTCACCTCAGCCCCGCTTGGTCTTCCACGTGGAGAGAGGGGGAGGGGAAGGAGGACAAGGGGAAAGGGAACAGGGGAGGAGAGGGAGCCAAGGAGAAGCCAAGAGGGGAGCCCGAGAGAGGGTTCTTTATTGCTAACCCAGGCCTATATACTTTTTTGGGGGGGACTGCAAGCCCACTAATTACAGGTAAAGACCTATATCACAGGAAGGGGCTGCACCATAGGTAATACAATGAGAGGGGGACAATCTAGAGATATACACTCAATAGGAAGAGGAGGGATTGGGGGTATATATGTGACAAGATGGGCTGATCCTGGATTCAGGATGGCAGCCTAACTTTGGATGTCACTGAGACAGTTTGATCTGTTCTCTGAATCTCCATAGAAACCATTATCAGTAGGGTGTAAACCCTACCTACAGGAGCCAAGCTAATGGTCGCAAGCCTTTAGGGAGAAGTATCCCATTGTCCTTAACAGCAGGGAAGGGGTACCTATCAGTGGTCTGGCAACTGACTGCCTTCAGGGAGCTAAATTGACAATCATTTATCATTAGCAGCAAGCAGTGTCCGAAGTCTGACATATATTTGGGGTAGATGTCTTGGGAGAAATCTTTCTGTTTCCCACACCTGTTCAGTTTGAATGACCTTGCTGATATTTGAAATACTAGTGATGTAGCGTCCAGCATCACATCAAGACACAAGCCACCACAATATGACAAACGGAGAGCCATGTGGTGGATAATTCTAGTATAGCCCAGTAAACAATTCTAAAAGAGATTTATATTCAAATTTAATATTCTCTTTTCTGACTATCCTATCTATATGCATGTGTCACAGACCACTGTCGGGGTGAATCCAGGAGTCAGCAAATTAAAAGGCACATCATTTAAACAGCCTGGCTTTTGCCACAGGGGAATCCTGTAGTGGCTGCTCTCCTTTTGGCTGCAGATTGGATCAAGTGTCACTTCCCATGGCCTTTCCTTCATTGTCTCACAAAGCTCTATCCCTTAATAAATTTGGACCCATTACAGGGGGTTCTGCTCCATAAACCAGTTGAACAATCCATGTGCAGGCCCTATCTTACCTCTTCTGCGTTTACAAAAGGGGGACATCTATCTCTATGCCAACCAGTTGGACACTGAATAGGATCGAACACCGAAGATTGGATACATTTGAATTATGGTGCTGGAGAAAGAATATTGAAAATACCATGGACCACTAAAAATATAAACTGATCTATATTAAAAGAAGTAAAGTCAGAGTGCTCCTTATCTGGCAAGACTTTGTGTTACATACTTTGGATATATTGCCAGGAGAGACCAGTCCCTGGGGAAGGACATCATGCTTAATAAAGTGGAAGGGTGGCAAAAAAGAAGTCTCTACATGAGATGGATAAATATAGTGGCCACATCAATGGGCTCAGGCATAGGAACAATTGTGAGGATGGGACAGGACAGAGTAGTATTTCTCTGTGTGCACAGGTTCACTATAAGTTGGCGCTGATGAGATGACACCTAACAATAACAGTAACAACAATCTAAACCCAATTGCCATAAGACAGAGGTCAGGCTTCCAGAGTCCATCTGTATTTTCAGTTTCTCCAGGCCCTTCTCTAGGTACTAATTTTGCATTAGGCTTGGATTTCTAGAGAAAAAGAAATTACATTCATATACATATAATAACGAAAATTATATCAAGAAAGAAATTTATAGCAAAGAAGCAACTTGCCTGTTCAACTCAAGCCCGTGGGTCAGATGTTAGCTGGAGGCCCCTTCTGACTCATGCAGCTACTAGCTGATGAAGCTGAAAGGAAAGCTGGGAGATCTCAAGCCAATGGGTTCAGAGTCTTGTGGATCCACAGTCCACAGGAACATGGCAGAATGCCAACAACTGCGAGGGTTGATGGACCATGGAGGCTGCTGGTCCCAGAAAACAAATGCAGGAACTAATAAATCAGTTAGGAGGTGAACAAGTTCTCCTAAATGTCTCTTATTAAAAAGTCACAACCCCTAGGAGATATCATTAGGTTATGTCCTGCTTAATAGGGGCTAATTCATACCTTCTCAAGTTGTAATAAAGTTGACATAAAATCTAGCTATCACATAGTCTATATTATATTTTGTTTGGGTGGCATTTACCATATTTGCACTAAAATATTTCATGTGTTTAATATTACATATTTTACATATGTATTTCTATGATCTGAAATTTTAAAAGTAAAATATATTCATTCTAGATTATATGTTTTTGAAGATATTAGAAAAGTAACAAACTACACTCTTCTACTGGTTCATATGTACTTTTATTATTTTAAAAGCCTTATTTTAGGTAATAGTGCTAAAAATAAATCTTGTACTTTTCCCTATTGCCTAACAGGCCTACTGAAGGCGCAATTGGCAGGGAATGATATCTCTATTCAGAGACAACACTAAGCTTTGGATATAATCCAGTCTCTCAGATACATTCCCTCCTGGACATGTCTAATATTGTCAGACAACCATACCTGGAAAGAAACCATCCATAAGAAATAATGAAAAGAGCCAGGAGATTTTCAAGGTAAGAAGAAATGTTTAATAATGTATTTCTTGTTTCTATCCAAATTATATAATACACACAACAGTCACAAATTTCAAATTATATTTTTCCCTATAATTCAACTGTGTTAGGGGACAGAGATTTTTCACAATCCCTTTGACTCCAATACTCACAATAATATATGATATTCTTCTCAAGGGAAAATACAGCATTTTTCAATGAGTTTGAGCATAAACCAACACACTATCCAGGCTACTTTAGTCTCCATCTTTAATAGTGTTGTCACAACCCTTTTATCTGTTATTGGTTTTTTCAATAAGTCAAAAAAGTAATATTGCATTCAAATAAAATATTTGTTTAAAATAGTTTTCTTTTTGTTGAAAGAACAGGTAAGCCACATTATGACTATATCACATGCTTAAACTGAAAAGCTATCTTGTCTCATTTTTCATTAATACTACTAACTATTTTGTGCACTCCTCTGAGTTTAGAAAATAATGTTTCTTGAGAGAAGAGAACACTGATTAAGCTCTTCCCTGGAAATCCAGTGGCAACCATATGAATAAACAGCCTCTGTTCTCAGATAATTCACAGTCTAGATATTTTAACATGAAAAGATATTCTGATTGCCGAAGCTAAACTCTGTTGTACAAGGCCAATGATCGGCAAACTCTGACATAAAAACCAAAACCATCCCACCACTTGTTCTTGTAATGTGTACTGAATCACAGCCGTGGCCCTTTATTTACAGATTGTCCACAGCTCCTTTTGTGCTCAGTAGAAGAACTAAGTGTAGAAACAGAGACCATATGGCTTACAAAGCCTGGAATATTTATTATCTGCTCCTTTATAGAAAAACAAAACACAAAACAACAGCAGCAACAAAAACAAAACAGTTGATTACTGACCTAGGTGACATGACAGTTTATATACAATGTTATCAGTTTAAGGCTTCCTCCATCTCAAGAAATCCTCATAACACTGGACTGTTTTATATGTTTGAAAAAGGAGTCCCAGACAGTGGACCCCTACTCAAGTACTCCTTTAACATAAGAACACTTTGTTCTAACAATTCGGCAGGCTGAGATACTTACCTTCCTGGCATGCACAATGGGTGCACAAGCAAATGTGGTGAAGAAAGCTGATGGTGCCCGGCTATCAAAAGATATAGCATCTGATGTCTTAAAGGCCTGAAGATGGCTCAAGCACCCATCTAGCTCAGAAGCAACAAAACCCACAAGGAATAAGCACACCAGTCTGTTTTGACTCAATTGCTGAGGACAAAGTGTGTGCATAAGCAAATTGGGTCAAGAAAGCTGATGGTGCCCGGCTATCTAAAGATATAGTCTGGGGGATAAACAAGTGGCCATCTAACTGAGAAACAATAAAGCCCAAATGGAAGAAGCACATCAGCCTGTGAGATCACAAGGTGTTGAAGGGATCATGTATCAGGCATCAAAGCCAAAAAAAAAAAAAAAATCACAGCATTGTGAATGAAGGAGTGTGTGGAGTGGGGACCCAGGGCCCATCTGTGGGAAATTGGACATCCCCTTGCAGAAGGGTCATTGGGAGGTGACAAGCCAATCAGGGTGCAGTGTAGCATTGATGAAACATACAATTTTCTTCTAGTTCTTGAATGCTTCCCCCCCCCCCACTATCATGATCAGTATTCTACCTTACAAATCTGGCTGGACCAGAGGATGTACACTGGTATAGATAGGAACTGGAAACACAGGGAATCCAGGAAAAACGAACCACTCACGACCAGTGGTGAGAGTGACAATACTGGGAGGGTGGAGGGAAGGTAAGGGAGAAAGGGGAAACAGATTACAAGGATCTACATATAACCTCCTCCTTGGAGGATGGATAGTGCAGAAGTGGGTGAAGGGAGATGTTGGATGGTATGAGATATGACAAAATAATAATAATTTATAAATTATCAAGGGTTCATGGGGGTGGGTGGAGCAGGGAGGGAGGGGGGAAATGATACCATGGACTCAATTAGAAAGCAAATGTTTTGAGAATAATGAGGGAAACAAATGTACAAAAGTGCTTGACATGATGGGTATATGTGTGGATTGTGATGAGTTGTCCGAGCCCCCAATAAAATGATTTAAAAAAATGAGTCCCAGAGAGGCTGTGTCCTAAATGAATTCACACAGATAACAAGGAACAGGGTTGATATTACATGCTGGTTGTCTTCCTCATAATGCCAATTCATTTTTGCCTTCATTATACAATACTTTGTGCTAGTCCAGCTTTAATTCCCTGCCTTTAAGGATCTTACAACCAAGAGTTCAATAGCACAGGGACTTTTCTAGATGTAAGACCACAAGATTTTCTTAAGTGTGCAGAGTGAGCTGTTAAGTTGTTCCTATGTTAAAATGTCGGAAAGACCATTAAGGTGGTTCCTTCATTTGCTAAGACATAGTTTCCGTGCTTTATCGGGTAGTGAAGTCAATAGAAATTAACAACTACTTTTCTATTTTTTCCCCTCCAGAAAACCCAAAATCAAACTCACTGGCATCAATGTAATGCTGACTCATAGAGACCCTGATGTGGGTTTCTGAGTCCCGTTTTTGCCCTGCAGAGTGGCTGGTCATTTTGAACTGCCCACCATGCCTATTGCAGCCCACAGTGTAACTGTTTCACCACCAGGGCCCCTTTTTGGTTAATGATACAATAGCTGTGTACTGACAATGTATCACTGAGGACTAAGAAGATCACAATGCATGCATTTTTGTGTCCTAAGCAGCTAAGGCCAGATGGTGCACAGTAGTTACTCAAGGCATTTTTATTGAAGAGTTAGGGTATTCTAAGCTCTAAAAAGCAAACTCAATTGCCATTGAGTAAATTCCAACTCATAGTGACACTATGGGACGGAGCAGAACAGCCATTTGAATTTCTGAGACTTGAAATCATTACAGGACCGCCAGCCTCATCTTTCTCCCTGAGTTTGACTGGTGTGTTTGAATCACTGACTCTGGTTAGCAGCTCATTCCACAGACCACTATGGCTCTAGAGCACCTATGATGTCCTATAGGCCTTTGAGATTAATTTGGCCATTACAAAAAAATGCTTTGTTATAAAATATCTGAGTCTGAAACTATTTCTTGACAACGGATTCACAAATTATTGCCTTTGGCTCTCAATTTCTGTGAAAGAGTATGACTTTTTTTTACTTCAAATGTCATTAAAAGACTTTCATGTTTTATTTAATTGAAACCTTAGAATTCTTTCTGAATACATTTTAAAAATTACAATTAAACAAAGCAGACTCACTTTTTCTTTTGCTGTATTGAATAGCTGCTTCATCAAAGGTGGTAATAGTAACTGGCATGGGGTTACTATTATCAGTGCAGCATAGTGCATGGAGTCTTTCTCCAAACAGTTTTGAGTGCTAGAGGATGGTTATAGACTACGCTCTTGGTAAGGATGTTGGTGGTGGAAGCTGTCTTTCTGTTGATTTCCATTCATAGCAACGCAATGTGCAGCAAAAGAAAACCCTGGCGGGTCCTACCCCACTCTCACAAGCACTACTATGCCCAAGCCCGTCGTGGCAGGCACGTGTCAATCCCATCTCATGGAGGGAGTCCTCATGCTCACTGATGCTCCTGCTTACCAAGCATGCGGTCATTCTCTAGTCTCCGTCTCTCCTGATAACATGTCCAAAGGATGTGATACGAAATATTGCCATCTCATTTTGCAGGAGCATCTGGCTGTACTTCTTCCAAGCAGATTTACTTGTTCTTCTGGCGGTCTTTCAATATTGCTTCTGCATATCATAATTCAAATGCATAAAATGACATGTATATTCATGTATATAGCTACCTATTAAACCATCTTTATTTTTACTTAAAATAAAAATCATGCTTCAAAAAATAATATTCACATGGTAATTCATATTAAAGATTTCTTCCTCAAATTTTAAAACACAGCATATATATTTATTATATACATATGATTTTACTATCTTAATGATTAAAAGCTCCAACTTTATACAGAGAAAAATTAAGCTATAAAGCAATGGAAAAGATTTGACTGTCTTTTTAGTGTCTCTATGAGTCAGAATTGACTTGCTGGAAGTGAATTGGTAATGTATTTTTTAATTGCTGTTTCATTTTTTTGTATTTGTGGCAAACATCTGTATAAAAAAATCAACAGTTATTTTATTTATATGTCACAAATGTCTGGACAGATGAAGTCTGACATTTCCCCCCCGATTTCGTTATTTGGTTTTGTTTTCATTTGGATGATTTGATGCTTATATAAATATCCTTTGCTCACAATTTGACTAAAAAAGATGGCCTTGGAACAAGCAAGCATTAAGAGATGCTCACGTTGGAAGACACTCAATGTAAATGGGAAAGAGGTACTTCCTTAAAGTGGAATTGATCTCAGTGACATGGATGGAATAAGGCTTTGTTGTTGTTGCCAGGTGTCATTGAGCTTGTCATAACCCATAGCAGCCCCATGAATAAAAGAATGAAACACTGCCTCGTACGAAGCCATCCTCCCCATTGTTCCTATGCTTGAGCTCATCATTATAGCCACCGTGTCCATCCATTTCATTGAGAGGCTTCCTCGTTTTCACTGCACCTTTACTTTACCAAGCATGATCTCTTTCCCTAGGGACAGGACTCTCCTGACAACGTGTACAAACTATGTAAGAGGAAATGAACACCCATAATTGGGATAAGATTTTAGGGAGCTTTATTTGCTATGTTGCATTACTTAAAATAAGAAGAAATAGTTGCGCATGCTTCCCCCACATACCGAGAATATAAATGGAGACTGTATGTGAGAACCATGCTAAATGGTGTAAACAGGAATCAATTCTACAACATCTCATTTAAGAGTCAGAAAAAGGCCAGATGAGGCAGGAGAAAAGAACTTCAATTCATTATATGCAAATTTAAGTTGAAGGTTAAAAAAAGTGAAAACAAATCCAAAAGATCCATGACTTAAATGTCAGTATATCCCACCTGAATCTGGAAAGCATCTTTTTTTTTTTTTAATCATTTTATTGGAGGCTAGTACAACTCTTTTTTTTTTAATTTTAACAATTTATTGGGGCTCATACAATTCTTTTCACAGTTCATATATATACATACATCAATTGTATAAAGCACATCTGTACAGTCTTTGCCCTAATCATTTTTTTCTCTTTTCTTCTTTTACATTTTATTAGGGACTCATACAACTCTTACCACAATCCATACATATACATACATCAATTGTATAAAGCACATCCATACATTCCCTGCCCCAATCATTCTCAAGGCATTTGCTCTCCACTTAAGCCCCTTGCATCAGGTCCTCTTTTTTTTCCCCTCCTCCCTCCCCATTCCCCCCTCCCTCATATGCCCTTGGTAATTTATACATCGTTGTTTTGTCATATCTTGCCCTATCTGGAGTCTCCCTTCCCCCCTTCTCTGCTGTCCCTCTCCCAGGGAAGAGGTCACATGTGGATCCTTGTAATCAGTTCCCCCTTTCCAACCCATTCACCCTCCACTCTCCCAGCATCGTCCCTCACACCCTTGGTCCTGAAGGTATCATCCACCCTGGATTCCCTGTACCTGGATGCTTCCTCCCCCCAACTACCATGATCCGAATTCTACCTCGCAGGGCTGGATAGGACAGAGGCTGTACACTGGTGCATATGAGGGTTGGAGGTACTGGAAAGCATCTTAAGAATAGATTTCATTCATTGAACACTAATGATCAAAGAAGACCAGATGAGTTGTGACATGAAAACAAGGACATCATACATAGTGAAAGAAAACATTGATAAAAAGTCAGGGAAGAAGGAAAAAGTCTAAAATAGATGTTGTAAGATACTCTGAAAGTTGATTTGTATCTGAGAATAACTAAAGCAAATGGAAGACCCGATGAAGTTAAAGAACTGAAAGGTAACTCAAGAAGACAAGGGAAACAAACTGCTTACTAGAAGAGATCTCTATTTGTGGCCATTCCAAAGAAAAGTGACCCAACTAAATGCAAAAATTACTGAACAATGACATTAATATTACATGCAACTGAAATTTGCTGAATATAATTCAAAATCTGTTGCAACAAGGCATCAATAGGGAGCTACTAGTAATTCAAGCAGGATTTAGAAGATGACACAGAACAAGGTGTACCATTGCTGTTGTGAGATGAACCTTGGTTGAAAACAGAACAGCAAAATTATGTTTACTTGATTATGTAATTGGAAGTGGATCTTAACAAACCATGGGTTTGATTGTGAAAGATGAGAGTTTCAGAACACTTTATTGTACTCACACAGAACCTGTGTAAAGACTTTGTTCTGTTTGAACTGAACAAAGGAATAGTGTAGCCCTTAAAATCAGGAAAGATGTGCATCTGAGTTAATCTCTTTCACCATATTCATGCAATGTGCATGCTGAGGAAATGATCCAAAAATCTGGACACTATAAAGAAGAATGCACAGTGTGAGATCGGATCTTAATGCTCTGTGATACATGATGACACAGCTTTCCTTGCTGATAGCTAACAGGACTCGAAGTCCTTATTGCTGCAAACCAATGCGGATTGCCTGTTAATGTAAAGAAAACAAAAATCCTCACAAATGAACCAAGAAACAGCATCATGACAAATGAAGAAAAGATTGACATTACAAAGGGTCTCATTTTGCTTGAATTGACAATCAATGCTCAGAGGAGTGAAAGGAAAGGGTCAAAGGACATGTCACTTTGAGCAAATCTGCATGAGACCTCTTTATAGCATTGGAGAACAAAGATGTGATCTAAGGTATGTTGACCCCATGGTCCTCTATGAGACACAACGTCCCCTCCCTGACCCACAGCACTACAGGGGACTGCACTGGGGATATAGTGTGGAAATTGTGCCCATTCTGACACCCCCAACCCCCTACACTCCACATGTGCCATCGGGGTGAAACAAGAAGGGAGCAAAACAGAGCAGCAAGGGGAGCAAAGCATTAAAGTTCCCAAGGAATCCTGAAAACAGACTTCTGACTTGAGGGGCACAGCTTGGCACCTCATCAGACCTGATCAGAAAACATTCATAAGGGTCATCAGACAGACATGGAACTATTTATAGACTTTTAAATTATTATTATTAATTTCTATCTATATAGGAGAGACCTTATTGTTTACAATCCATAGAAGAAAACAATGGGACTGAAGTTTCCAGGGCAACATGGGAGAGGAGGAGGTGTGGAAAAGGGATGAGTAGCCAACAAACCCAAGAACAAGGAAACAATAAGAGATCTAAAATCATTGGTGATGGTGAGGAGAATGTAGAATGCCTGGTGGGGTCCGATCAAAGGCAATGTAGCGTAAAGGAATTACTAAGAGCCAAAAGAAGGTTGAACATGATAATGGCACAGGAGGAAAATAAAAGGAAATAGAGGAAAGAACTAGGAAGCAAAAGAAATTTATATAAATAGGCATGCACATATGTAAATATATTGATATACTGAGGGATATAAGCCTATGCATGTATATCTATATGTTAAATATTAAGGAAGCAGAGAGAACATTGGGCCTCTACTCAAGTCCTCCTTCAGTGCAAGAACACTTTGTTCTAATAACCTGCAATTCTGTGAAACTCACCTTCCCAACACAATGACTGAGCACAAAATGGGTGCATAAGCTCATGTGGTGAAGAAAGCTGATGGTGCCCGGTTATTACAAGATATAGCATTTGGGGTCTTAAAGGCTTGCAGTTAACAAGCAGTCATCTAGCAGAGAAGCAACAAAGCCCACAAGGAAGAATCACACCAACCTGTGTGATCACGAGGTGTACATAGCATCAGGTATCAGGCATCAAAAGACCCAAAACTATGATATTGATGCAAATGAGGGGAGGGCAGAGTGAAGACCCAAAGCCCATCTGTAGAAATTGGACATCCCCTCACATAAGGGTCACAAGGAAGGGACCAGTCAGTCAGGGCACAGTATAGCACCAATGAAACACAAGACATCCCGCTAGTTCTTTACTGTTTCTTTAATGCCCCCCTATCATGACCCCAGTTCTACCTTACAAATCTGGCTAGACTGGAGCGTGTACACTGGTACAGATACGAGCTCTCCACACATGGAATCAGGAAAAAGAAACACCTGAAGAACTGTAATGGGAATAGTGATACCATGAGGGTAGGGGGAGGAGGGAAGATGGGAGAGAAAGGGGGGACTTATCAAAATGAGCAGCACATAACCCCCACTACCCTCCCTATGGTGCCAAATGACAGAGATGTGGGTTAAGGGAGACAGTGGAGGGTGTACGATATGAAAATAATAGTAATTTATAATTTATCAAGTGTTCACTAGGATGGGAGGGTGGAAGAGAGAGGGAGAAAAAAAGGAGCTGATACCAAAGGCCCGAGTAGAAAGAAAATGTTTTGAAAATGATGATGGCAACTTATGTACAAATGTGCTTGATACAATTGACAAATGGATTTTTATCAGCTGCAACATGCTACAATAAAATGATTTATTAAAATATATATATAACGTATGTATGACCCATACACATGTTATTTTCAATCACCTCATGTATATGGGAAAGCGGGGAAAAATAAGGAGGACAAATAATAATTGGTTCACTTAAAGTATGGTATGTGTGAAGAAATTGAAATTACCATAGATTTCAGAAGAACAAACACTTTTGGAAGAAGTACAGTCAGAAAGCTCATCAGATGGGAGGACTGTGAGGTTTCATCGTACGCACTTTGGCCATGTTATCAGAAGGGGAAGGTCCCTGGAAAATTACACCCTACTTATTAGAAGATCAACAAAAAAGTGGGAGGGAGACACAGCACCAGAAACAATGAGATCCAATATAGCAGGAGTTAGAAGGATGTCACAGGACCCAACATGGTTTCTTTTTTCTGTTGTGCCCAGGTTCTCCATAAGTGAGAATAGACTTGAGAGAGCCTAGCACCACCAACAACCACGAAAAGGATGATTCTTATTTTCATATTTTGTCATCAGTAAGGCTGACAAGAAGGATCATTGGTAGCTCTGTTGGCAAGGAATTGGACTGCTAACTGCGAAATCATCAGTTCAAACCCACCAGCCACTTTTTTGGGAAAAAGAATGAGATTTTCTGTTCCTGTAATTATTTATACTCTCAGAAATCCTATCTAGGGTCACTCCAAGACAAAATCAGCTCAGGAGCAGGGCATCCAGGCTGAGAAGAGAACACCACAAACAGTGGGATCATATTTTCCAAAAGCAATTGCATTTTTCTGGGAATTCTTTGGTCTGCTGTATCTTGAAATTTCCATGTATTGCCAAATGACCAAATAAATTCACTTGAAAGAAGATCAACCAGAATGCTCCTTTGAGGCAAGGATGGTGACCCTGTCCATGTGCACGAAATCGATACAGGGAATTTGGACATTGAATCAGGAGACCAGTGCCCGGGGAAGGACAGCAGGCTTTGTATGGATTAACATAGTGGCTGCAACAATGGGCTCAAACTAAGAACAATTGTGAGGATGGCGCCAGACCGGGGAGTATTTTGTCTGGTTGTACATAGTGTTGTTATCAGTTGGAACTGAGTCAACAGAACCTATCAATGACCATATAATCTTTACCACATAGTGGTGACTTGGATTACTTCAGTCAAATCTCAATTGGGTACATTGAATTAGTAGCAAAATTAGTTTACTCCTTGTATTAATATTAGGAGTAATTCTATTTTATGTCTGGGCATACCTCAAATACTTCTGCAATTACAAAGAAAATAGTTCCTTCAGGCTATCTATTGCCACTTTATTGTTATAGACCCCAAAATTCCACCAGAAATACACCTGTGCCCACCCTCAAGCAGATACGGGAGCTGAGTCAGACCCAACATGGGCCTTGGAACAAGGCTACCCAAACCAGCCGAGGTGACCTACAAACACACAAAAGTGAATAAGTTATTATTTTAAGTCATTGTATTGTGTATTAATTAGCAAATTGCCATTATTTTGAGACAAATGACTAGTAAACAAATTGGTACCTAAAAGTTGGATGTTACCATAAATAAAGACTTAAAAGATGTGGCAACAGCCTTGGAATTGGACAGCAGACAAGAAATACATTTCAAGAAGTGTCTGGAAAAATGTAAGCCGTGGCTAGTGCAAGGCAAAACAGCTTGATAAAGCCGTCACCTATATGAACTTCAAATAGTTTATTTTATATTGAATAGATTTTCCTGTTATCAAAAAATGCTTAATACTCATATTGGTTTTACTGCAATTATTGATGATTGTACCTGTGAGTCAAATTAAGATATTCCACAATTGAACGAAACCAATACCCCATTGTGATTAATTTGGTTTAAATAGCTACTGGAGTCTTAGCAAAGAACCTCATAAATTCTAGTGTGGCACAAGGCAACATGGCTTAATACACCAGAGTTGATGTATATATCTCTGCTTTGTTTCAACACATTGTCTCCAAATGGAGACCAACCAAAGGCAGACTAAACCTAGATAAGCTGCCAGAGTAGATTTCCAGCAACTGGTCCATATTTATTGAACTCAGTTGCCTGATTGAGAAAGAGCTTTCATATCTACAAAGGATCAATGCCTTGCATCCAATAGAACCGTAAGTAGACAATAAAGTGAAGTCATGAACATAGCTCCTGCATGTTGAAGAAAGTCACTGTTGACAGGATCAACAGCAAAACAGCCCATGTGTTATATTTCCCCCGGGAAATTCTGTGCACCATATCAGTCTAGTGTGTGGCCCTCTATGTTAGGCAACCAGTGGCATTTATATGTGTGCATATAGCAAGAAAGGCGCCTCACACAGCTCCAGAAGTGGATATGCTCGGGTTGACTGTCAGACATTGTGGTGGAGGGAGGTGTTTCCTCACTCAGATGACATCTGGGGGCTGGGAAGGTGGAAAGCTGGCCGATCAGCCTGGGTAAGGCAGAGACTGACCAGCAGACAGATGTTCTGGCAGGCTGTGGCTATCCGGTAGAGAGGCTAACACTATAAACCACTGACAACGTAGCAGGATCCTTCCTCAAAGGGACCACCCCTTCACTCAAAGGGTTGAAATTCTGTAATCTGCTTCAAATTTGAGGGATCATGACTATTTTGTTGATTTGAGTTAGACTACCATAATCCATGATTATTCTGTTTTTGCAGATCCAGTAAATATTTACTAAGTTCCCCAGGGATTTCACTCCTAGGTATACTGCATACATCACCAATGCCGTAGGTCCATATGAGTCCGGCTATTTTGATGACTACTTTGACTTGGCGGTCCATTGAAGTAAGTACGCTCAGCCGGACTGTCAATTAAGTGATGAGGGACACTTTGACCCTGGCCCATTCAGTTCCATTGCAGGAAGTGTCTTAATTCAGTTAGGGGAGGTCCCAGTGTCAAAATTGGTTGACCCAAAAACCAATCATGGGAGTTTTCAAAGACGTTGCGGCTCCCTTCTCAAATTTATTCCTTTTGCTTTTGGTAAAAGCTGTGTCCTTAGGCACTCCATTTGTGGGTATATGTGTTTACCCAAATAAATCTACTCTAACATGTCAAATTTCCTAAGTTTTTGGATACCTTCTGCTTCAGTACACCAAGGAAGGTTAATACTTCAACTTGACTTAGCGTAGAGCATCTTGCAACCCAGCTTCAACAAACCAACCACATAAATTATTAGATGCTCTCCTAATATCTTGGGCTGAACTATTCCAGCCTTATTTCCTAGTACAAATATCTCAAACTCTTTAATAACAATTTCCACAAATATTTTGCAGATTTCTGTGTGTACATATTGCAAAGATTTAGTAATTATTTAGTTGTATAGCACACTTGTTCCTGAATTACCATCTGGACTTCACCTTTGGGCCATCTGTATGTGTTAAGCCTATTATAGGTCTAGTTGTAATAATGGATGGTGAGAGTATTTCCCGGGATCATGCAGCAATATTTTGTAAGGCATCTGATTCAATCAATTATTCACCTATAAGTCCAAGTGTCATATCAGCAAGTACAGTTGAGCTAATCTTCTTAAGTATGGGTGTAGGGGATAATGGTTTTACTGATAGTAGATTGATGGGAGGAGAGGTGCTGGTGGCTGAAGCGTCTCAAGACAATCTAGGGGCTCAGAGTCCCTATGTTCCGGATTATGAGCCCATATGTCCCCAACACAAGTTTCAGGGTACTATTTCTTCTCACATGAAATCCACACTTTAACATCAGACATCATTCTAGATTGAGAATTTAGCTGGAATTTTAATTCAGTTACTTCTATGTTAAGGCTCTCGGTTTATTTTTTGAAAGTGTCAATATTGTTATTAGAATACACAAGACTTTCTTTTATGACAGACATGGAAGCTTTGGGATCTTTTATGTAGCATTTGAGCCAGCATTCATGAATAAAGCAAAAGGTTGTTTAAAAGTGTGGCAGTTACCTAATCTCTTGTGAACTTGAACGAAGGGGTGGAGTCTAGTGCATCAATAAGGCCTCTGTGTGGACATGGTCTTCTCCTGAAGATTTTGGGAACTCCTGTCTTCCTCCCTGGATGTGCGACACACACTCTCTCCCCCTCTACTTGACATTCCTGTTGACAAGGAACATGGAGAAACACTGATGGAGCCAGAGCCCTGGAGGTGGAGGAGCCATGTAGAGACCCACGCCAGCACTGAGATGCTTCTACCACCACTGGGTCTGCAAGACTTTCCACCAACTGGCCTGTAATCTTCCTGTATTCAGCATCATTTCATGGCTGCATGAGTCTGAAGAGGAATTTATGGACTAGTATTGGGCATATGGGCTAATATCAAACTTATGGACTGGAACTGGACGGGGCTGGGATGTTTCTTAATATACACTTTCTCTTTGATATAAAGTTCTCTCTTACATATATATGAGTATCAATTAATTTGTTTATCTAGTCTACCCAGACTAACACAAAAAGACAAGAAAGAAAAAAATCAAAGTGGATATCAGAAGAGACTCTGAAACTTTCTCTCAATTATAGAGCAGCTAAGGTAAATGGGAAAAATTATGAAGTCAAAGAGCTGAACTTTCCAAGGGCAGCTTGAGAAGACAGTTAAATATTGTAATGAAATGTGCAAACACCTGGAACTAGAAAACCTAAAGGAAAGAGCACACTTGACATGTGTCTTAAATGGAAAGAACTCGAGAAAAAAATTCAGGCCTCAAGTTTCAATACTGAAAGATTATGGAAGCAAATATTGAATGATACAGGAAGAATCAAGGAGAGATAGAAAGACTACACAGTCACTGTACCCAAAGGAACTGGTTGACAGCCCAGCATTTCAGGAGGTACAATATGCGCAAGAACCATTGTTGCTGAAGGAAAATGTTCAAGCTGCACTGAAAACATTGGCCAAAAACAAGGCTCAAAGAATTGATGTAATACCAGTTGAGATGTCTCAACAAGCTGATGAAACACTGGAAGCAATCACGTGACTGCCAGGAAATTTGGAAGACAGCTACTTGCCCAACTGACAGGAAGATATCCTGCTTGTACCCATTACATAGAAAGGGGACTGAACCAAACTTTGTCACATGCAAGTAAAGTTTTGCTTAAAATCATCAAACAAAGGTTGCAGTAGTACACTGATAAGGAACTGTTAGAGGTTCAGGCTGGTTCCAGAAGAGGATGAGGAATAAAGGATATCATTGCTGTTGACAGAAGATCTTAGCTGAAAGCAGAGAAAAGAAGAAACATGTTTACTTGTTTTTATTGACTACACAAAGGCATTTGACTGTCTTTATCAGCAAACTATGGTTGACCTTGAGAAGAATGGGAATTCTAGAACAGTTGATTGTGCTCATGAGGAACTTGTACATGGTTCAAAAGGTAGTTGTATGAACAAGGGAATACTACATTTTCTAAAATCAAAAAAGGTGTGTGTCTGGGTTGTATCCTGTCACGATACTTGTTCAATTTATATGCTAAGCAAATAATCTGAGAAGCTGACATATATGAAGAAGAATGTGACATAAGGATTGGAATAAGGCTTATTAACAACCTAAGACATGCAGATGACACAACCTTGCTTGCTCAAAGTGAGGAAGACTTGAAGTACTTGTTGAAGAAGATCAGGATCCAGCCTTCTGTGTGGATTATGGCTCAATGTAAAGGAGACCCAAATCCTAAAAAGTGGAACTGATAGATAAAATCATGTTAAGTGGAGGAAAGGTTGATTTTTGTCAAGGATTTCATTTCACTTGGAACCACATCAATGCTCATGGAAGTAGCAGGCAAGTGATCAAAGGACAAGTTGCATTAGGTAAATCTGCTGCAAAAGATTTCTTCAGAGTATTGAAAAGAAAGATATTACTTTGAGGACTAAAGTTGGCCTAACCCAAACCATGAGATTTTCAAGTGCCTCAGACGCATGTAAAAGATAGACATTGAACAAGGAATACCAAAGAAGAATTGATATGAAGACACACATTGAATTGCCAGGCTGGAGAAAAATATTCAATATACATGTACTGCTAAAAGAAGAAATTGATGTTTCTTGGAAGAGGTATGGCCAGAATGTTCTTTAGAGGCAAGGATAGCAAGATTTCCTCTTATATACTTTGGACATGTTGTCAGGAGAGACCTGTCTCTGGAGGAGGACAGCATATTTGGCAGTGAAAGAGAAATTCTGACCAAGGAGGTAGATTGGTACCATAGCTTAAACTGTAGCCTCAAGCATAGGAAACATTGTGTGGATGGCACAGGGCCATTCAGTGTTTAGTTCTGTTGTACAGAGCATAGCTATGGATTGAAATTGACTGGATAGCACCTAACCACCACCACCACCACCATCACCACCACCACCACCACAGAACCACTTTTGGTAATAAATGCATTAGACGGGGTTCTCCAGAGTAGCAAAACCAGTAGCACTTATGTGAATACATAATGAGGGTGGTTTATATCAAGAAATTTTTCTCACACAGTTGTTGAGATAGTTAAAGTTTATTGTGACAACCTGGCCAATAAACATATGTGGGGTTAATTGAAGGGTGGAGAGATAAATGGCTCTGTGAGCCTCACCTTTCCAGTTCTTGAGTCTCTTGCTTTCTGATGGTCAGACCAGGATGCAGCTGCCTTAACCAGTTCCCTGCTTCAGCTGGCAAGTCTCACTTCCTATGAGACATCCCCAAGGAGAAGCCACATGGACCTACCCCGGGGAAGCCCTGGGTGATGGAGCAGGCGGAGACCCCTGCCAGTGCTGTGATTCTTACACTTTCATTGATTTGACTTTCCTCCTGCTGTCGGTGTCATTGTGTGTGTTGTGAGATGGAGGAGGACTTTGTGGATTAGTATTGGACATACGGGTTAATGTTGAACTTGTGAGCTTGGGCAGCACTGGGTTGCGATGTTTACTTGATGTGCACTTGCCCTTTATATAAAATTCTCTCTTACACATGAGTTTCTATGGATTTATTTCTCTAAAGCACTCAGGCTAACACAGTTGTAGAAATCATTAAGTCCAGTTTGACTGTCGAGTATGATTCTGGAGGTTGTTCTTGACTTGTTTTTGCCCAGTGCTGGAAACCCAGGAGGCTGGGATAATGGACAGCTGAAGCATCAGGCCTGTGAAGGCAGAGATGGATCGTCGGATGAAATGTTCTGACAGACCTTGGATAACGCCCAGGGCCATGAGACAATATCAATGGCCACTGACACACAACTCAGAAGGCCACACTGGGCTAGCAGAACGGAGAAAGAGCCAATTCTCCATACTCTATTTATAGATATAGGGTAGGCCACATCGCCAGAGCATATGTTGGGAGAGGCCTCACTGACTCACTATTGAGGATGCTGGCCTAGCCAAAGTAGCACAAAACCTAACTACCTGAAATTTAGTCAGTTACTTTATTGGCCCTTCTTACCATGATATGTTTTGTGATATTTCGCAAATGCAAAATAACACCTCTGTGTTTTTTTTCTTGGCAAGCATGTCTGCTGAAAATCAACGCGCGCGCACACACACACACACACACACACACACACACACACACAAAACCTCCACAAAGTTCTTCCTTTTTGTGACCTCCAATTCCTGACTGTGCTTTGGCAAAACAAGACTTGCTTTGACATTGGGCATTTTTCACTGTTGACTCGGAACCTTGCATTTGGCTTGCCTCTGCTTGGCTTTTGGGTCTTGGGACTTGAGTTTCAGTCACTCATGAAACTTGATTTCCAGCTATCGTGTAACATGTAACCAGCTTCCACAGCTTTGTGTATGAGGATGATCCTCCAGACAGATGTCTGGAAATTGGCTTTGAGACGAGTTCAGTGAGGTTTTTGCAGTGAGGTACAGAGTCCAGGAATGTGGGGAATGGACTAAGAGAAGGAGTGGCGATTACCATCAGGGAAAAGGGATTAGTATAACATTTTGGAAAAAGCTTAACCTTTGGGGCATCTTTCATCTCCACTTTTGAGGAACTTCTCTGCTATTAATTCTTCTAAAATAAATTATGACCACATTATCACACATAAGAGAGGACAGAGAGAGAAAAGCCTTCTCTGTCCTTATGAATCCATGTGATATCATATATATCTCAATTGTGTCAAGCATGTAAAGCAAAATATGTATATTTTAAAGCATTCACTTAGTTTATACATTCAAAACTTTGTAGAAGTCTTATCTAGCATCAATATTTTCTATCCCTCAGCGAGTTTTCTAGTCTGTATCATGAGCTATTTAAATTAGATGCATGGCACCTTTGCTTTTGTCAGTGGGGATAAATAGTGTTTCCATTGATAAGGTCATGTTTTTATTCCCTATGCTAATTCAAACTTGTGGTTGTATTTTCCTTATAAATATAACTTTTCCTAGTATTCGTGAGGTTCAAAATTTTCTTCAACAAAGAGAGGGTTATTATCTTTGGTCTTTGTTTTAATTGTTTAAAAAAATCTGTTTGAACGCATTGCTGTTATAATGGACTCATTTTAATTTGTTAGTGTCAGGTTACAGTAGTCTAAGTGTTAGTAAGATTAAACTGTATGGACCCATAGAGTTTGATTTAATCAAATTCATCTGAAACTATATTATTTCACTGTATGATGCTATTTGAATGATAAAAATATCTTGCTAATATGTTATAGATCAATCAAAATATTAAAGTCAAAGTTAGTTACATCCATCAAATGCAATCAGACCTACCAACTTCAGGTCAATGAAATTCTGTATTTCACTAACCCCAGAAGTTCAAAGGCTAGAGCAATGAGACATTAGCATATTTTTCACACCCAGGACAGGAGAATAATTGGATATTTAACTAGTGCCAAAACATCACAATGTACCTTTTCTACTTGAGAATTAAACCTGTCAGATCTTAAATTGTATGTATTTTTAGACGGTGCAGTTTACAGACTGAAACCCATCATGTTACCCCCTTTCCTATAGCAAATTGCTTCATAGATGTTAAGTTAAAGGATACTATACTTTCCATCATGATTGGCAGACATATACAAATTTTTATCATGGCCTGGGACAGGCACACCTTAATCTTCAAAGTACCGTTCATGCTTTACCTAATGCAACGTACCTCTTGATCTCTTGACTGCTTCTTCCATGAACATTGATTGTGGAGCTAAGCAAGAATCATTGACAACTTCAACCTTCTCTCCATTCATCCTGAAGGGACCTACCGGTCTAGCTGTGAGGACTGTACTCTGCTACATTGAGTCGCCATCCATACTGAAAGCTGTACTCTGCTCTCCATCAGCAAGAACTTCAAGGTTCCTCATTTTCAGCAAGCAAAGTTGTGACATTTGCTTTTCGCAGGTTAATAAGCCTTCCTCCAATCCTGATGTCATATCTTCTTCCTGTGAACCAGCTTCTCTGAGGATTTGCTCGGCATGTAGATTGAGTAAGTGTGATGACAAGGTGCAACTCGGACACACACCTAACCTCTTAGCAACTATCACATCTTCAGAATTAGATACAAGTTGCTTGCATTATATTATAAATTGTATAAGAAGGTGCATACAGATTAACTGCTATGAGGACTCACATTCATACATACAGGGCCATGTTCTAAATATAACATGTTTAAACCTGTTTCTGGGATTAGGGGATAGCTGGAAACAAGTTCTATTAGTAATACACTTGTCTTGTTATCATTAAGGTGCCTGTACAGTGTAATCAACACTGGGGCTTCTAGGTGACTTGGTGGATCAGTTAAATTCCATGTAGAAAAGTGAGTGCTTTTTGAGCTTCCACTGGGACAACATTGATAGATTTATCTGGATGTCCACATAAAAATCATATGGGCCCATGAGGAAGACTTTATTTAAAAAAAAAAAGCCAAATTGGATTGGTTTGTAAAAGATCAAGAATTTTGACCAAGTATTGTTTTTCCATCACACCAATGCACCTGTTCAGGCTTTGGCAGTAGCAAGTGCTTTTCTATAGAATCCCATTGCAAAACTTTACCCTGCTACGTCTGCTTCTTCAGATGCCTTTTGTTTCCCTAAACTCAAAGAATGTTTAAAAGGAGCAGGTGCAGAATGTCTCAAGGATGCCAAAAATGCCATTTTGAAGTCGTGTAAATTGAAGAGCTTAGAATTCTTCTGTGAAGTGTTACAGAGACGGAAACATATTCTCCAGAAGTTTATAGGCCTAGAGGGAGGATATTGAGAAACAGTAGTTTCATATTTAGATATTTGTTGTTTAATAAAATGTCTACGGTTTTGTAGTGATATCTTTTGCCTCACCCTTGTCTGTCTCTCCTGGGGTAGCACACTAAGTATTATCATGCCATCTATTGAACTTACGTCTTTGAACAACACTCTATTGTTTCATTATAAGATGAACACAGTATGAGAATTTCTTCTCTTTTCCCCCATCATTTTCAAAATGCTCCCATATTTAATTCCAGTCTGACATTGACGAACAGAAGGCTTTCACAGTGCAAGTAGTTTGTACTTGATCACATTTTACGATAGTCCTATAATTCTTATCAGTGTTCATTTACTGATCTTATTGGTTTAACTTCACTACTATTTTCCTTTACTACCGAGTATAGCTGAAAATTAAATTTTCTATGGTGTTTCCTAAATATTAAATAATTTAGTTGCTGTAGTGACTATTGACAGAGGTGTATTTTGAATGTTTATTCACACATTTCCATTATTCTTTACAAGAAGACACATTTCCCAATCATTATCATCTGTTTATGTCTCTTTACCAGCTCCACCCTATCCCTGACCCCCACCAAAGAGCAAGGAGCACCTGCTTTTTAAATGAGAAGGGTTCATGTGATGTAAAGATGGGACCCTGTGCCCCACTTCTGATATCACCTTCTGGCCTCCATATAAGCCAGGTGTTCTTACTCTGCTTGAGACGAGATGGATAACAACCCTAGGCTGTGGAGTGGAGGCTCATAACTGGTTTCAGATGGATTAGATGAGGGGCTAGAAGACTTTGAGAGGCCTTTCCCTACCACAGACAGTCTTCAGGGAGTAGTATCAGGAACTCAACCTTTTATTAGGTAATGTGTAAGTACTCTAGAGGCCACTGATAGTTTCCTTTATCTTTAAATCTCAGTCAGAAGATGTAAACTTATTTGGGCGTCATATTTGAGTACCAAAACATGACGGGAAATCTTATGATGTCATTCTCTACTCTTTTTGTTCATAGAATACTTTCCTCCACTGCCAGTATTACCAAAAAGCATCAAGTACTGTCTTTGAGACACTAGAAATTCAGACAGAGGTAAATTAAGAGCACGTGTCCGATTGCGGAATTCTGATCTATCATTTACCAAGCTGTATGAGCTTGAGTAATCAATTTAACTATCCGTGTCTAGCTCAATATGCCTGTAAGTGTCTGTAAAGTGCAGCATCAGTAATATGAGTTGTAATCAAAGCAATGGCAACCAGCAACAGCAACATAACTATATAATTATACAATGATTTTGTTAGGACTATAATAAGAACTTACAGACTAAAATATATGTTAATATAAACAGTGGTTGACTCATGTTATTGAATGGTCAGTAGTTTGAAACCGTCTGCAGAAAGACTGTGCTTTCTACTCCAGTTACAGGCTCAGAAACCCACAGGGGGGTCTCAATGGCAGTGAATTTGTTTGTTTACTTATAAGTTGAAGATTCTGGCTTAATGATTTAATTATGTTGTTTTTATTATCTTTATAGAGTTATAATGCTGGCACATTATTTATATGCCATAGTACTGAAAGATGCCAAAGGGTAGATGGCACTATGTTAGAGACATATGGAAATATAGCTTTAAAAAGCTATAGACAGATATGTGAGTAGATCATAAAATAAAATAGTGTAATAAGTACAGAATAACTTAACTGGTATCTAAAAACATATTATGAGTAAGTGTGGGTAACTGAAATCCATATGTTAAAATAGAATCAGTACTCTTTCATTTGTGATGTCCTAAATAGAGATGTACATAAAAGCAGGAAGGTAAACTCTAGAGGCCCTTTGCAAGACTATAATATTGTGATACAAGAAGAAAATGTTCTTAGATATTAGACTAATGTGTGCTCATTCTCTATTAAGATATACAGAGAGCCTGAGAGCTAGGTGGGCATACACTGTAATTCAGATTTGTCTACTTACAGATGGTAACATTCTGTGCAATAATAATGCTCTCAGAACCATTTGCAGATTTTTCCAGCAGCAACTCTGCTTTTAATGATGAAGTTTCCGCGGTGGCAGATGGCAGAGTGAGCAGTGCAGGATGCTGCCGACCCACTGGGGCGATGTCTGTCACTGAAGCGAGCTGGCTCCAAAGCCAAAGTCTGTTGAGGTCACACTGGCTATTGCTCCATTGGAATGACTTGATTGATCACAGTCCATAAATGATGACCCCGAAGAAGAGACCATGGCAGATTCACCCTGCTGTCAGAAAGTGACACGAAGAAATGCAAGGCTTCTGAAGTCTATCGACATATTATAGCATATTATAGAAACAAAGAGCAATTGATAACACTTTTAAAAATATGCTTTCACTGATGCTGCAGCTCTCTCCTTGTGCCTGAATGGTTAGTGAGTCTTTAGAAATAGCAGCAATTTTATTCTTAATTTCTATGTCACATTTAGTAAGACAAGAGAAAAACAGGAAAATATATCACTCAGTAAATTAAAATAAAACCAACAAGGATACTATTCTTTGACATTATATAAAAATAAGTATGGCTATAGATTTAGTTGTTCTCTAAATAAATTTTTGGTTAGTGCAAATGAAAGAAAAAAGAACACAGCACAGCTTCTGTGCGAACAGTAAAGGGTGTTACTATATTGGCTGCTTTATTGATTCTGATCACCAAGGAGAAATTGGATTGGTATTACATAATGGAAGTGAATAATACATCTGGAATCCAGCAAACAAATTCCGACATGACTATAGTTGACCCAGACCCTTCAGGATTGAGGTTTGGATGATCCCACCTGGCTGACTTACAACCCGCTGAGATACTTGTTGAGGGTGAAGGAAATGTAAGTTGTGTAGTGGAAGGAAGTAGTTCTAAATCCTGGTTATGGCCATGTGATAAGTTTCAGAAATGAAGATTTTTAATTGTTATGAGTATTTTCTCTTTGTATTCATCAACTATTTTTGTTTTATTTACATACAAATATAAAATTTAAATAAGTTTGGTGCTTTGTTTGTTGTATTCATGTTAGTTGTATCACGTTAGCAAGTATGACTTTACATGCATCTGTATTTAAAGATGGTGGTACTGGAAGTGTCAATTTTTGATTATGGGTCTACAGAGATTGCTTATATGTTCTCTTTTCTCAGTTGAATAGAGATGGTCATTTCATAATGTTTAATAGTGATTCTGAGAAACCTGTACACAGACCAAGAATCAGTCATTTGAACGAAACAAGATGGTATTAAAAGGTTTTAAATCAGGAAAGGTGTGCATCAGGGTTGTATATATTTCACCATCATACTTAAGGAATATGCTGAGCAAATAATCTGAGAGGCTGGAATATATGAAGAAGAATGAATGTGGCATTAGGATTGGAGGAAGGCTTATTAGCAACCTATGATACAGTAATGATATAACAGTGCTACTCAAACAGATATTGTTATAGCGCTGTGGTCTGAAAAAAAGGATTTATGAATTTGCTAAGGCTTAGTTTGTGCCTTAATATGTTATATATTGCAGAGTATGCACTATGTGCACTGGAGAAGAATGAATACAGTCTTGTCAGGTGGAATGCTCTGTATATATCTAGAATTGAACAGATTATACTGCTTAATTCTTCTGTGTTTTAAAAAATTATTATGAAATCATTCTATTTGGGAGCTCTTACAGCTCTTATCACAATCCATAAATACAACCATTGTGTCAAGCACATTTGTACATTTGCTGCATCATCATTTTCAAAGCATTTTCTTTCTACTTGAGCTCTTGATATCAGCTCCTCGTTTTTCCCTCCTTCCCCCACACTCCATCCTTCATGAACCCTTGATAAATTATAAATTATTATTTTCATATCTTACATTGTTCACTGTCTCCCGTCACCCACTTTTCTGTTGTTCATCCCCCTGGGGGATTTGTTATATGTCGATCCTGTGATCGATTCCCCTTTTACTCCTCACCTTCCAATTACTCTCTTGGTATCTTTCATCTCATTATTGGTCCTTAGGGGTTTATCTGTCCTGGATTACTTGTGTTGCAGGTTTTTATCTGTAGCAGTGTATATGTTCTGGTATAGTCAGATATGTAAGGTAGAATTGAGGTCATGATAATGGAGTGAGGGGAACATTAAAGAACTAGAGGAAAGTTGAATGTTTCATTGGTGCTATCCTGCACCCTGAATGGCTCATCTCTTCCTTGCGACCCTTCTTTAAGGGAATGTCCAATTGTCTACAGATGGGCTTAGGGTCTCCAACCCGTGATCCTGCCTCATTCACATTGGTATACTTTTTTATTCTGAGTCTTTGATACCTGATACCTCATCAACACCTCATGATCATACAGACTGGTGTGCTTCTTCCATGTAGACTTTTTTGCTTCTTAGCTAGATGGCCACTTGTTCATCTTCAAGCCTTAAAGACCCCAGACACTATATTTTTTGATAGCTGGGCATGATCAGCTTTCTTCACCACATTTTCCTATGCACCCATTTTGCCTTCTACAAAGCTACAAGGATGATATTCCTGCTCAGAGCAGACAATGCCTAGAGGATTATAGGGCTGGCCCCTTCACGAGACATGGCATCTCTCAGTGAGCCATAGCACTATGGAGGTCAACACTGGAGGCACAGTGTGGGAATTGTACCCGATCTGACCCCATAACACGGGCAAAACACTAAGGGCAAGCAATAGAGCAGCAAAGGGAGCAAAGCAATGACATCCCCGTAGAATACCGAAAATAGACTCTGGGGACAGAGTGTGGCACCCCATCAGACTTGACTGGAAAACACTCCTAAAAGTTACAAACAAACAACCCTGAAACTATTTATAGGCTTTTCCTTTTTTGTCATTGGCTTTCTTTTTGTTGTTGTTGTTACTTTGTTATTTTTTGTTCTTTTTTTGTCTTCCTTTGTTGTATTGTTTGGCTTTGCCTTCTTTTTGCACCTTTTATTGCCTCTGCATTTCTATCTAGATAAGATTGGTGGAAAAGACAATTCAGAGGGGAAAATAATGGGACCTACGGTTTGGGGGAGTACAGGATAGGTGGAGGTAGGAGAAAGGAAAGGGGATGTCAACCAATCCATGGACAAAGGAGCAACAAGAGAACTAAAATTTTTTAAGCCAGTGAGGCTTAAAAAGGGCAATTAGACTTGAGGAATAATTGAAACCCAAATGAAGTCCGAACATGATGGTGGGACAAGAGGAAAGTAAAAGGAAATAAAGGAAAGAACTAGAAAGCACATTTATAGAGGTCTAAATATAAGTATGCATATATATATATATTTATATATAAATATAGGGAAATAGATCTATGTACTTATTATTAAGGTAACATGGCAATTGGGCCTTGACTCAAGTACTCCCTCAAAGCAAGATCACTTTCTCCTAATAATCCGGCATTCTGTGAACCTCACCTTCCTAACATGGTCGTTGGCAACTCTTCTGTGTCTTTATTGAGTTTGTTTCCTGAGAGCTGTCTTTCTTTGAGAGTAATGTATTGAAGTTTCCTACCATCATTTTCAAGCTATTTTTCTCTACATCTCAGTTTGGGTTTTGTTGATATATTCTGGGAGTCATTTGTTGTGGTGTGTGGGTTTATTATGGTTATGTTTTCTTATTTGATTACTACTTTAATCATTTTATAGAATCCATTCTTGTCTCTCATTAGATTATTTCCCTCAAGTCTATTCTACTACAGATGAATATTGCCCCTCTTGCTTTTTTCTGGCTGCTATTGGCTTGGTAAAAATTTTTCCATCTTTTGATTTTTAGTCAAAAGTTTTTGTTTTGAGTTTAAGATGTGTCTTCGGTAATCAGTGTACAGATGAGTCATGTTTTCGAATGCGGTCTTCTACCCTGTCTCTTGATTGGTGGTTTTAATCCATTGATATTAGGTGTCATCATGGATATATGAAAGTCTGCTATCCTTTTTTGTGTGTGTTTTTGTTTTTTTTATAAGTCATTTTATTGGGGCCTCTTTCAGCTCCTATAACTATCCATACATCAATTGTATCCTGAATATTTGTACATTTGTTGCCATCATCATTTTCAAAACATTTTCTTTCTACTTGAGCCCTTGGTATCAGTTCTTTTTCTCCTCTCTCCTCTACATTCCCACCCTCATGAACCCTTGATAAATTTTAATTATTAGTATTTTTATATCTTACACTGTCCGCTGTTCCTGTTGTTCATCCTCCTTAGGGTAGGGGAGAAGTGTTTTACGTCAATCATTGTTATCAATTCTCCCTTTCTCTCTCTACTCCCCCCCACCTTCCCACTATCCTCATGGTATTGCTACTCCCATTACTGTTCCTGATTGGTTTACCTGTTGAGAGCTCTTATCTGTACCAGTGTACATGCTCCAGTATGACTGGACTTTTAAGGCAGATCTGGGGTCATGAAAATGGGGGGGAAGGAAGCATTAAAGAACTAGAGGAATGTTGTTTGTTTTGTCAGTGCTATACTGCAGCCTGGCTGACTCATCACTTCCTTGTGACCCTTCTGTGAGGGCTTGCCAATTGTTTACAGATGGGCTTTGGGTAGGTACCCCAATCCCCCTCTTGCATCGATATGATTGTTTGTTTGTGGTCTTCTGAGGCCCTGATACCTGATTCTGTCAATAACTCGTGATCACACAGGCTGGTGTGCTTATTCCACATAGGTTTTGGTTTTTTTCCCATGAGATGTTTAACTTCAAGCCTTTAAGACCCAGGGTGCTATATATCTTTTTCTTTTTTTTAAAATCATTTTGTGGGGGCTTTTACAAATCTTTTTACAAACCATACATCAATTGTATCTGACATATTTATGCATATATTCCGTCGTTCTTTTCTAGACATTTACTTTCCATTGAGCCCTTGGGATAAGCTCCTTTTTACCCCTTCCCTCCTCTCTCCCACCCCAACCCTTGTGATCCCTTGATAGACTGCACATTGTTAATTATTTTCAAATCTCAATAGCCAGGCACTATCACCTTTCTTCACCACATTTGCTTATGCACCCATTTTGTCTTCAACAATTGTGTCAGGAGGGTTATAATCACAGAATGCCAGGATATTAGAACAAAGTGTCCATCTGCTACCTTAATACTTAATAAATAAATATCCATATATCCCCATATCCCTATCATTATATATTAATATATTTATATATATACATGTCTATATTTATACCTCTATAAATGTCTTTTGCCTCCTAGTTCTTTCCTCTATTTCCTTTTACTTTCCTCTTGTCTCACTAACTTTTTAGATCTGTTGTTTTATTAGTGTCTCTGATTTCTTTTCTATTTCTGTGTTGTTTTGAGTCCTGTTTTCATTGATTAGTTTATGGATGGTTTTGTGTTGTATGCTGATCTCCAATTTGTCTGCTATTGTTGCTGATTATCTGTTCATTTCAACTCACTGCCATGGAGATAATGCCAAGTCTTAGTGACCCTATAAGATAGAGTAGAAGTGCCCCAGTGAGTTTGTCAGACTGTAACTCTTTATGGGGATGGAAAGCCCCGTCTTTCTCCCGGTAAGTTGCTTGTGGTTTCTAAGTCTTGACGTTGCAGTTGGCAGTCCAATATGTAACCAATTTGTCACCACTGTTCCTTTCTTTGACCAAAGTGATTTCCTAAACATTTTTTTTTGTAATGCTGGTCTTGTTTTGATGGATTTTCTTTACATTTTTACTTGTCCTGCTAGACCTCTATTTCTCCTTCCTATTTGCTAGATACTTTTTTTGATTTTTGGATTCTACTCTGGCAAGGCTTCTTTCTTTCAGTATTTATATATATCACTCCACAGTGGTTCTTGCTGCTGAGAAGTCTCAGCTTACCCTTATAGGGTGTTTCTTTCGGGGTAATTGTTCTTTTTTCCCTTAACTACACTCATAATTCTCTTCTTTTCCTTAAAATTAGAAAGTTTGACTCTGCTGTCATGATGTTTTTCTTTTGGGATCTGCCCTGTTTTGAGGTCTTTCAGTTTCTTTAAATGCTATTTTCTTCTCTTTAATGGTGCTGGAGAAATTTTCTTTCATGATTTCTCATACTATTTTCCTTGTAGATTTTTGGTTGTTGTTACTTTTGTTCTGGGATTCCAATGAGACAGATTCATTTTCTTGATAATGTCTTACATCAGTCTCATGATTTCTTTGCTTTGGGGGCTGATTATTTCTATTGTCAGTTGCAGTCAGAGGAATTGACTAAGTTCAATGATTCAATTTTCCTTTACTTACATTCTATTACTCAGATCATTAACAATGCTATCTAATTCTGTTATCTTACTGTTTAACATCTGGTATTCTATTTAGTGTAAGGTTTTTAGTTTGTTGGTTCCTTTCATTGTTCCCATAAGCATTTCCAACATCTCTTGAAGACCCTTGACCACCATTATTCTTACTTCTGTTTCTGGTAATTCTGGAACCTTGTTTTTAGAGTGGTCTATTAAGTTGGGGGCTTTTCAGGGTGTGTGTGTGTGTGCACACTATGGTTAGCTGCTGTTTTTATGGCATGAAGGCGCAGTTATTTCTCATGGGAGCATTGCTGAATCAAGTAGGGGAGTTAGCTCCATCCAGTGGTGGAGAAGCAATGCAAATCAGATTACATATGGGGGAAACAGAGAAACCATAAGACAGATGGGTAAGCGGGGAAAGCAGATGGGAAGAAGAGAGAGAAGTAATATAAATCATCTTTATGAATGGACCAACAGGTCAGTAAAAATAATGGGAAAAGCATTTTATGAGGAGTGGTTAGAATTAGTAGGTATCATTGAAATATATTGCACGAGAAAAAAGGAGATAAAAAGGAGAAAGAAATAGTGAGTGGGATTGGTGAAAATGTAAGAAAAAAGTCAGACCATAAGAAAAATGTGTGATCTATATTTATGAAAATAGAAGAGGAAGGGGAGAGAGATCAAGTGAAGATGAGAAATTAAGAAAATTTAAAAAGAAAAGGTGTAAAATGTCAGTGGAGAGACAAGAAAAGAGCACATGTGGTGTTGGTGTGGATGTAGAAGTTGGTGTCGAATAAAGGAGGAAAGCGTGAAAAGTGACTTGGGAGAGAATGCCCTGATCTGTGGTGGTGTTGGCATGCACACCTACAGCCACTGGATGTTCATGGTGAAAAAGAAAGAGAAGAAGGGAAATAGAGCATGCTGACTGTGCTCTTGCTTTTTGATTTTCTAACGCTAGGACTTGGCACTTTCCATTATATTTACTTTGTCTTCTTGAGCTACACTTTGAGCATGTCTGTTTAAGTCTTTTATGTCAACATTTCTTCCATTTGCCTTAGCTACTCTACAATTAAGCATATGGTTCACAATCTATTTTGACATCCACTTTGATCTTTTCTTTCTTTTTCGTTTTTAATGACTTTTGCTTTATTGATGAATGATATTCATACCACAGATCTTCAACTTTTCTGTCATTAATGTTGAATGTATCAAATATGTTATTGCAATGTTCTTGACATGCAAGTGGGATAGCACCAAGTTGGTGTTTCAGCTCTCGTAGTCTTGTTTGAATTTTGTTCAGCTTCAAGCTGATCTGATATACGAGCAATGGATGGTCTGTTTCACAGTCATCTCCTGGCCTGTTTTAGCTGCTGGTATTGAATTTCTCCATGGTCTCTTCCCACAGGTTTAGTTAATTTGATTTATTACTATTATTATTTCTTCTGGAGAAATACATATATATAGTCATCTTTTATGTTGTTGCAAAAGATATTTGCCATGAAGAAGTTGCTGGTCTTGCACAATTCTGTGATGCTTTCTCCACCTTCTTTTCCAAAACCAAGACACCATAGTTCCAAGTACTATTCCTTCCTCTTTGTCAAAAACTTTTTCATATCAATCCCCAATAATTATCAATTCATTTTAATTGCATATTTGATCAATTTCAGACTGAAGAAGTGGTAAAATGCTGCAATTTCTGTATCACTAGCTTTGGTCGTTGATGTAAAAGTTTGAATAATAACTCTATTGACTAAATCTCCTTGTATGCAAATAGCCATTATCTTATCACAGACAACATTGTACTTGAAGTTAATTCTTGAAATATTCTTCTGGACAACGTATGCAACATAATTATTCTTGATTGTGTGTTTCCCAGAATAGTAAACCATATGGTTTTATTATCAAAAATGGCCATACCAGTCCACTTCCACTCGCTAACAATATTGAAGAAAAATAAAGCAATAATAAGGCTAGGAAGTGATATATTTTGAGGAGCACTTTGCATTTTTTGCAGTGTCATCGGTACAGTTTCTCTAAGGATATATTTGAGCAACATTCTGAAAGAGAGAATAAGGCAGGCAAATATCAGGAGCAAGATGGTAGCCGGGATAAACAGCAAGTCCAAAGGCCCTTGGGCAGCAGTATTTGAAAGGCAGGAGACATGATAATTAGAAAATAATGGAAGATGGAAGAACTACAAAATACTCTTTTACAGTATAAACTATGCAATTATCTATTGGTCTTCTTATGAAATCACTCTTTAAAAAAAAGAATATTGCTAAGAAGTTCTTTCCTTCCATCAAACCTCTTCATCCCTGTGGTGTTGTAAGGGGCAATAAATTAGCGATGCAAGGCTTGCCGATGTCCTGGGAGGCGGTTCATTGGTAAACACGTATGGTTGCATGCCAGCTGTTTCGTTGCTCAGTACTGCTGGATCGATTCTGACTCGCATTGCCCCCGTGCACAGCGGGACAAACCCTGGGAGGTAGGTTTGGCACCGTCCTCACTACTATTGCTGTGGCTGAGCGTTTACCCCCTCCTCCCACACATGATGTCCTTTTCCAAGGCGTGGGCTCTCCTGCAAGATGTACTAAGTGTGTCCCAACATGTCCTACGTATCTTGTCATCCTCACTTGTAAGGAACAGCCTAGCTGTACTTTGCTCGAGATGTACTTATTCGTTCTTCTGGAAATGTATGGTGTATTCAATAGTCTTTGTCAACATTGTAATTCAGAGGCATCGTTCTTCTTCAGTCCTCCTTAGCCATTGTCCAACTTTCTCATGGATAGGAAGCAGTTGAAGATATTAAGCCAGCGTCTTATTTAAGGTGCAGTAATTGAAATATGCATGTGCGTTAATAATGTTAGTCATATGCTCTGTCTGAATACTCATACATTTTAATAAGATGTTATAATTCATTTATATATGTCACCAAAAATAGTAATGCCATTAAGGGAAAAAGGTTACCTTGGAAATTTTTCCAACAGTACCCTTAACATATATTTGTAGTGGATTGCATTCAACATGTATTACAACTCTACACTTCATTTTTTATCATTTTATTAGGGGCTCATACAACTCTTATTACAATCCATACATCCATCAATTGAACTCTCCACTCCTTGTTCCAGTCAAAGGCCGGTTCTCTCCAGGCTTTAGTGCTGGTGGCTTAGTGGGCTGCTCTTTGGGTTGCTAAAGCACTAAAACCCTAAAGGGCAGAAAAAAACTGCTTCTGAGACTGTAAATCTTTACAAGAGATGAGTAAACTGCTTTGTGAGTAAAGAAGAAACCTCCATCTCTTGTAAAGATTTACAGTCTCAGAAGCAGTTTTATTCTGCCCTTTAGGGGTGCTATGAGGAGGGAAAAAATTAATGGCAATGAGTCAAGATGTATAGCTTATAAAATGTAGAGTTGATCATCCATAACTGATATGTCATCATTCTGATTAAAAGGAGAACTTTTTGTTTTATAAATCAAAGATGTTCCATAGACTACAAACTTACAGATTTGATCTTATAAGTTGCTGAAGTTGCCTCATTGCTTGATTATGTAAATATTATGGTCCTTACAAAAGTATTGCTCATTGGGCTCATGCTTACTAAGCAAAATGAAGACTTTAGAAAGGACAGAACTTTGAAATATTCGCCATTGGGTGTCTGTATTCCTTTGGAAATGATTAGAATCTATGTGCATAAATTTTATTAATAAATAGAAATTGCTTTAGCTGTATATATATATTGATTGCACTTCAGAAACAGTGAAAACACTAAGAAGTCAGTGGTCAATTTTTCATAATATCGGTGTCTTTTTTGATCATGAGGTGACTACTTGCCTGCTCAGTTCTGACCACCTGCCTTATGAGAGAATGAGAGAGATCAGAAAACGAAAAACAAAACAAAAACATATCAGATGGCAGAATTTGGGAAAAAGCCAGTTTGCAGAATGTGAGATTCTACTGAATATATTATCAAAAGGTCCCATATTGAACTTTTTTCAGCACATAGAGAAGATGATTGTGATAATTAATAGCTGAAACTTGGTATAAGTTTAGCCACTGGTTATTATTCCCATGAGATTATACAAACCTAATTCTTCATTTAGTGAGTGAGTTTATCCTTGAGTTTCAAAAATTCCAAAGAAATGGAACATTTTGATTAGGATTGGCCCCCACTCTGACCCCTCAAGGCTGTTGGATTAAAAACCATGAGTTAGTTCAAATTCATTGTGCCCACTACTGCCTCCCATCTCTTCTACCCAGTCACATCCAAGGTTCGCTTAGAGCCAATTTGTATGTGGTTTCATAAAATAAGAACATAGCTTAAATTTATGTTTAATAGAGCCAACTTTTAAAGGCTGCAGAGAAATAAAGTGGACATCAAAGTTTTCATAAAAGGTTTTTCTTAGATGAAACTATTAGATTATATCTGGAAAAGGTAAAGAACTGTGCTTCCGCTTTATTTGAATGGCTTTGAAGGCAAGAGGAATTTTTTTGACATTCATTATGAATTTAAATGTACCAAGGAGAGCTGTAAAATACATTTTATCGAAGCTCATTTAGGTTGGAAGCAGAGGAACATCTGTAACTACTCTGAAGGGGACCCTGGAAGAACTTTTTATGAGTAAACTGGGATTGTTGCTTTTAATTATTTGAGTGTATAGATTATTCAGCAATGTGTAGCAAGATCTTTTTCAGTTACTCACTCCAAGCCACATAGCTCAAATACAAGCGGATCTTTGCTGAGTTTACTTGACTTATGGTATTATAATTTCAAATAGAACACGAAGTAACTCAAGCAAGTGAAAGTGTGATTTGTTCGTAGAAATGCCTTGCCTTGGACTTTCTTGGAGAATCCCTTTTTTTTCTTTGTGTGTTTATTATTTTGGATTCCAAACACACACTGATACTTTTCCTCCTTAAGAACTACTCATATGTCATCTTGTTGTGAAATTCTTCTGTAGGGGCTTCTGAAATTAAAGTAAGAATAACAAACCATTCTTTTGGCTGCAGAATTTAAATTGTTAAACATTTAAACTAAAATCCCATTACATATCTCATTTCCAAAGATGCCAACATGTGATCCCAACCAAACAAATCATGTCTGCAGCCCTTAAGCTGTTATGTTGCCAAGGGGTTAACAACCATAACACATTTATTAACACATCTTTGGATGCTTGGCAAAGAAAGGTAGCTAGGCCATACCTTATTATGACTTTGGTCTTTGTGTGATAAGGGGAGCTCTGGTGGTATTGTTGGATAAGCGCTGGGCTGTTAACTGCAAGGTCAGCAGTTCAAAACCACCAGCTGCTCTGCAGGAGAAAGATGAGATTGTCTGTCCATAGAGTGAATCGCTATGACTGGGTGGCAGTGGGTTGAGTATTTTGGTTGTTTGATAAATAACAAATGTAATAAATAAAAGGCCATCACACTTTACCCCTTTAAGTAATAAACCATGCGTAAAAGAAGCATAGATAATGACTGACGCCCACCTTTTAAATGAGTCTCCAATGCCTATGTCTTGTTTTATTTTACTGGTGGTACCTTGATGACTGACTCACCCCAGAACTGCTACTAAACACAAAAGCATATGCACTGAGAGTTATTTAGAATAAGGTACCTTTTCTTTCCAAATGATTAGATTTTGTCCATAACTTGGTTACAAACAGTAAAAAGTAACTGAAAAGATCTAAGTCAGAAGCTCACAGAGGCATTGATAAAAAGGCATCAATTTTTTTCAGGCGGGGGGGGGGTAACCACTATTCTTTAGTAGGTGCTTGTCTTCCTTACCCCTCTTAAATTGGGAGTAATTTGAGCTTCATGAACATTCACAAAGCCATGTCTTTCTGTGTGCTGTGCTTTGTGCCACAATTAGGAAAGAGGGATTTCCAGGAGAAGCAGCTCTACACTGGTCACGGTGGCATGGCAGATTTTATTATGGACGCCTACGTGCTCCTCAGAAAGACACTTTCGACTCCCTGGGAAGAAAGCATATGACTGGATTTCAGTAGTTCAGTTTTTCCATTAAAATATGGCAGTGAGGGGCCCCAATCTGTCAGGGAGAAGTGGCCATGCGGCCAGAGTTGTCATTTTACTTTGGGGGTCTTGTGTTTGCCAATTGGCCAGCCAGCTGTCCAGGCTTTAAAGTGAGGAAAGTGAAAATCTGAAGAGGTAATTGCACCCAAGCAATTTAATATCAATTAAAACGGAAGGATTTTTTTTAAAAAAATGAAACCATCGAGACTTACGTTTTGAAATTCTGAGTTTTAAGAAATAGCCCATACATTTCAGAAGGACAGCTGAGTAGACTCTCCCATCTCCTGTAGCCGCACGCTCTGTGCTCCAGTTGTTTGGGGCCGTAGCGTGCCTTCGGAGTCATCGTGACCGTGTGTAAACTAGAAGGAAACGCGGCCTGGTCCCGTGCCATCCTCTCAAGTGTTATTAGGTTTGAGGTCATTGTCGTAGCCTGGTGAGGGCCTTACTTTCCCCCGTTCCTCTATTTTACCACACACAATGTCCCTCTCCAGAGACTGATCTCTTCTCCGACCATGTCCTAAGTGGATGAGAGGGAGTCTCACCATCCTTGCTTCCAAGAGCACTTCAGCCGGACTTCCTCTAGATGTTTGTTCTATTGGCCGTCATGGTACCTTCAGTCTTCTTCTCCAGTACCAAAATTCAATTGGACTGATTCTTCTTGGGTCTTTCCCTATTCAAAATCTATGTTTCATATGCATATGAGATCATCAAAAATACCATGGCTTGGGTGAGTCCTCAGAAAACACCTGAGCTTTGCTACCTGGCGCGAAGAGTATAGGTATGAAGTTTGATAGGACTGATTTCACAATTCTATGCTCTTATTCAGTAGCTGTATACACTTTGAGCCTCGGTTGTATTTTTTGCAACATGGGAGTGAATGATACCAATCTTTTAAAGTAGAAGACCCTCAGTAAGATGGAATGACACCGTGGCTGCAAGAACAGCTCAAACAAAGGAACAATTCGGGGGCATGACATAGGACTGGGCACTCTTCCTCTCTGTTGTGCATACAGTTGCAATGGGTCAGAACTGACTGGACGGCACCTAGCAATAACAACAGCATCAGTAACAACAACAACATCTTTTCAAAATGTGTTTTAAGTGAACCATAAATGTCTATAAACCATAGATATGAGAATGGGCTTGTGGCTCCCACTTAATCAGCCCTAATCTAAGAACAATTCATTTTTATGACATGGCCTTACTCAGTCCTTGGCCTTATGAAGAATTCACTTAAAATACGGGTGCTATAGCAAAGTGTGATGAAGAAACCCGAAGGTGCTTGGCTATCAGAAAGAATAGCATCTGGGGTCATACAGGCTTGTCCTCACACAAGTGAAGGATCAATTAAGTACACATGGAAGGAACACATTAGCCTGCATGACCCAAGGATTGTAAATAATAAAATCCAAATCCAAATATGGAACTGGTATTAGAGCTTAAATTCTGAACTGTCATTTGCAAAAGGTTAAGGTTGATAGTGGAAGCCCGTTTGCAGGGTCCCCCATGGATTAAACCTGATGATTGAACCCTTTGACCATTGGATGAGACTAGTCTTGCTATCAGAAGAGAACACTGAAGTTGATTATTGGCGATGTAGTTAGGTTAAAATGGAACACCTTTTCAATTAATTTCCCTTTGACCCATTTTAAACGTGTTTCCATTTAAATATTGTCTTTTTTTGATTCAGGTTTTTTTTTCTTGCTTTGTATTGTCTTGTCAGTCAGGTTGTTTTGGGTTTGTTTCTTGTTTTCGTTTTATATGATTTTTGCATGTGAAATCCAGGATAAGTCAGTCAATGAGACAGTAACTGGATTAGCAATTACTTAGGTTGCAGAAAATGGGGAACTAGCAACAACGAGTATGAGAAAGAAGAAAATGGCATGAAGTTGATTGTGGTGAAAATTGCACAACTTTTCTCAATATGATTGAATGATTAAATGAATGCTATGTGAATTGTATGCCAATGAAACTATTAAAATTGAGCTTTGATTGATAGTGATAACGCCAAGTCATCTGGTAGCTGTTGGTAGCTGCAGTTCAGCTGGTCCTTGACTCACGATGACTTCATTTAAGATAAGAAATCGAACCTTTATGATCCATACTTTTTCAGTGGCAGATTTTTTTTGAATCAGACCAGACCTTTCTTCCTGGTCTCTTAGCATGGATGTACCACTAACACTTCTTTGACATCATTAAACTACCACAGCTAGAAACCACTAGTGGCTGTATATGAGGGGCATTGGTTGGGAATCAATCTTGCACATTGGGAAAGAATTTTACCAAAGTCTCACCAATGCTTCCCTGGGTGCGCAGACAGCAACACAGGGCCAGCACTACGATAAGACTGTTTAGATGACTCCGAAGTCACAGCAGGAAGAGACCTTGGTTTGATCTGTCAGCAAATACCCCAAACTGTCAGACTATCTGTAAAATTTCAATGCAGAAACACTAATCGAGGACATTATTAAAATCATATGTTTCCATCTGAGACAGAAGGCGAGATAGAACTAACTCTCTAAAAATGATGGCTCCAACCAAATAGAGTTTCTTGATAACGTGGTTCGAAATGTCGCCTCTGTTTCCAGGGGGAGCCTTGGGGAAGACTGTAGGGGGAAGTGCCTGCCAGTCACGTTTGCATGAGATAAATAATCAGTCGTGAGCTCAGTGTGTGATTCTTGTTAAAATCCAGACATTGGAACAGCTCCCAAAACACACTGTCACCACCACCACTACCAATCTCTTTTGCATCTCATTGGCATTTGGGGACGTTAATTGACTCATTATTGCAATTCATATTCAGGAAAGGAAGTTGATTAAGGAAGGCAGATGCAGAATCTCCAGACGCATTCATAGCTGCGTTGTTTGTCCCGGCAGTTTACTTGAGTTATTAGAATCCGTAAGAAGCTATAGCAGAGGGATGGGGACGTGTTCCACTAGGTGTCACCCAGCTAGAAAAGATTTTTTTACAAAAAACAGTATACATTTTGAATAACCTTATTCTATCTTGAGGCCCAAATAAGCGAGGTTGTTTTCCTCGCTGCTTTATACTAATCACAGCTACCTCATTATTTTATAGAATTAAAGAACATCTGAAAATATAATTTAATAAATTATTTTGAAGTTTTTCTGTATGGAAATTGTTCATTTTATATCTCAAAAATTACTGTTCCTATGAGTAGTGATTTACTTTTGTAAATCACTTTAAACAATTGAACTAGTTTCCAAATTTCAAAAGAAAAATACTATACAAGCATATATATATATATGCAAGTTAGATGAGAACATTTTTTTAATTAAAAATTACAAGAATTTTGATCTGAGTACTAAAAAAATACTTTCAGTAATTGATTCTTAGTAATTTAACAAACATATGGATAAAATAAATACTACATAATCCATAGGTTATTTTAACATAACTATAAAAGGGATTCCAAAGTTTCAGGAAAAATGGAATTAGAAAATAATGGGATTGTCAGTGAACTTTCTAAAGCCACCTTAAATAATTTACTACTTTTATGTTCAATTCCCCTAACAATAAATTTTATATTTCTTTTTCTATTTTTTCTCTTTTTTTCACTGTAAGTGTGAAATTGTCCATGTCTTACTATGAAGGGCTTCATTACCTAAGAGAAACAGAGGTCTATCTACCATAAAAACCACCACCCTTAAAACAACCTTTGACATTAGCGTAGTCAATGTTACTTAATGACGCCATTCGTTCTCCATTGCTCAGTGTTAGCTGACTTCAACTCCTTAGTGTACTGTTTAGTTGGAAGGTATAAAACAAGTGTATTAAACAGAAACATAATTGATATGAAATAAAAATGATAAAATAAAATAAAAATAAACCTCCTTTATATTTTGACTTATAGTGTATTTCATCTATTAATTATTCTGAGCAGTAGAAAATAAGGCTCATATTTCTTTCATATTAGTAAGATACATCAAAATATTTTCCAACAAAAATCTAAAATTCATTAAACAAAAAATTAATGACTAATTATTAGTATGTTGCAGGTACTTTAGAGGAAGTGGTCACAAATTAATAAAATATAATACCTAGTATCCAAGGTCTTAAACTTGAGTAGTTTCTTATAATATGAAGCATCATATATGTACTCAAACCCCAAACTCACTGTCATCCAATTGATTCTGAGTCATCGCGACCCTGTAGGATAGGATAGAACCGTCCTGTGGGGAACACTTGGCCATCGTAGAAAGATAGAAAGAAAGTCTTAACTTTTTCCCTTGAAGTAGCAGGCATTTTGATCTGTTAACCTTATGGCTAGCAACCAAATGTGTTATATATACCAGGAGGGAACTCACCAAAAACCAGAATTTTTTTTCAAAGCTATATCTTTAAACTTTTCACAAAACAACCTTATCACCTTCGAAGTACTCTCCATTACACTTGATACATTTACCAAACCTGTGACTCCACTCTTGGAAATATTTTTCAAACTCATCTGTTTGGACGTCTGACAGCACCTCCCTTGTTTTTTTTCTTTGCCTCTTCAACATCGACAAATCACTGTCCTTTCAGGTTCCTCTTCATTTGCAGAAACAAGGAAAAGTTGCATGAAGTGAGATCAGGTGAGTACAGCATGTGGGGCAAGAGAGGCATGCTGTTTTTGCCAAAAACCAGCACACAGAGATGGTTGAATGAACAGGTACATTGTGGTGGTGGCAAAACCAGTGCCCCATCTGCAACAAATTGGCCCTTTTGGGGCAGAAACTGTTATGCTATCTTTTCAGAACCTTTAAAAAGAAAACTTGATTAACAATCTGACAAGTCAACGTTTTTATTTGATTAGGAAGTTGATCAACATCCAAAAAGAGATTTGTCATCAATCGACATTTCACCTTTTCAAAAGAAAAAAAATCACTTGAACACTTGAGATTTTTCCATAGTGCTCTGCTTATAAGTGTGTTCAACATTACATTAGGCTCTGCAGCATTTTTACCAAGCAGGAAACAAAATTTCACAGCTGTATGCTGTTCTCTTAAATTGACCATCACAAGAAACGAGTTTTGAGCAAAACTCCTTTTATGAAAAAATTCACTGTGACCAAGAGAACCTTCCCAGGTGATGCCACTGGGTGCACTAACACAGCAAGTTGCTGGATGCTTGCCTAGGGGGAGAAATGCCCTTTACGAAAGCTCTGCAAGACCAGTGCAACTCAGGTTTTGGGGTGGGGGTTGGAGGTACCTCCTCGTGTGTGTGTGTGAGTGTGTGTGTAATTAAGTTAGAATACCAAGAAATATGGAACTCACCAGCAGTTGTTTTTAAAGTTTAAAAGGCCAGCAGTGGGAAGATCAGTGTCTAGATTTTGTATGGTGTAGAAGAGTTTGATAAAAGGTAAAAATAGATATTCAGATGAATGGAATACCATGAGTAAAGGCACAGAGGTGCAAAATATATTCTGGGGAAATTTTTTAAATCTGCAGAGTTGGCGTATGGGTGGCTGAGAGTTGCAAAGGAATGGACTAAACTAAAAGGTTGGAATCACCCTGGGAATGGCTTAGGAAGACACATGAGGAGTTCCCTCAGTTTTTGATAAATCACTTAAAATTATGAAAGTTTGGAAAGACCAACAGTGGATATGGAGCACTTTGAGGTAACAAAAGATGTGTGCCCTGAGCAGATTATGTTTTAGAGTGTTAATTTTAGGACAAGCAGATTCCATGTACCATATATACTTGTGTCTAAGCTGATTTTTAGCACATTTTTATTCATTTTTTGTGTTAAAATTAGGTGCCTCGGCTGATTTATACTTGAGTATATATGGTACTTGAATAGGGAGGATTTGGGAGGGGACATTGAGGAAACCACTTATACACATATGACAAATGTCTAAACAGATAATGGTTATCAGATTATATGAAGTTGAAGTAAGCATAAAAAAGTGGAGTATGTGGGCTTTCAATAATGGAAATATAGGATTCTATGTGTTAAAAACTAGAGATTAAATTTAAGTGAAAGGTGATTGGGGAAGAAAAGGTGAGTAACAAACTGATTACCCTAGAATTTTAATGTGGATTATTGACTGCATGGTTGATAAAAGAAAGAGGAGAAGAGAGAGAACAGAGAAGAACAGAAACAAGAAGAAGTACCCATCAGAAGAATATAAAGAAGCACCCAGCAGGCCATTGAATTTCAATAGGAAGATCAGGGCTGGAGTTAGATGTCTAGATTAGCATGGCCCTGCTCAATATTCTTCCCCAGGAAGGAAACACAGAAGAGACAGTGCTACAGCAAAATGTGGTGAAGAAATTACATGTTGCCCAGCTCTTAGATGAAATAGCATGTCTCCAAACAAGCAGCCATCTAAGTGAGCTATCAACTAAGTCCACGTGGAAGAAGCACACCACCATCAAAGGACTGAAAACCAGATAATCCAAAATCGAAGGAAGGATTAGCATGAGAGCCTAAAGTGTGAGCGTCTGGTTTGCAGCAAGGTATGGATGACAGTGGAAGGGCAAGATTCATTTGTGGAGCTACCTAGGGAAGAAGCCTGCGGTGGACTCCCACTACCCACAGCTGAGGGATACGAGGAAAGTGCTTAATACACAGAGAGCATGAGAGAACTGAGTATAGGAGATCAAAGGCATGACTTTGACTTGAACAGTTCAAACTTTGTCAGCAGTCCTAGCCCTGCCCCCCACCCATGTTGTATGCTGCACCTGATCTGGTTTCCAATCTTTTTCTATATTTTTGGTTTGTATTGTTTTGTTTGGTGTGTGTTTGTACATATTAGGGGGTGTCTCAGAGGAGTAGGTCATTGGAGGTCACTCTCTTGAAGTTGTGTGATATGGGTTTTTTGTTTGTTTATTGGTATATGAAATCCAGGATTGATGAACCTATAGAGATAGCCATAGAATAAAAGATTATGGGGGTGGGAGGTACAGGGGTATGGGAAGAGGAGACCATGCCAAGAGGTCCATGTAGATAATAAATGTTTAGAAACTGATCATGGTAGCAAACATACAATTCTGCCAGATGTGATTGAACTATGGAATGATATGATATATGTATTGATTCCCAATTAATAATAGTTTTACAAAAAGAAATCTAGATTAAGCATGCATCAAATCAGAATAGGAGTTGAAGCAGTGAAAATACACTTGGCATAAATGTATTACATTCATGCTGGAAACATCTGGATTTACTTGCTGCTTTAAGGAAAAATAGTGCTTCTGTTATTTATTATTTTCCACTAATAGCTTTAATAACTACTTGTTTGTCAACTGGTGGCTTGAGTACTACTGTGATGGTGGAAGCTATGCCACTAGCATTTTAAATACCAGTAAGGTCATCTAATGGAGCTTTCAGAGATGAAGTGGACTATGCAATTCTGAAGGATTAGCCAGTGGAAACCTTATGAGAAGCAGCAGAATCTCACCAGTTCCAGCGCCAGAAGATGAGCCACTCAGATCTTAAGACACTCAAACAAATGGCTAGGAAGAGCTTCTTCTTCCTTACCAGAGCATCTACTTTAATAACATAAATTGACAAAAGCTTTCGGAACATTCATTTGCTAATGGGAAATGACTCGATATGAGAATAAACAGTTGAACATATCCCTTAATAATAAAATGTGTTATGTACATAGTTTGAATCTATGAAAATTGAAAATCATAAAAAGAACAAAAAAACAGAGCATAGAGATTGATATCCTAGGCATTATTAATATGCTGAAATGGCCTGGTATGGGTACTTGTGAATCAGATAATCATATAACTTTCTAGGCTGGGAATGACAAATTCAAGAAGATTGACTTCACAATGATCATCAAAAAAGAACATTTCAAGATCTATCTTGAAGTACTATTCTTTCTATAATAAGTAAAGTTCACAAAAAAATCAAATAACTAAACAATTATTCAAATTTATATACTAACCACCAATGATAATGATGAGGAAACTGAAGATTTCTACCAACATTTTCAGCCTAGAATTGATCAAATATGCAATCAGATGCACTGATGGTTGTTGGAGATTGAAGTGAAGAAGCTAGAAACAAATGAAGGAACAAATGTTGGGAAATAAGTCCTTGCCAGTTGAAATGAAGCCAGCAATATCATCTGCAACATGATGGAATTGTGTAATACACGTTATTCCTTCATTGCAAATACTTTTTTTCTAACAACATAAATGGAAGTACCTCCAAATGGAATAATGCATAGGAATCAAATTGACTATATCTTTTGGGAAAGATGATGGACAATACTTTGAAGGAAATAAGGTTGTTTTGTAAAAAAAATAATAACTTTGGGAAAAATTCAGTTTTGGGGGGTGTACTCTATTGTAATTTAGGAGAGAGAATAGCAGTGAAAATCACTAGATGCTTGGTATGTTTTGATGGAAGTGGATGATAGGAGCTCTCCTGGCTGCCTTAAGAAAATTCACACTAGTATTTTTAATGAGCAATCATCTATCTTTCACATTTCTGATCCATTTGCTTTCTAGAGGTCCTGCTCTGATTCTCTTGGGCTTCTGGGCTCAGGAACACTACAAATGAACAATGAGTTTACCTGTGTTTACCAGGGTCCACGCTGAAAAATAAAAGTCAGGGTGGGTCTATCCAGTTATACAGGTTATAAAAGAGATGAACTCCAAGCAGGGCAATGAAACAAGCAGAAGACTGTCACAGCAGAGTTTCTTCTACCCCCCAAGAGATCAAGGGACAATGATGGGAAACTGTGGTGTTTCCATATGAGGCATTGTCACAAGAGGAGCGAGGACACAAGAGGAACGGTCCTGTAGTCGCGGACACCACAGAAAAACTGGAGGAAAATGAGAGGAAGTGCTATGACTCCCGTCCTTCTATTAGGCTCTCATTGTGCCAGAGAGCAAGAGAGAGGGAGAAGATGAATCTGATGGGCAGGCGATTGATCGCCTCTCCCACTAAAGGAGTTTGTATTAGAGAGATGATACAATCTTGTGCGTGGAAAGAAAACTTGAGATAATTACTGATGTAGGGCAGACTGCAGCCTTCAGTATGCAGCACAACTTAGTGAGAAGAAACAGTCTTCAAACTGGACTAATAAACAAGATCATGATAAACAGAAGAGATTGATGTTGTTAAGAATTTGATTTTATTTGGATCTGCAATCACTATGTATTGAAGCAGCAAGCAGGAAATCAAATGACCTTTTGCACTGGGCAAATTTGCTACACCATCATTCTTTAAAGAGTTAAGAACAAAGGTGTGACTTTGAGGAGGAAGATGCCCTTGATCGAAACCATGATACTTTCAATTGCCTCTTAGGCATGTGACAACTGGACAACAACTAAGGAAGAACAAAAGAGAATTAATGAACTTGGACTGTGATGTTGTTGAAGAATATGGAAAGTACCAGGGACTGCCAGAAGGACAAACAAATCTCAGAGGAAGGACCAGAAGTCTCTTTAGAAGCCAGGATGCTCAGACGTTGTCTCATGTACTTTGAACATATAACCAGGAGAGGCCAGTCCCCGGGGGAAAGCAAACAAACAAAAACGTCATGTTTGGGAGAGAGTCATCAAAAATAGAAGAATCCCCAATAAGATGGCTCGACATAGTGGCTACAGCAGTGGGTTCAAACAGCAATTTAAAGATGTCATTGAACCTTGTATATAAGGTCCCTATAAATCAGAACAGATCGGAGAGCATCTCACAGCACGAGGGAGATTCATGATAAGGGCGTTGAGTGTTCGCTGCAGAAGGAATCATAGAGTCTAACTATACAACTGTTCGTTTTCTAAGAAGGGACCTGAGGCCTGGTGAAAGACTATGACTTGTTCATTGGTCACGTTTGTCATATTTTCATTTTGCACATTCCGGTGTGCTGGTATTTGTACTTGAAAAATGAAAATGCGGGAGATCATTTTACCTGTCCATTACATGTTAAAGTAGGATTGATGAATTCAATTTTTTTTCTATCGAGGACAATAATTCAGCAAGACTAACAATAATAAGAGAGTCATCAATATAGTTCATTTTCACTATAAATAGGTCATAATTGTGGTTCTTGGGAAAAACTCAAACTCACTGCCACTGAGTCAGTTCTGACTAGAATTGCCCCTCTGAGTTTCCAAGTCTAAAACTCTTTACAAGAGTAAAAAGCCTTATCTTTCTCCCATGAGAAAAACTGTTATAATTCTGGTTCCTAAAAGTCATATGTGACCAATAATGGACCTTTGATAATTACCTTGCTTGTTTAGAATTCAGTTCCTTCCAATATTATATGAGACCAGTTGTGTAGCCTACTTCATAGGATTATTGTGATGGGGTAAATTAGCATGAAATTATGTCAAAGTATTAGATTTATAAGTACATTATAAATCTTAATAAATATTAACTGTTGTTACTATGAGATATTTTATGACCTGAGTAAACCAGACATTCACAACATCCAGAAATAAAACAGAAAAGCACTGCTATAATCATGATAACTAGACTCTAAACTCCACATCTGCAAAAATTTCAGCAGGTCAGAAACAAATTTGCATTTGAGAAATGGTAAAATTGAGCTATGAGGGAAGAGCTGGATAGCGTAAGTAGATACTATATATTCTCAATGAAAAGTTCTGAGTAAATTTAAAATAAGTTGCGACAAACTCAGTCTTCAAGCAAGAACAAGCAAAGTACCAAATAAGAAAGTCTTTAGCTGGTTCATGACCCAAGGGTCATATGTAGTCTCTCAGGACGCTGCTGTCCTCCGTGAAGCATGTGCTGTCGCCTAGAGGCGACCTGTGGACCTGCGACTGAAGGAATGGGCCTCACCCCACCAATCCTACCACCAGATCCACTTGGAACATATATGTATCACATAATTGTATCAAATTCCTTATTGCCTCAATTTTTAAAAAAAAATCTCAGCATGCCTGAAAAGTTACTAAATACTTATTCTATCGAGAGAATCTTCAAAGCATTTGGTCATGGAAAGGTTAAGGTTTGTATCCCAAAGCTCAAAGCCTAGTCCAGAATCATACAGCTTTTTATAGACGTTTTGGGATAACTGAGGTGGCTGAAGGTATGTGGATATCAGATGGATAATATCATTTTGCCTCTGTAGAAAAAAGGATATTTTTTCTGGATTCTCCCCCCATTCCCACCCCCACCTCAGCTCCCTTTTCTCTCTGTCTTCCCCTTGGCAGACTGCCTGAGGATGCCCTGGCTTCTTTCAGTCTGCCTCCTCCCCTGCAGAGTTCTCAGAGCTTTAAATCACAAAGAGGGAAACTGTTGAAGCTGTTTAGCTCAATTTTGAGATTCCTTATTTTTTTATATTACTTTTGCATTGGCAAAATGGATTTATTCAAGCACAGTCTTGTCTGCACTTTAGAAAATGTGATACCATTTTACACTGAATTCTTAAATGAAAAAAAAATTGGCTGATTAACAAACATAACTTCTTGTGATTCTGTTCCAATAATCTTGGTGGATTGTTATACTATAAACCTAGAAAATTAACATTACCAGATAAACAGTCTGATTATATCCAGCATGATAAAGCTTTTGCAGTGAGAAGATGTACAATTTTCCTAAGGTCTCTCATCAAAAGCCACTCTCAGACCTTTTCTAAAAATTTCGGGAGTTACAATTGGAGATGAGCTGCGGCATGAACAGAAAGGTTTGAAGGCTTGATTATAGGTAGCCCATGGCTCTAAGTTGACAAATTCTCTCTAAAATGATCATCCCTTGAGTTTGAGGTGCTAATGAGTGAAGGTTAGCCAGAGGGTACATGGTAAATCATTCTCAGTGGAGAGAAAAAGAAGCGTGTTTTAAAATTTCAATAATTTTAGAAGTCATGTTGCATTTTAATCAATGCCTCCTGAATAAGCTGAAGTCCCACTGACATTCCCAGCTGTAAAAGTAGAAGTCTGGTTTCACATTTGCATGATTTTGAAGGTCAAATGCCTGCTCTCCAAGTCTTACTGATCCATATGGACTAGAAATGCCACAATATGCAACCATCAGGAAGGCAGATTGTCTCCTGTAAATCTGTCCTTTCTGTCACACATTCCGAATGTACCGTATTGGCTGGATTATAAATCATTCCAGGACATGCATGCACATTTATAGAGGCAGCTTCATGTTGATGGATGATGGCATTGGTGTTTAGAGAACCCTTAAAATAATTTAGCATGTGTATAAATCTGGGGTTCCATGTATTTAGGTTTCCCACGGCAAGGTAAATCATAACTTAATATTCCACTTCCAGAAGTAAATAAAATCATTTTGGACTACTCTCCACATTTTCTGTAGATTTGAGACCGGTAGAGTTTATCATTTTCTGGGCCCTAACTTGAAAAAGTGTGGGCCCTGTGAAAACCCACTTAAATAGGACTGTACGTTTGAGAATGCATTTGCCTCTGGATTTTTCTTTATATTTTATATATACTAAAATACCAATGCCCTACTATTTTTAAAATTCCATATAAATATATACTTATTTATATACATACAACTTTTTCAGAAGCAAAACCGTTGATTAAGAGGGTAAGTCAGTTTGCTGAAGGTTCCAAAACTTTACATGATGGTGTGGAAAATTGACAGTGATTCTTGCATTCCTTTTTTTTTTTTTTTTTGGTGAATCTTCTATTTTACATGAGATATGATTGCACAGATAAACCCCCATTATTGTCTAAGAGTCTTCTTGAAAAATGTTAATATGCCTTTCCTTTTCCCTCCCCGCCCCAAATAGTTCTTCACATTTTAGGGTACTATGGACTGGCCTTGGACTGGTAAGTTCAAGGTCAGCAGTGTAAGCGTACCAGTCACTCCACAGGAGAAAGATGGATCTGTCTTTATGGTAATAAAGATTTACAATCTCAGAAACCCTGAGTCTCAGAATTGAGTGAATTACCATGCATTTTGTTTCATTCTGAGGACCTTTTATGGTGCGATGAAAGCAGAAGGTTCCAGGCCCCATTACAGGCACATTAGATCCATGCAATGGACAGACAGCAGTTACTTACAAAAAAAGAAAAGTTGTGTTTCTCTCTGGGGATGGACAAGAGAAAAGTGGGTGAAGGGAGACATTAGACAGTGTAATATATGACAAAATTATAATAATTTATGAATTATGAAGGGTTCACAAGGGAGGGGGAGTGGAGAGGGAGGGGGCAATGAGCTCATATTAAGGGCTCAAGTAGAAAGCAAATGTTTTGAGAATTATGAAAGCAACAAATGTACAAATGTGCTTGATACAATGGATATATGTATGGATTGTGATAAGAATTGTGTGAGCCCCTAGTAAAATGATTTTTAAAAAATGGTTCAAAAGTGTTTAGAACTTCAGAATTAGAAGGATTTGTCCTGTAATGTCGTTATTTAGAACCAGAAAAACTGAGGTCCCAAATGGTAAATTTGTGATTGCTGTGGAATGATGACTTGAGTATTTTCCTCTCAAATGTGTGTGTGTGTGTGCGCACGTGTGCAGGACAACTACCACATTTCAATCACTTCCCCCCATGATATAACTAAATGAGAAGCCGAATAGATGGTTCCTAAAATATTTTGTGTTCTGATTTCTTTTTTGGTTTTATTCAATTTATGCTTTATCTGTGCTCTAATTGATTTACTTATGGCATCCTATGAAAAGTAAGATATTCATTCACTCATTGCACAAGCATTTCCTGAGCACTAGACACATGACAGGCACTCTGATGGCTAATATGAGAGAATTTACAGTCGGGACATACAGCCAATTTTGACCACAACGCAAGCACAGCAGAACAAAGGGTTTCCTGATGAACTTTGGACATGTTTCAAGAATCTTAAGATAAGATACAAACTCTGAAGCCAGTCTACCTGGTTTGGGTCTTGGCTCTACCAATTTCTGCTTATTTGCCATCAGAAAAAAAAAAAGTACCCTCTGCCTCCCTTTCCGGATATGCAAAGTTAAAGCACCTGTGCAGGGGCTCAGCATTTGGCTGCTAATTGCAGGCAGTTTGAATCTATTAATGGCTCTACAAGAGGAAACCTCCTGCTCCAATAACGATTATAGTCTAGGCCACCCGACGGGACAATTCTTCTAGGTCCTCCAGGCTCACTAGGAGCCAGAATTGACTGAATGGCACACAACAACACCTTCTAGACCTGCTGTGAAGATTGTTTACGTTACAAGTTAACAGAAGACACAACACAGAGAGTTTGGAATCATGCCTGACACATATACGAACACTGAAAACGAAAGCAACATGTACCAACCAGTTGCTTTTGAGAAATTCTGACTCATGGTGACCTCATGTATGTCGCAGTAGACTGCTCCGTGGGGTTCTCGATGGCTGGGTTTGGGAAGTAGAACTCCAGGAGCTCCCTCGGAGGCACCTCTAGGAAGACTGGAACCTACCAATGCTTCATTTCTTGCCCATCGTGGTCAGTTTGTACACCACCCAAGGACTCCTCAATATATGCTAGCCATGATGATCATAGCTACCATTGCTACTGTCAATAATTACAATCCTCTCCCCAGATAATACAATGGTCTTCTGCAGTTTAAATTCCATTTCTTATTGCTCTAACCTCTTCTAAGTCACCTACTCCAGTTTTACATTTCTACTGGGCATCTAATTTTAAAGGTATATTTTAATTCATATTTCTGAAAACAGAACATTTAGCAGTTTGGGGAAAAAATCAGGGCAGTTTGAGATGTCACATTCTAACTAGTTACACTGCACAAAGCCTAACAGTTTGCTTTCTGTTTTTAAAGAAGCATTTCATTTAGCCACACTTGTGGCGGCACATGTAATTGAAAAGAGGCATATGGAGACCAGCATGCAAAGCCTAACAAACACTTCAGAGCGGCTTAAAAACTATGCTAATCAGTTTGAGAAACCATGATTTAATTCAAAAAGAAAAGAAGAAGAAAGGAAAGAGAAAAAATGCTTCTCTACAAACCTAAGGTAACTTTTAAAGACACGTAATAATTGTGAATATTCTCAAACACGGGTTTGTTTTCTTCTGCCTTGGCAATTGCTGGAAATAAAAATCGATCTATATAAAAAGAAAGGCATGAGCAAATCCATGAACTGCGGTTTGTGTAATAGAAATCCACTCTCAACAGGAGCCAGACCAGGACCCAAGCCCACCCTCTGCATCAAGGACTTCTCTTCTCCATGATCTAGAGAACTGAGTGGGGTTCACCCCACCCCTCCCTCTTGCAGGAGGGGCTGCACATTACCTGAAAACAAGAAAGCATCAGATGAACAGACCTTTATAACAGAATGTGCATCTGCCAAGACAAAAATACACGGCAAGCTTCTGGTGCTGGCACGCTGACAATATGAGCAAGCTGTCTTAGTAGTGATTTTGCAAATCATTTGAGTTTAAATTCTATATAGGCCATAGGGCCCCCGGAGCAGCACTTTCTATATTTGGCCTCCTCACTTAGCTATGTTTGGAATAAATAGGCTATGGTTAAAATCCATGCCCTTTAAACATTTTGCATACTTAGATTAGTTCTGCATATATTATATGCATGCATTGAGTGATTGATATCAGGCTATGCACACACACACACACACTTTATAATTGTATTTTAAGTTGTTTTCCTGTGTGACTTTTTCTATTCTTCCTTTTTTTTTTGTTCTTTTAAGTTCAGCTCCCTGGCATTTAATAACCCACAAGCTGCTGTTTCTTTTCCCAAAGAAGTTCAGCTTGATGGAGGGGCCAAGAAAAATTGGCCCAACTGATGATTACAATCTCCAAAGAAAATATGCTTTTTATCAGAGACCACATGTTAGCAACACCGAGTAATGTAAAACTGGGAGATTTCACCAGATACCAGCCCGAAAAGGAAAAAAGGTGGGGGGGAGATCGTGAACCAGGTATAAGAAAGGCGAAGCTCAGGTGGAATGACTGAGGCGGACTATTTGAAGGGAAACGGACAACGCTTAGGTAGAGAGCCACGCACTGTGGCTCGAGAGACTAGCTGACCGGCTGCATAAGTAATTCCGCGAAGGCAGTGCCAAGTGTTTGGAGCTCAGCTAGTCTAGATGAAATTTCGGTTCCCCTCTGTTTGCCTGAGATACTTCCACATCCCTGAGCCATGATTACCTCATCGTCAATCAGGAAACACATTTTGTTTGAATTAAAAAACAATAATGCATATTAAAGCACTTATCACATAATAGTCACTTGGTAAATGTTGGGAGAGAGAGGAAAAATAACAATCTATTAATTTGTGGGAAAATGCATGAAATAATGAGTTCATATTTTGTTTTGGTTTTTCTAGTGTGACTGGTAACCATTCAGACACATTCATGTAAGAAACATGAAAGTACTGTATTCATTATTTTTGTATCTTTGAAAGGTTGAAAGGAGTAGTATAATGATGTGACATGTTCTTATAATTTTGTTCCTAACATCCATTAAAAAATCCATAAGAGCATTTAGTTATATTTCATCAAAATGGAAATACCTTTTAGCCCCAATAATTTAGGAGACAGTACAATAGCAAGATGAAAAAAAGACTAACTTTAGGAGATATTCTCTGTTTTTAGCTTTCCTAAAACAGAGTGCTCATTCCTACATAAAAAGATGGTGGTAAGGGTCAAATGAGAGGGACTATGCAAAATTGTTGGTACCGAGGTTAATTTATTTCCTCCATTTCTTCGTGTAAGTTCAGTGTATTTTATCTTCTCAAGACGTAATTGACGTTCGTTAGTGCAGTCTTTAGGCCTGAAAACTGGGCATAACTGTTGACATTCATAGATGAAGTTTGGAAAATACGTTAGTGTTTTTTAAATAATGGAAAGCATTGTAACATGTGACATCTCATTATCGTGATCTAAAAGATGGTATTCATTAAGGATGTTTTAGTAATAAAACATACTTTTGTGTGTTGTACATTTTTTCAAAGTTTATAATAAATGAAATAAATAATTAGATTTTACCAACCTATCACTTACTTGAAGATTTTACTCACTTAATCCTAAAGTTATGGGAATTGCTCTTTTTGTTTTCTAGAAAGACTCAGGGTGTATATGAAACAAAAGGTCCCTTATTCTTTGTGGTGCATCCTTTTCAGCACAATGAGAGGCAGGAGAATCTGAAGAGCTTACAGGAGCAGGAGATGGAAGTTAAGCTGTAGGTGACCGTGGCATGATCTGTGTGGAGGGTCTTAATGCTTGATGGTAGAAACAATAATAGTACTGGCTGGCATGTACTGGAGGAGCCCTAGCGGTGTTGTGAGTTGCACATTGGGCTGCTAACTGTTTCGGGAGGGAGAGACGGGTTACTACTCCAGTAAAGAGGCATCGCCTTGGAAAGTCATAGGAGGAGCCTACTCTGTCCTATATGGTCACTAAGAGTCAGAATCTACTTGGTGACAGTGAGTGCATTGTTTTGAACACTTACTGAGAAGTCCCTCAGTAGGACATATAGTTACCAGGATTGGCTGGCAAATGGAAATTTGGAAGACAGCTACTTGGTCAACCGATTCAAAGAGGTTCATATTTGTACCCATTCCAAAGAAAGGTGACTCAGCAAAACGCTCAAACTATTGAGCGATATCATTGATAATACACAGAAGTAAAATGTTTCTTAAGATCACCCAACAACGGTTGCAGCTGTCCATTGACAGGCACTTCTGGAGGTTCAGGCTGAATTCAGGACCGGATGTGAAGCAAAAGATATCATAGCTGATGTCTGAAAGATCCTAGCTCAAAGCAGAGAATACATGTGTTACAAAGAGGCATACTTCATTGACTACGCAAAGGTGCTTGACCATGTAGACCATTATAAACTGCTGATAACCTTGAGAAGAATGGAAGTTCAGAACACTTTATTGTGCTCTGGGGAACCGTACATGGATCAAGAGGCAGTTGTGAGAACAGAAGAAGGGAATTCTGAATGGTTTAAAATCCCAGTAGGTGTGTCTCGGAGCGGTACCCTCTCACAACACTTATTCAATCTGCATGCTGAGAAAATCATTAGAGAATCTGGTTTACAAGAACAAGAGCGTGGCTTCAGGTTGGGAGGAAGGTAACTAACAACCTGCAGCCTGCGGATGGCACAACCTTGCTGAAAGTGAGGAGCAATTGAAGCACTTGCTGATGAAGATCAAGGATTGCAGCCTTCAGTGTGGATTACAACTCAATGTCAAGAAAACCAAAATCCTCAAAACTTTGAGGTAACAAACATCAAGATAAATGGAGAAAAGCTGGACATGGTCAAGGATTTCATCTCAACTTACATGGATCCACAATCAATACTCATACAAGCAGCACTCAAGAGAACAAGACATATTACATTAGGTAAATCTGGTGCGCAAGACCTATTTAGAGCAAGGATGTTATTTGAGGACTAAGGTGTACCTGATCAAGCCATGGTATTCTCCATTGCATCACATGCATGTGAAAGTTGGACACTGAATAAAGAAGACAATATAAGAATAGATCATTTAAATTGTGCTGCCAGAGAAGAATATTGAAAACACCAGAGACTTCCCAAAGGACAACCAAATCTGTCTTTGAAGAGGAACAGCCAGGGTGCTCCCTAGAGACAAAGATGGCAAGACTTTGTCTTCTGTGCTTTGGACCTGCTGTCCGGGGAGACCAGTCTCTGGAGAAGGACGTCATGCTTAGTAAAGTGGAGGGGCAGGGGAGGGGGAAGGCCCTCGACAAGATGGATTCACAGAGTGGCTGCAACTACGGGTTCAGGCATAGACGATGGTAAGGGTGACCCAGGAGCATGCAGTGTTTCGCTGTCATGCGGACTGTTCTTACGGGTCGGAGCTGATTTTGACAACAATCACAATCTAAGGAAAGATGCCTTACAAGGAATACCTGGAGACCTTCCTCCACAAGGCCCGCCTTCGAAAACATGGAGCAGAGTTCTATACCGACACACGTGCAGTCACCCTGAGTGAGAATTTCCCAAAGGCACGAATTTCTTTAATTTGTGCAGTTTGCTTTTGTTTTCAGTGTTGATATATGTTCAAGGCATGATCCTAATGTCTGCATTGTGTGTTATGTTAACTTAGCATAAACAATTTTACAGCGAGTCTATAAGGTATTGTTGTGTGCCGTTGAGTTAGTTCAGCCCCACAGTACTCTATAGGACCAAGTAGAATTGTCCCTTAAGATTTCTAGACCAGTGGTTCTCAACCTTCCTAATGTCATGACCCTTTAACACAGTTCCTCGTGTTGTGGTAAACCACAACCATAAAATTATTTTTGTTTATACTTCAAAACTGTAATTTTTCTACTGTTATGAATCAGGCGGCCCCTGTGGAAGGGTCGTTCAACCCCCAAAGGGGTCGTGATCCACAGTTTGAGAACTGCTGTCTTAGACCATAATCTTTATGGAAGCAGCATGTCAGGTCGATGCTCCTATGGAGCCAGTAATAGATTCAACTACCTACAGTTAATGATGGCTAGCAGCCAAGAGCTAGGAATTCACAGGTGGTTAACTTTGCATATTTAGAAATAAAGGCAGAGGGATTTAATAATTTTTCTGTGGGCAAATGAATAGAAAGTGGTGGAGTCAAGATCAAGGATTTGGGAAATGAGAAATCTGTATCAAGAAGGCTGATCCCAACTGGAGTTTCTGAGGGAGAATGTACATTTCTCTTCGAGCTTCCGGTTGCTGCCAGCAGCTCTGACCAGTCTTTAACTTGTGGCTGCATAATTGTATTCTCAAGGAGATGGATTGACCGAGTGCCTGTAACCATGGGCTCACACATAACTGCTGTGAACATGACCCAATCTTAAAAATATCCTCAAGCAAAGATTAGTTACTCCATAAGGTAAAAAGCAAGATAGCTTAGAAATTACTTTGATTACTGAAAGGCTCATGAACTTCAGTGTATTCACCCATGATATTGTTCTTCTTGTGTCTAGGTGTCATTGATATGGGTCCACCACATAGAAACCTTAGATGCCACAGAAGGAAACACTGCCAGGTCTTGTGGCGTCCTCACAACTGTACCGATACCTGAGCTCATTGCTGCAGCCATGATGTCAATCCATCTCCTCTCTTGGAAGGTTTTCCTCTTTTCTACTTGCCCCTCCACTATAACAATCATGCTGTCCCTCTCCAGGGATTGATCTCTGGTCTCTCCTGACCACAGATCCCAAGTATGTAAGCTGAAGTCTCCTCATCTTTACCAGTAAAGAGCACTCTATCAGTACCTCTTCCAAGACAGATTGGTTTGTCCCGTTAGCAGTCCATGGTACTTGTAATTTTCTTCTCCAGAACCACAATTCAATGAATTGATTTCTTTTTAGTTTTCTTTATTCAATGTGAAACTTTCAAATGCATATGAGAAAATAATGGAAAATGCCATGACTTGGGTCAGGCACATCTTAGTCCTCAAAGTAACATCCCTGTTTTAAAAACGAAGTCTTGTGCAGCAGATTTACCTAATGTGATGTGTCCTTTGATCTCTATGAGAATTGATTGTGGATTCAAGAAAGATATAAATCATTGACTTTCAACAAACTTCAAGATTTTCTCCATTTATCATGATGTTATGCATTGGTACAGTTGTGAGGATTTTAGCATTCCTTACATTCAATTGTAATCCATACTGAAGGGTTCAATCCTTAAACTTCCTCAGGAAGTGCTTCAAGTTCTCCTGTTTTCAGAAAGCAATGCTGTGATCTTTGCATATTGAGCATTGTTAATAAGCTTTCCTCCAATCCTGATGCCACATTCTTCTTCACATAAGCCATTTCACTGATCATTTGCTCAGCATACACATTTAATAAATATGGTGATTCACACCTTTCTTGATTGTAAACCAGTATCCCTTTGTTCCATTCACACACATATACATGGTCTTCATGTGAAAAATTAAATGTTCTAGAATTTCCATTCTACTCAAGTTTATCCATCATTTTCTATGATCCACAAAACTGAATGCCTTTGAATAGTCAATGAGACATAAGTAAACATCTTTCTGTTATTCTCTGCATTGAGTCAAGGTCCATCTGACATCAGCAATGATATCCCTTGGTCCATGGCCTCTTCTGAATCCAGCCTGAACCTCTGCAGTTCCTTGTCAATGGAACGTTGATATTGTTTTGCAATTTGAGCACTCTATTGGGTCACCTTTCTTTGGAATGGGTACAAATATCAATCTCTTCCACTCAGTTGGCCAAGTATCTGTCTTTGAAATTTCTTGGCTTGCAGTGCTTCATCAGCTTGTTGAAACCTTTCCATTGGTATTCCATCAATTCTTGGAGCCTTCATTTTGGCTTATGGTTTCAATGCAGCTTGAAGTCCCTTCAGCACCATTGGAACTTGCTCAGATGCTACCTCCTAGTTGTTTTGGTATAGCAACTCTGCATATTATTTTCTTATAATTTTGATACTCACTGTATTATTTAATGTTTGCACATTCAAGTTTCCAGGTTGGTAAGATTTCTCTGACCCTAAGTGGAATGGCATGAAGGCAAATATTCTCTTTTTGCTAGTCCTAGGACCTTGGTTTTTGTAGTGCACCTTCAATTAGTTTCATGAAAAGATAGGAAGAAAACAGAAATATATTACTATATGATTATCCTATTCTCAGGCATAAGAAAAATTGAAAGGATGCACAAGACCATGCAGTGCTTCATTCTGCTTTGCCTACGGTTGCTGTGAGTCTCAAAGGCATATATTGAAAAAAAGGCATATACACATACATATATATACATACATATTTCTATCAGTCTATCGTCTATGTATTTATCTATCTATCTAAACTGATGTTTATATCAAGACAATGGCTCACATAGTTGCTGATGCAGTCAAATTGGACTAGGGACATCTCCTGGCTCTTATAGTTGGAGGAGTGAATGAGCAGGCTTGTGGCTGCAGAAACAAAGGAATTCAAGAGTCCCAGGTAATATGCCAGTCCCTGAAGGCTCCCCAGTTATTCAATAAACAGGAAAGCTCTTTTTGTATCATATTGCTCCCTGTAATACGATGAAGGCATGAAAAAATTATCAGACAAATGTTAGTCTATAAAGGAAGAATTCTACCATAATCAATGAGGCTGCATAATACAGATGAATGGGGCTGTGTTGTAATGCGAGGAACTCTATGGAGGAAAGAGCTACAAGATGTAGAAATATTCTTATTTACTGAAACATCAGCTTCCCCAGAATTTCCCAGCATATGATTTGGATCTGTAGGCAATGTTTTCAAAGTGAATGCAGAGTGCGTATGTTGAAGATCTCTGAATAGCTATAAATGGCAATATTACGTCTGCAGGAGATGTATGTCCTTGTCCTTCTCAGTAGGTTTTCATTTATTTTTAGCATATTTCAAAAATAGATTTTAAAATTTGGCTTTCCTTTCTAATATTCTGATTAAAATTAGATTTTAGTAATTATGCTCTGAGACCATTCTGTTTATCCATTACTATGTGGCTAGATCTATATTGTAACGATATTTTGTGCTTGGATGCTAATAACTGTCAAAATGCAAGGGGTTAGTGAACAGGACGCACTGCAAATGGCAGGGTGACACTGTATGCAAGACATCCTGCTAACAGGTCTGAGAGCAAGTACTGCATTGTTCCTGATCACAGTACTCGACCCTCTCATGCTCAGGCGTGGTTACGTTTAGCCAGCAAATTGCTTGAGGAAATGTTCAGCACTCCATTGGATTTTATCACTAAGATTAAGGGAAACACTAGTCAGATTATAAAAGAGGTGTATGCGTTAGAAAGATCATCTTGCTCAGTAACTGCTGAACAGACAAGCATTTTAAAATCTTGGAAAGACTGGGGCTTCAATTCACCAGCTCTTCAGTCAACCTGTTTCGGTTACCTGCGGTTCTAACTTTCAGGTGAGTTGATCAGTTACTCTTACATTCATGCACTAGTTGTTCACATCAATGTTAAGGAGTTTCTCTCTCTCTCTCTCTCTCTCTCTCTCTCTCTCTCTCTCCTCTCCTCTCCTCTCCTCTCCTCTCCTCTCCTCTCCTCTCCTCTCCTCTCTCTCTCTTTCTCTCTCTGTAGTTCAGTGTGGTTATAATATTCAGTGTGGTTCTGGTTCCTGTAATCCTCTGAATCTCATTCACAGAGGATGCCGTCACCCTCACTAACCATTTACTGTTTTCATTGCCTTACTTTCCTCAGCCTGGTGTAACAAAATACCATAAAATGGGTGGTTTTAAAGAATAAAGGCATATTGTCTTACAGTTCTGGAGGCTAGAAGGCCAAATCAGAATCTTCTCCTTGTCAATTCTTTCTGTGGGCCTTACAGGAAGAACTGTTACACACCTCCATTTTTTGTGTGGCTACTGACAATTCTTGGCAGTCCTTTGCTACTTATCGATGCACCCAAATCCAATTCTATTGTCACATGGCAGTTGTCTTCCCCTCTATTCTGCTCTTTCTATGTCTGTTCTCCCATCTAGAAGACACCATGAAAAGAGATTTAGGACTAGGCTTTACTCAAACTGGTAAACTATAAAGGAAAGATCCTATTTTTCACACTAAGACCAATCACAAGTACACATGTTAAGACTTCAACATATCTTACTGAGGGACTCAATTCTGCCCATAGCATCTAGAATTTAGCAGTCTTTCAAAATAATTTAAATTTGCTATACTTTCTCTCTCTGTCTACCAATAAGATACCCTGACTTCCCAAATCCATAAATTTTCTACCCACCAACTCATGTTCTTTTTCTGATTAGATTTTTAAGATTATTCGGACTGCTAGATAACCCCAATGATTCATCTACATATGATTCATCTGTTACTTAATAAAGTGTATTTTGTAGCAACAATATCATCCGTAAATTTGATTCTAAGAAAGAGATGCCAATTAGCTTTTGATTAAACTATAGCAAAGAGTGTTCGGGTGTTGGGTCCATGAGGAATGTGATCATTGAAAGGAACCTTCAGAATTTAGATGTCTGGAGAAACGGAGTCACAACATGGTGCAGACTACGTAATATCAAGCCACTTTGTGATTTGGAAATAGTCTCTGAGTTGATAGAATTCAGATAGCCCCTTTTGAAATAGCATGCTTTCCATTGATTGAAAATTTCCATTAGTTAACATCGTTTCTAGTAATCTGAGAATTATGAATAATGTATGCTATATTATGAATAAACCCTGAGGTCCTTCTAAGAAACATACTTTTGGGGTTAATAAAATCATAATTTTGGGTTTTAATTTTTGTTACCAGTCAATCTAATAAGCTTAGCTTTCTTTTGTACAATTTGTAGACTGTAATCATTTAAAAAATGAGAGATTACTACTGCCAATTTTAATACCTTTTATTTTTCATATTGATTATAAGAATATAAGGGGCTCTTGTAGCAAAGTCTGATAAGTGTTGACAAGGTTGGTGATTTGAAACCATCAGCCACTCTGTAGGAGAAAGATAGGACTGTCAGTTCCCATAACTATTTATGGGATATACCAGCACTGACTCAATGGCAATGGGCTAGGTGGATACTACAGAAGATACAAAGGGGCTTCATAAAGTTTATGGGAAATTTCCATTATCTTTTAATTACATATTTTCCATATCTTTTTGAAGCCCCATCATCTTTAAGGTGTCTGCTTGGCTCAGAAGAATCCAATCAATGTTTCTGGTGCACATATCATGATTTTAAATGTAGGTCAGAAGTTTGGAGAGTGGAAGCATGCTGGGCCTTAGCTTCCTAGGAACCAGTTTTGGATGGCTGATACAGATGGATGGACTCTCCACCCCCACCCCTTGCACTTCCAAAGGAGGACAAATATCACCCTCACATCTTGTTTCTCCTTTCTTGAGTGGCATGTATCTCTCCCCCTTATTCTTTGATTTCTTGTGACAGGACAAACAAAACCCACAGGGTTGTGATATAGGAACGGAGAGAGCTAAATTTGCTTCAAAGCCCCTTGCATTTGAGATCACCTGGATAGTGCGATGACAGTGCCTAAAGGACGCAGGGGTTTCTGGCTTTGCTGGGGTAGGGTTGACATCACAAAACAGCTGCTCATTTCTAAAACAAGAGAACATCATAAATATTTATTTACTGCCCAGTGTATGCAAATAACATGGGGCTAGGCATTGAGGATATATAGGTAAACAGGGTATACACAGCCCCTCATCTCATGGAGCTTATAATCTACCCAAACAGATAAGCATTGAACAAATAATAATTTAAAAAAATATGCATACTTCTAAGAAAGTATAGCAGGAGTTTCTGACTGGCTTGGGTACATCTGAGAAGCATTCGTTGAGGAAGGAGTGTGTGAAGTACATTCTAAGGTTGAACTAGAATGCATTTGCCAATTGGCGATCGTGTAGGAAGGATACAGTGCGTCTGTGCCAAAGCAAGAGTAAGCACTTGAGAAAAGAAACTTCATGGAGTGTTGCAGCAGCTCAGAGACATCAGTGGGATGAGTAAGGGACAGGGTGGCTGGGGCAAGATGAGACCCAGTGTTGCTATTTTGTTTTAGCTGTAAAACTATTTTAAAGTGATGCAAATATTGAATCAAGAGAGTGACAGAATTAGATTTGCATATATATGTGTATATACACATAAACACACATGCATATATTTACTCATATATACACACATTATAGCTCTATTCAAGAGGATCTGTTGGAAGGGGACAAGAGTAGATCCAAGTTTGGTGCCCCATGTGGACATTCAGGAGACATGGAAGCAGCGACAATGCCATCAGAGAGGGTACAGTAGATGGGTGCAAGGGAAATTTAGAAGCTAACATTTATTAGTGTTGCGATTAATGGCATATGATGTGGTCAATAGATGGAGGTTTCAGGAATGGGCCTAGGGTTTGGGAATTGGGCATCAGGAAGGATGAGAGTGATTTACTTAGAGAACCATGAAAGAAGAATGCATTTTGTAACGGGAGAATGTAATTTTTGTGACAGTTTATAAGAAGAATCAGGTGGGTCTTGGTATTCAGTTTAAGGGATATTGATCATTTCTGTACAACAAGAAATCACTATATGCATATATGGAAGCAAGATCCAGAATAAGGAACTAGTAAGAACCAGGTTGTGCTCCAAGGTTAAAGGTCCAAAAGGGAAACTTCTATTGATACCAGCCACCATAGGAGGAAGTGCACCATGACAGGAACAATCTGCTGCCCTGGGTCAGCCTACTCGCAGATGCTGAGCCTCTGGTAGTAAGAATAAATCCAGAGTCAATTTGTCTGAGACTCTCAGATACTCTGTGCTCGAGGCAGAGCTGAGTCTGAATCTAAGTTAGCCAGGAACATGATTGATTTCTCTTGAAGCTGTTCTTCAGTCTCCTCCTTGAACCAATTTTCTGTGCTTTACAATCAGTATACGATCTGTTATCCTCCTGTAATTATTGTCTGTGAAGCAATATTAAGCAGTCCATATATTTACTTAAAAATTCATGCATGCATGATTTTTTTACTGACCAGATAAAGGTGTAGATCATATACACTTAGCCATTCCTCAACCAATCCAAGGTGGTTACAATATTATCACTATTTTATAGATGAGAAACTGAGACACAAAAATGCCTAATGTCCCCAACAATCTCTAGCTAGCAAGCATTTTGGTTTTTTTAAAATGTTGGTTTATGCCTACAATGCCCATTGTAATATATTTGAATTTTAAATAATTTTGGATAGTGAATTAGGTGAAATGGCATTGATGAGCTTGGCTATGAACGACACAGATATAAGAAGACCTGCTTCTGTATCTGATTGACCCAAAGAAGCTCCCACAACGAGGACCCACATAGATTTCCTTATTAGTTCTCACGTTCTTACAGGACCTTTAGAAACAGAAAAGTCACCGGCCCCTTTGGGAAGAATCCCGAGAATAATCCATAGTAAGGATAGTCCGTGCCAGGCTGCGTATGCTCGCACCTGATTGTGTCCGCGAACAGAGACCGAGACCGAGACCGAGAACAGAGACAGCCCTGGCAAGGGAAGAGAAAGCAAGCTGTTCTCTTTGGAGGCCCACCGATGGATGAAAGTTTTCACTACCGATGTCCCCGACTTCTTTAAGAAGGAGATAGTGCCCTCTTGAAAATCTTCTGCCAATGTGCAGGTCAGCTAAGGGTCTAATAGAGAAAACACCCTTGCACTTCTAGGCTTTGCAGCTGAGTCAGAGCTGCGACGACTTGCATTTCACGGTGGGGATGTGCGACTTACATAAGTGAAAACCTGCTTCAGGGACCACTATACTGAGGAGACTGGGAACCATCTCTAACAACCAAATCAAAACCCAAATCTATTGCTGTCCTGTAGACTCTGGCCCATCGAAGCCCTACAGGCAGAGCACAACTGCAGCTCCTGAGCATGCTCACTGAAGCACACTGCCAATCTGGCTCCCTCCTCAGAGTGATGGGCGATTCACACTGCCACCCTCTCCGTGAGCAGCAGAGCACTGCACCCCACGTGGCTGGGAGTCCTCTATTATAAAGATGAAGCTTATAAAAGCAATATTTGTAGCTTGCTCCAAGAATTATGATAATGTACTAAAATAATTATAATGTACTCAGCAGAAGGATAAAAAGGTAAAAATGAAATAATGGAGAACAAAATAGCTGAAATAATAGAAATATATAGATAACATGAAGAGGAGAAATTTTTAGATAAAACAAATCTGTAGCTTAATCTAAATGGTATCTGATATATCATGAGAGAGGGCATTTGCAGAAGACTAGGAGATATCTGTTCTACACCTCAATCCTCACCCTTAATCTCACCCGCACTGATCCTCTGGCTATTGAGGCATCAGGGAGTAGAGCACACCTCACTGAAGGTTTAGGTGAAAGCGCTGGACTCTAGTTGTCCTGCCTCTCTCAGGCGTGCCCTCATAGCCAACATTTGAATAGGACCTAATTAACAGGCAGAGCTTTCGTGGGTCCTCTTATGCAATAGCATAGTTAACACAGAGAGGAGTGCTGATGGTGGTGTTGGTAAGTGTTGCACAGGTAACCCACCACAAGTCAATGATTCAGGCCTACTTGCTCCTGTGAAGATTTACAGCCTTGGAAACTCTTTCTAGGCCACTAAAAGTCAGAGCTGACTCAATGAAAGTATATATAATGAATAATTAGGGGAAATGCCCGCTGACTTCATCCCCATTTGCTTGAGACCCAAGCTTGCTCTAATTCTGCTTCTCCGAATGAGCTGGCGGTTTCCATCACGGGCCTCACTTCCAGCAAGAAGTTTTCAAGCAAGAAGTTTTCAGGTTACTTGTTTTGGAACCCATATGGACTGGTTAGTAACCTGCTTGTAATCACAGTGGCAGAGGTGCCAATCCACCAGCCTCTCTGCTTGAGAAAGATGGGCTGTGTGCTCCCTTGGAGATAGCTTTGGAAACTCAAGGCGTGAGAAGCAACTTGACGGCAGAGAGTTTGGTGGGTGCTGTTTCAGATGGGTCAGATTTAGTAATGGAGGCAGTCCCAAATTTAGAAACACCCTACTTACAGACAGCCAGTACTGGATTGTAACATTTTATATAAATGTCCAGTCAGAAATGACTGAACTAAGAAGGATCAATCATTTCACGACAAAGTCTTCGTCAAGGTCACTTCCCGTTTCTGCATGTGCTTTGAAATCATTAAAAATGCATTGGGCCTTTTCTTGCACCAAAACAAGATTAAAGAACTGTCGGCATCTAGGTGGACTTACCCACACATTTGACATTAAAAACACAGAACTGATCGTGGCAATCTAAGGACTACCTGAATTTTTGTTAACCTTCCTGATAACAAAGGAAGGGTTGTTTGGGGTTTATTTTTGAATGTGTAGGTTGCATGAATGGCCTCAATTCTTCACCCCTCTCTTCACCTACCATTACTTTTCTGTGAGTTTGTCGTATTGTAGAGGCTTGTGTGCCAGCAGTCTTTCAAATACCACCAGGATTACTGGTGGTGTATTGGTTTCAGAAGAGGCGCCAGGCTAAGATACACTAGGAAGAAAGATCTACCACATTTAATGAAAATATTCTACCAAATTTAATGCAAATAATCTGTCTTTTATGTATTGCTGCCAACTGCTTCCCAACATAGGGACTCTGGTACTATTGTCAAGGAAATGTTGGATTTCCAACTTCAAGGTAGGTGGTTCAACTCCCACAGCCACTCTAAGGGAGGAAGATCAGGCAGTTGGATCAAGTTAAGATTTTCAAAGTCTCTTAACCCTTATATTATGAGTCAAAATCAACTCAACGGCACTGGCTTGAGGTTTGATCCCCCCTTACATGAAGTGTTTTAACATGCACATTGCAATTGTGATTTACATGTTGCTGATAAAATTTGCATAATATAGTTATGAAAATACCTCACGGGGTAAGGCAAAGTATATAAAACAAACAGCATGTAACACATGTTATTTGTATAAAAACCCAGGATTCCAAAGGTGGGGGCAGAAAGTAAAAATTCTAATGGATGGAAGCTGAAGACTGTGTGATACCATGTTCAAGGAAAAAATCTAGTTGGAAGGCATTCAAGATACAACTGTGGACGAGCTACCAATGTGAAGCAGATTTGACCATTGTCACGTGAATGATTACAACTTTCAGAAAATGTTTTTGCTGATGTGATATTTCTCAAAATGAGAATGCTGTTTTGGTGCCACCAAGTCAACTCCTACCCATGGTGGCCCTATCGTGGCCACGATGACCAAAGTTCTACCATGTGATCCCCAGCTTTATTTCTGTCACCACGACCCTATTTTCCAACTACTGTTCCTTCTTGTTCCAACTTTCTTTTCCAATCACCAATAATTATCAATTCTTCTTGATTGTATCATTGATCGGCTTCAGTCTGAAGACCTTGCTATAATACATTAAGGTCTTCATTACTAGCTTTTGTGGTTGGTTCATACATTTGAATAGTAGTTTTATCGACTCGATTTCCTTGAAGGCAGGTCGATATAATCCTGTTACAGACAGCATTGTACTTCAGGATGGATTTAACAAGATTCTTCCTGAAAATGAATGTCACAGCATTCCCCTCGATTATGCTATTCCCAGCATAGTAAATCATATGATTTTGTGATTCAAAATGTCCAATATCAGTGCATTTCACCTAACTAATGCATAGGATATCAATATTTATCTGTTCCATTTAATTATTAACCATTTCCCGTTTTCTTAGATTCATATTTTCTCATTCCACGTTCCGATCATTAGCAGATTTTTGTCAGCTGTTTCTCCTTGCTTGAGTTGTGTGCCATCAGCAAATGCAGTTCCCAAAGTCTCCACTCCTGCAGGCTTCTCTCAACTCATGTTGCCATGGTCAACTCCACTCCAAGAAATCAGCTCCTCCTCAGGCACAAATCGAATGCCCTTGGACTTGAGGGGCCATCCTCTGGCAATATCTCTAACAATGCTCTGCTCCTTGTACTTAGGCTTTCAGTACCTGACAATGCTTTGAAACTATGTATATGGTTTTCAGTGCCTTCTTCCTCTAAAGTGGGAACCAAGTTGTTCTTCATTGTCTGCTTTTAGTCTGGAAGCTTCTCTAGAATCTGTTCATTTTGGATGACCCTCCTGGCACTTGAAATACCAGTTACAGAAATTCCAGCATCACAGTGATACATAAGCCACCCCAGTATGACAAACTGACAGACAAGTCATAGCAAAAGAGAGACAGAGAGAGAGAGAGAGAGAGAGAGAGAGAGAGAGAGAGAGAGAGAGAGATAAAGAGAATAAGCAGCTGCAAATAACAACTAACAATGTGACTGTGGAAGTTCAAAGTATGAAACAAGGAGACTTGGAAGTCATCAGAAATGAGAAGGAGCATGCAATTATCAATATTTTAGGTTGAAATGTGCTGATACTGGTTATTTAGAATCAGACAATCATATGGCATATTATGCTGCAAATAGTAATGGTGTCACATTCATTATCAAAAATAACATTGGAAGATCTGCAATGCTGCCAACAGTAGTATTGCATCCATATGCCTACAAGAAAGACCAGTTTATATAAATTTCATTCATATTTATGATATAACCACTAATGCCAAAGATGAAAAGACTGAAGATTTTTACTAACTTCTGAAATTTACAATGAATCCATCTTGCAATCAAGTTGCATTGTTAATTACTGGTATTTGGAATGTGAACATTGGAAAATTAGGAGGATCAATGACTTACTTATTCTAAATAAATTTTAAAAATCATAAACAATGACTACACATATGAACTTCATTGAATGGAATACACAAAAAATAAAATAGACCACATCTATGTAAAGGGATAACAGGGAAGCTCAATATCATTAGTAAGTACAAGTTCAAGTAAAAACTGCAGAACAGACCACCATATGCCCATATGCAAGTTCAAGTAGAAACTGAAGAAAATGAAAACATGTACTTGAGAGCCAAGGTATAGACTTCAGTGTAATACAACTGAATTTAGAGACCATCTCAAGAATAGACTTGAAGCATTCAACACTAATGAACAGAGACCCAATGGGTTGTGAAAAACCATCAAGAAAGCCATACATGAAAAATTTTAAAAGCATGAAAGAAAGACAAAATAGATGTTAGAAGAAATTCTAAAACTTGTTCAAAATATACAACAGATGTAACAAATGGGAAAAATGATGAGCAGAACATTTTAAAGTGTGTCTGGAGAAGACAAAGTACAGCATTATGATAAAATATGTTCAAAGGGCTAGAGTTAGAAAATCAAAGAGGATGAATGTTAGTCTGGGTAGACAAGAGAAACAAATTCAGAGACACTCATGTGTATATGAAAGAGCTTTATATAAGAGCAATTGAATATTGAGAAAACATCCCAGCCCAGTCCAGCTCAAATTCCTAAGTCCAGTAGTAGCCCATATGTTTGATACCAATTTTTTAATTCCTCTTCAGACTCACTAATCACATGCAATGATGCCAAATGCAAGATGATCATAGGCCAGTGGGTGGAAAGTCTTGTGGATCCAGTGGTGGTATTAGTATCTCATTGTTGGCAGGGGTATCCACATGCCTTCTCCAGCTCAGGGCACCAACATAGTTCCATGTGTCTTGTTAGCTGCCATGTGTTCCAGGGAGTGAGCAGAGAGAGATAATGTGTGTGTCTCCTGCCTCTGAGAATTCTCTGGAGAAGGCCATGCCCACTCAGAGGCCTCATTGACTATGACCTAATTGACAAGCTTGACCGCACCCCTTCACTCTTAATCCTCTCAAATTGACAAACAATTATATAACTACCACAGATGAATACACTCGGCATCCCTGTGTGGGAAAAATAAGCCTTGAATTCCAGCATTAAAATATGCAATGGGCACAGCAGTTACAGCACAGGAAGCCACAAAGCAACGAGGAACCTAAACACTTACTGATGATCGCTTCTCGGCCTTTTGGCTAAGGTCAAGTGTAACACTTACTGATGAATGTCAAAGACTACACCTTCCCCAGGAATTACAACTTTATATAAAGAGAACAAAACTCCACACAAGTGGAATAAGCAGCATCATGATAAATAGAGAAAAGATTGCTGTTCGATCCATAATGAATACTCATAGAAGCAGCATTTGGAAAATCTACTGAAAAACACTGCAAAAAGGTTTAGCAAGCACTTTGAGGATAAAGTACACTTGTCCACACCACTAGTTCTTCAGTCACCTCATATGTTTGCAGAAGCTGGATTAGTATTAAGAAAGCTTCTTGAGACTCATGGGACTTAGTGTGGATGTGTTACTCACAGGGACTAGTCTCAGAGGAAGCACATCATGTTGGGTAAATTATAGGGTTAGCAAAGACAATGAGAAAGTCTTTGAATGAAGTGGGGTGTAATAGTGGCTACAAGAAAGGGCTTAAACTTCAGAACAATGGTGCAAGCCAGGCACTTCATTCCATTATTCATGGGTCACTATAAATCAAAACCACAGCATTTTACATGAATAATTCTGTATCCAAGGACTTTGCATGTGACTTTGTATTCAAACTCATTGCTGTCAAGTCAAATATGACGCATAGTGACCTAGGGCTAGATTCACACTTCCCCACAGGGTTTCCAACTCATAAACTTGATGGAAGTTCAGTGTCCCATCTTTCTCCAGTGGAGCTGCTGGTGGGTTTAAGCGGCAATCTTTCACTTAGCAGCTGAGCCACTTAACCATTACACACTAGGGTTCCTTACTTGCAATTGCTTCCCCTAAAACTATGTGTTACTTCCTTTGTTTTGGCTATATGACTTGCTTTGACAATTAAAATTTTAGTGAGCATGCCATGATCTAAATCAAAACATTTTCGCATTTCTGCTTAGCCTCTGGAGTCTTTGCCATGCCTGTAAGAATAACAGGTCTAGGCTAAAATGCCATTCTCAAGAAAAATCTGAGAGCTTCATGAAAGGGGGACATGCTGCTACAATTGGGTCTGACCTAGCTCAGTCAAAGATGGTGGCTTCTATGAAGAACAATGGGGCACCAAGTTTAGAGAAAAGCTTATTAACCACCTGCCACATACAGATGGCACAGCCTAGCTTGCCAAACGTGAGGAAGACTTGAAGCACTTGCTGATGAAGATCAAGGATTGCAGCCTTCTGTATGGATTACAACTCAAGTTATGGTAGATCAAAATACTCACAAATGGACCAGCAGGTAATATCGTGGTAAGGGGAGAAAAGGTTGAAGTCAAAGATTATTTCTTGCTTGGATTCACAATTGATACTCATGGAAGCAGCAGTCAAGAGATCAAAGGACACATTGCATTAGGTAAATCTGCTGCACAAGACCTCTTTAGACTATTAAAAAGATAAGATATTATTTTGAGGACTAAGTTGTGGCTGACCCAAGCCATAGTCTTCTCTATTGTCTCATAGGCATGAAAATTGGGCATTGAATAAGGAAGACAGAAGAAGAATGAAGGTATTTGAATTGTTGTGCTCGAGAAGAATATTGAAAGTAGCATGGGCACTAACAAGACAGATAGAGGTGTATGGTGTGGCCCTGCAGGTGAGGCATGGCCAGAGTGCTCATTAGAGGCAAGTGTCTCAAGACTTCATCTTAAGTACTCTGGACAGTGTCAGGAGAGACCGGTCCCTGGAGAAGCACATCATGCTTGGTAAAGTAGAGGGGCAGCTAAAAATCGGAAGGTCCTTAACAAGATGGATTGACTCTGTGGCTGCAACAATTGGGCTCAGACACAGGAACAATGGTAAGGATGACACAGGAACGGGCAGTGTTTGGTTCTGTTGTTCAGAGGGCCACCAAGGTTTGAAACAGACTCAATGGCACCAAACAGCAATAACATAGACCTATCTATCTGCAGCCACCAACAGTTATATTAGCTAAGTAAACACTTAATTGTGGGATTCCTTATGCAGTGCTATGGTGTGGTGGTTAAACCTGGGCCAGCTAACCACAAGTCATCAGTTTGAAACCTCCAGTCACTCTGGGAGCAAGTCTAGGCTTTCCAGGCCTGTAAAACAGCTGTAGACTGAAATCCACAGGGACAGTTCTACCCTCTCCATAGGGTTGCTATGAGTCAGTATCGACTGGAGAGCACTGCGTTTGTTGTTAGTGTGCCCTTAGTGAAACATTGTGCCCTCTTGTTTTGTTTATAAGGACCTTTTCTTTCTTTTTTGTATTCTGTCTGTCTGGTATGGAGCTCGGGTGGTGTAGTGGGTTGTGTCTTGGATTGTGAACCACAACGTCAGTAGTTTGAAACCACAGTAACTCCTCAGGAGAACGATGAGCCTTTTCACTCTCCTGAAGACTTACAGTCTAGAAAACCTACAGGCCATTCTGCTCTAGCCTAGAGGGTCACTATGAATCAGAATCAGCTCAATGACAGTGAGTATATTTTTTAAAAATCTGTCTGATAACTAGAAAATTTCTCAAAATATTTTAAAATTCTTTTATTTGAATTAATATGAAATAATTTCTACAACGATGCCTAAAATGAATATGTTTCACTTGTGTGTAACACTGACCTCATCAAAATAATTTCTGTCAAATTTCTGTATGGCAAGTTAAACTAACCTGGCCCTCTGTAAACGTACAGTGAGAGGAAGTCTTGTGCGAAAACACACCTTTTAATGCAAATCACTAACATTTGGTAACACAGAGATGCTATTGCCTCAGTCTTCCCTTAATATCTCTCTCTGTTAACAGAATAAAACCCAAAAGTTTTAGTCTTATAGCTGGGCCCTAAACCATTGCTCTCAACTACCTCTTCCTTTTTAACTTATGTTCTGTAGGAGAATTAAGGAAAATCTGCTATAAACACAACTTTATTTTCGTCTCTCACCATTTCTTTAAGCCTGTGACTATTCCTTCCCTTCCCATAGAGGCAAACTTAGATGATCATACTCTCTTTTACTTCCTCTTGGGCTTTTAATCCCTTGCTTTTAAGTTATAGACATGATCTTGATTTAGTAGAAACACTTACCAGGTTAATATATTCATCAAAACCCTATAGTTAATTTAAAACTAAATGCCTTTCCTTTCCCCAAACTAGGTCCTATAATAAACTACCTTTTGCAGTAGGAAAATATCTACCTGATTTTTATTATTCACTTCTTGGCTAGAGGTATGGTGATGTGAGCATTCCAGCACTGAAGGTAGAGGAGCGAGGGGAGGGGCATGCTTGAAGGGAAGTGTTCACTTGAAGGCTTCTTGGTCTCGGACTCTTCCTCTTGTTAACCCTTTGCTGCAAAGGCAACATGTAATCAGCTCCACATAGACTTACTACAACATTTCACAATGAGGGTCTATTTGCCTTGGAAGGCTGGCCTTTGGAACAAGATCTCTTTTAAAGCAATTCACCTATTTTTTATTCCACGTTCTTCCATGGAATTCATTAGTCTCTCAGTAGCTAGAGAAGAAAGAGTAGAAATTCTCCCCAGATTTGAGCCCTTTACTACATAGATTATCATAGTTTTCTTGGGCCAGCATCCAAAACCAGTCCATTATGTTTTCAACTGCAGGGTATACAAGTCAAGTCTTCTAAGCAGTTCAATGAAGCCTCTACAATTAGATGTGATGTGAGGAAGGAAGACATGCAGGCAAGGAGGTGGCCCCCACAGCAACTCTTTCCAAAGAAACCCTCTTTTCTAAACCGTATCATCTCCACTTGTTTAACCTGCTTTAGAATTTGATGTGACATGATGTTCAACGGATTCATAAACTGCTTTTCTGCCAAATCTTCTGAAATTTTTAAATAGAACCAGCACTTTTATTTTGTCTTGGTGTCAGCCATAATGTTCATTTGGCAATTCTCTCCCTGGTTTCTAATTTCTTATGTGGCCTAGCATTCATTTTTGAGGTAGATTTCATAATCCATTCTTGTAGTTCTCCAAGCTTCTTGATATCTGTTCTCTTTTTAAAGTGCTCTTCTGTTCTACCTTTCTGTACAAGTCTAAATCATAAATATTCAGAGATTCACTTATTTCTGTCTTCTTAGGAAGGCCTTCTCTGATCTGGTCAGAATTAATATTTTCTTTCCTACGTTCTTGGGGCACAGTGTCCCTTTATCATGTGACATAATGGGCTATGCTTTGAACTGCTAACTTCAAAGTCTGCAGTTTGGACCTACCAGCTACTCGGTGGGAGAAAGATGAGGCTCTCTGTTTAGGAGTGACTGCCATGGAAACCCAAAGGAACTGTTCTAATCACGTCACTATCACGTCACTATGAGTCAGAATTGACTCAATATCAGTGAGTTTTGTTGTTTTAATCATAATCTAGCTTACAATATGGTTCTCAAATATCTCATATTTTGGATTTGAGGATGAATAATTTTGTATACACCAATATTTCTGAAATTGCTGTGCATCTGATAGCAAATAACTTGGTAGGAATTTTTGTTTTGTGTTGTTTTCTTTTGTCAGGTACATAAAATGATAGTTGTGGTAGGCAGGTTTATTGTACCAACATGGCCAATGAACCCATGTGGGATTAATTGAAGGGCAGAGAGATAAATGGTTCGGCAAGCCTTGCCTTTCTTGTCTCTCGCTCTTTGATCATCAGACCCGTGTGCTGCTGCCTTGCTTGTTCTGTGCCTCAATTTGTAAGCTGCATTACCTGTGGGAAACCTAACCTGTGGACTGTGTCGCTGTAATTTGAGGTTCCTTCAAGACCTGCTTCACCACACCATTGGAATTTACATCTCTTGAGCTGGAGACTGTCAGACCATGTCATCTGGCTGATTGTGGGTGACCTGCCTTGCTGTTTGCTGTCTGTGCCTGGATAGCCTGAATTGCTCTACAGAGGACTACCTGGCAGCCCTCAAGACTTGAAGGACTGCTAGTGTCTCACAACTCTCTCACAGGAGTGAGTTGCACTGAGCCATTTGTACTGCTTTATAGATTAATTAACTGTTTATTTGTTATGATATGCATCTATCTACCTATCTGTGTAAATATATATAAAATTATTAGTGTTCTTCTTTTGTTTCTCTAGAGAACCCTGTATAACATAATCATGTATCCTGCTACAAAGGACATCTTAGTTTATTAACCCTTAAGATTAGAAAATTTGCCTCATTCCTCTCTATATATTCCTCAGCATAAAGTAGGAGCTCAAAATTTGGATGTTTATAAAAATGAAACCATGTTGTATATAGTTCTGGGATATTGTCATTTTCTTCCGTGTCCAAAACATTCTCAATTACAATTTCATTCAAATTAAAAGGACTTTGATGGGACATTCATTACTTTAAAAGTAACATTTATTAGTCTATGTGTTATGAATGCAACCTTAATATAATCAGGAAGAAGTTTAATCTCACTTCATTTTCACTCCATTAAAAACCTTGTAACAATGTTCATAAATTAGATCTCCAGAGTCATAAAAGTATATACCAGAGTCCCAATCTACACAATTTTGACCATATTTAGTTATTTGATGAGGTTTCTGATTTGGAAATCTCCACCACTTATATATATTATTTTTTATGGTTTTAATGAAGCCACAAAAGCATATAATTTGTATAATATCGGTCTGTCCTGTTGTCAATGACACCAGTAAACCAGGGACACGTTGTAGCAATTAGAGTTCATTTCTTTGCTTAAAACGAATGGCTCATCATAGACTGCCTTGCTTACATAGAATTATAATTAAGGACCATAAATAAAGTGGACTAGACTTATTATTTCAAAAGAAATGAGTCCTAAGGTATCAAATAACCCCCCAAAATATACTGTAGCACAATCTTAATGCTCAAATGACCTCTTATGCACAAAATTTAATTTCTAAAAATTCACATTTAGAATAATTAAAAAACACATTTACTTACTTGAGGATTGTTTTGTTCACTTATAGGAATGCATGAAGAACTCAGGGAGGACAAAACAATCACACAAGGATGATAAATCTGGAGCAAAGCACAATGTTACCAAATATCCAGTATTCCTTTTCCCAGACATCAGCCGGGAAAATTTTTTAGAACAAAACAGCATATTTCATGCATCTACCAAGTGCAACTTGTTTCCTATGCCAAGTAAATCTGTAGTTCTCTATACATTCACTCATCCATTCCTTGTCCTGTACATCAGTGTTGTTTGTTAATTTCCCTATAATCAAAAGGAATTGTTAGAAGAATAAGAGATTGTGATGTACTTCATCAAAACGTGGTTTTCAAGAACAAAATTTTCAACTTGAGAAACTGATGATCTGATATGAGAAACTGATATGCAGGCTGTTTTCAGTATAAACACTTTATCTTTCATTTTCATATAGTAGGCACCTTGTGAAAAGGTTGTTTATAACAACCCTGTAAAAAAGATCTCTTGTTTGTTTGTCTGTTTCTCATTCTAGATAAATTAAGAAGAAAAACAAAGCCAGTGTCATTGAATGAACTCTGACTCACAGGACAGAGTCCAACTGCCCTGTGAGGTTCCAAGACGGTTCCAAGGCGTAGAAAGCCTCATCTTGCTCCTTGGGAGCAACTGGTGGTTTTGAACTGCTGGCCTAAGAGTTAACAGCCCATTGTGTAACCCACCAGGATTCCTCCTCTTCTTGATAAGGAACTAGAAATTCAGATGAACTAGCATGTGATAAAACCACTTTCTTTGCTACTTGGTCTACTATTATAGGTCCTAAAGGGAATGTGGTGGTCTGCTTTTTAGGATTTTTCAACTATATAATAAAAATAATTACCATGCAGGATCTGGACCACTGGTAGAGCTATTAAGGTTTCCTGATTTAGATATAAATTTGGACAATTTAGTTCTTAAGATCTTTTCCAGTTTGGGCTATTGTCTGACAGTGATTTATAAAATATAGTTCATAGTTGGACAAAATAAATGAAAGTCATATATCAGTGATGTTGGAGTCTTTAGTTTCAGTCTTGACATTTACTCTAATATAAGCCTGTCTGATGGTTATGGCCTCAGCTTATTCAAGTAAAAAAAGAAAATGGGAATATAACTGCCCAAGTCACAGAAACACTTTAAAAATGAATCAACATATTGAAAACAAAGACTATATAAGTGACAATGTATTATATGCACCTTATCCTGAGGTATATAGGCATGATTAAAGAAAGCAATGCTCCCATGAGATTCTTTAAGCTGAATTTAATTGGAAATTTTATTCATCTTTAATAGAATCAGTCTGCTTTCACAATTCAGTCTTGGAATTTGCATATTTCTGTCAAGCATTGTTTTTTCTTTAGTCACTATTTCAAACAGAGAAATCATTTTTATTGTGACTTTGTTTTGCTGATTTTATGGTGCTATGTTCCTGATTTCTTCAAGAATTTGGTTGGATGTCCAAATTAATTCAAATGTCTTTTAAGGGTTTCCAGTGCATAGGTTTTTTTTTTTCCAGAAGCTTCACTGTGGGCCTGTAACTCCCTGCTAATCTATAGATATACATAAAGGCAAATAGCTGACTGTTCCATTTTGCCTTTCCCCTCTTTCTTAGGTGCTAGCCTTTTAGATTATTTCCTATTCAATGTTAAAATATACTTCAATGTAATGACTCATTGCTTCAAAGAATACTTGTCCTGTTCTTTGATATGAGTACACTCACATTAGAAATACTTATAAAAATGCCGCTATATTTCTGCTAATGATAATGTTTACTGACAGTGCATATTCCTTTGTGGTCTTATGCTTACTGCATTTATAATGGTTTAAGGAGGGTTATGGGTAGGACAATCAAAGCAACTCTTGAGCAGCATCTTCCAAATTATTTGCATCTGGCTAACTCTTGAAAGCATTTTAGAATTTACCTTCCAAAAAGGTACTTTGAAATAGACACTCAAATATGCTAAATAATAGGCTCCTGCCCTGAAGTATTTCATCTCTGGCACAGCAGGGTGGCCAGTGCAAGTAAGCAATGCCAAGACTGGGACAAAACTGAAAAACAAACAAATCGAACATCCCAAGCCGGCTGCCCTGGAGTGGCTTGGACTCCTGACAGTCCCATGAGTGCTCCCGAGGGTTGTGCTCCCGGGTGTTCTATGGTAAATTCTGGGGAAGCAGATTACAAGGAAGTCTGAGGTACTTCTGGGTGGACTTTGGACCTCCAAACTTTTGGTGGTAAGGACACAAGTGAAACCAGAATTTACATTCAGGGCTTAGAGGGGGCGAAACTTAGCCTATGATATGAAATAAAAAGTCAGGAATAGTCAGAATCAGACACTTCTAATAGAAACAAAAGAAATGTATTAGACAGTGAGAACGGAGTAATTAGGAATAAGCGAATACAAAACAGTATGCATAAAAGCTAGGAGAGGCACATGTTAAGATAAATTATGAGCTTCTACCTATTGATAAATACTGATCCTTGGCCTTGATGCTTGATCATAGATGAACTTTCTTATAGTCCCCTCTCCAAGAATACTAGAAACCTCCACATTAACTTTTGCAGTAGAGAAATAGCATACCGTGGAGCAAAAATTTCTTCTTGAGCATGTAAAAATCAATTCTTTCAAATTTATTCCTATCAATTATGTCTTGGGAAAAGGTAGACAGGTGTAAGATAGTTTCACTTGTCTGACATACCCTGAGTCCATGCACATGAGCTTGATTACAGAAACATCATGAAAAATCACCCTTGTATTTATTTTTCAAGGCAGTTTATTCTGTCTTAGGTGAAAGTTTACACAGAGAATTAGTTTGCATTTAACCTTTTTAACGTCAATTTTTCCTGACATTGGCTACATCTTTCCAAGTGTCAACCATCTCGTTATTTTCATTTTGTTTGTCTTTCTATTAATTTCCCCCTAATCCTCTTTAACATCTCATTTTTGTTGTAGTGTAAATATTGGCAGTTTTGGCTCATATAGTTGAATACTATCGAATCCAGGTACTCAAATGTGGTATTATTTATTGTATAAACCAATCTACTATGTGAGTGGAAATTGACAACTGTGAGTGGCTTCAGTTCAATATTCAGAGTGTGATAGTTTTACGGTATAGCAGTTACATAATGTATTGTCAACTTGAGCAAAAGGGTAGAGTCCAGTCTGTCAATCAGGTCATACATAGCCAATGATGTTTCTGTGTGGGCATGGACTTCACCTAAAGATTCTGGGAACTTCTGTCCTTCTCCCTGGAGGCAGGGAACACACACTCTCTCTAATTCACATTCCTGTTGATAAGCCACAAAGAGCTGATGAAGCCAGAACTCTGGAGTTGGAGGAGCCACGTGGAGACTCATATCACCACTGAGATGCTTCCATTGCCACTGGGTCCACAAGACTTTCCATCTACTGGCCTGTGATCTTCCTGCATTTGGCATCATTGCATGTATTGCATGCATCTGAAAGAGGAATTTATAGACTGGTATCAGACATTTAGGCTAATATCAGACTTATGAACTTGATCTGGATTGGGCTGGGATGTTTTCTTAATATACAATTACTCAAAGAATAAAAAAATATATAAAACAAATAATTCACCATGATCAAGTGGGATTCATACCAGGGATGCAGGGCTGGTTCAACATACGAAAGACCATTAGTATCATTCACCACATTGACATGAAAAACTGTAAGAACCACATGATAATATCGATAGATGCATAAAAAGCATTTGACAACATCTAACACCAGTTTCTGTTTAAGACACTTGAGAAGATAGGAATGGAAGGAAAATTCCTCAAGGCAATACAAGCTATATATGAAAAGCCAACAGCCAAGGTGGTAGTCAATGGAGAAAAGACAAACACAATCTCATTGAAAAAGGGGACCAAACAAGGATGCCCTTTGTCTCCACTAGTATTTAACATTGTATTAGAGGTTTTAACTAATAGCATAAGGCAAAGAAAAAACATCAGAGGTATTCATCTGGTGAAGAAAGAGGTGAAACTATGGTTATTTGCAGATGATATTATTTTATATATAGAAAATCTCAAAAGCTCCACAAGGGGAGTATTGGAAGCAATAGAGGACTTTGGCAGAGTGGCAGTATACAAGATCAACAAACAGAAGTCCATTTGACTGCTATACACATTGGATAAGACCACAGAAGAGGAGATCAAAAAGGTGGCACCCTTCACAATAGCCAAGCACAAATTGAAATATCTAGGGATAGACCTGACTAAAAGAACAAAAGATCTATACCACGAAAACAACAGAACACTATTACAAGAAACCAAGAGAAACCTCAACAAATGGAAGAATATCCCATGCTCATGGATTGGAAAGCTCAATATAGTAAAGGTGTTGGTTCTGCCCAAGACACTATATAAATTTAATAAACCCCCAATACAATTACCCTCATCTTCAAAGAAATTGAAAAATGGATTGCCAACTCCTTATGGACATGGAAGAAGCCAAGAATTAGCAGAGAACTTCTCAAAGAGAAGGACACAGTGGGAGGACTTGCTTTCCCTGACTTTAGCACATACTATACAGCAACAGTGGTCAAAACCACATAGTATTAGTATAATGGCAGATACTCAGACTAATGAAAAAGAACGGGAAACCCAGAAATAAAATCATCAGCATACAGACAACTGATCTTTGATAAGGGCTCAAAAAATATTCAATGGGAAGCATATGCCCTCTTCAACAAGTGGTGTTGGAAAAAATGGATATCTACCTGGAGAAAAATGAAGCAAGACCCTTATCCCACTCCATGAACAAGAATAAACTCAAGGTGGATCACAGACCTTGAAGTTAAACCCCAAACTATTAGGGAGATCAATGAGGGAATTGGGACCAACTTGAGAACTTTGGCACAGGGAATACATAGGCTATCAGAAATAGGGAATGACATAAACACAGAGGAGGCACAAATTGACAAGTGGGATATACATCGAAATAATTCAACAAGAGAGTAGTAAGAGAGTCCACAGACTGGGAAAATCTTTAGCAATGACACATCAGACAAAGGACTTATTAATAAAATCTACAATACTCTGCTAGCTTCCAAAAAGAAAAAAAAACTAATTGTCCACTGAGGAGGTTGGCAAAGGACCATTCTTTTTCATCTCTGAATTATTTATGCCACCTATCTTATCTTGATAGACATGCAGTTATGTTAATAAGTGCAAAAAGCTGGCAAAGCCAATTACACCAACAAAGGAAGTCAAGAACAATAAAACAATAACAACAACAACCATTAACAAAAACAAAATGACAATAACAAAAAGAAAGCCACTGACAAAAATGGAAAAACCTATATAGGTCAAGGTCAATTTGTTGGCCTTTATGAGTGTTTTCTAGTCAAGTCTGATGGGGTGCCACACTGTTTCTCCAAAGTCTATTTTTAGTATTCCCTGGGGGGGTTCATCATTCTGCTCCCCTGCTGCTCTGCTGCCTGCCCTCAGTGCCTCAGTCTAACAGTGATGGGGCCAGACCGTGCACTATTCCTGCACTGAGTCTCCAGTGCTGACACCTACAGTGCCATGGTTCAGTGAGGGCACCATGTCCAGTGGTGGGGCCAGCCCTACGGTCCTCCCCGTGCTTTGTCTGCTCTGAGAAGAAACATAGTCCTCAGGGCTTGGTGGGCCAGGATGTCCTCTCCTCCTGCTCCATCCCTTTTCATTTCTACCATGTGCTTGAATCTGATGTGCCCCTCTCCTCAAGCTGTAGCCCCAGTGCTGTCCTCTGAACTGCATTCTTCTGGGAGGGGCTGGGGGTGTCCATGTAGTTGGGATTGGAGCCACAGACCTCTCTTTTGGTTCCCTGGTACATGCTGATATGTTGTATTCATATCTTGGTGCGTCAGGTTGAAGCCTGGTCTCTCTCTCCCTCTCCTGGTCTCTCTCCCTCTCTCACCCTCTCCTTGGGTCGTTTAGTGCCCTGCTCCCCACCTACCCATGTCTTTTATCCCTTTCCGTCTTTCCCCCTCTTATTTAGTTGGATGCCTGATCCCTGGATTGGGTGTGACCCCTACCATAATTGCTGGACCTCATCACAGGGATGTATGCATATAGTAGCTTTTCCAATGGCACATCAATCAAAGACCTTATTAGAAAAATCTACAGTACGTTACAAGCTTACAATAAGAAAAAAACTAACTTCCCACTAAGGAGGTGGGCAAAGGACCTGAACAGAATTTTCACAGGGACAGAAATCCGAATGGTCAACAAACATATGAGAAAATGTTCCCGATATTTAGCCATAAGAGATATGCACATTAAAACAACTATGAAATACCACCTAACACCCTCAAAGATAGCCCAATTCAAAAAATCAGAAAGCAACAAGCGTTGGTTGTAGGGAGATAGGGACTTTCATCCACTGCTGGTGGACCTGTAAGTATGTACACAGTACAGCCACTATGGAAATTGATCTGGTGAGATCTAAAACAGATTGAAATTGAGCCACTACACGACCCAGCCATCCCCCTACTGGGCATATTCCCAAAAGAGGCAAGAAACAAACCAAAGCCATGCATCTGTGCTCCAATGTTCATGGCAGCACAGTTCAGAATTGCAAGGAGTTGGAAACAACGCAAATTTCCATCAACTGATGAGTGGATTAAAAACCTGTGGTAAATATATACAATGGAGTACTAAGCATCACTAAAATCAGTAATGAATGTATCAAGCACATCACTGCCATGGGATGAACTGGAGGAAATCATGCTAAGGGAAGTAAGCCAAGCACCAAAGGACAAGTACAACATAAGTCAACTGAGGTACGTTTTAAAAAATGCTAAAGGGGTATAGAGAAGTATACAAACATTTTTGAGTGAGGATCAATTAGTATGGAAGGGACTAGACCAAATCCAGGATACATATGGTAGCCATCTAAAAAGGAGGGAGGGAGAGTAAAAAAATAAAGAAGAAATGGGTAGTGGGAGCACAGAGCACTAACCCACTCCAGGGAAGGGTATTGTTTTATATCTCCGCAGGGATAGAGGGACCATACATCAACTTGGTGCTCTAAGATGTGAATGCAAAATGCCAGAATGGAGTAGAGAACCAGTGGAGAGGTCTGAGGGTCCAGCCCCAATCCCAACTACATGAACAGTTTCCCCTCCCCCCAAATGAATTTACTTCAGAGGACAGCAGTGAAGCTGCAGCTCAGGAAGAGGGGCATGTCTGATCAGAGCAACACAGGAGCAAATGAAGGACAGGAAGAGAGAGTGGATAACATCCTGGCCCACAAAGCCTTGATGACGATGTTCCTGCTCAGAGAAGCCAATCCACAGAGAAGACCATATGGCGGGCCCCACTGGAGGCACGATATCCATCACTGAACCATAGCCCTACAGCGGACAACACTGGAGATACAGGGTGGGAATTGCGCCTGATCTGATCCCACCACACCAAGGCAAAACACTAAGGCTGTGAAACAGAACAGCAAGTGGAACAGAGCAAAGAAGTCCCCAGGGAATACCAAAAATAGATTTTAGGACCAGGTGTTGGCACCCTATCAACTTCACCAGAAAACACTCTTAAAGACCAACGAACATCCTTGAACTAACTACAAGCATTGCTTTTTGTTTGTTGTGTTGTGTTTTTGTTTTGCTTTGTTCTGTCAGTGGCTTTTTGTTGTTCTGGTTGTTTAGTTTCCTTTTGTTGCTTGGTTTTGTGCTGTCTTGTTTCTGTGCATGTTATTATCTCCACTGGTCTGTCTAAATAAGACAGGCTGGATGAACAATCGGAGGAGAAAACAACGGGACTGACAGTTCTGGGGGAACATGGGAGAGAGGGAGGTGGGGGGAAAGGAAGTGGTGTTAACAAACCCAGGGACAAGGGAACAGGTGATGAGGAGGGTGTAGGACACCTGGTAGGGCTTGATCAAGGGTAATGTAACAGAGAGGAATTACTTTAACCCAAATGAAGGCTGAACATGGTAGTGGCACAAAAGGAAATAGAGGAAAGACCTAGGAGGCAAAGGGCATTTATAGAGGTCTAAATAAAGCATGTACATATGTAAATATATTTATAGATGAAGTTGGTGAAATACATTTATGTGCATATATTTATAGGTTTAGTATTAAGGTAGCAGATGGACATTGGGCCTCCACTCAAGTACTCCCTCAATGTAATAATATTTTATTCTATTAAACTGGAATTCCATGATGCTCACCTATCCAACACCATCACTGAAGACAAATGGGTGTATAAGCAAAAATGTGTTGAAGAAAGCTGATGGTGCCCAACTATCAAAAGATATAGCATCTGGGGTTGTAAAAGCTTGAAGATAAACAAGCAGCCATCTAGCTCTTAAACAACAAAGTCCGCATGGAAGAAGTACACCAGCCTGTGTGATTCCAAGGTACTGAAGGGATCAGTTATCAGGCATCAAAGAATGAAAAATCATATCATTGTGTGCTCACCTCCCTGACATGATCACTGAAGACAAATGGGTGCATAAGCAAATGTGGTGAAGAAAACTGATGGTGCCCAGCTATCAGAAGATTTTAAGGCTTGAAAGTAAACAAGCAGCTATCTAGCTCAGAGGCAACAAAGCCCACATGGAAGAAGCACACCAGCCTGTATGATCACGAGGTATCAAAGGGATATCAGAAATCAAAGATCAAAAAGTCATATCATTGTGAATGAGGGGGAGTCAGGAGTGGGGACTCAAATCCCATCTGTAGGCAACTGGACATCCCCTTATGGAAGGGTCATAGGGAGGAGACGAGCCAGACAGGGTGCAGTGTAGCAATGATGAAACATACAACTTCCCTCCAGTTCCTAAATGCTTCCTCTTCCCCCACAATCATGATCCCAATTCTACCTTCCAAATCTGGCTAGACCAGAGGATGTACACTGGTACAGATAGTAACTGGAAACACAGGGAATCGAAGACAGATTATCCCTTCAGAACCAGTGGTGAGAGTGGTGATACCAGGAGGGTGGAAGGAGGGTGGGGTAGAGAGGTCGAACTGATTATAGGGATCTACATATAACCTCCTCCCTGGGGGATGGGCAACAGAAAAGTGGATGAAGGGAGACATCGGACAGTGTAAGATATGACAAAATAATAATTTATAAATTATCAAGGGTTCATGAGGGAGGGGGATGGGGAAGGTAAGGGGAAAATGTGGAACTGAATGTTTGGAAAATGATGAGGGTAATGAATGTACAAATGTGCTTTATACAATTGATGTATGTATGGATTGTTATAAGAGTTGTATGAACTCCCAATAAAATGATTAAAATAAATATATAATTACTCTTTATATAAAGCTCTTTCTTAGTCACATATGAGTGTCTATGAATTTGTTTCTTTAGTCAACCAAGACTAACACACAGGGTTCCTTATTAAATCTAGACTTTTTTAGAAATGTCAGCTTTATTCTACATTTTTTCCTTTAGAATCATATTTAGTCACAGCTTGGCATCTTTTACTTACTTATCTGATATCAGGATAGATGAGGTGGTGGTTCATGTGAGCAATTAGACCTCCAGAAATGAATTTTCTTAATTTCCTTTTTATTCCAGATGAGTGAAGACCATTTGTTGTTTCTTAGACAGCTGCTTGCAAACCTTTAAGGTTGTAGACACTATGCGAAAAGCAGAATATAGGAAGTTCCATTCATATGTTTATGAAATAATTTGTGTCAATTTATTGAGTTATCTCAAAAAATTATGCTTCTACGTCTTTTAACCCAGCAATAAACAAATGCAGTAAAATCTTTGGATATATCTAGGATATCTCCATAAACATGTTTCCATGTGCTTTATTTAATTTATATATATATATATATTTATTTATTACCATACACATATTTTGGGTTGTTATATTACTCTTGTTGTGAAATCATGTCATAGCATTTATTTAAATAATTCCTTACTCTGTGTACTTCTTAGTGTCTTCATTTACTTCCAACAATTTGTATATTGCATTTTCCATCACCCAAAATAAATGTCTACTATTATAGAGGGATATTTTTCTACCTTTACCATTTTGGTAACTATCAAGGAACATTGCTTTATGTGTGTTGTAGGATTATATCTTGTTTTCATACAAAGTCAATTCTCATGGAAGCAACAGTCAAGAAATCAACCAACACATTGCATTGGGTAAGTCTTCTGGACAAGGACTCTTTAAAAGTGTTGAAAAGCAAGGATGTTAATTTGAGAGCTAATGTGAGCCTGACACAAGACATGATATTTCCAATCACCTCATGTGCATGTGAAAGTTGGTTAATGAATAAGGAGGCAAAAGAAGGGTCAATGCATTTTCATTGTGATGAAGGATTTTGAAAGTATCATCAACTGCTAAAAGAACAAACAAATCTGTTTTGGAAAAAGTAGACCCAGAATGGTTCTTAGAGGCAAGGATGGCTTCCATACTTCGGACATATTGTCATAAGACATCAGTCGCTGGAGAAGGCCATCATGCTTGGAAAGAGAGAAGGAAAGTGAAAACAAGGAAGGCGCTCCAAGAGATGGATTGACACAGTGAAGGCATTGATAACCTTCGACACAATGTGGTAGTTACATAATTACATTTCAACCTGAAAAGATATAAAAGTATAGGGGTTGTATTGAACCTGTTAGTCAGGTCACAGCTTGATGATGGTTCCTTGTGGGCCTGGTTTTCTCCTAAGGAGGGCCCTTGGGAACCTCCCCTTCTCTCTCTGCCCTCACTGTCCTGCTGGCTGACCTTTACTGCTGCCATGCGTCCACCACCACTGGATTCATATGACTCTCCACCCACTAACCTGGGGAATCTTCCAGCATTGTGCATCATTGCATGTGACTGCGCACATCGAAAGAGGGACGTATGGACTAGTACCAGACTTATGGACTTAAGTTGGACTAAGCTGGGATATTTTCTTGATCTTTAATTACTTCTTTTTCTAAAGCTCTTTCTTATATATGAGACTCATATGAGTGTCTTTCTTACACATGACACTCAGGTGAGTGTCTTGGATCTATTTTCCTAGTCAACCTGGCCTGACACACATTTGAACAATTGTGAGGGTGGCTCAGGAATGGGCAGTATTTCATTGTGTTTCAGGACAGCTTCTAAAAACAACAATAACAATGGCTATACCTATTTTTTATAGATAAAGTGAGACGGTACGATATGAGCATACAAAAGTGAGACCGTCCTTTGGGAATTAAAATATTTCTTATTGTATAATGTCTTCCAGATTCATTTATGGCCGATGACATGTTGTGAGCTCATTATAAAGTTGAGTACTCTATTATTATATATGTCATAATTTATCTGTTCATCTGTTATGGTTTTTATGTTATTTCAGCTTAAGATATGCTGAATGTATTGTTCCATTTCCCCCCCCTAACTCCAGGTCTTTGCACATTTCCTTATGATGCTTTACGTTGTCTTCCCAAAATTCCCTTTGAAATTTTCTGTTCAGCCCTTTTACATCTTCCTTTCTTCTCTGTACTTTAGCTACTTGAAAATTCACTCCATAACACTTCTCCACAACATAATGCCTTTCATCACACTAGACTTAAAAATATTTATGGACTCTGTGTCAGGGAACTGAAAAAATAGTCAATCATGCCGGCAGAACATATCACTGCTTTCATCAAGAAAATACACACAATTCTATGTTTCTGGACAAAATATATGGAAAGCATGTCGGCCACTCAGAATGCAGAGAAATTTTGACAGGTGCAGGAAAATTAGCCAAATGGACTGGGCTGCGACTGTAAGTAATTCCCTGTGCCTTATCCAAAAATATGTCTGGGAATTATTAACTAGTATAAATGCTCATGGCTCTGGTTTCAAATCTTGCCCAAGAGGAGAAACAAATCTTGTCATAAAAAAGTACCCAAGTGCCTTTCAGAAGATATTACACTTGTCTTCCAGGAGGAATTGTTTTTGGGTCAAGACACATTGATGTCACATGGACACAGACATAAGTGCCTTATTTAAATAGCAGTGCACAATGTGATAAGTGCTAATACATCTGACAAGTGTTAAAATTGAGGATCTATTTTTTTAAGCCTGTGGGTAACATCCTTGTCTTTCTGATATATACACAGTATTATAGTCAAGCACCCATAGCAATAGCTCTTACTTTGGAGTGAATAATTTTATGTTGGAGAATTATGAGAAGTGATGTAGGCAAAAGTAAGCCAAATTAATGTATCATATCATATTATACCTACTCCTCCCTTATCAACTATCTAGTTATCCGATATTCCCCATTCATGATACTAAAAAACCATCTATTGCACTGTTTTGTACATTAACCAGTTGATGTTCATAATTGTGGTGACTCTGGAAGATTCCACTACCTTAAGCATCTCTCAGGGAAGCTGGGTGTGGTAGTTACATAATCTGGTGTCAATTGGTAAATTGAGAGGATTAAAAATCAAGGGGTGGAGTCCAGTCTGTCAATCGGGTCATAGCCAATGAGGCCTCTGTGTGGATATGTCTTTCCTCTGAGGATTCTGGGAACTCCGGTATTTCCTCCTTTGAGACAGGAAACCTTGGAGACTCTCTGTTGACTAGGCTCACTCCCTGAGAGATGCTCTACTGACAAGATATGTGGCACCACGCAAATAGACCCAGTGTCCTGGGATCTGGAGGAGCCACATGGAGAACCCTGCCAGCACTGAGATGCTTATACCACACTGGATCCACAAGACATTGCACCCCTTAGCTTGTGATGTTCCTACGTTCAGTGTCATTGCATGTGTTTCGTGAGTCTGAAGAGGACTTTATAGATTGGTTTCAGCCATATGGGCTAATATCCGACTTACATACTTGATCTGGATTGAGCTGGGATGTTTCTCAAAATTCAACTGCTGTTGTATATAAACTCATTCTTATACACATATACATGTTTATCAATTTGTTTCCCAATTCTAACCAGACTAACACACTGGTATAGGCTGTACTGTGTCCTCTGTTCCCTCCTGCTGGTGTGGAAACCATTCTATGACCATGTTCGTGGTCAAATTCCTTTGTGGTTACTAATTCTGTGTGGACACATAGACAGTACTGAGCCAGCAGGTACTTATCCTGTGTTCCCTGCTTCTATGTGGTTTAAAGCACCGAAGCTCAATATTATTGTGGGCTAGGGAAGGAGAAAGAAAGAGGTTTCAGACAGGGCATTTGAAAGAAAAATGTACCTATTTCAGGGCATCCTAACGTGAGACAAATGGAGTCTGAACCCTCCACTTTAGTGCAACCACCATGTGAGCAGCCAGACTCCCAGAATGCCATAGAAAATAATCCGAAGGTTTGGTGACTCATTAGGCTTATAATGTAGAGGCTGCTTTGGGCTTACAGAGGCATGAGTGGAGCTCTTGAGGGAATTCCACAAGGAAAACTATGATCCAGGACAGGAGAAAGTGAAATGATTAATCCTGGCTGTTTTCAGCTTTGCCTCCTCTGCAGAACTGGGCTCATCACAGGAATGAGGACATCAGTAAATAATAAATACTATTATTTCTATTATCATAATATATAAAATTTTAAAAATAGACCAATGAATTGACTGAAAACACAACATTTTAACATAATGAACATTTCTGTATAACAGTGTAGTCTTTGGAGTCAAACTATATCACTGAATGAGGAATGGATATGTCATGATAAAGTACCAATAAATTAGATAGTTTTAGATAGTGTGATAAATGCTATTAAGTTTTTTAAAAGAGTTGAATTATAGATGTTTTTATGTTTAATATGGAAAGTGAAACAACAAAACATGCATGTGCACACACACACCCCACACACACTCCTGAGAATCATAGTTTTGAAATAATTCACTTATTTTACAGGTTGAACCTAGTGGTCCTTTGAACACTACTTCCTAAATTCCAGACTTGAAAACCAAACTCAGTAAACATTTAGAAGGGAAAGAATCAACACTTACTGATGTAAGAAACTTTATTCCCAGAGGTCATAATTTCTGGACACAAAATACTATTCTGGAGGGAAAATTCAAGCCCTATTTTTGCCAACTACAAAAAGAATGAGTCTGACTACATTTGACTGATGTGGAAAAATAAAACACAGCTCACTGGTATGTTTAATACAATCAATGACCACATTAAAAAGCACTTTGCTGAGAAACATTCATTTTGAATAATGATTGTTCAATGCAGACATAGAGTGAACCACAGAAAATTCTTTCAAGGATTTATATTCTAGTCTAAGGATATTACATGGATTATGCCATCATTCATTTATTTAGTCATTTATATATTTATTTAATCTAACAAATATTGACCAGTAACTAGGTGGCAGGCTAAACACAGAAACTCAGACCCCCCCACCAAAAAAAAAGAAAATTATTCAAAGTGTTTACAAGTAATCAAGTAACAGAAACAAATCTGTACAGAAATAATCACAATGATAAAGATAACCAGACATGAGCATATAAACTGGGCTGGGTCATTTCACAACCCTAGAGAGAAATAAAGAAAAAGAGTGATAAGAAACATTTCACATAAATATTTTGGTAGAATCTGAAAGATTTAGTAGAAGTATTTAAACTTAAAACAGATTATAAAAAATAAATAAATTACATCATACAGATCATAAAAATGGTCAGAGGGGCAGTTGTAAGATCATTAAGCAAAGTAGAATAGGACTTTATTATTATGATTCTTGCTCAGAATTTTAGAAGTTCTTTTTTGGTCAGGATAATAGCGCTCCATGAAGTAACTAAAAAGTATGTGAGTAACAGGCTCAGGTACATATTTCAGGGACTTTAATGAGTGCGGTAAGATTTGAGGACAAACATAAAGCACCTAGCACAATATAAAAATTTACTGTAAAAAAGGGTATAAACTAAAGTAAAACAGTAGTTTAGGCAAACACACACACACACACACACACACACACACACACACACACACACACATACACACACTGCCATGAAGCCAATTCCAACCCATAGTGACTCTATAAGACAGAGTAGAACTGCTCCTGTAGAAATAGACAGCCTCATCTCTCACCCATACTTTGGTACTGAGAGACGTTTGAATGTAGAGTTTGACAAACAAGCAACATTCTTTTTCGTACATATTCATTGTGGAGAACTAAATGGATGGCATGGCATTTAACAATGTAGGAAATATAATCTCTAGTTGAGTGGAGAAGAACTCAACTCACGTTACCTTTCATATATCAGACCAAAACAATCCCCATAGGGCTTTTAATGACATATTTTAAAATAGATTGCCAGTAGTTTTTTCCAAGGCACCTTTGGGTGGACTTTCACTCTCAGGCTTTTGATGATCAGTCGAGCGTGTTAACCCTTTGTATTACCCAGGGAGTCTCTAGGAAATATAAATAGGGGGTGAATAAGAGAAAAGCTGGTTCAATTATAGGTTATTTTGGAAAAATTTTCGGGTGAGCCTTTGTAAATATAGACATGATATTTTAAAAAGGTAAATAGAGATTATGATTTTATTATAATTAAATATTATCCTAGAAGAATAATGAAATTATAATATCTAGTCAGTGTTTTTTCTATGTCCCAGGTACTATCCTACCTGATTTATAAACTTTACCTTAATCTGAAAAAAACTCTTGAGTTTTCATTTTATATTTGTTTATATATTCAAATTTCTACAGGCATTAGGCTTTCAAGAAATCCAACCTCCAGGAAGTGGAATAGAGCTTCAAGAGTCAGTAATCTGTCTGAGAATTTTCCAAAAGAAATTATTGGTTTTTGCGGAAGAGCCTAGTGAGAAGAAACTGGCCAATGATGAAAATGTGTTTGTGCCATCCCTGGACTGGGAAGGTGAACAGAGCTGTGACATGCTCAGCAAACTAGCTCAGATAGGTCTTTTCTGGGCAGCATACATTTATCTCTGAGTCTACTGTGATCCTGAACCAGAACTATGTTTTCATCCCATTGCACCCCTGAAAGAGTATGCTTCAGGGTCGTGAGCTCCAACTTTTGCAGAGTTTCGCATTTTGAATAGTACTGCACTGTAACAAAAACAAGAGAAAGTGTTGAAACTCAGGAAAAAATACACCGTGAAGGAATAGAGTAACACCCTAGTGTGATTTAATAGGTTACACTATGCTATCAAAGAGTTACTTTGCCTATGTAATAACTATGCAAGTATATACAATGGGGCAACAGATTCTAAGTTTTAAATAATACTGTTCTGTTAGTGAGTGCGCATGAACATAATATTTCATGGGCTATTTTCACCCAGGGAAATTAACTCATTGGGAATGTAGCATACTAAATGATTCCTTCCAAAAAAGTACAGTGAAATCACTTCCTTTTCAAGTGGATTAAATATCCTTTGATTGTGCAAACTGTATACCTGTGTCCTAATTTTACTGTATCCACTCTGAATCACTGAACAGAGCAGAGATCCTGCATGACCCTTCTCCAGTATTAAATAAACTCCGTAGCAGGATGAAGAACAAACTTCAAACTTTGAATTTCAATATTGAAAGATTCTATTGGGAAAATATTAAATAACGCAGTAAGCATCAGAAGAAAATAGAAGAGTGAAGGGGTGGAGTTTGGCCTGTGAATCAGGTCACAGCTTGATGACTTCATTTGGAGGCATTAAGGAGGTGAATAGCTCATTGGAGGCTGAACACACACTCCCTGGGAGATATTGCAGCTGAGAAGACACATAGAACTACACTAGCGCCCAACTAGTGCCCTGAGCTGGAGGGGTCACTTGGAGAACTGTGCCAACACTAAGATGCTTAAACACCACTGGATCCACAAGACTTCCTGCCCACTGGCCCGTGATCTTCCCGCATTTGGCGTCATTGCATGTGTTTCATGAGTCTGAAGAGGACTTTATAGATTGGTATCAGGGATATGGGATAATATTGGACTTAGGGACTTGATCTGGACTGGGCTGAGATGTTTTCTCAATATTCAATTGCTCTTGTATATAAACCAGTTTCTTATACACATTTGAATGTCTCGATGGATTTGTTTCTCTAGTCAACCCAAACTGCCTGTGCAAATGATCAGAGAAGCTGGTTTGCGCGAAGAAAGATGTGGCATCGGGTCTGGATGAAGGCTTATTAACAACCCGCGATATGCAGGTGCTATGGCCTTGCTTGCTGAAACTTAAGAGAACTTGAGCTACTTGTTGATGAAGATTGGGAATTGCAACCTTCAGTATGGATTACAACTCAATGTAAAGAAGACTAAAATCCTCACAACTGGATCATGATACATGGAGCAAAATTGAAGTTGTCTAGGATTTTGTTTTGCTTGGATCCACAATCAATATTATGGAAGCAGCAATCAAGAGATCAGGCATTGCTTTGCATTTGATAAATCTGCTGTACAAGACCTCTTTCTGGTAGTGCAAAGCAAAAAAGACGGAATAACCATTCATCGGACTTTGTATGCAGAAGATTCTCATGAGGATTGTGGTTTGAATGGAATGTCAAAAGCAGGAATGCTGTCACGGTCAACAAGATTACAAACGAGCAGATTTAGAGTTCCCACGTGCTCCAGCACCGGGGCGAAGACCTGATGAACCTTTGAGGTGGGCACAGTAGCTATGGCCATTCTCCTCCCCACCACCCAGAGTAGCCCCTTCATTATCCCATGGGGAAAGATTGGGGGTACCAGGAAGCATTTCTAGTGCTTCATGGAGGGACCACAGACCGGAGGCAGAAAGAAAAACAAATGGGAGAGTCCATAGCGCTTGTTATCATTGATTACTGTGCCCACCCTAAGTTTGAAAGCATTACAAGCCAGGTAACAGATTTAGGAACATATTTCAGTTTATTATCTAGTTGGGACATTTTTTTACCCTGATATGGATGCAGGAAAATGATTTTATGTCTTAAAAAAATCAGAGAAAGAAATTAGCAGAGTATCTAAATAATTATAATTTCATACTCTGAAGTGAAATTTGTTATCTTTTTTTCTAAGCAGGTTTACATACAATGTCACTTGGAGGACTAAAGTATACCTGACTTGCTATTTCCAACGTGCAGCAGTTCTCAACCTGTGTGCCATGACCCCTTTGGGGGTCAAACTAACCTTTCATAGGGGTTGCCCAATTCATAAAAGTAGCAAAATGACAGTTAAGAAGTAGAAATGAAAATAATTTTATGGTTGGGGGGTCACCACAACATGAGGAACTGTATTAAAGGGTCATGGCATTAGGAAGGGTCATGGCATGAGGAACTGTATTAAAGGGTCATGGCATTGAGAACCACTGCTGTAGTGTCTTTGTGATTAAATCCTGTTAATGCACTAAACTTATTTTGAATGAGATTTATCAGATACACCCAAGAAGATACCAATTAGCAAACTGGGATAAAAGTATTTTCAAATGTGTTATATTGTTTATATAAAGTTTGGATTACACTTTGCACACAGTGACATTCCATACCTGGTGCCTGTTGTTCACAAGGTCAATGGACCAATGCAGACCCTTGGTGTCATGGACTGCACTGTGCCCCACCGCCATACACCCCACCCCCTGGTCCCCACATTCCTAATAATGTTGGAATCCTCTTTCTTATACAATTGAGTTATAATCTCAATTGGGATAAGGATTTTTTTTTTTTGCTATGCTAGTGAGGTAAAGGAAGCGGGAGTGTGTTTTAAGTCTAATAGCTTTTGAGTCTTTTCAAGAGCACTGAATATACAGAGACAAGCAAGTGCACACTGGGGAAGAAAGTATGTGGGAGAATGGCTGAGGAACCCTGGAGCTGTATAAATGGTATTATCTCCTGGAGGCAACAGAGAGCCCTCCCTAATAGCTGGCGTTCTAAATTCTGACTTCCAGCCTCCTCCCTAATCTATAAGGGAATAAGTTTGTGTTCTTTAAAATCACTGATATGGGCTCTTCCTATTATAATATTAATAGCAAATTAAGGCACTTGGATTGTCTTTTTATAATTTATCCTCATTGAAAGAACAACAAAAAAGGGCTATTCTTTGATGTTGTAACCACAAAAGGAATGATGGATTATATCGAAGAAGAGTCAATGCCGGTGGCTAAATGGTGCCAGATGTTAAAGACACGTCACTCTTGCATCTTACTCAGTGAGGCAGGCAAATTATTATCAGATATAATAACACAAGTTGTCTTCAACTAGGGTTAGGGGCCAGAGCTGTGGAGGTGAATCAGACTCAATGTAAGACAGTGGTTCTCAACCTTCCTAATGCTGTGACCCTTTAATACAGTTCATTATGTTGTGGTGACCCCCAAACCATAAAATTATTTGCGTTGCTATTTCATAACTGTAATTTTGCTACAGTTATGAACTGGGAGACCCTTGTGAAAGGGTCATTCAACCTCCAGGTTGAGAATCGCTGATCTAAGAGTTTACTTATAAGGGAAATAATTCATAAAAGTTCATTTAATATAAAAAATACAAGTGAAATTTTCAAGTTAATTAAAAATAACTGTGTTAAAAGTCCAAGTCATAAGCGCTTTAGTAGTCATCATCATTTTAACAACATGTTTCACCAGTAGTCTGTCAGTCTGTTCTACAGTGGTGGCTTGGGTGTTATTATGGTGCTAGAAACTATACGTGGTGTTTTAAATACCAGCAGTGTCACTCACAGAGGACAGGTTTCAGCAGAGTCCCCATATTAAAACAGACTGGGAAGGAGGAAGAACTATTCTACTTCTGAAAAATTAGCAAGAGAGCACCTTTGAATATATTCCTGGAAGATGGATCACTCAAATTGGAACAAACTCCAAATATGACCTAGGAAGAGCTGCCTCCTCAAAGAAGAGCAGACTTTTATGATGTGGATGGAGTTCAAGTTCAAGTTGAAGCTGAAGAAATTTAAAACAAGTCTATAAAAGCAACACTCTAACCTCGAGTATGTCCCTCCTGAATTTGGGGCAATCTTAAGAAGGTCTGACAGGGAGAACATCATATGTGAACAAAGCAATGGGTCATTTAAAGAGACAAACAACCAAACAAGCAAAATAGGGTTGATAGTTCTTATTGGTTCCTTTTGAATATTTCCCTTCCTTGTTGTGTTCTGTCATACAGGATGATCTGGGGATGAGAATTGGTGTAATATTGTTTTCAACTGTAGTCTTTCTGTGCTCCGTGCTAATAGAATGCTGATGCTAATAATCTAAAATAACAGAATCCAAAATAATTCATTTTACTTTGGAATATATTTTGTACTTTCATTTGAAAAAAGTAAATAAAAGAACAAGGCAGATGTCAGATGAGACGTTGAAACCTGCTTTTCAATGTAGAGTAATTAAAGAAAATCAAATAAATATTGATGTAAAATAGCTGAACAGCCAATTTTAAGAGGCATTTTGGGAAGATAAAATAAAGTATTATAATAAATGTGTAGAAAACTAGAGTTACAAAGCTCAAAGAGAAAGACACATTTGACACTTCTCGTGCTAGAAAAATTGAAAAAAAAATCCAAGCTTTGAGTTGCAATATTCAATGATATAAGGAGCAAAATATTGAATGACAGATGAAGAATCACAAGTAAATGGAAGGAATGCACTGTATCAAATAGAATTGGTTGACATTCAAGCCTTTTCAGAGATAACATGATCAAGAATCAATGAGCCTGAAGACAAGCCCAAGCCACAGTGAAGCCACAGGAAAAAAGCAAGGCTTCAGAAATTGATCAAAAACCAATGGTACACTTTTCCTAAGTGGTTGTAATAATGGAAATATTCACCAAGAAATTTGAAAGACAGTCAACTGGTCAACTGACTGAAAATTTTACATACTTGTGCTTATTCTAAACAAATATCATCCAATAGAATATGGAAATGATCGAACAAAAAGTACATTATTCTTGGTTAAGTAAAAGGGCAGGACAAGAGGAAGACCATTGAGAAAATGGAGTGGCCCAGTGGCTGCAACAACGGTCTCAAACATCACCACAAGGTGAGGATGGCCCTGGCCCAGGGATGTCTGTTCTGCTGTACACAGGGCAGCTGTGTCTCGAAACCCATGGACAGCACCTAACAGAAACATCCTCCTTGTTACGTGCAAGGAAATACAACTTTCCAGAAATGTTTGTAGTGGTGCATTGTCAGGGAACTGCCAGAAATTCAGGCTAGATTAAGAAGGGGACACAGAATGAGGAATGTCCTGACTGGAAGCTGAGACTATTAGGAAGATGTTTACTTATATGTATGGGCTTTTCCCTGTGTGGATCACGACAACCTGTGGATGACATTGGTAAGAAAAAGAATCCAGAACACTAAACTGTGATCATGCAGAACTTGTGCGAACGCAAGAGACAGTTGCTTGATCTGCACAAGGGAACACTTAGGGCTAAACCAAAAAAACCCTGCTTCCTTCTACTTGGTTCTACCTCATAGCAACCCTATATAAGCAACTCCAGTTTTCTCCCTCGGAGCAGCTGGTAGGTTTGAATCTAGTAGGATCTTTTGGTTAGCAGCCATGGCACGATTAGGGTACCTCGTTTGGCTTAAAATCAGGAAGGATGTGGTCAGGGTCATATCCCTTCACTGTATTTAATCCGCAATCAACATTCATGAAATCCTAAGTGAAAACAAGCAAATGATACCTTACAATGACTTCTTTAAAGTAATTGAGAGCAAATACGTCACTTGAAGGATTAAGATGTGCTTCAATTGTTTCATTTGCATGTGGGAACCAGTAAGTGAAGAATGAAGGCAGAAGAAGGCACATCGTTCCATTGCTGGGTTGGTGAAGCATTGAATATGCGCTAGCCTGCCAGAGAAATGAACCAAATGGTCTTGAAGGAAGTACAGCCAGCATATTCCTTAGACGCAAGGATGGAGATACCTTACCTCACTTACTTTGGACATTTCACAAAGAACCCGTCCCTGGAGGACTTCTTGCTTTGTGAAGTAGCGAGTCCGTGAACAACAGGAAGATACTCAATGAAATGCACTGACTCAATCGCTGCAACAATGAGTTCAAATTGAGCAAAGATGGTGGGTAAAGTCCAGGACCCAGCAGTGTGGATACCAACTTGATAGCACATAACCATCTGAACAAGATTCTGTGCACTGGGGAAACAGAGTCACCCATACACTAGCTAGGTCAGCCATAATAAGCATAATAAAGCAACATTTTTGATCATGATATATTATTCTATTGCTTTAAATAATAGAAGAGCTAAGCAATACCATGATCCATAAAATCATGTATCTGAACACAAAAGAACTAAAATTGTACTTGCCTCTGTATGAGTCTGAGTACATACTAGGTGTGATGGAGTAATATAATTTAAATGTCCTATACATATTAACATACAGTTTATTCTTTGTATTTGCTCTGATTGCAACACTTAAAATTATCTTTATTCTTTGGGGGTGGGGGAATTCCACGTACAAAACAAATAATGCATCCACAGTGGGGAGGGGGGGGAGTTAATATCACCTGTAACTAACAGAGACATGCCATCCTATTCTCTCTCACACATTTTTCTTACAATGATGTATACATTTGTGGTTTCACTGTTTCATAGCAAAAGAAGCTTTGCTCTAAATGGTTCAAGAGTGCTTGTCCATATATTGTTAAAGAAGCTTACTGCCTTAAATGAAATGTTATATACAGTTGGGAGCATCACTATCCCCTTTTCTTCTCTAGTGATTTGAGGGAAAGGCTCAGTAATATGGTGTCTGAGACAGCAGTGCACTGAAAGAATCCCTCTACAGTTTACATCTAGTACAGTTTCGAATCAGCAGAGGGCTCCCTCGACTGTGCAAGACCCACTTCACAAATGCACAGTCTGTACACGCAGTCAGTCACACATTGTGCGTGCACACACACACACATTTTCACACACACAATGTAGATTAATAAAGCTGTTGTTTCTCATTGTTTTCAAATTACCTTTAATATCAGTTGATTGTAATGCTGAGGGAATCGAGTGCATCGGCAGCACCCACTGGCAATATGTTAGAACATTCTCTACCTAAAAATACTGATAGGTGTTTACAAGTTTCTTTCATCTCCCTGTGACATTCCTCAGTTCTGATGTGCATTTGGCTGCTTTCCTGAATTCGCACATCTCTGTGTTTGCTCATGTGCTTGTGCATTTTGTAGAGTGTCACTACCCAAGCTTTGCAAAATAACTAGTTCAATCATCCAAATGCTGAGCCTGTGTCTTCATCATGCCCCCCTCCCCCACACACTGGAGAGTATACATACACACAAATGATAGAACTTGAGATGCTTGCTTTCGATTGTCACTGGGCCCAGCTGTATTTTTACCCACTGAAAAAATAGATGAAGATATCTTTACTGAGTTATTTTATCTATCTATCTATCATCTATCGTTCTATCTATTTATCTAGATAGAACTAATCCATAGGCTAGCTGATTCATTGATCCATAATGAAAATGCCAAAACGATGCAAGCCCCAGTAGGATGGAAATGTGTAACAGAAAGGGATTTCTGGCTGAACGAAAGCACGGCTGAACTAATCTCCGGCTGATCCCTCAGGGCAGTTTTCATGATCTAGTTAGGTTGGCTCGGCTGCCCAGCAGAATCAACTGATTAAACATCTTGCTGATTGTTTGTTGTAGTTGCCCAGTAGATACTTGACATTATTGGTTTTCATGGACCTCTGGTGGAAACCTCTTCAAGCCAACTGATCCTAGGTGATGACTCACATATTTGTTCCTTAGCCAGACCCAAGAATTCATTTGGATGCTCTCAAAACAGAGAGCTTATGTCTCTTTCCCTTTGTTCTAGAATCATCACACCAGTGAAACTTCTCATTTCATCTAGAATTGATTGCCCCTTCCTCTTTTCGGAATTCATCAGTTTATTCTCATTTCTTTAATGATTTGCTTTCTTCCTTTATGAATCACCTATTCACATGGGCCACTCTTTTATGGTTGTTATTAAGTACCATCAGTGCCTAATAAGACTACCAAGTCTTATGACATTCTCACAATGGATATTATGGTCTAGTGCATTACTGATGTCACTGGATTAGTCGGTCTTACATAGGGTTTTGCTTAGGCATTGGGCTGCGAACCACAGGTCAGCAGTTTGAACCCACCAGCCTAATGGGAGAAAGGGGAGGTTTTTTCACTCCTGTAAAGAGTTACAGTTTCAAAAGCCCACACGGGCACTTCTCCGCTGTTCTGTAGAGTTACTGTGAGTCGGAATGGATTGGATGGCAGTGAGTTTGCTTTTGAGTTTCTTTTTCCCTGGCTCTCTACTTTATCAAATATGATGCCTTCTCTAGGGACTGGTCCTTCCTGATAACAAGTTCCAAATAAGTAAAACCATGTCTCACCCCCTAGCTTCTGCAGAGCACTCTTGTTATAAAACTCATTAAATTATTGTTATTTTTCTGGAAATTCAAGGTATGTTTAATATTCACCAAAACTATAATTAGAAAGCAACAATTCTTCAGTATTCTTTATCTATTGTCTAGCTTTCATGTGTATATGAGGTGGTTGAATATACTGAGCCTTGGATCAGTCAAACCTCAATCCTCAAACTGGCATCTTTGCTTAAAAACAAAAAACAAAAACAGCTAGAGTTATTGGCAGCAGATTTCCCAAATGCAATAGATTGTTTCAACTGCTGCTGCCATTGATGTTGATTGCAAATCCAAATAAAATGAAATCCTGACCTTGGTTTTAAAATGGGACCATTTTGATAGCCCCTTTCCCTTCACCCTACTTGGTACTTTTATTAAAGATGAACACCTCAAATACCTCACTTCATTTCCTGAAACTCCGGTCATTCCCAGAAGCTGTGACACATATATTCAAAACATACAGCACTGAGATGCTAGCTCTTGAACAGCATCCCTACTGCAGTTGAGACTTGATGTTATTTAGAAATCCCTGTTATGGCCACAGGTCTGCATCTTGTTCTCTAGTCCAAATCTAATAACAGTGTTGCTGATATGTTGGTCTAGTCTCTGAATATGTTGTACTCTCTGTTGATTTTTAAATTAGAGAAGGGGTAAAACTATATACCCTCCTTATCAAGGCCAAATCCCTACACACATATTCTAGCTAATAAGTGGAACCCCTGGAATTCATATCCGGGTCTTTCTGATTCTAACTCCTGCCCTTATTTTTCATTCTCTATGGCAGTAAAGAAGGAAACCTGGTGTCACAGTGGGCTGTGAGTTGGACTATTAACTGGAAAAACAGCAGTTCAAATCTACCAACTGCTCCTTGGGAGAAAGATGAGGCTTTCTGCTTTCACAAAGAACTCGAGCTTTGGAAACTCAAGTTCCAAGTTCTAGTCTGTCCCATAGGGTTTCAATTAGTTGGAATTGACTGAAGGATGTGTTTTGTTTTTTGACTAGATGTCCTTGGTGGTTCAGTGACATGAGTAAACATTGAGATGCTAATTAAAAGGTTGGTATTTTGAACCCACCAGTCATTCTGCAGGAGAAAGATGAGACAGCCAATCAGCATCTAGAAAAATTTACAGCCTCAAAAATGTGTGTGTCCTATAGGATCAAAATGAGTTGGAGGCAACTTAATGGCAGTCGCATAGAGGTAACATTAATTAGGCACCTTGGTTATATAATGGTTAGCATTTACTGCTAACCAAATGGTGTCATAGCTAAACCCACCAGTTGGTCAGTAAGAGAAAAGACCTGGGGGTGTGCTTTTCTGTAGTTTGGAGACCCACAGAATAATTGATGCACTTGAATTATGCTTCTGATAAACAATTGAAAGACCTGTAGACTGCAGGAAGAACAAAGAGTTTGTCTTGAGGAAGTGTAACTAGAATGCTCTTTAGAAGCAAGCAAGCTCAGAGTTTGTCCCAGGTACTGTGGGCATGTTACCAGGGGAGACCAGGGCCTGGAAAAGGACACCATCCTGGGTAAAGTGGAGGCTCATGGGAAAAGAGGAACACCCCCAGGAAGTGCCTTGACACAGTGACTGCCGCAATGAGATCAAGCACAGCAAGAATTATGAGGACGGTGCAGAACCGGGCAGCCAGAGGGCCACTATGAGCTGGAACTGACTTACTGACACCCAGCCACACCCCCAGAATCCAGAATGAACTACATGATTCACATACACAACAAACATGGGATTGAAAAAAAGCTTGCTCCTGTGCAGCATGAGTGCATGTTGAGATTAATATACCTCTAGCTACCATGCATGAGGGAAAGTATCTCGACTTTTTAAACTAATTTGTTGCCAGTTTTAATTTACAATTTTAAACAAACCCCTCCCTTTGATATTCCAAGTCACCCTTCTTTGTAACCTCTGAAGATTTCTGTTTCTGGTGCTTGTTAGTTCACTATGGGATATTAGTTTAATCTTTCTTCTTAGCGTCTGCTCAGGCTAGGCCTCTCATGTTAATCTCACCATCTGATGCTCATTCAGACCCTTGGCCCCACAGGCTTTCTCTGCTCATTCTGGAGCTCCTGGTTCTCCTCTATTTGGGGTTGACTAGAGAAACAAATCCAGAGACACTCATCTGTGTGTAACAGAGCTTTATATCAAAGAACAATGGTATCCTGAGAAAACATCCCAGTGTATTCCAGATCAAGTCCACAAGTCCTATACTAGCCCACATATTTGATACTAGTCCACAGACTCCTCTTGAGACTTGTGCAGCACATGCAGTGATGCTGAATGCAGGAAGATCACAAGCCTGTGAGTGGAAAGTCTTACGGCTCCAGTGGTTGTGGGCGCATCTCAGTGACTGTGTGGCCATGTGACGCCTCTAGCTCCATGGCTCTGGCTCTATCAGCATTGCTCCAGGTGGCATGTCAACAGGAATATGAAACAGAGAGTGTGTGTGTCCCACCTCCAGGGAGGAAGACAGGAATTCCCAGAATCCTCAGAAGGTCATGCCCACACAGATACATCATTGGCTTTGACCTGATTGACAGTCTAGACACCACCCCTTCGCTCAAAATGACAGGAGATTGTGTAATTGCCATATAACCTTAAAAAGTTATTTAGCCTTTCTGCACCTTAGTTTCCTCATCTGTCATGTAAGAATATCAATAACGCCTATCTCAGGAGGTTATGACTACAGTTACCTGAGTTAGAAGCTGCGAAGTGCATAGACAAAGTTTCGGTAACAGGTGTGTGGAGAGTGCTTTACAAGCATCTACTTATTCATTGATGAAATGTTATAGGTGAAACTTCCATCCAAACTTATGATGCCCTTTATATAACTGACCTCTGTATTTAGAGAAGAACGACAGGATAGTCATAGTAGAGACACTCATTTGGGTAGCAGAACAGTTTTACTTTAATAAGCATGACTTAACTTTGTCTGTTAATTATTACTCCAATAACTTGAGAAAGTAGCTAAAGAATGTCAGTTTGAATTTTAATTTTACTATAAAAATAGTAATGTACAGTCATTTGGATTTTATAGAAAATTTAATAATGTGTCTAAAATTTAATGTAATTTTTTATTCCTATAAATTCTATTGAAAATTGGAAGTTGCCAGTTTTTAATGTTAAATACATTAGTGAAGGCTCTTCAAGATATCAGAAATTTGTGGGTTTTAAGTATAAGATAAATTATGAATATACTAAAGGGCATTATTCTCATTAGAAATCAAAATAACCCATAATTTCCCAAGTAGAAATTCATGAAAATATAAAATACACAATAGTCAAGCTTATTGTGATTGAGTGGCCCTGTTTCCTTCAGCACTATATTTTTAAAGCTCTAAGTCAGTGTACTCCATGTTTAGTCAAGTTTTTAACTGAAAAAAGTAAAAGCTAGGGCCAGGCAAAAAAACCTCTCCTGCCACTTCTACTCAATAGTATGTTAATCAGATTGCAGTAATAAGTATGAACCAATGCATGCAATTAGCAGTGGTTAATTTGAAACTACTTCATGTCAGTTTCTTTCAGAGCAATACGTTAGTAGAGTAATTATTTATTACCCTGAGGACATGATCAATGATATCTCTCTATAATAATGTCTGCAACAAGAATGGCATCTTCAGCTGCAATAAGAGAAAGCGACAGAAGCTAATTTTTTTCCCTGCTAAATAAGAATGGTAAACTATTTCTAAGCTATTTCTAACGAATTCATTACTAAGAGTAGATAAGCAAATCATTTATTACACTTAATATATTTATAGTAGCATAATACTTGGGGGAGGGCAGCATTCATGAATTAAATCCACAAAGTCAATCTTAATTGAGAAAGGGGAAAGTGACCCATTTTAAAATGCCATTATAATCATTAATGTGTATGTGCTAGGCCCTTACATACACACACAATAATTCACTAGTGCTTTAGTTGGAGACTGGAGACAGAATTTATGGGAAGCCCTGAGTGGGAACACATGGCCTACACAGACAAGCCACCATTGTCCAAAGGCAAGGAAGTGATGCAGGGTTAACCAGGTGGCTGCAATTAGATGATGTCTTTGAGTAAGTGAAAAGGTTGAATTAGAGGCTACCATCTTGGCTTTCTGAGTTTATTGTATATTGTACAAGAATTGCTTTATGTCTTCATTGCCAGGTCACTTCAATATTAAAAAAAACTTCTCATTCTCAGAAGTGGGGGTGGAGGGTGGGGAACCATCTTTAGAAGTAGTCAGCTGGACAATGGAAGGAAAGAAGCACAGAATTGAGTAGACTAGAAGGAACAATACCAGAAGTAGAACCAAGCAGTACAGTCTGAATGGTGCTCAGGCCTCCACATGATGCCTGACCAGGTAGCTCCATTGACTTCCAGCATTGCACCCACAAGAGGGGAGCAGTTAACATCCTGCAGTTGCACATGGGGCGACCCAATCCAAAGGAATGATGTGGAGGACAGGTATTGTCTATCCTGAGGAGTTTCGTGATCTTTTACCAGGTTATCTGAGGGACAAGTCAAAGTTAGAGTTCAGAATAGGAGGATCAAATGCTGGGCATGGGACAAGTTTGGAATTCAAGTGAGGCAGGGACTACAAATAATGCTCATTTGCCATGGGCCTAATAAAGTCAAAGATAAAGTTAACCAGTTTATATATTTTATACAAAAAGCCCATATTAAGTAATGTGTCAAAGAAGGTATATTGTTCAAGTGTGTAACGTACTAATAATATTTGCTCTCTATTAGATGCCATCAAGTCAGTTTCAATTGAGAGTGACCCTACGCACAACAGAACGAAGCACTGCATAGTCCTGTGTCATCCTCACCATTGTTCCTGTGCCGGGGCTCCTGTTACAGCCACTGTCACAATCCATCCTCTTGAGGATCTTCCTAGATCACTGCCCTCCACTTACGTGCATGCTGTCCTTCTCCAGGGACTGGACACTCCTGACCATATGTGCAAAGTACGTAAGATGAAGTCTTCCCATCCTTGCCTCTAAGGAGTACTCTGACTGTACTTCTTCCAAGATGGATGGATCTCTTTGTTCTTCCAACAGTCGTCCAGGGTCATTTCGATATTCTTCTCAAGCATCACAATTCAAATGCATTAACTCTTTTTTGCTCTCTCTTATCCATAATGTCCAGCTTTCACATGAATGTGAGACAATTGAAAAAAATCATGGCTTGGGTTAGGCACACGCTTAGTCCTCAAAGTAACATCCTTTCACTTTGCTGATCTCTTTAAAGAAGTCATGTGTAGCACATTTACCTCATGCCATGCATCTTTTGATCTCTTGATTGCTTTTCTCATGAGCACTGATTTTTGGATCCAAGCAAGACAAAATCCTTGACAACTTCAACCTGTTCTACATTTATCATGATATTACAAATTGGTCCAGTTTTGAGGATGAATGCTGGTCTCAACATTGAGTTGTGACCCATAGTGAAGGCTGCAATTCTTGACTTTATCAGCAAGTGCCCCAAGGCCTCCACACTTTTAGCAAGCAAGGTTCTGCCATCTGCACATCTTAAGTTGTTAATACGCCTTCCTCCAATCTTGATGCCACATTTTTCTTCATAGAATCTATCTTTTCTAAGTATTTGTTTAGCATGCACTCAGCATACAGATTGGAAAATCCTCATTCTATCACCAACTCCATTTTTTTCCCGATATTGCTCATTCCTCTGTCTCCAACTTTTGCATTCTAATCACCAATAATGATCAATGTACCTTGATTGTATGTTTTATCAATTTCCAACTGAAATATTTAGTAGAATTCTTCAATTTCTTTATCACTACATTTTGTGGTTGGTGAATAAAGTTGAATAATTGTTGGGTTGATTGGATTTCATTGAAGGGGACAAGATATAATCCTATAGCTGAAAGCACTTTATTTCATGAGGGATTTTTCAAGGTCCTTTTCCACAATGAATGCCATGCTGTTCCTCTTGTGCTATTCCCAGCATAGTAAATCACAAGATTTTCTGATTCAAAATGGCAAATGCCAGTCCATTTCAGATCACTAAGGCTTAGGGCATTGATATTTATGGGTTCCATTTCCTTTTCTATTACTTCCAATTTTCCTAGATTCATACTTCTCACATTTCAAAGTCACAATGATCCGATTTTTAGAGCTGTTCTGCTTAACTTAAGTCCTACCCAATCAGGAGGTGAAGATCCCTGTAGGTTCCGTGCCCCCAAGATTTACCTGACTCATCTCACCATGGTGAGTCCTCTTCAGTCCCATATCAAGTGCCCTAGCACCTGAGGGGCCCATCCTCCATTCATCAGGCCTTCAGTATCTGACAGTGCTTTGAAACTATGGACAAGGTTTGCATTGGCTCCTTCCTCTCAAGTGGGGACCTGAGTCCTTCTTAATTGTCTGTTCTTAGTCTGGAAGCTCTGCTGAAACCTGTTCACTATGGGTGACCCTGCTGGCATTGTAAGTACCAGTGACATTGCTTCCAGCCTCGAAGCAACACATAAGCCACCATACTATGACAAACTGACAGACAAGTGGTATTATTTACATTTAAGAGTACTAAAAGTTCTATATGAGAATTGTGTAGGGCAGTGATTCTCTGTGTTATAATTGCTCGAAATTCAAAAACAAATTCACTGCTATCGAGTCAATTCTGACTCATTGTAAGCCTGCAGGACAAGGTAGACATGCCCCTGTGGGTTTTCAAGACTGTAATTCTTTATGTGTGTAGAAAGGCTCATCTTTCAGAGGATGGTGGTTTCAAACTGCTGACCTGGCAATTTGCAGCCCAAAGTCACTAGTACTCCTTAAAATTGCCCAGTCTCTCTCTCTCTCTCTCTTTCTTTCTCTTTCTTTCTCTCTCTCTATCTATCTCTCCCTTCTCCCTCCCCACAGAGTAACACCGTTTTCATATGGTAACCATGATCTTTCCTCTTCAGAATTTAGTTGGGCAGGAAATTGTTAGACTGCATGTGATTCTGCTACTTCACTCTATTTTATCCTTATGGGTATGGAAGCTACCTGTCCTGTTAGGCCAGGCCAGTTTCAGTTCTCCTTTTTTAGGGTAGTATTTTACATTCAAATAGGAAAAGACAGTAATACCTGGTTTGGTACTCTTGGAATGGGAAACTAAGAGCTTTCGCGGCCATGTTCCTTGCCATGTGGAGGAAGATAGCCATCAGTAGGGGAGAATGAAACTGGTATTCGACACAAAGAGAATCCTGATCCTTGTAGGCCCCTGATTCCATTGTTCCTGGGAACCAATTGAACCCTTGCCCCTTCCTGCTTAGTCAGTACTTCCTTACATACAGTACAGTTTGCTTGTTTTCCAATCAATTCCCTTTACACTTGCAGCTCCTGTGAACCAAATCTCTGGCCAAAGCAGAATTTAATACACTTGACTTTGCAGTGAGCACATATTAGGCTGGGAAAAATAAAAAGGTTCATATAACATGGCTGAAGCAGCAGCAGAACGGGCATAACTCCTGCAGGTATAGTTAATACTTCTTTAAATGAGTAGGCCATTGTCTTTGAATTGTTCGGGGTACATTAGTTTTGCTCTTGCTGTATGCTGTAGAGTTGATCCTGACTAATAATATTCTCATAGGACAGAGGACAGCCACCAGAGTACAGGATACCTAGACTGTAATCTCTAACAGATAACCAGGTTTCTGGTGGGTTTGAACTGCCCGGATTTTGCTTAGAAGTTGAGAGTTTCACTGTTGCCCTATTAAGGCTCCTTGAGCTTCCCCTTACCAGGTTTTTTGGGCTTATTTTAGACAAGGTAGAATATAATTTGCCTCAGTAAATTGGAATAATAGTCAGTACCTCAAAAGAGGAAAGAAAATATCTAAAAAGGATTTTGTATTACTTGGCTCCACAGTCAATGCTAAGGAAAGCAGCAGTCAACAGATCAAAGGAAGCATTGCACTGGGTAAACCTACTACACAAGCCCTCTTTCAAGTGTTGACGTTACTTGACAACTGAGGTACACTTTGACCTGGCCATGATATTTTCAATTGTTTCCCATTTATGTGAATGTTGGGCATTAATTAAGGAAGACTGAAGAACAATAGATGTATTTGAACAATGATGCTGGTAAAAAGGATTGAAGGTACTATGGACTGCCAAAAGAACAAGCAAATCTGTCTTAGACAAAGTACAGCCAGAATGCTCCTTCGTGGCAAGGATGGTGAAGCTTCGTCTCAGGTACTTTGAGCATGTTTTCAGGAGAGATCAGTCCCTGGAGAAGGACATCATGTTTCGTGAAGTAGAAGAGCAACAAAAAAGAGGAAGGCTTTGGATAAGATGGATTGCTACTGTGGTGGCAAAATGGGCTCAAACCTCAGAACAAATGTGAGGATGGTCCAGGGTCAAGCAGTGCTGTACACGGGCTGCTATGCATCAGCACTTACTTGATGGCACCTAACACTGATAATAAACATGTCTACTCTCATTCCAGAGGGAAACAGGCAACTCTAAAGGTATGTACAGATTCATAGATGAAAAAATATGCTCTTAGATCTTCCACTTTCAATGCTTTTAGGACTAGATACGCTTCTGGTATCTGGTGATATACTAAAAGTAATGATTTCTGAATAGTCTGCCACTTTTTCTATCAGATTGGGAACACTAGTGATATCACTTACTGTGCCACTAATTTGGCAAGAATTTTTGTATTCCAGAAAGTCTGAAGCATTAAATGAAACTAAGCCTTCTTTAGTCTACCCACTCACCAATCAGCTTAGTTAAAACTCAGATTATTAGTCAAATTCCAGACATCTGAGCAGAAAAGCCAGTGTGTCACATTTTGAGGTTTTCAAAGTTCTTGGTTAGTAAATGAGATAAGTACAGTTAGCAGCAATAGAAAAAAATGTTTCCTATTTGATTTTATTAACTGATTGATATGAATTAATGCATTAGAATATTTGATTGTGTCATAAAATGTGTATATGAGCATCATTATTCAATTTAATGTACCTATTACTGGTTGATGTGCCATTATATTAGGCTAAATTAAAAGAATTTTATGGAAAAAAAATTACAATTAAAGACTCAAAATTGATTGCATTCATAACTTAAAGGAAGATATTCCCTTCCATTAATATTTTGAATAATTATAATAATATATCAGAAAACAATGTGAAAAACTATGGACACATACAAAGTAAAACAAAGAAAAATAGATTAGTCAACAATAAAGTCTATCTTCTATTTTAAATATAATAGTTTCTCATTAGTTCAAGTTTTTAGAAACTGAGAGTAAGCAAACTCACCCGGTTAACAGCTTGCCTCAGCAAGTAAGTTTAGGTCACATTGCCTAATGAGATGGATAGATAAATAAGATGTATTTTTCTTCTTTCATCTTTAAAATTAGAATATAAATTATTTCCACATAAAGTATTTTTAAGTGATGCTATCCTTGAAAATAAGGTGACAGATTTTCTGGACAAACTCATGCCAATCTCTGAAAGCAACATTTTTATGAATGGTGACCAGGCCAAGGGGCTCCCAGGACATGGAATAGTTCAGTAGCCAACCAGAAAGTCGTTGGGAGAGATGTAATGTTGACCACCATATCCCTATAGGGGCAAATCACTTGGTTTTAGGTGTAACCTAGGTACCCAGAGGCTAATTTAGCAGACGTTGTATCTCATTCTTTAACACTTCGGTGTGCTTCCCTCATATTAAACGGATACGGCTGATTTAGAAGTAGAAGTATGCTGGATTCCTACAAGGGAGCCTGAAATGATATGCTGGAATTCTCTAAGCATTGTAGTTACTCTTTCTCTTGTTTCTCAAGAGCAGAGCAGGGTTTCTGCTTATGGAATATTTTCTTCAACCACAAACCAGCAGTATCTAAGTCACCTTGGAGTTATTAGATGTTCCAAATCAAACATAAATCGATATCTGCTAAATCAGAATCTACACATTGACAAAATACCCTAGGTGATTTGTATGCATTCTAAAGACTGAGAAGCAAGCATTGCTTTAAACTCTCTTACATTAGTTTTCTAAATGAACTTCAATTTTCTCGGTTGTCAGCTTTCTTCGGCATCCCTGTCTAGTTCACAACAAAGCTAGTTTCATCTCATTAGCTAAGCTGCAATTAACTTTGCACTTACAATAAGCTGACCTGGGTCAGGCTAGCAACTACCTTTGTGCTCTCTACGCAAGAAGGCATCATTAGCTGATTTTGGGAAAACAACCCATTTCAACATGTGACAAATTAATTTTTCATAAAGTAATAGAATCTAGCTATAAAATAATGTAAGCCTGTCTAGAAGGATCCTTACTTAGAGACTTGTTCTTTACAGGTGATTAAAATTTGGGAAAGACTGGGTGCAGTATAGGATTACTCTATTCCATAGCCTTCTGATTTGACCAAGTTTTGACTGCCTCATCATTTAATGTCTTGCCTAATTATTTAGCTCCATTACCCTTACTTTCTTTGAAAATTAAAATTCAAAACTGAATAGAACATCTAGAAAAACACGTTTTTAAAATTTTAGATCCCTTTATTTTGTCTTTCTCTTCAGATTCACAACTCTTTCCCTACACCCATCAACGTCCAAATCTCTGAATGGAAAACAGGTACCAAAATAGAAAACTCTTTCAATGCCATTTTCTATATGTTCAATTACCCAAGTTAAGATTCTCCTTATAAGTTCTTTCTTTGTATCTCCTGCATCATTCCCTCCTCTCCATCATAAGTGGTTGTTATGTTGTGTTCTAATTCTGTGTGTGAAATCCTTCAAATGAGTTATTGAATCTTTAGAAAAGATCCCTTTTGTGTCCTTAGCACTTAATTCAGACTTGGGGCTTAATAAGTATTTATTGAATGAATGAATGAATCAATGAGTTTCAAATAATGAAAGCTTCTCTAATAATGAATGATTTGGATCTTCTTACATACAACACACACAGAGACATATATATATATATATAAATCGTAGTTTCCCAGAAGAACCAAAGCAAAGAGCAGATGCTATTTACTGTTTGCAAACCTTATGCATTGATGCAGAGCCACCCTTTCAATATACAAGGGGTACCAGTTCCCCAAAATGGAATTGCGCTCAGCAGAGCAGAGATTTCTTATGCATTTTTCTTGCTAAGTGAGCATCCAGCAACTCACTCTGAGTTAGTGCACTCAGTGGCATCCCCCACAGTGAATTTTTTCAATTAAAGAACTTTCGCTCGAATCTCATTCTTTGAGATAGCCAATTTAAGAGAAAGGCATGTGGCTATGAAATTCTGTTTCCTGCTCAGGAAAAAATGCTGCAGAAACTGTTGTGATGTAGAAGATAGTTTACAAGGGCAGCACTATGGCAAAAATCCAAGTGTATGAGTGTTTTTTTCTCATTTCAAAAAAAGTGAAATGTCACTTGATGACAAACCTCATTCTGAATGTCCTTCAAATTCCTTAACCAAAAATGTCAACTCATAGTGCATTTGGGGTTCCTTCGTTCCAGGTCAGACTATTAATCAAGTTTTCTATTTAGAGTTTCTGAAAAGATTGTGCAACCACGTGGGACACAAAAGGCCTGATTTGTGGCAGTTGAGGGGCTGGTTTTGCCAGCTCAGTGTGCCACTTTGGGGCAAACAACAACAACAATGACAACAAAAACCAGCATGTCTCTCTTGCCCCATTTACCTTACTCACATGACCTCAGACTGTGTGACTTCTTTTTGTTTCTCCAAAGGAAGGGTGACTTGAAAGGACAGTCATTAGATGACATAAAAGAGGCGAAGCTAAAAACAAGGAAGGTGTGGTCAGCGGTCCATACTGATGAGTTTGAAACATGGTTCCAGGAATGGAATCACAGATTTGAAAAATGCAGTGTGTAATGGAGAATACTTTGAAGGCGATAAGTTAGTTTTGTAATAAAATTTAAATACATCGCTTTGAAAAAAATCCATTTTGGGGGGGTACCTCCTCCTACATACTAGTGCTGAGGCTGAAACAGGGGTGCCATGTTCCTTGTACTATCTCTTCAAAGGATCCTCATTTAGGGAATCAGCCAACTTCTGCTCATGATGAAAATTGTGCTATTATTTTTTCTGAATTCCACTGCTCTTTATATGTGACAAAATGGTCCACACTGCTACCTTTGCCCATCACAGAACGGGCATATATGTGGTTAATCTTCTAACGAGGCTCCCGGTGAAGACTAGAGCTAGGAATGTGCTGACGGCAAATGTGTCACTTAAACTTGACCAAGCAATCGACTACAAGGAGCTACATATAACCTCCTCCCTGGGGGATGGACAACAGAAAAGTGGGTGAAGGGGGCATCAGACAGTGTAAGACATGACAAAATAATAATTTGTAAATTTTCAAGGGTTCATGAGGGACCTGGGAGCATGGAGGGAGAAGGGAAAATGAAGAGCTGATATCAAGGGCTCAAGCAGAAAGCAAATATTTTTGAGAATGATGAGGGCAACAAATGTACAAATGTGCTTAACACAGTGGATGGGTATATGGATTGTGATAGGAGTTGTAAGAGCCCCTATTAAAATTATGTTTTTAAGTTGACCAAGAGTTTTGAACTGTAAGAAATTGAGAAATGAATTTAACTTTGAACTTTAAAACACTACTAGAGAATATAATTTAATGAAAATTGTTCAATGTAAATTAAATCAAGCAATCACCCATCTTTTAAGAAAACAAAATGTATAAATAGTTTTTTGAAGTAACCAAGTGCCCCATTCCAGATGAGAAATGTAGGGTTCTCGTTAGCATTATCTGAACTCACTGTCAAAGAAGTCAGTGCCAGCTCAGTTACTCTGTAGCCTTATACAAATGGTAATTTTAGTGGATTTACATCATTGCAAATCTTAGAGAAGAGGTTGAATCACAAATATCTTTACAGTGAAGACTGGTGCTATAAATGAGTGACATGAGCCAAGTTGGATCTGCCTTAACTCAAGAGTTGGTATGTATATTAAAGAAATAGTATTAACTTTGCCGCAGACATTCGGCCAGACAGAAACATAGTTTTGAGGTTGTCATGTATTTAAAATTTCAAAATAAGCCGATATTCTTAAACGAATACATTTCAAATATTGGAAAATATTTCTAATTTTTAGTGCGTGGCTGCTAGTTGAAAGATTGGGGGAGGGGTCAAGTCTATGTATAGGAACATCAGAAGTCTTAGTGATATACATCTGAAATATCAGTAATTTGCAAATCCTATGTAGTGTAGTTTTATTTCAACTCTTATGGGGTCACCATAAATTGGAGTTGACTCAATGGTAATTTGTTACTGGCACTAAATAATAAATGCTTGCAGAAAGGATATGCTAAATTGACCAGCATCTTTTAAACTTTGTTTGATAGACATGCTTCTTTCTTGAAATTTTATTTCAGATTGTTCAGACCTCATTACTAACTGCATGTGCTAACAGAGTGGAGTGTGTTCTATGAATATGTATTTTCAATGTGCAGTGCTTAGAGAGAGAGCAATACAGAACGGCCAGACTAGAATGGAACTTGATGAAGCTACAGGTAGTAAACTCTGGAATTACTTAAGGTATATCATTCCTGATGTTTATGACTTACCAATTTTGTTAAAAAATCAGTAATCCTGACTTAGAAATATGCATTGTCAAATGACAGTGCTATTTTTTCAGGGGATGTCAAAATCTGTATAGATATTTTGCCTACAGCTGTGTGGCCATTTTCAATAGGTGATGATGTTTTGCATGTCAACCATTATCCATGAAGTGTCCTTAAAAGTTTGAACCTGGTCGCTTTTGCGCTATAGGAATTAAAAGGCATCTGGGCAGAAGAGTCAGTGGAATACCATTGTCCTCTCCCTGAATCTCTATCGGCAATTTGAGCAATGGTTGTTAGAGTTGGTCGGTTGTACTCAGTATTGTAGTAAAATGTGACTGGGGCTAGTGAACCCAAGACAACGCACTCATGAACAATCCCTTTGGAAATTGTCCTTTCTCCACAATAAATATGAGTACATCAATAATAAAAATTGCTGTCTGTTTAATTGTGAACACAAGTAATGCTATAATTATTTATAGAGAAAGAAAATGTGTCTTGTAACTCTAACTTATGAGCATTTATGTTAAAATATAATGCTCTACACTTTATGAAAAAATTGATTTATGACTACATGACACAAGCTAGCAGAAACGTCATAAAATCGGCATTAATTACTATTATTTAGTTATAAAAAGGAAATATAAAGAATGTGTCACCTCATTCGTCCCTCTTACTTCAAATCATTGCTGGTGGGTGCTCTTACCACCAATGAAAAACCAAATATATTCTTTACCCTCCTAATTCCCTAGAATATCGTCTCTGCGGCTGTCAACACAAGGTTGTTTGACCAAAGTAAACTTGCATGTTTTAATGTAGTGAGTGTACAACTTTTTAGATGTGATTAAGCTATTGAATTGAATTGTGTGGTAGCTGAAGTATATGCTGATAAATATTGGAAAAGAAAACACAGAAAAATAAAATAAAGAAACAGATTGAACAGTGGCTATAACAATGGCCTAAAACCTAAACATTGAGAGGATGGCACAAGTCTGGGCAGTACTTCAGTGTGCTGTGCCAAGAGTTGCTATAAATTGGACCTTATCCTTTTACTTTTCTTGTTGTTAAATGTCACCCAGTCAGTTCTGACCCACAGTGACCTTATGATCAATAGAATAAAACACTGCCCTGACCCATAGCGACTTTATGCAGAACGGGCAAGGTGGCATCTGGTCAGGAGAGACCAGTCCCTGGAAAAGGACATCACATTTGGTAAAGCAGAGGGAACCAAAAAGAGAAATGCCCTCAACACGGTGGGCTGACACCATGGCTAGGACAATGGGCTCCACCACGGGGACAATTGTGAGGACGCCACCGGCAGGCAGTTTCATTCTGTCCTGCCCGAGGTCAGAACCAGCATGATGGCACCGAACAACAACAGCAGCAGCAAACAACAGCCACTACAGGCATTCTGGCCCCACAGATGTCGCGTGTTTTGCAAAAGGCAGCTTTAATATCCATTCAGAATCATTTCTCATAAAAGCATGTGCTTTTTTTTTTACATCTGAGTTGCAGTTTGACAATTGTCATAATAGCGAATCCCTCATCATTCTATTGTACACACAGTAGACCGCGTTTACTCCCCTGCTGCCATTGAGTCCGTTTTGACCCATGTCAGTCCTGTAAGATAGGGTAGATCTACCCGCGTGGGTTTCTTAAACTGCAATTGTTTACTGGAGTAAAAATCCTCGTCTTTCTCATGAGCAGCAACTGGCTGATTTGAAATGCCGACCTTGTGGATGGAAGCCCAAAGTGTAACCACTTGTGGCTATAACCTTTTTATGCACTAGGAAACCAAAAAGTTCCCGCCACTCCTCGCTGTATTGTAAAAGTTGCTTCATTACAGCGTTCTGGACCCAAAGCCACAGCATCTCGGAGGTCTTCCGCTGTTCAATGACAGCACCTATTTCCCTCCTAAGCAAGTCTGGATGTTCTCTGTTTGCATTTGGATTGGAGGGGGAGGGGTTGTGCCGGTGCTTTCCACTCTGGCAACTAGGAAAGACCAAGGTGACATTGGTGAGGAAGTTGCCTTGTGATACGATCATTATCAGTAATTAGCCACAGAGAGTAAGCTTCTATTAATCAAACCCACATCTGGAAAGACTTCAGTAATTCTGTGAGATGAACAGGGTTGTTTGCAACATTTAAATCATAAAAATCAGCATCGCACAACTTTGCAGAAGAGAAAAAGCAGGAGCATTAAAGCATAAGCCATAATATTCAATTAAACCTATTGTCTGTAAAATTAAATGTATTATTAAGCAAAAACTGTAAAATATGTAAATAAAATAAATTGATTACAGCAATATCATCTTTGATAAAATTGTAAATTCCCAAATAAAACCATTTTAGATGTGTTCTATCTATGTGTGCTTCATATGCTAGTAAATGAGATGTCTCACTAAAATTCTACAGATGCTGTAACTAAAGAGGCCAAGATGAAAGGGGAGGAGAACCTCAGTTTCAAAGCATGTTAATATGAATAGTTGAATTTTAGACATGAGGGTAATGGCAAATCTTTGAGGAAGAATGAAAGGGTGCAAAGGTGATCATTCAATTAAAATATTAGGTTTAAAGATTTAAATCAAGACCATTTTCCTTTGATCTTGGAAGGAAAACAGAGCATTCTGAGAGGAGGAGAATGAAGAGCCTTTGCCCCTGGTCAAATATCCTTTCCCACAGGAATATCTGCAGGAACCTATCCTAAATTGGAAGTTCTGGACCTACTCGTTGATAAAGAAAGAAGTAAACTTTAGAAATGAAAGCATTTCCTCTAGCTATAGAAGAACTAAGACAAATATTCTAGAGGGTTACTAATCCATTTTTTAAAACCTACAATTTGAAATATTTTCATTTCAATTTAGAGCAATTTCATTACCTAGAATGAATTGTTCCTTTCAACTCATCTTGATGTTAATATACTCCATTACTGTATGCTGTATTTAATTTTCTTACCACTTAATACAGTTTTTCTAAGGGACTGAATTTATACCTAAATGTATTGCAGTACCTACTATCTCTGTTTTCTGTTATGGATATTATGGACGAGTGCTGGATTAAATTCAAGTGACACATTTTCTAATCTCAAATCTGTAATTTTCTAGGAAAGAAATATTGGGCAACTTATTCAATTTCCTAGAGTCTATTTTTTCCCTCCAAGTTTTCTGCAAAGGTCAAATTTGCCAATAAAAAATTGTGATCCTCTTTGAAAGTAAGATGAAGATGTGAAAGTTCTTTCAACATTCCTAAGAACTTTCCACCATTTCACTCTTTTCCTCAGGCTGTTACTGCTGCTTTGTGCCTGTGGAACATCTCAGTCATTGATAAAAGTTAATGAAAAGTTGGTGCACTTTAAAATTCTTTATTTAAAAAAATCACTTTATTGGGGCTCTTACAGCTCTTATAACATTCCATACATAATTGTATCAAGCATATTTATATATATGTTGTCATCATTATTTCCAAACATTTTCTACTTGAGCCCTTGGTATAAGCTCCTCTTTTTTCCCCTCCCTTCCCTACCTTCCCACCCCTGTGAATCTCTAATTATATATTGTTATTATTATTTCATATCTCACATTGTACATCATCTTCCTTCACCCACATTTCTGTTATATGTCCCCTTTGATGGGGGCTATATATTCAACCTTGTGATGGGTTCTCTTCTTCTCCCTCTCCCTCCTCCCCAACCATCCCCATACCCTCATGATATTGCTACTCCCACTACTGTTCCTGAGGGATTTATCCATGTTTCAAGGGTTCTTATCTATATTTGTGTGTTCTCCGGTCCAGCCAGATTTGTAAGGTAGAACTGAGTCATGGTAGTGAGGGAAGAAAGCTTTCAGGAACTAGATGGACTTTGGACCTCTGCTGAAGGACTCCCTAAACACAAGAACACTTGGTTCTAATAAGCTGGACTTATTAGATACTTAGGTTCCCAACACAATTGAAGACAAAATGGGTGCATAATCAAATGTTGTGAAGAGAGTGGATGGTGCCCGGCTATCAATAGATATAGTGTCTGGGGCCTTAAAGGCTTGAAGTTAAACAAGCAGGCATCCAGTAAGGAAGTAAATAAGTCCACATGGAAGTAGCACATTAACTTGTGTGATCATAAGGTGTCTATGGGATCAGGTATCAGTTATCAAAAGACCCAAAACAAACAACTATATCAATGTGAAGCAGGGAATTTGGAGTGGAGACCCAAAGCCCATCTGTAAACTGGATATCCCCTCACAGAAGCTATGATTCAACCAAGGTGCGATGAAATGCACATCATGTTAAAACTCTTAATTCATTAGCTGTGATTATAACAATTCAAAAGTAATCTTAAAAAGATGACTTCATATCCATTCGACATGACTATAAGTTATCTCATTCCCAGCACAAAAAATATTTATATTATTAGCTGCTGATGGGTCCTTTCCCACTCATAGTGACCCCACATGTGAGCCTGGAACTGCTTTATTGTGTTTTCCTGACAGTTTTATTTTAACAATTCACCAGATATTGGTGGGTTTGATCCACTAACTTTTAGTTCTTCTTTATTTTCTAATTATTTTAAATAGAGACTTATGTTATTAATCTAAATCTTGCTATGATCCTGGATATGGTGTCTCTGGGTGATTGTTCCATGAGTAATTGAAAAAGAATATGAGTTTTGCTGATATTGGATGATTATTTCATGAAGTCCATAACTGCCTTTTGGTTAATTAGTGGAGTAGAAAGACAATAAATGAGAAACAAAATAAAACCTAGTTATCAAGAATTATGTGAACAAAATTCTTTCTTATGATTATTCCATTTTATTTTTATTTATGGTTTCTATAGGGATCTAGGGAGCCCTGGTGGCACAGAGGCTATATGTTAGATAGAAAGGGCATCCTATCATTAAGTCTCTCTCACTGAATGCTGCTATAAAATTTGGACAGAATGCATGGAAATACAAATTCTAAAAAGCAAATAGTAGGAGACAGCTAGGGGAAGATGACCAGAATTTGAAAATACCACTAAACAAGCAATGGCTTTTTCTTTTTATTCTATACTTCCCAACACTAATGACCCCAAACACAAAATTAAAAGAAAGATGCAGAAATGCAAGATAGTTAAAGATTCTGCTTTCTAGCTGAAGGGCCAAAAGGGGAGTCCCAAAGAATCAGAAAGTTCTAGGGACACCGCAAAGTTAAAGGAGTTTGGGAAAAGAGCGCATGGAGTTATTTATGACCATATGATTCATTCGTCAACTGTGCATACACTTGCATGACCAAGAAGTCATACCCAAGTCTTTAAAAGTTGAACTAGTAGACACACTACTGGCCCTTGGATGACACATGCAACCTAGATCTTAATGGAAAGACATTTGAAAATTGAATGGACATGGAAACCACCACCTTGAGCAGGTCAGTCAGAATTGGGGGACTGGAATAATGTCAACTTTCTTGATAGAGGTTTGATTAACAAGACCTGGAGTCCCGTGGCAGAGTATAGATTTTGTCCAGGATACACACCACAAATCTCGAGGACATCAGTAAAAAGTAGAACACATTGCGGAAAATAAGGAAGAAAAGTCAACACAAAAATCTATTCAGCAAAATATCATTGTGTTAGTCCACTCAAACTAGAGAAATAAATTCATGGATATTCATATGTGTATAAGAAAGAGGTTTACATACAAGAGTGATTGAATATTGAGAAAACATCCCTGTCCAGTCCAGATCATGTTCATAAGTCAATTATTAGCCCATATGTCTGATATGCAATGACACTGAATGCAGGAAGATCACAGACCAGTGGGTGGGAAGTCTTATGGATCCAGTGGCGTTGTAACCATCTCAGCACTGGCCGGGGCCTCCACATGGCTCCTCTAGCTCAGGGCACTAGCAGGGCACTAGTGTGCTCCATTTGTCTTCTCAGCTGCAATGTCTCCTAGGGAGTGAGTATGTGTCCCGCCTCCAACAGACTATTTATCTCCTTACCGCCTCCAGCACCCAGGGTTGCATCAGGGTAAGTTGATGTGGCTTCTCCTCAAGAATGTCTCGCAGGGAGTCAGCCTTGTCAGGAGAGGGTCTCCAAGGGAGTGACTAGAGAGAAAGAGTGTGTCTCCTGACTCCAAGGAGGAAATATCGGAATTCCCAGAATCATCAGAGGAAGGCCATGCCCACCCAGAGACATCATTGACTATGACCCGATTGACAGACTAGACTCCACCCCTACACTCTTAATCCTCTCAAATTCCTAAATGACACCAGATTATGTAACTACCACACTCATCTAGGTAAAAGAAAGATTTGCTTCAATGATTGGATAAAGGCCAACAAGATAATTTGCTGCTAGAATACATGTGCAACAATAATTGTTAAAGAAATTTTTCACAGAGTAGAAATAAAACCAAAGAAACTTAAACATAAGGAATGAAGATAGATTTTTTTCATTGTTATTATTTATGTAATTATTGTAGCAGCTTTAGTTACAATAGCTACAAACTATGAACATCAAGGGGTCATCATGCCTGGAGCTCTTGTTGGCCCTAAACTCTTCTCTGTGTCTTAGTATCTCTGTGCAGGGTGTCGTTCTTAGGGTTTGGAGAGCCAATCTAGGATCTAGAACTCCATAGGTATACACTTATGTAAATATATTAATTCATAAAAATGGCAGTATTGACTTAGGTATATATATTTATATGGCAATACATTGAAGAAGTGGACAGACTTCGGGCTTCTGCTCAAGTCCCCTCTCAATGCAAGAACTCTTTGTTCTAATAATCTGGCATTCTGTGATGCTCACCTTTCCAACAGGATCACTGAAGACAAAATGGGTACACAAATAAATGTAATGAAGAAAGTTGATGGTTCCCGGCTATCAAAAGATATAGCTGCTGGGGTCTTACAGTCTTGAAGTTAAACAATCGGCCATCTAGCAGAGAAGCAACAAAACCCACTTGGAAGAAGCACACCAGCCTGTGTGATCATGAGGCCTTGACTGGATAAAGCAACAGGTATCAGAAAACCCAAAATAAACAAACAAAAGAACATATTGTTGAGAACAAGGAGGTCAAAACAGAGACCCAAAACCAATCTGTAAACAATGGGACATCCCCTTACAGAAGGGTCATAAGAAGGGGATGAGTCATCCCGGGTGTAGTATAGTACTGATGAAACACAATATTTATCTGGTTCCTGGAAGATTCCTCAGTCCCCTATCATGATTCCAATCCTCCCTTACGCTGTGGGCTACGCCAAAGCATGTACACAGGTATAGATAAGAGCTCAGGATAAACAGAACCCAGGTCAAATAAACCCCTCAGACAGAAATGGGAGTCCTGATACAAAGAGGGTAGGGTGAAGGTGGGGATAGGAGTGGGGGAAAAACTGCAGGGGAAGAGAGACAGCAGTTGGTGTAATATAAAAATAGTAATTAATTTATAATTTATCCAGGGGTCAGGAGGGTTGAAGGGAGAAGAGAGGATAAAAAGTGTAGCTGATACCAAGGGCTCAAATAGAATGCAAATGTTTAGAAAATAATGATGACAACATATGTACAAATATGCCTGATGTGCTTGATTCATGGATTGTTATAAAAGCTATAAGAGCCCCAATAAAATGATCTTTAAAACAAGCAACAAAAACAACATATGAACAATCCAAATTTCCATCAATAGGTGAATGAGTGAACTGATTGTGTTTGTGGTAATTATATAATTTTGTGTCAACTTGATAAATAAGTATGGGGTGGAGTCTAGCCTGTCAACCAGGTCACATCCTGATGATGCTTCCCTCTCAATGTGGTCTTCTCATGAGGATTCTGGAGCTGCATCTGTCGACCACAATTGGATCTACAAGGATTTTCACCAACCAGCCTATGATCTTCCTGCATTCGGCATCATTGCAAGTGTCTACATGAGTCTGAAGAGGAGTCTATGGCCCCGCGTCAGTCATATGGGCTCATATTAGACTTATGGACTTGATCTGGACTGGGATGTTTGCACTTTGATATAAAGCTCTCTCTTACATATGAGTGTCTCTGGATTTGTTTCTCTAGCTACCGTGGCTAAAACAGTGTTGTAGTCACACAATGGAATAATAGTTAGCAATGAAAATGACCGCATGGATATATATCAAAATAATTATGTTGTGAAGGAACCCAGCTGAAAAAGTACATATTATATGATTATCGTTGATACCAAATTCTAGAAAATGCATACTATTATGACAGAAAACAAATCATGTGTACCTGAGTAAGGCCAGGGGGATAATAGAGGAATCACTAAGGGACAAGAAAAGAAAACTGTTTGGGGTGATGCCAGTATGTCAATTCTTACTGTTAGTTAGTATTGAGTCAGCTCCAATTAATGTTGACCTCATGCATGACAGAGTAAACATTGTCTGGTCTTGGTCTTTCTCCAGATAAACTTCCTTTACTGGCATCCCCAACATTTTAATAGGCTTTATTTTAACTTTAATTTTCTTTAAGACTCTCTTATTACTCATAGATTATGTTGCAGTATGTAGTTGGTTTTTTAAGTGTTTGGGGATTTTCTTGTTTTATTGCCATTGATTTCAAGTTTAATTACTTTGTGCTCAGAGTATATACTTTGTATGATTTTAGTTTTTTAGTTCTTCACATGTGGATTATGGTATCTTCATCTCCTCCTCCCTGGAAGCGGGGCACACACTCTTTCTTGATTCCTCCATATGTGAATGTCAGTGAATTTGTTTCTCTAGTCAAACTTGTGACACTGTGCCCTGTAACAGGCAGGTCACCCCGTTCAGGAATGGGTGCCCTGTAACAGTAACAGGCAGGTCAGCCTCCAGTCAGAAATGGAAAAATTTTAAATTGCAGCCTGAAGCAGGTGTACCCCAGCCCAGGATGTTTACGCTCCAAGAAGCAGCCTAGCCTACCTGCAGTATCATTTGGCAGACCACTGGGGACAAACTGACCTTAAATGTAGAACTTACTTTGTTAGACTTAAAAACTGTTTTGTTTCACTTTTCTAAGAATGCTTTGCCAGTTTCACACAAGAACTTGCCTTCCCCCTCTCCTTGCTTGGCAAGACGTCCCACAAGGAAGTATAACTTCCCTTTGAAGCTGTTCGAGCCTGCCTCAGTTGCTGGTGAGAGCCCAGATTCGAATCTGTCTGAATAAAGCTTTACTGTTTCCATCTCTGTTTCAGTGAGTGGTCTGGGTGAGGGTCTTGCTCGCTAATAAAACTGACCTAACACATTATGATACCTTGTGAGTGGGGTACTAGAGAAACAAATCATAAAGATGGAGAGTGGATTTTTGTTTGACCTCTGCCTTATGGTAGTTTTTTTCTTTGGCTAGCCAGAGGTTAGATATGTCCATGCACTTTACTGGGTTGTTCGCTAGAAAAAATATGGGAAGTTAAAGTTTTGATTATTTTCTTTGGTTGCTGTCTTTGGTTATTCCTGTTTGAGATGGTGAAAATGAAAGTCATTAATGTATATTTTAAGCTGGGGGGAGAAATTGCCCCTTGCGTTTCTCAGGTAGCAGGCTGCTTAGTGAAAATGGCTACCAGAAGGCCCCACCCTGGCTTGATGCAGTCAGAGGCTAAAGGCCATGTTTTGTATCAATGGAATAATTTAGATAAGAATTAAGATAAGATAGATAAGGGTTGAACTTGACTGTTTTAAGAATTAAATTTAGGATCTGGCTGTCCCAGGTTTATACTGTCTTCTTCAATTGTTATTGATACAATGATTAGTAGAAATGATTATTGGGAAGTATAATTAAAGAGCTTGTAAGTTCACTCTTTCAGCCATCAATTTGAATCTTTAAATGGGTTAGGACATGCCTGTGAAGAGGCTCTGAAAAGATAACCCCCACCCAGTGCTTTGGAATACTCGGGATATTTGCATTTAAGAGACTTGCCTAGGGGCTGTTGATTGAAGAAAACAAAAACTCTTTGGCTTTTTGATTTTTGAACTAGTAGTTTGTGCCTGAGGCTGGAAAAATCTGGAACCATGAAGAAACTCTCTTCTTTAGGACTGAACAAGAAAGGGAGCCTTCCAGCAGCCTGAAATTCTTGCTAGGTGACCACTGGGATCCACTAGTTGAGTGGAAGTGGGATGAATACAGCAGTAGAGAGATGGGTTGAGTCTGGCCACTGACACCCATGGACCTGGTTCACAGGATCTAGAGGCAAAGTTGGGAGTGGCTGGCTGGTTTGAAGTTCATGATTTAGCCCAATGGGGCTACAGTTGTTGAGAATTTGTGATGGGGCACGTGTTCTAAAAGTGAGGCAAGCAATGGGCACCCTAGTGAGGCTGAGTAAGACAGCCCACATCAAGTTGAAGAGAACCCAACCAGATGAAGAAAAGATTTTTTAGCCTATGAATTGGTGCATTTTGCTGCTGACTTTATGGATTGCCTGCCCTGATTTGACTTTGCTTATGGATGTGGACTCACAAGGTTCCAACAGGAATGAAGATTCTTCATGACAAAGAACATGCTTATCTCCTCAGAGCACTGGGTTGATATAAGTGGGCAGGATAGAAATTGGATACCCAAAATCGGGTGGATAAAGGCATGAAGTGGCCGGCTTACAAACTTTCATAGATGGGGGAACATATTCAAAGGATTAAGGTGTAGATGTTCACCAAACTGCAATTGTTAGGCATTGAATATATATTTTTTTGTTCACTTAGAGAATAGATATTTAAATGAGGCTATCATATTTTGAACTGTATACATTTTAGTTTTATTCTGTTGGGTACAAATATAATTTTAATATCATTTTGTTTAAAAATTATGTATGGTTTAGACCTCCATGAATGCCCTTTGACTCCTAGCTCTTTCCTCCATCTCCCTTGACCTTCCTCCTGCCCTACTACCATGCTTCATTGCCACCTGGGCTAGAGTATACCTCTTCTCTAATCAACCTTACCCTTGATCATTTCCCACCAGGCCTGCCACTCCCCCTTCTCTACCCTTTGGGGTCCCATGTTTTTCCCTTGTCCCTGGGTTTGTTAACACCACTTCCTTACCCCCCCTACCCCCCACCCCAAGTCCCCCCGGAACTGTCGGTCCCGTTGTTTTTCCTCCCGATAGTTCATCCAGCCTGTCCTATTCAGACAGACCTGTGGAGTCACTAACATGCACGAAAACTAGACAGAGGAACACAAAGCAACAGTATATAACCGGACAACAAAACAACCAAGACAAACCACTGAAAAAGAACAGTACATGCAAATATATATAGGAGGTTGGGGAAATAGATCTTTGTGTCTATATTTATAGATCAAGTATTAAGGTGGCGGAAGGACCTTGGGCCTCTACTCAAACACTCCCTCTATGCATGAATACCTTCTTTTATTAAATTGGAACTCTATGATGCTCACTCTCCCGACACAACAGCTGGAGCCTACATGGGTGAACAAGTAAATGTGGTGAAGAAAGCTGATGGTGCCCGGCTATCAAAAGAGATAGTGACTGGGGTCTTAAAGGCTTGAAGATAAACAAGCGGCCATCTAGCTCAGAAGCAACAAAGTCCACATGGAAGAACACACCAGCCTGTGTGATCGAGTGGTCCCAAAGGGATCAGTTACCAGGCATCAAAGAACAAAAAATCATATCATTGACTGCACACCTCCATGATAGGATCGCTGAAGACAAATGGGTGCATAAGCAAATGTGGTGAAGAAAGCTGATGGTGCCCGGCTATCAAAAGAGATAGTGTCTGGGGTCTTAAAGGCTTGAAGGTGAACAAGCGGCCATCTCGCTCAGAAACAAATAAGCCCACATGGAAGAAGCACACAGGCCAGTGCGATCACGAGGTGCCCAAGGGACCAGATATAAGGCATCATGCAAAAAAAAAATATGTGTGTGTATGTATGTGTATTTATGTGTATATGTATATATGTATGTGTATATATATATTATATTAAATGAAGGGGGAAGTGCAGAGTGGAGACCCAAGGCCCAAGTGTCAGCCAATGGAGATCCCCTCATAGAGGGGCTTAGGAGAGGAGATGGGTTAATTAGGGTGTGAGGTAGTATCGATGAAGAACACAGCTTTCCCCCAGATCCTGGATGCTTCCTCCCCCCAACTACCATGATCCGAATTCTACCTTGCAGGGCTGGATAGGACAGAGGCTGTACACTGGTACATAGGAGGGTTGGAGATACAGGGAATCCAGGGTGGATGATACCTCCAGGACCAAGGGAGTGAGGGACGATGCTGGGAGAGTGGAGGGTGAGTGGGTTGGAAAGGGGAAACTGATTACAAGGAGCCACATGTGACCTCTTCCCTGGGAGAGGGACAACAGAGAAGGGGGGAAGGGAGACCCCGAATAGGGCAAGATATGACAAAATAACGAGGTATAAATTACCAAGGGCATATGTGGGAGGGGGGAAAAGGGAGGGAGGGGGGGAAAAAAGGAGGACCTGATGCAAGGGGCTTAGGTGAAGAGCAAATGCCTTGAGAGTGATTGGGACAGGGAGTGTATGGGTGTGCTTTGTACAATTGATGTATGTATATGTATGGATTGTGGTAAGAGTTGTTGGAGTCCCTAATAAAATGTAAAAGAAAAAAAAAAAAAAGAAAATGATTAGGGAAAAATATGTACAGATGTGCTTTATACAATTGATGTATGTCTATGTATGGATTGTGATAAGTGTTGTATGAGCCCCTAATAAAATGTTTAAAAAAAAAAAACAAAAAAAAAAAAAAAAATTATGTATGGTTAAAGAGTTGTGTAAAAGTCAAGTTGACAAGGGTGGTCTGTGTAGTTACACAGTTTCTTGAGTCAACTTGGTAAATAAAGTGCAGGTGTAGAGTTTAGTTTGTCGATCCGGTCACAGCCTGATTATGCTTCCTGGTGAACGTGACCTTCTCATGTGGATTCTGGCTCTGGAAACACCATCTCTTCCTCCCTGGAGGTGGGACACACACTCTCTCTCTGCTACACATTTCTATTGACAAATCACATGGAGCAATACTAATGGCAGCCACACCCCTGGAGATGCATCCACTCCATTGGATCCACAGCACTGTCTACCCACTGGCCTGTAATCTACCTGTATTTGGCATCAATGCATGTGCTGTCTGAGCCTAAAGATGAATTCATGGGTTAATATCTGTCTTATGGGCTAATATAGAACTTACGGGCTTGATTTGGACTGGCCTGAGATGTTTTACTCATGAATAATTACTTCTAAATATAACGTTCTCTCTTACACATAGATGAATGTCAATGAATTTGTTTCTCTAGTCAACCCATCCTAACATAGGCCATAATTAGTGTGAATGAGACTTAAATTTTGTCTTTTCATTTTACCCTATTTCTATAGTTACAATGAAATGTATGGATAGTGTATAGATAAGTACAAAGTTGGGTAATTTAAAAAATATTTTATTATGATAAAATATCTCTACTACAAAACATTTGCCAATATTATATTTTTATGTGTGCATTTCAGTGACATTGGTTATATTTACCTTGTTATGAAACAAACACCATTATCTATTTACAAATTTACCACTACCATTCAGAGAAGCTTAGTACACCCTAAGATAAGAGTTCTTCTTCCTTCTAACTCTAGATAACAATGAGGAATTCATGTGTTAATAAGTTTGCCTATCTTTTGGAATAGTATATCATTTGTCTTTTGTGATTGAGTTATTTCACTCAGCATAATAGACTCACTCTTGTAGTGTGTATGTTTCAGCCATTTAGAAAATCAATCCCTTCACTGATTTGCTTATCCATTCACATTTAGTGTCATTTTTGGTATAGTAAGATTTAGTTATGCTTCATATTTGCTTCTTTCCTCTGCCCTCTTTATTTGCCCAGTTTACCTTCCATACCTTCTTGTGGATCATTTAACACATTTTTATCACTTTATTTTATTTATTTATTATTAATTTTGTCATATTTTTTTGAACTTTTTTAGTGCTAATGTTAGAATTTTTAATATAAATTATTATACTATTACATATTAAATATTTAATCACTTCATGTAGCATGTAAACACTTGTTACCATTTAGGTAACTTTACCCTGTCTTTTTATGTTCAAATTATATTATGTAATATATACATATATTTCATCTGACTAGGTTGCATTCTTATTCTTCTATCTTTATTTTAATATACTTGAGAAGAAAAGAGTAGTTTTAATGTTTACCTACATATTTATCTTTTTTCCTTCAAAATTCTTTCTTCACAAAATCAAGGATTTTGTGTGACCTGGAAAAACAAGGTAGTCTCAATGAGTTCAGTCTCTCACAGGTCTCACAGTGTTTATTTTCTAACAGCTTTATTGAGGCATAACTAGCATACCATAAACGGAACATATTAAAGAGGAAAATACGATGTTTTGACTTGTGTACACCTGTGACACACCATCTGTCTGTCAGTTCATCTTAATGTGGTGGTTTACATGTTGCTATAATGCTGGAAGCGGTGCCATTCGTATTTTACATATTAGCAGGGTGGACCAATTTTAGTGGCTCTTCCAAACTAAAGCAATTGGTGGGAGTTTGAGGTGGAACCTTATGACCTAGTGCCAGTAATTAGCCAATGGCCACCCTATGAGCACCAGTCAATACTATCTGATATCATGCTGGAAGATGTGCTTCCTCCACTGGAATTTGCTCCAGGTGTATTTGCCACAACAAAACAAACCCAAAATAATCGCTTTGGGTAAATCTGCCACACAAGACCTCTTAAAGTGCTGAGAAGCAAAGTTACTCTGAGGGCTGTCATGCAAATGGCCCATCAGGGTCTTTTCAATTGCCTCAGACGCACTGAAAAATTGAACATTGGATAAGGACGATTGAAGATGAATCAAAGCGTTTGAATTACGGTGCTGGCAAAGATCATTGAAAGTACAACGGACTACCAAAATAACAAAGTAAATCTGTCCTGGAAGCAGTACAGCCAAGTATGTTCCTTAGAGGCAAGGATGGCAAGATGTTGCCTCACATACTTTGGGCGTGTTGTCAGGAGAGACTAGTTCCTGCAGAAGGACATCCTGCTTGGTAAAGTAGAAGGGTGGTGGGAAGAGGAAGGTCCTCAACAAGATGGACTGACAAGTTAGCTGCAACAATGGGCTCAAACAGTTGGGAGGATGCCACAGGAATGGGTGGTGTGCTGTCATACAAGAGGGTCACTCTGAGTGGGAACCTAATTGATGGTATCTAGTGACAACAGCCACTGCTCTGTCCTGATAATATGTCTAACTAAGTGAACCAAAATCTCAGCGCCCCCACTTTCTAAGTTGCATTCTGGTTGCATTTTCCCCAAAGACTGATTTGATATGTTCTTCTGGCAATCCATGGTATGTTCAATAATCTTCATCAACACCACAGTTCAAGTATGTCAGTTCTTTTTTTTTTTTTTTTTTGGAGGGGGGGGGGAGTGGGGCACGGTGGTAGGAGGGGAAAGATCTACAGCGATTTGATTGAAACAGAGAACTAGACTGCAATCAATCTACATGAATAGAGGTGGTGGTTATGTTTCCCGAGGGTGAAGTCTGAGTCCTCCCGTCAGCACACACCAGGTGGCAAGCAGAGCCCAGAGGGCACCCTCTCCGGGTCCTGCCCCGTGCTGCCTGGTTCACACTGTGTGAAGAGAGGCTGCACAGCCACCTTCAACTGAGGTCGGAAGTCCCAGTGGGTAAAAGAGGTAATCAAACAATAACTGAAAGGATGCTAGCAGGGGAGGGGATGCACATCCTTGAAATAAGTAAATCCTGACAGAAGGAGTGGGGGTGGGTCGATGGGCCCATGGAACATTAGATTGAGATGAAGCTCTAAGTTAGTGATAGGCCCTTGTGTCTTCAGGCAAAGAACAGCAATGATAGGGCTAAGAAGGGAGCATTAAAATGCCTTTAACAGTAAAAAGGAGAGCCTTCTTTCCTCCTTTTCCTTAAGTATACAGAAAAGGGTGTCTTTTTCCCTCTTGCTGCAGGGCAGTGAGCTCAGTGGTTTTCATGGGACATGATTTCTTACTGTGGTTTCTTGCCAGGAAGAATGCAGCAAGGCCAAATGGGGCTTTCAGAACCCCGCCTTCTCACAGAGTTCCTCTTTCTTCGGCTGGATGAAGAGAGGGGGTCTTAGCACATAGGTGCTTCAGTGAAAGCTCTTGAAACATTTTCGATGTTTGGCTCTTTCTCACACATGCAAGCTGTCCTTGGGAGATGCTGGACGGAAAAGGATGGGGGCAGGTTTGGTTTGGGAGCCACAAAGCTACCGCCCCCTCCATGGCTGCCTCTGCCCGATTACACTAGGTGTCTTTTGGGAGAAACACGGGCAGTGGCTGAGTGTGAAGCACTGCGGTTCAGAGAAATGAGGTGCTCTCCTCCACCACCTGCCATAATGCTCCCTGAGAATCTCACAGCAGGGATAAAAAACTACAACCAGGTTGTCTCTGTACCTTCTCACCAGTGGGTGAGCAATTGGGTGGGCAAGGTAGCCTACATTGCCAGACTCTGCCGCAGAGAGGTGGCTGCCTTTTGTCACTTACATGGAGAAACTCCTTCATCAGCTGCTCCACCTGTTTAAGCTTGGGGCCTGTGAAACAAAGCATGCCCATTTGGTCCGTTTGTCCTGCCAGTTGTGGAAGGAGCCCAGTTGGGTGCGCATGCTAATGATGAGGCCTTTCAGTCCCTTCACATCCAGGGACAGATGTTTCTGCAGATCCCGGGTGCTCAGGATGATAGAGGCAATCCGGCCCATTGAGAGGAGAGCTGGAATACATGGACGGATCAAAAGCTTCGCTGTGATTCCACCCAGCGTCCATGCTGCCCACAGAGAAGGCTCACCAACACGCTCACCGTACAAGCCATGTTCTTGGCGTACAAGCCCATGTTCTTGGCGTATGACTGGCAGTGACGCACATCAAAGCTCTCTTCGGTAAAGTGGAGTGGGCTCCTGGTTACCGTCTCCATTGGCAACCTTGGTAGGCCACATCGAAGAAGGCAGAAAGATTCTTTTTCGTCACAACTTGGGGCTGGGGCCACTCAGGTGGGGTGGTGAGCACAGCGAGGCTGCTCAGACAGCATCTGCGCAGTCCAAGTCTTGGAGTCATAGTACCCACGCCGATGACGGTACATACCAGCATCCTGAAGATGCACGTGGTTTCCCCGGGATAGCGAGGGCAGAAAGACATCTCGCTGAACTTGAGGAATCTTTGCAGGAAATGGGCTCCTATCCTGAGTGCAGTTTCCAGAAACGGTCTTCAAGCTGACTAACCGGGCACTTTGCAATGCCTCACTATTCTCACTCGGGACCAGTTCTAGAGATGCCTTACACAATTCACTCAATGGGCATGTGTTCCTTGTTGAGATTTTGTGCAGCAATCTGGAGCTCAGCCTTCTGGACATTAGGAAGCCCACAAGGCTTTGCATTGTCATCTCAGTAGGTCCCCACTCCCAAGTTCATTGTTCTGCTCTTCATATATCTAAATAGTTCCTGTAGCTCCCAGAATCCGGGGAGCCGTGAGCCAAAAGTAAATGAAAGTTCTCAAAGTTTTGCTCTATCCAAGCCATAAAGAGGCAGGTCTTCTCCAGCCATATTTTGAGTACATTCGAAATGGAGAGACTCATCTTCTTGTACTGCATCTGACAATATTCTATTACTATTTACAACATTTAAGTGGCTGTTTCTTCTTGATTGTCTGACTCAGTCTGTCATATTGTCACACTCTAGGGACTTAACATGTTGCTGTGATGCTTGAAGCTATGTTACTGGTATTTCAAACACCAGACAGGTCATCTTCCGTGGAGCTTCCAGACAAAGACACCCAAGGTTTTGATGTAAGTGGACTTTAATCAATAATGTTTTAAGTTCTCTGAACCTGTGTTCAATTGTGATAGCCATTTAAGAGGACAATTATTGTTAATATATGTATCTACCAACACTAAAAAAGAAATTTACTTTCCTAAAAGTTGTTAAGACTTTTATATATATAGTATGAGAAAAGAAAATAATGGTTGATATAATTGTATAGTTTTCATTTCAAATTTAGAGATGAATCCACTGAGAACACCATCAAGTCCCTTCTTGCTTGTATATTGCAACATTGTTACACTGCTGGATTCCTCTTCCTAAGTCGTGTTACATTCACTGCAGATGGTACATCTGACTTTAGAGCAGGTGTTGCAGCAGGCCTGGCCCACAGCATCCTGATGCTTATCACCTGGATGGTTTCCAGCCACAGATTGGATTTGGAGTTGTTGAGAAGATTGTCAGAGAGATTGATGGTGTGAGCCATATTGGAATTACCCACGATAAATAACACATTATCTTCCATGCTTCTCAAAAAAACAAGCTGTGAATCACAAGACTGTAAAGCCAAACTTGGTAAATACATCCTTCCATGTGAAACGTGTCTAAAAGGACATCCATGTCCAAAGTTGGGTCAACTAACAACTCACAACTTCTAAGCTTCTCCTTTATTGCTACAATGCAAACCATCTAAATGCAATTTTAAAATGTATACCAAAGTATGCTTGTGGTTAATTACTTTTTTGTGATTTAATTTGGCAACTATGAATTATTCTCTACTTGTCACCATAACCGGTATCATTATTTGGGTTAGGCTACATTGCAGAAACAATTAAAACCTGAAATCTCAGTGGTCAAGTAGAACAAAAATCTCACTGCTCATTCATGTTCTAGTCCAGTGAGACTGAAGAAGAACGTGTGGTAGGGAAAGTGGCAGAATTTGGCCATCCACGATTACTTACTTCATGGCAATGCCTCCATATTAAACCGGTCCTCCTCATCCCTCCAGATGAAGGAAAGAATAACAGCAGGCTGTGTGCAGGGCATTTTTATGGAACATGCGAGAGGGTAGCCCACCCAATGGATATTTTTTCAAAGCTATGTATCTATTTTTTTTTTTTTTACAAAACAACCTTATCACCTTCAAAATACTCTCCATTACACTTAATACATTTGTTAAATCTGCGATTCCATTCTTGGAAACATTTTTCAAACTCCTTTGTTTGGGTGGCTGAGAGTGACTCCTCATTTTTTTTTGTCCCTTTTTCTATGTTGTCAGTTTGCTACCCTTTCATATCCCTCTTCATCTGGGGAAACAAAAAGAAGTCACATGGAGCAAAGTCAGGTGAATAAAGTGTGTGGGGCAAGAGAGGCATGCTGTATTCCCACCACCCCCTCCCCCCCAAAATTGGTGCACTGAGATGGCTGTGTGAGCAGGTACAATGTCTTGGTGGCAAAACCAGTCCCCCATCTCCCACAAACAGGCTTTTTGGTCACATGCTGTTACACAATCTTTTCAGAACTTCTAAATAGAAAGTTTGAGTAACAATCTGACCTGCTACAATGAACACCAAATGCATTACGAGTTGACATTTTCATATTTTCGGGAAGTTAAAGGATGCCCAGAATGAGATTTGTCATCAATAGAATTTCACCTTTTTTGAAATGAGAAAACCACCTATATACATGAATTTCCTCTATAGTGCTGCCCTTGTTAGCTGTGTCCAACATCACAACAGTTTTTGTGACATTTTGCCTGAGCAGGAAACAAAATTTCACGTCATGCTGCTCTATTAAATCAGCCATCACAAGCAATAAAGTTCGAGTGAAACTGCTCTTATGAAAAAATTCACCATGACTGCACTAACTCAGATTGAGTTGCTAGACCCTCACCCAGCAGGAAAAATGTGTACTATGAAAGCTCCACCCAGCAGAGCCTTATTCCATTTTTCTGAGGGTAGGGGTACCCCCTCATATATGGATTTAATATTTAAAATTCCAATAGTCTCTTGAACTAGGATAAAAACCAAGCTCATTAATATTCAGTTAATTCTGACTCAGGGTTCTCTATGTGTTACAGACTAGAGATTCTTCATAGGGTGTGTTAGTCCGGGTAGACTAGAGAAACAAGTCCATGGACACACATATGTGTATAAGAAAGGGATTTATATACAAGAGCGATTGAACATTGAGAAAACATCCCAGCCCAGTCCAGATCAAGTACATAAGTCCGATATTATCCCATATGTCCAGCAGCAATCTATAAAGTCCTCTTCAGGCTCACAAAACACATGCAATGACGCCAAACATATAAGATCACAGGCCAGTGGGTAGAAAGTCTTTGGATCCAGTGGCATTGAAAACATCTCAGTGCTGGCAGGGGTCTCTCTGTGGCTTCTCCAGCTTCCGAGGTCTGGTTGAGTCCATGTGGCTTGTCTTCTGTAATCTCTCCCAGGGAGTAGCAGAGAGAAAGAGGTGTCTTCTGCCTCCAAGGAGGAAGTACTAGATTTCCCAGAATTCCCAGAAGGCCATTCCCACACAGAAGTCTCATTGGCTATCTCCAGATTGACAGTCTAGACTCCACCCCTACACTCTTAATCCTTAAATTGACACCAGATTAGGTGACTGCCACATAGGACATTGTTTTACTGTAATCTTTACAGAAGCATTTCATCAGGCCTTTGTTACGTAGTGGTGCTTAGTGGCTAACAGTTGAATCTAACCATTTGTTGAAACGGAAGGACCTGTAGGCATTCATTTCAAATGGAGTTAAGCAATATAACAAGGAAGAAGAGATAAATTGTTGGTGGTGATTATTAAAATATTTGTTACACAAACACTCAAAATGTCTTCAGACTGGGAGTTTAGCACGTGGTGAACTTAAATTAATTTTCTTAAACTTTAGGGTAAGATCACTAAAATTGAGGTCAATGTATTAGCTATCTCATTCATAGAAGTAACATGATGGATCAGAGCATTTTCAACAAGCATCTTTTAATAATTATAAGTGCCAGATTTCATCAGAAGCCTAGAGCAAGTATTATCACTGTGAGACAAACTAAATGCGACATGTGTCAATATTTACACAAGCAGATTACAACAGTGTGGTCTCATCAGTTCAGCTATTGTGTCTTGTGAGCTTAACTAAATTTCAAACTCCATAAGGAACTGCATTTTCCCCTGAAGTTATTAAAGGGTAGATTTCTTTTAATTAAACTCATTTGCATGACTAAATTGGATTTAATTACTCTCATTCATTTCACTAATACCTTTCTTTGATTGAAGAAGGAGAACTTTTATAATTGATTAAAATAAGATGTTCTTGCCTTCTAACTTGATCCTGGAGAATAGTCCTCATTTTTTCTTTTAAATGATGAGGGAAACAGGACTTTTTTTCATCTAGTTCTGCCATTAACATTTTCCATGAACCTGGATAGACAATAAGTCATTCTGCACCTTTGTTTTACACACTTGATGAGCAACGGGGTCTCTTTTAGTCTACCATGACCCAGACAGATTATGTTTTCAGTGAGTATGAAAGTGTTTGAAATGTTTAAAATAAAGTATAAGCTATGAATATTGCATAATGTATTAATATCTAGAATTAAAGGTGTAAATTTCCTAAAAATAAAGTTGTTTATTTGGGGGGGAGGGGATGAGTCATTGCTTTTATTACTTAAATGATCAAAATTTACCATCACAGTCATTCCTTCCTGCATGCATGTATGCACTTATTAAATGCAGGATTGATTTTTACCCAGTTTTCTATGCAGTATGATTGACAATGGGCAATTCAGAAAACACTACCAAGATTAATCAAATAGCATATTATTCCCTAAGAGTCCACTCCTTAGAGAGAAAACAATACTAAACAAATATATATATATTTAAAGTGCACTAATAGAATCATGCAAAAGATGTGTGGCTCAAAAGAGGAAATTGCCAAATCTGTTTAAGGAAATTTGAAATAGACCTTGTGAGATTAGCAAGTTTAAAATAATGGGTTATAAAACAATCAAGGACTAAGGAATTGTGTGTTCAGAGGCAGTCAAGTATGGATAGATTGACAAACTTAAAAATGCTATCCTAGTTTGGCTTAAACTTTGACTAGAGCATGCAGTGAAGGAGAATAAGTTATTAAGTGGGTGAATTGACTTAAAACATAAGCAAAATCATCACATTTTTGTTTTTAAAAGATACTGATGTGCAAGATGGAAAACAGATTAGAGGAAAGTGTGCTAATTTGAAGATTCTTCAGGTGAAAATTTCAGGCATGATAAGATGGTTTCACTAAATCTGAGGCAGAGAACAAATACATATAATGCACATATGCGTATTCTACTGGTATTAAGAAGGGAGAATTGTTTAACAAAAGTTTAAGGTATTGTGGCAGTTACATAGTATGGTGTCAATGTGAGGATTAAGAGTGTAGGGGTGAAGTCTAGCCAGGAGATAGCCAATGAGGCCTCTGTGTGGACATGGCCTTCTCCTGAGGATTCTGGGAACTCCTGATTTTCCTTCTTAAAGGCAAGAGAGACTCTCTGTATTGACTCACTCCCTTGGAGACTCTCTACTGACAAGGCTGACTCCCTGAAAGACATCCCCGAGGAGAAGCCATATGGACCTACCCTGATGTAGCCCTGGGTGTTGGAGAAGGCATGTGGAGACCTCTGGCAGTGCTGAATGCCAGTGCTGAATGCCTCTGCCATGCTTACAATGCCACTGGATCCACAAGACTACCTACCCACTGGACTGTGATCCTCCTGCATGCAGCATCATTGCATGTATTTCCTGAGTCTGAAGAGTACTTTATAGATCGGTATCAGATATACGGGCTAAATATTGGACTTATGGACCTGATCTTCACTGGGCTGGGATGTTTTCCTAATGTACAGGCTAACATAGGTATTATCTTGGTTTGTATATTTGATCAGTGTTAAGTAACAGTGCCATATCCAACAACATAAAAGGAATCTTTGTTTCAATATTGGCCAGATGACGTTGAAATGCCTACACTGGTGAAGACAACCTCAGAAAAAGGACACAGACTAATATTACTGTAATAGAATTTGTAATAAAAACATTTTCCCTTTCAAGCTGCTTGTCACTTTCTTTTTTGGAACAAGGTTCTTTCTTAAGTTAGTGATTCTTTTTTTTAATGTCTTTCCGTGGGGCTTAGCTCCTCATCTTTTGCTGAACGGTACAAGACGACCAATCAAGAAAGAAAATAATGACACCTTAAGGGTCCTGGGAGACAGCGGGATCACCAGCTACAAACATGAGCTCAGTGTTCCTGGTGGTCATTTGTGTCTTTTTATCAGTAAAGTCTGTTTGCAAATAAAGCCACCGAAGAAGAAGAAAACAAAAATATGAAGAAAGACTGAGGTCTATTGATAGTTTTTAACCATTGGATCTAGCCAACCTTTAGTTAGTCTTACCCTACTAGTTTTAAGTATGTGAATCTCAATAACATAAAGATTATTGTAAAGTTGTTTAGAGATAAATAACATATAATCGTGTTCAATCATTTGATTATGTTAAGAAGGGTTATGCCTTCATCACCACAATCAATTTTGGATCATGCCCCGTTTCTCCTTCCCTACCTCCCTTTTCATACCTCCTGATCATTATTAGTCCAGTTGCTATCTTCATCGATTCCCCACCCTTAGTTCTCTGCACAGAAAACATACAAAACTAAGACAAAAATCAACCAAAAAGGACCCCGCAGCAAGGATCAAACAAAACAGAGGAAAACCTCAATCTAGGTGAGGGGTGAAGATGGGGGTTAGTGGGAGAAAAACAAAACCCTCCACTGAAAAGAACGCAGAAAGATGTTTTAAAACCAGAATAAATTCAAAATGGTTTAAAAGGGAGCTCTAATGACAAGGTGTTACATTGCAGCCAAACTACAGCTGCTAAAATCCACGTTGTAATGCTTTCTTGGTACTAAAGGGTGGTGAGGAAATCAGATACCTGTTAGAGAAATAGTGCCTGAGGGCTTGTCTCAAAATAAGTAGCCATCTAAATGTAGGAGCCAGCTAAGTCCAAACGTCCAAAGCACACCAGCCTCTGTGATCCAAAAATTGTAACTTAAAACCCAGACTTGGAGGAGGGAAACATCTGTAGGTTAAATTTTAAATACCCAATTTGCAGAATGCTAAGGGTGATAGTGGAAACTCAACATCCATTTGCAGGGCCCCTACATGGATGGGGTCTTCAATGAATCCCCATGACCATAGTCTAAGAATGTGAATAAAATTTGAATATGGCTCTTTTGCTGTGGTCTCTCTCTCTCTCTCTCTCTCTCTCTCTCTCTCTCTCAATCCTTTCTTCCCCCCTCTCTCCCCTCTTTCTCTTTTCTTCTCCTCTCTTCTCTTTCTCTTCTTTTCTCTATCACCTTCTCTCCTTAATAAAAACTCATTTGGATCACCAAAAAAAAATTTGAGTATGATGCATGTCAGTTATATTTCTGCGAATTGTAATTAAAATAGCTTTTCATCAAATGAATAACGATTCACATTTTGGGAATGAATGCCAAAGCTCAGATCAAATATTGTAAGATGATGAGTGAAAAAGAAGGAGGCAGTATTATCTGGGGACCATTAAAATCAGAAGGAATATAGATAGGTAGATAGATAGATAGATAGATAGATAGATAGATAGATAGATAGATAGATAGATAAAGCTGTGACAGTCTCACTTACAGAAACTCTGTAGGACAGAGTCAAACTCCTCCAAAGGATTTTCAAGGCTGTAAACGTTGGGAAAGCAAACCACCAAGTCTTTATCTCACCCAGCAGTGGGTGCCTTCAATCCATAGACCTCAGCTAGCAGCTGAATATTTAACTCCTGCTTACAGAATCGTGGTGGTGGTGGTTCAGCTCATAGCAATATTATGCGAAAATGAACAGGTCTTAAGTCATCCTCACAGTGGTTGCTCTGTCTGAGTCTATTGTTGCCTCGATTGTGTCAATCTATCTCACTGAAGGTCTTCTTCAATTTTGCTAACCCTCTACTTAGATAGCGTCTTTCTCTAGGAAGCAGTCCCTACTGATAGCATATCCAAAGCCATCCTTGCTTCTAAGGAGTAGTCTAGCTATACATCTTCCAAAACACATATGTTCATTCCAGCACTCTGTGGTGTATTCAATATTCTTTGTCAACATCAGTATTGAATGTATCCATTTCCCTCAATTATTATACATCAAGTAGCTTTTATATACATATGAAGTGATTGAAAATGTCATAGTTTGGACCAAGTGCACCTTAAACTTCAAAGTGAAAACTTTTCTTTTACCAAATTAAAGTGATATTTTGCAACAGATTTTCACAGTGTAATACATTATTTGGTTTCTTGGGTGTTGGTAGTTGATCCAGGTAAAAACAAAATCTTTAACAACTTAAATTTTTTTTCTCCGTTTATCATGACATTGCTCATTTGTTCAGTTATGAATATTTTGTTTTATTTATATTGAAGACAGAAGTCTTTGATCCTTGATCTTCAAATCCTCTTCAATTTAAGCAATTCCATGTCCCCACCTCATGTACCAAAGTAGAACTCTGCTACACAGAGCTCTGTCACTTGTAGATCACGGGTTACAAATGAGTGTTTCTCCAATTTTAATACTGTATTCTTCTTAATGCAGTCAAAATTCTCAAGCATTCAGATTAAGTATGTATGGTGAAATAATTCATCACACTCCTTTTCTGACTCTGATCCAAACTATATCATCTTGTTCTGTTCAAATGATGGCCTCTGGGTCTCTGTTTAAGTCATAGAGGCTTTCATTTTGCTTGTGTCTGATGTGTCTTTTTTTTTGGTGATAAACACATTCCTTTCCAGCTTTTGATATTTTGATGCTCTGCTTTCTATCATATTAAAAAGCCAAAAGGCATGTTGTGCATCAAACGCATACGGTCATAGCAAGGTAGACTTCCTGGCCTTCATCTTTACAAGCAATGACCACAGCTGCAGCGGAATCATTTCTGATTCATGGCACTGCGTGTACCAACGTAGAGCTTTGTAATATAGATTGTTCAGTGGCTGATTTCTAGAAGTAGATCAGCAAACACTACTTTCGAGGTACTTCTGGATAAACACCCAACCTTTCTGTTAGCAGCCAACCAGGTTAGCACCTTCTTACCACGAAGAGACTTTTCCTCAACATAGCCCATAATATAGCAAATGGTTGGCTCAATTACATATTTTTAAGCAATAAAGTTGTTTGGAAAGCTATACTTTCGAACTAAGCAACTATGCTTCTAAGAGAATATCGCCATGATCCATTTTTAGAGAACCAGGTTAGCTGGATCTGAGATCATTTGAGCTATTTCACCAAGATAAGCTCTCAGCTTTGCAATAATTTGTGACAAATCTACTTTTGTCAGATGCTATCTTAATATAAGCCTTCATTACAATGTGCAGGTATTATCTATGACTTATTGACTTATCATGGCGTTTTTGTTGTTTATAAGTCAGTAATTGAAGTACATATAGAACCAACTGAAAAAATAAAGCACAACACACTTATGTTAGGTACCAACTTTTTAATACAATTGGCCAAGTATTCATTAAAGGGGGAAATTCTCAAATTTAGGGTTAAAATTTTAAAATGCTAGTATTCGTTTCTGATCTTCAAGATAGTGAACTGGATCTGGGACAGGTTAAACTAATGTCATGTGAATAATAGATAGAGTATATGAGATTAAAGGCCCATCTGCGCTTGGGATGTAGACAACTGAATTAGTTGCACGGTTCTCATAGGTGAGCACTTTCTCTTGATGCCTGCATTTGGGGATTTGGATTGGATGTATTCAGTCATAAAAGGGAATGTGTTATGAAAAGATATGGAAACAAACAAATCACAATACCAAATCACAATACCAAAAAGGAGAAAAATCCCACAAACCACACTTTAACAGTCCTCTATTTATACTAGCACATTCTGGAAAAAATCACTCAAAAACCTGTTACTAATCATTTAAACCTTAGGCTGTCAACATTTTTCCATTTTGCTAGCCAAATAGTCATGTGCCGCAGCCAGAGGGTTAAAGAGCCAGATTTTCTGTCCCGTACGGTAGCTTTGTGTGAGCAATATGGAGGACCTCATCGTCGCTGCAGAGGCTCCCGTTGAACATGAAAGGGTCTATCGAGGCAAAAATATGTGCAGCCTTCTGGGCCAGATTAGATCCGAAGGCCTTCTCAGTTGGCTGTGCAGCAGGCTAAGCTGTCCAGACCTGCTGTCCCACAAAGGCCAAGATTCACTCTCGGCACCTAGTCCTGCCGTGGGCAGACCACACAAAGGCTGTTTCTCCTGCGCTCAGACACCCAACAGACCGAGGAAGGATGAAGAAGGTCTTTGTTTTCTGCAGACAATACAATATGCAATCTGATATAAATTAGATCAAAGACAGAAATGTCTCCGTTTTCATAGAAATAAAGCAAGTGAGACACAACACCAAACACAATCAGTTCTGGAACTCTGTAGAATGTCACAGATTTTTCAATTCCTTACTAAAACTAAACAAATGACAACCATAGTGTATAGTCAATGATACAACAAAGCATGTCTCCAGCAACCTAACTAAAATATTGCTTTTCTGATTATAGTCCTTAAATGTCTTCACGAAATATGTTTAGTTGATTCTGATTCCTGATAAATCCACCGGTCATAGTAGAACTGTGCTCCTCCGTGACTTGTCCATGGTTTGTCTTTCGAGTGGAAATCACCTTTCTCCTGAATGAACTCAAGCCTTTGAATGAACTCAAGCCTCTAACCTTTCTGTTAGTGTCTGAAAGAGTTTATCTTCGGGCCCCTTGGGAACCACTCTAAATGTGTTGTCACCACTGTTGCTATGGGTTGCTCAGTCCATTTCAAGCCAGAGAGAAACATGAGAGAGAACAGTCCCACAAGGTTTTCTAGGCTGTGAAACCCAGGGACACTGTGAAACCTTCCTTGAGGGGAACAAACTGCAGGGATTTTCCTCCTGCAGATGCACGGATGAGTTCCTAATGCAACCGAAATCACCAAGTGCTTGCATTGTGTTACCAGGGCTCCTGGGATACATGTTAGGAGGAATAAAGGGGAAAAAATTAAACGAATTCCCTCACGTTTCTATTCACATATTGCTCTTGTACTTTGTGGACACAAGCAGTGTTTTTGTTTTGTTTTATTAATTTTGGGCATTGGAGAAGACCTGGTGGTGCAGTGGTTAACACGCTCGGCTGCTATTTGAAAGCTTAGTAGTTCAAGCACACCAGGGAAAGAGATGAAGCATCTATTTTAGCCAAGCTTTACAGCCTGGGAGATATTATGAGAAATTCGATTCTGCCCTACAAGGTCACCATGAGTTAGAACAGACTCTCTGGAAGTCAATAGAATTCATTTCACTCATTAGCATCTATACTATTTGACTAAAACACAAACACTGACTGTAATAACATTTCTAAGTCATTATTAGTACTTTTTACTTCATAGAAGGCTAAAGTTCAAATATCACTTGACAAGAAATCTGCCCACATTATTTCTTCTATAAAGTTCCCCAGAGTTTAGAATTTTAAAATCTGGTTCACTCAATACAGTATAAAATTGAAAATCTGACTCAAGCAATCTAATATAAATTAGACCAAATCTATAAAACATTTCACCTATCAGAATAAGGAAGAGAAAAACTCGAGTATTGGTTGACACACAGGCAAAGGCTGAGGTTTGCTCTCATCTATCCCAATTAGGGTTTAGTCATTGTGAACAGAAATGTGAAGCTAAGCCTTACTGGAAACAAACAAATTCAGGGAAACATTCCCTTTTCCTGCACCATCTGATCATCGCTTGTTGGTTTAGAAATCTGACTGAAGTGGAATGGCAATGTGTCACTGGGTTTCTTGCTGTCACAGTCAAAGCTCAGTGATGGAAGGAGGAGATGAGGCTTGACTGTGGATTAAGAGGAGCCGCTATGCATCCTTGGAGTTAGACCCAAAACTTAGGTTCCATCATGCCCTTAATTCTCAAATGTGTTTCCTGTGAAGACAGGAGTACTGTTTAAAATGTTTGATAATCTGACAAGGCCATAAGGCTTAATGGAATCGATGATTACACACAGATGGACGATTAACTCTCGAGGTTTAACGTTAAAAAAAAATACTGTGCTGGATTGCTTCTTAATGGAATTACACTGCCCATATGGAAAAGAACTATACCCTAAATATACCCAGAATGATGGAACAGGTGGCCGAATCTGGGCAAGACTGCTTGGAATGCACAAAAGCATTCTGAACTTGTAACTGCCAGAAATGATTTCTGGAGGAAAGAAAGGGTGGGGGAATCTTTGAAACTGTGTTAAATTTTCTACATTTTGGAAATATGAATTGCAAAAAAATGTGACTACTGAGCCCTAAAGAACAATTTTTCCTAGTTTTTTTCACGTTTCTTCCAAAGATTATGTCTGTTTGTAATTGAGGCAAAGCTTTATGTATGGTGATGATTTAGTTCTGGATCAGTCTCATGGTGGGCCGGAGGCGATATACCAGGAGCTTCAGAAAGTTTATGGGAAATTCCCACCATGTTTTCACAAACTTTTTGAAACCTCTTCGTACATTATAACTATAGCTTCCAAAAGATGTGTTGGGGTGTAAGATGAGTCTGTTAACCAAAGTGAGGTTGAACCATATTTCTGCATGTATAGTCTTTTATATATATACATCTATCTTTTATGTACCCATTTCCATGGATACGCAAGAGCTGCATTTGTGAAAATGGTGGTAAGATATGAGCATTAGTAAACATTTACATATAAATAAGCAAGTGCTAAAGGTAATATAACTCCAATTAAGGAACTACTCCTGACAGAGGATAATTGAAGTGTGATTTTTTTTTTGCTGGTATTCAGCAGAGATTTCAGCATACATATCAATATATTTTCTGATAGCAGAGTCTCTGATTTCCATGGACAAGGTGTGATGAGGTGGGATAGTCTTTGGAAGGCCTTTGGATTCACAATTTTAGTGAGAAAGAGGAGTTACTGAGCATTTACCATGTGTTGAAATGACTTTATCATTTTATTTAATTCTGACTATGACCTTTTCTGATTCAAACTCCACCCTGGGGGTGCCTCTATAAGAGCCCCCCATGAGGAAGAGTGCCACAGACACCTGAAGCCAAGACCCTCTTGTCCTGCCCATGCAGAAACCCGTTTTACTGGTTAGGGAGTGGGGCATGGTCAACGGCAAGTTGCATTCACAGGCATGCCCCGAAAGCAACTTGGAGTCATGCAGCGCCCTGCCAAAAGTGGGGCTGATTCCCAGACTAGCACCTCAGCTGCCTGGAAAGCCCAGCCTCCAGCCTCAGAAAAAGTCCCTGGTTCCCAGGGGGCAGTCAAAGACATGGGATCTGAGCTAGCCTGTAAGTCATCCATGCCCCCTGAAAGCCTGGGGCAAGCAGAGGCCCAAGAAGGAAAGCCCTGCTCCTGAGCAGCCTCTGCCTAAGGCCACTGAGGGGACAATACAGGGGTCATCTCAAAGTGAGCCGCCTCCCTGTGGAGAGCAGTGATGGCCCCTCCACGTTCTTCGAGGGCAGAATTGTGCTCACTACACACACCAGCTCGGGCATACACCACCCCCAGCCAGCCCCCAAGCCCGAGACTGACGTTCTTGGGGTTCTCTACGCACAGAAGTGTCCGCGCTTCCTGACTGAGATCATCCTAGATTCCATCAGCAAGAGGACCTCAAAGCCTTCACAGCCAAGGTGGTGTCCCTGGCCAACCTACTGGTTGTCGGTCTCCGGCTTCCAGGATGGTCGCACACCCTGGCAGTTCCTGTGCATTCTAGCACACAGCTAGTAATTCATAAACCTGGACTAAAGAGAAGATGACATTCTTCAGAGTCCTTTCAAACATAACCCTTTTGGAAAGACGGAGTCTGCTCCTCCAGTTTTGCACATGCTAAGACTGCTGGGACTCTTCTTTGTGCCTGATGCCTTCTATATTCCTTATGGATCCACACTCTTTACTGTCCCTCCCGTTTTTTTAATATATAGGGAGCTCTTGCAGATATTGTAACAATCCATATCTCAATTACATCATGCATAATTGTACAAAAACTACCACGATCATTTTCAACACATTTCCTTTCTTTGTGAACTCTTTGATATCAGCTCCCTTTTATCCCTTCCCGCCCCCTTTTAATTATGATATTATATATTATTTGCCATATTTTACATCATCCAATGTATCTGTTCACCTGCAAGTCTGTTATTTGTTCTCCTCAAGTGGGGTTATACACTCATTGTTACTATCAGCTCCCCCTCCCCACTACTTCCCTTACCTTCAGGGAATCATTACTCCTGTTATTGTTTCTATTTGGTTATTTGTCTTCGCTTTCTTGCATTGAGTGAAAATACACATTTCTAACAAGATTACTGACATAAAACAAAGACCATAATAGTAAGGGAGCTCTGGATAGTTATGTGTTTCATCAGTGCTATACTACTCCCTAGATTTATCATACCTATCATCCCCACTCTTTCCCAGAGATTCATTGAGACTTTCAGAAAAGACACAATGGAAGGACCATGTAGCACAATCCACAAAGAATAAGAGGAAAAAGAAAATACTAAAACCATGAACGGGATGTGAAGAAGCCTTTTAATATTATTATTATTTCTTACAAAGTTCTCCTTTTCTATTATTTTTTAAATATCAAATGTTAGATTTTTTAAAAAAACAAGTGCCTCTTATTTTGATGACTTAAATACATACTTTGTTTTCCCACTGGTCTGGATAATTCAGCAAAATTATATTATTTGGTCTATTGAAAGGTTTTGAAAATAACTCTTAATCATGGAAATACATTATATAATGTCAACTAATATGACTTTCAGATTTGTGTTACAACTCTACCATAAAAACAATACATATTTAAGGGTTTATTCTAAAACAAACCTTGATAAAATTGTTCTACCCCAGTTGGCTAGCAGGTGTCTAGAAATAATTCTGCTAGTTTCTTATTCCTTAGCATTTCCTACTCTTAGTTTTTATTTTAATAAAATTATGTTATTTAGTATTAGCAAGGTAGCAAGGTATTTTCCCCAGACTTATTCTAAAAGAGAGAGAAGTGTCATTACTGACAAGAGGCAAGATAATGAAGTGGGAAATTATCTAACACAGTGAAGATATAATATTTTAATTTTTGATCTTTTATTTCATGCCAATTAATCATGAACTTTCTTCTCTTAAATGCTCTGGGCTTATATTTCTCTCTTGAGATGGTTATCCTGCTTAGACCCTAGGAATTTGAAATAAATGAAATATGTGAAAGTATTTGAAATATAGAAACAGAGCTATTGGAGATGAGGAATTATGTGCATATTCCCCCTAAATTTCCTGTAGCACATAAATTCTCAGCCAACATCTCCAGCCTGCGATGAAAACACTACTTACCCAGATGTATTGTGGACCCTTTAAGGAAGGGAACACGCTTTACTGCACCCAAAAACACTTTGGAAAGAACCGATTCAAAATACAGTTAATCAAATGGTATAGGAAACTTTCGGATGTATTTTAAGAAGAAAATGCATATTTACTTTTGAGGTAAGTTATCAGCTTGATAGCATTTGTTATTATGAGAACATGAAAAATAAATAGCATTTGTATCAAAGGGTCAAAATGATTCATTACTTATATTAGTCGGTTATCTTCAGAAGTATTTTGTGCCTCTATAGAAACCATAAAGGGATAAGTTTAGATTGTTGTTGTTAGGTGCCGTTGGATCAGTACAGACCCATAGTGACTCTGTAAAACAGAACAATCCCTGCCCTGTCCTACACCACCCTCAGCCCACTGTTTCAGCCCACTGTTGTAGCCTCTGTGTTAATCCATCCTGGGGATGGCCTTCCCTTTTTTGCTCCCCTTTGAGTTTACCAAGGATGATGGCCTTTTCCAGGACTGGTCTCTTCAGATAACATGTCCAAAGTGCATGAGATGAAGTCTCACCATCCATGCTTCTAAGGAGCATTCTGTCTGTACATCTTCCAAGAATGATCTATTTATTTCTGGTAGTTCATGATATTGTCAATACTCTTTGCCAAAATAATTCAATTGTTTTTCTCTGGTTTTCCTCCTTCAATTTCCAATTTTCACATGCATATAAGGCTATTGAAAATATCATAGTTTAAGTCAAGCATACCTCAGTTACCAAAGTAATGTTCTTGTTTTTCAAACTTTAAAGAGGTCTGATGTAGCACATTTCCCCAATGTAATGCATCCTTTGATCTCTTGATGGTTGCTTCCAGGAGTATTGATTGTGGATCCAAGCAAGATGAAATCTTTGACATATTCAATCTTCTTTTAGTTTATCATGATGCTACCTTTGGACCCTTTGTGAAGATTTTGGTTTTCTTTACATTTTTGTAATCCATACTAAAGGCTGCAGTTCTTGATCTTCAACAGCAAGTGCTTCAAGTCCTCCTGGATTTCAAGAAGCAGGGATCTATAATCTGCATAACTCAGGTTGTTAATAGCCTTTCTTCACTCCTGATTCACACCCTCCTTGAAATAGTCCACCTTCTTGGATCATTTGCTGAACATACAGACTAAACAAGTATGATGAAAGGATGCAACCCACGGATATGGAGCAAACCTTTAAAATATGGAGGACTCATTTTTTTCTCTTTACATAGCTATCTTTTGATCCATGTATAGGTTCTGCAGAAGCACAGTTAAGTGTTCTGGAATTCCCATTCTTCTTAGGGCTATTCATTGTTTCTTATGATCCACACGAATACCATTTCATAGTAAAATGCAAATAAGAATCTTTCTGGAATTCTCTGCTTTCAGCCAAGATACAACTGATGTCTGCAACATTATCCCTTATTTGAAGTCCTCTTTGGAGTCAGGCTTGACTTCTGGTAGATCCCTTTTGATGTACTTCTGCCACCACTGTTGAAGGATCTCCAGACCTTTACTTGTATGTAATCCCCATGGCATTCTTTTAAAGTTTCTCTCTATTGAGACGTCTTTCTTTGGAAGATTTAAATTATGGATCTCTTGTACACACTTGGGTAGGTAACTATCTTCTAAATTTCTTGTCATAGACTCGTGAGTGTTTCCAGTGCTTCATCAGCTGGCTGAAACATTTCAAATGGTATTCCATCAATTCCTCAGGCCTTCTTCTTGGCTGATGTCTTTAATACAGTTTCACTTCTTTCGTTGGTAGCATTGGTTCTTGCTCATATGCTGTCTCTTGAAATGGTTGAATATAGACTTTGTTTTTTACAGTGACGGTGCATTATTTCCATTTTCTTTTCCTGCATCATTCAGTGTATCAGTTGTTGCTTGGTGTCATCCAGTTGGTTACGACTCATCTCTATCAACAGCATGAAACACAAGCAAACAGCTTTCTGGTATTCTATGCTTTGAAGAAAGCAATGATATTCCTTGTTCCACATCCTCTGCTGACTCTGTCCTGAACCTGTGGAAACTCCCTGTCAATGCACTGCTACAACTATTTAATGGTGTGATAGTTAGATTTATTGTGCCAACCTACCCAATAGGAACACATGGGAAGAGGTTAATCAGGTTACAGTTTGATTGGAGGGCAAAGAGACAGTGGAGGACAAAGAGACAAGTGGCTCGGCAAGGCCAGCTCCCATTGCCCTTGTTCCTTGGTGATCAGAGCAGTATGCTGTTGCTTTAGCTAGTTCTCTGCTAGTTCAACCTGTGTGATATACTACCTGTGGGCCAAGCCAACCTATGGATCTTGTTGGTAGAGCTTGAGGCTCCTTGGAGACCTGCTTTGTCACACTGCTGGTACATAAATTGCTTGAGGTTGGTGGATCCTTTCTTCGTGCTTGAGTTCTAGATCCCATCAACTCCTGCCTCACTAAGCTCCTGGGCTACTGTCTGCTGCTGACCCACCCTGTGGTCTGCTGCCTGCAGGCAGACTCTGCCTGCCTTTCCTGATCGAAGACTCTGCTATCTGCTTCCTTGACCTTAGTCCTGGCAGCCCACATGAGTTGAAAGACTTCCAGTATATTAACTGTTCCACACAAGTGAGTTGAACTAAGTCCTTTGTACTGCTGTGTGGACTAAGTAGCTGTTATATTCCTTTTCGCTGTATAAACCTATCCATATATAAATATTAAATGTCTTGGTTTTGTTTCTCTAGAGAACCCTGCCTAACACAGATGATCTTCAGCAAAATTTTGCTTCTAAGTGATATCATTGATATTATTCTAAACTTGAGCATTGTGTTAGATCACCTTTCTTTGAAATGGGTACAAATATAAATCTCTTCCACTCAGTTGGCCAACTAGCTTCCCAATTTCCTGGCATAGACTAGTGTGTGCTTTCAGTGTTTCATCAGCTTGTTAAAACTTTTCAATTGGTAGTCTATCAATTCCTGAAGTCTTGTTTTTGACTAAGCATGGATTTCTGCCTTCAGCACTATTGGCTCTTGGGGGGAAAAAAGATTTGGGGGGAACCTTTCAGTATTGTATCCAGGCTGTAATTTTCTCTGATTTATTTTAGTTTAAAATATCTATGATTATTTCATTCTTCCTTTTTGGTGTTCTGAGTCTTTGCATATTTCATTTTAGTTTACTTTTTCTTCTGGAGCTTCACTTTAAAATATTCTTTGCATCTCTTTAGCTTCATAATTTCTTCCATTTGCCTTAATTACTTTATGACTTAGGGCAAATTTTAGTCTCCTCTGACATCCATGCTGATCTTTCCTTTCTTCCTTGTCTTCTTAATGATCTTTTGCTTTCTTCATGATGTCTTGATGTCCTCCCACAGCTCACCAGGTCTCTGTCTTTAGAATCAAATCTGTTCTTGAGATGTTCTAGAAGTTCAAGTGGGATGTACTGAAAGTTGTATTTTGACTCTTATGGAATTATAGAAATGCTTTTCACCTTCAACCTGAACTTACATTAGAGAAATTGATGGGCTATACCACAGTAATCCCCTAGCCTAATTTTAGTTTTGATGTTGAGCTTCTCATTGTCTCTTCTCACAGATGTATTCAATTGAATTTCTCTGTATTCCACCTGGAAGTGTCCACATATATATCAACTTTCATGCTGTTGAAAAAGGTATTTGCTAGTAAAAAATTTTGGGTCTTGAAAAATTCTCTAATTTGGTCTCCGGCTTCATTTCTATCATGAAGACCATATTTTCCAACTTTTTTCTATTCTTCTTTGCTTCCAACTTTTACATTCCAATTGCCAATAAATATCAATACATCTTCATTTCATGTTTGATTAATTTCTGACTGAAGATATTGGTAGAATTCTTTAATTTCTTCATCACTAGTTTACATGCTCAGGGTATAAATCTGAATAATAGTTGTATTAACTGGATTTCTTTGAAGGAGGATAGACATTATCACATCACAGTCAGCATTGTACTTCAAGACAGCTCTTGAAGTGTCCTTTCGGTGGTGAAGCAACACCATTCCTCTCGACTGTGTCATTCCTAGCATATGAAACCATCAGATTTTCTGATTCAAAATGACCAATGCCACACTGTTGCGGCTCACTAACACCTAGGATATTAATCTTTATGCGTTCCATTTCATTTATGACAACTTTCAGTTTTCCTAGAGTCATACCTTGAACATTCAAAATTCCAATTATTAGTAGAATTTTGTAGCTCTTCCTTCTCATTTTGAGTCTTAAGTCAATAGAAAAGAAAGCTCCCAAACACTTTTTCCTACACAGACTTTTTTCCATTCACATAATTATGTTCAACTATATTTTAAGAAGGCAGCTCTTATTCAGTCATATTTTGAATGTATTCTGACCTGAGAGACTCATTTTCTGGTACTATCTCTGATAATGCTCTGCTTGTATTCATTAGGCCTTCATTATATGAAAATATTCAAATGCTTTGCATAAGATTTTCCTCTGTAGTGGCTGCTGATTCCTTTTTGGTAGTCTGTTCTTAGTCTGGAAGATTTGCTGAAATTTATTCACATTGGGGGAACTTTTTGGCATCTGAAATAACAGTGACATAGCTTGCAGCATTACAAAAACACACAAACCACCACAGTATGACAAACTGACAGATAATAGTGGAATGTATCAATTCTGGTCATATGGCATAAGTATCCATCTTCTAGTACTACATGAAGCACTTCTTCCATGCCCTCCTCCCAGAGTCCACAGTTGTGATGATGGAACTAAGGAAAATATGTTCATGGACACATGAAAAATTTACATTTCTTCATTCTTTATACAATTAATAATTTCTCTTTTAGCAAGATACCTAACATCAATATTTGAATATCCCTAAAATGTTTAATAATGGATGTCACCATGCATCCTTAATTTAATGCCTTATCTATGAAATGCTATATATGTATATATTTAATACAGTGTTTCTTTTGTCTTATGATATTCCTTCTGATGAGTGTGACAGAATATTACAAACAAGATCAAGAACAGAGGGACTGTCCCAAGGCTAAGATTAAGTAAGGTTTCTATCATTTCATCACTTTTATACAAGGTCACCTCTTAAGGGGAAATCTCAACTCCTGGATGATATGGAATGACCATCACCTCCAGACCCATGTGACAAAGGCAAGTGGCTTGGCAGAGATATTACCATAATCTGTAAAAGAGCCTAGACTGGGGGAAAGAAAATATTTCCCTTGGGACTATATCAGGATATATCCAAATGTACAGTTTTTACTCTAGAGATCCAAACATACATATTTTTTCAAAATGAGGATCATCCTGTAGAAGAATAGATTTGTTCTGTACTATTGAACTGTTCTCAAAATAACTGCAATCACTTATTTATGGATAAATAGAAGTATGTAATTGATAGCTGTAGATGATATAGAACAGACTTCATGAGGAAGATAGATTTGGTTGTCTCTTATTTTGCAGAAGTATTATCAAAGTTGATAAGAAATAGCAGTTTGGGAGATTTGGTAAAGATATATACAGGTATAGGTAGATAAACCTGGTCGTGTAATGGTTAACCATAGGTGAGTAACTGGAAAAAAATGGCAGTTTGGTTTCACACAGTGGCCCCACAAAAGAAAGTGAGGCAAATGCTTGATAATTTTGGCTATTAATAGGTTAAGCCAATTGTCACGAAAAATTAAATCATAGCTTTTGAAATGTGATCATAAGTTGAATAGAAGCATAGCATAATATCAGACATTCATTATCAAAACTGGGCTTTTCTGACAGTAAAAGTGTTTCAAACCATGATCCATAAAGACTTGGATTTCTTTTCTCATCGAAGAATAGCTGAGTCATGAGTAAACTGGAAACAATGGTCATTGTAAATACTTATTTGTTACTTCACCATCCACCTCATGCTGTCTAACCTTGGGTATTTTTTTGCCTTCATAGCTACCAAACCCTTGACTGTTTTCCCTATACGCAACTACCCCACTCTCCAACACCAAACCAAAGTCATTGCCATTGAGTCAGTGCTGACTCATGGTGACCCCCTGTGGCTTTCCAAGACTGACTGTTTACAGGAGTAGAAAGCCCAATATTTCTCCCAAGGAGCTGCTGGTGGTTTTGAACTGCCAATCATGTGGACCACAGCCCAAGGAGTAACCACAACATTACCTGGGCTCCTAGCAATACCCTATTTATTCCTTTAGGCTTTTGTTTCAAATCTCCTTAAAGTGGTTCTTGCGATTGTACATTCATACATGTATATGTACATTTGGCACCATTATGCACTACTCAGTTTTATTCATAAACTTCCACATACACACACGTACACATGTGTGCATGCACACACAGAGAGACTTCAGACTAAGGTATGAATTTCAGATCTAGGTAGCTAGACATAATGAAATCAAAATAAAACAAAATATTTCCTATTTTGATTTCTTTGAAGGTCAGGGTGGCATTTAGATTGTATGTCATCTTGAATTTGTATGAAAGTGGAGTCCAACCTATCAATCAGGTCATGGCCTGATGATGCTTTCTAGAAGGTGTGACACTTTTATAGGAGAGACACTGAGGGCCCTTACTCTCACCCCACCCCCACCTCTCTTTGGCCCTTGCCTTCCTGCTTGCTGGCACTCTGTGCTTGCCTCCAGCGGTAGCCTCATGTAGGCTGCCCAACCCTGAAATCTGCCAGTGTCCTGCCACATTTCCATTGACCTTGGATCCACAGAACTCTACAACCACCCACCTGTGATCTTCCTGCATCCCACTGCATCTTTATGCATCATTGGCCTGCAGCTATTGAGTCTGAAGAGGTCTCTAGTTAACACCAGACCTATGGACTTAAGTTGGACCGGCTGTGATGGCTTCTTGAGATAAAACTCTTTCTTATAAACATTGCTGGTTTTGTTTCTCTAGAAACTCAACCTAACACAATTTAGTACCAAGGGAGTGGGGTGTTAGAGAAACAAATCATGAAGAGAAGAGTGGGGGCTTTCCTGATGCCTGCGACATGGCAATCAGGTAGAGTTGGATAAGCTAGGTTGGGAAGAATCATTCATTTATTCATCTTGAACAAATTTGCACATTTATCATTGATTTTATACAACAATTTTTATTACTTGATGCCATGTGATTTCTATTATCAATTTATCCAGATATAGCTCTTTTCTTTTCCTAGTAAATTGCTATGTTTTATAATTGGCATTCCACTGTTGTTAGATGCCATCAAGTCAGTTCTGGTTCATAAAGACCAACAGAATGAAACACTGTCCTTCCTGTGTCATTCTCACAACTGTTACTGTCTTTGGTCAATCCATGTCACTAAAGGTCTTGCTCTTTCTTCCTCATCCTGTACTTCACTAACAAGCTCTGGTGACATGGTGAAATATACATTGGGCTAGTAACTGCACAGTCTGTGGTTAGAAACTACCAGCCATCCCTTGGGAGAAAAATAAGACATTCTACTCCCAGAGAGATTTGCAGTCTCAGAAACCCACAGAGGCAGTTCTGCTCGACTCTATTGGCTCACTATGAATTAGTATCAACTCAATGGCAGTAATTTTTGCTTTTATATTCTTGCACTTTACCAAGCAATGTGTAATTTTTTTCCAAGCAAGGTCACTCTTGATACTATGTCCAAAATACATAAGATTATGTCTTACTATCCTTACTTCTGAGGATCATCTGGCTGAACTTTTTCCAAGACAGACTTGTTTATTCTTCTGGAAATCCATGGGATATTTCATATTCCTCACTAATACCCTATTCAAAGATATCTTGGTTAGAAGACCAGATTTTGCATGCATATGAGGTGATTAAACATATACTGTTTTGATCAGGTACACCTTAGTCATTGTGGTGTCTAACCGCAATGTCAACTTGCTGGTACCTGTGTGGAGGTAGAGGTCAAGTTCAACCTGTCAATCAATAGGAGGCTGTTGACACCTCGTTGGGGATGTGGCCTTTTCTGTTAGAGGGAGATTGAGAGATTCTCTTTTGCCACCTTCACCTTCCTGCTTGCTGGGACGATTGGTCTGCCTCCAGGGTTAGCTCCTGGTGGGCCACAGACCCCTGGAGCCAACTCCAAACTGCTCTCACCCTGCCGTGTTCCCACTAATGCTAGATCCATGGGATTCTGCACTCATTGGCCTGTGATCTCCCTGCTTCCCACTTCACCTGTTGGTGTCATTGGCCTGCAGCTCTAGGAGTGGTGAAAGCCTTGGCTGGCATTGCATCTGTAAACTTGAGTTGGCCTAGGATGGGATGTCTTCTAGGTCTGAAATCACTTCTTGATGTAAAGTTCTTCTGTATATATATATTTTCACTGGTTTGCTTCCTCCAGATAGCCTGGCCTCACACACTTATCAAAGTGACATCCTTGCTATTTAATACTTTTAAAAGTTCTGGTGATGTAGTAGTTAAATTACTAGTCTGCTAAATAAAAAGTTATTGGTTCAAACTAATCAAGTGCTTGTGCAACTGAAGAAAGCAGTTGTCTACTTCTGCTAAGTCATGAAATCGATTGTATACTTCCACTAAGATGATTTCTAGGAAACCCAATGGAGCAGTTCTACTCTGTCATATAAGGTCACTATGAATCAGAATAAGAGCTCTGTTGATTCAGTGGGTGAAACATTGGCCTATTAACTGAAAGGTTAGTGGTTCAAACCCACCAGCCACTCCTGGGGAGAAAGAAGAGGCAGTCTGCTTTTACAAAAATTTACAGCTTCAGAAACCCATGGAGTGGTACTATTCTGTCCTATAGAGTCACTGTGACTCAGCAGGGATAGGCGTCAATGAGGCCTTCAGCAGCACATGTCGCCAATGCAACATGTAGTTTGATTTCTCAACTGTGGGCATTGATTATGCGTCCAAGTAAAGAGAATTCCTTGAGAACTTTGATCATTTCGCTGTTTCTCATGATTTTGGTATTGGCCCAGTTGTGAGAATGTTTGTTTTCTTTGTGTTGAGAAATAATCCAGACTGGAGCCTAAAGTCATTAATCATTAAGTGTTTCAAGTCTTCCTCACTTTCTCCAAGTAACAAACTTATATAGGTGTTTTATTCTTAAATTGATGTTATATATTTTCTAGGTTTCCCTTATGGAATTATCCAATGATTCCAGTGCAGTTCTCTAACAAAAGTAAAAACAAACAAAAATCTAAAATAAAAAGCAAAAATAGTGCATAGAATAGTGCAAAAAAGGAAAAACTTAGGAGTTGACTCTCTCACAATTTTTACAACATGCCTGTGCTAAAACTTTCGAGAATCTGAATTCCAGTGTATCATGAGTCCTGTTACCTAACACTGTGCCATCGGAACGTCTCCAACATGTTTACTTCGTGAGGTGCCTATGGCCACTGCAAAATAAATGATCTGTCACCACTATTTATAGGTGCATTCTGAACCCATCAGATCCTGACTCATGGAATTACAAATTTTAAACTGTTTAAAAATATGTGGTACATTGTTTACTTTGTCCCAATGCATTCAACAAAGTACTAAAAAACTAGAAATTAGACATTGAGCTTTAACTCAACATTGTACAAGCATGCACAAACACATATTTCATTACTAGATTTAAGGCACTGTGAGAAACACAGAAGTAAGACAGACAGACAGACAGACCTATCTAGAAATAGAGTTTGGTTTGAAAATTGTTAAGTGCTTGACTGCTAGCCAAAAGGTTGGTAATTTACATCAACCCATATACATCATTTTTGAAAGAAATCCTGGCTATCTACTTCCAACAACCCTAGTCTTGAAAACCCTTTGGAAGGGCCTATTCTGTACCCATGAGGTTGTCATGAATCAGAGTTGCCTCAATATAATTAAGATAAAATTTCAAATTAGTAGGGTAAAATATTTAAAAAGGGAATATACAATTAAATGATGGAAGAATTTGGTAAAAGAAAACAGAAGAACAGATGGAGCTAAGAAAAATGGCAATTAAGAAAGTTTCAGAATATACATGATATTTGGGTGTGGTGTTGATGAGAAGATAATAGGGGAAGAACCTTTCAGAAAGCAGAAAGGAAATGGAAGTTAAAGCAGAAAAGTTCTAATGCCTAAAAAATACATAGAGTACCATGGTCCTGTCAGTGGTACTCTTGGGTCCTATTCCGTTGGCTCTGAGTCCTCACTCCTCTAGAAATGGCAGAAGGCATCACTGCCCAGCACTCGGACCTCCTCGCAATCGCTCATGGGCTTGAGCTCATTTTTGCATCACTCCATCTCATGAGGGTCTCACTAATTTTGGCTGACTCTCTGATTTTCCAAGCCCGATGTCCTTTTTCAAGGACTGGTTCTGCCTCATCCTATGTCCAAAATACATGAGGCAATATTTTGCCATCCCGATTTTTAAAAATAACTTTAATGGAGACTCTTACAGCTCTTCTCACACTCCATCCATCCATCCATTGTGTCAAGCACATTTGTACATATGTTGCCATCATCATTTTCGAAACAATTTCTTTCTACTTGAGCTCTTGGTATCAGCTCCTCATCTTTTCCCTCCCTCCCTCATCAAGGAACTCTTGATAATTTTATACTTTTTAAAAAATGTCTTATACTGACCGCTGTCTCCCTTCACCCGCTTTTCTGTTTCTCCCCCTGGGGGAGGAGGGCATTATATGTCGATCATTGTGATTGGTTCCCCTTTTGTCCCCCACCTTCCCCTGACCCTCCTGGTCTTGTTGCTCTCATTATTGGTCCCGAGGGATTTACCTGTCCTGGATTCCTTGTGTTGTGAGCTCTTATCTGTACCAGTGTACATGCTCTCATTTAGCCAGATTTGTAAGGTAGAATTGGGGTCATGATAGTGGGGGGGGGGACATTAAAGAATTAGAGGAAAGGTGTATGCTTTGTCAGTCAGTGCTACACTGCACCCTGACTGGCTTGTCTCTTCCCTGTGACCCTTCTGTGAGGGGATGTCCAATTGTCTGCAGATGGGCTTTGGGTCTACACTCCCCATCCATTTCTGAGAAGTATTCTGGCTGTACTTTTTCTTACATAGATTTGTTTGGTCTTCTGGTGGTCCATGAATACTCAATATTTTTTCTGAACAAACTTAAAGACATTATGAATGTGCATTACATCTTGAAGTATCTTAAATTATATGCATATATACAACTATATATTAATATATACTAATAAAAAACTTCAAATGACTCATCTGTTTGTAAATATCCCATAACCTAGTGGCGTTCACTGGCAGTGCCATAACTTCACAGTCTCACTTCGATGGAACGAAGGTGCTCATAAGTTCTTATGTCCTTCAACATCACTATTAAAATGTCTTATTTGCTTCTGATTAATTAGGATTCAATTTCTTCTTCTTGGCATTGGATTTTCCCTCCTGTTCAGTTTATCTGGACAGGCTAGGTCTGTTTGGGCATGCACTTAATAGTGGGATTCTGGGTCAGAACTCAGTGGCGTTGCAACAGTGATAAACTCAACTTCTGCTAACTGTGAATTTGTGTTCCTAAGTGCCACAAACCACATTGTAAAATGCCACAAAGAGGAGCAGTACATAGGTCGGGTTTTGGCAGTCTCCCTGCAGTAATAGCTATGATGTTGGCCTGCCAGGGATTAAATATAGCTGAGAAACTGCTCTATTTTCCCTTATCTTCCTCTATAAGCATAACAGAAAGGGTCAGGTCTCTGAATGGGGGCAACGAAGGGCACCTTTTGAGAGAAAAGGTAAAATCCTTTGGAGGAGATTTTAATTGCCAGCTATCTAAACCAAGTGCTTGTGAGTGGATTACAACTCACGGCAACCCCATAATTTGTGTCAGAGCTGTGTGTCAGGGGGTTTGCAGTGGGGTCTCTGGATGGCCTCGAACTGCCAAGCATCCTAATAGCATCAGCGGACATCTAACTTGCACCACTTAGGAACTTTGGCAACGATCTGAAGTCCACTGATTTTTGTCCCGTCAGAAACGAACTGGGGTAATGGCAGACACTATGTGTATAGCCAGGACGTGAGATGGTGGGAGTCAGTAGGTCTCCATTGGCACAGAGCTTCTCATTTCCCCGCAATAGCATCAGAGGCACAGTGCGCGGTCCGCAGTCTCCCAAGAACTGTGCATCGGATCATCATTAGACAGATGGTAATGCACTTGTTATTTGGAGAAAAAAAGCGATATCTAGACTTGACGGTATACAGTTAAACTCTAGGAGAAGCGGAGCCTTTCCTGCACGGAGGGTTAACTCTCTTTGGAGCGTGAAGGGAAGTTTGAGTTAGCATATACAACTGTTCAAAATTGACCCCAGCAAAGGCCTCGTCAATTCTCTTGTTCTGAATGACCTAAAGTAGCTCATCGTTTCCAAGGATCATGCAATGAATGGCAAAAAGAAAATAACTAAGATGGAACTAAAGAGAAAGAATTTGGAAACTAATTGACATGCTTTGAAAAATGCCAGAATGATTACCTTCCTGGGTATTTAGAAGAAATTATCTTGAAATATAATACTGTTTCTCTTTGTCCTATTGAATCCAGTCAACAGGATTTCACACTGGGAAGAAGCCCAGAAGGTTTGAAATCCTGTAAAGGAAAAAAAAGCATATTTTTAGAATTATGGTAACAGCTGCTAAGAAATGTATTTCTATTTTGTAGTTAGTCTGAGCTGCCTAACATAAATGTGTAGTAGAGAAAGATAACAGAGATAAGGCAAGTATAAAGAATAATAGCAAAGTGAACACTGTCTTTGGTTGTTGTTGAGAGAAAAATGGAGTGCTAAAGATGGCATTTTGTCAAAATAAAGCTATCAATTATATATCTAAGAACTAGAACTAAATAGCTATTCCCTCTCTTCCCCTGTCTCTTTCCAACCTTTGTCTTCTCAACTCTTTATCTATTTTTTAATCTCCTTGTGAAAGAAGCTTAAGGACTATTTACATACTAGCCCAGTTCTTGTTTAAAATTATCTTCCAATATGATACCACTTGTCATATGCATAATATAGCATCCAATCCTCCCATTACAATTATAATTTATTTTTAAAAATAGGACCTTGACTTGATTTAACAAGTGAATTATTTTGTAAATGACTACAAGTATTAATTAGTTTACTTTTGTGTGATGGGATTTTTCTTCAATAATATATTGCTGTGATGATTAAGAATAAGTAAAAATGAATATTTAGGAAGCTCATCATTTAAGAGTTCCAAGGAATCTAAAAAGTACCCTTAATTTTTATCTTTGAGTCTAGAGTGACACCTTTAAGTAGTTGTTAATGTGGTTTTCCTACATTCTCTTGAATTTTTTGGATGATTTTCTCTATAGTCAGCATACCGTATTCCTCTCATTCAAATCCTAGAAGATGGAACTCCTCCGCTACCCTTGCTTTTCCGCCCTTCCCCTGACAGTTCAAACTCATGTGCTTATCCTTGATTTCTTTCTCCCTTGTGCTAGCCCTCTGGGCAGCTGGCTGTTTCTCCTTATCCCTCTCCCAGCTTGTGAAATACTGGGGAGATTCTGCGGCAGGCCTATTTCTCAGAGGATTCGAAAGCTGTTTGCAATCTGTCTAACCCAGAACCCACTTCCATCCCGAATGAATCCAACTCATTTTACTATGTCATTCTTCTTCCTGTCTGGCAAATTCCGCTCCCCCCCCCACTCTCTCTCTCAGTATTTTTAATCAATCATAAAAATAGACCTGGTAACTACTTAAGTACAGTGTGCTCAATCTGGTATCCTGGGATTTATTATTATTGGGACATTTCTTCTTTAGAACAGGGACCAGCTCTAATTCTTCCTTACAGGCTTAGATCCATTGCAGGGACTTACCAGCAAAAGATGGTCGAATATATTTTCTGACCAATTGTACTATATTTTCATTCAATCCTTGAGATAAATTGTAATTTGTGTGTTGATAGCTTGCTGTGTCAATGCGGGGAGGACAAATATTGCTTATGAACTTCTACGATGCACATAGTCATAAGAGATGATCAATTGATAGTTACGATATTTGGCTAATCACTAAAATACCATAATAACTGTCATATATTGAGCACATATTTAGCATCTATACCAAGAAGTTTCATGTGCTGTATACATTTACCTCATTTAATCTTCACAAGAAAAATACAAGGCAGATATGTTTATTATCTACATTTTACAAATAAGAAAATCCAGGTGCAAAAAAGAATAAATAACTTATTCAATTTGTATGAAATATTAGAAAGTAATAATACATCTGCATTAAAATATTTTGTTGAGACACTTTATAAGTGAGATGCAAAGAAAGGGGTAGTAAAAATGGACATCTCATAGTAAAAACTTGAAAGCTGATATGTTAGCTAGAAATCAGGAGTGATTTGACTACAGAAAATAACCACAATTCTTTCCTCCTGGAATCTGCACTCCCTAAAGAGTAACTTGAGTAACTTTCCACTTCACTTGAATCTGAGTAGGTCTTGTGATTTGCTGTGGCCAATCAAATATGGCAGAAATGACGTATCAATTCTGAACTAGGTTTCAAAGGGCCGTTCACAAGTATACTCTTGTCCTTGGAATTTCCATATGAGAAAGCCCGAGCTAACCTGAAAAGTACAAAAAGAGATGCAAGTACCAAGTAGCCCAATAATCACTATCCAAATCCTAGAGGTAAAGCTGCCTAGGTCTGCCAGCAGACCACCTGAGCAAATTTAATCAAGATCAAACAGCCTCACCCATATTAACACAACAACTATAAAAAGTATGACTTTGCAAGAGAGGAGAATCTAGTTCCACTTGAATCCAATGCTAATTTCTAAATTCCTATGAGGCAGACCTGCCTCCAACCTCCACTCTTCTTTACCAATTCTGACACCATTCGTTCCTCTCATGGCACTTTGTGTCTGTACTGGGTTCAGCAAGTTGTTATAATAGATACAGAAAATTCACATGTAATACTCAAGATTATGGTGTATATTTAGTAAAGATACAACATCAGGAATGGTCATGGCATGATTCTTCCTGTTAGGAACACCTCTTCTCAGTCATGCTCACATGCACACATCCCTCTGGTTATTGACCTCTCAGTCGTGCAGCCCCTGAGCCTCAGCCCTTTTCAGGCAAGCGATACAAAGGGCCTTTAGCATTTCCAATATATGCCCAAAGGGCATGCCACTCAACCATAAGGCTCTCTCAGCCTGAAGGCACTCTACTCCACAAATGAGGCTTACTCCCAAGGCACCCAACTTTCTTTTTTTCAAGTCCCAGGAAGCCCACAGCTTTGCTGTCTTCTGCTATTGGCTCTGTTACTTCTGTTGCCACCATGTCTCCATCAATTTCCTGGCTAGAATTAAAGCTACCTTCTTTCTGGATTGAAGGGGTTCAGGAATCTCAGGGTCCAAAGGACAGGATCTATTCCTTGCTCTTCTTTCCCAATGAGCATGAGATCCCCTCTTTCTGCTTTTGGTATAACTCATTTTAAATCCAGTAAGATGGTACAACTCACCACGCCCCAAATTAGTGTCCTACATACTCAGTTCTCAGCGTCCCATCTAGTCATTGGCGGGAGGAACAAAGATGATTACAAGAAGTGCCATGATTCACTCTTTCATACCAACTAATAATAACATATAGACTTCTAAGTAATAACATTGTTTTTTGAAGCCATCTATGTTTGTCATGATTGGTTTGCAGTAATAGATAATTGGCAAGGTAGTAGTAGTTTGATGAAAAGACTTTTACCTTCCATGAGGGAGACCCAAGTTTGATTCCAGGTCAATGTACCACACAATCACCTTTCTGTCTCGGAGCTTGTATGTTGCTATGATGCTAGACAGATTTCAGTGAAGCTTCTAATGATGAACTGGGAAAAGGGCATAGTGATCTATTTCTAATTATCAGTCAATTGAAACTCAATGGATCAATCCACAACTAATTATAAGAATTGCACAGAACCAAACCTTACTGTATTCTGTTATGGAGTTATGGTGAATTATCATCAAGTCACCGATTCAACAACAGCTAACAGTAATAACAAATACTTAGATAATTATAGAGTTTTAATATAAAATTTTGCATGCTGTTTTACTAGACTGCCATGACTTAAACTTACCTCATTCTTTCACCATTAAAACTTACCTTAAATGCATCAATTTTAAAATAAAATTCTATTATATGACAAATTTCAGCTTTGTTGTCTGTAGTGATTTGTCACGCAATGTTATTTTCAAAGCTCAAAATTAATTGCAAACATGAAACAAATCCTAGTGTTAAGACATACTTAAAAACAAGTTACTATCTCAAAATGGATAATATGCATCTTGGAAATGTAATTGATCAAACCAAAAGTGTGTAAAAATAATTGGGAAAACTAAGGAGTGAGTTAATTAGCAAGAAATTTATATAACTATGAAGAATACCTAATGATCAAAACCAGTGAAACATTATATTTAAAATGGAACCATATAATCTTAGGTATAGCCAGATTGAAAACTCAAACTGGAGAGCACAACTATGTCACAGAGGTTTGAAGATTACAAAATATCAAATCCTAGCCCTTCAGCAAAAATTAAACCAAAGAGTATGGTGCTCACAAGAAAACCAATTAAATGGTGGGGTGGGGAAGAAGGTATGTACATCTTTATTCCTTCCAATATTTCTCCAGTCTGACTTTTTTGAAAAAAAAAATGTAGGTATAGACACACTTTAAAAACTGCACATCATGCAGAAATATCAACAGCAATAAAGCAAAAACAATGCATCAATTTTAGACCAACTATAATGTTTTTATAAACCTACTATTAAAACTATTTTAAGACAAGAGAAGATTTGGATTTTTGTATTTGAAATAACTCAAGACATTTATAGTATATTGATGATCAAAGAGAATTCTTCAAACACTATGTACATGATAAAATACTGAGATAACCAAGTGCTCATTTTAATATATGTATATGAAATATGCAGCAGACTCATTGACAATCTGCCATACACAGATAAAACAACCGTGCTTTCTGAACTAAGAACTGATGAATTTTAAGACAAAAACCATTAGTATGGACTACAGATCTATGTAGGAAAAACTGAAATCCTCACTACCTGACCAGTGAGAAACATAATAAACAATGAAAATGTTAAAGTTAAGGATTTCATATTACTTATATTCATAATTCATATCCATAGAAAAATCAATCAAGACATAAAATGACATACTATAGTAGGAAAAGTACGAATCAAGGAAATTGGAAGTCAGTAAAAATGAAATGAATAATAAGGCAAAAAATGATAGTTGAGCCATTAGTGAGACGAACTGGACTGGTATTATATAGTTTCATTAAGACAGTGGTATCATTTACCATGCAGTAAATTCAAGAATAATGGTGTCGTGTTCTTCCTCCAAAGAGGATCTTAAGACCTATTTGAAATCACAATGATGTTTGTGATAATATCGACATGCACACAAAGATGACTAATTAATGAAACTATTATTCATGATGTCCTTTTCCAGGAAGTCTCTCTTCTGAGAACATGTCCAAAGTATGTGAGACTAAATCTTTCCATCCTTCCTTGTAAGGAGCATTCTAGCTGTACCTCTTGCAACATAGATTTCACTGTTCTTCCGTACTCCACTGTCTTGTCAATATTTTCACCAACACCATAATTCAAATGCGTTGATTTTTCTTCAGTCGAATTTTCACATGCCTATAAAGTGACTAAAGACACCATGGGTTGAGTTAGGCACACCTTAGTCTTCAAATTTATATCCTTGTGCTTCCATAATTTAAAATGGTCTTGTTCAGTAGATTTTACTAAAGCAATATGTAATTTGATTTCTTGACTGCTGCTACCATGAGCATTGACTGTGGATTCAAGCAAGATAAAGTCCTTGAGAGCTACAATCTTTTCTCCATTTATCATTGTGCTATTTATCCAGTTGTGATGTTTTTGGTTTTCTTTTGGTTGAGTTGTGATCCATACTGATGGTTGTAATCCTAGATTTTCATCAATAACTATTTCAAGTCCTCAACACTTTCAACAAGCAAAATTGTTCATCTACTTATTTTAGGTGGTTGAGAAACTTTCCAAAGATCCTAGTGCCTCATTCTTCTTTACATAGTCTAGCTTCTCTGATTATTTTTTCAGAAACAGATTGAATAAGTGGGGAAAAGATACAAATCAGACACATACCATCCTGATTTTAAGGAATGCAGTATTCCGGTATGCTGTTTGTAGGACTACCTCTTGTTGCATGTACCTCTTCGCTATGAGCAACCCTGCTGGGATTAAAACACTGGCATCATAGCTTCGAGTACCACAGCAGCATGCAAGCAACCCTGTATAGTAAACTGAAAAACAAGCTGTAACAAGGGCAGGGAATTCCAGAAATTCAAGCCAGACTCAGAAGAAAGTGTGGAAATAGGAATATTGTTGATGACATCAAATATATCTTGGCTGAAAACAGACAATACCAAGTACAAAGGCAATGAAAAATGGTAGACCTTCAATGAGAGGGATTTACATAGTGACTGCAACAATGTGCTCAAACATAATAACTGTGAAAAATGACCTCGGAGTAGGAATCGTTTCCTTCCCTGGTATATACAGTCACTATGAGTCAGAAGGGACTCCTGACAATAGTCACATTAATTAGATTTTCTTCAAGATGGCCTAGAGGCATCAATGAATCAAAAGATGTTTTATTAGCTACATCTGCTGAGCAGAACCTCTTTAGAGTATTAAAAAGCGAGGATGTTACTTTAAGGAATAGGGCGTACTTGACCTAAGCCATGGGTATTCCAGAGTACTTCACTGTGGTCATGTGGAACTTGTACATGGATCAAGAGGCAGTTATCCATACAGAAAAAGGGATAACTGCATGGTTTAACATTTGGCAGGGTGTGGGTTAGGGTTGCATCCTCTCACCATACTTCTTCAATCTTTAAGATGAGAAATTCATCACAGAAACTAGATTATATGAAATAGAATGTGGCACCTGGATTTGAGAAAGGTTTAGTAATAAGCAGAGATACACAAATGACATAACCTTGATTGCTGAAAGTGAGGAGACTTGAAGTACTTCCTGATAATGATCAGGGATTGCAGCCTTCAATATGAGTTGCAACTCAAAGTAAAGAAGACCAAAGTACTCACAACTTGACCAATTAGTATTATCAGGATGAGTGGAAGTTGAAGTTGTCAAGGATTTTGTCTTGCTTGAATTCACACTTAATGATCATGGAACTAGCAGTCAAGAGATCAAAAGAGGTGTTGTATTACGTAACTCTGCTGCACGAAACCTCCATAGAATATTAAAAAACAAGTTAAAAACAAGGGTGCTACTTTGAGGACTAAGGCGTGTTTACCCAAGTCATGGTATTTCCAATTGCCTCACATGCATATGAAAGTTGGACATTGACTAAGGAAGACCAAAGAAGAATCAATGCATTTGTACTGTTGTGCTGGAGAAGAATGTCGCAATATCATGGACTGTGAGAAGGATAAACAGGTTTGTCTTGGAAGATGTACGACCAGGATGCTCCTTGGAGATGTGGATGGCAAGATTTTATCTGAATACTTTGGCCATGTCACGTAGAATAGTCCCTGGAGAAGGATACCATGCTTGCTAAAGTGGGGGACCAGTGTTAAAGAGGAAGACCCCTTCCCTCAGCAAGATGGATGGACGCAGTGGCTGCGACAGTGTGCTCTGGTGTCGAAACAATTGTGAGGATGGAATGAACTGAGCTGTGTTTTGTTGTGTTCTGTTGTGAAAGAGTCATTGTCTATTGGACCTGACTTGAGGGATGCAATGGTAAAGGAGAGGCCTACTCATCAACTTATTCAAAGTCACCATTTTGTGGAAAAAAGATGTGTTATCCTTTTACCTATAAATGTCTAGACCTGGAAACTTTATGCACACGGTTCTACTTACTATGAGTTAAAATCAACTTGATGGCAAGGAGTTTAGCCTTTTTTGCTTATCAGCTTCATGTCATTATGGGCAACTGTGACTCAATCATAGTAGGACACTCAATTACTTACTAGAATATGAAATTTAAAAGATTATAGAAAGTAGTAAAATAAAGCATTTCTGGACCTGTGGGAAATTATTCCAAGTAAAGTATTATATCAACAGTTTAAGACGGTGAAGAAAAGCAATAATGGTCTTACACAAAGGAAGTCCTAGTGACTTCAGGAGTTACACATTGGGCTGCTAACCACAGGTCCGCTGTTCGTGTCCATCAGCCATTCTTCCATACAAAAGAATGTTCTGCAATATCCAAAAGGAAGGAAGGCATAACAAAAAAGGGTAAATTTCAAAATAAGTGAAAGAAGTCAGACACAAAGAGAGTATCTACCCCAACTATCTAATACACCAAAGAGTCCCTATTCCATTTATATAAGACAAAGTTTCTACTTATAAAAAGGAAAACTGATCTATAATGATAAAATATGTATCAGTGGTTGCCTAGGGAGAGGGCGCATGAAAGTGGTGGAAAAAAAAGACCTCAAAAGGACTACCAGGGGAAAGATAAATATGTGTTTTCTTGATGGTAGTTATGGTTTCACATGTGTAAATATTTGTTTTAAATTAGCATATTCTACATTTCCAGGATGGAGATATGATTTACAAATCATCTTATCTAAAAAAAACTATTATTTTTAAAACACCTTCTGTGCTCCAGGTTGTGTGCAACATATTGGAAAATCAGTAGCCCTACTAATCATTAGCATACGTTTTTTTCTAAATCATTTTATTATGGCCTCATACAGCTCTTTTTTATAAATAATTTTATTGGGCCTCATACAACTCTTATCACAATCCATACAAACATCAATTGAGTAAAGCACCCTTATACATTCATTGCCCTCATCATTCTCAAAATTTGCCTTCCACTTGGGTTCCTGGAATCACTCATTTTCTTTTTTTTCCCTCCCCTCCCTCCCCTTCCCTCTTCCCTCATGAATTAATTAATAATTTATAAATTATTATTTTATCTTATCTTACTCTGCCCTGCGTCTCCCTTCACCCACTTTCCTGCTGCCTATCCCCCAGAGAGGAGGTTATATGTAGATCCCCGAGATCGGTTCCCCCTTTCTACACCCCCTTCCCTCCCCGTGTCACCACTCTCATCACTAGTCCTGAGGGGTTCATCTGTCCTAGACTCCCTGTGTTTCCAGATCCCAACTGTACCACTGTGTATCCTCTGGTCTAACCAGGTTTGCAAGGTAGAATTGGGATCATGATAATTGTGAGGTCGAGGAAGCATTTAAGAACTAGAGGAAGGTTTTGAGCTTCATTATTGCTACTCTGAACCCTGAGTGACTCATCTCCTCCTGACTACCCCTCTGCAAGGGATGCCTAGTTGTCTACAGATGGGCATTGGTTCCCCATCATGCACTCCCCTCATTCACGATGATATGATTTTTTCCCCCTGCCTTTGTAGCTTGAAACCTGGTACTCTCGGCCCTTCATGATCACACATGTTGGCGTGTTGCTTCCATGTGGGCTTTGTTGCTTCTGGGCTAGATGGCTGCTTGTTTACTTTCAAGGCTTTAAGTCCCCAGATGCTAAATCTCTCAATAGCTGGGCACCATCAGCCTTCTTCATCACACTTACTTATGCACACATTCGTCTTCAACGTTTATGTGGGGAAGGTGATCACACAATGATGGTTTTTGTCCTTTGGTGAGTGCTACCTGATCCCTTCAACACCTTGTGATCACACAGACTTGTGTGCTTCTTCTCTGTGGGCTTTGTTGCTTCTGAGCTAGATGGCAAAGGCTTGAAGGCATTAGCAGACTTTTTAACCACTCTGGGAAAACTGGTTGCATTTGCATCTGTCTTCAGGCCAGAGAAGATTCATGTCCTGAATATGGGGTTTCAAATGACACGATTAAATTAAGTGCTGAACTGGAACTGATAGAGTAACTGAGACTCTCCAAGAAGCATACTATCTAGCTAAGTCATGAAAGCCTTGAGTGATGCAAATTGCTACTGACCACTAACCAAAAGGTTGGTAGTTCAAATTCACCCTTAGGTGTCTTGGGAGCCAAGTCGAGCATGCTGTCACAGCTTTGAAATGGTCTGGAGGGAAGGTCTACTCTGAAAGCAGGGGCTTCTGGCCGCCATTGGTTTGGTTCGGGGTATTAGCAAAGGCACATAGAATTGACCCCTGTTCTTTCATTTAAAAAGAGCTGTGTCACTTTTGGACACAGTTTCCTGCCTTATGTTACCCCTATCCAAATGGTCAATACTGTCATTGTAAGTGACTGATCTTCTCTTCAAAATGGAGTACCTCAGGAATGTCATTTTATTTCTTGTCTGTTTGTTTCTAGTTTGCAGGCAGTGATGTCTCCAGTTTAGAATGTGAAAGAGACAGCGAGTAAATGTATCAATACTCAGAGAACTTGATATCTGAACCAGTCCCAAACATTCAATTTGATGGTTCACCTCTCAGGACAGGTACATTAGCTGTTCCTTTGCAAAGTCAGAAAGTTGAACCTATTCTTGTGATTTATTCAAACAGTGTCCGCGGTTGCTGCTGAAGAGAGTGTTCATTTAACAGAGGATTGTAAAACTTTAAAACCAATCCATGCTTCTTCCTGACATATAGCTTGAACACCCATTTCTCTTTCCGTTCAAGCTCTTTCTTCAATTTAATTCTCTCTCCTTCAGACTCTTTTAGACAGAGTGCTATACCATATTTGGCCGCTAAATCATGAAAAATGGTACAATCTCTATACTTTTTTTTCTAAGAGTCTTTGTCAAATTATTCTCTCCAATAGGTAATATACTGCTACAGTCAGTAATTTCAACGATTTGTATGCATTTCAGGTTTGCCAATTACCCTTCCAAGCTGTAAATTGCCTATTTTGAGAGCATAATTTGATTTTTAATGTTTGTCTTAACAGCCTGATTTGTTTTGTTTTTTGATTTGTTTCACATTTTAGTAATGAATTTTGAGCTGACAATGTCTCTCCTAAAAGGAAGGTGGAGCATGCAAGCCTTTTAGAGCTACGGCAGTTTGATCCGAATATAAATTTCTGTCTGGTGCCGTGGCCCTTAAGTGGAAAGTGTCAGCTCCCACTCCTCTCCTGCAGAGAACAGTCATGACTTCTTTCCAGGAGGTCTGCTATCTTGGGTTTCAAATGCTCCCTGCATAATCCTCCAGTTTAAATACACATGGATGGGCAAAACTGGCCCAAAGAAATATCTCAGAAAGAGAAGTGATATTTTTCAAGTCATCAGTCTAAAAATAAAGAACAAAATGTGCCCTGGGGTTATGTAAATGTACTTGGCTCCAGATGTCCTCTGATTCATTCTGCATCTTTGTCTTTCTGGCCCAAACTTCATGGAAACACCAAATCTTTCATTTCTATGCATATGTTCTAAATATTCCCAAGTTGTAACTACTTCTAAAGCATAAGCACTACTAGCTCCTACGTGGAGATGAAACATGACCTCTATGACCAGTGGTGGTTTAGCGATAGGATTTCGAGCCTTTCGTGTGAGAGACTCGTGTTCATCTCCCAGTCAGTTCACCACATGTACAGCCATCTGTCAGTGGAGGCTATGATATCGAATGGATTCAGCAGAGTTGCCAGACTAAGACTGATTAGGAAGAAAGGCTTGACTTAAAAAAATCCTTAATAAAACCTATGGACCATCATGGTCAGATCTGTAATTAGCACAGAATTTGTCCATCGGTTGTCATGAGTTGAGAGTCAACTAGCAACAACATAGTCTGAAGAGTATTTTCACTTGTTTTTATGCAATGAAAAAAAAAACCAACACCATTTTCCTCCATGTTCAAGTGAACATTTGAGAAAGAGTGAACAGAGATAAAAAAGTAAGAAAGGTGAAAGTTAAAGAAAGTAAAGGAAACTCATTCACAGCCAGAGAGTTGATTCCAACTCATAGCGACTCTGTAAGACAGGGTAGTGCTGCCTCTGTGTGCTTCTGAGACTGTGACTCTATCACTCTCGACAGGAATAGAAAGCCATGTCTTTCTCCCTCAGAATGGCTGGTGGTTTCGAACTGCTGACATTTTGATTAGCAGCCCAATGCTTAACCACTATGCCACCAGGGCTCTTTCAAAGAAGGGAACAATGGTTGTAAAGAAAAAGATATGTGAAGGCCCCTCAGGAATAGAAGTTGAAAAGATAATCAGAGAGTAAAGCTTTTCATTGCTTTTCAACCATGTGAAAGAAATCTCGCTAAATTATTTAATAATTCCTTCAGGAAATCAATTTGCCAAACTTTGAAAACCTTTTAACTTTGATTTGGATTTTCTTAGAACATTTCATGTCAATGTGGTACATAAAATATGCATAAAAGAAATACATAATTTTATCCTGTTTGCAATATGGAAAATATGCATAAATCACATCAAATTATGTCTGAACATATTGAATGTTCTAAGGGAGGAAACATTTTTTTTTAGATTTCAAGTACAATTTAGAAATACTAGATAACATAGAAATAAGAGAACAGCAATAAAATAGTTAATTAAAATTCAATTTATGTTTCCCTGGAGTCATTAACAGGATATTTAACAGTTCACTTTAATTCATGTTATCAATGTACAAACATTTCAAAAATAGGGGATTGAGAGGGCATTTCAAATCTATTGCAGGCTACTTGAGTTTTTCAATTTCATTTTTATTTTGCCATAATTACAGGTTCACATGAAGTTTTGAGAAATGATATAGAGAATTCTCATGTATCATTCCCTAATGATGATATCTCATAAACTATAAAGCAATCTTATATGCACAGTGTACAGTTAAGCATATTTTTATCTTTCACAAATGAAAAAAACCAAAGAGCTAATTCTGGCACCTAGCAGCCCGACAGGACAGGGGAGTGCTGCCCAGTGGGTTTCCAAGACAGTAACTCCTCATGGGAGTAGAAAGCTTCATCGGGAGCCTTCGGATTTCCCTTTCATAGTTTGTCCTCTTTTTAACCCTCCATAATCCACCACTAATAACTTCTTCATGTCCAACTTTATCGTTTTTAAGAATTTTATATAAATGGAATCATATAGCATGCAAAGTCTGGGGACTGGCATTGTTTCCCCTTCAACAGAATTATGAGACTGGTTATCACTTGTATAAATAGTTCGTTCCCTTTAACTACTGTGTAATTATCATTGCCATAGGCACATGTATTTGTGCAAACACAGATTTCTACTTGCCTGGAATGGATGCGTGTGGACGCTGTCGGTGCCATCGTTTCTCCCAAACCAACAGCAACTCTGTGCACAGAGGAATGGAACGCTGCCCAGGACTGGACCAGGCTTCAATTGTTTGTTTTGTTGTAATGATAGGCTCATATGAAATTTTAAGAAATGACGCAGAGAATGCTCACGTACAATTTAATGGTGATACCTTAAAATAAAAACTACAATGCAATCTCATAATATGCTTGAACCCTTGGTTCCAGCCAATTGTCCCTCTGCAGGAATTGGTCTCTCCGCTTAACATGTCCAAAGCATGTAGAAAGAACTGTCCTTGCCCCTAAGGAGTATTCTGGCTGTACTTCATCCCAAACAGAATTATTTATGTTTTTGTTACCAGTGTGTGTTGTTGATAGGTACCACAGAGATGGTTCCAACCCGTAGCACCATACACAATAGGACTAAACACTGCCGGATTCTGCACCATCTTCACTTGTTCCTACGCTTTAACCCATTGTAGCAGCTACTGTGTCAATCCTTCTTGCTGAGAGCCATCTTATTGCTGCTTCTCTACTTTATCTAGCATGCTGTCTTTTGCCAGGGACTGGTCTCTTCTGACGACATGTCCAAAGTATGTGAGATGAAATCTTGCCACCCTTGGCTCTAAAGAGAATCATGGCTGTACTTCCTCTGAAACAGAATCGTTTGTTCTTTTGGCAGTCCATGTTGTTCGGCACCCTGAAATTGACTTCATCATGTAGCAACACAGCCTGTGCCGTGCTGGCGACTGCTCCTAAGCATGAGCCCTTGCTGCAGGCACCGTGTCAACCCATCTGCTAAACGCCTTCCTCATACTCGCTGCCACTGTCCTTCTCCAGGGACTGGTCTCTCCTGACGACATGTCCAAAGTATGCAAGATGACGTCTTGTCGTCCTTGCCTCTAAGGAGCGTCCTGACTTTCTCCAAGACAGATTTGTCTAGCCACGTGGCCGTGAGGTTGCTTGCAATATCTTTGCCAGCACCTTAATACACAAGCATCAGTTCTTCTGTATTTTTCCTTATTGAATGCTCAACTCTCACAGGCATATGCGGCAAATGAGAAAACGATGGCTTTGGTCAACTGCACTTTATTCCTCGAAGTAAGATTACTTATCTGGAATAAATACACAGAACTAAAATGTACATGTTTAAGGAATTATCAAGCTGTGTCTGCGCTTTTCTGGAAAAAAGGAACTGTCAATTTTTTCCTAGTATTATTGCTTTAGTGTACATTCACGGTAGTAAACATGAGTATGACTCACCAAGTATAACTACTAGGGTTTCCATTTATACATGAACAATTGAAAATATATGTATTTTTATATTTGAACAGGTCTCTCTGAACACTTCATGGCTAAAGGCAAGTTCTCTCACATTAAGCATTTGTCTTAGTCTTATTAGGATGCCTTCCCTCCAAAAGTTACTTTTGTGTCACGGAAAAAAGGGATTTTGAAGCCAAAGTTGATATCAGATTGTTAATAAAACTCAAATGTGTATTATCCCAAACTAGAAAAGTTTTTCAGCAAGTGTGTGGGAATGCTGCCTCACATGGAAACAGCAGTTTTCGATTGAGTGAACATTTAAGGCAGAGATGTGCTCAGGAGATTGTGGCGACTGTTTGGGGGATGCCAAGAGTAACATTGAGGAATTTTCTTGAAGGGCACAGAATGGTCGTGGACACATATTGAGAATGTGTTTTAAGAAAACTGAAAGCTGTTTTGGTGAGAAAAACCTGGACTTTTTTCTACCACAACAGAACACGGGTTTATTCTTCCAGGTTAGCCATGGCTGCCCTATAAAAACCTGCTGGGAAACCGTATCCCACCCACCCTCAGTCTTGCCCTTGCCCTTTCAGACTTATTTTTGTTTCCAAAATTCACAGCCCATTTAGAAGATACATTATTTGGGTTCCTCGCGTTTTAATGTGGTACAAATTAAAGAACAGAGAATTTTTCACATAAGAGTCCAAAAACCAACCTACTGTCATTGAGTTGGTTCTAAGTCACAGTGGCCCTGTGTACAGCCCACAGAACACCCAGCGACACAGAGGCAGCAGCAGAGGCTGCAACATAACAATTGTAAGGATGAGACAGGACTGGGCAAGCCAACTTGTGAAAATCTTCTATTTTAATGCCGTCTACTTTACCGAACATTAGTGAATAAATACAGGGCAGCTGAGCCCGAGTTCATTAGATTTGTCGTACAGTGAGATGAGCCTGGCTGTTTCTGTAACGGCTTACAAAGGCTCAAACCCTAGGTCGGACTGCTGTGAGTTGAAATCAATTGCATTGCAATTTTCCATTTTATTTATTATACTACTTCAGAGACTTTTCTTGCTTCAATTTACATCAGCATCAAAATTTAAGCTTCCTTGAGGGATTCACATACTGGTCTTTAAGTTTGAGGAACAAAAGTCATCTGAAAGGGCTGGGTGGTTCAAGGTTTACAAATGAATTTCTTGTAGGATAGTCCTTGCTGCTCCCCCAAATCAAGGGGTCCATTATCATGATGGTAGGAAAAGTCAGTGAATGTTTCCTGAGCTTTTACTCAAAGATGCTGTTTTAAATTTTCTTAAAACTTCTTCATAGAAGGCCCTGTAATTATCCTGTGTCCTTCAAGAAAATCTATCAATATACCCCCACTGAAATCCACCAAAACAATCACTATAAACTTCAGAACTGAACTCACTTGTCAGGAACTGGCCCAGCAGATCTCCGATGGAAGTCACTTTTGTGACTGGACATTTTTTAAAAGACTAAGTGCACGACTGAAACACCATGTTGGCAGCACTTCACCGCCGTTTGATTCATAGCAAACCCTACATAAACAGGAGGCAACACCACCTGGTCCTGTGCTGGACTCACAATGCTCTTTGGTTTGAACCAAAGGTCTTCTAACTTATATTTTTTCATATTTCATTATAATATTTGCATTTGTTCTCCTGAGCTGCCTTTGGGAATGTTCTATTCGGTCCTTTGACTTCATTCTTTCTTTCATTTGCTTTAGCACTCTACGATTAAAAGCAATTCTGAATCTCTTCTGACATCCACTTTTCTTTTTCCTTCCTTATCTGTATCTTTAATGACATGTTGCTTTCCCCATGTACACTGTTCTTGATGTCTCCCCAGCTCATCAAGTCTCCTGTCATGATTGTTCAATACGTCAACTCTGTTCTGGTGACCTTCTCCAAATCCGGGTAGAATATAATCTAAGTTGCATTTTGGCTCTTTTGGACTCGTTTAAATTTTCTGTACCACCTAAAGACTCCATGGGAGGGGGCCTGGTGGTATAGTGGTTACCTGGTGAGCTGTGATCCTCATGGTAAGAGGTTTGAGACCACAACCTGCAGCTTTGTGAGAGAAAGACTGGGCTTTCTATTCCCACAGACAGTTACAGTCTGGAAAACCCACTGGGGGTCTCAATCAGTGACTCAGTGGCCATGTGTCTGATTTTTTGGCAGGGCTCCTACAAAACACACAGTTGTACATTTGTTGTTTGTTTGCTTTTAAATCCACTTGACCTTCTCTCTTTTTTAATCTTTTTATTAGGGGCTATTACAACTCTTATCACAATCCATACATACATCCATTGTGTCAAGCACATCTGTACATTTGTTCCCATCATTCTTCTCAAAATATTTGCTTTCTACTTGAGCCCTTAATATCAGCTCCTCATGCTCCCCCCTCCCTCATGAACCCTTCATAATTTATAAATTATTATTATTTTGTCATATCTTACACAAACCTCTTTTATAGGTTATATTTAGGTGCCTTACTAATATGTTCAGGTTTAAGCACAGCATTAATTTTGTTTCTACTTGTTCACATTATTATATATTTATCTTTTTCTTTTTTAATAGATGATTAATTTCAGAATTCTTCTGTGGTTAATTCATATTTGTTTTGAACTTCTTCTTTGTACAATTTAATTTTTTAAAAATTTTTAAATAAAAATTTTAAATACACACAATGCTGATTGTACCATGATTAAGTGATTGACTGTTGACTGAAAGTTTGATGGTTCAAATCCACAGAAGAACAACATGCCAATATGATTCCATGAAGATTACAGCTTTCAAAACAGATGACACTGTTCTACTCTGTGTGTAGGGTTGCTATGAGTCCAAATGGACGCAATGACACACAACAACATAATCTATCACATATACATAGCTGTCACATTGCACTGCTGTCAACATTTTACCAGAGTGAAGTATAGAAGCTTAGCTCTCTTTCCACACTTTTGTGCTTCATTTAGGATATAGTTGAACCATTTTTCTACATACATTTGAGAATTTAGCAGATGATATATAGTTTTTGTTTCAATCATAGAGCATAATTGAGAAGATAAAATTGCAAACTCATATCAAACTCACTGTCACTGAGTCTAGTGACCCTATAGGACAGAGTCAGAATGAACGTTCAGGTTTCCAAGGCTGTAAATCTTCTTTTTACCCCCTTATATTCATTTATTGGTGGTTCTTACAGCTCTTATCACAATCCATACATCCAGCCATTGTGTCAAGCATGTTTGTACATATATTGCCATCATCATTTTCAAAATATTTTCTTTCTACTTGAGCCCTTGGTATCAGCTCATTTCCCCCCTGCCACACCCTCCCTCTCTCAGGAACCCTTGATAATTTATAAGTCATTATTTTTTTCATGTCTTACACCAACTGCTGTCTCCCTTTACCCACTTTCTGTTGTCCGTCCCCCTGGGGTGGGGGTATATATTAATCATTGTGATGGGGTCCCCCTTTCTCCCTCCACCTTACCCTTACTCTCCTGGTATCGCTACTTTCATTATTGGTCCTGAGGGGTTTAACTGTCCTGAATTCCCTGTGTTGTGAGCTCTTATCTGTATCAGTGTACATGCTCTAGTCTAGACAGATGTGTATGGTAGAATTGGGGTCATGATAGTGGGGCCAGGAAGTATTAAAGAACTAGAGGAAAGTTGTATGTTTCATCAGTGCTATACTGCACCTTGACTTGTTCACTTTTTCCTTGTGACCCTTCTGTAAGGGGATGTCCAACTGTCCACAGATGGGCTTTCAGTCTCCACTCCCCTCCCACCTCATTCTCATCAATATGATTTCTGGTTCTTTGATGCCTGATAACTGAACCCATTGACACCTCATGATTACACAGGCTGGTGTGATTTTTCCATGCGGACTTTGTTGCTTCTCAGCTAGATGCCCACTTGTTTATCTTCAAGTCTTTAAGACCCAGATGCTATATCTTTTGATAGCCAGACACCATCAGCTTTTTTCACCACATTGGCTTATGCACCCATTTGTCTTCAGTGATCATGTCAGAAAGGTGAGTATTACAGAATGCCAGGTTATTAGAACAAAGTGTTCTTGCTTTGAGGGAGTCCTTGAGTAGTGGCCCGATGTCTGTCTGTTTCTTTAATACTTAATGTATAAGTATATGTACGTAGATCTATTTCCCTTTCATGATATATCAATATATTTACATATGTACATACCTGCATTTTGACCTCTAAAAATGTCCTTTGCCTCCTAGTCCTTTCCTCTATTTCCTTTGACTTTCCTCTTGTCCCACTATCATGTTTGGCCTTTATTCGGGTTTCAATAATTCCTCTTGACTACATTACCCTTGATTAAGCCCCACTAGGGACCCTACACCCTCATTGCCATTGTTTTTAGGTCACTTGTTGCTCCCTTGTCTTTGGATTTATTGGCACCCCCTTTTCTTTCCCCCACCTCCTCCTCTCTAGTTTCCTCCTGGTAAACACCAGTCTTATTTTCTCCTCCAGATTGTTTATCCAGCATATTCTATCTACATAGACATACAGAGACAATAATAGCACAAAAACAAGACAAAGCCAAACAAAACAACAAAAGAAAACAAAAACCAAAACAACAACATAAATCTTTACAGAGCAGAATGCCTTATCTTTCTTGCATGGAGTGGCTGTGCGTTTGTACTTCTGACCTTGAAGTTAACAGCTAAATATGTAACCAACTAAATATGAAAGGTAAAGAGAAGATTGAAAATGCATTGTGTTTACTCATGTTTATTGTTTCCTTTATAATTTCTTCTACCCTGATGTTCTAAGAGTTCTTTTATCATTTATTTCTTATGCTGGCTCCAGCCTTGATCTTGCCACATTAGAATTCTTGTTGTTCCCCAAACTAAAACAAAACAAAACCTTTAAAAAGAAACATGTTTTGAATCCCTCATAGTGTCGTAATTCTTGTTCTGACATGTAAAAATAAAAGAGAGCAGAAATCTTCCAAGAAGGATTGGAGCTATATAGCCACCACTTTCCAAAGTGTATAAACCTTGATGGAGGATATATCTAGAAACAACCACTGATATTTTGAAACTTTTGTTTAATAAACAGTTCTATAATTTTTGAAAATTACTTTTTGACTTATCTGTGTACAAGATACTAACTTGCTATCATTGACTGGGTTCTGGCTCATCATGTCTATATCAAAATAACTTAAACACAAAGTAAACTGAAAACTTTATTTCATGCCTAACCTGTCCCTTCACATCACTAAAATGTTTAGAAAGAATAAAATAATTCACATATCTATGAATAAGACATATATATTCAAATGTTTTAACTTCCTATGTTGTTGGAGAAATGAATACAAAGCAAGTAATAGTCATTTTCTAGCACAATATTCCCTATTCTCTTCAATACTTGGCTATTTTCTATGTTCTTACTTACACTTAATAATTTATTATAGTGGTTTAGGTGGGAGAAAATGATAATGTAATGATTTAGCTCAGTGAAACTGCAAAGGGTAAACAAACAAACTCTCTGCCACCAAGTGGATTCCAACTCCTGGCAACCCTGTGTGACAGAGTAGAACTGCTGCTGTGCGTTTCCAAGACAGTGACAGTTACAGGGGTGGAAAGCCCCCCTCCTCCCCCGCCCCCATCTTTTTCCTGAGAAGTTGCTGGCGTTTCAAGCTGCTGGTCATGCAGAAAGCAGCCCAGCTCCTTACCACTACGCCGCCAGGCTTCGTGTAGAGGGTAAGGTACCCCTAAATTAAGCACTCGCTGGCATTAGCTTGATAGAAAATCACCACAACAAAACCTTCTCTTGAACACATTAGAGGCAGTAGTTACATGATCAAGTGATCCCACAAGCCTTGGCCTTGGTAGGTGCCGATGAGACAGTTGCGGTTTATAGAGATCCTATGCACAATGGAATGAAACACTGTCCAAGTTCTATGCCATCTTCACGATGTTATGTTATATTGAATGACTGCCCATTGTTGTAGTCATGTTGTCAATCCATCTCCTTAACGATCTTCCTCTTTTTTTCCTGGCCCTCTATTTGCCACACATACTATCCTTTTGCAGGGACTAATCTCTTCTGATAACATGCCCAAAGAAGAGAGATGAAGTCTCTCCATGCTCACCTCTAAGGAGCCTTCTGAATGTACTTCCTCTAAGACAGATTTGTTTGTTCTTGAAGTTCATGGTCCTTTCAATATTCTTGGCCAGCACCAATATTTAAATGCATCCATTTCTCTTCAGTCTTCCTTATTCAATGTTCAACTTTTACATGCACATGAGACAATTGAAAACATCATGGTTTGGGCAGTCACACTGTAGTCCTCAAAGGGACATCCTTGGATATAACAAACATAATATGCATGTGAAATATATTAAATTTTAGCCTATATTTATTTTTTAGCCTATATTTCTTATGTGATTATTTCAGTAAGCTCAACAAAATAAAAGAAAAGAAACTCATCTTTTTGTTCTCAGTGGTTTCTCTTTTTTTTTCTTCCTTTTTTTTCTATCAGTATTTTTTAGGGAGAAAAGATTTAATTCAGCAGTGGAGTATGCAGACCATCAATATTTTACTGTATTAATTTCTCCAGAGAAAAATCAAAGGAATATCTTATTCTCCTGACACTATCATTCCTACATCAACATCCATGTCATTTTTAGGCGAGAAAGTCTGTCGACACCAGCTTCTTCATAATCGAGGCCAAAGAATGTTCATTTGTGGTTGAAAAAAATCTGGTTTTATAAGCTGTCTCCTCCCCTCACCCTCCAATGCCACTCCACCACATATCATGCTTGACATCAGACCCTTACTCCAGAGTCTTTTCCCACCTCATTCACCTGACAGCTTCTCCACAACAGACATCTTATCAGACGTGACTGATTGCTGTAATCTGTACTCTGGGCAGCCATTAAGCAAATTACCTGAATCATTGCAGGGATTAGTCTCATTAACACATGATTAGCATCAAATTAAAATAATGAGTGCTTAACTTCTGATGTCTTCCAGTTGTTTGAACAGCTTGATCAGCCACACCAGGCTGGCAGGAAGGTGGGGGTGTCAAAGAGTCACACAAAAAAGGAGAGGCTGCACTGCACAAGACATATTATGATTCTGAAGTCGAAGGAAGTCTGAGACAACATATACTGTCTGTACAAAAGTTTTTTCCTGAAGAGCAAAGACGGGAGGTTCAAACTAGAATGGGGTACCAGAAACCCTTACATCCCTGGATATTCACTTTTCATTGGCCATTCACTTCCCAGAGAGCACGCCCTCTTCCTCATTCTCAAGATTTAAGCAGCTGGGAGATAACAGGCCTGATGTGGTCTTGTGGTAAGCCTCATAATGAAGGACAGGTCCTCCTTGGCGCTCTCATTTTTCCATGGGAATGACTAAATAGATAAACACAGATCTTGCATCATGTCTGGCAACTATGAATGGCAATGTAAACTCTTACAGGTTTTTTTTTCCTAAATCATTCGTTCACAAAGAATCAATAAACGATTGAGGCTTAAAGAGACCACTTGCTATTGTACAGCACCGAGAAGACCAGCCTCTGCGAGAAAAATGTCGAGAAGTGGAGATGGTCCATCAACTGCAACATTGACGACACCTGATCTGGAAGGTGCTGGGCAAACAGACAGAGAGCCTGAGCAGGTAATGAAAATAAGCAATTGATAATTTTTCTACCTGGATCATGGAAAAATTAATAAGAGACATCTGATATTACCTAAAGAACGGACAATGTAATATCAGACACAGAGTACTTAGTTAAAAATCACAGTTGCTACTAAAAACAAAACACCAGTGAGGTGAAATTTCTCAGCTATGTAGAAGAGTACTATGTACTATAAAAACTCATTATCCCATTGAGTGCAATTCACAGCCACACTATAGGACAAAGTGTAAATATTCCAAAGGGCTTCTCAGATGAAGTCTTTAAGACAGCTGTTCTGATAATCTCCTTCGGAGCAGCTGGTACATTCAAACCCCCAGCCTCTTGTCTAAGCCATCAAATCTTTAAGTACTCTCTGCTGCTCAGTGCTCTTCCTTATGCATGGCTGTTGATGTTAGATGCTGCTGCTTAGGCTCTGAATCGCAATGACAATGTGTATAATAGAGTGAAACATTGTCATGTCACATGCCATCCTAACAATTGTGTCTATGTTTGAGCCCATTGCTACAATTACTGTGTCAGTGCATCTCATTGAGAGTCTTCCTCTTTCTATTCTCAAGCACAGGATGTCCATCTCAGGGATCAATCCCTCCTGATAACAAGACCAAAGTATATGAGACAACATATTGCCGTTTTCCCTTCAAAGATGATTCTGTCTGTAGTTCCTTCGAGGAAGATTTAATAATTCTTCTAGGAGTCCGTGGTGTATTTCATATTATTTACCAACACCCTACTCCAAAGACATCAAATTTTCTTCAGTTTCCAATATTAAATGTCCAGCTTTTGCGTCCACACACAGTCATTCAACAAAACAAGGCAGACATCAGGAATGCCTCAGTCCTCAAGGTAAAACTTTGCTTTTGAGCCCTTTACAGAGCTCTTCTGTCAAGGTTTGCAGCCTTAGGTAGGATTACGAGTCAATGTAAAGAAGACCCAAATCCTCACAATTGGAACAATAAGCAAAATTATGATAACAGCGAAAAGATTTTAGTTGTCAAAATTCAATCTTGCTTGGATCCAACAATCAATGCTCATGGAAGCAGCAGTCAGGAAGTCAAAGAACATATTGCATTGGGTACATCTCCTGTACAAGACCTTTTTAAAGTCTTGCCTGTGATCTGACCTCCCACCCTTGGGATCATTTGGCTTTCTAGTCACAGCTCGGCTGTTTCATGAGCACTGATTGTAAGTCCAAGTAAAATTAAATCCTTGGCAACTTTAATTTTATTTCTGTTTATCATGATGCTACCAATTGATCCAGTTGTGAGGATTTTCATGTTCTCTACATTCAGTCTTTTAATTCAAGTTCAGTAATCCAGACTGAAAGCTAACATCTTTGATCATCAGCGCGTACCTCAAGTCCTCCCCACTCTCAACAAGGCAGGTTGTGTCCTTATACTGCAGGTTGTTAACAAGCCTTTCTCCAATCCTGATGCCAACCAAGTTCTTCTTCTTATAAGCCAGTATCAGTTGAATTATTTGAATGTATATAGTGGGAGAATACAACCTAGTCACACACACTGTAAGCATTGCAGTATGCCCTTGTTCGGTGTGCACACTGCCCTTGATCCATGTACAGGTTCCACATGAGCACCATAAAGTTTTCTGGAATTCTTGTTCTTAAGGCTAAACAGAGTTTCATATAATAAGCACAATTAAATGCCCTGGCATAGACAATACTACACAACATCTTTCTGGTATTCTCTATTTCAGCCAAGATCCATCTTGCATTGACAATATATCCCTTGTTCCATGTCCTCTACTAAACCCGGTCTGGACCTTTGGTCGCTCCCTGTCAATCCACTGCTGCAACTATTGTTGGATGATCTTCAGTAAAGTTTTTCTTGGACTTCCTAGGTGTCACAAATTGTTAAATGCCAGACTAGTAGCTAAAAGTCTCAAAAACACCTTGAAAAGAGGCATTTGTAAATGATCGCAGCCTTGAGGACCCTGTAGAGCACGACTTACTGCATTCTGACAGCCGTAGGGCCACTGAGGGGGTGAATGAACTCGATGTCAAATAAGATAAATGACAATATTCATTTACCTTCATGTTAATGTACTAAAAAACTGACATCTGCTTTCATATATGCTAGACTCAGAGGCTATCTCATCAAAAATTCTTAGTTAAAATACTTTCATATGTAAATAAGTCAATTAAAATGTAAATATCATAAAAGACTTAAAGAATTTTGTGCCACAATTCTAATGTAGCTCACAAAACATAAAATGCATAACACCAAACTAATCATTGGCTAATAATAGCCTGGGTCTAAAGTCTGAAATAATATCAATAAAATTATTGTGTAAAGGATAAAGTCTGACCAAAATGCTAAATATATCATATTATCTGGAGATGTATGGGTAAGAGTATTGTTTTATTCTTTTCATTTATTATGAGAGAAAAAATGATTCAATTAAGCTTTTAAAACACTTGGAATTTTTGAAGTTATGTTTTCCAAACCCTAAAGAAAAAAGCAAAAGCAAACAAGGTGTATAGAGTCAAAACCAGAAGGAAAGTGCCGGTAACACAGGAAAACATGAGCAGAGATGCAAAATTTTAATATATTATAATGCACCTTTTACTTTGTCTCCACTTCCCACTCTTTGAAATTGGTCAGATTTTTTACTTTCTCTTCCATTTTCCCTGACTGCTCTAACAGTCAGAACAATTTCCAGAGTTTTCTGACATCCACTTCAATCTTTTCTTTCTTTTATGCTTTTTAATGACCTGTGTATAACTAGTTAAAAATAAAAAGTGAGATAATGTACATTGTGGTGGGCCTTAACCCAATGACTGATGACTTTTTAAGAAAAGAACACAGAGATATGGGCACAATGTCATGTGAAGAGGGAGGCAGAGACGGGGTGATACAGAGAGGGAAGCAATGCAGCTCCAAGTGAGTAGAGCCAGAACTGCCAAGAACTGCCAGAACTAACAAGAACAACCAGAAACTAGAAAGACACAAAGAAGGTAGCCTCTGTTGCCACCTTCATTTCAGACCTCTTTATGAGAAAATGAATTCCTCTTGTTTTAACTCATTAAGTTTGTGGTATTTGTTTAAACAGCCCATAATATAAATACAACTCTAATTATAATTGGTTAAAACTCTATTTATAATATGATTGTTGTTAGTTGTCATCAAGTCAGTCCCGATTCATGTGGCTTTGTATATAATGATCAACACGTTGGCCAGCCCTGTAGCATCTTCATGATCACGGTTATGTTTGAATCCGTGGCTGTGTCTAGTGGGTCAGTTCATCTCATTGAAGGCGCCTGTGTCAGTTAAAGTACATGCCAGTTTGAAACCTTGTGAAAGTGTAAGAGTAGCGTCCGACGTATCAATTTGGTCATAGCCTGATGATGTCTCCTTGAGGGTGTGACCTTTTGTCTAAGAAACACAGTGAAAATGTATCATCCTCCCTCTGAGCTTCCTTCTCTCTTCCACTCCATGTCAGTCTGCAAGGGTGACCCTGGGAGCGCTCTAGCTCTGCTGTCTTCCCACCAAGCCGGAATCCACATGGCTCTACCTACCAGCCTTGATTCCCAGCTTCCTGCTTCCTCCTCTGTGTCACCAGCCTGCAGGTATGTGAGTTTGAAGAGCGTTCCAGCTCACGCTGGGCTCCTGGTCTTGAGTTGACCTGTGCTGGGATGTCTTCTTGAGACAACGTTCCTTTGTGTGTGTTTGTGTTTGTGTGTCACTGGTTTTATTTCTCTAGACTCAGCCTAATACAATGCCCTTTGATTTTGCTAATTCCTTATCAAACAGGATACCATCTTATACAGCAATTGTTTCCTGCTGAGTGTATTGAGTTTAAAATACATAGCCAAAAATTTGTATAATATTGAGCAAGAAGACATTTTTAAAGAAAAAAACACTACCAAAAGCTAGACAAATAAGACAAACCTACTAAGTCAGAAATATTTTAAAATAGTAAAAATAATTAATAAAAAAAAGAAATTGCAGATTGATAGGTTGTACTCCATTCCTAGACTTTCACAAAGGGTCAAACTGGAGGAAACTACATGGCTGTTTGTAAAGATATTTATTGTTTCTTAAAAACCAAAGGAAAAAAAATTCTTCCAGATTCCTTATTCCTCAAACATAAATGGAACTGGAGTCTTTAGTTACAAACAAGCTTGTCTCAAAGAAACAAACAAAAAAAAGTTATAAATAAACCCCAAAGCTTTCTTTTTGTTTTTTAAAATAAAAGTCAGTACAATGCACTGGCATAAGCTTGAGAGAAAGAATAAATACTGGAGCGAGGACAGGTGAGGAAGGCAGGTGAAAGGATAGAGAGAAAATTAAACAATGCACAAAATAAGAAATAATATGTGAAATCTAACCATATATATGAGGAAGATTTAAAAATAGAAATGATAATTTCTGGAATCTGATGCAATTAAAATATATTTCATGAAATTCATGACAGCTCATGAATTAGAAGGCTCATTATACTACATATGCTTGTTCTTATAATTTGATCAAATGATTGCAGAAATCCCAATAAAAATCTTTGGTTTTTGTTGATAATGGATGGGCTAGTTCTAAAATTTTCCAGAAATTTTAAGCAGTCAAGAATAGTCATGACACTCTTAGAAGAGAACAAAAAAAGATAACTTACACTAACAGATATCAAGATATATTTAGAAATGATAGTGCAGTAGTCAGGTGATTTTATGTTAACTAGACACTCCTGGCTAAGGGTGAAGTGAGACCTGTCAATTAGGTCACATCCTGATCCTATCTCCTCGGGGGCATGATCATCTCATGAAGAGGATCCTCTCTCCCCTTCAACTGCCTACTTGCTTTCTGACCCTGCTAACTGTGGGAGCCCTGCCATGTTCCCACTGACCTTGATGCACATGACTTTGACCCACCAGCCTGTGCTCCTCCTACAGTCTGCACAATTCCATGTGACTACATGACTCTGAAGAGGGACTTAAGAACTAGGATCAGACTTAGGAACTTGGGATGGACTGAGCTGGGATGCCTTCTCGATATAAATCTCTTGCTTATACCTATATGAGTGTCACTGGAGTGTTTCTCCAATCAACGTGATTTAACACATATATTATTTAAAACTGTGGCATTATTGATACAAATCAGTTGAACTAAACAAAATCAAGATGTGGACCTACAAATATGCCAGCAAGAACAAAACTTCAGGTCAACAGAAAGATGATACTCTCTCCCATAGGTGATGCTGTGTTAGTCAGACACACACTCACACACACACACACACACACACATACACACAAATGGTGGATAATGGAGATGAGGCAGAGGTCAGATATGCTTCCATGCTCCATCCTTATTTTACTTATTCTGACACCAACCATTCCTCCCACAGCACTTTATTTCTTTGCTGGGTTCAATAATTCATTGTGATGGCCACAAAAATCTCACGGACAATACTCACAATTCAGGGCGTTCATTAGGAAAGAAGTTACTAGGTTAGCACCAGTCAAGATCTAGAAATAATAAGAATCGAGTCATTGGTCACAGCAATACCTCCAGCAGTGAAATATCATTCTGATAATCAGTCTCTAAGGCATGTGGTCACTCCATGACCTTTGCCTCCATGGTCCAGAAAGCCAGCCACCTGTTGCTCTGTCTCACAGGTCCATAGTCTCTGGCTAGATGACAAGATTCCTCATAGTTTCAGTGCTTTTCTGCTTAGCCGCCAGTGTTTGGCACTTCTGATCTCAGCGACCTCCACCACTATAGACAGATATTTTGGACACGTTCTTCCAAATGATCATGTATGCCACATGACCTCTATACACCCAAGAATGGCTTTGATGGAGGTGTAAAGATCTTTTAACAATCGAAATCCCAAAGGAAAATGGTGGATGTTGTCTTAAGTCACTCCCTCTCGTTAAAAACAAAACCACTCACTCCCATGGAGTCTATGCTGACCCACAGCGACCTTATAAGACAGGGGAGAGCTGCCCCTGTGAGTTTACAAGGCCGTAACTCTTTACCGGAGTAGAAAGTCTTGTCTTTCTCCCAAGAAGCAGCTGGTGGTTTTAAAATGCTCAGCTTGTGGTTAGCAGTCCAATGAGTAACCACTGTCCCATGAGGGCTCCTTTGTGACAGACAACTCCCTCCAAAAGGGGGCCATACACACAAGCATCTAGTTCAGAATTCCAGCCCATCACATTGCGCAGTCTAGTCAAAGTACTCATATTCATTGACCACATCTTAGGGGGTTTCTACCAAGTGTGTGGAAAATGGAATTCAAAATATCTGTCTGTATGGTTGATAAAGAAACACACATAAGATAACACTATTTAACATTCACTAGAATGAATACCAATGAAAATGACCAACATTTGTTGTTAAAGATGTGGAACAAGCAGAGTAGTCCGTGACTTTGGGTTTAAATTTGGAAAAGTATTAAGAACTATCCACTAAATCTAAGATTAATGGAACTTATGACCTAGCAATTCCATAACTAGGAATTGCACATATATATGTAAATATTTTTACTGAACGACATGCATAATGATATTCAAAATGCAGCACTTCTTAAAGTAGGAAAGATCTGTATGCAATCCAAATATACATGTACCGCACAGTGGATATAAAAATGGAAGTATATTCATCTACTGCACAGTGGATATATAAATTGAAGTATATTCATCAGATACAATTTTACCCTGAAGAATATTACGGGTCCAGTTCCAGACCCACAATAAAGTTAAGATTGCAATAAAGTGAGTCACATGACAATTTTATTTCTCAATGCATATAAAAGTTATGTTTACATTATAATATAATCTGTTAAGTGTGCAAATGCATTTTTAAAAGCCTAAAGTTCTCCTTTTATGAGGATTCCAAATGCTACTCTTAGACATCAAGTAAGCACATTGTTGGAAAATGGCACCAGTAAGCTTACTCAATTCAAGTGTACCACAAGCCTACAATTTGTAAAATTGCAATATCTGTGAAATTCAGTAAAGCCAAGTAAAATAAAATGCAGTATAGCTGTAATTGGATATAATCCTTTATGAAATAAACTGCTATACTTGATGTGCATGCATCTCAAAGAAGTGTTATGCAAAAGAGGCACAACACAGTATTGTACATTGTGATTCTACTTCTATAAAGTTTGAAAATGGGTAAAACATATCGATGGTGATAGTGCTAATTACACAGACAGCTTTGGGGAGAGAAAGTGATGGCGAGGAAATATGGAGTGTATATCACAGGCGCTAATAGTGTTATTTATATTCACAGAGACACTGATTGCAGAAAAGGGCATCAATCATTTTATGAAAACTTTACAATTTTCACTTATTATGTGTGCACTCTCTTAGGTGTGTATTAAATTTCAATATGAATTGGTTAAAATGAAAAAGAAATGCTTAAGAAATTGTTTTAATGTTGCCACTGAGGTCACATTAATATATTTGAGTGTTTTCTACTCCTTAGTCCTCTGGTGGCATAGCCAGTCATACATTGGGCTCCTATTGCAAAGTCAGCAGTTCAACTCCACCAGCTGCTCCGAGGGAGAAAGATGAGACTTTCTACTCCCTTCAAGAGTAACAGTCTCAAAAACCCAAAGGGTCAATTCTACCCTGTCCTACAGGGTCTTTATGGGTTAGAATAGTAGGCGCTATGGTAGTGAGAGAAATGTGTCCCAGTTAAGAAAGAATAAAGCAATATGATTACACATTGCTTATAACGCAGTTGGTTAATTTCCCACTTCACATTTGGTAAAATTCCCAAGTCCTTCACATCTAGGCACTTTCTGATTCAATTTCTCAACAAAAAAAAAATCCTGCTTTTCCAGAAATATGTGGGTGCATTAGTGGGCTGAGCACATGACTGGGATTAGGAAGGGTGTCGGTGAAGAGGGGGAGCACTTACATCTCTTATTACTCTATAATCTTTTAGACATCAGTTGATTTGTGCCTATCTTTATCATTACTTTGCCTTTCTTGATAGCAGAAACTAGTAATTCACACGTTTAGCGGGAATTATTGTGCATAATTGCTGAAAGAAGTAACTCCTGCTGCTGTTTCACCCCACTCTGCTAAGATAACTTACTACTCTTAAAACCACCTTGGGTTAAATTTTCTGTTTATTATCTGTGCATGTAGTTGTAAACAAAATTTCAAGGTTGAAAGATGTTAAAAGCATCTAGAAATGCAAATCTACTTCTTTGTTATATAAAAAAAGAATCTCTAATACATTGCAACAGTGATTCAGTTTTCCCATTTTTTAAATAAAAACAAAATTTTCAAAGCAGATTGTTGTTATACAAGTAGACTCACCTGCATAGCAACTCTATGCACAACAGCATGACACGACGTCTGGTCCTGTAATTATTGTTGTATGTGAGCCCATGGCCCCAACTACTGGGTCAATTCATCTCCCTGACCACCTTTCTATTTTTCACCGACCCTCCGTTTTGCCAAGCATGGTGCCTTTTGCAGAAACTGGTTTCTTCTGATAACATGTCCAAAGTATGAGAGGAGACCTTGCCATGTTCACTTATGAGGGAGATATCTGGTTCTATTTCTTCCAAAAGAGATTTATTTGTTCTCTTGAAAATCCTTGGTCACTTAATGGTTACACATTGGGCTGCAATTCACAAGGTCAACAGTTTGAAACCACCAGCTCTTCAAGGGAGAAAGATGGGGCTTTCCACTCTCGTTAGCATTTATAGTCTTGGAAACACACCGGGACAGTTTACCCTGCCCTATAGGGTCACTGCGAGTTGTCATCTGCGTGATGATGGTGAGTTCGAAGTCCATGGCGTGTTTCACACTCCTTGCCAAAAGTATTCCTTGTTCATCGTCCAGCTTCCACATGCATATGGAGCAGTTTAAAAGACGGAAACGTGAGTAAAACTCACAGTTACCACTGATCTGTCCATTTGTCATACTGTGGTGGCTTGCATGTTGTTGCGATACGGAAAGTTATGGCAAAGGCATTTTAAATAATAGGGGTCAGATTCCAGCATAGACCCCGACTAAGGTAAACTAGAAAGGAAGACCTGGTGATCTACTTCTGAAAAAAAAATAATTAGCCAGAGAAAAACCTCTAAATAGCAGTGAAATATTGTCTGATATAATGCCAAAAGGTGAGCCCCACTGATGGGAAGACCGTCAGGCTTAGACACTAAAAGAGCTGCTTCCTCAAATTATGTAGCATCTACATTAGTGACATGTATACTTCAATCTTTGACAGGGGGCAAAGGGAGGTGAGGTGATGATGGCATGAATCTGGCAGAACGCAAATGTCTCCACACACACTTCTCCAGGACAAAGAAAAGTGAAGGGCAAATAAGATATACTTCATTATCAATGGAAGAAAAGGGAGGGAATGAAAAAGCTGGGTGAGGAAAAACCCCACAAAATAACTAAGTAGACTCTTGGGTTTGAGGTCTAGAGACAAAGGTACGGCATGATGTCTGCCGAGCAAAGACGCACATACCTGGAAGAGGGACACACTTCAGTAGCCCAGCCCATAGCAGAAGACCCACCAGAAAGCCAGCTGAGGGTGGAAGACACACCGCTGGAAGAATGAAAGATTTGATTCTACATCTGCCATGCTTTTACACTACCTAAGAGCCCTTGGGACTTCTTTTCCAAAGTACCCCCATCAATAAACTCCCTCTTTCTGGTTAAGCCTTTTCTGTACTCTAATATGAATTTTATCCCTCACTTGAAATCTTCCTTTTGAGGGGTAAGAATCAAGGAATACACAGACTCAAAATCTTAAACTACCTCCTGATAACACATGGCTTGAGTAAAGCTTTTCGGGTTTTCATTTGTGGTGTCTTGCCTAAAAAGGTGTCCAGAGAGCTACAAACATCTCTTAATAGTCAATATCTGAAATATATAAAGTAGGTATCTGGAAAAATTGGATGTTAAAAATGAACCAGACCATCTGAAGATCAATGTCTGGTTTTAACTTTTTAACAGTTTAATTGGCATATAATTCACATATACTGTTTAATAGTTCAGTCAAACTAAAAAGAGTGGTGCAATCATTACCACAATTAAATGTGGAATATTTTCTACATTCTTGTACTCATTGTTGCTAGCTCCCCATTTCCCACAACCTCCCCAGACATATCCCTAGGAAACTGTAGATTTACCTATCCTGAGTTTTATATATACAGAAAAACACAAAACAAAACACTATAATAATAGCAAAATAAAAGAGAAAACCTCAATCAAAAATAAAACCCAGAAAATGCTAAAAACTGGAAAAAAATTACAGTAGGTCAAAAGGGAGATCAAATGTGTTAAATTTTTAAGAGATTAACTGCTGTTGACCATATGTTTTTCATTGATCATAAAAAATAAATTTCAAAGTCTCTCCTGAAGTATGATATCATCAATGATGTACCTCGAAGGAAGACTAGTTAACAGAACTATGATTAAAATTTATGAATAAACCACTAGTAACAAAGATAGTAAATTAAAGTTTTTTTTTACCAGCTTCTTTAATTTAAAATTGACCAGACATGTAATTAAGATGCACCCAAAACTAATGGTCATCAAAATGGCAAAGTGGGAAACAAAGAAGGATCAGTGGCTGGAAAATAAGGTTTTGGTGATAGCAACAGTGTCAGCAACCACATAATAGAATTTGTAAGACCAATGACTTACTCATTGCAAATACCGTTTTATTCAACAGCATCAATGGAATCTCTATTGATGGATCTCAGAGGATGGAATACAGAATGAAAACATCTGTGTAAGAGAAATGAAGAAGCTCAGTGTCAGTCAGAGCAAGCACAGAGAATGTCCATGAAACAGAAAATCAACTGCTCATATGCCACTTCCATTTGAAATGGAAAAAATTAAAGCAAGTCATGAGAGCCACAGTAGGACTCTGAGTGTACCCTACTTGCATTTAAAGATCACCTCCAGAATAGAGTTGATGCACTGAACAGTAATGACCAAAGACCAGAATCTCATACAAAAAGGTCATTTAAAAGACAAGGCAAGACATTGGGAGATTTGACAAGTCATTGACTGTAAAGCTGAGGAATTGCTCTAAAAACCCTTCATCTAATTCTCAATAGAAAGTTTTCTGTTTCTCTGCTGAATAGTTGCTGGTTTAACTTCAAGCCTTCAAGAGCCCAGATGCTATATCTTTTAATAGCTGGGCACCATCAGCTTTCTCCACATTTGCTTATGAACCTCCTTTGTCTTCAGCAACTGTGTCAGGAAAATGAGCATCTTAGACTGCTGATGTGTTAGAACATACTCATACACACCTCTCCAGGGGGAAACAACAGAAAACATGGGGGCATGGAGAAAGAGGTCGGTGTGAGATAGGAAAATAGCAATAATTTATAATCTATCAATGGGTTATGAGGCTGGTGGGGGAAGGGAGGGAAAAAAAGAGGAGCTGATACCAAGGACTCAATGGAAAGTAAATGTCTAGAAAAGAATGAAGGCAACATATGGACAAACATGCCTGATTCAATCGATGTATGGACTGTAAAGAGTTGTAAGACTCCTCAATAAAATTATCTTTTAATAAAAATAAATAAATAAAAAGAAGGAATTAAAAAGAAAAAGCAAGACTTTTTTTTTTTGTTTTTAAAAAAGTTAAGAAATAAAGAGAAGACTAACGTGGGTGCCGGACATTGAAACTTGGATTTTCAATGTTGAGTAGCTAATGTTGCATTCAGCAAGTGATAATAAAGTAAATGAGCTGAATACAAAAGTTCAGAAGGTAGCCCTAGAAGACAAAGTAAAGCAATATAATGACATCTGGAAAGGCCTGGAGTTAAAAGTCAGAATAGAAGGATGTGATCAACATAGCTCAAGATGAAAGAAATGTTTTTTTTAAAAAAAATCAAATCTGTATTTGAAATGCTAATGGATTTCAATAAACAAATATTGCACCATGAAAAAAGCATCAAAAGAAAGTGAAGGAATACACAGAGTCACCGTGCAGATAGAATTGATCAACATTAAATCATTTCAGGGGGGAATATATGATCAAGAACTCTTAGTACTAAACAAAGATGTTCAAGTTTTATTGCAGGCATTGGCAAAAATCAAAGCCTCAAGAAATGATACCAACTAAGAAGTTTCAACAAACAGATACAACTTCAAAGTACTCACTTGTCTATACTATTAAATTAGGAAGACGGCTAGCAGATGAAGTATACCTGCATTATCTGTAATAGAATAATATTTATACTCCTGAAAGAAAGAGCCAGTAAAACAATTATTATTCCAATTTATACATGAACCATTAAAGGCAGTGATGAAGAAATTGGAGATGTCTACTCATTTCTTCAAGTGTGAAATTGAGATAGAGTCAATTAATATGGTCACTCTGTCCATAATGTTTTATGTGATGTATTATAATAATTCTGAACTCTATACCTGTGGCTATGTTCCCATATTGAAGGGAGTTATTTATTACAGGATTAAGATGGGACTAAATCATGACCTTATTAAAGGATAAGAGTCAAGTTACAACTTTTGTTTTCTTGCGGACATCCTTAAGACTACTTTAGTAGAAGGTGTGGATTGAAGCAGCCTTCATTTTCTTGAGGGTGTGTTCAGCAAAAAGACAAACCACACTTCCACCAAAGTCATTTGGGAACAGAGAAAAGTCACGGAGCAATTGTACGAGCATGTCCAAGGTCTTTGTTGGATGTGGCAGAAGCCACTGAAAGCAAACGCACCAGGCACTGTGGCACAAAGGCTCAACAGTGAGACCGTGGGGCACCTTCTCCTCTAGCCCGATACTGACAGACAAACTGGCTTCCTGGCCACAGAGGAAAAACCAAGCAACCGCATAGCTGAGACCCCTCCGGATGAGAAACACTTGATTCCTGGCTGAAGGGAGAGGTGTAGCTGTGAACCAGTGACTGTATTCTTACTATTTACTGACCTTCACTGTGGCAACCTTTTAATTTCCTCAATAAACCTCCTTAATCGTCAGTACGGCATGTGAGTTCTGTGTAGCTATTGCAGCACATTCTAGAACAGCATATAGACACAGAGTGGTGTGGAAGGCAGGAAAAAGTCGGAATAAATTAAGCAGGCTGGCACTCGGAGGCAGGTCTGACCCTTGTCTCCTGACAATAAGGAAGTAAAAGGAGATTCTACTTCCATTGCGCTTTACTGCATTGAATAAACAGGAAATCAAGATGCATTGATAATTACCAGTGATTTGAAAGTGAAAATTAGAAACAAACAGGAAGAGAAAATCAAACATAGGGCCTTGGTGACACAAATGAAGCTGTAGAACGCATGACAGAATTTTGTCACAACAAGGACTTTCTCATTGCTAATACCCATTTTTAAAAACAGAAACGGTGACTATGCACATGGACATCACCAGCTAAAATACACAGGAATAAAATTGATTACACTTATGGAAAAAGACAATAATGAATTTCAGTATCATCAGGACAAAACAAGGCTGGGGACTGACTGTGTGATCATTAATTGGTCATATCCAAGTTCATGTTGAAGTTGAAGAAGATTGAAACAAGGACATGAGAACCAAAATACAACCTTGAATATGTTCACTTCAATTTAGAGGCCATCTCAAGACCATATTCAATCCAGAAACATAGAACACACGATGACTGAGACAGCAACAGGAACATAAGAAGTTAAAATTTAAAAGGTAATTAAAAACAGGAGAGAAAGAAAAATAAACAATGCAATTTTCAGAAACTCAAAAACTTGCACTTGAATGTAGAGTAGCTAAAGCTTATGGTAAAAATGATGACATAAAAGAGTTTAGTAGAAAATTTCAAAAGGCAGCTCAGGAAGACACTGTAAAGTACTATAATGTACTGTAGAGTAGTGTAAAGTACTATCATGTACTGTATAGTAGTGTAAAGTACTATAATGTACTGTAGAGTAGTGTAAAGTACTATCATGTACTGTAGAGTAGTGTAAAGTACTATCATGTACTGTAGAGTAGTGTAAAGTACTATCATGTACTGTAGAGTAGTGTAAAGTACTATCATGTACTGTAGAGTAGTGTAAAGTACTATCATGTACTGTAGAGTAGTGTAAAGTACTATCATGTACTGTAGAGTAGTGTAAAGTACTATCATGTACTGTAGAGTAGTGTAAAGTACTATAATGTACTGTAGAGTAGTGTAAAGTACTATAATGTACTGTAGAGTAGTGTAAAGTACTATAATGTACTGTAGAGTAGTGTAAAGTACTATAATGTACTGTAGAGTAGTGTAAAGTACTATAATGTACTGTAGAGTAGTGTAAAGTACTATAATGTACTGTAGAGTAGTGTAAAGTACTATAATGTACTGTAGAGTAGTGTAAAGTACTATAATGTACTGTAGAGTAGTGTAAAGTACTATAATGTACTGTAGAGTAGTGTAAAGTACTATAATGTACTGTAGAGTAGTGTAAAGTACTATAATGTACTGTAGAGTAGTGTAAAGTACTATAATGTACTGTAGAGTAGTGTAAAGTACTATAATGTACTGTAGAGTAGTGTAAAGTACTATAATGTACTGTAGAGTAGTGTAAAGTACTATAATGTACTGTATAGTAGTGTAAAGTACTATAATGTACTGTAGAGTAGTGTAAAGTACTATAATGTACTGTAGAGTAGTGTAAAGTACTATAATGTACTGTAGAGTAGTGTAAAGTACTATAATGTACTGTAGAGTAGTGTAAAGTACTATAATGTACTGTAGAGTAGTGTAAAGTACTATAATGTACTGTAGAGTAGTGTAAAGTACTATAATGTACTGTAGAGTAGTGTAAAGTACTATAATGTACTGTAGAGTAGTGTAAAGTACTATAATGTACTGTATAGTAGTGTAAAGTACTATAATGTACTGTAGAGTACTGTAAAGTACTATAATGTACTGTAGAGTAGTGTAAAGTACTATAATGTACTGTAGAGTAGTGTAAAGTACTATAATGTACTGTAGAGTAGTGTAAAGTACTATAATGTACTGTAGAGTAGTGTAAAGTACTATAATGTACTGTAGAGTAGTGTAAAGTACTATAATGTACTGTAGAGTAGTGTAAAGTACTATAATGTACTGTAGAGTAGTGTAAAGTACTATAATGTACTGTAGAGTAGTGTAAAGTACTATAATGTACTGTAGAGTAGTGTAAAGTACTATAATGTACTGTATAGTAGTGTAAAGTACTATAATGTACTGTAGAGTAGTGTAAAGTACTATAATGTACTGTAGAGTAGTGTAAAGTACTATAATGTACTGTAGAGTAGTGTAAAGTACTATAATGTACTGTAGAGTAGTGTAAAGTACTATAATGTACTGTATAGTAGTGTAAAGTACTATAATGTACTGTAGAGTAGTGTAAAGTACTATAATGTACTGTAGAGTAGTGTAAAGTACTATAATGTACTGTAGAGTAGTGTAAAGTACTATAATGTACTGTAGAGTAGTGTAAAGTACTATAATGTACTGTAGAGTAGTGTAAAGTACTATAATGTACTGTAGAGTAGTGTAAAGTACTATAATGTACTGTAGAGTAGTGTAAAGTACTATAATGTACTGTAGAGTAGTGTAAAGTACTATAATGTACTGTAGAGTAGTGTAAAGTACTATAATGTACTGTATAGTAGTGTAAAGTACTATAATGTACTGTAGAGTAGTGTAAAGTACTATAATGTACTGTATAGTAGTGTAAAGTACTATAATGTACTGTATAGTAGTGTAAAGTACTATAATGTACTGTAGAGTAGTGTAAAGTACTATAATGTACTGTATAGTAGTGTAAAGTACTATAATGTACTGTATAGTAGTGTAAAGTACTATAATGTACTGTAGAGTACTGTAAAGTACTATAATGAAATATGCAAAGCCATGGGGTTGGAAACAGAAGAGAAGGACACAATCAACATAAATCAAGCTGAAAGAAATTAAGAAAAATTCAAGCTTAAAGTTGTAATGTTGAAGGATTCTTATGATGAAAGATGGAATGATACTGGAAATATCTAAAGAAGAATGAAAGCATACACAGAATCACTATACCAAAAAAAGTGCTCAATATTCAATCATTTCAAGACTTGAATATGATCGGAAGTAATAGTATTGAAGGAAGAAATTCAAGGTGCACTGAAAACATTAGTGAAAAACAAGATTCTAGGAATTGCTTGAAAATTAGTTGAAGCATTTCAAAAAGCTGACAGAGTCTATGCCAAGAAATTTGGAATACAGTAACATGGTCAATTCACGTGCCCATTCCAAGTAAAAACGATCCAATAGGGTGCAAAAATAACCATTAATAAGATATGTGTGTAACTAAGTGCGCATGGAAGAAGCACACCAGCTTGTGTGATCCAATTCTTGAAAATGGTGAGGACAAAAGCATCAAAACAAAAATTATAAACACGCACGTGGTGGAGAACTGGCGGGACAGAAGAAGAGCTCCAGAGTCCCCAAGCCCCTCTGCAGAGCATCGGTCTGGTGCCTGGAGCAATCTTGCTGTCACACAGAGACCATTGACTCTTGATTATGCCAAATTGAACTAGACACTTGGCCAGTTGACCACCGTATAGACGCGACCTAAATTTGTTCTGGGTTCAAGTATCTCTTACTGGTTCCATGACAGACAATTGCCCTCTGTTTTTGTTTATTATTGTTGGGGTCCTTTCCTTGTTACGCATTGTTAATATTTTTGTCTGTATACTATTGTGTCTTTACCCTTGCCACCTGAGTGTAGTTTTGTTTTCTGTTTGGTCGCCCAGCTGCGAAGTGCAGAGTGTTGGTGGCATATGATAATAATGGGCACATGGGGATGTAGGGAATACAGGCAGTGGGGGAGATCGAATCTAGGGACAGAAAGGGGGGTTCGGAGTAATTAATGAAAACAGGAGTGTGGATTACTAAAACAGATTGTGATTTCATGAATCATCTTAAAGGCCATTTGATCATGGGGGAGGTGGAATGTTCTAAAGTTGATGTGGGGTAATTGTATAATTCTCCTTGCTATAATTGAATGATTGAATTATATGATATGTAAATCACTTGTAAATAAAACTGCTGGAAAAAATAAAATTTTAAAATTCAGTTTAAAAGTTTCTACATCGACAGATTAGACAAGATCAAAAGAATACTTGGAATAAGTGATTGATATCATTGCAGATATCAGATGCATCTTGGATGAATTCAGAGGCTATCAGGAAGGAGATTACTTTTGTGTTACTGACTAAGCAAAGGCATCCCAGAATACTTCATCGTGCTCATGCAGAACCTGTGCACAGGCCAAGAGGCAGAACAAGGGACTACTGCATATGTGTAGTTTAAAATCAAGAGAGGTATGCATCAAGGTTGAATTAGTTTACCATACTTATTCAGTCTGTATGCTGAGTAAATATTCTGAGAAATTAAACTATATGAAGAAGAGGGTAGCTTTTTGATTGTAGAAATACTCATAAAAACCTGCAGAAAGCACAACATTGCTTTATGAAAGCCAACGATAGGACTTGAAACACTGTTTGTTATTAAATAATAGAACCTTTGGTATGAATTACAATTCAGTGTAAACAAAACAAAAATCCTCATAATTGAAATGATAAACAGTATCATCAGAAACAGTCATAATAAACAGAGAAAAGATTTAAGTTGTGAACGGCATCATTTTATTTGGATCTACAATCAATGCTAATAGAAACAGAAATCAAGAATGTACTTAACTAGGCAAATCTCCTCCAAAAGGCTTTTATGACGTTTTAAAGAACAATGTTCTTCTGAAGGCACGGGTATATACCAGATCCAAGTTATGTTATTTTCAGTGGCCTAATATCTTGTGAACGCTGGTCAATGTATAGGAAAGATTGGAGAAGAACCAATGCATTTGAATGAAGGTGTTTGCAAACATTATTGAAAGTATCGCTGACTGCCAGAAGAATAAATAAATATCTCGTGGAGGATGCACAACCAGCCTGCTCCATAGAAGCAAGGTTGGTGAGATTTCATCTCAAACACTTTGCACATATTATCAAGAGGGAACAGCTCCTGCAGAACGATATCTCGTTTGAAGTAGAAGGTCTGGGAAAAGAGGAAGACCATCGATGGACTGACAGAGTGGCAACAAAGAGCTCAAGTATAACAACAGTTGTGAGAAGGGCCCAAGACGAGGCATTGTTTGCTGTGCATTGCATCATCATGTGTTGGAACGGACCTGAGGGCACCTAACATAAGGCAAATGTTGATATCAGGAAGGTTTGCGCTCCTCCGCACAATCCACCTAACAAAATCACCAAGCATAAAACTCTGAAGGAAAGAAGAGATGAAAGAAGGACCAATGGAAATGGTAAACACGGGAGGAAGTGGAAAGAGAACTCTTACCTTGTGAGCACTGCAGTTAATGTCACAAAACAAAATGTTTTCCCATTACTGAATGGAAAACCAAATTGTCCCATACATTTTCACCCATTTCACATTAAAAACACTTTTCAGAACCATTTGGCAAATAAATGATTATGAATGACTGGAAAGAACTTTTATGAAAATTACAATAACCACTGATTTTGAGATGAGGGGAAAAGTTAAAAAGTTCATATTTTATTAAGTTGCATTTGTCATTATGTTAATTCTAACTCTTAGTGAATTAGAGATTTTTCTGAGGCTGAAAATCCTAAGAGGAGCTGCTAACCTCCTTTTTCTCCTTCAGAGCGGTGCATGCGGCCGGGACCGTGGGGTTAACAGTCCCCAGGACTCCTATGGGTTAATGTAGAGCCTCTCGTTTTGCTTTAGAAGAGATTGTGTGCAGCAATCAAATTTATATATGATTTACTACTGTTGATTTAACTTACAGGATAGAACAAACTCTGTGGGTTTCTGAGGCTTTCATTCTCAATAGGAATAGAAAATTCCATCTTTCTCCAGCACAAGGGCGAGTATTTTCAAACAGCTGACCTTGCAGTTAGCAGCCCACCCAGCCCTTTTTAATATCCATTGTATCCAAACATATCGTTAGGCTATTGATGACATCAATCCTGGTCTCTAAATGTGGGGGTCAAATGGCAATCAAAGATTAAAGAAACAATTGTATCTGAATAGTAACATGCATATTAATATAGCTGTATTAGATAAAGTGTGTAGATCAGATTATGAAGTGAAAAGTTAAAAATTGTTTTATATTCAAATGGAGTTGGCAGAAAAGAATAAGACTTTAAATTTCAAATATTGATTTTATATATCTAAAACTAAAGAGCCTCTTCTCATCTCAAAACTCCAATTAAAGGCAGCATGAACTAAGCCATGAAATGACAAACCTTAATTGTAGACTTTTACCTCTGGAGGCATATAGGTCAAATGATTGCGAAAAATAATGAAGAGTGTTTGGGGTGGTGTTTTGTGATAAGCAGTCATGGCATGGAGATAGTAAAACTAGAACACTAACCCTTTGTCATCACTGGACTCTTCCTACGCCCTCATTGCTTGGAAATGCGCATGCGGAAAAGTCCAGAACACTCTGTCTACCATGATACGGGCTTGTCATCTGTCCACTCCTCATTTTACCCATTACAGCATTGTGATCGCCTCATTAGTCTTACCAGCTTCTTCTCTTCATTATCTCTTTTTAAATACTAACGTTATATATTATGTATCTATATTAAATTTCAACCTAAAACAAATACATTGCAACCTGAAGTTACTAATGGGCATGCCTTTAATGCTTTTTATTATTTTCCCTGATTTATTGACTCTGTAAGAGCAGAATAACATATTTATCATCCAGTCGCTAGTGTCCTGACTGGTTAGGAAAAGCAGAAATATTTTGCTCTTTTCTATGGCAAAATTATTCTGAAAAACATTTTAAAGTACATTTAAATTTTTGTCTTGCTTTGAAAAATACTACAAAGAGTATTGTGATGTGGCCAATTTGGTTCAACATAATTTCACTCAAAAAGACTCAATCATCTTTGGTGAATGTAACATCAAAATGTGATATAAGTAATTAAAATTTGCTAAAACAATGGAATAATCTCAAAGATAATCAACACTCATAGATGCATTTCTCTATGTACAAGGTTGCTGTGTGCCTTCATTTAAGTGAATTCAGACTCATAACCGAATAGAATAGAATTGTCCCCAAAGGGCACATTTTTAACGAGAGATGCCTTGAGGGTCCAGGGGTCAGGTTTTCTATTTAAAAGATTGCCAGCTAGAGCCAATAGCTGCTCCAAAGGAGAGTGACAATTTCCTTCTGTGAAGATTACAGTCCAAACTTTTACTTCTGATACCCAGTGTCCCTCTAGGACAGGGTAGACCTGCCCCAAAGGGGAATCAATCTTTATGTATGAAGACCGCCGTATCTATAGACCAGCTCCTGAGTTCAAAATTCCAACCTTCTGGTTAGTAGCCAAGCAGTTAAGTACTGTATCATCAAGGTACCTTTCCAGACAGATGACAACTTTGGAAACTTACGGAACTCTGGTCTACTCTGAGTCCCACAAGTTGGCTATGAGTTGGAATTCACTCAATGGCAATGGTTTCGGGTTTTGTTGGTGGTTGTCATTTAAGCAGGAGCAAATCACCAGGATGTTTCTCTCAGGGAACCCCAGGTAGGTGCAAACCATCATCTTTCTGTTATCAACTGAGCACATAACCACTGCACCACCAGGGTTCCTGCACTCCTAATGTGACCTCAAGCATCTAATGTTAAAAGATAAATAATATCCACCTCGAATAATAAGATGTTCACTTCTCACACCAAGAATCACTCCCAAATATGTACTACTAAGAAAGGTAGAGCAAAGAGAAGGATGAAGTTTCTGTTGAAACATATGCATTTTTAGTGGTTTTATTGGGGCTCATACAACTCTTATCACAATCCATACATACATCAACTGTGTAAAGCACATCTGTACATCCATTGCCCTCATCATTCTCAAAATATTTGCTCTCCACTTAAGCTCCTGGCATCAGGTCCTGAGACCAACTAAGCTGTAAGATATAACAATTAAGAGGATTTTATAAATTACCTTGATTCAGGCTCCTAGTTTTTTGGTTTTGAATAGAGATAGTGAAGAATAGATAAATTAAATATTTTGTCCCAAATCATAGCTGAATAAACTGTAATTAATCAGAAAGAACTTTGGCAATTTAGTAGGTTTTTAAATTTTACATGATTCCCTAGTTTATTTTAAATATTTAAATCTATGCATGAGATCCTTTACTAACTTAGCATCATTTTCTTAAATATTAAAAATATGGTTGAACCAATTATAAGATGGTCAGGTACAAATGGTCACATATAAAAAAGGCAAGTTAAGATTTTAATTACAGCATCAAGGCTCCATTCTAGCTCAGTAGGATACACATGGGTCTACTGAAAACATTTGACAATTTGAACATACTTTCTGTACTTCAGTTCATTTAGTCCAGATCCGGCTTTGATTAAGGATTGCATGTCGAGGGGCATCTGGAATGTTCCATTCAGAACTGAAAACATAATTCCTTTTTCTGATCATTGAATTTTTAGTGTGAGATTAACAGGAGTTCTAATTATTAGTGCAAAGAGAATTCAGTAAATAACTGAACTTCAGAGTCTTATACTTGTTTATTTATATATACATGTATTTTCACACAAATTCTTCCATTATCATAGAGAAAAGCAAGGAATGCCTGATGGAGTGTAGTCTTCTCCCTTGCCTTCATAGCTCCATTTTATTTGCCAGACTTACCAAGTTGTAATGTAGAAGACAAAGGAAAGGTACCAAAGTATTTCCCAAAAGAATGGAACCTATTATATGTCCTGTTCATTATGCTTTGCTAAAGGGCAAAATATTGTCTCATTCAAATGCCCATGCCCAATTTTCTTGGAATTTCTTTTTACTCTGTCACTTGCTGCTTCCATATGTTCTTTAAGATTTGAAGCATATGAGAACTTAATTGGAAATTATTCAAAATTTATTGATTTATTTCTATCCATTAGCATGTGAAGCCCTGTTGTTCTAAAATAAACAATCGTTGATAAAAGTTTAACATCACATTGCACAAACTTGTGTGCTATCCCTATGCCCTAAGCTTTGAAGTCATGCACCAAAAAGAGTATGATATTTGCTAAAAGACAGCCTGCAAGACAATTTAGCAAACTTAATTGTAAAGAAGAGTGGATTAATTGTAAGAAGTGCCTAAAATTAATTGTAAGAAGAAGAGTGAATTGAAATCCTTAGTAATTTTCTGTCATGTGATACTTTCACATAAGGTGGGCATGGTTGAGCCCAGATGTTGATACAAGAGTCTAAGTGTTAAGCGCTAATATCACTTGGATGCTTCACATATTCAATTTGCATTTAAAAAACACCTTTCAAACTCAATCTGGTACTTTAGTGTTATTACCCCAAAACCCATTTGAATAACGTACACTTATTCCTACCCACCCTGCACGGTTCAGTATGCTTTATTAATCATGGTTACAATTCTTTAAAAAATAGTGTGCTTAGCAATTAATAAAGGTCTGCATTTCAAAACATAACGCTTTCAATGGTAACAGCTGTTGTTCCATGTCTTCCATAAGCAAAGTCTAAAGCAGGAAACCAAGGCCACTGCCATCAGTCACTTCCGAGTGCACAGGGTTTCTGAGAATAGGAGCAGACAGCCTCCTCTTTGTCCCTCAGGGCTGACTAATACGATGGATAGTTTCCTACGGGTATGGCAAAGGAGGCTGGGAGAAAATGGGGAGCTAGGAATAAGTACAAAAATGACGAAAACGTTCTAAAACTGATTTGATGATGCTTGTACACCTCTTCTTGACGTGATAGAAGTCTATGATCTGTGAATCACACACCAATAAAACTGTTGGAAATGTTCATTAAAAATAGAAAATACCCTCATATCCAAGACGATAAGAGATATTCTCTTGCAAAGTTGAAATTGATCATATTTTCTTTCTTCACTTTCCCCTTTGAGCCACAAGCTCTGGGCTTACAGTCCAATTTCTTAGACTCCATGCACAGTTTCAAAGACAGGGTTCCTTCCAACATGCTCCCTATATACCCAGCTCAGTGGCCAGGAAATTCATTCAGATCTACCTTCTGGAACACTTGGAAAAGTGCTCTCTTCCATGGTGGTCCACCTAAGCTGACTCATATTTTTATTTCTTAAGCTAAATTCTTTGCTCATGCTTCTGCCCACATAATTTAACAAAATCATGTGTCTGAGTGGCATAGTGGGGTTACTTGTTTTGCTGCTCACCACAGGTCAGTACTCTGAAACCTCTGACCACTCCACAGGAGAAAAACAAGGCTTTCCATTCCTATAAGGACTTGCAGTCTTGGAAATCTACAGGAGCAGTTCTATCCTGTCCAACTGAGTCACTATTAAGAAGAATCTCCTCAATGATAGTGAGGAGTGAATGATGTGATAAAAGTGTATTCGTTTCCTTGGATATCATAACAAATTACTATGCATTAGCTAGCTTTAAAAAAGAGATTTATAATTTCACATTTCTGGAATCAAGATGTTTGAAATCAAGGTGTAGCCAAGGCATCCCCATTCCCCGGCTCTCGAGATGAATTTTTGTCTCCTCTATCTGCTGGGGTCTGGCATTCCTTGACTCATAGCAATGGAACTTCAGCCTCGACTTCCATCTTCCTTTGTTCTTCTTCTTGGGTCTCTCTCTGTGTCTTCTTTTTAGATTCTTAATAGAGTGATCAATTTTGGACTCAGGGCCTTTTGAATCTAGGATGATTTCACCCCAAGACCCTTAATTGATTTTCTCAGCAAATACCTTTTCCAAATAAAGTCATATTCACAGGCACTTGGAAGTTAAGACTTGAACATCTATCTCTTTGGGGGTACTACCAGGAACCCCGGTGGTTTAGTAGGTTATTCTATGGGTGGCTAACAACAGGTTGGCAGTTGAAAAACATCAGCTGCACCACAGGATAAAGAAAAGATTTTCAAATCATGCTAAGAATTACAATCTCAGGAGCCCACCTGTCCTATAGCTTCACTGGGAATCAGCATCTACTCTACTACAGTGAACTTGGGGGATACTATTTAACAGTTTGCTATCCATTCCATAAAACACTTTGGGTTGCCATTTTTGGTCCTACAATCCCAAATACTAACATTTTGAGTTAAATAATTTGACTCAAGAATTGCAGTCTTCAGCATGTATTAGAACTCAATGTAAAGACAACCAAAATCTTGACAACTGGACCAGTAGGTAACATCATGATAAATGAAGAAAAGTTTCAAGCTGTCATGGGTTTTGTCTCACTTGGATACATAATCAAATGCTCCTGGCATCAATAGTTAAGAGCTCAAAGCTAACTCATGTTAGGTAGATCTGCTGCACAAGACCTCTGCAGAGTATTGAAAAGCAAGGATATTACATTGAGGACTAATGTTCACCTGGCCAAAGCCCTGGTGTTGTCAGTTGCCTCGTGTACATGAGAAAGTTGAGCATTTAATAAAGAAGATTAAAGTTTAATGGATGCATTTGAACTGTGGCGCTAGAGAAGAACATTGAAAGTGCCATGGCCTGCTAAAAGGACAAACTGATCTGTCTTGGAAGAAGGACAGACAGAGGACCCTTAGAGGCAAGGAAGACAAGACTTTGTCGAACATACTTTGGACAGGTTGTTAAGAGAGATCGGTTCCTGGAGAAGGACAGCGTGCTTGGTGAAGTGGAGGGCAGCGAGAAAGAGGAAGGCCCTCAAGGAGACGGACTGACACCAGGGCTGCCACCATGGACACAGCAGAAGAATACTTGTGAAGATGGAGCAGAACCAGGAAGTGTTTCATTTTGTTGTGCATACAAAGAAAAAAAATAAGTTGTCCATTTCTGGGAATTATTCACTGAATTCTTTATGGATAACATCATCACATTGTAAGACATCAGAAACAATGAACAGAAGCAGAACATTGTCAGAGATAGAGCTAAAAGATGAGCTCCTTGGGTAGAAAGGCAGTCAAACTCTGACTGAGGAAGAGCTGCGTTCTCAAGTAGAGTCAATCATAATGACACAGGTGGATATGGATCAAGGACACAGAACTATAGCCTTTTGGACCTTCATTTGCTGATAGGGAACAAGACAAAATGAAAAGAAACAGCTGCAAACATAAATTAAATATCTGCACTTGGAAGTACAAAATATGAATATAGAAAATTTTGAAGTTTTGAAAAACCAGAACACATACAGATCGACATTCTAGGTGTTGGTGAGCTAAAATAGACTAGTACTGAGCATTTGAATCAGAAAATAAAAAATTTTACTATGTAACAAATGAAAGATTCAAGAGGAATGGAATTCCATTCATCATCAAAAAGAACATTAAAAAACCTATCTTTAAGCATAATGCTGTTTTTGACACATTAATGTATTCAACAGTAAGATTCTCAAATGTAGGCACCAACCACTAAATCTAGTGATGCAGAAATTGAAAAATTCTACCAACATCTACAATCTGAAATTGATTAAATATACAATAAACATGCCTTAATAATTATTGAAAATTATAATACAAAAGTTGGAATCAAAGAGGAAGGAACAGTAGTTGGAAAATATGGTCTCGGTGATAAAAATAAGGCTGGAGATCACATGATAGAATTTTTCAAGACCAACCAAGTATTCATAGCAAATACATTTTTCCAATAACAAAACAGCAACTATCCAGGTAGACTTCTCCAGATGGAATACACAAAAATCAAATTGAGTGTATCTGTTTGAAGAGATAATGGAGAATCTCAGTATCAGCACTTAAACATGAGTCCAGAAGCAACAATGGAACAGACCATCGACTGCTCCTATGTAAGTTGAGGTTGAAGATGAAGAAAATTAAATCCACAAAAGTCAAAATACAACCTTGGGTCTTTCTTACTTGAATTTTGAAAATATCTAAAGAACATAAGATGGCAACCATGTAACATAAACTGGAGTGACTCATCGGAAAACCAGGAGAGTCACTAACAGGGAAACTCCACTCTTTCAGGTCACAAGTGGAGCATCATAAAGATAGTAGACTCATATCCACTAGGTTTTGAAGAGCTGAGGGCCTACCATTGAGGAAGCCAGCTGGGGGTTATCTGTAGCCACCGCCACAACCCATGCTGGACTACCTCAGATGGCCCAAGGGCTTGAACTCAACACCACCACAGCTGCCACCAAGCCCTCCAGCCCCATGGTCAGGTTATTGGGACTCTGAAATTTCTCTCCTATTTTCTCTCTTTCTTGCCTATGCCGTGGCTACTCCTTGTTGTTTTGTTTTCTCCCACCACAGCTGGTCTCCAGGGCACCTCCCTCTGCCTAGGGTAACTCTTGCTTTCCTCCATGCAGCTGCTGGAACTCCCACCCACCCATAATATGGCTAGCAGAACCCGCTCCCATCTTGTGGGGCCCTGCAAGCGGCTGGAAGAACACCCACCCAGCCTCCCTGACCCTCCAAACAGTTGAGGGAACTCCTATCCATCCTCCAAAACCCTCCACACAGCTGGGAGAACTTCTGCCCATCTTAAGTGGTGTCCCCCGTGGCTGGGGAAACTCTCATACACCCCCCACCCCCATGACCCTCCACACGGCTAGGACAACTTCCTCCTGTTTTCCACAGTGTTTCATGTCACCTAAGGCAACCCCACCAGGCCTTTGCAGTACTTCACATGGCTGTGGCAATTCCCACCCACCCTCTTAGAAACTCTATGGGCTACACCACCATGGCTTTCCATGTGATCAACTGGCACAGTGCCATCTTTGCAGCTACAGCCCTCACACCGGCATCTCCTGAGAGGGGCATTCAACTAGCTCTCCAAATAACAGAATACCAATTGGCTAGGGAGAGTGAAACCCCAGTGAAATAAAGCAGCCCCAACCCACCAGCACAGTTAGCTGGAGGCAGTCCGGAGAGGCATTTCTACAAGTCTCTACAAGAGATAGCCCAGTGCTCTTTGACTCTCTGGAAAATGGCACCAAGCCATTACTAAAACAACATGCAGACAACAACCAGGCCCAACAACCTTAACAAAAAAACAAGGAACAAAAACAGGAGAATAAAATGGCAATGTCAGAAGAAGTCCTGAACCTAACAATGTGCATAGAAGGAGCAGATATTGATCTACTGCAGAAAGAAATCTTCAGAATTCTGCTTGGGGTTATACAGGATATGAGGGAAGCAATATAGAAAAAGGGTGAAATGTAGAGGAGATAAAGGCCAGGCACCAAAGGGACATAACAGCAATAAGAGACGAGGTAACCAAAGCAAATAACAAGTTGACAGATGTCACTAACAAAATAGATGAAGCAGTTACATCAAGGACAACCAGGCAGGCTTCAATAAATAAAACACAGAGTCGAGTTATTCAAAGCAGTGAAAAAAACTTAAAAACAATGCCTGATGCTATGAAGAAGAACAGCATTAGAATAACTAGATTACCAGAACAAGAAACAACCAAGAAGTCAACTGCAAAAATAGCGAGGAAATTCAAAAATTTTCTAGCTTAATAAATGAGAACCAGGCAACCATTCAGGAATCAGTGAGGTCACTAGCTATACTGAATCCCAGGAAGAAGGCACATAATTGTTAAACTATCCAATTTTGAGGAAAATGCAAAAATCTTAAGAGCAGTGAGTGGGAAAAAAAAGCAGTCACCTATAAATCCTAATCTCTGACAAAACTGACCTCAAGTTGCAAGGCATAACAAGAGATGGGGGGGGGGGAGCTCTACATAATGTACTAGGGAACAGAGGCCAAGAACCAGTTAGCAAAATAAAATATATGTGCACCCAACAAGAGACCTGTGAAATTCATCAATCAAATGCTTCAAAGATGAAAAAAGGAATCACCGGCTTAACAAGCAGAGCAGATGACTTTAATACACCACTCTCTGAGAAAGATAGATCACAGGTAAAGAAGCTTGACAGGAAGTTATAAAACTAAACTCTACAATTAGGCAGCTTCACCTAATGGACATTTTTAGAGCCCTACACCCAAATGCAAAAAAAAAAAATCACATTCTTTTCAAGAATACATGGCATATATTCGAAGATAGACCACCTGCTGGAGCAGAAGTTGAACCTGAGTAAATTCAAGCACATAGAGATCACTCAGACTTCCCTCTCAGATCACTGCACAATAAGGCAGGGAATCAACAAAAGGACGGTTAAGAAAACAAGGGTAAATAATTGGAGGATGAATAACTTCTTACTGCAAAATGAGTGGGTACTGGTCCAGATCAGAGATGAAAATACTAAGCTTTTAGAAACCAACCAGAAAAAGACTAAAAGGTTCCAAAACCTTTGGGACAGAGCAAAAGCAGATACCAGAGGAAAAAAGAAGAGATAATTGTGTATGTTACCCTGTCACAAGACCTCCATCAATTAGAGCAGAATCAGCAGAATAATCCTAGTAATAGCAAAATAAAAGAAAAATAATAAATCAAGGCAGATATAAAAGAGTGGGAAAACAAGAAAGTAATGTAAAAAGTCAATGCAGCAGAAAACGTTGGTTCTTTGAAAGAATTAATAGAATCAATAAACCATTGACAAACCTAACAAACTAAAGGAACAAACATCAATAGCCAGCATGAGGGATGAAACAGGGGGAATTACAACCAACCCTAATGAAATTGAGAGGTTAATTACACAGTACAAAGAAGGCCTTGTACTCCAATAAATTCAACAATTTGGAAAACATGTACAAATACTTGGAAAAACAATCTCACCCTAGATTATCCCAGATGGACATTAAGAACCTCCACAGACCAATATAAGTGGAAGAGATAGATAAGGTTATCAAGCATATACTAACTAAAAATTTCCCTGGGCCAGCCTGCTTCACAAGAGAATTTTACCAATGATCCAGGGAAGAACTGACACCAATCCTACACTGTGGGGGGAGGCTCACAGCCATCCTCCCAGTTGCCAGACTGCAGTGGGCCCCACTCCCTGCTGTAATAGGCAATGCACGCCTGCAGACATCTATTTGGTTCCAGTAGGTAGGATTTACACCCTACTGACAATGGTTCCTATGGAGATCTAGGGAATAGGTCAGAGTTAAGCCACCATCCTAAACCTAGGATCTGCCCATCTTGTCACATGTATAACCCCAAACCCTCCCCTTCCTATTGCATGTGTGTCCCTAGACCACCCCCTCTCATTACTGTATTACCTATAGGACAGCCTCTTCCAGTGACGTATGTGCTCACCTGTAATTAGGGGGCTTGCACATCCCCAGAGAAGATAAAAGGCCTGGGCTAGGATTAGAGCCCTCTCCTTCCCTCCACGTGGACCATCATGTGGGGCAGAGGTGAGCATGCTACCATGAAACGTGTCTGACTCCATTTATTTCAATACTTCACTTCTATCTCTCATGCTCTCTGTAACTTTGCTATGATCTTTACTTATTATCGCTGTACAATTGCACCTACTGGATCCGTAATGATGTGCTAGGGGCTGGCTTCCCCTGACACTACACAAATTCTTCCAGAGCATAGACAAGGAAAGAAAACTTCCAAACTCTTTCTATGAAGCTAGTATGACATTGATACCTGAATTGGGCAAGGATTCCACAAGAATTGAGAACTACAGACCAATATCTCTAATGAACGCTGAAGCAAAAATTCTTACAAAAATATTGGTCAAGAGAATACAAAAGTATATACAAGGAAAACTTCATCATGACCAAGTGGGATTCATTCCAGGTATGCAGGTATGGTTCAACATCCAAAAGTTTATCAACATTATTCACCATATTGACAAGAAAAAGTGTAAGAAACATATGATAATATCAATTGATGCAGAAATAGCATTGGAAAATATCCAACACCCATTCCTTTTTAAGACACTCAAGAAGATAAGAATGGAAGGAGAATTCCTCAATATAATATAAGCCATATGTAATAAAACCACAAGTCAATGGATAAAAGACAAAAACATATCCACTGAAGAAGGGGACCAGACAAGGATGCCCCTTGTGCCCGCTTTCATTCAACATCATACCAGGAGTCCTTGCTGATCACATAATGCCAAGGAAAGACACTAGAGGAATTTATCTGGGGAAAGAAGAGGTGAAACTATTGTTATTCACTGATAATATGATTTCATATATTGAAAAACCCAAACGCTTCACAAGAGAAATGCTGGAAGTGATAGAGGAATATGGCAGAGTGGCAGGATACAAGATCAACAAACAGAAGTCTATTGGACTGCTATATACACTGGATGAGATCACGAAAGAGGAGATCAGAGAGGTAGTACCTTAACAATAGCTAAGACCCAAATGAAGTATCTATGGAGATACCTAACCAAAAGACAAAATATTTGTATGAGGAAAACTACAAAACACTATTACAAGAACACAAGAATGATCTCCACAAATAAAAGAATATCCCAAGCTCATGCATCAGGTGACTCAACCTAGTAAAGATGTCGATCCTACCCAAGGCACTATAAAAATGTAATGCTATCCTGATACAAATACCAACATCTTTTTTCAAGGAATTGGAAAAACTTACTCCCAACTTCATATGTAGAAGGAAAGAGCCCAGAATTATCATAGAACTCCTCAAGAAGAAGGACAAAGTAGGAGGACTTCTTTACCTGACTTTAACACTTATTATACAGTGATAGTGCCCCATACATAGCATGGTACTGGTGTGACAGATACTCAGAACAATGGAAAAGAACAGAAAATCCAGAAATAAAAACATCAGCATACAGACAACTGATCTTTGGTAGGCCCCAAAAATATCAAATAGGAAGCAGGCATCCTCTTCAACAAATGGTGCTGGAAAAATGCATATCTACATACAGAAAAATGAAGCAAGACCTTCACCTCACTACATGCATAAGAATAAAGATGAGGTGGATCACAGACCTCGAGTAAAAACCCCAGACTATTAGGACCATCAGCGAGGGAATTGGGACAAACCTAAGAACTTTGGCACGGGAAATAAACAGGCTATCAGAAATAGGGAAGGACACAGAGGAAGTACAAATTGACAAGTGGGACATACTGAAGATAAAACAATATGCACATCGTAAGACTTCACCAAGGGTGTAATAAGAGAGCCCACAGACTGGACAAACATCTTTAGGAATGACAAATCAGACAAAGGCCTTATAATAAATGCACATATATACAAAATAGCCCACAACAAGAAAAAAACAAACAAACAGCCCACTGAGGAAGTGGGCAAAAGACCTGAACAGAATTGCCAATAAACACACAAGGGAATGTTTCCAATCATTAGCCATCAGGTAAATTAAAGCAACTATGAAATGTCATCTAACACCCTTAAAGATAGCCCAATTCAAAAAATCAGAAAGCAACAAGTGCTGGAGGGGGTGTAGTTAAATAAGAACGCTCATCCACTGCTGGCGCTCCTGTAGGTACATGCAGTCAATATGGAAATCATGGTATCTGGCAATGCCTACAACAAATGGAAACCAAGCTACCATATGATCCAGCACTTCTGGGGCATATACCCAGAAGTAAGAAACAGACCAAGACCACACATCTGCGTTCCAATATTCATCACGGTGCAGTTTACAATTATGAAGAATTGGAAATGATCTAAATTTCCATCAACTAACAAATTGATTTTTAAAAAACTGGTATAGACTTTCAATGGAGTACTATGCAGCCCTAAAAAGCAGTGACAAACACATGAAGCATTGTGTCTCATGGGAACAATTGGAGGAAATTATGTTAGCAGAGCACAAAGGGACAAGTACAAATTGAGTCCACTGAGGTAGGCTGAAGAAGTACAATGAACAGAGGATAAGCTACTCAATGCATAAATCCAGGGTTGAGGTACAGACACTTTGGCAGGGATTGATCCCATCCCAGGGATGGCAGCCAACTAAAAAGGAGTGGAAAAGAGAGAGAGAGAAAACAAATGAGGGAACAGGACATTAATACAGCCACAGTGAGGGTATTGTTTATTTCTCCACACAAAGGGACAGAGGAACCAGGCCCCATCCCGGTGCACCAAGCCTTGAGGGTAACATACAGCTATGGAGCAGCAAACTAACAGAGAGGACAACGGAGCTGGGCCCAAGCCGAGCTATGTTGACCTCCTTCAGAAGACACCACTGAAGCTATGGCCTGGGGAGAGTGGTGAGTATGTCCAGACCATGTGGGTGTAAACTAAGAGGGAAAGAAAGAGAGCGAGAGTAGACCCCATCATGGCTCATCAAGTTCTAGGGACAACATCCCTGCTTGGAGCAGCCAATGCACACACAGGACCATAGGCCCAGCCCCACCCAAAGACACACCATTCCCCCACTGACCCATAGCACTGGAGACACTGTGCGGAAAGTGTGTCCATCTACCCCATGCACAGCAGGGCGAAACATAAACAGAGGGCAACAGGGCAGCAAAGTAATCAAGTCCCTGGGGAATCCTGAATATAGACTTCTGACTCTGAGAACAGGGCTTGGCACCTCATCAGACCTGATTGGAAAACACTTATCAGGGACAGCAAACAGACCTCAATGATCTGTCTTGTTTTAATTTCTTTCACTCTATGCTTATCTATATAAATAGGAAGGGAAAAATATCCCAAGGAGAAAACAATGGGACCAGCTGTCGTGGGGGACATGGGAGAGGAAGAGGTGAGGAGGAGAAGTGGGGAGCCAACAAACTCAGGGATAGGGGAACTACAAGAGATCTAAAGTTGATGGTGAGGGGCACATATAATGCCTGGTGGAGTTTGAGCAAGTGCAATGTGTCTGAGAGGATGGTGGGATAGGAGGAAAGTGAAAGGAAATAGAGGAAGCAACTAGGAGGCAAAAGCTATTTATAGAGGTATAGCTATAGGTATGTATATGTAAATATATTAAGTTATAATGAAAAGTATAGAGGCCAAGGTACATATGTTTATATGTTAAGTATAAAGATAACAGATGGACTTTGGACCTCTACTCAAGACCTCTCTCAACCCTCAACCCAAGAATATTTTTTCTAGTTACCTGGCATTCTTTGATACCCACCTTCCTGACAGAAGCCCTTACGTGGTGAAGAAAGCTGATGGTGCCCGGCTATCAAAAGATATAGTGTCTGGGGTCTTAAAGGCTTGAAGTTAAATAAGCAGCCATCTAGCAGGGTAGAAAATACATCCACATGGAAGAAGCACACCAGCCTGTGTGATCATGAGGTGTCGATGGGACCAGGTATCAAAATCTACCAAACAAACAATTCTACTGATGCAAAAGAATAGGATTGGAGACCAAAGTCCATCTGTAGGCAATTGGACATTCCCCCACAGAAGACCTGCAAGGAAGGTACGATTCAACCAGGGTGCAGTATAGCACCGGTGAAACACACATCATTCATCTAGTTCCTGAATGCTTCCCCATCTACCCCACCATGACCCAGTTCCGCATCACAAATCTGGCTAGACACACATTGGTACAGATAAGAGCTCTCAACACATGGAATTGAGGACAGATAAAACCCTCGGGAACAGAAATGGGGGTAGTGATAGAATAAGGGTAGAGAGAGGACTGGTGGTGGTAGGGGGAGGCAAAAGGGGAACCCCATCATGAGGTTACACATATAGCCCCCCTGGGGGAGAACAAATAATAGAAAGGTGGGTGAAGGGACACATCAAACCATATAATACACAAAATAACCATAATAATATACAATTAATCAAGGATTCACAAGATGGGGGTAGTGGACAAGAGGAGCTGATACCAAGGGCTCAAGTAGAAAGAAAATGTTTTGGAAATGTTGATGCAACATATGTAATAGTTTGCTTAATACAATTGTCATAATATTTGTAAGAGTTCCCCAATAAAATGATTAATAATAAAAATGATCATATTTGCTGCCCTGACTGCTAATGACAGAAGACCTTCTGAGCTATGGGATGACATCAAGAGAAACAAACAATCATTAAAAAGATAAGAAACAAAACTCATAGTTGATGCCAGAAGAGACTCTGAAACATGTTCTTAATCATTAAGAGCAAAAGTAAATGGAAGAGAGGATGAAGTCAAATAATGAATTAGAAAATTGTAAAGGACAGCATGAGAACACCAAGAAAAATAGTATGCCTAAATGTATAAAGACCAGAGTTAGAAAACAACTACAAAAAAAGAAAGAACACATTCAGCATCTCAAACTGAGAGAATTAAAGAAACAGTTCAAGAACTGAATTGCAATATTGGAAGTTTCTATGAAAATAATATTGAGGAATGCAAGAAACATAAAAAAGAAGATGGACAGAATACACAAAGTCACTGTACCAAAAATTAACTTGTGGACATTCAAACATTTCAAGAGGTATCATATGAGCGATAGCCAATGACACTGAAGGAAGAAAGAGCCAAAAACAAGGCTCCAGGAAATGACAGAATACAAAAAGAAACATTTCCACACCTTGATAAAGCACATAGCACTTATCTATGCTGGGAAATTTGGAAGACAGTTTCTCTGGAAGAGAGTCATAACCATTCCAAATAAAGGAGACCCAACAGAACGCTCAAGTTATAAAACGATATCATTGATACCACATGCGATGAAGACGTTGCTGAAGATCTAACAACAGTTGCAGTAGTTCATTAACAAGGGGCTGTCAGGTTCTGGCCAAACTTAAAAGAGGATAGAGAACAAAGGATATCATTGCTGATGGATCTTGGCTGAAAGCAGATAATACCGGAAAGATGTTTACTTGTGTTTAATTGACCAGGTCAAGGCATTCAACTGTGTGGATCATACAAAATATGGATATCCTTGAGAAGAATGGGAATTCGGGAACACTTCATTGTGCTCATGTGGAACCTGCATATGGATCAAGAAGCGGTTGGACTAACAGAACAAGAGAATACTGCATGTTTTAAAATCAGGAAAGGTGAAAACAAGGGTTGTATTCTCTCGCCATATTTGTTCAATCAGTATGCTGAGCAAATAATCGAAGAAGCTGGTTTAGATGAAGAGAAATGGGGCACCAGGATTGGAGGGAAGCTTATCAACAACCTGAGATACATAGGCAGAGGACGCCACCTTACTTGCCAAAAGTGAGGAAGACTCGAAACTCTTGCTGATAAACAGCAAGTATTTCAGCCTTCAGTGTGGATTACGACCGAATGCACAGAAACCTCAAATCCTCACAATGGACCAATAGGAAACATCATGATAAATGGAGAAAAGGTTGAAGCTGTCACGTCTTTTGTGTTGCTTAGATTCACAATCAACGTGAATGGAAGCAGCAGCCAGGAGCTCAAAAGACCCACCGCACAAGCCCTCTTTAGACTATTGTAAAGCCAAGATGTTACTTGCAGAATTAAGGTGTCCCTGACTCCAATCATGGCGTTCTCCATAATGTCATATTAATTTGAAAGTTGGACATTGAATAAAACAGAGCAAAGAAGAATCAATGCATTTGACTTATGGTGTTGGTGAAGAATATCAAAAGCACCATGAACTGCTTAAAGAATAAAGAAATATGTCTTGGAAGAATGCTCCTTAGAGGCAAGGATTGTGAGATTTTTGTGTCCAGTATTTTGAACAAGCTGTAAGGCACTATCATTCCCTAGAGAAGACACTCTTGCTTGGTCAAGTAGGGGGCAATGAAACCAAGCAAGGGCCTTAACAAGATGGACGGGCAGGGCGGCTGCCGCAGGGGGCTCGGGGAATGGTTTCATTACTGTCCAGAGGGTTGCTGGCAGTGGGAACTGTCTTGCTGGTACCTAAGCACAGTTGCCCCTCCCTGCCTCATTAAGGCTTGGCTTGGGCAGTTAGTTAGTCAAAACTGTGTATGCGGTCGAGATAGTGTTCCAGTTGTTTCAAAGTTTAGCCTGAAACTGGGACTCTGAGTGAAAGAAAATGGCTTTGGTTTTAGGCACAAATGCAACGTGAATAGACATTGTAGGGACTTCTGGTTAATTCTCCAAAAATGTTCACTTCCACTTCAGTTAAGCAGGCACTCCTATGTGTCCTTGGGCCCCTTCGGATCATACTCAACACCCACAGCACCGCTACAGAAATTGTGATTGCTTCCAAATTTCCAGCGTTTAGGGCATGTGAGCATCATGGTGTGAGGAGTTTGGATATCTCACCACATTGTAAGTATTAAAGGATGCTGCAGAAGTATCCCCTTCAGAGGAAATGTTTCTGTCCAGTCAGTCACTGCAGGCACCAGTACTGTGTCCTTGTCCATAACCCCTCCCTGCCCACAGCCCCGTGACAATAAAATAACATCTTGCAGATTAGCTCCAGATCAGTTCTCTGATCTCTCAGCATCTCTGTGTAGTGTCTTTCCCAGTCTTGTGGTTGATACCCAGCCACTGTCATTCAAGTCCCCAGAGCCTCAAGACTGAATGAGGGAAAGGGACTTGTTGAGAGTATACCCAGGGTGTCTATTGCCATCCAAGTTTTGTCCCTAAGCAATACTGTTAGAAACCCCCAATGCCACAAGAATTGTTAGGACTCCTGAACTAGTAGGGCTTGATAAGGCTGAGACAGACACCAAAGCACGGGTTGCAGAGGTAGTTTGGCCCTTGTTGTGTACAATTCATGCCATCGGAGAGGCTGAGATGATCACACCAATAAAGGTACAGGGGCTGGAGGAGCTGAGATTGGAGCATGAAACAAGGAAAGCCCTCACCAGGGAAGTGCCCCCTGAATACTTCCAAGCATCCTCTGTGGTGGAAACATGATGGAAGTTGAGAGGGTGGTGGAAGTGCTCAGGACGAGTGAATGGAAGTTCAAGTGCTAGCGACCCCTGAACTAGGAAGGAGGGGATCAATGGGAGGAGGAAAGGGAGGATTCCCTCCTTGCAGGCCAAATCTGTCTTGGTGGCCAAGATTGGGAGAGTTTGGCCCTGACCCCAAGACCAGCTGGCTGCTGAACTGGCTCTGATGAAGAAGTACACAGGGTGCAGAGATGCATGCAGCACCCCACCACCCTCCTGTCCCTGAGCTTCTCCCGGAAGTGTGTGTGGAATGCTGTGAGCCCATCACCAGCCCCGAGGGACCGCAGACATCCATTTCCCCTGAGTCCAGACCCAGAGTCTACTGTGTCCCACCTACTGACTGACAGCCTCCTCGTCTAGCTGAGAGGAAAGCCCAGGTCCGCCCATCCTGGGCCTAGCAGCATGCTGCCACCCACCTTCCCTGCCCCACGAAGCGGTGAATAACTTGGATGTTGTATGTGGTCTGGTCGGTAGGTTGAAAGTAGTCCCTGATTGATAAGGTCAACACCTACCGGACCCCTATTAAAGTGATGGCACTACAGACTTTCTTAGGATTTACTGGACGATGGACACCCCTTCCCCTTTACCTTCACCCCATGAGCGCACCCTGTGTACTGGCTAGTAAGGAAAGGACATACATTTGTGGCTGTTCACACTTTGCTGGCCAGCTATTTCAAGCTCAAACAGTGTAAAGACTTTCATTGACCTATATTGCTCCTATAAAGACCACATTGCTTTCAGGTATACAAACTGTATAAACTAGTGTGGGTACACACATGAGTGACCGCATGGCCAGTCAATAATATCCAGGCATGACGGCATGAGTATCCTCGTGAGCCGTCAACAAAGTGGTTAAAGTGGTACTCCTCCAAGCACAGGCCTTAGGGACTGTAGACTGAGGCACGGGGTGTGAATGGGATGCCGCAGCTCCTCTGAGGGATTTGTAGACTGTGGCAACTGCAACTGAGATGGCGCTTTCTGGATTTTGGGTGCACCTGTTCAACGTTGCAGAGACGAGGTACAGCCAGCCCTACAGAAAAACAGCTGTGTGCTGTATCCAGTAGTTGACGATTGGTGGCAGATCTCACCAGAGGAGCCCCAGGGACTCTGAGAAGCGCCCTGACAGGTAGTCCCGAGTGCTACAGGACACCAGATACTTGAGACAATATACCTCAAGTATCCTCAAGTATCCTTGAGGCAATATGCCTCAAGTACAAGGAAACAGACATCACCAAATGCAGAGCCGCCCAGGCAGGAAAGCCCACTGAGCCCAGAGCAGAGCAAACCCGGCACATCGCCCCTAGCAGTTAGATAGTTCCCAGTCTTGGAGAAAAAAATCAGAGTTGTTAGTGCTGTTTGTGGTTGCACCAAACGCCTATCTGAAGCCTGTAGTGAACCAATCCCAGTGGGGATGCAATCCCTAAGCGGGGTCCAGTTTCAAGCTTGTGGAACACTGTAGTCCTGGACCGGTGCGGATGGACAATCGTGGTATTGCACGCCTGGGGGGTGGCCCCAGCCTGGAGTCGCTACCACGGCCTGTATCTACTTGATGCTCGGGACTTCCCCCAGGATGAGTGCCTCTCACTTCCCTGCCCACGCACCCTCTCTTTTTCAGTGATTTTTTTTGCCCTTGTCAATTCAGCTGCCATGATGGCTGTGATGAGAAATACACCCGATGCAGAATGCTAACATCTTCAGCTGTTGACTGGCTGTGCAAAGTTGCCCCAGCCAAGACTCATGCTGGCTGCGCCTACTCGGCTGTTGGAATTAGTCTGGATTGTGGATGAAAGAGGAGTCTTTAACGAATTCCCCTATGCTTGCTATATTTAATTACATCATAGGTTTTTCATTATTGTTTCCAGTCACTGCAGCTTTAACTAACCTCCTCCTTCCTACTCTAGCACCCCACTAACTAGCACTAATGAAGTAGTGTTGTGTTGTTAACCTAAATTTAAGATAAAAAGTCAAGCTGAGAGGCAAAGCAGAGACTGTGAAGCCAAAGGGAAGGATCCACCCGTATACAGAGGTTCCTTTAAGAACACGTATATTGTTCAAAAGGGGCACATGGGCAGTCACACTCACATCCCAGGATGTGCCTCAGTCAAGTATAGATTGTTTAGGTGGTTGAGGGGGTGCAGAATTTACGGATGGAGACTCAGTACCACTTCCAGTGGAGGCCCGCTGCACGGATTTCTTTCAGACAATAAAGCCATAAACTTTAACAGATCGATGTAACAAAGCAATTGCACTGCCACCCGGACAAGTGTAGATTGTTTTTTCTCCCATGGGAAGGCCATCAAACCTAAGAAAAGAATGTCACAGGACAAATGGACCGACCTCAGAAAGGTAGCAAGCGCTAGGATTCCGGAGTGGGTAAAACCTAGGTTCTTTGCTTCTCACAGTGAAAGGATGCATGCCAAAGCGAGTTGTGTGCTCCAAGTGGGTTTTTATGAAGGACAAGACAAATTTCAGGCTTTACTGTCTCAAAGGGGTACACGCTATTTCTGGGAAGCATGCTCAGTTGAGTGGAAGTCATGCTAGAGTTCACAACTGGGCAGGAACAACCACGTGGGGAAAAAAATCATCCACCCATGTGGAACTTATGGGGGGGATCCCAGGAGGCCAGAAGCCCAAGGACCCTAGAAGCTAAGAGCATGTGGGTCCAGAGGCTGTGGGCCCAAGTAGGAGACTCTCCACCTTCTCCTCTCTCTGTCTCTGATCAGGAGCAGGGTAAGAGAGCAAGGCCTTCCCACAGCCAGGATATTTCAAACCTCTGGATGGGGAGGCATGGTTGATGGTATTTGTTGACCCCGTTGGCTGAGTTAAGCCCATCTGTGTGATGTCATGAGCCTGGGCCTTGTTTGGGCACTCAGGTGTACCTCCCACCGGGCTCGAGTATGAGCGTGCTCAGTTTGGGGTCTTTATAGGTGTTCAATGGTTGCCTGATATCTTTCCAACCTCCTTTATGGGGGCTTTTGCAGGCATGGGAGGAACAATCCCCTGGCCCCTAAGCTAGCTCCCTAACAAAATCAGGGACCTTAGAAGAGAAGGGAAGCAATCTTTGAGAGAGATCTTATTGTCCTTCAAGAATGTGTCAATAAAACGCATGTCCATTCTCACCCATCTCTGTGATTGGCTGCACCAGCTTGTTTCAGAGTAGACCCATTTTTTTTTTCTTTTTCAAGATAATCGTTCTACCCACTGATCTATTTTCTAATAGGTTTAATTCTTTACCTTTCAGATGACATGTTGTTTATACATTCTGGGACTTGTCTGCTCAGGGAGGTCTTTTGCTATGTTATTTTACTGTGTTGTGGTTTTACATTTCAAACCTCCAATGCCCAGGTCTAAGGGATAATGTGGAAGACTGACAATAATATTATAAGGTCCATTTTGGGGACACTCGGGTAGAGTGTACATCTCCATTCACTGCCACAGAGTCATGCCAAGTCTTAGTGATCCTATAGGAAAGGGTATGACTGTCCCCTGTGGGTTTCTGAGACTGTAACTCTCTACAGAAGTAGATAGCCCCATCTTTCTCCCACGGAGTCCCTGGTGGTCTCGAACGGCTGACCTTGCGGATTTCATCCAGTGTGTGACCACTATACCACCAGGGCTCCTGAGTGCTACCAAAATGGCCACTTCAGTTAAGTTGGCACTTCCTGTGTGTCCCTTTGGATTAGCAAGACTTTAATTCTTTACAGGAACAGACATCCCCATTTTTCTCCTGTTGAACCACTGGTGGGCTCCAACTGATGACCTTGTAGTTCGTAGTTCAATTCATAGCCCACAAAGTCACTAGGCCACCGAGTCTGCGTCAATTAGATGTCAGTCAGTGAATGAGTGAACGAGCTGAAGGATCATAAGTAGTGGATCTTGTCCATCCAAATCTTCTGAGCACCCCAGCTCACAGAAGGCTCTGATGACAGTGATACCCCAACATCCATTTGCAGAGTCCTCACATAGATTTCTGCCCTTCCTATGGAGGTGAGGTCATCTTAATTTCTAAAGGAAAATAGCAATGGCTTGTTAGTTCATCCTGAATTCTAACCGAATTGCAAAATAAAAGCAAAAAGGATCATGCAAGATACGTTGACTAAATGCTGAGGTCCAGCACAGTATCATCAGGGTCATCTAGCTGATGCCGGCTCAGAGAAACCCTGGAGGACAGGGGAGACACACCCCTGTGAGTCTCCAAGACTTTTACTTTTTTTTTTAAGCTGCAACTCTTTGCGGGCATGTAAATGCCCACGGAGCCACTGGTGGTTTCAAATACCAACATTGGGGCTAGCTGCCCAACATGTAGCTATTCTGACACCAGGCCTCTCGTATACATACAATAAACATTACTCAACTACGAAGAGAAGTGAAGTCCTGAGGCATGGCATGATATGGATAAACTGTGAACACATCCCATGGAATGAACTCTACCAATCATATGAGGACAACTAATGTACGACCTTGTTTATATGAAATATCTAGAATAGACAAATATCCAGAAATCAGAGTTTATTAGTGGTTGCCACGGGTAAACAGAAGCAGAGGCATGGAAGAGGGGCTATCATGCTTTACTCGGCACTGAACTTTTATTAAAATCAAACTCACTACCATCAAGTTGATTCCAACTCATAGCAACCAGATAGGACAGGGTAAAGCGGCCCCTGTGGTTTGCAAGACTGTAATCTGTATGAGAGTAGGATGTCTCATTTTTTTCTCCTGAACCTTTTATTAAGGGAGATGGAAAACTGGACAAGGAATAGTGATGGTGATTCCACAATATAATGAATGCAATTCTGGTCACTGAATTGTACATGTAAAAATGCTAGAATTATAGGCACCAATAAACATGTCAGCATGGCATGAAAATAGTTTCATAAAACAAGGTAGCTTTAAAAAATGTATTTATATCTTTATTGCTTAAATATATATTGATAATTATAATAAAATATGTTTAATTTCATTTTTGGAGTTCCAGATGGCATTTTAAAAATATAACTAGTAGAAAAAGTTATATGTGCCCAGGGTAAATTAAAATGATAATTACTAAGACCTTCTTGGGTTTTCACACATCTGAATGTAGATTTATTTATTCATTGAAATGTATGGAACAAAAATATTACACTGTGTTCCAAAGCTAATGGCAAGGTCAGCAGTTTGCACACACCAGCCACTTTAAGCTGTCTGCTTTTATAAAGATCGTGTTATGGTGTCTGAAACCCTAAAGAAGAGTTCGATTCTGTTTTATAGGGTTGCTATGAGTTGGAATCAACTAAATAGCAGTGAGTAATTTTTTACTCAATGAAATGTCTCCTCAGAGAGAAATAAAAAGAGAAAGAGAGAAAGGTAAGTTTGGGCCCATATATTTGGAATATTATTTGGATATATCATTACTTACAGATATATAAATAAGTACATGCATTTGGATATATTAGTATACACACACATAGAAGAATATTGTGAAAAATATTCTAAAACTTCCTGTATTTTTTTAACTTAGCAGTCCATATGGGAGATCATAGTTTCTCAAAACATGTAGTATACATTAGCATTTTAATGTCTATAGAGAGAGTTTCATTATATGAATCTGACACAGTTTGTTAAACTATAAATATTTAACTTATTCCTAGTATTTGTCTGGGTTTTAGATTAGAGTTAAATGTTGAGCACCCATTTCGAGATGGTGGTTGACAGTAAAAGCCCCCCATCCATCGCGGAACCCCCACTTAGATGAAGCTCCCACTGGATTCCTTTTGATCCTTGCCCAAGGAAGTAAGAGAGGCTTGCTCTCGGACAGAGAGCATTAAAGAGTGGTTTCTTCCACTCCCTCTCTGCTCTGTTAGGAAAAAGGCAATCTCCCCTAGGGGCTTGCCTGTACTGGGTTCACATAGTCATGAATTATGCCTGACAAGATGTTCCCTGTCTGCCTTTGTCAGAGGCCCGGGACCAATCTTTTAACAAAACATACACATGTCCCCATTATGGTACACGTTCCCACGACTGTAGCCCCAAATGTCACCGTGTTGTATTGATCTATCACCAATCATGACGTTGTGACAGTTTTACTTGTGTTCCATGTCTTGTTTGAGTAGCTGTATGACTGTGGATCTTCAGATGCCGTTTTGGTCTTGTCCTAATAATATTCTTCCTTTTCCAGATGAAGTGATTTTGCCCTAAATGTGACTTTAATAAATGTACTCTTTAAATTATATTTACATCAGGATCTATTTCTCTAAAACAATGTAAAGCAATGCTATAATCAATTTCTCACCATGTACCTGTTTGCATGTGTATAAAATATATGCAAACAAATTTTCTAAAAGTAAAATTACTGTACTGAAGGATTGGTACATTTAGGTTTTTGTTTGCTATTGGTTTGTTGTTCTAATTTTCACCAATTGATATTCACATTAACAATGTGAAAGAGTGTTCTTTCTTGGTTGACTAATCCTTTCTTTTTTCAAATTCATGTTCTTGTTAATCAGGTAGATTTAGATTATATCTCATTAATAGTTCATTTGGCCTTTATTTATCTGCAAATATGCTTTCATATGCTGATAAGCCATTCATGGTTCTTGTGAACTGCCTGCTTAAGTCCTTTCCCAAATCTTCTCTAAGAGGAAGGAGAATCTGAAAGAGGCAGGACATTTACTAGAAATTATGTTAGACATCTTTAATCGATGTCCCCTTTAAATGCTACATATCCAAGTACCAATTTATCTTTAAGAAATTCTGAAAAAGAGAATCTTATGGAATGTCACCTCTATTTATACTCCCATATGAGGATGACAATTCCCAATCGGAGGTTCAGTTCTGAGAGGACCAGGATGTTTAAGGAGGAAAGAAGAAATAGGGAAATGGAGAAGATAGCAGAGCAGATCTATGAAAGGGGTGGAATGAGCAAGGACAAGCAGAGAGGATAAGAGAGAAAGACAGACAATGCAAAGAAAATAAAGAGAAATGAAGAGACAGTAAAGAAGTATAAAAAGGAAGGAAGAGAAGTGCATGTGAACTAATGTCTAATTTCTATGCCATTGGTCGAAGGTTATTAATAATAATATAATGACTTTTATAAAAATTCTACTAGAATTTCGATTTCTGGCCTTCATAGAATTTGGAGTAACTTACGACACCCTATGTTTTAGCATGCTTTTGAGCCTGGACTCTGAAGAAAACTGCATCCTCACCGTCCGTCACTCCTAAGTCAAACATTGGCGTAGAGAACACTAATAAGACCAATATTTACTTGGGAATTTCAGTCAGGAAGCATATTGCTAAGATCAGACTGGATGTTATTTTTAAAGTAAATTAGTAAATGTTTTAATTGTCCTCCAAGGCAAACCCACACACTGTCATCATGATAATTTGACTCACAGTGAGCCTGCAGGATGAAGTAGAATTGTTCCTCAAAAGTTTCTGAGACGTTAAATCTTTATCAGAGCAGACAGCCTGATCTTCCTCCCAAAGCAATGCCTGGTGGTTTGAACCATTGACTTTGCAGTTAGCAGACCACCTCTTAACCCAGAGCACGCAAACAAAAAATCTTTCTGTTCTGACCCTTTCTCATCACCATGTAAATGAGATTTTGTGAACAGCTTTGAATTTTCTCATATTCAAAATATTTTTGATACTCTAATTTTCAAATTGTATACTCAATCAACTTCAGTTTCTATTTTTGGCTTGATCTTTTTTTAACAGTCCAAAATTATTTTGTGTACAGTTTTTCTGAATTTTGCCTTTCAGACTATAGATAATAAGAGCAAGAATCCTATTATAGTTCTTGCAAAGCCCCCACCCCGCCCCCCCAGGTTGCCATCTGTGAGCGTATAGTCTTCAGGGTTACTTATTTATAGTGTCACTCTTATCTGGTATGTTGTTGTTGCTCATTGCCACAGAATTGGCTCTGAGTCATGGTGACCTTTTGTATAATAGAATTGTGGCCTGGTGCTGTGTCCTGTTCATGGTCACATGTATTCTATATTAGGTAAAGGGTCTTTTGCAATGAATTAGTAGATATAATAGTGCACTTTTAAGGCAAGTTGCTACAACATTTTTCACTAGACATTTTGTGCTTTTGTAATCAAATAATTATGAATATTAAAGTTGTCATAGGGCTGCTGCCCCCAAGTTTGGCAGTTCAAACTCCCCACCCTCACCTCACCCAAGCAATTCCAAGAGAAAGATGAGGCTGTCTGCTTCTCTAAGTATTTACGTTTCTGGTTCCATTACATGGGATTGTTATGAACCAGCATTGGCTGACTAGCAGTAAGTGGGCTTCTTAATAATAGGAAAGGTCCAGTACATATTTATAATTAGTGTGAATATTCTTTGAATCAAAGTAGGGATTTAAACATTTTTATATTACTTGAAAACTTACAAAGTTTTGCAAAATTTGGATAATTTTAATTGTTCATCCTTCCTGTGACAGTTTTTAATAATGGCTGTATTTTGTGTTCTCCTAATTGCTGTATTTTGCATTCAGTTTGATTTTTAAAAGTACTATGACAGAAGCAGCAGCAGCATGGGGTCTGCACTTCATCCACCTGTGCTTTACTGAACCCCATGACTAGTCCAAGAACGATGCATTGCAGAAAGAACAAAATTAACTTTTCATTAGGCTGCTACTGAAAAAGAGAAGATAATTAGTGGTTTGGGGATAGAAAATGAAGTTCACATATTTAAAAAAATGTAATCAGCAAAATAATAATTATAAATTGAGAGTTTATAAGCATCCACTTTAGAGAAAACATCCAAGGAATTATAAAATGAATGTTAGCTATGAAAGCAAAGGGAAACACAGCATTTTTGTGTGTGATGAATGAAAGGGAAGTGATGAACTTAGAAAGTGTTATTAGATTTGGACGCTACCATGAAAGAAGTGAGAAATCAAGATCATAATAAATATAAGAAGAACAGGTGAGCTCCCCAGTGAAATAGTTGGTCAGCTATTTCTACATAGACATTTTCTTTGAATTTGAGGTTTCCCTTATATTAACCCTAAATATCAACTAAATGTTAACCATAAATATCAACTAAAATCAACTAATTGCTCTCTAGCAATGTAAATCTGGCTTAACCTGTTGCCAAAGGATAGTTCTCAAACAATTGCCCCTGATTTTATTTTTTGAAAACCCTCACAGATGCTTCTGGGTGGAGACTCACATATTCGTAGCCAGCTCTGGTAGTATCACGGACGTCACTGTGGGTTGCTCCATGCTAGGTCAGCAGCTGAAATACAGCAGTGGCTCTATGAGAGAAAGATGGGACTTTTTACACTCTCAAAATCCCACACAAAACAATCCTACGCTGTGCTATAGGGTCACATGAGTCAGAACTGACTGGATAGCAGTGATTGAGCATGAGGTAAAGTAATAACTGTTGATCGGATAAAGGGGAGGTAGGGTTGCATTAATCATGTTAAGATTAGCCAAGGTTGGTCTTCTAGGTGTTGCCCTGCTCTTCCCTTTATAAACGCCATTGTACCTCGCTTCTGTGACCCACTTGCTGCACTCATGATGGTCACCCTATGTACATATTGAATACCTGCTTAGAATAAGCTTGATGTTCAAATCCCGACGAGTCTTCATTCTGCTTAACAATAATATGCAGGGAAGTCCTTATGTCATGATATTATTTAGCTGCTCTCATCCATTTTCTTGAATTATAATGGTTTTGTTGTGGTAGCTTAGCATGAAATGAAAAGTAACATGCATTTCCTTATCTTTTCCAAACAGAATCCCTTGGCCACTCCTCTAGCCTAGGACCTGTAGACATAAGTTCAGTATGTTTTCTTCCACCATCAGGTGATTAAAATGGAATTTCTATGTGAGCGGATGTTAACATATATGATAACAGAATTCTATCACCACAAATTCATCTGAAGGAGGAAAAGATGCACATCAGAAAAGGAAGGATTTGAAGGTCCATTTACAAACGATATCAATGTTTATCTGTATCTCTTCTTTAGCAAAAAACAAACCAAAAGTTCAGGTGTAAACCAAGATTTTATGAATCGTATCATAAAAGTTAAAGAAATTATCTTTAAAAGGAGAACACCTCCTTTGCCATGAAGAGGTATCTATTAAAGCTGTGCTCATTAGAAGGCAGTTTGCAGCGGGCATAGTGGATGTAGCTCCCAAAGGGCCACCCACGGCTTGATGTTGACTTCTGAATTTCATACCGACCTAACCAATTCATTTCTAAAGTGAATTCACATATATCAAAAATTTAAGGTATGAAATATGTTTATTTGAGAGACCCAGTTTTAGTATGGAGAGCCTAGAGGGTGTGAATGAAATTCAAGCTTTGTCATTTTATTTTCTGCATCTGTCATTAAATAATTATAGGACCAAAAGAAAATCCTTTTGCCTGTCCCTGGTTAGTGACCTCATGTGTAAACTATAGGGGTTGGACAAATATTCATTTCTTAAAATGAGATCCATGCAAGTTACTTGGGAAAAATATTTGGTTATCTAGTTCTCTTTGAAGATATATAATACATGCTAACATATTGAAAACTGCAAAAAGTTTGTTAGATAGAAAATTCTTAACATTGCTTGACTTCCTCTTCCCCCACTAAATTAACCATTGAGCGATCTCCAAGGAAAGGCTGCGCACATTCTAACAAACACTTGTTAGTAAAGAATGGAAAATAGGGTATTTTTTATTGTATGATTCTATAATTTAGAAGTTAAATACTTTGGTCCTCACAATTTTAATTTGAAATCACAATTTAGAAAGTAATCTTAGGAACAGGACATAATAACTATGGATGTAAAAGTCAAAGAATTTTTATCCAAATTAATTCAAATCATACACTCCCAATTTTACAAATTAAATTTCAGAGTATCTTAACATAGTGAATTCACAGAACAGGTTAGTGTACACAGAAATTAAGGCATAAATGGAAGTTTATATAAATGCATATGCATTAGTAACCAAATACATTTTTGTTTTCCATTTTTCAAGGAAAAAGCACATAAGTTATTCATGTAATCCCAAAGCAAACATTAGATTTTATATTATAATACCAAAAAAGTTTTGTCATAAAAAACTCACAAGATGTGTGCTTTTTGAAATGCATGATTGGTAAATGAATTAAAAAAATCCTATTTAGACATTTAGACTGGTTCTTAATTATACAACACAGGTTCCATGGAGAAGAGATCTCTGAGTGCTGAGAGCTAAGCGGATTCTCTCAGAAAGTCCCTTATGACTACCATTCTACACCTAATCATGCGTTAACCATAAATTAAGCACTCAGTCTCGGTCAATCTGAGAGTAGCTTAGAGGTGCAGTCTTGCTGTTTACAATTTTGACCTGTCATGCATCAGTCGGCCCACATGCAGGCAAGGAAAGCTTAAATGGCTGACACAGGATGCCCCTATATTAGGAACATCTCACGGCCCACTCCTACCTGCCCCCTAACCATGGCTCCCAACCATTCTAAGCAGTTCTAGCATGGAGACAACGTGATAGCGGAACAAATTTCACTTTGTACCAGTTTGATGATTTGTCACTATAACCAGAATGAGACAAATGACCTGTTGGGATCCTGGAATAGGAGACTTGGAAGAGGCATACTGAGCCCGTGTAGAACTGTGGAGTGTGAGATTGGATTGTTGATAGGGCAGTGGAGAGCCACACACACGCAAAGGGACAGTCACCATCTTTGATTTGGGCACCGTTATCTTTTGTTTTGAATCAAAATCTGCTTTATGTTTATGTTAACGTGACCTCAGTGTGATATGATTGAACCTATCTCACAACAAATCTCCATCATAACTGCCTTCAATTTCTTCATGTGCAGCTATGAAACATTGAAACCTTAGGAATTTTTATGAACCAAAAAGTGAACCCACTGTCATCCGTGGGTTTTGACTCATGTTGTTGCTGCTGCTGTCATTGTGAGGTGTCATCGAGTTGGTTCCGACCCAGTGCAGCCCTGTGCACAAGAACACAAAGCACTGCCAGGTCCTGAGCCATCCTCAATCGTTCAATGCTTGAGTCCACTGTTGCAGCCACGGCATCAATCCATCTCTTTTTTCTCTGCCCTCCACTTTCCAAGCATGATGTCCTTCTCCAGGACCTGGTCTCTCATGACAACATGTATTTAAGCTGAAGTCTTGTGATCCTTGCCTCTAAGGAGCGCTCTGACCGTGCTTCTAAGACAGCTTTCTCGGTCTTTTGGCAGTTCGTACTATTTTCAATATTCTTTCCCAGCACCACAATTCACCACCATCGATTCTGCTTTGATCTTCGTTATTTGATGTCCAACTAGGGTTTTGAGACTGCAATCTTTACCGGAGCAGAGAGCCTCATCTTTCTCATGCAGAGCAGCTGGGTGGTTTAAACAGCCTACCTTGCGGTTCGCACCACTGAGGCTCTTCCTGGTGCTAACACGAGGCTACGTGAAGACCCTGTGTACCCGCTGCGACTTGCCCAAAACTTTGATCTACCTCCAAATTCACACTGAGGGCCAGATGCATTCATAATCCATGGACTGCCTGTACTTATAGGGGTTGAGCTGCTAACCTCCACATCAGAAGTTCAAGACTACCAGTCCCTCTGTGAGGCATTACTAGGATCTCTGATTCCATCAAGATTTAAAGTCTTAGAAATGCAACACAGGGTGGTCATGAGTTAGAATTGCAGTGGATTTAAAGGCCTGTACTTAGCTAAGCTCAATTTACATGGGCTTTCCAGATACTCACTCAGGGTAAATTCCTTTACCCTTTTCATACAGTATCCTGCAGGGATGCTGACCTTTCTCTTAATCCTTCAAAAGTCAAACCTACCCTGACCCAGGTTCTATTTTTGTTCTGTCCTTGAGCCGTCTATACAACTCAAAGACGTTTAAGTGAAAATAGACAAAGGTTTATTTTTTCATTTTTGTTTTTGATTTTCACTTTTATTGTGAATTAGGAAAGTTTTACAGAGCAGATCATAAAGTCTAATATTCAGCAACTCGTTAAACCTCTCATTGTCATGCCCCGGTTCCATCATTCTGTAACCATCTTGGTGGAAACTGTCTGCCTCTTCAGTCAAATGAACACTGTCTTCCCTCCAGCCTGGGGCATCTTGTTCCCTTCTTGCCCCTCTCCCCTCTGGTAACCACGAAGTTTTTCTTTTAGTGTGAAAACGTCAACTTGATTTTTTAAATAACAATGATCTCATATAATATACATCTTTTAGGATTAACTAATTTAACTCAGAAGAATGCCCTTCAGGTTTATCCATGTCATGAGGTGCTTCACAGATTCATGATTACTCTATAATATTGTATTCCTTTGTGTGTAAGTACCAAAGTTTACTTTTCCACTAATGGGCATTAAGATGTTTCCAACTTTTACTATTGTGAATAGGCTCTTCATGTTACAACTGCTATTTCCTTAGGCGATATATATATATATATATATCAAGTAGAGGAATTTCTGTGTCGTATTTTTCCTAGTTCTTTTAAAGGAAACACAGTGCAGCTTTCCACAGTGGTTGTACTGGTTTACCAGCAATGCATGAGGGTTTCCATGTCTCTACATCCTTTCCAGCATTTACTGCTTCTGTTTCTTATTTTTGCTATCAATACTAGGGTGATGTATCTCATCCTTGTTTTGATTTGTATATCTCAAATGGCTAATGATCATGAGTGTTTCTTCTGATGCTTATTGGCAGTCTGAATATCTTCTTTGGTGGACTGTGTGTTGGGCCAGGTTGACTAGAGAAACAAATTCAGTGACACTCATCTATGTGTAAGAAAAAACTTTATATTAAGAAGTAATTGTGTATCATAAAAGTTCCAGTCCAACTCAAGTCTTTAAGTCCAATACTAGTCAATAAGTCGCTCTTCAGATTCACACAAAGCAATGATGCAGAATGCAGGACTATCACTGGCCAGTGGGTGCAAAGTCTTGCGGAGTGAGTGGTCGTGGAAGCATCTCCATGCTCTGGCAGGTCTCAGAGCGGCTCACAGGCATGGAGGTGAAGGCACAGAGAGAGGCCAGCCTCCAGAGAGCCATTGATCTTGGTCACACCTCCAAAGGTGGTAGATCATCAAACTGCAACCTGATTGAGAGGATAAACTTCACCCATATCTTCTTACAGGTGTCATGTTGGCAAACAAAAAAAACCTAAGTATAACTCATTGTTTCCCATTTTAAAATTCGATTAAAATCATTTTTGTTGTTGAGGTGCTGAAGTCTGATTAGATTTTAGAAATCAGTTTCTTGTCTGATATACAATTAATAAAAACCTTTGGCAATTCTGCGAACTCTGTTTTCACTCTGCTGGTGAAGTCTTTGGATGCACCTAATTATTTGCTATGTTTGACAGCGTGTCTATGCCATGCCTCTGAGCCTCTTTGTCTGTTTTTTGTGGGAAGATTTTTATAGTTCCAAGTTTGACATTTAGATCTCTGATCCCTCTTGAGGTGTTTGGATCTAGCGTGAGGCAGGAGCCCTGTTTCCTTCTTCTGCAAGTAGAGTTCCAGTTTTCCCAGCACCATTTGTTAGAGAGACTAGTTTTTCCCATTGAATGTATTTTAGCCACTTGTTGAACGTTAGTTGTTTGTAAGTGGATGGGCTTCCTTCTGGGATTTCAAGTCTGTTCCGTTAATTCCTGTGGCTAACATTGTGTGAGAGCAGGAGGCTCTGACCACAGTGTAGCCGATTTTGAAATCTCCACGAGAACCTCCCACTTTGTTCCCCTTTGTTAGTGTTCTTCTGGATCTCTTTCCTTTTCATATAAAATTGATGATTGTTTATCCTATCTCTTTCAATAGTGATGCCAGGATATGGACTGGGATTGTGTTTTAGTGATAGATCACGTAAGGTAGTATTCACAGCTTCACGGATTCCTACCCAGGAATGTAGTCTATAAATTCTCCCATGTGTACTATTCCGTTTTGGTTCCTTATAGTGGTGTTTTATTGTTTGTTTCTCTGGCTACGTTTATTCTTAGGCATTTCAACTTCTAATGGCTACTGTAAACGGTATTTTTTCCTTCATTTTCCTTTCAGAGTTTTGGTTATTATGCAGTAGTCTGAATGCTTTTTGTATTTTGATCTTGTACCTCCCTATGATGCTGAATTTTTCAACTAGTTCCAACAATTTTCTGGCGAAGTCTTTGGGGTTTTCTATGTATAAAACCACATCATCTGCAAAGAGCTTCACTTCTTTTTTGCTTCTTTGGGTGGCTTTCATTTCTCTCTGTTCCCTAGTACTGTTGGCTAAGGCTTTCAGCACACTATTGAATAAGAAAGGTGATGAAGGGCCACTTTGTCTGAATTTGTTTCACAAGGGAATGCTTTTAGTTCCTTCTCATTGGGGGAGAATTTGGCCATTGACAATTTTCACTGTGTTACATTGAGCATTTTCTCTTCTAGTCCTATTTTGTTGAGTGCTTTTATCAGGAATGAATGTTGAATATGTGAAATGTCATTATGCATCATTCTTTACTTTTGTTTTACTTATATAATGGGTTACATTGATTTTTTAAAAAATGTTTGACCACCCTGTCACTCTTCGTATGAATTGCACTTAGTCATGATATATTAATTTATGTATGTATATAATATGTTACTGTATTATATTGACTAGGATTTTGCTGAAATTTTTGCGTGTAGGTTACTGAGAGCTATTAGTCTATAATTTTTATGCTTTCGATATCTTTCCCTCGTGTGGTTATCATAGTATGTCAATTACTTATCCTAAACTTAGGAAATTGCTATCCTTTTTAATCTTCAAAACAGTTTGCATAGAATTAGTGCTAACTCTTATCCGAATGTTTAGAAGAATTCACCAATATAATCAGAATGCTCCCTGACATAATGTATTGGGAATTTTTGAATGACCTGATCCATTTTTTCTTTTGCTATAAATCTGTTCAGGTTTTCTCTATCAAGTCATATTAGTTTAGGTAAACAGTGCATTTCTAGGAATTTGTCAATTTCTTCTAGGTTGGTAAATTAATTGGAGTACAACTATTAAAAATATTGTGTAATCCACTGCAGGATGTGTGCTCGATCTAACCACATGACACCTGGGCCCAAAACACTAAGGTCCTGCATCAGAACAGCAATGGGAGCAAAGCAATGAAGTCCCAGGAAATACTAAAAATAGACTATGGGGCCAGGGCAGGGCACCCCAGCAGACTTGATCAGAAAACACTCCACAGGGGCAACAAACAGACCTGGAACTATTTATAAGCTTTCCTTTTTTATTTTTAATCGTGGGTTTGGTTGTTGTTTTGGGGTTTTTTGTTTCTTTTGTTATTTTGTTTTTCTCTGTCTTGTTTTTGTACTGATTATTGTCTCTGTATGTCTATCTATATAAGATAGATGGGATGAACTATCCTGGAGGAGAAAACAATGACGAGGAGGGTTTAGGATGCCTGGTGGGGCTTGATCAAGGGCAATGTAGCTGAGAGGAATTACTGAAACCTGAACGAAGGCCAAACATGATAGTGGGACAAGAGGAAAATAAAAGGAAATGGAGGAAAGAGCTAGAAGGCAAAGGAAATTTATAGAGGTCTAATACAGGCATGTACATATGTAAGTATATTTACATATAACTATAGGCAAATAAATCTATGTACATATATTTATATGCTAAATATTAAGGTAGCAGACAGACATTGGGCCTCCACTCAATTACTCCCTCAATACAAGAACACTTTGTTCTAATAACCTGGCATTCTGTGTTGTTTACAATTCTGACAGGATTGCTCAGGGAAAAATGGGTACATAAGCAAATGTGGTGAAGAAGCTGATGGTGCCTGGCTATCTAAAGATATAGCATCTGGGGTCTTAAAGGCTTAAAGATAAACAGGTGGCCATCTAGATGAGAAGCAACAAAGTTCACATGGAGGAAGTACACCAGCCTGTGTGATCATGAGGTGTTGATGGAATCAGTTATCAGGTATCAAAGTCCCAGAACAAAACAATCCTATTAATGTGAATGAGCAGGAGAGCAGAGAAGAGATCCAAAATCCATCTGGAGAAAATTGAACGTTCCCTTACAGAATGGTCACAAGGAAGAGATGAGCTAGTCAGGGTGCAGTATAGCACTGATGAAACATACAGCTTTCCTCTCGTTCTTTACTGCTTCTCCCCTCCTCACCCCATCCCACTATCATGATCCCAATTCAACCTTACAAATCCAGTTAGACCAGAGCATGCACACTGGTACAGATAATAGCTTGAAACACAGTGAATCCAGGAAAGATAAAACCCTCAGGACCAATAATGAGAGAAGTGACACCAGAGGGTAAGGGGAAGGTGGGGGGAGAAAGTGGGAACAGAGCACAATGATCTATATTTAACTCCTTCCCCAAGGTGATGGACAGCAGAAAAGTGGGTGAAAGGGACAGTGGCTGTTGTAAGACATGAAAGACGTAATTATAAATTATCAAAGGTTTATGAGGGAGTGAGGGTCGGTGGGGGTGGGGAGATGAGCTGATATCAAGGGTTCAAGGAGAAAGAAAATGTTTTGAAAATGATGATGGCAACAATGTACAAATGTGCCTGACACAATGGATGGATGGATGGATGGATTTTGATAAGAGCTTTAGGAGCCCCCAATAACATGATTAAATATATATGTAGTGATCTTTTTTCACATGCATAACTATCTATTGATTAATTTATAAAAATTAATAAGTAGTTTTATTAGAATATAATCCAGATATCATACAATTCAATATTTCAATCATATCAAGAAGTGTTATACAATCATCACTGCAAAAATTTTAGAGCATTTTCTTTTTTTGTACTCTGTTATTATCTCCCCATTTCCCTTAACCTCCCTTGCCATACCCTCAAGGAACCATTAATCCAGTTACTGTCTCTATAGATTCACCAATCCTAGATTTCATATCCTGAAAAACATACAAAAATACAAAACAACACGTCAAAAGAGCTAATAATAAAATAATATGGAGAAAAAAACTCCAGTTGAAAGGAAAACAGAAAATATGAAATACTAGAACAATTTTAAAATTGGTCAAACGGGAGATCAAACGATAAGGTGTCATATTTAGATATATCTGCCTAGATATATCTGGAATAATCCACTTTCCAATGCATTGGGTATGATAGCAAGGTTGCTCACATCACTGGTCTATGTTAAGAGAGGATTCCCCAGAGGCTTCATCCACTTGTATTTCCCTTTCACTTTTTAGAATTTTCTGTGTTACAGTTAGATGTGTCAAAAGGGAACTTAAATCAGATATTACATTTTAGTTTACTATAATTATTCCTACAATGCTTTCTATCTGATAATCAGGATATTCACATCCTTAAGCCATCGTCAGAGGAAAATCACTGGAGGCTTAATCTATGTTAAGATCCTGAGAATGGATTTTGGATTTCCACTGTCATCTATAACCTTCTGCAAACCAGGAGTTAACAATCTAAGCTTTGATATTACTTCCTCCTTCAGATCTGGATTTTATTCTTTACACTCCTTAGATCACACAGACTGATGTGTTTCTATCATGTGGACTTAGTTGATTCCCTGCTTAGATGGCTGCTTGTTTGAAGACAAGATTTTAAGACTCCAGATGCTGTTCTTTTTGCTAGCTGGGCACCATCATGTTTCTTCACCACATTTTGTTGTCGACCCCATGTCTTCAGTGATCTCATCCTGGGGGAATGTATCAAACAAAGCCATGTCATAACTATTTATTCTCAGATTGCGGCTAGAATTAAGTGTGAGCTCTAAATTTATTCATATATCTATGTTTTCTATTTTCCTCTGGTTAGAGTAAATTGTGAATCATTTCCCTGGAGCACAATGTCATTATGTTGATAGTGTTATTAATTTATCTAATGGAAAGAATTTAAAACACAGTTGAGACAAGTAAATTATACAAGAGTAGATTGACTATCAACCACAAAACACGAATTATTGACTCATACAGATTAAATCCTTAAGCGATTGGACACTATTTATACAAACCATGGGGTTGACAGTAAGGCACAACTTTAGAAGAACCATGCCTACCAGATCTTCATAACGCAGCAAGGACGTTGAAGTAGCAAACATATGGTAGTCCAATGACTGCCAGTTCTCTACCCTTGGAATACTGCCTCTTGTTTTCCACACACCATGTAATATCTGTCTTAAGTCCAAGGGCTACAGATAATTTTAAAGTAGAACCTAGTTTACTTAGTGCAGTTTCCACCTGGAGTCATTCCAGTGTAGTCTATGAAGGATGTTTTGCGTCTTGAAAGCTCAAGGTATAAAGTCCCAGCAGCATGAAGCAGATGGCCTGGGTCAGCAGGAGCTGGATAGAAATGAGGTCTCATGTGGATGGACAATTGGAATCAGAGTGCCAGGCACGTTCTCCTCTTAGTTTTCATGTTAGTGTTTTCAGTGCTCTTTCCCATGGAGACCCTGGCCCTCCTTTTTCTACTAACAGAAATGCACTTGCCTTCTCTGAGTTGAGAAGTCACCCATCTCATTTCTTATTCACGATATTTGCATCCTCTGTGTTTCCATTTTTAGGTTTACTTGTAGTTTGTCAATTTTGTTAATCCTTTCAAAAAATCAATGTCTTGCCTATTGATTCTTTCTACTGTTTTTCTGTTTCCTGGTTCATTTATTTCTTCAGGAATATCTAATATTTGCTTTCTTCTAGTGGGTTAGCCTTATTTTGGTGCTGTTTTTGTATTGTTGAATATGCTGGGTTAGGATGTTGATTTTGATTCTTCTTTTTCTGATTTATGCATTTGTTACTATAAATTGCCTTCTGGGTACTGCTTTTGCTGTGTCCCATGGGTTTTATAAGCTGAATTTCCATTCTCACTTTTATCAAAGAATTTTAATTCTTTTTTTTTTCGATTGCTCAATAGTTTTTGAACAGGATGTTGGTTAATTTCCATGCATTTTGTGTTTGTCATTATCTTCCTATTATTGATTCGTATGTTTATGGTGTTGTGATATGTGAAGATGCTTTGCATAATCTTGAATTTTTGAATTTATGAAGGCTTGCTCTGTGGCCAGAATATGGTCCTTTCTGGAGAACTTGTGCTGGGAAAGGAATTATGTTGTGGTATGGTTGGTGGATCGTTCGGTATATGTTTAAGACGTCAAGTCAGTTAATTGTGTTCTTTAGCTCTTTTTTGTTGAATTTATTTCTAGTTTTGTCTTTACTGAGATTGGTGTACTAAAGTCTTTTACAATTATTACATAGCTATCTACTCTTCAAATATATAAGAGTTTGCTTAATATCTTTTTAAGGGTTTTCATTGGGTGCATAACTATATTTTATAGTTATATCTTCTTGAGTTGACTCTTTAATTATTATATAATTAATTCTTTGTTGCTAATGGTAGATTTTGCCTTGAAGTTTATTATATCAGAAATTAATATTGTTATTCTTACTCTCTTGTGTTGAATTTGCTTAATATATTTTTATGGTTTTGAATTTTAGTCTATTTTTATGTCTAGGTGTGAGTCCTGGTAGCAGCATTTGATTCACCCTGTTTCTTATCCATTCTGGTTCTTTTGGTCTCTTGAGTAGTTCATTCAATACATTTACATTCTGTGTCATTGTTAATAGTATGTTTTTTTTCTGGTTGTCATTTCATTGTTGTGTGATGGTGTGTGTGTCTGTGAGTGTGTTTTAGTTTCTTTATTCATTGTAATTTAATGTGCTGAGTTCATTTTATTTGTGTGTTTTTTGGGTCATTTTTCTTTGTTGTTCTTCTAATGTGGCCTAAGTTTTTGTGATTTTGGTCTTTTTTATTTTGATGAAGTTTGTACGTTTTCTTTAAAGATACCATGTTATTTATCAATCAATATCTTGTTAAGTTTTTAAAAGTATATTTTTTCTTAAAATCTGCTTGAATTCCTGTCTAACTACTTTGTATTTTTAATGTTTATTTTGTAATGGCCTTTATTTCAAATTGATATCTCTGTTTCTCTGTTTGCAGTCTTGTAATTTTGCTTTACTTTGGATGCTCCCATGAATAGGTTGTCTTTTGGATGGTGTTCTCTTGCATATTGATCTCAGGTAGATGTTTTCTGCTACTGATACTCTATTCAATTCACTTCACGGCATATCTTTCATAATGTTCATCTTGTTTTTACAAATTACTTTCACTTTATCTGGAAATGCCCTTATTTCCCCTTTGTATTTGAGAAACAATTTCGTTGAGTTTGAAGTCCCCTTTGGGAGCCTAGTGTCATACTGGTTGCAAGTTAGGCTGCTAACCAAAGAAACCACCAGCCACTTCTCCTATAAAGAGTTACAGTCTCAAAAGCACATGGTGGGGGGCAGTTCTACCTTCTCCTATAGGGTCACTAAGAATCAGAAGCAATTTTATTGGCAGTGAGTAGAGTTAAGATACCGTGGTGGGTAGTGGTCTGCACCAGTGATGGGATTCAGGTGGCTTGCACTGGTCGGCAGAACCAAAATCTCATTTCTAGTTAAGTTTGGTGAATCAGTTTTTAAAATAGCACTTGTAATCAAGGTTCTTTCTAGCATGGGTAGCTTGGTCGCCACCCAATACAGAAATCATAAATTTGCATTCCTTATTCTCTTAGTTTTTCTTTATCACTTTCCTGCTGATTTCATATTATTTTTCCCAACAGTTTTATTGCCATATAATTCACAGATCTTACAATCCAATAGTTCAGTCACCTCAAAAAGAGTTGTCCAATCATCACCACAATCAGTTTTAGAACATTTCCTTCTCTCTTGTACTCATCATTATTACCTCCCCATGGCCCCCTAACCTCCCCTGCCATACTCCCAAAGAACCACTAAGCCAGTTACTGTCTCTACAGATCTACTTATCCTGGATTACATATACTCCAAAAAAAATTTAATACAAAGAACTAAAAAGCAGAGCAAAATAAAACATAAAAATCTCAGTCAAAAAGGAAATAGAAAATAGTAAAAACTGGAACAAATTTAAGTAAATCATAAGAGATCAAATGATAGCGTGTAAATTATAATCTAATCATGTCTGCTTTCTGCATGTTAGCAAGGCTATCCACATCTTGGGTCCATGATGAGACCAGGGGACTCATCAGTCCATATATATAAAAAATAGACCGAGCTAGTCATTTCATAAAACAAGTTACGCTTTTGATGAAATACTGCATTTTTGTTCCTTACATTGGTTACTTCAGTGAACACACAAATAATTCAAAGTGAAAAAGTGACAAAGGACCTAGGGCAGCATGCTCTCACTTGTTTCAGCCTTGCGGTATGCCCCGAATTTCCAGGAGGGGCTATGAGCACATTACGTAATTCCTGAAAGGGTTCAGAGCTCAAAGCATTGTCAGGAGAATGTCTGTAAGTACAGCAAAAGTGGGAAGAGGTTGTTCAAAGATCAACATAATATGTTTAGAGAAGAGAAATCACCTACGTGTTCTTAATATATCAAACACATGACTATTGTCTCATGGGCCTTCCTTTAAAGGAATAAGACCCTACTCCTACTGTGAAAAGCTAGTTAAGACACATCACAGAGCCAATAATGCTCAGATAAAAGCAAAGGAGATGGCAATAAGGTGCCAATCAAGAAGCAATATGGAAATGTCTTAGATATCAGTGTTAGTGTTTTTAGGTATTATTTAATACTTTTCCATTAATATTTAAAAATTTTTATAACACAATCTAGTTTTGTGTACCTCTTTCATTATTCTTATTTAAGAATTAAATGTATGAAATAAGAAACTACCTCTCAGTGTATATTTTTAGATCTAAAATGGTGATTAGGGCAGCAAACCAGTGTTGTTATTTGAATGCCACCACAGGTCTACAAGTTGCTAACAAGTGGTTTGAACCCACAGCCACTCCGTGGGAGACAGCCTAGGTTTTCTACGTTTACATTCTACATCCTACATTTCTAAGATTTACAGTCTTAGAAATCCACAAGGAGCAACTCTACCTTGTCTGCAGAATTTCTGAGTCAGATTTGAGTCAACATCATGAAGTTTTTTGAGTTTTATGATCCCTGCTTGGCAATTATTTTCTTTCAGAGTTTGATATTTGCCATTTCATCTCTTTCTTACCTGAATGCTTTCTGCTGAGAGATCAGAGCATAGTCTTATGGTTCCCCTTTGTAGGTGCCCTTTTGTTTTTCCATAATTACTTTCAGATTTCTGTCTTTTGATGTTGCAAATTCTAATCTGATATGCTGTTGCAATTTTCTTTTGCAGTCTCCCCTGTTTGAGGTTCTTTCCATTTCTTGAAAGGAATTTTCTCTATTTTCGAGATGTTAGAGTAGTTTTGTTCCCCAAAACTCTCAAACGTATCTGTGACCCCTCCCACACACACCTCTCTGCAATTCCTATCACCTGAATGTGATCCTTCTTTTATGCTCCACATAACTCAATTTTCCTCAGATTTTTTAGGTTCTTTGTAAGGATTTTCCTCTAGTAGATTTATATTAAGAAATTTGTATCACTTCCCTAATTTGTTCTTCCGTTAATTTTACTCCACTGCATTTCTCTTTCAGAGCATTATCTATTTCTCAAATCTCATTGTTAATCTCATGGAATTCTATTTGCTGTTCTTGTATTGTTTATAATTTTTAATTTACATTATCAGATTGCTCTGTTAGTGTTTTCCCAAATTCATTTCAAGTTTTTTTTCATTTTTTCCCTATAGCTTTATCAATCTTCTATCCATGTACTGAAAGTACCTAAGAATCAGTCCTCTGAATTCTTTTTCTGGTAATTTCAATGACATTTCTTGCTTGGGAAGGTTGTTTGGTTCTGTATGTTGCTTGCTTGTTTGACCATTCTATTTTGTTTCTTCAAGTGAACTTAAATTATCTCTTTTCTCTGAGACATTGAAGTATTGTGTTTGTGTTCATTTTATGATCCAGTAGGATTGGAGTGGGTGGTGGACCCTGCTGGCTAGGTATATCTATTGGGAGAACTAGGATGACTGGGTCATGAAGGGAGAGTTGTCCCTAGTTAGGAGGGGCATATAAACAAACAAAAGAACAAAAAATCCCAGGGCCCACACCAGATACACACACACACACACACACACACACACACACACACACACACACACACACACACACCTCGAGGAAACAAAAGCAAAAACTCCAAGTCAAAGTGAGCATCTGCTTTCTCTTTGCCAGTGTGCAATTATCAAGTGGTGGTGAACGCACTATTAGGTGATGGCTTGCTGTTCCTCTAATACTCATGGAATCGTGGGGCGTTAGGGGATCTCACTTCTTTGGTCCATCATAATGGCACACTTCCACACTGTGGTTAAGTAAGGCCACACCCCTCACTTCCCCTCAGTCTCTACTCTATTGCCCTGCGGTGTAGCACTGACCTGGACATGAGGGTAATAGTAAGCATCTCCTCCGGTTGGTCAGAGGTTGTGGGAACAAAGGGGGCTCCCACCTTTCTGGCATCAGCTAGCAGCTGTACTTGTGGGTGGTGGTTAGTCACTGCCACCCCTCACAGCAGTTCACTCCTGATATGTTCCCTTCTCAGCCTCCATTCTACAGCCCCAGGGCTGCACAGATGGTGCGATCATGTGACGGGGGCCGGCTTGCCACTTTGTATGCCAGGAGAATATGGGGACAAGGGAACAGCCAACTTTTTTTTCATTTTTAATCACCAGTGAAGCTGATTGTTTTCCTTTTTTTTTTTTTGACCACGACACACCGTACAAGAATCCGTCAGTTAGGACAAGGGGTTTTTAGGAGTTCACTAGGAATCTGTCAGTTTTTCATAATGTGATGACTTGCTTATTGCTATGATACGGAAAGCTATGTCAGCAGTACTTCATTATGAGCATCAACAACTATGGTGAATAGATTCAGTGGTGCTTCAAGACTAAAGAAAGACAAGGTAAAAAGAATAGGCTCCCCACTTATGAGGTATTAATCACTAAAAACCTTGTCTTATATAATGTTTGATGTAATGCCAGAGAATTAGCCTCTCAGCTAGACGCTCCCAAACTACGACTGAGGAAGAGCTACCGCCTCAAAGCAGAGTTGATCTTATTGCAGTAAATAGAACTAAGCTTTGGGGACATTCATTGGATGATGAGGCATGACTCAACATGAGGGCAAGAGCTTCAAACATCCACTAATAATTGGAACTTGGATTGCACAAAGTATGAATCTAGAAAAATTGGAGGTTATCAAAAATGAAATGAATGCGTACAGTTGTTATCCTACTCATTCTTGAGCCGCTCCTTGCTAACCTAGCTCTTATTGGGGCTCTGAGTCACATGCTCCACAGACTTTCTGTGTTTGTTTGTGGGGGTTTTTTGGCCTATTTTTATAATTTTTCCTTATTCTCAGTATATAGCTCATTCATTTCTCTCCCATTATAATGAATCTAATGGTGTCACTATGTGAAAACTATATGTTGTAAACCCTAGCCTCTATGATATAATTCCATTGTCTTTACTACTAGTTGCTTTAAATTCATTTCACACACGTGCACACACACACATACACACACATTTCCTGCAAAAACTGCTTGACAACCAGCTCTTCTCTCACATCTGCGCAGCTGTGTTCAGTTAAGGACCCACACTTGGATCCATTGCTATAGGCCAGACACGGAGTTTGTCCTTTGAGGAGCTTGTTATCTAATGGATGGTTAGAAATTTGTAAATGGCATAGAATTACCATGCCCAGAATCCTGTGGAAAAGAACTATTAACTCAAGGAATTCAAGGAAAATTTTGGAAGAGATTTATCATCCGTTGTCAATGATATTAATCACCAGAATGGTTCAGATATTATTAATAGTTTAGTAATTAGAATTTTTCCTTTTCACTACATGCCTCTTTTGTACATTCCATTTCTGCATTAATTGGTCACTACTCAGACTTGTACAGGTTTCCTTATTTGAACATGAGTTTTTGAACTTTAACCCCAATAGTGAACTATCCCTGTAGTTCCAGAAATCAGAAGTTTTTTGATCATTTTATAAATCTGCAATAATTACATCTTCTTTTATTTAAAGTAAGTTGTGTTGCAGTATCATTTAAGTGTAATAAAATGAAGTTTATACACAGTAAAATACAAATAATTGATGTATACAATTCAATGAGTTTGGTAACTGCCCCGTGATTGAATTAAATATGGCATCTTGTAACAACTCTGTGATCTCATAGATAATATTGAATTCTTCAAGGAATAAACCCCAGCCATTAACATTTAAGTTTTATATTATTGGGGTTTATTAAATAATTTGGTCTTGCTTTTATATTATTTAAAATAAACACAATATATTTTTGTATTAGCATCTCATTATTCACAAAGGGAGGGACAAAATAAACCTCTTTACCTGAAGGAAAATCCACAATGTTATCGTATAGTAGAAGAATTTTCTTATACCTCACTCTATATGGCACAAAATTATCTTAAGATCAAAATGGAATCATTTGGCATTAATGATTTTATTTTGTAAATTGTTTTAGCCATGTTTAATAATCAAAATATCATTTACCTTCTGTTAAGTATAATTTTAGAAACTACTCACAAGTAAAAAATTTCCTATGCCACAAATCACCTATTAAAAATTTGGGCTGGGATTTTGCCAATCACTGTGCCAATTAATTACCCAACACTGGCTGGTTGGCATTGGATCAACTAAAGTCTCATTGCTATGCAAGGCCGCCGGATCAGGGAGATGATAGGGTAAGAACAAAACACATTAAGATGTTCAGAGGAACCCAAAACTGGTGAAAGATGAAAAGATATTTCTTTCATGTTTCTTAGATTCTTTCAGGTTTCTAAAAACACTAGTCTCACCTGAGTAATCAAAATTGGCAGAGACTCATCCTGCAGATGGATCAGGCCAACGTCACCTGAGAAGGAAGCAGAGACCGTAGCTGCCACGCAGGTGTTTGGTACTGGCTTTGCCCTCAAACAGAAGGTAGTCTGAGGTGAGAGCAGTGGAAGAAAGAAATGAATATAAATCATAATTTTTTACAGAGTGATACATTATCAATTTCCCATACAAGATAAACAAACACTGGCAACCATTATACTCTGGGGTTGATCACTTTTCAATTTGCAATCCATTTCTATTTTAATGAATGTTTTAAGAAAAGTAAAAGAAACTATACAAAATTTGCTACTATCTAGTGTAGCTTTTATCTGCAAGGGGTTGGGGGGGGGGAATGGTGAACCTGAAGTACATTTTAATTATTTCTCTTTCACCAAGCACTATCGTTCTTGGAACGAGGCATTGTTTGCTTTCATTATTTATAGCTTGCATGGATTTTAATCATTATTAGAGTCTTTCCTTCTAAATTCTTCCCAAAGTTTTAGAAAAATATTTCAATTTAGTAAACTCACTGCAAACCAAAAAGAATTCAATGACTCTGACCTTATTTGGATATAAAGGCGAGAGTCATTGAATTATTTTTGGTTTCTATGATGAGGACTAAAAAGGATACTTGAATTGGTTAGAAGAAGAACAATTGTATCTACAGAAATCTCATTGACTAACAAATAATATGTACTAAATAAATGTATACAAATGAATGTGTTAACTTCTTGAACCTAATGAGCAGTTTGTGCTTTATTGTATAATGAATGAGAGCGTGAAACTGAAAATGTTACCTGAATCAAAGATAAGTCAAGTATAATATATATTTTAATGCTTACTTTTATTATCAGAAGTTGAACTTCATATTTACCTAACAAAATTGTCCACTTTTCTCAACACTCACACAAGATTGATTCAAAATGTTATTTAATCACCCATTTCTTACAAAACAGAAACTGTCTTATAGGTTTGGAAAAATACATAGCTTACACTATGTCTGTCAAAGTTTCACAACTAGATTTCCTCAAGATGCCATCTCAAATTACCATTATTTGGCTGATACACCTTTCTGTTCTTGAAGGAAGCTCCTCCCTAATTATGACCTAAGAATTAGAGTTCTTCTCTGTGATAACGGAGGTCTATTTATCCCTGGCACATCTTTCTTCAGGGATATCTGCCTTTCCCTCTGGGACTCAGAATGCATAAAATATTACCTGTTCTAAAGGTTGTATGTAGTAAAATATTGGACCCAAATTTATGAAACCATATGCATACATGTTACTGAGGAAGCTTTAAAAAGTTAGTGAAAAAATAGAATTAAAAGATAATACGATTTTTTCCATGAACTTTTTGAAGACTTTTCACATAAATTAGTGTCATGTAATGGAAGAATTTCCAGGCGACTAGAGAAGGGGGGACTCCCAGGACTAATTCCTTCACAAAGCTCAAGAGAACAAGAACCAGATTCAAGTCACCTGTTTGATGGGTGTTAAACTTAGGTGAAGTGGAAAATAGATTCTGGCATAGTGGTTATGTGTCAGGTTGCAAGCCTCAAGATCAGCAGTTCAAAACCACCAGTTGCACGGAGAGAGAACGACAACTCTTTCTACAACCAAAGAGTTCCAGTCTGCAAAACCCGCAGTGGCAGTTTGACCCTGTCTTGTAGGGTTGCTGTGGGTTGGAATCGGTTGTCAGTTTTGGTTATTCCATTACGAAAAAGAGAAATAAAGGAACAGGGATGTGGGGAGAACTATTGGGGGGGGAGGGTGTAGTTATATAATCTGTTGTCAATTTGAAAGGATTGAGAGTGAAGGGGAAGAGTCTAGCCTGTCAATCAGGCCATAGCCAATGAGGCCTCTGTATGGGCATGGCCTTTGCCAGAGGATTCTGGGAACTCCTATATTGCTCCCTGGAGGCAGGAGACACATACTCTGTAGGCTCACTTCCTGTAGGACTCTCAGTTTACTCCCTGAGAGACTCTACTGACAAGACATATGGAATTATACTGATGGCAGCAAGAGCCCTAGCCCTGGAGAAGTCATGTGGAGACCCCTGCCAGTGATGCAATACAACACCACTGGATCCACAAGGCTTTCCACCCACTGGCCTGTGATCTTCCTGCATTCAGTATTATTCCATGTATTTTGTGAATTTGAAGAGGACTTTATAGACTGGTATTGAACATATGAGCTAATATCGGACTCCAGGACTTGATCTGGACTGAGCTGGGATGTTTTCTCAATATACAATTGCTCATGTATATAAAGCTCTTTCTTATACACATGTGAGTGTCTACAAACTTGTTTCACTAGTCTACCCGGAGTAACACAGGGGGCTTTCTTAATAGTAGCTTAAACTCTTGAATACAAAAAACAAACAAACAAAAACTCTTGAAATGTATGCTTTCACTTAATTTACATTTTTAAGAATATAACACAATCAAAAGGATCAAATTGAATGAGTCAGAATCCAATGGCATACAAGAGTGAAGATTAGGAAATTAGAAACACATAAAGTTAGACAGATAACCAGGAACCGAACTGCTCTAAATCATATCTGCAGAGTTGTGAGCAAACCACAGATTGATATATAGCAGAGCAGGACAAAGCAAACTTCATTAAGGCACAGTCTCAAGAAAAGATCCTGCCCGAGGTGACACTATAAGCCAAATCACACTGGAGGAGACCTTTCGTTTGATTAATATTCTCAACAAATAACATCATGAATAAGGCTTTCCCAAGGATAATTCCTTTTCCTTTCCTTTTGTCAGAGTTGAAAGTCAGGTTTCAAAGAGAATTTCTTCATGACTAAGGGCAACTCTCCTCCTCTGTCATAAATAGAACTGTGCATTTGGGTGAATGGGGACTGACAATTGATTTGATGCCACTTTTAAGCATTAGTTGTTGAAATTGTTCTTGCCTTCAGAGGTAGTCTGAAAAAGATGTATGAGAGCTCTAAGCCCTGACACAAGAGGGATTAGTAGTCATTTCAGGCTACTTTGGAGCATTCTTGGGGATTCTTATTTCATACACCACAATCTGCAAAGAAAATAACCAATAAGGATGATCTATTACTGAACACCTCATCAACTGGAAAAAAAATTGCCTCCAGAGGTCATTTTCCTTCAATGAATTGTTTACAAGTTTAAAGGCTTTCTGAAAACATTTCTTTTAAAAACACTTTATCCTCAAGTAGAAAGAAAATGTTTTGGAAAAGAGGATGGCAACATGTGTATAAATGCGCCTGATACAATTGATGTATGGACTATTATAAGTGACCCCAGTAAAATAAGTTATTCAAAAAGCCACTTAATGCCATAGAATCTTTCATTAAAAAATTAACTTTGAACCCAAGTAATTTTATTTCAAATTTCTACTGTGAAGTAAAATTAAGTCAGTTAAATTTAGTAACACATGAATAATTTTGTCCTTATGTCCTTCTTACAGAGTCTGACGGTGTAAACAGTGCAGCTATTAAAAAAAGAACAAGGTTAATCTTATAAACTATACTGAAAGAATGATAGATTATAGTGTAGCAACATAAAAATCACTATTTCCAAATATTTTGATGAAAAATGAAAACGAAATTGAACATGCTATTTTATCATACTTCAGATTATTATGTTTAGAATGTATTCTGATTATTATTAGAATGTACATTTGGTAACTTAATGATGCCCCCCTAAATGAGGTCATTTTTCCTAGCTTCCTTCAATATTATTCTCCTCTTCTATAGAATTAACCAGTAAATGAGCTGAGCCTTTAAGGATATTAAAAGCACCCTTGAGTAGAGGTTGAGAACTCCCCTTCTGGTCTCAGACTACTTAAGAAATCTATCCACCTCTACCAACTATTAATTTAGTAACACTAGGAAATAATTATTAGTTCCAGTCCTGTATTATGTTATGAGAATTAAGGAAGATTATGCATGCTTCTGTATTTTATTTTTAAGCAAATCAATAAACATTAGCTATTATTATTATTATGAGGTACTGCTTGTTGGAAGCAAGGTATATAGGGATGTTTTGTATTTGTCTTTTAGGAGTTCCCTTGCTAAGAATTTATATACACAAAGCAATATAAAGAGTGTAAATAAAACAGATAAAGAAAAGTTCAGAGCAGAGAAATTCTCCTTAGATATATCAGGGTAACCTTGAAGTCAAAATAAGAATGTTTAGTGTTTGAATTCCCAAACCCTTAATTTTGGTTCTAACTTTGAGCAGTGAAAAAAAGCCCCCTGCTTGTGCTGTTGGATAAACTTTGGGCTGCTAAGTGCAGGGTTCATGGTTCAACCCCCTCAACCATTCTTCAGGAGACACACAAGCCTATTTACCTCCTTAAGAGTTGCCGACTCAGAAGCTCTGCATAAGGTCGCCATGACCTGGAGTAGACTCAATGGAAGTGTTTTTACTTTGAGTGAACAGTAAGTAAGTAAGGCTTGAAAAGTTACAGGACCCATTGACAATCCATTTAATTTAAATACAAAATATAAGAATTTAGTTTCTAATAGGGCAAACCAATGGATAAGGGACAGAAGTAAGCAGACAAAATGTTCTCCATTACTTCCACTACTGAAATTGTATGAAGCTGTCAGACTTTCATAAACCTCCCTGAAGAAGTCTTCCAAGATAAGCACCCTGCCTGTAGCTTTAGAATTGTTTTGCTCAAGAGTGTATCTAGAAAAGAATTCTCAAGGTGGTACCTAGAATTTAAATTATACATCACCTTGAAAGATTTATAAACCTGATAGCTGGCATTAATGGGGCACAGATAAATTTAGCATCAAATTGTGGTTAACTAGGATAAGGTGCTAATGGATATGAGATATCAAAATGGGTATCTTAATAGGTATGGGAGACATTATCCATGCTCCATTTTTGTTCTTTTTTTATCATTTTATTGGGACAAGTACAACCTTATCACAATGCATACATCTATACATTGTCAAGCACATTTGTACATTTGTTGCCATAATCATTCTCAAAACATTTGTCTCCTATTTGAGCCCTTGATATCAGCTCCTCATATTCTTCCCTCCCTCCCTCACCATCCTTCCCTCATGAACCCTGGATAATATATAATTTTATTTCATATCTTACACTGATCAATATCTCCTTTCACCCACTTTTCTGTTGGCTTTCCCCCAGGGAAGAGGTTATATGTAGATCATTGTGATCAGTTCCCCTTTTGTCCCCCGACCTTTCATTCTCCTCCTGGTATCGCTACTCTCATTATTGGTCCTGAGGGGTTTTTCTGTTCTGAATCCCCTGTGTTGTGAGCTCTTATCTGTACCTGTGTACATGATCTGGTCTAGCCGGATTGTAGCTGGTAAAATTGGGATCATGATGGTTGGTGGGGGAGGTAGGGGAGAGGGAGGAAGCATTAAAAATCTAAAGGAAAGTTGTAAGTTGCACCCTGACTGGCATGTCACCTCTACACAACCCTTCTATAAGGGGATGGGCTTTGGGTCCCCACTCCGCACTCTCCCTCATTCACAATGATGTGATTTTTGTTCTTTGATGCATGATACTTGAACCTATCGACACCTCAAGATTACATGGCTGGTGTGCTTCTTCATGTGGGCTTTGTTGCTTCTCACCTAGTTGGCAGCTTGTTTATCTTCAAGTCTTTAATACCCCAGATGCTGTATCTTTTAATAACTGGGCACCATCAGCTTTCTTCACATTTGCCTATGTACCTACTTTGTCTTCAGCGATCATGTCCAGAAGGTGAGCATCATGGTATGCCAGTTTAATAGAACAAAGTGTTCTTGCATTGAGGGAGTACTTGAGTAGAGGCCCAATGTCCATCTGCTACCTTAACACTAAACCTATAAATAGATCTATTTCCCCATCGTCATATATAAATACATTTGCATATGTACATGCCTGTATTTAGACCTCTGTAAATGTCCTTTGCCTCCTAGTTCTTTACTCTATTTCTTTTTACTTTCCTCCTGTCCCACAATCATGCTCAGCCTTCACTTGGGTTTCAGTAATTCCTCTCGGTTACATTGCCCTTGATCAAGCCGTGCCAGGCCCCATCTGTGTTGTTATTTTGTTGTCAATAGATGCCATTGAGTTGATTCTGACTCACGGTGACCTTATGGTATAGCAGAAAGAAATATTGCTGGTCTTGAGTAATCCTCTAATCATTGTCCATTGTTGCAGCCAAAATGTCAATCCCTGTATCTGAGGGTCTTCATCTATTTTGCTGACCCTCTACTTTACCAAGCATGGCGTCCTTCTCCATAGATTGATTCCTCCTGATAACATGAAGGAAAAAACCACGTGAGAAGTCTCACCATCCTCATTTCTAAGCTAAGGCGCATCCTAGCTGTACTTCTTCTGAGCAAATTAGAGATCCTCAGACAAATGAAGGCATTTCCATATTGGTGGAATAACCAGTTTGGGGTACTACATAAGCTAGATTTCCTGCCACAGAATAGATAAAAGGAGAAGAATAACTAAAACCCTAGGCAGCATTTGGTGCTACAATTCCCAGCAACAACATGAAATGGGCAACTGCCACAGCCATCGTCCGAAGAAAGCAATACGACGAAATGTTCACATTTCTCAGAACAGAGGTTTATATTGATGCCACCAGGCAGACCACTGAGGTACTACTATAAGTTTTGCTGTCTGGATCAGATGCAATAATGTAAATATTATAACTTGGTCTGTTAACCGGTTAGCATTTTTAAGAGACAATGAATGACCACGTTTTTCTTGAGCGGATGGACTACACTTCAAGTGTCACCAAAAGAGGGAGGTATGGGGAAGAGGGTGTCTTGATTCCAGACAAAATCCAAATATCATTAGCAAGCAAGCAGAATGAAGCAATTCAAGAAATAGATTGCACCAGATTCCATTCTAAAGAAATCCTAGCAACAGCTTACAGTGTTCCCATGATTTGTGGGCCAGATGCCCGTTGCTTCAGACATCATTATAGACCAAGCACTTTGCCTGGGGATTTGTTCTTAACCCTAAGTTGGTTTGCAGAAGCACGCAGAAAGCACTTTGTCTCTTATGTAGAAAACATCAATATGTGTTTTATATGTATGTATGTATGTGAGTCTATGTATGTGATAGGTAGGTTTATTGTGCCAATCTTGCTGATAAGAACATGTTGGATTAACAAGGTCACAGTTTGATTGGAAGGCAAAGAGAGAAATAGCTCAGCAATCCCCACTTCTCTCTCCCTTGCTCTCTGGTGATCGGAGCAGCGTGCCGCTGCTAGCTCTCTGTCTCAGGTTGTGAGCTGTACTTCCTGTAGAACTGCCAACCTGTGGATCATGTCACTAGAACTTGAAGTTCCTTCAAGATCTGCTTCGCCACGCTGTTGGTGTATACATCACTTGAGCTAGGGACTGTTGGACCTAGTTGTTTTGTTGACTGTTGGTGACCCACCCTACTGTTTTCTGCCTGTGGTCAGCCTGCTTGCATTGCCCTACAGAAAACTCAGCTGTCTGCTTCCTTGACCTTGGCCCCAGGGGCCCTCCTGAATTGAAGGACTTCCAGTATATTAACTGTTCCATGGAAGTGAGTTGAACTGAGCATTCTGTACTGCTGTGTGGGCTAATTAGCTGTTAACAGCTAACAGCTAATTATATATATTCACAAGTGTCCTGGTTTTGTTTTGCTAGAGAACCCTATCTAACACATTGCATATATGTATATAGGCTTTCTATAAGTCTGAATCAATGGACAGCAATAGGTTTTGGTTATATTGGGTCAATGTAAATGCTTGCTTATTTGTTTGTTTTAATTTGAGACTATTAAGAGTGAAGGGGTGGAGTTCAGGCTGTCAATCAGGTCACAGTTTGATGACCTCATTTGGAGTCACTAAGGAGATAAAAAGCTTGCTGAAGGCAGAACACATACTCACTCCCTGGGACACATTCCTGCTGCCAAGGCATGTGGAGCTACACTAGTGCCCTGGAGGTGGAAGAGTCACATAGAGACCCTTGTCAGTGCTGAGATGCTCACACTGCCGCTGGATCCACAAGACTTTCCACCCACTGACCTGTGACCTTCCTGAATTTGGCATCATTGCATGTGTTTCATGAGGCTAAAGATGAGTTTATAGATTTGAACCAGACATATGGGCTAATGTCAGACATATGGACCTGATCTGGACTGGGCTGGGATATTTTCCCAATGTTCAGTTGCTCTTGTATATAAAGCTCTTCCTCTCTTTTTTTTCTATTTAAAATAGTTTTATTGGGGCTCGTACAACTCTTATCTCAATCCATCCATCCATCCATTGTGTCAAGCACATTTGTACATTTGTTGCCCTTATCATTCTCAAAACATTTTCTTTCCAATTGAGTCATTGGTATCAGTGCCTCATCCCCCATCCCCTATCGTTGTCCCCCTTTCCTCACAAACCACTGATAATTTATAAATTATTTTTTTCATGTCTTACACTGACGTCTCCACCCACTTTTCTGTTGTCCATCCTCCAGAGAGGGGGTTATATGTAGCACCTTGGGATTGGTTCCCCCTTTTATCCCACCTTCCCCTTCCCCTCGCATTGTTATCACTACTCTCAGCACTGGTCCTGAGGGAGTCATCTGTCCTGGATTCCATGGTTTTCCAGTTCCTATCTGTACCAGTTTACACCCTCTGGTCTAGCCAGATTTGTAAGGTAGAACTGGGATCAGGATAGTGGAGGGAGGAAACATTAAAGAACTAGAAGAAAGTTGTATGTTTCATCGGTGCTATATTGCAGCCTGACTGGCTCATCTCCTTCCTGAGACCCTTCTGTAAGGGGATGTGCAGTTGTCTACAGATGGGCTTTGGGTCTCCACTCTGAACTACCCCTCATTCACAATGATAGGATTTTTTTCTTTGATGCCTGATACCTGATTCTTTTGACACCTCATGATCACAAAGGCTGGTGTGCTTTCTCCATGTCCATGTGGGCTTTGTTGCTTCTCAGCTAGATGGCCACTTGTTTATCTTCAAGTTTTTAAGACCTCGCATGCTATATCTTTTGATAGCCAGACACCATCAGCTTTGTACACCACATTTTCTTATGTGCCCACGTTGTTTTCAACGATCATGTCCAGAAGGTGAGCATCATGGAATGCTACTTTAATAGAACAAAGTGTTCTTTCATTGAAGGAGTACTTTAGTAGAGATGCAATACCCATCTGCTATCTATGTAATAAACCTATAAATATATGCACATAGGTATGTTCCCCCATCCTCACAGGTAAATATATATACATATGTACATGCCTGTATTTAGACCTTTATAAATGTCCTTTGTCTCATAGTTCTTTCCTCTATCATGCTCAGACTTCCTTTGGGTTTCAGTAACTTCTCTCGGTAACATTGCCCTTGATCAAGCCCTACCAGATCTCCTACACCCTCCTTACAATTGATTTTGGATCACTTGTTGTTCCCTTGCCTCTGGGTTTAACACCCACTTCCTTTCCCCTGCCTCCCCACTCTCATGTTTCCCCAGAACAGTCAGTCCCATTGTTTTCTCCTCCAGAGTGTTTATTCTTCCTGTCTTCTCTAAGTAGAACTGCAAAGATAATAATATGCACACAAAAAAACAAGACAGAGCAAAACAAAGCAACAAAAGAAAACAAAACAACCACAACACCACAAAAATACAATGACAAAAAAGAGAAAAGTCAGTAAATAGTTCAAGGTCTGTTTGTTGATCTTTAGTAGTGTTTTCCGGTCTAGTTTGATGGGGTGCTGCACCCTGACACCAAAGTCTATTTTTGGTATCCCCTCTGTACACTCTTGCTCTGTTCCCCTTGCTGTTCTGTTGTATGACCTTAGTGTTTTGCCTCGGTGTGGTAGGGTCAGATCGGGCATAATTCCTGCATTGTTCTCCAATGTTGTCCCCTGGAGGGCTATAAATCAGTGAGGGATGTTGTGCCTTGTAACATGGGGCTAGCCATATGGTCCTACCTGTGCACTGGTTGCTCTGAGCAGGGATATCATCCTCCATGCTTGGTGGGTCAGGGTGTGCTCCACTCTCTCTTCCTCCCCCTTCATTTGCTCTTGTGCACTCTGATCAGACATGTCCCTCTCCCCGAGCTGTAGCTTCAGTGCTGACCACTGAAGTAAATTCTTCTGAAGGGAGAAGAGGCTGTCCACGTATTTGGGACTGGGGCTGGCCCCTTAAACCTCTCTACTGATTCCGTTTCATGCTGTTATGTTGCATTCACATCTTGGAGCACCATTTGAAGTCCGGTCCCTCTTTCCCTGTGGAGATATAAACAATGCCTTCCCCTTGGGTGGGTTAGTGCCCTGTGCCCCTGCCACCCATGTCTATTATTTTTCTTTTCTCTTTTCAGTGTCTCTGAGTTTGAATCTCTAGTCAACCCAGACTAACCATTGTGATTCACAAAGAGTTGGAAGCAGTAATTTTTTTCAAACTGGTCCTCAACCATAAAAGAAGGGCAGTGATCATGGATACATTTTCAAGCTGCGCTCCCATGGCGTGCGTCTCTTCTACTTCACACCCCAGTAAGGTACTTTGCTTTATCTTTTAATTACAGCTGTGAGAATTGCAGGCTGATGGAGCTTATTTCAAAATGGAAATGAAAAAATAATAGTATTAGAGTTGATTTTATTTTTATTTATATTGTCCTTTGTAGTAATTTTCATATGCTCTTATAAAAGGAATAGTGACCACATGTAAAGAAACATAAAACAGTATCAAGGGGAAAAAAGGCAAAGGCAATATGACCTGTATCTTGCAAGTTAAAAATATGGATACCTTATCAATTATAAAATAATGCTTTCAAAATGAAAATTTCCCAATTATATTTGTCCTCATAGCATTACTTCAAATGGGTACCACCTCAGGGATAAATGAGATGGGAGCAGTGTTGTTCTGTCAGTTTGGTTACACCCACCACCAGTTTCTTAATACTCCACGATATAAAATTTATGATGATAGTTCACCAGGTTCATGGAGACTAGCAAGACAAGTAGGTGCTTCAAGTTGTCTACTTAGCACACAGACACAAGTGCGGCTTACTTCTGTGATTTGTAAACAAGTACATTATGACCTTGGCACATGAGGTCATGTGGCACAGTGATGTCATATAAAGCAGAAGGTAAATGTTTTTGCAGCATAAACGTACACAGAGGTCCCCTAAAGTATTGGCCGTCAACATAACACTTTGTAGCCTTCAGACAAGGGAATTGTGCCAGATATCATAATATAATATAATTAATATAAATATACATAGTGTTGTGTTTCAAGTGAATGTTTACACAGAAAATTGTGTTACTCTTTAGCCATTTTTATACAATTACATATTTTGTGGGGGGAGGTTCAACATTCTCATTACTTCTATTCTGTGTGTTTCATTTTCATTGATCTACCTTCCTTTCCCTCCTTGCCTTCTCACCTTGGCTTTTGGGAAAATATTGACTATTTGGTCCCATGTAGCCATTATTTAAGGAAGTATATTACTCACAAGTGCTACTGTGTATTTTATAAGCCAGTGTATTATTTGGCTGAAAAGTGATCTATATAAATTGCTTTATCCCATGTTCAAAAGGTGATAGTTTCAAGGGTTACTCTCCTCTCAATTTGTCCACTAGGCATGGTCTTTTAGGCATTCAGGTTTTATTCTACATCTTTATTCCATTTTATCCAGTAGCTTCTATTATATCTTTGTTCAGAATAGTCATTAGTGGTAGACCAGAATCATCTACTACTTCTGATATCAGGTTAGGAGAGGTTGTGGTTCATGTCAATTGTTGGAACCCTGGATTATATTATTCTTTGAGTCATTGTTTTCCCTTTTGACTTTAGCTCTATCTGAGCAGATATTAACAGTTGTATCTTCGATCTACACCTGTGAGCTTTTCAGAATCTAGACAATCCTCACCCATGGTATAGAACATTAGCTTTGTCAACTGTGGTATGCCAATTGACTAAACTGTACCCACCAACTACAGTCAAAATATTTTAGCCCAAGAATCCAATCCCACCAGTTGTTTTAATATGTTTAGAAAATCTGTATAATTGTGACCCTATGTGATAAATATATACACATACATACAGAAATACACATATGTGTATATATGTATACATTGTTTTTGCTCTTCTTGTTGCAAAATGGCATAAATGACAGCATTTACTGAAATTGTCCTCTTGTGTACTCCTTAACACTAATCTTGATCAAGCTGTGATGACTTCACCTATATCGGCTATTTCTTGTCATTAAAAAATACTAGTGTCTACTATCTAAAAGTGATAGCCTAGCTATTAAATAAAGAACTTTATGCATGTGTATGTGTATTATTGACCTTTGATAATATTGGGACCATACAAGGTTTTTTGATTGATTTATTTCAGTATTCATAATGTCCTTTGCCACTCATTGTCAATTTTTTGTACTGCGATGGCTTGCTTGTTGCTGTGATACTGGATACAATGTCACCAGTATTTCAAATACCAGCAGTATCATCCAATATTAATAGCTTTCACTTGCATTTCCAGATTAAGAACATATTAGGAAGAAGAAATAGGCAGTCCATTTCTCAGAGATTAATCACCAAAGGTTGGTACATCATATAATCCAAAGTCAAAGGAGAAATTAGTATCAGAGCCTAAATTGTGAGAATTTGGTTTTCAGAAGGCTGTGCATGGAAGTTGAAGCCCAAGATACATTTGTTTGGACCACATAGGAAATATGAGCCTCTGGTAACCTCCCTCTATCCAGAATAGAGGGCTGGGAGGAAAGTGGCTACTAAACAGAGTGCATTGGAGAGATGAGTATGGACGATCAAAGTGACACACCTGACTCGAACAGTTAAAACTTTGTCAGTTGATCGCCCCTCTCATGCAAGCTGGACCTAATCTAGTTTTCAATAGTTTCCCTATTTTTGGTTTGTTTGGTTTTGTTGGCTCACATTAGGGTTTATTATCTCAGAAGTGTATGTCATTGGGGGACATTGTCTTGAAGTTGCGGTATACGTTTTTCTGTTTTTTAATATGTGAAACCCAGCATTGATGAACCTATAGGGACAACAAGTAAATAAGGTTTTCGCGGGGTCGGGGAGGGGGGAGAGGGGGCTGTAAATTGGAGATGATGTCAAGGAGTCAGGAAGGAAAAAAATGTGTTTCTAAACGGATGTGGTAGCAATTATACAATACTGCTTGACATAATTAAACAATGGAATGATATGGTACATATGGTATTAGTTACCTCATCTGGTGTCATTTTGGTACTTGAGAGGATTAAGAGTGAAGGGGTGGAGTCTAGTCCGTCATTGGGATCACAGCCAATGAAGCCTCTGCATGGGCATGACCTTTACCTGAGAATTCTGGGAACTTCTATATTTTCTTCCTTGGAGGCAGAAAAAACTCTCTCTCTCTGCTTACTTCCTCAGAGACATTCCTGAGGAGATGCCACATGGACCTACCCTGATGCAGCCCTAGGAACTGGAGGAGCCTCATGGAGACCCCTGTCAGTGCTGATACTTACACCACCTCTGGATCCAGAAGACTTTCTATCCACTGGCCTGTGATCGTCCTGCATCCAATGTCATTGCCTATGTTTCCTGAGTCTGAAGAGGACTTTATATATTGGTATCAGAAATATGGGCTAATATTGGACTATGGGCTTGGATTGGATTGGGTTGGGATGCTTTCTTAATGTACAATTACCCTTTATATAAAACTCTCTCTTATACACATAAGAGTTTCTGTGGATTAGTTTCTCTAGTCTACCCAGATTAACACATATATTAACTCCCAATTAATAATAATTTTAACGCAAGGAAAGCTTTTGAATATCAGTGAGCATTTTCAAATGTAGTGCTGTAATGTAGCATCTCAAGTTGAAAAGACTCCAAATACAATTGGGGGAGAGCTGTTTCCTCAGGCAGAATCTATCTTAGTGACATGGATGGAAAGGGGCATGACTCAAAATGAGCAAATCACAGCTGAAAATATCCATTAATCCTCAGGATGGGAATATATAAAATATGAATCTAGGAAAACTGGAAATCATCAGAAATGAAATGGGATTTATAAAGACAGATATCGTAAGTAGTAGTGAGCTAAGGTTGACTGATATTGACTATTTTTAGCAGGACAATCACAATTTTACTATGCAGGGAAAGACAAATATAAGAGAAATGGTGTCATATTCATCACAAAAAACATTTCAAGATATATCTTTAAATTCAAAGATGTCTGTGATGGGATATCTATGTGCACACAAGGGGTTTCAGTTCATACAACTATTTTTCAATTTATATACCAATCACTAAATCCAGTAATGAATAAATTAACTTTATCACCCATATCAACCTGAAATTCATCAAAAATACAATCAAGATTTAATTAATGGCAATTGGAAGGTGAAAGTTTGAAAGAGATGAATGATTATTAATCGCAAAATATGGCCTTGGTTATAGAAACAATGCTGGAGAATGCACGATGGAATTTCAAGACCACTGTAACTTCTCCATTGCAAATATCCATTTTCAGCTAAACAAACCTAGACTACATACATGACCATGAAACCCTGCTGGTGTAGTGGGGTAAGTGTTCAGTTGCTAACTACAAGTTCAGTAATTCAAATCCACCAGCTGATTAATGCGAAAATGATGAGGCTTTCTACTCACATAAGGATTTAAAGGCTCAGAAACCCAAAGGAGCAGTTCTCCTCATGCGCATAGACACACTACAATTTGAAATCAATTTGCGGGCAATGAGTTGAGTGATCCCATTTGCAGTATGTAAAATTTCGCTCCTCCCACAAGCTCTCCAGAATTTCCTGTTTTCTGGGGCGTATGCATGTTTTGTTTTTATTGCTGCTATTTTTTCCAAGGATAAGATGGTATCTTATAATAGACTTGATTTGTGCAGCACGACTGGTTAATGATCACAAACACCTTTCCACTTATTTAGTGGCCACGTGAATGTCTTCCTTGTTTTGAAATAACTTTTGAAGAGATTCTGAAGGAAAGAAATAACAGAAATGTAGGCTGTTATCACTATAAGCTAGTTGCTATCAAGTTGACTCCAACTCATAGCAGCAGCACGTAGGTCACAGGAGAACCACAGTGCGCTCCACCCTGGACAGGGCTGCTCAGCCTTCCGCGCGCCGAGACCTGTCATACAGCTTCTCATGTGGTGCTGACCCCAACCGTAACATATCTGTTGCTACTTCATAACTGTCATTTTGCTACTGTTATGAATTGGGAAACCTCTGTGAAATGGTCATTTGCCCCCCAAAGGTGTTTTGACCCACAGGTTGAGAACCACTGCAATACAGGGTCTTCAAGGGCTTACTTTTAGAAGTAGATTGGCTGATCTTTCTTTTATGGCATCTCTGGGAAGGCTCAAATTCCCAGAGTTTCAGCTACCTGGTTTTCACTATAGAACTGCAAGTTCTACACATTCCACCAGGAAGCAACCTCTCACAAACTATCAGGTTCTCAGAACTGTGTGTGACTCCAATATTCCTCTCTCTCTCTCTCTCTCTCCCTCCCTCCCTCCCTCTCTCTCTCTCTCTCTCTCTCTTTCTCCTCTCTTTTCTTTTTGCCCTCCTTTCCTTTCATCACTAATGGGAAAGGAGGGGGAAATGAGCAGCTGATATTAAGGACTCAAGTAGAAGGCAAATGTTTTGAGAATGATGATGGCAACAAATGCACATATGTGCTTGATACAGTAGATGTATGTGTGGATTGTGATAAGAATGGTACGAGCCCCCAATAAAATGATTTTTTAAAGAATTTTTTTCTCATTGAATCACCATAAAAATATATACTTTCCAGCAATCACCTAATATATAATTTACTTCCAATATATCCTCTCCCCATTGGTAGCATTGATTTAAGTGGGTGGAAATGTGGGACTGGGGAAGGCACACATAACATTATGAACAAAAACTAGCAAACAAACTAAAACAGACATCTTCTCTGCCTTCACCATTTGGGGAATGTTGGGAGACAAGGACACCTATTTGCTCTTCAAGGTCATTTCACGTTTGTTATTATTTGGTTGGCTTGCAACACGATCACTTCCTGCTCCCTGGTGCTTTCTTAAGTTTAAATTAGTTTCCAATCAAGATGCTCTTGTGTCTTGCAGAAGGAAAGCATTGTTTTTTAATACACTTGTAACTAATGCTGCTGGTCCTTGGGGAGTTTCGAAGACCTCAAAGGCAATAGTTCTCTACCCGGGAGCAAAGAAGCCATTACAGCTTGTACTAGAAGATTTAATAGGTGTCATAATTTATCATGTAAATCGAAAAGTGTTTCTTAATTAAGTGCGTACGTTAATGAATTTTTTAATTTGATCCCTGTAAGTACCTTGCTATACTAATTGCAATATTCTACACATTAGTCATCCGCTGTTGCCCTTGGCTATTTTCTACCCTGAGAGGAAGAGAAAGAGAGCTTTTCAGTTAAAGTTCATTTAACTCTTTCCACCCAACAAATTAAATTTCGTTTTATTCACATTAGAGGGACAGCTGTGGTTTAGTTTGACTGAGCTTTTAGAGGACGTGTGTATGAGAACCAGCTGACCCCTCTGTTCCTTTTCAATGATCAGGGAGCTTGGGTAACTGGTCAGCAACTGAGGTCCTGCCCAATTCAAAGGGAAAGGGCAGTCCTTTGGCTTTCCTAGGATTAGAAGGTTTTGTAAGGAATAAGGTGGAGGTAGGGTCACATTTTATTCTGTTTGACCATGAGAGTTCTATACAGTATGACTAATGGAGTGCTGAAATGTACACAACACTTGAAATTTATAGGATCAGGACAGAAAAAAATAGAGCTAAAGTTTATCTATTTAATTGTTATATTGGTAGTACATACTCATTTGTAATAAAAATGAAGGGATTATTATAGAATGAGTAGTTCAAAAGTATCAAATAGATTATGCATATTATTAAAATAGTGATAAACAAAACAAAAATTATTTAGGCAAAGTGTCTAAGAAATAATACACTCAGCTATTATAGTGGTTGTCTATTGGTAATAGTTATTCATAATGTCTTTTTTCTGTATTTTCCAAATGTAATACAATCCTTGTCAATAAGGAAACATGGTTATTTTCAAAGAAATATCACAATAGTGAATTTTAAACTTTATTCTTTCTTTTAGAAGATCTACTCTTCATGTAAATAGCTCATACATGACTATTTAAAGCTTTCCCCCCCCCCATATACTTAAGATGTATCTACAGTAAAGAAAGTGATCAGAGAGTGTTCTGTTACCTGTTATGTAAAAATAATTAAAATCCAATTAAAGTGAAACCACTAGAATTTAGGACCTTTCTATTTAAGCAGATACTTTGATTTATTTGAGAAGAATTGAATGTAATAAACTTTATTTGGTATGCCTTATTTAAAAACATATACTTTTCTGGTTTTTGTACTATATATTTTGTGATGTATAAGATTGAAGTGCACAAGAAAATGGTCATATTAAGAAAATAAGTGTTGTCATTTAATAGACACAGTTTTATCAACACCAAACTTTTTACATATTTATATTTCACAAAGAACTCTATGTGAAGGATGCCACAGTTTAGATCCTAACTCTTACCATATTATCTGTATGTTTTATTTATTTGTTGCATCAATTATTTATTTTAAGATATGAATTTAAAAAATAATGAAGATGATTTGAGTGAAAGTTTACAGAGCAACTTAGTTTTCCAGGCAAAAATTTTGTGTCATGACATTGGTTTCAATCCCATAATGTAGTCGGAGTAGCATATGTCACTTCCTCCTTCATTTCCTGTTTCTGCGTGCCCTCTCCCTGCCTACTTTCTGAACTTTGTCCCTGGAAAAATGCTGCCCTTTTATATTGAATGCTTGATTGTCCTAAAGATGACACACCTCCTTGCTGGTGGTGCTCACCTCATACACATTCATCATCTATCTAAATTTGACCACCAAGGGTGAGTTCAGGTCTAGGCTTAAAGGGCGACCAGGGGTCATAGTCTCAGAGGTACCACCACTTTGCATTCCACCAGTAAAAGTGGGGTTTTCTTATGGCTATGAATTTTGTTCTAGATATCTGCCCCCTTCCCCACACTCTATCCAGGAACTTCTGTCAGAAACATATTTGTTTATTCTCCTGGTAGTCCTTGGTCTATTCGATATTCTTCACCACCGCAATATTCCAACAGCATCATTCTTCTTGGTTTTTCCAGATTCATTGTATAATTTGCACATGCATAGGAAGCAATTAAAAATACCATCGCTTGAGCCCAGGAAACCTGAGTCCTCATAGTGACATTTTTGCTCTTGTAACATTTTAAATATGCAAAAGTGCTGCCCAATGCAATGTGTTGTTAGATTTTCTGACTGCTGCTTCATGGATGCTGAATATAGACTCCAGTGAAACAAATCCTTGACAAATACAATCTATTATTTATTTATTAGGATGTTACTTAATTGTCCCAGCAATGAGGGTTTTTATAGATATAATCCATCCTAATGGTTGCAGTATTTGATCTTTATCAATTAGTGCTGTATGTCTTCTCTCCTTTCATCAAGCAAGATTGAGTCATTTGAAACACATGGGATGTTATGAAGTCTTCAGTCTTGATGCTTTGATCTTCTTCATATAGTCTAGCTTCTCGGGTCATTTGCTAAGAAAGCATATTGAATATATTTGATGACAGAATGCCAATCTGATGCACACATATCCTGATTTTAAGCCATGTAGAATCTCCCTGTTCTGTTTGAATAAGTACCTTTTGTCTATAAACAGGTTCTACATGACCACATTTAACTGTTCTGGAGTTCCCATTCTTCTCAATGTTATGCATAATTTGTTAGGATTCACACAGTTGAATTCCATTTTGTAGTCAGTAACACACAGGCACTATCTTTGTGATACTTTCCCATTTGAATCAAGATCCATTGGGCATCAGCAATGCTCTCTTCAGTCCCGAGTCCTCTAGGCATCTGGGCTTGAGATTCTGATGGTTCCCTGTTGACATGCTGTTACTGAAACCATTCTTACATGATCTTAAACACATTTTTATTGGTATATGATAGTAACAATATGGTTTGATAATATTTGCATTCTGTTGGATAATCTTTATTTGTTGTTTATAGGTACAGTCAAGAAGATTCCAACTGATAGAGACCCTGTGTAAAAAAAATAAATCACTGCCTGGTCTTGTGTCATTATTATGCTCAAGCGCATTGTTGAAGCGGTTGTGGGAAGCCATATTGTTGAGGGGATTCCTTTTTTTCCCCATGGCCCTCTAGTTTATCAAGCATGTTGTCCTTTTCTAGGGATTGAGCTCTCCTAATAATATGCCCAAAGTCCAGGAGACCTAGTCTTGCCATCCTTGCTTCTAAGGAGCACTTTGGAATTACTTCTTCCAGACAACTTTGTTCCTTTGACTGATCCGTCTTTACTTAAAATGGGTTTAAAAATGCATCTTTTCAAGCCAGTAGGAAAGACAACTCTCTTCTAAATTTGTTGGCACAGATTGTGAGCAATTTTAGAGTGACGCCCATTTATTGAACTTGCTTGATTAATAGTCAGTCAATGCTTAGAGTCTGCTTTTCATGGATGTGGTCAATTTGAATCTTGTCTATTCCATGCAGCAGCATACTTGTGTACTGTCACTGTTTGCATTATTGAAGCAAATAGTATTTGATTATGTGCCACCTCTGGAAATGGTTGCATGTTGACTAATTACTCTGTGGATTCCTTCCATTTTCTTTTGATATTTCCGGCAGACTTAATTTTTCCCCATGGTGTGGTTATCAGGAGTTTTGAATCAAGTTTATTTTGAATCAAGTTTATTTTGAATCATATACATCCTCTATATGTTAGAACAAAATACAGAAAGCTTCCATAAATGACTGTGGATCCAATCAAGACACAATCCTTGACCACTTCAATGAATTATTCTCTTATCTTTATGTTCCCTGTTGGTACAGTTGTGGGAATTTTGATTGAGTTGTAATCCATAGTGAAGGCTACAATTCTTGATTTCATCAACAAATATTTCAGCTCCCCACTCTCTGGAAGCAAGGTTGAATCATTTATATATCACAGGTTGTTATTAAGCCTTCCTCCAACCCTGATGCTTCATTTTGCTTCATATAATTCAGCTTCTCTAATGATTTGCTTAGCATAAAGATTGAATACGTAGGGTGAGATGACACAAGCCTGATGCAAACCTCTTCTAATGTTAAATCATGCAGTATTCGTCCCTTGTTCTCTTTGCATAACTACCCTTTGATCCATGTACAATTTCAACAGGAGCACAATAAAGGACTTTGGAATTCTCCTTCTCAAGGCTGTACATAGATTGTTATGTTCTACACAGTAAAATTCCTTTGTGTAGTCAATAATACAAATAAACATCTTTCTAATATCGTCTGCTTTGAGCCAAGACCCATCTGGCATCAGCAATGACATGCCTTGTTTCATGTCCTCTTCTGAATCTGGCCTGAACCTCTGGCAGCTTCCTATAGATGTACTGCTACAACTGTTGTTGGTTAATCTTCAGAAAATTTAACTAGCATGTGACACCAATGATATTATTCCATAATCTAATCTGTTTGGAATGGGTACACAGAAAGATCACTTCTATTCAGTTGGCCAAGAAGCTGTCTTCTAAATTTCTTAGTATAGACAAGTAAGTACTTCCAAAGTCCCTCTACTTGTTGAAACATTTCAGTTGATATTCCATTGAATCCTGGAGCCTTATTTTTGTCTAATGTTTTTAGTGCACCTTGAACGTCTTCCAGTATCACTTCCTTCTTGTCATATGCTACCTCCTTAAATGGTTGGATGAGGACTGGTTCGTTTGGTTCAGTGACTCTGTGCGTTCTTTCTATCTTCATTTGTTGCTTCCGCAACATCCAATGTTTTGGCTTGGGGTTTTTCAATAGTGCAACTTGAGGCTTAAATTTTTTTCTTGAGTTCCTTCAGTGTAAGATATGCTGAGCACGTTGTTCCTTTTTTACTCTCTCTAGGAATGTATATGTTTCATTGTAATATTTGACTTTATATTCTTGAGCCACCCTTTGAATTTTTCTGTCCAGTTTATTGCCTCATATACATGTGAAATTTGTACAATAAGGAAGACTGAACAAGAATTGATGCAATCGAGTAATGGTGTTGGCGAGGAATAACATAAGCACCATGGACTGGCAAGAGAACAAGCAAATCTGTCTTCAAAGAAATACAACCAGAATGCCCCTTGGAAGTGAGGAAGGAGAAATTTTATTTCACTTATTTTGGATATGGTATCAGGAGAGAGAGTACCTGGAGAAGTATATCATGCTTAGTAAAGTAGAGGGTCAGCATAAAAAGAGCAAGTCTCTCAAGGCAGTGGTGATACATAGGACCAGACAGTGTTTTGGAACAGGCTGTGTTTTGTTCTGTTGTACATTGGGCCACAATGAGTCAAAATCAACAACACAGGCAATATATTGAATGTTACCAGAAGCATCAAAGAAAATGGAAGGAATACAGAGTTGCTGGGCAAAGAATTGATTTATTAGCAACCATCACAGGAGGTAGAAAATGATCAAGAACTGATGGTATTTGTAGTAGTTACATAATCTGGTGTCAACTTGAGACAATAAAGAGTGAAGGGGTGAAGTCTAGTCTGCCAATCAGGTCACGGCTTGATGACTTCATTTGGAGGTACAATGGAGATAAATAGCTCAGCTGAAGGAGACATTCTCTCTGCTTGTCTCCCTGTGAGACATTCCTGTTGACAAGCCACATGGAGCTACACTGATGAGTCAGAGCCCTGGAGTTGGAGGAGCCACCTGGAGATCCATGCCAGCACTGAGATGCTTCCACCACCACTGGATCCATAAGACTTTCCACCCACTGGCCTGTGAACTTCCTGCATTCAGCATTACAGAATGGCTGCGTGAGCCTAAAGAGGAACTTTTGGACTCGTATTGACATATGGGGCAATATCAGACTTATGGGCTTGAGCTGGACTCTCCGAGGATGTCTTTTTAATGTACAATTGCTCTTTGATATAAAGTTCTCTCTTACACACATGAGTCTCCCTGGATTTGTTTCTCTAGTTTTCCTGGACTAACCCAGTATTGGAGTAAAACATCCAAGATGCACTAAAAGCCTTGCCCACCCCTCCAAAAATGGGTTCTTTAGGAAATAGCAAAAGACCAATCGAAATGTTTCATTAAACTAATGCACCACTGGTGGTGCTCACTCATATATGACAAGAACTGTGGAGGACAACGACTTGGCAAGCCACCTGGAAGAGATCCATAATTGTGCCCATCATGACTGTCACGCTCAACTAAAACTTTTCTGAAGGTATTTTTTAAATGATTGCAGCAGTACATCCACAGGGTGATTTCAGAAATCCAAGCTTTCTTCATTTTTGATGACAGATGAATCTTGATGGAAACTAAAGAATATTAAAAGGCTTAGTTGCATTTTTTGGCTATTCAGAGGCATTTCACTGTGTGGATTATAATAAACTCCGGGTAACATTACAAAAAGATAATAGAATTACTACAGAGCCCGTTCAATGTATTATGTTAAGTGTTGAAATACTGAATTGAAGTCCAGGGTTTCAAGCTCACTAGTCACTTGGTGGGACAATAAGACTTTTGAGCTCATAAAGATTTGTAATGTCAGAAATTCTAGAGAGCAGTTTTACTCTGTCCTATAGGTCCCTTTTATGTAAATAAACCAAATACTGACAACTTGACCAGTAGGTAACACCACCATAACAGAGAAAAGATTGAAATTATCAAGGAGCTCATCCTGCGTGGATTCATATTCAATGATCATTGAAGCAGCAGTCAAGGTATCAAAGGACACATTTTTGGATAAATCTGTTGCACAAGACCTAGTTAAAGTGTTGAAGAGTAAGGATGTCACTTTGAGACTAAGACGTACGTCACCCAAGTCATGATCTCTTTTCTTTCTTTCTGCTTTCTTTCTTTCTTTCTTTCTTTCTTCCTTCTGCCCTGAAGCCATGGTATTTTCAGTTGCCTCATGTGCTATTGAATAAGGAAGACTGAAGGAGAATTATTACATTTGAATTATGGTGTTGGAAGAATATGGAAAGTACCATAGACTTCCGAGCAGACAAACAAAACTGTCTCTGAAGAAATTCAGCCTGAACACTCCTTAGAAGTATCCTCACATGTTAGTAAGAGATACCAATCCCTGGGAAAAGGATACCATATCTGGTAAAGTAGAAGGGTGATAAAAGGGAGGAAAATCCTCAACAAGATAGACTGACACACTGGCTCCAGCAATGGGTTCAAACATAACAACAGTTGTGAGAATAGCACAGGACTAGGCGGTGCTTCATTTTGCTGAGCATGGAGCTGCTTTGAATCAAAACTACCTTGACGACACCTAAGAACCCCATTGGATCCCTAGAAGTCAAAATTGACTTGATGGCCATGAGTTTGTTGCTTTTAGTTTTAAGATGCTTATAGGGAAGCTGTACAAACAATTGTTCAAAGAAAACAGGGAAGTGCTGCAAGGTTTAGAACCAGGTACAGTGTGTGTCAGTCCTGTATCCTTCATCTGTGTGCTGAGCTAATAACCAAAGATGCTAGACTATATGAAGAAGAATATGACAACAGGATTGGAGGAAGACTCATTAGCTTCCTGTCATACACAGCAGAAACCACCTTTCTTGCTGAAAGCAAAATGATTTGAGGCACTTACTAAAGAAATTCTAAGACTGCAATATGGACTGACCCTCAAAATAAAGGAAACAAAAATCCTCACAGCTGAACCAAGAAAAAGCAACATCTTGGCATTGTAAATGATTTCATTTTACTTGGATCCACATCCAATGTCTAGGGAAGCAACAGTCAAGGAATCACATGAGGTACTCTGCAAAATACCTCTTTAAAGTGATAAAGGCTAGGATGTTCTAAACCACCTAATATGCAAGTAAAATCTTAGAACAAGTAAGGAAGACTGCAGAACTGGTACATTTGGATTACCATGTTGATGAAGAAAAGTGGCCATACCTCGCACTACTAAAACAAACATTTTCATCTTATAAGAAGTACAGACCAGATGCTCCTTAAAAGTGAGAATAATGAGACTTTATTTCACATCCCTCAGATATGCTTGGTAAAATATAGGGTCAGGGAACGTGAGGAAGACCCTCAGGAAGGGGGATTGGCACAATGGTTGCAATAATGGGTCTTTTAAATATAGGAAAGATTTAAGGATGGCAGACAACATTCCATTCTGTTGTACACAGGCTCACTATGAGTTTGAACCAACCCATTGGCACCTACCAGTAACAAGTAGAATCTTTATAATGTTAAGCAGTTGTTTGCTGTTGGTGCTAGATATCATTTTGGGTATTTTCTTTTCTATTAATCTATATGAGAAATCCTTTAACTAATTTGTTATTGCATTTTGGAATTTTGTATATGCATTATATTAAGTTCATATACAAATCAAATTTATAATAAATAGCCTTGTATAATCCTAATACCATTACAAACCTTTTTGGGAACATTTTCCTAAATATTTGGGGGGAAAGGTGGTAAAGTTTCAAATAAGTAAATACCCACACAAAATTGTTTTTCTTTATACCAAAAGAACTATGATTATCTGTGTTAGAACAATGAGCTAAGGAAGGAGAGTCCCGGAGAGAAGGAGAGCAGGCTATCATTGACATCTTATTTTTGAACTGTAGGATTGAAAAGGAATACATTTAGAAGTATGAGTCTGATTTAACATTCATTTGAAAGTCTACTGAATAGTTTACTTATATGTTTTACAGAATGCAGAAAGCCACCTTATGCTTTTTAGGTCATGTATTTGAGCACTAATGAGTATTTCTGAAATTAAAGCCATTGGCTGCATAATTAACTGACTAGATTAGAAGATTCTCTCATTGTAACATAGGGTCTAATACATGGCAGCCAGACTCCTAATTCACTCACACTGTCACTTAATCAGAACCCATATCTCAAAACCTGACTATCAAGCTCCCGAAGTTATTGGCCTAATTATTGACCAGGACACCAAGATGCACAAGTGAATGAGATAGCACAATCTGAAAAGCTAAAATTGCCATTATTTTTGTCTTCCCAACCGTGCTCATATTATATTATTGGTTCATTTTAGCCAGAAGTTCACTTAATAAGCTGAGGCTTGAAATTAATTGGATTAAATGGAATAAGGTACATAGCCTAAAATTTTCTTAGACTAGAGAGACCTTGAGCATCCTCACGGAGTCCCTAACCCAATTCACTCACTCACAGGCAGGACCTAGGAAATAAATTGCAACCATAAAGTATCCAAAACTTCATGAAAGAGTAACTCTTCTGCTGGGTATCTGTCTTTTATTATGAAAAAAATTCAAAGAGCTTTGCCCATCAATTTTGGTCATAATATATGAAATATAGTCTCAAAACACTGTGTATTGTGTTATTATTGATTTTAGAAAGCACATATCAACTAAGTTAAAAATTGTCTTTATTTTGAAACAGTTTATACTACTTAGGTGTTTGATGCTCAGTATATTGAAGAGGAAAACCAGAAAGATACTTATTTGCATGTTATTGACTATGAAAAGGCATTCTATCATGTGGATTTTAAAAAATTATGGATAACATTGCAGATCACTGGAATAATAGACAATTATGCTCACGTGGAAACCATTCATAGCCCAAGAAATAGGTATTTGAACAGAACAAGGGGAAACTGCATTGCTGAAAAACAGGAAAGCTGTATGTCAGGTCTGTATCACACTCGTTCAATCTGTATGGAAGCAAATCTGAGAAACTGGACTGTATGTGCAGAAGAATGGGGCATCATCATCAAGACTGGAGGAAAAATACTACTAACAGTCTACAAATGCAGATGATACGACCTTGTTTGATGAAAGCAAAAAGGACGTAAAGTATTTACTGAAGAAATCAAAGGTCACAGCCTTCAGGACAGACTACAATCTCAACACAGAGGAAATGAAACTTCTTACAACTGGACCAATAAATATCACAAATATATAAAACTTTAAGGAAAGACATATAAAACATGTGAGTGTTAAGTCTCCTCTGGAGCATTAATTGTATCTAGGAGAAATAATAGTTAAATGCATACTTAGCTTTTGTTATTAAATGTAAACACCAGAGAGAAGAGAAATATCTTTGAATATAATTAAATACAGTAATTGAGAGATATGCTAAAGCACAGCTATTTCCTTTTTGTATGAGTTTTGATAAAAGAATAAAATTTTAAATGTGGCCTTTAAGCTCCTCAGAAGAAATAAGACTCAGAAAAATTGTGTTAACTTTTTTGTGTTCAAGTTTAGTTTAAGTTGAAATGGCATGATATAAAATGGAAAAACTGTAAGATTTCATAATGACAAATTAATAATAGTGTTAACTCTAGTGCACTGTTATGGACTTAATCCACCCCCACCCTCCCCAATGATGTTTTGGGGTCTTCCTAAGCCTATACTTAAGACAATAATGTTTTATTGGTTACTGTTGTGTCAATGAGACCACGATTGACTTGAGTGGATTCAAAGTACCTAATCATTTCAGAGCTACAGAAAGAGAAGATTAGACATAGAGGAATAGCACCCGCCTGGAAGTCACTACAAGAAAGTGAACTGAAAAGACCCTGATTTGAAATTTCAACCTAGAATTGTGAGAAAACAACTTTCTGTCTGTAATAGGATATCTAGCTGCACACAAGAAAACGCAGTCAACACAACTATTATTCAAATTTATTCACCAACCGGTAAAGCTAGCAATGAATACATTTAAGGACCACCAATGTCTTTGACAGCAGAACATTGTGTAGGTAGGAACCAACTCGATGGTGTCTATCAAACATAAAATATGGATGCATTGATTGTTGTTGACAGTTGGAATTTCAATGTTGTAAAGAAAGCAGAAGGAACCACAGTTGGAAAATAGGGCCCTGAACTTAAAATGAATCTGGAAATTGTAATATGGAATTTTATAAGACCAAGAACTTTTTCACTGCAAAAACCATTTTACAGCAGTGTAAATGGTACCTATACCTGTGAATTTCTTCAGATAGACTATAAACAAATTAAGTTGACTACATCTGTAGAAAGACTCAATAGACAAACTCAAGACCAGAAGCTCAAGAGGGGCCAGGGGCTGATTGTGGAACAGAATAGCAATTGCTCATATGTGAGTTCAGGTTCAAGGTTAAGTCTAGTTTTTGTTGTTGTTAGGTGCCTTCAAGCTTGTTCTGAGTCCTAGAAACTAATATAATGAAACACTGCCGAGGCCTGTGTCAGCCATACACTGCAATGTTCGAGGCCATTGTTGCAGTCATTGTGTTCATCCATCTTGCCCAGAGCCTTCCTCTTTGCCCCTGTCACTCCACTTTGCCAAGCATGATGTCCTTCTCCAGGGACTGGTCCTACTGACAACATGTCCAATGTATATAAGATGAAATCTTCCCAACCTTGCCTCTACAGAGCATTTTGGCTGTACTTCCTTCAAGACAGATATTTGGTGTTTGGGTTTTTTTTTTCCTTTCAATATTCTTCACTAGCACTCTAGTGCAAATCATCCAGTTTTCTTCCATTTTCGTTGTCCAACTATCATATGCATTTGAAAATACCACGATTTGGAACAGGTGTACCTTACACCTCAAAGTAATACCATTGCATTTCAATACTTTAAAGAGGTCTTGTGCAGCAGATTGACTTAATGGAGCTCAGTGTTCGATCTCTTGACTGCTGCTTGGATTAGCATTGACTGGGGAACCAAGCAAGATGAAATCTGGAAAACTTCTATTTTTCCATTTATCGTTATTTTACCCATTTGTCTAGTTGTGAGGATTTTGCTTTTCTTTATATGTAGGTGCAATCCGTACTGATGACTTAATTCTTGATCTTCATCAGCAAGTGCTTTAAGTCCACCCCAATTTCAGCAAGCAAGTTTGCGACATCTTCATATTGTGGGTTGTGAGTAAATCTTCCTCCAATCCTGTTGTCACATTCTTTTTCACATAACCAGCTTCTCTGGTGATTTGCTCATCACATGGATTTAATAAGTATGATGATAGGACTCAACCCTAATGCACCCTTTCCTGAGTTTAAACCATGCGTGATTCTTTTGTTCTTTTCCCATAACTCTCTCTTGATCCATGGTCAGTTCCTCGGGAACAAAATGAGGTGTTCTGGTATTCTTAGTTTTTTCTCAAGGCCGACCATAGTTTATTTTTGTTCCACACAGTCAAATGCCTTCGCAGAGTCAATAAAACACAAGTGACGCTCTTCCTGGTGTTCTCTGCTTTCAGGCAAAAATCTATCTGACATCAGCAATGACATCCCTTGTTCCACGTCCTCTTCTTAATTTGTCCTGCAGTTTTGGCAATTCCATGTCAATGTACTGTTGCCATCATGGTTTAATTGTCTTCAGAAAAAAAATTGCTTGGATGTGAAATCACTGATACTGTTCTATAGTTTGAGCATTCTCTTGGGTCACCTTTCTTGGAAGGGGTGCACGTATGGATCTCTTCCCCTCAGTGAGCCAAGTAGCTGAGTTCCGAATTTCCTGGCATAGACAACTGAGTGTTCCTTTGGCTACATCAGTTTGCTGAAACATTTCAATTGGTATACCATAAATTCCCAGAACCTTGTTTTTGGCTAATGCATTCAGTGCCATTTACATATGAGTATAATAAAAAAGTACTATTAGGGTTTCATGAGTACCCTTTATTTCAAACAAAACATATATGTACATGTGTCAATGGTTAGTGAACGACTGCACACAGTTCACTGAGCAAGACACTGTTTCAGTCTCATTAGCGGAAGACCTTTGATGAGATGGTTGACACAGGGCCTGCAACAATGGGCTCAAACATGGCAACAATGGTGACAATGGTAAAGGACCAGATGGTGACTGGTATGTTGGGTGGGTCACAACTGACTCCATGGTACCTAACAATAACAGTCTCAGTAGAGTGCTTTTAAAAAGGCCTAATGAATTAGGCCAGTGAAATTCAGGAAAAGAGGTCAACTTAGAAGGTTATTGAGAGTGTTCTTGGGAATCCAAAGGGGAAATATTGATTCTCATGAAGGATACAGACAATCATGAATGCTTATTAGGAATAAGTTTTAAGAAAATTTAAAACTGCATTGACGATAAAAAGGCCAGGAATGTTGTGTCAATGTTTTGTTTTGTTTTTCTTTCCCTAACAACAAAAGCAATGCACCTTATCTTTCTTACAGAGTAGGATGGGAAGCCTTAAGAAAATTTCATTAGGAAACCTACCTTACATCTTTGATCCTACTTCTGTGAACTTCTGTTTATCCCCTGAATTTGAAGAACTTTAAAAAGGAACATGACTGAGTCCACCAAAGATACCAAAACTCTTATTTTGATGTTGTGTAAATTGAAGATATCAGAATTCTTTGGAGGAAGGATGAGAGATATAGGAATATCACTTTTAGAAGTGCGTGTACCTAGCTTCACATTGCTAGTATTTCTTATTTAGTAAAGTTTGATGTGATTCTATAGCAAAACCACTTTTTACTTAATTTTGGAGTCAACACACACACACATACATCAAACAAAATTTCTCACTTTTATTTCTGATATGCTAAATTTCCAAGCCTACTCTGAGATTTTAAGTAAATGATTAGCAATTGAGGGATATTGTTGTACAGTCAACAAACAAATGAACAAACAAAAGCCAAGAGAAAAATTGATATAAATAGATGAATGAATGGCACTAATTGACTAAAACGACAACAAGAATAATAACAAAATACAAAATCAACCCACGGCCATGGATTGATTCTAATTCATAGCAACTCTCTAGGACAGACTAGAATGGTCCCTAAAGGTTGGCAGAGCTTTAAGTATTGAGAACACAAAAAGCCACCTCTTTCTGCCAAGGAGAAGGTGCTGGCTGAGAGCAGCTCGTTTGTGGTTAACAGCCAAAAGTGCAGCCCACTGTGCTTCCAGGGTTCCCGCTCTATATTCCAAGTAGATGGAAACCATCAGTTCATTGTTTTCGTGAATACTTCTCTGTGCAGCTGCCAATCAAGACTTGACGTTTGTTTAAGGAGTTATTGTTAGTGGGTGTCCTTTCTCTTATATCTTTTGGATTGGAGAAACTTCTAGCATTCAACTTGCAGAATTGATATTTTCCCTTTCTCCTCTCATCAACATTTGTCAGAGTGTAGACGAACATTATCTGGTCTGATTCAATTAACTTTTGATTTCCCAATATCCGGTAGCATGGAAACCTGATAAATTGTGCTTGTGCATGATTTAGATACAGTCACATACACACCGGGAAGCCACACAAACGGACCTACACCCTAACCCTACACACACATCTCATACCTTTCTGTTGCTCTTGTCAACCTGAAGACTTCTCTGTTCATGGAAGAAAAGAAGAGGAAGCTGTGACAGACATCCAAGCAGTCATTCACCAGACTGAGCAAAGCTGTAGGTTTTGTGGTTTCTTTGCTTTGCTTTTTAGATTTTATTTTAATTGAAAGAAAGAGATCCAGGTACCAACTATATAAAAGTTCAAGGGGGCCCTGATATGCCCTTAATCAATAAATATTTAAGATGCTTTTCCCCCACCCCACTCTGCAACAACATATGTCAGCATCTCCTTTAGCTCATAAAAGCCAATTCCCTCCTGTGGCTCACGAGCACCCGAAGTCTCTATGTGCTGATTAGCAGATTCCGTGCAGCCCCCGGCCTGACTCCAATCACTTCCTGCGGGAAAATTGCTGAACCTTCATGCAGCAGCACAGCACACAGCAGACCGTGTCACTGGGGCTTGGTTCTCATTGCAGCCCAGAGACTTCAGGAGTGTGTGTACAAGGCTGGAACATCTTCCTTGCGGGGGGGCTAATTACTGTTTCCCCAGGGTGTCTGCTCTGTGAATACTTAAGGGTAATCATCACCAGCTAACTGCATGGGGAGTGCATCTAAGCAATTTCGCCAAGTCCACTGACAGCAGCTGGAAGTCATATTAGCCTTGTTACATGAGGATGAGTGCTCCCCACTCAAAGAAGCCCAACGAGACTGGGGCCACTCAATAAGCCACTACGGCATCCTGGAGAACGTACAATCCATGTTGAGCCATTAATTTCAGCGAGCTCTTTTAACAGGGTGTTTTGAGATTTACATAACACAAAGCTAAATTATAAATCACAAATTCTTCCAAGGTATCAACCTGGTGACCTATTTAACTACTAGGACAGCGGTACTCAATCTGTGGGTTGCGACCCCTTTGGAGGTCCAATAACCCTTTCATAGGGTTTGCCCGATTCATAACAGTAGCACAATTACAGTTATGAAGTAGCAATGAAAATAAATTTATGGTTGGGGGTGGTCACCACGACATGAGGAACTGTATTAAAGAGTCACGGCATTAGGGGGGTTGAGAACCACTGTTCCAGGATAATCAAATTAATCCATTGATACTTTCTTATAAAGTAGTCAGGGGAGGGTAGTCTATCACACAGATACAGGGACTATGTCTTTAAACAAACAGAGGATGTGGATTTCTATACAGTTTTTTTTCTTGTTTTCTTTCTTTTCTTTGTTTTTCTTTTTTCAGTTTTTATGACTCATGGAATTACATTATATTTCAGGAGCATGCACCTGAATAGTGGCTAGAAATCTATACCCATGAAAGTTCCTTGTCTGTTGGCTAATCGCCCATAGTTTCCCAGGAAAGTCAAACTAAGAGATTGCAAATTCTGCAAAAGCTTTCTTAATTGAAACTTAAATAAGATGTCAATCCAAATAACTGTGTAATCTGTGTATACAAATATCCCCCAAATTGTCACTTGAGATATAATCCAGAACACTGAAGTAAGTGAATATAGGAGAACTTTAGCAAAATTATAATAAAAATGTTTCATTGAAGTATAAAATAAATATAAATTAGGGGCAATGACCAATCTGATTTTAAATGAAAAATTCTTATTTTGTTCACAAAAACCCTCCCCCCCCACTATCATGATCCCAATTCTACCTTACAAATCTGGCTAAACCAGAGGATCTACATTGGTACAGATACCAACTGGAAACACTGGGAATCCAGGACAAATGACTTCTTCAGGACCAGTGGTGAGAGTGGCGATGCCTGGATGGTAGAGAGAATGTGGGGTAGAAAGAGGGAACTGATTATAAGAATCTACGTATAGCCTCCTGCCTGGGGGATGGACAGCAGAGAAGAAGGCAGGGGCAGATGTCAGACAATGTAACATATGACAAAATATAATAATAATTTATGAATGATGAAGGGTTCATGGGGTATGGGGGGAGTGGGGAGGGAGGGGGAAAATGAGCAGCAGATATTAAGGGCTCAAGTAGAAGGCAAATGTTTGAGAATGATGATGGCAACAAATGTACATATGTTCTTGACACAATGGATGTATGTATGGATTGTGATAAGAATTATGAGCCCCCAATAATATAATTTTTTAAATTGGATATCTTTTCATCAATAAGTGATTCAGTAGGTACAGGGACATAAAATATTTAAAGAAATATTATATGCAGTAGAGATGTGATATTTAAGAAGGTGGCATAAAAATATTTTCTATAAAATAGGTTCTTGTGACATGAAACTTTTAAAGAGTGTTCATTGGTCCATATCAGGTAATGGATGCTAATTTAGTGGAGTAAAATGGAAGTTATGTAAACAAATAAATAGAAATTATCAGAAGACCATAACATAATTTATGTATTTAATTATGAGATAAAAGAAATGAGCGGTGCTAAATTTATAAATTCAAAGAATATTAAGTACATACAAGAATTATACATATATATATGTTATATATTTCCTTTTAATTAAGAGCTATAATTGACCTTCAAGGAGCCCTAATAGCGTAAGGAGTTCTGCTGGTGTACTGGTTGCTGAAAGGTCAGCAGTTCAAAACCACCAGCTACTCAACGGGAGAGAGAAGAGCCTCTCTACCTCCATAAAAAGTTCAGTGGGAACCCCACAGGAGCAGTTCTAACCTGTCCTACAGGGTCATTCCGAGTCAGCATCAATTTGATGGCAGTAAGTCTGGTATGGTTTTATGATTGACAGTTATTCTTAATGATATAAGTAATTTCTTATTCTAATTAATGGGAAAACGTCATTTAAAATAAAATGCTTTACTCTGAAATAGATAGGAGTAAAATCAAACAGAAATAGTTTAAAATTTAACAAAAATAAATTTCTAGTAGTATACTGAGGAGTCTAAGAAACCTCACCTTTAGCTTGGTACTTGCAAGAACTAAGGTGAGGTGAATACTTGACCAATCTAAGTATTATTGTAAAGATGAACCGAGGCACAGGACTAGTGAGAGGGAAACAGGACAAAGGGAGAGCAGAAGCAGAAATAGTTTTATTAGCGGGGAGCTCCCGGGCCAAGCCCCATGGTCTAGCAAGTAGTCCAGCGGCATCACGGGCTCTGTCGGGAGGCTCAGAGTTTTAAAGGGAAGCGGTGAGAGGGAGGTCTATGTTGCAGAGGAAGGGTTATGGCCCAGGATGTAGAGTGAGCTAAATGGCCCAAGACACAGTTTCTCAGCTCTGGCAGGCAGGCTGACTTGGTCTCAAGGTTTTCCGGTCTCCTCATTTCAGGGGAGCAGCTGCTGACCTCTGGGGACGTGCAGGGAAACGGGGCCCCGGCCTGCCTCAGCTTAGCCCAGTCAATTATATGTAATAGTATAATAGCAACTTAATTGGAAGGACTTAAACTGAAAATCATGTCGAATTAATGAAGTTTTTAAGATGATTAAGTCTCTTTGATGTACAATATTATTGTTAGATGTGTCCCGAATGGCATGATCAATAATTACTTAATGCTCTTTGACATTTTTGAATGCTCGGTTTAGTCATTGCAAAAACACATCAAGCAATCTAATAATCTTAAAATTAGCTTAAACTACGAAGTATAAGAATATCAGGGCAACACACATCATTATTCTAGCATCACGGTCCCAATAAGCATGGCCTTCATCGGTGTACTCACCCCGGGCAGAGTGGGAGAGAGCAGGAGTTGATGTCTCCTTGGTTCCTGACTCTTAAAAATCAGTGTCTCTCTCCGGGTTTTAAATAGGCAGTTCAGCTGGCTCCTTGACGTCCCTCTGGTCTTGTCAGGGTCCTCCAGACTTTCTGGGGAGGCTCTTCAGGCCATCTGTTGATTCTTGGCAGTTTCAGGGTCTCCCTGCAGTTTCAAGACCTCCCTATTCCGCTGGGCCCCAATGTCCGTTTTATTTCTTCTCTGAAAGGGAGTTTCTTCTGTTTGCTTCTTGTAAGGAAGTCCAATGTCTTGCGAGGAAGTTCTATAGTGCTCGTATCAAGATGCCGTTGCGTCGCTTCTCACCCACAGCCCTGCTATGCAAAACAGAAATAACCAGTTTGCTCCCTCGTCATTGCTATTGTTCATTTGGGCTCCTTGCTGCAGTCACACTATCTCCATTTGGCTGAGACCCCTCCTCTTTCTTTGTTTACTTTCCACTTTACTAAGCATAATGGCCTTTTCCAGACACTGGCCTCTCCTGATAACGTGTCCAAAGTACCTGAGATGAAGTCTTGCAGACCTTGCCTGTAATGAGTGTTGTCTGTTGTACTTATTCCAGGACAGATTTGTCTGCTCTGGCAGTCAACAATGCTTTCAATATTCTCCAACAGTGTAATAATTCAAACACATCAATTCCACCTCCATCTTCTTCATTCGCCGTGTAGCTTGTACTTGTAGACGAGGCAATTGAAACGTACCACGGCCTGTGTGAAGAATGCTTCAGTCCTCAAAGTGATCTCTTTGCGACTCCACACTTCAACGCGCTCTTCGGGTAGTAGTTGCCCTGTGCAACATGCCAGTGGATTTCTTGACTACTACTTCCAGGAGCACTGATTTTGGATCCAAGCAAGACAAAGCACAGGACAGCTTCAAGCTTTCCCCTGATTATTTTATTACCTGTTGATCCACTTGGGAGGATTTGAGTCCTCTTCCCATTGAGTTGTAAATCATTCGGAAGCCTACAGACCTCAGGGAGTCCTTGTCGCTTTCAGCAAGCAAGGTTGTGTCATCTGCATATTGAATGTTGTTGATCAGCCTTCCTACTGATATTCTATCTTTCATAGAGTCCACCTTCTCCGATTATTTGCTCAGTGTGCAGATTAGATAAGTGTGCTGAAAGAATCAAACCAGAAATGCCCATTTTCTGACTTTACGCCTTGCATTATTCCCCATCCTCCTCCCTCTTTTTCTTATGGATCGCCTCCTTTTGGTCCATTTACAGATTTCCTAAAGCGTTCTGGAATACTTACTCTTCTCAGTGCTATTCACGGTCTGTTATGATACACACAGGCAAATGCCTTTACATAATCTATAAAAGCACAAGCAAGTATTTTGCTAGTATCCCTTGCTTTCCGCCCTCTTCTCAATGTAAATGAATTTCTAGCAACTTCTTGTCGATGTGCTGCTGCACCTGGTTTTGGATGATCTTCAGCAAATTGTCACTTACATGTGGCATCAATAAATCTGTTGTATAATTTCCACATTCTGTTGGGTCATCTTTCTTTGTCACAGGTTCAATTAGTATCTCTTCCAGTTACTTGGCTAGGTAGCTGTCTTCTAAATTTCTTTGGATACACTAGTGAGGGTTTCCAGTTCTGGAACCCAGCTTCAATTGGTATCCCACTAATTCCTAGAAACTTGTTTTTCACTAATGACTTAAGTCCACCTTGGACTTATTCCTTCAACAGTATTGATTCTTAGTCATATAACTAACACCTCTGATTAAGGACAAATATTGACCAGTTCTTTTGCGTTCTTTTGTGTGCAGCGGCTCTGTATATTTCTCCCATAGTCTTCTGAGGGTTCATTCAATATTTTGCGCACAATGTTTTTTCAATATTTTGCTCATTAAATCCTTAAATAATGTACATCAATGCTTGACATTTTTCACTCCTCTCAGTGTGAAATATGCTGTGTATTCTTATTTTCTGATTTCCTAACTCAAGGTCTTCGCACATTTCATTATGATATTTTCATTTGAAATTTTCTGTTCAACTCTTTAGCTTCATCAAATTTTCCATTTGCTTTAGATAGTCTACATCTAAGAGCAAATTTTAGAGTCTCTTATGCCATCTGGTTGATGTTTTCTTTCTCTCTTGTCTTTTAATGACCGGTTGTTTCCTTCAGGCATGGTGTTCTTGATGTCTTCCCACAGCTTATCAGGTCTCCGATCTTTAGTGTTCAATGCTTTAGATCTGTTCTTGAGATGGTCTCTAAATTCAGGTGGGATATAGTCAAGGTAGTATTTGGGGTCTCATATAATTGTCAGTTTGTCATACTGTGGTGACTTATGGGTGCTGTGATGCTGGAAGCTATGTCACTGGTAGTTTAAATACCAGCAGAATCACCCAAAGTATGCAGGGTTCAGGAAAATCTGACTGAAGAATGAATCGGTCGTCCACTTCAGAGGAATTGGCCACTGAAAACCCTATGGATAGCTTTGAAATGAGAAGATGCTAGGTTGGAAGGCACTCAAAACAGGACTGCAGATTGCATTGTTAAAGTAGTTGAGCATGATAATGTGATGAATTAAAACCTGCAAGATCTAATTTTCTGAGGAGGCAAGACTCAAAATGAGAAGAAACTCTGCATATATCAATTAATAATTGGAATTTGGAATGTGTGATATATGCATCTAGGAAAATTGGGAGTTGTCAAAAATGAAATGCAACACATAAATATCAATATTCTAGACATTAATGAGATGAGATGAACTGATATTGGCCTTTTGAATAAGAAAATAATATGATTTGCTATGCCAGGAAGGATAAATTCAAGGGGAAGGGCATCACATTCATCATGAAAAATGACATTGCAACACCTATATCGAATTACAATCTCTCTGCAGTGGGAAGGATGTATCTGCATACAAGGAAATCCAGGCAATACAATTATTATTCAAAGTTATGCACCAATCACTAAAACCGGAGATGAACAGCTCTAACAATATCCTCAGTCTGACATCGATCAAGTATTCAATGAAGATATATTGATCATTTTTGGCGATTGGAATGAAAAATTTGGAAGCAGAGTGGAAGGAACAGTAGTTGGAAAATACGGGGTAGTTGATAGAAACAAAGCTGGAGATCACACGCCCACATGCTGCAAGACCAACAACTTCATAGCAAATACTTTTATTCAGCAACACGAATAGTGCTGTACAAATGGACTTGTCCAGATGGAACACACCAAAATAAAAGAGTCTCTATCTGTGGGAAGAGAAGATGAGAGCTCAATCTCAGTACCTGGAATAAGACCAGGCCTGAGTATGGAGCAGTCCATCAACTGCTCACATATCCGTTCAGGTTGATGATGAAGGAAACCAAAGCAAGCCTGCAAGAACCCAATTAAAAACGTGTGTTAATTCTGCCTGAATTTTGAGAACATCTCAAGAACAGATTTCATGGATTAAACACTAATGACAGAAGACCTTAGGAGCTGTGGGAAGACATCAAGACCATTATACATCATGAAGAAAGCAAAAGGTCATTTAAAATACAGAAAAGAAAGAACATGACAATGCTGATGTCAGAAAAGACTCTGAAACTTGCTCTGAATTGTGGAGTAGTGAAGGAATATGGAAGCAACGATGCAGTAAAAATGCTGAACAGAAAATTTCAAAAAGCAATTTGAGAAGACAGTCAAATAATACAATGAAATGTGTAAAAACCTAGAGTTCAAAAAGAAGAAGAAAGCATATTTAAACTGAAAAACTCAAGAAAAAAAGCCCCAAGTTGCAATATTAAAAGATTCTCTGGACAAAATACTGAATGATACCGGAATCATCAAAAGAAGCTGGTAAGAATACACAGTCACCATACTTTAACTAATTAATTAACATGAAACCATTTTAAGAACCAGCGGAAATGCAGAAGACATGTAAGCTGCACTAAACTCATTAGCCCAACACAAGGCTTTAGGATGTCGTGTAATACCAATTGAAATGTCCGAACAACTGATACAGCACTGGAAGCTCTCGTCTATGACAGACCATTTGGAAGACAGCTACTTGGAGAACTAACTGGAAGAGATTTATACTTGTACTCATTCCAAAGGAAGGCTAAAAGAATGCACAGATCATAGAACATTATCATTTATATAACATGCAAGTAAATTATTTCTGAATATTATCCAACAATAGTTGTAATCACACATTGAAAGGGTGCCATCAGAGGAAGCCAGATTCAGAACAGGATGTAGAATAAGGGACATAATAACTGATGTCAGATACATCTTGGGTGAAAGCATGGAGTTCCAGAAAGATGCTTACTTGTGTTTTATTGATTATGCCAAGGTATTCAACTGTGCATATCATAACAAACGACCAGCAGCCTTGAGAAGAACTTGAATTCCAGGGCATTTCATTGCGCTCCTGTGAAACTCGTACGTGGATCAAGAGGCAGCTGTGGGAATAGAACATGGGATTGCTCATGGTTTAAAATCAAGACAGATGTGCATCAGAGTTGTATTCTCTCATCACATTTACGTAATCTATATGCTGACCAAGTAGCCAGAAACACTCAATTACATGATGAAGGCTGAGGCATCAGGCTTGGAAGAAGGTGTATTGACAACCTGAGATATGCAGATAACAACAATGTTGTTTGTTGAAAGTGAAGAGGAGTTGAAAGCCTTACTAATGAAGGTCAAGGCTTGCATTCTTCATTATGGGTTAAAACTCACTGTAAAGAAAATCAAAATTCTCAATGGATCAATAGGTAACATCAAGATAAATAGAGAAAAGGTTGATGTTTCAAGGATTTTGTTTGCTTTGATCCACAATGAAGCTCGTGGAAGTAGCAGTACAGTGACCATCCTTTGACTGCACGGCCCAACTCTGCTGCACAAGATCTCTTTGAAGTGTTGAAAACAAGATGTTACTTTGATGACGCATGGGCCCCTGACCCAAGTCATAGTGTTTTCAATTGCCTCATATGCATATGAAATTCAAATAACGAAGATCATATAAGAATTAATCTATTCAGATTATGGTGCTGGAGAAAAATATTGGAAGTACCCAAAGGACAAACTATCCAAAGCACAAACACATCTGTCTTGGAAGAAGTACAGTCAGAATGTTTCCTATAAGTAAGTCTGATGAGACTTCATGTCAAATACTTTGCAGTGGGTGTCAAGCTTCCTAATGTCGTGACCCTTTAATACAGTTCCTCATGTTGTGGTGACCTCCCAACCATAAAATTATCTTCATTGCTACTTTATATCTTTCATTTTGCTACTGTTATGAATCTGGCGACCCCCGTAAAAGGGTCGTTGGGCCCCCAAAGGGGTTGTGACCCGCAGGTTAAGAACTGTTGCTGTGGACAAGGACATTATGCTTTGTGGCAAGAGGCCAGTGAAAAGAGGAAGGCCCTTGGCAAGAGTTGACACATAGATGGCAACCATGGGCTCAAGCATCAGAACCATTAAGAGGACAGTATAGGACTCAGTGGATGTTGTTAAATGATACACAGGGTTGCTATGAGGTGGACTCAATATATTTGTTTTAATTTTTTTCAACTTTAATCAGAAGAAATTGATAGAATTCCTAAATTTCCTATCCACTAGCTTTAGTGGTTGGAGTCTTGCTAGCATGTGGAGTGTATTGGAAAGTGTTATACCAAATATAGTTATGTTAAAATTTAATACTTTATCATTTGACCTCCCTTTGGATCTATTATGATGTTATAGTTTTTAATATTACTGCTTTCTTTTCAACTGAGGATTTTCTCTAATTTATTTTGCTACTATTGTTAGTTTTTTGTTTTTGTATGTTTTTTGATATATTAAATCTAGGATAAGTGGATCTATAGAAATAGTAACTGGATTAATGATTTCTTGGGGGTATGGCAGGAGAGGTTGGGAGGAAATGGGGAGCTAATAAGAAGTACAAGGAAAAAGAAAATGTTCCAAAAGCAATTGTGGGAAGGATTGTACAACTCTTCTTGATATGATAAAACTAATGAATTGCATGATATGTGGAGTTTGTCCCTGTAAACCTGTTTTTAAAAGAGAAATCTTAACATTATTTAAATTCAAAATTGGAAATAAATAACCACATGCCACTTGATTCTGTTTTCACATAACTGTTTGAAGACCTCTGGGTTTCTTCCATTGCTACCAATAATACATAAGGGCTACAACATGTTCTAGAGAAGTGAATACAACTGTATTTAATACCTTTGCTCAATCTGCATTTTTCATAAAATTGCTTATTTATTAAAAATATATTATTAGTTATTTACAAAAAATACAGCATTTTAGAGTTCTTTCAATGACACACACATCTCATCACTACTAAACCCACAAGATAAAAATGACCAACTATGTAAAATACCCATTCATATTTCTTCCTAAATTTTTCTATAATTTGATTAGATTTTTCACTGATTTGCAGGCACCATTTCAAGCTAAATCTTTCACACTAGGCAGATTAATTTATGCAGATGTATTTGCTGAAGATGCATTTTATAACTGTGTAAGTTGGACTGAGGTGTGTGATAAAAATCAATAAAACCTAGGAGTATTAATTTAATTGACATTTTTATGTGACAGCTATTATTTTATTGCAAGATCAGTTGCTTGTTTCATTACATGTAACTGAATAAGCTGAGGATACACTGATATCATTAAAAACTTATGTCTTACAACATTTCCTTCTTTATTATTCAAAATATTTAATTTTAAAATTGAATACTTTTCAGGAATAAACTATGAATTCATAAGTAGAAACATTGCTTACTCCTTTTTTTAACTTGGATTTCCAGAAGCTCCCGAAATTTTACTTTAACACAGATAAAATAGATTTGTCTGCACTTTTAAGAGAAACTGCTGTTTAATAAGAAATAAACTATTTTCAACTGTGAAAATCACATAAATTTAATTTTTATTTTATTTTGAACAGGCAGATGATAGCTTAATAGCAGATTTCTCTGTTAAATGCAATGCTCTTTAGTGTATTTTAGTTAATTCGGGCTTTTTGAATTTTCTAAAGCTTTCATTCCAATTATAGACTCCTTATGCTTTTATTTACTTTCCACCAGGCCTAGATTCTTGTTTAAAGTGATATAATGCCATCTACTTTAGGTGACCATATGTCTCAATGTTCCTGAAACAGGCCCAGAGTCTATTGTCCAGCCATATACACGAGTTGGAATTTTTCCTAGATTTTGTATTTTTAAAGTAAGTGTCATAGTTAATCTGTGTGTAAAACGATACATGGTGACTTTTATTCTTCTCTTTCATACCAGCGCCTGCCATGGTCTCATCTTGTACTATGTGACACGCAAGTACTATAGAATTTTGGTTAGCTCTGAAAGCTTGTTGTTAGTAATCAATCTCTTCCCATTACTTTCACATGACGTACAGTAAACAGCTCTCTTTCAAGAACTGACACAGTAAGCCTTCGATATCAGAAGACAAGCTAGTTGGCTAGAACATCCTAAAGGTTAAAACATTTTTCTGCATCAAAAGAATCTTTCACTGCAAGATGCCAAAGGGAACACAGAATAGGGGGAAAGAGAAAAATCTCCAAAAATGTGTAGAAAACTTCCTTTACATCAACAACAATATGACAAATAATCCAATCTGTAAGTAGACATAGGATATGAACAGACACTTTACCTAACTAGACATTTAGGAGGCCAACAAAAGCAGAAAGAAATGTTTGTGACCGTTCGTTAATAGAAAGATGCAGGTCAAAGCAAAAATGAGATGCTATTTTCCCTCAGGATTTATAACAAAGGCTAAAACAGAACTTATTAACAAAGGTCAGTACAAACGGAAAACGGCAAATGCGGGTGAAATGATGGGATGGGTGGGCACCTTCTGCACTGCGGCTGGGGTTGTAACACGGTATGAGCGCTGTGGGTTACAGTATGCTGCTTCCTTAAGAGGTTTTGCTTATAAATCCCATAGCAGCTAATATTCTCAGTACTAGATATAACTCTAGAGAAATGAGCTGCCCACAATCTCCTTTATCACAGTACTATTCACAAGATCAAAATTATCGAAACCACCTAAATACCCATCAACAGAAGAAGGGACAACTATGGTTCATGCACACATCAAGTCTGCAACATTAAAGAATAATGGTAAATGTGTGAAATGACTCATAGCAAGGATAAACCTGGAGGACACTAGGCCGAGTAAATTAAGTTGATCAAAATAGGACAGATAATATAATAATATCACTATTACAAAAATGATATCACTATTATAAAAAGTCAAGCAAAGATTTTAAATAAAAGGAAAAATTCTTTGATGGTTACCAGGAGTGTGAGGGGAAGGGGAGCTATTTTACTTAGACACTTGAATGAAGGGGAACCTGACTATACCCATTGCCATCAAGTGGATGCCAATTCCCAGGAAGCGTATAGGGCGGGCAGAACAGCCCCTGTGGGCTTCTGAGACTGTAACTCTGTAGTGGGGTAGACATCCACCTCTTTCTCCCAGGGTGGGGTGGGGGTTTCCCCTGCTGACCTTGAGGCTAGCAGCCCAACACAACACCACTATGCAATATGTAATAAGTGAAAAATAACAATAACAACAATCACTGCTATTGACTCAATTCCAATGCCTTCTGACCTTTTAATGGCCTCTCACTTCCAATTGTCTTTTCAAGCGATGTCTTTCCCAACAACTTTTGATTTCTTGACCAAAGAAAGTACTTTTATTCTGGGATGACCAGAAGCCTTGATAGCCCTTTCAGCGCTTGTTTATCAGGTCGTGTGTGGTCATAACCAACATCCACTTTCTGTGATGGTATATCAAGAAGAAAGGGTTCCAAAGAGACAGGTTATTCGGAAGGAAAGTACAAGATAATGGTGATCAATAATGAGGCATACAGACTCCCAAATCCTGGACATCCCATATTCTAAGGTAGTTTCCTTGGAAAAGCTGTGGAATTTGCAACTTTATGCAAGGCTAAGCAGGTTTGTGGGAGAAAGATGAAGCTTTCTGCTTCTGTAGGGATGGTTCTCCTCTGCCCCGTGCGGTTGCTATGTGTCAGAATTTCAGTCAATAGCAGTCAGCAACAGGGAGTGTCCCGCAGGTTGGCCGTGGTCTTGGTGGTGATAACTAGGCAGCAGCCATGGCTTTCTGGTCTCGTGGTGATAAAGGTTATAGTTTGTGGTGCCTTTCAGTCCACTTCCCGCTCTGAATTTTCCTTTATTATTCCACGCAAATAACAACCAATTGCTGTTTCTTGGGTGACCGTTTGCAAGATTTTGAGACCCTAAGCACTATTCACCAAGCTTGAGGGTAGAACAGAAACTCTACAAAATGATATTAGGTCCATTGACCGGATAAATCAATGAAGCCATGACTGGGCATTTTGGAACTAAGAACACGAATCTCAAAGTGTTTATTTGCACCTAAGTAGTATCAAAAAAGTATAGTTTTTCTTTCTTTCTTTGCCCCCTTGGCTGCTGTTGCAGTTGTAAAACTGTGGAAAATATCTTGTTGGCCATTTCATCACCATTGTTTTACAGCCAGTGTACATATTGTCACACCTACATTAGTCTGACTGGGCTTTTTGTCTTTTATTTTACATTTCTTAAAGATGAGAACATTGGGCTTGATACTTTTCCCTTCCAAATTTTTCAAGATTTTCAGTTCAGGATATATTTCTAACTTCACAAACAGCCATCTTCTACAGACCTATTAAATTATATAAGGGTACTGCAAACAATTTCACAGAATAATAACATTTTAGTTTTTCACAAACTCGTGGAGTATAGGACAGCTTTCTTTCTTTCTTCTAGAGATAAACTCTTTTCTCTGTTTTGACTTAGATGCTTCTCCACTTTGGCTTAAACTTACTTTCCTTCTGCTGTTTGGTTTCCATTCTGCTCACTGTTGGTTCCCAGTTGTTTGTGGTCAGCCTGGGGGGGTGTCCTAAGAAAGAGGGCTGAAAGGTCAGTTCCATGAGGTTTATTCTGTTAACCTTCCTTACAAGATCCTCATGCTAGTTGAGAGGTAAGGCCCTGGTTTCCCACTGTGCTTTCCAGTGAATAGCAGTTGACATTGCTATGTTTTATTATCAGATCTATCAGTCCAACCTTCTTGTTTTCTTCCACCTTTTCTCACTTTGACCCTAATGTCATGAGCGGTGTAGCTGTAGGTAGTTCACACCCATCCATTGACATCTTAAGATACTTGGCCAACTACTTTTACTAACAATGATGTCCATGCAGTGAGCAGTCAATAAATCAGTTCATGTATTGCTTCAGCATCACAATGCCCTGAGAGCAGTCACTAAGAGTGCTCCCTATTGCACCAGGACAATGATCCTGGTCATTCCTTTCACCAAATAAGTGTTATTTTTCAAGAATTTAATAGAAAGTTACTAGGCTTCCAACCTAGAGGACTGATTTGGCTCCTTCTGCTATTGTTTTTTTTGTTTCCTAATCTTAAAAAAAAATCTTTAAATAGCACATATTTTTTTCACTTAAAGACTATATTGATGGTAAAATGCCCAGTCCCATCAAGTTTTAGGGATGAACTACATAGCTGATTTGTACCAACCCTTAAATAAAAAAAGCTTAACCAGAAGAAAGTAAAAGGAAACAGAGGACAGGACTAGGAGGCAAAGGGCATTTATAGAGGTTTAAATACAGGCATGTGCATATGTAAATATATTTATATATGACATTGGGGAAATATATCTATGTGCATATATTTATGGGTTTAGTATTAAGGTAGCAGATGAGCAATGGGCCTCCACTCAAGTACTCCCTCAATGCAAGATTACTTTTTTCTAATAAACTGGCATTCTATGATGCTGACCTTCCCTACATGATCGCTGAAGACAAATGGGTGCATAAGCTTAGTGGTGAAGAAAGCGGATGATGCCTGGCTATCAAAACACATAGCATCTGGGGTCTTACAGGCTTGAAGGTAAACAAGTGGCCATCTAGCTCAGAAGCAACAAAGCCCACATAGAAGAAGCATACCAGCCTGTGTGATCAAGAGGTGTCGAAGGGATCAGGTATCAGGCATCAATGAACAAAAAATCAAATCATTGTGAATGAGGAGAAGTGCAGAATGGGAACCCAAGACCCACCTGTAGGCAACTAGACATCCCCTTTCAGAAGGGCCGTGGGGAGGAGACAAGTTGGTTAGGGTGCAGTGTAGCAACAATGAAACAAACAACTTTCCTCTAGTTCATAAGCACTTCCTCCTCTGCACTATCATTATCCCAGTTCTACCTTACAAATCTGACTAGACCAGAGGATGTACACAGGTACAGATATGAACTGGAAACACATGGAATCCAGGGCAGATGAACCCCTCAGGAACAGTGATGATACTGGGAGGGTTGAGGGAAGGTGGGGTAGAAAGGAGAAACCAATTACAAGGATCTGCATATAACATCCTCCCTGGGGGTTGGACAACAGAAATGTGGGTGAAGGGAGCCATCAGACAGTATAAGATATGACAAAATAATAACAATTTATAAATTATCAAGGGTTTAAGAGGGAGAGAGGAGCAGGGAGGGAGGATATAAAATGAGGCGCTGATACCAAAGGCTCAGGGTGAATACAAATGTTTTGAGAATGATGATGGCAACAAATGTACAAATGTGCTTGACATAATGGATGTACAAGCCCCAATAAAATGGTTTTTAATAAATATATAAATAAATAATAAATTAAAAAGTAGCTTGACCTTGATAGAGCTTAAGTTAAAAAACAAGGTTTATATTTTTAATTTTAAATTTTTTAATTCCATTTGGCTCTGTAAGTTCATGAGTCCACATTGACTTCCTGGCAGTCAGAGTTTGTATGTCATTGGGACAATCACCACTGTTGTATACTTTTTGAACAACGTAATCAGACTGTTCAGTCTTACATCCTTCTCACAAGTTCAAGTCAACTGGTGAGGCCATTGTGTCCATTTATCTCACAGAACGTCTGAATCTCTTAGCCTTGCTGCTCTAGTTCATCAAATCTGATATCCTCCTGTAGCAAGTGATCCTTCTTAATGGCTTGTCCAACACAAACCTTCCATTGAATAACTTTCGGTAGATCAGCAGACTTTGCCTCATGTTCTGTCTTGGTCTAAAAACTATTGAAACCTGCCTAACACCTGTGATACTCTTGTTATTTGGCATCTAGGGACATAGCTTCCAGAATCCTAGCAACATGCAAGCCGCCTCAGTATGACAGAAGCCACCAGAGTATGACACAAGCCGCCACAGTACGATAAACTAAAAGGTAGATGGTGGGAGAAGACAAGGAAAGGACATTTCTGATAATAAGAAATATAGAAGCAAGTCACTTCCATAATTAGCTATTTAAAAGCCTGTGGTCTTAGTAAGTGCCAAGCATTTCCTGGTTTCCTCTTCTACCATCAGGATTCATTTTCAGACTCATTGTCCTCATTATTACAAGGTTACTATGAGGAATTCTTAACATACACCCAGGCATAAAAAAGAATTAAACTCAGTCCTTATTTACCAGAGAGAGGTGCTAATATCAGAATTATGAACTTGATCTGGACTGGGCTTGAATGTTATCTTAATATAGAATTGCTCTTTGCTCTGAAGCTCTTTCTTATACACATATGAGTGTATGAATTGGTTTCTCTAATCAACTGGGACTAACACAAATGAGAAAATACACTTTAAGCTCATAGAATACTGTCTGAAATGAGTACACTCAAAATAAATGTTAGTGGTTATGGTTGATAATATTTTTATTCCTATTGATAACTAGCTTCCTAGTCCTGTTTTCAGTTTATAGCTGTAACAACAGCTGAAACCACCATGGCAGCATGATCACAGGAACCTTAAACGTTTGCCAAAGATGCGAAGTTACAGATGTTAAAGAATTGCCAAAGATAGAGTATTATTACACTATTAACAACTTCAGATTTTTAAAATTATGTCTGACTTTCTTAAACTCCATTTCAATATCTTATATTTAAATTGAGGGCACAGAGCCCCAATAAAATGATTTGGGGAAAAAATTGAAGGGGCATTGTTATTTGATTGTCATAGTTCATGGCTCTTTATTTTCTATTATTTAAATCAAGTAATTTATTTGATATTAATTATAATAGACCCAGAAATTCTTCAGGAGACTTAATATTAGGTCCATCTAGGTAATAAATATTTTCTCTAATAAGTCACATGGAGTCCTGGAGGTACCATTCAATTTGGGATTATTTAATAACCAATCTGTTAAGTAGTAATATCAAATGTAAAAGCACTAGAAATAAACGCTGAACATTCATAAACCAAAAACTCTGCTTTGAGTGAAAAGAACCAGTGAATTTGTAAACACAGAAGTTGTCAACATTGCTCCATACTGCTTTGTAAATTGTAAAACGCCTGCGATGAAGTTGTGCCAAAAAACAAGTATTTCGAAATAACAGTTTACATTGTGTCTCTCCATGCATTGACTGTATTTACTGTATCATGCAAGCAAGTATCCCAGAAATACCAGTGGGCTAGATTTTCCCAGCTGTACAGCTCCCTATGTGAACATGGCTTATATTTCTTGTAATGATTCTTTAAGGAGCACAGTATTAAAAAATAAAAAAAGATCATCCAAGAGGGTTCACAAATAAAACATCAGCTAATTTTGTTGAAAGTGAGGATTTTATAAATGGGATCACCACTTTTGGTGAGGGAAGGAAGTAATTTACAGTCTCTCCCATATTCTCTCTCTGTCTCTCACTTTTTAAGATAGTACTACACACAGTCATTTTGTGAAAGTGTCATAATTCCTTTGATTAGATTTATTTAAGTAGATACTTCCAAATGAAATGAATATCTAATGTTGCACATTTCCCTATGGGCTTTATTCTTTTAATGTCTAATCTTCAATGTTCTTAGTTGAAAGATGACTCGTGGGGTGGGAGGAGGGTCTGAGGTCATACTATCAGCACCATTCTGTACTATAAACTTGAAAAAGTCACAAGAACTTCTATGAGACTTTGTTGACTCATTTTTGTGATAGCAATACTTCAGCTAGTATCTCTGGAAAGAAATCATGAGTTTGTTTCAGCCAAAAAGCATGGATATTGGAAAAGTAAAGAAAGAAGATATGGAAAATCTTTTATTCCCTGCATCTGGGAACATGTTTGGCACCTAAAGCAGTGAATGGTACATAATTATCACTCAATAAGTAAATTTTTCACGAATTATTACCTCTCCAATGCACGATTTGTGACTAATATTTGAGAAAAATTCTTGAAATTGTGTATTGTATTCTCTTAATATATTTTTGACCAAAATATATGAAATAGGGTGTCTGTTATTTCTGTATTACTCATCAGGAAAATGAACAGTTGTTCAAAACAGGAATGTCTTGTGTTTGGATCCATTTTCTTTAAAAATTTAATTTGAAATTACTTAACTATTCTCAGGGACTATCAGACAAAAAGAATTGAGATCAAGACAAAGAGAAATTATGTCAGATAAGATTTGCTCATTTTTCCAGCTGCCTGTTGTATGTTTGAAACCAGTACATAAGGTTTTTGAATACTGAAACATTCTATGGGAAAAATATTGAATGACATACGAAGCATCCAAAGAAGATAGAAAGGAAAATCTCTACCAAAGAAACCACTGTACCACAAAGAACTAGTGGACATTTCACTATTTCAGGAGGTTGCATATGAGCAAAAACCAATGATAATGAAGGAGGAAGTCCTAGTTTCACTGAAAACTTGCTAAAGAAAACAAAAAGCTCCCAGAATTGGTGGAATACCAATTGAAATCTTTCAATACGCTGTTGAAACAATGGAAGTACTACTCAATTATACCAAGAAATTTAAAAGATAGCTACTTGGCTAACTGACTGAAAATGATCCATAATTGTACACTTTCCTAAGAAAGGTGACCGAACACCTTTCACTGCAGAAATTATTGAACAATATTACTGATACTGCATGCAAGTAAAATTTTGCTGAAGATCATCCAACAACCTTGACTGGGTTCAGGCCAGATTCAGATGAGGACATGGAACAGAGGATACCATTACTGATGTCTGAAGTATTGGGGCTTAAAGCAGAGAATAACAGAAAGATGCTTCCTTGTGTTTTACTATGTCAAGGCATTTGACTATGTGGATCATGGACAAGCAATGGGTAACCTTGAGAATCATTGGAATTCCAGGACACGTCATTGTGTCTATGTGGGATTTGTGCATAGAGTTGCATGAAGAAAGGAAAGGGAATACTCCATGGTTTAAAGTCAAGAAGTGTGTGAAAGAGGGCTGTAGCCTCTCACCGTACGTATTCAGTCACATGAGGAAAAACAAATCAGAGATGCTGCATTATCTGAAGAAGAATGCGGCATCAGGATTAGAGGAAGGCTCAGTAACAGACTGCAATATGCCGATAACCAACCTTGCTTGCTGAAAATGAGGAGGACTCGAAGTACTTGCTGATGAAGATCAAGGATTGCAGACTTGGATTAGAATTCCATATAAAGAGGACCAAAATTCTTACAATTGGATCAATAGGTAGTGTGATGGTAGATTTATTATACCAACCTGGCCAATAGGAACATGTGGGATTAATAAAGTCACAGTTTGATTGGAGTGTCTAACACAGGTAACATCATGAAAAATGAAGAAACTGTTGAAGTTGTCAAGGATTTTATTTTGCTTAGATCCACAATCAATGCTCATGGAAGTAACAGTCAAGATATCAAAAGTATCACATTGGGTAAATCTGCTGAAAAAGACCTCTTTAGAGTATTGAACAGCAAGAAGCTACTTGAGGACTAAAATACGCTTGACCCAAGCCATGGTATTTTCCATTGCTTCATTGGCATGTGAAAGTTGGCCATTGAACAAGAAGATGCTGAAGAAGAATGGTGCGCTTGAAATACTGTGTGGGGGAAGAATATTAAAAATGTCACGGCCTGCTAAAAGGACAAACAGTTTTGTCTTGGAAGAAGTAAGACCAAGTGCTCCTTAAAGGAAAGGATGGCACGACTTCATCTCGATGTACTTTGGACACATAGGAAAGACCAGTCCCTGGACAAGGACATCATCATGCTTGGCAAAGTGAATGGGCCAGAGAAAAGGAGGAAGGCTCTCAATGAGATGCACTGACACAGGGACTACAGCAATGGGCTCAGGCAGAGGAAGAATTGTGAGTATGGCGCAGGACTAGGCAGGGTTCCTGCGGTGAGGAACCAACTCGGTGGCCCCTAGCACCACATAGCATGGTATGAGCATGGTGTGGTCAATCCTTTGAAAACAATGTCATTAAAATCCGTCTATTCTTCAGTTGTCCTCCTGATTCACTGTGTAGTTTTCAAAAGCACATACATGATTGAAAACCCCTTCGCTTGGGTCAGAAGCACCTTAGTCCTAAAAGCGACATCTTTGCCTTCGAACACATTAAAGAATACTTTTTCAGAAAATTTGCCCAATTAACAAATGACTTGATTTCTTGACAGGTGCTTCCACTGGCATCTGTTTTAGATCCATATGAAATGAAATCTTTGACTACTTCGATAACTTTTCTGTTTGTCATGTTGATTAGTAGACACGTTGTGATGGTTCTATGTATTCTCTATGTATGGATAGAGCCCACAGTGAAGGCTACAGACTTGGCTCTTCATCAGCATGTGCTTGGATCACTTTAAGCTGGCAGGGGTGTATCTCCCCATACCACAGGCTGTTAGAGCCTTCCTTGCCAATGCCATTCTCTCAGATATGCTCAGCATACAATTTGAATGTTAGTTGAAAAAATATAACCCTGGCTCATATTTCTTGATGTTAAAGCATGCAGTATCCTTGTCTCTTGGTCTCTGTATAATTTAAGAATGATCATAATGTTCTAGAATTCTTATTTTCTCCAATATTTCCCATAATTCGTTATGATCCACAGTCAACTCCTTTGCAAAGTCAATAAAACACAAGTAATCATTGTTCCGGTATTTTCTGCTTTCAGACAAAATCAGCTGATACCTGTAATGATTTCCCTGTTTCTTTGTCCTCTTCTGAATCTGACTTGAATTCCTGGAAGATCCCAATCAATGTCCAGCTGCATTTTTGTCAGTAAACTTTGCCTTTCATGTGATATCATTGATGTGATTCAATCATTTACACGTAGAGTTAGAGATAATCTTTTAATATTGCAACCCAAGACTTCATTTTTTCTTCAGTTCTTTCAGCTTATAAATGTGGAAGCCAGTCTTCCCTTTTGGCTTTCTAACTCAAGGGCTTTGCACATTTACTTATAAACCTTTACTTTGTCTCCTAGCTGTCCTTGGAAATGTCCTGTTCAGCTCTTTTACTCCATAATTTCTTCCATTTGCTTTAGCTCCTCCAGGATCAAGAACAAGTTTCAGAGGCTCTCTGACATCCACATAAATGGTCTTTTTAATGATAATTTTGCTTTCTTCATACATTATGTTCCTGATGTCATCCCACAGCTCCTGGGCTTCTGTCATTAGTGGTCAATGAGTCAACTCTGTCCTCGAGATGTTCTCAAAACTCAGGAGAAATGTACTCAAGGTTGGATTTTGGCTCTCAGCAAGTTGCTTTCATATTCTTTAACTTCAACTTTCCTATAAGCCACCCCTTGCCTTTCAGCTTTTTATACTGCTGTGGCTTGTGTGTGGCTATTAGGCTGGAAGTTATACCACTGGTATTTCAAATGCTAGTAGGATCGTCCAAGGTGAACAGGTTTCCGCAGAGCTTTCAGACTAAGGACAAACTATACAGAAGGAAAAATATGCCCACCTCTGAGGAATCAGCTGCTGAAAACCTTAAAGTCAACAGGTCAATAAACTTCCCCTCGGGTTCTTTCCTTGAAAGGGGGGCTGGAATGGCTAAAATTTCAAACCAGATATGTGACAGGAAGCAAGGCATGGTGCTGGAAAACAACTTCCTGGGGAATAAATAAGGCACAGTGCAAACTGCCGCAGTGCAGAGTTTTTGCTCAGGGTAGTGAGATTTATGCTGGGGGTGAAGGAGTGGAAGGTCTGTGTGTAGAGAGAGTTGTGGACTATCAATCTCGGGATATTATCAAGACAGTTGAATTTGAAAGCCTGTATATTCACTTATAACATATATGTCTGCAGACATAAAGTTGATCTCTCCCCGAAATATCACTAAACTTCCTTAGGGCCAGTGGTGACTCAGTGATGGTATATCCATCTTCTACAGGAGAGGCCTGGGTTTGATTCCCTACCAATGCACTTCATGTGCACCCATCTGTTTTCCAGCAGAGGTCTGTGCGTTGCTGGGATGCTGACCAGGTTTCTCTGGATCTTCCAAATCAAGTTCAGTTGGTCTATAAAAAGAAAGGTCAGGTGATCTCTTTCTGAAAACTGAACAAGGAAAGCCCTGGCGGATTACGGGGAGAGCGCAGAACCAGACAGTTCTGTTATCCAGGGGCTCTCTATGGGTCGAGGCCAATTTGCCTGAAGTTAATAGCAATAAACTTTCTGGAAACCTAGAAAAGAGTGATTTTCCAGGAGTAGAAATCAAGGCTAATCTATTGCTTTGTAGTTTACATTTACTTTTCTTTCCCTACTGTGTGAAGATTCAGACCCTATATTCAGCTTTAGATACAAACTGTGTGAATGTAGGCCAGTGATGTCACGGTGTTGACCCTCAATTTCCTCTTCCATAAAACAGAGATAATCGTCCTTACATTATGAACTCCGTGGAGGTGTATTATTATGAATATTTATAGTTCAAAATACATCACACCCAAACCAAACTCCCTGATGTCTGGTCGATGCCAACTCATAGCAACCCCAGAAGTGTCCGAGGCGAACTGCTTATCAGAGTATAGAGCTCATCTTTGTCCTGAGGAGCGGCTGGTGGTTTTGAACTGCCGACTTTGAGGATTCCAGCTCAGCATGTAATCACTATTCTGCCGTGGCATAGCAATTAGATAATAGTTGAGGACTGGATTAGTTTTACAGCAATTATCTCTACAAAAGAAAAGAATAGAATATTAAATGTCGACATTTTTTAGACCCTATACTCAGCAGACCTGAAGGAAAAAAGGTAAGCCTCGAGTTTTAAGATTGAAGGGTTCTATGTGGGAAATATTGAATGATGCAGGGAGCATCCAAAAACAATGGGAAGAATAGGTAAAGTCAGTGTACCCCAAAAAACTGGTTGACGTTTAATCACTTCAAGAGGTAGCATCTGATCAAGAACCAGTGATCTTGAGGGAAGAAGGCCAACTTACAGTAAAGAGATGAGTGGAAAATAAATCTCCAAGAATGGATGGAATACCAATTAAAATGTTTCCCAAAACACTGGTCAAGCACTGGAAGAACTGGTCTATGTTGAGAAATTTGGAAGATTGGTACCTAGTCAAATGACTTGAAGAGAGAGAGAACGGGCTTAAGAATTCACCTTTCAGAACCCACACTTCATTATTGCAAAAACATAACACATGGCTTTGGCTGTAGGAAATGAGTCTTGCAGATGAAGAAGCTGAGAGTTAAGGTACGGCTAAGGTGTCATTAAGGAGTTTTACAAAAACGTATCATAGTCAGATAGATAGCTACAACATAATTGCAGTGTCACAAAGGTAAAGATAGCTACTGTGGGGTCTGGCTTTGAAGGGGAAGATGGGAGGTAAAGAAGTGTTGTTTGGGCCGTCTGGAAATAGGAAGTTGAACCAGAGTAGATAGCTCCAGGGGAAATAGTTGGTCTTAAAGTTTCGTTGAATTAGGAGAGTCTCTTAAAGGATCTCTTAAAGGATCCCTCCCCGGTGGCTTACAGATTGAGGTGAAACCTCAAGGTGAGCAGTTGAAAACCACCAGCTAGTTATGTGGGAAATTCATGGGGCTGTCTACTCCCATAAACGTCTCGGAAACTGACAGGGACAGTTCTACCCTGTCCTATAGGATCGCTATGAGTCAGCTGGACCCAATGGCAGTGAGTTCGGTGTTTTGGTTTGGTTAAAGGGTAGAATCAAGAATGCCTCTGAGCCCCCAAATTGAGTCTCCTGACTGACATGGTTACAGGGATTTACAGACATAACATGTGCAGGTCAGGCATTAAGGTTACTGGTTCACGGGAGGGTGCGGCTAGCAAATGATTGTGTTAAAGAATAAAGATGGGAATGTAAGTTCACAGCAAAAATATCAGTTACTTAGGACATTTCAAGCTTAAAATTAGGTAAGATCATAAAACAAAACCAACAAGAAAACCCAGTGCCAGCGAGTGTAAGGTGGCATGACAGCACACACATTCTCACACACAAATACCACTCTCATTGAAAATGGGAAGACTAGTTTGCAAAAGTGAGACAGCAGGTGGACCTCTGAGGTGAAGGCAATGGGAGGTGAGAAAGAAACTAAGTCCCTGTCTTGGGGAGACAAGGGTGCTTCCAAACTTGGTGCTGGTCGACCCTACTTCTGCAGCCAGAGGCCTTGGGATCGCTGGCAAGTGGTGGGGGGCGGGGCGCCAAAGGTGCCACACATAAGGTCTTGGTGATAGTTACTTTTAAGATATCACAGTTATCAATTCCGAAGGTTGGAACTGAAGAAGACAACAATTTAAAACCAAAGAAGGCAGCTAATGACAACAACATGATGCGGACATTGGGAAGTTTCAGAAACAATGAACTATGGAAGGGTTTGTTTGTGGTTGTTGCTTATTATTATTTTTTTAGAATTGTAGAAGTTAGCACGGTTTTAGCAAATTTACTTAATGGAATTTTATTTAAAAATTAATATGCCAACTCGAGTACTTAATGAAAGCTAGAATAAAATTGCATCTTTGAAAAATCATTTAAAAATGAACATTAACATGACTTATTTTCAGCTTTATCAACTCACTGCTTGAAACATATTGAAAAGGAAACTGTTACCTGCTCTTACCAGATGTTCTGCAAATATGCAACGTCACTGGGTATGCACTAAGTCACTATGGAAAAATAACACTGGGTCTGAATGTGATTTCTCTTGCCAATTTTTAAGTTGAAAACAACTCTCACCAATCGTGCTTATTATAGTTGCTTTCCCTTGATTTCCTTCAAGGTCAACAACCATTTAAAACTGTATCTTCAAGGCCTTGTTTTTGGCAATGAATTCTTGGCAACCAAAGGAAAAGTAGATAAATTGGGCATTAACAAAATTAAGTACTATGGTGACACAAAAGGAATATTATAATTAAGAAGCCAAACAGACAGCCTATAAAATAGGAATTTTTAAAAGTTTATATCTGATTAGGATGTTTTATCCAGAACACAGAAATAACCCATCAGCCTCAGGGGAAATTCCTGGCAATGTGTTTCTGTAGAGATAACAAACTAGACATTTGGTAAGTCCTGTCTGGTCACCATGAATCAGAATCATCTCCTCCATTGTAAGCAATCGCCACCACCACACGTTCTTGATGGGCTCATTCGTTTGTAAGAACGTTGTAGAAATGGTGCATTAATTGACAGGTGACACAGTAACACCAGTTATTTTGTCAAAGGAAATCATTTCTTTTCTGAGCATGCTAAAGCATTTGATTGATTTATCTGTATCATCCTCTCAATACCACTAGACATAGTAGGTGGCCTTTTCATCAAAACCCATTCATCTTTGTGATGATAAGGTTGTACATCAATATGTTGGGCCACCATTTGGCATCATCATCCTCCATGATGAGGTATACTGGAATAGAAGCATTTCCAATAATAATATCTATTATGAGCAGCCAACCTATAAAAAGATACTTTTTCTTGGTAGGCGCTCTGCTTCCAATATGTACGGAAACTCTGACAAAGCTTGTTTTCTCTTCCCTGCATCTGGAGTCTACATTTGGCTCACCATCTGGCCTCCAGTTCTCTGAACTGGAACCAATAGGCCTGATGTATTGCCTGCCAATTGTAGCCGAAATCTTACCTACTTTCCTTAAGTGCGTTCACCTTTGCAGCCACCAGCCTGCAGCCTAACCTGCCACCCATCAGTACCGAGAGCTACAAGAGCCAGGATAAACTCCAAATTGACATCTGACCCACCAACTTGGAATTTTCCAGTCTCATATTGCACAACATTGAAGTGCACAAGTTTTTGTACTTTTCCATGCTATTTCTGTGTGCATTCTCTAAAAGATCTCATTAATTTCCATGACTTTGCACAGCATCCATATACCTCTGACCCATACAGAGTGTTTCCCATCTGTTACCCCTCCTCTGGATTGTAATTTTAGACTCAGCTGCCTAGTTGGCATCATCAAATCAAACATTTCCAGCATGAAGCTCTTCATCTTGCTTTTACTGCTAGTCTGACCTAACTTCCCGAATGCCAACCACTCCTTCCTTCCATTTCCTCAGCCTGAAAACTTTGTAGATCTCTTCATTTCATCCTTGTCTCTTACATTTCACATCCAATCCATCAACATCTGCTACGAGCTTCACGTTAAAAAATACACAGAATTTAGCCACATCTCACCACTTCACCCATTTCCATGCTTATTTAGGTCACCGTCATTTCTTACCAAGATTACTTAATAGCTCCCTACCAACACTCCTTGTTTCTGACCTTACCCTCACCATCCGAGTTGCTTTTAAAACATCACCAGGGTGATACTTTGAAAACCAGGCTCTAATTCATTGCGCAAACTCTCCCCTGGCTTTCCATCACCTTCACTTACAGTAAAAGTTGATGTCTTTATTTTATGAGAGGTAGAGAGTCATAATGTTTATTTGGGCAATGCCAAACTCTGTGTGTGTGTGTATGTGTGTATCTGTGGTTTCATACAGTTATAAAATATATAAAATAGAGTTACAGAATTCTGATGGGAAAGTGGGGTGTAGCTGCATGCAGTGGTATCCTGAATACAAGACATGTATCTCATGTCATCTGTGTACAAAATCATACGCCATCAGACATAGAATGGTGCATTATGAGAAGGGTTGGAAAAGTTTGAGAATTTCACCAAGAATTTTTTTTTGAAACCGGGATATTTATTGCAAAATCAAAAAGACATTCACTTAATTTGGGTTGTTAAGATTTCTCCTCCCTGTTGCTCATTAAATCTGCAAATGCTGAGGGCTTCACATTTCATTTTTAAAATAGATGTCCTTTTGGAGTTTTTCTGTTGCTGGGACGTGTTCTTTCTGTTGCTTACAGCAACCTCGGTGCTCTGCTTTGAATGGGAAGTGTTTGTTTTATTGGTAGAAGTGACTGAAAGGTAAACGAAAGGATCCTTTTCTTAAACTGTGTTTCTACACTTGGGTTGTCTGCCTTGTTAGTAGAGGCATACGATTGGCTGTTTACCAAATAATGCATTATTAAAATCATGCAATTTGTGCACTGGTTTAGTAAATCATTTCATTTACTAAAACTTATGGAGTCCATGTCAGGAAAAGTTATCACTTAAGCCCTGGTGGGGTTGTTGTTATTGATGCTAACAGCAAGTTCAGCAGTTTGAAACCATCTCCAAGGGAGAAAGATGAGCCTTTCTACTCCCCTAAGGAGTTTACGGTCTTGGAAAACCAGAGGCAGGTCTACCCTGTCCTGTAGGATCACTATGAGTCAAAATCAGCTCACTGACAGTGAGTTTCAGTTTTGTTTGAATCACTAGTGATTGAAAAGCACAGAAGAGACCTGGGTCTTCTTTACCTTTTGCCTGTAATTCGTTCTCTGTATTTTTTCTTTTCTTTCCATCTGACATCAGTAATGACAGTCCTTGTTCAATACCCTTTTCTAAAGCAGTCTGAATTCCTGGCTCTTCTTTACTGAGGAGCTGCTGCAACCACTGGTGCATTATCTTTCCAAAATTTCATTCATGTGTCATATTAAAGCTATTAGTCAAAGATTTCTTTATTCTGTGGTGGCACCTTTCTTTGAAATGGGCAAAATAAGATTCTCTTCCAAGTGGTTCGCAAGATACCCGCCTTTCAATTTTCTTGGCATAGACTGGGGAATGTTTCCAGGGCTGCATCAGTTCAACATGTCATTTGGTATTTCGTCAATTCCTGGTGCCTTGCTTTTCACCAGTGCCCTCAGAGAAGTCTGGACTTCATCTTCAATGCCACTTTTTCTTGATTTTCTGCTACCTCTTGAAATGTTCTGATGTTGCCCAGATCTTTTTGGTGCAGGGACTCTGTGTAATTCCTTCCATCTTCTTTGGATGCTTCCTGCATAATTCCATATTTTGTCCAGAGAATCCTTCAATCCTCCAAATTGAGGCTTGAATATTTTCCTCATTTATTTCCACTTGATATATGCTGAATGTGTCCTTTTTTTTACTTTCTAATGCCAGGTCTTTGCATATTTCACTATAATATTTTACTTTGTCTTCTTGAGCTGCCTTTTGAAATTTTCTGTTTAGCCCTTTTACTTCACCATTTCTTTCATCTGCTTTAACTAGTCTACCTTCAAGAACAAATTTCAGAGTCTCCTCTGCTATTCACATTGGTTTGGTCTTTCTTCTTCTTTTTTAATTGATCTTTTTATTGGCGCTCTTATAGATATTATAACAACCCATAAATCAATTCCTTCAAGCAAACTTGTACAGATGCTGCCATCATCATTTTAAAAACATTTTCTTTCTATTTGAGTCCCTTGATCTCAGCTCCTCTTTAGTCCCTTTCCTTCCTCCCCACCCACCACCCTCATAAGCCCTGTCTTTCCACACCCACATGGAATCATTATTCCCATTATTGTTTCTGAGGGGGTTAGCTATCCTGGGTTCCTCTATGTATCAAAAGCTCTTCTCTGTACCAATGTACATACACTGGTCCACCAGGGTTTGTGAGGTCAAACTGGGGCAATGATAGTTGGGATGGGGAAGGAAATATTAAAGAACTAGAGGAATGCTGTGTGCTTCGCCAGTGCTACACTGCATGACGGGATGAGTTGTCCCTTCTGTGAGGGAGTTTCTGATCATCAACAAATGAACTTTGGTCTCAACTCTGACCCCTCTCCTTCAAAATGATATGACTTTGTTTTTGATCTTCTAATACCTGATTCAGTTGATACCTCATGATCACACAAGCTGGTGTGCTTCGTCCATGCGGACATTTTTGCTTTCCTGCTAGATGGCTGCTAGTTTAACTGCAAGCCTTTGAGATGCCCGACACTATATCTTTTAATAGCTGGAGACCATCAGCCTTATTCACCACAAAGGTATCACACAGTGCAACGCTATTAGAACAAAGTGCTCTTGTGTTGAGGGAAGAATTAAGTACAGGTCCAAAGTCCATCTGCTACTTTAGTGCTTTACCCTATAAATATATTTACATTTATACATGTCTATATTTATACCTCGCTAAATACCTTTTTCCTCCTAGTTCTTCCCTCTATTTCCTTTTACTTTCTCCTGCCCCTTTTCTCCACCTTTTTCCTTGAAGTACAACTTCTCTCTTTTAATTCTTCTAGGATTGAGCACTGTAGATCCTGCTTTTTCAAACTGTTCATTGAGAATCCCTGGTGTTCCAGAGCAAATTCACAAAAGTATCACAGGCGATTTTTTTTTAATTTAAAGGAAAATGAAGGAAAACCAACATCTGTCAGATATTGTATGAGTAAAAGTTTGAAGTAGTTCACAGTGTTGACATTACATATTGCTATACTCCTTTGTTATGCTCCTTGACTAGGTCATATCTCTATGAAGCTAGGTTTGGGTGATTTTTATGATAAAAAACCCATACCACACAAACGCCAATTATGGAATAGAAATGGAGGGTGTCAGAATCTACCTGATTCTATGTTTTGTCCAAAATAGGTACACATAATTGTTTTGTACCTAATTGTGATTCAGTCCAAAATAGGTACACATAATTGATTTGTAAGTAATTGTGATGCAGTAAAAAATATCATGTTTCCTTTAGTATGTGTGCATTTGATTTTTAAGTGTCTAATTACTTATTACAACAAAATACATAGTTATTTGATGAAGTTGCTTAACCAGGAAACTGTTAGATATTTCTTTTTCTCTAGAGATAACAGGAAAGAATTACTGCGATACTGAAAGTGCCGTGAACCTGAGAATGCCTGCTCTAGCCATTCTCTCATTTTAGGGTTTTTATACCCCATCCTTTCTGCTTGGAAAATCTCTTTTCCATAAACCTGCATTGCTAATTTCATCACCTCCTTCAATTCTCTGTTCAAATGTCCTCTTAATAATGAAACTGATTCTGAAAACCTTACTTAAAATTTTAAGTTACCTATTTCTGATTTTACCTGATTCCATCCACTCCTATATCATTTCAAACAAATTTACAATTTGTTTTTGTAGTAATTTCTGCTGGAATTCAAGGAAGAATTGTTCTGTTTTCTTTCCTGACATATTTCATATGGCGACAGCACATTGAGACCATAGTTAGTACTCCATATATATTAATGGAAAGAGTAGATTTAGTGCAAGATCTACAAAAGTATCCATGCAAAAATAAAAGAAATAAAAACTATTGATTTGGAGGCTGTTTGACTGAGTGCTTCAGAGAAGCAAAATGAGCAACGTGTATATATAAAACAAAAGTTCATTTCATGAAAAATGGTTCGCACTCACGTGGGAGTGGCTAAGTCCAGTCCAGTTCAAGGCTGCGGATCAGATGGTAAGCTGGAGACTCTTCTGAAAGCAGGCAGTATTCTGGAAATCTCATTCCTTTCGGTGTCATCCACAGTTCGTGATTAGTCATGTCGTTGCATAGTCAATAAAACGCCAGTAAACATTTTTCGGTTATTCTCAGCTTTCAGCCATGATCCATCAGACATCAGCAATGACAACCTTTATTCCATGTCCTCTTCAGAACAGTGTTCGAATTTCTGACAGTGCCCTGTTCAAGTACTGCTGCAGCTATTTTTGAATTATCTTCAGCAATTTTTCATGTGATATCAACTACATTCTATAGGGTCAATTTTCTTTGGCATAGACACAAATATAGATCTATTCCAGTTAATTTCCAGGTAACCCTTTTACAAATTTCCTATTACAGACAGGGCTTCATCAACTTGTTGAAACATCTCAATTGGTATTTTGTCAATTCCTGGAGTCTTGACTTCCCCTAATGCATTTAGTGTAATTTTAGCAACTTTCTTCATATGTTCATATGTTCCTTGATCATATGCTACTTCATGAAATAGTTGGAAGTCATACAATTCTTTTTATTTTGATGCTTTTGCATCATAAAATATTTTGCAGATAGAATTCTTCAATATTTCAACTCAAGAATTGATTTTTTCGTCATTTCTTACAACTTAAATGATAAGCATGCTCTTCTTTTTTGCTTTCTAAGTCCAGGGCTTTGCATATTTAATTATAATTATAATGCTTTACTTTTGCCTTCTTGAGCTGCCTTTTGAAATGTTCTGATCAGCTCATTACTTTTTCATTTTTTCCCATCTGATTTAGCTACTCTACATTTAAAAGCTGGCTTTGCAGTCTCTGCTGATATCCATTTTGGTGTTTTCTCTTGTCTCTGTCTTTTTATTGACTTGCTTTTTCATTTATGATGTTCTTGATGTCAACCCAGAACTTTTCAGGCCTTCTGTCATCAGTGTTACCTCTATCAAATCTGTTCTTGAGATGGTCTCTATCTAACTCAATGGAATAAACACATAAGGATATAATTTAATCAATAGCACATAATCAATCAGATATTCTGAATGTAATACTTTGGCCCTTGTGGAATTATTTTAATTTTCTTCAACTTCAGAACTTGCATATGAACAGTTGATGGTCTTTTCTATCATCTGGCCCTTCCCTAATTTGGATTGCAAATACTGGCCTCTACTGTTTCTTCCTGAATATGTAATCAATTTGGGTCCTATGCATACCATCCCATGTGTAGACCTATTTATATGGTTGGAAAAAAAAAAGGTATTTGTAATGAAAATGGGGTTGTTCTTGCAAGGCCCTATTTTCCAACTACTGCCCCTTCCTCTTTAGTTTAGACTTTTACATTCCAATTGCCAATAATTATCAACACATCTTGACTGGATGTTTGATCAATTATAGACTAAAAAAAAGTAGAATTCTTCAATTTCTTTATCACCAAATGTAGTGGCTGATGCATGAATTTAAATATTAGGCGTATGTTTCCGGTCCTCCCTCCGGGCAAGTAGGTATATACCTTGTTACATACACCATTGTGTTCAAGACAGCTCTTGAAACGTCCTTATTGATGATGAATGTAGTGCCCTATCTCTTAAATGTTTTTCTCTGGACACAGTAAACCATATGATTCAAAATGGCCAAGACCGGTCTCTTTTATCTTCCTCTTACCTGGGTTACCAATCTGCATGAGGTCCATTTCATTTTTTTGAGGTATATAAGTATTATATGAAAGTCATCGAGAGCATGAGAGATAGAAGAGAGAGTCAAATAATGGAGTCAGACACATTTCATGGTAAGATCCATTTCATTTTTAATGTCTTCGACTTTTCCCGGTTTTAGACTTTGTACAGTCGATGTTCCAATTATTAATGAAGGTTGGCATTGCTACTTTCATTTTGAGCCATGCCCTGCTAGCAACTGGAGATTCCGAAGCTTTCCTCCATCCACGTGATTAAGGTTGACTTCACTTTGAGGAGGCGATGACGTTCCCATTATATTTTGAGTGCCTTCCAAATGGAGGGGCTCATCTTCTGGCAATACAGCTCCGTGTTTTGCGGCTTTCCATAAGGTTTGCTGTATGCAGTTTATTACTTATTCTTAGGGTGTTCTTTTAACCTGTTCACTATGGATGACTGCTGGTATTTGAAATAGCAGTGGCATGACTTCCAGCATCACAGTAAAATGCAAGCCACCACAATATGACAAACTTAGAGATGAGTGGTGACTAAGAGAAATTAGAAAAGTGGAGAAAGAAGAGACAGCACAGCAGATGCCCTCAAGCCTTGCTAAGTACTAATTCGTCTTTTATTTCCCTCAAATATGTATTACAATTTGCACTTCATTTTTATTTACTCATTTTGTGATTTGACACTAACGTCCACCAAGGTAGGAATTGTGTCCATCTAGTTGGCCCTGTTGACTACACTGGGCTGCTAACTTTAAGGTTGGTGACGCAAACCCACCATTTTGGAGAGAGAGAGACATTACTTGCTCCTGCAAAGATTCACAGCATTGAGCAGCCTAGTCACTCTTAGATTGGGGAATTGGCTTGATGACGTTGGGTGGAGTTTACATTCGTAGCTCAGATAAAGCAGCTATTAAGTGACTGATCCACTATTTAAATGGGAAGCAAGTAAAAAATGGGGAAGGAAAGCAAAACTATATAATATATTCTTATATGAGACACGCACTTACATAAAATACGTCCAAACCATCTTCTCTCCTCAAGTACCTTATATCCCAACTGGAGAAACATACATATTAGATGTTAAGAAATGAAGTGCAGTGGCCAGTGGAGAAACTGCACCTCAGAAGTTTAGGGGAAGGAGCAAGGGGATAGAGTCATTGAAGCTATGTGGAAATAGCCAAGGAAAAGAGAAACGAAAACCTGGAGGCCTCTCCAGCAGCGTCAACCTCTGGATGCTTTCCATCCTGCAAAACCATCAGCGCTTCTCAAATATGCTATTGCATGTCAAAGGCTGGCTGTCACAGTGAGAAAGTTACACTTTCAACTCTTTATGTGCAAACAGAGGTCGGCGGGAAGTCTACCAAGCACTTCAATAATGACCACCTGCAACACCCTCTGGGACATTACTGAGTGCCGGCCGCTGTGGGTCCACTAGCTTGTCTGATGAAAAGAGGGAAACATGGGCACCTGGTGCTCGGAAGTGTGTTAGTCCTGTCCCCTCAGGCTGACTGGAGTTCCCATCTGCTTGGTATTCAACAACTGCAAAGAAGCCCAGCATGCCGGGAATGAAAGATTTACGAGATAAGGGAGCCTGTCCGTTTTGAAAATGTTTGTCAGTTTGTACAACTGTCTCTAAGGGTCTGTGGTAATTTTAATGGGTGGTGATATAATATTGCCAACCTAATTCCAAACAATTGGAAACTTGCTACACAGTGTGTTTCAGAATCATTCAGTATGATGCTTTCCTATTTTGAATCCACCTTTTTAGATGATTACTACAGTCACTTGCATTACTTACTCGTGGCTGTTTTTATGTTATATTTCATTTATGTAATTATCAGGGAATAAGTGTGTCTCAGTATTAGAATGACTTACCATTGTTTTCAGTAAAGACTTATTAAAATAATTTAAAATGGATTGTCTATGCATTTATGATATATGTGACTTTATCAATATAAGAATTCCAACAATAAACTTTGGAGGAAATCATTTCATCATTACAAATCTTAAGAAATCATATGACAAATTCACTTCATTCTAATCTATAATACTAAAATATAATGTATATTTATATTCATAAGATATTCTAATATACTATAAAATATGCTTTTGTTGCTGTTAGGTGCCATAAACTCAGTTCCAACCCATGCCAACCTCATGCACAACAGAACTAAACACTGCCCAGTCCTGCGACATCCCCACAACCCTTCCTACCCTGGAATCCATCATTGCTGCCATGGTGCAGGCCATTGTCTTGAGGTCAGGTGCTTCCTAGTCCTCAAAGTAATGTCCTGGTTGTTCAATACTCTAAATAGGGTTTTGTGAATCAGAATGACCTAATGTAACTCACCTTTTGATCTCTTGGCTGCTGTGTCCATGAGCAGTGATTGTGGATGCAAGCAAAACAAAATCCTTGACAACTTCAAACTTTTCTCCATTTATCATGATGTTACCTATTGGTCCAGTTGTGAGGATTTTGGTCTTTTTCACATTGAGTTGTAATCTACACTGCAGGCTGCAGTCCTTGATCTTCATCAGCAAGGGCTTCAAGTCATTTTCACTTACAGTGAGCAAGATTGTGTCATCTGCATATTGCAGGTTGTCAATAAGCCTTTCTCCAATCTTGATGCCAGTTTCTCTGATTATTTCTCAGAATACAGATTGAATAAGTTTGATGAGCAGGAAAAAACCCTGCTACACACCTTTTTTGATTTTGAGCCATGTAATATTCTGTTGTTCCATTTACACAACTGCCTCTCTATCAAAGCACAAGTTCCTCATGAGCGTAATCCAGTGTTTTGAATTCCCAGTCTTCCCATGGTTATCTACAGTCTGTTCTGATCCACACAGTCAAATGCCTTGGCATATTCAGTAAAATGCCAGTAAACATCTTTCTAGCATTCTCCATCTGATGTCAGCAATGATCCATATTTTTTCCAAGTCCTCTTCTGAATCTGGCTTGAACCACGAGCATGTCCCTGTCAACGTACTGCTGCAACCATTGTTGGATGATCTTCAGAAAAAGTTTACTTCCATGTGAGATCAAAGAGATTGTCCTATAACTTGAACAATATGTTGGGTAACTTCTCTTTGGAACGGCTACACATATGGATCTCTTCCAGACAGTGGGCCAAGTAAACATCTTCCAAATGTCCTGGCATACACAAATAAGCATTTCTAGTACTTCATCAGCATGTTCAAACATTCCATAGATATTCCATTAATGCCTGGAGCCTTGTTTTTTTGGCTAATATTTTCAGTGCATCTTGAAATTCTTCCTTCAACACCCTTGGTTTTTGAAGAGCTTGCTGGTCAATTTATTAATTAAGATTCATATGTGACAGCGATTTTATACTATATCCTGAAATGGTGATATGCCAACTAGTTCTTTTTGGTACAGCGACTCCATGTAATCTTTCTATCTCCTTTCGATGCTTATGGGATCATTCAATATTTTTCCCACAGAATCTTTCAAGATTGCAACTGGGGGCTTCGCGTTGTTATTGTTAGCGGCTGTTAAGTTAGCTCCCAGCTCCTGGTGACACGATGCATATTGGAATGAAATGCTCTCTGGTTCTGTGCCATCCTCAGGAGCTATTGAGGATCAGACAAGTGTAATCCATATGGCTTTCATCTGCTGATTGTCAGAAGACGATTGCCAGGCTTTTCTTTGCAGTGCACCTGGAAGCTCTGCTGAAATAGCTTTCATATCCTAGCTAGATGAAACTCTCCACTCACAGGCAGGCCACAGCTATGCAGGAGGTTCACTGGCCAGTAACGGAACGAGAGTGGTGAATCTACCACTGAATCACCCATACTTCGATCTAGCTATATCGATATGCCTATGTATTTATATATCTGAGCTACCTAGTGCTGTTATGACAAAGAAAAGTTACGGGGAGTAGTCTCCCTGAAAAATTAGACATTTAATTCTCATAGTTTAGAGGACTTATTTTCCCAAATAGGGTCTCGGTTGTGCTCATTTCTTCCCTGGGTCTCTGCCTACTTTCTGACTTTATCCAGCAAGTCTTGCATTCCTCTGCTTGGAGACAGGTCCTCGTACTGTGTTCTTTCCCCCTTGCTCCGCTCTTTTTATGACAGCGTTCTTAAAGTATGGGTTTTAGGCACTAGCCTCCTCTAATATGAGATTATCTACAGAACAAAAGGAAATCTATTTATAAACTGGTCATATATATTGATATGGGGGGATTTCAAATAACTTTGGGGAGACAAAATTCCATTCATAATGTTATATATCTTGTGTAGCCAAGTGTTGGGTGAGAGCTATAGTCTCTGCTTGATAATATAAAACATCATTCTGTGCCAGTTTTCATCTCTGCAAAATTAGACTTATCTGTTTTCACTAAGCTGAAAACACATTGTTATAATGATGGATTACTTCAACTTACTAAATAATAGTTGATCTATGTGTGATTTAGAAATTTTCTAGCATTACCATGAAATTTTAAGAAATGTTCTCTTTTAGTGAAACCTAACTATCTGAAACAAGTTAGTGCGTAGATTACAAAATCCAAAATAAGAAGAGGTAATGCTACAGAAACAGCAACATGTTTGTAAGTGCATTATGTGGATGGTGTGTTTACCCGCTGCTATATTATATATGAATGCAAGAGGATTGAAGACTCATGGGGTATTTTTTTCATGGAGTATTTTGATGGACAATTCCAATGGACATGAAGTCAGGGTCGCCTTAGTCAGGACAGTATGGTAGTGTTCAGTCACTGGAGGAATGCCTTATTTGCAACAGAAGGAGAGACCACCACCACCCTGCAAGACAAGTGCCTCTCCAAATGTCAACACAACCTGTCCAACGATCGCCCGGATAAAAGTTGGCAACACTAACTCATAGGTTACTTTTCAGGATCATTCAAGCTTTCTGAGTAAACTCAATACAAATGGCTGCTTCTTAAACATTTTTCTTCCAGTAACTTAAAATGAAAATAAAATTTTATTGAATGATATACTTTCTTAAATTCTTAAACTTCAGAGGCAAGAAGTTTCTTTAGAGATTATCCAAATCTTACCCCTGAGGAAAAGACCAAGAGACATATATTACTTGATAATGATCATAAAACAAACAAACAATACAAAACTCACAATGGCCTCATATAGAATTTCTGAGACTGGAAGTATTTATGAGAGCATACAGCCTCCTTTTTTGACTGATGAATAGCAGGTGTATTTAAACTATTGACCTTGAGGTTAATAGCCCAATATCTAACCCACAGAATTGCCAGCACTCCTTAATAAGTATATAGCTGTAGAAACTCAGAGCTAACCTAAAATTCTGATTATTATTCAATGTCTTTTCCATATGTACACATAGATATTTAAAAGTTATATATTGCTACAATATAGATCAATAATTATAAATGTCCAAAGCTTACTGGTCAAGTTATTAATTAGGATTCATTTACAGCAACAATTTTGTACAACAGTGAGACTGGAAACTTGATATTAATAAGAATGTGAGGTTGAATTATAAATTGGCAATAATAGCATTAACCATAAGAAAATAAACAGCCCACTGTTATAGCAGAAGATGCACACTCCTGGCTCTAATAATGACTCAGCGACAAAACCCCACTGTTGTCAAGTTCAGTTTGACCTCTACCCTCTATTTTGTTGACACATGTAAGCAACACACACACACAGTACTATGTAACCTCCCCATCAAATCACATTCACAAGTTCATCACATAAAAGATGTACAAACACCTCACACAAACGCCACCAGGAAGATAACTCACACTAAGATTTTCATGACTCAACGAGGACTCAGATGTCTATCAGGTACCCCAGGAAAGGGGTGCAGACACTGACTCTTGTCTGTGCAGCGTTCTGCCATCCCTAAACATTTCACTGAGGAGTACACATGTTCTGAGTCTTGTGCAAAAAAATTGATCAGAACAGCAACTCATGTTCATCCAGCTATCTTACTCCCTAGCAGGTAAGAAACTAAGGAGTTGTAATGGTGATCATTTAGTCGACAGAAGCAAAATCGTCATTTCTGTCATCCATGTGAGAAGCTGCTTCGTTCCCATAGTCAGCAACAATAAACCACATCCAGGCTGTAAAAGGAAACTCTCGCCCCCCCCATGCCCATCACGCAATCACATAGATACTCACACACCAAAGAGGACTTTAATGCATTTTTTTCTCTAAAAAAAGATGGAGTGGACAAGAAAGAGCATCTTTCACATTCTGCATTTTCAGAGTAAGTATCCAATACAACTTGCCGTGATAACTAAATTTATTATTAACTGTGTATTTCATGATGTTAGTGACAATATGTTAATGTGATTTTTCACGTCCTCCTGCAGTGAACAGATGGCTCCTTTTACTTTACTTTCCACATCAAGTGTGATTATTTCTTGGTGCCAAAAGCCACCTGCCGCTCCTCGGTCTCCAGTCTAATTTTTTATGTTGGTAAAACACAGCAGGACTTGTTATCAGTTGGATGGCATCTTAATAAAAGGAGACATGCCAACATATTGACATCATGTTCAAGGGAAAATTTCAGCCCCTTCAAACCCTTAACCCCCTTCCCCCATTCCCATTCAAAAAGTGAGGAAGGAAATAAGAAAGAAATAGATGGAAAGATCCCGCCCATTTTAAGATATTCTCTTACAACTGTCGGGCCTAGAGCCAAGATGCTGAATTGGTGTCCCTTTGTTCCTAAACTCAAGCCCCTCACTCAGGGCTCTGGCCTTTCATCCTGTGTAATGATAATTAGCCGTAACATATTCCAAAGTCAAATGTAAGCACGAATACATTAACATTGAGATCAGTGTCAGGGCAATTTTCAACGGGAAAATGACAAAGAACACACACACACACATACACACACAATCAAAAATTTCAAGATTCAAACATTCCTAAAATTACTCTCTGATCTGTAGATTTTTAGTTCACTGGTCATGAGTGCTTGCCCATGAGGTCAAAGTGCCCTACGTATGGAGGCAGTGACTTACATGGCCCCCATAGGAAACAGGAGTCATAAACCATGATCACTTGCTTTAACGTTTCTATTCTTCACTAGAACAAAGAGGGATAGTATGTTAGGTGATTTGTGGTCCAAGAAGAGGTCTTCCCGGCAATTGGATGGCATGGCTCTCAACAGCTGGTCCAGCACATTTGGGAACAGCATGTAGAAAACTGCGTCAGTGTGTTGAAGAATACCAACTGTGATGCCGCATTGGCTAGCACACAAGCTAAGAAAGTCCACTTTCCTAATCGCAGGCCATTCAGCTGAGCACCCTCCTATCAGGCCGCACACTCGAAGTCAAGACTATGAGTCCAACTGCGCTAGCATTTAAGGATTCTGGCCCTGGATAGATTGAAGAAGAGACACGCTCTTGCTGCTTAAAACGGTTTGTTAAAAGCCAAGGAGTTAAACATGAAGCTGGATTCTAAGATTTACAAAGTTTATCAAAGGTAGAAGGAAAGGCCTACCACAAAAAAATGCGAGTATCTTAGTTAACACTATTCACAGTTAATGGCTCTCAGAAGATGAACAATTTAATGATATCATTTTACCACCACATCTTTCAGTTGATGTAAACTAGTCAGTGATTTTTTTAAAATTCTTCTAACTGTCCTTCCAAACAGAGGAATCTGTGTAAAATAGATCTCTCTGAACTGTTTTGCATTTTAGCAATTGCTCCTATTGCATTTCCCAATGTTTTATATTAAGCTTTTGCAAATGTACAGAAAAGATGAAGGATTAAAACTCTAAAAACATTGTATCTATCACATAGAGTCTATAGTAAATATTTTATTACACTCATTTTCCCACGTATCTTTTTATCTATTCATCCTATCTATCTACTCATAAATCTTATAAAATTAAATTTCAAAATGATTAATTAGTAGCCAATCTAAAGCTAAAATTTTAAATGTCTTGACTTTATGAAAATTACCTAATAAACGAAGACCATAAACAGAAGTGTTCATTAATTCACTTGATAAATATTTTTTTATTTCTACTGTTCTACATAATGAAGATATAAGATTCTATCAAATAGCCAAGGTTTCTATCCTCGGTTAACTTATAGATTGGTGGATTTGGCAGGCTGGGGAAATAACCAGTTAAAGAGTAGTTCTCTATAGAGGGATATGAGCTGGCAGGTGTATCAGAAACTAGAAAACATAACTGGGCTATTCTTAACGTCTACCACCCATCTGGCAGCACACTGTAACTACTCTGCCTCTCATGCTGCTATGGTGCTGGGAGCATTGCCCCCAGGATTTCAAGGACCAACTGATCACCCAGGGTTGGTAGGTAGATTTAAGGAAAGCATCCAGACCAAGACCAACTGGAAAGAAAGGTCTACACTGAACGTTAGTCAGTGAAAACACTTAGGCGCACAACTGAACATGGTCTAGTTGGCTTGCTTTGAGCATATTTTAGGAGTGATCAATTACTAGAAGAGAACATTATGTTTGGTTATGAGAGAACTTCACTGAGTTGAATTGACACAATAACTGAACAATGGGCTTGAACTTGCTGACAATTGAGAGGATGATACAGGGATAGCCCGGGTTTCATTCTGTTGGACATAGGGTCAACATGACTCAATAGGTAGCTTCTAGCAATTTCTTAAGGATATGAATAAGGGAAGGAAACATGTCTTACGTAAGAATATATATATATATAATTTTTAGGATTCAGTGTACTTGATTTTTGTGGTGATTTCCCTGAAATTAAATTTCATATTATATAAGGATAAGTCAAAAAATATTGCTAGTGGGGTTCTAGTTAATGCATGCTACTATGGTTGCTGTGAGGTGCCTTCGGCTCTATTACAACTCCGAGTGACTCCGCATACAGCAAACCGAAATGCTGCCATGTCTCCTGCCATCCTCGTCATCCTTGTGTTGGAGGCCATTGTTGCAGCCACTGCATCAGTCCATCACCCAGAGCAAAGGTAGGGAATTTCTGGCCCGAAGGCTGGAAGGCCCACAAAAGCATTTGTTCTGTTTTTTCAAGGCAAGCTCAAGCAGGACTAGAGATTCAATAAATCTATTAACTTTTTTTCAAAACAAGACAAAATTTGTCAAGTGGATCATAATAATAATGCAAAATTTGGAGAACAAGCAAGAATCATCTACAGTACAGTATGAGACAGACAGGACATATAAAAGTGACCGACATGTATGCTTCTCAACATGTGTCCATGGCACATCTGAGAAGACTCTAAGGACCTTGCCTGCAAGCGGGAGTTTGATCTGGTGACGACGAAACCCCACGGGATGAGATGATTCCTTGCTCCATTGATAACTTTGCCTCCCTGCCTGGCGATGATGGTGTCCATTTCTGTCAGCACAAAAGATAATTCCAATCCAACATTTTTATACATGTCCATGATCAGTAATCCTCAAGAAAACTTGAACCTCAGATGAAGATTTAGGAAATCAGGAAATCAGTCCATATGTATTGTCTATATGTTTGCATATAGCAACATCTCAAAACATATTAATAAAATTTTTGTCCACAACTCTTCTCAGTCATGCTGGCAGAGATGTCTCTCTCTAGTCTTTGATCTCTCAGCCAAATTGTCCCTTTGCCTCTGCCTTGTTCCAAGGTCTGGCAAACCTGCCACCCTGCCTCATGGTCTCAGCATACCAACTCTGATCTGTCTCAAGGTCTCAATGCTTCAGACTCTGGGACCACTGCTGCCTTTTGCACTCTTTGCCAGTGGCTCTTCCTTCCTGATGGCCATGGGAGTCTCTCTCTCTCTCCTCCTGAGATGGTACCTCGTCCATACCCAATGGAACTGTAAAACTTATCAGTACCCTCTGCTACAACTGACACAAATGTTACCATCAGTAAAACATGAAATTAGAGCAGTCATTCTAACTGCACACCATGTATTCAAAAAACTTAGGACGCATTTAAAAGACTCAAATTCAACTTCTAGGTATGAAAAACTTCAATGTGTGATATAATAATTTAATCACATATTAGACTCAGGAGATAAAAGAAAAAGATACGTGAATTTGAAGACATAGCAATAGAAACTACCCAAAAACAAACACACAAAGAATTAAAAATATGGATTGCTGAAACTATTGATTGAGAGAGAAAGTAGAATTGGGGTTCTTGATGGGGGTACACTGTGGCTGGGGGAGGATAAGAGGGAACAGATATCAAGGAGTTCAAGAAGGAAGAGAATATTTTGAAACTGATTGTGGTAGCAATTGTACAATACTGCTTGATGTGATTGAACTGTGGAATGATATAACTGTATTAACTCCCAATAAAATAGTTTGGGGGAAAGAAAAACAAAAACAAATAATGAACAGAACAATAAACTGGGAAACAACCTCAAGAGACAATGTATATGTACTTGAAGCTACTGAGGGAGATGCACAGAGCTGTAGGTGGTGCACTGGCTAAGCGCCAGTTACAAAGTTCCAGTGCTTTGGACCAGTGATTACCAGTGACTGCAGGAGCGGGAGGGTGCAGTCTGCTTCCATGATTTCTAGCCCTAGAAACCCTGTGGGCATTTCTATTGTGCCTTATATGATCATATGAGTTAGAATCAATTGGATCACAAGTTTGGTTTTTGGTTTGGGTTAGGGGAGATGACGTGAACAGGAAAGAGAGAGAGAGAGAGAGAGAGAGAGAGAGAGAGAGAGAGAGAGAGAGAGAGAGAGAGAGAGAGAGAGAGAGAAGGAAATAAAATACTATTTGAGGAAAGAATGACCCAAGTTTTCCATAACTGATGAAACTCATAAACCCACAGATCCAAGTAGCTAAAGGAAACTCAAGCTCAGGAAATAAGAAAACCCCAATTGAAACAAAACACCAGCCAAACCCGGTTAGCAGCAAAGCGAGCCAAGCCACAGGTAGGAAATGGCAGTCAGTTCACATGTCACACCATGGGAGAAGACCATGAAGCAGCAGCTTTAAAGTTCTGAAACTTAAGAAAAATGGGTTCCATTTTTATTCAATGCTAAGTTACTCTCTAGTAGAACCCTATATCCACAGTTAATGTTTTAAAATATTAAGATGAAATATCTTTCAGACATTCAAAAGCTGCAGGAATTCTTCTCCTGCGGGCCTACATTACAAGAAGCATGAAAGAAAATCTTGCAAGCAGAAAGAACATTGTATCAATTATATTAGAGAGAAATATGGATCCTCATAAAAGAATGAAAAGCACCAATAACAATAACTACAAGAGTAATACATGATTTCCATTTTATTTTTAACGTTTTCTTAAAGAATTGGGCAGTTGGGACCAGACCTGTGACAGATGCAAAAAGACAGGGAGCTGAGCAGTTAACGGATAGAGGCTGCTTGGCCCCCCCGCACCTAGAGAGCTGCGCCATTCCAGGCAAGCTGCTGCCTCTTCCTTCGCCCCTCCCCACGCAGCTGTCACCTAGGCAACCATCCAAACCGTGCCAAGTCCCTCGGTTTCATGGCAGCCCCGAAGGAAGCGGTTGAGGGGCCTTTGGTGGGGGCGGTGGTCCAAAGCACTAGTCACAGCCGCTTTCTGGTTTTCAATGCGAAAACCTCAGGAATACTCACTCACTACCGAGTGGAGCTAACGCAGGAGTTCCCCAAAGAAGGATGGGTGGAGCAAGACCCCAAGGAGATCCTACAGTCGGTCTATGAATGCATAGAAAAAACGTGTGAGAAACTCGACAAGCTAAACATCGATCTGTCCAACATCAAAGCGATCGGGATCAGCAACCAGAGGGAGACCGCTATCGTGTGGGACAAGCTAACGGGAGAGCCTCTCTACAATGCGGTGGTGTGGCTGGATCTTCGAAGTCAGGGCACCGTGGAGAATCTCGGTAAGAAGATACCGGGGAATAACAACTTCGTCAAGTCCAAGACCGGCCTGCCCCTGAGCACTTACTTCAGTGCCGTGAAACTTCGCTGGATGCTCGACAACGTGAGACAAGTTCAAACGGCGGTTGAAGAAGGGAGAGCTCTTTTCGGCACCATCGATTCCTGGCTTATTTGGAGTTTGACAGGCGGAGTTAACGGGGGCGTCCATTGTACGGATGTGACAAACGCAAGCAGGACGATGCTTTTCAATATTCATTCTTTGGAGTGGGATAAAGAACTCTGTGACTTTTTTGAAATTCCAATGAACATCCTCCCCAAAGTTTGGAGTTGTTCAGAGATATATGGCCAAATGAAAACTGGCTCGTTGGTAGGTGTGCCCATATCCGGATGCTTGGGGGACCAATCTGCCGCATTGATAGGGCAAATGTGCTTTGAGGAAGGACAGGCCAAAAACACCTATGGAACAGGCTGTTTCTTACTATGCAATACCGGTAGAAAGTGTGTGTTTTCTGAGCATGGTCTTCTGACCACAGTGGCTTACAAACTAGGCAAAGACAAGCCGGTTATTTACGCACTGGAAGGGTCTGTGGCTATAGCCGGTGCTGTTATTCGTTGGCTAAAAGACAACCTTGGGATCCTAAAGAGCCCAGAAGAAATAGAACTACTTGCCAGAGAAGTTGGTACTTCTTACGGCTGTTACTTCATCCCGGCATTTTCAGGTTTATATGCACCGTATTGGGAGCCCAGTGCCAGAGGGATTATCTGTGGTCTCACGCAGTTCACCAATAAATGTCATATTGCTTTTGCTGCATTAGAAGCTATTTGTTTTCAAACCCGAGAGATTACGGATGCTATGAACCGTGACTGTGGAATCCCATTTGATCATTTGAAGGTAGATGGAGAAATGACAAAGAACAAGATTTTAATGCAATTACAAGCAGATATTCTGCACATCCCAGTTGTAAAGCCTTGTATTACCGAAACAATTGCACTGGGAGCCGCCATGGCAGCAGGGGCTGCAGAAGGAGTGGGCGTTTGGAGTCTAGAACCTGACAATTTGAAATCCTTGATGAGGGAGGAGTTTGAGCCACAGATCAAAGCCACAGAATGTGAAATCCGTTATGCAACGTGGAAAAGAGCGGTGATGAAGTCAATGGGCTGGGTTACATCACAGTCTGCTGAAAATGGTCAGTCTAGTAGAATTTTCTCTAGTCTGCCCTTGGGCATTTTTATAGTGAGTAGCATGATCTTGTTAATTGGGGCAAGATACATCTCAGGGATCCCATAATACTCAAATGCATGGATGTCCAAGATTACGTATTTTTTGGCATAAGAAATTCTGTCTCCTCTTGTAGTGATCTAAGAAGTCTGGCCATGGTTGAGAATCGCAGTTTAAAAAAGACCAGAAAAGAACTTTATCACGTCTAAGACGGGCCGTATAGACTGTGATTTTGCTTATCTACCAGTGGCTCTATGATGACCATCAGAAGCTCCCAAGTAGATCGGTGACTGAAAATAAAGACAACATGGAAGAAGGCACTATAGAAACATACGGTGTGTTTTTTTAAGTATATGAAGTTAAAATTTGATTAATCCCTTGGTGGCTAACATACACCCCTAGCCTTGCTATAACATCCTTTGCGATGAGCCCTCATACTGTGTCCATAGAATCTTTTACCAAAGGTATTCTAGCATGATTTGTTTCTGTCCTTGTGCTGTATACACACTGCCGAGGCTATTTCTAACTTACAGAAAAACGAGTAACTCACCAGTGCTCTTTTCTATACACTAAGCAGACCACAATATATTCACTAAGTATTTACCTTAAACATGCTAAATACTTAAAATGAGAATGCTGTAGGAATTGAGATAGTTTTCTCACAAGCATCTACCAAATTATTCAGACTGTATAGAGTTTCACCAATTACACTAAATTTTCTGTTGGAAATGCTCTGCAGGTCTTATACAAAGGATACATTTTTCTTATTTTCACCACATCTTTGTAATGTTATTTTTGGGCTTCATTTGTATAGCATATATCATACCCTAATGGCATAGTGCTTAAACACTTGGTTGCTAAAAAAAAAACCCCAAAAAGATTGGGGTTCAAATCTGCCAGCTGTTTCAGGTAAGAGAGATGAGGTAGTCTGCTTCTACTCTAAGAATTCACTCATTTGAAATGGATTTGGTTCAGGGGATATAGCAAACCAGCCTAGATACAGAACATTCTATTCACAACTTAAGAGACCATTGGAGTCAGGAGATGAATGGGTTTAGTCTTGAGTAGATGGACCATTACATATAAAAGTAACTTGGGATAAGCTGTTAACTACATTTTTAAACAATAAATAAATTATTTATCAACAGAAATTTTTTTCTTTTAAGTGGAAGTTTAAGAAAAAGTAAACTATATTTTTTCTAACAATATAAAATGTATTCTGACTATGACTTAATATCTCTTACCTTCCTTTTAAGTTACCATAGTTGAATATATTTTAGAGGGGGAAAAGAAACCTGGAATACTATAGTCAATATTGTTTACAAACAAAAAGGGGAAAAATTATTAAAAATTAATGACAATGTAGCCTTAGACCTAGCATATGTAAAATAAAATGGTTTGACAATAACAAGGAGGTTAGAAGGGAAGAAATAGAATTATAACATGTATTATGGGAAGTGATATGATATTGCTTGAATTTAAGCTGATACAGATACATATTCTAAGTCCTAAATTAGAGATGCATATTTAAAATCTCTAAGATAATACACCAAGTAATTGAGATTAAGACAATTAATGAGCTAAGGGGATTATTAAAAGTAATCAGTCCAAAAGAAAGTAGAAAGGAAATGAAAAATAGGATCAAGAAACAGATGGGAACACAGAAAAAATAATGACCTAATTTATTTAAACTTAACCGTATTAACAAATAGTTTAAACTCAATGATATCAACATTGCAAATAAAAAGCAAGGAGTGTCATATGAGATTATTTTTAAAAATCAACATCAAAATACAAGGGTAAGTAAAAAACTATTGCTCAAAAATCAAAGAAAACTTTATTAAAATATGAACCTATTGTTTCTTGACACATACTTCATCTAAGTTTACACATTTTTGAAGAAAGTCTTTCAATATCTCTTACCCTTCCCTGAATAATTATGCACTCTTTGACTTACACCACGTCAAAACGCAATTTGAACATCTGTAAGGGATTCAAACTGTGTTCCTTTTAAAATTCATTGAGTTTGAGGACTAAAAATGTCCAAAGGGGCAGTACCAGAGGTATAAGGAAGATGAGGTAATGTTTATGAACAAAATTCATATAAAACAACCTTTGCTACTATCAAAGAATCAGGCTTATGGTCATGATGTAAAAATATTCCTTAGCAATTCCTGAATGCAGCTGTCCTGGTCCTTCTTTCATTGATACAGTTTTCAATTTTCTTAAAACTTCATCGTAAGAAACTCCAATGATCATCCTCCATCCTTCAAGAAAATCTATACATATTACCCTTTAGGGACCCCATAAAACAGTTTCTATAACTAAGACATGGCTGCCTGGAACTTAGTGACCAAGCTGATGCCCTTGTGTGCCACCGTTCTTACTGGACAATTTTTCTCGAAGACACCCAAACAACACTAAGACAAGTGTGCTACTGAGAGAACTTGTCCACCACCCACAGGTCACAGACATGCTGAATATGGTTTCTTTAGGATAAACAGTTCATGTATATAGGGGAACCCTAGTAGCAATACTGTCTTGCATATCCTCATACACACAACTTTTAGGATCACATTACAAGAATAAAAGTGAAAGTGGAAAAGATGTTATTCAAACAATAATCCAAAGAAATCAAGAATGGTCATATTAAAATCAATATAAATTTCAAAGCAAAGAATAATGACAATGGCAAAGATCATTTTGTAATGCTTAAAAAGGTCAATTCATCATCAAGGAATTACAATCCTAAATATATATGCAGCTAATTGCAAAGCTTCAACATACATAAAGCAAAATTTAAAATAAATGAAAGAAGAAATAGAAAAAATATAGTCGGTGATTTTTGCCTCAATATTTGATAGCATATGTAAACTGAAACTTTGAAGATGTAGGATATTAAAACAATACTGAGTGACTCAATCTAATTGGCTTTTATAGAATATGCGAGCAATAGAAGAAAATAGTCTTTTACATGCACATGAAACATTTACCATGATAGACTATGTTCAGGACCTAAAAGAAGCCTTAATATACTTAAAACGATTCAGAGTACTTTTGAATCCTTTTAAAGTACTTTTTCTGATAATATTGAAATTACAAATCAATAAAAAATGCCCAAATATTTAGACATTTATTAAAAAACATTCACTGTTGTTAACAGGTGCTGTTCAATTGATTCCAACTCATATCAACCCTCTGTGCAATAAAATAAAATACCGATCAAAACTATGCTCTTCCCACTGTTGTTCCTGTGTTTGAACCCATGGTTCCAAACAATGTCTCATTGAAGTTCATCCTCAATATGACCCTCTACCTTGCCAGATTAGTCCTTCCCCGGCAATGATACCTCCTGATAACATGTCCAATTATGAGATACAAAGTATCCCATCTGCCCTTCTAAGAAATATTCTGACTGTATTTCTTCCAAGACAGATTTACTCATTCTTCTATCCATCCATAATACATTCAGTATTGTTTGCCAGCACCATTATCCATTTTTTCTCCAATATTTCTTATTCACTGTTCAGCTTTCACAGATATATACAGGTGATTGAATACCATGGTTTGGGTCAAACATACCTTCGTCCTTACCAAAACAAAAAACAAAACTCACTGTTGTAGAGTCAATGCTGATTCATAGCAACCTGCTGTGGGTTCCAGGGACTTCAGCTGTTTACAGGAGTAGAAAACCCAGTCTCTCTCACAAGGAGATGTTGGTAGTTTCAAACTGGCAGCAATGCAAACCTTAGCCCAAGGCATAGCCACTACGCCACCAGGGTTCTGTTAGTCCACACAGTGACCTCTTTACTTTTTAACATTTTGCATAGATCTTTGGTTGCATATTTTCCCAATGCAATATGTCATTTGATTTCTTGCCTGCTGCTTCCATGAATGTTGACTGCGGTTCCAAGTCAGAAGAAAACTTTGACTTCAATATTTTCTTGATTTATCATGATGTTGCTTATTGGTACAGGTATGAGCTTTTTGGTTGTCTTTACATGGAGCTGAAATATGTACCAAGGGTTTTACTTTCTTTAGGAGTGCTTCAAGTCCTTTATTTCAGCACACAGGGTTGTGGTATGTACATGCACCACGTTGTTGATAAGCTCCCTCCAATCCTGACGCAGTTTTTCTTTGCACATTCCAGCTTCTCAGATTCTTTGCTCGGGATACAGATTGAATAAACATGGTGGAAGGATATAGGCCTGATGCACACCTTTTCTGGATTAAACCTGGAAATCCCATTCTTCTCATAATTTATCCATAATTTATTATGACCCACACAGCAACATGGGTAAACATGTTTCAGGTATTCTTTGCTTTCATCCATGATCCATCTGACACACAATGATACATATTTTCCACATGCTCTTCGAGATCTAACTTGGAGTTTTAGAGGTTACCTGTTACTACAAGTGTTTTCAATTTTTTTCTGCAGCAGATTTTGTACATATGTGATATCTGAGATATAGTAAATTACTGAATATGGCCCTTCTAACCTGAATTTCCACCAATTGACTATCAGTTTGTTGTATTGTGGTGGTTTCTGCGTTGTGATGCTGGAAGTTATGTCACTGGTATTTCAAATATCAGAAGGGTCACTCAAAGTGAAAGGTATAAGCAGAGCTTCCAGACTAACAACAGGCTATGAAGAAGGAATAGGCTGCCCACTTTTTAAGAATTAGCCACAGAAATCTTATAGATAACATTGGAACATTGTCAGTTACTGAAAGCTTAATGAATAAAAGCAGAGTATTGTCAGATATAGTGACGGAAGTTGAGCCCTTAAGGCACCCAAAATAAGACTGAAGAAGAGTTGCCTTCTCAAAACAGAGCACACCATAGTGGTGAGGATGGAGCCAAGCCTTGGGGACCTTCATTTTCTGGGGGGTATGAATCAAAATGAGAAGAAATCGCTGAAAATAGTTGTTAATCATTGAACTGGAATATACAAAATAAGAACATAAGAAACTTGGAAATTGTGAAAAATGAAAGGTACTTCATAAAGCACCAATGAGCTAAAACAGATTGGTGTTGACTATTTTGAATCAGACAATCATATGCCCATTATGCCAGGAATGACAAATTAAATAGGAATGAAGTTGCATTCATGGTCAAAAGGAATATTTAAAAATCTATCTTGAAGTACAATTCTATCTGTGATTGCATAATATCTATCTGCATACAAGGAAAGTCAGTCAATGCAAATGTTATCCAAATTTATGCACCAACCACTAACGCTAGTGATGTAGAAATTGAAGAATTCTACCAAAGTCTTCAGTCTGGTGCTGAAGGAAGAAATACACAGAATAGCTATGTCAAATAGAACTAGTTGACATCCATCTTAAGAGGTGACAAAGACTTGAAGGACTTTTTGCTAAAGATGGGGGATTTCAGCCTTAAATGTGTATCATAACTCAATGTAAAAAAAATCCAACCCTCATAACTTGACCAATAGGTAGCATCATGATAGATATAGGAAATAGGTAACATCATGATAAATATAGGAAATATATCAAGGATTTCATCTGGCTTGGATCCACAATCAATGCATATAGAGGCAACAGTCAAGAAATAAAAGATAAATTGTACTGGGTGAATCTGCTGCACAAGACCACTTTATAGTGTTGAAGAACAAGGATGTCACTTTGAAGACTAAAGTTTGCCTGACTCAAGTCATGGTATTTTCAATCCCTTAACATGTATGTGAAAGTTGAACATTGAATAAGAAAGACAAAAAAAGAACAGAAGCTCTCTCCAGGGCTCTCTCCCTGGCCCTCAGCCCATGCTGTGTGCGGACCTGGCTGATAAGACCATAGCCATCCAGGAGGTTTCCAGGAAAACAAGCTTCATCTGCAACAACACATCTCTCTGGGGTTTCTAAAACTGCGTCAGTTCCTGCATAGCAAAGAAAAGGATATTTTAGATGAGCTGCAAGAAGAGGGAGAGCCCTCAGCGAGGAGGTAGAGCTGAACTTGAGCCAACTTCAAGAGCAGTGTCTGCTGAACAAGGAGATGTTGGGGAGCATCCATCCAGTCTCAGATGGAATAGGAGAACTCCTTCCACTTTCTCAAAGATATGAAAAATTTCTTAGATAGCTTGGAGCAAGGAATGAGGGGCCTGGCACCCAAAGAGCTCATCACCAGAAAGCTGAACCTAGGACAATACATAGGTCCTATGCAGTACATGACAAGCATGTACTCATCACCAGAAAGCTGAACCTAGGTGACGTAGTTAGTTTATTGTGTCAGCCTGGCCGATAAACACATGGGGGACTAATTCAAGGGTGGAGAGATAAACGGCTCGGTGAGTCTTGTCTCTCTTTTCTCTCCCTCTTTGATCATCAGACCAGTGTGCGGCTGTCTTGCTTGTTCTGTGCCTCAATTTGCAAGCTATACTACCTGTGGGACACCTAACCCGTGGACAGTGTCGCTGTAATTTGAGGTTCCTTTAAGACCTGCTTTGCCACACCATTGGAATTTACATCTCTTGAGCTGGGGACTGGCTGTTGGTGACCTGATTGACTGTTGGTGACTTGGCTGACTATTGGTGACCTACCTTGCTGTTTGCTGCCTGTGCCTGAATAGCCAGAATTTTCTCTACAGAGGACTACCTGGTGGCCCTCAAGACTTGAAGGACTGCCAGTGTCTCACAACTGTCTCATGGAAGTAAGTTTCACTGAGCCATTTGTACTGCTTTATAATTTAACTGTTCATTTCTTATGTTATATATCTATCTATCTTTATAAATATATACACATATATAATTATTAGAAATCTGGGTTTGTCTCTCTAGAGAACCCTGTATAATATAATAGGCCAATGCAAAGGTCCCATGCAGTACGTGATATGGAGGAACATGCAGTACACCCTCTCTCAAGGCTTATCTTCACTAACTTTGGACCCTAAAACAGCCCACGTAAATCTAGTGCTCTCCGAAAGCCAAACCAGTGTGCGGTATGGTGACATGAAGCAGACAATGCCTGATGATCCAGAGAGGTTTGACTCAAGCGTAGCTGTGCTGGGCTCCAAAGGCTTCACATCTGGAAGGTGGTACTGGGAAGTAGAATTGGCAAAGAAGACAAAGTGGACAGTTGGCATTGTCAAAGAATCAATAATTCAGAAAGGCAATTTTCTCCTGACTCCTGAACAAGGATTCTCGCTTTTAAGACTAAGGAACCAAGCTGATCGAAAGGCCCTGGATTTGCCTTCCTGTATCTGAAACTGACAACCAACATTGAAAAGGTGGGGCTATACCTGGACTATGAAAGAGGGCCATTGTCCTTCTACAATGCTACAACCATGACCCACGTTTATACCTTCGATAGCACTTTCACTGAGAAACTTTATCATTACTTTTGCCCCTGCCTGAATGATGGTCGAGGGAATATAGAACCATTGCAGATCTTACACCCATAGTAATTCATCACACTATTATATTAATTCAGAGTGTTATTAAAGAAAGTATAAAAATAGTTAATAAAAGAACAGCAGCATGTGGATTACAGTGCTTGTGAAGAATACTGAACGTGCCATGGACTGGCAGAAGAACAGACAGAATTGGACTGGAAGACGTATAGCCAGATGCTCCTTAGAAGAAAGAATGGTGAAACTTTATCTCACGTGCTTTGGACATGCTATCAGGAGAAAGGAAACCCTGAAAATGGACATCATGCTTGATGAAGTAAACAGGATGTTTAAAAAGAAAAGGAAAGCCTTTTCAAGATGGACTGACACCGTGGCTGTGTGAATGGTCTTAAATATACCAGTTGTGTGGCAGGCACCGGACCTATCATGTTTCCTTCTGCTGTGCACAGCACAGCCTCACTATGAGTCTATGAGTCAGAGGCCATGTGACAGAACCTAACAACAAGAACTGGTAAAATCATCACAAGCTCATTTTGGAAAAATGACTAGATTTCTATTTTCAAGAGATCTGTCATAAGGTCTGACCTCATCCTATTGGTTCCTCTGATAGGGGTCCTGAGTGCACAGAGCCACTGTGTGGAATAACATGCCCTTGGCCTCAGGCTCTGGCCACACTGCTATTACCCCATACACCCAGTGAGGAGAATGACAGTCCTTCATTCAAGCTACCACAGGACCAACAGAAGGACCAGGAAAAAAGAAGTTTGAAATCTTCAGAATTATATTTTGGAGATACCAAACAGAAAATGTAGTTTCAAATTAGTCCTGATAGCCAACTTTGAGGAAAACAGTGCCCTGGAGACTCAATTGATAACCTTGACTATGCACATTTTCATGTGTGATAACCTGGAGGCACCGCAGTAGCAAAGAGAAGAGACAGAACCTACAAGCTCTCTCTTGGTATGAACAACGGCTGGAGGAAGAAGTTGCTTACAGAGAACCAGAAGAACTCTGAGAAGGGGAGAGGTTTATAGAGATCTTCCTTACCCTCGGTGCCTTTCAGTGACCAAGAAAGCTCTGCTAGATGATAGGGCCAATGGGAAAATGGGGAGACTCATTCCAAGCTGGATGAGGGGACCTTGAAGAAGAAGCAAATACATGATGTTGAAATCAGAAAGAGGGAGAGAAGAAGAGTAAGGAGAAACATGGTGATTTTGTTGAGGATAAATTAAGGAAACTGGGGACACGACAATAAGTTAAGTTATTGTAATATATATAACAGACAAAAATAATGAGGATGGCCTAAAATAAAAGAGTGTGGCTGTAGGGAAATAAATAGAAGAGACATTTTAAATTAAGCTTTCCTAAAGCATTCTTAAGGAGCCCTGGTAGCCTAGTGATTATCTGTTAGGCTGCTAACCACAAGGTCAGCAGTTCAAAACCGCCAGTTGTTTTGCATAAGAAAGAGGAGGTTTACTGCTGTTGCGAATATTTATAGCATCTTTAACCTGTAGGGATGCATCTACTATGTTCTAAAGCAGTGGTTCTCAACCTTCCTAATGCCAGGACCCTTTAATACAGTTCCTCATGTTGTGCTGACTCCTCAAACATTGAATTACTTTTGTTGCTACTTCATAATTATAATTTTTCTATTGTTAGGAATCAGGCAACCCCTGTGAAAGGGCCATTCGACCCACAATGGGGTCACGACCCACAGGTTGAGAACTACTGTTCTAAGGAGTCACTGTGAGTCAGAATCAACCTGCTGGGAGTGGGCAATGCGAAGGCACTACGCCCCACCCACAACCAGGTCTTAAAATACTTTTGAATGTTAGAAGAGAGGGATGTTATGTAAATACCACATAATTTTAAATATCTGTAAATGGAATCTGAGAGAAAACAAGCTCCATTTTTATTCAAAAAATTAAAAATTTCAAAGTGAATTCAGCACAATGGCATAAAAAAAAGTTCCTTTGAGTTCTGATCCTGATCCTGGAATTCCAGCCATGAGTTTTTGGGCCTAATATTACCACCTCTGACTTCAATTTCTAATCTTTTTTTAAATCATTTTATTAGGGGCTCATACAACTCTTATCACAATCCATACATACATCAATTGTGTAAAGCACATTTGTACATTCGTTGCCCTCATCATTCTGAAAGCATTTTCTCTACACCTAAGCCCCTGGCATCAGGTCCTCATTTTTCCCACTCCCTCCCGACTCCTCCCTCCCTCATAAACCCTTGATAATTTTTTTTAATATTAAGAAACCATCTAAAATTTTTATTTTAAAAAAGAAAGAAAATATCCCAGTCCAATACAAATCAAGTCCATAAGTCTGATATTAGCCCATATGTCTGCTTTCAATCTATAAATTCCTCTTCAGACTCATGAAACACATGCAATGATCCTGAGTATTCCCTACTCTGTCTCTAGGGTCTGATATCTATCATAATATCATATCTACACAGAACTCACAGACAAAATTCATGATGAAAGGCTTTGTTAAGGAAGTTAACATATTGTAATGATACATGTAGACATTTTGCAAAGTTCTCTCAGGGCTGCTAATAGAGGCCCAAAGGGTGTCTCTCCATGGAAAGCCTCCACCAGAAGGCGTTCAGCTCAAGCCCTGTGGGTCAGCAAACCCAACTCCCTGAATTTAGTGCCCAGAGGCACTCCATTCCACAAGTCAGCCTCCTGCACAAAAGCCTCGGCTTTACTTGCTCCTTGGCTTGGAGAGTTAACCGCTCTGCTGGGTGCTCTGCCTCCTGGTTCTGTTGCTGCTGCTGCCCAGATGTTCTGCTGCTGCTGCTGCCCCTGCTGTCTTCTGGATCCAGGAGGCTCACTGTGCAGGGATCTCAGACCCAGAGGACGGGCTCCAGTCCTGGTCCGCCTGATAATGAGATCCCCCCTCCTGCCCCTCAGAGGGTTCATTTTTCTTTCCCGTCTTTTTTTTTTTTTACATTTTATTAGGGGCTCATGCAACTCTTATCACAATCCATACATATACATACATCAATTGTATAAAGCACATCTGTACATTCTTTTTGCCCTAATCAATTTCAAAGCATTTGCTCTCCACTTAAGCCCTTTGCATCAGGTCCTCTTTTTTTCCCCCTCCCTCCCGGCTCCCCCCTCCCTCATGAGCCATTGATAATTTATAGATTGTTATTTTGTCATATATTGCCTTATCCGGACTCTCCCTCCCGCCCCCTTCTCTGTCGTCCGTCTCCCAGGGAGGAGGTTACATGTGGATCCTTGTAATGGGTTCCCCCTTTCCACCCCACTCACCCTCTACTCTTCCAGTATTGCCCCTCACACCCCTGGTCCTGAAGGTATCCCCCACCCTGGATTCCCTGTGCCTCCAGCTCCCATATGCACCAGTGTACAATCTCTGGCCTATCTAGTCCTGCAAGGTAGAATTCGGATCATGGTAGTTGTGGGGAGGAAGTATCCAGGATCTGGGGGAAAGCGGTGTTCTTCATCAGTACTATATCACACCCTGACTGACCTATCTCCTCTCCTAAACCCCTCTGTGAGGGATCTCCAGTGGCTGACAAATGGGCTTTGGGTCTCCACTCTGCACTTCCCCCTTCATTCACTATGGTATATATATATATATACATATATATATATATATACACACACACACACATATATATACACACATATATTTTTTTGCATGATGTCTTATACCTGGTCCCTTTAGCCCCTTGTGATCACACAGGCTGGTGTGCTTCTTCCATGTGGGCTTTGTTGCTTCTGAGCTAGATGGCCACTTGTTCACCTTCAAGCCTTTAAGACCCCAGACACTATCTCTTTAGATAGCCGGGCACCATCAGCTTTCGTCGCCACATTTGCTTATGCACCCATTTGTCTTCAGCGATCGTATCATGGAAGTGTGCAGCCAATGATATGATTTTTGTTCTTTGATGCCTGATAGCTGATCCCTTCGGGACCTCATGATCACACATGCTGGTGTGTTCTTCCATGTGGGCTTTGTTGCTTCTGAGCTAGATGGCTGCTTGTTCACCTTCAAGCCTTTAAGACCCCAGACACTATCTCTTTTGATAGCCGGGCACCATCAGCTTTCTTCACCACATTTACTTGTTCACCCGCTTTGGCTTCAGCAGTTGTGTCGGGAGGGTGAGCATCATAGAGTGCCAATTTAATTATTCATGCATTGAGGGAGTGCTTGAGTAGAGACCCAAGGTCCTTCTGCCACATTAATACTAAACCTATAAATATAGCCACATAGATGTATTTCCCCATCCTCATATATATATTTGCATGTCCATGTCTTTGTCTAGATATCTATAAATGCCCTTTGACTCCTAGCTCTTTCCTCCATCTCCCTTGACCTTCCTCCTGTCCCACTACCATGCTCCGTCCCCACCTGAGTTACAGCTATACCTCTTCTTTATTTTGTCATATCTTGCCCTGTCCGACATCTCCCTTCACCCACTTCTCTGTTGTCCATCCCCCAGGGCGGAGGTCACATATAGATCCTTGTAATCAGATCCCTCTTTCCAATCCTCTCTCCTTCTACCCTTCCAGTATCGCCATTCACACCACTGGTCCTGAAGGGATCATCCGCCCTGGATTCCCTGGGCTTCCAGTTCCTAACTGTACCAGTGTACATCCTCTGGTCTAGCCAGGCTTTTGCAAGGTAGAATTGGGATCATGATGGGGTGTGGGGGGCATTTAGGAACTAGAGGAAAGTTGTGTTTTTCATCGTTGCTACATCGCACCTTGACTGGCTCGTCTCCTCCCCTAGCCACCTCTGCAAGGGGCTTTGGGTCTCCACTATGCACTCCCTCCTTCATTCACTATGGTAAGATTTTTTTGTTCTGATGATGCCTTATACCTGATCCCTTCGACACCTCATGATCTCACAGGCTGGTGTGCTTCTTCCAAGTGGGCTTTATTGCTTCTGAGCTAGATGGCCGCTTGTTTACCTTGGAATTTACATCTCTTGAGCCCAGCTCAATTTCTAATCTTAAATAAATTCCTTGACATATATGATCTCAAATTTCTAGCTGGAGTCCTTCGATGCTAAATAGTTGTATGCGTGACTGTTAACCAAAAGTTCAATGGTTAGAGTCCACCCAGAGGTGCTATGGAGGAAAGGCCTAGTAATCTACTGTCAAAGTTTCCATGGAAAACCCTGTGAAACAGACTTCTACTCTACCACACAGATGTTGCCACGAGTCACAGTGAGCTCATGACAACTGGTGATATTTCTAGCCACACTTTCCTAGGTATATATCTTAAATGTAGACTTTTATCTTTCTAAGTCTTAGGTTGTCTTCTGGTGGTCTCTGACATCTGGGAGCTAGAAATTAAATGTCTCTAGTTTTCCAGTGTCATGTACATGAAAAAAATGACCAAAGATACTGTAGAAAATGTTATGTAACATCATGTATATATCTTTTGTTCATGTTCTTCTCATTTCCAGACAGTGCATGGTTCGCATAACCCACATTGGGGCTGGTGTGAGAAACTAGTGAATCACAGTAACAAATGAGAAAGAGACATACATGAGAGACAAAGTACCAGTAGCAGAGCTGATGGGGAAAGGCTGTGAGGAGATGAATAAGAGACAAGTAATGGCCCAAATACTTCTCAAGGCAAACATTTGGTACATAATTTGTTTTTGATACAGTTGTCATGAATGTCATTCTTCCCTATGAAAAAATACACCAGATCTTTAGTACATGACTCCTTGGTGCCCAGTGGACAGCAAGTGCCCAATTGCCAAAACCACTTTTTAGCGCATGTTCATCTGCAGGATATTAAACAGATTGCTATCCTTTTGATGTTTGTGAATATGAGGAGTAAATACCATATGATCTAAATCAATAAATTTATTTCAGGAAAAATAAGAAAAAGAGAAGGAATCGCAAAAAACAAAGGAGTAAGAGGAAGAAGAAATATGTAAATCACTTTGAAAAGAAGGAGTGAACTGAGCTTCCTTTCCTTGAGTTGATTCGGACTTCCAGTGGCAATATAGGTAAGAAGAGAATTGCCTCTTTGGGTTTCTGAGATTTTAAAGCATTGTAAGAGCAGGAAACGTCTCACTATTCTTTTTTGGAATGACTGATGAGTTTGAACTGCTGAACTTGTATTTAGCAACCTACCTTGTAACCCACTAGGGTTTCTTGAAGGCATAAACTGGTCTTATTAAGTGCGATTGAATATGTTTTAACTCAGAGCTATCATATGTACAACAGAACGAAACACTGTACCAGTCTTGCACCATGATTGTAATTGCTTTTATGTTTGAGCCCATGTTGAACCAACTGTGTTAATCCATCTTGTCAAAGGCCTTCCTCTTTTTCACTGCTCTGTACAGTCCTCTTCAGACTCACAAAACACATGCAATGATGCCAAATGCAGGAAGATCACAGGCCAGCAGGCGGAAAGTCTTGTGGATCCAGTGGCATTGTAAGCATCTCAGTGCTGGCAGGGGTCTCCACATGGCGTCTCCAGCTCAGGGCTCTAGTGTAGTTCCATGTGCATTGTCAGCTGCTATGTCTCCCTGGGTGTGAGCAAAGAGAGTGTTTGCAACCTCCAAGGAGGAAATACCGGAGTTCCCAGAATCCTCAGGAGAAGGCCATGCCCACACAGAGGTCTCATTGGTTATGACCCAATTGACAGACCATACTCCACCCTTTCACTCTTAATCCTCTCAAGTCCCAAATTGACACCAGATTGTGTAACTACCACAATGAGGCAACAGAAAATATCATGACTAACCTCAGACACACATTTGTCTTCAAAGTAATATACTTCAAGTACTCCTGACTTTCACCAAGCAGGGCTTCATATGTCATCTGTATATGAAAGGTTGTTAGTAAGACTTCCTCCACCTGAGGCTACATTCTTTGTCATATAAGCCAGATTATCTTATTATTTTCTCAGCATATAGACTGAGAAAATATGGCAAGTTACTAAAACTCTGAGGGGCATCTTTCCTGGCTTCTACCCTGTACTATAAGGTCACGGTTAGTGGACATCTACGATGGCAGTGAGTTTGGGGATTTGAGTATGTAGTTGTTCTGTTTACACAATTGTCTCTTGAATCTTTCCACATAACTACCTGTTGATCCATGTACACATTCCTCATGAGCACAATAGAGTGTTCTGGAATTCCCATTCTTAACCATGCTATCCATGGTTTGTTATGATTCATGCTGTCAAATGCCTTGGTATAGCCAATGAAACACAAGTAAACATCTTTCTGGTGTGCTCTGCTTTCAGCCAAGATCCATCTGTCATTGGCAATGACACCTCTTGTTTCACATCCTTTTCCGAAGACAGTCTGAACCTCTGGTAGCTCCCTGTCAGTGTATTGCTGCAACCACGGTTAGATGATCTTCAGCAAAATTTTACTTGCAAAATTTTACTTAAATTGTATTTCTAATTGGGTCATCTTTGGAATGGATATAAATATGGACCTCTTGTCAGTTGACCAAGTTAGTGTTTTCCAAATTTCCTGGCATAGATGAGTGCTTCCAGTGCTTCATCAGGTTGTTGAAACATTTAAATTGATATTCTATCAATTCTTAGCACCTGGTTTGGGGCTAATGTTTTCAGTGTAGCTTTGACTTCTTTCAGTACCATTGACCGGGATGGTTGGAAATCAAAAAGCTATGTGATAGGGTTGCATCCTTGCACTATACATATTCCATCTGTATGTTGAGCAAATAATCCAAGAAGATGGACTACGTAAAAGAGAATGTGGCATCAAGCTTGGAGAGACGTTTATTTACAAACTGGAATATGCAGATGACACAAACTTGCTTGCTAAAATGAGGATGACTTTAAGCATTTGCTAATGAAGCTCAAGGACACTTCAATGTAAAGAAAATCTAAATCCTCAAACCAGAGCAATAGATACATAGATATCATCATGATGAGCAGAAAATACTGAAGTCAGGATTTCAACTTGCTTAGATCCATGATTAATGTTCATGGAAGCAGCAGTCAAGAAATGAAGTCATACATGAAACTGGCCAACTCAGCTGAATGCAGTGTCTTTAGACTTTTAAAAAACAAGGATATTACTTTGAAGACTAACATGCATATGATCCACATCATAATATTTCCAATTTCCTCCTATGCAGGTAAAAGTTGGGCAATTAATAAGAAATACCAAAGAAGATGCGATGCATTTGAACTTGGCACTGCAGAAGTATATTGAAAATAGTATAGATTAGCAGAAAAATAAACACATCTCTACTGAAAGAAGTACAACCTTGATGCTCCTTAGAAGCAAAAATATTGAAACTTTGTTTCATATATTTTGTACAGCTTATCAGGTAAGAACATTTCTTAAAAGAAGACATCATTTTTGGTGGAGGGTCAGTGAAAAAGATGGTCTTGTCCTATATTGCTGTATGGACACTGGCTTCAACAATAAGCCCATGCAAAAATTATGAGGATGGTGCAGCATAGGATCAAACAGTGCTATGTTCTCTTGTATGTTCGGTAGATATTAGTTGGAACTGACTTGAGGACACTTTACAGAAACAATGTTTTGGGGATGATTTTTCCCCCTTCATGCTCTTAATTGTGAAACTAAACTAATGGCAGAAGTTTTTGACTGCTGGCAGGCTGACCCAAAACAACAAAATATGGTCCTGTCCAAGGCCATCCCCATGATTGATTGTAGATGGAACACTTTTGATCTTGCATTGGCTGGTTTTCAGAAGTAGACTACTGGGCCTTTCTTCTTAGTTTGTCTTCCACAAAACCTAGCCAGCATCTAAGCAACATGCTAGCGTCAGCTTGCAGATAGGTTGTGACTATACAGAAGGTGCCTTTGATGGAAATAAAATCCTGATCTGCTGCAGGGTAGGTGATAATTCTACTACTAAATTACTTGGACAATGAAGCAATGTCTCTTGCTAGTAAAAAGCCATGGCTGATTTTAAATAGATTTTGGAAGGAGTGGTCAATTGATTCAGTGAATACATATCGAGGTCCAACAATTTACCTTATACTCAGAGAGACGAAGAAGAGAAAAATCTTAATCAAAAGTGTCTAGCCTCACAGTGACCATTCATCCACCACTCAGTCCATATTATCCAAAGAGAGAACAATTCTAGGAACATTGAGGTCAAGGAGGAGAATGCTTACTTTAGTGTGGAGGAAAATGAGCTAATTTAGAGTGATCTTCGTCTGCATCACCTAGAACACTTTTTCTGGATCTCTTCCAGCTTTTCCAAAGGTACTAGTATAGGCAGAATGCACTGCCCTTCCTCCTCCTTACTTTTTGCTTTGTAAGTGTCTTCAAAGATGGATTTCCTTTGATGCTTTAATAACATTGAACTGAATTTCACACAGGAGTAGTTAAACAATGTTTATGATAAACCTAGTCTTACTATCTTCTATTTTTCCCCACTGAAGGTCAAGACCTTTTATTCTTTTTCTAATATCAATATGATTTTTGAGGGCCAAAATTGTAATGAGCTGTAATGTATGCTAAACACATAGGGGACAGAAATTCCTTATAATTTCTCCCAGATTCAAATAAATCAGGCTGGACAAGGAATTTAGAAACTCTGGGATATTTGAATTTTAAGTTTAAGACTATGTTTTGATTTAAACAATCAGAATAGACTATAGAGACGTCATTCCAATGGAAGGTTGAAATAAGTGATGGATAGAGATGATATTACTCTGTGATATCTTATTAGTTCATATGATTAAAAATAAGGGTACCAAAGCAAATTTTTCTTATTGAATGCTCATTGAGTTGCTGGATAATGTACTACCTAAATGGGTGTTTGGGTGGGATTTAATGTAATATAAAGACACATGCACTAGGAACATGGGCTGAGTGTGAATGGAACAATAGTTTTCCTGAGAGATTATGAGTATTGATATCAAAATAATAATAGAAGTACTAGAAAGGAGGCACATATAGTAATTTAGGATTGTATGCCTAGTGTGGAGATGATGTTTATCTAACTTTAGTATATTTGGTTAGACTTCCAAGATGTAAGCTAGCAATGATTTAACTTACTAGTGCTCCTTCTGCATGAATGTCATGAAGGGTGTCTTTAATTAAATGAATAGTGTGTCTAGTTATCCAATTAATTGGATCATTTAGTGCTTCTCTTTGTTTACCTTTAATATGCTTTCCTTCCCTGGCTCTTTGTTCTCTCTTTCTGTGGTGCTCTAACTCTCTTTCTGACCCCACCCCACCTCAGGCATGACTAATATACTTTAATTCACGAAATAAATCTGTGAGAAATATCATCAGAACTAGATGCCTTTTGTTCTCCTGGTGAGAGTTCCTGCTGACCTCAGGTTCACCTGTCTGTGTAGCCTGTGGTGTTCTCTGTCGATCCAGCCTTCATCAGTCCTGGAAGTTACCTGAGTCAGGAGAAACCTCCAGCTTAACATCTGACTCACAGACTTAAAGTGAACCGGACTTACCCACTTCTACAACTCCATATTCTAGGTATATAAACCATTTTCTGGGTATAAATTCCTCTGTGTGTGTGTGTGTGCTTGCATGAGTGCGTGTGTGGGTAGCGAGAGAGACAGAGAGAGAGAGCTGCATCGCTGATTTAACTTTTCTAGAAAACCCAGCCCAAGACACTCACCCATATATAGGACATTCAAAGATAACCTGTTTTATAACATGGGTGCAGTGAGTCCCCATAATCATCATTTATGCATGTAGTTCTGCTTAGTGGAAATATAAAGAAATTACTAATTATATAATTTCATAACAGAATACACAGAAGATCTTTGTAGTCTTGAGACAAAATACTGTAATTTACCAGTATCATGTTAGCTAAATTACGAAAATGAGATTTATGAAAGAAAAAATTTGAGAAAAAAAACCAGAGTGAATGATCACAGGAGTGTGTGTGGAAAGAGTAAGAACAAGAAGCTATTTGAGAGATTTTAGCCTGGAATCCTTATGATGTCTCTGCTTCTTACTCTTTTTAAGGTCATTTGATTGTGTCCCAGGCTGAGAATCATGACCATATCAATGAATGGGGAATGAATTTGTGTGAAATTATACGCGACATTAGCATGTGCTTCTCCAGCCTAATAACACAAATGAGTTCAGATAAGCATCATAGATCTACTATATATAAGAGCAGGCACATCCTAGCTGACTGTAAATTCAGAGACGATGCACCAATGTGAATACTAGGGAAGAGCGAAGGATGACCTGCTGGAGATGACATAGCTTACCCTCCTTCAGAATTCAAAGATAAGGGTTTTTTCCTCTATTTCAATAAATGCAAATATAATATGCTTGGCATGGATTGACTCTATTTAAAAATTTTTATTTGATTGATTTTGACATCGTATTCACATTTGAAAACACCCCCACACCTAATACATAATGAAGATATCCATTACCTGCTCCACTGTTTTTTAACCTTTTGGATACTCCGTTTTGTCCTTCCCTGCCCACTGCATACTCCTTACCTCCTAGGTTCCAAGTGACAGCTGCTGAACTTTCTGTCACTTTACAATAGTTTGCACTTTCTAGAATTTTATGTTATTGTTGCTGTGAGGTGCCATTGAGTTGGTTCCAAACCGCAATGACTTCATGTACAACAGAAATAAACAGTGCCCATTCCTGGGTCATCCCCATAATTGCTCCTATGCTTGAGCTCAGGGTGGCAGCCACTGTGTCAATCCATCTTGTTGAAGGTTTTCTTCATTTTGGCTGCCCCTCCACTTTGTCAACCATGATGTCCTTCTCCGGGGACTGGTTTCTCCTCATAATATTTCCAACGCATGTAAGACAAAGTCTAACCATCTGTGGTAATTACATAGTTTTCATGTCAACTTGGAAATACATAAAAGTATAGGGGTGGAGTTTAGTCTGTCACTCAGGTCATGGGCTGATGGTAACTCCTTGTGGGCATGGTCTTTTAGGAATACCCCTTCTCTCTCTGCTTTCATCTGCCTGTTGGCTGACCCTGATTGCTACCAGAGCCCTGTGATGCTACCACCATTATTGGGTCCATACAACTTGACACTCATCTGCCTGTAGCATTCTTGCATTCTGCATAATTTCTTGTGGCTGCTTGAGTCTGAAGAGGGACTTATGGACTAGTATCAGACTTCTGGACTTGATATGGTCTGGACTGGGATGTTTGCTTGATATATAGCTACTTCTTAATCTAAAGCTCTTTCATATACTTATACGAATGTCTCTGGATTAAGGAACACCCTGGCCTTACTTCTTCCAACACATTACTTTTTAGCAGTCCAGGGCACTTTCAATGTTTTCCTCCAGAACCACAATTCATTGAAAATTTTTAAAATGGTAATTCGTTCCATAGTTATATTACTATTTATTTATCTATTCATGAAGCACTGTGAGCATTCATATGTTGTTGCTTTTTGTCCTGGCAGTTCCGACTAATAGTGGCCTTATGTACAAGAGAACAAAAGACGGCCCAGTCCCTCCACTCAAGTACTCCCTCAATGCAAGTGCACTTTGTTCTATTGAACTGGCTTTCCATGATGCTAACCTTCCTGACACGATCACTGAGGACAAATGGGTGCATAAGCTTTAGTGGTGCAGAAAGCTGATGGTGTCCAGTTATCAAAGGATATTGCGTCTCCGGTTTTAAAAGCTTGAAGGTAAACAAGCGAACATCTAGCTCAGAAGCAACAAAGCCCACATGGAAAATGCACACCAACCTGTGTGATCACGAGGTGTTAAAGGGTTCAGGTATCAGGAATCAATGAACAAAAAATCAAATCATTGTGAAAGAGGGGGAGTGCATATTGGGGACCCAAGACCCATTCGTAGGCAATTGGACATCCCCTTAAAGAAGGGTCACTGGGAGCAGACAGGCCAGTCAGGGTGCAGTGTAGCAACAATGAAATATACAACTTTCTTCTAGTTCCTAAATGCTCACTATCCCTACTATCATGATCCCAATTCTACCTTACAAATCTGGCTAGACCAGAGGATGGACACTGGTACAGATAGGAACTGGAAACACAGGGAATCCAGGACAGATGATCCCTTCAGGACCAGTAGTGAGAGTGATGATACTGGAAGGGTGGAGGGTGGGTAGGTTGGAAAGAGGAAACTGATTACAAGGATCTACATATAACCTCCTCCCTGGGGGATCTACATATAACCTCCTCCCTGGGACAACAGAAAAGCATGTGAAGGGAGACATCGGACAGTGTAAGATATGACAAAATAATAATTTATAAATTATACAGGGTTCATAGGGAGGGGTGAGTGGGGAGGGAGGAGGAAAAATGAGTTGCTGATCCCAAGGGCTTAAGTAAAGAGCAAATGTTTTGAGAATGTTGAAGGCAATGAATGTGCAAGCATGCTTTATACAATTGATGTATGTATGGATTTTGGTAAAGAGTTGTATGAGCCCCTAATAAAATGATTTAAAAATAAGACGGCCCAGTCCTGCACCATGCTCACAATAGTTCTTATGTTTTAGTCCATTGTCATAGTCACTGTGTCAGTCCGTCTCATCGAGTCATCCTCATTTTCTCTGCCCTTCCACTTTACCAAGCATGATGTCCTGCTCCCCAGGGAGATATCTCCTAATAATATGTCCAAAGTAGGCAAGACAAAGTCTTGACATCCTTGGCTCTTAGATTCATTCTGGCTGCACCTCTTCCAAGGCAGATCTGTTTGTTGTTAGTAAAATCCATGGTATTGTCAATAGTCTTCATTAACCTCATATTTCAAATGCATACATTTCTTTGGGGTTTTTTGAGAGGGGTGGGGGGGCATGACCTTATTCAATGTTCAACTTTCATATGCATATGCAGCAAATGAAACTACCATGACTTGGTTTAGCACACCTTAACCCTGAAAATAACATCCTTGCCTTTCAACATATTAAAAAGATCTTGATCAGCAGGTCTGCCCAATGCAATGAGTCCTTTGATTTTATTGCTGCTTCCATGATCATTGATTGTGGATCCAATTAAGACAAATCCTTGACAATTTCTATCTCTTTTCCATTTATCGTGATGATTGCTACCTATTGGTCTAGTTGTAGGGATTTGGGTCTTCTATACTTTAAGTTGTAATCTATACTGAAGACTGCAATCCTTGGTGTTCATCAGAAAGTGCTTGGATGTTACTTGTGTGTGACATCGATGATGTTGTTCTACAATTTGGTCAATTTGTTGGCTCATCTTTATTTTTAATGGGTATAAATAAGAATTCTTCTAATCACTTAGCCATGTAGTGGTCTTCCAAATTTCTCGGTATAGATGCCACCACAGGAGTTGGATAAAGAATAAGTTAGTTGCATTTTAACTGAAAATAGAAATTTGTGGGGTTTTATTTTCTCTTTTAATTATTTTGGTGCCCACCTGAGTCTAGGAAGTTCTATTCCCATTTTCTTCTCAGATCTTCACACACTGATTTTCAAAGAGGTTTCTGAAGAAAGAAGATTAATCTTCATAGTGATAATAATTGTCTCTCATATAAATCAAATTCTCAGCCTTATTTTGGTCAGATTATCAATGATTCAATTCTTAAAATTTATTAGCTTCTTCTGGTCATTATAGGAAATTTAAAAATGGATGGTATCTATAATCCAATATTTTATGGTTTAATGAAGTCAATAAGTCATGAACATAAATGGCTATGGAGTAAGGCAATGTTGGAAAGTGTTTTAGTGAGTGCAGGGCTACTTAAATTTTTTTCGCTCAAGACTCCTTTTCATCAGAAAAATTTGGTAACACAGGCAGACTTTGCCAGAAACAGCTCAGATTCATTACACACTGGAGTTTGAATTAATTTTAGGTCAGCATACATTCAGAAACCATTTACTGTTGCCAAAATTTGTGACTCCCACTTCAGTTACATGATCCCACGTGGGGTCAAGACCCACAGTGTAAGAATTTAGGCAAGTCTGGCAGTTGTGTTTGGGCTGCCAAACAACAGGGTCAGCAGTTCAAACTCACCAGTTGCTCCAAGGATGAAAGATGAGGTTGTCTGTTCCCGTAAAGATTTAAAACCCTTTTAGGCTTGCTGTGAATTTGAATTTACTGACTGGAAGGGTGTTTGTTTTTTATAGTTAGTTTAGAATGAAATAATTGCTGGATTGATTACATATGCAGTAAGTGATGCAGTAGAAAAAAGCCACTTGTATCTAAAAAGAAAATGAATTGATGATGAAGAAGAAGACTACAAATATGGACAGGACACCAAAAATCAAAGCGAGAGAGATGAAAATGCACGTAATTTTGAGGAATGCTATGAGAAAATATCACCAGAGTTTAAAGCTCTATACATTTAAATAACGCAGATAATGATTGGCAAAGCTTAGAAATAAAAATTGGAGCCAAATTTTGAAGATCCTTGAATGCCAAGCTAATAAGAACATTGGTCTTTGTGCTGTAGGAGATTTACCTTGGAAGATTTATATCAAAGTGAATTACATGCTTAAAGAATGCTGCCTCTGTCTCTTTTGTGGTTTCGCTTACTGATAAAGAGCAGTAGCAGCTTAGAGCATTAACTCTGAAGTTAGAACATTAGCTTCATATGTGGATACTGCCATTTACTGTATGACACTTGATAATTTACTTAACCTCCCGGTACTTCAATTAAAGTTACAACATGGATAAATGTGATTATGAAATTATTAAGACATGGTATCTACCCCATATGATTTCACAATACACAGTAATGGATATGGGCATATCTGACCGACTCAGACATGCCCCACATTTTCTGCTTCGTTACCTATTCTGACACCAACTGTTCTTCCCACAGCACTCTACATCTAGACTGGACTCAACAATTTGTTTCCATGGCCACAAAGAACTCATAGACAATTGTCAATTAAGGAGTTTTAATAGGAAAGTGAATGGGTTTTCAAAAGTCAATTTCAGCAAACAATAATGACATGGTCCTTAGTGTCCCAGGCAGCAGTCAAACATTTCTGGTTCTAAGCTTCTCAGCTTCTTAGCTACATGGTTCCTTGGCATTTGCCTTCACGGGCTAGGAAGCCAGCCTTCCTGTCACTCTGTTGAACAGTTCTGGAGCCCCCGGCCAGATGAAGAGAAGACACCCCACAGTCTCTTGGTGCTGGACCTCTGAGTCTCCATGCCTGTCCATGAGACCTCTCGTTTGGGAAGCCATCACCACTTCAGAGAGCTTGAATTTTCTCTTCCAAGATCCTTGGGGTTTATCTCTCTGTTTCTGCTCAAAGATGACTGATCCTTATACTCAGAAGGTAGTTATGAAAACTGACTACTTCCCTCTACCAGTATTACACATGCCCCGTTTATATGGTCCCACCCAATCATTTGGTAGAAGATACAGAGACTTGAGGAGAAGGGCCATATTAAGAAACTTCACTCTACCACCGATTGCTCTGAGGGTAAATGAGTTAAATATATATATAAATCCATGGATTAGTTGCTAGAACTTGATAAGATTATTGTAATAGTTTGCTATAATTATTGATAATATTACTACAGAGAACAGTATATAAAGACAGAATAAGAGTCGGGTGAGTCTCTGGTTTCTAAACTTTTATAATTGAATCTTAGAAGGCTTTCTAAAGAATATTAAATTCATAAGCTACTAAAAGTTCGATCATGTGTATTATAAACACAAGCCATTAATTGACAATGTTGAAGATAATTCCATGTACCTTTCATGGGATCAAGAACCTGTGGCAAGGACAAATGAAAGAGGGAAGAGAGAAGTTGATATGAATTTATTTTAAGTCATGAAAATGAAGATTAAAAACAACAGAGAACCTTTTAAGTTTCTGTTGTTTTATCAACCATACAGGATGACATACATGAATTCCAGTACTATGTCATGGATCAGACTTCTTATATAAAAGAGAACTACAAATGATCATTACACTGACAACTTCTAAATAGATGATTAGCCCATCTCCAAGTCGATATGCAACACTGTCTTTATATAAAGCCCCAAATCCTCAAAACAACAAGCTTCAAGAACCTTTTGCTTTCAATAGGTTAAGATAATATTTGCAGGACGCATGTTAGTGTTTGTTATTCTGAAAATTTTTGAAGCCAGTAATCCAAGATTCAACTGAAATTCTCTTACCACCTCTCTACTATCTCAGTGCAGTAGTTTAATTAAGTTGATATAAAATATGACGAGGTTATGAACAATTAGAGAACAAAGAAAAGGGACATCAAACGATCCATGGCAGAAAACTCATTAAAATGCCCCCAAAGAAATCCTAGAACATAAGGCTGGCTTTGCTACTTCAATTATGCCTGTATTCTTTTCTAGGAAAATGTACCCCAATGATAACGAACTTGCTTTTTATGTGCTGAAATATACTCTCTAAAGTATGCCTTTAAATATGGCATATTATACATAAGATAATACTTGCAAATTTTAGTATTTTGCATCATTATAAATCCAAAATAATATGAATTCTGATTTCCAGAATCTTCAGGAGCCTGATGAGAGATTTTTCGCCACAAAGTGCTTGTAGCCCTTTTCCCTGACCCTTGCTTGCTCCCTGTCTCATGCCTCCTAAAAGACTAGGCGTGACCCCAAGTGTAGCTCTGAAATCGGTGCTGTGTAACGATGCCCATCTGTTCCTTTCATTGTCTTCCTGGGCATATCTGACTGGATTCTGATGTCCAAACACATTTCTGTTATTGTCAACACTACAGAGCCAAGAACTCTTTGGATGGGTAAACTACATTACAAGCTATTGCCTATGTGTCCTAAAAAAATTACCCATGCCTGGATCCAGAACCTTATTCGTGGGTAGAATGTGGAAGACTCAGCAGGAACAACATGTATTTGTATTAGACCTGTTATCCAAAGACCATTTTATGGATGAATAGTAGGAAGCATAGGACAAAAATTAGGAAAATGTGAAATAAATGTGACATTTAAAATTTGATGTTTCTAAGTAGGCTGGCGTTTCACGGATTTTTATTTTTCATACACATTTAAATAGCTTATATCCTTTATATTTTACTTACTATAAATACAAAAGATTAAACAGAATATACAAATGCATGGAAAGCATAATTCCAGACTATTCTTTACTACTATAACTACAGGGATAATTGTTTACAACATGACACAAAATATTGATGAGCTAAAGGGAAGCCTTTGTAAATAGATGAACATATGTATGAATTTCATCCTCTTCGTTCCTGGAGTTCTTCTGGATCCATATTAAATTATAACTTGTTTCAGTATTCTTTTAGCAGAAATGCAATAAAAGTAAGTTCACTTTTACGAGTTCCTTGTGTTTACCTGTGCTTTATTAACTATGCAATGGTATTTAAATGTGTGTATCATAAAAATTATGCACAGCAGAGTGAAAATGAGAATTCCAGAGCACTTAATTGTGCTCATAGGGACCCTGTCCAGGGACCCCGAGGCAGCTGTTCAAACAGAGCAGTATACTGCATGGTTTCAAGCGAGGAAAGGTGTGCGGCGGGCTGCATCCTTTCATTGTACTTCTTCAATCAGCTGGCTGAGTAAATGGAGCAACATGTTGGACTACATGAAAATAACATGACAGCAGGTTTGGAGCAAGACTCACCAACAACCAGTGATATTCAAATGACACGAAATTGCTGAAATAAAAAAGGGCATAAAGCATTTACTGATGAAGATCAGACCCTTCCGTGTATTAGATCTCAACATAACGAAAACAAAATCCTCACAGTGAAAGCAATAAGTACCCTCATCTTGCTTGGATTCAAAATCAGTGCTCATGGATGCGTAATCTAGAGGTCGAGCCACATGCTACATTAGATAAACATGCTGTACATGACCTCATTACAGTGCTGAGAAGCAAGGACTTTACTGTGAGGACTAATGTGTGCTCAACCCGAGCCACGGGGTTTTCAGTCACCTCGCGGCGATGGAAAGTGGAGCATTGAGTAAAGAAGACTGAAGAATAGATGCATTTGAATTATGATGTTGGAGAGCAATATTGAAAGTACCACAGGCTGCCAAATGAACAAACAAATCTGTCTTGGAAGGAGTACAACCAGAGTGCTCCTTGAAGGCAAGGTAAGTGAGACTGCATCTCATAAACGTTGGACACATTGTCAGGAGAGACCAGTCTCTGGAGCAGGACATCATGCTTCTTAAAGTAGTGAGGCGGTAAAAAAGAGGAAGCTCTTCCGCAAGACAGATTGACACAGTGACACAAAATTCAGCGTCGATGGGCTGAAACATAAGAACGACTGTGAGTTGTGTTGTGTTACATTGTGCACAGGGTTGGTAAGAGCTGGAACCAACTTGACAGGATGTGACCACGGTAACCCCACTCAAGAAGTTATAAAGGATGCATTTCACGGGGCCACCTGTTGCACAAGACCTTTAAAGCAGTGGTTCTCCACCGTCCTCATGCCGTGACCCTTTCCTACAGCTCCTCATGTTGTCGTGACCTCCAAACATAACGCTTTATTCCATGCCACTTTATAACTGTACTTTTGCTGTTGTTATGAATCGTAATGTAAGCATCTGATAGGCGGGATCTATTTTCATTGTTACAAATTGAACATAATTAAATCACGGTGATTCATCACAAAACAATATGTCATTATATATTGTGAAGTATTTATTTCTGATTGAAAATAAATTAAATTTTGTCTTGGAGCATGGTGTAGCATGGGTAACAGTCTCGGTTCCAAAGACCATTGGAAATATGTGTTTTCCGGTGGTCTTAGGTGACCCCTGTGAAAGGGTTGTTTGACCCCCAAAAGGGGTCACAATCCATAGGTTGAGAACTACTGATTCAAAGTGTCAAGGAACACAGATGTCACCTTGAAGACTAAAGTGCACCTGATCCAAGCCATAGTGTTCTGAGTCATTTTATACGCGAGTGAAAGCTAGACAATGAATAAGACAGAACAGAGTTGTTGGAGATGAATATTAAAGTGTGATGGGAATGGACAGATCTGAAAACCATTATGCTGAGTGAAGTCAGTCAATCACAAAAGGACAATATTATATGAGTTCACTATTATAAGGAAAACATCAAAACAAAAGCAGGCTTCTGTTGTCAGGGCAAGAGTGTGCTTGCCCCAGTGTCCATTAGCCGCACATCACCCCCTCATTTGGACATCTGCAAAACCACCTGGAGAGAGGAAGCCTCATTTTACCTTATTTTGGGTTCACTTCCTCAGGATATGCAGAAAGGGAGACCAATCATCCCATGCCTTATAATTTTCCACTTGGAGGAGTAGACAACAGACACATCTTTCAAGACTGATAAGTAAACATCACTGAAAATTCAAGTCAAATATTGAAGAAGGGCATGTTTGTTTCATAGAAGGCGATCCACTGTTGTAGGATGAACCAGACAGGGAAATGTACCAGTGGAGAAAATGCTTACTATCACTTCTAGAGACCCCCACGGGGAGACACACCAAACACCATGTTCCTAATTGGACAATTGTGACCTAGTTTCTGTCCAGCCCTTGGTGACCCAAGCTAAATGCTATAGCAAACGATGACCTTAAACATTGCCCTCTCAGGCCACACACACCCTTCACAGGCCACACACAAAGGATCTGTTTTGGAAACCCCCAGTAAGCAAACCAGAGTTTACCTAAAACTTACCTGTAACCGATTGGAGGAGTTGAAATATTCCCATGAATATTTGAGGCTGAAATGCCCTCATATAAGAAGCAGCACACGACCATTATCTCAAGTTATGGAATTGATGGTGATTGGGAGGGGAAGTCATTTCAGTCTCTTCCTCTGAGCGTGACCAATGTATGGTGACACAGGCCTATCATATACTTTCTGTTTTCATGCTTTCTTTGCTTTTTATGACATGTGCTAGTCTCGCACGCCTGGTGCTGCATTTCTGAATGAGTCTTACTGAAATTGTGCACTATCCCTAACCCTTACTGTTTGTGAAAATAAAGTCTACTCCCTCAATGCTTTGAATGTGGATAGTCAACAATTCATGTATTGTGTCTAAAAAACTGGCCTAAACATATATATTTTCCTTTTCTCAACAGTGTCTTAAATTCTATACTATTGGTTAAACTAATCACACGCTGAATAAAATTACCTTTTCCCCCAGTTATTTGTAATTTTTTGTATTATAAAGTTATAATTCCATCTCTAAATTGAAGCAGACATATAAACCATAGCTACATTAATCAATTTGGGGTGTATGCTTAATTCTAGCCCCAATCTAAGCACAATTAGTTCTTATGACATGACCCTACTTGAGACTTGCCCTCATAAAGAGGTCACTAAAGATAAGGGTGCTGTACCAAAGTGTGATGAAGAAAGCAGATGGTACCTGATTATCAGTATGATTAGCACCTGGGGCCTTAAAGACTTGTCTTAAAACAGGCGGCCATTGAAGTGAAGTATCTACTAAGTCTACATGGAAGAAGTACATGTCTGTGTGATCCAAGTGCAATATATAATAAAATCCAAATCCAAAGGAGGGAATGGTATCATACTTTATAACATTCAGAATATCCACTTTACAGACGGCTATGGATGACAGTGGCAACCCAGAATACATTTGTAGGATCCCCACATGGTTGAAACCTTCAGTGAATCTTCTCTAATCGTAGGCCTAGGATGTGAATAGGCTTGCTATTTGAGAGTACTGTGAAGTAGATCATGATAGATGCAATCAGGTTATAAAGTAAAGCTTTATCATTTGATCTCCCTTTGACCAATTTTAAATTTGGTATTGTTTTTAATAATTTTCTGATTTCTATTGAAGTTTGTTGTCATATTATGATTTTCTATATATGAAACCTGGGATGTGTCAATCTATAGGGAGAGTAACTACCTAGGGACATGGCCAAACAAATTGTAATTTATCTTAACTAGTAAAGAATATTTGCTTGAGCATTGTTATTTTAAAATGTGTCTATAAGAAATTAATTATCAAACAATATCAATATTACATGAAAGCAAAATTTTGTTTAAGATAATTCTAAAGTGGTTGCCACAATATATCAATAGGCTGACTGGATTCAAATTAGATTCAGAAGATAATATGGAATGTGAGATAGCATTGCTGATATCAGATAATCTCGGCTGAAAGCAGAGTACAAGAAAGATGTTTAATTTTGTTCATTGACTATGCACTTTTTAAATTATGGATGTGATTTTCATCCATCAGGTGGGAACTGATTCCTGAAGGGACTTCTTACTATGGTAAATCTCTTGAGCCTAGCAATTATTGACTGTTAGACCTTAAATAGATTTGTGGGTCTTGAACATTGTATTTCTTGTTTCTGGATGCTGGAATTGCTTCTCCAAGAAGGCCAATAGGAAACAGAGATAAGAAACCCAAACATCCATTGTAGCTCCTAAAATGCTTGAAAATGTCCCTGTCTTTCCTTTTTGCCAGTTGTCCATAGAAGTCCAAAGATTTAGGGCAACTTACAGTCATGTGAGCAAGTAATTCAAGGTTTTTCTTAAGTGATTTAGCACTGAAATTCTATCACGTCCAACAGAATCCTGTGTAATATAACCTCACAGGATGAATGATGTGCTATTTGTTATGGGCTCCTGGAAGATTTTTCTCATTTCATCATGAGAAATTAGCAAAGAATATCTGAATTATGAGTTTACTGTCAAATAGATCATCAACATTTTTCTTTAATGTAGGTGTTATCTTGCCTCTTCTCTGTCTCTCTCATTTTTTTTTCTTTTGGTTGAAATCTAGGAGAGTTCAGAAATTGCCAGGAGAGAACACAGGTACAATTAAAACTAAACAAAACAAGTTGGCTAAGTAAAATATTATTATTTTCTTTTCCTTATTTGAAGATTTAGGAGGCTTTCTTTGGCAGAAATTACATACAGACCCTAAAATAGTTTTAAAAATTACAGTTTCACTTAAAATTTAAAATCTATTTTAATAATGATGAACGTGTTAACAATGGATCTTATACTTTATTTTGAATCAAGACAGTTTAGGCAAAAAAACAAACACATACAAACTAGTAACAACAATGATAAACCATATAACCAACTTTCTCCTAGCTATGCTGGGTCAAACCTTGAGTAATTTCATTGACTCTCTAACTTTATATTGAGGAAGGTTAACATAAGACTTACTTGGTGATAAGTAAAATTGAAAAACATAAAACCCCAAAAGTTTGACTTGCTGAGAGGGAAAAATGCGTTGTTCAGTGCCATCAAATTAAAAGTTCCTGCCTTCTGAATTCTAAGAGTTTTTTATTGTGTTTCTTACTTGACTTAAAATCTTGTCAATTTTTCAGACAAACATTTGACTGCTGAACATAATACTGGCACGAAAGTAATCAGTTCATGCAGTTCCCCTATGAATGTAGACTGATGAACAATTTCTGTTGTTCTTTCGCATGATGGAAATGTGTCCTCCGTGTAAAGGATTAAACCAACTCCTACTGGCAATAAATTCTTCATCACCATCTTCTTCATTTGATGGACATGCAGCTCATTACTCATTTAAAAGGCTTCATTTTTTAACTATAAGTAAAGCTAGATATGAATCATATGTGCTGTTCCAACTTATCTGCAATTTTTATATGTCATGTCATTTGTTTGTTCAGTCATATTAAGAAGAGTTGTGCAATCACCACCCCAATCAACTTCAGGACATTTTCTTTCATACATACCCATTGTTAGATCCACGCTTTCCCCAAAACCTGTCATTCTCCGAGCTAATTATTAATTCATTTATTGTGTCTATAGATTTATTTACCTTGAAATTTATACATAGAAAATCATAAAAACACAAACAGGAAGTAAAGAACTAAACCAAATGACAACGGCTAGACAAAACAGAGAAAACCTTCAATTGGAAAGAAAGCCGAAAATGTTCACAACTGAGACTTAAAATTGGGTCAAAAGGAAGATTGAATAATAAGATGTTACATTTTGACCTCAGTACACCAGCCACAATGGACTTACAATGCTCTCCATCTGGTGACAAGCTATGCACATTCCCAGAGTCTGCTCAGAGTGGATTCACCTGAGGCTTAATCCACGTGGAACCCTGAAATGGATGTCGGTATTCCACTGTCATTTGTTGTGTTTTATGTGGGGCAATATGAGTCAGAACTGACTTCCGGGCACCTAAAAAATGCAACAATCCTGACAGAACTTGAGTTACTATTGCTTCTTAGGGAATAGTCGTCAACTTATAAATCTTAGGACTGTTTAAAATATGTCAATGTACCAAGGTAGATGATGCATTGTTCACACAAATAAAACATAATCTTTCTTTCATTTTGAGTGAAAAGTTACTAATTCAAGGTGGAAACACTGATTTCTAATGTGGATTTGAAATTCTGCATGGATTTTCTTAATCATGTTTTACATAGCAGTAATACCTGAACTTCTTCACAAGTTCAATTTCCTTTAGATATCAATTTTAAAATGGTACTCATACTCTATAGTCATATATTTTATTATAATAACTAAATGTGCTAGCATGTAAATCTCCAATAACATTGAGATAGTGGAATGTTATCCATTAAAACAATGTTTTAAAATATTTAATGAATTTAAAATATTCATAATACACTGTTGAAATAAAATGGGTACAAAATCATAGTTATTATTTTAAGTTTCAAATAAATATATCTACATAAAAATATTCCAGAAGGAAAAACATTTACATGTGAATTGTGATTATTTTAAGTCATAAAATTTTAGATGACCTTTTAATTTTTTCATGTTTTCATTAAGTCCTCTTGTCTCCAAGAGATCTGGAATTTTTAAGAAGTCAAAATAAGGTTTTATAAAATGTAATGTAAAATAAAGCAAAAAACAGACCCTTTGCTACATAGTCAGATCTGATGCATAGTAACCCCACAAAATTAAGGCCGAGTGCTCCTGAGAGGCAAAGATGGTGTGTTAGTCTGGATACATTAGAGAAATAAATCCACAGAAACTCATGTATAAGAGAGAGTTTTGTGTAAAGGGTCAATGTACATTAAGAAAGCATCTCAACCCAGTGCTGCGCAAACCCACAAGTCCAACATTACCCATAGGTCCAACACCAATCCACAAAGTCCTCCTCCATCTCACAAAACACACACTATGACACTGACTGCAGGAGAAAAGCTGAGTCCATGAATGTGTAAGCATCTCTACATGGCTGCTCCAGCACCCAGGGCTGCATCGGGTAGGTCCCTGTGGCTTCTTCTCAGGGATGTCTTGCAGGCAGTGAGCCTTGTCAGCTGAAGCAGGGAACCAGCTAAGGCAGCTGTACCCTGGTCCGACCATCAGAAAGCAAGAGACCTGAGAACTAGAAAGGTGCGGCTCACCGAGCCATTTATCTGTCCACCATTCAATTAACTCCACGTGTTTATTGGCCATTTTGGCACAATAAAATTTAACTACCTCAGAGACTGTGACATCTTTTTCTCACAGAATACCTGATGGGTTTGAATCACCAACTTTTCTATCAGCAGTCAATACATTAACTTTAACCCAACAGATCCTTAAAAAATAAAAGTAGTAATATACACCAGAGAAATAGAAAAATAACTATCCCTAATGAGAAGGCTTGTAATTACTAGATGAATGTTGCAACGAAAATCAATGCACACACACACACACACACACACATAGAGATAAATTGTTGTTCCATTTTGTTTCTTCCCGATTATTTCTTTAGAACACCACCCAACTGACCCAGATGTTAACATAATCATTCAGATTCAGTGTGCAAGGATAGATGTGACTTTGTCCTTTGAGTCTAATAACACAAAAAGTTTTAAATCAATAGAAATTAATTGAAATAACAAAGGAAATCATAATTTTAAACAAATTAATTGAAATAACAACAGAAATCTTAATTTTTAACTACTAAATACCTTTCCACCTAATACATTTTATCTTTCAGTCTATTGAATAAAATCCACTCAAGTATGCCTTTCAGTATATTGAATTAAGGCCACACAGGTAAACTCGATTTTCTATATTCTCTGCCATTTTTGCTGCAATTGCTAACAGCAAAATAATGGTTATATCTATAATCATAATAATGAATACATGTGTATAAAACACTTTTTGAAAAGAAAATTATAACATTCAACTTTTACTCCATAAAAAATTAGAAATTGTTTATTAAAATATATATGGTCTTAGCTGATAATCAAGGACTTTTATTAAAGATGTTGAAAATGTCATAGTATGCCAGTAAATACAGGTTTTTAAAATTGTGCTTGCTAATTTTATAAGACTTTTATTGCATCTGCAGGCCAGGCTTTAGGTAAAGAAACAATTTCTTTATCCCGAACTAAATTTTAAGTATTATCAGTACTCACGATTGTTACTAGGTAAAATTATAGATTAAACGAAGGTGAAAAGTTTGCACCTTGCTAGGTACTCTGTTTATTGTTGTATCTACATTAATCCAGCATTGACTATAGTTCCAGAAAGCTCTTTGAGATAAGAAACATTTGAAGAAAATGCTCTCTTTTTTTTTTTTTTGAAAATTCTCTTTACACCTTATTATTTTAGACCTGGCATCTAAACTCTATTTAGAGTGAAGACATCTTTTACTAATAGTTGTTGTATTGATGTCCTTGCTTTAAAAACAAAGCCAAAAGAAACATACATGTAGTAACCGTGGCATTTGGATCATTTCACTGTGACCATATGCATGTGTTTCTATGACTGTATCTGTGTATGTACATAGGTGCATATGTGTGGGTGTGCATGTGTATGCATCAGCTGGAATTGTTCTCTAGGGGAGCTTTTACCTTTGTCTTAGAGGATGTTTCCAAGGTTCGTGTTCTCAGGCAAAAACAAAGGTGAGGTCAGTAAGGGAGCCTCAACCCATTCAGCATTGGGGTCTTTGTCAGCCACCACCAACAACAGGGTTTATGACAAATGAGGAGCCAGGCTTCCAGCTGAATTTCAGTTTGGTTATTTTTGTTTTAATGTATGTGTGAATCAATTAATCCTGTCATAGAAGGGCATCGTAAACTGTGTGCCAGAGTTAATGAGTCAGACATTATCACATCATTACACCAGCTGGCATAATGTAGCATGTGTTGTTTGTCATAATATACACTGCCATGCTTAACAACCATTAATTGTTTACACGAGCAGTCATATTTTTCTTCAAAGAACCTTCAGCGACTGGTTAATATTTTGAAGCTTTTTAAAAAGTCAATAACTATTATAAGGAAAAGATATTGACACTAACATGGTCTGCAGTGTAAAATATGAACAGAAGAAGAAATTTAGTGGATTGAGGATCATTAAAAAAAATTAAGAAAGAAATCCCCATGCTGTAGAATCAAATAAATCCTAAGAATACATTGCATGCCTGATTCAACAACCATGAGAAATGATCTCTTGAGTGAAGGAAAGACATTATCTTAGGAAAAAGTTTGTGCAACGGAATTCCCTACTTCTACATTTTTGAAAACCAGTGAAGCCTTTACCCAAGACTGAGGTATTACCACTAGGACTTCCTAGGAGAAAAATATAATCATGGATTTATAAAATTTTTTTTCATTTTCTTTTTTTTAAATTTTTTTTAAATTTTAACAATTAGGGGCTCATACAATTCTTATCACAGTTCATACATATACATACATCAATTGTATAAAGCACATCTGTACAGTCCCTGCCCTAATCATTTTTTTCTCCTCTTTTCTTTTTTTACATTTTATTAGGGACCCATACAACTCTTATCACCATCCATATATATACATACATCAATTGTATAAAGCACATCCATACATTCCCTGCCCCAATCATTCTCAAAGCATTTGCTCTCCACTTAAGCCCCTTGCATCAGATCCTCTTTTTTTTTCCCCTCCTTCCCCTTTCCCCCTCCCTCATGTGCCCTTGGTAATTTATACCTCGTTATTTTGTCATATATTGCCCTATCCGGAGTCTCCCTTCCCCCCTTCTCTGCTGTCCCTCTCCCAGGGAAGAGGTCACATGTGGATCCTTGTAATCAGTTCCCCCTTTCCAACCCACTCACCCTCCACTCTCCCAGCATCGCCCCTCACACCCTTGGTCCTGAAGGTATCATCCACCCTGGATTCCCTGTACCTCCAGCCCTCATATGTACCAGTGTACAGCCTCTGTCCTATCCAGCCCTGCAAGGTAGAATTCGGATCATGGTAGTTGGGGGGAGGAAGCATCCATTATAAAAACTTACATTGTAGTCAAACAGTGTGGTACTGGTATAATGACAGATATTCAGACCAATGGAAAATAGCTGAACCCAGAAATAAAAACATCAGCATACAGGCAACTGATCTTTGATAAGGGCCCAAAATTATCAAATGGGAAGCAGATGCCCTCTTCAATAAATGGTGCTGGAAAAAATGGATATCTACCTGCAGAAAAATGAAGCAAGACCCTTACCTCACTCCATGCACAAGAATAAACTCAAGGTGCATCACAGACCTTGAGATAAAACCCCAAACAATTATGGCCATTAATGAGGGAATTGGGACAAACCTGAGAATCTTGGCACAGGGAATACATAGGCTATCAGAAATAGGGAAGGACACAGATACAGAGGTAATAAATAGACAAGTGGGTTATACTGAAGATAAGTCATCTGTGTACATCGAAAGAATTCACCAAGAGAGTAATAAGAGTGTCCTGTGACTGGGAAAACATCTTTAGCAATGACACATCAGGCAAAGGCCTTATCACTAAAATCTACAACACTTTGCAAGCTTACAATAAGAGAAATACCACTGCCCACTGAAGAGGTGGGCAAAGGACCTGAACAGAAGTTTCACAAGGGTAGAAATCAGAATGGCTAATAAACATATGAGAAAACGTTCCCTATGATTAGCCATAGGAGAAATGCCAATTAAAACAACTATGAGATATACCCTCAAAGGTAGCCCAATTCAAAAAATCAGAGAGCAACAAGTGTTGGAGGGGCTGTGGGGAGACAGGAACTCTTATCCACTGCTGGTGGACTTGTAGGTATGTGCAGCCACTATTGAAATGGATTTGACGATTTCTGAAACAGATGGAAATTGAGCCACCATAGGACCCAGCAAACCCCCCCCCCCCCCACTGGGCATATACCCAGAAGAGGCCGGAAAACAAACCATGGCCAGACATCTGTGCTCCAAAGTTCACTGTGGCGCAGTTCACAGTGGCGAGGAGTTGGAAACAACCCAAATTTCCACCAACAGATGAATGCATTAAAAAACTGTGGTACGTACATACAATGGAGCACTATGCTTTGCTAAAAAAAACAGTAATGAACGCACGAAGCATTATTGCAGCATGGGAAGAACTGGAGGAAATTATGCTAAGTAAAGTAAGCCAAGCACAAAAGAACAATTACAATAAGAGTTCTCTGAGGCAAGTTTGTAAAAAAGGAATGAAAAATGCAAAAGGGGCACAGGGGTAAAGCTACTGTATACAAACACTCCAGGGTGAGGTCCAGGTAGTATGGCAGGGGCCAGACCAAATCCAGGGGCACATATGGTAGCCAAGTAAAAAGGAGGTTGGGGGAAGGAAAGAAAAAGAAAAAAACAGATGTGTGGCAAGGGAGTAGGACACTGACCCACCCAAGGGGAGGATATTGTTTGTCCCCACAGTGAAAAAGGGACCAGACTTAAATCTAGTGTTCTGGAATGCGAATGCAGTGTGCCAGCACGGAAAGGGGAGCCAGTTGAGGGGTCTGAGGGCTCAGCCCCCATATCAGCCACGTGGACAACTGCCTCTCTCTCCAGAAGAATTTACTTTAGAGGAAGGTACTGAAGCTGCAGCTCTGGAAGAAGGACATGTCTGATAAGAATGCACGGGAGCAAATGAATGGGGAGGAAGAGATAGTGGAGCACATCCTGGCCCACCAGGCCTGGAGGATGATGTCCCCACTCTGAACAGCCAGTGCACAATATGATCCCACTATGAGACATGACATCCCTCGCTGACCAATGGCCCTATGGGGCACAACACTGAAGACTCAGTGTCGGGATTGGCCTGGACTGACCCCATGACATCAAGGCAGCAGAGCACGGGTGGGGGTGGGGCAGAGCAGAGCAGGGAACTCGCTAGGGAGTGCAAAGGATAGACTCTGGGGCCAGAGCATGGCACCCTGTCAGACTTGACTGAAGGACATGTCTAAAGGACATGTCTAAAGGGGGACGAACAAAAATCAGAACTTGATCTATTCACAGGTATTTCTTTCTTTTAAATTTTTTTTTCATTTTCTTTTTTTAATTTATTCTTTTCTGGGTCATTGGTTTTCTTTTTAGTTGTCACCATTGTGTTCTCTTTTGTCTATTTGTCTTGCTATACCTTGTTTTATGGTGCATATTATCTCTGCAGATCTATCTAGATAAGATAGGCTGGATGAACAGTCCAGAGGAGAAAACAATGAGACCGATGGTTCCGGAGGGACAAGGGGGAGGGAAAGGCGGGGGCAAGGAGATGGTGTTGACCAACCCAGAGACAAAGGAGCAACAAGTGATCCAAAATTAGTAGCAAGGAGGGTGTGAGGGGCCTAGTAGGGACTCAGCAAGGGCAATGACAAATGTGGTGAAGAAAGCTGATGGTGTCTGGCTATCAAAAGATATAGCATCTGGGGTCTTAAAGGCTTGCAGGTAAACAAGCAGCCATCTAGCTCAGAAGCAACAAAGCAGACATGGAAGAAGCACACCAGCCTGTGTAATCATGAGGTGTTGATGAGATCAGGTATCAGGCATCAAAGAACAAAAATCATATCATTGCGAATGAGGGTGAGTGGAGAGTGGAGACCCAAAGCCCATCTGTAGGCAACTGGACATCCCCTTACAGAATGGTCGCAGGGAGGAGACAAGCCAGTCAGAGTGCAGTGTAGCAACATTGAAACATACAACTTTCCTCTAGTTCTTAAATGCTTCCTCCCCCGACCCTGCCCCCAACTATCATCATCCCAATTTTACTTTACAAATCTGGCTAGACCAGAGGATGTACACTGGGACGGTGGAGGGAAGGTGGGGTAGAAATGGGGAACCAATGACAGGGATCTACCTACAACCTCCTCCCTGGGGGATGGACAACAGAAAAGTGGGTGAAGGGCAACATTGGACAGTGTAAGATATGACAGAATAATAATAATTTATGAATTAGGAAGGCTTCATGAGGGAGGGTGGAGCGGGGAGGAAAAGAGTAAAATGAGGAGCTGATATCAAGGGCCAAGTAGAAAGCAAATGTTTTTAGAATGATGATGGCAACAGATGTACAAACGTGCTGGACACAATGGATGAACGGATGTGATAAGAGTTGCAGGAGCCCCGAATAAAATGATTAAAAAACAAAATGAAACAAAAAACTTGCATTGTTTCAGTGTTCTTAACTCCTGAAAAACAGTACACATTTCCAAGAATCCAAAGGCATACTTCACCAGCGTTTGGTGGATTGATGTCAGTCGGCTTCTGCATAATCACATTGCCCACATTCTGCCAGGAAGTCAGTGGGTTTTCCTCAATGAAACACCAACTTCACCAGGAAAGGTAAATGGCACCTTTGAAAGCATCCGCATAAATCACAGTTACCTTTGTCCACTTTAATTAATAACCTATTTTATCAGAGGAGTTTGAATCTAAAATTAATAAGGCCTTAATAATAGAAGAGATTCAGTAACACATGAATTTAATAAAAACAAAAATGCATGTGTAAGAACAAGGAATGACTACAGATAGAAAGTTAAATGGCTACACATTCTCTGAAACGCTGATAGTGTATATAAAAGTAATTTCCAAAGTGCTTTCACTGAAAACTATAATAATCAGTGCTATCATGGTTTTCAAACTGTTCTTTCTTTATAAAGAAAAAGTTATAGAACAGAAAAGTTGACCACGGAGACTTCTACCTCTGGGAAGAAATAGTCCTACATTTTTATTCATAAAAATATTTTGAAAATTCAATGCTTTGGGCATTCACCTTGGAAATATAAACTATATAATGTTTCATATTTTTACTTTTTACTCAAGGATGAAATCCAAGCTTCACAGAAAACAGAATCCAGGAATTGATTGAGTACCAATTAAAATGTTTCACAAGCTGATGAAGCACTGGAAGCACTTACTTGTCTATGCCAGGAAATTTGGAAGACAGGTACTTAGACAACTGAATAGAAGCGATCCATATTTGCATGAATTCCAAAGTAAGGTACTCCAGAGAATGCTCAACTTATACAAGGATTTCATTGATATCACATGCAAGTACAATGTTGCTGGATGATCATCCAGCAATGTAGGAGCGGTATATTGACAAGGAGCTGCCAGAGGTTCAGGCTGGATTCAGAAGAGAATAGATCTTGGCTGAAAGTAGTCAATAACAGAGAGAGGTTTACTTATGTTTCATTAATTATGCAAAGGCATTTGACTACATGGATCATAATAGACTGTGGGGAGATTTTAGAAAAAGGGGAAATGCATGATCTTAGTGACTGCAACAAAGCTGGAGATCACATAACAGAATTTTGCAAGACCAATGACATGTTCATATCAAATAATGATTTTCAACAACACCGAAGGTTTCAACAACACCAAAGTGCATTGGCCTCAGATAGAACTAGGGTCTGTCACAAAAAATGAGACTTCCAGCCAGGGTGCTATGTCACCCTGCGGAAACATAATATTCCTCTAGTCTTTGCTGCTTCCTCCAGCCCCACTATCATGACTCCAACATCTGGTTAGACCAGACCACGGGTCCTGGTAGAGATAAGAGCTCTGGGAATTCAGGACAGTGATGAGAGTAGCGATTCAATGAGGGTACGGGGGAAGTGGGAAAGAGGGGGGAGAAAGAAGGAACCAACTGGTCGCAGTGGTAGCTGCATCACCACCACACCCCCGAGGGGGACGAACAACAGAAACGTGGGTGAAGGGAGACAGCGGATGTTGCAAAATATGAAAATAAAAATAGTTTATAAATTATTCACGGTTCACAAGAATGGGAGAGTGGGGGAGGGAGGGGGGAAAGGACCTGATACCAAGGGTTCCATTAGAAAGAAAATGTTTTGAAAGTGATGATGGCAACATATGTACAAATGTGCTTGATACAATTGATGTGTGGATTGTTATAAGAGCTGTAAGATCCCCCAATAAAATGATATATTAAAAAAAAGAGACCCCTAGCACTAACCACCAATTGCTCTTTCCACCATTGCTCTCCAGAATTAAAGCAGTTTAATAAAAGACACATGCATAATTAAATTATGTCCTTGAAACATTTTGAAAAGTATTGAACTAAGTATGTAAAATCCAATGATCCCAAAACAATGATGATTTTAGTGAATCCGATCCCTTATCTTTCTTTTTAAAAAATCACAACAACAATGCTCTGGTTAATTCTCTTTTTTTTTTAACTGCTCTAGTTAATTCTTAATTCTTAGATCATTGGTAGCGCAGTAGTTACTCATTGAGTTGCTAACTGCAAGGTCAGCAGTTTGAAACCACCAGCTGCTTTGTGGGCTTTCTTCTCCTTTAAAAAGTTACAACCTTGGGGACACACAGGGGACAATGCTACCCTGTCGTACAGGATTGTTATGCATCTTCATGGACTCACAGCAGCGAGTTTGATGTTTCTATTTGATTAATTCTTATTAGGCAGCTTTAATCATAGTATACTTTGGTAATCAGTGCAGTTAGTACTTAGAAATTTTATATAGTCATTTTTGCAATTATTTATAAAAATGTATTTTAAGTTAGAATCTGTAGACAATCATTATCTCTTTTTGAGGCCCAGTGATACATTAAGCTAAAATAACATCAGTTTAATAAATATGCTCAAAATTCCACCTTAGGTGTGATAAAAGTGGCATATAGAATCCTGACCACATGTTTTATTGCTAGATTCTCTATAAGTCTCACATTCATTAGCACACTCATTTATATAAAATTAATAAATAATTTTATTAACAGTTCATCTATTTACCCTAAACATAGAGGTATAAGAAAGAACAATGCAATGGGTTTGTTTTTGTTTTTTTTTAATATAAAAACCCTGGAATCCAATACGCCTGCTAAGCACCCATCTGTCTGTTGTGAGGTTACCATAATTAACCCATGGATTTTTGTCTCAATCTTTGATGAACCAAGATTCTTGATAGACTCTGAAAAAGTTATTCATCCTTAATTTTAAGGTATAAATTCATTACCAATTCTTTTCTTATCTTTCTTTTATTCTTTTTTGTGTAGTAAAAATGTGTCATTTTTATGGTTGAACTCTCAGGTCAAAGGGAGCCTCTGCTCTCCCACTGCTTCCGAACCGCCATGGGAGTCAGACCATCTGATCCATTGTGTGGCTCCAATTCCAATGATCAGAGTTGTAGAGAGAGAGCTCCCGGGTACATAATTGTGGTTCCAAGCCCATTTCCACTTTCAAGTTCACAGGTCGTCTGCTACTTGCCAAACTATGATTTGGACGATAAGGATACTATAGCTCAACACTCAAAAGTGAAAGAAAAACCTTCAACCAGATGGGTTGATCCAGCGGCGGCAACAATGGGCTCAAGCACAATAACAATTGGGAGGATGGCACGGGACTGGGGAGTGTCACATTGTGTAGCGCAAACGTAAGGCCGCTGTAAATAGGAATTGAATGACAGCACTTAACAACAACAACATATCTCCATACATATCAAATTGAAGGCAACAAAGTTCAATAAATCAACACCAGCAATATTGTCATTCGCCATCCAAGCAACCTCCTGCCTTGAGATTATACTTGGATTGTTTTTTCCCTCCCTAGACAGACTCTTCAGTTCTCTGCACATATTACCTTCACGTTAGAGTCTCTCCTGATTACAAAAACTATCATGGAATCCCCTGGCTATGGGCAAAGAGACACCTGATTGGTGGTGGTGCTCTTATATCAGTCAGGGGCAGAGCAGACTGGCAGCCCTTGGTTCATCCTAGCTTGATGCCTCGATCATGGCTAGAGCAGTTTCATGCCTAGGGCACATTAAAAAACCAAAAAACAAAAACTATAATCGTGATCCCTACTGCCCATTCACATTCCCTGCATAATTTTTCTCAATTACTTGTGTGATTATCTTACATTTGATTTATTTTACATCTTGTTTATTATTTCTCTCCTTCCACTGGAATACATGCTTCATGCAGCCAGGGATTTTCATGTGTTTGCTCACTTATGTTTTTCTAGCACCCTGTTTAAGTTGTTGCTGGTTGTCACTGAGTTGATTCTGACTCATGTAACCTCAATATACACACCGTAGAACTGCTCCACAGGGAGTTCAAGGATATGATCTTTCAGACGTAGATTGCCTTGCTTTCCTTCTGAAGGCTCTCGGGGTGAGTGTGGACCATCAGCATTTCGCTTTGTAGGCTAATACATGCCGTTTGTGTACCCGGAGACTTCTATTTGGTGTGTTACAGTGTTCGATGAAGATGGGCTGGTTGAGTGAATGAAGGAACAAAAATGGCTAGCAAACAAAACTATCCCTTTGGATGATAAAATACAAACGTGCACTTGTATAATGAAAGGGGTATCTCACAGTGATTTTGCATTATGCTATGGGAAAAATTATACAAAAACATTTAAGAGAAGGACTGATTGTCATAAAATTTTCAAGAAGAAACTGTCTTTAGGTGACAGTTGATCATGTGCAAATCTTAATGTAAGTAAAAGCCAGAAGGAATTTACAGTTACCAGTTACAATTAGTCAGACAGGCATTAGGGACTGTAAGTATGAAAAATGGGTAAATACTAAATGGCAGTCTGCCTGCTAGTCATTTAAATACCAATAACTCATGAAATCATTTTAAGAAGCATTTTAAACTTTAGTATCCATGAATGAAATTTAATGTATTATTATAATTACTGAACATTTAGTATTCTATGAAGTCTGATTGCCATACCATATTTGACAATGTCACAACATTCCTGGTGTGCAGGTTCCCACTGGTAGTTTCAGAGTTCTAGAATTTCCATGGAGAATTCATTAATTTTGATGCATCATCAGTGCTATGTTTGTTCCTTAGCTGCAGATTTCAATTACTCTAAATTCATCATTATCAACTTGATCTAATTTATACAAATGCTGATACATATTTTATAGTCTTTCCCTTTTTTAGTTTTCTGCTGGATTAATAATTTTACAATATTAGATATGTTTCAAAAATATAAACCAACCAAAAAATTCTGTAAATAGATAAAAATGTAGTCTACATAGAGGGAGAAGAGATGCATAGTTCATATAAAAGGGACCCAGATCCAGAGCACATATAGAACTCCTAAAAATAAAGAAGAAGTATGTAAGCAATCCAATGGTAAATGACCAAACAGCTTATACAAACATTTAATTAAAATATTACAACATCCAAAAAATATGCAGAAATGTACTTATCTTTATCAGTTACAGGGGAAATGATCATTAAATCATAGTATGCTACCACTAAACACCAAATGTTTAAAACAAAAGTACTCCCTCCAAATGAAACACCCTCCCCTATACCACCTCACCTGCTCATGGTAATTGGTACCAACTATTCTCAAAGCTGCAAAAAAAATAGAATTCTCAAACACTGCTGATGCAAATGCAAATTAGAACTTTGGAAAACTAACATCATCTATGAAAGTTCACCATGTCCATACCCTGAAAACAACAATCCCACTCCTAGGGGACATACTCATTGGGATGTGATCTATACATATGGTCACAAAATATGTCATTAGAATTTTCATGATCACTTTATTTCATAATACTGAAAATTATATAATTGTCATTCAGCCGTAGAATAGATTTTTTTCAATTATAATATATTTACACAATGGAATCCTCTAGAGTAATCAGAATGAATGAACCACGCTAAATGCAACAACAGAGATGAATCTCACAAACACAATTTTGAGTAACTTTTTAAAGAAACTGGACATAAAAGATAACGTACCTCATCATTACATTGAGACATGATATACTAATAAATGCTAATAACATAAATAATATTAATACTTGGAGTTACAGAGTAGAAGTGATCAAAGAGAACACAATGAGAAGATATTAGATGGATATTTGAAAAGTAGGAATAGGTGGTGAAATCTTTTTGTCTCTCACATTTGACATATACAAGTGAATCCACAGATTCACTCATTGTTTAATGTGTGGGATAAAATAGGAAAACATTTCTGTCTATTTTCATAATTAATTAAGTCTAGTGTTGGTCAGCTGGTCGAAACAAAGCAGATGCTCTGAGAGAGAAAGATGAGGCTTCTTGCTCCTGTAATGATATACAGTCTTAGAAATCCAGAGAGGATAGATAATTCTACCCTGTCCTTTAGGGTGACTATTAGAATTGACTAGATAGCCATAAGTTTAATTTGGGGTTTTTAAGAGAAAAATATCTCAAATCAGTGGCCTTTTCTATTCCAGGGAAGGAAATGAGTTAATTTCTTGGCTTAATTCACAGTGATTTTATTTGTAGAGGTTTTAAGCCACCCTCAGTGGCTTCGTGAGTTATGTGTTGGGCTGTAAGTTGTGAAGTCAGCAGTTTTAACCCACCCATCGCTCCACAGGAGAAAGCCAAAGCTTTCTCCTCCCATAGAGAGGTGCAGTCTCAGAAACCCACAGGGGCAATTCTACCTTGTCCTGTAGGGTCACCATGAATCAAAATCAATTTGATGGCTGTGAGTTTTGTTTGTTTATTAGTTTATTTTTGGTTTTGCTTTTATGAGGATATCTGCTCCAATACAAGTTTACACCTTTGGTAACTGGTCACAAGGTTTTTTTGGTGCCAACATGGCACCCACAAGAAGATATGGGTGGAGTCTAGCCCGTCCACCAGGTCACAGCTTGATGATGTCCTTTGGAGGTGTGATTGAGATAACAGTTCGCTGGAAGTCGGCCCCTCTGTCTCTCTCCCTGGTGGTTCTGGTGGTCAGACCAGTGTGCTGCCTAAGCTAGCTGCCCTGCCTCACCACATGTACTGTTCTATCCAGTGGGCCAAGACTACCCATAGACCACGGTGGACCACGTCCCTGTGCCTGTGTCACTGTGCCATGCTGTTCCACTGTGCATCGCTACATCATGAGGCTCCACCTCAACCTGCTTTGCAATACTGTGCTACTGGCCTCTGCTTCACCTCGCCACTTGATGTTGCTACTGTCTGCTTCCTTGGTCACAGAGTTAGAATGACTCAGTATATTAACTGTCCCATGAAAATGAATTGGACTGAGCTCTCTGTTCTGCTGGACTAATTTGCTGTTGTACTCCTTTTTATTGTATAAACTTATCCCTATATGTGTGTGTCTGTGTGCATGTATATGGATAAGGTTATGTATATGCACACATAAGCATAAGTGTCCTGGTTTTGCTTCTCTAGAGAATCATGCCTAACAAAGTAAGCTGGTAGAGAGTTGCTATAAGTCAATATCAACTCAATAGCAGTGTGTTTGCTTTTGGTTTTAATAACACTATTCTTCTCCATAAATTTTAATAAAGAATCCAATCTCACAAAGCTCATTCATGTAAGCTTTTATTATAGAATACTGCAAAGTATATATTTTAATTATACTTGAAAAGGGGAAGAAGTGCTTGAATTCTGAAGATCACTTTAATAGCTTTATTAGTACTTTTTGCAAGACTAAATCTTTTTGTTGTGTGCAGACTACTAATAAGAGAGGATTTTTATATCTATTCTAAGGAAGACTACATCAATATGCTTTTTCATTTTTTTCAAATTACAAACAACTGAGTTCACATAGCACTTTATAATTTGCCTCATCAAATCCTAAAGACTATATTAAAACATCTGTTTTTAGAATATCTTGCTGACAGTAGAATACTATATCCCCAGGGAATCTCTTAATTTTGCATAAAATTTGCATGCTCATAAATAAGTTAACATGGGGGGGGCAAATATATCAACTGCAAACAATGCAGATATGTTACAAATACTCTTTTTATAACTTCACAGGAAAATAAAACATTTCTCTTAATATCCTATCTACCCTATTTCCTATGTACCCTCAAAAATCTAAAGGTAGATAAAATTACTTTAATATTCAAGGCAAAATATATTGAAGATGTTTTCCAATTGTGCTTAAACTAGTCCACATCAAATCTATTCTGACTCCTGGCAATGCGGGGTGTATCAGACAGAATTGCACCCTGTAGGTAGGGTTTTCAGTGGTGGAGTTCTCAGAAGTAGGTCATTAGACCTTTCTTTCAAGGCACTTGTGGATGGACTCAAGCATCTAGGGTTTAAATTAGTCATCAAGCACATTAATCATTAACACTCAAGCCTTTAACTAATATTTAAAGCAAGACAAATAGGATAAGTTTTACAATTGAATTTCATAATTACATGGATACTCTGAATTATGACACAAGTGAACTAATGTAAAGCCCCATTTCCTTCTCTTTCACGACACAAGAAAACTTTATACTCATGTAGTTTTGGCCATTTGCACAATTAAATCAAGTCCCACCAAAATTATTTGAGTTTGAAAGGAAACTTAACTTCCTCAGTGTTTATTATGATCTCACAATAGCCTTGAGAGTAATGAAGAAGATAAAGACAGTTGCTTTCTATTGGCAATTGTTAAATGTGTTTGTGAGGGTCAACAGCTGACTCAAAGATCATTATTCAATATAACCGGGAACTAGATTCCAGATCTCCACCGCTGTTCTGTATCATTCAGTAGACTTTTGAGAATAGAATAAATTCAAAAATGCTTTCCCATTGAGTCAATTCCCACTCATAGTGACTCTTTAAGAAAGAGTAGAACTGTCTCCCCTGGGTTTTTCTAAGACTAAATCTTTACAGAGCACCTGGGGGTCTCAAACTGCTAACCTTGTGGTTCGTCGTCCAACACGGAACCCATTATACTACATGAGTCCCATAAGAGTAGAGTAGGTAAGACTTTGCCCATTATAATTTCAGAAAAAGACTCCTTTGTCCAAATTATTTTATCCCAAACATTGGCTAGTGCATAAAATTAAACAATTGGAACCTTACATTTTTGTCTTTAACTTTCAACTGCTGTTAGATTTTTTTAATCAGACAGTGTGGTGTATATAAAATTATTTTCAGTTATTTATAATCTAGTGAAGGCATTCTTAACCTGGGGCTCATGGGCCATAGGCAGGGCATAAAAAAAAACAAAACTCACTACTATCAAACGAAACCTAACTCACAGCAACTCTTACATAGTGGTCCTGAGCTTGTGAATCTTTACTGGAACAGGCACCCGCATCGCTCTGCCTCAGAGCCCTTGGTAGCTTGTCACAAACGGCCTCATGATTAGCAACCAGTGCCAAGTCCGTAATGCCGAGCCAGGGCTCCTCAGACAAGGGTAAGGGGAGACTAATCCTTTATAAACTATATGAAAGTTGTTGAAATGCATGTATGAGAATATTTGGGGGAAGAGTCTCATAAATTTTAGCATATGCTCAAGGGAGTTCACAAGCAAACCAATAAACAATGTTTTTAGTGTACTACAGGGAGACTGTAAGAATGCCATTGGCTAGTCCCACTAGAAATAGCTCCCAAGTACCTGAAGGTAAGTACGATATAAAGTCCCAGAATTCCTACAAATGAAGCAAGAAGACATATAAAAAGCTATTGGGGTCCACAAGACCAATTTTATTGACTTAAAAATTTTATTCAAGTCACACACAGGCAAGTATGAATTGACTAGGACAACGTTCATTCCAAAACAGTGGCTCTCACTCAGACTCTATTACAATTTTCTCGGAAAAATATTTTTCTATTGTAACAGCTTTTAGAAAACATGTGAATGGGCTCAACCAGGACATCAGCTGGGCCAATACCAAGATTTGTATCTGAAAGGACTGAATCTAGGGCAATATATGCCCGTACTATCAAGTAGGATGGTGGGCAGTTCTAAACCACTGGCAGAAAGATTGGGCTTTCCACTCCCATAAACCATTACAAGCTGGGATACCCCCAGGGGTTCTTTGTGTCAGCATTGATTCCATGGCAGTGACTTTGGATTTGGGGAGTTTTATCATTTAGGATACTTTCCTTCCTTCACTTGTAACAACGACAAAGGAAGCTTGTGGGGGATTTAAAATGCAAAGTCCAGCCATAGCATCAGAACAGTCTGGAATTCACATGACTCATTGTATCAGCAGAATTCCGTTTGTCTTCTCTCTTTCCTCAGGCCTGTTTTTGACCAGAAGACATCCGCTGTAGCAACCACAGCTGCATGCTTCCTTCTTTAAATCCACCAAAACACAGCCCATGACTCATCCATGAAAACACCTGAGGCTTAGTCTTAGCCGACTGTGTAAGGATCCTTCTGGGATTCACTGTGGAAAAGGGAGGAAAAATATGCTGTTGATTTAAAAAACCATGGCCCATTTCTGGAGTTAGATTGATCTGATCCAAACCACATGGGTAAGATGAGGGTAGAACAATCTACTGAAAGGAAGTGTGTGTGTGTGTCGCGGGGGAGGGGGTATGTTTGCTCTTGTTTTTATAAGGAAAGAAGAGACATATAGGAAAGAGGTTCAAAAAGTTTATGGAAAACCCTTTCTCTTTTCCCCCCTACAGTTTTGTTGGCATATAATTCACATATCATACAATTCAATAGTTCAATCACATCAAGAAAATTGTACAATCAATTTTAGAACACTTTCTTTATTCTTATACTCATGGTTACTAGCTCCTTACCTCCCCCAACCACCCCTGCCCCACCACCAAGAAATTATTAATTCATTTACTGTCTTTAGATTTACCTATCTTGGATTTCATATACAGGATAACATTAAAAAACAAACAAACAACAAAGAACTAGCAAGTAAAAGAGATAGAAAAAACTCAAAAGATAAGAAAGCATAAAATACTAAAAATTACAAGAAATTTAAACAGATCATAAGGAAGATCAAATGATTGGGTACTAAATTTTAACCAAACTGCCAGAATTCCCTCTGATTATAGTTGAGGAATATGAGGAGCCTTTGTGAGGTGAATACATGTAAATAGATCCATGTGACTAGATCAGGGATGTGAATAGAATGTTACCAAACAGACAGCATTATAAAGTCACTATGGAAGATGTCATCAGGTCAAAATGTAGACCCATTTTAAAGCTTTTTCAATTAAAAAAAAAGTGTTGGGGAAATGAATGTGGCTTAAGCCCCTGGGCAATCCCCACTGACCGTGGAGCAGGGCTGTGAATAACCTTGTTAGCAGGCAAAATGCATTGGAAGGTGGATTCCTCCCATGCCCTTTAATTCCATTTACTGGCAAATTTATTTCAAGTCCCCTCATATGCTAGCTATCAGACAATAATTCCCTACCACCTTCTGTAAGAGAAAGAGGAAAGGACACCTCTACAATGAGATAAACACCAAGTGTAAATGAAGACACCGGCAATTAACAAGACAATCATATCAAGATCTCATAGTTGTGTGGGGAATAGAATAGATGGGAGCTGAGTAGAAGGAAAATGTAAAATTGTCAGGACTTTAACTAAGAAGCATTTAGGAGCTGCTTTGGTGTGTGGTCAGATGGTATATAAGAACAGTTTAACCAGTACCTGTAACAATAATTCACTCTTATAATTACTATCAAGTCAGTTCTTAATCATGATAAAACCTAAGCATATTAGAGTCGCACTGTGCTTCATCAAGTTTACCATGGCTGGATTTGGGATTTTTTTTTTTCACTTTTGTTTGGGGGGGTGGGGCGGGCGCAAGTTTATCAGACCTTCCTTCTGAGGATACAGGTTTCTCTAGGTGAACTCAAATGCACAAATTTTCAGTTAGCAGCCAAGTTCAAGGTCATCAGTTCAAACCCACGGGTTCTCATACAGAATGACAGCCTAGGAAAACTTCAAGGGCAGTTCTACTCTGTCCTATAAGGTTGTTCTCGGTTGGAATCAACTGGATGGCAATCAGCGAGTGTGAGCACCCTGCGGAGACGCCAACAGTTGTAGGACCAAGAGGTTATGCCTTGATCTTTCCATAAAAAAACCAAACACACAAATGTTATTATTGTAAATATCATGAGATTTGTGCTACACTGGAACTTTCATATGTTGACAACCTGGCCTCGGCAGGGATAGTAAACTCAGGCTCCGTTCAATTCATTTCCCATGCTTTGTCTTCCCGCTGTGTCAAACTTGCTCATGTATCCAATCTCTTCTACAGAGAGGTGCAAGGAACATGGGATGGGCTGGGAATTTTAAAATACGTATTTGTCAATAACCATAAGGGTTCTGAGATTTGATTCTTCTTTCAAACGAACGAGTTGGCCCTTGACCGTTTCACGGATAAGGTCGGAAGGTCCCCGAGTCAACGACAGAGAACAGTATCTATAAATCCCAGCAGAAAATCGCCAGAAAATCAGCATTAGTTCCCCCTGAGCCAATACAAAGAGAGTCACATGACACCTACAGAACTGGAAGTTGTAGTACGGAAGAAACCCTCGGCTTTGAGAACCTAAATCTGTTTATACTCAACTTATCCTATAGCTTTTGATTGCTCCAGGGGAAGATGCTATTCTATCGCCTGATGCTGCTGGTAAGCCAGTTTGAGCCCACCAACGCCCCCGCGCAGGGAGATGAGACGGGCTGCTCCGGAAAGATTTACAGCCTCAGAAACGAAAGGAGCAATTTGACTCTGTGCTGTGGGACCACTGGGAGTCAGAATTAACTGGACGGCTGCGGGTTTGGGGTCCACTAAAAATTAGGAAAGGTGCATGTCAGGATTGTATCCTCTCACCATGCTTAATCTGTCTGCTGAGCAAATCACCAGAGAGTCTGCCTTATATAAAGAAAAAGCCCGTGTCGGTTTGGCGGAGGGCTTATTAACAACGTGCGATATGCAGATGACTCAGCTTGGCTTGCGGAAAGCGATAAGGACTTGAAAATCTTGACGGGCAAGATCGAGGACTGCAGTCCTCAATATGGAATGAAACAGCATCCGCACAAGGACCAACAGCCCAGCATCATGGTAAATGGAGAAAAGGTTGAAATTTTCAAGGATTTATTTACAATTAGTGCTCATGGCAGCCGCAGGCAGGAGAGCCAAAGATGAGCTGTTGTGTAAATCTGCTGCATACGAACTCTTTAAAGCACTGAAAACCAAAACTGTTACCCTGAGAACTAAAGTGGCCCTGATACTTTCAATTGCCTCGCGTTCATGGAAACTGGACGGTGAATGCAGAAAACCGAAAAAGAAGACATGCATTTGAATTGTGTGCTGGAGAAGAATATTGAAAGTACTATGGCTTGCTAAAAAGACAAACCCAGCTGTGTTGGAAGAAGTCCGTCCAGAGTAGTCCTTAGCGGCAAGGATGGTGAGACTTCCTTACATGCTGTGTATACGTCAGGAGACACCAGTCCCTAAAAAAGGAATCGTGTGTGGTAAACGGAGGTGCAGCAAAAAAAAGAGGAAGGGCCTCAAAGAGGTGGATTGACGGGGGCCTGCAAACATGGGCCTGCAAACATGAACAGTTGTGAGGATGGTGTCAGGCCGGGCAGCGTTTCGCTCTATTGTGTACAAGATTGCTATGAATGGAACTGATTCAATGGCACCTAAAGACAACAACATAGAAACATACTTTAACAGACACCTTATGAGACAATGAATGTTGGTTGAGAAGGGAGGACCAACACAACAAAAGAGCTCATTCGTTGCCATCAAATCGCTTCTAACTCATGTCGTTTTGAACTGCATCCCAAATGGGAGCCTAACCCACTCTGCCGCCGGGGCTCCTCAAAGGTACAATCAAGGGTGACAGCCGCTGCACAACTCAAAGGGTATGATCAGTGTCACTGAATTGGACACAAAGAAGCAGTTGACTTAGGTGTATGTTTTGCTGTGTATTTTCTCAGTAACATCAATAAAATAAAGGCAGAGGGGTGGGGAGGGAGGGTGGAGGATCTAGAGAAAAACAGTCAGCCCCTTTGTTCATAAGATGAACTGAAACGAGAGAGAACCAAAATTTATTTTCCAAAAATATCCAACTCCATTTTTAAAGATTCCTTGCCAAATAGGTATTTCTAAGAATCATGGCTATCATTCAAGCCCCTAAATATTTGACAGTCACATTGGAAATAGAAATGTGAATAGAGTGGAAGAGAAAGCAGGTTAGTTAGAAACAATGGAATATTTCCTAAAGCCTTTTGTTTCAAATGTAAGTATTGCTAGAGGAACAATTCATTGAAACAGCTTACTGAATAGTAGCTATGGATATTAAATAGTGGTGTTATGAATTTTCAAACTGTTTTATATAGAATACTTTATTTTACTTACACAATTATCCTGAATAAAAAGCTAGTCATGCCATCGTATAATGGAGTAAAACTGAGAGATAGAGTGGTTAAGGAACTTGGTCGGGTCACACAGGTTATGCTTGACTCATCCAATTAAACAGTAACATTATTAGGAATAAAGAATTTTTCTTCGAATCATAAGCAGGCATATATTGTCTTAGGAGTCCTGGTTGCACGATGGGTTGTGCTGATAACCCAGATCAGTACGTCTAAGCCACCAGCCAACTGCTGGGAGAAAGCTGAGGTTTTCTGCTCTCATAATGGTTACAGCTTTGGAAATGCACAGGGTAGTTCTCCTGTGTCCTCTTGAGTCACTATGCATCAGAATTGACTTGATAACCGTGAATTTGAGTTTTGGGTACATAATATCCAGCCCCTAATAAATAAAAATGCTTAGTCAAATTGATTGTTAGATGCAAATTAGTGGATTTTGTTTTTGTGATTTCATTATAATAGCACTGCTTTGGGGCAGTATGAAATATTCCAATATGGACCTTTGAGTTATTATTCTGGAGCACATTTCTTTTTTGATAAGAATGTCAATTAAGTTGTGATTTATATTAGCAACAACATTAAAACTATTATTGATGCAAACATTTGATATTTTGTAAGCACTGCAACCGCTCCCCAGTAGAGCAATGCCCATGGTCGAGCAATATTCACCCATGTGCACACGGGAATGACTTTGCAGATGAGGCAGCTAATTCTGCTTTAGTCATTTAACAATAATATGGTAAAAAGGAGCTGAAGTCAAAGCGTTCTGGAAGGATAGTGATGTTTTGAAACTGACTGTGGTAGCAATTGTACAACGCAGCTTGATGTGATTGAATGATGAAATAATATGCTATCTGTATTAATTCCCAATAAAGTGTGTTTGAAAAGAAAAAAAAAGATAATAATCATCTGATAAAACAAAGATTTCACAGAATTAGTATATTGGAATCATCTACCAAATATGTTCCAAAGAGAGCAGATATAAATTCTTTTGATTTTGTTTTTTAAGGAAAACCTAAGACAAAGTCCCATCATAAAACTCAATAGTGGGGTTCTTTGTTGTTGTTACTTATATTTATCTTTGTAAAGTCTGTAACATAGTAGCAGAGTGTCAAAAGAGGTTAAAGGCCATGCCGGCCACGGTTCCTTCAGTTCTTAGGAGTGTGGCGAAGAGTATTATTTGGCGTAATCATGACACATATCTGCATGTGTATGTCTTCAATAATTCATGCTGCAGCTTGTCTCACTGTGGGGACAGATGTCAGTGAAACCAGTGACAGCCGATCATGCTGATCTCACACATAATCAAGTTTGGCTGATCCTACAGTGCCACCAAACCTTGAATATATGTGCATTGAGTCCAATTGGGGCTGAGAAAATATGGGTCAGCAAGGGTGAGGATAGTTATCCAGTTTATAATTTTATAACTATCTGAACTGTACATATTTACATGTATGCATGTGTAAAAGCATTCTTTCATATAATTTTCTTTTATTGTTTATGAAAGGTCCATATAAACCTTTATCATTTAGACTGACTATATGTGGAAACAGTGTTTATATTTGAATTTCATATTTACTTGGTCTTTAAATAGATGCATATAGAGTATTGAAAAGTAAGTTGCTAATTATTATGAATAGAAATCCATATATCTCCTTAGGTGACTTACAGAATCCATCTTAATTAATTATTCATTACTAATTCAAGTGTAGAATACTGTATTACATATGCAGAAGATTTAATAAGTCAGTCATACAGAACTTTTTATGTCAAAGATTGACTGTGTTTCTCATGGTGACTAATATTTTTTTATTCAATTTTATTTTTCAATTTACTTTTATATGGACAAAGCTTAAGAACATTTTGCCTAGCAAACTCAGTCTTACAACTATAAACATTTAATAGCTCCACTGTGATAAGGAAAAGCAAAGAAAAGAATACGCGGTTTCTCCACCACTAGACAAGACTCAGGTGGTTGTGAGGCGGCCAGAGAAGGGCGAGCGAGGTGAGGGAGAGGGAGGAAGGACGGTGGAGGAAGAAAGGAACCACATGGTGGGTTTAGCAGAATGTTGTTGTTGAATTCATTTCTGGAAATCAGCTGTATAAATATATAGTGTGCGTGTTTTTTATTTAAAAAAAAACAACAAGCAAACCAACAAAAACTCCATCCAGGTTTCTTGTCCCTCAAACCTAAACAGTGATCTGAGTGACTTTAAATTTAAAAACAAGTAGAAAAGTGAAAATAAACATAGAGCCCTTAGTGACAAACAAGTTTACCTTAAAAGGGGGGGGGGGAATTCATAGGACATATTACCTAAAACTCATTAATTATTATATTCATGATGACTAGTAGTTTCTTTTGACTGTGGCCATTAATCAATGCTTTTGTCTCAGATATCTGAAAGCGTACAGACTCAGCAGTGTCCAGGACCACGAGATGGAGAGCACATGGGCACACTCTCTCAGCCCCAATCACGCTAATCCGCATGGATTAACCCACAGGAAAGTTCACAGCAGGGAGCTAAGTGAGAGAAGGCACCTGGATCTTTACATGTCTGTTGCTACTATGAAAATAATAGACCATAGGACCTACCCTATGTCTGTGCTTAAAGAAACACTGAGCCAGTAAGTACAATGCATTCTAAAAGCCACATTGTGTGTGTGTGTGTGCTTTTACAACCCTAGATGAGATCCCTTTCTTTGTTATCCATTTCTTGAATAGCATTAAAGAAAAATTCCAAAGTGCTCTTAAGACCTGAAATATCTGGTTAGCAACTAGAAACTATTAGGGGTATGTTTATGTGTGTGCATCTATATAATTGATTCATATATTTGAGAGAATGAAATATTCGTCTCTGTTTATTTTTCTTTAGGAACATGCGAAGTCCTTCGGCCTTCTTTGACTTGCCTTTAAATATATGGCAACGTGATGGGTTGGGGGAGCCATATTCTTTTTCTTGTTTGACAAACGACGTTTCTGGTTTATTTCACAATGTCAACCATGGTCTGTTCTTCCGCCTCCAGTTTCAGCACCTTTAAACACAAAGACAAGTTTCTGTTTCCTCAGAGTGAAACTGCTTTGAGCCGTATTCTGGGTCAAGGAATGCGATCAGCGCTGCCAGGCACGCTGTTGCAGAACGCGGGGTACCATTTTTCCTTTGGAGGTACATTTACATAAACATTTCTAATCACAGCTCCGTAAAGAGACACGGTATAATAATTCATGACTTTTAGGTAATATGTCACATGAATCTTAACATATGGCATTGCACTCGACAATGGCATTCTTGGCTTCCAACGGGACCTGGAAGGCATCCAGTGAGAAGGGAATAAGCCAAACTTGATAGAAAACCACATCGATGCTAATCCAGGTTTACACCTTTCATTCAGACTCGGAATTCTCTAGCAGATGGTTCAGTGTTGAAGTACTAATGTTAGCAAAATGTCAAAACTATTTTGCTAGACTCCCCAATTGTTCATAAGCAATGTTTTTCAAGTACTGGATATCAAAATAGTATTAACGAATGGTAGCACGAAGATCTCTGAGCACTCATGGAACGGTTTTCATTTTATCTTCCAAGGACAATCTGTCTATTCTCCCTTGGAGTAGGGCCAATCCGTTTTTACAAAGGAAAATCAAACTTTAGAAAATTCCTCCCTAATTCATTACCTAACAATGGTATATTCAAAGAAGACAAAGGAATGAAGATTCATTTGGGAAATAGCATTCTTGTTGGCCATTTTATTAACTTAAGCATCAAAGTTTATTATCCTGGGATTCATGGATATAAAGAAAAAACTAAATGGGCCTTAAAGAGTTCATGAACCACATGAATTTAGAGGCAACTGTGGCTGTGTATGCTCACTTTCCTTTCATTGTACACATACATCGATACACTGAATGAGCAAGATAAGTAAATATGAAAAATGAAAAAATAAAATTCTCAAAGATACAGCAATGGGATCAGTACCTAACAGAAGGTCAGAAATGCTTTTTTATAAAATCACAGAGAATGTTTTATTATCTAGAGGAAAAATAGTTAAGTATTAATTAATTGATCACCTGATGTTCAATTTGCGCAACTATCGTGGCATGAATGTTACTGTGATACTGGAAGCAATGCCCCTGCATTTTTTCAGATACCAGCAGGATCCCCCGGGGTGGACAGGTTTCAGCAGAGCTTCTGGTCTAACGCAAACTTGAAAGAAAGGCTTGGCCGTCTACTTCTGAAATTTCACCAATGAAAATGTTATCCACTAGAGGACTAGCATGATACTTGGGTGATGCAAATAGTTAACATAGCTGAATAATAACAGAATGGTTACTGGTTTCCATTTACTCAGAGGTACTTCGGAAGAAAGGCCTGGCAACTGCTGGTGAAAATCCTAATTCTACTCTGACACTCATGGGATTGTGATGAGAGTGAACCTCAGTTGCAACTTTCCTGTTTTGTTTTTCCTGTTTAGTGCTGGAAGAGGAGTCTGCTGCATCCACAATAATGGAGTCGAGCATGATTGTTGATCGTGGTGATGAGGATTCAGCAACATTCCGCTGTGAAATGCAAAGTTTTATTGCATTGTCAAAAGTTGGAGTCCACTCAATGAAAATTAATTGCAGCAGTAACATGGCAGCCTAAGAAGACCTACAGGTAGAAAGCCATCCTTTTTTCTCCAAAAATTTTGATAGAAATAAAAAAAATATGCCAATGAGTATCATCTTCAGGAGATTTGCGTTCCATTGCCAACTTCTTACAACAGACGTGACTATGTTGCCATGAATCAGTAGCAGTTGATTCAGTAGAAGCGAATCTTTCTCTCACATCTGAATTCTTTCCATTTACCCTAAGTAGTACACTTGGACACTGTGCTCCAAGAGCCAGTTTATCTCAGGGCATCTATGTGTGCCTAGGAGTGAGATCGCTGGCTAAAAGAATCATGAGGAGACCATTAGTGGGTAGGTGATATCAGACTGAATTATAATCAGTAAAGGTTGCCATGAGATTGTTGAGGGATCCAAAATGAGGTGTTGTGTTCAGATTAAGTTATGCCATTCAAGACTAATCCTGTCCAGATAACCTGTACCAGGGGTGGCATTTGTACATGGCAGCAAATGCCAAAAAGTTGACTTCCTCAATGTTCTAAGGGTCCTCGAGTTGAACTGGACAGCCCTGTGCCAACCATGTAGCTCTCATAGAAGAAAGTCATTACCTACTGCTTTCCCTCACTGCCAGACCCTACCCATCTTTTCTCACTGTGCCTTTTAGGACTAACCATGGCTTTATTTTCATATTTGTTCATTATCAATTGCATTGCTGAAGAATGTCCATATTTCTTTAATGTTGTGACAGGAATTCTTTGCTGCAGCTAAAAAAAAACAAACAAGGATGAAACAAGTTAAGAGAATAACACTGTATTCCATTTTTCTCTTTAAAATATGTTACAAAACAGCTTTCCGTTTCAAAAATTTTGACAGTGTATGTTCAATTTTTCAACTAACAGATGCACATACATAAAATTATATTATTGAAATTCAGTGTCAGAGGCTTTACTTATTTAATTTGGGCAAACTAAAGGCATTGGTTCATAATAAAGTTCTTGAAATATCCCTTTTAATAATGAGAGAATGGGATTTCTATGAAATGGAAACAAAGAAGTGTTTACTTGAATTTTTAAATGGTAGTTTTGTGAAATTTTTACAAAGTAAATCACTATGGTTTGTTTTTAACATAACGCTGGTTTTCTTAAAGACTCAGTTCATAAGGAGATTAGCTGAACCATAGATGGCTGTTCCGCCAAAGAGAAGTCTATTGATAAAACCCAGGAGAGGTGGGACTGGTTGGAACTGCCTTCTTCTGTTGTATCTTGCAATTTTCCCATTTTTAACAGGGTGAAACCTATTGCTCTCCATGAATGGAAATATTTGAAATTTCCTTCTTGGACAGTTCTCCACTTTTCACAGTCTCTGATGTTTGCAGATTTTACTGTCATTGGGATTTTCATCTCAGAGTTCTTCATTCTAAAACATTATTAATTAATAAAATAGCAATTGCTGGTTAATTAATTTTGATTTCTGATGACCCCCATGTATGTCAAAGTAGAATTGTGCTCCTTAGACTTTTGAGTGCCTAGTTCTTCGGATTTTTCAGAAGTAGATTGACAGGCCTTTCTTCTGAGGTATCTTGAAGTGAACTTGAAGCACCAACCTTTCATTACTCAAGGATGTGTCAAAAATTGATCATGTGTTTATTAGTTAAGAATTATTAGTAACTATTGAGTGTAGGAAAATGAGCACATTTAGAATTATGAATGAGGATTACTTCTTGTTCAGTTTTGAGAAACACACAGGCCAAGTGAACTTGATAAAGGCAATAAGTCAATAATTCTCAACCTTCCTAATGCCACAACCCTTTAATACAGTTTATACCCCCAACCAACCATAAAATTATTTTCACTGTAATTTTGCTACTGTTATGTATCATAATGTAAATATATGATACACAGGATGTATTTTCAGTGTTACAAATTGAACATAAATAAAGCATAGTGATTCATCACAAAACAATATGTCATTATATATTGTAAAGTACTTATTTCTAATTACAAATAAATGAAATTTTGTCTTGAAGCATGGTATACCATGGGTAGCAGTCTTCACGCCAGGTACTCACATGGGCATATCTGCATGTGGGCGGACCTGCCTGGAGACAAATAAAAGAGCGGTGTCTCGGTTCCTAAGACCAATAGAAACATATTTTCCATTGGTCTGAGGTGACCCCTGTGAAAGGGTCGTTGGACCCCCAAAGGGGTGGTGACCCACAGATTGAGAACCGCTGCAATAAATGGTTTTTGCAAAGATAATTCAGTAATAAAAAAAGTAGGTTTAACTTGTGAAAAATAATTTGAAAGTGATTTAAAGCCAACTCTACTCAGTGATAATTTGAGAAGATATATCACTAAGCTTTGGTTCAGTTGATATTTTTATTATTATTATAGGTTTCCTCAATCAAAAAAATGAGTAGTTTACTTACTTTGCAGGGCAAGCTCCCTTCCACACGGGGAACGACGCTCATCATTTGGTTAATCACACTTCCGCTATCTTGGGTCTAAGGAACGATAACATCAGGGCCACATCACTGTTAAATATGTTTCAAGCCAAGTTTTGAAAATAAGCTTGCATGAGCCTTTAAGATGGGAAACTGATTTACTCTGTTTTCTGTGGTTTCACATATACAAACAAATATAGAAGCGGTCATAAAATAGAACACACCAAATTTCAAACATACAATATAGTTGGAAAAAAATCAGGTAATGACAATATTAAAAATTCGTGTGTTAATTGCTATTATAGTCAGTAATGTGTTAGGATGGGTTCTCTAAAGGAACAAAATCAACAATATATGCATATTTTAAAATATGTTATATTTGTAATCCATAAAACTATATAATTACTTAAATGTACACAATAATATATTATATATTATATCAATATAAGCAAATAATTATATATAAATATAAATAAAACCAAATTCACTGATATCGAATCATCGTTAACTCATAGCAAGCCCCATGTGGGTTTCTGAGACTCTTTTTAAAAAGATTTTTAAAATTTTATTATGACTCATACAACTCTTATCACAATCCATTCATACATCAATTGTTTAAAGCACACTTATACATTCTATGCCCTTCTCATTCTCAAGATTCACTTTCCACTTGGGTTCCTGGAATCAGCTCCTCATTTTCCTTTTTCCCTCCCACTCTCTTCTCACTCCCCCTCCCTCATGAACCCTTAATAATTTAAAAATTATTATTTTACCTTATCTTACAATGCACGGCGTCTTCCTTCACCCACTTTTCTGTTGCCCATCCCCCAGAGAGGAGGTTATATGTAGATCCTTGTGATCGGTTCCCCTTTCTACTCCCCCCTTCCCTCCTGGTATCACCACACTCACCGCTGGTCCTGAGGGGTTCATCTGTTCTAGATTCCCTGTGTTTCCTGTTCCCATCTGTACCGCTGTGCATCCTCTGGTCTAACCAGGTTTGCAAGGTAGAATTGGGATCATGACAGTTGGGAGGAGGAAGTGTTTAAGAACTAGAGAAGGTTGTGAGTTTCATTGTTGTTACACTGAACCCTGAGTGACTCATCACCTCCCCACTACCCCCTCTGCAAGGGATGTCCAGTTGTCTACAGATGGGCGTTGGGTCCCCATCACGCGCTCCCCTCATTCATGATGATATGATATTCCCCTCCCCCCCACCCGCATTTGGTGCTTGAAACCTGGTCCTCTCAGCCCTTTATGATCACACATGTTGGTGCGCTGCATCCATGTGGGCTTTGTTGCTTCTGGGCTAGATGGCCACTTGTTTACTTTCAAGCCTTTAAGTCCCCAGACGCTACACCTCTCGATAGCTAGGCACCAACAACCTTCTTCACCACACTTACTTATGCACACATTCGTCTTCAGCGTTTATGTGGGGAAGGTGATCACACAATGATGGTTTTTGTTCTTTGGTGTCTGCTACCTGATCCCGTCAACACCTCGTGTTCACACAGGCTTGTAGGCTTTGTTGCTTCCTAGCTAGATGGCTGCTTGTTTGCCTTCAAGTCTTTAAGATCCCAGACACTATATCTTTTGATAGCCGGGTACCATCACCTTTCTTCACCACGTTTGCATATGCACACATCTGTCTTCAGCAATCATGTGGGGAAGGTGGGTATCATGGAATGGCCATTTAGCTAAGCAAGGTGCTCTTGTATTAATGCACACAAGGAGGGCCAATGTCCACCTGTTACCTTACTACTAAACCTATAAATATATGCACATAGGTCTATTTCCTCCATAATAATAAATATATTTACATATGTACATGTCTGTATTTAGGCTTCTATGTATGTTATTTGCCTCCTACTCCTTTCCTCTATTTCCTTTTGCTTTCCTCCTGTCCCACGACCATATTCAACCTTCATCTGGTTTCAATAATTCCTCTCAGTTACCTTGCCCTTGGTCACTCCCTACCAGTCCTCCCATCCCCTCCCTCCAATAGTTTTGAACCACTCCTTCTCTTGTCCCTGGGTTGGCCAACTCCTCCTCCTTTCCCCTACCTCCTACAATCTCATGTCCTGTGGGACCATAGGTCCCGTTATTTTCTTCTCATATTGTTTGTCCAGCCTATCTTATCTAGGTGGACCTGCAGATATAGTAATATGTGCATAAAATTGGGGATGGCTTTGACATCACCAAAGTGGCACATATGAACATGGCAATGCTGGCAGCAACACCAACAAGCTAACAAACAAAAAAGCCACTTACATACAAAATTTAAAAGAAGAGAAAAAAAAGATAAAAACAAAACAAAAACACAGGGGGAAAAAAGCCTGTTAGTAGTTCAAGGTCTGTTTCTTAACCTTTAGGAGTGTTCTTTGGACAAGTCTGATGGGGTGCCACGTCCTGGCCCCAAAGTCCATCCTTTATACTCCTTTGGGACCTCATGGGTCTGCTTCCCCCGCCGCTCCATTGCACACCCCCAGTGTTTTGCCTCAGTGTGGTGGGGGAAGCTCAGTCACACACCCACATTGTGTCTCCGGTGTTGTCCTGTGTAGGGCCATGGGTCAGTTCATGATGTCGCATCTTGCCGTGGGGCTGGCTATAAGGTCCTCTCTGTATATTGGGCACTCTGAGCCGGGCTATCGTCCTCTGAGCTTGGTGGGCCCAGGTGAGCTCCACTCCGTTCTTCCTCCTTCCTTTGCTTCAGCTTCCTTCTGGGTGTGGTGTGGTAGATCAGTTCCTTTCCCACACCAGACGATCTATTTTCATTTTCTGTAGTACTACCATACATGTAGGGGCCGGGCTAATTCTGGTTAGGGCCGGCATACGGTCCAGTCTCTTTGTGGATTCCTCTGTGCATTACGTTGCCCTCCTGGTTTGGCGTATCATGGGGGGGGTCTGTATGCATGTTCCAGTTCTGTGGAGACACAACCAATACTCTCCCCCTGGGTGGGTTAGTGCCCTGTTTCCCCTGTGCCATCAACTCAGTTTCGGCCCACCCCGCTTCTCTCTCCACCTGTCCCCTTCCCCTTCTCTATGTTGGACTCTCATGTACCTCCCTAGGTGTGGCCTGTCCTCCCTCCAACTATTTATGCTTCCACCTGTTTGTTGTGAGATAGGTGTTTATCCATCTATTCCTGGTGTGTTGATTGTACATACCTCAGGGGACTCATACCTATCTTTGTGAGTTTGGTTTAGCTCACTTAACATGATTCCTTCCAGCTCTTCCCACAAAATATGTTTCATGTGACTGTCTGTGCTTTTCAGTGTTGCATAGTACTCCATTGTGTGTATGTGCCAGAGTTTACTAATCCACTCATGTATTGATGGAAAAAGGCTGTTTCCAATTGTAAATTGTGCCACAATAAACATTGGAGAGCATATGACTGGTCGTGTTTTATTTGTTGCTTCTACCAGGTATATGCCCAGTAGAGAGATGACTGGTTCATAAGGTAGATCAATTTCCATTTTCTTTAAGTATCTCCAGATTGCTTTCCACAATGGCTGTACAAATCTACCTGACCAGCAATGGAGGAGGGTTCCTACTTCACTACAGACCTTCCAACACTTGTTGCTCTCTGGTTTGCTGATTTGGGCTAGCCTCAGGGGTATTAGGTGGTACCTCATGGTTGTTTTGATTTGCATTTCTCTTATGGCGAATGACCTAGAACACTTTCTCACATGCTTATTGGCCATATGGGTCTCCTCCCTAGTGAAAGTTCTTTTCAGTTCTTTTGCCCACTTCCTTAGGGGGTTACCTGTTTCCCTCTTTTTGCAGGTCATGAGGGTGCTGTAGATTTTAGTAATGAGCCCTTTGTCTGATGTGTCATTACTAAAAATCCTCTCCCAGTCTGTGGATTGTCTTGTCACCCTCTTGGTGAAGTCGTTCGAAGTGCACAGGTGCTTTATTCTTATGAACTCCCATTTGTTGATTTCCAGTTTACCTGTGTGTGTACCCTTCCCTATTGAAGTGAGCCTATGAGCTCCCTGGGCCAGTGCTCTGAGGTTGGTCCCAATTCCCTCCTTGATGGTCCTGATGGTTTGGGGTTTAACTTCTAGATCTGTGATCCACCTTGAGTTTATTCTTGTGCTTGGGGTGAAGTAAATGTCTTGTTTCATCTTTCTACTTGTGGATATCCATTGTTTCCAGCACCACTTGTTAAAAAGGGCATCCACTTCCCACTTGATGGTTTTGGGACCCTTGTCGAAGATCAGTTGTCCATATGCTGAAGGTTTTATTCTCGGGCCTTCTATTTTTTTCCCCTGGTCTTAGTGTCTGTCGTTGTGCCAGTACCATACTGTTTTGACCACTATAGCTGTGTAATAGGCATTAAAATCGGGTAAGGTAAATCTTCCAACTGTGTCCTTCTTCTTGAGGAGTTCTCTGATAATTCTGGGTTTCTTTCCTCTCCATATGAAATTGGTGGTCAGTTTTTCCAATTCTTTGAATAAGGTTGATGGTATAGCATTGAACTATTGCAAAGCCCTGTCGCTCATGCTCCTGTTAGGAAGGAGCACCCACTATTGTACCGGGGCTGTCAGCGCTGGAAGGGGTGCCCTGCGGCAGGGAGGTCTCTCGGGCCTGCTGCTGGTACAGGGCTCTGCGGGCATGCAAGCCCGCCTGAAGTGGCTCTGCAGTGTCGGGATAGAAGCAGGATGTGCTCTGGGTGCAGGCCACGTCAGCGGGAAAAGCGGAGCACGTGTTGGTTCCCAGGCTGGGAGTGGAGATGGAGCTAAGCTGACTGGTGGGGGGCGGGGGGCACCAGATGGTCCTCCGTGGGAGTTGCCCAGGCAGCCCCCAGTGGCCTGCAGGTCAGTTACCTGGCCTTGGATGAATGGAGGGAGGGACGTGTGCCCACGGGCAGATCGCTGCCACGTGGGGAGAGGTCCATGGGAAAGGGAAGCTTCTCTCCCAGTGGGGTCCAGAGAGTGGGCAGCTGCTGCAGGGGGTCCTGCCACTGCTGTGCATGTCTCGGCAGGGCAGGGAAGCAACTCTGGGTGTGAGGTCCCGGTCTGGGGATGCAGTGGGGCTATAGCTAGTCTCGGCTGTGGTGTCAGCAGCCTAGTGACCCGTGATGTCCCACAAATCGGTTCCTGGATCACCAAGGCGTGGGGTTGGGGTGGGGTGCTGTCCAGGGGGGATATTTCACTCACCAGACTCCTACCACTCGGCTACCTGGACGCCAAACCCACCTTGTTCAAAGGAGCTCTCCGAGTATGTGGGTCTGTTGGTCCACCATCTTCCCAGAAGGGGGCCTGAGACTGTAACTCTTTAAGGAAGTGCTTGTCACCATTTCACAGGGGTCGCCCAATTTATAACCGTAGCAAAATTACAGTAATAAAGAAGCAAGGAAAAGAATTTTATGGTTGGGGGGGTCAGCACAACCTGAGGAACTGTATTAAAGGGTTGTGGCATTAGGAAGGTTGAGAGAGTTACTCTCACAGATTTAGAAGCAGGTAAGTCCAGATGAATTCAAGTCAAAGCAGGAGGTTTTTCCTGACTTGTATAGCTACTGAGGCTGACCAACCAGGAGGCAGGAAAATGGAACAGGAAGACCACTGCTGGTGGATGAAGAGGCAGAAGAATTCAGGGTGGGCCTGTCAGATGGGAGACTCTGGTGGCCCCCAGTGTCAGCAGGAAATATGGTGGTCATTGGCTCAATTTCCAAGAAATTGGTGGTTGATGAGTCAGATATACTGTATCCAGAGCAGTAAACGGTAAAGGAAGTTCTCAACATCTACGGATATATGAAGTAGGCCCCAGCCCTGAGGATGCCTCATTAGGCATGTGGCCTGAATGATGGGTTGCATTCTACATAAACTTCCCACAATTGCTTGACTGCTTATAGCAGTTTCCATCCTAAAGGAAATTACATTATGTTAAATTTCATCATGAGGGGGGCCTCAACTGCCAAACCAGTAAAAATCCTGGCCTAGACAAGTTCACATAAAACTAACTATCACAAGTGATTTTGCTCATAACTGATAAACCCAGGACAGACATGAATATTGTTTTGTCTTTTTTGCAGATCAAATCATTCTATCCCTATACCTTATCTGTCGGCTGGAATAGTGCGGTGGCCTGTGTGTTCCTCTGATCCTGGAAGCTATGCCACTGCTGTTTCAAATACCAGCAGGGTCATCGTGATGAATAGTGTTCACTGGAGCTTCCCAAGTAAAACTCAGAAGAAAAGCCTGGTCATGTACTCTCAAAAATTAGCCAATGAAAACCCTGTGGTTCACAATAAGAGATTATCTAATACAGTGCTGACAGCATAGCAACTGAAGTCACTCCAAATAGACAGGAACTGGAGCAGTGGACTTGGGGATACCAGTGACTGTGAAGTTAGTACAGGACTGGGCAACCTTCGATTCGGTTGCAAGTGGGGACACCATGGGTTGAAGTCAGTTGATGGCAATGAAAAATAATAGCAACACTACTCAGAGGTACACGCCCAGTAGTGTTAGCCATTTTTCACTTAAGAAAGACAGGCATTAGATTGCAAGAATCCACTGGTATTAGTGTCTTATGTGTGCAATGACAATAATGTGGCATCTAAAATACATGATTTCCCAGAGAATCAAATCTATGCCTAAAATATTTTCAAGGTTCTGATATGTTGTAACTATAAGAAGAAAATGAAATCTTCTCACAGGAAAATATAGGCTCTCCCTTATTCTCATAATGAAGATATTTTTATTAGATAATACATATTTTATTAGAAATACTAGAGGTGTCACTTGAATTACAACTAAGATAATTCTTAAATTTAACATTTGTAGAATTCCAGGTCGCTTCAGTATAAAGCAGGGCCCCTAGTAGTGTAATGTTTATGCATTGAGCTGCTAACCATAGGGCCAGCAGTTCGAACCCACAGCTACTTCGCAGGAGAAAGATGGGCTTTCTGCTTGGATAAAGAGTGACAGTCTCAGAAATTCACAGGGACAATTTGACCCTTTCCTATAGAGAAGAGGTTATCAATATGTGGGTCGCAACCCCTTAGGGAGTCGAATGATCTTTTCACAGGGGTCACACAATTCATAACAGTAGCAAAAGTATAGCTATGAAGTAGCAAGGAAAATAATTTTATAGTTGGGGGATCACGACAACACGAGGAACTGTATGAAAGGTTTGCGGCATTGGGAAGGTTGAGAACCACTGCTATAGAGTCCCTGTGAGTCTACACCGCTTTGACAGTGCAGGGCTTTGGTTTTTATTCTTTTATTTATTTATTTCACTCCATGTAGAGGAATCCCCTTAGGTGTGCAAACTGTTATTATGGTTGGCTGCAAAGAAAAGTTTGGATGTTCAAGTGTATTCTTGTGTGTATTCACCACAAAAGAAAGAGCTGAAGAGTTACCTCCAAAAAGCCAGCCACCGATGACTGTAGAGTACGCGGTTCTACTCAAATACGCACAGGATGGCCGTGAGCCAGAACTGACTTCGAAACAAATGGTAATGGGGAATCCGTAAGATGCTCTGGCAATGTAGTGGTTACCGGTTGGGCTGGGAACTGTGAGGTCTGCTGTTTGAAACTGCCAGCCTTGCCATGAGATGGGAGAAAGAGAGACCTTTCTTCTCCTCTGAAGCATGGCAGTCTAAGAAACTCATAGTCCTGAAAGGTCACTCTGAGTTGGCGTTGATTCCATGGCAGTGAGTTTAGAGTAATAACTAAAAGCCTGGACTCTTGGGTCAGACTGTCCGCACCTAATTTTCATCATGTGAGTGGCAACACTGACTGTTTGACCTGAAATAAATGGCTTTGTCTTCCTTTGCCCAGTTTGCCAAATCTATAAAAGTGACAGGAAGCATGGGTTGCATGTTGGTTATGCGTTCGACACCTGGCGGTCTCCAAACACGGATCTTGTGGTTAGCTAAACAGGCAATGCACGCGGGCACCAGGCCTTCCCAGCATAAAGGTTGAGCCTAGAAAATGCAATGGAGCAGAATGAAATTTCACCATTGGGTGAAACTGGGCACATGGACACAATGCAAGAGGAGGGTAAAGTCCGGATTACTTCTAGCATTGGGATTATATAACTGAGTAAAAGTGCTTAGCCTCAGCAACGCTAAGTACTCAATAGATATTGCTATTACTATTAGATACAGGATCGCATATCATGCAGGAGACTTGGTTTTACAAATGTTTCAGTGTTTGAATTAAGATTCCTATGTTCTAAGTAGTAATTGACACTATTATTGTTAAGGTAGTCCCCAAAACGTATTTCGTTTTCAAACCTATGTATTTATTTATTTTTTACAAAGCAACTTTATCATCTTCAAAATACTCTACATTACACTTCATACATTTATCAAATCTTCAATTCCATTCTTGGAAACATTTTTCAAACTCATCTGGTGGGATGGCTGACAGCACCTCCCTCATTTTGTTCTTCACCTCTTCTACGTCATCAAATCGCAAAGAGCGAGGTCAGGTGACTGAGGTGCATGGGCAAGCAAGGCATGTTGGTTTTTGCCCAAAACTGGCACACTGAGATGGCTACATGAGCAGGTGGATTGTTGTGGTGGCAAAACCAGTGCCTTGTCTACCACAAACCATGCCTCTTTTGGTCACACACTGTCACGCTCTCATTTCAGAACCTTTAAGTAGAAAGCTTGATTAGCAGTCTGACCTGGTGGAAGGAACTCCAAATGCACTACCAGTCAGCAGTTTCATCCGTTCAGGAAGTTGACAGACCTCCAGAATTAGGTTTGTTATCAATCGACAATTCACCTTTTTGCAACAAGAAAACCACTCATACACTTGGGTTTCCCCCTAGCACTGAAAGCTGTGTTCAACACCACAACACTTTCTGCAGCATCTTCCCCAAGCAGAAAAAAAGAAAATCACAGTCCCACGCTATTCTCTTAACTCTGCCATCACACACACAAAAAAAAGGTTTCAACAAAATTGCTTTTAAGGAAAAAAAAATCACTGTGACCAGAAAGAATCTTCCCGGTGAGGCCGCTGGGTGGACTAATTCAAAGCAGTCACTGGACTCTCTAACTGGAAAAATGTGAACTATGAATTCTCTGCCCAGCACAGCTTTTCTCCTGTTTTCTTGTTTGTATTGTTTTGCTACCTCCTTATACTGGTTTTATTTTCCCTTCAAACTCAAGATGGCCACTACCGAATGTTGTACATATAACATCATTAAGGAAAAAAGAGAGAAAGAAATCACTTTAGCTTTACCTTCCAAGTAAGCACTGGCTTTTGTTTAAGATAGGGCCTCTAACAGAAACAATAGCTGTGAGCATAGGCCATGTGATTCTAGCAAAGGAGGCTTTGAATATTCAATAGGGCTCCAGGCTAGTAATGTTGTGGTTAGGTTTCTTGTCTTCCAGGAAGCCCTTGACAAAGGTCGCAAACAATTTGCTCGTTCCTCTTATTAAAATAAAGATAAAAAGCATTGATGATAACTCTGCCCAGCAGCTAACTTCATCATCTGTAGTGGTTTCAACATATGCTTGTGAGATAATGAAAAATAAAGCATTAAATACTGTGGCAGATTGAATCTTGTTTCAGGGTAAATATAGTAAGTCATTTTTTTCCCTCCTCATTTCCTCAGAACCTGTTTAGCATTAGACTTTTAATATCATCGCTGATACATGACAAACCCATTGCATAATATACTGCATTTTAAGCCAACCCCCACATAAAAGTGAGCAACAGAAAACTGTGAACATTCATCCAGTATTCAAAATAATGAAGTGCTTGAGCCAGCCCTCTTCAAGGCTTCTTCTCACATAGTTCTTCAGGAACAAAGGGTTTTGTAAATCTAGCATGCTTCTCTGCGCCATTCAACATGATGTTACTGTTCCAATCGACAGTCAAATTTTTAACGGTGGCCCCTGTGCTGATTGCAAAAAGAAAACAACATCAGACAAACGACCCTGCTGTCTTTATGAGAAAGCAACTTTGGGATCTAAAGCCAAAGTTTGCCAATAGCATGAAGGAGCGATGGGAGAAATATTAACACTCCAGTCTCTTCAGGGTAGTCACAGACATGAGGATTTGGAGCAATCAGTATTATGTCACAGCAAGTGGTTGTCTGGGAAAAGTGGTTGTCTAGGCTCTCTGGAATACATACATATTATGTACCTGAATTGCATATATATATATATATATATATATATATATATATATATATATATATATATATATAGAGAGAGAGAGAGAGAGAGAGAGAGAGAGAGAGAGAGAGAGAGAGAGAGATTGGTATATATAGAGAAATAGATAGAGGATACCTATGTTTAGGCAGATAGATGTGTAGATAGGTAGAGGGATAAACACAGGAGTCCTCATGCCCTAGTAGTGTGGGCTGTTAACCTCAAGGTTGGCCATTCCAACCCTTTAGCTGCTCTTTGGAAGAAATGTGAGAATTTCTGTTTCCATAAAAATTTATTTCTGAAACCCCACGGAGCATTTTCACCCTGTCTTACAGGACCACTATGAGTTGGAATGGCAGTGCAGTGTTTTTGTTTTGTTTTTTAACGTAACACACATATATAATTTAATATATTTTAATCCAATAAAGCCTTAAATTACCAATATTTTTAAAGAGATATAACGGAAGGAGGTGTTTGGTGAAGAGACAAAACAAAGATCAGTTTAGGGCAGTGAATTTACTCTGTATAATACGATAAGGTTGTCATAAGACATTACTCATTTGTCAAAACCCACAGGGCTGCACATTACAAAGAACAGGATCCTAATAAAACTATGGCCCTTAGTTAGTAATATGTTAATATTTATTCATCAGTCATAACAAATGTAACACAAGAATACAAGATGTTAATTACAAGAGGTTGCAAAGAGGAAATAAATGAGAATTTTATACATTTTGCACAGTATTCTTGTACATCTAAAACTATGATGGAAAAACTTCTCTTAAAAAAACACTGGCATTAATTATTAAAGAGAAGTCAGGTAAAGTAGGAATTACAAACTGAAATTTAGATTTGTATTGAGGTTACATGTAAAAAATTTCCTTGTGCTACATAATAAATTAAAAATGATCTCATATTATATCAAAATATAGTTAAGAATGAAAAAATTTACTCAAGTAAACATTGAATTAGGAGCTGATATTTTATTCATATTAACTAATGAAATCTGGGTCTTTCCTGCTGTATCTTCAGTTTCTATTTCCACCCTCATCGCTTTTGCCTTCCTTACTAAGATGCTGAATATTCTGCCTCTTAAAATTGCTTCCATCACATCAGAGGTCAGTACAAGTTCCTCACACTAAGGTACCCCACCTACGCCATATCACAAATCTTGTGAGGAAAACACCTTCTAGCTACTGACCCTGTTTTACAGACGCAATAAATGGCTCAGCTACAGGCATTGCTTCAAGATCTAATTAAAACAGGGAACTGCAGATGCTGTGGGTTTGGGGTTTGGTTTTGTTTTTGTTTTTTAAGCCTCATGACACAAGCAATTGCCTGGAGCTCCTGTGCCTTCCTCTACTCTCCCCCACACCCCCACAAAAAAAGACCATAGAGAACCTAAACTTGCAACAAGTAGGCAACAGAGTGTGGTCTTATGTGTTACTCAAGGTTAAATGTTTTTTAAAAGAAATAGAAACGGAGAATAAACAACTAAATAACTTGAAGTGATGTCATATATTATTTAATACTCTTTTATTAATATAAGGAGTCCTGGTTACTCATTGAGTTACCCATGGGGCCGCTAACTACAGGGTCAGAAGTTCTTACCCACCAGCCCCTGAGAGGAGAAAGATGAGACTCTCTGCTGCTATAAGTACTTACAGCTTCGCAACCCGAACGGAGTAGTTCTACCTTGTCCTGTAGGGTCACGAGGAGTTGGAAATGATCTGCTGACAGTGAATTTGGTTGGGATATATCTAGAAGTCTTGGTGGAAAGGTCAGGCTATGTGTTACATTGCTAACCAGAGGATCACAGTTTCAAAACCACCCATCCGCCAATCCAAGAGAGAAATATGAGGCTGTTTGCTCCACTAAAGAGTTAAAACTTCAGGAACCATTCTATGACAGTAAGGTTTTGTTTTTTGTTTTCTTGACTATCATAGATATATCCAGTCCCAATCCACTTCAGATTATGTCCATATTTAGACTCTGTTTATATCAAGTATAATCCCATTATATATATGAAGTACATTATATATTTAAAATTTTTCACATGTGATAGCATATAGTATAGCTACAATCACAGTACAAGTCACAGACCTGTGAACTCGCTGTCAGATAGCATGACACATTGTCCTTGTATTTGTTCATGTTTACCACATTTAGTTTAACATGCTTGGTAATGCCCCTGTGGTTTAGTTTTTGACTCACAGGTTATAAAGATGTGTGTTGTGTAGATATTTGGAAATTTTTCAATAACTTCTGAATTTTTATTGTAAATTTAGTTCTACTAGGTCTCTGATTTTTAAAATACTAACGAGGGCACCAACGTGAATAGGTAAAATCAAATGGAGAAGCTCAATATCACTACCTAAAAAAGGCGAGGGGGTAGTGGTGAGTAGATCATCAATTGCTCATATATAAGTTCAGGTAAAAGATGAAGAAAAAATTTAAAGTCAACAAGATCCAAAATACAATCTTGAGAGTATCCAACCTGAATTTCAAGAACATCTCAAGAAAAGATTTGTCACCTTGAACACTAATTACAGAGGACCTGATGAAGTATACTAGGACGTCAAGAACATCATAGATGAAGAAAACAAAAGGTCATTAAAAAGACAGGGAAGAGAGAAAATATCAAAGGGGGTGTCAGAAGAACCTCTGAAACTTGCTCTTGGAGTAGCTAAAGCAAATGGAAAGAAATAGAGATGTCAAAGACATGGACAGAAAATTTCAAAGGGCAGTTCCAGAACACAACGTCAAATATTATAATGAAATGTGCAAGGACCTAGATTAGGAAACCAAGAAGAGAGGAGAAACTGAACATATCTTAAACTGAGAGAACTCAAGAAAAAAATCCAACCCTCCAGTTGCAATACTGAAATAGACTTTGGGCAAAAAAAATTGAACAATGAGAGATGTATCAACAAAAAGATGGAAAAAAAGACAGAGTCACTTTACCAAGAAGAACTAGCTGATGTTCAACCATTTCCAAAAGTAGCATATAATCAAGACTCATGGGCTCTGAAGGAAAACACTGAAGCTACACTGAAGGCAATTGCAAAAGCAAGGCTTCAGAAATTAGTAAAATACCAGCTGAAATGGTTCTATAAGATGAGGAAGCACATGAAGCACTCCTTCATCTATGCCAAAAAGTTTTGGAGACAGCTAATTGGCCAACTGAATGGAATAGATCCCTATCTGTACCCATTCCAAAGAAAAGTGACCCAGCAGGGTGCTCAAACTTTAGAACAGTCTCACTGATGTCACACACAAAGTAAAACTTTGCTGCAAATCATCCAACAATAGTTCCAGAAGTCCCTTGACAGGGTTCTGCCAGAGGTTCAGAGTGGATTCAGAAGGGGACTTCCAGCAAGGGCTATCATTGTTGATTCAGATGGACCGTGGCACATAGTAGAGAATACCAGAAAAGATATTTACTTGCGTTTACTTGTGTTTTACTGTCAAGGAATTGGGTTGCATGGACCATAACAAACTATGGATAACCTTGAGAAGAATGGGAAATCCAGATCTTTGTGATGATGAACATAAGTGGTAAAATCCAGCAGTGAAAACTGTACATGGACCAAGAGGCAGTCATTCTAACAGGCAGTCTCATAGCCGTTGTTATGTTTGACTCCATGGCTGCAGCTTCTATGCAAATCCATCTTAGCGAGGGTCTCAGATGCACATGCAATGCTTAAGAAAGTACCAACCAAGAAATCAATGAATATAGCAAGGGAACCAACCTGGCTTGGACCAAAGGCAGTTGTCTAACAGAACATGGGAATGCTGCCTGGTTTAAAATCAGGAAAGATTAGTCAAATTTGGATCCTCTTATTGGATCTATACTAATTTGGTCTGCATGATGAGAAAATAATGCATGAAGACAGACTCTCAGAAGAAAGTGGCATCTAGGCTCAAGGAAGATTCATTAGCAACATGCTATAGATGACATCACCTTGCTTACTAAAAACACGGAAAACTCGAGGCAGTTGCTGGTGAAGATTGAAGTTTAAAGCCTTCAGTAGGAATTGCAATTCAAGCTAACAAAAATTTTTAAAAATTCTCACAGCTGGAACATTAGACTATGTTATGATAAACAGAGAAAAAGATTGAAATTAACAAATATTTGATTTTACTTGGAATCACAGGGGACGCTCATGGAAGAGGACTGTGAGAAATCACACCATGCATTACATTGAGTCAACTTGCTGCACGAGACCTTTTCAATATGTTCAAGAGCAAAAACTGCACTTTGAATGTGTCTGTTCCAGGTGTGTGGGGAAGCTGAACAATAAGGAAGACTGGAGAAGAATCAATGTACTTCAATTACGACATTGGTGAACAATATTGAATACACTGGGAGACTGCCAGAAGAATGAGCAAATATGTCCTGGAGGAAGAACAGCTAGAATCTTCTACAGAAGTGTCAATGTCATGATTTTGTCTCATGTACTTTGGGCATATTACCAGGAGAGACTGGTTCCTGGAGGGGGACATTCTGCTTGATAAAGTGGAGGAAGACGTTCAATGTGAAGGGCTGACATAGTGGCTGCAGAAAATGGCTCAACGTACAAGGGTGCGGCGGGCCCAGTACCTGGCAGTGTTCTGTTCTGTTCTGTTACACATGGGGTCGCTATGAGCCGGAGCCTACTTGATGACACCTAACAACAATAACCCTCATACAAAAGAAAGGGAATGGTTCCTAGGCTAGCCATTATCAAAACAATCTTTATGAAAGGAAGCTATCTGAAAGGACTTTCAAAGGTATGTCAAAGGTCTTGCTGTTTTCTTACTTGTTAGGCTCATTGGTGAGTTAGTATGTGTTTCTTTATTAATCTTTCAACTCTGCATATGATACAAACGTTTTTCACATGGAAGACACATTTCACTACTAAAAGATTATGATCCTGCAAAAAGGCCATACATTCTAGGAAAATAATGTTTTGTCTTCTTAGATTAGACATTGGGTAATGAGCTGATTGAGTGGAGACTCTCCAAGTGCATTCAAATACAGCACCAGCACCAGCAGGCCTGGTAGAAGTCATCATTTCACCCAAATTAGTGGTGGCAGCTGAGGCAGATGAGTATAGTGAGCCAGGAGACCAGTGAGCCAGGTGTCATCTCTTCTTTGATGCCGTGTGCTTTGCATGTTCAATCTGTGCCCTGTTGGGGAAGAGAGGCCGAGAGGAACCTTAAAGCTAATGAAAGGGAGAACTAGAATAAGACACAAAGAAAGCTAGGAAGACAAAAGAAATTTCAATATGCTTAACATTTCTTTGATTAATTAGAGAGTGAATCGCAAACCTGTGTTTAACTGGTAATGTGATTTTGGAAAAATTATGAGTTCAATGGAAACATACACCCTGTTCACTAATTGAGCAGTTGTGCTTAAACATGTTAAATGGTACGTCAGAGAAAGTATTATAATAAACTAAATCCAAGCCTATTGCCATGGGGTCAATTCTGACTCATGGAGACCTTATTGGACAGGGTAGAACTGCTCCATAGGGTTTCCAAGGGACTGTGATCTATAGGGGAGCCAACTACACCATCTTTTATCCCTGGAGCAACTACATCCAATCTTTTGTTTTGCAGTATTGCATGTGGTAATATTCTAGGGTCCCTTCATAATAAACTCCATCAGACTTGAACTCCTAGAGATTCTTCAAGAAATATCTTAAGTCAAAGCATTTGTTTTTACACCCATGCCAAAATTATTACACACGTTCAGCACATCGGACTTCTAATCTAGAAATAGGAGATTAGGAGTAAGCATGATGCTGCTCTAGAAAGGCTGTGGCATAAAAAAGACACCAGATTATTTTTTACACAGGATTATCAGGATACTGAGGAAAAGAGGATCCTTCAAAATTTCCCCCTTTAGTGTGAAAAATTGTTTGTCATTTACTACGTGGTTAGAGAGGATTGTTTTCACTTAGTGAATTCTAACACAGTGTTAAGCATGTCATCAAATAATATATCTCCTTGCCTTCCATCAGCCCAACTTAATGAAACCAATATTAGTTTTATGCTAGCACTCACAGAATTCTATATCTAGAAAATATTTTTTTAAACCATGTGGGGTTCAACTCAACAAAAAAACTACAAGACTTCAGAATGCTTGTGGGAAAAAAATTAAATCTTTCCATTCCATTTCTCCATGAACTTTTGAATACTTGGTATAAATAGTATATAAAATCGCTCCTTGAAAGGACCACTCAGAGTTAAACTGAACTTTTCTCATAAACCATTATTTGGAAGGCTTGTTAACTGCGTGAACTTTAGAAATAATTAATTTTTGAAGCAGCTGAATTGGGACAAAAGAGAAATGAAGTTCAGTCAACTATTTCCAAAATGACAAGACCATAGGAGAAAGAGATAATAAAGGAACAATACTGCTAAATGTTGGCAACCCATCGCACACCAGGAAACCAAAAGCAATTGATGTAGGCATTTGGCATCCCGAATTCTTTCTAAAATGCAATGACTAATTTCTGAACTGGTTTTATGTCTCTCACTTAATAACTCTACTTCCTGCTTCACAATATAGATGAGGGCATTTGAACGCATGCAAAGTTCCAGGAGACACATGGAATAAAATATGCTGGTGACATTTTAAAGAGGGCTGTTTCTATAACTAACACTGAGACAAATTATAAGCTTGGAATAGAAAATGGTGAGCAAAATTATTTATTGCTCTTGTGTTCCTTCAAAAGATTGCCTATCCCGTGTCTTTTTTGTTATTCCAATACTACTCTTCTTAAGCTAATTACCTAGAAAACCCATTCATAACCTCTGACATTGTATATTTCCTGTGTTTTCCTTTGCTTTGCCCATTAATTTTTGCCCACATTAAGTGTATCTGCCCGTCAGCACCCATGGGCCCTCCAGATGACTTCTACAAAAATAATTACATCTGGTGAGAACAATAATATTTTATATGGCGTTCTCACATACATTATCCCATTTGGTTCTCACAACGAAGTAAACTGATTATTTTATAGTCCCATCTTTCAGAGGAGAATACACAAAGTCCACAAAATTTCAATTGCCTAACCAAGAACAAAGATAAATATTGTACTGCTTGAACCAATGGCTGACATCAGATCTTTCCTCATGTTCCCCAGCATCACTTGATGCCACCTAGCCCCCTTACCTACATTAGCTGCTCTGAGGTTCTTACCCTCCTTTGTAGCTCGTCATTTTTACATGTATTTCCTTGAAATAGTATCTGTGAGCTCTTGTACCTATTATTGCTGACACAATGCTAACAACCAGAGGTTCTGACCATCCCTCATGTTTCTGCAGTGCTTTGCTTATTCAAGGCACTGACTGACAACTAGAAATAACGTGGAGATAGTAGAACAGATTCTGATGCAGGAATTCTGTAGTCTGAATCGGAAGAGGTATTTCCTTCTCAAGCCTAGGAGTCTATAAGTGTTTCTGAATATCTGGTCCCATTATTCCATTCATTTATGGCTATAAAGGATAGGTCCCTTAGGTCAGGGAGGATAAACAAATAATGTGTGGGTAGGAAAAATTTTTAAGTGGTGTAATATGTAAGAATTGCAAAATTCAATGTCTTTTATGGTGATTTACATAGTATTTAGACACACAAATAATGGAGGACAATGATGAATAGGGAAAGTCGGGACACATTCTGATTCTCCTTCAGGATTTATGTTTTTTTTAAAAAAAATTAAGTGGACCAGGTATTTGGAATTCTATGACACCTTTAATTTATTAACAACATAGCCTACAAATAATAATAGAATTTCTCAACACAGTGGTTTTAATAGGGCCATTAAAAATAATGCCTCAATAAAATCAACATAGCATTTAAGAAAGCCCCCCACTGACAATAGCACAGTTCTGTTCCAAAATGATTTATCAACTAAATATTAGTTTGAGGACAAGCTCAATTCGACTGTAAATGCCTTTATGATGCAAAGTTTACATACAATTGGTCATCACTGTTGACAAGGCTAGATTTTCTATCTTTGAGCTAAATTAAAAACAAAGTCATATATATTGACATGATGTTGTTAGAAGCTGTGCTGTGGTTAGTTGGGATCAAATTGATTCTGACTCCTGGTAAATCAATGCGTGCTTACCAGAGTTGTTCCTTAGATATTTAAAGGGTGTGACCTTTGAGAAGAAGCATATCTCACAACCTGTATTCCAAGATGCTCACGGTGAGTGCAAACCCCAACCTTTCAATTAGCAGTAACGTGAGGACCAAAAGTGAATATGAAATTTTAGTTCCATTAAAAATAAAACCATGGAGGAAGGAAGATAGCAGTCAGTGTAAGCTATGAAAATAATAATAATTTATAATTTATCAAGGTGTCGCAAGGAGTGTTGGAAAGGAGGGACATAAAAGAAGCTGATACTAAGGGCTCAATAGGAAGTGAATGTTTAGAAAATGATGATGGCAGCATATGCACAAATATGCTTGATACAATTGATGTATGGATTTTTATAAGAGCTGTAAGAGCCCCCCATAAAAGACCCTTTAATAATATAATATATATATGTGTGTGTGTGTGTGTGTGTGTGCGTGTGTATGTGTACATATATATATGCCACAATTACAATTTCTGTATCAATCAGGAGAGAACCATGAAATTATGCAATGAAATTTGAAGAAAATCAATACGTAAGTAATGGCTGATAGATCAGAGAAGCCAAAGGGATGCTAAAGTAGCCTAAACCTGAGCAATTGCAGTAAATCAGTATCGCTTGTAGGCCTAGGAGAATATTATTACCAGAGAATATTATTATTATTATTACCAGAGAAATGTTGTGGTTAGGTGCCCTATGTCTGCTCCAACTCTTAGCGACCCTCTGTACATGTGCAATGGGGCAAACCCCTGCCTGCTGGTGTGCCATCCTCATACTCATTGCCATGATTAAGCCGCTTGCTGGAGGCATTCCATGTCTCCAGCTCCTCGAAGGTCTTCCACATGTTTGATGCCTCCATTTAACCAAGCACAATGTCCTTTTCCAAGAACTGGTAGCGTTGGGTAACATATCCAAAGTGCGTCACGTGAAGTCTCGCTATCCACCCTGCTAAGGAGCATTCTGGTTGTATTTCTTCCAAGACAGATTTGTTTGTTTTTATGGCAGTCCATGGCATGTTTAATATTCTCACCAACACCATAATTCAAATGTATCAATTATTCTGTGATCTTCTTTTTTCATTGTGGAACTTTTGCATGCATATGAAGCAATTCAAAACAACGTGGCTTAGACCTTGCACACCTTAGTCTTCAAAGTGACAGCTCTGCTCTTCAATACTTTTCTTGTGCAGCAGATTTGCCTAGGGCAGCCTTGTCATTTGATTTTGTATATGCTGCTTCTATTGTTTGTGGCTCCAAGCAAAATCAAATCCATAATAACTTCAATCTTCTTTCCATTGTTCTTTGTGAGCATTTTGGTTTTCTTTACATTGACTTGTCATCTGTACCACTGGCTGTCGTCCTTGATATTCATTTTGGCTGTTAAGATTGAGCTCTATCAACTCTCCACTCAGATATAGTCAAGGTGAGGTCTAAGTGTACAGTGACCAGCTGTGTTGTTGAAAATGGACATTTGCAGCAAAGAAATTATTCATCTTTCAAATTTTAACATTCAAACTCCAACTTCATTTCTATAACCAATGTCATATTTTCAACTATTACTTTTTCCAGAAGCCCTGGTGACATCGTGGTTTACAGTTTGGGCTATGGTTTCTCAGAGACTCTCCATAGGAGAATGGTGAGGCTTTCTACTCCCAATTAGATTTACACTCTCAGAAACCCGTAATAACAATTCTACCCTATCTCATTATGAGTCAGAATCAATTCTATAGCTGTGAGCTTGGTAATTTTTGTTTTGTTTTGTTTGTCAATTTCTCTTCATTGGTTGCCATCAAGTCAGTACCAACTCATGGCAACCCTATGTGTACAGAGTACAATTACTCCAATGGGTTTAAGGCTGTTCCTTTTCAAATAGATCACTAGGCTTTACTCTCAAGGTTCCTCCAGGAGCATATAAACTGCAACATTTGGGGTTCATAGTCCCCTGCTTAAATATCTATGTCAACAAGGACTCCAATCACAAACTGGCAGCCAGGATTCCCTGGTGGGAACTAGCATGCAGCACAAGCTCTCTAGTGGAGCCTATCCACTCCAGTGGAATGTCATCCAGGATCAGGCAATAAGAGGAAAACATGCTGGCTTCCCATCCTTCCTCCCTTCAGCCCTTTCCTTCACCTGTGCTTCCCACAAACCAAATTTACCTGGAAACCAGTTCACACGGAAATCTGAGAAACATAATTTACAGGTGAAGGATTGGAAATAACAGTTGCATTACAGACAATGACCAGTCAACTTCTCAAAGCATAAAAGTGATATTTAACACTGTAAACTGACTGCTACATTATGTTCATTTTGCATATCTTTTATATAATGATTAAAACCAAAAAGCGGCCACTGAGTCAACTCCTTTCACAGTGATCCTGTAAGGCAAAAGAGAACTGCTTCCTAGGATTTCTAAGGCTGTGAATCTTCATGGGAACAGAAAACCTCATCTCTCTCTGGAGGAGTGACTGGTGGATTTGAATATTTCCATCAGCAGCCTGATGAGTTACTTTTATACCACCAGGCCTGTATCCCACACATTTCTGAACAATAGTTCTGTGCCCTGCTTCATTTTCTTTTTCAATGCTAGACTCAATTTATTTTTGTATTTTTCATTCTGTTTTGTTATTCTCATTAAGAAGAATTCCTTTCGGTTTTAAGGAAAGCCTTTTGTTGTTGTTTTCCTAATTGTGGGGAAAGGTGGCGCTGTTGGTTAAGCATTGGAATGCTAACTACTAGGTCAGTGTTGCTCATCTCCCGTTACCGCAGTCCCTGGAGAAGGAGAGCATGCCTGCTAAAGTAGAAGGGCAGCAAAACAGTGCAAGGCCCCCAACAAGATAAAATGACAGTAGCTGGAAAGACGCACCCCAGCATAGGAATAATTGTGAGGATGGCACAGGAGTGGGCAGCGGGTTGCTACATAACATTGAGTTACAACAGACTGAATGGCACCTAAACCCTTTGAGACGGGAGTTGAGATTAGCTGTTCTCCTAAAGATTTACAGCTATGGAAACCTATATAGGGTCACTATAGTTGACATTGACCGATAGGGAGTGAGATGGTCTTTTTGTTTATTTTGTTGGGGTTTTTTTAATTTGGAAAAGGGATTTAGAAAGCATTTTGTCTCCAGAAAACTATTTTTTCTACAATGTTCTTAACTTTTTATTGGCCTCTTCCCAACAAAAGCACATAGATAGATGACTAAATCTTAGGTCATCAATAGTAGTCTTTCTGTACTCCCAAAACTCTGTCAATACAGTTCTTTGTGTGGATGTGGCATACATTTACCTATAGGATTTAAGTTATTTACCCTCTGCCAGGATAAAATAAGTTTCTAGGTTTCTGGGATCATGGAAATGCCTTTCACACATGTGTTTATTACTGGATGCAGCCAGCTATTGATAATGCAGGAAGGACTGTGTCCCTCCTAATCTTAACCTCCGGGCGCAGCCAACGTTAGCTAACATTCGAGAACCATGACATTCCCCATAAGAAATCGATGAAAAACCTCCTATTTCACCTAACTCTGTATAGAATGCCAGCATTTGGTCTCTTTGGGAATCATGTGATCTGTATATTTTTGGGCCATAAGGGGGAAAAGGTGGAATTGCTTTAGGTTCAACATGGGTTCATGAAGGAAAAGGATTTCCCATCGCTTAATGTGAGCTTGTTCTCCCTGACTCGGAATAATGTGTGCCTTTACCTGTCGCTGCCATTCTAGGTGAGGGTTCCTTCATTTTGTCTCTCTGACTACAGCTGTTCTACATACTGCCAAGCACTCCTCAGGACCGGACCACCTTCTCACAGTAGCCTAAGAAAATCTACTGCATATTCCTCTCCGGTAGCCATTCTCCCATCTTAACAGTGACCTCTTTGCTACAGTTTAATTGCTTGTGGAATTTCATGGCTGTCTTACCACAGGGCCCATGGTCCAAACTCAATGTTAAATTCAAAACTAGTTTTTGAATAAAACATTTTAGACTGAACCTTTTTTTAAAAAAAATCATGATCTCGTATTTTATGCATATATCTCCTGAGTAGCACTATCAGAAGAAAGTTGTTTTAGAATATATAGTAATATGAGGGAGTAAGACATTCTTCTTTGCTGTAATTGCTAACCTATGTGACTGAATTTATAACCTTTAGTATTCATTTTAATTATGGACCATTGAAGAAAACATGACAGTTTATTTCTTCAGTGGGTGCAAAAACATATATTTATCCCCTCTTAGTGATCTATTATATGTCACAGAAATGATCTTATAATGTAGCTAGTTTATGTATGAAAATTCTTGGTTTATGCTGCAATCAAAGTAGCTGTCGTTTTCCTTTACTGGATCAAACTAGTTTCCTCTAAAAGTTCTTTCCAGACATTAGTTGCTAGCTTCCAGATTCAAAAGAACCAAAGACTTGTTAACCAATAGTATCTCTCTTCTTCCTAAATGTTTGTGAGTCCAGGATCTTCACCTTGGTCTGTGTCGCATTGAATACATCAAGGCAGCAAGAGATGGCAGTGCAAATGGCAGCTAAAGTGTTGATAGGCATTGCAATCTTCTAAAATGTTTCATTTTATCATACCTGCTCCCTTTGACAAGCCTGTATAAGAGTATAAATAATCCCATAAAGACAGAAAGGGAAATTTGGGTTCACTTATAAGTTTCAAGTTTATTTCATGCACATGAAGAAAAGTTCCTCAAATAAATATCTTTAAGAACGTGTACTTTTTTTTTCAGGATGCAAAAGCATATCTTTGTATTAAAGCTGATGTAATGACTTGTCATATAAGGATTAAAAAAGTGTTATTAAAAATTCTCATGCGATTTTGAATACATTATTCCTTTAACAATGTCAACGAAATACATTGTGCAAATCCAGTGGTGAAGAAATCACCATTCTAGTGATTGTCAAGTTAAGTTGTCAAGTTGTTGTGGCAACCCTATGAACTGCTGAGTCACAGGAGAAATATGGTCTGCAGGATATTCAGTGCCTGTTCTTGGTTTTTGGAAGTATATCACCAGGTCGTTCTCCTAAGGTGGTTCTCAGTGAACTCCAGTTAAATGCTTGAAAGCTTTGAACTCACAAGGATTCAAAAAAAAAAAAGTCTGTCCAAACCAAAAAAAAAAAAAACCCCACTGCTGTGAAGTAGAGTTTAACTCATGGCTTCTGACCAATGACAGGATAAAACTGCCCCATCACATGTTCCAAACTGTAACCTTTATGGTATTTATGATACAGTGGGGTTGGATTGAGCTACCATAACTTAGGTTAGTTCAAACAAACCAAACCTACGGTGGATGAATAGATGTCCATTCATAGAAACCCTAAAGGACAGAGTAAAATTTCCCAGAGAATTTCTAGGCTGTAATCTTTTCAGAAGAGCTTTGGTGGGTTAGCTGTTGGGTTGTAGACACAGTCATTCAAACCAATCAGGCACTCTACTGAAGAAAGATGAGTCTATCTACCCCTGTAACGATGTACACTATCAAAATGCTGTAGAGGGTCACCAGCAATAAGAACTGAAACACAATGGGTTTATATTGGAATCTTTATGGAAGTTGACTGCCACATTATTCTCCCACAGGATGACTGGTGGATTTGAACTACTAGCTTTTATGGTTAGCAGCTGAATGCTTTAACCACGGTGCCACCAGAACTCCCAGCACTCAGCTGTTAAACTGAAACTTTGGCAGTTCAAATTCACTACCAGCTTTGTAGTAGAAAGATGCGGCAGTGTGCTTCTGTGAGGTTTTAAGCATTGAGAAATCTATGGAACAGTTCTACTTTGTCCTATAGGATCCCTAAGAGTTGAGTTAGTAGAAATCTCAAGCATCTAAAACTCAACTCCCTGCCATGGAGTTGATGCTGACTCACAGCAGTCCTATAGGCTAGGGAGAACTGCTCCATGGATTTCTGAGACTTTAGCTGTTTATGAGAGTAGAACACCCTGACTTTCTCCCAAACATCTAAATTAAGCCTATAAATGAAATGAAACCAAGCCAAACTATTTGCCATCAAAACCATTCTGACTGATGGCAACACCATGCTTTTAGACTATAACTGAACGCCACTATAAAAATAAACTAATTACAAAAATCTCTCATTGTCATTTAGTTGATGCCAACTCATAGCCAGCTGTTAGGACAGGTTAGAACTGCCCCCAATGAGTTTTTGAGATGTAACTCTTTACAGGAGCAAAACATCCCATCTTTCTCCCATGGAGCAGCTGAGGATTTTGAACTGTGGACCTTGTGGATCTAAGCCTAGTACCTAACCACTTCTTGATTTCTGCAAGCAAGGTTGTGTCATCTGCATATCTCAGGCTGTTAATAGGCCTTCCTCTGATCCTGATGGCAACAATCCCTAGTGAAAATAAAGAATGATAACTTAAGTCACACCCTCTGGTAAAGTAGGGCTAAGATGCATCCCACATTAGTCCTGTAATATATGACTCCCTCTAAAGTCCTCCAAAATGGATCATAATCTTAAGCACAAAGGCCAGAATTTATATCACAAAATGGATTATGGCAAACTTGAACATGGCTCACTGAAAATCAAACCCACTGTCATCAAATCAATGACCACTGATAGCAACCCTATCAGCTCAGGTAGGATTGCCCCTGGGAGTTTCTGAGGCTGTTGAGAGGAGTCAAAAGCCCCACCTTTAGCCAGGGGAGTGCCTGGTAGTTTCAAACTGCTGAACTTGAGAATGTTAGCCCAACATGTAACCATTACACCAGCAGGGCTCCTTATAAAGAATATATCTCTCACTCACGGCCATGGAGTCAATAGTGACTTATAGGAACCCTACTGGGAAGATGAAAACTGCCTCTGTGAGTTTCCGACATTTTAACGTTTTACTGGAGTAGAAAGCCCTGTCTCTCCTGTGGAGCTGCTCGTGGTTTTAAACCTTGCAGGTCACAGCCCATTGCGCAACCACTACACCACCAGAGAACAAAAGGCCACAGTAAGTAATCCACTACTTTTCAATACTAGAAAATTGTATGTGCAATGTTGGGTTGCTAATCAAAAGTTGGTGGTTCAAGCCCATCCACAGAAGAAAGATGAGGCTGTCTGCTCTCCTAAAATTTTACAACTTCCAAAACTGTATCTAAGAACACTATGAGTCAGATTGAGGATATCTGGTGGCATAGTGGTTTATGCTTTCGGCTGCTAAAATCATCTGTTGCTACACAGAGGACAGATGAGGCTTTCTAGTTCCGCAAAGAGTTACAGTTTGGGAAGCACAAGGGGCTTGTCCTTAAAGAAATGCTATGATCTGAAATCAAAATCATAACGTGAATTTGTGTTTTGTGAGTTTAGAAGAGCTAGATCAACGAATAACAGTATGGGAAAAGAGGCAGAATCAAAAAGAAGATGGAAGAAACACACAGAGCCAATGCACCAAAAGTAATCCCTTGACATTCAACTATTTAGGAGGTAATGTATGATCAAAAACAAATGGTATTCAAGGAAGAAGTCTACACTGCAGAGAAAGCATTGGCAAACCACAAAAATACAGGAAACCATGAAACACCAATTGGGATGTGTCCACAAACCAATACAGACTAGAGGTACTTACTCCTCTCTCCTCTATGCCAAGAAATTTGGAAGCCTACTGCCTGTCCAACCAGCTAGAATAGATTCATATTTGAGCCCATTACATGGGACTATGATTCAACAGAATTTATACATAATTGAGCAGTATCATTAACATAACATATATGTAAAACTTTCCTGACAATGACTTAAAATGGTTGCAGGAGTCTATTAATGGGAAACTGACAGAAAGTAAGGATGATTTGGGGAAGGATGGGGAGGGGGAAAAAAGGGAAACTGAGCTGATTCCAGGAACCCAAGTGGAAGATGAATTTTGAGAATGATGAGTGCAACGAATGTATAAGGGTACTTTGCTCAATTGATGTATGTATGGATTGTGATAAGAGCTGTATGAGGCCCAATAAAAAAGATTTATTAATTTAAAAAAGAGGATTTGTAAGGAGTTACATCACTGTTGATGTCAGGTGGCTCTTGATGAAAGTGGGGAATACCTAAAGGTTGGGTTTTTGCTTTACTAGGTAAAGGCATTTGAATGTGAGAATTCTAAAAATAATGAATAATATTGGGAAGAATGGGAATTCCATAATTTTTCATTGTATTCCTTTTGAATCTGTACAGACCAGCAGGTAGGTGTTTGCACAGAATAAAGGGATTTGGTTAGCTCTATGACAGAAAAGATGCATGCATCAGGATTGTGTCCTTCAATCTATACGCAGAGTAAGTAAGGGAAGACTCTGGACTACATAAATAAGCCCGTTAACACCTGCAGTATGCAGAAAGTAAATCCTGGGTTGCTGAAATCCAACAGGACGTGAAGTACTTACTGACGAGGACCAAATACTACAGCCTTCAGCATGGATTACACCACAACATAAAGGAAGCAAGCATCTTCACAATCAGAGTGATAGGCAACATTATACTATATGGAGAAAAAGCAAGTTGCCAAGAATTTCATTTTTTGTACTTCTACAATTAATGCTCATGGGGATCAATATTCAAAAACCATCAAGTAATATATTATATTGAACAAATTTGCTTCAAAATGTTTCTTTAAGGCGCTAAAAGGGTGAAAACGTTACTTTGATGATTAAGGTGTGCTTGCTCAGGCCATGGTATTATTTTCATTCAATTCATATGCTGGGAAAACTGGACATTGAGTAAAAAAAAAAGTCTTTATAGTGTTGAAGGAAACTACCGCATATGCGATGGACGGCCAAAGAAGTAACAGCTGTTATCTTGAGGATATCATGCCAGAGTGCTCCTTAGAAATGACTCGTATTGGATAAACACTGCTATCCATTCAATTCAGGCTCCTAGCAACCCGTTATAGGATTTCTGAAACTGAAAATCTTAACGGGACAACCTCGTTCTCCCTCAGTGGACCTGTGGGTTTGAAGCGTAAACTTTGTGATTAGTAGTCAGCTCACATGATGGCATCATGCATAAAGTAGCTGCGATTCACAAGTATTGAATTAAAAGAAGCCCGATACACACAAAAAGTGCATGCACCATGGCATCAAAATTATTCTAAGTCTTGGTGAGAGTTACTCTTGGTTAGGGGGATCCACTGGAAGGAGACACTAGGTTACTTCCAAGGGGTTGCTGATGTGTGGTTCTTGCCTACATGCTGTTTTCGAAAGGAAAAAAAAAGTTCAGATGTCGCCAAATTAGAATTAAAACAAATGAAGACAAAATGACTGCAATCGATCAAATGCCTTATTTAAAATCCATGACATCCTAAAACCTTGTCCTCGTCTCCTCCTGCCCCCTCCAGCGGACGAGCATGCGCACACGCACAATAAGGTCCGGACCTCATTGGCTGGGATTCCTCTGCGTATTTCCAGAAGCAGCATCGTAGCCCCGCCTCTTCCGCCTCCTGGACATCGCGACTTCCTGCCAACCCGCTTCCGGGCCAGCAAGGTAGCGCACCGTTCATCGCTCCACGGCGTCTTCGATCCTGGCCTCGTCTCGTAGGCCAAGTGCCCGTCTGCTTGGCCCTAGCCCGTTTCCTCTGCAGTGTCCCCTCAGCCCGACCGCCCCTTGCCGGCCGCCATCATGAACATCCGCAAAGCCCGGCCCGAAGACCTGATGAACGTGCAGCACTGCAACCTCCTGTGCCTTCCTGAGAACTACCAGATGAAGTACTATTTCTACCACGGCCTCTCCTGGCCCCAGCTCTCCTACATCGCCGAGGACGACGACGGGAAGATTGTAGGGTATGTTCTGGCCAAAATGGAGGAGGACCCAGATGATGTGTCCCACGGCCATATCACCTCACTGGCCGTGAAACGTTCGCACCGGCGCCTCGGCCTGGCCCAGAAGCTGATGGATCAGGCCTCCAGGGCCATGATCGAGAACTTCAATGCCAAGTACGTGTCCCTGCACGTCAGGAAGAGTAACCGGGCCGCCCTACACCTCTACTCAAACACCCTCAATTTTCAGCTCAGCGAGGTGGAACCCAAGTACTATGCAGATGGGGAGGATGCTTTCGCTATGAAACGAGATCTGTCGCAAATGGCAGATGAGCTGAGGCGGCAGCTGGAGTTGAAGAGATGCCAGAGCATGGTGCTCGGCTGCAGGGACAGTGACGTGACAACCAAGGGCCGCACACAGCCAGGTTCCCAAGCGGGATGTCCGGAGAAGGGCCCTGTGGCTGTGGATAGTGAGAGCGACAGCAAGGAAATCAGCCAGTACGCGGAGAGCCCCGAAGGCCAGGATCGCTCAGAAGACTCGAATGCCACTGCCTAGAGCTGTTTGAGGTATTTTTCCTTCCCCGACCAGGCCTCTCCTACCCAGGCACCAACACCACCCCTTCCCCAGCCCCGTGTTAGCTGTGGAAGTGAAACCACCTGGTGACTAGGGGTGAGCCTTGCAGCTCATCATTAGAAGCAATTTATGCCGCAAGTAGATTATTAGAAATGAGCTTCCCCACCCCCAACCTTACTGTTTGAATTGTATATCAGGGTATCCACATAGTTGATGAAGGATTTATATATATAATTTCCAGTTAAAGCAGTAAAGATGACAGATTTAAATAATCACCATTTTGTAACTCTGAAAAATAAGCAAAAACATGGCAACATTCTTTCACGGAGCCTTGGGGGCGCTGTAGCTAGTACTTGGATTTCCGTCCTAAAGATCAGCTGTTCAATCCCACCTGCAGCCCTGGACTTCTACAGGTCCTTTCTCCTTTGTCCTGTAGGTTTGATATGAATCAGAAGTGGTTATGGCAGTGAGTTTAGTTTGGTTTATTTATTGTGTTGGGTTATTCAGAGTCAAGATAAACACTTTGCTTGCTGTCGTGAAAAGTATCATTTTTTGATCACATCAAAGATGTGGTAAAACGTAGGATTGTTCACTGCACATTTGTCAGGGGAAGCCAGCCCCTAACACATCATTATAGGTCCGGTAGGCGCAATTGTACAGTGATAATAAGAAAAGATCATAGTAAAGTTATTGAGTGCATGAGAGATACAATAGAAGTATTGAAATAAATGGGAGTCAGACACTTTTCATGGTAGCATGTTCACTTCTGCCCTGCTAGATGGTCCACATGGAGGGGGAGGGAGAGAGAGAGAGAGATCTTTAATGCTAGCCCAGACTTTTTATCTTCTCTGGGGACTTGCAAGCCCCCTAATTACAGGTGAGGACATATGTCACAGGAAGGGGCTGTACTATAGGTAATACAGTAATCAGAAGGGGTGGTCTAGGCATATACATGCAATAGGAAGAGGGATTGGGGGTATACATATGACAAGATGGACAGACCCTAAATTCAAGATGCCAGCCTAGCCTTAGTCATCCTTGGGCGGGTTTGACCTCTCTGGGGTCTCCTACAAGGAAACAGACAACTACTATCCTTATCAGAAGGGAGTGGGCCCTATTTGTTGTGGGATAAACAGTGGTGACTACGTGCTCTAGATGGTTGATAGCTCTCAGGGAGAATAACCCCTGACCTACTTCTGATGACCTCCAAGTATAGTGATTCCCAAGCAACTGTCTGGCATATATTTGGGGGAGACAGCTTGGGAGAAATCCTTCTGTATCATACACACATTAGTAAATAAGCCAATGCCAACTCATAGGGAACTACCCCTGTGAATTTGAGACTGTAACTTTTTTAAAATCATTTTATTGGAAGCTCGTACAACTCTTAACACAATCCATACATCAATTGAATCCAGCATGTTGTACATATGTTGCCTTCATTATTTTCTAGACATTTACTTTCTGTTGAGCCCTTGGTATCAGCTCTTTTTTTTCTCCCCCACCCTCATAACTCTCTGATCGATTATATATTGTTACTATTTTCACTTTCACACCAACCGCTGTCTCCCTTCCCCCATGCTTTCTGTTGTTCCTCCCCCTGGAGAGGGGTGTATGGTTATGTGTCAATCATGATCATTGCAATCTGTTCCCCCTTTCTCCCTCTCTTTCCTCCTCTTCCCCCTACCCTTCTGTTATCACTATTCCCACTCCTTGAGGCTTCCTCACCCCCCACTACTATGACCCCAGTGCTGCTTTTCAATTCAGACTAGACCGGATCATCTACAGAGGTATAGATAGAAGCTCACGAGACTAACTCTTTAAGAGAGTTGAAAACCAGGTCTTTCTCCTTTGGAGTCACTAGTGGTTTTGAACCAAGAAAGTAAAGAGATTACTACTATGGTACTAATTCATAGATGTATGGGTTTATTCCAAACAGTGAGTTCAAATATGTCTCTAATCAATGGATGGCTGCAGACAAGTTTTCTCAGTCTCATTCAACATGGTAACTTCCAACGGGATTTTCTGGGTCTGTTTATTTCATGGCATAGAAATCCACTTAGAAGGTGTGGAGATTTAAAAACATAAAACAAAAAGCACCATTAAAATAGAGAAGAACCTCAATCGAATGGAAAATAGAGCTTATTAAAAACTAGAACAAATTTAAAATGGGTCAAACAGGAAATCAAATAATAAAAAGTGTTAATGTTTAACCTAACTGTATCTGCAATAATCCACTTTCCAATGTACTCTGCAGACAGCCAGATTATTTACTTGCCTGGTCTGTGGTCAGAGGGAATTCATTGGAGGCTTAATTCACATGTATTTCCCCTTCACTTTTATTTTAAACTGAGACATTTTAAATGGATCAAAAGGGAGATAAAATGATAAGATAGTGCATTTTAACCTAGATATATTGCCATAATCAAATCTACAATGTTCTCTGACTCGTAACAAGGCTATTAACCGAGGCTTTATCTATCTGTGGACCCTGAAAACTGATCTTGAGTTTCCACTGCGGTCCATAGGCTTCTGCAAACCAGGTGTTTACAATTTAAGATCACTTAAATGGCTGCTGATTTGAAGACAAGCCTTTAAGACCCCAGACACGATTCTTTAGGACCCAGTCACCATCTAGTTCCTATGCCACATTTTGCTATAGCATATGGTAACTGATTTGTGGGATCTCAAAGACTTTTTTTCCTTCCACAAGGTTCAACTTTTATTATTTTTTAAAAATAATTGTATTGGGAGCTCTGACAGCTCTTAACACAATCTATACTTTGTGTCAAACACATTTGTACATATGTTGCCATCATCATTTTCAAAACATTTTCTTTCTTCTTGAGCCCTTGGTATCAGCTCATTTTTCCCTCCCTCGTGAATCCCTATGATTTATAGTTTTTTTAATGTTTTATACAGACCGCTGTCAAAAACATAATTTTAATAGATGTCTCAAAGGACACAAAACAGTCAGATCAACTGAATGGGAAAAGACTATGATGAAAAAGGGCTAAGTCCAAAAAGCCAAACCCACCACTGTCAAATCAGTTCTGATTCATAACACCCCTGTAGGATAGAGTAGAACCACCCCATGGCGTTTCCAAGGTTATGAAGCAAATTGCCATCTTTGGCTCCCACCAAGCAGCAAGGGATTAGCAGTTTAACCGCGGTGTCGGTGTCAAATTACTCACTCACTGCCACCAAGTCATCACAGACTGTTTAAGGGAGCCCTGTTAATGGCCACAGAAAGCCCTGACTTTCTCCCCATGGAGAGCTTGGTGGTTTTGAAATGCTGACCTTGGGGTTGGAACCCAGTGTGTAACCAGGACACCACCAGGGCTGGGTGTCAGATTACAGTCTTGGAAAACCCTCCTCTTAACCTATGACCTGGTCACTCTGGTCTGGTATCTACTTGATTGCAGATACAACTATTTAAGTATATAACTTGACACATGTGTGACCCTCCTTGCTGTTCAGCCCAAGAACGCTTGAAAGAAATCTCATTTTTCCTTAGTTAAACTTTCAGGTATGGGGACTAGAGACAGTAGAGTTGAGGGTTAATAGGACAATTAGTTAAAGAAATTAAACAAGAAATTAAACAAGAATAGTGCTTTCATCTATTACTTAGTATTAAAAATAACTAACATGCATCACCATGTTACTTGTACTGTTCCAAGAACTGTTTGTGGATTGTCCCATTTAATCCTCATTAATAGCCCTCTGAGGTAGGTAACTAACGTCCTATTTTACATGGGAAGAAATCAAGGCATAAACAAGGGTGCCTGCCACCTAGATCCTAAGGCTTAATAGGATAATCTAGAAAACAGAGGTAGTCTCCAGGATGCAGGTTCATCCCAGTGACTGTCATAAGCTGGTTCTGATGTAAAATGACTACCTCTTGATTATTTTTTTCATTGTTACTATGTTTGTTAACAGTATTTATAAGTCCTGTCTTCTTTGAGGTTGGAAACAACACATATACTCACAGCTTTTATGACGACATACCCTGCTTCTCAAGTTACATGAAAAAAAATGTGTCATAAATGTGGCCCATCCTATCTCTCAATACATGGGATGGTGGGAACTATCTATATTTCATGGAGCTATGGATTTTGTAAATTTCAGTGCTTAATATAATCTCTAATAATAACAATTTTCGAGTTCGCTTATTTGCCCCAGCAGTCAAATGATAGAATGTTGTGTTTGAGCAGCAACAGTTTGAGATCTTGGAAGGGAGATGCATCTTAATGATTAAAATAGCGTTCACTGACAAGCTGAATGTCAAAGCAACTGACGCCACACTCAGCAAAGGCCAAGTTTCTCAGGAGGCAGAGCAATAAAGACAGGTCAGTCCACGACATGCTGGTGGAGGCAGCAGTGCTTCCAAACTGCGCTGCTCATCCCCTGACAAGAAATATGTGCTTGACGATTAATAAGAAAAAATGCAGAAGCTTAGAGTTTTCACTTGAGCTGGCAATATTAAGTTAACTAAGGTTACTTCAGTAACTTTCCCTTTCTGGTTTATTCTTTCTGTCGCTAGCTGTCATCCTAACAAAAAGTTGTTAAATGTTCACATGAGCATTCACTGAAATAGACTGTTCTTAATTTTACCAGACAACTAATTATAACTGGAATGATATAATGAAATATGGAAGAAAGTTAGAGACTGACAGGTCTGGTAAATTCCTAGTCTAACCTTACCCCAGATATGCCAGAAACCATAGATTTCAAATGCAACTGCACTCTAGAAAGAGGGGGTTAGGACGAGATAAGATATTGTTTGAAATACTAATCAGAGAGAATTACTATTTGTTGAATTATTTATAGTTTGTAACAACGTCACCTTTCAGTCAGTGTGCCATATACCTTATGATGACTGAGATAACAACTTTGTCAGAGGAAACTGATAAAAGCAGAGGTATTTTCCAAATTCTTGCAGTGTCTCCGCTACAGTGTATGAAGCCTACTGAGCTGCATAGTGGAAGAAATAAAGAAGACATATTGAGCTTTGGGCCATGGTCCCAAAGAGCCAGAGTAAAACCATTTCTGGCAGAGATCCTGAGAACATCCTAGCTGTGCTTGCCTAAGTGAAACCACAAAATATTGTTTTCCATTCATAAAGACATGTTGTTAATTAGATATTCCACAGGCTTCTCTCCCTTAAAAGCCCCGCTAAACGTAAAAACTGGAGTTTTATTAAGTTGATTGATTAAAGGCTATGATATTCCTATTTTAAGTAGAATCTGTACTTTGTGCAAGATTTTTCTACCTAAACGAGCAAACTATCCTAGGTGTTTTATTATGATATCTCTATAAATCATATTTCTGAGAAAATGAAGTTATATAAGATCCAGTTTCTGTATAACTGTTGAATGACCAGTTGAAGGGTAATGATGGTTTTCTTGGCTCACCTTTCCTTATTTTATTCCTCTTCTGTTAGAGCACATGCCCTTTGTGAAAAATACGATTTAAATTACATAGCTCTGATTCTAAACAGCAACCCGATTTAGTGTCATCGTGGAAACAGACTTTTCTGTAATGATGGTTTCTGGATAAAAATTCTGTTTAACGGTTCTGGAATAATAATAAATCTCTTTCTTATGGCAACTTATCTGCATATACACAGATGAGAAAAGAATAGTATATGATTCTCATTATACTGCTTTTGTTTATTCTGCAGTTATTCAGTACTGGATAGTGGTACTCTACCAGTTTTCTTTAACTTAAATAATCCATTCATGCTCATCCTGCAGACTTCTACCTTAATAAGGATAAGATCCATGTCTCATTTATCTTAATACCTGATGCATTGTTGATTTATTATTGGTAATCAGAAAATATGTGTTAGATGAATAAGTGAATGATTGAACACCTGGACAAATGAAAAGAGAGAAAGAAGGAAAATAATGCACATAAGACACTGTCTACCTAATTCACTTTTAAATTACGGATTAAAAATCGTGCTGTCTTTTTTGTTTTCATCTCCAAGTCTCACACAAAGAAAGTAGGAGTAGGGAATGGGTAGCATCACACCTAACTAACCACGAGCAGCCAAAGGCCTTTAATTTCTCTAGTACTGAAATACATTACCTGTTGGGTAGAATAAAACAAGCAAAACAGTCTCAATTTCTTTAGGTTTAAAATAGAATCTTTGGGATAAATCTGCCTTTCACTCTGCCCCCTTCTCCCTGGCATAATTGGCCTCTGTGTTCCAGAAAACAATACAGGCGCCCTGATGGTGAGGAGGAGAAAGACTCCCAGAGCCATCTTTGTGGTGTTACCCAAATTCTCACTGGCTTCCATTGAGATAGGCCTAGTCTACACTGGTAATTGGGTATTTTGTTGATCTGTTACTGATGTCTGTTGGCGGTTAAAGTAATATTCTCTTCTTTCAGCTTGGTCGGAGCCTGTAGTCCTCCCTTACTCACTTGTTTGTTTGTTTGTTTTTTTCCCTCCACAGCAGCATTGTAGGTCCTCCGGGTCTCAGCCACATCTGCCTTGGAACCCTGCCTGCCTTATGCAGCCTCTGCTCTGTGGTTCGCCTCACAGAGATCACAACAGCTTTTCACTCTGGACTCTGACAGCCTTCTGCCTGCCCCGATGGGATCCCGAGGGAGTGCCTGGACAGGAGCACCAGAACCTGACACACAGGCGCCCAGGAAGTTTGAGGACTGCCATTGCAGAACCTCCCTCATCCTGCTCACACCATGCCACCATTTTATTGGTTGTGATGACTGAAAATTAGATGTGGCGTTCTTCAAGTTGTCTCTTCCTAGAATGCCAAGCAGCAAACAGCAAAGTGAAGCTCCTCAGCTTTTGAGCGTTGCCCTCGTCTGAGTTGTCATCCTTCCAGGGGTAGTGAGGCCCATCGGGTCCTCTCCTCCTCTGGCCTGTCCATCTTCCGCCTTCCTCTTCTCTACTAGAGATATTCTAGTTCATTTTGCTTTCTCTGAGCTTCATTCCCTGTTTTGAGGAGGTTTGCTTCTTTTACTTACCTTGGAGAGAAAGTGATCAACAGTGGACTTCTATGAACTCCGAACTTGGGGAGTTTTAGAAAAGGACAACGATGAATTAAATTGGATTCTCTAATCTGCTTGTTTGTATCAGTGTGGTTGTTTATTTGGTTTGGCTTTTTAATAATGACATGACATCCATTATTAGGTACCAACAATTCTCAGATACAATGTCAGGACCTTTGTTTTCATTATATTTAATCTCAGCATTACTGTGAAGTAAATATTTTATTTTATTCCTATTAGAAGAAGCAAGCTCCAAGAAGTGAAGGACACATCCATGTTCTAAGCCCAAGTCAGCCTGAATTTGAAGCTAAAATTTCTTCCACTTTTCTGTTGCCGCTCTTCATTTTATTTTTTTTTATAAAAAACAAGACTTCAGCAAAAGAGAATCTGCTCAAAGAATGTTAACTGTTGACTTAATGTACAGCAGCTACATATGTGTGCATTTATGTACCATTGTAAATACATACATAACCTGCCATTATAGTCCCCTTTTACATTTCCCTCTGGAAAAATAAGTGGAGCAAAGTATTTTGATCTCTGCAATGATGTCACTAGATAAATCCAGAGTTATTATTAGTTAATAATGTTTTATGTTAGCTAAATGTGACTTGCTATAGTATATGACATTTTTCATGTTTCAGAATTTTTGAAAGCAGTGTGTGTGGATTCATGCCAAAGCCCTGACATGATCCATCTGATAGCAGAAGTGTTCTCTGTGCTCATACCCCCGCTAAGCCCTTCTTGCACGCCCATAGTCAGGCACTGGAAGAGGATCGAGCTAATTGTCAATAACTGTTGGAGGTAAAGAAATCTCCCCACACAATAAGGATGGACCATTTTTTGTGCCAACACAAACTTCTCATCTGTACATTTCCATCTTTTAAAAAAATTTCTCTCTCAACTCTAAAACTAGTTCATTCTTTCCCCCTCAAGCATGTGTTTATCTCTTTATTTTTAAATATTACAGCTTTCTAACATCTGTCTCTAGGGGAGCATAATCGTACTGATGAAATATTCCATGTTTTCTTTGAGCCCTTGTCAGTATGTCTTCATGTTAACAGCTCAGCAGATGGAGAAACAGAAGGAGTAGCCTCAGCTTACCTGAATGATTTCTCTCTAGCACTGGGTGCATTCACTGTGTCTCATGACTTGAGGATAAGAATCTCAGCAATTGGAAAATAGGAAAAGATAGGACTTCTGCATTTTATTTACTAAAACTATTGCCTCTTCATTGTTAGCATTGCCTCTTTACCAGTCTCACACCAGGAGAAGGCAGAACTATAGTAACTATCTCATTTGCACTGTTTCTATTTAGATAATGAAAGTGATGCAATAAACTAGCTCTGGGTACCAATTAGCCTGTCCCTGGTTGTTCCTAGTAATAATGGCGATTTAGATTATTGTAACAGGGAAATGATGGGTGCCTATGGCACAGTTTTCTGTAATGACATTGTTCTTTTTGCACAGGACAAACAGTTGCTTTTTGTTTCCTGAATGGACCTGCTGTTTTCACTTAAGAACAAGCCTTCAGAGACCCAAGCAAGATTTGGAAGCAAGACTATAGAAAAGCAAATAGAGCTGTCAAGGGCACCCTTCATTTGCAATTCAGTGTACAAAATAATCTTTGACTAAAAAGGATAAACTTGTGAAGTACTCCTGAGTTGCCTAGTTACAATCTACCTGGTTATCCTTTTGAATATTTTCAAATAAATTTCACCAAAATGTACAGACCAAATATAGTTTATAAAATGTAATTATAATAATATTACATCTTTTCTTATTAGATGTCTTTCATTAATTTTTCCTCCTCTTTGATTTCCCAATACGTGGAGGTGTATGAGATTTTTAGTACCTTTTACCTAACACTTAAAATTTGTTGAATTCATTTACCCTAGACCAAATACGCTTTCCATGCTGATATTTGTCATGTAATTAAAAAGGACTACTGAGTTCTTTTGTGTTTGCATGTGGGTGGAGCTGATTCGGGAAATTTTCAAGATGGATTTTCCATGCAAGAATACAGAATGTCTAGCCCAGTACTTCTCAAAAGCTTGGTTCATCTTGCATCAAAATCATCTGGACACAAAGTTTAAAAGGTGGTTTCTTTGAATGTAGCGCAGGTTCATAAAAGCAGACTCTGTGTCTTCACCAGTCTTCAGATGCTAGCTCAGCGTCACTGTCATCTGAAAGTGCGAGTCAGTCCTGCTGCAAGGCTTTGAAATCCTCACATTGGGAAGGGATCCTGTTTTCTTGGTAACTATGTTCCAGATTTGAAATGACCAGAGAGGAGAGAATACATTTTTATTCAGTAAAAACAGATCCATACACAAAATTTCACATATACGTAATCATCTGATACTGTGAGCCTTCAAAAAGTTCATGAAAAAATGGAATTAGATGACAATGGAATTTTTTCACTTTTTGAAGGCATCTTGTATATATGATTATATTTTGCATAAAAGTGATTGTATCATCTATGCTATTTTTAGGCATTTTGCAGTCACATTTTTCCCTCAATTTGCATATCAGTTTCCCCAACCCTTTTTCTCAATACACGTTAACCTAGTTGTTACAATTCTCTCGTTCATTCAAGTTTACACAAATATAAAGCTTTTGCCACTCATAGTAGGACATGGCATAGCCATAGCGGTATATAACACAAGCTTAACTAAGGTAATCACATACATCATGATATTCTAAATTTTTTTCCTACTTAGGTAAAAACTTAAAATATTTCAATGCCCAGTTTGGCACCAGACGCTAGGTAAGCCATAAACCACATATCTCTCTACTCACGTGGCTTCATATCTCATGCTTGACCACCACAGGGATGTTGAATTGGCACTGTTATCAACAGCACCCAGCCCCAGCCAGGAAACAGACCAGTGACTACACATGATTCTTCTTTCTCCATTTACCTACACGTGAATGCTGCTGCGCCTTTGGAAGGCACAGATCATTGTCTTAAGGCACACTCAAAAGTCTCTTAAAACCCCTTGTAGACAGGGAATTAGCGTTTTACAAAGTTCCGAAAAGAAAATCCATTTTATGCATCATACCTTGCTTCCAGAGCCAAAATTAAGATAGATTTTTCACATTTGAAGTGGGCTTATCACCTCAACTATGTATTCTAAAAGTATAGAATGTACGTTAGCAAGTTTATCAAATGTTCACAGCAGTTTAATAAAGTTGTGAAGCACAAACCTCATATTCCCCAGAGTTTAGTCCTAATTGCACTTATACTACATAGATAGCCACTGGCTTGCCCAGAGATGAATACTTTTTAAGGCCTCAGGCTTAATAAATAAATAATAAAACTATATGCAAATGTTATTGCTACTATTTTTATCTTCGTAAGTTTTTTTATCTCTAGTGAAAAAACTAATTATTTTCTCCCTTTTTTATCAGTGTTATAACAAAAAATAATTATATTAGTAATGATGAAAATTTTCATATGTGTGAATATTTTAAAGGATGAAGTATGAAGAAGCCTGTAAATTCCTGTAAATATAGCAAATTAACTTTGTAAACATTTGTGAAGAAACGATATCTTAATAAAAGTTGTTTATCTTTTCCTTCTTATGACTTAATCATTCACTGTACTAAGTTAACTTTTGTTGGGGTGCTAACTTTGGCTCCCCACTTATATTGCTCTCTCAGGAAAACTGTTTGACTAAGATGTCCATCTGAAAGCTGATCAGAGACTTTATGTGCCTTCATCAATGCATAGGTATTCTTCCTAATGTACTGGAAAGCAACACTCGATGATATACCATATATAAGCCTAGGTACCTAATTATTATCTGGGAAACCAGAAAAACTGATTGACTCGAGTATAAACCTAGGGTAGAAAATACAGAAGCTACTTGTGAGTTTCAGTAATAAAACCAAATGAAAATAAGATTACTAAAAATTGAGACATCAGTGGGGTAATGTATTTAAATATTAATTTTAAATAAAAAGCATAAATAAAAGGACAAGTCATTTAACATTAGTAAACCAACACAGTAAGTGGAAAATAGGTTCAACAAAAACAATAGGTATCAACAATGATATCTTAAGAGTACTAATCCCTGAGTTCAATCAGCAACCAAGCTAAAATGTAAAGGTTAAAATCCTTCAAAACTGGATTCCTCATCATCATCTGTATCCCAATGCAGAGCTTCAGCTGGTGTGAGGTCATCATAGACTCTGCCCTCACTGAGATCGCCATCACTGCTGTCATTTTCATACAAAGTGCAGTCTTCACTGCCATCCATAGCATTACTAATACTACATTTCTGGAAGGCACGTCGCACCATGTCTTCTGGAATGTCTTCCCATGCATCTCGAACCCACTTTGCTATTAACTCTATGTCAGGCTTCATGAGATTTCCTCCTTTTGTTAGTCAGGCTTGACCAGATGACATCCATTCATGCCATCCTTAGCACATGGTTTTTAAAAGGCATATTCAAAGATACATCCAGAGGCTGCAGTACAGATGTAAGCCCACCTGGAATAATGGCTAACGTAACTTTACTAGATTTTGCCAATTTTTTTAATGTCATCCGATAGGTGGGCTCTGAACATACCCCAAACAAGTAATGATGGCATTTTCTTTAAGGCTGCTCCTGGTCGTCGGTTCCAAATTTCTTCCAGCCATTTTTTTGTTCTGTCTTCATCCAGCCTTTAACATGTGCACACATAGTAATTCTTGGTGGGAAATTGATCTTTTTAGGCAAGGTCTTTCTTTCAAAAATAATGACAGGATGCAGCTTAGTTCCATTAGCCAAATGTGATAAAACAACTGTAAAGTGTTTTTTTTCCCTTCATTTCCTGTGGTTTTGAGGAAAATGTTTTTTTCTCCTAAATGTGCCACAGTTCTGTTGCTTGGAAGATCAAAAGTCATGTCAGTTTCATCCATATTCCCAATATCTGCCAGGTCATAATTATAAATCTTTTGTTTTATAATAAATGACTGGAATGACATAATTTTTTCTTCAAGGCCTTGTGGCAATTTCTGGGAAATCTTTGTTCTTTGTCTCAAACAAACCTATTCATGAAGCAGGTACACCATCCTGCTGACGCAGCAAATTTTTCAATGCCTGGTGCTTTATATTTGTCATCCTCAGCCATTTGTAGAGTACATATGCGGATTCCCATGCGTGTTATGCAGTAACCATTTTTATGACGCATCATAACCAATTTATGCAATTTACTCTCTAGAGCCCCATAAAAAGACATTAAACCACGTTGAGCTTTTTTAGTTTTTGGAATCTGTTCCAAGTCAGCCTTCATTTTCCGCCACTCCCTCACTTGCTTTCTGTCAACACAGAATTCCCTATTTGCAATACTGTTATTGCTCTCTTCTGCTCTTGACACAACCTTCGTTTTGAAACCAGCCTCATATGACCGGTGTTTTTGTTTTGGTTCAAGAGTATCTGTGTCTAATAGGATAAAAAAACAAGACTTTGAAAAAGAACTTTCATAGTAATGTGTCCCCACCCCCACCCCCACCCCCACCCCGTGCGAAGTGTTAGCTGGGAGGAGGGGGCAGTCTGTGCGGGCAGGGGATGCAGGATGCGAATTAACACAGAAACCAGAGGGGAGAGATGGAGCACAGCCACAGACACATCCTTACCAGTTCAATTGCCAGCGTAAGTGAATCACTACGGGTGCTTCTGCAAATTGGAGCCATCCACGTCATAGAATGGCTCTGATTGGTTAGATGTGAGTAAACAAACATTCAAAGCCCTGCAGTGTGAGCGGGCCTTTGAATGGACAATGGAGAAACGGCAATCACCTGCGAAATAACGGGCGCTCGTCCCGTTACCACAGGGGGACCCCAGTGAAATGTTACACCTCACTGGGGTACCACTGACCGTGTATAAGCCAAACCCCAGATTTTCAGCTTATACACGAGTATATACGGTACTTTCCAACACTCCATACATATTCTTTATTTATATTTTCTTCCTTATTGAAGATCCAAACTCACTGACCTGGTGAGTTCGATTCCTAAAGACCCTATCAGCATAAGGTAGAACTACCACTGGGGTTTCTCAGAGTGTCACTCTTTGTTGCTGGGTGTCCGTTGAGTCAGCTCAAACTCAGAAATTGTAGGTCAAACAGATGGAAAGAGTCATTCTTATGTTTGAGCCCATCAACGCAGCCACTGTGTAAATCCATCTTGTCAAGGTCTCTCTTTTGCCCTTCCCCTCGTGATGTCCTTCTCCAGGGTCTGGTCTTTCCTGTCAACACTGAACATTCTGATGACTTCTTCCAAGACAAATGTGATTTTTCTTTTGGAAATCCTAGGGCATTTTCAATATTCTTCACGTGCACCATAACAAGCATGTTACTTTGAGGACTGAGGTATACCTAACCCAAAGTGTGGTACTTTCAAATTACCTAATATGAATGTAGAATTTGGATATTTAATAAAGAAGACTGAAGAAGAATTTGTGCATTTGAGTATGACAACTCTTACTGGGAGTAGGAAATCTATTCTTTCCCCCAAGGAACAGCTGGCAGTTTCAAACTGCTGATCTTGTGGTTAGCAGTGAAACATGTAACCCCTACCCCATAAGGACTCCTCTCTTCCTTAAAAGGAGGATGGGAGGAGGAGTCAATGCTGGAATTATACCTTGAGCACCTGCTTTGGAAATAGTCAAATAATTATATATACTCTGTTTTATAACGAGAGCAACCCTATCAAAACTATCAAACCTATCAAAACTAAACTTGACAGACTACTAGGAACACTGTGAAATTACCAGAAATAGTCACTTCTCAATTGCTGATGAAAATATGAAATTAATTTTTAAAATGCATTTATAATAATAGAGAAAAGTGTCAATAGTTAGAAAGTACAAATTTTTCATTCACATTGATATGATTTTTTGTTCTGGGTCTTTGATGTCTGATACCTGATACCATTGGCACCTCATGATCACACAGGTTGGTTTGCTTCTTTCATGTGGGCTTTGTTACTTCTCAGCTAGATGGCCACTTGTTTATCTTCAAGCCTTTAAGACACCAGATGCTATATCTTTTGATAGCTGGGCACCATCAGCTTTCTTCACCACATTGCTTATGCACCCGATTAGTCTTCAGCGATTGTGTCGGCAAGGTGAGCATTATGGAATGCCAGGTTAATAGAACAAAGTGTTCTTGCATTGAGGGAATACTTAAGTAGAGGCCCAATATCCACCTGCTATCTTAATACTAAACCCATAAATATATGTACATATATTTATTTCCCCATAATCATATATAAATGTTTACATATATACATGCCTGCATTTGGACCTTTGAACATGCCCTTTGCCTCCTAGTTCTTTCTTCTATTTCCTTTGACTGGGACAAGAGGGCAGTCATTCCCCTGACTCCCTAATAAGGCTTTTGTTAGGTGCTGTCAAGTTGGTTCTGACTCATAGCAACCCCATAAACAAGAATGAAACACCAGGTATAGTGCTCGTAATCGCAACTATAGTTGGGCCCACTGCTGCAGCCACTGAGCCGATCCATCTCATTGTGAGTCTTCCTCTTTTTCGCTGACCAAGTATGATACCCTTTTCCAGGGACTGGGATCTCCTGTTAACTTAGGGAATACTGGTTGTTCTTTGGAGAGAAGTTTTTGTTGTTCTTTTTCTTCTGGAAGTACAGGTTCTACAACTGATAAATGTATCACTGTGAGAACCTGCCTTCAGATATCCACTCGTCATGGAAACCCGTTTAAACATGATTTGTTTGGAATAAACCCATACATGTCTAAACTGGAAACCTAGTAGTAAAACTTTTTGCTTAGTCTTATTTTTCTGTTACAGTCACACGAGATAACTAAGATATCAGTGTTTTGCTTTTCTTATTTTAATTGTACACTTTTCCCATCAGTTTAAGCCCACTAGCTGTTACACAGGGGAAAGATGTGATAGTTTTCTTCTATAAATATTTACAGCCCCAGCAGCCCCATGGCACAGTTCTACAAGGTCATGATAAGCTGGAATTCCACTTAATCACAGTGGGGCTTGTGGGGAGGGGGCCTGGTTATTACCTAGACTAGAATCTGCAAAATAACTCACCTTCATTTCATTGTATTTTTTACTATTTATCCTCTGCCCTTCCCACAATTAAAAAAATAAATACCTACAGCCTATTTGTTAGTCATTTAAAAAATTCGTATTTAATCATCAATAACTGGTAAGCTTCTTCCTTCAATAAATATCTGTATTTAATTCAAATTCATCTGGTTGGCAAGATAAACAGGGGATAGGTAGAGCCCGCACCAACTCCCCTTCTCTCATCACATTTTCATTCTGCCTCTGAGAAAATCTCACTGAGACGAATCCAGAGGGTAACGGTTCTCAAAGGAAGAAAGCTTTCCCTCTAGTAAAGAAAGAGTGTTAGTATGCACCCTGGACAGTAAATAATAATTGTCTCTGAACCCCTGAAACTTCCTAATCTGCAACTTTTCCTCCAGTAGCTCCCTGTTCCCTCTCCTGCATCTTCAACAATTTTCAATGTCTGCATCCATAAAACAGGACTTACTGGAGTAAGGCTGCAGTAGGACTACTGAGTTTTCATGAGAGCTAAATAAAAACATTTATATCAATTAGCCAGCCTAATATTTCGAAAATGTTAGAAGCACAATAAATACTGGTTCCAACTACCCCTTTTAATTAGTGAGGTAATATTTTAATAAGGCTACTAATTTCAGTTTAGGAATTTACTTGTGAATATAAATTTAGTCATATATTTTTCCTAGTGATCAGAGGCTGTTTTTGTCTGCCTAGTATCCTCTCCTGTCGCTGTCTTCTGATGTATCTTTAAATGTTCCAAGCCATTGAAAATATTCACACCAAAGCATATATGAATGAAAAGGCAGAGCTCACAGGAATAATTGAACCGACCACAATTATAACAAACCCTACTGTATATCAAACAATGATAGGGCAAGTGCCCGTTGCAACCGAGAAAGGAAGACTCCGGTTCAGTCTTAGGCCAATAGTAATTCAGAATTCCAATAGCAAGGCCCTTTTATTTCCACTCCCTTTTTCCAAATCTGAAAGTCAGACAGTATTTTCCTGCCACTACCTGGCACAGAAGACAAAAATATGAAGTGCATACATTAAAGAACAAATCCCTTAACCAACTTTTATTTCTCAAAACATAGCAACAGCAAGTTCATTTAAAATAAGATTGAACTTCTCAGTGAAGAAATGAACACTGCAAACCCACTTTTCACTTTAGAAGTGCACCACCAAAATAGTGTTTGAAGTGCTTTAAAAATATCACAGTGGCATGTGCTTTCCACAAATGTTTCTCTTTGTTTTTGAAAAAGATTATTGCTTAAATATCACTTCTCTTTTATTTTGCACAAAATCAAGTCTGTTTTGTCTATAAAAAAAATGAAAGACCAGTAATCTCCAAGAAATCATTTTGACCAGCATTAATGACTAGTTAGGTAGTTAATCGCCCCAGGCAAAGCCAGAGGCCATTAGGCTCTTGAGGGAGGAGAATGGGGTTGGGGAACTGTGGTTTACCAGTAATGAATTGTAGATGTTTATGAGAACTTCCTAAGAAAGGAGATGAAAGTTATTCTCTGTGATTCTGAGGGTTTATCTTTCTTTACATCCTCCACCCTAACGCACACACCTTTTTGAATAAACAGGAGAAAAAACACTACTATTCTTTTTACAAAGCAAGGTAGAGTATAAATTAATAAAACAGGGGCACCCAGGAGACCAATTAAAATCTTTTCAAAGCTTGAGCTATATAACTAAGAACCACTTAAAAAACAAACAACAAAAAGCTCAGTCTAACACATTAGTTGATTGTTGGCGAATTGAAACTCAATCATGAGATCATAAGGGTTTGGGGTAGCTTTTCTCCTTTTTTTTTTTTTTTTTAGTTTTTAATCCTATCTCAATAAAGGTAAATACATAAGGATTATAAATAAGCCAAATCTGAAGTAATATAAACGGGGGGGAACTCAAGAGGGTCAGGAGATAATGAAGATTATATCTCAATATTGGGATTATGATGTTAGTTCTTTATTTCAATAAAAGTGGATAGAGATCTTTCATATCAGGGACAGGGCTTAGCTGTAAGGACAAAGTAATCTTCTGGGAATTATGCATACAGGCTTGACATCATTTTTATTGGATGGCTGATGAACTGGAAAACTCTAGGATAGCCAGGCTTTAATTTGTAATCTTAATTTTCATATAAATCGGCACATATCAGGGGGCGGCAGTGGGGGAAGGGAGAGCCCATGATGCCTGCTAGCCTGGGGTAATAAGACAACCCTGAAGCACACGCGGCAGTCCTAACTCATCCGGTATCTGATTCTGTCTTTTCCTCTAGCCATCTGTCTCCCATCTTTACATCGATCATTTTAAGAAATTTACAGCCTGCAAATACGAGAGAAGCTAATGTTAGTGCAATCTTCCTTCCACCTCCCCTTGGAATGATCTATCGTAATCTGCTTATCAAAGACATGTACACTATAATGTAAAATAATTTAGTCTCGAGCCAGGAAAATGGCTGTAATTGTTTTACAAGCACACATTAGCATGGTTTTCTTCTTTCTTTTTCTTTCAGGTGCTATAAGGCAGGAGAAATACTTTCCCTTTATGAAATCTTATGATTTCATAACTTTCCCTTTATGAAATCATTACTTTCATTTTTCTGATGTGGAATCTCATATCCATGAGTAAATTTATCAAGCTAAAACATAATGGTGATTTATTTGGGCATACAGACACTGGGTCCATACATTTCCAATATCGAATGCAGATAAATTTCAAATTTATAAAAGAAGTAATGCTACTAACTAGAATAATTTAGAGATAATGCTATTAACTAGAATAATTTAGAGGTTAATCAATAAAATCAAATTTTCTCTTTAGACTGTGTTAGCCTCTCGCACTGTAATCTTTGCGCTCAATCTGGGTGCAAAACTATTCTACGCAAAGAACCTTTAGGTTGAATTGACCATAGAAAACAAGTACTATATTTGTGTTAGCCTGGGTAGACTAGAGAAACAAATTCACAGACACTCATATGTGTAGAGGAAAGAGATGTATATACAAGAGCAATTGAATATTGAGTAAATGTCTGAGCCCAGTCCAGATCAAGTCCATAAATCCAATGTAGTAGTCACCTAACCTGGTGTCAGTTTAAGGATTAAGAGTGTAGAGGTGGAGTCTAGGCTGTCAATCTGGAGATAGCCAATGAGACATCTGTGTGGGCATGGCCTTCTCCTGAGAATTCTGGGAAATCCAGTACTTCCTCCTTGAAGGCAGAAGATACCTCTTTCTCTGCTACTTCCTGGGAGACATTGCATAAGACAAGCCACATGGATACAACCAGACCTTGGAAGCAAGAGAAACCACAGAGAGACCCCTGCCAGCGCTGAGATATTTCCAATGACACTGGATCCAAAGACTTTCTACCCACTGGCCTTTGGTCTTCTGCATTCGGCATGATTGCATGTGTTTTATGAGTCTGAAGAGGACTTTATAGATTGAATAGGAAATATGGGCTAATATTGAATTTATGGACTTGATCTGAACTGGACTGGGATGTTTTCTCAATGTCCAATTGCTCTTGTATATAAATCTCTTTCTTATATACATATGTATGTCCATATATTTGCTTCTCTAGTTTCCCTAGACTAACACATCTAATATTGCCCCAATATGCCAATCTATAAAGTCCACTTCAGATTCACGAAATACATGCAGTGATGCTGAATGCAGAAGGATCACAGGCCAGTGGGTTGGAAGTTTTTTTAACCAGTGGCGTTGTAAGCATCTCAGCGCTGGCAGGGATCACTGTGTGGCTTATCTGGCTCCAGAGGTCTGGTTGCATCAGGGTAGGTACATGTGCCTGCTCCAGTTCACAGGGCATAGCGCCATGTGTCTGGTCAGTAGAGTGTCTCCCAGAGAGTGAGCAGAGAGAGAGAAGTGTCTCCCGCCTCCAAGGAGGAACATACAGGAGTTCCCAGAATTCTCAGGAGAAGGCCACGCCCATTTAGAGGCCTCATTGGCTATGATCCAATTGATAAACTAGACTCCGCCCCTTCACTCTTAATCCTCTCAAGTCCCAAATTGACACCAGATTATGCAAGTACCACAATATTGTCTTTGCAACTCTCATATTATACCTAGAGAAAATGGTATGGTTGAAGCATAACCTAACTTTCTCAAACTTCATGAAGGGAAGAGAAATCACCAGCGGCATCAGTTTAAGGTTGATTCCTGTGAATAGGAGGTCAGACACACTGTCACTTTTTTTTAAAGTTTAACTAATTTTGACACCACTGCCCTCCATAAAGCACTTTTTACTTCTTTGCTGGGGTTGGCCATTTGTTATAGTGGCCACACAGAGACCATGCGCCCAGTTTATTGGATTTACTAGGGAAGTCATAAATTACAAATCATGTTCAGGACTGCACATGATGCAGTTCTTCTATCAGAAGAACCTTTCTTGTCAGTGCACAGGCGGGTCTCCCTATGGCCCTCAGGCCCACTCCCTGGTCACTGCTCTGCTCAGGAAATTTTCACAAAGCTTGTTTAGCTTTGCCAACAAGTGTCCAAAGGCACCTCATTCTGCTAGCAAGCCTCTTGTGAGCAGGCATTTAAACTTCTCTCTCCCTGAGCTGCAAGGACTGCCATTCTGGCTGTTGATCATCTACTGGTTTCCTGCCAGTATCTGAGCTCTTCTGCAGCTCTTTCTGGTGGTCATTCGGTCTCCTGGGCACAGAAGGTCCTCTTCAAGATTCCCGAGTCCAAAAGGCACACTCCATTGCAACCTCCTCTTCTTGGTAGTTACAAGGACCCCCCTCAGTTTTGGAATTAGCTCCCTTTTAAACCTAGCTGGATGGCAAAACTGACAAATCTCCGTGTTAAGGTTCTATATAGCTTGTTTGCATGAACCCACTTCTTCCAGGGGACCTTATTTTCATTAGTAGCAAGCAACCCAACCCCCATGGTCAACCACAGCACTTCATTTTAATAATCCAACCAGGTCATTTGGGGAGAGTTATAAGATATAGCTAAAAGTAATTCATTGCAAGGCAACACATAATACAATTTTCTTCCCAAACAAGCAATTGTGGCTCCGTGGATTTGGAGGTCCTTAATCAAGGAATTCATTACAGCTGCAGTAAATTGCTATCTGGATCTCCCTATGACCATGTTTGATTCCTTATGCCTAGTAAACAAGATGACTGATGCCAGAGGAAAATTTGGTTGTTACTATACAGTGGGATAAAGAAAACTATGCCTGGACTCCATGAGGTTTCATCAAGGCAAGCTTCTTTTTTTTTCTTAATTAAAAAAAAAATTTTATTGGGGGCTCATACAACTCTTATCACAATCTATATGTACATCCATTGTGTCAGGCACTTTTGTACATTTGTTTCCCTTATCATTCTTAATACATTTGCTTTCTACTTGAGGCCTTGGTATCAACACCTCATTTTTCCCCGCCCTCCCCACTTCCCCCTCCCCCATAAATCCTTGATAATATATAAATTGTTATTATTATTTTGTCATGTCTTAGACTGTCCAATGTCTCCCTTTGCCCACTTTTATGTTGTCCGCCCCCCAGGGACAGGGTTATATGTAGATCCTTGTCATCGGTTCCCCCTTTCTACCACACCTTCCCTCCATCCTTCCGGTATCGCCACTGTCACCACTGGTCCTGAGGAGTTCATCTCTCCTGGATTCCCTGTGTTTCCAGTTCTAATACATAAAAAAGTGTTTCTCCAAGTTCCCACTTGCACAGGTTTATTCCAAATAATATAGGATTAAACATGACTCTGTGATCAGTGGATGACTGCAAATGTGTTCTCTCAGAATTGCACTTGTTCGAATGTCGTTGGGCGCCCTAACAAAAACATAAAAATTAATCCATCAGACCAGTGACATCCGAGGGGATCTGCTAAGTCAGTTATATTCAAGGCCAGACCATCAGCTCAAAGGTTAAAGTAACTGCTGTTTAGGTGAGAGGGTAATCTTGATAGGTTTTTTGAAGGACACAGGACCATCATAGTGTCTTCTTAAAAAGAATAGTCAAAAAGTACACAACTGAATGGGAGAAGGAAAGGCCAGGACAGGTGCACTGAGGAAAACGTCCCTCTCTTGAGGCACCTTTTCCTTCTTGGGTTGTAAGGACTGTCCTCTGAGAATTGTATGGGGAACCTTACAGATCCACCCTGTACCTTTGACCTAGTCTCATTAGGCCTTGTGCTTTTCAAAACTGTTGTTTTGATGTGTAAATTAAAGGGAGGAGAATGCTTTGGGAAAGAGGGAGATGGAAATACTACTTTCAGCAGCATTTAGACCTAGCTCGAGGAGATGTTAAAAATATAACATCTTCACATGTAGATATTTTTGTTTAATGAAAGTTTCTATGATTTTGTAGCCATACATTTTGACGTACCCTCCTACCCCTTGTTTCGGAATAGTAGCCCCAAACGTGCAGTTCCTTAACCATTCTGATCCGATGAGTGCGGAGGATTGGGTCACCCTAACAGCTACAGAGCCAAAGCAGCTGAGAATGGACAGAGGGAAGAGGAGGCTACAGAGTATGTAGATGCTGATAAGGCTAAGACATCCTCATCATCGGGACCAGGGAATGCTAGTTCTTACAGATTACATTAACTTCCTTGCCTTTTAATTTCTTGTTGGCAAAAGTCAATCCATTCCCTCTCTAACTCCCCCTCCCAACCAGCATTTGGGAACATGATTTTTTTCTGTTAGTTCCATAACTCTTGTCAAGTAAACGGTCTCCCATGGTTGCTTCCCTTTTTTCATATAAGAGTAATAGTCCTCTGACCTGTTTGGGTAAGTGCCAGGAGTCATCATGGCTTCATGCTCTCGTCACCCCACCCACTGTTGATCTCTGAGTCTGTCCCCGTGCCTTTGTAAACAAACTCAATCAGCTAGCTTAAAGGACTATTTTTGTTTTTTGTTTTCGCCATATTGGAGCCTGTGGAGGCCTGCTGGGAACAGGACTTCTAGACGGCAAATATGTCTGGAAGGCTGTGGTCCAAGGCCATCTTTGCTGGCTATAAACGGGGTCTACGGAACCAGAGGGAGCACACGGCTTTTCTCAAAATTGAAGGTGTTTATGCCCAAGATGAAACGGAATTTTATTTAGGCAAGAGATGTGCTTATGTGTACAAAGCAAAGAACAACACAGTGACTCCTGGCGGCAAACCTAACAAAACCAGAGTCATCTGGGGAAAGGTAACTCCTGCCCATGGAAACAGTGGCATGGTTCTGGCCAAATTCTGGAGCAACCTGCCTGCTAAGGCTATTGGACACAGAATCCGTGTGATGCTGTACCCCTCAAGAATTTAAACTTAAAATTAAATAAATAAAATTGTGCATTTGTTAAAAAAAAGGACTATTTTTGATTGTGCCATCTGTTTTCTGACAGCACCAACATCAATATACTTTCATACTTCTAAACATCCTATATCTGTGTTACTTTATCAGCCTTAAATAATGTCTTTGTCCATGCTGTGGAAATGACATGGGGGTCACATCTGGCTTTCTTCAGTAACACACGGGGAGAGGAAAGGCTAACTTCACATCTGCTCAGGGATGACTCCTACAAGGCAGAGGTCAGATGTGCCTCTTGCCTCCATTTTTCTATATAATATTCGGCCACCAACTTCCCTCCCCATAGTATTCTACTAGTCTGCTGGGAAAGTAGTTCATTACAGCGGCCACACAGAACTCACAGACAACGTTCATGCTGATGAGGTGTATTAAGGAAAGCTAACAGTATTTTAAATGTGAAGGAAACACTTCTTTTATCCACAGCATCTCTTCTCAGTCATGCAGGCAGGCATGCCTCTTTATGGTCCCTGGTCACTTAGTCACATTATCTGTTGGCCTCTGCCTAGTTCCACAGACTGGGAAGCCCCTTGTCCTGTCTTATGGTCTCAGCACTACTTCTCTGCTACCTCTCCTTGCAGGGTTTCCACTGATATCACCCTGGCTCTCTTCCTTGCAGGTAATGCTGGATTTTCTCTTCCTGCTTCTGAGAGGACTCACTTTATACCCAAAGGAATGACAAAATTGACCAATCCTAAAGTGAGGATTTTCTATACGTTATTTACATACTTCCATCCAGTCATTTGGTGAGAGTTACAAAGACGATGGATAGAAGGGTCATACCAAGTAATTCCATGCACACACGCACACACACATGTTCGTATATGTATACCTCATCTTCTCCTTTTTGATGGATATATCATTTAATATTGTCTACATTTTTGACATTTACAATTCTTTCTTAGAAACGGTTGTATTTGCATATAATCCACATATCATACCATTCAATAGTTCAATCATATAAAAAATTGCACAATCATTACTACAATCAATTTTTGAACATTTTCTTCTTTCTTGTACTTGTTGCTGTTAGCTCCCCATCCCCCACCCCAATCTAAGTTTTATCAGAATTGTTATCTTTATTTTAATCTTAGTCTCACAGTCAATGGATTCAATTATCACTGTCAGTCCTTTTACTAGTTGTTCGCTACATCAAAGACAGGTTAAAAGTAAGGGGAAAAAGTAAAATTAATTATATTATCAGAGTTTTTTTACGTTTAAACTTAATATTTTTATATTGAACTATAGTGTTAAAGGTATATAAATTCCTGAATCAATCTTTGTTCAAATCTGAAATTGGTATTGATTGTTCCACAGTGGGTTACAATAGAGACGTTTGAGGTTAGTCTGCTTCCCCTCAGTCCCCAGCCCCACCTACAGTCACTTGAGCCTTCTATCTGGGTGCAGAATATATGTGCTTACATAGGGAAACTTTAACATTCTACTAAGATGGATTTGCGTGTTAATTATTCTGTGTTACTTTTTACCTTGGATGTAGTATATACATTCAATGTGTAGATCAAAATCTTTTAGTCCTAGAAAGTTCTATTTCATGAAATATTTATTTGGTTCCCTTATTTTGATGCTCTTTGACTATCAAATTGAGTTGTCCATCTTTCATATGTATTATTTTCTTTCTTGTATTTTAAAATCATGTTTGTTTTCATTTATTTATACATCCTTTCTAATTCCTATCCATGATTAGGTCTGTCTTCAGAAGGATTTGTGTTATTTCTATTGGACTTGTCATTATAATATTTAGTTTTTCTTCCTAATTCTTTCTCCCAGGTTTTCTTGTTTCATTATCTATCAATCAAGTTATTCACACACAAGAGATAATATACTCAAATTGGAAATTAACAAAGGGATCATTGTAAAGATTAAGGCAGAGTATAGGAAGTACATAAGATTACCCCAGAGAACCCCAGAGTGAGGAACATTGAATTACTGTTACCAACCCTAGTACTGAAGGGGCAAGGAAAGGGATTGGTAACTAAAGCTCTTAGATTAGTCCATGTTAAAAAGCCTGTGACCTTCATCAAGGGACCTGGTCAGCCTAGCTTGACTTCACAAGCTTGGAGCTAAGGACATAAGTACCTCAACTTATTCTCCCATTACCCTCAGTTCTTTTGCAAATACTTTCAGTTGTCCAAGCCCAGTGAGAACCTGGAAGATAAAGGACTCCCTTAAAGTAGTTTGTAGAAGTCATATTGCTGGGCACAGAACAGGGGGAAGAAGGTTGCAAAGTGAATCTTAGAGGGAAACTTTCCCTCAGCTCTTATTTCTATTGTGTGCTTTTCTTTATCAGATACAACTGTCTCATTATGGTTTTTTGTGTTATTATTAAATCTTGTTGACATTTTGGTCATAGGTTTTTTTTTTCCTCCATGCCATTTTTCTTGGTGAATGTTTTTCATCTCTTTGTTTTTCCTGTGTCATCGCCTCTTTTAAAAAAATTAATCTTTTGGGCCTCTGTTTTAATGGTCACTCCTCTTTCAAAGGACCCACTGCCCATCCTGTCTTTCCACGGCCCCTGCTCCATCAGTTCCTTTAGGGATAGATCAGTAGAAGCGTGGTGAAGACTGTGTTACTAGCTATCAGCAATTCTGCTTATGACAGGGTGGTTTGTGTATATGAATTGTTGTAGGCTTTATGTTCTCCTGCTAAGAAAACTACGATGCTATTAACAATACAAAATGTCTCTTTTCCTCTCTGCACAAGCAGAAGCACCTCCCTATAAATCTGGATTACTCATGCAATTCCACGTTCAACTTTGACATCCAAATTTCTTGAGATGGCACACGTATTTGAGAGTTTTATGACGAACTCTTCCGGAGCTGTATCCCATGGAAATATTCTTTTCACATTTTCATTTATCACACATGTTTTGTTTTGTTAATTGTTTGGGAAGGTCTTTCTTACTGTCTCAGTTTGGAGCTTCATATGTCTCACAGTTCTGTCTGAGAAGTTTGTCTTACTTTGTGTTTTTCTCTGATTTTCTACAAGAGAAGGGATGTGGTGGGTGGATTCTTAGATATTACTTCACAATTTTCAAACCAACAATCGCTCATAGCTTTTCCATCTTCCAATAAACATATATGCAAAGAACTCATCATGTTCAAACAGGTGAAAAAATGCACTGGCCAAAGTTAAAAATGATGAACTAATCACAGCAGAACATTTTCCAAGTCCTGAGTATATGTGAACGACTCCGAGTTTAGTGTCTGACTCTGAATATATGTGAAGGACTCCGAGTTTAGTGTCTGACTCTGAATATATGTGAAGGACTCCGAGTTTAGTGTCTGACTCTGAGTACATGTGAACGACTCCGAGTTTAGTGTCTGACTCTGAGTATATGTGAACGACTCCGAGTTTAGTGTCTGACTCTGAGTATATGTGAACGACTCTGAGTTTAGTGTCTGACTGAGTGTATGTGAATGACTCCGAGCTTAGTGTCTGACTCTGAGTATATGTGAACGACTCCGAGTTTAGTGTCTCCCCGTGGTGCAGAGGTGTTATTTTAAAAGAGAAATCATATGCTCCCAAGCCTGTTTTTCCTTCATGTTCTAAAATCTTCCTAGATTCACAGTCCTCTGAAATGGCAGGATTATTATCTCCAGAACAGGAAAAAATAGGCTCTCCTAATCATACCTTATCCTCCAGAGTCTCAAATTTACCAGTGTAGAAGCATGAAAGTGGATGGTCACAGTAAAGACTGTAACTCTAATCCCAATTGGGAGGTATACTCATCCCTTAAACAGTTCTGTCAACTTGGATTTATCTGCATGGGAGGCATATAAAGCATCGTTTACATAAATAACATAGAGCTTTGAGTTGGGCAACTATCAGGGATGAGAAACTGCTCTGGAGTAGACATATTAAATCAATCACCGGGGCACAGACAATCAGAAAACCATTGACTATAGCTATACAAGATCTGATCACAACATAATCTTCTTCAGCTTCTTGATGAGGTAACAAAATCCAGCATCATCATTGAACAGCTGCTTCCATAAAGAGAGCAATAATGAATAAAATCTCCCAGAACCCTCGGCACTGCCACATGGAAACAAGATTTCCAGTGAGAAAATTAAAATGCCAACAAGATTTATACTTACCGATGTATATGTCTTGAGGTCTTAATATATAAAACATATTGTATTACCTTTAAAGTATAAGAAAAAGAGAATGTGTCATGTTTAAGTACTGTTCTAGAAATATAAAATTCAGAGGCATGGTTTTCTTTTCTTTTTGAAAGTCAAATAAGGAAATAAAGACAGAAAAGGCCGAAGTTAAGGCTTCTATACCTTGCTCAGACAATTCAGTTATTCAGCAATTTCATATGGGAATCAATTTTTCTGTAATTGCTTCAACTTTGGCTGTGACTCCTTTCCCATCATAGTCCCTCTATTATGCAGAGTGAAATGTCACATAGATGTGTGGAAAGGGGATTTCGAGAGCTGCATAAAGCATGCATGAAAGCATACTTCCCACAGAAACATCTGTTTTTACAAATGAGTTAGCTCTTCGGCAGTATGCATATAAGTAGTATCTGCTAATTGATTTCAAAGTAGGTGCAAATAAGAGATATGTGTAAATTGCTACAAAATTATGGAAATTATCTTTTCAAATTATCTTTCCTACTTTCAGCAGTACCTAGAAAACCCTACTTAGGGATTCTCATATTAGAGATGGTGTTTCCTTCCTTAAACACCTTGTCATTTTGCGAGTCTTTCTGGTAAATAAAAGAGATGACAGTTATCAGAATAACCAGAGCACTTCTTAAAAAGAAGAATAAAGCAGGAGACCTTTCCCTTTCTGACCTCAAAATCTATTACCCAGCCACAATCTTCAAAACAGCCTGGTACTGGTCCAATGATAGTTACATAGCCCAATGGGACAGAATAGAAATAAATTTTTCCACCTACAAAGAACTAAGCTTTGAGAAAAAACCAAAAAACATTAAATGGATAAAAATAGTTTCTTCAGCAAATGGTGACAGCAAAATTGGATGATTTCCACTTGTAGAAGAATGAAACAGGACCCACAAATAACACCATGTCCAAAACAAATTCAAGATGGATCAAAGATGGAAGTGCAAATCCCAGAGAAACTAGATCATCCATGAGAAACTAGAGACAAACGTGGGGGTTCTATTGCTGAGCATAGACACACTGTCAAAGATAACAGAAGAAACACACATGGTAGATGACAAAATAGATGACTGGCACCTACTAAAAATAAGACACTTATGTGCATCAAAAGACTTCAACAAGAAAGTGGGAAATTTTTTTGACACCTCCACCACCATAGGAAAGGGACTCATCTCTAAAAATCTATAGAAAACTACAACATTTCAATAATAAAGAGACCAATAACCCAATTAAAAAGTGGGCAAATGCCATACATAAACAGTTCATAAAGATGACGTTCACAGAGCCAACAATCAATCCTAAATGCTTATGACCATAGTCATCGGGGAGTTGCAAATCCGAGCAACGAGGAGATTCTGTCTTCTACTGACCCCGACAAAACAGACCGACGGATGCTTATCTGTGTTCTCTTGACTGTGCCAAAGTGTTCGCCTGTGTGGATTATAACACACTCCGGATCACCTTGAGGAGAATGGGGGCTCCAGAAACAATCCATCGCACTCGTGTGGGACGAGCCTAGCTGTGCAGCTGTGACCTGAGAACAAAGGGACACTGTGTGATTTAACAGCAGGAAAGGGATGCTTGAGGGCTGTGTCTTTTAACTACACCTAGTCAATTAATATACTGAGCAGAGCATCGAGAAATGGGATTAGACGAAGAGGACTGTGACATCAGGATTGGAGAAAGGTTTAAGAACATCCTGCAATATGGAGATGATGTGAGCTTTCTTGCTGAAAGTGAGGAGGACTTGAAGCACTTGCTGATGAAGTTCGAAGATTGCAGCCTTCAGTATGGGTTAGAATTCAATGTAAAGAACACCCAAATCCTCACAACGGGACCAACAGGTAACATCATGATGAATGGGGAAAAGGTTAAGGGTGTCAAGAATTTTGTCTTTCTTGGCTCCACAATCAATGCTCATGGAAGCAGCAGTCAAGAGATCAAAAGACAAGTTGCATTAGGTAAATCTACTGCATAAGACCTCTTTAGAATGTGGAAACAAGGATGCTACTTTGAGAATGTTGAAGCAGAGTGTGCCTGACCCAAGCCATGGTACTATCATTTGCCTTATATGAACAAGTGAAAGGTGAACATTGAAAAAGAAAAATTGACGATGAATCTATATGTTTGTAATGAGGTACTGGAAAAGAATTTTGAAAGGGCCACGGACTGCTAAAAGGACAAACCGTCTTGGAAGAAATAGAGCCAGAGTGCTCCTCAGAGGCAAGGACTGAAAGATTTCATCTTACTTACTTTGGACAAGTTGTCAGGAGAAGGCCAGTCTCTGGCAAAGGCCAACATGTTTTGTAAAGTGGAAGGGCACCAGCAAAACAGAGGAAATTTTTTGAGTTGAATGGACACAGTGGCTGCATCCATGGGTTCGGGTATAGGAGCAATGGTGAGGAGGGCATATGCCTGGGCAGCGTTTCGTTCTGTTATGCATAGGGTAGCTCTCGGTTAGCACGGACTCAATGGCACCTCTAGACACGAGCCGTGACAGTTATTTTTAGGAAGCTTGGCAGCACTCAGAGTAGGCATGAAGGCTGCTGACAACAGTGCCATCCTTTCAAACTTACCAAGCAAGTTACAGGAGAAAGATATGCTGCCTGCACCCATAAACATGTAGTCTTTGGGCCTTACATGAGATATCTGTGAGGTGGAAGCAGTTCATTGGCAGTGGGTTTTGTTTTGTTGTCTAATAAACTGATCTTTCTGTGTCACATTTCCTTTGATATGGCTTTCAATTTTCTGACATTCATGCTTCATACATTCCATTTCCAATGATTAATAGATGTTTGTAACTCTTCTTGTTTTCAGTCATGCCATGTCCATCAGTGGGCCCCAGCGGCTTTAATCTCCCCATATCATTAAGACCAATTCTACTTTGAGTTGCAGCTCCTTCCCAGTTTTATTCTGAATGCCTTCCAACCTGAGATGAGTGCTCTTGGCAGAGGGGGTTGCATGGTGGTCTTTTAACAGTAAGGTTAAATTTGAACCCACCAACTGCTCCATGGGAGAAAGAGAGATTTCCTGCTCCTATAAAGATTTATACCTGAAGAAATCCAAAGGGGCAGTTCTACAATCGTATTTATATAGCATCACTATGAGGCAAAATCAGCGCAGTGACAGTGGGTTTCCAAGTGAGGGTTCATCGGCTGGCACTATGTTCTGGCAGACGATGTTCCACCTGCTCGTCATGCTCCCTCCTTGTTTCTAGTCTATATTAGCATGGTAGCTTGGCTGAAGTCTGCTCACCATGGGTGACCTAGCTGGTATTGGAAACACTGTTGACATAGTCTCCAGCTTCACAACACACAACCAGAGTATGACAATTGAGAGGCGAATGTTGCATTTACTATCTCAGCCTTAAAAAAAATAAACAGGATAATTGTTCTTGGCTTGTATTCATTCATCGTCTTTATACAGTCTCAGCTGTATCTGTCTCTAAGATTCTATCATTGGCACTTTTCCAAACAATATATTACCTTTTCAAAAACTTCTGAATAAAGTTGTCTTCAAGGTTGTTTAGAATGGAATTTAGATTAATGCAATTGTATTTGCTGATCTTCAACTGATGTTTGGATTGCTGATATTCAACGCAAACATCCCAACCCAGTGCTGCCCAAGCCCACAAGTCTTCTTTTTAGACTATTATACTTCTAATAAAATTATTCTCTATAGGTGCTGAGATTCTTGATAAAATCTGAGAAATATCTGCTAAAAAAAAAAAGAAAACCTCTATTCCCCCTGCTTTGCATTGAGATATGTAAGTATTTAAGCCTACATGTCTTAACAGTTAAAAGCCAAGAAAGAAAAATGCAGGGGGGGAAATGACAAAGAACTCTCATCAAGAAAAATATATCATGTAGCAGAGAAAAATTATGACTAACTACATCACTATTAATCTAAAAATAATTAATAAAACAATCACATGCAATAAACAACAGAAAGATGTAGAGATAAAGACTCTGAAAAGATCTAGGACTCTTCTAACAATTTTGGCCATCTAGCTCCTTTGGAAACAAGCATTCTACCCATTTTGATCCTTTTAAAATCATTGGCAACTGTCTGTCTTGCTAGCGAGAGGGCCATGAGTGCAAAGGGAGCTGGATGGGCACAGCAGGCACAATGATGGACTTAAACATACCGGCAAATGCTAGTCCAGCTTTGATCTCTCTCTCTCTCTCTCTCTCTCTCTCTCTCTCTCTCTCTCTCTCTCTCTCTCTCTCTCTCTCTCACTCTCTCGCCCTACCTCCTATCCACCTGCATTTTGATGCACTTATCCCTAGAAGACTGCTTGGTCCATATGAAAATCTTCCATCTTTTCCTTATCGACTTTTAAAACTACCTGAGATTATAATGGAAGGATTTCATACATTCTTCAAGTAAAAAAGAATATCAATCGTGCCTCTCTTCCAAAATAAAAAGGGATTAAATAATTTGTTTAAGTTTGAAAGTTCATCTGTATTAGACAGGGTTCTCTAGAGAAGCAAAACCAGAATTTTCTATATATTTATATAGGCAGATAGATATATAACATAAGAAATAAACAGTTAAATTATAAAGCAGTAAAAATCGCTCAGTGCAACTTACTCCTGTGGGACAGTTGTGAGACACTGGAAGTCCTTCAAGTCTTGAGGGCTGCCAGGTAGTCCTCTGTAGAGCAGTTCAGGCTATATGGGCACAGGCAACAAACTGCAAAGCAGGTCACCAACAGTCAGCCAGATGTCAGGGTCTGACAGCCCCCAGGTCAAGAGATGTAAATTCCAAAGGTGTGGCGAAGCAGGTCTTGAAGGAACATCAAATTATAGTGACACAGTCCACAGGTTAGGTGTCCTACAGGTAGTGCAGCTTGCAAATTGAAGCAAAGAACAAGCAAGGCAGCCACACACTTGTCTGATGATCAAAGAGCAAAAGACCCGAGAGTTAGAAAGGTGAGCCTCACCAAGCCATTTATCCTTCCGCTCTTCAATTAACCCCACATGTGTTTATCGGCCAGGTTGACACAATAAACTAACTACCTCAATCCACAGAAATTCAAGTAGAAGAGAGAATTTTATGTAAAGTTAAGTGCGCGTCAAGAAAACATCCTCCCTCCATATTCCTTACACCTCAAACCTAAACAGTGGTCTGAGGGGCTTAAAGAAAAAAGGAGGAAAGTGAAACTGAAGTGGACTTGGAGTCTTGTGACAAACAAGTTCACTTCAAACAATAATAAATTTAAAAAAAGAAAACATCCCAACCCAGTGGTGCCCAAGCCCACAAGTCCAACATTGACCCATATGTCAACACGAATCCACAAAGTCCTCCTCCATCTCACAAAACACACACTATGACACCGACTGCAGGAGGAAAGCCGAGTCAGTGAACGTGTAAGCATCTCAGTGCTGGCAGGGGTCTCCACATGGTGGCTACAGCACCCAGGGCTGCATCAGGGTAGTTAATTGCAGCTTCTCCTTGGGGATGTCTTACAGGAAGTGAGCCCTGCCAGCTGAAGCAGGGAACTGGCTAAGACTGCTGCACCCATCTGAAGATACCTGCCAGTGCTGAGATGCTTACCCATTCACTGACTTGGCTTTCCTCCTGCAGCCAGCATCATTGTGTCTCTTTTGTGAGATGGAGGAAGACTTTGTGGATTGGTGTTGAACATATGGGTTAATGGGTTAATGTATTTGTGGGCTTGGGCAGCACTGGGTTGGGATGTTTTCTTGATGCACACTTTACCTTTATATAAAACTTTCTCCTATACATGAGTTTCTGTGGATTTGTTTCTTTAAAGTAGCCAGACTAACATATCATCCAAGGGACTTTTCTCAGAACAAAGTCTCTCTGCTCTGAGAAACTCTTGTTTTCAGTAGTAGACAGAGAAAGCTAGCTACTTTTAAATGATGGTTTTCCTCTCTTTCCTTCAACATTATACTAAATTCTACTTCCCCATGACCGCTAATACATTATCTTTGTTAACATAATCATCATAATTAATAAAGGGCAAGAAAAAATGGTCAGATTTGAATCTAAAAGTAAAATGTGAAAAGAGAGTGACTCTTTTTCATGTCCTTTTAATGATCATTGTCAACATTCAAAATGAACCTGGTAGGGAGGGATCAACCCCGTTTTTCCCATTTTGCTATAGTGTGGACTGGAGAACCCAAAGCCCATCTGTAGGCAACTGGACATTCCCTTACGGAAGGATCATGGGGAGGAGATGAGCCAGTCAGGGTGCAGTGTAGCAAAGATGAAACATTTAACTTTCCTCTAGTTCCTAAATGCTTCCTCCCCCACCCCCACCCCAACCCCCACTATCATGATCCCAATTCTACCTTACTAATCTGGCTAGACCAGAAGGTGTACACTGGTATAGATAGCAACTGGAAACACATGGAGTCTGGGATGGATGATCCCTTCAGGACCAGTGGTGAGAGTGGCAATACCGGGAGGGTTGAGGGAGGGTGGGTAGAGAGGGGGAACCAATTACAAGGATCTACACATAACCTCCTCGCTGGGGGATGAACAAGAGAAAAGTGGGTGAGGGAGACATCAGACATGGCAAAATATGACAAAATAATAATTTATAAACTATCAAGGGACATGAGGGAGGGGGGAATTGGGAGGGAGGGGGAAATGAGGAGCTGATGCCAGGAGCTTACGTGGAGAGCAAATGTTTTGAGAATGATGAGGGTAGCGAATATACAAATGAACTTTATACAATTGATGTATGTAGAGATTGCAATGAGAGTTGTATGAGCCCCCAATAAAATGATTTTTTAAAGAAATATTATCTACACAAGTAGGTATGGAAAAGACTTTGGAAAATAGGAGAGAAAAAGAATGTGTAAAAATTTAAAAGTCAGGATGGAAAATATATTACTGGGGTATATCTAAATCTATCTTGGAAGAATTACAGCCAGAATGCTTCTTAGAGGCAAGGATTTTGAGACTTCATCTCAAGTGCTTTGGACATGTGAGGAGAGCTCAGTCCTGGAATAGGACATCCTGTGTGGTAACCTGGAGGGGCAGCAAACATGAGGAATGGATACAGGGGCTGCAAGGGTGGCCTCAAACATGACATCGGTCACGAGGATGGTGCAGGACTAGGCAGTGCTTTCCTCCGTCGTACATGAGGTCACTATGAATTGAAGCCCGTTTGATGACACTAACAAGAACAACAACATATGTTAAGCAGCTGTGTCAGTCTGGGTAGACTAGAGAAACACATCCATGGACACACACAGGTGTATAGGAAAGCGATTTATATGCAGGAGCAATTGAACACTGAGAAAACATCCCAGCCCAGTGCAGATCAAGACCATAAATCCAATATTAGCCCACATGTCCGATACCAATCTATAGAGTCCTCTCCAGACTCACAAAACACATGCAATGACGTTGAATGTTGAAGACCACAGGCCAGTGGGTAGAAAGTCTTTGGATCCAGTGTCATTGGAAACATCTCAGCGCTGGCAGGGGTCTCTGCATCAGGGTGTGCCTTGTCAGCTGCTATGTCTCCCAGGGAGTGTAAGAGAGAGAAGTGCCTTCCACTTCCAAGGAGGAAGTACTGGATTTCCCAGAATTCTCAGGAGAAGGCCATGCCCACACAGAGGCCTGATTGGCTCTGATCTCATTGACAAGCTAGACTCCATCCCTACACTCTTAATCCTCAAATTCACAAACAATTATATATTTACCACAGCAACGGTAACACAAGTACACTATATTGCAATAGCTCAAATAAAGTAAAATGTATATTTCATTCTTAAGTAATGATCCAGAGCTCACCGATCCCGGGCTTCTGGGGTAGCTGTTCCACGGAGAGCTCCTGTTACGTTTTACAGTCGCTTAGGGTTTGCTCTGTGTCAGTTAAGGTTATATTAGCAATACGAAGTTCATGCTTCATCTTATAAGAAGGGAGAAATAGATGAAGTGACAGGCAAACAATTTCATCTTTAAACTATGTTACTTGGAAGATTCACATATCACTTCTGATCACATCTTGTATTAGGAATTAGAAAATGTAGCCTCTAGGTCCATAGCAATGTGCTGCACAACAACTTGGGAGACTCCACTACTGGGACTGGAGTTCATTAGCAGTCTCTGCCACAGCTAAAAAAAAATAGAAACAAATCAATAATTCAAATACATAGTTATACGTATTAAAATGATTTTTTATAGAAATTAGAGGATCTTAGGCTGTTAATTTATAAAACCAAGGATAGTGGTAGGTAGAGAAACTCATCATAATTTATCACTTGCTATAGAGAGCAGGTCCACTCTGCTCCATAGAGTCGGTATGAGTTGAAATCCATTCTACAGAAAGGAGTTTTATAAATATATAAAGTATTCAGCAAATATTTACTTCATTTACCAAATACTCATTTTTGTTGCCATTATTTTAGTCAAGGCTTTAAAAAATAAATCTAATTTTTGTAATCAGATTAAAGTCTTCAGAAAATGTGTCAGACCCTATCCCCTTCTGTATTCCAAACATTGCCAAAATTTGTACTCTGGAGCTATGCTTTAATGACAGATTTAATAAACATTGGTTAATTGAATTAGAGTTCAAATAATTTGCCTGTTTGTTGTTGGTTTTTTGTTCTGATTTGATTAGGGTTTGTTTGTTTTTTTGCCTGTTTTTCAAATAAGCAAAAGAAGTTAATGGATTTTGCCTAAATATAATGAGAAACAGGGTAAGCAGAAATATAAAATATTCTTTCCATGAAAATCATTAGCACTTTAACACTTTATAATGCATTATCTGATGCCATTAGGAAAACATCTAAAATGTATAAGTGAATATATATTAACACATATATATTTTTCAAACACTTTGTGGAAAATTGAATGAAAAGATTTAAAAATTATCTCTCACTGTAATTTCCAACAATTCAAAGCACCTTTTAAAAGATACTTTTATATGCAATAATACCAACCATTTATTTAGTCCACCCCTACAGAACTGAGGATCCTGAGAATTTAACTATGTCAATACTGTCTTTTTAATATTATTAATTGAAGAAAAATGAGCACCCTTCAAAGATTTTTTAAGAGCTAGGAACAAAAGAAATCAGAAGAAGCCAAATCAGAACGGTCAGGCAGAGTCCTAATGATTTGCTATCAAAACTCTCATAAAATTACCCTTGTTTGGTGAGTGTAATGAGCAGGAGCATTTTTGTCATGTGGCCTCCAACCCTTTTCTCCATATAGAACCTCAGATAATGCAATGAGACAACTAAAATGGGACCGTTCAGAAGCATTTGAGTGTTTTTATGGACAACATCCTAAAAACGTTGTCTAATTAACAACTGTTTATTTCCTTTCATATTTTGTCCACGCCGATTTTAGATTTACTTTCTAGGTGTTTAAGCTGACTAGTAACCAGTCAGTCGCATTCTCAGTGAAATAACTACCTTATTGTGTCGAAGTATAAAAATTCTTTCTGAAAGAATAAGAAATCATTGAATAAGAATCAGAATAAGAAAACATTTGAGGAGACCGTTGGAAGAGTACATGAATTAATGGATGGAAAATAGTAACAATTTATTTTGTGAGCCACACCAGTTCATTTTTGCCTGGAATTCCTTTTATGTAGGAAAAAGTCTTTCCTTACACAAATAAAGATACGTTTTGAAATTCTTCTGTATACTAAATGAAAAATAATAGATTGGACAAAAATGCATATGATTTAAATCGCTTGACAAAAACTCATAAAGTTATTTAAAGAAGACATCTGCAATATAATTTCAAGATATCCTAGTCCATGGTGTCAATCTATATTAAAAATGCATATTTCTAAACAAAATCCATCTGATGCCCTTGTAGCCCACATACACGTTCAGACGCTTGACATATACCATATGCTGTCTAGTAAAATTGCATATGTACTTCTGGTAATACAAGGCCAAATACGCTAACACAATGAATGAGAGGAAATTGCTTCAGCCAATCTTTTATTTTTCTCTACTTCTGCCACAAAAGCATTTCAGCATCTGCCATTTTTCAAAGAAACTAGAGGTTTCTTAAACAAGACTGTTTTTCAACCCAGACAACATAATCATAAACCTATTTTAGAATATAGTAAATTTTGAAATCACATATAGCTACTGTTGCCCCAAAGTGGTGAAAACAAAAGCTGTTGCCATTAATTCCAGCTCATAATGACCCAACAGTGCAAAGTCAAAATGCCGCATCGAATTTACAATGTTCTCAATCTTTACAGAAAGACAGTGTCAAATTTTTCTTCACAAAGTAAGTTCAAACCACTGGCATTCTGGTTAGTAGCTGAACATTTAACTACAGTGTTGCCATGCCTTTTCGTGAAAACATCCTCATAAAAACTATTTCAAGTATGTTCACAAACCAAAAAACCAAACAGTGCCATTGAATTGATGCTGACTCATAGCAAACCTATGGGACAGAGTAGAACTGCCAGACTGTCGCTATTTACTGGAGTAGAATACCTTGTCTTTTTCCCTGCGGAGCTACTCATAGTTTCCAACTAAGAATTGCAGCCCAAAGCATAACCACTAAGCCACCAGGGATCCTAAGTTTGTTCATTGCATCATTATGTATCATAGCTGAAAAAGGAATCAACCCAAATGTCCATCAATTGAAGAATGGATCAACCAAATATGGTAAATCCACAAGAGAAGATTAATCAGCCATTAAAGGGAATGAAATCTGATGCATGATATGATATAGGTGAAACTTTATCATGTCATCGTAAGTGAAAGAAGCCAGTTTAAACGGTCACATATTGGATGATTCTGGTGGGTGGGACTTGTTAGGTACCATACACAACAGAACAAAGCATTGCCCTGTCCTGTGCCAGTCTCACGATTGCTCCTATGCCTATGTCCATTGTAGCAGCCACTGTGTCAATCCATCTCGCTGATGGCCTTCCTCCCTTTTCATTGCCCCTCTGATGTCCCAAGCCTGATGCCTTTCTCTAGGGACCGGTGTCCCCTGACAACATGTACAAAAGTACAAGATCTAAGATGAAGCGTTGACATCCTTTCTCTAAGGATGGCAGATATCAATCAGGTGAGAAAAGAACGTAAATGGAAATTCTTAAAAATTGAAAGTGTGAGAAATATCATCAAAATAAGATGGTGCCTAGCTACCACTACTGAACATTTTGATCAAAGATCAAAATAGGTCCTCATCAAAAATAGGGAAAATGGGCAATCGAATTTCAAATTCTTATAGGAATGAGATTTATTGGCCCTCATATAACTAGTGAGCCCCTGAATCTATTGCTTTCAGATATCTTTAAGACTTGAACTGAAACTAAACCATGAAGTAGTCTTTTATTATTTTTGTTATTAAAAGATCATTTTATTGGGGGCTCTTACAGCTCTTACAACAATCCATACATCAATTTTATTAAGCACATTTGTACATATGTTGCCATAATTATTTTCTAAACATTTCCTTTCTATTCAGCCCTTGATATCAGCTCCTCTTTTATCCCTCCCTCCCACTCCCCACCCTCGTGACCCTTTGATATATTATAAATTATTACTTTCATATCTCAAACTGGCTGCTATCTCTCTTCTGCCATGGTTTCTGTTGTTTACCCCCTTTAGGGGAATTATGTGTCAATCATTTTGATCTGTTCCCTCTTCCTTCCCTCCTCTTCCTACCTTCTCCATACCTTCCTGAATTCACTACTCACATACATGTTCCAAGATACCGTGTGTCATGAGTCCTTATCTCTTATCTGAACCTATACCCATGCTCCAGTCCAGCCTGCAATGAAAGGCATGACCTCCAGGGGGCATGATAGTGGAGGGTGAGGAAGCCTCAAGGAACCAAAGGAATATTGTGTGTTTCATCAGGGCTATACTGCGCCCTGGTTGACTCATCCCTTCCTTGTGACCCTTCTGTGAGTGGATGCCCCCTTGTCTATGATGAGTTTGGGGTCTCTGCTCTGATCTTCCTTGTTCTCAACAATATGTTTTTTGTTTCTTTGTTTGTTATTGGTCTTCTTATGCCTGTTATTTGATCGCACTGACACCTCATGATCACACAGGCTGATGTGCTTCTTCCATGTGAGCTTGTTATTTCTCTGCTAGTTGGCTTCTTGTTTAGCTTCAAGCCTTTAAGACCCCAGACACTATATCTTTTGATAGCTGGGCACCATCAGCTTTCTTTACCACAGTTGCTTATGGACCCATTTTGTCTTCAGTGATTGTGCCGGGAGGTTGCACATCACAGATTGTCACTGTATGCTCCAGTGAGGGGACATCATGTCTTGAGCTGATGTTGGACCAACAGTCCACTCTGTGCTGTAGCAGCTCCTTGCAAGGATTTCATCCTCCAGGTTTGGTGTGCCAATATGTAGTTAGACCATTCCTTTCTCTTTTGTCCTTCTTGGCTTGTTTCCATGTGGGTGTGGCAGGCTGGTCCCTCTCCCCAACCTATATGTTTAGTGTTGTTCTCTGTAGCACATACTTCTAGGGAGCGGGTCAGTTTGGATCTGTTTGGGGCCCCTCTAAAAGCCACACTTAGGATTGCAACCCTGCTTTATTTAAGTTTCCATTTGCCTGGCATATTTTCTACCAGCCTTTTTTTCTTAGTCAATTTTTGTCTGAGAGCTTAAGATGTGTCTTCTGCAGGTACCAGACTGATGGGTTACGTTTTCTGAGTCAGTCTGCTAACCTTTGTCTTTCAATGGATGAGTTGAAGCCATTGACATTTAGAGTTAGTATACAATCTGTGGGTACATTGCTATCACTTTTTGTGTTTGGTGTTTTCCTATCCCCTTTCATATCAGTGTGCTGTTTTGCGTGGGGGGCTTCATTGTTACTTTCTTTTCCCTCTGAGGCAATGTTATCTTGGTAATTGTTATCAATGTATTAGCTTCTTACCTAGAGTTGGGCTATATTGTAGTCTCATTCTTGTGCTTTGGGTTTGTTGGTCTTCTAAAGCACTGTGAGTCAACAAGGTTTTTCAGCAGGGCTAGATGTCTTATGGAATATTCTTTGAGTTTTCCCTTGTCCTGGAAGACTCTTACCTCACCTATCTTAATAGATACTTTGAGGATTCTTGTCCTGGTGTGTTTTTTTTTTTCTTTTTCTTTCAGCTCTTACAAGATGTTACCGTGCTCTCTCCTCTTCTTCATGATATCCACTGATTGGTCTGAGCATATTCTTACATGAGCACTATTGCATGTGACATTTTTTTCTCTTGTAGCTCTTAAAATTTTATCTTTTTTCCTTAAAGTTGAATAATTTAACTATTATATACCTTGGTGAGTTCTTCCTGGGTTTCACTCTGATTGGTGTCTTCTCTGGTTCCTGTATGAGTGTTTGATTTTCATTCATTAAGGTGGGGAAGTTTTCTTCCAGAAATTCCCTAAATAATTCAGCTGTATACTTCTTCATTGTGTCTTTTTCTTATAGATGAATTATTTGAGTATTGTTCCTATTCATAGCATCTGTCATTTATCTCAGCTTTTGTTTCCGTCTTTGATTATCTTGTTTGATTGTCTTTCCCATTTGTTGAACTCTGTCTGATTGTCGATGAGATTGCTGGTACAATTCTCTGCTTTTTCTAATCTGTTGGTGAGATCCATGGTCTTGGGTTTTCTTCTGTTACCTCATTCATTAGCTCTTGTATTTCCCTTTGGTGTATGGACTTCATCCCAACATGGACTGTACCTCCTCTATCATCGTGTCATTATTCTTCATTGCTTCTTTCATATCCTGTCTTACTCCAAGCAGCCTTCTGAAGACTTCTGTTTGTGGAAGATCCATGTCTGATTCTTCTATGAGCACCATTAGCTCTGCTCTTGTGTTTTGTTTTTATTATTTTCTTGTTGAGAGTGTTGCAGTATGTTGCTGTTTGTATGTCATTTTGGAAGGACTGGGCACAATGTTTCTGGGAGACAAAGGGATCCTGAGCTCTTTTTCTGTGGATGAGGTTAAGAGTGTTTTTGAGGATTATCATGGCCTACTATGGTGGTGGGTCAGACTACTATGCAAGCAGGGTGCCTCTGTGACTCAATGGCCAGCGATGGGTGTGGGGGCAGGGCTCAGAGTATGGCCTGAGGCTAGTGACAGTAGTTATGTCAATAGGCTAGGTAGGGGCAAGCCTTCAGTATGGGCATAGGTCTGGTCTGAACTGTCAGGCTACAATTTGCATGCCTTTCAAAGACACTCGCTGTAGCCTAAAACTGGTATGCCCTGTTGGCTTTTCTTGTTTTGTTATATTAAAAACCCTTGGTTGTTCTCTGAAGATGTTGTCCTGGCTACCTTGTTATATTAATGGATGTTCTGCAGGCAGGTTTACATTCAAAGTTGCACAAAGGACTACAGACTGAAATTGAAAGCAGTTTGACCAAAAAAAAAAAAATCCCCCCTTTTATAATGGGCTTTGGAGGTGCCCTGGTATTGGAGCTGTGACACATTGTCCCCCAGGGAAGGAGGATCCGCTTAGCAGAGTGGGTATGGGGCTGACAGAATCTGAATTCACACCAAGCTGTCTTCCTGTGTCCCTCTCTGTTCTATCCCATCAGCACTGTCGGTTGTGCTCTGTGGAACTGTATTCTATCACAGATAAATATCCCAGCAGCTCTTCAATTGCTGCAAATTATTGACTAATTATCAATTGTTACCCACGCTGGCAGGCATGTAACTGGGGAAAGGTGGGAAGGGGGCAGACAATGTAGTTACTGTATTCCTACCTGAAGAGGGGATTTTTAAAGTTCTAGACTGCAGGCTCAGGGTGGATAGCAGTGCAGGGAACTCCTGTGTGAGGTCTGAGGCTAGTTCTTGGAGGCTGCCTGAGATCCTAGGTTTATGATCACTTTTAGACAGCAGTCTGAGAAATTTTGCTCTCTGTGGGATTAGGGCACAGGAAGGGCACCTCCTTCTGGATTAGGGCACCTCCTGCTGGACCTTCCAGTAGAGCTCACAGGTAGATGCAGTGAACTTACATGGTTTCAGCAGGTTCTCTAAGCACTTTCATGGGTAAAAAGCAAAGGGAGAGGTCTGAACCAGACCCTTGTACACTGAATCTATTGTAGCACCTTTTAATTTTCTGGTCAACAGTAGGAGTGCTGGGCAGGTGATTCTTCCTGGATGCCATCTTGACTCCTCCTCACCATGAAGCAGTCTTCAAGAAACAATTGAGCTCAACTAGGAAAGAATATTCCTCTTGTTAAACACTCTCTTTTAAAGAATTATTTATATGACAATCAATTAATTACAGTAATTCTAAACCACATAGAAGGAGATTAGAAGATAGAGTCTAAGTTAATGGTGGTGAAACAATAGATTTATTGAGAATGGCAATTGACACACACAAAACATGTAACCAATGTTGTGTTAGTCTGGGTAGACTGAAGAAAAACAAATCCAGAGACACTCATATGTATAAGAAAGAGTTTTATATACAATAGCATTGAATATTGAGAGAATATCCCAGCCCAGTCCATATAAAGTCTCTAAGTCCAATATTAGCCCATATGTCCAATTCCAATCTCTAAATTCCTCTTCACACTCACAAAACACATGCAATGATGCCGATTGCAGGAAGATCATAGGCCAGTTGGTGGAAAGTCTTGTGGATCCAGGAGTGATATAAGTGTCTCAATGCTGACAGAGGTCTCCATGTGGCTCCTACATCCAAGGCTGTACTGTAGCTCCACATATATAGTCAAAAGGAATGTCTCTCAGGGAATGAACCTGTTTCCTACCTCCAGCAATTTTCTCCTTAGCGCCTCCAAATGAGGTAAACCAGTTGTGACCTGATTGATAGGCTAAACTTCACCCCTTCATTTTTAAGTATCAAATTAACAATATATTATGTAACTACAACAGACTATCCCTTGTCAATTTGACACTTTCACACAATTCTTTATCCATAATATATAAATTTAAAAAATAATAATAAATCATATCTGTACCTAACAGGATAAGACTAAAATGCATAGAATTCAATATATGCCACCCTCGTTTAATCATAACATTCTGTAAGTGAACAAAAGAAAATATCCTAAGCCTAACAATTGTAGTTAAGTAAAACCTACACCTTAATCCTATAATCCTATGAATGTATTCCCCCACCTATGAAGTTTGTCAGCCAACCACTTTAGGCCTGTATGCTCCCAGTTTTGGTTATCCAATATCTATACAGCCCACTTACATCATCCCAGTGCTCTGAGGACACAATCATATTCTTTGATGTGAAGAATCTTCATCCTTATTGGAATCTTGTGAAACCTGCATCCATAAGCAAAGTCAAAACAGGACTGGCCATCCATAAAGTCAGCAGCAATATGCATCAGTTCACAGGCTCAAAGATCTCTCTATCTGGTTGGGTTCTGGTCAACTCAATGTGGGCTGCCTCACTTAACCTCACTAGGGTGCCTATTAACTGCCTTGCCTTTAGACCATGGGCCCCATCACAAATTATCTCCAACCCTAGCCAACCTTGTGCTAGATCATGAACGAAGACCAGTCAACCCACTCTCCTCTTCTCCTCTAGTTCTGCTAAATCAGGTCCATGGGTTTCAATGGCCAGACTCAACCTGTCTCTTTACTGCTGCATTTTTCTTACTTCCCCTCAACAAGTGTATCCAGGTAGTCACCTAGCAAGCATTTCTGCTTGCCCACAGGCACTCATTAACAATTCAATCCTATAGTGGAGAATCTTCAGAGCTCCAGATTCTTTGCAGTTTCTGACAAAAGCCACTAGTTCAAGATTCCAAGGGTTCCCTTTTTTTCAATCTGTCAACAGCCCCCTAGATAAGTCTCTTGGAATGTAAATGTCCTGAGAACTCCAAAGCACTGGGTGGGGCTTATCTTTTCAGAGCCCTCTTTGCAGACATGTCCTAATCCATTTAAAGATTCAAATTTTAATAGATGAAGGCAAGGCTTACAAACTCTCTATTTTCATACTTCCTAATAATCATTTCTATCAACCATTATATCAACAGTAATAAACCGAAGAAATCATTATAAAGAAAGTAGAATCAGATCATAAACTCAATTCTTAAAACAATCAAGTTCAATCCTTATTTAGTTTATCTTAATCCATATCTAAACTAATCTATTGATACAAAATATGAGATTAGGCTTCTTAAAGCATCAAGCCAGAGCCAGGCTTTCTGTCAGCCATCTTCTCTAAGCAGTTCTGACAAATTCCAGGAACAATTTTGTCCCCTGAACTGAAAATAGACTTAATCACATTCATTTCCGCCATTTCACACAGGAATAACCAAACAAGTGTCATTGCAATCTTCCTGTTTAAAATGTTGAGTGGGTGTACACTTTGTTATATTTATTTTCACAAACAATAACAATAAAAGACAAAATCTGAAAAACAAGAAAATGATGGATAGAAATATTTTGATCATGCTTCTCAGACATCTTCCTTAAAATTCATCCACAATAATATTTGTTGATACTTTTTAAGTGAGACACTGTGCCAGGCATTATTCAAAGGAATATTTTACTTAAGACTAAAACACACACCTGATTTGGATACCAAAATCATTTTCCACTTTAGAGATGAGACACTGAGGTATAGGTAAGTTTTTTAAACTTATATAAAATGAGAAAACTAGTAAATACCAGGCAGGTGACAATCCTGTCTGACTGCAATTTTCTCGCTTCACTAATGTATGTAAAAATATTTCTGTTATGTTTTTGGAACACATCTTACATTTCATTACCAATCTACTAAATATTTTTCATACCTTTATCATATCCCACATGAACTATTACTAAACCAAAAAGTTTTCCAGTTGCCTATGAATCATCTCCAACACGTGGTGCTTCCATTTGTGTCAGAGTCAAACAATTGTCCACGGGCTTTTCAATGGCCAGATTTCTCAGAAGTAGATCATCAAGTCTTTCTCCCAAGACATGTCTGAGGATGTTCGAACCTCTCCTTCCAGCTAACAGTCCTACATCATAATCATTCATAGTATCTACAATCTCACTTAAAGTATAACTGCCTTAGGTTTGAAATTTATCTATTTCCATTCTCATGCTCAATCTTTATTCTGACTGCCACAATCTGTTCATAATGTTTTAAATACATTCACTACTTTAAAAACAAACACTAAACAGATGAAAAAAATTATGCTCTGATAAAACCCCAATTTGACTTTCCACATGTATTTCTCTCAAACTGCTTATTCTATTCTAGACCTTATCAATTTATGTATTTTCTTCTCTTTCATGCTGTATTTCTAGCTATTTAATGATGACAGCAATGGTTCCTATATAAAGAAAGTAGACAGGAAAGAAAGAAAGAAAAACATGTATATCAAGAAGGTAGCTCACACTATTGTAAAAGCAGGTAAGTCCAATTTGGCTCAAGGTCATGGGTCAATGTGTTTTAGAAATTCATGTAGCTGCCAGGGCTGATAAACCGGGAAGCAAGTAGAGGAATCTGGGAGCAGGAAGATCACAGGCTGATGGAGACAACGTGGATGAAAATAAGGTCAGCAGACAATATGGTAGGCTGCTGATAGTACCTGGTGACGGTAGACAATACGGTGGGCCATTGATTCAAGCTAAAAGATTCATAGGTTAATCAGAGAGATGCAGGATCCAAACTTGAAAAAGAGAGAGAGGCTTTCCCACAGAGTCTGTTTAAATAGGAGACCCGTGATAGCTACATAATTTCATGTCAACCTGATTAAATAGGGTGAAGGGGTAGAGTGTAGCCTGTCAGTCAGGTCACAGCCTGATGGTAACTCCTTGTGGGCGTCTCATAAGAAGGGCCCCGGGAACCTTCCCTCTCTCAGCTTTCACTTTCCGGTTAACAAGCCACACTGAGCCACACGAGACCTGGAAGATCCCTGGAGATGCTTCCACTGTTATTCGAACCATAGGATTTTGCACCCAGTGGCCTGTGATGTTCCTGCATCATTGAGTGTGGCTGCATGAGTCTGAAGAGGGATTTGTGGAGTAGTATCAGACTTATGGACTTTATCTGTACTGGGATGGGATACTTGCTTGATATATAATTATTTCTTGATATAAAGCTGTTTCTTACACATATATGACTATCCCTGGATTTGTCCCGCGATTCAACTCAACCTAAAAAAAGCCCCCCTGCCCATGAAACTCCCTTAAAATTGTACTAGAGCTGTGTCCTGAGCAAGGAGGCTTCACTCCTCCCTGTTACTCTCATAGCTGCTTTGCTGCCCAGACCAGACGGCCCCAGCATGGAGCTGTTTACATTATGTTAGGTCACATTATTGGAGAGGCCTCAACTCCCAAACTGTTGAAAATCCTGGGCCAGTCAAGTTAACACAAAACCTAACACTCACACTCCTCCTCCGATTTTCTTATATAGTTCTTAGCAAAATTCAAAGCAGACAGTGGGCATATAATAGAAGTTCACTGATTTGAATTTTATTGTGTTAGCATGTTGTCAGAACTGTGAACTATCTTTGTTGACTGGAGCTGCTAGTATATGAAGGGAAGAAACCACAATGGTGTTAAGATAGGTGGGCCAGATTGAGGAGGTTCCTTGAATAACAATCTGAAGTTTATGGATTTTCATTTGAATTAATCAGCAAAATGCTCTTTAGGGTGAAATAAATGCCAAAGTGTACAACAAAATATAAACCGCATTATTTGCATTCCTGCTTCTGAAACCATTATTTCTTCCCAAGTGGAAGAAACCATGATGACTATTACATTTTCACATATAAATTGTAGGCATGTATTTTTCACAAAACCTTGGAAAAATTATTTGCCTGTGTCCTTTAGAAAAAGTAGTTTTCATTGTCATTCCACATCATCATCACAGCTTCCCAAAATAGTTCTACGCTTTCAATGCCTGGGAGTGCTTACTCCTATGGGCATCCATGCCTCATTTGAGAAGGTACTACAGATTGCTATGAATAGCATAACTGGACATGTTAGAGCATGACATCTCTGTCACCAGAAAGTGAATAGGGAAACCAAGCTGAACCAAGACACGGCTCGTTGGCTGTGGTTCCTCTTTCTGCAGCACTGCCTTCAGACTTATTAGTACATGTCACTTGTAGTTTCCATTGCTAATAAAATTATTTCTGGGATATCATAGAATCAAATATAAAGGTTATGATTTCCTTCTTTTAGAACAGCTGGAGCCTTGGTATTCACAATTAAAAAGTAAGACATATCGCCAGAGTTACTTCCTTCAAATGATCATTAATTAAATATGGAAAAATGCTAGTGTACAGAAGATTTATTTTTTATATTGGGTTGGGGGTGACCTATGAATCAAAATGAGAAGAAACAGTTTCAAACATCCCTTAAGAAACAGAACATGGAATGCATAAATTACTAATCTAAGAAAATTTGAAGTTATCAAAAATAAAATTAAACATATAAAAAGCAATAATCTAGGCATTAATGACTAGTATTTCCCATTTTGAATCAGACAATCATATAGTTTATGATGCAATGAATGACAAATTCAACAGCAATGGCATCTCATTCATCATTAAAAAGCTGGTGCAGTCTGTTATAAAAAAAGTGCAATGCTGTCTGTGATAGGATAATATATATACCTAAAAAGAAGTCCAATTAAAACAACTGTTATTGAAATTTGTATACCAACCACTAGAGCTAGAGATGAATAAAATTGAAGATTTTTTTCCACTTGATATTAAATATGAATGGTTTTAGTGGTTTCCCTCGGTGTCACAGGGTCAGTCTGGTCCAGTCCCAACACTGAGTCTCCAGTGTTGTCCCCCTTAATGCCCTGGACCATCGAGGGACTGTGTGTCTCATAGTGGGGTCAGCTATATTGTCCACTCTGTCCATTGGCTGTTCAGACTGGGGATATTGTCCTCCAGTCCTGGTGGGCCAGGACATGCTCCACTTTCTCTTCCTCCCCCTTAATTTGCTCTCATTTGCTCTGATCAGACATGTCCCCCTCCCCTAGCTGCAGCTTCAGTGCTGTCCTCTCAAGCAAATTCTTCTGGGGAGAGGGACAGTTGTCCACATAGCTGGTATGGGGCCAAGCCCTCAGGTCCCTCCACTGACTCCCCACTCCTTGTCAGCACACTGCATTCATCTGGCACTGGCTTTATATCTGGTCCCTCTTTCCCTGTGGAGACACAAACAATACGCTCCCCTTGGGTGGGTCAGTGCCCTTTCCCCCCCATCATACATCTTTTTCTTTCTTTCCCCTTTCTTCCCTCCACCCCCTTTTTAGTTGGCTACCATATGTGCCCCTGGATTTGGTCTGGCCCCTGCAATACTACCTGGACCTCACCCCAGGAGTGTTTGTATACAGTAGCTTTTCCCCTGTGCCCCTTTTTCACTTACATTTCTTAGAACAAAGTATTCTTGCCTTGAGGGAGTACTTGAGTAGAGGTCTAATGTCCATCTGCTACCTTAATATTAAATCTATACATAGATCTATTTCCACATCCTCATATATAAATATATTTCATATGTACATGCATTTATTTAGACCTCTATAAATGCCCTTTGCCTTCTAACTCTTTACTCTATTTTCTTTTACTTCCCTCTTGTCCCACTATCATGTTCAGCCTTCAGTAGGGTTTCTGTAATTCCTCTTGGTTACATTACTCTTGGTCACCCCCTACCAGGCTTCCTACACCCTCCTCATCACTGATTTGAATCACTTATTGTTCCCTTGTCCCAGGATTTGTTAACACCATTTCCTTTCCTCCCACCTTCCCCTCTCCCATATCCCCTTAGGACTGTTGGTCCAGTTGTTTTCTCCTCCAGATTGTTCATCCAGTCTGTATTATTTAGACAGACTTGAGGGGATTATAACATGTGCAAAAACAAGACAGAGCAAAATCAAGCAACAAAATACAACAAAACAACAACAAGCCAATGACAAACAAAACAACAGGAAAGAAAGGCTTGTAGTTAGTTCAAGGACTGTTCACATTTAGGAGTGTTTTCCAGTTAAGTCTGTTGGGACACCAAGCCCTGGCCCCAAAGTCTATCTTTGGTATTCCCTGAGGACTTCGTGGCTCTGTTCCCCTTGCTGTTCTGTTCTGCACCCTTAGTGTTTTGCCTGTGTCTAGTGAGATCAGATCGGGCAGAATTCCCACACTGTCTCCAGTGTTGTTCCCTGTAGGGCTATGGGTCAGTCAGGCATGTCATGTTTCATATTGGGGCTGGTCATATTGTCTTCTCTGTGGATTGGCTGCTCTGAGTGGAAATATCATCCTCAAGGCTTGGTGGGCCAGGATATGCTCCACTCTGTCTTCCTTCCACTTCATTTGCTCCCATGTGCTCTGATCAGACATGTCCCTCTCCTAGAGCTGCAGATTCAGTGCTATCCTCTGAAATAAATTCTTCTGGGAGAAAAGGCAGATGTCCACATAGTTGGAATATGGCCAGCCCCTCAGACCTCTCCACTGGTTCCCTACTCCATGCCAGATGCCCCCATATTTGTGATGGGCACGAACCACAAGAAGTATAACAACTCCCTCAAGATTGTCAGAAATGTCTCCTGCAATACCAACAGCTTGCCTGACCAAGGTCATCCATGACCACTTTGGCATCATGGAGGAACTCATGACCATACTCTACACCATTACTGCCACCCAGAAGACTGTGGATGACCTGCCCCTGTGGGAAACTCTGGCACAACTATGAGGGCTTCCCAGAACACCATCCTCACATCTACTGGCACTGCCTAGGGCGTGGGCAAGTTTATCCTGGAGCTGAATGGGAAACGCACTGGCATGACCTTCCTGTTCCCACCCCTAGTATGTTGGTCACGGATCTCACTGCCATCTGGAGAAAGCTGCCAAGTACAATGACATCAAGAAGGTAGTGAGGCAGGCATCAGATGGTCCCCTCAAGGACATCCTGGACTACACTGAGAACCAGGTTGTCTCCTGTGACCTCAACAGGGACACCTAGTCTTCCACCTCTGATGGTGGTGCTGGCATTGCCCTCAATGACCATTTTGTCAAGCTCATTTCCTGGTATGACAATGAATTTGGCTACAGCAACAGAGTGGTGGACCTCATGGTCCACATGGCCTCCAAGGAAGAAGAGTTCCCCTGGGTCACCAGCCCTAGAAACAGCACGAGAGGAAGAGTGAGTCCCTCAGCTGCTGGGCAGTCATTGTCCCCACTGGTTCTCCAAACACTGAGAATATCACATCATCTTGAGTTTCCATCGAGACCCCCAGGAGAGGAGCTTAAAGAGCCCAAATTTGTATATGCCATCAAGAAAGTACACTGCACCTGGCCAAAAAAGAAAAAAAGGCATTTACAATGAATTCTTATAAAATTCCATCATGCGATCTCCAGCTTCATTACTATTCAAACTCACTGTCATTGAGTTCATTGTGGCTTAGAGCAACCCTGTAAGACAGGGTAGAATGGCTCCTCTGCGTTTCCAAGGTTGTAAATCTTTAGGGAACCAGAAAGCCTCCTCTTCCACCATAGGAGCGCCTGGTGGGTTTGAATCACTGATGGCTAGTAGCCCAGTGCATAGCCCACTATACCGCCATAGCTCCTTTCATTTATATTACCAGTTTCACATTTCCAGATATGATTCCTTCCTCTCCGTTTCAAACTTTTGCATTGAAATCATAACTAATTATCAATGCATCTTGATTGCAAGTTTAATCAGTTTCATATTTAAGAGGGTGGTAGAATTCTTTGATTTTATTACCAATGACTTTAGAGGTTCGTTTGTAAATGTGAGTACTAGTTAAATTAAATATACTTCCTGTGGTTATATAAATCCTACCCTAACACAGCAGTATACTTTTGATCTTGAAGTATCCTTTTTGACGATAAATGTGATGCCTTTCCTCTTAAATTTGTGATTCCTGGCAGAGTAAACCATATAATTTTCTGATTCAAAAAGGCAATTCCAGTCAATTTTAGCTCACTAATGTCTATTAGATGAATACTTATGTTTCATTTCATTTTAAATGAATTAACATTTTCATAGAGTCATACTTTGTAAACTCTAATTACTGATGGGTGTTTGCATTTATTTATTTTCATTTTGAGTTGTCGCCTACGAGCAAATGAAGCTCTGGAAAGCTTGCCTTCATCCACACGATTAAGATAAACTCCACCGTCAGGAGGTACGTCTTTCTTCCACAGACATATTTTGAGTATCTTCTAACCCGAGGTGCTCCTCTTTTGGCACGACATCAGAAACTGATGTAGCAGTTAAATGCTGTACTGGGATCTACATGATTGGCAGTTAAAAACCACAAGAAACTGCTCAAGAGAAAGACTGGGGATCTACAAGGTGGCTATTTGGAAGATAAGTGTCCAGGTAGATTTACCCACCCAGAGCACCTGCTGCCAGACCAGAAAATTAAGAGGTAAGGTGAATGAGACTGGGAGGCCAAGTGCTAACATTAGGATCAGCATACTAGGGTCTGGCCCAGACCCCGCTCTTAAAAAATTTTCACTCACAAAAAAACCAAGAATGCAATGAAATGTTCGAGGTTCATTGTGCTGGGCTCACAGGTTCCAGACTGAGCCTCTGCCAGCACCCTAGTCCCACAGTGAGCAGCAATTACTCCAGGCTGCTATGTAAATGTGGTCATAATCCCAGATTCTAAAATAACCTCGGAAAGCTAGTCACAAAACCCCACTTCAGAACTCCCCATGCTGTTAGCTATGTTGTGCCCATAGCGCAGGGGTCCGAGTCTGTGCAGGTAACCATAGATTTGCAGCAATTGAAAAGACTGTCAGGCAATTTGCTTGAGTCAGATTGCATTGTGGCAGAGAATAAATGGGGAGCCATAGCTTGGTGGGGGGGAGGTGAATTCAGTTCCAGTTGACTGAGAAGAAAACAACCTCTCTGATAAGCTAGATCTCCTCCTCTGGGGGTCAGCATGACAGCCCCCAAATCAGGGCACCCACAAACGCAATATAAAAGAGATAAAAAATACTTTCTCAGTAAAAACTGCGAATTCCAGGCTCATTGTTTGACTCCAAGACAAACCTGCAGAACAGGTCCTTTAACATACATTACTATAAGGAAGCCAGAGTTAAGGAATGCCAGAAGGTAACTACAGAGCTCGAAGGCTTTCAACATAACAAAACACATCTGGAACAAGCATCCGTCTCAGAATAATTTCACTGAGCACAAATGCAGAGTCCATAGGGTGGGGCCAATTTGGTTAACTCAATTCCAGTTGGCCAGGAAAAAAACATTCTTCTTTGAGCTATTGGGGCATCAGTGCTCTGGGCACAAGCTAGGGCAACTCTGCAAGCCCAATGGGGAGAGCAAATATCTGCCCTGAGTGCTCCTACAGCAAACTGGGGATCCCCTGCCTGTCCTGCATACAGCACAGGCAGCTATACCAGTGCTCTCCAGCACTGAACACCACTGCGGGAAGGTCTGCCTGGCCTCCTCTGTGATCTTGTCTATGAGGGAAATTCTAACCAGCATCTGTGGGACCCTACACCAAGTGGGCACACCACCTCACTACCTTGAGGCAGAGTTGGAACTCCTCCAGTCCCACAGTCTGGTGGTCAGGTTTCAGCTATCTCCTTACTTATTATACCTTTTCTTGTCTCCTCTCTCCCTTCTATCTTTCCCAACGCAGAAGGTCTCCGTTTTCTTTTGTTTTTTACTCGTTTTCTTTCTTTTCCCTCTTCTCCCCTTCTCTTTCCTTTCACATGCCTCTGCTGGCTTCCAGGCCACTACCCTCTGCCTCAGGTAATACCGCCCAGAGAGCAGGGGGAACTCCAGCTTGTCCACTGTGGGAGCTGCACACCACACAAGGCAGCTGCAACAGCTCTCTACCAAACTCCATGCTGCTGAGGAATCCTCTGTCTGGCCTCTCACTGATCTTGCTGACTAGCGCAATTCCACCCAGCACTGGTGGAAGCCTGAAGCAAAAGGGAACAACAATCTGCCACCTTGGGGCACGATTTAAACCCCTTCGATCCCATGTTCAGTAAATCAGGCATAATCTGTCTCTTTACTCTGTATTTTTCTTCTTTCTTTCTCTCTTTCCTGCCAGAAAGTCTCAGAAAGTCCAGTTGTGTTTTCCCCTTCTTTCACTTTCTTTTATTTTAATTTCTTTCTTTTCTATCTTTTTTCCTTATTTTATGCCTGAAAGTCATAGCTAATTCTATGAAGTAGAACAATATTAGAATAATTGGACTACTGGAAAAAGACACAACAAAGAAGTCAACAGTGAAAATAGCTAGGGAATTCTTAGAGGAAAACTTCCCCAGCTTAATAAATGAAAATCAGGCAACCATTAAAGTGCCAAAAGAACACCAGCCAACCTGAATCGCAAGAAGTCACCAAAATACAATAGAATACATGATAGCTAAGTTACCCAACTTTGAGGAAAAGGAGAAAATCAAGAGTAGCTAGGGATAAGCAAATACTCACTTCTAAAGGTACCAAAATAAGAATATGTTCAGACCCATCAGTGGACACGATGAAGAAGAGGAGGGGATTGAACAACATATTCAAAAAATTGAAGGAAAATAATGCAAACCCAAGAATACTATATTCTACTAAATTATCTATTAAGATAAATAGAGAAGTAAGAGTCTTTCCAGAGAAGGAAAACCTCAAACAATATATAAAAAGAAACCCAGCCCTACAAAAGATCCAAGCCAAGCCAGTATGAGCAAAATATCAATACTCACTGAACATAAATAAGAAATTGTCACATAAAAGAACTCCACCCAGAGTGTGACAAAGAAAAACAGCCCTCAAGATTGCACTAGCTCAATGGTGGAAAGATGACAAAATTTAACCGCGCACACACAAACTGATTAGATAGGTAGATAGAAAAACACCCAATAAAAAACGGACAGGATAACATTACAGAATCCCCAGATGGATGTAACCACACTGAATCAATGGACTGAATTCGGGTATTAAAAGGCAGAGGATAACAAACTGGTTTAGGAAACATAATCAATCAATCTTCTGCCTATAGGAGACACATCTCAAGCTTACAGACAAAAACAGGCTAAGAGTTAAAGGCTGGAGAAAAATATACCAAGCAAGTTGCAATTAAAAAAAAAAGCAAGTGTGGCAATCTTAATTGCTCTCTGACAAAATTGATCTCAATGTACCAAGCATAGCAAGAGACAAGGAGGGGCACTATATAATGCTCAAGGGAACAGTAAACCAAGAACCAGTGCGAGCATAATAAATACGTATGCACCCAATTAGAGACTCATGAAATTCGTAATTCAAACACTCCAAAAGAAGAAAAAAGAAATCAGAGGGTAAACAATTATAGTAGGTTACTTTAATACACCACTCTCTGAAAAAGACAGAACACAAGGAAAAAAACTTAACAAGGATGCTTCAGATCTAAACAGCACAATTGGACAACTTGACCTGACAAATGTCTTCACAGCTTTATACCTAAACACAAAAAACCCCACGTTCTTTTCCAGTCCACATGGCACATACTTGAAGATAGGCATGCTGGAACACAAGTCGAACCTGAGTAAATCCAAGCACATATAGATTTTACAGACCTCTCTCTCCGACCACTACACCATAGGCTGGAAATCAACAAAAGGAAAATGAAGAAAACAAGGGCAAACTATTGGAGGACAAATAACTCCCTATTGCAAAATTAGTGGGTGTTGTGCCAGATCAGAGATGAAATCAGGAAGTTTCTAGAAACCAATGAGCAGGAAAATACGATGTACCAAAACCTTTGGGACATAGCAAAGGCATTTATCAGAGTGAGTTTGATATCAATACACGCACTCATGAAAAAGAAAGAGACTTATTGTTGATATGCTGGCCTAAAACTTATACCGCAGATTAAACAGGACAATCCTACTAATTGCCAAAGGAAAGAAATCATTAAAATCAGGATTGGGACACAGGAGAGGAAAAATAAGAAAACTATGTTAAAAATTAATGCAACTAAAAATTCATTCTTCGAGAGGATTAAAAGGGTTGATAGACTACTGGCAAACCTAACCAAAGATAGGAAGGGACAAATTTCATTGTCAAGGATGATGGATGAAACATGGGACTTTACAATGGACCTTAATGAAATCAAAAGGATACAGTATATATTTGAGTATAAGTTGAGTTTTTCAGCACACGTTTTAATGCAGTTTTGTGGTAAAATTAGGTGCCTGGCAGATATTTGGGTTGGCTTATACTCAAGTATATGCAGTAATTACACAGTACAAGGAAGGCCTGTACTCTAATAAATTGAACAACTTGAAAGACATGGACAAATACTTGGAAAAACAATACCTCCCTAGACTATCCAAGATGGACATCAAGAATTTCAACAAACCCATAGCAACTGAAGAAATAGACAAGATTCTCAACTGACTGCCAACAAAAAAATCCCCTGGCAAGATTGTTTCACAGGAGAATTCTGTGCATTCAGGGAAGAACTTACATCAATCCTACACAAATTCTTCCAGAACATAAAAGAAGACAGAAAACTCCCAAACTCCTCTATGAAGCTAGTATAACACTGATACCTAAAGCAGGCAAGGATTCCACAAGGATTAAGAACTACAGACCAATATCCCTAATGAACATCGATCCCAAACTCCTTAACAAAATACTGGCCAATAGAATACAAAATCCTATAAAACAAATAATTCACCATGACCTAGTGGGATTCATATTAGGGATGAAGGGATGGTTCAACATACAAAAGACCATTAATATTATTTGCCACATTGACATGAAAGTGTATAAGAATCACATGATAATATCAATAGATGCAGAAAAAGCATTTGATAATATACAGCACCCATTCCTGTTTAAGACACTCAAGAAGATACAAGTGGAAGGAAAATTCCTCAATATTACCTAAGCTATATATGAAAAATTCTACTGGAGGTCCTAGCTAACAACATAAGACAAAGAAAAGACATCAAAGGTATTCTTCTGTGGAAGGAAGAGGCAAAACAGTCACTATTCACAGACGATATTATTTAATATATTGAAAATCCCCCAAACTCCACAAGTCAGCATGCCTCAATGGCAGTGAATACTAATCCTGATTTTTAGTGACATTTTTTTAAAGAAACGAAGCATCTTTCTTCCCTTATAGTCCATAGTTTGTCTGTAATATATACTGAAACATGTTTACCATGTGTGATCCTGCATGTCTCTGGCATCACTGCAACATGCTAGCTACCACTGTACCATGAGCTAACAGGCATGGAGATATGCTTATACTTGGTTGCTAATACATATTTGCTTCATGGAGAAACTACTTTTCATCACAGAGACCAACTTGGAATTATTTTTTGAACAACAATAGGCTCTGAAAAAATGCCGTCAATGAGATTTGAAACAGGGTTGGAATGGCTCCTGGTCCTGGATCATGACATTCTCTAAACACACATGGCCCTAAAGCAACAGCCACGTGCTGCAAGTCAAAAGGGCTCAAAGGGGATAGGAAAAAAGAAGAGGAAAGATTGGAGCTTACTTTCTCACCGAATGCTTTGCAATTCACGCACTGACTGAGCCAAAGCATAAGGTGTGAAGTTAGGACAACTGTTCTTAGTCCTAGAAAATGAGTATTTTGTTTGCTTCCCATAATTCTTAGGAAATCTGTGTGAGGATGAAATGCTTTCATGAGAAGTGACAAAAGAGTACTCAGGCCAATAAACCAGAGAAATGGAAACTCTGAATATGAGAGCCAGAATGAATCCTGGCAACTGGAAACAGCTTTGATGATGGAGCTAATAATGGTGATCACAATTTGTTTCAGACATAGAAGAAAAGGCCTTCATGGAACTGAGTAGCAAAAACAGTAAGGCTCATGACTCAATTCAATCCAGAAATGCCTTGGGAAACAGGCCTAAAAATCACGTGTGGTCACTTTTCTCGACTTGCAGGGAGTCAGAATCAATTCAAAGCCAATTGACAACAATAATAAGGATTTAAAGGTAAATATGAGAGGTCAGAAATAGGCGTATTGATGGAAACTATCATAAACCTGATGTTGAAAGTTGGGAATGTGTACTATTCTAGATTTTAAGGTTCTCTGGATCAATTCCACATTTTCAAGTACTGGGAAAGCAGTAGCCAGTCAGAATGGAGTGAGCAACCAAAGGAAATGATGCTTGATACGTTACATATCCCAGGAGAGGCACACATGATGGTCAGCTGCAAAAGATCTTTCTTTTCCAATAAAAAGATAGCTTAGCAAAGCTCCGTAGCTAAAGACAAAGTATTACTTTTCTGTAACGTTTCCCATTTGTACCCATTCCAAAGAGGGGTGATGCAAGAGCTTGCAGAAAGTATCAAATGATACCATAAATGTCACACACAAGTAATATTTTCCTGGAGCTAAGTACATCAGTGCAAAATTAAAAACTGCCAATGAGTTAATGCCGACTCATACTGACTCCATAGGATGGGATAGAACTGTCCTAGTGAGTTTCCGAGGAGGGGTTGGTGATTTGGAACTGCTCACCTTACAGTTAGAAACTTGACATGTAACCACTACATCAAACAGCTACTGCATTACAGCTGTACGTCAACAGGTAAATGCTAGAAATACACTCCAGATTCAGAAGAGAAATGATGGATATCATTTTGATATCAGATGAGTCCTGTCTGAAAGCAAAGGATTACAGAAAGATGTCAACTTGCTTTTTATTGACTTTGTGAAGTCAGTCAACTCTGTGGATCATAACAAATGATAGTTAACATTGCAAAAATGTGTCCTGAACACTTAATTGTGCTCATGTGGAACCAAGAAGCTGTCATTTGAATAGAACAAGTGGGTACTGCAATGTTTAAAATCAGTATAAGTGTGTGTTAGTGTTGTAACTTAGTAATTTCTTCAAATTGTATACTCAGCAAATAATTTCTTCAAATTACATACTGAGCAAGAAGGTGTACTATTAAAACAATAGTGCCTCGTCAAGACTATAGGAATACACATTACGAACCCTTGATATACAGATGACCCAAACTTGCTGGCTTAACATGAAGAGAATGGAAGCATTTACTAATGAGGATTAAGGAGTACAGCCTTCAGGATGCCCATGCACCTCAACATAAAGAACACAACAACCCTCACTCTTGAGGTCTGCTTTGAAAAAAAGCTGCTATCACAGAGCCATTAAACTGTATGGGGCCATTGAAATGATTATACTTAACTGCCTTATTTTATATATACCAAAACTATAGATATTGTTGAGAAGACTGGGAACTCCAGAAGACTTCATTGTGCTAATGAGGAACCTGTGCATAGACCAAGATGCAGTCCTTTGAATAAAATAAGTAAATACTACATGGTTTAAAATTAGAAAGTTATGTCAGGATTTGTCTCAGTCTGGGTTGACTAGAGAAAACACCCAGGACACTCAAATGTGTGTAACAGAGAATTTTATATCAAAAAGCAATTGTACATTAAGAAAATATCCCAGCCCAGTCCAGATTAAGTCCATAAGTCTGATATTAGCCTATATGTCTGATACTAGTATATAAATTCCTCTTCAGACTCATGCAACATATTCAGTGATGCTGAATGCAGGAAGATCAAAGTCCACTGGGTTGAAAGTCTTGTGGATCCAGTGGTGGTGGAAGCTTCTCAGCACTGGCACAGATCTCCACATGATTCCTCCAGCTCTAGGACTCTGGTTCTATCAGTGATGCTCCATGTGTCTTGTCAGCAGGAAGATGAAGCAGAGAGTGAGAGAAAGTGGATCTGGCCTCCAGTGAGTTATTTATTTCAATAGTGTCTCCAAATGAAGGCATCAAACTGACCTGATTGACAAGCTAAATTCCACCCCTTCACTTTTAATAGTCTCAAGTTGACACCAGATTATGTCTTTTCACCATACAGTAGAACCCCAGTATTTGACCACATCAGCACTTGACATTATCAGATTTTGATGTGAAATGCCAAGAAAATTTTGCACGTGAGCCCAAACAAAATATTGGAATCCACCCCGATGCATGTGGTTTTTGTAAACAGAAGCAGTTCGTTTTTCGGTCACTTGGCATTTTTTGGCATTGTTATTATGTATTATTTAAACCTTTGTGGCTGTGTTCCCAGCATTTTGCTATCATTTTCTTAGCTTTTGTGGCTTTTTGTATAGTTTTTAAATTAAAAAAACATGGTCCTAAGAAAGAGGGTTTTTTTTTTTTTTTTAAAGAATCATCATGATAAGGAACTGGTTAACCATGCTATCAATATTGCTGGTGGTAATTTAGCAAACCCCTTTAGAACACAGTTAAGGAAACACCAGCAGCAGACCACATTAGACAGATTTTTTTTTTAAGAGAATGTCATCCAGGTCCTAGTGAAAAAGGCAAACAAGGGAAAAACGGAAAAGCAGCTACCAGTTGATTTTATGGAAGGAGATTCCCCTTCCAAACAATGACTCTCTCTCCATCCCTTCTCTCCACATCCATGTCCACAGATCCAGATCTTCATCAATACTGTAGTTGTTAAAAACTTTTATAATGTTGTATTTCTTATTTAAATTATATTATTTAGCTCTACGCTTGTTTACTTTGAAATTTCTGTGTAATGTTTTGTATTAAAAGGCAAGGTTAGGGTAAAACTTGGTGGTCGAGGGATTAATCTGTTTCAGTTATTTCTTATGGGAAAAATGGATTTGGAACTCAACTGCATCGCATCTTGATGCTCCTTCTAGAAGAATAAGTGTTGGATTCTAGGGTTCTACTGCAGTTAATCTGTGTACTGGGCAAATAATTCAAAAGACTGGACTGTGTGAAGAAGAACCAGTATCAGGATTAGAGGAAGGCCCATCAACAACTTTAGACATAACTGTTTATTGAAAGCAAGGAAGCCTTGACGAACTTTCTGTTGAAAATCAAAGCTTCAGTCTTCAGTATGAGTTTGAACACATTGTAAAGGAAACCAAAATCCTCGAAAACTGACCAACTGACAACATCATGATAAACAGCGAAAAGTCTAAAGTTGTCAAGGATTTTATTTTTCTTCAATTCGTTCTCCATAGAAGCAGCATTCAAGAACTCAAAGGATGTATTTCATTTGTCAAATCTGCTGCATAGTATCCATTTAAATTAACCCTTATATGCATATGGAAGCTGGAAAATCAATAAATAAGACAGAAGAAAACATAATGCAGCAGTATTATGGTGTTGTTGAAGAATATTGTATCATAGATTACCAGAAGAAAAAATTTGTCTTGGAAGAAGTACAATCAGAGTACTCCTTAGAAGCGAAGATGGCGATACAGCATCTCATATACTTTGGACATGTTAGCAGGAGAAACTAAACCCAAACCAAACTCACTGCCATCAAGTTGAGCCTGACTTGGAGATCATAATTGGTAGAGAGTTTGCAAAAACGAGGAAGATTCTCAAGGAGATGAATTGACAGAGTGGCTACAAGAGTGGGCCCAAACATAATGATGTTGCAAAGATGGTTCGGGGAAGTTTCATTCTGTTGTACATATGGTTGCTATGAGTTGGAATCAACTCAATGGCACCTCAGGACAACATTTGCATAGCAGGTTCCTGAGCAGGGACAGGGTTTGAGTTCATGATTTTAATATTTGCAGCTATGCAGATGTGATGAGCTACTTCTGTAAGAAAAAAAAATACAGAAAAACTCCCTGCTATAGGACAGAGTAGAACTGCCCTTGTGAGTTTCTGAAGCGATAAATCTTTCTGGGAGCAGAAAGTCTCAATTTTCTCCAGCACAGCAGTGGGTGGGTTTGAATTGTTGACCTTATAGAGTCTAATGTTGACCTTATTGCAGGCCAATGCACAACCCACTCTACTAGGACTATACTTATTGGAAAACCTATGAAACATACTTGCTTTTTCAGCCATGGATTTGCCTATAGTTGGAATCAATGAAACCATTCCTAACCTAAATATTTTATAAGATGAGAGTTTAGGATTGGGAGGGATGGGTATTAGGTATAGTATACCAAATATAAAATACGCTATGAGAAACTATATCTTTAAGGAATGTAGAAATTCCTAGTTGAAAATACTTCAAAGTGTAAATACGAGTACAGGACTTTAGAAAATTATGCGTCAAAAATTTTCATTTTCCGTTCTTTTTAAATTTTCTAGCACCCTTGAAAAGTTTATAGATAATTAAATGAAAAATCCTTTCATTAAGGTTAGGCTTAATGTTTGCACTCTTGATAAGCAATTGGATTAGAAACCCCTCAGAGAATACTTTGCTTGATGCCACCAGATATAGCCAAAAGAAATGGATGTTTACCAGGAAGTATCATAAATTTCTGAGATTAAATAAAATCAATTTTAATAAACCATAGTTAATTGCTAGTTGATTATAAACATTTCCTTCTTCATTAAAACTTGCCACACTTCCACAGAGGCACGTCTTTCCCCCATTCTTATGTAGTAATGTGTAATAAACTCTTATTTCTTCCCCTAATCACCTATTTAGGGAAATCAGCATCTTCCCTCCACAAACATTGGGAAGTCATTCTACTAAGTCCCTTTATAATTAGGTTCTTCTTTGTCCTATGTTTCTTCCCCCATGATATAGAATGAGACAAAAGGGACACTATATGGTAATGTGTCTAAAGAGCTTATGGGTCACAGGCTAAAACCTTAACAGCTTGGCAGAGCAGCTGTGTACAACATCTAGCAAAGGACTCAGCAGCTGGGGAGCTTTGGAATCCATTTCTGGACTTTCTGATTTTACAAGGGCAGTGAGCAAATGAGAGAAAAATACTCATGTTTATTCAATTTCTCATTTATTCTTTACCATATTCTCATTGATTTGGGGCTTAATTTCTTTTACACAACTACCAGTTGGGCAATCAACTAACTGCATGACTGTATATATATCAGGCTTGATGACTCAGAGCATGGACCACTGGAATCAGGTTTTCCATGTCGGCAGTCTGGTTCTGTTGATTTCTAGCCATCTAACCTTGAGCAGTGGTCTCCACTACTCAGTTTCTTGATATATTTTGAGACAATTATGGTATCAACATTTTAAGGTTGCTGTGAAGATTAGCATTTACATTTTATAAACTCGTAACTATCTGATTCTTTCCCGTAGCAATCTTGTAAGCACAGAGCAGAACTGCCCCCAAAGGTTTTCCAAGGCTGTAAATCCTTATGGAATCCTATTGCCCTCTCTCTCTGACAGTGCATTTGGTGGGTGTGACCTACATACTTGGCAATTATTAGCCAACTACATTACTCAATGAACCACCAGAGTTCCTTTGCCACACCTGTAATTGTTTGCTGTAGCTATACTGCAGTACCTTTGAAAAGTATCAGGATCACTTACTCCAACTTCCTTCTTCTCATACCATCGAAGTCCCCACTCACTGCTGTCCAGTTGATTCTGGCTCATAGTGACCCTATAGGATACACTCTGTTCTACGGGGTTTCTGAGATTGTCAATCTTTGTGGGAACAGACACCTCTCTTGGAGCGACTCATAAGTTTGAATGATGAATCTTGAGGTTAGCAGCCTAGTGCTAACCTAGCAGCATTTTAGGAGGGAGACAAGACAGAAAAGTCTCTCCCTTTGAGTTTTATACATTAGGGTAACCATTTTATTGTATATTGATTTTCACTGCCTTTCCCAGCAACTAATATTTTCAGTTTACTATGATAAAGGAGACATTGTAACATAATAATTAAACTCTCAGCTGCTAATCAAAAGCTTGATGGTTCAAACCCACTCAGCTGCTCTACGGGAGCAGGACTGGACCATCTGCTTCTATAAGAAAACAGCCAAGAAAACCCTATGGGGCAGTTCTACTTTGTCATATGGGATTGCACCGAGTTAAAAATTGATGGAATCTAAAAGCACCAACAATGTGATTTAAAAGAGATCTAGTTCAGTAATCTCAATTTAGAATTCCATAATCAGTGCTAAAAAATTCCACTCTTATTTGCAAAACAGTTTATAGAAACCACTAATATTTTGAATTCTTTATAAAGCAATGTCTTTTTCTTTTTTTAATTCCATTTTTTCTCTTTCCTGTCTTCTAAAAGGGAACAAATACAATGTTTGCCTATTTAGAAAGAAGAGAAAATATATATAACTAGAGTGATTCAGCATTCCTCCTCTAAAATCTAAGCATAAAATCTTTTTAATCATAAACAGCAGGTTAATCCTAGCTTTAGAATCAAAGAAATCATATTAAAATGACTACACTTTGATTCATTCAAAACCTGAACATAGCAACATATAATCCTATAAAGTCTCAGAGATTTTTAGATCAAGGCAAAAAAGGTAAATCAAACCTGAAATGAATGGATTAGCAGAAATGGGAGCATTACTGTAGAGCTCCTTTGTGTTGAGTAATAGAGAAGCAGATTTTGTCAAATCTTGCTTTCTAATTCCCATCTGGAAAAGCCTTGCTCTGGAAATGAACAGGTTTGAAGGAAAGCCTATGACATCTGTAAAGTTAAAAAGCATCAGTAATTGGAATGGGCTTAATCCCTCATTCAACAGCAGGTACTTTATATATAATCATAAGAAGTGATGAAAGTCAGACACAGATGTACAAATTGTTAGATTTAATCTAACTACCCCTGGGTTAGCCTACTTGGTTTTATCTTTGGCTTTACCTGAGTGAACTAGGGTAGATGACAGATAAATATGTAAGGAATAAATCCAGGTCACGTATCGGATTTGAAGCCACAAGTGACTATTTATGTCAACTCTAAGAACAAGTAACTACAGAAATTTTTCACTAATATTTTATTGCGTGTACATTCTTTTTGTTGTGTTCATTGTCATTCATATTGTCATTCAGCTCCGACAGATAGCAATAAAATGACACAGTTCTGCACACCCTCACAACTATTGTTAGGTTGATGCATTGTTCCAGCCACTGTGTCAACCCATCTCCTTGAGGAATTTCCTCTTCGGGGTCTTCTCTTTTGGTTGTTGACTTTGTACTTTACCAAGCACAATCTTTTCTTCGGGCACTTGTCTCTCCTAATAAGATGGCCAGGAACATGAGATGAAGACTCACTACCTTCGCTTCTAAGGAGCATTCTGGTTGTACTTCTTCCAAGACAATTTTAATTGTTCTTCTGACAGACCGTGGTGCTTTCAATATTCTTTTTCAACACTGTGATTCAAATACACAGTCTCCAGCCTTCCTTACTCACTGTCTAGCTTTCCCATGTTTATGAGGTGATTGAAGACACTATGACTTAGCTCAGGGGCATGATAGTCCTCCAACAGACACTTGCTTTTTAACACTTTGAAGAGGCTTTATGCAGCAACTTTACCCAGTGTAATTTCTCATTAGATTTCTTGGCTGTTGCTTCCGTGAAGGTTTATTGTAGACCTGAATGAAATGGAACTCCTTGACAATTAATCCATATGAAATTGAGTCTGTTTAATGGACCCACTCCTTGCCCTTGTGCAATCTGTAAGGTGAGCAGGAGATTGCATGCCCCAAAGAGGCAATTGTCCGTGGAAGGCTCAAAATGGCAGCGGTAGGAGACAAGACTTAGTGGAGCTCTGGGAGCACTGTTACCTAACAGTGTTGGACTGCTAATTGCTAGGTCAACAGTTCAACAGGTCAACCCCTAAGCTCCTCTGGGGATCAAAGATGAGGCCTGTTGTTCCCATAAGGGTTTATCGTCCCAGAAACCTTCTCTCGAGTGACTATGAGCCAGAGCGGACTCGAAGGCAGTGCGCTTGTGCTGATATTGGACAAGGCATGCTGAGGAAATGCATACATTGACTTGCTCTGAAATGGATGTCGTTGTCATTGCTACAGCATTCAATATTCATTTCTATTTGAAAACAGTGAGAAGAAGGAAAATGAAATTTATAATAGTATAAATGGATAATATAAATTTAAAAACCAAAGTCATGGCCATCAAGTTGATTCCAACACATAGAAACCTTATGAGTAGAACTGCCCTTGTGGATTTCTGAGGCTGTAATTCTTTACAGCAATAGAAAGCCCCATCTTTCTGCTGGTAGTTTTGAACTGCTGACCTTGATGCTGTCAGCCCACCTGGTAAACCATTAGGCCACCAGGGATCCTCATAGGACAATATAGGTTTCACTAAAAATTGAGTATCAATCAATACTTATCTATAAACGTTTGGAGGATATTTTGACTCTAAGTATTAATTACCATTTTCCACTATTGCAAATGTAAAGACAACTTGCAAATGCTAGTAATAGTCTCAGCAGCATGAAGATATTATTATCTTCTTTCTCCCAAAATATTCTTTCCACAGTTTTATGTGCTCTTGGGATGTAAAAGCTTTGTCAATTGTTTATTTTAGAACTGATACTACTAGAAATGATACTATCTTCTTCTATTCATTTATAGTAAAAATGTTTTCCCAACTAAATAATGTGTATGAATGTGCTTTTAGTCTCTAAAGTGCCACAGACATACATTATTGCTGCTGGTGCTGTGTACCATCCAGTGGATTCTGACTTAAAGTGCCCTTGGAAGACAGAATAGAATTACCCCATAGGATTTCCTAAATTTTGAACTTTATGGGAACAGATATGCATATTACCGTAGTTGTTAACACTATCATGCTTCTTTAATGGTTGTAAATATGTTAAAATTAAGAACAGCTTGTTCAAAGTTTTATATTCAGAGGAAAAATGCACATATATATTTCCTTTTTGAGTTTACCTCATGTTTAGACAAATAGGAGCATTTTCTTCTTGAACGATCATCTTCGTAAAATCTTACTTTCATTATTGAAAAACGTGTGCAAACTTCATTCACAGCAAGCTTCTTCCCTCGTCTGACCTCAGCCTCTGAGCCATACAATATACGGAACTTCACAACGAATTATTTCTTACCACGTGGGATTTGAGAATAAGATCAAACCCAGCCTAGACAAATGCCATGAAGCAAGTTGACAACTGTTCCCAGAGTCCTGGGCAATGCCTGGGAGAGTGCCTGCCAGGGCCTACTGTTTTCAAACGAGTTTCATTTCTCTAACAATTTAAATCTGCCAACAGGAAGCCGAGACAATCAAGCTTTGTGCCAAAAAGCCCCAAGCTTAAGCTAGAGATGTATCCTCTCTTTAGCCTGCTGATGAGAGCGGGGAGCCGAGGGAGAGGAAAGATAAAGATTCATGATGAGTGGGACACAGACTCCGTGTGCATTCGGAATGTCACAACAGGACCATTTCTGGCCCTAATTATGTTACTTCGCGAAGCTCTCTCTCTAGAATAGGGCATACCCACGTCGTTTTCCTTTACTAGTCTCCTTACAGTTTGAGGTGACTAATGGCTAGTCTATCTGCTGATTTCCTTACCCTAGCCGCCCCCAGAGGGTGCCCCCGGAGTGGATACACATCGCGTAATCTTCTCAGGTGCACCCAGCATAGCCCTTTCTTAGTTTTTCTGGCCTGTTTCTCATTTCTTCTTCTTTGAATCGTTTTATTAGGGGCTCATACAACTCTTATCACAATCCATGCATACATCAACGGTGTAAAACACATTTGTACATTCATTACCCTCATCATTCTCAAAACATTTGCTCTCCACTTAAGCCCCTGGCATCAGCTCCTCATTTCCCCCTCCCTCCCCGCTCTCCCCTCCCTCAGGAACCCTTGATAATTTATAAATTATTATTGTGTCATCTCTTGCCCTGTCCGATGTCTCCCTTCACACACTTCTCTGTTGTCCGTCCCCCAGGGAGGAGGTCACATGTAGATCCTTGTAATCGGTTCCCCCTTTCCTCTTTAAATCACCTCAAATTCATCTTTAAATGAGAAAAGCAGAGGCGTGAGAATGTCGGCTTAGTACATGGGTTCCAGCGTGTGAGACGAGGGAGGAAAGCAGAGAACTGGAGCGAGCGTCCGGCACCGAGAGCCATATGCACTGAGAAATGACGCAACCCCTCTGCCAACCTGGCACCGCGGAGCTAACACCTCACGTCTGAGACATGAGAAACCCGCTGTGTATTACCACAAGTCCAGGTGGCTAAACCAGCAATTTATCCAAGCAGATACCTTCAAGCACAATACAAAAAGGACAATGCCCAGGGAGAAAGGGCTGTTGTAAATACACAAGGAAGCCACTACGTAGAGGTACAATATTTTCAGAAGCAATTGGAGACCCTTTCAATTTTCTATAAGACCCGGAGCATGAAGTTTAGAGTCTGGCTGCTATGAACTGAGCTGGGTTCCCACAAAATGCTGAAATCCTATCTCCACTACTTTAAGTGTTGTCTTGTTGGGACACAAAACAACAAAATAGATTTTAAGAAAATTAAAGGGTGGAGACATGTCTGACTTTTCCCTCATAGAAATCAGTCCCAGGCTGATGGGAAACTGGATTCTCCTTCCCCTTGTGAAGTCAGATCAGCTCTAAATAGACTTTGATTTGAGTTAAAAATTTGATGCTAAATGATCTTGCTTGTGTTGGTCTTAAGATCTTTGCCCAAAGCATTTTGCTTTCAATAACTTTTCAAGAAATTTTCCTCTCACTTTCTTTCAATGAATCCTGGGACATCTATTGACTTACTATATGTATAAAGAAGAGATTTATAATCACAATCGACAGATCATTTGAAATAGGCATGTGTTAAAAGTATGTGGGACAACCTTACTGGACTGATAATCATAATTCCATTTCTGGAGTTGATATAAATCAAATCATCAAGACAACGCTCTAAGGATGCTTATTTTAATTTGTTACAAAATAGAAACCATTTGAATTTTCATCCACAGGTGATTGTTTAGATAAATTATTATATCCATTGAAGGGTTGTATAGTCATTAAAATATTAAATAAAAATATATTTGATAGAGAAAAAGGTGGAAAGAACACACACCAAGATATCATGATTATATCTGTCTACTAGGACTACAGATAATTTTAGCATTTTGCTTCTGTTTTACTGAAATTTAGACTATTTCTTACAAATATATTCTCAGTTATTCATTAAAAAATTTTAAAATATAAATGGGAACTTGCTCTCTCACTCTTCCTCTTAAAAGTAGTCAATCAGCCCTAACAGAACAAATATACTGAAATGATAAATAATGTTTATGATAGTCAAGCACACATCCACATATAATTATCTGTACATATTTACTAAGATTTCCTCCAAAATACTAATTTTTGTATGTTTATAAATGTATAAAGATATATATATATATTATAAATATAAAATGCTTGTTTATAGAAGCATACTTCACTAACAGATAAAAACTTCCTATGTATTCTTTATAGAGAAATATGAGGTTTTTTCATTTTTATTTAACACTCAAAGTAAATTCGACTTAAAATTATTTTTGGCATATCTTTCAATGCTCCTTCTTTGCAAAGTCTTCCAGAGCTGCCGACCTTGCATCATCATTTCTCTACAACATATTAATTATTGTGCTGGCACCTCTGGGCTACTCGTGAAATCGATGAAGTGTGAAATGCCTCTGTGCAAAGTAATATTTCATATTCGGTACTTTATGTATTAATTACTTTTCTGTTTTTGCTAATCCTGTCCTGGGGAAAAAAATAAGATAAAATAACCCACCTCATTCCATCATGAACCGTCAACCAGGGAAACAGCAAACATGTCGCATTTGCTGCCTTATGGAAAGCTGGTTAAAAAAAAGATAGATGCTTCTTCACCTGTGCCTTTTGTGATGCCCCTCTTTGTGTAAAAGGGGAATGGCATCCTCGTGGTGCGATGGGTTAGGTGTTGCTATACTGGCCACAAGGTTGGTGATTCAAACCTACCATTCTCTCCTCAGGGTGAAAGCTGAGATTTACAGTCTCAGAAATCCTATGGAGGATCACCGTGAGTTGGAATCTGTATGGGTTTTTTTTTTTTTTTAATATGAAAGTCTTAGGACCAAACAAACATTCTCAGGTGGACCCAACATTGCCCCTTCTTAGTCCCTGCGGTGTAGTAATGGTCTTTCTTATCATGCAGATAACTGACTTTCTTGTGTTTACACTAACAAGATGTAAGGTTTTAGGAGTTAAGTAGTCTGAGTCATATTTTATTTAGTAATGCAAAAAATCTCATGATACAAACACTAATTCGATTTCAGCAGATGAAGTTACACAAAGTGCAATTCAAAATTTAACAATTTGCCAAATTATAATCTGCAATGAGAAGTAAAACTGGCAGATGCTAATGAGTATGTGAAGATTCTATTTCGTTGCCATTTCCACTGCTCCAGCATTAAAAGCATAAGTAAGATAGGCAATCTGAGAGCAAGAATTTTAAACCTGAATGCTAGGAAGGTGTGTCAGCTTTTTCTTACCTTGTCTCTTTAACAACAGTCATTGAGCCTGAATAGAAAAATCCAGGTGCGACATGTCATGATTCAGAGCTATGCTGTGCAATGATAAAACTGCTATAATTTACAGCAAGGAATAAAGCTAACCTATGAGCGCTCAGCCTCAATTTGCTAAAACTTACTACAGCTCATTGGCCACTGAATAGCCAAAAAAAGAAAAAAGAAGGGGAAAAAAAGGTTTAGCTGAATAAGAAATTTTACTAGCATTAGCCTAATGAGAAATGATTGGCTTAAAATTGCTCTGGCTACATCAATAGATTCAGCTTAACACTATTTACGATGTTATGATTTCCTATTTCCCGAGTTATATAAAAGCCAAGTTGTTACTGAAACAATCCTAATGACTCAATAGATGTTTTCAGATATCTGTCTGAGTCCTGAGCCTAGTTAAATGTCTCAATAAAACATGTAGTTCTGAATATTCTAGTGTTGCATTAATATAAGGAAATGCTGTATTCTGTGAATATGAGAAATAAGCAGCCAACAAGGTATGACCTTTCATAACTGCGGTTGCTTACAGGTGCTGTCAAGTCGGTTCCGACTCATAGAGACCATACGTAACACAGAACAAAGCATTGCCAGGCCCTGCTCCATACTCACCAGTGTCCTTATGCTTGCCTCTCGTTAATGGTACCCACAGCTCTGTGGCGAAGAGTGCTGTAATAGGATTTAGCCCCTCACCATGTGAAACATATTTTTAAATATGAATCTTCTACAGTAACATCTATTCCCTTGTGCCAAACTAGAATCCCAGGTAAGGCAAATAGTTAATGCACTCAACTGCTAAGCAAATGTTTGGAAATTTGAGTCTACCGAGAAGTTCCTATGGAGTCCAGTTCTACTCTGACACACAGGGATCCTCGAGACTCAGTCTTAGCTTGACAGCACCTGGTTTGGGTGTCATTTGGGGATGAGATAAAACTCAGGCTAAAATCATAGTCAAAGTATAAACAGAAAGTTACAAGTGGCTGGTTGACCTGAAATTAACATTCTACAGTCTCAGGAATTAATCCGCAATGGTAAATATGATGAGATGTTTCATTTGAACCAATTTTTCTGAAGCTTTCGTTTCATATGTACTTATTATCAATATTATACTACATATTTTTTGTATTACAAAACTCCAAAGACACTGATGTTTTAAAGAAAGTAAGAATTAAATTTTACAAAGTTATTTCAGGGAGCCACAATATTTTATACATGTTCCAGTAAGTTGTAATCTCATGGCATAATTAAGATTTTCAGGACTAATAACTTTCTAAAATATGACTCAGAGATTAAAAATCAGATGCAGAGCTGAAAAAGAATGAGATTTTTCAAGGCTCTGAACCTTGGCAAACTGATAGCTTATGCATACTTTTGAACATCTTTAACAATTTTAAGAAAAATACGCAGAATAAACAAAGAAGATTTCCATCACCTTTTTATCAAACTCACTCTCATTTCAAAAGTAATTGAATAGTAACCAGCTGGTGCATATTCGCTTTCTGTTTAAAACTGCTTGCCCGTTTCACAATATGAACAAAATTTAGGCATATACTAAGGCGTTTCAGAAAGTTCATGGGATCAGTCCATTATCGTTGAATGCCATTTTCTGTGGGCTTTTTGAAGCCTGTTAGTATCTTCTGTATCGCTATAGCTAATTTTATGGAAACATTCATGCGTCTATGAGGATGATGTTAAATAAGTTACAAAGCAAATCATTTCTTCCCCTTTTGGGTTATTGGGGTTCTCTTAAAATGCATGGATCTGAGAATTATTAAAGAAAATGAGAAGCATATGTCTGATTTAGGTCATAGTACAATTTCAGAGTAAAATCAGAAGGCTGTTGAATAGAAGGACAAAGTTTAATGTTGGGAAGCAGAAATTATTTCTCATAAATCAAGGAATTACAAAAATAAAAGATATACCATTTTATTTAAGGTATAATTGTCCATCCTTGTAAGTAATACACTGCTGTGTGTGTGTGTGTAATATTTTAAATCCAAGTATTCATGCAGTATCATTCTTCCAAAGCTTCAAACACTGACGTGTTTATATTATTAACATCCTTTAAAATTTACTATAGTGACTAATTTGCTATAGTCACTGGACAGAAATCATGTAGTATGATTTACACTACTAAAAAATCTTTACTAACTTTGGCACCATAAATTTGATCCTTTAATAATTTAGTGTTAAATCTCTTCTTTTAATGAAAGGAGAGTGGTCATGATTATTATTAATGCTATTTTTAGTTAGTTTTAAATTATGCCATTATGATAAAACATTCCACTTAATTTAATATTTCAACTCAAAATTAATTTCCAAAGTCTTTAATTCTAGTCAGTCTGCATAATTACAAGGCATTGTAACACTTCTTGCAATTGAGTTTCTGAAGTGTATTTAACAATAGGGACTTCTAAGTGGATCGCTTACTCACTGCAAGTTAGAGTTGATCTTGACTTATCTCAATTCCTAGGGACATCATTCTAATTTAAAAAATTAAAAACTTTAGCATTCTTGGAAAAAAGATAAGCATTAGATAAATACATTTAGATCAGATTCTGATATCCGCACTGTATAATTTTAAAGGACCACATTATGAATTTTCCATTTTTGTTGAGAAAAGTATATTTTTGAAAAAATGAGTAATAGCTAACATACCACCCCAGAATGCTCTCATGTGCAATTTCTTACAATTTCCAGCATAGGTAACAGCAAAAATGAATTTTGACCATTTTTTAAAGAAGCAATAGTTATTTCAAATGCTGACAGGTGTGACTGTCAGAGCAACTTGCAACTTAAGACCACCATCTACTGGCTCTGCCCAATTCTGCAAAAGCTGTCACTGCAGCAGAAAACTGACTCCAACTGTACCCTGCTAAATACTCAGCTGAAAGAGAGAGCCCTCAATGGATGGGTGGGCACAGGGCTGCAGTGACTGGCTCAAACACGCGATGGGAGCGAGGACGCTGAGTAGCCGGGGAGGGCCCTCCTCTGCTAGGGTGGCTGTGATTCGGAACAGACGCATTGGCACAGAAATACAGCACCTAGTAATTCCAACCAAGTGTGCTTGCCAAAAATTTGGAAAAAAGGAGTTTCCTCCTGACCAATACTTTAAACTTCAATTTGTACATTCTAAGAGATATTAGCCATTCCTCAAAAAAGTAAAATGACTAGAATCTGCTATGTGAGATGCTGTTACCTCTGGTTATTAACTGCAAGCTTCTGCCCCTCCCCCTGGCATATCATAAATCTAAAGTTCTTAAATCAAATTTGATTAATAGTGATATCAATATTTATGATCTGTCACAGAAGAAGATACCCGATGACAGTCAGAATTCTAATTAGAAGCTAACTAGAATGACAATTTGTTGATGAGGTCGCTTTTTGTGGAATTATGTCTGCCTTCCATCACTCAGAAGGCATCACTTAGCATTGACTTTACAGCGCTACCTCTGTCCTGAAAGGAACATGGAACTGTAACCGATGGCCACCATCTTCTCCAGAGCCCTCGTGAATTTCAGAGTTGTAGAAAGGTTCACAACCATGAGTTTGAACATTCGACTTACTGTGTTGATTTGTGCATTGCTATCCAACTGCTGAGAGCTAGGTCACCAGTATTTCAAACACCAACAGGGTCAGTCACCCGTGCTGAACGTATTTCAAGGGAGCTTTCAGACTAAAAAAGACTGGGAAGAAATAATCGACTGTCCACTTCTGAGCAATGAGCCATTGAAAGCATTATGAAGCAGGAGGCCACTTTTCGATGTAGTGTTGGGGGAGACCTTCCTCCTCCAACTGGAGTCAACTTTAAGGATGTAGATGGAGGAAAGGCTTCAGGGCCTTCATTTGCTAAAGGGGCACAATTCAAGATGATTGGGGGGGAAATCTACAAACATCCATTAGTAAGCAGAATGGAAAGCATATGAAGTGGGACTCTAAGAAGGTTGTAAGTCATCCAAAATGAAAAGAAGCACATGAAGATTGATATCCTATGCCTCAGGGAGAGGATATGGACTGGTATTGACCATTTTGAGTTGGACAATCATAGGGTCTACTATGCTGCAAATGACAAATTCAAGAAATTTTGCTTAAGGCAAACAAGACTTGAACCACTTGCTGACAAAGATCTAAGACTGTAGCCTCCCCCCCCCACAAATGTGGATTACAACCCATTGCAAACAAAACAAAAGTGCTCACAACTGAGCCATTAGGCAACATCTCTATAGAGAAAAGGTTGATATTGTCAAGGATTTCATGTTCCTTTAATTTTACACTCGTGGAAGCAGCATTCAAAAATAATCAAATGTCACATTGTACTGGGCACGGCACTTTGAGGTCTAAGGTATGTCTCATACAAGCTAGTTATCTCACAAGAAAGTAATTTTTAGTCATTTCATATTCATGTGAAAGATGGAAAATAAATAAGGAAGACTGGAAAAGAATGGGTGTCATTGGATTATGGGGAAGCACACTGACAATACCATGGACTACCACCAGAACTGCCTGAAGAGGCATGGCCAGGTTATTCCATTATGGCAAGGATGACGAGACTGTGCCTCACATACTTAGGACAGGTTGTCAGGAGAGACCAGTGTCTGGAGAAGGACATCATTCTTGGTAAAATAAGGGAGCAGTGAAAATTGACACAGAAGCTGCATTATTATGATCACACGTAAATAAAATTTTACAGACAATTCAAAAACTTAAAGAACAACATTAACAGGGAACTGACAGTAATTCAAATCAGATTAAGAAGACATGGAATGACAGATATAGTTGCTAATGCCAGATGCATCTTGGTTGAACGCAAGGGCTACCAGAAAGAGGTTGACTTATGTTCTACTGACTAAGCAACGGCATTCTAATATGGAGATACCAACAAATTATGGATAATAATACAAAGAATGGAAATTCCAGAGCACCTAATTATTCTCATGTGGAACTTACACATAGACCCATGGCAACTGAGTCAATTCTGACTCACAGAAATCCAATGTAGGGTTTCTGAGGTTGTAATTTACAGTGGCTGCAAGAATGGGTGAAACAACTGTGAGCATGGTGTAGGACTGGGCAGAGTTTTGTTCTGTTTCCCAGAGGGTTGCTATGGATCAGAAACAACTCGATGGCACCTCACAACCACACCAGCGGTACAAACAAATCTGTCCTGAAAGAAGTACAGCCAAGAGGATGATAAGATTTGTCAAATGTGCACGTTGGGCATGTTGTCAGAAGAGACCAACAATGGACTACACTATAGCAGTTGAGGATGGTGGAGGATTGGGTGATGTTTCAATCGATGGTACTAGGGCATCCATAAGTGTGCTAACTCAACAACAACACCAAACAGACAAGTCAAACCCAAGTTGAGGATCTTTAAAATAAATAGAAAAGATATGTTGTAGAAGCATCAGTAACGTCTGATGAAATCAAATTTCCCAAAAATGTTCTGCCTTTAAGAAGGTGTGGTAGTTATTCAATCTGTTGTCTATTTAAGACTATTAAGAATGAAGGAGTGGAGTTTAGCCTGTCAATCAGGTTTCAGCTTGATCACCTCACTTGGAGGTGCTAAAGAGATAAATAGCTCACTGGAGGCAGGACACACACTCACTCTCTGTGAGTCATTCTTGCTGGAGCTGTGCTACACATGGAGCTATGCTACAGCTGTGGAGCTGAAGGAGCCACATGGAGACCCCTGCCAGCATTGAGTTGCCTCCATTGCCACTGGATCCAGAAGACGTTCCACCCAATGGCATGGGACCTTCCTTCATTCAGCATCATGGAATATGTTGCATGAGTTAGAAGAGAAATTTATAGATTGGTACCAAATAGATGGGCTAATATTGGATTTATGGACTTGATCTGGACTGGGCTGGGATGTTTCTCAGTGTACAATTTCTCTTTAATATAAAATTTTTTTTATACACATATGAGTTTCTATGAATCTGTTTCTCTTTTCAAGCCAGATTAACACAGAAGGTACGTAAAAATATGGTTATGTTATTACAAGTCAAAAATCCTAGAAACCTTTATTAAACAAAAATATCAGAAATATAAATTTTCCATTTAGGTCCATATACTTCTGAAGGTGGTATTTTCATCTCACAAACTCTTCCCACAAATAAGTCTCTTCTTGGATTTACATCAGTTTAAGACAGCAGTTTGGGTATATTTTGGGGAGACTCAAATAGAGGTTCTTTTCAATGTTCTTTGAGTTTGGAGAACAAAAAGAAATCTGAAAGGGTAAGATTAGGGCCATAATGTAGATGGTGAAACGTTTCCCCCAACTTTCTTCATAGCACAGCCCTTGGCACCCTTCAAGAATGAGCAGGTGACTTGTCACAATCAAAGCACCAAACCCAACCCACTACCTTTAAGTCAATGCCAACCCTCCAGAACAGGACAGAACTGCCTTAGTGAATATCTGAGACTGTAACTCTTAAGGAGAGTAGAAAGCTTCATCTTTCTCCCTCATAGTAGCTGGTGGTTTCAAACTGTTAACCTTGTGGATTGCAGTTCGACCCATAACCACTATACACCAGGATAATGGAAGAGAAAGAATCCTCTATGCAATGTTCTAGACCTTGCTTCGCACCAATACAATTATCACTGAAGCAATTGAAAATACCAAGGCCTGGTCAGGCATGCCTCAGTCCTCAGACTTTAACACGTTGAAGAGGCTTTCTGTAGATATATTGCCTAATGAAGTCTATCATTTGATTCTTGGCTATTGCTTCCAAGAGCAATGATTGTGGATCCAAATCGAATGAAAACTCTGACAGCTTCAGTATTTTGTCCATTTAACAAGATGTTATTTATTGGTCTTGCGAGGGTTTTTGTTTTCATTACCATTGAATTTCAATCCCCGCTGAAGGTTGCAATTCATGACCTTCATCAGTAAATGCTTGAAGGCCTTTTCACAACCTGCAAGCCAAGTTGGGTCATCTGCACCTTGTCTTGTTAATAGGTCTTCCTCAAACCTGACGCCAAGATATTCTTCACATAGTACAATTTCTCAGATGATTTGTTCAACATACAGATTTAATGAGTATGGAAGGGCACATCTTTGATTGAAACTATACTTCTCATATGAAATGGCCTCTTGCTCTCTCATTAGGAGCCCTGGTGGTGCTTTCAGTACACTCTGGGCGGCTAATTATAAGCTTTGTGGTTCATACCCTCCAACTGCCACTGAAAGAAGTAAAAGGATCGCCGCTCACATAAATTACAACCACACAAACCCAGCGCTGGATTGCTGTGCACCAGAATTGGCTCAGTAGCAGTGAGTCTATGTATGGGTTCCACATGAGAATAATTAGGGGTTCTGGAATTCCTATTTTTGCATTGTTATTCATAATTTGCTTGCATATACACATTAGAATGTCATTGCTTAGTCAGTAGAACATAGGTCAACATCTCCCTGGCAGTCTCTGCTTTCAATCAAGATGCATCTGACATTAGCAATGACATCTGTCATTCCATGTCCTCTTCTGAATCTGATTTGAATTACTGCCAGTTCCCTGTTGATAATGTTCTTTAAGTTTTTTAATTGTCTGTAAAATTTTATTTTGTGACATTAATGATCTATTATAATAATTTCCATGTTTTGTTGGCTCACACTACTTTGGAAGTGATACAAATAAAAATATCTTCTGATCGGTTGGCAGATAGGTGTGTACCACATTTTTTCACATAGAGGATTGAATGCTTCCCTCATTGTATACCTTTATTGAAACAGCTCAATTGTTATTTTTCCCATTGCTCTTGTTATTGTTAGGTGCCATCGAGTCAATTCCAACCCATAACAATCCAAAGTACAACATAACGAAACACGGCACAGTCCTGAACCATCCTCAATGATTCCTGTGCCTGAGCCCCTTGATGCAGCCACTGTCATTCAATGTCATCAGGAGCTTTCCTCTTTTTTGCCGCCCCTCCACTCTACCAAATATGATGTCCATCTTCAGCGATTGGTCTATCCTCACAATATGTCCAAAGTATGTAAGACAGAGTCTTGCCATCTATGTTAGCCTGGACTGACTAGAGAAAAAAATCCAGAGATACTCATATATGTGTAAGAAAACACTTCATATCAAGACGTAATTACATATCAAGCAAACACAACCCAGTCAGTCCAGATCAAGTCCATAAGTCTGAGACTACCCGTAAGCCTGATACTAATCCATAAATCCCTCTTCAGATTCATGCAGTCACACACAATGATGGGTGGGTATAAAGTCTTGTAGATCCAACGGCAATGACTGCATCTCCAGGGCTCTTACTGCTATCAGCAAAGCTCAAAGTGGCTTGTCATCAGGAAGGTGAAACGGAGAGAGGGAGGCCTTCTTCCAAAGAGCCATTTATCTCAGTTGACCTCCAATCAAATTGTAGACTGATTGACAGGCTAAAGTCCACCCAGATGTTCCCATAGGAGCCATGTGGGCACATACACACATAAAACAAACAAACAAAAAACCAAACGATTACACCATCCTTGCCTCTGGCCTTACTTTTTCCAATATAGATCTGTTTGTCCTTTTAGCTTTCCATTGTATTTTCAATATTCTTCCCCAGCCCCACAATTCAAATGCATCTATTACAAGATCCTTGGTTTTAACCAATGGCCTCTGTGAAACTTGAACTTCTTGATTCAACGCCATTGGTACTTAATCATATGCTACCGATTGAAATAGTTGCACATCAACACATTTTTTTTTTCTGGTATATTGACTCTGTTTATTATTTCCATCCTTTTATGGGTAGTTCAGTTGTCCAATCTCACTGTCATCTAGTCAATTTTATAAAATATTTACAGTCTTAGAAACCCATAGTGGTAGTTTTACTTTGTCCTTTGTCCTAGAATTTACTTGATGGCAGATATTGGGTTTTGAGTTGTGTTTTCCAATATTTTGCCTTCAGTATCACAACTTAGGCTGGAATTTATCGTGTTTTCTCTACTGAAGAAATGCTAGAAATGTTCTTGGTTTTCTAAATTCAAATCTTTGCACATTTCTTTATAATGCTTTACTTTGTCTTCTCCAGCTTCTTTTTGAGGATTTTATATATATATTTATATTTATTTATTTATTTATATTTATCTATGTATATCCAGCACGTCAGCCACAATCATTTCTAAACATTCCACATGGAGCCCTTGACATCACCTCTCCTTCACACGCACTCTTTCCTTATATGTCCTTTGTTTCAGCATTTTTCTATTTGCTTTAGATATTCTATGTTCAAGAACAATTTTCATAGTTTTTTCTGACAGCATTTTCCCATTTCCTGTCTTTTAAATTATATTTTTCTTTCTTCATAGATATCCTTGATATCATTCCACAACTTCTCTGCTCTTTCGCCATTCGTGTTCAATGAGTGAATCCATTCCTGAGGTGAATACATGGGATGTGTTCAAGGTTATACTTTGGCACTTCTGTACTTGTTTCAGTCGTATTCATCTTCAACTTGGACTTGCATATGAGCAATTCATAACTGTTTCACAATCATCCCGTAGCATTGTTCTGCCTGATGATGTTGACCTTCTCCACCATCTCTTTCCACAGTTGTCATGATAAGATGTGTATGCATTTCATCTGGTGAGGTGAATGCTTGTAGAAACCATTCAAGTTGTCTAAAAGAGGCATTTGCAATGAATAGGGTGCTGATTTTTCCAAATTCAGTCATGCCTTCTCCAGTGTTTTTCTAACACCGAAGCCATCTTTTCCAGGTACTCGGCCTTCTTAACTTCTAACTATCACAGCCAAACCAGTAACTATCAGTGCATACTGATTGCATATTTGATTGATTTCAAACAGCAAAACTTGATAACAATCTTTAATTTCTTCATCTTTGGCATTTTTCTCATTAGTGGTTGATATAGAGATTTAAATAATGGTTATATTAAACTAATCTTCATTATAGGCATATGGTTATTATGCTATTATTGACAATGCTGTGGATCAGGATAGAATATTTAAATGTTTTTTTATCCATGAATATGACACCATTCCTTTCTAATTATTCCTGGAATAGTAGACAATATGGTTAGCTGATTCAAAATGGACAATGTCAGTTCATTTCAGCTCACTGGTATGCATTAATTTCATTTCTGACATCTTCCAATTTCTTTCTTTCTTTTTTCTAATCATTTTATTGGGGACATGTAAAACTCTTATAACAATCAACACATACATCCATCGTCTCAAGCACATTTGTACATATGTTTCCAAAATTGTTTTAAAAGCGAGTTCCTTCTACTTGAGACCTTGGTATCAGCTCCTCATTTTTCCTTTCCCTCCCTCTCCCTCCCTCATGAACCCTTGATAATTTAAAATTTATTATTATTTTGTCATGCCTTGCACTGTCTGATGTCTCCCCCCACCCCCTTGTCTGTTGTCCATTCGCCCTGGGAGGGATTATTAAGGACATGGTGATTGATTCCCCTTTTCTCCTTCCACCTTCCCTTTCCCCTCCTGGTATGGCTGCTCTCAATAGTGGTCCCAAGTAGTTTATCTGT